>NC_135785.1:110383750-112842500 GCF_051106095.1 Pogona vitticeps
GTTAGATCTCAGAAATAAATTTAGCTGTTGCACTAGCTTAAGATGGGTGAAATCGTTCCTGATCACACTTGCACACTTCTCTCCAGATATAAAGTTGGGTTCAGGAGCACCTCTGTCCTTAAATTGTCTTAATTTTTCAAAATTAAAATTATTGGTATTATTATAGTACTGGAAGAAAATATAATAATCTTCTACATTAAGATGGAAATGTGCAATGAGACAGCTGTCTTCAGACTGGTACAAATATATCTGAATGTATGTATATGTCATCCATAGGGATGTTTAAATAAGTGCTAAATTCCTCTTAGTCATTGATTTAGGCTGTCTCAACATGATGAGATACCTTGACAAGGAATGTCCAAGTCCTTTGACATTTGTCCTACTGCCAGGTGAGTAGCATTCTTTTTCCTCATCAGTGTCTCCATAATTTGTACAGATTGGCTCTGCTCAAAAGTAGTGTCATTTCCATTTCTGAAACAAAGCAGTTATCTCACAACCACAAAGCAGCTGGCAATTTAAAAAAAGCAAACAACACCTCCAATATATAATCATTAAAGGTCCCTGCAGAAAAGGAGCAACAATTGCTGTTTTGTAAATTTTCCATTTCTTAGAAATTACAATATAATAAAGTGTTGTTTTTCCATAATTTTGTTTAGTTTGTGCAAAAATATCTTTCACACATATTCTCTTTTTTAGAGTACCACAACATTCTTCATTTTCTCATGAAGTGAGAATAGTTCTGCATTTCCTTGTTCTCATACACAACGAGCCAATCTCTAAGTGTTCATATCCATGCTCTACCTGCCACGTGTCTTGCAGGAGGAATATATGAGACATCTATTTCTTTAGCAGATTATTGGCTTGTTATGTTTGAACTAGAAATTGTGACTGAAAACAAAATTCAGCTTGCTTAGAAATTGACCACAGTTGGTTTGTATGTAAGAAAAAGCCAGGAATCTGCTAAAGTGAAAAGGAATCTTGGTTTATCTCTCCTGCTGGCAGTACAGTGGTGCTTCACAAGACAAATGCCTCGCAGGACAAAAAACTCGCAAGACAAATGGTTTTGGCAATGGGGTTGATGACTCGCAAGACAAATGTTCCTATGGCCGTGCTTCGCAAGACGAATGTTTTCTGTTTTTTGTTCCTGCCTCATGTTTGCTGATTTTTAAATGTTTTTCTATGATGTTAAAAAAGTTAAAGTTTTTTGATTGAATTTTTAAAAATCATCTGCACAATATGTATGACTTTAAAGAGCACTTAATAAACCCTTTGTAAACCAAATTTGACTTTGTTCTGACTTTTTTTGCCCATAGGAACTCATTAATTAGATTTCAATGCATTCCTATGGGAAAATGCATTTCACAAGACGAATTTTTCGCAAGACAGCATTAACTGCGGAATGAATTAAATTCGTCTTGCGAGGCACCACTGTATATGTGTGAATTTGTGAAGAATTCAAAGCTTTGCCTGGGATTCTTCTGCTTATCTATTCTAAGGTAACCCATGATTTAGTGTGCCATATGTAAATTCCTTTTTGTTTGTGGATTATGTTTTGAAATTAAAACATTAATACAGAGTACAGTACTCCACAAATTCTCCCCCATTAATATACAATATGTGAAGGGAGGCTGTTCTTATGCTCAGATTCAAATGTTGTTGTTCTTGCTTCTCTGCCTGACCTCCACTGAGCTGGTGGATGGTCTGAAGGACCACTGACTCTGACCTCCCAACATCTGCTTCTTTAGTAAAAGAAGCAGATGTTGGGAGGTCAGAGTCAGTGGAAACCATGACACTATGGATGGGCACAGACAATGTGATTCAGCGCTTGAGTCCACTGCACCCACACATGGAGGAGAACGAATGAGTTGCATTACTTCTGCAACTGTTTTATTTATGTTGTTGGTCACATCTGCAGGCTGATAATAACAATTAGCACCACACTGAATTTTTATAATACTGTACTCAGTTTCTGCAAAGTCAGCACATGGACCCTGTTTTCCAGTCTTCTATCTTTTTGTTTGTTTGTTTATTTATTTATTTATTTATTTAATGCCTCTTTTCAGTCATTGCTGCCTGTTTGCTTTGATGTTTTTCTGCTTGGAAGGTTATCTCCCAGGGACCTTGGCAAGTTTTTGGGTCTGAGTCTGAGTCTTTGGTACCAAGACCCAAGTCCCTATTAAAAACAAGCTTTTTTTCCCCAGAGAAAAGGGAGGGGTAAATGGGTTTTGTGGTGTGTGTGGTGTGTGTGGTGTGTGTGGTATGTGTGTGTGTGTGTGTGTGTATAGGTCTGAGGCTTGTGAACCACCCTTTTGGTCCCTTCTGTCCTGCTTGCCTTCCCTTCCCTTACACCCCCCCCCAAACTCTCCCTCCCCATGGCTATCTCCTCGTCACCATTAGCTGCCACTTGCCTGCCCCTCCTGCATCTTCTGGTGAGCATCCCAAAGCATATTCTGAGTTGACAGTGTCCTATAGTAAAAGAAGAGAGACTCAAAAATGTGACTTGGAGAAATGAGCCTGAGTAGTGAGTCAAGTCCAAGTCATTGAACCGCCCCTGAGCCAAGTCTGAGTTGAGTCACTCGAGTGACTTAAGTCCAACTCAATCACAAGTTCCATGACTTGTGTCCCTATCCCTGGCATTTTGTGTAGTTTCCTGCAATATTCCCAGTCTCTTTTTGGATACTTTGCTACACAATGATTTGCTTAAACAATGAACATGTGGGTTAACTGTTTGCTTTTTTTAATTAGCAATTTAAATGTGCATCTTCTGTTTCCTTTTTTTCTTTCAACCCTTGCAAAATGAGTGGACCGTTAAAAAGAAGCTTTCTGTGCACTGATCTATCTGAATGCCTGATTCTGGGGGGAAAGAGAGAGAGAGAGAGAGAGAGAGAGAAGGAGAGAGAGAGAAGGAGAGAGAATCTGGGAATCCCTCCCACAAGCATATACAAGCCATTTGAGTTTCCTCTGAGGAAAAAATCCATAAAAATTGTCACAACAATGACACATGTTGTCCAAGAAACTACTTGTAAACTAACAGTGAAGTCACATCAGATGTTGATGTTTTACTGAGACCTTAATATTGTTCTGCTCAGAGGGTTTTAAGTACTTGGAAAGATTATCTGTAGACTTGGCAAATAACCTATGCATGAATTTGGAGTTTCACTACGTATGAGTCTTAGGTTCCTTACAATTTCTCCAAATCATCTCTAAATATCACATATTTCCTAATCATAACATGGAGAAACAGTTACCATGGCAGCCATTAAATAGTCCTAAAGGGACAGAAAAATCCTCTAAAATTATTGAGCTAAACCTAGGTTTGAAAATACACTATGAAAAAGTTTCATATAGCCAGAGCTGTAGCTAGGGTAGGGCATGGAAATTTGGAAGGTGCAGATATTTGCTAATGGAAGGGTGTGAATCAGCCCACCCAAAGCCCTCCAGGCAGAAAGAAACACAAAATAGGCAGGCTAAGCACAGAATCCATATGGCCAGTACATGGTCAGACCAACACATCCCTCCTCATTTCTCCATCCTCTCCCTGCTTATGTCAATCTCACATGACCCATGACTAGGGCAGTGAAGCCTAGACATCAAAATGGCCAGTTACAGCTGTATGAACAGTCATTTAAGTTTCTTGTGGTGGGGTGGGATGATTGCTACTTTGAAATGCAGAAAATCCACTATAGATGTTCTTTTCCATCAAGTATTTTGTGTTTAAAATGTGGATATAATTATATGAAAAATAATTGGAAGCAGTAAAGAATAAAGACACATCATTTATTTTTATTTTTATTTACATATTAGATAGTTCTGGGAAGAATTGTCAGTATATAACATTCCATAACATTATGAACCAGTTAGATCTTTAGGGTCTCTGTTGCCTGGCAGTTACAACAATACAGTAGGAGCTTCACCTAAATATTTAGTTTCAGGTCCTCATAAAATAAACCATGCATTATTGCCATGATGCATAGCCAGCAGGCATCATTTCAGATGGGTCTGCAGCATATCTAGCTATTAAACATCCCCACTTATAGTAGTAGCTACCCACCACAGTTCTGTTTTGGTGAGAACATCTTTAGATCAGTGGCACTGCCATGGATGCCTGTGTGGCTTCACAGCATGTCAACATCTAATGAGTGTGACTTAAAACAATGTTTTCTTAACTCCTGCCCCCAACAGCCTGTCCTCTACCTCAGATACGGGTCCCAATTTTGGCCTCCCAGTTTCTTAAACTAAAGGGACTTGAAAAGTTTCAGCAGGACTTCAGCACCTTTCACCCTGTCATCACAGTAAGCCCAGCTTTCACAATAGGTTCAGTTTTTTAATAATGGCCAGCTGCCAGAAACAGCTGTCAAAAGCCAAGGTCTCTGCCAAAATTCCCACAATGGAGGTTAATGCTTTGGCAACAGTTGGCCCATTCCAGCATCCACCAGCAATTTGGGAGTCATTGCTTTTACCAAAGAAAGCAATGGAATCTCCAGGCTTTCTCCAAATCTTCAGTATAGATCAGTGGTTCCCAACTTTGGGTCTCCAGATGTTCCTGGACTAAAACTCCCAGAAGCCTTCCCCACTAGCTGTGCTAGCCAGAATTTCTGGGAGTTGCAGTCAAGGAACATCTGGGGACCCAAGGTTGGGAACCACTTGCATAGAGGGAGGAACTATTCAGAGGAAAGAGCCCTTGGCCTTGACCCTGGAAATTACAGGCTATAAGTCTTTATTCATTTATCCTCCTGATCAATGAATAAAGGCAACTCTTTAAAAAAAAAACAACCACCACCTACATTTCGCAAATATCAAGTGTACAGATTATCTTAGAAAGAGTCTTCAGAAACTGAGTCTTCGATGCAGCAGTCGTTTTCTCTCCTTCTCCCTAGCTCTTGATAGATTTTGGAAAGCATATGAAGGCAAGGGGAGGGAAACTGAGATGGGAAGATTTGTGCTATGTGTTATATGAGCCAAGGTAAAATGTTTTTAGAGAGGATGAATAATCTCCAGCCCACAATGTCTAGGGGATTTCCAAACTGGTTGAATTTAGCTTTGCTCTCACCCAGTTCTTCTGAAATTCTTCTACCACTCTAATAATCGATGGCCTAGAAGGCTATCCACATCTGGCTTTGATTTTATAAAGAGAAATGGACTATGAAGGTGGAATTTCAGCTGTGAATCAGGGTCTTGCTTAAGTCTTAGATCCAAAATCTCCTCCTCCATGGGGCTGTCCCTCCATAAATTACTTCTGGAGGAAAAAGAAATGTGTAACTAGCTAACAATCCCAAACTCTAGCCTTTTGGGGCTCTGATTTTGCTTTGAACTTAAAGGGAGATTGGTGTCTCTTTGCTGAGTGTTACTTCTTATGCTGTCTTCTGGACTATTCTTGGAAGACAACACTCATGATTTTGGATAGCAATCTGTTCACTTGTATATTCAGATAGAAAGTCAATTCTGAGGAGAAGCCCATTCTGTTCCTATACTGTATAGTAAGAGCTACTTTAGAAGCCATGACATATAAGCCTAAAATGTGAAAGGGATTGACACAAAAAGGGAAAGAATAATAAAAAGTATGACTGTAATAAACCACAAAGGAAGCGCATCAGACCAAAAGGAAAAAAAAAACCCTACAACAACAACAAAAGAACAAAACAAAAGCAAGAGATAAAAACACTGTGGCACTTTAAAGACTAATTGCTGTACTTTAATGTGAGCTTTCATAGATAAAGTTTGAGGAAGTGGACTTGATCCACAAAAGCTCATGTTAAAGTATAGCAGTTAGTCTATAAGGTGTCAGAATGGTTTTTTTTAAATTTGCTTTTTTGTCTTTCTGTTGTTTGTCTAAATCACTTCCACAGACTAACATGGCTACTTCTTTGTAAAAAAAAAAGGAAGGAGGACGTTTGGAGGTCTCGAAATCTGGTCACATTAGGCCTTAGACGTTTTGGTCCAGTAGCATGATCTTCTTGATTTCCAAGGTAAGTGAGATACTAAAGGAGTCGTTTTGCAGCGCCACTCCCTCTGTCCCCCCCCCCCACGAGTTTCTATTGCCAAGTAGGAGTTCAGACTTATGTCTTTTGAGTCCTAGAGGCTGACTACATGTTTGGTCTGCTGCGGGGATGGGATAGTATGTTCTTAAATACAGCAATAAGATGACGTCTTTGCTAGAATACACCCAGTCCCCAAGTGTTTCGATCTGGCCCCTATCAGGGGCTTCTTTTTTTTATGTGGGTAGGATTTCATTTGATTGCTGGAAAGAGATGAAAAGCAACCCTTCTTCTAATTTCCCAACACCATGAAGTGACTGAATAAGACAGCCATTTCAAGAGACTGGCAAATTAAATACTTCCTCAGCTCCGTGGAGGGTCTGAGGAAGTGAAAAAATATTTTTAGTGTGTATTGAGTGGCATATATCTGCTGCATCCCTTTTTTTAAAAAAAGGAAAACTTCCTCTCAGAAACTTTTGTTTGCTTTTCATTTAAAGATCAGCTGTTCCCAGCTTTCCTCTATTTCCCATTTATTGATAAAGGACAAAGATTCCTGCCTGGCTGCAAGGCATTCAGTTATGGCTCCCAAATGCTTCAGGGAGCAAACAAGTGTTTGTGTGTGGTGTGGGAAGGCAAGAGAGGCTGAAAGCAGCTAAGTGGCTTCCCTCCCCCGCTCCAACTCTTCGTCTCCTCTTGCACAAACACCATCCAGGGGGTGGAGGCACTGTTGGAAGAACAAGGTGGGGGAAAAATGGGAAATCCAAGTCTAAAATAAGCACATATTAGAGGACTGTCAACAATGCTGAACTGAATGTGTGACTGGAAAGATTGTGTTAAATTCCAGAGTGCACTTGGAATTAACTCTATTTAGCTTGATCCAGTGTAAGACAATTTGCCTGCCTAACAACAGCTCTTATCCATCACTCCATCCACCACAGCACGGTGGATATCAATACTTTTATTCTTCATCATGGCCAGATGTTGCAGCTAGCTATCTTCTTTAAAGCAAGTTCCAAAATAGAGTCAAATCCTTCTTGGACCATGGTAAATGTCCTTGCCAGGTTGTAGGCACTGTCCCTGTTAGTTCATGAGCCTGGAAACCCTTTGTCCACCAAGATTGGGAAGGACAATGAGATCTAAATTGCCTGAGGTGAAACATGAAAGCTAATTTTATGAGGTGCCTATTTTTTGATACTTTTTTTTTACCATTCCTTTCTTCTGGGAGTGCCCTGGGACTGTGCATGACTACACAGGCTGGCTCTTCTCTCAGGGAGCATGGTGTGGAATTGAACTCCCAACCTCTGGCTGCACAGCTAGATACTGAAACCACTGAGCTATCCAGCCAGGTATGTGAAAAATACACACAGAATAATAGCTCTGGAAGGCAGGCATCAGCAGGGGGTTATTTCTTCAAAGGATTTTTACAAGGATTTTTACATTTTTTCAAGGAGCAATGTTGATTTTGGATGTATGCTGTGGACAGGAAGGTTTGTAAGTCCTGCATTCCTTTGTGAGGAACAGGGACCAAATGGGGAAAAAAGAGAGAGTTACTTCTCCTCTCCCTTGTTGACTTCCCTCATTCATCCAATAACAACCTCTCTATTTAATTGCAGAAAAGATGGAAGCTGGGCCATCCCATCAGCTCAGCAGAGAGACAACTACGTTTAACTTTTCCCATTCCACCTGGTCATTTTAAGAAGTCTGGTTAGAATCTTATGATGCTTTTATGCTGGACTAATGCAGTCAGTATGAATCTTGGTGGTGAGTTGTCACAAATTAAAAAGTCAGCTTTGGCATGTATAGCTGTGTGCTGAATCACATAACTTGATGCAACAAGAAATGCCCACACTAACTTCTTAACTTGTGGGTTGGACAAGCCTGGTATAGAGCTTCTCAATCTCTGGCTGCAGAGAATATAATCAATCTGATTTTGGTATTGCCCATCTGGTGATGTCCATGTGTAGAGTCACCTCTTGCATATTTGGAAAAGAGTGTTTGTGATGACCAGCTTGTTCCCTTGACAAAACTCTATTAGCCTTTGCCCTGCTTTGTTTTGAACTCCAAAGTCAAACATACCTGTTGTTCCTTTTATCTCTTGACTCCCTACCAATCCCCTATAATGAGAAGAACATCTTTCTTTGGTGTCCGTTCTAGAAGGTGTTTTAAGTTTTCAATAGAATTGGTCAATTTCAGCCTCTTCAGCATTGGTGGTTGGTGCATAAACTTGGATTACTGTGATGTTGAAAGGTCTGCCTTGGATTCATATTGAAATCATTCTATCACGTTTGAGATTGTATCCCATTACAGCTTTTCCCACCTATGAGGGCTACTCCATTTCTTCTATGGGATTCTTGCCCACAATTAATTAGGCATCCTTCACTCTCAAAAGACTATGGTAATGCACTTTGTATGGAGGACTTGGAACAGCATCTCATGTGGCTGGGAAGGCCAATTCGAGAGTGACAATCGCTTCCACACTGAAGACAAATACAATCTGAGGTCCACTTCTAAGGCTTTCAGATCTCGCTTGCATATATCCTTGTGGTCTCCCTCTGGGGCGATTTCCCTGTACGAATTCTCCATACAGGAGATCTTTTGGAATCCGACCATCAGCCGTTGTCATGACATGCCCAAGCCAATGTGTCTGTACATTCCAGGTGCCCAGCTTTCTTATGATTGTTGCATGGTGCACGGTTATCGATCTGCTTGTCGGGTTTCACCCTAAAGCCCATGCACCCTGTGAGGTTAACAGACCGTGGTGAGGTAGCACCTTACTGGCTGGGGGCTGCCCAGATTGGATTTGTCTTCAGTGTGGAAGGGATTGTCACTCTTGAATTGGCCTCCCAGCCACACTAGACGCTGTTCCAAGTCCTCCATACAGAGCACGTTACCATAGTCTTTCGAGACTGAAGGATGCCTAAGCAGAAATGACCAGAATAGACTATATTACTGAGAAAGGTAGGATGAATTAGTGGGAAAAGAAGAAGATCTAGCATGAGATGGGCTGATTCAGTAAAGGAAATCATGGATGTTATTTTCCAATTTCTGAGTAGAACTTAATGGAAAAAACAGTACAGTGGGGTCTTGACTTAAGA
Organism: Pogona vitticeps; assembly: GCF_051106095.1. Lineage (NCBI taxonomy): Eukaryota > Metazoa > Chordata > Lepidosauria > Squamata > Agamidae > Pogona > Pogona vitticeps. The sequence goes on from NC_135785.1 coordinate 110,392,821, forward strand.
ACGGCTTGAGTTAAGAACATTTTGACTTAAGAACCACTCTCATAGGAAAATATTGACTTGACTTACATACTTAGATTTGAGTTAAGAACTGAAAAAAAAACACGTGGGAGGCAGGGAAAGTGCAAAATTTGAACTTTCAGTTAACTGTTGGCCAGTGAAAAGGGTGCCTGTCTGCTTCCTCACTCCTCCCAGCGTTTAGAGAGTGGATTGGGAGACAGTCTTCGGACTGCCTGGTTCTGGACTGCCTGGACTGTATTTTCCCTGCCTTCCCTGAACCTTTCTTGACCTAAGAAAAAAAGAAACAAAATATCCCCCTCTAGTGGTCGAAGGCGGAATAGCAGCTTCCCATTAGTTTCTATGGACGGAAAAGAGCAGATACGGATCAAATGGTTTTCAATGCATTCCTATGGGAATTGCAGATTTGACCTGAGAACTTTTTGACTTGAGAACCGCCTTCCAATACGGATTAAGTTCTCAAGTCAAGACCCCACTGTATTGGTAGGAAAGGGTGAGGACAGCAGGAAGAGAGGAGGATTTGATGTGAGATGTTGGTTTGAAAGATCTCTGGAGAGCTCTTATTAATAAGACATTTTGGGAGTCAGTGACTCATACAGAGAAAGAGAGGTTGAGGAGAAGATGAGTTTACCTCCCTTCTGTCTCCTTACCTTCACTGCAGTCCTCCCCTTGTGCTGCAGCTGTCCTTGGCTGCTGTTGTTGTTTCCTTACTCATGAGTAAACTGGGTAAAATTTGCTTTGAAATAGTGCACAGTCACAAAGCAAGAAAACCCAGTAACATCACAGCTTCAATGAATGAGTTGTCAATTATTATCCTTTTTTAAAAATATCTTTCAAAATATTTTGACAGGCAGGAGATGAAAATGTGTGGCCAGGAAGGAGTTAATTATGTTTTTTCTGAGTTATGCCTTAGCATGGCATGGTCAAAAGTCCAATTCAAACTGTTTAGCATCTTGAGGAACTTATAAAGGAAAACCAGAAAACTCAGCATTTTTCTAGGTTCAAAAGTACTAATTGCTAGCAGACAATCAGTGTCAACAATGAGTTAATTAGTGCGAAATAAAAAACACCACACAGCACGAATAATTTTCTTTCCAGGCATGCTAATTTTTTTCTTATCAGTGTATTTCATTTGTTTTCAATGAGCTGGAGATTTCTGGTCTCTTGTTTCTGCATGGGGTAAAAACACTGTTATTTTTAAAAGAACTTGTAACTCAAAAAACCTTTGCCCAAGCACCCCCAAATATGGCACAGAGCAAAAACAGACTTTCTGCTATACCCATCCCAGATTTGGTGCTGATCTGCAGCCCAGTTTCATAGTTGTATTTCATTTGTTTGTCTGGGGCACCATTATTTTTCAGCTGGCTTGCGGAATGCTGATTTCTGTTATCAGCACCATATACTGGTGCCTTCCCAGGCACCAATATTCTAGTTAGGATTCAATTAAAAGCTGCCATAACTGAATCATATTATGGGGTGGGTGGGAGGGAGATAAAGCTATTTCAGCTGCCTGAAAACAACCCCCATCACCATTATCACAACATTAACGGTTTAGGCCCTCAATACCTGGCAGAGCGCCTTCTTCCACCCAGTTCTTCCCATACCACCTGCTCCAGTCAAGCTGGGAGGCTGAGGGGCCTAATGCCAAGAGAGTCTTGGACTCTGTGATTAATCTGGATTTTACCTTAGTTTATTTTTATGTTATATGTAAACCACGCAGAGTAGACACATTCTAGATGGGTGGTATATAAATCTAATAAACAAACAAACAAACAAACAAACAAACAAACATTTTGAGACAAGAGTTATATAATTAATGCTTTATGTGTTACATCTTTCCTTACGATTGCTTTGAAGCATACCATGGGATGTCACTGATTTTTTTAAAAACGTCCTTTGTATAATTATTACCAAGTCTTATTATTTAGATTTCAGTCTGTTGTGTCATACATATACAATATTTATAAATTAATTTAACATCAGCACTAACAGACACTAGAACAAACTATTACAAACACATTATTATCCAAAGAGTTTGTCCTGATTAACATTATTACTGCCAGTGCTGGAGGAATTAATAATGATTGCATTTATTATCAAGTCATACTGATGTAAAGTGGGGGAGGAAATTGCTAGCCTAATTAAAATTTGGAAATCACTTAAAGAGTTTCCCAAAATGTAGATGCTCATTTTATGGTAATCAATTCTGTGTGAAAAGAAGCTGGAAGGGGTTTTGTGTTGAAAAAAATGATGTTTCACTATGAAGGCTGAATAATTTTTGTGATGATCTTTGGGAGGCGAGCCCGATTCTGTTGCTAGTAAAATGAGGAGGAGCAATAGCCTCATCCCTCCACGGTTACTTTACTCATGTGAAGGCAACTGTTGCAGAGTTTTGAATTTTTAGTTAAATTCCTTTAGGTGTGTAGGGTGCAGGGATTCGCAGTACAGAAAAGCTTCAAGTTCCACAGAATGATCCGCCTCTTTTCTTATTAAGCTGGCACTTGCAGTCTCAAGAACTCACTCTAAGACATTAGGAGGAACGGAAAGGTTTCATTACTTACCATGGAAGAGATCAAAGAACAAACAGACAAAAATGGTTGACTTCAAGGAAACTTCAACAGATTCAAGAGAGGGAAAGAGCAACACTGAGCAGAGAGGCGGAGCTCCCTTTGAATTCAGAGTCCAAGGGGAACAATTGGTAAGTGCTGAATAGATTGACAGCCCAGCCTAACCCACCAAAGGCAGCATGAGAGGTTGCAAAAACTCCATCGCTTCTAACCATGTAGGGCCGTGGGAGCCAGAATGCAAAACAAAACAGAATAACATTTAAGTTCTGACTCATGTGGGGAGCCTACACATATAGAACAGCTTCTCCTTCTTCAGACTGTCTGCTCTTGCCTAAGGAACACAAAGACAGAGGGGGTGGGATCAGCACAATCCCCTTGTCATGTGTGGAATACAGTATATACATTCTGCTAATGATCAGCTATGTCTATGATTGGTGGTATATTGCCATGGAGAATTAAAAGTGTGGAAATACATTAATTGTGCAGTTTTGACTATTTACTCTGTCTTTACTCCTAAGCGGCCGCTCTCCATTCTACACTATTTTCTTATCACCAAATATTTTTTTAAAGAGAAAGAATAAAAACCCTTTGGGAGGGCTTCTAAGTTAAGGGAAAATGTCTCTTTCCTGGAGTGGGGAGGGTAAATGTAAACAAGCGAATTTCCAAAGCACTTTATTGCAAGCTAGTTTGCCTGCATGGCGGGCATGTGATGAACTGAAATGACTGGTTTCCCTGCAGAATGTACCACTGGGGATAGCATAATGCATGGAACAGCTCACGGTTTGTGTGTCTGATGGTAAAAAAAATCAATGGTCTTCCTCATTGAAAGGTGCCCTTGGGGGGCAAAAAGCAGTGAATAGCTGATTAGTTTTGTGTGCGCATGCTGGCAGATGATAAAGCAGTACTGAAATCAGCCGTATGCCATAATAAAGTACAGAGCCCCTTCTTTAAAGCTAGCATGGACTTATGTCTCAGAGGAGTATGCCTCCATTAACCAAAACCATGCAATAACTCATCTTTAACCACAGTAAGAAAATGCCAGAGAGCAGGAACTAATAATGGTTTCTGAGAGCTACTGTTGCAAAGAAGAAGGAATCAGAGAAGAAACATCTGGATTTTTAATATTATTTCAAATCCATGCTTGCATATATTTATCTATTTTAAACCTTACTATCCTTGTTCGCCTCCCTCCAGTGGCTTTTAAGGCAGCTTATGTATAGTGCAAAAAAAGTAAGCAATAAAATTAAAAGAAATACTGCAAAACTCAAAACAAAGCCAGTCACATGGATCAATTAAATTATTGAAATAATATCACCAAAGGAGAAACCAGGAGTGCTTTTAAACATCCCTGACTTGACTTAGAGGGCAACTACACTGGCCATTTACAGTTTGTGTTGGATTTGGCACAAATCGAATTACAAACTGGTGACTAGATCACATAAAGCTAAGTGTGGGAAAGCCAAGTGGGGAAGTGCTTTTGTTGTTTGTTGTTGTTGTTGTTGTTGTTGTTGTTGTTGTTGTTGTACACCTGACAGGGATGGTTTTACTTTGCTCCAATTGGGATGGCATTGCTTTTCTCTGCTTTTTGCCCTGTGTGATTGCCTGATCATAATAAAGCTAGAGAAAATTGTTAGGGAAAATTTAGAGGCCAAAAGATGAGTGGTTACTTCATATGTGTTATGTTCATATCTATCAGTTGTTTTTAATAGATGGGGTGTTGGTTTCTGCAAAAGCGGCTGGGGAAGAGCTGCATGCAGTCTACAGGCTGGGTGTAATCTATCTCCTGGTTTAAATATTTCCTTACTCTCTTCTCCATTAACAGGTGCAGAAGGGTTTTATTGAATATGTTTTAATAATGAATATATTTAATGGTTTTCATAGTGCAATTCATTGTATTTGTAACTGTCTTAATATATGTGCTTTTAAAACCATTTGTAAGCTGCTTTGGATCCCTCTCCAGGGAGAAAGGTGGGGGTGTATACATACATTCATATATACGTGCATGCATACATACGTTGGTCTTGATGCCAGAGAGGAGGCCTTCTTCTTTAAGCTCCTTGACCCAGAAACAACTTTTCACATGACTTTTGTTCTGAAATTCATTGAGATGATGGCTATGACAGGCAGAAAAGATCCCTCAGGTGGAGCCACTGCTGTGATGGCTGTGCAGTCACGAAGCAGATGGATGGAGGTACAAACAGAACACGAAGCCATGACGATCCATATGCAAATCACGACAGAGTGGACAATATCATTGTTGCGTGTCTCAACTTGACATCAAATGAATCTCTCCCTCCATCCATTGCAAAGTGACCTCTGTGCCCTGTCACTCAACATGCACATGAATGTGTGTCAAGAGGGGTGGGACTGGGATTACCTCTAGAACTGAGTGTCAGAGCACTGGCTGAAGTCTTAGGGAGTGAGCTGGGTTCCCTTGGTCTTTAGATGGGTGCATGCGAGACACATTTCAGAATAAGTGGCGCTGAAGGAGGGGAAAAGTTTGACTTCTATGTAAGGCAGAGCTGGCCCTCTCATCACGTGCAGTACGGCAGGCATCTCAGGTAGCAGAGAGCTGGGGGCAGCAAATGTACTGCTTCTGCTTGCTGCCATCCCAGGAGTGCTTCCTCTCTCGTTGCTCGAGCATCAACCCAGCCCCAGAGAGGGAGACATCCAACTCTCCTCCACTGAAGGCTGCCATAATGGCACACCCTTCCCTGCATGTTGTCACCAGACCAGGAAAAGGCAGCCAGCAAAGCACCTAGCTCAAGTTACAGCCTTCTTTTTTTATGCCTGGCTCTGAGGTGTCCGGTCATCAGATGGGAGGGATGTCTAGAGAAATCACTTGTGCCATGATTTCAGATGATTTTTTCTGAGCATCCCTCCTACTTTCCATGGTTCAAAGGAACCCTGGGAGTCAAGAGCTGGGAAAAAACAACAACCAGCCTTTAATATTTTACTGTGCCTCATCCCCTTGGTTTTTCCTTCCCCAGCAACCTGATAGGAAAGGGTGGAGGAGCTGCCACCTCCAGGGCAGGGCTTCCTTCCTTTCCAATGCTAGGTTGTGTGCAATAACAACAATAGGGGAGGCCCTTTGCTTCCTGTCTTAGGGAGTGGAAGAGCTTGAATACTCCTGCCGGGAGGTTTCTTCAAAGCCAGTGTATCCATCCCCCCACCTCCATTCCCAGCTGGCTCAGCACCTGGTGTTGTGCATCCTTCTCTTCCGACCCTTGCCTTCCCTGCCTCTGTGACATCACAAGAGCTCACTTCCTGGTCTCAGATTTCAGGCAATAAGCTATTGCTGAACGGCTGGTGTTCCTAACTGCATCCTTTAGCCCTGCTCTTCTATGTCTAAGGCCAGAAACACCCGTTAGAAATAGCCTCTACTTAGAACGAAGATGTGCTAGTGTTGCAGAGGCTACAGTCTTTCTGAGCTTGTGAAATCAGACTTCAGTGAAAGTCCGGAAGACCATCCCCACCAAAGAAAGAATGCTAATTTATATAGTGAGGGAAGTCTTACTGTGACATTCTGCTGCTCCCATTAGTTAAGATTTTTCCTTGTCCAGTCATGAGCTCTCTCTCAAAACACATCATGTGTAGATATCATAGGTATATGCTCATCCTCTGGGACATAAAAGTAAGCTCCCATGCAAACAAGATGTGGAACATTTGAAGGATGAAGATGGGGACAGTGATGGGTGCAATGATGCTCCTCTTCTTCACCTATCCATTTCCACACTTGATTGTTGTCTTACAATAATAAAGGTATGTGTAGAAACCAAGTTGCTCAAGCAAATTCTGAGCTGAGAACTTATTTAATAGTTCATTCATATCCCACCCTTCCTTCAATGAGCTCAAACTGAGAGGGCAATCAGATGGGCATTTGTCCTACTATTTGGTCTGCTATGGAGATGGGTTGGTTTACTCTTTTTTCTAGCTATCACAGGACATAATGGGAGTGAGCCAAACCATCCCCAGAGCATTCATTCCCACATCTTTCCGAACCCATCAGATGCTTCTATGTTTTTGGTACAGGAAGGCTCACCTTCTTTTGGTCCATTTTCAGCAGATGTGATCACTGAGAATGGACCAAAAGTGAGCCTTCCAGCTCTCAAGGCTTCTTTTGGTTTCAGTTCCCATATCATGAAGTAGCGTAGTAAGCAAGCTACTTTAGGATATTGGCAAACTGAACACTTACTCTGCTCCTTGGCAAAGGGACAAAGGAAGTAATTTCTTTTCAGATTGTGGTATGCCATTGCTGATGCACTACATCACTTATAAAGATTTTTTTTTGCCTTGTCAAGAAACTGCCCACAGACAAATCAGTGTTCAGTTTGTCGATATCTTGAAGTGGCTTACTTATTACATCACTTCATGACACTAGAAATTCAAAATGGAAGGAACCGGACCAAATAGGGTCGCTTGAGCTCCAATATGCCATTTAGATGTGAGGATTACACCAAATGGAATACCACATCTCTGCCTGACCCCAAGTGAGACTATTTAGCCTACATCCGCCTGCTCCAAAATGAATAATACAGGCAAGCTCTCTGGCCTACATGGTTTTCAGTGACAGTTATTGGTCTGAGGCCACCCAATAATTTTTATGGTCCAATGGATATGTCATTTTCCCAAACACCAATCCAACACACTAATCATTACACTGTCAGCAGAGCAAGTAGTAGCTAAGGTAACTTATAGGTTCATGTCCTAGAAGATCAAAATGGTTAACATAGGCCAACTTCTCTAGTAGGAAAGAAATCACATCAACAGTTCTTTTTGTAGGAAAATAAGAAAGCTAGTACCGTATTTTACCATGTATAAAATGACACTTTTACCTAAAATAGAGGAAAAATTGAGTATCGTTTTATACACAGAAGCTACTGCCACCCAATTGCCTCTTCCAGAGCTCACGGTGTGTCCCCTCTGGTGGCCCTGAGGCATCAGCAGCAGCAGCAGGAGGAGGTGGAGACGGAGGTGAACAAGCTTTCACACGCGCTCCGGTGCCTCTTGCTGCTGCCTCTACCACCCACCCAATCACCACCTCCAGTGGTACTGATGGACTCAGCTCACGTCGCCGCTTTGTCCCCATTGGTGGTGGAGGCAGGAGGAGGCAGAGGCGGAGGCAAACAAGCATGCACATGCGCTTGAGCACCTCTTCCTGTATGGCCAGATCACCTCCTTCCACAACCTCCTTATGGCAGGGAACAAGGCAGCTGGAGGTGAGCTTTGGCAGTCAGTAGTCACGCTGGAGGAGGTAATCGGGCGGGCAGTGGAGACAGCAGCAGCAGGAGACGGAGGTGGAGGAGCAGTTGCTCATTAACTGCTCCTCTGCCTCCATCAAGCATCAAAATTACGGGGTTGTTTTATACATTTGGGGGTCATATACACAGTAAAATATGGTATTTACTAGATTTATATATTAAGCTAGGAAGAACAAGAATCTTAGTTCCACTCAGGTGGGAATGAAGAGAGCTATGGCTGCCCCTTCATGTCTTGAGAATAAAGGCAAATGTCTCCTTTGTCCTCCCCAAAAGATGATCAACTAGGAAATGTGAGAATGAAAGCAAGTGACATCAGCAATCCTAGGATTATCAGTCCATGTGGAAATATGATCAGCATAGGTCAAGTAACAAGTAAAGGACAGTCTAAGAAACCTGAGGAGATTCTTTTATCACTTTCTACTCTTCCTCATTCAAAGATATGTATCTTCTTCAGTGCAAGCTGAGTTGCATCAAGTCACCTACGATATACCACTTTGACTTTCTACTGACACATATTATTGATAAATATTATTTTAACATTGTTTGAACATCTGAGTGAGTGCCACATGGTCTGTAAATATCTGATAATCTCTCTCTTTTTTGACAGCTAATTGTATTTGGTTCCAACATTAGTACATGACTCTAGTTTATTTTTGACTGGTACCATTTAATAGTAGTATGATGTCTGGCACACTGTTAAATAGGAGCATTTAAGGATCAAATATTGAAATTGGTTGTCAGATGTCAACAACAGGAATCAGATATTTAGTGTCTGCACAGGGTTTTGTATTTGATAACATTTGATCATTGACAAGCAATGGTATTCATACCTTGTATCTGAACAGTGTCATAAAATGTGTTCAGTGTAGCTGATATGAATTTCTGATGGGCTGGGAGACCTTTTTAACTGGGGAAACACCTGATCTGGATGGTCACATTGTAGCTTGGGAATACAAATGGACTTGGCATTCTCCAGGGATCTCAAATAATGGGTGTGACCTGCTATGCATTTGCTCTGATATGTCTTTTATTAGGCTGATATGTCAGATACAATCATTGCTAAGAGACAGAGACCTGGCTGCTGACATTTATGCCTTGATGACTTCCAGATTTGATCACATTTATTCACTTTACATGGGAGTGCCTTGAGAATGAATCAGAAAGGTTAAGCTAGGGCTTCCTCACTGAAATACCCACTCCCATTTATGGGTGGCAAGAGATGGGCGGATTTTAGTTTTTTTTTTTCTTTTTAAAGATATACAGCAGATTTCAAGGAACAAATTCACTAGTGGTGCTTCTCCTGGTGGCTGCCAGATAGTGGACAGTGGAACAACCCTTAGTACAGAGCACTGGCTCTATCAGTAGGGAGGGTGACATAATTGCATCAGGCAGCAAATCTGGGACATCGTGAAAGGAGAACAAATAATTGAGTTATTTAATTTCTTATTGCTGTATTTTGACTGCTGGGGAGGGGGCACTTGTAAAAGGCTTTACATCATGCCCCCAAGTAATGTGGTTGGCTTTGCCTATCCAACCTGAAATAACGAGACGAGACACAGTAAAATGGGTTAAAACTAGGGCCACAACTTTATTAACTATTTAACTTTTAACTACCCCTTTGTACAAGGGGGCCACCCATAGTGTTAACAGGTCTCGAACCCTCTTCATTCTTGACCAGACCTTTGCCCCTGGGACTTCCTACCCTTAGAGGGTGCTGTTGAACTGTCCAGCACCCTCTTGGCCATGTACCCGGAGTACCCAGGGCTGCCTTCTACCCAAGTCTCTAGACTCCAAGTGCCTATCATCCCCTGGTGCCTCCCTGTTTTCTCTCCCCTCAGCCAAACCTCTGTAAATGCAATTCTGAGAGGAGGGATCCCTTGCACCCTCTGGGTGCCCACCCAGGAGCTCCCCTGAACCTACCCTGTTTAGCACTACTCATCGTCGTGACTATTTAGCTCCTCATGTGATCCCGGGGAATAAGAATGGGATGGGCGAAAAACCACTTGCAGCCTAGAGCCAATTTGGTGCAGGTCAAAAATTCCCATCCGCTCCGAAGCAACCAGCTACTCTCATTCTTACCCTGGGAGGGAGGGAGGGTCACTCGTCAGGCAGGGAAGAGGGCGTTTTAAAAACTCGCATTGAGACGGATCTGCCCATCCTCTCACAAGGCCCCTGTCTGTCTCTCTTCTTGGGTGGGCAAAGAGTCCCCACCCAGGCAGTTCCGCATCTTTGCGGAGTGCCATTAGATATGTGTACCTTGACTTGAAGAAAGAAATGACAACATCAAATGTAGTTGTGCCTTTCAAGCATTGCCTATGCAATGTAATAACCTTCCCTGTTACTAACTAAATGGAATAATATCATTACTTTCTTACAAATTGAGAAGTCACCAGTGCATTTGTGGTATCACAAATCTGGGGCTGTTTTACATGAGGGTTGGGCCAAAGCAAAATTGTCAGATCACTTCAGGGGAAGGGGAGGAACGGGACAAAATGGTTCAGTTTGAACTGATTTGGCAGTTTGGATATCAAAAATGAATGTGAAAAAGCCAGCCTGTGGAAAAGAGAATGCAAACAAAAAATGATGCTGTGTGGAGGCCAGGGGTAGGGGAGAGGAGAGCTATTGGCTGCTCTAACACATAATCTGAGGAAAGAATTTCACCACCACCCTCCAGTCACAGTGCTTGCGAGTAGGGCCAGTCTATGCATTTCCTCTACTGGAGGTGAAAAGAGAGGTATCACTGGTACATGCTGTGTACTGCTTGAGCAACATTCACTAAAATGGATGCAAGAGGGGGTGGAGGAGGGGGCAGCTGCCATGGGACTATTGTTCTCCCCACTGTGATCATAGGCTTGCATAGCTTGGCTGCTCAGAGGGCACCTGTCCAATAATGGCTTGGTCTTGAGGGTCCTTAGTGCCAGGTCATTATGGACAGGAGTGGCAACCAAAATGGCTGTGCACAATTTTTTTTTGGGGGGGGGGGACAGTTGTTCTGAGGACCTTCAAGGCAAAGGAAACCAGGCTATGCAAGTTGCTGGGAGGTGGAGCCAGGGAGAGAGGCACAGCTTCTTCCTTCTCTTGCTGCAAAAAGGTGGTTGAGCAGCAGCTGGGAGAACAAATGGGTTGGACTAAATGCTGATCTGAGCTAAGTTTGGGCTAAGCAAATGGGGTCCAGATCTCTCCAGACTGAACAGGGACCTATCCTGAAGTGGTGAATTGACTCCAAACCAAATCAGGGAATGTATTCGCGAAGGCTTTCACAGCCGGGATCTAGTGGTTGTTGTGGGGTTTTCGGGCTCTTTGGCCGTGTTCTGAAGGTTGTTCTTCCTAATGTTTCGCCAGTCTCTGTGGCCAGCATCTTCAGAGGACAGCACTGGCGAAACACTAGGAAGAACAGCCTTCAGAATACAGCCAAAAAGCCCGAAAAACCCACAACAACCACCAAATCAGGGAACCTATTCATAGTCCTATCCATAATATAAGAAAAGGGGAAGGAATTGGGATGAAGAGACAGATGTTATAGATGGCATGTCATTAGAAAAGCAATTCTGTTAGCAGTTGGAAGTGTTTGGTGGTCATAACAGGAACTTTTCTCCCACACATACCTTGCAAACTAGCTTGCTTTGCCTTGTAACTGGTCTTCCAGGCAAAAGAACCTTCTTTGCAGGTCTGATTTTTTATTTTTATTTATTTATTTTTGGACACAAAAATCTGCCTAAATCATGTCTGGATCACTAGCATGATTTCAGTTTTAGCATCAGGTGATCATTAGTTTATATCCTAACCCAACAGGCTCAATAAGCTTTAAAGAAACGAGTGTATATGCTACATTTAGCAGGGAGCAACAGCTTACTGAGCCACTACACATTCCTTCCTACCATTTGGTAGGTCTTCAACAGTCAAGAGTAGTTAATCCCGCTGTAACTAAGGGCCTGCAGCTCTCCTGATACCCAAAGGGAAATGAATGAATGAGCTATTCCTCTGGCATGACTCCAGACTCCTTGTGGAAATTAACTGGCTTCACAAAGGCATTATGAATAATTGAACATCAAGGCAGCTTCTTCCCTCTGAAAACAATAAGGTACGGCTGAGACATTTGTAGGGCAGAGTAGGAAAATGTACTGCAGCCTCTCCCAGTACTGCTGCTTTCAGGATGTGCATAAATAAGGAATATTGGCTGCCAAAGCTCACAGTTGCCTCTTCTTATACAGCAGAAACATTCAGAACTGGATGAAGGGAATGCTATGCCCGCCCACCCTCCATGCTAAAGTCATGCATAATTACTAGGAAACCTCTCTCTCTCTTTCTTTCTCTTTCTTTCTTTTTAACTGCATTTCAGAGGAGGATTTTGACCAAATATATTGGAACCCATCTTTATCAAACATTCATGTGTTGTGTGAGAGATAAAAACAGGAATCCATAATTCATACGGCAGAGTGTATTACCAAGTGCGAATGAGAGGCTGAATTTAAATGAGGGAGGTCTGAACAATATATTTCTGGGAGGCATCATCTTCAATCATTTACATTATTCACCAGATTTTTTCCTGAATAGTAAATCTTAAATATATATATTTGGGTTACTGAGAACGTGTCTGTAAATACACGCACAAAGGGATAAACATGCCTATGGAAACAAAGACACACCCAAAAGTAGACCATCCTGTAAGTCAGTCACAATGGCATATTAAAAATACAATTACACTGTATATATTTTAATAGCAAAAACCAGGCTATCATGATTATATATATTTATAATCTAGTTTTGTCCCCCCCCTTTTTTTTTTGAAAATGTCATAGATGTCCCAAGCTGGCACCTGTGAGTTTTCAGGGTTGACAGCATAGACAAAAGATAAATGCCTGAATCATATTTACTAGAGAGCAATAGTGTAGTCACAAATTCAGAAGTATGGAGTCTCTCTGTCAGAAGTACGTATACACACACTTCCCTCTTGAGCATGAGCACACACACATTCGCATATTCTAAATTATGACAGCTGCAACTATGGGGAGTGGGAAAGGCAGGAATCCATCACGAGGGAAGGGAGAAGTGGCCACCAAGAGATCAGCCACCCCCTTTTCTTACGCAGCCTGTGAAATGTGGACGTGGCAACAGCCACTGTGGCTTCCCTATTACCCTGGCTCCACTTCTACCATGCCCCTCCTCCTTCTCCAGGCTCAGCAATAGAACACTGCAAAACACACACACACACACACACACACACACACACACACACACACACACACACACACACACACACACACACACTTTTTCAGATTTTAGTTAACACCTTGCACACATGCACAGGCAAAGACTGGGGTGCAGAAAGCTAAGCACTACGAAACCATCCCAATTTATGAGCAGGTAGGCATGAAGGCCAGTGGGGGGGGGGCAAGCTGGCTCCCTGCTCCTTGGAGGAAGTGTGTGGTGGGACAATATTCCTCCCCCACAAGAATGGGAAAGTGGTCTGAGCTGAGGGGGAAAATATCCCTATGAGATGCAAAAGGAGGGGGAGGTTGAATGAAGGCCAGTCTGAAGACACATGAACTGTGGCTGCTTGAGGGGAGGAGGTGGAGGGAGAGATTGGAGAGAGAGCAATCCTGAAGGGTCCTGGCTTTAGAAGAAATGCTAGTGCTTCAACCCGTTGTGGGATGATATAACTACACCACTGCTAAAGAGGGAACTTCTAGATTTGTATGAATCCTGAATTTTGCCATGGTTTTCTATGGAAAGGCTTCACTTCTCCCTCAGGTTAAACAAGAAGTGTGGCAGGTTGTGTGAGTTTATGAGTTTAATCTACACTTGAAAGCAGTTCAAACATTGCCTATTAGGGTGAGGGAGGGGGAAATCCAGGATATGAAAATGCAGAAAACAGAAAACAGCAGTAACATTTGGTAACATAATGTTGTGTTGGTGTATCTGACATTGGCCAAGGCCTTCTCTTGGTATGTTATTTTAGATAATCCATGATCCTATGTCACTGCAGTCAGTGTAAATTTAGTCAGCATTATGTCAGTACAGTGGACCCTCTACTTAAGGAATTAATCCGTATTGGAACGGTGGCTGTAAGTCGAAAAGTCTGTAGGTTGAATCTCCATTGACCTACAATGCATTGAAAACTGATTAATCCCACAACTGGCAGTTTTTATTCTATTTTTGTTCCATTTTGGTTTTTTTCTGGTCTGTAAGTCGATTCTCCAGCTGCAAGTCGAATCTAAATTTTGCAGCCAGAGAAGTCTGTAACTCGAAAAGTCTGTAAGTTGAGCCGTCTGTAAGTCGAGGGTCCACTGTAATTATGTACTGATATAATAGATTCTCTTGAAAACCACAACTAATTTTCAGTTTCCCTTGGGGCAAGGTAATGAGCCCACACCAGTTTCTTTTCTCTGAAAAGATATCCAGCAAAATGTCATCTTGTCCATGTACCTGCCAGTCCTTTTCCACCAGAAACCCAGTGGACACAATTCAACAAATACAATTTCTCACTGAAAAGAAAAGGGCATAATTAGTTATTTCTAAATTATGAGCAATTCACACCTTTCTTCTTGCCACAATATATTATTATTTTCAGTAAAGGATGGCTTCAGAATGTTCTTTAAATGAGACTTATGAGATGAATCCAAAGAGCATATGATGAGATCTCACAATTCTTCTTTTGAACACACTGGTTTTGTTTGCAAATCACCTACAGCCACTGAAATAATATCATGTTATTTCCATGACGTTTATCTGCATTGCCAGCAAATAATAATAATAGATTAGATTAGGCATCCTTAAGTCTCGAGAGACTATGGTAAAGTGTTCCATATGGAGGACTTGGAACAGCATCCAGTGTGGTTGAAAAGGCCAATTCGAGAGTGACAATCCCTTCCACACAGAAGACAATCTGTACCCTGTCCAGCTCCTTGATTTTGATGGTTTCGGGACTGCCTTTTTGCCTCAGCCTGCTGGACAAGGGTCTTTTCAAATTGGGAGAGGCCATGAAGCACCAACTGCCTCCAGGCTGAACACTCAGATGTCAAGATTTCCCATCTGCTAAGGTCCACTTCTAAGGCCTTCAGATCTCGCTTGCATATATCCTTGTATCGCAGCTGTGGTCTCCCTCTGGGTCAATTTCCCTGCACTATGTAATTCTCCATATAGGAGATCTTTTGGAATCCGACCATCAGCCATTCTCACAACATGCCCAAGCCAACGTAGACATCACTGTTTCAGTAATGTATACATGCTAAAAATTCCAGCTGATTCTAGGACTACTCTATTTGGAACTTTGTCCTGCCAGGTGATACCAAAAATGCATCTGAGACAACGCATATGGAACATGTTCAGCTTCCTCTTCTGCCATGCACAAAGGGTCCAGGACTCACTGCAGTACAGGAGAGTGCTCAGGACACAGGCTTTATAGACCTGGATATTGGTATATGCCATCAGCTTCTTATTAATCTATACTCTCTTTGTGAGTCTAGAGAACATGGTAGCTGCTTTGCCAATGCATTTATCCAGCTCGACATCTAGGGAGAGAGTGTCAGAGATCATTGAGCCAAGGTACACAAAGTCATGAACAACCTCCAGTTCTTGTTTGGAGATAGTAATAGAGGGAGGTGATTCCACACCCTGGCCCATGACTTCTGTTTTCTTCAGTCTGATTGTTAATCCAAAAGTCTTGGCAGGCCTTGCTAAAGGTATTCATGAGTTGTTGGAGGTCTTCAGCAGAGTGGACAACAATGGCTGCATCATCAGTGAAGATGAAGTCCCGTATGCATTTCAGCTGGACTTTGGTCTTCGCTCTAAATCTAGAGAGATTAAAGAGCTTTCCAACTAATCTAGTCCAGAGATAGAGACCCTCTGTTGCAGAGCCAAAGGCGTGCTTCAGCATGACAGCAAAAAAGATCCCAAACAGGGTCAGCGCAAGGACACAGGCTTGTTTCACTCTGCTTTGAATATCAAAGGGATCTGATGTTGAGCCATCAAAAGCTACAGTGCCCTTCATTTCCTCATGAAAGGACCTGATGATGTTAAGGAGTCGAGGTGGACATCCAATCTTGGGAAGTATTTTAAAAAGGCTGTCCCTGCTAACCAAATCAAAGGCCTTTGTGAGATCTGTGAAGGCCACAAGGAGTGGCTGTTGTTCCCTACATTTATCCTGCAGCTGTCGGAGGGAGAATACCATGTCAGTGGTGGATCTATTAACTCGAAATCCATACTGTGATTCTGGATAGATTCTGTCTGCCAGCACCTGGAATCCCTTCAGCACAACAAGGGCAAGCGGCTTCCCTACAACACTGAGAAGAGAGATGCCACGGTAGTTATTGCAGTCACCTCTGTCTCCTTTGTTCTTTTACAGTGTGACAATATTTGCATCCTTCATGTCCTGTGGTATTCCACCTTCCCTCCAGCAAAGAAAAAAATATTTCATACAGCTCGGTGGTGATGATCTCTTTACAGCACTTCAGCAGGGATGTTATCCTTTCCAGGTGCCTTGCCGGAGGTGAGGGAATCTAAAGCCACTTTTATTTTTGCTAAAGTTGGCTTGCAGTCCAACTCTTTCAAGACAGGCAGGCAGTCGATGTTATTTAGTGCTTCTTCGGTTACTACATTCTCTCTGTAATATAGCTCAGAGTAGTGCTGCACCCAGCGTTCCCTCTGCTGTGCTTGGTCCTGGATGATCACACCTGTAGCAGACTTCAAGGGAGCAGATTTCTTCTGTATTGGACTTAAAGCCTGCTTGATACCATCATACATTCCCTTGATGTTGCCTGTGTCCACTGCTATCTGTATCTGAGAGCAGAGTTGAAGCCAATAATTGTTGGAAAATCTCTTGGCAGCCTGTTGGACTTTGCTATGAGCAAGTTGTACTCGCTAGGACAGGCTTTGTATGCTACTAGAGCTCTCCTCTTATCCTCGATGGCTGGCATCAACAACTCCAAATGGGCTTCGAACCAGTCTGCTGTCTTTTTGGTTTTCTTGCCAAATGTGGACAGGGCAGTGTTATAAACAGTGTTCTTGAAATGTTCCCAACGTTCAGGTGCATTTACATCAGCCGGGCCAGGAAAGGTTACCTCAAGTGCTTGGGCAAATTCCTTTTCTTTGATCACGAGTCTTGCTGATGTCAATACGTGGTCTTCCTTCGTATTTCATGTGATACAATCTCTTTGCTCGCAGTTTTACTCTACTACACACCAGGGAGTGGTCAGTATCACAATCAGCACTCTGGTAACTGCATGTGATCGCAATGCTAGGGAGACTAGAACGTCTAGTGAGGATCAAATTGAGCTGATGCCAATGCTTTGATCTTGGATGTCTCCAGGAAACTCTGTGTTAAAGCTTTGTATTAAAGAACGTATTGCTCACACAAAGACCATAATGACAGCAAAACTCCAGCAAGTATTGGCCATTTTCATTCATCTTCCCAATGCCAAAAAGTCCTAGACAAGTGGGCCAAGAATTGTGATCATCACCAACTCTAGCATTAAAGTCTCTGAGAATGAACAATGGTTCTCTCTTGGGGATTTTTTTGATGGTAGCTGCCAGATCATCATAGAATTTGTCTTTGACTTCTGTTGTGGATGACAGTGTTGGTGCATAAGCACTAGTGAGGGTGAGCAGTCCCGCTGATGAGTGGATCTGCAGAGACAGGATTCTTTCACTCACCACAGTAGGTGGAATAGGCTTCCAGCTGCCACACCTTGTCTTCCAAGAGGACTACCAACTAAGATTTAGAGCATTACTACTACTACTACTACTACTACTACTACTACTACTACTACTACTACTACTAACAACAACAACAACAACAACAACACTGCTATTACTACTACTACTACTAATAAATAAATAAATAAATAAATAAATAAATAAAAAGCTGATTGTCTCTTTTTTGCCCTGACTGTGCTAGCCTTTTGCTCAAAGCTTTATTTACTACACCTGTTTTACAACTCCAACCTCTTTTTCAAATCATCATCATCATCATGCACCCTCAAGTCAAATCTGACTTACAATTATCCCTTTCAGGGTTTTCCAGGTAGAGAATACTCAAAAGTGGTTTACTATTCCTTTTTTCTGAAGGTGTGCTGGGACTGTGGAGTTTATACAAGGCTGGCTCTACTCACAGGAGGCACGGTTGGGAATCAAACTCTCAAACTCTGGCTCCACAGCCAGATACCTAGAAGACTGAGCAACCCAGCCACCTCCCTCTGTAGTTGCTCTTTCTCTCTAGCAGTCAATGCCACTCAATACCATCCCCTCTCCTTCCTTCTAAGAGATTAAACAGCACATGAAACCTTTCACTTCTCTTGAATCTTCTCCTTTCCCCTCCTTTTTTGTTATTTCACTGTCACCATTGTCTCATATTTTTCTTAAGACTGCAAACCTCTGGGTAAGGATTATTCATAATTATGGTCCCAATAGATTCTAGACCATGAAGTACTAATAAATAATAATTATCATTGTTATTAATTTGTGGGTCATGTTGCCCTTTGTTATTGACAGGTTGCCCACGCGCAGCAGACGTTCATTTTTAGGCTGTGTGTAGAGCTATGAAAGCTGTTTGGTTTGGAGTAGCCATTCCTCCACTGCAGTCTTAATGAGAGTAATACTAAGAGTCAGTGCTCCATTATATATTCTATCTGCATCTGTGCTGGCTTATTGAAGCCTAATAAACCTTCTCCTCCTACATAATTACTTTTGAAATTCAATGTTGTGTTGCCCCAGTCCACACCCTTCTCCCCGTTACACTCTTGTACACACCGTTTTTCCCTTTTGTAATTAAAATGGAAAAATCTGTGCATTAGTCTTCTTTACACATTATACAATAACAGAGAAATTAATTAAGAGGTCTATATTTCTATTTCAAGGTTCAAATGTTTTCAATGAATAGAATGTGCTCTCAAAAATCTGCCACCTCAGCTGAGCTGCTTATGTTCCCAATGCAGCTAGTCCATCTTTCTCTCTCTCTCTCTCTTCCAATTGATTACTAAATGGATATGATCTGCCAGGGACCACGTTCCCAGTGCTGCGACATCAGGAGCTCTCCCTACCAACTCATCTCTGACTATGTTTGGCTAAAGTGGAAATCTAGGTGGGATGATCTGCCTTAGCCATGCCATGGACTTGTACCTCTATTATTTATATAAAATATTTTTACCTCACCTTTCTCCTCCATGAATTTATACATACATACATACACACACACACACACACACACACACACACACACACACACACACACACACACACACACAAAACCATTAACAATTGTAAATAAACAACATTAAATTATTTCAACATGGACACCAAATAAGAAAGAAAGAGACGTATATGAAGCAATATCTTAAAATATATTTAAGTGGAATAGTCTGGAAGGCCTGTCTAAATAACCAGGTTTTTAAACATTTCTTAAGTATTTGTAAATCATTAGGAGGAAATACTATGATCCATAAATTCTACTCCATCAAGGCTTATGATACTTCTCCTTGGTGAAATTTGTGCCTTAGAGCGGTCAAAGAACAAAACCTAGCACCCTTTCTCCCTCTCCTGATCACAGCACCATCTTACATTCATGCAATCCTTCACTTGAGACTTCTGAACTACCAAATCAGTTCAAATTGCACGGATAATTTCACTTCACCCTTGAATGGGATCTGACTACAGTAGGACCCCCATATCTGCTGGGGATTGAAAACTATAGATAACAGCAAACTCTGTCTCTCTCTTGCATGGTAAAAGGGAAAAAGACTAGAAAAAATATTTTCACATGCATTACCAGATATGGCCATTAGAGGGCACCAGAGATCATGCTAAGTATTATTCACTAACAAGTATTCATAACACAGTCTTTGGCTCCCTCTAGCGACTGGTTCTAGTAATATATGTGAAAATAGTTTTTTTCTGGATTTGTGCTTTTAATATTTTTAATATTTTTAGTCTGTGGATAATGAAACAGTGGATACTGATCCCACAGATATGGGGGTCCTACTGTATTTAATTTCCCTTGGGGCTATGAATAGATAAACCCAAATCAAGCTGGTTTGGTTGGAGATCCAGCCAATGCATAATTCTATTCATAGGTGGCTTGTGACAGGAGTAGAAGGTACTTCCCTCCCCAAACTTTGGGGTAAGGGACCCCTCGCCCTGGTCTTACTAGTTCCTCCAAATCTTACTAAAACACTCTCCCAGTTTTATTTTTCCCATGCGCATTCAGTAGCAATAATACAGGAGCGAAGTGTCCTGCCATACTAGACTGTTGTAAAGATTACTGAGAACTCTCTTAAGTGCTGCAGCAGTGCTATTATTATGGTGTTAGTGGCTATACACGAATTAGTATAACTGCTGCAGTAATAAAATAAATAAATGTCAATACTAGCAGCACTCCGTTCTTGAGAAAGACAGGTGCGCTGAGCTCAGGATTGGCTATTTGCATTTTCCCTAATACTGGCAATCATTTCTTTTTCATCCGTGGTGAGGAGGAAAAAGAGAAAAGAGATCTGGCCTCTTTAAAAGACTAATCACTTTCAGGCACTGTATGGCAAGCAGCAAGGCTCACATTGACTCCTTTTACAGCATTACTCCTGACAGCTTACAACCTAGACTATTAAACATTCATCAATAAAAATTTAACATCCCATCTTCCCTTTGATATCCTCAACTGCTTGCTACGTAAGACAACAAGGCTTTCCACAACTCAGTGTGATGGCAGGACATCAAAGCCACCTCCACCGCTAGCCCACTTCAAACTGCTTCTTGTATTTAAAAAGCAGAGTTGTCATTTGGGATCAGAGAGAGTAACATGGGAGCTTTGCGGTGGCGCGTGTACGCTGTTTCCCCGAAAAGAAGACCTGACCTGAAAATAAGCCCTAGTATGATTTTTCAGGATGCTCGTAATATAAGCCCTACCTCCCAAAATAAACCCTAATTAAGTGAAACCCCGCCCACCACCATTGTGCAGCAACCAGAAGATGACATGACTGTAAAATAAAACATTCCCTGAAAATAAACCCTAATTTGCTTTTTTGGAGCAAACATTAATATAAGACCCTGTCTTATTTTCAGCGAAACACGGTATGTATAGGCAATCCATCATCTTAAGGTGTCTAGTACGCTCACGCTGTGCCTACATTTTGAGGTCCAAAATTCTTTCCTCTTGCTAACTATCCTACAGAGGGGGAAAAAAAGAGTGAATTTTCTCTCTTGGGCCCTGGTCACACGAGGGAAATATTATGTAGTTATGCACCAGTTATGTTGGTATTTGTATTTTCTTGCTCACACGATGCTGAGTCAAGACTGAGACATTTTCCCGGCTAGCGGTGGAACTGTGGAATATTTCTCCATCACCAGGAGGGTTGTGTTATTTTGTACCTTTGTTGTACTGGTGCATTCCTTACCAAGATTGCCTGTGTGCATGACCTGTCCTGCTTCTTTTCAGAATCAAAGCCAGGAAGGTGGCCACCTTTCCTGCAGCATGCATATTAGTTTTTTCATGCCCAATATATCAATACATTGGTAAAAGTATGTCACTGGGGAGGCTACCGCCATTCCATTACTGGCAAGATTTTTTTTTTCTCCCCTGGGGGAAGATACATTGAAATATGAGGGAAGTTATATCCTCGCTTGCCTTATCACTGCCTGTGAGAACAAAAACCCCACATTTTTTCCTCCCCACCTGCAAGATATTTTGTGTCAGTCACAGTGAATATTTTCATATTTGTGAAAATTGCATAAATTGTCAAATTGGGTAGGTAGCTGCTTCCCTGGAGATGAAACCCAGAAGTTAGAAGCATTTCATAGGCTACCTGTGTCTTTCTGATTATTCAGCCAGTTCTTCTGTATAGCAAGTGCGTATGTACACTTTGCTTCCTAAAGAGGAAAGACACAAGTTTTGTGCGGGGGAGAAATCTTATTGGAGTTAAACTCTGGACAAAGAGCCTGCCTCGTTAAGTGCAGGTAACTTCATCAGAGTTTTTTTAAAAAATACTTTACCTATATGAATGTTAAGTCAAATGACATTTTACTGGTAACTACCAGCATGCTGAACAGGCTTAGAGATATCTCACATATCATATATTCCTAGAGTAGGTGTTGAGCAGTATCAACAAGTATAGGACTCTCCTGGGATCACACAGATGAAGAAATGAAGAAAGCTGAAACCCACTCAAAGCTGAAGTGTCACTTCCAGTATTGAAAAAATTGGTACTGTATTTGGGATTCAATAGTGCAAGGAGCCTCTGCAACCTATTTAAAAGGTGAGCTCCTGTGGCTATATATATTTATAAGATTGCCATTTTGTAAGCTATTCTTATGTTTTTAGTTACATCCGCTTCCGCTCTCTCAGTTCACCAATTCATTTTAGGGAACCGTGGACAGAGTGGGGAAAAGGGGATCTCTCATATAGCTTACTGGGTGTCCTTTGGTCTGCTATTATCTCTTAGGCTAGCTTTCCTGACTGGGCTGATGCGAAGATAAAATGGAGACCATCCATGGACACAATTCCAAATGATTTGAAAGAAGGAGGTGATAAAAATATAATAGATGTGTTTTACGAGTATTGCATAACAGTTTCTCTCTACAAGAGGAGGTAACTGTTGCCTGTATGTCACATCTGTGCAAAGATTGTTAATTAGGGCTTTCATTTTGGGGGAAATATATTTTCAGGAGAATTGACTAATTCAGCCTTTTCAGGATTCATTTTCAGGCTCATTGACAACTGCCAGGTCATTTTGGGCATTTCCATTTCTCATTCTGTCAGCTGACTTAATTTGACCTCACAGGTATATACACCAAATCTCAGTACAGTTAACCCTGTACTGAGATGACACCTCATTCACTGGAGTTGTCCTTATTGCTTGGGATCATTTGTGCAATTAATTCTGAAACTGGATATAAAATAGCAACAAAAAGGCATTAACAAATAAACCTGGGGGTGGACTGAGGATGAACATTCATAGAAAGCATCACTCTGCCTCCCAAACACCTATCCCTAAAGAAAACATGAAAATGAATATTATTGGGCAGATCTTAGTTATTACTTAACTGTTTTGCTTAAACTTATAGGCCGACCCTTTCATCAATCAACTAGGAGAAGACTGCAGAATATTCTTATAGTTTTATACATGATTAATTAGATATTTTGCAGGCTACCATTTAATTTCTCAAAGGTTGCATTTTGACAAGCATTTAACCAGTTAGCCAGCCAAGTAATTAATATTTATCCTTTAGATTTTGTCTAACCAGAGACAAAAGTCCTCTCTCTTTGGTTAAAAAGGTAAAGGTAAAGGTTCCCCTTGACAATTTTTGCCCAGTCATGTCCAACTCTAGGGGCGGCGCTCATCACGCTCTTCAAGCCATAGAGCCAGTGTTTGTCCGAAGACAATCTTTTAGTGGTCACATGGCCAGTGTGATTTAGACACGGAACGCTGTTTACCTTCCCACCGAGATGGTACCTATTTATCTACTCGCATTTGCATGCTTTCGAACCGCTAGGTTGGCGGGAGCTGGGACAAGCAACGGGCGCTCACTCCGTCGCATGGATTCGATCTTACGACTGCTTGGTCTTCCGTGAGGCTCCTTGGGTTTCTCATTTCTCACAGAAAAACTTGTACTGACATGGAAAGCTAAGGGATGAGAATTATCATTCCAAAATTAAGTCCTTCGGCTTTTTTTAGGTAGCTGAGCTTAGTCTAGAGCATGGTTGTTCTCAAATTGGAGTCCCCAAATGTTCTTGGGCTGCAACTCCCAGAAATCCTGGCCAGCACAGCAAGTGGTGAAGGCTCCTGGGAACTGCAGTCCAAGAACATCTGGGGACCCCAGGTCGAGAACCACTGGTTTAGAAGACATATGTTGGTATTCAAATGTTGGGGTCATCTTGGGCGTGAAATAATTTGAATGTATCCCCTTGATATGCACCCAGAATAGAACCATTTTGCTTTACTAGCGGCTATCACTTACTTCTGAGGGTGGGCTGCAATGTAGCTATAAAGCTGTATACCTAAAGTCTAAGGATCAAACAACTTGCCTATCCAGCTAAAACAGGGGTATGTACCTTCAATGGGTCTGGGAAGAATCTTCAGATGCCAGGATCTTCTGGGGCCTACACAGGCCACTCCAGAATTCTGCCACTAGAGGAACGCAAAGCCAGAAAGTAGAAATGACTACAAGTCTATTCCCAATTTTTAAAAAAGAAACAAGCTGATATTTTCTCAGCATGAAATGGTGGTGGTGGAGGGGCTTTGTCACAAATTGAAGGAAGCAACAGTTTATCTTTTTCCACAGAAAAGGAGACACTGAGGTAGAACTGGGAGCTGCAAGAACAGCCTTGGGGCCTGCACTTTGCCCACTCAGAGTTAACAGAATCTCATTATGAAACTAACCTTTAAGGATATAGCTCTTTCCCCTTTCAACACACACAGTGTGGGAAAGAATATCTGGATTGAGACACTGGAAATCTTGAGCTCTTTTTAACTTTCCATCCCTACAACCTGGAAGCATTTCTATGGCTTGTGACGATAGGAAGAATCTAGCAAGGTTGAACTCCTGCTGAATATTTTGATCTCTACATGTGAGTATAAGCTTCAAGAAATCTATTAGATTCAGACTATCCTGGGGGAAAAAAGTTTAATTTTTGTTTTTTAAAAAATCCATTTCACACTTCTCAAGAAGATTGGAATAGGATAAAGCATATCTTGTTAAAAAGTACAAGAAATGTGTCTGTTTAACTATCACATTTTTTTCTGCATACATCTGAAAAGTGTAAACAACAAATGTCTGTATTTGAAAAATACATACCAAGATGCATTAGTCAATGGGAAAACATGCACAAGAATGCATGCAGCAATATTTCATTTTAAAAGTGTGGTTTTTTTAAATGCAAAAAATATGTGTGCACAAAAATATACATAGATTTGTGTGCAGGAAGGGGAGAGTGAGAATCTCCCAATGTGATCTGGAACAAGGATATGATGAAAATGCCAAAAGAATTTTTAAAAAGTGAGACTTTTGCTCCTTACACACAAAAATGTACATCAAGAAAGGTATTCACAAGGCGCATGAGAGATGAAACCTACAGACCAAAGAAAATGCTGACCAACCCATTTTTCCTGCATTTTGAAAGAATTTACTGTAGAGCCAATACTTAACTACTGCTTTCAACAGTTTAGAGATGTAACCCAGGGCCTGTAACAAAAACAAGCATTCTCCTGCTGTGAATAGTATCCATTGCTGGGTATCATTCCCCATACAGCTGGGGGGTTGGGGAAGCAGACTATACATAAGCAATAATTTTGAAGCACATAATCACAGACAGGGAGAGTTAATGCTGCACATCTGGAATGGCATCCTGCCAGAATACAATGAACAATGGAGGAGGAGAAGAAATCACCCTGGCTGAAAAATGAAAACAGAGAAGTAGACACAAAGGCTTCTGATTCGGTTCAATGAATTTGAATGTTAGACCTCTCCTGGCTTTTTAATGATCTAAAATGGATCAAGTGCAGGAATTGAGAGCTGGGAGATACCGTTTGAAGAAGACCAACATAAGATGGTCTTTAAGACTTTCTGAAGACCATCTTATGTTGGCGTTATCCAAACAGTATTCAAATTCCCAATCAATGGGAATTTTAGCTGCAAATGTGATATGGGAACTCGGCCTTGTATTTTCAGCAGACAGTAAAAGGCTTTTGCCAAGCCCCAAATTTTCTTGAGCACTTCACAGAAGTTCATCTAACTGAATTTGCAATGGTAGTAGTCTTTGGAGGCTCAGGGAAATTGTGGGGCCAAGTCAGCAGCCTCCCCATTCCCTGAGATCATAACATTAGACTACAGGCTAGTTCCTTTATTTTACAGTTTCAAAATAATGTGTGTGTGTGTGTGTGTGTGTGTGTGTGTGTGTGTGTGTGTGTGTGTGTGTGTGTGCGTGCGTGCGTGCGTGCGCGCGCACACACACACACACACAGAGAAGGTGGGTTTCCTGTACCACCTACTAAACAAATATGTGCACAGGGCACATTAAAAACACCTTTATGCTAAAACATGTACAATAAAATAAAACTCTCCTCTTCTCCAATACTGCTCGTGATGGGATTTATTTCTTTGCGCAGAAGCTCAAGAAAGAATAACAGTTCTCTAAGAGTTCAGTGCATGCCCTGACACCTGGCAACCTTAGCTGCAGTCGGCCTGTGGCTCTGGAGCTGCACGCTGCTCTTAGCCTAATTTCAAAAGGCTTTGGCATATATTCTGTTCAGTCTTCTGGAAGAGTGACCCTTTCACAGCTGCCTCTTAGGTGGGCAGAAGCTATAAGAGAAAAGGGCTGGCAGAAAAGGGGCTGGAACGATCTATTCCCTAGGTTCTTAACCTGTGGTCTGCGGACTCCTGGGGGTCCAGAATGTCCTCATAGGAGGTCCACAAAGGCTTGAAGCAGTTAAAATAAAATGAATGAATGAATGAATGAATGAATGAATGAATGAATGAATGAATGAAAAACAAAGGTAAAGGAAAATATTGATTTCCCTTGCTTGTTTGTGGAATACTTGGCTTTTTTAACCTATTGCCTCCATTAAAAACAAACCAAAAGTAAACATTGTTATGAAAATAACTGTTTGATAGCAAATAACTGTTTGATGTTTCTCCACATGGTAAGAACATGCAAGTGAATGATGCTGTGTTGCTGAGAGACAGCATGTGGTGTGACATTTCTTGCTACTCTGCAGACAGTAAGAAGCCATGAAAAGAGAGAGAGTTGGAGTCGGTGGTCCACGGCAACAAAGATATTTAAAGGGGCTCCGTGGTAAAGAACAGGTTAAGAACCACTGATCTATTCTGTCTCCGTCCACAGCTGGCTTCACCGTGTCTTTGCCAGCATTGCTGTTATGAGCCATCAAGTCATGTTTGCCTTATAGGCACCCTATGGATTGATGGCCTCCAAAAGGTCCTGTCATTAACAGCCCAGCTAAGGTCCTACAGACGAAAAGTCATTACTTCTTTATTGAGTCAATTCATCTCATGTTAAGTCATCCTCTTTTCCTCCTACTGTCGACTTTCCTAGCATTATTAGCTTTTCCAGTGAGTCTTGACTTTTCTCGTCATTTTAGCTTCTAGTGAGGGTTCAAACTCAATTTGCTCTAGGGATGTATGATGGCTTTGGAGAAAAGTCTCCAAATAAGACACAGCAGAAATATTTGTGAATTTCCAAATCGGCTACAGGGCAGTTACGGAAGCCTCCAGCTGCTGTTGGGTCAGTCTGTATGCCCTTACAAATCACTGGGGAGTAGAAAAGGTGATTAAAAAATCTGAACACATTTATACCACTTACTGAAGGAAAGAAATACTAGAGTAGGAGACTGACAGCTGAAGGCTCAGTGAAAGCCAAATCTCTTCTGGAAACTCCAACCATGGATTCTCTGGGGAAGACTTAACCAGTGGTGTCCAACCTTGGCCCTCCAGATGTTCTTGGACTTCAACTCCCAGAAATCCTGGCCAGCAGAGGTGGTGGTAAAGGCTTCTGGGAGCTGTAGTCTAATAACATCTGGAGGGCCAAGGTTGGACACCACTGAACCAACCTGATTGAACATTAAGTACTCATTTGCAGTCAACCAAGCAGTGATTTCACATCCTTTGCAAGGGTGAAGGGAAGTGCCTACATCACTTACTAGACCAGTGGTTCTCAAACTTGGGTCCCCAGATGTTCTTGGACTGTAACTCCCAGAAATCCTGGCCAGCACAGCAAGTGATGAAGGCTTCTGGGAACTGCAGTCCAAGAACATCTGGGAACACCAGTTTGAGAGCCACTGTACTAGACTACCAAATTCCAATTGTTTTCCTTTTTTCAGTAACCATAAGTCTTCATTAAACTTGGGACTGAGTATGTGTATGAATGTGGGGTGGATGACGAACTCTCTTGTGTGGGCATTGATTGGATAGTCAAAAAAGTTCTAGAACCAGCCTGCTGTTGGGTGATGGACAGTGAATTCATGGAAGATTCATGGAAGAATGGGAGCCAGGCAAGAAGTACAGTGTATGCTTCTGGTGGGGAGGGGCAAACAATCAGTCTACCCATCAGGAGCTTTGTCTACACACTGAAGGCCTACCACATTCCCTTGGTGGATCAACTAAACATTAAGATTCCTTATATAGTCTAGCCTTCTAATGAGATTGCTCTCTGTTTCAATGACAGACTCAAATCTGGTCACTATCTTAAGGCAAGCAAAATCTGGTCACTATCTTAAGGCAAGCATCTAAGAGGGATACTGGCAGCATGTAGCCACTAAAAGAGTATCCTTGAAGGAATCCAGCCTTTAAGATAACATTTATCATTCCAGATGCAGAGGAAAAAACCTTTTATCATCTCAACCAAGCTATAACTCTGACTCAACAAAAGATCTCATGGTGCCCAGGCACTATAACTCTCTTTCAAGGCATAATTGTGTTTGTGACATTTAGGTGTTAGAGGGGTGGGTTTTTTCTTTTTCTTTTAAAAATGTTTTTATTTTATGTATACATTCTGTTGTAAGCTGCCTAGATTAGTGGCCTGCCACTAGATGGGTGGAGTAGAAGTTTACCAAACAAGCAAGCAAGCAAGCAAACAAACAAATTTGTCCAGTCTCTTCACTACTAATTTTAGGTTGCAGGTTAGCTCTTAGGTGTGTCTGCCTTCTTAACAGTGACAAATATTTATCAGTGGCATCCTGTTTTCTGTTTAGATGCTGCACTGTTGTTTTTTTTTTGACTACTGCTGTCTAGCATTATATATTCTAATCCAATTTACTTAAATAAATAAAGATCTGAAATCACAATACAGGAAGCAGGCCTGGATCACAGGTGCTTTTAAGACTGCACTTGGAATCAGTTGCACCATCCATTTGTGTATTTGTACAAACAGAAATTCCTATACTATCTCTCCTTCTTTAAAAGGGGGCCACAGATAATTCACAAAACATCTAGACCTCAAAAAGAAGAAGGAAGGAAGGAAGGAAGGAAGGAAGGAAGGAAGGAAGGAAGGAAGGAAAATGTTGCTTAATTCTGCCATGTCACTTTTTTGCAGCAAAAGCAATAGAATTCATGGCATCTTTAATATAAAGGAAGTATCCAGTTCAATTTACTACACACAGAACAGCAACTGCATAAGCAGTTCCTCAATTTTCCTGGTTGACATAACCATGCATGTGACTGATCGCACAGTCACAGCACAACTGGGTACGCGGTGGGCAGTCCAGATAATAGCTCACAACGTCTGTGCAGCTGCCCTTATACAACCATGTAAGTCAACAGGATTCTGTTCTAATGTTTTGTAAAGGTACAAGTAGCTTTTATCTTGCCTTCCTGGGAACTTGGTGGTCCATCCACATGTCTATGCATACCTTTACATTGCTTTCTGTGCACTGTTTACAAACAACTCTGCAAAACAGATAATCATCAGAAAACCAGCAAGGGGAAGTTTTGCCAAAATTGCAGTATTTACTCATGAAAAGAGAGAAGGCGAAGCTTCAATTTGTAAATCTGGAAGACACTGTAAAAGTTTTTGATGTTTGCATTCATTGGCTAGTCAAATATTTCTTTGATTTCATTGTTGTTTTCTTGCAAAACAATTGGCCAAAACAGATTGCATGCCTTCTATCTCAGCTTCTGGAAGGTCTAGAGAAGTACCCT
Organism: Pogona vitticeps; assembly: GCF_051106095.1. NCBI lineage: Eukaryota > Metazoa > Chordata > Lepidosauria > Squamata > Agamidae > Pogona > Pogona vitticeps. Next base: position 110,422,294 of record NC_135785.1, read on the forward strand.
TTTAAAACAAAAACTCAGAATCTGGGCCTGCTGATAGTATAAACAGTGGGTCATGAAGGAGATGTTTGCTTGCCTGGTAGCTGCTATAAGCAATTTGTTTTTCTATCATTCCTGCCCCTGATGTGGTGTAAACAATAAGGCAGGGGTCTTGTAGAAAATAAGGGCCAACCTGATAGTGTCATCATTGCCAAGCTGAACTCTCTTCTTAGCACCCTTTGCTTCCAGCTGTGACTTTCTCAGCTGGCGATGTGTTCCAGTTAGGGGTGCAGCAGACACTCATAAATGCCCTCATTCACAGCAAAAATGGTGCGTTGACACATTGAAACACTCCATAGAAGAAACGGTCAATCGCTGTGAAATGTTTTGCTCCCATGTGGAAGCAAAAATATTGGCATTTTACATCAGCAGAAGTATTGGCAAAATAGTGGGCTTTTTGTGCAAAAGTCATATAAAGCACCAAATATTTGTTTGCACAAAACCTGCAATTTTTTTTACCATGCTGAGTGAATTTTTTTTGGCACAAAATGTATTTCTTTAAATTTTGTGCAAAGAGAGAGAGAGAGAGAGAGGCAAATGCAAAAAGTCCATAAACATCCAGACACAATTACAGTGGTGCCCCGCTTGATGACAATAATCCGTTCCAGCATAATTGCTGTAGAACGAAATCGTCATCAAGCGAAAGTAAAAAGCCCATTGAAATGCATTGAAAACCGCTCAGTGTGTTCCAATGGGCGAAATACCTCATCGTAAAACGAAGATCCTCCATAGGGCAACCCTTTTCCGGTGCCTGTGAAGCGAGGAAACACAGCGGGGAGCCATTTTGAAACAGTGGGCAGCCATTTTGAAACCTAACGATCAGCTGTTTTGATCATCGTAAAGCGAAAAATCGGTTCCCAAAGCAGGGAATTGATTTTCATCAAGCAGATTTTCCCCATCTAAACACCATTTTGCAATCACAATATACTCATCGTGAAGCGATTTTGTCATCTACCGGGGTAAGTGTCTAGCGGGGCACCACTGTTTACTGTATTTAGAAATGGGTTAGAGGTAACAAGAACATGGCCTGGAACCACATATTTGCAATAATCCATAGCAAAGGTACCAAGAGTTAGCTGAAAACAGGCATGAACATGCTTGCAACACATGTCTGTTTTTAATGTGATTCTTCGCATTACAGCAGGACATCATTTGCTGACCAGACTGGGAGGCTTTCTGACAGTGCCAAGGTCAGAGCAGCAGCTAGGAGACCTTGCCTGCTTTACTGAAGCTGCCCCTTCCCTGCGCAAGAACAACATCACTGGCTGGCCTCCCAGCTACTGATAGCCCTGGGGTTGTTGCCCCCCCAAAAGAAAGAGCAACTCTGGCACCCCGGGAGGGTTCCTAGCTACCTCAGCATCCTGTTACTGTGCTGGGAGCTACAGAAGCCCTACTGTGGTTCACAAAAATATGGACTGAGTATCATTTTCAAAACTGCAGTAGGACTTGCATCATCTGCAGAGTCACTGCAAATTCCAACTGTTTTACTGTGGTTTTAGCCTCCGTCTACAGCGCTAGATGTATGAAAGCAAACTCTCCATTGATCACTGTTAATCTTTGCATTTACACAGAGAAATCAGGAGTCATGTAGATTGCATTTAATTTTAGAGGCTCATATATCCAAATCAAGTCTCTTGAGCGATAAAAAGAGTGAGATGGTTATCACAGATGCAGTAAACATACAATCTGATTTAACCTAATGTAGATATAGATAGGAAGGAACCATCTAATAAAAATCAAAACCAGGCATCTGTGTTTGCTTACAACCTGATTATGTCAGCTGCCCAAGAGATTCCCTGTCTTCATATTCTTTGCTGACAGCTGTTCCTATCTTTTTATATCACTTGCAAACTTTTATTTGCTCTTCATTAAGGATTTCAACAGTAATTATAAGAGTTCATTGATAATAAATGGAAGAATATTTGTCAAAGCTGTACACATACAGAGCAGAACTCTGAATCGTAACTGTTTTGGGCTACACTGAATTCTCTTAGCTTCCACACTAGCTGAGAGGAGGGATACTATTACTTTAACTGGGAGATTACTGGGAACTGTAGTCCAAAGGTTGCTTTTGCAAGCTCTCAGAAGCAGCATAAAAGGTACTAGATTCTGAGGATAAGCAATAGAGAAAAGCTCACGCCTTTCAACTTGTGGGCTTCCTTGACAGTTCTGGATGGATGTTGTTGGAAACAAGATACTGAGGCAAACAGGTCCTGCTCTATTCCAGCAAGATTTGTCTTAGGCTCTTGCATCATAAGTATTACAGTCATGCCCCGCTGGATGATTACCCCGTTTAACGACAAATCTGCTTAACATTGAAGTTTTTGCAATTGCAAAACGATGTTTAGATTGTTTTTTTTTCGCTTCACGTTGATCGGTTCCCTGTTTCGGGAACCGATTTTTCGCTTTATGATGATCAGCAAACAGCTGATCGTCAGGTTTCAAAATGGCCACTGGCTTTCAAAATGGCCTGCTGCTGTTTTCTAGGATGGATTCTTTGCTATACAGGCACTGAAAATGGCCGCTGTATGGAGGATCTTCACTGGACAAGCAGGTATTCAGCCCATTGGAATGCATTGAACGGTTTTCAATGCGTTTCAGTGGGTTTTTAAATTTTGTTTGATGACGTTTTCGCTCTACAGCGATTTCGCTGGAACGAATTAACGTCATCAAGCGAGGCACCACTGTACTCATTTTAAAGACCATCTCTTCTTCAGGAACCCATTCTGTTACTTGTAACAATTACATCACCTTTTGGTTGGCCTCGTGGGGGCTCTGATTGAATCCACTGTTACTGGTGTCAGCTGTTATTCAACTGTGGAATGCTTTTTCCAGATGTTCACCAAAGTTCAAGTGTCTTCTGGAGATAAAAAGTTTATAGTGGAGCAGGCATTTCAAGGCCAAGGAGCAAAACATATCAGTATTAAAGGCTTACTTTCTGAAATGTGTAATGCAATACCTATTTTGTATGAATGTACAGTCATAACTTGAAAGTTGATAGATACTATACACTTACAGACACTTATGGCCTGGTATATATGACACAGAATTATTTTTGGTAGCCACCATGCAAAATAAAATCAAGTTTTGTTCCTCAAAAATTTCCTTTGCAAAGTTTAAGTTGAATATTGCCCACACATTCTTTGAATAGTGAAACATTTGCTGAATACTTATATCAACATTCCATGCTCTTTGACCTCAGCTTTTACACTTCACAGTATTTAATGATTACTGTATAACAGCAACTGCTATAATAGATAACGTTTGATGGATGACATTAATGTTACGTAGATTTTGACAGTATAGAGAGTTGAGAGCCTGCAAGACTTCATATCTGCCACCTGCTTAAACAATCAAAAAATGCCAACAAATTTAAACTGCATGAATTCTGAACAGATAAAAATACCTGTGACCATCTGCCTGGTTCCCAGTGGAAGTGACTCCTGTTTACATTAGGCAGACAGTCCAATATCTGTTCACAAGCTTGAATGCATACTAGACTAAACACATAAAGACCAATCTAGAAAGCCAGATGATCAGCGGTGCAACAAGAGCAAAGGCTCCAGGATCCTCAGGGGTTTGGTGCCTATAGACATTGCCACATATCAGCACTGGTATTAGTTCTGTTTTGATTTAACAATTAGAACTGCAGTTGCATAGAGGGAATTACTTGAATAAGAAAATGAGAAAAGCATGAGATCAGGCAGTCAATCTCACTGAGGCTGGAGAGCTGAAAATGTGCTTTCTTTTTATAAGCACATATATTAAAATATTAACATTTTTGCAAACTGCTGCCCAATTTAGTAGAGATTTTTTTTTTAGTCACGTAAATGTTTCAAGGTTCTAACTGGTTAATGACAGAGCAAGATAAAACAAGTGCAGTGGGAATGTTTCGATGTTTTACATAATTTAAAAGAAAGGATAATGAATACAGTAATAATAAAAGTTTGTATTTGTTTTAGAGTTTCCCCCCGTTTCCTTTATTTTTAAAAAACAGTACGTGAAACTTAAGATTTAGCAAAGAATAATGCATTGTGTTGTGTTGTATTTGTTATATTTAGATGCCTGTTGTAATTGAATGGGGTGTTTCACTGCCTGGAATACAGTGGATACCACCAGGGTCTAGAACTGGTGCCTCCTAAAGAACTACAGTTCCCAGGAAACAGTGTCAGCTTTTTTTAAAAAAATTAACAACAAAAAGAGAAAGGCCTGAGAAGTCGATGCAGCCTTGGAGGTAGACTTTTTCCCCCCCAAAGAACAAAATGTAGGTGTCTGCAGGTGTGCGTTTGTGGGCTTGAACGAGCAGAATTCTGCCTGGAGAACACTTGGAGAATTCTGAAATTCCAAAAGAGAGAAAAACGCAAGCAACTCTACTGGATACTCCTTACTTATCGCCACCTATGCGGGGATATTCGTATATGAATACTCCCCCATCTCTACTCCTTACTGAAGCACTGCTCAGCCCAGGGCTACCTAGTGACTAACCTCTAAAATTATACCACCCACACAAGGGAGAATCATAGCCAGGGAACCAAGCTGAGGGGCGTTCCAAAAAACCTTCTGCTACAAGATAAGGAGGGGCAGAACATGTAAATAAAAAATAAAAATAAAAAATAAAAAAAAATTGAGAGAGAGAGAGAGAGAGAGAGAGAGAGAGAGAGAGAGCGCACTTTGACAGGCCAACTTTCTATTAACTTTATTTTCTGGGTCTTGGGGCTACCTTCCTATGTAGCAAGGTGGAATTATCTCCTTCGAATGACACGATGGGGAAGCAGGAGTTGGTATCTAAACAGTTCAGCAAGACAACTAATTCTTTGTGCTAATGGAGGAAGGAGGGATGCCCTTTGGGCTTTATTTCAGGTAGCAAAATTTCTTTGCACAGCATGACAGCAACTCCAGATTGTATTCTGTATGATTGCTGTTTTTCTGTCACAAGTGCTTTATGTTTTCCTCCCTCCCTCCCTCACACTCACTCATACAAATGTGTACTCTTGTGTGGGCACACTCATTCCCCGCTCTGTTACCATCAGACTGAAAAAGATACTCCTGCTTTTCAAATGAGGGTTGACTGTTGACCTGTGAGAGCGGTTGTACTCACTATTTTTTTGGAAAAGAGTGTATTTGACATTTTAGTCCTTTTGGTACAGAAATGCCAGTCTTGGTAAACAGAATGTACATTCGGAGAGAAATGTCACTTCAGAACAGGAATTCCTTATGGATACAGAGGCAAGAAGCATCTGATGAGGCAAATCAATCAACAGAGCTTGGTTTTTCCAACTTGTGGTTTTCCAAAGAGAAGTTGTACCACAGGGTACCCAGGCTCCAGATCAATTTCCAGGCTAATGCTTTGGAGGCCCACAAGTTCGTAGTCCTGATGGCCAGCAGCTGTTCTACCCCACCCTCAACAGACTCTGGCTTCCTGTTCAATGATTAAGTAAACGCCTTCTGTTTTAGTTTACCTAATGGAATGATAATGAGACAGAAGGTGAATGCCTCCCCATCATTGAGAACCTGATGGCTGCATAATTACTGGGAATCTATGGTACATATTTCAGATTTGCCGTCTGATATAATAGAAAGTCATGGTTTAAATAAACAAATGCTGCCTAATTAGTACTAATTGAGTTAAAAATAAGGGGCATGTGCTCTCCCAGCCTTATTAATAAATGGATGTGTTCCTTTGGCGAGTCTGTTGTTTACCTTCTATCTGTCATCCTTTGGTTTTGACAAGTAAATTGATTTAGCTAAGGCAATAAAAATATCAAAAGGCTTTGTTGTTGTATGCGTTATTTGGGGGTTAGAAAAACAAACATTCTTTTTTTAAAAAAATTAGTCACCATAGCCAATGGTTATGTGCACAAGATCTCTATTAGGAATTCCCAAACTGTGTGTCACGGCACACAGGAAAGCTCAAACAGAGCAGTTAGTGTGCTGTGAGAAATAAAAGGTTAAATAATGAATGTACCCCACCCACAAAGGAGGTTTCCTACTGTGCCTCTGTGTGATTGATGGCTCTGGCCTTGTCTCCTTCTATTCAACCTTCACAGCTGCCGAATAATTCCACCACATGGTTGAATCAGATTGAACTTCATCTTTCAATCACTCCTGAGACAGAAACATTGCAGCCAAATTACTCTGCCTGTGGCTTGTTGCATCCCTGATAGGACTTCTTTCTATAGGTATGCTCTTCTTCCAGTCCAGAAGAGTGTAACTTGTAGAGAAGGACAAAAGATGGCCCCTCTTCTCTCTTAGGATCGGATTTCCCAGTTTTCATATTAAAAGAAGCAATTAGGTGGTTCTGTCTCCAATTTTAATCCAAAGAAAATAGTTTTGGAAACAATGATCTGTGGGATAAAAGTGTAAAAACCACTGTGCCTCTGATAATTAAATATGACACCCTTACCTCTGGTGTAATGGAAAAACTGTGGAACGGGGGAGGGGAACTCTCCAGAAGATCAGTGGAAATATGCCAGGAGTAAAAAGGGAACCGGGTTAAAGAGATCCAAAAAGGCCCACCCAAAGAGAGGCTTTTGCAAAGGAAGAATGATTCACAGCTTTGCAGGAATTCCCACTGCCTTCATCCTTGCAGAAGAAAAAGAGAAACGGCAATTGAAGAACAAAGATATTGAAAGCCATCAGTGGGCATTACACAAAGCCCATTGTTAAAAGCAACAACATGCAGAGAGACACATCGTTGGGAATGTTCTTCAGGTATTTATGTTGAGGACTAAGAGGGAGGAACAAAATATTTTGAAAAAAATTACAGTCCTCATATCATGCAGTGGACCTTTCTGACATTTTGTGATATATTTTTAAGTGAATCATATAAACCAATGCACACAATGCAGGAACTACGATCAACAACTTCACTTGCAAAACACGGTCAAGGATAATATACTCTATGCTATAGAGCAGCAACTTCAGAATAATCATCGCCTATTGAAAAGTCTTAAGTGGTATATTTATTTACGCAGGAATAATACATTCAGAGACTTAATATATTCACAATGTCGTCTCACCTGCCCAGCATCTTGCCTAGTGAAGACCTTTTACACACATGAGACCAAGAGGCTTAGAGACTTGTATGTTATACCTGCCCAATAATCAGAATGCACTCACACTGTGCAGTGGGCATTGACCATACTTTTGCGAAAGACTCAAACAGAATTTCCTCATTTTGTTGCACTGTAACATAACCAGAAACCACAATATGGCTGATGGATATCACGTTCCCACGTGGCCCTTGGTCATTTCACCAAGCAAAGGCGCATGCTACATGTCGTTCAGCTGCCACCAGTTGATTACATCAACTTTGTTCACTATTAATGACAGAGTCAATATATCATTTAAGAACCAAGTAGAAATTTTTTATTATTACAAGTGATAAAAGTCCAGTCAGTGTCATTAACTCTCAACTAAACAACTTTCTTTCTCCACTCTTAACTGCCTACTCTACTCTCCCTCTCTCTCTTTTTCTTTTCCCCCACTTAACTCTGCCCCCACCTACTCCTATTGGTGCATGCAAATTTCAACATATATATTTATGAGCAGGGTGAATGCTACAGTGGAGCATGCAGAAAAAGTGGCCACATACCGTATTTGCCGGCGCACAAGATGACTTTTTGGCCCTGAAAAACATGCCTCCAAGTGGGGGGGGTCATCTTGTAAGCCGGGTGCATGTCCAGCAAACCCTCCCTCTCTCCCAGCGAAGTCACTTACCTGGTAGTAAGACCTAGCTAAACAGCTGACTGTTGGGAACAGCAGAGAGGAGGCAGCCATTTTGAGATGCGACCACATGGCTGCTGCCTCTCCAAATGGCTGCCGTCTCTCCAAATGGCTGCCGCCTGTCTACTGTTCCTTCTTCCAGCAAACCCTGGCTCTCTCCGAAAAGGAACCAAAAGGGGCAAAAGGAACTCTCCCCATCATGCAGCCAAAGCAGAATCACACATGCGGAAGAGGGGGTAGTCTTATAGAGCAAGTATATAACAAACTCTACATTCTGAGTGGGAATGTTTGGGGATGGTCTTATACACCCAGTCACCTTATACACCGGCAAATATGGTACTTAAAAATATGATTGATTTGGGGAAAGTAGTCACTGAATTAGGGAAGAGCTCATTCAGGCAGATAATTCATCTGATGAAATGCACCTGATGGGCTTTGAAGTTTTCACTTTTTCCCACTTTCTGTACAGTGGGATTCCTTACACTGTTGTGGACAAAAATGAAGTGGGGGATTATGGCCAATTTCCCTTTTTTCTCAACTCCACCTCTTGGCTTTTTTAATTCAGTTCAGGCTCCTCACACACAAAACATTTGTTCCATTTCATATTGTACCCATTGGTGCCATATAGTGCCACTTCAGTGCAGAGGTTGCTGGGATTTTTATTTTCTCAGCATTTCTTTAAGAATCCACATCTTTCAAAAAGCTTGAGGAAATCCTTTAAAACAATATTGTCCACTGGATCTTTTCCCCACCTTCCCTTTAGGAGATTAATGTCCAGGTAGGAAGCTTCAGTTGTATCAGAATCAATAGCCATATGAGTTCACAGGGAGAAATATCAAAATGTGGTGCCACAGATTCATTAGTACAAACAGAGGGAATATACTAATAAGTACTAGAAGAAAGGGGCTATCTGGAGGAGCCTTAAGTTAAACTACAAAAGGAGGATGGTATCTAGGACCAAGTAAATGGCTGACACCTATCTCCCATTCATGATAGCAGACAGATTGACATTTACAGAAGGAATTCTACAAAAAAGGGTGTGGACATATGACTTTGTGCTTCACAAGATATAGCCCTTTTTCCCACTTTTACCGTGGTCTATGTAGTCAGCATTTTCTGATGATCAGTAAACGTAAAGGTGACCCATCTTCTGCTTGTGATTCTTTCTTGATTATTTAAACATTTCCCTGGAAAGTACAATGGCCTTTTTAGTTTTGCCCTTCTCCAACACATCTAGAACTGGCAGTTCTACAGCCTGGGGTGTCTTCCAAGAAGCATCCCGTGGACAGCTGGAAGAAGGGGGTTCTTTGTTTTAAAACCGTTGGGGCAAAAGGCAGTCTTCCAGATGTCACTAGACTGCAGCTTTTAGATACCACAGCCAACATGGTTTAATAAATGCAGGGAGATGCTGTCCAACAAGATCTAGAAGGATGCATTTTACCCACCCCCGTATAAAACACAAACAGCTGGCTGAATAGCTCAATGAGTTAGGCATCCAGTCGTAAATCCAGAGACTGGGAGTTCTATTTCCCACTGTCCATCCTGGAAAGGTCAGTCTGTGTAGCCTTGGGTAAGCTGCACAGTCCCAGAATGCCCCCAGAAGAAGAGAATGGTAAACCTCCTCTGAGTTCACTGTACCTAGAAAACCCTGGAAAAGGTTGCCATATGTTGGAATTGACTTGACTACACACAATTATTATTACACATTTTAAGATGACCCTTTAACAACATGTTATTGGGACTCTGCACAGTGGAGACAGCGCTGTGTCTGTGTTTCTGTTGGCCACTGACTATTGCTGAACTACAGCTCACAGCATGCCTGGCCAGTGGCCGTTTGCACTGATGCTGATGAGAGTTGGGATCCAAAAATATTTGGTTACCTCTGATTTACTTGACAGAGAAAAACTTAGAATACATGAAAATATAAAAAGGACATACACTTTAAAACAATGAATACTACTGAAAATGAATACCACTGAAAATTCATTGATGTATTTTTGCTTCTATGCCTCTAATATTTGCTTCTGCTATTTATCAATTCCCCAGCCACACCTACATTCCCAATACTCATGCATTAACCTATTGTACTTGGTATATTTTAATTATTTGAGATTTATACCCCACATTTGTGGTGCCTTAATTGAAAGGTAGCTTTTCTCCTGTTGAGACTATAGATTATTCATCGTTACTGCATGAAAAATACCCTGCCTTTATTACATTATTGGCCATTATAGGGTAGGCCACTTTAAGTAGACAGAAGGGAGCAGATGCTAAATGTAAGTTAATGATGACAACAAGAACAACAGCAACGTTTGCAGTAACGACAGGGCTCAGTTCAGGCATCAAGGACACTAAGGGCATCATGCTTGCCTCCTACACAAAATGTCTTTCAAAGGAGTAGGACTGCATGGGACCAAGTTCTCTATTACATCCTCTCCCAACAGGTGCAGCCTCTTTGGTACCCCCCAAAGGATTGTGTAGTGCATAGAAGGCCATGACACTTTCCTTGTTTTCTTGTGATGCCAGGCTTTCTTGGGAAACTGCCAATGAACATGGTTACAGGACTGTTGTCTCCTGGCATTTGAAGCCACAGCTTAAGAACATGGGGTGTCCTTTTTTTACCCCCACCCCCTGGAATTCTTGGTTCAGGAACTGAGTCACCGAGCAAACCCCCCAACTGCAAACAGAAATGATTAGCAGATTGAGAGGATCATTCCAGAACAGGAATTTCTCTCTCCTTCTCTAGCTCTTTCAGGAATGTGCCTAGACAAGCGATGATAATCTCTTTCAGATGCTCTTTAGTCACACTCTTCTCTTGTGTACACACTGCACAGCTACGTGCTGTAGTGGATAAATTAGGTAGCCTTTGTGATTGCTGAGAGTATCTGAGAGCAGATAAAAGCATACACAGTCTCAGGCCAATTCTCTTGCCATGATATGTGAGCTGAAATAGCTGGTCATTAAGCAAGAGAGAAAATTCATTGGCATAGGTCACATATTAAGGATGGGCAGAAACACGCTCTGGTCTACACCAGAAATAATTTGGGCTCTCTGGATTATGTTGCTGAATAAGCATCTTGACATTTGGCAATCTAAACTGAGCTTCAAATTTGAAATTAAGATATCAGCATCTCTTGTTTTGAGTTTGGCAAATGTCAGATATGACCCCTTGTAAACTATAAATACCAAACACTGATACCAAAAATAATATATCTGTTTATTTCATGTGGATTTTAAGCCGCCCTTTTAAAATGTGTTTACTGATCATCAGTGTTATAATAAAATAAATAAAATAACATGTAACAAATAAACTCCAACCCAAACCTGTCAAATACCATCATAAAAACAAATAAGAGCAAGCAGAAGATATAATCATAGATTGGATGTTGAAACATCCAATTAACCTATGGAAATATACCTAGGTAAGGATTTCCATTGTTCTGCCTCCAGCTCATTTCTCCTGAAACATCCTTAAGAAGGTTTTCCCCACTTCATTTTTGTGGGACCTGGCATACTGCCTCTTGGAACAGTCGGATAGCTTGGGACAAAGTTCTCCATCACAAATTCTGCCTCAGTTCTCTCTGCTTTGGGTTCCAACCCACTGCTTCAGAGCTCTGAAAGTTCATTCTTGAGATGCTGGAAATGGCAGGCAACAACAAAACAAGAGCAAAACCCTGGTAAGAAACCCTTGCAATGTGGACTGCAACTTGATCAACTAATGCATCACATTCATTGTGACAATAGCAAATAAGACATAACAAAATCAACGGCTATAGCAGGGAAAACACTAATTAAAAGCAAAAAAAAACAAAAACAAAAACCAAACCCCTCACTGAAATTGCACAAAGTCTGGCTGGATTATACAAGTCTGTAAAAACCTGAATGTCAGGAAAAGGAGAGCTTATGTATTCTGAAAGAGGCATACAAAAATGTGATGCCACCATGGAAGATGCTCACCCTTGGATATCTGAGATCCCCTCTCCTAAGAGGTCCAAACTCCTGGCCTCTTGCTCCAACCCACAGAACTATGTTAGCTCCAGACACAGATACTTTGGTCGCAAAGTTACAAGCTAATACCAGTACCTTAGATAGGACTTTGTTTACATTTCATCTTTCCACCAGTAGTAACCTAGATAATAAATATCTGTGAACACGTTTGAGTTGCCTCAGATTCTTTGGTGAGATCAGAGATTCTGTTAAGAACTCTGATCCTGAAAAAATGAAGTTCTTGTGGTCAGTTTACCAATGGCCTGCTGAGCAACAAGCCCAAAGAGACTTTGTTACTGGGGATGAAATATGAGATGACACTACCCCCAAATTCAAAAACTAATTGAACTGACAGTTGAATTCTACTCCAGTATCTGCTACAGGATGGCATCCTCAGCATCACCGGAGAGCAGCGAGTTGTCATAGGCAACACAGTGTCGGGATCTGCAAGATGAGGGGAAGTAGGGGTCTTGCAGATGAAGCCTGTCTCAGGATCTGCAGATGAAGCCTCCCTCCCCTGTTGACCAGCAAAGAGAAAGGAGACGAGCGCTCAGGTGTATGTTTCAGGGCGGGATCCGGATGAACTAAACAGCGTGCTCTCTAGCATGCTGTTCAGTGAGAGCTCTCCTCCTGGTAGCCTCACCCCCGTTTATTATCGGGATCTGCCTTTGAACAAGTTAATCAAAAACTATTCTAAACAGAGGCGGTTAATATCCTGAATACACAGCCAGAATCGACAGACAGGCTGGTAAACATTCCTGAATACAGAGCAGGGTAAACATATACAGTTAACACCTTACGTAAACAAGTAAGTTAATACAATTTACCCAGAAACAGGAAATTCCTAAATACACATGCAAGTTAATCAACTCAGAGACAGATAATTATCTTAGATACCAAAGCTGGTTAATGATCATCCTTACTGGAAACTGACCTGTGCCCAAAACAATGTCTGCTATATACATTGTAAAAGCATACCATTTCCCCACAACACAGGGCAGGTATGGCAACCGGGAATGGCTTGGGGCAGCTGGCAACTGCTGTCCAAGGTGACCGTCTCACTCTGCCTAATAGTAGGGCTGGCCTGGAGCATACTTTGATTCAAGAGAGGCTGTTGCAAGACAGAAATGGGCCAGGTCCTCGAAGGCTCCCTCACATTAACGCCACCACCCCAAGCTTTCCTGGACGGTCTGCAAGTCTTTCCAGAGAAAACCCGCTCTTTTCCCCTTTATCTGGCAAGTGATGGCCAAAGAAGTAGAGCAGGCAAATGAGAAGCTGGTGGAGAGGACTGGGGAAAATGGGGAGGGGAAGCTGGCCTTCTTTTTCAGATTTTAATTTTGACTTTTAAAATCTCACATATTGCTTAAATGAGCCTCTCAAGAACCCCACAACTTTGTATCTGGCCTTGGCTCCAGTGGTATAGTAAAGTCAGGGCCAACAGAGTTGAAGACCTAGTACTTTCTGATTAGCTAGGACTATGCCATCCCCCTAAGGCTTCTGCGTTTCTTTTCCGTTTTCTGACAACAGCTGGGAAAGAAGTGGATTTTCCCAGAGCCAGTGTATTATTACAAAGTATGCCTGTTGGAATGCAAGTATCTAAGAGTGGTTTCATCTTGAACAGACAATTAAGAGCCATTAGTTTTACAAAATACCTGTTTCTTATTTTTCGGATGGACTACTTCAGCTATCTACATATTTGGACTCCTGGGGGTGGGGGAATGCCAGACTGCAGGGACTGTCATGATGAGCTGCTCCACCTTCAAATTTACCCCCATGCTACTGCCTGGTTTGGAAGAATTTAACCAGAAGAAGGGTGATCAAGCTGAGGGTGAGGACAAGAACGGAAGGCTCAAAGGACAGGTGGAAATTTTGTTTTTAGCCTTCAGAAGCAGAGCTCTAGCTGAGGTTACCATGGTTATCTCACATTTTTATTTCCCATGCTGCCTCTGGCAAGTGCTTTTTGATAGGAAGAAAGCAGACATAACTTTACTGCCAGAGATTTTGGAACTACAGGTTGCAGAATCCCCACACTAGCCATATAGGGCAGGGGAGACTGAGAGCTGTAGTCCAAAAAGGCCATTGTGATCCTCATCTATGGCCACATATCAGCATTAAGGAGAAGGGGAATCCAGTGGAGCCTCTCATCATTATTTAAATCCATTTTTCTTTACCTAAATGCTGTAATTTTGATGAAACTCCCATTTTTGGTTTCCCCTGAAACACTAGCCAGTCCTGAAACAGCAAAGAGGGGGGGGAAAGCCCCCAAACTCAAATAAACAGACTGTACAGAAGGGGGATAAAAGCCTTCAGCTACCTACAGTATGAGAGGGCCCATGTGCATACACATGCAGTGAGGCACCAACCCTTGATCTAAGAACAGATATGTTATTGGTGTAAAAGAGGGTGTCTTTCTTTTCATATTTTTTCCATAAATGAAATGTTGGTCTTTGGTCAGTTGATATTTTGTAACACAAGAGATTGGAAAGAATCCAGTGGAGGGTTTGGGGTTTTTATAACGCTGAGCACAGACATCAGCCTCAGCCTCTGCGTATTAGCCCCTCACTTTTGCCAGATGCAAGGAGAGGCTAGACGATTCAAACCTAAGTGGCTTTCAAATTCCAGTACTTAACATATGGAAAACTGCTTGCAATATTCAGCTTGCACAGCTTGGAATATTATTTCTAACCCACAGTCCCTGATGTAACGCCTTTCAAGTGCCGTTTTCCTGGCTGCTGAAATTTCACCCATGCATAAACAGACACAAAGATTCAGAACTGGCTTTTTCCTGTACCGCACAGCCATGACTACAAAAGGACAACTCTGTTTGGTTTTTAACCATACCACAGTGCAATCATACCTCCAAGACACACTGACTGTAGGGAATCGGCAAGAAGCAGAAGCCTCTTCTGACAACAGAAATCTCAGTAACATGACAGGAGAGGAATCTGCCAGCTGAACTGCTGTGCTTGCTAATATTTGTTGCAGAGGAACCAGAAAACAGGCAGAGAAGGGTTAGAGCAAGAGAGGAGCCAAGCCACATCAGATCTAATCCTCCTCAGGGGTGTAGCAGGTATGCTACCACAAAGGAAGGCCAAGGTGAAGATACTCCTAAGTAACTCCTGGCATCCCTAGGCTGAGTAGGGTGGATTCAATACTGCTTCAGCTGAGCTCTGGCCAGCTCAGCTGGCCCTCAGCCATCCTGACTAGCTAGGAGTCCACTGTACAACATTTAACTGAGAAATGAGATACAGTGGGGTCTTGACTTACGAACTTAATCCATATTGGAAGGCAGTTCTCAAGTTGAAAAGTTCTTAAGTCGAATCTGCATTTCCCATAGGAATGCATTGAAAACCATTTAATCCGTATCTGCTCTTTTCCTCCATAGAAACTAATGGGAAGCTGCTATTCTGCCTTCTGCCACTAGAGGGAGATAATTTTTTTCTTTTTTCCTTTTAACCTAAGATGACTTAGCTTTTAAAAAAAGGGAAAAAAAGAGTTCGTAACTCGAATCTAAGTTCGTAAGTCGAGTCCATATATTCCTATGAGAGCGGTTCGTAAGTCGAAACGTTCGTATGTCGAGCCGTTCGTAAGTCGAGACCCCACTGTAATGCCACAGCTATACACACAGGTAGGAGTAAGTCTTACTAAACTTAGTGGGGCTTCACTCTGAATAGAGTTCAATGAGGATGCATTCAATGAGTTAATAAAAGGCAGGCAAATATATTCCAAGCATGGAGAAGACCATGCAGTACCTATTTCTCCAATGTGTATTAAAGCTGAGGAGATTCAAGGAAAAGAAGTGAGAAACTAAATTCAGCACTAAACGTGATTCAATATAGAGGAATTCAAACCCACCCCTTTAAGAGTTCCTCTTCCTGGCATGGATAGACAAATATGTCACTTTCAGTTTCTCACATTTTCTGGTTTCTTTTATTTAAAACTCACAAGATGTTTTCATTTCCAGTATAAACAAATATACACAAATTGGAGATTTCTAATAAAAATCAAAAGAAAATGATATTCTTCCCCATCCCTCAAGCTGCTTCTTATACGTTCAGAAGAAAAACTACCTTCTGAGATAAAAATATATGTGTTATTTATTAGCAAACATGCTTTCAAACAATGAACGTAATGGTTAGAGGCTAAATTCACTTGGGCTTAGAAACTGGACTATAAGCATACTTGTAACATTTCCAGCTTTTCATGTTACAGGGTTTGTGAGGAAAAATGAAACCTACCTTGGATAGTTTATGCTCAGACTCTTATTTCACAAGACAATCTTCTGTGTATTTCATATTCTGCTTTACCTAATAACGTTGCATTTGAGTGATCTGGCTGCGAGGATGTTTTCACAAGGTCATTTCTGTATACAAGGCTATCTGGAGCTCAGGATTTTCTGGAGATCAAATTGTGCTAATCTGAACATGATGGTGGCAGGTCATGGATTGGAAAACAGATTTCTGAAAACCGAGTAGTACCAGGCCAGCTAATTTAATAACAAGTTATTTAGAAAGTAACAAGGGCTTATGTATTAAGAAGCAAAATAACATTTCTTTGAGAATTGTAACTAAACCCTCTTGGAGTCACTGTTGTGTGATCAACAAAGTGTAGGACCAGGGAGGTAAGGTAAAGGTTCCCCTTGACAATTTTCGTCCAGTCGTGTTCGACTCTAGGGGGCGGTGCTCATCCCCATTTCCAAACCATAGAGCCAGCGTTTTGTCCAAAGACAATCTTCCGTGGTCACATGGCCAGTGCGACTTAGACATGGAATGCTGTTACCTTCCCACCAAGGTGGTCCCTATTTATCTACTTGCATTTGCATGCTTTCGAACCGCTAGGTTGGCGGGAGCTGGGACAAGCAACGGGCACTCACTCCGTCGTGTGGATTCAATCTTACAACTGCTGGTCTTCTGACCCTGCAGCAAAGGCTTCTGCAGTTTAGCCCGCAGTGCCACCACGTCCCCATGGACCAGGGAGACCTGGGTTTAAAACCAAACTCAGCCACAGATGGAAGTGGCAATGGTAAACCACTCGAAGAACTCACACACAATACCTCAAACACCTTATTAGGGTTGTCTAAGCAGGAATCAACTTCACCATCTCCCCCATCTTATTCTCCTAACTGAGTAATCTTTACATCAACTTTATCCTTGTTCATTGCATGATAACCCATTTTTTCTTTCTTTCAAGAAAGCTAAATAAATAAATAAAAGCTTATTTCTTTGTGAGATAAAACATTTTCTCAGTTCACAAAACAGAGGATTTTGAAAAGATACTTATTTGTCTGTTTGGATTTAATGAAGAATCTGAGGTGGTAAATTGGTAGAAAACCTATTGCTATTGCATATGGGTGGGAAACATTTTTCAGGTGGTTTATAGTGCAGCCTTATAATGTTTAAGGTAAAGGTTCCTCTTGACATTTAGTCCAGTCGTGTCCGACTCTAGGGTGCAGTGCTCATCCCTCTTTCCAAGCCACAGAGCCAGCGTTTGTCCGAAGACAGATTCCGTGGTCACGTGGCCAGACATGGAACGCCATTGCCTTCCCACCGAGGTAGTACCTATTTATCTACTTATATTTTTACATGCTTTCAAACTGCTAGGTTGGCAGGAGCTGGGATAAACAACAGGAGCTCACTCTGTCGCATGGATTCAATGTTACGACTGCTGGTCTTCTGACCTTGTAACACAGAGGCTTCTGCAGTTTAACCCGCAGCACCACCACGTCCCTCCTTATAATGTTTACTCAGCTGCAAAAACCTTTGAGATAGTGGATCTTACTCCCAGCTGTGCAGTTCTTGGATTCCAACCTGAGTGTATTCAATTTAATTTTCATCTAAAATTACCTAACGGGCCATTCCAAAATTTATGCAGTTCATGGTGTCCGCAGTTTATATTGTCCACACAACAGATCTCTCATGTCACTACTGGTCACCAGAGCAGAAGTCTTTGTTCTCCTCTGCTCACTACAGGGACCATTGTCTGAAATGAAACGAAACTGAGAACCTGCCCTGTGTATCTTCCACAAACCCTATATCCAGTTGTTCGTGTCCAAAGTCTGGAAAATATCCTTTTGTGGATACAGGTCTCGAGAGTTAGCATGCCCCCAAATAATCTGCAAATGACATTTCCAGACTCTGGACACGGTCCAAAGAGAACATGAGTTCTCTGACATCCTTGATCTGAAGACAATCTTTTGTTAACCTTCAGGGTTGTTTTGCAGCCTCCGATGGCATTATATTGGCAATGCCTTCGGAGTCCTTCTCTGCTGCCGATTAAACCTCCAAAGACCACAGCAAAATTTCCGCATGATTGCTGGCAAAGAAGCAGGCTAGCACAGTGTGTACCAAATAGATCCCTTGAAGAATTGCACGTTAAAAGTTGCTGCATTTATGAATAAAGTAGAGCATTATCATTTTTAATAGGAATTAAAACAGCTAGAGGGAGAAGTAGGGCAGCACTGTGATCAGTGCAAAGGAAAACACTCTAACCATTTTAATTAACTGTATTTTAATAGCTTTGGTTATAATTGAATAATTTAAATACCAAGGGGAAACACTTAAATCTCCTAAAAGCTTTCTTTTTATTTACATTTTAAATACCGGTCTTGAAGAAAGAATGATAGAAGAAGGGCTGGGAAGAAGATGGAGGGGAGGGGAGGGCTCCTTATCCCTGCAGCTGCCAGACTAACAGGAAGTATTTATGAGATCTTAGTCACTGCTCTGCAATAGCTCAAGACCAAGGCCTAATGAGTTCCCTCCCCTTCTTCCTCCTCCCGTGCAGAAAATATTACACTATCTCTTGGTGCTATTACCCTTGACTTGTGGAGCCATAAAAAGTGCCGAGAAGGGAGGAAATGCGGAAAAACAAGGATAATCTATAATCCAGTTTCTCATTTAGGCACCAGAACAGAGAGGAGCACCACGGGAAATGAAAGCGGGGAATCAGTGCACAGGCTCATTTTGCTTGGTAAGGCCAACCTTTGGAAATGACTGGGCCTCTCCTACTCCATTCTCATTTGCAGCACCGCAAGGCCACCTGTCTTTGTGGAAAGGCATTAATCCTTCCGGTGGACAATGTCCATCCTGCACAATCCAATTGCTTTGCCTAACCCTCAGTTGCTAAGGTGTAGCTGCAATCAAAAATAGGCCCCTGCACCATTAATATTTTTGTAGAAGAGGGAGTTTCAGCAGATGTAGCTTTGTATGCAAGTTATGCCTCCAGAAATACCTTCTTTCATACATCTATTCAACGTGGAGGAGCCTTTTCTTCTGCATGTGATTCCCCTGCAACGTTACTTCAGCCCAGTTTCTGTTCTTTGTACACTTTTTGCTAGGCATGGTACTTTCAGTAAGCATCTGTTGCTCATCCTTGCTCATCCTACATTTTTACCATATGTGCATGGATTCTCTTCCTGTCCCCAGCCCACTACCTTGTTTCTTATCCTAACGTGCCCTGCCTCTGAATGAGAGTACATTTTCTGTCTTTGAATTAGGACATAATTTCTAGTCCAGCAGAAAGCAGTGGGACACCTGGTTTACTCAGAAAAAAAATGTCTCTTTGACTTACTGCTTGGTCAATATATATTGTCTGAAATCCTGTTGCCTAACATAGTAAGTTACGACTAGAGCAGACCCTTTGAATCAACAGAATTGACAGAAGAGCTGATTCACCAAAATTCCTCTGATTCAATGGGCCTACTCTACTCTATTCTGCAGCCTTCTTAAGTGATGGAGAAGAAATATGACAGAACTTGAAGTAGTGTTATATTTCCTACCTTTATTTGCTTGGTTCCTTTGCTTGGTTTTGGGGACAGGAGGTTGTGTATTTTTTTTTTATTTTGCTATTGTTATCCCAAGGGTGTGAGTGTCGATGCTTTGCCTGTTTAATTGATTTATTAAAATTGCTATTTTGTAATTTACTGTGTGTTTGGTCTATTAAAGGTGTATATTTTGGTGGGGTTTGCAGGGGAACTGTTTTGTTTATTTCTGGGGGGATATATGTAAATGGGCCAAGGATGTGGACTTCGTGACTGTGCCAGTCTGTCAATACGCTATGTGAATATGATAGCCTAAACTAGTTTCTGGATAGGTCTGATGATATGTTGTTGTTGTTGTTTTACTCACGTATTGTTGTTTGATTTTGGAGTAGATTGATCCTCTGTGCCTCTGCCTCTGCTTTTAAGGGGGTAATTTTTACAGGTTCTTTAGGGCTTTTGGAGTGCCTGAAACCTGGAATGAAATTAACAGAAAGTGGTGGTCCCTTTTGTGCAAAATGAAAGGACAAGTGCACAAAAAACCACAACATTGAAAGAGTCTCTCTCAAAAGAGTCCAGAAGACAAACAAGAAACATGTCACCACGCACATCTGTATCATTTACCTGGTGCCAGCTGAAGGTTTTTGTATCAGAAATAAAACTGTACATAAAGTGGAAGTGTTCTTGATCCCATTTGTTAAGAGTTTAAGGTATCGGTCCCTCAGATCTGCATACAGATGACATTCTGTTAGAAAATATTCCATGTCATCTGTTTTAGGGTGATGTTATGATTGAAATCAGAAGCAGAAGCATTAGAGATCATTTGGGAGATCATCTCTCATATCCTGCTTTACTATGTGCTAGCACAGTGGTTCTTAACCTTTGTTACTCAGGTGTTTTTGAACTGCAACTCCCAGAAACCCCAGCCAGCACAGCTGGTGATGAAGGCTTTTGGGATTTGCAGTCCAAAAACACCTGAGTAACCCAAGGTTAAGAACCAGTGTGCTAGCTGACTTGCCACCAGAATTTTGACTAAAATGAAATTGAAAACAAAATGTTAAGTTCCTTCTCAGGTGAAACATACGACAAAATGTATAGGGTTGATTTAAAAAATTACAGTAAGAGTAGTAAATATGTATTGCAGGGAGGTTACACTGGATAGCTGAATGTTGAGAGTTCGATCCCCCACCATGCCTCCTTGACAGGGGTTGGACTCAGTGATCCATAGGGTCCCTTTCAGCTCTGCAATTCTAAGGTTGTGGCTGTTGTTGTGCATACCATATTTCATCTTGGAGAGAGAAGTGGAACAAATATGGATGTTACTCTATGATTGATTTCCTGAGAAATTTGAAGAGACTAACATTTTGAAGTGATGGTAGGTTTATATAACCTCAGCTAATGGGGATTGTGGCGTTCCCCCTTTGTCCCCTTTATATCTTTGGGCTCCACAAAGGTAAATACGCCCTTTTCACTGCCACCAGGTATTCTCTTAATACCAATACAATTCCCACACACTTAGGAGCTGATCATATAACTCAGGAATCAGGGGTTTTCAATTAAACGTTCTTTTATTAATAACAAAATCATCAGGAGAATCAAATATATAATTATGTCAGGTGTGCATATATTAGATCAGATCATGTATTCAATCACTGGTATTTGTGTTCATTCCTGCTTGTTCAATATATTTCACTCTTTCAATTTCCTTTCTTAACCCATTCCTAATCCCTAGCACTCTCTTCACATCTTCTTGTCCCTACTTCTCTCTAACCCTGTCTCATTCCAACTCTCCTCCAACTGTCTCTTCCAGCTGTCTGTCATTCTGACTCCACCCCTCCTGCCCTATCCTCTGATTGACATGCAGGAATGACATCATCTTTTGGAATCCGCTACAGGGATGTTCACAAATGATACAAAGAATGATTTAAGAATTTATTCACTTTATCTGTAAATGCAATAAAAAAGCCAAGCTGATCAGTTTATTTAAAATAGCTATATTTTCAACATTGCATTTAAAATGTTTAAAGATAATACACTGGAGGCAAAAAAAATGGCATTCTTATCACAGCTTGTAGAAATGGCTGTAACCAAACTGATCAGAATAGAAAAGAACTTTTAATTGCTTGGGAAGGCAAAGCGTATTATCCATTTTCATTATAGAAAAAAATGCTTTAAAAAAAGTAAAAGTAAAAAACGGCCAATGCTGGCAGGTAATCAAGATTGTAGATGACAGGAGAAAGTACAGTGTTTCCAGGAAAGCTAGAGTGGTACAAAGCGGTTGTTGTTTTCCAAACTAAGCGGTGACAATTTTGATGGAACAGTTTCCATTTAGAAGGAGTTTTCCTCTTTAAGTCTCACGGCAGAGTTAACTCAAGGATCTTCTATTTCAAAGAATTTTGCACAGGTTTTGATGGGGAAAAATGTATCATTGATCACATGCTTCCTTTCATTTGTGAAGATTGTTGACCTGACCAAAACAGAAATGATTAACATCACTGTAAATAGGCATGACTACCAAAGACTTCAGTAAATGTAGCTGCATGGCGTTATGATGTGTTCATATCCAATAGCTGATCTCTGATTGGTTGTCATTCCTGAAGAGGAATGGCACATTTTGAGTATGTAGTTGTTGAAACAGAGAGAGGGACATGCCTATGAATACAAGCCAAAAAAGGTTGTGAAGTGACTTCTTCCTCTCAAAATCACTCTTTTTGATCTGAAAAGTAAATCTAGAAAAGTTTCGCTCAGCTTTAGCAGTCGCTGAAGGACATACTGTTTAAATTTCCAGTGTTTGGCTTAAGAGGAGTATAGATACTACAGATCATGCAAATAATCATTTCAGGTAGAAGTTAGCACAGCATGAATATGTATTCTCAAAGGCTTTCACACCCAGGATCTGATGGTTGTTGTGGGGTTTTGGGGCTCTTTGGCCGTGTTCTGAAGCTTGTTCCTGACAGAGCATGGACAGAGTTCCTACTCCAGTCCTCTAATGACGCCTAGAGTGGTCTTATAGTCCAGATAGGCGGGATATAAATCAAATAAATAAATAAATAAATAAATAAATAAATAAATAAATAAATAAATAAATAAATAAATAAATAAAGATGCCGGCCGCAGAGACTGGTGAAATGTCAGGAAGAACAATCTTCAGAACATGGCCAAAGAGCCCGAAAAACCCAAAACAACCAACAGCATGAATAATTCCTTATGATGAGAATTAAATATTTTAATCAGGTAAATCAGTATTAACTGCCTCAAACTTTAGTGATCTGTTTAGGGCTAGTTTCCTCAAACTTTAATGATCTGTTTAGGGCTAGTTTCAATTTTTAAGGGCTGATTTTAATCAATATGGATCTTGATCTGTGACTTGTTTCCAACTGTTATACGGAATGAGATGAACATTGCTACCAAAATGGTTTATAATATTGACTGGCAATGTTTATTTATTAAACAGCAATATCAGTAGTTGCTAATTACTGTACATAGCAAATTCTATTTTGAGCTTTCACCTGACTCTGAAAAGAACATCGACCACTTCACAAGATTGGAAATTCCCAGCAGAAGGAGCCCGACTTGATCACTTGAGGTCCAGCATATCATTTGGATGTGAGGATTGTACCAAATGACATAATGGACTTCCACTCAACCCTAAGTGACCGTATTTAGCCTCCACCATCCCATTCCCAAAGAGCCTGTGTGTGTGTGTATTGATTGATTGATTGATTGATTTGATTTGATTTATATATCACCCATCTAGAACTTGTCTACTCTGGGTGGTTTACATATACTATAAAAATAAACTAAGATGTAGACAAGCCTTAACTCTAGCTTCCATTCAGCAGGTTTCCCCAAATGTAAACCCATGTTTTAAATACTCAAAATAGATGTTTGAGACTTCCTGTTATCTCAACTTCCAAAACAGAATAAGACGCCAGCACAAGCTGGCACTTGAACCATGTGACAGTTCTCTTCCACTGTTTAATGTGACACTGTACTGTAACTGTAAAGGTAATTTAAAAGTTACAGTTTCCCTGTAAAGTAAGTAATGAAATTAACTGAAAGTCTTATGTAATATACAGTAGTCACACCTTAATTATTAAGAAAAAGAGCTAAGCTAGTTATTTGTCACCATTTCTAAGATCTAATTCAGACTGAGGTTTTGTAATCTGCACATGTATGCACATTTTGTTACTAGCAATGTGATCCTACTAACCATGCTGATGCAGAGGTAAGTCCTATGATATTCAGTAAGGCTTACTTCTAGGTAAATGGGTATAGTAATGCAGCCTTGATACGTTAAACAATATATTGTAATGAAACCCTAGTTCTCAGACATCTTTAGGAGAGAGAAAAAGTTAAGTGAAATCTAGTTTCATTTAGATCAGGCATTAATTAACTTGGAGAATTCAAAAGGGTATTTTCATACACAATTGGTGCTAGAAGATTTGTGTGAAAAGCTAGGCATTGATAAAATATGTAGAATTGGGCTTCTTGCAGCAAGTTTATGATCCTTTTTGACATGAGCTATGAGCAGTGAAAGAATGTTTACAGCATGGCTCTCTTTCTCCCTCAGACATGGGGTGGGATGGAAATTTGATTTAAAATATATGACAGATGTCAAAGAAATTGATATGTTTGGAGACATTTCCAGCAACATGCTTGCAGCACTTGGAAAGCAAATAATTGCCCTCCCTTCTCTAGATCAGCCACAGGAAACTGGAGAGCAGGCAAGTACTTCAGGATGCAGGGAAACCAATGCTCCAGTCCATACCATATGCTCTCGACCATAGTGAAACTAAAACTACTCACGAGGATGATTTTGTGGTGCTCCTTACAAGAAATGGTCCTCCAGTCACTTAGATCACCTTCATCTGTTTGTGCTTAACACATGCTCACCATATAGTCAAGTCCCCTTGGGATTACTCTGGCTGTTATCTTATTCATTACCTGTTGGCTGATTAAATGAGATGATTCATGTCGATGAATGCAGAAGGAGGAGGAATGATGACAAGGTGGGAGGGTGGAGGAGCAAAATGATACCAATGAGCAACTGTCAGGAGGAAGCTATGGCCTGCATCCAGCAGTGAGAGTGTACCAGCACAACACATTTCCAGAGTTAGTGCCACAGTGATACCTAATAGCTGTGTGTTTTTTTAAAAAATAAATCATGCTAGTGGTTGCACAAAGGGTTGCATAAATGCTGGCACAACATTTTGGACAATTGCTGCAGCCCAAGCGCAAATGCACTAGTGGGGATTTTCATTCTGCTAATGTTAAATGAGAATCAGGCGAAACAAGATGAAAGTAAAGGGCAATTATTTCCTTCATCCAAGTGTTTCTCACCAAAAATGAGAATTATTACTTCTGTCCTCAAACCAAATCCATAGAATATGAGATATGTCCTTTACCCTTGCTACTTATTAAATATTACATATTTTCTATTCAGGTACATTTATTTTATGGAATTATATGCTCAAGATTTTTTTTGTCATTTATTTTGAATCCGCACAATTGTGCCTGTAAAATTGAATGCCCTGCTCTGTTAAAGAAGAGGCTCTCCGCTCCCTTAGTATTGTGCTAATACAAACACATGGCTCAGACTGCACTGTGGCCACAGTTCAGAAAGACTGGGAATCTGATCTGAGTTTTTAAAAACCAAGCAAAGTTGCCAACTTGATCATGGCAGCTCCAGATATTTGTGATAATTTTTCATGATGACCACAAGGCAGAGCTTGGAGATAACATAACAGACTTCATTAAATAATTGAAGATGACAGGAGGTTATTATCAGGAGGCAACAACACCCTAAGGTCCTTGTGAAGCATGAGAAGAAGCCAAGCACTATTTTCATCCTTGGGGACATGGTTATTTTATATACACATCTCCCAAGTTTCTGACTATTTTGAAAACAAGGCAAAATTCTCTGTTCTTTAGAGTAAGGAATTTGGAGTAAAGAAGAAGACTTCTTAACAGAAAAATAAAAAGTGGGCTGTTAATGCAGGGTTACAGTTAAAATCATCATCATTTAGCAAAGTCCCACTCTTCTGTGCCTTCCTTTAGCAGGGTATATGTTCTACAGCTCTCAAGCAGATCAGTTCATGTTCTCCTTCTTCTGCTTCCAGTTGTCTTCTCCATTGCTATATTCAGGCATGGGAATCACACACATGTTGAAGAGACAGTGCTAGCCCCACCTCTCCATTTCCTTTTTAGTGTCTGAAGAGGGGAGGTTTCTCTTAGGGACATGCACTGTAAAAATACTTGTTTTTGTTTTTGTTTTGGGTTCTTTCAGAAGGTGCTTCTCTCATTTTCATATTTCTACGTGTAGTGGTTCTTTCATTTTACATGAAAAAGAAACTACTCTTTTAGAGCTTTCAATTCATGTTTCCCCAAAGAACCCTTAAAAACTACTCCCAAACAGAAGAGACAAGACAACTGAGAATAAATATATTGCACAAGCTAGCAACATTACCGGAGAACTTCTGTTTGGTGGTACAGTTGTGTCTCGACTTACAAACTTAATTGGTTCCAGAACTCCGGTTGTAACTCGAAATGGTTGTAAGTGAAAGCACCATTTCCCTTAGGAATGCATTGAAATGCAATTAATCCGTTCTGGCCGACGAAAAAAAAAATCACTACCCCCCAAAAAACCCCACAACACTGCAAGACCCATCAGAAACATGATTAGTCCCTTCCGGCCGAAGGGGTGGTGGTGAAGAAAAGCAAACAAACCATGCAAGACCCTTCGGAAATGCAAAGAAAAGCAAAGCAAAAAGCAAACAAACTGTGCAAGACCCATTGGAAATGTGATTAATCCGAAGGGGGAAAAGAAAGAAAAGCAAACAAACTGTGCAAAACCCTTTGGAAAGGCAAAAAAAAAAAAAAAGCAAAGCAGAAAGCAAACAAACCATGCAAGGCCCTTCAGAAATGCAAAAAAAGCAAAGCAGAAAGCAAACAAACCATGCAAGGCCCTTCGGAAATGCAAAAAAAACAAAGCAGAAAGCAAACAAACCGTGCAAGATCCTTCGGAAATGCAAAAAAAGCAAAGAAGAAAGCAAATAAACCGTGCAAGATCCTTCGGAAATGCAAAAAAAAAAAAGGAAAGCAAAAAGCAAACAAACCCCACAAGACCCATCAGAAATGGGGGAAACCCCCTCAAAAACAAACAAACCCTGCAAGACCCATCAGAAATGGGAAAAACACACCAAAAACCAAACAAACCCTGCAAGACTAATTGGAAATGAGAAAAAACAAACTCTACAAGACCCATTACAACATATTCCCACCACCCAGCCCAAAACCACGCTGCAAAACCCACCCAAAACAGTTTTTAAAAAGTAGAAAGCAGCACCTTACCAGGCAGTCCGAAGCCTCCTCAGATCACACACTCTCTAACTGCTGGGGCGAAAGAGCTACAAAGAAGCTCTTCGCCACCAAGGGTTAGCAATTTGAATTCCCCGTCTTTTTCCCCTGCCTCTTTCTGGTTGTAACTCAAAGCTCTAGTTGCAAGTAGAAGCAAAATTTTGCAGCCGGAAAAATTTTGCAGCTGGTCGTAACTCGAAATGGCCGTACAGCCCCGCTGTAGTCAGATGCTATCCAGGTGCATCAGCCTCTCCCCACCATTTCAGACAGCCATGTTTCCATGGTGATGACTGCTGTGGGGCCACATACTTAAAGCATGACTGCATAGAGCTTTACTGATGCTAGATATTCCATGGCTCTTGAAACTTTTCTTTATATTTCTTCCCTGGTAGGGAGCTTTCATACGCCTGGTCATTCACCTGAGATTGCCAGTGCCTTTGTCTTTTTCACCTCAGTTACATAACTTTGAACCTAATCCTGTTGGCACTCAGTCACACCAGTTCATTATTAGAGAGAGAATGATAGAAAACAGACCATTCAACCTGACAAATTATGCTGGCTAATCTTTGCAAAGCAACTCACATTGGTGCGCATTATTAGAGGTGCACAGATTCGACATTCATGCTGTCATTGGAAAAGCTCCATATATACCATCTTAGTTTATTTATTTTTTTTATTTTTATTTTTTTGAAAAAGTATGAATTAGTTGATCTTGGGATCCTGATTTTTTATTTAAAAAATGCTAGAGTTGTCACACTTAGTGAGTTTTCTTGGTTGGGCAGTTTTTATTGACAAGGGCCAGTTTGAAGTAAATTAGCTCTAAACACAATGATCCATTCAAGGGATACAATGGACCAGGGAACTGCAGAAACTTTGGCTTGTTCTTCATGACTCACCTGCAGGAGGGTCAACTAAACAAGGGGTGGACAGTGTTAGTGGTCAACTAAACAAGGGGTGGACAGTGTTAGTGGGCCATGGGGCCATGCTAGGCCCAGAAATGACCATAAACAGTCTTTTGGTGTTTTTTTTAAAGGGAACTCCTAGCTAAGCCTTTCTAGCCTGTATGTTTGAGTTTCTGCAGTAATATGCTCTTGAGGAAAATAGGTTCATCTCCACCCCAGGATGGGTTTGCAACTGCAAAAATAGTTCTGGAGGCCCACAAGGCCCACTTTTGCTTATGCCTGAAACAAAGCAAAACAAAGAAAGCAAAATGTGCTCTTACAGTATATACCATCCTATAGTGTTTGAAGCAGTTTACAGTTTAAATAATGCAGGCTACAAATTGACTCCCAGCAAGCTGAGCACTCCATTTACTGGCCTTGGAAGGATGGAAGGTTGCGTCAGCTTTGAGCCAGGTACCTGAGCCTAGGATTGAACTCAGGTCATGAGCAGAGTCTTGGCTGAAGTGATGCAATTTAACCACTGTGCCATGAGCCTCCTCATAAGTAAGCCATCCATGAAATTTACTGCATGGTTGTTTATTGCATTGTCTGAATGTTGGTGCTTTCTCTTGTATAATTTCCTCCTGGATTCTTTTCATTTAATGAGAGAGAAACAAAACAGAAAAAAAAGAAAGTATATGCGGTTGGATAACACAGTAAACAAACCTTGCAGCCAAGCTTCAAGGTTTACTTATCCACTCCTAGTGGAAGTCAAATAAGAAGAAAGGGGGAAAGGATCCAAAATGGAGCCATAGAAGCTGGCAGTATAATCCAAGATGGAGAACATCAGGTGCTCTGCAGTGCAGTGTGACCCACAAAGAACAACTGAAGCAAAATAAGAGTACTCATTGCTGGACTCCAACTAATCCAGACACTTTTATAGCTTCAAAATGCCCACTTCCTTCTAGATTTTCTGATTGACTGCTGACAATATCTTTTATGGTGCTATAGAATGAAAAATTCCTCAGACAACTTGAAAACAAATGGTGGAAAAAAGGTTACATCATGTTCCAATGATTATTGGCTTCAGCTCTGCTCTCAGATACAGTTAGCAACAGACACAGGTAACATCAAGGGAATGTATGATGGGATCAAGCAGGCTTTAGGTCCAGTACAGAAGAAAACTGCTCCCCTGAAGTCTGCTACAGGCATGTTCACCCAGGACCAAACACAGCAGATGGACCGCTGGGTGCAGCACTACTCTGAGCTGTACTCCAGAGAGAATGCAGTAACTGAAGAAGCATTGAATAACATTGAATGCCTCCCTGTCCTGGAAGAGTTGGACAGTGAACCAACCTTAGCAGAAATAAAAGAGGCCTTGAATTCCCTTGCCTCTGGCAAGGCACCTGGAAAGGATAACATCCCTGTTGAAGTGCTGAAGTGCTGCAAAGAGACCATCACCACCGAACTGTATGAAATCTTTCATCTTTGCTGGAGCGAACGTAGAGTACCACAGGACATGAAGGATGCAAACATTGTCACATTGTATAAGAACAAAGGAGACTGGGGCGACTGCAATAACTACTGTGGCATCTCTCTTCTTAGCGTTGTAGGAAAGCTGCTTGCCCGTGTTGTGCTGAAGAGGCTCCAGGTGCTTGCAGACAGAGTCTATCCAGAATCACAGTGCGGATTCCGAGCAAATAGATCCACCACTGACATGGTATTCTCCCTCTGACAGTTGCAGGAGAAATGCAGGGAACAACAACAGCCACTCTTAGTGGCCTTCATAGACCTTACAAAAGCATTTGACTTGGTTAGCAGGGATGGTCTTTTTAAAATACTTCCTAAGATTGGATGTCCTCCTCGACTTCTTAGCATCATCAGGTCCTTTCATGAGGGAATGAAGGGCACTGTAGTTTTTGATGGCTCAACATCGGATCCCTGTGACATCCGAAGTGGAGTGAAACAGGGCTGTGTCCTCGTGCTGACCCTGTTTGGGATCTTCTTTGCTGTCATGCTGAAGCATGTCTTTGGACTAGATCAGATGGAAAGCTCTTTAATCTCTCTAGACTGAGAGCAAAGACCAAAGTTCAGCTGAAATGCATGCGGGACTTCCTCTTCGCCGATGATGCAGCCATAGTTGCCCACTCTGCTGAAGACCTCCAACAACTCATGAATCATTTTAGCAAGGCCTGCCAAGACTTTGGACTAACTATCAGCCTGAAGAAAACACAAGTCATGGGCCAGGGCGTGGACTCACCTCCCTCCATTACCATCTTCATGGAAGAATTGGAGGTTGTCCATGACTTTGTGTACCTTGGCTCAACCATCTCTGACACTCTTTCCCTAGACGTCGAGCTGGATAGACGCATTGGCAAAGCAGCTACCATGTTCTCAAGACTCACAAAAAGAGTATGGCTCAATAAGAAGCTGTCAGCATACACCAAGATCCAGGTCTATAGAGCCTGTGTCCTGAGCACACTCCTGTACTGCAGTGAGTCCTGGACCTTTCATGCATGGCAGGAGAGAAAGCTGAACACATTCCATATGCGCTGCTTCCGATGTATTTTTGGTGTCACCTGGCAGGACAAAGTTCCAAATAGAGTAGTCCTAGATCGAGCTGGATTTTTTAGCATGTATACACTACGAAACAGTGATGCCTACGTTGGCTCAGGCATGTTGTGAGAATGGCTGATGGTTGGATTCCAAAGGATCTCCTGTATGGAGAGCTAGTGCAGGGAAAGCACCCCAGAGGGAGACCACAGTGCAATACAAGGATATCTGCAAGCGGGATTTGAAGGCCTTGGAAATGGATCTCAACAGATGGGAAACCCTGACATCTGAGCGTTCAGCCTGGAGGCATGTGGTGCATCATGGCCTCTCCCACTTTGAAGAGACCCTCACGCAGCAGGCTGAGGCAAAGAGGCAGTCACGAAAGCAGCAAAATCAGGGAGCTAGGCGGGGTACAGATTATACTTGTCCTAAGTGTGGAAGGGATTGTCACTCTCGAATTGGCCTTCTCAGCCACACTAGACGCTGTTCCAAGTCCTCCATGCAGAGCACGATACCATAGTCTCTCGAGACTGAAGGATGCCTATGATGATGTTTTAGAGGCTCTGTTTCAGCAGTTGATAAAAGAACATGAAAACAAAGAGAGGGAGCCTTTTTTTGCTGTTCATAGTTTTTTGTCAGAACACAAAAGGTTGGTTCCTGTAACGAACTACAAAATTTTACTCTTCACCCTGTAACAAAGGTGTAGTATTTTCTAGTGACTCAACAATTTTTATAAATTGTTTAGCTTGTCTGAATAATGCAGCTTGTACAAAAGTAAGCTCATCAATGCCTTGGTGCATGGAATGTAGGCAAATTGTGGTGTTGTGACAACAGACATTTTGTGTCTTGCTCTTGCTCTGGAGGCAAAGGTTCTTGCAGAGCTCTGACATTTCTCATTGAGGAGTCTCATCATGTGGAGACAGCCTAAATCAATAAGACTGAGGGATTTCGTGAGTATTCACATTCCAACTCATAAGCAATAACCTACGGTTTATGAAGAGCCCTGATTTTTTGTGTCAGCCAAATTGGCTCACATTAGCAGAAGCTAGTTCTGAAAAAGTCACAACTTGTTAAACGTTATCTACCTCTGTGCATGCAGCACAAAGATATGGCAGAATCCAAATGTGGTGAAGAAAGCAACTGTTTTAGACTACAGGCAAGTGGTCCTCTACAAATAAAAAGCTAGTACATAAGATTAAAAGTGTCTTGCCAAAACTACTTTTTCCTACACTTGTTTTCTACTTTCTGGGAGTAGATTTGAAGTCCAAGCAGGTACAGTACATTATGTCCTCTCAGAACCTCATCACTGATTTCCACATAGGAATTTCTCAGTTCCACTCATTGGGAAACTAGTGTCTGAAACTGAAACTGAGAGGAGAGTTGCTGTAATCCAGCCAGTTCCCAACTATCAACATTTCTGTTTTTGCTTCTATGGCCTCCATTTTCCAATTCTTGTCCATGGTTGATTACTGTCACTGCTTTGAGCTTTGGGAAATGCCTTTTAATTAAATATTGTAGTTAGTTTTGCCATTGCATGTGTTAGAGTTGCCCACTCATCAGCATGTCATTGCCTTTTCTTGCTGTGGGTATCTGTGCGTGTTCCAGAGTGGATGGGTGCCAAACAGGCAGCACTCTGATTAGGCTAGACAGTGAGTGGGCATGCTTAGACAAGCCAGGCTACTAACTACTGACATAGAAGAACATCATCCTCAGTCCCAAAATATGTTATCTCCAGTTCTCATTAATTTTAATGGTTGATGCCCTGCAGGAGTGCCACAGAACAAATGTCTGCCCGAACTTAACTGCCTACTGTTTTAATCCATGGTATGAGGTAGTTTCTCCTATGCTGCTGACACCAAGTGGGCTCATCTTTTTGCTGTGGTAGGTGCAACACATACAGCGCTCTGATTCAGCCCTATGGAATGAGTGATCCAACTTGGGCAAGCTAGTCTACTGACTGGGGACACTAATGGGACATCTTTCATACCCACAACATATATTTTCCCAGAGTACATCTCTTGGGGATGGGGATGGGATGGTGGAATCAAGCAAGAAAACAGGAAGGAGCTTTGCCTGTAGACTGCAGATCGACCACATTCTCAAAGGTAATGGCTATATTAACACCACCATCCCAGATTATAGCCTTTTATTTCCATAGTTTCAGGGCTCACCCACCATTCTGAAAATATATAAATGCATTCACATACGTACCTATGAAACCCAAGGACAAATAGGTTTAGGCTACCTCCAAATCAGCTTGGAGTGAGTTGGTCCCAATTTGTATGGTAAAAGTTTGATACTAATTGGATCAGACAGCCTTTGCACATGCCTAAATTTGGATAACATGCACTGTAAATTGATGAGAAGACAAACTATAAATTATTTTTGCAAAGCTCAAACTGGAATTTTTGCATTTCTCTGGACGTAATGAAATGCACAAGTTTCCAATGAACCTGCAAAGGAAAATTATGAGACTTTCACTGGGATGTGACCAAGAAGCTTGGAGAGCAGGAAATATGAGTCATTTGTATCTCTGGTCTTGATGGCTTGGAACAGTTTGGGCCAAGAAATTGCCTGGAGTCTTTGGGGAGATGTAGATGAAACAGTAACTTTTCCCAGCTCTGCTGTATTGATTTGATTATGTAACCATCAGAGTCCACTGGACTGCAAAGAGAACAAACCTATCCGTTTTGAAGGAAATCAACCCCGAGTGCTCACTGGAAGGACAGATCCTGAAGCTGAGGCTCCAATACTTTGGCCATCTCGTGAGAAGAGAAAACTCCCTGGAAAAGACCCTGATGTTGGGAAAGTGCGAAGGCAGGAGGAGAAGGGGACGACAGAGGATGAGATGGTTGCACAGTGTTACCGAAGTTACCAGCATGAATTTGACCAAACTCTGGGAGGCAGTGGAAGACAGGAGGGCCTGGCATGCTCTGGTCCATGGGGTCACGAAGAGTCGGACATGACTTAACGACTAAACAACAACAACCATCAGAACAACACTCAGAACTGGACCTCTGTATGAGAGGACAAGCAGTTCCCCTTAGATGTGGACCTCATGTCTCCCTTAGAATAGGTACTACTCAGATTCCTATTAGCTCAGTTTCTTTGGGTGCACAGAGCTAGCCAATCTCCCAGAGTCTTCATCCGAGGGCCTTCCTCACAGGAAGGCATTGTGAACAGGGCGCTCTACAAGTTCATCTGTCCTGCTGTGGCATCCCACCCGAAATGCCTGGAGGTGAGGTGGAGCCTGAGCCAACCTGGTAAGAGTACAGTCATCCTTCAAAGAGATCTCCTGTTTCAAAGCAGAATAGTAGGTCTTGCTGTGTTAATGGGAGTAGGTTGCTTCTCGTCCTGCCTTAGGCAATAGGAGCACATGGCCACCACTGGAGGTTGACCTTTTTTCATGTGATGATGAGATGTCTCCTTTAGCAGATGACAGAATACAACCAACCGCTCAAACAGATTTCATACTTTGCCATCAAGTTCTGATTTGAACTCCTTTATACTCCAGGGAACATGCTGCCACTGCTTACACTCCACCCATGACTTCAGCAGAGAAATCCAAACTTATGAAGTTTTAATTTCAATGATTGTCTGTGGAAATCCTATTGGGAACAAAAGGCAACTCAAGAATATTTAGCGAGGTAGGTAATGGAGGCAAGGGGAGAAACACCCCATTATGTTCATGCAAAATGCATCAGTCTAAGTAGCCAGGAATTGTATCACAACCATATAATTTGTGACCTATCATCATCCTCATTAGGCTATCAGTTTCAATCCTGAAAAACTGGTGCAAGCGAAATATGAAGCCCAGTTATGTGTTTTTTTTTTTACCGTTCTTGCTCCAGCTTCAGCAGAAAGTTAGCCCCCTTTCCCCCCCCTAATGGGGTTGCATTTATCCCAGGGCATAATCTCATGAAAAGAAAATGGGATGGAAATTCCCTTATGATTATCATACTTGCCAGGAGGCCAAGCCGAGTGCCTCTCCACTAATGCCAACAATTGTGCTCTGTTAAGGGAGAGAGCTGGGCCGCGGCGGCTTGTGCTCAGCCATTTGCATGGCGATCGACGAAATGAAAGCGAGCTCCACGGAGGGTGGCTCAACAAACTGCATTAAGAAATTGCTCTCGACAATGGCACGTCTTAAAGCCTCAGCTGCAGACAGATTGTGGTATATTTCACCCAGGGAGGTCAAAAGCAGAATTGGATTTATATCCTTGTGTTTCCTGAGCCATACACCGGCTAATAACGTAGGAGGCTGGGTCCTGAATGGCATTAAAGGCTGTGAGTATTTGATGTTAATCAATGGCTGGCTGTCACAGTGGGAGTTTGCCCATCTCTGCCTTAACAGAGTTAAATTGTTACATCCAGCTGCGCTGGACCAGGATTGAAACAAGCAGTCAATACTCTTCTCCCCCCCAGAATCAATATATAAAAATAACTCAGTGATGCAAGCAACCTGAGGAAAGTGTCAGGAGGAAGCTGCTCCAGGAGGAGGGAGAGAAATGCTTTTTATGCATTTGGCCATTCATGTGGAGAGAAAATGTTGTTTTAAGGGAAAGGGAAGGGTAGAGTCTCAAAATTGTCATGATGAATTTATAGGGGAGGTGAGAAATTGGTTTCCCGTTTGATGCCATTGCATGTCTCCCTCTTCCCTCATGTTCTACCTGCTCTCCCTGGTTTATGTCAATCCCTGCCAACGTTCAGTAGTAAAACCTGTCCACAATATTGTGCCACAAACCCTGACTGGCCTGAACTATGTACATATGGGCTGGGGAGGAGTATAGGTCACGTGTACGATTTAAAGCAGTGGTTCTCAACTTTGGGTCCCCAGATGTTCTTGAAGTCCAGCTCCTGGAAATCCTGGCAGCACAGCTAGTGATGAAGTCTTCTGGTTCCAAGAACATCTGCAAACCCAAGGTTGAAAACCACCAATTTAAAGGAACCAAAGAATTGGCCAACTGGGTCAAACTACATGGTCATCTGGTGCAGTCAGATGTTTTGAGAGCTTCTCGTGCAGTCTCTGTCTCAAATTCATTGCACTTCTTTCAATTCCACCTTTATTTCCTCCCTTCTTGGTTTCATATCAGGTTATGATACTACTTCTTCTTTTTCATCCCTACACTGAAATTAGTAGACTGGGTTTCTGCATTTTCCTTAAGGAGCACATTGCCTTATGCATTCTATCAAATGTATGCATTTCCCCCAACTGAATAAAGCATGCATGTGAATATCTTTTCAACTGTGCACATTTTCACCATTTCTGTTTAAAAATAAATACACTATTTTATGCACCCTTCTTTTTTCCAAAATGCATCATAAATACAATTAAAGTGTAAATTTGTGAGGTGAAATGAGTTTCTCTCTTTTAAAAAAAGTGCAAAAACAATACCCTCATTAAGACTTTTGAACCCAACAAAATTCTTTTCCATCCCTACATACATCAGGTCCATCTCCTACGGTTTTTCCCTGAGAAGCCGTCATTGTAAAACATGCTACTAGTGAACACAGAAGTTCCATTGAGCCATCACGATGAATAGCCATAGCAAGACAGTTCCTTCATGAAACTAGAAAAGCCATCTAACCTCCCAGCTCTCAAATAGCAGTGAATGTATGCACTGCATGAATATCTAGTGTTTGCCATCTGGTTTGATACTACTACTACTACTATTACTACTACTACTAATAATAACAATCTTAGAACTGCAGAGTTGGAAGGAGCCCTATGGATCATCAAGATCAGCCCCTGTAAAGAAAGAACAGTGAGGAATTGAACACCCCACCTCTAAACCCCTGAGCTACCCCTATTTAATAATATGTTTGCTTTCATTTTTCTGCTATTAATTCTGGAATATTTGACACTGTGCATCCAAAAATGGAAAAGTAGTATGGGATCCCATCAGGCAAGGAAAGAAACTCAGATGCTTTCTGATACTTGTAAGACAGGAATATCTGAATTAAAGCTTTTGCTGCCTCTAGGGGAGATTTTTGTTCACTGTGACTGAATGGATTAATGTATTTGCATCTAGCATAACAATGATACAAAACAGTCCTTTCACATCATATTATTAATTCATTTTAACATGGATATCTTTCCCCCGCTTTCAAGGAGCTCAGGTCAGTATACTCCAGAGGTTATTCTAATTTATCCTGGCAACCACCTTGATAAGCTGAAGGTGTGAAGCTGTTCAGTACAGTTCATCTTCTAAACAGGGATTCAGATTTAGGGGCTACATCCAATGTTAATCCCAATTAGAGTAGAGCCCCTGAAGTGAGCCGGACTTGTTAGTCACCAGTAAAATTACAAGATGATGGCTTGCTTTTAGCCACCCCATGAGCTGATGCCTAAAAGTGCTACCTCATGAGTACATGGGCTGACACTCTCTACCACTGCACCAGTGGGAAAACTAGAGTCTTATGCAAAGATCTGATGAAGTAAAATGATACAACTACAGCAGAAATAAACCTTTATTGTCTAGGGGGTTATAATTGAAATAACACCCTGTGGAGCACTTTATTGCAAAACACAATGTAATCAGCTGCAGGGCAAGGAAAAACCATGACAAAAGTTTCTTTAACACACTAGTGCAGCTAAGGAACATAACCTGCAAGGTCCCACTGGCCATTAAAAACTGTTCTTACTTTGAATAGGTCATGTCAGGTCAATGCAGCTGCATACATTACCATGTTCAGCAAGAAAGGAAGCATTCACTTAATCCTAGGACAGTCCTAGCCTGCAGGGAAGAAGCTGGGCTGGCCCTAGGATGGAAAGTGCAGATCCACATCAGGATTATCATATTGCCACGTTTTTGAATGTTTATATGATTTGTAGTGGTTGGTAAAGCTACCTCCAAGTCAAACCTTGTCCCCACTGCTTTTTGCCTAGAATAAAATGACATCAGACTGGAAATATGAAAAGGAACAGCCTTTAAAACTAATTGGTGGAAGCACATTTTTGCACACAATTACTGCAGGTAATAGTAATATCACAGGCATTATGGGTGTGAAAGCTGGACAGTTAAGAAAGCTGACAGGAAAAATAAATGGTTTCTTTGAAATGTGGTGCTGGAGGAGAGCTTTGCAGATATCATGGACTGCCAGAAAAATGAACAAGTAAGTCCTAGATCAAATCAAGCCTGAATTATCCCTAGAGGCAACAATGTTGAAACTGAGGCTGTCCTACTTTGGGGACATCATGAGGAGGCAGGATTCTCTGGAAAAGGCAATAATGCTGGGAAAAGTCGAAGGCAGCAGGAAAATAAGAGATGGACTGACTCCCTAAAGGAACCACAAGTTTGGGTTTACAAGAGCAGGACAAGATATTTTGGAGATTGTTCTTTCATGGGGTCGCCGTAAGATGGAACTGATTGGATAGCACATAACAAGGAAATATTTTGGTTTTTTCATTTCTTTAATCATTATTACATACATTTCCCAGATTTCCTTCAGTGGTGGTACACATGGCACACCACCTCCTCCTGACTTTATCCCACAACTATCCTCTGTGTGGTGGGCCAAGCTGAGCTGGTGTCACTGGCCCATGGACACTCAGTGACTTTCATGGCAAGAGTGGGCATTTGAAATCAAACCTCTCAGACCTCAGTCCATTAGCACTAAATCAGGCCACTTAAACAACCATAGATGTGTGGGAAGCAAAGCAGAAGGGAAACAGTACCTTAGTGGGATGGGGGTGAACACCATGTTGGGTAAAATGTTACATTAGTTCACTGCAGAGAGTGTAATCAAGACTCATTTTGGCACTCCTCATCATCTGGTGCTCAGTTTGCCCAAAGTTAAAGCCAGCTCTGGAAAGAAG
This sequence comes from Pogona vitticeps, assembly GCF_051106095.1. Classification (NCBI taxonomy): domain Eukaryota; kingdom Metazoa; phylum Chordata; class Lepidosauria; order Squamata; family Agamidae; genus Pogona; species Pogona vitticeps. The sequence continues at coordinate 110,460,407 of NC_135785.1, forward strand.
TAGTATTTCAGAATGAACATCCCATGAGTTGCAGCAAAGATCCTGTGATGGAAAGAAACTGAGGGCAGGAAACAAATCAGTCATAATGTTGACAAGCAGGAATGAGAAATGCTGCAAAGTGAATGGAACATGAAGATGTAACCCACATGTTTTTCTTCCTTTAAAATTATATTCCAGAGTACATGTCTGCCCACGCTCAGGCTGACCATGCCCTTCAGGAGAACTTGGCAGATGAACTGTTGCCAAAATGACATGGTCAACATAGGAAACTGAACATTTGGCCTATTTATGACTGATTTGCTTACTTAAATGATTGGATAGGTTAGATCTTGACAGACCATGCTCAAGGTTTATTCCCCCCCCCCCAAGAGAACTGTAGTTCAAAGCAAAGACATTACCAGGCAACATTGTGGAGTATCATCCATCTCACCTCGAAACATGGTAAGAGCTACACACACATAATTTACACATATACTAGTGATACTCCAGCTTATTTCAACAGAGCCATGCTAGCAGGGGTATTCTGGGAGTTATGTTGTTATTGTTTTGCCTTACATACCATGCCATTGTGCTAGAGCACTTTCTGGGCATTTTACAACATAATAATGCAAGCATTACTTATACATAAATTGCAGTCCAAAGCAGTTAATTTTTTTGTCCCTTCTGTATTGGGCTGAGTACTGGTGTAGAGTGAAAAGACCAGCATGGAAAATAACATTGGTGTAGGTGAAGAAGGACTCCAGATCTGGGTGGAGCTAATTTCTAGCTTTGGTACAGGAGGAATGAGTTAGGCATCCTTCAGTCTCGAAAGACTATGGTACCGTGCTCTGTATGGAGGACTTGGAGCAGCGTCTAGTGTGGCTGAGGAGGCCGATTCGAGAGTGACAATCCCTTCCACACTGAAGACAAATCCAATCTGTCCCCTGTCCAGCTCCCTGGTTTTGCTGCTTTTGTGACTTCCTCTTTGCCTCAGCCTGCTGGGCAAGGGTCTCTTCAAATTGGGAGAGGCCGTGATGCAATGCCTGCCTCCAGGCTGAACGCTCAGATGTCAGGGTTTCCCATCTGTTGAGGTCCATTCCTAAGGCCTTCAGATCTCGCTTGCAGATATCCTTGTATCGCAGCTGTGGTCTCCCTCTGGGGCGGTTCCCCTGCACTAATTCTCCATACAGGAGATCCTTTGGAATCCAACCATCAGCCATTCTCACGATGTGCCCAAGCCAACATAGACGTCGCTGTTTCAGTAATGTGTTCATGCTGAAAATTCCAGCTCGTTCTAGGACTACTCTGTTTGGAACTTTGTCCTGCCAGGTGATACCAAAAATCCGTCGGAGACAACACATATGGAAGGTGTTCAGCTTCCTCTCCTGCCGTGCACAAAGGGTCCAGGACTCACTACAGTACAGGAGTGTGCTTAGGACACAGGCTCTATAGACCTGGATCTTCGTATGTGTCGTCAGCTTCTTATTGAGCCATACTCTCTTTGTGAGTCTAGAGAACGTGGTAGCTGCTTTGCCAATGCGTTTGTCCAGCTCGACATCCAGAGACAGGGTGTCAGAGATGGTTGAGCCCAGGTACACAAAGTCATGAACAACCTCCAATTCTTGTGTGGAGATGGTAATAGAAGGAGGTGAGTCCACACCCTGGCCCATGACTTGTGTTTTCTTCAGGCTGATTGTTAGTCCAAAGTCTTGGCAGGCCTTGCTGAATCGATTTATGAGTTGTTGGAGGTCTTCAGCACAGTGGGCAACAATGGCTGCGTCATCTGCGAAGAGGAAGTCCCGCATGCATTTCAGTTGGACTTTGGTCTTCGCTCTCAATCTAGAGAGATTAAAGAGCTTTCCAGCAGAAGTGGGGGAGAGAATTTGGAGGTAGGGCAGGAAAGACGCCACTTTAGACATTATAATTTGAGAGATCCTTCCTTGCTGTATCATCGCCATCACATCAGCTAATTAATACTTTACTGAATTTTTATGAGATTCATTTTTCAACATGAAAACAAGGACCTTTAGTGATGCAACCACATTGCACTGATGCTGCCATTCTCGGATTCCTGTTATAAAAACCAAACCAAACAAATCTTCCTCCTTCCTAGAAATATGATCACAATTTCAACTGAATCCTGCTGGGGACGGAGATTCCAGATGATAAGGGCTTGGGATGGGAAAAACCTATGATGCACCATTGATTGGGATGGTAGTGGTAGAGGAGCCCACTAATTGAAGGGAAAAACAGCAAGAAAGCTTCTGGGGGGAATTACTCATGTTTTTAGATGTCTGTACCAATACAAAGAGCATGGAAAACAAACAAAATGAACTTGAATTGTTAGCAAAGTAAGGCAAATAAGATTTAATAGCCATTGTGGGAGCCTGGTAGGACAAGACTCTTGACTGGAATCTAGTCATTGAAGGATATAATGTATTCAAAACATTATATTAAGCAGCAAATTAGGAGTGGCATTAATGTAAAGAATGTGTACACCTGCAGGGAGACCTGGAGCATGGAACTGGGGATAAGATTATTTAGGCAGAAACAGAAGGAGATGAAAGCAACAGTGATATCACTATGGGAGTCTGCTACAAATCTGCAAGTGAGACTGAAGACTTGGATGATGCATTCCTAGAAGAAATTACGAAGCATTCAAAAAGGGGAGATACAGTAATAACAGCAGACTCCAACTATTTGGTATCTCAATCCAACTGTGCCAAGAATGTAGGACCAAGGTTTCCTTACTTTTAGTGGTGATAACTTCACGTTTAAGAGGTTAGAAGAGGCAAAAAGGGACCAATTGTCCTAGATCGTCACTGAGAAGAACTGGTCAACTCGATGAAAGTAGATGAAAGTGGGAATATTGGGTGGGAGTGAGCATGCCCTCTTTAGGAAAAGATGGGGATAGTAAGACACGCATACTGGACTTCCAGACATCTTGTTTCAATAAACTAAATATTGAATGAGATCACATGATTTAGAATATCCACCGAGAAGGAGTGAAATTTCTCAGAAGTGACATATTGAAAGAAAAATAATGGGCAATTTAAAAAAAAAGTAAAGAGGGAGGCATCTAAAGGAATCTGAATGGTTGCATAAGAAACTTTCAGATAAGTGGAGATTTAAAAGGGAGTTTATACAGGAAATGGAGGGCAAATCAGCAAGAAAGAGTACAAATACGTAGCCAGTATTTCTACCATCAAGGTCAAGAATGCTAAATCTCAGAATGAGCTCAGGGCATTCAAAAGAGCTTGAAAATAATGCAAAGGTCCTCCCAGCATGGTAATGCTGGGAGCAAAAGAAAGAATAATAAAATATTAGGTCCCCACCTGCAGAGGACAGAGAAGTACTAGCCGCTGACAGAGAGATGCAGAATTGCTCAACATTTACTTTGTCTCCCTCTTCTCTGAAAACGAAAACACTGTCAAAGTAACAAATATATGTCAAAGGCAAAAAGAGGTCTGCCACCTTAGATAGGTAAAGGGGTGGTGTGGGAACACCTAGCTAGTTTAAATGAATCCATGTCTGCAGTGTTACATTAACTGAACTGAAGGATACTAAAGGAACTTGCAGATGTAATCTCAGAGCCTTTTGCCTTCATCTTTATGAAGTCTTGGAGAGCACGTGAAGTCCCTGAAGACTGGAGAGGGACACATATGGCTCACACCTTTATAAAGAGGGAGCAGTGGAGGATTATCGAGGCAAATACTGACAGGCTGCTGTTGACACCAGAATTAGTTCTAGAATAAATAATCAGTCTATGAACAGGTAGAAATAAGCACAGTGATCACTAAAAGTCACAGTGATCACTAAGAGTTAAAGTACCCCAGACTAATCTGATCTCTCTCTTTTGGATCAAGTAGAAAGCTTGGTAGACAAGATGGATGCTGTGGATGTTAAGTAATGTAATTTGATTTAAGCAAAGCCTTGGACTAGGCTTCCCATGATATTCTTCTGACCAATCTTTCTTTGCTTTACTAGATTGGCACAGTCTAAGGAGAGGTACTGTATTTTTTGCTCCATAAGACGCACCTTTCCATAAGACGCACCAATTTTTTAGGAGAAGAAAACAGGAAAATATAATCTGTTTTCTTCACTCCATAAGATGCACAGACTTTCAACCCGCCCTGTTTTGTGGGAAAAAAGTGTGTCTTATGGTGCAAAAAATACGGTATATGTTACCACTTGTCACTGCAAGGGAAACCACCTCTCCTCATTTCTTCTTCATTCCTTAGCTGAGAGGTCCTCAGCCTTTTTGGGACCGTGGACTGGTTGGGGGGTGCAGGCTCAGTGCGCGGGGGGCAGGGCCCCCTGTGCTCGCGGTTGGGCATGTAATGCTCATGGGAGGGTGTGTTTCACTTGTGGAGGGGTGTGTCATGCTCATGGGTGGGCCTGTCATGCTCACAGAGGGGGGGTGTCATAAACATGACACGTCCTTCCACAAGCATGACACGCCCACCATACGTGTGTGCGGGGGGGGGGTGGAGATCCATATCCATGGCCCAGTTCTAGGAAGCCCACACAGTGGCACTGGGCCAAAGACCGGGGGTTGGGGACCCCTGCCTTAGCCAGCTGCCTTAAACACCAGAACTATATGCTCTTAAATTTCCATTCCACTACTGAAACTGACCTTTTACAACTTAAATGGGTTTCCCCCAATTAATCAATGCAAACATTTGTTGATTAATCTACCAAACAAACTCACAGTCCCTTAAGAATCATACGAGTAGGAAGAAGCTGCAGATGAACAGCATCTGAAACAGCCCAGGCCATAACTGCCAGCTACAATTTGTGAAACCACCTATTCTTGCCATGTAAATAGCTAAGTGCATGGTAATCTGTCCCTTTTATATTTGAGAACTCTTTCATATTTTCCATGCTTGGCCTCCTGATAAGCATGGTAATTGTTAGAATTTCCATCTAATCATTTTTCATGAAATTACCTGCTAGTGTAAATGCAAGGCCTTTTAGGCAGAGCTTGGCCTCTTCCTTTCAGGGGGAAAAATTGTGCTGCTGCTTACATTTTTTTTAATCTTTTATCAATCTGCTTCTTTTCTGGTCAGGAAACAGATTTCCTATGGGATGGTACGGAAGCTGTGCTTTAGTGTGTGAGGAAAGCAGAGCTTAATGCGCTTGATAAACTGAATCGGCCCAAACAGCAGAGCTGAAATTAACTGGCTCAGAATTCTCCCATGCAAATTGTGATGTCAAAAATTAGGGAGCTGCTTGTAGGAAAGCTCAATATATTTATCAAACATTTGATATCTGTTTTTGATGCCCAGTGGTATTTGGTTTCAGTCCTGGATATTTGACAGCTGATATTTTGCAGCATTTGATAGTTGGCATGCTATTACACGATGGTATATCATAGTAATTTTTCAGATTCCTGTATTCAGGGAACACTTCCCATATTGATGTCTGCCAAAGATGCTTGGCCCATCTGCCACAGGATAAAACTTTTGCATACTGCAGATGGGCAATGTTTGTGGGTATGTATTTGGTATGCATAGCACACTGTTGAGCCACACTGTCATCCAGTGTGTAATAAGAATTTGTAACAGAGGAATATCAAAAATTCCTGCTGTGGCTGTACATGGTGGAAAGAGCTCTGTTGTTTAAAGCAAACTATCTTTCAGCCCCTTCTGTGTGCCTAGTGCTAATGGAGGAAAACCGTATTTCAACCCTAAGGAAAAATCACAATTGGAACATAAGATAGAATTTAGGATATAAATGGCCATGACTTCATTGCTTACAGATACAGTACCCTGGCACTGTGTAGGGTGAGGATCCAAACATCAAGCAGTATGGTAGCCAACCAGATGAACCATGGCAATCTGAGATTAGCCCAGCTTCCAGTTGGGGGGGGGGACTTCCTGAAAAAGCTTCCCACTAGTGCTTCCTGGGTAAGATGTTTCCTGAAGGAGGTGCACTGGTGCTTCTTCAATGAGGCGTTTCCTGGAGGAAATTCCAGTTGGTGCTTCATAGTAGAAGGTAGGCGGCCACCAGAAGAAGTCCCATTTCATCTGTCTCCCCAATACAGAGGGAGTGCAGGGCATGAATGGAGCAGTTGACTCCCAGGTACTGTACAGCTGTGTAAAACCCTTTACACAGTGCCAATAAGTTGTTGACCATTTTCTAAAGCACTTCTTCATAATACTATGGAAGCTTTGCCTGAAACATAATCATAACAAAAATCTGCTCACTTTGCCCCTGATTTATTCCTAGAGACTATATAAGTCTGTCCCAGTTACTGTTCCCAGCTGTAGGTTTTTTGATTGTGTTGGGCTATAGTTTCTGGACATTCTGGCCAGTGGCTGTGCCAGCTATGGCTTCTGAGAGGTTCGGAATCACATGCATAGAGTTAGTTCTAATGAAGAAGCGTATAGGTGAGAGGAGGAGTGTGGCGCAGTTGTTAAAACTCTGTACTGCAGCTAAAACTGTGCTCACGACCTGGGGTTCAAATCCCAGGTAGCCGGCTCAAGGTTGACTCAGCCTTCCATCCTTCCGAGGTCGGTAAAATGAGTACCCAGCTTGCTGGGGGGGGGGCAATGTGTAGCCTGCATAATTAAATTGTAAACCGCCCAGAGAGTGCTTGTAGCGCTATGGGGCAGTATATAAGTTCAATAAATAAATAAATAAATAAATAAATAAATAAATAAATAAATAAATAAATAATGCACATACATAGCCTAGGTAGTTATTTATCACAAAGAAAATGCATAAAATTGATTTGTGTTTATGAGAGAGGAGTATAGAAATGTGTCATATTGCTTTCATGTTCCCTCTTTTATGTATCCTTTTGGTGCCCCTTTTCCTTTTGTCTGTCAAATCACCACAGAAAGTTTTCATCCAACAGTATAGTAAGAGCTGTCAGAAAGCAAGGAAAATGTTGGGTTTGGGGGAGCAGCAAGAATTTGGAATCTATCAAAGAACCTTAAACCCAGCAAGGAGTGCTCTTTGTTTCCATCATTCTTTGTAGGCTTACTGTTTGCAGAATTCATGGTGTACTCCATCTTGGCTTGCTTCCTGCCTTCCGTGCCTCCATCTTGGCTCTCTTCCATTTTGTCCATTTTTTCTTTGATTTTTTTTAAACATTCCTCATTACTCTGGGGATTCCACTACCCCCTTTTTTGTGGGTTCTTCCCTTTCTAGAATTATTTTTGTTCCTGCCTGGCCTTTCTGCTGGGCTCAGAAGAGAGAAGGGGAGTCTACAATGGTGGAGGGGAGAGAAAAATATCCTCACTTGATAGTAGTTTTGATTTGGGGAGCGGTTGATTGTATTTAATATTATTTTTTGCCTTTACTTGCTCGATTGATTTTCTTCATTTTTTTAAAGAGGGAGCTGTGTGTGATAAATTGGCAATGATGATGCAGAAGAGGATAATGAAGAAGAATGTGATAATATAATCTAGTGCCTGCATAGGTCTGATGATAATTTTTCTTTCTTTCTCATGTACTGTTGCCTGCTTTTGGAATAGAAATTTTTGCCTCCTTTAAATTTCTGCACCTAAATGTCACCATACTGGTTGCCTCACCGTAGTTAGGACTCTGACACTCTCTACCATTAAAGGCAAATTGACAAGTGTACAGTATTTTCTAAGCTATAAGTTGGGAAAGGGTTGCCTTCTGTTTGATACAGATCTTTTATTCTCTGCCACAGATCCATAAATGGGCAATTCTAATCAGGTCATGAGAAAAGTTTGTTATCTGCAACAGTTCTACTACCACAGGGTCAATCAGCAATACAATTCTACATGTGTCTCCTCAGAGGTAAATTCCTTTCTTTTCAATGGGACTTTCTCCATGTAAATATACATAGAATTACAACCTTACTATTTAAAATTGTCATAATGAGCCACCTACAGAGATATAATCCTAAAGATTTTTATCACAGTGTCCTGGTGGGGACACTGTAAGAGATCTTAAATAACTCTTGAGATCAAAAGGGAGAACAGAAGATTTCTTGGAGCAGCAGAGAGAAATGCTAAACACTGCATACCCCCACCCCCAATTTTCTATACAAGAATAAGTTTGACAGTCCCCTGATAATTCTACCTAGTTCTTTGTTGCTGATGTCAACTTCAGGCGCTTACATGGATCAATTTCAAATTGCAGTTTTGCTTCATGGGATTATACCCAACCATTTGAAACTGGCTCCTGAAAGAGCCTGAAATTGACAACAGCAAAAAAGAGGTAGAAAAATCCTGCAGAGAAAAATGCTTCAGGCAGAAGCAACAGAGGACTGACGACATTAATCTTGTGCAAAAAGCACAAGTTAAGATTTATTTATTCCTGATGATAAGGAATTGTGTGGGCAATGGTGTGAAGAAATTGATAAAATTGGGGAACATAGGAATCTTCTGGAAAATTCAAGCTTTTTTATCAGTGCCTGGAAATGGCTGTCTACATGTGGAGAGGGCAGTCTCTGCCAGTAATGAGAAGGAAGTAATACCTGCACATTATCTTTTCCCAGTGAGGCCTTCAAGTGTCCAGAATATGATGCTTAATGTATATAAAAAAGAGTTGAGAAGTCACTTTAGTTGGCTTAGTTTACCTCTCAGGAGATGCTATGCTTAGTTGCTGCCCTGTTATTCTGTGGTGGGAGGGATGCACTCTGTGCATGCTCCAAAACCATGCTTATGTTAATGTGTGAGTATTAGGTAGATTAGGTACTTTTCTTATTTTCTGGTGTGTTTCTCTTAACTGTTCCACCCCTTGCCTCAGATTTATATTTTTTGCTCTAAGTACTTTTTGAAACTTTATTAAAACCAAGTCTTTGCTTGACCAGCTACTAGGAGCCTTGATATCTTTGTGGGTTTGGTGGCAGTTCTGCCTTGCAGGCTTGTCATGATGCTCTTAAGTGCCTAACTTTGTGGATTTTTGGAACTCCTTTAAAGCACAGTTCAGTCAGATAGACTGGAGTGTTGAGAGGTACCTGGACCAAACTGGTTCCTTAGCCATCACCACATTTGACGCTTCTGGATTCAATAACTCCAGGATCAACAGGATACTGTCGCTAAGTGGTTAGAGAGGAACGCCTTGAAACTAGCATACTATCATAAGTGGCATTGAGTCCTGTGGAGTAACCATTGCACAGGATAAGGAATTGTAAGGAATTATGCACAAGATTCCACAAGAAGAAACGGAGGAAAGTTTGCTGGCCATGAAATCCTGAGGGAAGTGGGGGGGAAGAAATCCTAAAGAAAGCTATGAGACTAAAAAATATCTAGATTCACAAGCCTAGACTAGACACGAAAAAAGTCCGGAACCAGCGTTATCAGTTCAGATTGCACATCATTCTTTTAAAAAACATTCCCACCTTTTATCCACTTATCAGTTATAAACCTAGTATTATGCAATGCGTATTTGCACATTTTCTAATTCTTGGTCGTTTTCCAACTCCCATCATACTAAGGCTCACCACTATAACACTCTCCATCAGTGGGATATACCAGCTTCCCATGGAAACAAGGCTTCAGTCTCCCTTTCCCTTTAATTCATTTCTTAGCTTCTTTTTGTGTTTTCCTTGTTCAGCTTAGACAATTGCCAAATTCTGCTTCATGCTCTTTCCAGTGAATCCTTTACAGGAAAAATGCCATTCTGTGGTGGAATTATAATAATCCCATGCAGCTTGGCATTTCTTCCTGGAAAAAAAAATGACCACAAAACATCTGAGAAGTCCTTTGAGATTTTGGGGGCTGGGGGCAGAATCTTCTGTAGAGAAATCTCACTGTAAGGAGAAACAAGTATTTTTTTTTTTACCCCTTCGTTTGTGTCCTATACGAAGAGCTCTCTGAGATTCAACTCCCTAGCTTCACAAACAGGGGGTTCATACAGCTACCCATTATCATACAGTGTAATGTCTGGCACCACCTGCCCTCTGTGCCCTCCGTTGATCTTTATGGAAACAAAGACGCTATTAAATGTGAACAAATAAAGGACACACTTCTGTAATAGTGCCCAGGAAATAATAAGATAATTTTCCAATCTCCTAGCCAGGAGATTGCTGTTGACATGTGCAAGTCATTATTATTTGGTAAAAACCCTTGAATAGGAACTATCAATATGAAATTTCCAAACCTGCCTTAGTTTGATTCTGTTTACTTAGGGTTGCATCAAGAAGCAGGGATTCCTTTCCCATTATAGTTTCTTAGCACAGTTAAGGAGATGGAGTCACCAACAATTAATGCTATTATGAGCAGTGAGTGACCTTACTCTGTGTGAATTTGATGTACATGTTTGCAGAAAATAACACTTCACACTCCTGGAAATGCTGTAGTCCACAAAGTCTTAAATAAACTTTTGTTCTGGGGTTTGGGCAGTCCTGGCCCTCTTTCTGCTTTTTCTTTTGCTATACCCTTTCCTCTTTTTCCTCTTCCACAATTGTTCAGAGACTCCCAGACAAGGCCAAACTAGACAATCTTCATTACTGCACTGAAGTGAATCAGTGTCAGCACAGATGCCTCTAGATTTATGTAGCTGAAAAGGACAGGGATTTTGAACAGAAGGGTTCTCCTCCAAGTGCCAGGAGTTGGAGAGATCCACTCCCAAGAGATCCTAGTAACCATTCTTACCGCCAAATCGTTATCCTCCCCTTTAGGAACTAAAGTATCCTCCCCTTTAGGAAGAAGACAACACAGTTGGAGGCTAGCAGTTTCAATAAATAAATCTCACAAAGTATTCAGCCTTCCAGGGAATATCTCAACGCTGAATTGCAGCTGGATGAGTAAACTGTACCACATAGAGAAGTGGGTGGTACAGATTTTGTAAATTTGTAATTCCATTTTTATTGCTATGGGTTCATACAGCAGTCTTCAGTGTAGCTGTGTTTCAAGTGGAAACATTGAACAAGTACAAAGAGGTTTTCAACAGAAATGTATAGTTGAGTTTGTGTGTGTGTGTGTGTGTGTGTGTGTGTGTGTGTGTGTGTGTGTGTGTGTGTGTGTGTGTGTGTGTGTGTGTGTGTGTGTGTAAGAAAGAGAGACAGAGACAGAGAGAGCTTGAAATGTTATTTTTCAAAAGGAATGTTATCTGTTACTCCATAGTTTCGGTCAATAGCACATCCTTACTGTGACTGCCTACAAAAGTAACTTGTTCCATTGTTTGTTGCTGCTGCTGCTAAAGTGGCCAGCTCTGTTTATTGAACTAAAACTCCCTGTACATGATCCAGTTGGAGGTGGTATTTGATTGGCTTGTATTCCAGGAAATAAATTGAACTGTAAGAATAAAATGGTTTTCTGCAGAACTCAGTCCACTTGATATTTCTATGTATATCTAACAAGATGAAAACAAGGCATTAAAAATTACATCTATCCTGGTTAGTTGGAAGAACTACAGGAGGTCCTTCTAAATGAAACACCCAGGTTTAGAGACGGTATACCTCTGAATACCAGTGATAGTTTGAATAACTAGTGTGGTAGAATCCTGTTTATGGATCCTTCTCACATCCTGTTAACCCACCACCTGCCAGTCATAGACTAGAGATTAATATGGAAAATTGGTTTATTGGTTTTGCTGATTCCATGTACAGTCATGCCCCACTGGACGATTACCCCTCTCTACGACAAATCCCCTTTACGTTGGCATTTTTGCGGTCGCTTTTGCGATCGCAAAAATGATGTTTTAAATGGGGTTTTTTTTCGCGGTGCGATGATTGGTTCCCTGCTTCGGGAACTGATTTTCGCTTTACGACGATCAGCAAACAGCTGATCGTCGGGTTTCAAAATGGCCACCGGCTGAAGAAAATGGCCCCCGCTGTTTTCTAGGATGGATTCCTCGCTTTACAGGCACAGAAAATGGCCGCCGTATGGAGGATCTTCGCTGGACAAGCAGGTATTGAGCCCATTGGAACGCATTGAACGTTTTCAATGCGTTTCAATGGGTTTGTAAATTTCGTTTGATGACATTTTCGCTCTACACGATTTCACTGGAACGAATTGACATCATCAAGCGAGGCACCACTGTACCCCAAAGATAACTACAATCCCCTAGCAATCACCTTTAACTTGGCCTTTTATGCCAGTGAGTGAGCATGAGCATGCACAAAAGAGGGAGAGACAGCAGACTTTTACACTGGCAAGAGAATGGGTTGCACAAGAGAGGGAAGTGTCCATTAGAGACAGTGCAGGCAGATGCAAGAGAGAGGACATAAGTAGGTGCAAGAGAAAGTGAAAACAAGGGGATGCATGCAAGAGAGACAGTGTTTGTGTGTGGATATGTGTGGAACACAAAGTGCATGTGGAAGAGAAAGCATGAGACTGTGCATGTGGGAGCTCCGTGATCCAGGGTCCCTCTCTGCCACCATCACCGCTGCCTGAGGCCTCTGAGGGCTTCCCCACTGCTGCCGGAGGCCTCTCGGAGGTCCCTTACTACCGCCATCGCCACTGCCCAAGGGCATCCCCACCACTGCCGGAGGCCTCTCAGAGGTCCCCCGCCCCCACCGACACAGGCTTTCCCAGGGTGGCCCAGGCCTACCAGGGGAGGGCTTCCCCTGGTAGGCCTGGTCTACCATCCACTCCCCATAGGATGGAACTTTCCCTCCAAATCCATGACAGACAGGTAACATCAGTGCTGTATGTAACACCTCCCCTCTTTATAAGTTGTTTTGTAGGGGGAAAGCTAAGGTGCTTTTCACCAAAAAACAACCTGGACCCAAAACATACAAAAACAGTTATACATTAACATACAATACCATACTTACTTATACTTACACTCTATTAGGCATTTAAACATTTACCATTAACAATACATCAAGTTACCTTTATTCATACAAACCAACATGTTTAATAAACAGACACATTTGACTTTTTGTCATCAAAATATATACATAGTCCATGTTTCTTTCGCCGTCTTCATTCTTCAGGTCTTCTTGACAAGGCGTCAGCAACACAGTTCACTGACCCTCTGACCACCTTCACTTCAAAGTCATAGTCTTGCAGGTTTAAAGCCCACCTCATAAGTTTACTATTGTGGGTTTTCATTGTCTTTAACCATTGCAGTGGTGAATGGTCAGTGCACAGAATAAAATGTCTTCCCCAGATGTAAGGCTTGGCCTTCTGGATCGCGTAGACTATGGCCAGGCACTCCTTTTCCACGGTTGCCAAATGTCTCTCACCTTTCTGGAGTTTCCTACTCAGGTAGGACACTGGATGCTGGTCACCATTCTCATCCTCCTGGCAAAGAACTGCTCCTACCCCGCTGTTAGACGCATCGGTGTAGATGATGAACTCCTGGTCGAAGTCTGGAGCACGCAGCACTGGATAGTTGATGAGCGCCTGCTTCAACCTCCGGAACGCCTCCTCACAGTCGCTGGTCCACGGGATGCGGTCATCAGCCTTCTTCCTCGTCAGATCGGTCAGCGGAGCTGCAATCTCGCTAAACCTCGGGATGAACTTTCTGTAGTAGCCCACCAACCCAAGAAATGATTTGACTTTTCTCTTGGTGTTGGGCCTGGGCCAATCACGAACTGCTTCTATCTTGGCCTCGAGGGGTTTTATCACTCCTCCCCCTACTATGTGACCCAAGTATTTTGTTTCTGGACTACCCAGCTGCAGTTTGTTCTCTTTGCAAGGCCTAGGCCAAAGCACTCCCTCCCCTGGGTTAAAGTGCCTCTCCCTGCCTTCCTGGTCATCCCAAGCTTTCTTTCTGACCTTTTGAGCTTGCAGGGTCTCTGCTGCTAGCTCTAGGTTTCTCTTTAGGTCATTCCTTAAAGAGTCTCTATATGTCACAACGTCTTGTGGGTCATCCTGGGTGATCTGCTCCCAATTTTGTTTGATCAAATCAAGGGGCCCTTTCACCCTTCTCCCAAATAAAAGTTCAAACGGACTGAACCCGGTACTGGCTTGTGGCACTGATCGATAAGCAAACAAAAGGGATTGCAGCTTCTGGTCCCAATTGTTTGGATTCTCTGCCAAGTAAGCCCTAATCATGCGCATTAGAGTCCCATTGAACTTCTCAGTTAACCCATTACTTTCAGGGTGATAGGCAGTGGTTTCCTTGTGCTTAATTCCACAGATTTGCCATAACCGTTTCATGAGCTTCGATGTGAACGATGCGCCCAAATCTGTGATTATTTCTGAGGCAAATCCCATCCTGGACATATACCCCACCAAGGCATCTGCCACTGTGTTAGTTTCAATGTTAGTCAAGGGAATGGCTTCAGGGTACCTCGTGGCATGGTCCACAATGGTGAGAATGAACCTGTTCCCCCTCTTTGTGGCCTTGGGCAAAGGTCCCACAATATCCACCCCTATGCATTTGAACGGAGTGTCAATCACAGGCAAAGGGCACAACTTTGCTTTGGTCCTGTCGCGGCTATTCCCCTGCCTTTGACACACATCACATTGTTTACAGAATTCTTTGATCTGCTTCCCTATTTCAGGCCAGTAAAAATTCTGTGTGATTCTCTGCTGTGTTTTGTTCACCCCTAAGTGCACAGCAAACATGTCAGAGTGCCCCCTTTGTAAGATCATGGGGCGATACTTTTCAGGTACCACTAGCTGACTTCGGATCCCATCTCCCCCTTTTGAGATATTCCTCAGGGTCTCTCTATACAAAATCCCCTTTTTCTCTAGAAATCTCACTGGGGTTTCAGGTGTTAGCTGGGCGTCAGTCACCTGTTCAAAACACTTTTGGAGAGTGGCGTCTGCCTTTTGCTCTTGGCCAAATCGGCTGTCTGTGGTTAAGGTTTCCACCACAGCTTCTGAACTCCCCTCTGCTTCCGTCTCTGGCTCATCAGTACCCCCCTGAACTGTCCCCGTGGTGGCTTGTGAACGTGTAATCACTAGCACCCGTTTCACATGTTCAGCCAGGTCATTTCCCACGAGCACGGCTGCTGGCAGAGTCGATGAAATCGCTAGCCGCCAAACTCCCCTCCAGCCTTGAAAGTTCACAGGTACTTCCGCTACTGGCAGTGAGATCACCTGCCCCTCAATCCCTGCCACCTTCATGCTCTCATTTGGGATTACATACTCCCTAGGAATAATATCTGGATGGCACAGGGTCACCTGGGAACAAGTGTCCCTCAGCCCCCTATACTGATGGTCAAGTATTCCTACGTCCACCCCTGCTGTTTCAAACAACTGTGACTCTGTTCTCACAAGTAAGCAGCGCTTGACCT
This sequence comes from Pogona vitticeps, assembly GCF_051106095.1. Taxonomy (NCBI): domain Eukaryota; kingdom Metazoa; phylum Chordata; class Lepidosauria; order Squamata; family Agamidae; genus Pogona; species Pogona vitticeps. The sequence goes on from NC_135785.1 coordinate 110,475,510, forward strand.
CCACAAGAGGACCATTTTCCTCAGCCTGATCAGCAGATGTCACTGTTCCAGATTGAGTAGCCATGGCAACAGGCTCCCTCAGTGACAAGGAGCTTTGCTCTTTCTGGACACAGAACACAGCTTTTGGCTTGGTTCCACTAAAATCATGAGGCACATTTCCCTTTATCTGCTTCCATTTCTCACACCCTGAGATTAGATGGCCCTTTCCCTGACAGAAATAACATTTTCTGCTGTACTTGGAGTCTTTCTCATCTTGTTTTGGTTTTCCCTCCAAAATCTGGTTCCTGGACTGGCTCTGCCCAGAAGTTTTATCAACAAAATGGCCGCCCATTTTTGGCGGGCTCTGAACTAACCCTTTGGAGTCCTTAGGGTCCCATGTTTCCCTCATGTTTTCTTCAGAATAATTCAGGTTTTGATGTTGTGCCTTAACCTGTGTGCCTTCTTTTGGTTTCTTTTCTAGCTGCAATTCCTTCTCTTTTATTCTCAAATCCAGCTCCTTTTGCTTAGCCTCAAACTCAGCCCTGATCTGTAAAAGTTCTTCCTCAGCCCTAGCTTTTATCTCTTTTACTTTTTCTTCAGTCTTATCTCTGATTTCTTTTAATTTAATGTCTTTTTGCTGATTATATTTTTCAAGATCTTGCTCACTTTGTCTGACCTGAGCCTCATACTTTTCTTTCTTTGACATTTCTTCAACTGATAACTTGTTATTTTTCTTATTTAGGAATGTTACTTCTAATTGTGCCATTCTAATTCTGTGTTTCAGTTCCATCTCTTTCATCCTCATGGCCATTCCCCTTTTCTTGGCATCTGCCTCTGCCTGTCTGATTTCAGCTCTTTCTCTGGCCTTCCTCTCCCTCACCCTCAGCTCATGCTGTTGGGCTAGGAGCATTTTTCTGAGTTCTGGGTTCTGTTCTCCCGTGCTGTCCTCCTGCACTGAGCCAAATTCATCCTCAGAACCTTGGTCTACCTGGGGTTCCCTCACTTCACCCATTTCTGCCATTTGGCTTCGAGTCAAGGGCATAATCCCCCCCCCCCCAGAACAGGCTGCTTTCAAAAGTCAAGCCTCAAAATAAAGCGACCACTTTTTTTTTCTTTTGCCTCAGAACCAGCTTTCTATAGATTACTGCTGTTCTTCAGCACTAACTTGCAACAGTTGCGAGCCAGAGTCTACCCCCCTCTGCTAGGCCTCTCAGCAGGCAGGCTAGATCACTGCTACTACACAGTTTTGCCTCAGCTTTTTCCCGCCAAAACAGGTTGCCTCAGAGCTCCCTAATCTAGTCCCCAATCTGAGGTTACACGTTCTTCTACTAGCACACCTCCCCGTGAGGTACACCTAGAAGATTACCTACGTGCTCTCAGATTGTCCCTGACTAGACCCCCCTTGCTCTGGGCACTCTTGCCAAGGCTTTGCTGGACCACTGGACAACTGGACCAGTCGTATCCCACACGCTGGACACCAATCAATGTGACAAACCCAGACCTACTAGGATATGCCACACGTTAACTAAGCTGCCACCAACCATTCCCTATAAGAAGTCACACAGACCAGGGATGGATTTTTAACAAATAAAAGAACAAGGTTTATTAAATAACACACAGGGAAAAATAAAAGGATCAAGTGAATAAGATACAGTAACGTGGCTTAGTCTCAATCATACATACACACAGTTTGGTTCACACAGAACACTTAACTTGAAGCACAGACCCTGAACCTATCAGTTCTGGCTAACCATACAGACACCTGAACCTATCAGGTTGGTACTGACTGACACACAGTAGTACCCTGTCTGACACACAGACTCCCACTCAAGCTTCTTCTCTCAGCTTCTCCTCCAGCTTCTCCTAACTTCTCCACACAAACTCCACATATATATACAGTACAGCCCCTCCTCCTGATGTTCCGCCTTCCACTCCCCATAGGATGGAACTTTCCCTCCAAACCCATGACAGACAGGTAACATCAGTGCTGTATGTAACAGGCCTGGTCTACCAGGCTTTCCTGGGCAGTAGATCGGGCCTATCAGGGGAAGCCCTCCCCTTGTAGGCCCAGGCCACCTTGGGAAAGCCAGTGGTGGCGTCGGGCGGACCTCCAAGATGCCTCCCTTGGTGGGGGAGACAAGGAGGAATAGGTTGGGGGCAGCAATGGACACAATCTCCTTGTTCACTCTGAGCCCCCCTCTTATCACTCCCTCCTTACTGTAAGCTTTAACTTTAAACTTGTATTATTTGTTTTTTTTAAAACAGCACCAGCGGAGAGCTGCAAGGTCTGCGGACTGACAGTTGCCTTCTTCGTTTGTTTGTTTTTTAAAGGCAAACTGGGTGGGTGAAGCCCAAGGTTTTCCCCCTCCACACCCGAACCACGAAGCAAATTGTGGGGTTGAGCCGGTGCCCAGTCCCCCACTCCTCTTTGCCTGAAGTCGCACGGCCACGTGGTTGAAAACAAAACCACCGTGGACCGCCGTGCCATCAACCCTGCTGCATCCAACTTACCTCCGATGAAGAGGGCGACAAGGGCCAAGAAGCCCTTTTAAGGCTTCTGTTCTCACCCACTTGCCCTGATCCTGCAGTGTCTCGCCTCCTCTGGACAGGCGGGCAAAACAACCCAATCACGGCAGCTGCGTGCCTCACGGAGAGGCCGTTCTTTTCCACACATATTTGCTTGTGATCTCTTCTGCACACCACAGTCTCTGACCCACACAAGGCTGCTCAAAGTCTCAAGTGTGCACATCAACTCACATTCCCTCTGCTATGTTTGCACCTGCTCACTCACCTTATCTGCCTGCCTGAAGTTCCATCACTTGTGCATGCAACCTGTATGCTCTCTCGTTGGTCTCTCTCTCTCTCTCTCTCTCTCTCACACACACACACACACACACACACACACACACACACATTTCTGTCCTTTGTCTTGCACTCTCATCTGCCCCCCTTCTTTCTCTCATGCATGCCTTTCCTCCCTATTCATTCTGTCACTGTTTCATTCTATTTGGACTGCACCCCTTGCCCAAGATGGATTTAGAAAAAGTAGCTTAGGAAGGCAGGGGCGGTGAAAGAAGCACAACTATTTCAGGACAGAGTATGAATGAGTAGGGGTTAGGGTTAGGGTTGGGGTGGAGGTCTGTGGCCTTGAAGCAGCACATCATCCCATGGTGTGTTTACATTTCTTTGTCAGCTCCTGTCCATTACTGCTGCTCTCCCTCCCTAGTTCTTCTCTCCCTCCAATGCATCCTCCAACAAAGGGAGGTCCAGCAGATAACATCTCCTCCTTCTTTTTCACTTCTGAAACCCTGCCTCCCCCAGTAATGAGTAACAGGCAGACACCCATTTGTGTTCCATTGTATCCAAAAGTAGTAATTTCCAGTTATGGCCATTAAAAGAAAAAAAAAAGTAACTTTGTTCATTCATTGTATGTAACTTGTTTCCAGAGTAACTTGTAAAAATGAGTTATTTCTTAGCTCTGATGTTTGAGTGTGTGTGTGTTTGCCTGTCTTTCCATCTTCACCAGAGATCAAAAATTGGGAAATTTTGTATCCAATATTTTGATTTTAAAAATGGATTAATTAATTAAAATCAATATATAGCCTGCAGTACTGTTTTCAGACGCTAGATAGTAGACTTCTCCAACCTTACCCATCTGCAGAGAAGACTCCTGCAGAAATTCTGAGATAATTATTTCCCCAGAGGGCCTTTAAGCAGATCCATTTTCCATTTGATGCTTTCTTTTGCAGATGCCACCTAAGACTTCAAAGTGGTTAGAAGGGGATGACCCTGAAAGAATAAAGGTTCTGCTGTCTGGCAATGGGGTGCAGAACGGGAGCAGACAAAAAGACTGAAAGAGTGAATTATGACGGGAGAGGAAATTTAGCAAGAAAAGAGACAGGAGTGGGGGACTGAAGAGAAGGAGCAGAGTAGACAAGAAAGAGTGGGAAGTGGGACCATTACAATGCTGGATCCTTCTGCTGGTGATTGTTATTGGCTTGATACCAAGCCTGTGTTCCAGTGGATAGCTTTCAAATGGGGAAAAACTCAATCAAACCTGAGAGGAAGAGAATTTCTGTGGTCAGAGTGTTCTGTGTGATGGACATGAGTTGCCGTAGAGATTTATTGTTACAGAGGCCAAAAGAGATCACATTTGCAGTGACCCCTGTCGTGTCACATGATGTTGAGCCCTCCTATGGTTCAAAATGGCACACAATCTGATTCTTTTCTGCTCCAGTTTTTACAGATGCACAAGAGTATCTGGCAAGTACAAGACAGCCCCCTTTTCCCACCAATTGTCTGCCTGCTCCTTCCCCATCCTTCCTTGCCTCTCCCTCAGCCAGTGTCACTGCTTTGTTCTTTTTCTCCTATGCCTCTCTGTTCATACATGCAGATATGATTCCTTTTTCATTAAGCTGTAATTAAAATCTCCTATCCAGAGGTGTGCATAAACACCTTTTTTAAGATATAAAAAGAAGGGTGAGAGCAGGGCATGATGTTCCCATAATGTGATGTCTCACCCAGCCTCTGACATATCCACAGTGGCCTTGTGCATGGATAAAAACAAAGGGGAAAAGGCACTGTCATTTGGCCGTGTGTTACAAGCAGAGTTGTGTCTTTTTGCAGCTAACCCACAGCAAACACACCCTGCCCTGGTTGATCACAAACATGTATTTGCAGCCTGAGGGTAATTAGAGTGGGCCATGTCTGACTTCAGCATACTTCCACATGTGCTGAAGGGGATGTTGTGTTGATTTCTCCCCATTAGCAGCAGTTTTTCCTGCTGCTTAACAGAGCAGTGCTTTGAGGAAAGTCTCATGTGACCGTCGGTAGCAGCTTTTCTGGAGCACAAGATTCTGCGGTAATTAGAAAGTGGTTGCAAGTCTCCCCTGCAAATAGTGGTCCTAAGAAAAGTCTCCTTCCTACTTGATATTTTACAGCCTTTAATAATAATGTTAAAAGTGCAAAGTTGGATGGGACCCTATGGATCATTGAATCCAATCCCTGTCAAGGAGGTGCTGTGGGGAATTGAACCTCTAGCTCTTTAGCCAGATCCCCAAACCACTGAGTTATCCAGCAGTCCTTCAATTAGTGTACATGTTGCTGTTAGATTAGCAAAAGGAAATGTCCTGTCCTGAGGGGCTTATATTTCAAATGGAGATGAATAAGAAGCAAATGAAGCTGTGTGGAAGATATTGTCTGAACCATAGAATCGGGAACTAAGCCAAAGTCATCATAGAAGAGTTAAAGATTTTTGAGGAGAAGGCTGGAAAAAAAATATAGAAGTGCCATTGCATAGGAATTCTTGAGAGACTTTCCAGGTGTAATATGTAGCAAGGAGAACAGGCCAGTCAATTAAAAAAGCAGCTGTTGTATAGTTTGAGGCTGTAGAATAGGTGAGGATTTGTGACTTAGGATATGCAGAGCTACTCATCTTGATCTTGTCAAAGTTCTTCTTTGTTTAGGCTCTAAGCTTGTTCCAAACTGGGTCCATGTCTGATAGCAAGCCTTCCCTCCGACTGACAATGTGAACATATTTCCATATAGATTTTTCAAAGTAGCCAATTTTTGGATGCTCCTGTTTTCCAAATTTCAGATATTTGAGTGTATCCTCCCATTGGCTAAAGTATGTTGGTGTACATTATTTAAAAAAAAAAACAAATGGATTTCCCATTAATATTTTTCCAACATGCTTCCAGCACAATGGCAAAACAAGAAACACTTTCCAAATTGTGTTTTCCACTTCTGCACAAAATAAAGTAGCAAAGAATGAATATCTTTTTTCTAAGCATACTCACACGTGAGGCACAACAGGATATGCTGAGTGCTGGTCAAAATGCCAAGAACCCATCTAATGCTTCTATGTTTTCAAACTCCATAGTAGAACAAAGAGGAAGTTGTTATAATTTCAATTGTTGTACCACTGTGCAAAAAGCAATCTGAAAAATGTGCAGATTCTATCCAAGACTAACCCCTTGCCCAATCTTTGCCACCTCATGATGAGGAGAATATTTTTGAGATGTATTGTCTACTTCTTGATGATAAGAAAATCCAGGATTTGCATCTTTTATTTTGTACACAAAATCTGATCTGCAAATCAAGGGAAACGTCAAACATATGGATTCCCATAATGATTTGATTCATCCTCATGTAGTAAACCTATGCCCCTGAAGATCCCTTTGCTAACCCAGAGAGGGGCCCATGAAGGAGGGCACTCCTACCATAGGAATAGCTGGATCATGTTGTGAAGAGAAGCTTTTCTTCAAGAAACACTCTTTTTAATGTTTGCTTAAATGCATGTCTTCAGATAATTCAATTTATTCTCCTCCAGTGACAAGGACGGTGCAATCGCTTTTTTCAATGAGTATTAATTTAGACAGAGTTGTCAAGGAGCTGGAAATTATGATTATATTTTTCTAATCAAGCTAAATCATTGCTGTTAAGGCCAAAATGGATATAAACAATATTTTGTTTCACCAAGGACTTTTAATAAGTTGAATACCAAGCAAATCAACTAAGAGTCAATTATCTTTATTAATGCTTGCAGGGCTTTTGCCAGCCTTGATGCCTAAAATCCATTCTCCTTTTCAATGAGGTGTATGTCTGTCCTTCGTGCACATAACTAAGCTCATTTGTTTTACAAAACATAGAGGATACCTCCAGGAGTCTCCCTCAAACAGTTAGAATAAATTTGATGCAAATATTTTTTTCCATTTTGTAACCATATATTGAATGAAAATTGGCCAAATATTAGACTGATAGATTATGAGATGAGGTAGAGACAAAATCAAAAGGATCAAGAAACATCAGAAAGGGCATGACACTCAAGTTTTGAGATTTATTTTAAATCAAAATGCTGATTAGTAGTCCAAATATTACAGCAAAACGTTGTTGTATCTGTAAATGTCTGTCTTTTTCCTTCAACCTTCATCAATTAAAAAAGAATACCTTAACTGATTAATCTACTGACTAAAGGGAAAAAAAATAAGGTTTCAAGCAATCATAAAATGCAGTAATTTAAGTTGAACTTTTGGTCATTTAATGATATTGTATTTACTGTACTTCAGTTATTATTTGCAAAGATGGCAGTATGCAAACCTGACATTATTATGGTTAAGTATATGCATTTCTTGTCCCTGTCTTTCTGTTCATTTTCCAACATCTCTCGTTTCTATTTTGGATCAGTCAGTCTGAATGTCATGCAGTAATTTCCCCTCTTTAATGGGTTTATTCTGAGGATGGGTGGCCCTCTTCTTTTTCAGTTTTTAAATATTTTCAACCAACCATTGCTCCCACTCTAAAACATGGGTTAATGCAGGAAATCCATGCCATCAATCTCTCCTTCTCCAGACAGTGATGAATTTGCTGACACTAACAGATACCACCTGCCGTTTTGCCTCTCTCTGTGAAAGATGATGTTTGGGGTATACGTGAGCTAAAATGGCAAGATTCCTCACGAGTTATTTCATCTCTCCAGAATGCCTTCTACAGGCACAGCCAGGCTTTAGAAAACAAGGAGCTTGTTTTTCTTCTCCTTCCTTTCTTAGGCTGCAATCCAATACATCTTTATTTGGGAGTAAATCTCATTTCCACACATTCAGTGCAGAAACTGCACTGGATTGTGCAGTTCCAATACATTTATCTTTCTGATTAGCTTTGTTTTAACTCCATATTTCAAAACTCAGCCACACCAAATAGCTGATTCTTTTTCGTGGCCTCTGTGATTCACACCCTGGATGATCCGTGCCTGCGCGGAGCCTCATCGGAAAGTTCTAGAGCTTCTGTGGTAGCAAAAACACATTAGAATAAGGCCCCTCCCCCTCATATAAGTACCTTGGCGCCAAGGCTCCCCTTTCAGTTTTCTTTCAACTGCTGCGTTGAGAACCTCATACTTTTGCTTCTGTGGGTACAGTGAAATAGCGAGAGAAAAATCCTTTGTTGTGTTGTGAGTTGTGTGGCGTCTTTGAGAAGTAATTTTTTTATTTTGTAGGGTTGGAGATGGTGGAGTGATGACGTGTGTTGCCGGAGGAAGTTGGAAGAAATGGATGCGGTAGCTGTCGAGTATCATGGACACTACCCAGGCATCTTGGTGGTGGATTCCCAGACAGGTAGGAGTTTCCAGAGGGCAGGATGGGTGGCATGGTGTGCGATCTCGGTCATGGGAGCATCAAACGTGATGTTTGGGCTTGTGGTCGTTGCACCTAGTAATGGGTTGTTGGCAGGGTTTATTTCTTTGATTTCTGAAATAAGGTGTGTAAGATGTTTGTTTTGGAGGATCACGTTGGAATTTTTGATATGAGTTGTACGGTCATCTCCACTGATTTTGTTGGGGGTGTTGTTGGTAAGATGGATAAACTCTCCAATGTCTAGCTGCTGATTTTTTCTTTTGCACGTTTTCCAAAATACTGTCAGTTTCAGCATTAAAGAGGCCTGCCCCGTTGAATGGAAGGTCTTTGATATGTGTGTGGGCATCCTCAGCCAGACCAGCTGTCCTTAGCCAAGAGAAACATTGTAAGGTTACTGAAGTGGCCATTGACTTTGCTGTGGTGTCTACCGTGTACCTAGCAGAAAGCATCTGTTGTTTGGCCATGGAAAGACCTTCTTGTTGAAAGGTATGGGCGAGTACTTTTTTATCTTCTGGTAAAGATTCAACAAAGGTTGACATATTGTCCCAAAGGAAACATTAATATACACTCGTGGTTCCCTGATAGTTAGCGAGATGCATGGTGAACGCTGATGATGAATAAAGCCATCTTCCCATTGAGTCATTCCTTCTACTGTCTTTATTTGATGGCATGAGGGTTTGTCAATGTCAAGATCTGAACTGTTAGGCTTTGACAAAAATAGTTTGAAGCTGGTTGTTTTGAAGAAATAGAGCTCCAGGATCATGAACTCTGTAGAGGTTATCATTTAGACATGGTATGGGAAGAGGTTTGTTTTGTCCAGGATCATTGAGCAGTGCTGAATAGAGAGGGAAGCATCGAGATGTGTACTAGAGTAGTTGTATCTTTAGAGATAGGGTCGTATAAATGATCAGACGGTTCTGTCGAAGGTGGATTTGGAGATTGAGAGACTTAGCCATAAGTCTGGAAGTCTTCCACCAGTGATGGTGGGTTGGCATTGGCGAGGTCAGATTCCAGTGAGGTGAGTAATACTGACAGTGTCTGAGGTCTGGATCCATTATCGAAATTACTGGGATTGTGTCGGGAGTCAACGAGTTGTCGATCAACCTCGGTGTCGATAGGTTGAGTGTCATAGTATTGATGTTTGTGGCTCGGTGTCGATGGAGCCGGCATGTCCTTGGGCATTTGTCGCTGTCAACGATTTTCGATACCGAGAGATGTCATCCGAGTGTCCATGGACCTTGTTTGATATGTTTGCACATTGGTGTTGAACTCGGGGTCATAGTGATGTCGAGTTCGATGGCTTGGTTCTACTGGGCGATGGAAATCATGCATCGATAGAGGGACAGAATGAGTGTCCATGGACCAGGATGGATATCAAGGATCATGGATATCAGAGCCTGTTTCTTGGTGATGACGAAACAGAAGTTGTTGATGAGCTGGTAAAGCAGTGGAGTATATAGACACTGGAAATGCTGAGCGATAGGAATGATTTCCCTCTTCTGGATTAGCAGAAAAATATCAGGAGGCTGTAGCTGTAAAAGCCTTGTGCGTAGAAGAAAATTGCTCAACCATCCTGGATCTTATAGGTGCCAGGTAGGGAGCCGAACCATCAACTCATATGTCCTGCAGCGGCAGCTCCTCTCTTCTTCCAATGCTTCAGAGCGCCGTTCGGCTAGCCACATGGCAGCCTTGCAGGGACGCTCATCCTCCCTCCCTCTCCCAGGAATGGCTAGACAACTGGGAAGAGAATGGTGCTTGGGAGCCATCGGAAGAATGAGCAGGGCCAGCGGTGGTGGCGGACATGTGGGTGGTCGGTGGGCCGGACCCTCGTTAACTCCAGCTGCGTGGGGATATTCATATTCGTATACAAATATGGATACCCCCCTCTCTATTCAAGAGCTATTAGTTTATTCTACATATATGCTTTGCTGTAAACATTAAAGTTTTTACCATAACCAAGTGAATATCAGATCCAACTGCTGGCACACACAAAGGAAAATATGATTCACAATTTTCTGTGATTTTTTTAAATACTAGGTTTGAATCACTGTGTACAAACCCTCGACACTTTGTGACCATTTATCAAATGCCATTGCAATTGGCTTCTGCAGGAGGACTGAAGTTCAAGATGCCACTTTATCCTTCACTTCAGGTGGAAAAATATTTGGTCCAGCAGTGCTGCAACTTTCATTCTCTCCTCCTCCCTGATTCCCCAATATTCTTGGACCTTTGTAGCGGAAGAATGGGCCCATGGTGCTGGGGAGGGGAATACCCCTTCCTTCCAAGGATATCAAACAGCCCTTCTTCTTTTTACCATCCGTTCTTCTGCCTCCCTTTTCTATGAGGAGAAGCCAGCAGGAGTGACGAAGCCATATTATCATGTTAGATAGATAGATAGATAGATAGATAGATAGATAGATAGAGAGAGAGAGAGAGAGAGAGAGAGAGAGAGAGAGAGAGAGAGAGATAGGGATAGATAGATAGATAGATAGATAGATAGATAGAGAGAGAGAGAGAGAGAGAGAGAGAGAGAGGGATAGATAGATAGATAGATAGATAGATAGATAGATAGATAGATAGATAGATAGATAGATAGATAGATAGATAGATAGATAGATAGATAGATAGATAGATAGATAGATAGATAGATAGATAGATAGATAGATAGATAGATAGATAGATAGATAGATAGATAGATAGATAGATAGAACTGTCTGGGAGAAATAAACATGCCAGAATAATTAAGCACTTGCCAAACAGAGGAACAGCTTTAACATATTGCTGCCACCCCCTCCCTCTGCAAAACTGGAGGATTTTTACCAGCCTGAGAGGAATGCTAAAGCTGGCATATGCTACCTCTTACTTGTATCACTTAATCTTGAACAAATATAACAACCCTTCTGATAGAGGCGGCCAAGGGGCTAAGCTGCAGTGGCAAGCCCCATCATGATGATATATGCACAGTTCACAGAGTGCTAAATCATCGCATTTGGCTCTATGGCCCACAATTATCCACGCAGCAAGTCTCGGGATCTAAACCACCCTCCTTGTCTTTTTTCTTCACAGCTATTGCAGGCCCTGGAAAAAGGAAGATCCGGTTTTCTTTGTGAGTAGTGTAACATTTACATATTACAATTCTGTCTTGTATTATTAATTTTTTTAAAAAAACACCAACTACGAACTGCATTAACAGAGTCACTGTCAAATTTTTGCAGTGACTCTGTTAATGCAGTTCGTAGTTGGTCAGTAGAAAGTTTGTGGGAGTTGGGTACCTTTGATGTCTTTTTAGTTTGAATTCCAGATGTCCAAATGGCATCCAGATCCAACCTTCAGGGTCTATAGGAAGGGTGACCACAATTTGTTCATCAGTGCTGCTTGGAAGGTTGAATAGCATTGTTTCCTGGCTCCACGACTGCAGTTTATCCAAGGGGATAAGAGCAGACGGAGATGTGTGCGCTGAGATGGGGAAGGGAAGGCTCCGTGTCTATATCCATGTATATATACCTGCATATATGTGTGTGTAGACCCCACTTCCCAGTCAATGCCACCAAAGTTGTCCTCTCCTGAGGGATCCAGTCCAATTTATCCAGTGCAAAATGGTGGAAGTTGTGTCTGTTTGTTTTTGGCTTAATTGTACAGTAGCTTATTTTTGGGATGTGCAGCAACTTGCATTTCATTCTTTTTTTCCCCTTTAGGCTGTCAGATTAGGACACAATCCTTAAAACACTGATTATGAAATTACTGCAGGTGGGAGTTTTGGTGGTGTTGCATGACATTGGAGTGGCTGCTCATTTCAGAGGTCCTAATATTGCATGGCATGGAGATTTTATTTAAAGAGTTAAGGTAGTTTGTTTCAGATTGTTTCTATTTAGATGGCTTTAGTGAGAGTAGAACTGTAGTCTGCATTGTGTGGGAAAATTTCTGAATGTAACAATTGGCTTGATTTGGAGAATGCTACCCTTTTCTTCATTGGAACATTTCTGTTCTGACTTTTACTTGAAAATGTTTTGTCCTTTCTAAACTAACAAAAGGCATTCACGACGTCTCCCTGTTCCTTGTGCGAAACTTAAGCAATTTTTCCAATTACGTGCACCTGTAAACAGCCTTGAGTCATTTCTGGTTATACCCTTCTTCCCACTGGGATAATAAGGACCACATTTTCCACTGCAATTGAACACAGTGGAATTACTTCCAAGGAAGTGAGTCAAGGCTTTGACTGCATGTTTAATTTGGTTTCCTTGGGCCACCATAAGGAAGGGTGACAAAGAAAAATCTCCTCAAAGGTAAGGCCTTATCCAATGGGCCACTGCCATCTATGGTAATGTAAGCCTTTGTACATACAGTGGTGCCTCGCTTAACGAGCACACCGTTTAACGACGAATCCACATAGCGATGCATTTTTTGTGATCACTAATGCGATCGCATTGCGATGATTCCAATGGGCGAAAGTCGCATTGCGATGATCGGTAAGCGTTTCGCTTACCGATCTTCGCATTGCGATGTTCTAAAAACAGCTGATTGGCTGTTCCAAAATGGCCACCGGAAGAATAAAATGGCAGCCCGCTCTGTTTTCGCGCCCTGCCCTCACTCACCGAGGCAGCGAAAATGGCGGCCAGATGGGGAATCTTCGCTTACTGGTGAGTTTTCGCCCCATAGAAACGCATTAAATGGAGTTTAATGCGTTCCTATGGGGTTTTACATTCCGTATAGCGATGTTTCCGGATAGCGAATGGATTAACGTCGCTATGCGGGGCACCACTGTATTGCTCATGGAATTGCCACCTAGTGGCTAAAGTGCAAACCCCTATTGCTTGCAAAAGTTAAGGCTGTGCATGCTCAGATGTTGGACCAAGATGAATAACAGGCTGAAGCTTGGATGGAATACAGGAGGAAACAAAATAAAACCTGTTTATTTCTCACATTGTTGGTATAGCTTTCATATATTATAATAAGTGTTTGAGAGTGGAAACATCCCCAGACTGTTGAATAACAAAGTCATGCCCTCTTCCTCCAAACAAAAGGATGTAGAACATTTCATTATTTTAACATTTTCAGGTGCCATGTCCAGCTCTAAGAACCACCGTTTCATTAAAATACGGACAAACTGGAATATTTCCAGAGGAGGAAAACAAAGATAGTAAAGGATCAAACATTATGAAGAACAGTTGAAGAAACTAGTTCTGTTTAGCCTGCCTAGTAAAAAGAAAGAACCAGCTCTTTGTTACACTTGTAATCACATTCGACATCGGAGGGAGAAAAATGAGCACAAAAATATGTAATTTTTTTTTAATGAAGGATACCTACCCTGCACAAAAATGCATATCAAAATGCACTCAGGTGCCTGTATCAGGAGAAATGCACACACACAATTAAGCTTTCCAACCAAAGATGGAAACAGGAAGGAATGAACTTAGCAATGGGTTTGGCCATCCCTATTTCAAAGCTAAAATGGAAAACTAATCTTAGTGCTTGACACCAGAGGTGTATGTGTCAAGGTGGCTTTGGCCCATGAAGAGATAGGAAATGAGCAGAGTGAAAAACTGTGCTTCTATACAGAGTACACGGATCTGAAACTTCTTTATTTTGTAATGTTTGTGAAGCCCTGCCCAATAATCTTGGTTCTTGAAGTGTGTCCCAGTAACTGCATTGGATTTACAACCAGATGGTATTTCTATCACATTGTAACAGATCTAGAATGTCAGGTGCTGCGTAGTGTCAAACAAGGATAGCCTGTGGTCTTCTGGCTGTCCTGCCCTGAAAGGGGATAATGGCAAAAGGGGATACTGGAAGAGACAGGTGTTCTCCAGAGAACCCTCCCCAGTCCGCCAGGTGTCCTGGCTGCCCTTATCATTGCCGCTGCTAATCTGAGCAGATGGCTTCAATGGGAATTAAAAGAGAAGAGAGCATGAAATCGACTGCATTCTCTAGGCCTGTCCCTCTTCTCCATAATCACGCTGCCGTTGTATTCACAACACAGTTTTCTGAGAACATGCAGAATTGATCTTGCAGGCAATCATGAGAGGGGGGGGAAGAGCATTCAAATGAACGGTGGCATAAAAATATAAATTCATCATCGGATTTTCACCAAATGTTCTGACAAGCAGTCAAGGAAGGAAGGAAAGAAAAATTAAGAGTTTTTTTTAAAAAACTATAATAATACTACATGGCTTTGAAGAAATGGTTGTGGTAGTTTGCTTTGCTTTCTTTTCTTTTCTTTTTCCCCCTTTGGCTGCAAACTATTTGCTTGTAGCAACCCTGTCTGACTTGTCGTTTCATTAGTGGAATATTTTTGTATACCATGCCATTTAACCTTGCTATGATAGCTCCTGAAATCCCAATCTGAGGTTTGATTGACATGTCAGGTCACGCCATGGGCATCCTTTGCTCATGAATAAGGCAAAAGGCGACGTCCTCGCCCGCCGGAGAGAGGCTTTGTGTTGCACATATTGCGACGCAGCTTCCCCTCCACTGCCGCCAGTCGATTACACAGAGAAGTGAAAAAATAATGACTTGCCCTTATTGGTGAGAGCGCACCCGGTCTTGCCAATGGTGCGGTGCTTTTCAAAACGGGTCTCAATTTAGTCTCCAAACAAAAGGAAGTGACAAAAAAAAGGCCATGAAATCTTAATGAGGGCTGTATTGGGCCAGGGTGGTGGTTCAGCTGGACCATTGTCTTGTCTCTGCAAGTAGTCACTCTGTCAGATGTGGCTGTTCTTGCCACTCTGAACGAAAGAAAAAAATAACACACACACACACACAGCCACAAGCTCATTCCTACTTGTGATGGATCTCGTTGAAGAGCAGAGCTACTTATCAATCTATGGCTTTTGGTTTGTTAAACATGTGGTGTCTTCTTCAGGAGCTTTAAATCTAGTTTTAGATTTAAGTGGGGTGTGTGTGTGTGTGTGTGTGTGCATGTGTGTGTGTCAGTCACACTCTGGGGCCAACTAAGGTGAGGGTGATTGATGTGGTAACTAATGTTTCTCTTTGTTTGCAGAAGAGTCTGGAATGTAGGGATGTGAATCTTTGTTTATTTCATTCTCACAGCTGATTTGTTTAAACCCTGCTGGATGAGGTAGGGATGAGATTTTTTTTTTCCCTCCCCTCCCTTTTTTTTGGATTTCAGCATTTACTCGTATCTGCAAAAAAATTAGTGGAAGTGGGTCCCCCTGGGGAAAAAACATTCTATTTTGTGCAGAAAATGCAGAAAGGTTTTAAAACATTTTAATATATAACAATGGGCAGGGTTTTTTTGTGATTGTTGTCACTGATGACAATGTTTATGATTTTTTAAACTCCCACATATGACCAAAAATTTCTGCTATCATTGCCTATTTTTACGGCTAGATGCCTGGTTGTGTCCTGATACCCTTTATTGTTGGGAAGAAGAAAAATTGTAAACATGTATTACACCTTACGTGTTAGCAGACCAGCTCTACTAAATTCTACACTTGGAGCAAGACCCCTGTGATCTGACTTTTTTGCTGTGTCACAGATGTTAAAATACCTGCCACTCATGCAACTTCCAAAGCCCAGCCTCACATACAATGAACCCACATAGGGACTAAATCAAAACAAATCAAACTATCTCTCCTTTCATGGATTCACAGGAATATATCTACAGTATATGTTGTACAGTATAGCTATATCTAACAATGGTTAGATTCTTAATAAGAATATTAAGAATATTAAGAATCTAACCATTGTCTTCGACCATCTCTCTCTCTCTCTCTCTCTCTCTCTCTCTCTCTCTCTCTCACACACACACACACACACACACACACACACACACACACACACACACACACACACACACACACACACACACACACACACACACACACACAGAGGAGCTGACTCGATAGCTCAGTAGTTTAGGTATTTGGCTGCCGAACCAGAGGTTGGGAGTTTGTTTCCCCATTGTGGTTCCTGTGAATAAAGCCAGCCTATGGGGCCTTGGGCAAACTGCACAGTCCCATGGAGCCCTCAAAAGAAGGGAGTGGTAAACCATTTCTGAGTAGCCTCGACCTGGAAAACACTGGAAAGGGCAGCCATAAATTGGAATCAACTTGATGCCATGCAATTATCATCTACTATGACTACTTCGATACCTGTCCCTTCACATTACAGCCAAAGGTGGCTTCCACCCTGCTGTCCCCCACCCCGTTATTGGGTGTTTGTGTGGTACAGCCACTCTGGACTCTTGGGAAAGCTTGGAGGAGGGGGACCCAGGTGTCTCCAGGGAACTTGCAGATGAAAACATCTGGTGGGATGAGGAGAGCATCTGTCGGCATCAGTAAGGGGGGGCGGAGTAGAAGATTCAGGGTATCCTGAGTCTGCGGCTCCCAGTGAGGGGGGTTGGCAGAGGAGGAGGGGCCCATCTTTTACATGGGGGGTGAGCTGACTTGGCACTGCGAGGATGGCCCCTGGCGGGAGTCAGCAAGCAACTTCACTGTCATGTCAAGGCTGGGGATGAGGGAGTTTGACCTCACCAGCACCACAGAAGTACTTCTGAATACTGTCTACCTAGAAAACCCTGGAAAGGCTCACCATAAGTCAGAATTGACTTGATGGCATGTGGTTATTATTATCATTCATGCATCAGGGCATCTTCCAAAGACCAAAAAGACAGATCCCTGCCGCAAGGAGCTTACAATATAAATTTCAAAAGAGGAGGAATGGAAAAAAAAAGATGAGGAAAGAATACTAAAAGAGGGAAATGCCTACCAAAGAATGTACATTCAGTAAGCAAGCAAATTTACTTCTACTTTGCCATTTCAAGATAGACTGGAGAATTAAGCCAAATGTATTTTTTTGTGTTTACATTAAAGACTCAAGAAGGGGGCAGCATCACGTTTTTGAAAACAGCCATTGTGATTTTTGGTATGAAAAGGGTCTATCACATATGAGGCAAGTTCACTGATTATCTCTTCAAACAAATGTCCATCGTTTTGAAGTACCCCACTGACTACTATGGGCTTTGATATCTTAGAAAGGAAAATGAAAAAAAATAAGAAATGACCTTTGGTTTGGGATGAGATGAATTAACTACAGGACTGTTACATAGATACTGAAATCTACTCTTTTTTGTTGTCGTTTCTTGGAGTTAAAGTTATTTTAGTCAATGCAATACATTCTCTTTCCCTGTGGTAAGCCCAAATGTTGGACAGGCGGAGAGAGCAAGCAGCCCTTCAATGAGCAGAAACTGTTCCTCTGGGAGGAGAATGGAGAATGATTTGGTGGCCATGCTGAGCCTGCCTCTAAAGGTACTGGAAAACAAAGGAATGTTTAACGTTTTGTAAAGAGACCTATAGACAGCCAGGGTGGTGTAGTGGCTACAGAGTTGGAGTACGATCCCAGACACCCGGGTTCAATCCCCTGCATATCTATGCAATCCATTGTGACTTGAGCCAATCCCACCTTACAGTCGTGCCCTGCTTAATGATTGCCCCGCATTACGATGAATCTGCTTTACGATGGCCTAAATAAGGGAATTTCGCTTAGGGATGATCGGTTCCCTGCTTTGGGAACTGATTTTCACTTTATGACGATCAAAAACAGCTGCTCGTCGGGTTTTCAAAATGGCCACCGGGTGCTTAAAATGGCTCCCCGCTGTGCTTAGGGACGGATTCCTCGCTATACAGGCACCAAAAAATGGCCACTGTATGGAGGATCTTAGCCCACTAGAACGCATTGAGGGGTTTTCAGTGTGTTTCAATGGGCTTTTTAATTTTGCTTTACGATGTTTTCGCTTAACAGCGATTTTCCTGGAACGGATTATCGTCATTAAGCGAGGCACCACTATACTTTGCTTTGTGCCAGCACTGAATCTGCCCATTCTCCTTTGACCTAAATCTCTTAGAGATCAGTCCAAATCAAGCTTATTTACTCAATAATTCAAGCTTTGGACAAAGTTGGTGCACATTACAGTTCCTGCTGTCCTTCCTTCCACCCCAACCCCACTTTTAAACATTTAAATACATTTAAGAAAGCCCCAGGTGTGTGTTTGGTTTCTTTTATTTTTTTAAAAAAACTTTAAAAACGAATTAAACCAATATCCTAACAGTTCTTGCATTTATTTCTGACAGAATACATGAAGAGCAACATTGAGGGAGTAGGATTAAGAGCAGTGATTCCTGTTGTTTTTCACACTGTGATCCCCTTTTAGAATAGCCAAGTAACTTGCGACCTCTCAGCCACTTTTGCATCAAAAGGCTGTTGTCGACATGGTGGCACCATTGATGATGACTATCATTATGATACACACCCTCCTGCTGTTGACACTAGCTCCACCACTACTTCAAAACTTGGGAGGGAACAGGCTAGAGGAAGTTAAATGTAGGGAGAAGAGAAGGCAAAGAACTTCAGTGATGGGCCACAGGACATTGCAGACTCAGGGAGGAGACAAAACCTTAACATAGAGAGGATCCCCCTCAGAAAACAAGCAATGAAGCTTTCCCTGTACCCACTGCGGAAGAGATTGACCATTTGTTTTTGTGTCCCCTTCGTGAGGGAGGAGGGGTTGTTGTATCTGTGGTTTTCTTCTCTCCCCCCTTTCCTCCCTTTCTTTAGGCTCTCTGGACGTGATGTGCCAGAGTTAGAATCCCTTTCTTGTGGATTCAGCAGCAATTATATCTTTCCGCTAACATTTCTTTCTTTCTTTTAATTAAAAAATGGTCCCAGTCATCTTTTCTCAAAAAGTAGAGGTTTCTTTCTTTTTTTCCCCCAGCATGTCCTCTTTCTCATTCCCATCCAGTTTTGGCTGAGGAGAAAGGTTAGTTGTAAAATGTTTTGGTTCTTGCCCAGGGAAAATACCTGAGGAATTATGCTAGTTGATCTTTCACAAGGCTTAAAAGAGAGAGAGAGAGAGAGAGAGAAATTACACAGATTTAAACAGCAAGTATCATTTCCCCAGACTGTTAAAAAAATCACTTTTTTTGGCAAAGCAAGCTTAACAGAATGATGATGAAGGAAGGAAGGAAGGAAGGAAGGAAGGAAGGAAGGAAGGAAGGAAGGAAGGAAGGAAGGAAGGAAGGAAGGAAGGAAGGAAGGAAGGAAGGAAGGAAGGAAGGAAGGAAGGAAGGAAGGAAGGAAGGAAGGAAGGAAGGAAGGAAGGAAGGAAGGAAGGAGAGTGATTAAACTGGGTCTCTGTAGGAATTTTTCTAGAGTGGCTTCAAAGCTTCATAGTAGCAAAGTAGCATAGTTTTTGTGCACCACTGAAAAAAGTATTTGTATACATTAAAACGATGAATTTAGGATTCTGAGATGAGGCAAGCACCACCTTGCTCCCCTGTGGGGGTGCCTATGATTAATAACACCAAGCTGAATACCTTTAGGTCAAATGAGCAACTTTGGAGTATCCAGGACTCATTGCCCTCCCAACCCTGGAATAAAGATGCGAGACAATGATATGGGTTAAATACGGGCCACATTTTATTGATATAATCCAAATCCAAAATCTGCCAACCTTTGGCAAAAAGAGGGGGCCTGCTGCAGTGCGGAAAAGGTAAATGGCAGGGGTATCCAAATACCCTTTGATCAATAAATGGGGAAGTCCCTGGCCCCATGTTCCATGCAGTCTAAAGAAAGCAGGAACCTGGCCAACCGCTAATAAACACCCCCAGACCTCAATCCATCTTTAGTTGATGACTGTTAGTCTGGAAGTGGCCCAGTGCATCTCCCCCCCCAGAACAATCTGCAGTGCTGGGAGGTCAGATGCGCTGTTGGCTTACCTGAAATTACATTGAGACACACCGAAAATACCTGTTATTTCTGCACTACCCACCACAGCATCAGGACTAGCCATGCTATGTCCCATTCCCGCCACAGAGCCTTTTGACCTCAACAAGCAGGCCCCCTTTGATGTCTTCCAAAAAGACCTCTAAACCTGCCTCTGAAAGATGGACACCGTCGCTCCTGAACAATCCAGGCTTTTCCACTTGGATCCTGTGGTGACCTATCACTGATCCAAGGCCGCTGCAGATGCCTCTGCATACTTCTATGTTAACGTACCACTGGGCCTTGTTAACATCGCCAATCCTCTCAGAGCCTCGCCAGACTAACCGAGAAATAATTGTGGACCATAAGATCTGCATTGCAGGATACTTGTCATTCAACCACTTTAATTAAGGTTGGTGTTACGGGCATAAAGTTTGGCACCCATTTGTTTAGGATTGGAGCGGCATCCACTGCAGCAGCTCTGGGTTACAGCCCAGAAGAAATTAAACAACTAGGCTGGTGGTCATCTTCAAGCTATAAAAGATATATTAGGACCCTACCTAATGTGTAGGCAGGGGCATGGCTTGTTCTTTACAGGTCCCCTTGGGTCCGGAAAACGAAAGTGATCATTGGCCATAGTTATATTCACTGGGCAGAGCGCTATGCTGCCACATCCATGGGGGGGAGCGATTTGAGGCTTGGAGACCAGGCGCACATTACATGGAAAAGGCTGCAAGGATGATGGCTTTTGGGCAGTCCCTACCAGATGTGCTGGTAGTTCACCTTGGAGGCAATGATTTGCCTAGAATATCTGGTAAGGTGTTGATACTGGACATTATGCGTGACCTGGAACATGGCGGGCATGCACTAATATGTTAAACTTCAATGCCCACAGCGTAAAGGCCCTGACCAGTGTCATGACCCATTTTGATTGCGATGTAAGATATAAACAACCACTTGGTTGTCACACCTGAAACTAACCACTGCGTTTGACCATTCCTCTGCCCAGAGCCATATTGCACCCACAATTAGAAAAAAATTCATAAAAGGTCAGGTCCCTCATGATACCATTTTTATGCCATCCATCTGGCCTTGTGCCTGAGCACCACCTACCTTGGAAATAGATGCCGGATTCTAAAGATCCAGCCACGTCTGAGTTCACCTGGAATTCTGCTTTCAGCCCCATATCAGCTCTCCAAAAGGATATCCCGTCGAAGTTATCGAGGAAATGACTCCAAACCAGGAGATCTTCCCTCATTCCTCGAGTTACCCTAGTCCTATGCGTTGGTCATTTAAGAGCCCTCATGGTTGCACACAGGCACCTGAGGAATGCTCGTCCAGGTGCAACAATTCTATAGGCAAAGCTTAAATGCCCAACTATTTCCTGCAGGTCCTTAAGTGATGCTTTTCTCTTAAGCAACAGAGCATCTATCCTGGGACGTGGTGGTGCTGCAGGCTAAACCGCAGAAGCCTGTGCTGCAGGGTCAGAAGACCAAGCAGTCATAAGATCGAATCCATGTGACGGAGTGAGCGTCCGTCGCTTGTCCCAGCTCCCGCCAACCTAGCGGTTCAAAAGCATGCAAATGCAAGTAGATAAATAGGGACCACCTTGGTGGGAAGGTAACAGCGTTCCGTGTCTAAGTTGCACTGGCCATGTGACCACGGAAGATTATCTTCGGACAAAAACGCTGGCTCTATGGCTTGGAAACGGGGATGAGCACCGCCCCCCAGAGCCGAACACGACTGGACAAAAATTGTCAAGGGGAACCTTTACCTTTACCTTTATCTATCCTGGACCTAAGGTCAACCAATTTATTCTGGGGTAACCTTGACAATTGCTGAACCGTGTCTAGCTCCATACCCAATAAAGTTAGGGATGTGGCTGGAAAAGTGGGCCTGAGCTACCACAGACCTGTTAAAATGAAAATTCCTCCAAACTAGAAAAAAGTCATGCTCATTTTTCGAATGCATATTCCATAGAGTCTATGTTTTTTTATCTTTCGCTATTTTGAATGCAATTGCCATTTATGTGTTATTCTTAAAACAATATAATTCTTTTTCAAGTTCTATATTTTTATTTCACATTGTCTAAGAGAAAATGTTTACCTATACTTGTCACTCAAGTTGTCGTCAAAATTCAGGCAATTTCAGAATGGAGTTTCAATAGCACTGCCTTCATAAATGACAACCCTGTGCCAATTTTCTTGTTCTGTTCTCAGACTTGTTACAGTTTAGCTCATGTACCAAGACAGAGATGCTCTGCACGTTCCTGTGTACACAAACATTAGCTGCCACTGGCTTGTGAACAGTAGGATAACCAACTGGATGACAGAGGTGGAGAGGAAGATGAGTATGCAATGCAACCCCAGTAAAATAGTGTTAAATTAGATATGTAACGGTGCTCTTCAGGACATTCCCTATAACCAGCTCTCTGGCAAACAGAGCCCAATAAATCCATATCAACAGACAAAGAGCAGGTATTTTATAATGCTAATGGCTCTTAATTGCACATTCCGTATTAAACTACTGATAAATACTTCCCATTAGAAGAGGTAGAGGTAGAGCTTGCAACAATATTCCATCTCTGAGAAAATTCATCTGTCTCTCAGCTGCTATGAGGATTGCAGCGAAGTTCAAAGGGAACAGAGAAGCCTGAGGAGGGTGGCAGGTGGTATCACAGTCAGTACTAATGAAAAAGTCACAGGGCGCCAATCCTATAAGCTCCACTAAGCCACTGGGCAACCCCAAGTGATCTGGGCTGAGGTTTCCTAAGGTCCAGGTCAAAGCAGAATGGATAGTTTTGGTTCTAGGGCAAAGTGAAGGTTATCTGGACTGATCCAGTGATTCAAATGTCTAAATGAGAGGAGAAAGTCAGACTGCAGGGAAGGAGAATGTAACAAATCATTGGGAGGGAGGAGGACAACCAGGCTTTGCTCAGTGACAGCCTTAACGTGCAATCTGGGGCCACACTTTCACTTGAATCTCGGTGCTTTCAGGGATCAAAGTTTGAAGATACTGAGTACAATAATCATAAAGCTAGCTATCTGAAATTTGGCAATTTTACTCCTCTTCTTCGGGTCTGTCCTATTTCCAAGTGTCATGTGCATCATTACAAAAAGAAAATACAGCTACAGTTTTTGGTTTTCCCGGTCAAGTCAAGGGGAGGTCTGCTGATCTGATTTTACAAATAAACCCGATCTGAGACACAAATCGAATAAGGCAGGACACGGATCATTCAAGACCAAATCAGGATCCATCCCAATGTCCTGCATTGGCCTCCAAATTGAATAAGGGGACCCATGCACAGCCCTAGCATGCAGGTAATGCAAGCAGGCTACAAAGATGGCTTCCAAAAGGTACTTTTAAAAGACAACATGCCATTGCCTCATCGAATGTTGAATATCTCCCTCTGTTGAATGTTCAGTTCTTTGGAAGGCATGCTGGGCATATAGATAATCCTGTGCAAGATGCTCACATGCATTTTGAAGCATGGGGCAAATCACTGCTGAAATGGCAGCTTTGTTAGCCAAGACTCAGAAAGCTGACCCTCTATACCCTGAAACTTCCTGTTTTCCTCCATCAGTTATCCCTGTGGTGGTACATTGCCCGTCCAGCCCAGAATAAAGAGACGAGACATGTGAAATGTGCTTAACTGGGCCACAATGTTATTAACTTTTAACTTTAATTCCCATTTCGCAAGGGGGCCTACCGTAGTGCAAATTCTGGTCTGTGTCCAAAGTCTATCAAGACATTCTGGTCCAGACGTCTCTTTAATGAATTCCTGTTCCTCAAGCGTGCTGTTCTACCATACAGCATGCATTCAGGCATAATGTAACCAGAGTACCCTTCATCCCCTCCCCTCAGCTAACCTCTGCTAATTCCAGCCTGAGAGGTGGGGTGCTTGGCAACCCTGGATTGCCCCCTTTTGAACTTACCTGAACCTCTTCCTTTTACACTACCCACCACGGCAATGGGGCTATAGTGTATGCTCCACGCCCCCACCAAGCCGAATATTTCAGCCCTAAGGCCCCCTTGTAAATCACTTAGGAAAATATATAATCCCAGATAACATCACGTCCTTCCTCTGCAAAGAGGATATCAATGTGTCTTTTTTTGCTGATGCTATCAATTCACTAAAACGCAGGGCCCCAAAAAACACTATCGACATTGCCACTTTGAAAAGGCAAGCCTAAAAATGGCCTTTACAAACTAGCATCCACGTTTGTACCAATTTTATTAAAACATCAGGGGTAAAAGGTGAACGAGAATCCTTAACCTTACCTTGCTCATGATCCCAACCCTCAATAATTTTCCTTATGTAGAAATCTACAGCATAACCCTTGCACCCTTGCACCTTGGCATAAAACGCCAGGGCAGACATCCGCCCTTGAATTGACCTGGGTGCTAATCCCTTTCGATGCAGATGCACTGCAAAGTGCTTCATATGGTCATCCAGAGTAGGCCAATCCTACCTAAAACCTTCCTATTCCCTAAAATTGAAGAATTTGTTGCAAGCTGCTGTATAACTACGTTGGTACTAGGAGCCACAGCTAAACTCATGACTCTGTTGGCTTCAACCCACCAAGATTCCATACCTCGATCAGCAGCATGTCCGGATAAGCCTGTGCCCCCGGCGCCAACATCCTGAACCGGTCCTTCTGTTGATGGGACAGGGCGTCAGCTATGGCATTGTCAACTCCGGGAAGATGATGGGACTGAAAGACTATGTTAAATTGCAAGCAGCACAACACCATGGCCCTAACCAGTGTCATCACCCTCTGGGACCTGGATGTCGGTGAGCTAGCTATGTGTACCACTGCCTGGTTGTCACACCAGAAGGTAACCACAGAGTTAGCCCACTGCTCACTCCATAACCAGAAGGCCCCAACTGTTGAGAAGAGCTCCAGGAAAGTTAGATCCTTGGTAATTCCCAATATATGCCACTATCCTGGCCAAGTCCCTGCACACCAATGCCCTTTGAAGAAGATGCCATAACTCAGTGATCCCGCTGCATCAGTCTGCACCTGAAGAGCCTTTCCTAGCCATACCTTATCTCTCCAAAAGGAAACTCCGTTAAATTCTTTGAGAAATTGTAACCACGCCTTTAAGTCCTCTTTCATATCCCGAGTCAACCTTCTCTTGGGATGAGGTTTCCTAAGGCCCTTCATTGCATCACACAAGCGCCTTAGGAAAGCTCTAACTGGGGCAACCACTTTGCAAGGAAAGTTGGGGTGCCCCACAATTTCCTGCAATTCCCTTAAGGTGACTTTGCTTCACACCCTCAGTTCCTGTAGCCGTGACTGCAAACCTGCCAATTTCTCCTCTGGCAAACAAATGGACTGTTAAACCATGTCCAGCTTGATCCCTAAAAATACCACTCTCTGACTAGGTCCCTCTGTTTTTTTCCTCTGCTAGAGGTACCCCTAACTATTTGGCTAGCTCCTGAAATGCATTCATGAGCCCCAGGCATTGTGAAGTACCCCTAATTCCACAAAATAATGAAAAATCATCCAAATAAGGAACAACTCAGGCACCTCTCACCTTATGCCTTACCACCCATTCAACAAATGAGCTAAATTGCCGAAAAACTGAACAGGATATCAAATATCCCTTCGGCAACGCCATATCCATATAATAACTTCCCTCAAAATAAAATTCCAGATCAAAATCATGGAGTTAAACTGGGAGTAGTCTAAATGCTGATTGAATTTCACATCTCCCTAACTCTGCCCCTATCCCGCAACTCCACACCATGCACACTGCCTCATCAAAGGACATGTAGCAGATGCTGCACAGCTGTTGCGGGATTCTATCGTTAACAGGATCGGTCTCAGGAAAAAATAAATGGTGAATCAAACCTCTCCCCCAATATGGGATGTGACGGAGTCATCAACCTGAGCCACAGAGTGTCATGTGGGATGTCCCAGCGCATGCTGGGGTGCAGCACCACATGCATACAAAACCCCTCATCATAGAGCAGCCACACATACCCTGGGAAATCCACATAGGCTCTGTAGGTCAGGTCCATGTACTGAATCAATGCCCAGGCACTTTCTGGATGAACACGAACTATCATTCCCACATAAATAAAAAACCTTCTCTCTCTCGCTCTCCTTCTCTTTGCCCTTCTTCTTTTCCCCACTCTTTCTATTTAATAAATCAAAAACATCTACCTATTTTGCTTTTCAAATTTTCTCAACTGTTGCCGGTAGGAGATGGTCACCAAAGGGCAACGATTGATCACCTTCAGGAAGGGTTCATCACACCACTGAATTATACTCTGTGTCAGTTACAGTTGGAAGCACTACTTGCTGTGCTCCCGGCACTCCACTGGCTGGCTGCCCACAGAGCACTCAGGGAGCCAAGCCTAAATCTACTCCTGTGGGTGTATGAGTTACCACCGCTATGGACTGCTGAGGCAAGGCTGAAGGGACCGGCACCTGCTGGGCTGGACAGCTTTTTATGGCTTCTGTTTCTAGCATGCCCTAGCCTCACAAGATCTCGTTGCCACTGGACAGGTGGGCAAAGCGGCCCCACCTTGGCAACTCTGCGCCTCAAGGAGCAGCCATTATAGTATTCTCCTGTCCTCTAGGCGCATGTTGTGTATCTAGATAACACATAGTAAATGGATAAAAAGCTCCCAAGAAACAATTTGTTATTAAAGAGGAAGGAAGGAAGGAAGGAAGGAAGGAAGGAAGGAAGGAAGGAAGGAAGGAAGGAAGGAAGGAAGGAAGGAAGGAAGGAAGGAAGGAAGGAAGGAAGGAAGGAAGGGAGACTTTCATTGTAATTCAATTTTTCATTTCCCCCCTTTCTTTGAACATGTTCAACAAACGTGATGGTTGTTGAACATGTTCAACAAATGTGATGTTTGGTTGAAGCCTGCTGACAAATTATCTGGAAATTATAAATTATCTTTTATAAAGAATGCCAGCACCTCTCTCTGCAAAGCTTTTTTCCCAAGCAATTCTTTTTAATAACATATGCTTTGCAGATGTCCTGTTTATTTATTTTATATACCTTAACAATTCATCCAGTCAACAGCATAAGATGAGGAAATTGAGTCTTTGAGGACATAAAGCCTTCTTCAAGCAGTTCCTTTGAACTGCACTACCTACAGGAAATTCAAATGGAACTGCAGTTAGAAGAGACTTTTTCTCCTCTGTCTGTATGGTCACTTACATCAATGAGAACTGGACACTCCAGTGTGATTTCTCAGTGAGAGAATGTGAGTTAATCTGCATTTCCCTTGCTGTCTAGTCACACCTTAAGTTACAACCCCATTATGTTGTAATTGTAACTTAAAGACAAATAGATCAACTCATTTTGAAGGGTAAAGGTAAAGGTAAAGGTTCCCCCTGACAATTTTTGTCCAGTCGTGTTCAACTCGAGGGGGTGGTACTCATCCCCATTTCCAAGCCATAGAGCCAGCGTTTTGTCTGAAGACAATCTTCCGTGGTCACATGGCCAGTGCGACTTAGACATGGAACACTGTTACCTTCCCACCGTGGTGGTCCCTATTAATCTACTCGCATTTGCATGCTTTCGAACCACTAGGTTGGCGGGAGCTGGGACAAGTGACGGGCACTCACTCCGTTGTGTGGATTCGATCTTACGACTGCTTGGTCTTCTGACCCCTGCAGCACAGGCTTCTGTGGTTTAGCCCACAGCGCCACCACGTCCCTTTTGAAGGGTAACTGTAACTTATTAATGACTTCTGTGGTTATGGGGAGATGGCCTCATGGAACAGTGGAGGAGCAATAGTTGGAGGAGCATCACATAAAAAGTGGTTCACGGGACTTGACTTCAAGTGATGTAGTTATGACTTCTGCTGGTCCCTTATCTTCTGTAGTGGATGTGAAGACAACAAGTGGCTGAACAGGAGGAGAGTGCCTTTTTTTTTTAATGACCTAGTGGCTTCTAGTATTCAGCTCCTCCCCCCACCAATAACCAGGGTTCTTTCAAGCTTCATCAGGCTGGGGCTCCAAAAATCACAGCCAAATGTCCGTGCTTGTCTCCATTGTTTAAAGGAAGTTTCAAAATGGGAGCTGCAGATTTAGGTCAGAGATGTAGCATCTAGACTACACCTCAAGTGATGCAGATAGGAATGCCTCTCCCAAGAGGAATTCCAGGCCTTTCTGAAACCCCTGTTTCAAAACTGCCTACAGCTCTGTACTCCCATGTTTGTCTTGCACCATCCACCACCCTCATGGAGACTCAAGTAAGCTCAAAAGCTAGCTCATGTTTGTGAGTTTACAATGGCCTACTGATGGTGTATCACTCATCCTTACCTTTGGATTGTGTATGAGGACCACACAACTATTTTTAATGGTACATATGTTATTTGTGGGCTGATCTACAATGGCATGAACAGAGTTCAATTGACTGAATAGGTGAGTTTTATTTTTATTTTATTTATTTTTTTAACTTATATGCCGCCCACACTATCCAAAGGTCTCTGGGCAGCTTACAACAATTAAAATACAGATTAAAAAAATAAAACAATTAAAATACAATTAAAATATATACTCCAAAAATTGCCATCAGGACCCACAGTTGATATTATTTCAATTGAAAGCCTTCTGGAACAGGAAGTTTTGACCTGGCACTGAAATGTCATCAGCGTCGGCAATAGATGGATCTCAATTGGGATGACCTTCCATAGTCTGGGGGCAGCTGCCGAAAAGGCCCTTTGTCTACAAGCCATCCCTCTTACCTCCTTGAGGGACAGCTCCTTCAAAAGGGCCCCCTGGCTAGATCTTAACTGCCTGGTAGGCTCATATGGAAGGAGGCGGTCCTTCGGGTATCCAGGGCCCAAGCTGTTTAGGGCTTTATATGTCAAAACAAGCACTTTGAACTGGGCCCGGGCAGCAACTGGTAGCCAATGTAATTTAAACAGAATCGGCTTGATGTGTTGTCTTCATGGAAAAACAGTGTCTGAGTTGAGTTGAGGTCATATGAACAATATGATCTCTTGTGGTGGCATATTCACACATGCAAGTAATTACAAGGATCATAAGGGTCTATAATGTCACATCAGCATCACAGAACAGCAGACCTGGAAGGAACCCTATGGATCATTGAGCCCAGCTCCTGTCAAGGAGGCACAATGGAGACTAAAATTCCCAGCCCCTGTCTCCACAGCCAGATACTTCAGCCACTGAGCTATCCAGCAGCTACACTTGATTGTGCACGCATAACATTTCACACCAGATAGGACTGTACAACAAGTTAAGTGCATTCAGCACTTTGTTGCATATTTTAAACATATGGAGCACAGTAGAATTTCCCCAGTTTTAACCCACCAGATAATAACACCCAAATCCTTTTATTCCATAAAGAGCTTGCTTTTGCTGAATGGTATTAGAAATCAATAGCAAAAGAGACTGAAAATTAAGTAATGTGGTTAAGTACCTTTGAATAATACCATTTTAAAGAGCTGATTAGAAATAAATATGCCAATTGACACCTAGATCTGAAATAAAACGATTCTTAATCAATTTAAGCTGGTGAGAGAATGAGAGGCTCTTCGCAACGAGAGTCTGGAGAATGCATTGTGCAAGCCCTTGTCAAGGAAGACAAAAAACCGGATTTTTATTGACACAGCAGCTGCTATGAAATGGGAAGCAGATGAACTCCCAGGGAAACCAGGTGAGACCGAAAGGGAATCAAGATCTCCATTCACAGCAGCAGAGCTAAGGATGACCATCACTGGCCTCACAAGAATGGCTGGCCGAGGAGATTTGAGAGGATTATGCGGTTCAATTAAGGGTAAGCTCCTTAACCTACTAACCTATGATGATGCGCCAAGAAAGAAATGAAGTGACCATTGTCGATGGTCTCAAGCTGTCTGGGTTTTGTTTGGAGGCACCTAATTATCAAGCCACAAAAACATCTGCAACATTGATGTAGCAGCACATTCAGAGAAGGGTCGAGGCACTGCCTCTGACCAAAGGAGCTGGCTTTGTGTAACTAAGAAGCCCAGCTGCAGTTTCTTAAAAAGAATCATTTGGAGCACATTAGCAAGCAAGCAAACTAGCCAGCCTGCGAGGCGAGACAGAGAAATTGGTCAGAGGGATAGAGCCAAAGGGGAATGCTGACATCTGGAGCTTCAAACAGTGCCGGAAGTATGTAGAGGAAGACTGACATACATGTGGCAGAAGGGCATTGAAATGCAACTGAAAGGCACTGCTTGATTTTGCGGCCCAGATGGCTTTATATGTCAAAACAAGCACTTTGAATTGGGCCTGGGCAGCAACTGGTAGCCAATGTAATTTAAACAGAATTGGCCTGATGTGTTGTCTTCATGGAAAAACAGTGTCTGGGGTCATATGAACAATATTAATCAGGCAAAAGGGCTGATTAATAGGGAAATGGTGCTCTCTAGAGCTCACTTGGGTACCTGGATATGGCAAAAATAGAAACACTGACATTTCTGGACTCACATGGTATAGTCTGTATAGGGCTGGTGTGAAACTTTGGCTAAGGAAAAGGAATTCCTACTCCTCACCATTAAAAAGCCTGTGCCCATTTGGAGTTGGTGTCCTTACCCACTGAGCTGGCCAAGACTCAAACAGAGACTTGCATGCCTCTCCTCATTGTGTTATGGGGGTGCGGCTAGGAAAGAGGGCATAACCAACATAGGCAGGACCACAGTCTGAACTCCTCAGATCGTGAGCTGCTACAACAAAAAACAACATCAGGCATTCCTTCCCACACAGGAGCAGCCCTGCAAGGCTTCCCTGGGTTTAAAATGAAGCTCTAAGCATAGTTTTTCTGCCTGATGTCACTTCATTTTCAAATGTGAGCACTGGCAGGAAATGACATTCAGAGAACCACTGCCAACCAAAGAGAGGACTTACGGGATCCCTCCTGTATAGTGAATCTTTCCCATGCCTCATACCGCACCCTGTCCTCCAACCCTTAGGGAAATTTTTGTTTTACCAAATGATGTGTTGGGGGACCATAGAAAGGGACCATGCCACTCAAAGATTTGGGCATCTCCAGCATTCCTGTAAGATTGTTTTAAAAGTCAAAGTGTTCTTTTTTTTTCTCCTAAAGTTTAAGCCACCGTGGCCAACACAAATTGAAGTGTTGCCCTGTATGAACTGTTGAAGCTTCCTGTCCTTAACAGCAGCTAATGGATTGCTGCCTTCATTTAAACACTCCATTAACACATGTAACACCCCATCCCAGTGCCATATTGCACACACAAACACACCCAAAATACTCTTAAAACCTATGCTGCTGAATTTCTGCAGCAAAACTCACCATCGAATTTGGACATCAGGGTGGTGCAAAGCACTGGAGCTTTTTGCTGCCAAAGTCTATAGGAAATTAGGGGAAATCCCATTTAAAGAAATAAAAAATAAAAAATTGTAGAAATCTACCCCCAAATTTCAGCAGCAGGCCTCTAGAAAGGTAGACCTTTTCTGCTGTTGTTTTGGCAGTGTCAGACAGCACATAGTAGACAGTGGAGAGACCAAAGTGCCTTCAGATCACATGGAAATGTCCATGCTCTCCTTTAAAAAAGGTTTATCATAACGTCTGCACAAGCCTAACTTTACTTAACATAAATCAAGGTCCTCTCTTAACCAGGATTTGAAACCTATTGGTCTGTTTGAGTATTTGTTTCTGAGTCACTTTTTGGGACAAATAATAACCCAGCCAAATTCCAGTGTGGTGTAGTAGATAAGAGAGATGAACTAGGACTCCGGAGAACAGAGTTCAAATCCCCACTCAGCCATGGAAATTCATTGGGGGGATGGAACTGGTACAACCACTGCTTAAATATCTCACAACTTGAAAGCCCCATTACAGCCTCTCTAAGTCAGTTCTGACTTGAGAGCACAGAACAGCCCCACACAATAACCTAGCTGCCTTAACATAAATGAGGATCCTCTCTTAATCAAGATTTGAAGTAAAATGTTGTATTTGGATGTTCATGAGTCCCTTTTTTTCACCAAATAGCCCCCCCCCTCCACCTAACATAAACTAGGGCTTTATTTAACCACATTTGGAAGTCTTGTTTGTTGATATATTTTTGTAGTCATTATTTGGTCAAAATTATCCCCCTCCATGTGTATTACAATTAAATATTTACTACAGTTAATAATGGTAGTACTTATATGCCTCCAAGCCAATTCTGACATATGCTGACATTCCTCAGGGCTCTCTAAGTGTAAAGTACTCAGAAGCAGTTTGCCATGGACTCTGCTTGGCACTCTGGGACCAGCTAGCTTGCCCAAGGCAGCATAGGGCAGCTCCTGTACTGGGAAGTACAGGGCAGAAATGAATTTTTGACCCTTGGCTTCAGAGCCAGATGCTCTGATCCACTGAGTTATGCCAGCAGATTAATAATTAAACACTGAAAACAGTGAAACACAATTAACTAACTAGCAAACTAACTGAACACTTTTAAAAAGTGACCCTTTTTGATTCTGAGAAATCCTCATGCCCTCCCCACTGCTCCCACACTATCATCCAACTTCCTTTGACCAGAAGTTCAATTCCAAATGTAAACTTAAAATTAATATAAAACATAAGGAAAATCCTTTTAAATTAAAGATAGACAAGCTTTTTTTTTTTTTTTTGAGATATCCCAAATTCTTATAATCATGTCTATTTAAGGTAATAAAATATTTTTCCCTATATGAAAATCCCACAATTTCCCCACTCCTTACAATACCTTGAAATCTCCGTAGGGGAAATGATGCAGTCCCCAATTTCAGAACCTGTGCTTATTACACTGCAATTCCAAATGCTAGCGATTACATAAAGCCAGCATAATTTTGCAGTTCAGAAGTCTAATCCCCATCCCTGCCCTTTATTGTTTTGCCACTTCCCTATGCAAAAGGAAATGGATAGCCCTAATGATCTCTGTAGTGCTCAATAAAAGCCCACAAGCAGCCGCTGTGGCGAGCAAAAGCACATTAGATAGTGAAAGGTGCTGCTGCTGTAGCATTCAGCAGTGCACCCTGGCTCGTCTTGAATACATTTCACATGGCGTACGCAAGAGCAGAGCTGTTTCATTGTGCGGGGGGAAAAGCTTCTCATCTACAGCAAGGAGACCTCATCTGCTCTTTCCTGCCTGCCCTTCTCCTCCTCCTCTTTTTATTCAAGGACATGACTGCCAAACTCTGAGCCTGGCTCCTGTGCGCTCTTTCCCAGGAGGCCCTGTGAAATCAAGTTGCTCTCTTCATGCCAGTGTGGCTTTTGTTCCATCCCCGATCAAGCCAAGAACTGGTCACCCTGCCAGGCACACAGGCTGCCGACGTCGGGAATGGAAAGGTGGATGGAGCGGGAGAGGAGGAGAACACCCACCTCCTGTTTTATGCGCCGAGTGGTTTCATCTTTTAAAGCCAACAGCATCTACAGCCAGCTGCGGCAGGGAAAAACATACAGACATTGCACTTGGTGCTAATAAATGTGTTTTCTATTAAGTGGCTGTTGTAATGCTTTGCTTGTTTGCCTTTCTGGCTGCACTTTCATCATTCACTGTAGCACCGGTATTGCCTCGTTATTTGTCTTGGACGTTTACACTTCCGGCTTCCAGTGCACAACCATGTTAAATCAAGTAATTGCTTAGGTGTGTGATAAGAAAACATCCCTGCCAAAATCCAGGAACAGCCTTGAGACAGCCCGCAAATTTACTGATAGTCACATTCCCCAATTCACTTCTCCTCTATGACAGACTGAATTATAAAATGCCATTAATTTTTTTTAATCATTATTGTGCATTTACACGTGCAGACATGTACACTCTTAACAGGCACTCTGGCAAGAATCCTGCTCGTGTTCATAACCTGAAACAGCCAACTGGCTAATTGATGGAGTTCCATTGTTTGTGCACTTAGGAGAGTGAGCAGGCACATGGTGCGTCATCTTCCCTGGTACCTCATCAATTAACTGCAGCTAGCAACAGTAAGTTGCACAAACTTTAGATAGAGAACCAATAGGATTCTGGCCTTTCTCCATTACCTAATTAGTCATTACCTACCCTGTAGCAATCTACCGTATTTTTCTGTGTATAAAGCGACACTTTTTCTTAAAATAATTAGAGGAAAAATTGAGGGTCGTTTTATACACGGAAGGAGGCAGAGGCAAAGGAGCAGTCGCACATGTGCTTGGATGCCTCGCTGCTGCTGCCACCGCTGCCCAATTGGCTCTTCCAAGACTCACGGCTTGTCTTCTTCAGTGGCAGAGGCGGCGGCAGCAGGAGATGGAGGCAAAAGAGCAGTCACACGCACTTGGGCACCTCTTGCTGCTACCTCCTCCGCCCACCCGATCACCTCCTCCAGTGGGACTGACGGGGTTCACCTCCAGCTCACGTTGCCCGCCTTGTCCCCTCTGGAACTGTGAAGCTCAGTTTCTCAGCATTGAACTCAACCATCTGAATTGGACCCTACAGGCAAATGGCTACTCCAAAAATGAAATCAGAAGAGCCATCAAACCGAAAAACAACAACACTGAACTGAAGAAGAAAAGCAGCCACCCACAAATAAAGTATTTCTGCCATACATCAAAGGGGTCACGGACCGCATGGGAAAACTTTTGAAAAAACACAACCTACAAACACTATTCAAGCCACCACAAAAATACAACAAATTTTACAATCAGCAAAGGACAGAAGGGACCCACTCACCACTGCAGGAGTATACTGGATACCTTGCAGTTATGGCCATGTATATATTGGAACCACAAAACGAAGCATCCACACCAGAATCAAAGAACATGAGAGGCACTGCAAACTAAAACAACCAGAAAAATCTGCAATAGCTGAACATGCCCTAAAACAAACTGGACATGAAATTCTATTTCAAAATACTGAAATACTGGACAACACGAGCACTCATTACGTCAGACTGCACAGGGAAGCCATTGAAATCCACAAGCATCAGAAGAACTTAAACAAAAAAGAGGAAAGTTTGAAGCTCAACAAAACTTGGTTCCCAGCTCTCAAAAATACAGAGTGCAAAAAGGTCAACGAACCCTACCCAGCCACAAGGACTGGGGATCACTACACACAAAATGACACCCATCAGTCACAGTGACAGATAATCTCTCCTCCTTATCACAATACACCCAAAACAAGACACACTAATCACCCATTTACAGACAAAAGACTATCTCACAGCCATAAATACTTCACTCCCAAGCCAACTGCACCAGAGCACAGAGTGCTGTCCTCTGAAGATGCCGGCCACAGAGACTGGTGAAACGTTAGGAAGAACAACCTTCAGAGCACGGCCAAAGAGCCCAAAAAACCCACAACAACCATTAGATCCTGGCCGTGAAAGCCTTTGCGTATCACATACTCCTGTATTTACATTCTATAGCAGTATCCCCATTGATCTGGAAACCAAAAACCTTACGTTGCTGTAGACTGAAAAGTGATTGCAAATTGTTAGCCACCTTTTTGGCCATTGCAGACTGGTAGATTTTTCATTTCACTATGCTTTTAAATAAAAATTTGGTAAAAATCTAGGATTGCTTCATATTCAATATGGAAATAATTTTCTCCTTAAATTGCCTGAATGCAATTCACTGATGCAAGTGAAACTAACTTGCTTCTTCCATCCTTACTTTGGCTTTTTGTCAGCCCTGAGATCTGAGCCCCCAGCAGGTTTGGCGTCAAAAAATCCGAGAAATTTCATGCCATACCTACACAGCTGTGACCCCTGTCTACTGCTTCCCTCCTTTTTATCAGGCCAACACATGCCATACTTCTCAAGAGCTTGCCAGCCCTTAATGTTCTGACAATGACCCAGTGTGTCAAGTCTTATTCAAAGGAAGAAACCAAATTAATTCATAGTGAGAATTAAATGCTATTTAGCCTTGCCTATATTCCTGCCGACTTGTCAATTTGTCTGCCTCTGATGTAATTACCTTTCATTTATGTCCTTAATCCTACTTGCCCTATATCTTGCCTCTCCCTTCCACCTTTGATTCAATCAAGCTACGTGGAAGTATCTCATCAAAGGAGGAGACACACTGAGGCAGTGTTGCTATGTATCTGGGATTCATGTTTCCCCCATCTCAGAGAGAAGCAAGGTGGAATATGAGCAAATATGAAGTACAAATTCAGGCTGCAGAGCAGGAAGACACTATCTAGTCCATGTCACTAGGGCCAACCCAAGACATTTGATGCCTGAGACAAAACAGATGGGCAGGTGAATCTCACTTCTGCAGCACTGAGGGGAAAAAATGACCTCCACCAACCTGAGGACAGTAAGCTAGCATAGAGGGTCATGCATACAGTTTCATCTATGAAAACCTCATTGCCACACCTGCTATTCAGTCTCCCCTTCACTGCATGAAGCAGTTGCCTCATTTTGCCTAATAGCAAAGTTGGCCCTGAATCTCCCCTTAAGAGTGAGATGTGTTTTAATAACCCAATTGTCCTAAGGCCTATTTGGCATCTACACAGAAGAAGGGGTCTCTTGCTCAGCCCCTTCCTATTCCATTCTTGCCACCACATGTTCAGCCATCATATCCTGGAGTCTAGCAATGGTCTGTATATAAATTCAGCATCAGAGAAGCTAGTGGGGAAGACCCCTGGGCCAGGCAAGCCAAAGAGCCCAGAACCAGTGAAGTCAGACACCTTAGAACAGAAGAGATCCAACATCCCAAACCTGAGGCCTTCATTCCTGCTATACTCTTGGCATGTTCATCCACTCCAACATTAACCATATCCTGTGTTCATAAGAACAATGAAGTTTAACCATAACCACTGCAACCCACCACCTATCTGCATAGCAGGCAGTGCAAGTGTGTTAACAGAGCGCTGGTCACCAGTAGTTTTTCCTGAAGCAGAGCTGAGGCAGGAGATGAGCTGTGTTTGGGAGGACATTTTAATTGGTGAGGTATGGCAACCCAGTAGTTGTTTATGTTTAGTCGTTAAGTCGTGTCCGACTCTTCATGACTCCATGGACCAGAGTACTGTACACCAGGCCCTCCTGTCTTCAGTAGTAGGACATATCTGTTGCTCTCCTCTGCTGGGTTGGCTTTTTTTTTTCTTTTCCTCTTTTCGCTTCTCATTCTTTCTAATTTTTTTACCTCTACTCTTTTGTATTCACTTTAACTTTATTGTACTTCAGTTCTAGTTATACCAAGTTTTAAGCTACAGTAGTTAGATTTTGTTTTGAGCCTCTCTTTTGTTTCTCTTTTTGTTTTTTCTCCTCTCTTTCGTGTTTTGCATTCTGCTTTTGGGTTTTTCACTCCCTCCCTGACCCCTCCCGCTTGCCTGGGCTTTGCCTGCTGAAGATAGAAGTCCTTGAACAGACTTTTTATCTATCTATCTATCTATCTATCTATCTATCTATCTATCTATCTATCTATCTATCTATCTATCTATCTATCTATCTATCTATCTATCTATCTATCTATCTATCTATCTATCTATCTATCTATCTATTTATTTTATTTTATTTTATTTTATTTTATTTTATTTTATTTATATCCCGCCTATCTGGTCAATTACAATTAATGCTTTGCAACCGGGCTGCTGTGGCCTCAAGGAATGGCGGATGGTCCCCTGCTCCTGAGTATGGGCGTTTTCCCCACAGTAGTAAGATACAGCTTGCACCACGGAGGTTTGGACTGCAGCTTGGAAATGTGATGACTCTGGTGGTGATTCAAACATTGACCACCATGGAACTTCCTGGTAACGTGATAGAACTGAAGGGAGCTGTGGTTGCTAAGGATGCCAAGACAACACTGCTGGTGTGCTTGCCCCAGGTGGCTTTTTACCTCTTGCAGCCATCATTCCTTCGGGGTGCGATTGTTGGCATTCTCTCACAGATGACCCTAGTTTCAGCTGCTGTTACTCCTGCCTCTGTTCCCCGGCTGTGCTGGTTGATATTCGAACGAACCTGGTCCATTGCCTTTTGGAAAGTTGTGGTGTTGTGGTTCCTGCAACAGCAGTCGGGCCCTTGGAGAGTGCAGGCCATTCCATCTCTGTCGTCCATTAACAACACTGAGAGGAAGAGAGAGATTAAACCCAGTGATTCTATTCACACCTTTTGTTCTGGAGGAGGCAAAGTCTCTGTTATCTAAGTGCAATGGGGAAGAAGGAATGATGGGGGGACTCTTCGCCTATACTCTTATTATTTTTATTTTGTTCAGTTTTCCTTAAATTGCTTTCTTTTTGCATAATTCTATATGAGTTATAGTGTTAATTGTGTAATTTATGTATATTGTTAGTGATGTCTGATTAATTTGGATATTATTGCATTTATTACGTTATGGTTTGTTTATTTTGTTTGATCATTTATTTGATTTTATTGTTAATTCTGTTACTAATTGTCAGCTACTCTTTAGTTCTTAAATCTTTTGGTTTCTTTTTTCTTTCTTGGTTGGCATGGAGTAGAAGGCTTTCCCCTCTCCCCTGGCAGAGGGAGATATGGTGTAGGTGCTGTTGCCATTCGTTCCAGAAGAATGGTGAACAGATGCTTGAAATCTGTTCACTGTTATGGCACTGTAACCTCCTGCCAGACTCAAGGTAGTCAACTTAGCTGCCCCTCCACTCTAAACCTGGTGTTGTTGAATGCCAGATCTGTATCAAATAAATCCCAGATTATACAAGATCTGATTGTGGAGGAGGATGAAGATCTGGCATGCATAATCGAAACATGGATGGGCAGGGAAGGGGGCATTCCCCTGATTCTTGCCTGCCCTCCTGGTTATGCAGTCCAACACCAGGGTAGACTGGAGGGGCAGGGCGGGGGAGTAGCCATTGTCTACAAAAACACCCTTCAGGTTACTAGGCACTCTGCTGTGGTGACGCCAGGTCTAGAGGCCCTCCATGTGTCAATTGGGGCCAGGGATGGTAAAGGGATCTTGCTGGGTTGCCGCGCTCTCCGCAACCCAGTCATTTCCTTACCGGAGCTGGTGGACTTTGTCTTCACACCACTGTTGGGGTCCCCAAGGTTTTTGGACTTGGGTGACTTCAATGTACATGCGGAGGTGGCGGTTTCTGGTCCAGCTCTTGAGTTCTTGGAGACCACGGCCACCTTGGACATGTCCCAACTCACGTGGGTGGCCGCACACTGGACTTGGTGTTCTTCACTGAACAGATGAGCATGCTCCAATGGTGACTGGTCTAGTGTCTGTCCCCTTGTCATGGTCGGATCATCGCCTAATTAAATGCAATCTCACAGTGGCTCTCCCTCGCCATGGGGAGCAAGGGCCTGTTTTAATGGTTCGCCCTTGAAAATTATTGGTTCCTATAGGATTCCAGGACACCATGAGAGGGATTCTGACCAATTTGACTGGCGCTCCTGTCAAGGCTCTGGTTGATAGCTGCCTGTTGACATGATCACACCTAAATGCCCTCTCCGGCAGAGATAGCCCTTTGCCCTGGTTTAATCCAGAGCTGCGATCAATGAGGTGAAATAGGAGAAGGCTAGAGTGCATATGGAGGTGAAATACGATGGAAAATACTCAAATAGCTATCTGGATTGCGACTAACCTCTACCAATTTAAGGTGAAGGCTGCTAGTCGATCTTACTTTGCTGTCCACATAAGTGAAGCCTCCAACCAGCAGGTGGAATTTTTCCGTATAGTCTGCAATCTATCCGGAGCTGGTCATAGTGACTAGCCTCCCACTAGCATCTCAACTGACCAATTTGCAGCCTTTTAAAAATGAAAAGCGGAGGCCATCCACCAGGATCTTACCCCCTATTTGAAAACAGTGGATAGAGTAGAGATGTCCAGCGCTCCATCTTGCCCGATGAGACTTAACCACTTTCAGCCTGTGATATCAGACATGGTGGACAGAGTGCTTGACCGCTGTCATACCACCACCTCCTCCCTTGACCCTTGCCTGGCCTGGCTAATCAAAGCAGCCAGGCCTATAACATCTGAATGGGCTACGGCAGTAATTAATGGCTCTCTCTCAAGAAGACACTCATTAGGCCCATTAGGAAGAAACCAAGCTTGGTGGCGGACGATATTGGTAATTATAGGCCCGTCACCAATGTTTCTTTCCTCAGCAAGGTAGTTGAGAAGGTGGTGGCTGATCAGCTGCAGGCTCTTCTGGATGAAACCAATGCCTTGGATCCATTCCAGTCAGGCTTCAGGCTGTGCCACAGCACAGAAATGGCATTGGTTGCCCTGTTTGATGACCGACTGAGGGAGGCAGACAGGGGCAAAATGTATCTGCTGGTCCTCCTTGATATCTTGGCCACTTCTGATGCAGTGGACCGTGGTATTCTCCTGGGGAGGCTCTCCAACTTGAGAATCGGTGGTCTGGCTCTTGCCTGGCTCCATTCCTTCTTGGAGGACTGTCCCCATAGAGTGCAGATTGAAAAGACTTTCTTGGCCCTGTAGAGCCTCAATTGTGGGGTTCCGCAGGGCTCAATTATCTCTCCAATGCTATTTAACATTTATATGAGGCCACTGGGAGGGGTTATCAGGGGATGTGGGACTTCATGTCATCAGTACACTGATGGTACTCAGCTCTATATCTCCTTTTTTCCAATAACAATGGATGCTGTTTCGTCCCTTGAGCGCTGCCTGGGGCCTGTTCAGCAATGGATGAAGGTGAATGGACTGAGGCCGAATCCGGGCAAGACAGAGGTCCTTCAGGTAGGTGTCCCAGACATCAGTAGTCTGGGAAACTCACTTTCTTTTTTGGGGGGGTGACTCTTACCACCAAGAGTGCAGTTCGCAGTTTGGGTGTACATCTAGACCCGGCACTCACCATGGAGACCCAGGTGTCGTCAGTGGTCCATTCCACACATTTCCACCTTTGGCGGATTGCCCAGCTGCATACCTATCTTGATGTAGAGACGCTCACTACATTGGTCCATGTGCTCGTAGTCTCAAGATTAGACTACTGTAATGTGCTGTATGTGGGGTTGCCTTTGAGACTGACGTGGAAACTTCAGATGGCACAGAATGTGACAGCCAGACTTCTTACATATTTCCCCCACGCTGGCCGTCTTGCATTGGCTGCCCATTCATTTCCTCATTGATTTCAAATTTCTTACAATTACATATAAATCCCTAAATGGTTTAGGACCTCGATATCCGGCAGACCCAGATCTGCCAGAGTCACTTGTTCTAGCCAGGCCGAGAGGCTGAGGGGCCTAATGCCTAGGGAGGTCTGGAAGGAAAGAACAAGGAACAGGGCCTTCTCAGCAGTGGCCCCTCGCCTTTGGAACCACTTGCCAGTGGAGATCTGCCTGGCTCCCTCTCTGGGTGTTTTCAGGAATGAACTTAAAACCTGGCTATTTGGGCAGGCTTTCCCTCCTGCTGTATCTTAATTTCTTATACTTTTGCCACCTTGGATCTATAATATATGTTTTTTGGTTTTATGTCCACGAATGAATGAAATAGTAATACGCTATCATTTCCATTAGAGAAAGTTTAGACATTCAGTGTATGGCATTATATGTCAGAACATAGTCCACAATTGCTTGGCTATGATAAATAGTCTTTATAGGCAAAATCTGGTTGCAAAATACCATATATGTAGTGGTATGGTTTTAATAATTAGCTCGTTTTCATTAGAGTGAATGGTCATGCAACCACATGCACATTCCTTCACACACACACACCTAGAGGACAATGGTAGTGATAAAAACTGCCAGTGAAATGTCTCCTGTTGTTTGTGCAAGTGCACAAGCACGCAACACAATAGAAGCCTATAAGCCTACTTATGAGTAAGATTAGTGATGTACGACTTTAATTAGTGGGTTAATCAACACAAGCCACAGATGATTAATTGCCAGGGAGGCCATTTTAACCAACGAAGGCAAATATTCGTGGAGTGAAAATGAGAGTTAAGACCTGTACGTGTGTGTTTGGGGCAAGATGTTTTATTTTGGTTTTCTTAGGTACTTTGGATTCTGCAATGCTAGCTCCTGTGTTAGAGACTGAGGGGGGAAATGAAAGATGTCCACTGTATCTAACAGTGGGTAGCAGCGTAGATTTAATTATTAGATTTGTAAATTACAGTGCAAGTTTCCTTCAATTAAACTGTTACACGTTATATCAAGGCTGTGGTGAGATGCAAATAGATCTAAATGCAACCTATTCAACAGCTGAAAGGCAGATTATTAATCAACTGAATGTTCTGTAATTGGCTGACGGCCCTTATATATTAACACAAGGAGTAACTCTCTACAGGTGCCTCTAGCTGGTTCTGCGCTAAAGAAACAAGGCATGGCAGCTCAGCTGCCAGCCAATGCAGTCAGGCTGCATTCGAAGGCGGGGGAAGGTTTCCGCTGAACAATGCATGGGCTCCCCTCCCAGAAATCTCTTTAGCTTTCTCAAGTTAAATATGATGCATGTGGGAAATAGAGTGAAGTACATTAATTGCCTTATTCATCACATCGTTAAAATTATAGGCCTTGCTGCAGAGTAGCCGCCGATGTCTTAGCAGCATTTCTGGTATACATCATTAATAAAAGCATTCCTGTTAGTCGTACGCGAGATGTACTTTCTAAATAACTGTGCAGCGATTTGGGGCTCACTTATGCAACATATTGCTACAAACCATTGTAATACCCCTGGCGCTTGCTTAAATTCATCGGGCTAGTGACGGAATTAATGAGGCCGCCGCTGCCGCGCCAGTATGCTGAGCACGCTCAGTTCCCTTTTGCCGTTCTTTGTCTGCAGCTCTTGTCTTTCTAAGCAGGGCTGTTGCTCTGTCTCCAGGGCTGATCCTTGGATCCGATAATGAACAGCCTATCGGGTGGATAGTGGTGGGGATTGCTAGGGGGTGGGTGGGTGGATGGGTGGGGAACCGGAGAAGACTTATTATTCCTTCACTCTCAAACAAAACAAAATCATTGAACTGTCAGGGTCATTAAGGACCCTGGGGTTGTCATGGAAACGACCTTTGGGGGTTTATGGCTGTAAATGCATGAGTGACTGTATTGTGTGCATGCATGTAAGAGGGTCAGAGTTTTTGTTGGTGGTTTCTTTTCTCTCTTTTTTTTCAAGAAAGAGAAAAATCAGATGGTCGGTATTAAATAAATGTGCTTTATGAAGTGACTGGCTCTTTTTGGAGGTAGCATCTGGGACCCAAAGAAGCTGTATTGGACAACTTTTGTAAAGATGGTGTTCTCTGATGTTCAAATACTTCTCTTCTGCCCATGCCTACCCACACACAAAAAGTCCATTCGTGCATTAAAAATCTCTATATGCTCACAGTAGCCAGGGGAGAGCATTCAAGCTCCATCTCTCTGTTCTGGGGTTTGTTGTTTTCTCACATGTG
Organism: Pogona vitticeps; assembly: GCF_051106095.1. Taxonomy (NCBI): domain Eukaryota; kingdom Metazoa; phylum Chordata; class Lepidosauria; order Squamata; family Agamidae; genus Pogona; species Pogona vitticeps. The sequence goes on from NC_135785.1 coordinate 110,518,557, forward strand.
GAGAGCAAGAAGTCTGGAGCAGAAGCATTCCTCACAATCTTTGCAGACTCTCCATGAGCTGGGCCCTCAGCTTCATGTGAAGAGAGAGAGTGCACCTATAGTGAATCTTTGCCTCTTTGGAGATAGAGTCCTCTACATCAGTGGTCCCCAACCTCGGGCCTCCAGATGTTCTTGGACGTCAACTCCCAGAAATCCTGGGTAGCAGAGGTGGTGGTGAAGGCTTCTGGGAGTTGTAGTCCAAGAACATCTGGAGGCCCAAGGTTAAGGACCACTGCTCTACATGCAGAAGTGCAATGAAAACAGAAACATCCAATGCTTCCCTCTGACCAAGGCGAGTGTACTTAGATTTTTCACATCTCGCGTCTCTCCTTCTATGCCTAGCCACATGACGTGTGATGTCCGGACTATAACATTCCACCAGATTGCTGGTGTTGGAAACAGTAGGCCTGCAGTAACTAGCCTTGAATCCTCCAGTTTTTTCTATGTTTTTTTCTTCCCATTTTCACATCATTTTGCAACTTTTTTTTTTAAAGCGCATTCAAAAAGTCATGTACACATTTATGAGCATTTCTCCTAATACCCACACTTATAAGCATCCTTCCCCCAATTTTGTGGTCAGTTTTCTCCAAGATCAGAGTTTTACAATCCCATTTCCTCAGAAGAATGTGTTCCTATGTGTGATTTTCACAATGTTCGCGTTTTTCTGCTAATATGCACTTCTCCATCTGCACTGTGTAACTGGCAAATGGCAGTGCAAAATTAAAAAAAGTGCAGATGTAAATGTTGAATTGCCCTTGGGTTTATGGAGGGAGAGCTAGATACTGTGAACTGAAAATAGTTTTCCTGTTCTTGGTCTACAAATCATGTGATCAACCAACCCAAACTCCAAAGCCATGAATGCTCGCCAAACATTTTTGCAGGTATTTCCCTGCAAAAGCAGGAGCTGTCAGATTGTCATCAACTTGACATATGAGAGTTGTGAACAGAGTTTGACTTGATTGCTGCTAAGCTGTGCAGGCCTGTAATAAGGGAAGAACCAACAAGTACTTCACAATTACACAGTGAAGAAAGCTGAGAGGAAAACATATTAATTCATTTGAAGTGTGGAAAATGCTTTGCAGATACCATGGACTTCCAGCAAGACAAACAAGTGAGTAATAGATCATTTATATATTATTTATTTATTGAACTTAAATCCCATCCATTTAGTGGTGAACCTGCTTAATATAACAATAACAGTAACAAAATAACAAGCCAAGCATCATAGACATGGTGACAACAATCATGTCAGAATTCTTCCTGTTAGCCAAAATGACTAAATAAGTTATTGTATTTTGGCCACATCACAGGAGAAGACTCACTGGAAAAGAAAGCACTAGGAAAAGAAGATCAAATAAGAGATCAACTGACTCAATAAAGGAAACTACAGCTTTTAGTAGAGGAGTTGAGGAGCTGCTGACAATAGGGCTTTTTGGAGGTCACTAATTCATAGGCTTGCCATAAGTTGGAAGGGACTTGATTGGCATATAAAACCAACAAGTGTTTTTAAATAATTGGGACAATTCTAATGCTTTTAAACTAGACAGTGAGTGATACTACATATTCTTGTTTCAAGTGATTCTGAAGGGTTTTCTTCTTCTGTGCTTTGTAAATTGTAAGTAAACTGTGAATGCTCTGTAAATTAAAACAAGCGAATACCTTGCTGGAAAATCATCCTTTGGAAAAAAGCACCAATGCTCTAACATCTGCTTGCTTCCAACACAAAAGCTCTGACGTCCTTGGGTCAGTTTGTGTACAAACCATAATTTGGAAACCCAAGACCTTGTGGCCTTACATGTTAGTATTAAGGCTTACCATTTGCACACTACTATTCAAATGTGAGCTCCCATCACCTGTCCCAGCTCCTGCCAACTAGCAGTTTGAAAGCATGTAAAAATGTGAGTAGATAAATAGGTACCACCTCAGTGGGAAGGTAACAGCGTTCTGTGTCTAGTCGTGCTGGCCACGTGACCACGGAAACTGTCTTTGGAGAAAAGGGTGGCTCAATGGCTTGAAGACAGGGATGAGCACCGCCCCCTAGAGTCAGACACGACTGGACAAATTTGTCAAGGAGAACATTTACCTTTACCTATTCAAATGTCCAAAGAGTTTTGTATTAATTGTCAAGTAGCCTCCTAAAGTAGCTCTGTGGGGAAGAATATATACTGTTCTTACACCTAGATCTACTCAGATCACCCGCACGAGCCAAGAGGTGAGGTTGAGGAACCTAACACTGAGGGAGGCCCGGAAGGAAAGGACATGAAACCGGGCCTTCTCGGCGGTGGCTCCTTGCCTCTGGAATAACCTTCCTCCAGTTATTTGTGCGGCCCCTACACTGGGTACTTTTAAGAGTCAACTAAAAACATGGTTGTATGTTCAGGCCTTCCCTCCTGTCAATATTTAATTCTTTCTTTATTTTTTCTTTCATTTATTATTTGTTTTATTATTGTATGTGTTATGGACTGTTTGTAAAATTCTTATATTTTATCGTATACACTTTATTGGAAGCCGCTCAGAGTGGTTGACCAGACCAGATGAGTGGGATATAAATCAAATAAATAAATAAATACTGTAAACAAACAAGCAAACAAACAAATAAACAAACAAACAAATAAAATACTGTACATGATGAAGGCCCTAATACAGTGGTTCCCAACATTTTCCATTTGCTCCTCCCTTAACTTACTGGCCATGGCTCCCCAATTACAATATTTTGGATGAGGACAGAAAAAGGGATGGAAGGGAAGCCTGGCCTTCCACAACAGACTTCTCCCACAGACATTCCACACCTTCTCCTACTGCACCTGCCTCCGGGGGGGGGGTGTCCCTCTTTCTTTCACACATGCATACCTCCTTGACCATGCTGTTTCTTATTCTCCATTCTGCCCACGGAACCCACCTCATGCCATGTGTCATTTGCCCCTTTGAAAGCCTGTCATTTCTGGCCCCATTCCTGTGATTCAATGTCGGCCAAGCCCAGCCATCAGTCAAAACCACCCCCACCCTCTTCTCATTGTGCCTCGGCCACCAAGGATGAGAGAATTCCTTGACACCCCTGGCTAGGTTTGGCAACACCCCAGGGTGGTGTGGCTCACAGTGTGGGAACTACTGTCCTAATTCCTTGCTATAATCTCTCCAGTTTAATGGCTCCAGTTTAATTACTACTACTACATTGTTTTTGCTTTACGACTACATTATGTGCCACACACTCAAATTTGACCATCAAAGGGCTTTCAAGCTATATGAAATATTTAAATAGTTTTATTTGTGACCACCTCACAGTAAGATTGTGTGGCTGAGCAAAGATTCAAATGCAAGTCTCCTCAGTCCTAGTCCATCACTCTATACCACACAAATTCAACAAATCCAAGGGATAGAAGAAAGAGGACAGAGAGAGGGAAAACTAGTTCACATTAATAAGGACAGAACAATCATAAATTAAGCACGTGAATTAATTGTTGTTGCTGTTTAGTCGTTTAGTCATGTCCGACTCTTCGTGACCCCATGGACCAGAGCATGCCAGGCCCTCCTATCTTCCACTGCCTCCTGGAGTTGGGTGAAATTCATGCTGGTAGCTTCGATGACACTGTCCAGCCATCTCATCCTCTGTTGTCCCCTTCTCCTCTTGCCTTCACACTTTCCTAACATCAAGGTCTTTTCCAAGGAGTCTTCTCTTCTCACAAGATGGCCAAAATATTGGAGCTTCAGCTTCAGGATCTGTCCTTCCAGTGAGCACTCAGGATTGATTTCATTTAGAATTGATACGTTTGTTCTCCTTGCAGTCCAGAGGACTCTCAAGAGTCTCCTCCAGCACCATAATTCAAAAGCATCAATTCTTCGGAGGTCAGTCTTCTTTATGGACCAGCTCTCACTTCCATACATTACTATAGAAAAAAACCATAGCTTTGACTATGCGGACTTTTGTTAGCAAGATGATGTCTCTGCTTTTTAAGATGCTGTCGAGGTTTGTCATCGCTTTCCTCCCAAAAAGCAGGCATCCGTTAATTTTGTGGCTGCTGTCACCATCTGCAGTGATCATGGAGCCCAAGAAAGTAAAATCCGTCACTGCCTCCATATCTTCCCCTTCTATTTGCCAGGAGGTGATGGGACCAGTGGCCATGATCTTAATTTTTTTCAGGTTGAGCTTCAGACTGTTTTTTACATTCTCCTCTTTCACCCTCATTAAGAGGTTCTTTAATTCCTCCTCACTTTCTGCCATCAATGTGAATTAATACACATGGCCAAAAGAGTCCAATAGAAGCTAAAAGATACAGGTTTGAAAACAGATAAAGCAGCAAGATCTGTAGACCACTATGTGAATACACAGTGTGTGTTTATCCCACCAATTTTGAAGTCTCTTCATAATTATAAGGTCTCAGAGAATCTGTTTATGCTGTCCCTCTATTAGATTTTACTTTACAGATTAAAATTAAGCAGTGCGTGAAAATCTTTAAATATCAAAGATTCTTCTGAAACAGAATTGATACAGATCATAACCTTGAACCAAGAAAAAGCAACCAAAGGTCAAAACCTGATCGTATGCCTCAGGGAGAGATTAATCTGCACTTTATCTGATGTTCTGGAATATTGGACACTTATTTCAGAAGAAGCTAAGTATCCAATATTTTCAGAACATCTTTCTTTTCCCAACCTATCTCAGTTTTGAATATAGATAAACAGTACATACGGGGATAGGACAGCTTTTCATTGTTTGTGTGGAACATTGTAAAACTTTTTTACTATCAAATACATTACATTATAACAAATATTTATAAGCAACTAAAGTGCAGCACAGTTCCCCTGCAGATGCAATTAATAGTACCAGAGACTCCAAAGCGCTCAAAAATGATGGCTCATAAAAGGACACCAGAAGGTACTATAATTACAAATATGCCATTCAGTACTCTTTGCTGGATGGAAGGTGGAGTACCACAGGACATGAAGGATGCAAACATCGTCACATTGTAAAAGAACAAAGGAGACAGGGGTGACTGCAATAACTACAGTGACATCTGTCTTCTCAGCATTGTAGGGAAGCTGCTTGCCTTTGTTGTGCTGAAGGGACTCCAGGTGCTGGCAGACACAGTCTATCCAGAATCACAGTGTGGATTTCGAGCTAATAGATCCCCTCCTGACATGGTATTTTCCCTCAGACAGTTGCAGGAGAAATGTAGGGAACAACAACAGCCACTCTTTGTGGCCTTCATAGATCTCACAAAGGCCTTTGATTTGGTTAGCAGGGAGGGCCTTTTTAAAATCCTTCCCAAGATTGGATGTCCACCTCGACTCCTAAACATCATCAGGTCCTTTCATGAGGAAATGAAGGGCACTGTAGTTTTTGATGGCTCAACATCAGATCCCTTTGACATCCAAAGCGGAGTAAAACAAGGCTGTGTCCTTGTGCCAACCCTGTTTGGGATCTTTTTTGCTGTCATGCTGAAGCACGCCTTTGAAACTGCAACAGAAAGTATCTGTCTCTGGACTAGATCAGATGGAAAGCTCTTTAATCTCTCTAGATTGAGAACGAGGACCGAAGTCCAGCTGAAATGCATACAGGACTTCCTCTTCACTGATGATGCAGCCATTGTTGTCCACTCTGCTGAAGACCTCCAACAACTCATTAATCGTTTTAGAAAGGCCTGCCAAGACTTTGGACTAACAATCAGCCTGAAGAAAACACAAGTCATGGGCCACGGTGTGGACTCACCTCCCTCTATTACCACCTCCAAACAAGAACTGGAGGTTGTTCATGACTTTGTGTAACTTGGCTCAGTGATCTCTGACACTCTCTCCCTAGATGTTGAGTTGGATAAACGCACTTGCAAAGCAGCTACCATGTTCTCTAGACTCACAAAGAGAGTATGGCTTAATAAGAAGCTGACGACACATACGAAGATCCAGGTCTATAGAGCCTGTGTCCTGAGCACACTCCTATACCGCAGTGAGTCCTGGACCCTTTGTGAACAGCAGCAGAGGAAGCTGAATACATTCCATATGCGCTGTCTCCGATTTTTGATATCACCTGGCAAAACAAAGTTCCAAATAGACTAGTCCTAGAACGAGCTGGAATTTTTAGCATGTAAACATTACTGAAACAGCAATGTCTATGTTGGCTTGGACATGTCATGAGAATGGGTGACGGTTGGATTCCAAAAGATCTACTGTATGGAGAATTACGAGTACAGGGAAATTACCCCAGAGGGAGACCACAGCTGCGATACAAGGATATCTGCAAGTAGGATCTGAAGGCTATAGGAATGGACCTCAACAGATGGGAAACCTTCACATCTGAGCGTTCAGCCTGGTGGTGCATCATGACCTCTTCTATTTTGAAGAGACCCTTGTTCAGCAGGCTGAGGCAAAGAGGCAGTCCCAAAACCAGCAAAATCAGTGAGCTGGACAGAGGACAGATTGTATTTATCTTCAGTGTGGAAGGGATTGTCACTCTCAAATTGGCCTCCTCAGCCACACTAGACGCTGTTCCAAGACCTCTATTCAGAGCACGTTACCATAGTCTCTCGAGACTGAAGGATGCCTACTAGGATTCAGTACTCACAATAGGGATGCCCATTCTTGCTTATTGTATTCTTGGAGGCAAGAACACATTTTTAAGTTATTCCCAGTGGGGAAGACTTTTGATTGATTAGTGCATTTCAGGACTCTACCCAAAAGAAAATATGAAGTGATATTTGCACAAAATTTTGCAAAAAATATAATTGCTGATACAGCTGATGCTAAAAACAAACAAACAAACAAACAAACAAACAAACAAACAAAAACAAAACAGAAAAGCCCTGATCTTTTTCTTCTCCATGGTAGTAAAAAAATACCATGGCTGTTTCTAGCTTTTTCGACAGTTTGTCCCAATAGAAGGTAGCCTCTTTGTTGTTGTTGAGGACCGGAAAATGTTCGTGTTTATTACATTCTTAACTGACTAGGCACAGAAACTGCAAGGAGATGCATGCTTTCTTCTTTCTATATGCACAGATCCTAGTGCCATCCACCCAAACAGGGATGCCTTGTGGAGTGATCCTGAAATTACGCTTGAATGCTACTTACCATAAAAGCAATATGCTTTATTATGTAACCTCAGTATGTGCATGTTCATTATTTGGAAAAAATGGACAAATGTGGACTGAATCAAGGGTATTTGTGCAGTTTTGGAGTTCTATGGAGCGGAGTCAAGAGCTCAGAGACACAATTGGCATTAGCCCAAACAGACCCCTCATATTAAATCTGGCATCTACTGTAAGTGTCATGATCAGAAGTGGGGAAAGGGAAAGAAAACTAAGAGTGATCCTTAGTTGATGCCAATTGTTTTGTCAAGGCAAGACCATCGGAATCTGGAGACCTCCATTGAGGTCTCCAGATTCCGAAAAGATACAAAACCTTATTAAACTGACAATAGAGATTAAAGCGAAAGAAAGAAAGAAAGAAAGAAAGAAAGAAAGAAAGAAAGAAAGAAAGAAAGAAAGAAAGAAAGAAAGAAAGAAAGAAAGAAAGAAAGAGTAGTGAAGGAAAAAAAAAACCTTCTGTCCTTTCTGCATGCCAGAACCCTCTGAAAAAAGGCAGCAGGAAACCCTTGGAAGTCAGCTGTTGCACAGCACCTCTCTGGGGTCTGGCCAATGCTGGTGATCAGCAGTGGCCAAAGCCATAGCCCTTTTCAGTCATTGCACCTGTTCATTACTACATCTTTCTCTCAACTAGTTTCTTGGATGTCTGGATTTCATTAATTGGCAAAATGATGAAAAGCAATTTACTAATGAGCAAACTGGTGTCCAAACTAGACATCAGGGGATGATAAACTCAGACATCAAAGCATAACTCCTTCGAGGAATGTCTGACCAAGATATGGCTTATTGGTTTTTGAACTTCTTAACTGGAACATCTGGAATAAGCAATTTGGTCATTTGGTCAGACTGGTTTCTGCCAACTTCCAGCCCTTGACATTTTCTCTAAGTGAGTTGTATTAATCTCTGATGGCTTGTGAGATAGCAACAAAGGCATTTCACAGCATCTTGAGCACTAGCATTTAGATCATCTTAAGCAATGGAAACAAAGAAGACTGTTAGTACATATCACACATGCCACACAAGCCAGAAGTGAACACTGCGTCTTCCTTGTCATTCTTCCATGTTAGTGCTGCCACAATGAAGAAGAAGGGAAAGGTAAAGAATGAGGTAAAAAGAAGTCTGCTCTTTACCTCACAAATGAATCTCTCTTGTCTCTTTTGGTGCAAAGTCATTGGTTAGATCACGAAAGTCTGTATTGTGGCCATAGCACAGATCAAGGGAGGGGAAATGTCAAAGGGAAAGAAAAAGGATGAAAAGTACTGATGGGAAGAGCAGTTTCCCTTTGGTGCCTTTTAAGAAGAAATCAGAAAGGGTAATTTCCTATTACTTTTATTCATTCTTTCTCTTTGGCATAGGAAGCTGCTTGAGGCTTCTCCAGGCACCTGAGAAAATGAAGCAGAGGAATAAAAATAAAATGGAGTCCTGCCTGCACCCTAAAGTCTATGACCCAGCTTTGCTATTTGCTTTTCCCTTTCCCTTTCATAGGAAAAGGGGTTTCCACAGAGAACTAGAAATGCATAAATATCTTCATAGACTTGGACAGTGATAGAATCAGAGCGTCTCCAAAAGGGCACAAGGCAAATTGGGCTGTAATCTGCATATCCTTATTTAGGCATGCACTGTGTCAGGGTGTCAAAGAACATCCTTAATAAACCCAAATTTAGAGCATGGATAAATTACTTTTTTGGTGGACAGTTCCCTGATCTCAGTGGTTTAGACCTCTGGTTGTGGAGCCAGAGGTTGGGAGTTCAATTCCCCACTGTGCCTCCCTGACAGGGGTTGGGTTTGATGATCCATGTGGTTCCTTCCAGATCTGCCATTCTAAGATTATGATGATGATCCCCCTACCAGCATGACCACCATCTTTGCTGGCTGCCAGACTCTTGTGTGTTTAGTTCTAAAAGCAACTTTTAAAAATCTGCAGCTTCTAATCATGAGCATCCACCAGCTTCAGGCTCTAGTATTTGAATCTCCCAACTTTCTTACCCTTCTGGTTCACCACACTGCCTGTGGTCCAACATCTCTTCGTAGGAAATCCTAAAGTCTCTGTTTCGGGGGTGGGGATGGGAAATCTTCTCAATATAACCTCGCTCAACTTATTACTCTTCAAAGGCACATGAATTCTCATATTAGATAGCGAATTATTTCACTTTCATTATTTAGCCAGTACCATCTAGATGTTAAAAACCAGGTATGTTTCAATTAATGCTTCCTCTAATCCTGTCTTTTTCTTCAGATTATACGGATTAACAAATGTAAACTATCTTTACTGTCATGACTTTTGCTCCTGGGATCAACTCACTAGTCACTTTTCCCTGCACCGTTTCAAGTGTTATAATATCTACCTTTCTTCAGGAGGATAGAATGGTTCACTGGTAATTCCAACCAGGCTGATTTCCTGTTTCCATGGCTTTGTATAATGAGGACATTTAACACAGTTAAGCAAATGTTTCTGTTCTTTGATTTTTCTCTTTTTTTCCCCCTTTCCTTTCCTTTTCTCTCTTTTTTTGGTTCTGTGCCGTTCTTTGGTGATGTGCGATGTAGCTGAAATTAACCTCTCTGACATAAAAGCCAATGGCATCTCACTTTAGAAAAGACACAGAGCTAGAGATGGGAAATTGCATTTATAAAGAAGAGCACTGAAGCTGCAGGTCCTTCCTTTCAAAGGCTGTCAAGTGTTCCTGAGGTGAAAATTTTGGGACAAAAAAAAACAACAACATCAAAGGGAATGGTTACTTCATTTTCAACCAGGCTAAGGCCCACTTGTGTAGAATTTTAGTCCAAGGAGGTGTATTTAACAGATACAAGTCAGCCCACAAGTCTGCTTCAGAGGAGGGATCACACCAGCAGCCCACTCTATGGGATAACTCTGTAGACTATCGAAAGAAAGAGAAAATTGTACCCTAGGGCTTCAGGGTCCTCCTCCTTGGGCAATAACCACAACACACACCTTTGTTTTCTTTTAGTTCCCTGAGATACTTCACTCCCTTGTAAGCATCAAGTAGAAATACTGTATCCACATTATGGAACCAGAGTAGGTCAGATGTCAGGTATTGTCTCTTGACATTCCTGCCAGTTGAGAGGCAAAGGGTGGGGCACACCCTGCTTTGGTGTATAGCTTTTCTCCCTCACTTAGAACAGGAGCAAAGCAGCGGCTGGTCTGCTTGGTAGTGCTGCCCAATCCTGCAAAAATTCATCTGCCCCAATATCTGGGCCCAGATTGTGTTATCCCAGTGCCAGATGACTCCAGCTTCAGCTGAGCTCCACTTAAAACATAGCACCGCATAGAGTTTCAAGCGCCCAACATAGGACTTATATCAGTGAACTTTTCAGAGTAACACACTTAAGAGCCTACACATTTGACACATCTAATTACCTGGCTCTAGATTAAGGTGACTAACTGGCAGGTATCAGGTTTAAACCACCACCACCTTGATGTTCCTGTGTGCACTCATCTCCCCTTCCATTAGAGCAATAAGTAAATGTCATTCACTCCACAAGAAAAAGTAAATTGCTGAGCCTAGAAATAATGCAAAAGCAAATTTACTCTCTTTCCTCCTTCCCTGACTTCTCAACCAATCCTTGCAGTTTATCAGTCCCTTTTTTTGCACACACTCCACTTGTCATTGTGATAGGCCATTTGCTCATATTGTAATATATGACAATAGCGAAGAAGTAGCATTTTGTAAGGGCACATTAACCGTTGTGTGCTAATAATTCCATTGCCAATACACAATCTTCATTTGGTGCCAAAGATTGGCAGAAATCAAGTGGCTGGGGGAGAATGGAATGAATGAAAACTATCCCCTCTTGTCCTTCCAACAGCTGCTGCTTTCAAAACCTGCACATGGGAGTTGCTCTTGAGCTTTCATTCATCTTGTTGCAGCTGATTCTGCTACAGAGGAGTGGCCCCCATCCCTATTTGGTGAGAATGGGTCAGGCACAGCCTTTGCAAAGGTCAAAGTGAGTCATGGTTAGACCATGGTGGGCAAAGGAACCGGTGCAACCTGCCTCTAAAGGAGCCTTGGTTTCATATTTGATACCTCTTAGGAAATGAAAGAGACTTAGAGCAAACAGAGAGGAGATGTTGAGCATCTCACATCCTAGTTAACCTCAGTCTGATGAGAGAGGAGGGACTAAGAATCCGAGCCCTTTGCACAACTCACTAAATCCCCATAACCTGGGACTGGTCCTTCCAAACAGTACCCAAACTGCATATTTCCTGGACCCAACACCCCATCTCAAAAAGACTATCTGACAGTGAAAGGAGCCAGTTTCTCTCTGTAGATCAGCAACCCTTTTTTGTTTGCATAGCCCTGCTTGATCCTGGATTGTACTGCGATCTGTTAAACTAAGCTTTGAAGCATATGGAGCCCACATGCATCACTGAGATAAGTAGTCTAGCTCTAACCCCTCTATCATTGTTTTAACTATATAAGGATGGCTGTTAGAAGAGGGGGAGGTTATGGAACAAAACCAAGGTTCTACCTCACATGAAGAGGCTACACGGATATAGCAGTCTCTTCAAATCTCCAGATTAAAAGCATTTGTTCATGTGCTTGAATGTCCACTGTATAGTCATAAAAGAAGAAATAGCTCTACCCACTTTGTACACAGGAAATTTCATGACAGGAAGGAGAAAGATACTGTCTCTCATAATCTTCCGTCTGCATGAATTTGCTTCTTTTCTCCTAGAGTAACACAAGCCCCCCACACTTTCACAGCATAAAGTGACACAATCCCAAACACTTTTTTCACTTCATATGCCATTTGTGAGGAGTGTAAAAACGTCTTGCAAAAGCATGACACAACAGAAAGTTGGGCAGTGAGGAACAGGGGACAGTTGAAAAACCACTGTGTTGAATAGGCTGCAAACAGTGCACTTCAGTTCTTTTCCTAACTTTAGCAACATTTAATTGTTGGGCCAGAGAAAGAGGTTTTGCTGCCTGAAGCAGGTCCTTCCTCTAAACCCAAGTACAGGTGCCCATCTCAACTTCTCCAACAGCAAAATAACAGTGAACAATTTGCTGCCCTTTTGTGACACCCAAAATCCATTGCCTGAGGCAGCTGCCTTGCTGTTTACATGGCGTAAGAAAGCCAATAAGAACTTGACCATTACTTCCAGCCCCCTTGATGAGGCGGAGAATAGCAGAGGGCCCTGTTTCATCCCACATGAAGTGGTCATAATGGGTGGTTGGCTCTTAACTTTTGGAGAAGTAGCTTGTACAAACTTCTTCCCAAGAGCCATTGTAACAGAGGTGGTTTGTATCAGCAGTGGAATTAAATTAGAACCTCGATTTTACTCTCTCAGGTACTTAATAACAATCAAATCCACTGAGACAGTCTAGGCTCATTTGACTTCATAATGTTACATCTCTTTATACCCAGCAGAAGGTTTACATTGTTTTCCTAAGAAATGAGGAATATATTCAGAAGATAGCAGAGGTGGGGGTGGGGGAAATGCAGCTGAGAGGAGATCCATGAACCAAGGAATTCTTAGTTGGTTAATCATCTGCCTTTTAGCTGATAAATTAAAGATTGCATTGAAACGAATTTGCATAATAACAATATGTGCCCTGTTGAGATAGTTGAGGAAGTGTGAGAAGTTATAATTTAACAAATTAAAGCTACCACTCATTGCTGAAAGGAAAGGCAAACTTAAATATTTTCTTTTTAAAACATCAGAACCAAAACACTTTTTGTAAAACACACACACATACGTTTAATCCTCCTGCTGGTGGATTTTTATTAAAAAAGAAAACCTGCAGTGACTTTTGGAATATTTTCTGGGCCCATGGGAACTGCAATCTATTGCTCGGTATAAAAATGCCCTATATCTTTGGGAGGGTTCATGGATGCAGAAGTATATTCCATAATATTCAAATGTCCACATCCACAAAACACAGGGGCACCTGGATTAAAATGTTTGTTTTGACCTGCTGTCATCCCACTTTAAAAAAAATGAACCTGTTTCAAGTGTTTCCCGGTCTGCATCCCCCTTCATGCGCCCCAGCACCTCTCTTGCTTGCTCCAGGCTTCCTCCTTGACTCTGCACATGCATTTATTTTCCATGATTAGGACAATATGCTATCTAGGGCCAGCTTCCTGGGAGGCCTAGGGTATTGTGGGAAGTTTAGTTCTTCAAGGGTTCCCTATATGTAGCCCAATGGGCAAAAAGAGCAGCTTGTGGAACAGGCAACACAGTGTCTTCAACTTCAAACATGCTTAGTCTTTAGTCATTCTCAGAATCACTCTGAAAGAGCTGTTCCAGTGCCTCCTTGAAGTACAGCATTTTTGTTTTATTGCATGTTCAGACTGCAACCTATATATGCAGTACATAGCTACTTTTCTCCATCTTTTCTTTCATCAGTTCGGAACCAATTTCTCCTATTCAGTCCCACATCGAGCAACATGAAGGTGAGATGATATTTCCCGTCCCTACGCATTGTATTCAGATCACAGCAAAATAATTTGGAAATATTTGCAAACATATCTATTGTTGGTAGAGATCCAACCAGAATAGACCACATGCATTTATTTTTCAATGAACACTGACTTTTCTAGAGGCTCCTGAATGTCTAGGTGCAAAGTAACTGATGGCATACAGTATTTCCCCCCCTCATAGGGAGGAAACTTGAATATCTTTGTAAACTGTAGGTAATCCATATTCATTCAGGAGGAAGGATTTCAGATTACAGTTGTCTTCTAGTTTTTCTCTATTTGGGCAGGGGAAGGGATTGTTTCTTGTCCAAGCATTCACACCAGCTTCTTTGCATCATACATGAACCACAAAACTCTGTGGAATATTTTTTCTCTTCATAGTTTATGTTGTCTGGGACAAAAGAAATAAAGTGATGCCCTGCTAGACGATTACCTCACAAAACGACGAATCCCATGATGATGAGTTTTTGCGATTGCCATAGCGCTTCGCAAAACAGTGTTTCCTATGGGCGATTTTTGCTATACGATGTTTTGGTCCGTGCTTCGCAAGAAAGATTTTTTTTGGGGAGACGACAATTTTGACAGTTAGGTCCACGACTCACAAAATGAGTGTTTTCGGGACTGATTTTCACAAGACAGCGATTTTAACAGCTGATCGGCACTTCGCAAAATATTTTCTCTATGGGTGATTTTCGCAAAACGATGACAATTGGTCCCCATGGGAACGCATTAAACGGATTTCAATGCATTCCACTGGGGAACTGCATTTCGCAAGAAAATGTTTTCACAAGAGAGCGATTTTCGCTGAACAAATTAACATCTGCTTGCGGGGCACCAATAGCCTAATAGATTTGTTGGGACAATGAATTTGCTGGGATGAAGCCATTTTTTGTCTGTTTAAGTGTGCTTGACAGGTGGCATGACTTCTGGGGTACTAAAATGTCCCATCTGCCTCCATAAAGTTTAACCAAGTTTAAATTGGTTAAACTTGCCAATCAATCAAAACATGGTCATTGTTGAATCAAAGCTGGCCCCATCAGTGAAGCAAGTGAAACAAAGTTGATTAGTGCACGGATTAAATTTAATTGAAACCCAGATAGTGAGTAACAGAGTGACAGTATAATCTTAAACATGTCTATTTAGAAACAAGCCCTATTGCATCTAGTGGGACATACTCAGAACTAAGTGCTACAGAATTGCTATGTAATCTCTCCCTGAACTCAATGGGTGTTAATTCCATGGGCTTGCCCTGTATAACATGTAACCCAGTTGGAGCTTGCAACCATATTAGAACTGAGCAAGGTGAAACAGAAGATTGTCTGCAGATGTAAAGACCAGGTACATTTTAGTAAATCTCTAAGCAATTCGGATGGACCGTGCTGTACAACCATTCTAAATCTCAATATACCACCGGCACAGTGGTACCATGGTTGCTCACGCCTGTTTCAGACCCATGTCTGAACTGTTCACATTTTTCAGGAACAGGCCACACAGGATCTAGTCTGGAACTAGAGGAACCTGTTTTATTTTCAATCGCTCCCTCCATTTATTTGGATGGGCAGACCAGTTCCATTCTGGGAAAGCTGGCCCAGAAGTGAATGCAAGTTTGCTTTAGATAGCATTTCCCCATAAGAGTTCCAAAAGGGGACAAGAGAGCTGAGATAATGGGAAATTCCAAAAGGAGCATATTAAAAGGCAATAAAAGACAAACTCACCTTAGTTACACAGAGTATATATCAAAGTTAGAGATGGGCACGAAGCGGATGATTAGTGGTTACCGACAAACTAACAAAACATGAACTATCATGAACTCTCCCCAAAAGGTGAACTGGTTCAAAGTTTGTTTTTCAGGTTTGTGCTTCTGAGAACCGCCCACCTGCCCCTGCCCCCATCACCAATCTAACTTGTCTTGAAGCCACCGCCACCTCCTCCACTGCCACCATCCTGAGAAGCAAACAGAAGCTGGCCAAACCAAACACACTAGGACAGCAACCTCAAGGTGATCAAGAGTCCCCAGAAAACAACAGGAATTCCAATGGGTGGAAATGTAAGAAGCTACTAGCCAATGAAGGACTCAGCAACTACTTTGAGTCGCTTTTCTGTTTCCTGTACCCCAAGTTTCAAGACATAAGAGTAAAGGGCAACGGGCCAGTTTCCTCAGCAATTTCTCCTATTTTAGGTCTCCATCTCTTAGCTCCAGGATGCATTTGTTTTCTGAGAACTCTGAGGAGTTCGTGGTAGGTTAGTGTGAGCTCTCTTTGGTGCTGAAGTTTCTACAGTCCTTTCTTAAGACAGGAGCTAAGCCATGATGCGCAGGTTGAATGTTGGCCGCCCTGATTTGAGGTCATTGCTTTCTCCTTTTTGATAGTGGTGAAGTTAATAATAATAATAAAATGATTATACCATCAATATGCATGTCACGCTGCAGAATACGAAGTGGTAGTCTCTGTCCTGGGAAGCTTACAATTTAAAATCCTTTGAACGCAGGAGAAACAACAAGACAAGGTCATTGAAAGGAAGTGGGGACACAGGAGGGAAGCATTAGATGAATGTTTCAGTTGTACATGCTTAGGGCTAGTGACAAGTTCAATTACTATCAGGCTTGACCACAAACATTGGCCCAGATCCAGATGTTAACTCTGTTATTCCTCTGCATAGGAGGTTTCTGATCTTTTGGGACTTACTAGGATCTACAAGCATGCAATTCTCAATATAATTGCCACATTATTTATTTATTTATTTATTTATTTATTTATTTATTTATTTATTTATTTATTTATTTATTTATTTATTTATTTATTTATTTATTTATTTATTTATTTATTTATTACCCCACCATTTTCCTTAAAAGGACACAAGGTGACTTACATCATTAAAAGACATTAATGAAGCTAGCCACAGTGAGTATACAAATATTAAAAAGGAACTACAAATACCATATCCCCCCCCCAAAAAAGCAACACCTAAACACATTCAAAGAAGTAAGGTAGAACAATCCATTAAAAAACCTCACTCAGGCAGCCAGTCACTGAGAGAAAACCTTCCTGAAGAGAAAGGTCTTCACCTGCTTGCAGAAGGACAGGAAAGATGGGGGCAGCCCAGCCTGTTGTGGGAAAGAGCTTCAAAGTCTGGGAACAGCAACAGAGAAGGCCCTCCCCTTGCACCAAATACACCTGTGAAGGTGGAAGGACTGAGAGGAAGGCCTGTCCTAATGATCTTAATACTTGAACAGGATCATAAAGGGAGATGTAGTCCTTGGGATAGCTTTGAAGGAAAATCACAAGGGTTAAAAGAGCCTGAGAAAGATTCAAAGTTTCCCAATGCATGCTGTCCTATTAGCAAACTATATGTGAAAAACATTTACAGGGTTTTGCTTTGTGTGTCTGCTCCCATCCGCCATCCACATCCCCGGGCATACACAATTCAAATTAAATACACCTTCTTTGAAACCTAGACAATGTAAAGACTTCCACTAACTGAGGACTTTTCTGCCTTGTCAGAGTGACCAGACAGCCATGAAACAGGGGAGCATAGACGAGTGAAAGCATGGTATGATGTATCAAAACTACAGTAATGTTTCTTTTTCCTACAGGGTAAAGTTTCCTTTAATTTCCTAAAGTCTACTAGGCAGCATGTTAATATAACCAGATAGTCACATTATGCCAGGCCATCTTTTTATGGTCAGTTTAATGATGTACCTGCTAATTTACATCTCATATATACCTTGTGCTTGGAGGTCCAGGCAGCTTATAGGAGAGCGCTTCTTTTTATTGAGCCCGGATGGGGCAGTTGGAGACATGCATTAAATCAGTGCAAGTACATTTCTAACCATGCAGACCTAATTAAGTTGTTCAGCCAACTTTTGGAAAAGTAAAAGTCTCTTCTGTTAATGCAATAAGTTGCTTCGATGAAAGTCTTGCATTGCTCTTCAGAAAGAGGGCAGACGCTTTTCTAATTGGCCATGCTGTCACAACTCAAGAACAAGATTTTGAATTTCTCCATGTACTGTTCCTTCTTGACTTTGTTCCAAGGGGGCTCCGAGTGTGAACGTTTCCGAGAAGGATTGTTTTTTTCACAATGCTAATATATTTTCCACATTATTATTATTCATTCTGTTTTTTAACATGCTTAAAATAGCAAGCTGCTGTTTGGGATGGGGAAGGATCCCATTCCATTCACACCATGATATCGACCCACTCCCTTCACATTTCTCAAATCAATATGTGAACCAAAATACATTTTCTCCTCAGTATTTCTGCTTCTCTAGGTTTTGCCATGCAGTTCTCCCACGGGGGAAAAATGTTTTTAAAATGCACGCTTCAGAAACAAATATAGCTCCCAGGGTTTTGTTCTTTAGTATCTTCTGGAAGCTTCTCAGCAATACTGTGATAGGAAAATTAATAGCAGTAGGTCAGCTATCCCAAAGTAGTCTGTCCATTATTGAAAATTTGTACCATGCAATGTAAAGCTTCAGAGAGGTGTTAAGAGATTCCACATGATTTTAATTAGGAATGTAGACCAGCTTTAGAGAAAAGTTTCTAAGCCACACAGTTCATAGGAGCTTTGCCTACACTGAAGGTCACTCTGTCCCACGTTGTATCCCTTTGTTTACACCATTTGCAGCACGCCCCCAATCTGGAATCATGCAAATGCCTGCAAATGCATTCAGTATTAATTATGCTGGATGCTAGTTAATTTAATTTTAGGGTAACAGCAATGCAGTTCCTTGGAATAACATATCTTATATATTAATGTTTATTTGTATTGTGGATATTGGTCACTGACTGTAATAAAATCTATCTATCTATTTATCTATCGATCAATTGAACAGGAAATGTATAAAATCACATCCATTTGGGCCACCTCCAGATCCGGTCAGGGTGAGTCAGTCCCGATATGCATAGCAGTTTGCAAACAGTCAGATAAAAATTGGATCAAATGGTACTCACCCCCACCCTATCTTAGCCCTCGTTTTAACAGCCAGGAGCAAGGCCTACAGGACTCATTCAAGTAGTAATTAAAGTGTCTTAGCAAACTAAAAATTTGTGGCTTAAAACCTCTAACTACACAGTGGAAAGTTCAGTGATCCTACAGGAAGTCCTTCAAGTTTCCCCACAATAAACCACCACTTATTGTTTGTTCTCATCAACTGGTACTTCTGTCTCAATAACTAACTCAGAGACAGTGGTAAGAGAAATAATAAAAGATTCCATTTACTCACAATTCTGAATAGCTGAAAAAGAGCATGTTGAAAAATAATGACTGGTTATGTGAACAGCTTAACTGAGTCATAGTCTGCTTACTGACTACATGGCTGACTACATGACTGACTGGAAACTGACTACATATTGACTAATTGACCACTGAGTGAAAAAGAGTGGCGAAAGGCCTCCTCTCATCAAAATCTGAGGCAGAGAGGGAACATCTGATGACTGCTTGGTTGATTGACAGTCACTTCAGCGCAGAAAGGTTCCTCCCAGCCAAAACCTCTTAAAGGCAGCATATGAAGGTTGCTAAATTCCAACAAAAATTGCATCCCAAAATTTAAAACAATAAACGTAGGTCCACATCTGGTATTTTTAATGCAAAATGCAACTTGGAGAGCTTGTAGCAAGCCCAATGTGTCACCTACCTATGAGCTTATAATGTGCAGAATTTAAAGGAAAACATGACAAACTCCTCAGAACACTGGAGGAGAACTGAGCCCACGTTTTCAAGGTGATGTCAATTCCATCCAAGCAAACAGATCTGGTAAAGGAATTGGCATAGAGATCAATTAGCAGATAAATAATTAGTTGTGGAATCTGAAAAGGGAGAAACTTTCCAGACAGGAACCTAGTAAAGTGGTTTGGTTTGGCTTGCTTTTTTGTTGCAGAGCCTGGCCTCCTCAGATATAATTACTATTAATATCTCTCACAGTAAGAATACAAATACCATATTATCTGATTGGCTGGAATTTCCCTAGAGTTCAGGCTTGTCAACCAATATCTGTTTGGGGTACCCTATGGCCTATATATATTGAAAGTCAATCTGACAGCCCTTGTGATCGTCATTGGATGAAAACATTCTCAGGTGATTTGACAAACAGAGGGTGAAAGAAAGGGCCCTAAAACGTTACACAAAAGAGGAACATGAAAGAAACAT
Source organism: Pogona vitticeps (assembly GCF_051106095.1). Taxonomy (NCBI): domain Eukaryota; kingdom Metazoa; phylum Chordata; class Lepidosauria; order Squamata; family Agamidae; genus Pogona; species Pogona vitticeps. The sequence goes on from NC_135785.1 coordinate 110,538,254, forward strand.
GAAACTTTCTTCCATCCTCTCTTAACAATAGGTCATGGCTGTCTTAGAGACTCTCTTTTGGCAATCAACAAGAGAACACAAATTATACAAAAGAGAGCCTCTTTCATGTTTTGGGGCTTTTGTGTAAACCCAAAGAAACGCTCAGCCCCAATCTCTCTTGCCTTCAGTGGAGCCAGGATGACAGAGGTCACCAGGATGGAGAGCATTCAAATTATTAAGTCATCCTCTGCATTTCTAACAGGATTCCAGCCCATGTATTTGCCTTGGTATGACTCCTTTTACTGCTCTAATATGTCTCCTCCTTAGTAAGATAGATATATCTTACATTTCTGTAAATATGCACAGAAGTGTGCTATTAGGAAGGAGAAACAGGCAAAATTGCTTTCTTTCAGAGCTGCTCTCAGAATATCCTAGCCAACATGGTCAATGACTACCTGGGCTGAGGTATTTTGGATGCTATGGTCCCAAGAGGCAGTTATCCAAGCTCTGCTGTGAATCTCATTCACAATAGATCCCAGAGCAGTGAAACAAAACAGCTGCAGGTAGATGTTTAGGATGGATTTATAGTGAAGAGGGGTGGAAGCAAAATATAGAGGTGCCACATTGGATTAACACTTGTTTTGACACACACGACCAAATTCTGTTATTTACGTCCACAAGTGTAATGAAGACAGAATCTTCTCAAGCCAAGAAATCACTATAGACAGATGGTGCCTGTAGTGATTTATTAACTCGAGGCAATTTGCCTGTAAAGGTTATGCCACTGAAGTTACACTGGCACAAAATCCTTGTAGGATTTTGGTCATAGAACTGAAAAATTGAAAATGATAAGGAAGTCAAGCTGGGATAGTTTCTAGTTATAATACATTTAGTTTTGATGGAATTCATACCTTATTTTGCCCCTGATTTCTGCTGTTCCTCCTTGTTTTGCCCTGCCCCTTTCTCCCTGAAAATCAGATAAGAGCGTGCTACTTATAAGAAATTCCTGTAATGTTCTCATGGATCTGTAAAAAAAATCTGCCCTCAGTAAAAACTGATGGCAAAAACTGACAGCGTCTCATGAGAATATCATCTAAAGCAGCAGTATATAGCAAAATACCATTATTTCTTTATTGGTTTTATTTATAGACATTGCTGTTTTGCATAGTTCCATGCCCTTTTTGTCCCCAAACCATCCTGTAAAGCAGAGTTGACTGAGCAGTGTTGATTGGCTGAAGGACACCAAGTAAACTGTGTGATGAAGCAAGGATTTTGACTTTGGTTTCCTTGTTCTGAATGCAGTGCTCTAAACATTTCACTATATTGTCTCCTTCAGATCAGTTTTACTATATAAATGATGTCAAGACTGAAGCCAGATCAGGACACCAGAAATAATTAATTTAAATTAAATGAAAGCTTCCTAGCCACATACCCCCTACAATTCCCTTTTGTCCTGGGGAAGCCTTTGAGAGGCTCAGGATGGGGAAAGTCTTTAAGGATCAAAAATTAAAGAAATACCATCACTGGGATCGGAACTTCTAGCAGTGAAGTGGCAGCAATTACCTACCTACCTACCTACCCACCTACCCACCCCCAGTCACAAGATGAGTTAATGAACCCTAGGGAGCCTTGGGACTTGAAATAGTGGTGGGAGTAGGAAGCTTACGTTTAATTTCAATTAATTATATTCAGTGCCTGGATCTGGTTTATGCCAGCATATCACACCAACAGGACTCTTAACTTTTTTGTTGGGGGAAAAATATAATTTAATGACCTTATGTTCCAAAAAGGGAGATGCCAGATCCAGGTGATCATTCTCTCTCTTTTGGATTATCCTACACTTCAGTTTCCTCACTCTCAAATTCTTACCGACCCTCAAACATGAAGAAAAAGAAGAATTTCAGCATACAGTAGTCTTATAGGTAATTAATTGAGTCTCCCAGATCCCTAATGTACTAAACAGACTTCTTCATGGCAATTCAGGGGTATTTAAAAACTAGCAGTAAGGCCTACACCATTACTGGGGCCTATGCTGTCACACAGCGTTGAGATGAGCCATAAAATGTCTGAAGTGAGACCTGGTTTGATCCGTTTTTTAGAATTTAGAAGCATTATTTTCATTTCCTTAGGACTGGAAGGCAAACTTCATTACCAGACCTTGCTTGATTAAAATTGACTGTCTGCCAAAGGCCAAACAGAGTTTTATTCAGGGCTACTTTAAGGCTGCAGGCTGCCAGTTGGCCACCCAGAAAATATATAATTGAAAGGTCCAACATACACAGGAACTGAAGTAGTGCATTTAAGACAAACTGGACTAAAGACAATTTTATAAGGCCTGGCTGACAGCCCTCCAAATCTAATATTTGTAGTCTAATAATCAGCCTTTACTGGATTCTAGGACTGAAGAACAACCAAGTAATCCACACATGTTATTTAAAGATCCCAAATTATTTCTGTGGCAATTTTGCACAGATTTGTATTGGCATGCATGGGATATGTGCTAGAAATAGCCGTTAGAACACTTGAGAAATGTGAAAGAATGTTTGAGAATGGAATCTTGCTGCCTTGCTGGAGAGGTTCTGTTTTGTATATAAAGGTGTATGTGTGAGGGAGAGGATAAATTAAGTAATAACTGTAGATTAGTTAGCGATGTCATTCAGAGCTGTGTGAGAGTGGTCTATTTTGGGAAGAGGTTGTGAATGAAAGTGTGGTTTTGTAGTACCTGTGTCAAAGAAAGTTTATCTATCTGTCTGTCTGTCTGTCTGTCTGTCTGTCTGTCTGTCTGTCTGTCTCTCTCTCTCTCTCTCTCTCTCTCTCTCTCTCAGAAAGACCCATTTAGGACAAGTAATTCAAGAAAAGGAATCTAGATTACAGGTCACATACTGTATATGTACATTTGTCGTCAAAGAACTGGACAAAACACAAACATGGACAAAACACAAACACATCTTCTATTATGTACACAGGAATTGTACACACTCTCAGAGATGCACACACAGAGAACTCAGAGTCACAACTTTCCACAAATTTTGGTATGTTGTCTATACACAGTACTCATTCCTGTTTAAGGAAGAAGGCGCGTGCTGCTCATTCCCTCAGTTACCATTTCTGTTACCCTGCATGTGTCACTAGTTAAGATAGCTCAGTAGTTTAGGTATCTGGTTGCGGAGCTATAGGTTGGGAATTTGAGTCCCCATTGTGCCTCCAGGGGAAAAAGTCAAGTCTGTGTGGCCTTGAGTAAGCTACACAGTCCCATGGCACCACCGAGAAGAAGGAGACAGTAAACCATTTCTATGTATTACATATCTAGTAAACCCTGGAAAGTGTCATCATACGTTTAAATCAACTTGACAGCACATTATTATTATTTATATATGTCACTAACACACCCTTATCCCTAATATGTTTAACTCAATTCTGATGCTGCCTTAACAGGGCTAGTTTCTTCCTCCTGTGTGTGTACGAGTGATCTCACAACAACACCACTAGCTTGGCTCAGCCTGACCGGGCTTGTATGCAGAATGTCCATTGCATGATTAGTCTAGTCTTTTTCCTCTTGGAAGGGCTTGGCAGGAGAGAACTCTTTGTCTCTCTGTCGCTTGGACTGATTCATGGATTCAGACTTAGGCATCTCTTTTGCAAGCCACCTGCTGCCTGAATATTGGATACCAGCCTACTTGTCTTGATACCAGCAGAGATACCTGCTTGAGGTCCGTCTGTGTACCCATTGACTGCAACATTCCTGTATGGCTGCCATGTCCGCTGTGGTTCATGGCAGCTACTGATTGGCCCCATGGTATATGTGGTAGCCATTTTTGTGGCTGGTATACTCTTCAGCCACAGACTCTGCTCTCTTTCTAACCGCAAGAGAACTGTACACCAAAGATAATGGATTGACCCAGATCTGTGCTCATGCAGTTGGCCTGGTGGAAATGGATGTCCCCTGCCTCTCCTCTCCCTAGCTAGAGCTGTTCCAGCTATCTGAGGAGCCTTTCCTGAAAATCAAGCAAGGGTATATTCTATCAACAAAACCTTTTCCTTCACAGAAGGCCTAGCCAATTCAGTATATATAAATGCAGTTATTTGATGTAACAATAAAACATTTCCTTGTGGCAAAAGGGCTTAGAATGGCCCTCCCTTCTGTTGTCCGCCAACATTCAAAAACTCTGATTGTTTATTTTATTGTTTATTTTCTCTGATTGGTCAGCAATGGGGAATCTTTATAAAAGCACCAAACTGTCATGGAGGACAGGTTACAGTAATAACTGGTGCTTTGTAGACAATGTCAGCTGCAAGTTTCCCTCAGCCTCAGGCTGCAGTCTCCTAAGTCTGTGGTGTGAACAATAACACCTTCTGAGTCATCGTAAATACAAGCTGGTCTAGGGTGGTTCTATGCACATTACTCTCTCTAATCACCTAAGTGTTCTTTGCAGTCGGGGCTGATTTGTTAATTTGCTCTCAGCCTTGAAGATTCCATAAAACTTTATTACTGCAGCCACAAATTCCAAACACATACTGTTTCTTACATACAGTATTTGCACATTCCATGAATACCACATTGGTATGACATGTTTCGAAAAGTGAAACTTAATATTCAAAACTGGGCTTAAATCTAAATCTGTGCCTAAACTGTGTGCGGACACTGTATCCTGCACTGAACGCTAAATATGGGATGGCACTTGAGACACATGCTATAGTTATTTCCGGGCTAGATTACTGCACAATGTGGGGCTGCCAATGGAAAGTGTCAGGAGACTTCAGTGGGTCCAAAATACAGAAGTCAGATTGCTAACTGGGGCTGCTTGCATGGGTCATGTAACCTCCCTCTTACAGCAGCTCCTCTGGCTGCTGATCAGTTTTCAGGCATAATTCAAAGTGCTGGTTTTAACCTATAAAGCCCTAAGTGGCCTGGGTCCAAGCTATCTCAAAGTATGTATCTCCTATTATGAACTGGCTTGGGTGCTAAGATCATCAGGGGAGGCCTTTCTCTAGGTCCCACCATCTTCACAGGTGCATCTGATGCGGTCACAGGAGAGAGCCTTCTCTATTGCTGCTCCCAGATTTTGGAACTCGCTCCCACAGGAGGCCAGATTAGCCCCATCTTTACTGCCCTTCCACAAGCAGGTGAGGAACTTTCTCTACAGGCAAGCCTTTCCTCATAACTAGCTACTGGTGTGTGATTTTTAGATGGGTTGTTATGCATTACGGCTTTAACTGGGTTTTTAGTCCTAATTGCGTTTTCCATTTTTGTGCTTTCCATTTCTCAGAGTAGCATTTTTAAATATTTGTATGCTCATTGTTCTTCGCTTTAATATTGCCTTTTACTAATGTACGATGCCTCTTTATATTCATTGCTCTTAGTTTTAAATAATGTCCTTTAATGATATTAACCATTCATTGTTTTCAACTTTAAATATTGTCTTTCAATGTTGTAAGCCGCCTCTGGCCCTTTTCAGGGAGAAAGGTGGGGTAAAAATATTTTTAATAAACGAATTTTTCAAATTGATGCTCTGGCTGTGGAGCCAAATAGATGGGATTGTTAGGGTCAAAATATGTAGACAGAAATTCATGACAGCTCTGCTGTGATCCTTACATTTTTTTCCCTTTGAATGAACGACAATAATTTCTGTCTGGGCGGCACTGTGCTGTACTGGTGTGCTCTTATGTGTGCTACTATCACAGCATAGCTGCCTGAATACCATCTGGTGTGCTTTTCCTACTGATGTGAAAAAAAGAAAAATCCTCCCCTTCTCCCCTCTGCTCTTAAAGATACCTTCAACAGATGGATTCTTTGATAAAAAGTGGGCCACTGTCTGAGGGATCTCAGACTCTGGAAAAGAGGCAGCTCTTCCAGGGCCTTGAGATGAGATAAATAATCAAGCAAGAGTAAATACCGTTTGTTTCCACCGAGGTGTTAAAAACCCAACTTGTGATAAAATAAGGTCAAAATAAAATGGTCCTTGTTCAGAGGAGGGAGGAGGATGCCCCCAGTTTCCTAACTGCAGCAAACACATTTTCATTCTGGGCATACATCTGTTCTCTTCCACGCACATAATACAGCATGTTGTAGTCAGGGGGCCCTCGCTGCTTGTTCATTATAGGCTCTGCCTGCTGATAAATGACAGGGAATAGGTGCAGATCAAATGGCAGTGGTAACCGTCAGATAGCCTCCCTGACTAATAGGCAGGAATTTGAACTAGTGACCTAGAAATTGAAGAATCGGTATGTCATTACTGATTCCTCATAAAAGGCCCATCTAGACTCCTCTATGCGTTTACCTAAGTGGTAGTTTCTGGGAACCCTTTGAGAAGGGTTATAATTACATGCCTATACTTGTTTGGTTAAAGAAAATACAGCTTCCTTCCAAGGACTTACACATTCTGCTACAAGTTACAAACAAGCTACAGGTACTCCATGCTTTAGAAAACAACACACCTCTGTAGAAAGAAAAAACAATCCTTTGGTTTGTACAGATTATGCAAACTGAAGATATTTGCATAATTCCAGTAACTGTGGATGACTCAAAAGACCGCTACCATTGTTACCTTGCATAATTTGTAGTAATCTTGCTAGGTGCTGGGGAAAGGCATGGAAATCTCACCCCTATCATATTCAGTTATGATTCTGAGATCATAGTCATCTTAGGAATTGTTAATGGTGATCTTAGAATGGCAGAGCTGAAAGGGAGCCTATGGAGTCCAGCCCTTGTCAAAGAGGCAGAGTGGGGAATTGAACCCCCAGACTCTGGATCCTCAGCCAGAGACCTAAACAACTGAGCTATTTAGCAGTGATGTCATATATTGCACATTCCTATATTTCACAGCCACAACTATATGATTTATACACTTTATTTTGAAAACAAAAGCAGAAATTTCTTGGAAGCTGAATTCTGCCACCTCTGCTACATTCTACAGCAGGGGTGTCCAACCTTTCACCTTCCCTGGGCCACATTAGAAGATGAAAATTTGGTTTGGGCCGCACATACATTTGGTTTGGGCCGCATGAGGGGGGCAGCCCTAGCTGTCCTCCGCAGCCCTGCTCCAAGCGCGCTTACCAGCAGCTGCGATCTCAGAGGGCAGAGGCTGCCAGATTCTACTCCGGCAGCTTTATGGGGCTGGGAGGGGGTCCACCTATTGAAGGGGATGGTGCAATGCAGTCATGCAGCCCTCCTGTCCCCTCCCCTCCCACCCCTTCCTTCCCTCTCTCCCCCTCTACTGTTGTGACATGCCCCGGCCACATTCCGGCCACAAGCGCCGGCAGTGTAACTTGAAACTTTGGAATTTCTTTAAAAATAAAAAATTGCACTGGGCCGCATTACGAGCTGACCTGTCCCGCATGCGGCCCTCGGGCTGCAGGTTGGACAAGCCTGTTCTACAGTTTCCCTGTGCTTCCATCATGCAATTTTTAATTAAGTTCTGGCATCCAGGAGTATCCTGATTTATTGCACCCTGCTAACAAATTTGCACAATTTGGTAGGAAAATACTAAAAGTCACACTCAAATTATTGGGGCTTCCTATGAAATGAATGCTTTGGTCTGTCTTGGAAGTACTCTTCACATCCATCCTGAATTGTTTTTTTAAAAAAAGGACATACACAATCAGATACATGTCATTAAAACTCTTAGTCTGCAGAGGTTTTATCAATTGATCATATCACTTTTTGTTCTTCAAAAATTCATTGGGCACAAAGAGGATGGACATGGGGTCATGCTGGTGTCATTGAGGTGCAGGATGTTGGGGAAGATGCGCAATGTATGTTCGATCAAAAGTTAAGTATTACTAGTATGATTTCAGTAGCAGAGATTTAGTAGATGATTCAGTCGCTCACTAAAATCAGTGAGAGTTGAAAAAGCTTCCGTTTCCCTGCCTTGTACTTTCCATTACATATCTTCAAGACTAAGAAACTGCACATGTAAGTGCAATTCTTCATTTTACCTTTTGTGAGCACGGAGATGTCGCAATGAAACTTGATGCATGCATCTATGAAACTATCTCATGTTTAACCAGTTTTAAGCCCTGCCCCTTGCCTATGGGTGGAAAGCTGGAAACTGCATTTATATTTGACAGTCTCCCTTGAAGACTAGGCATGAGAATGTTCATGACATTTTGTTTGGGGTCTGAGCAACAGTTTAATATTCACGGCAGTTCATGACAGTGATGGAAATACGACCACGTGCATCATATAATATCTGATTAGAAGGGATCATACTATGAAAAAGAAAGTGCCTCTGGAGATGACAGAAGTCTAACAGTGTATTAGATGAAAGAAAGAAAGAAAGAAAGAAAGAAAGAAAGAAAGAAAGAAAGAAAGAAAGAAAGAAAGAAGGAAGGAAGGAAGGAAGGAAGGAAGGAAGGAAGGAAGGAAGGAAGGAAGGAAGAAAGAAAGAAAGAAAGAAAGAAAGAAAGAAAGAAAGAAAGAAAGAAAGAAAGAAAGAAAGAAAGAAGGAAGGAAGGAAGGAAGAAAGAAAGAAAGAAAGAAAGAAAGAAAGAAAGAAAGAAAGAAAGAAAGAAAGAAAGAAAGAAAGAAAGAAAGGAAGAAAGAAAGAAAGGAAGAAAGAAAGAAAGAAAGAAAGAAAGAAAGAAAGAAAGAAAGAAAGAAAGAAAGAAAGAAAGAAAGAAAGAAAGAAAGAAAGAAAGAAAGAAAGAAAAGACTTTATAGATTGCAAACCTATATAAACTTACTTGAGAACAAATTACAGAATGGCATGGACATAATTCTGTATATACGACTGCATTTTCTCTCATGTTGAAAGTCGGGTTCTTACCTCTTAAAAGGTCAAATGTCAAATTTCACTGTACCACTAAGTCTGTTTGGCTTTAGAGTGGCTGGTGTTCCTCACTTCTAAGCCAAAGCACACAATACCCTAAACTGATATAATAATTTTTGCATTCAAGACAGACTCTTTCACAAGCACCTCCTTCACACAAATATAACAAATTAAATACACCTTCCTTCAAAAACGCTGAGATTGCCAGGCCCTTGTGTAGTTCAAAATCTGTGTGTAATAATTACGTCCCTCCCAATGTGACTATCTGTCCGTAGGCATCCTTCAGTCTTGAGAGGCTATGGTAATGTGCTCTGAATAGAGTTCTTGGAACACTGTCTAGTGTAGCTGAGAAGGCCAATACGAGAGTGACAATCCCTTCCACAATGAAGACAATCTGTCCCCTGTCCAGCTCCCTCATTTTGTTAGTTTTTGGACTGCCTCTTTGCCTCGGCCTGCTGAACAAGGGTCTCTTCAAATTGGGAGAGGCCATGATGCACCGCATGCCTCCAGGCTCAATGCTCAGATGTCAAGGTTTCCCATCTGTTGAGTGTTACATAACAGCACTGATGTTACCTGTCTGTCATGGGTTTGGAGGGAAAGTTCCATCCTATGGGGAGTGGAAGGCGGGACATCAGGAGGAGGGGCTGTACTGTATAAATATGTGATGCGTGTGTGGTGGAAAAGGAGATGCTGAGACACTGAGAGACACTGTGAGACACTGGGTTGTGACGAAGCAGCAGCTGGGAAGAAGAAGCTGTTGTGGGAGTCTGTGTGTCAGACAGGGTACTACTGGGTGTCAGAGTACCAACCTGATAGGTTCAGGTGTCTGTTGGTTAGCCAGAACTGATAGGTTCAGGGTCTGTGCTTCAAGTTAAGGGTTCTGGGTGAACCAAACTGTATGCTTGTATGAGGGAGAATAAGCCACGTTACTTTATTTTATTCACCTGATTGTTTATTTTTCCCTGTGTGTATTTAAAATAAACCTTATTCTTTTATTGTTTAAAAATCCATCCCTGGTCTGTGTGACTTCTTATAGGGAATGGTTGGTGGCAGCTTAGTGTAACTGTGTGACATATCCCAGTAGGTCTGGGTTTGTCACATTGATTGGTGTCCAGCGTGTGGGATACGACTGGTCCAGTTGTCCAGCGGTCCAGCAAAGCCTTGGCAAGTGTGCCCAGAGCAAGGGGGGTCTAGTCAGGGACAGTCTGAGGCGCGTAGGTAATCTTCTAGGTGTACCTCACGGGGAGGTGCGCTAGTAGAAGAACGTGCCAACTGGGGAGACTTAGATTAAGGTGCTCTGAGGCAGCCTAGTTTTGGCGGGAAAAAGCTGAGGCAAAACTGCGTAGCAACAGCGAGCTAGCTTGCCAGCTGAGAGGCCCAGCAGAGGGGGGTAGGCTCTGACTCGATACTGTTGCAAGTTAGTGCTGAAGAACAGCAGCAATCTCTAGGGAGAGCTGGTTCTGAGGCAAGAAGAAAAAAAGTGGTCGTTTTATTTTGAGGCTTGACTTTTTAAAGCAGCCTGTTCTGAGGGGGGATTATGCCCTTGACTCGAAGCCAGATGGCCGAAATGAGTGAAGTGAAAGACCCCCAGATTGACCAAGGTTCTGAGGATGAATTTGGCTCAGTGCAGGGTGACAGCACAGGAGAGCAGAACCCAGAACTCAGAAAATTGCTCATAGCCCAACAGCATGAACTGAGGATGAGGCAATTTGAAATGGAGGAAAGGGAAAGAGAAGAAAGGGAAAGAGAGAGACAGCGGCAATTTGAAAGAGAGAAAATGGCGTTTGAATTAAGAAAACTGGAACTGATGAACCAGAACAATAATAACAATAGGGATTCTGAGGGAGGCCAATTGTCTAAGGCTGACCTGAAGAAATTCCCTGTGTACCACAAGGGAGATTGTCCTGAGGTGTTCTTTTCCTTGGTGGAAAGAGCGTTTGTGGACTTCTCAGTGAGGGAAACTGAGAAGATGACCATCATGCGGTCTTTAATCAGTGGTAGCCTGGCTGAGGTTTATGCCGAGATGCCTGAGGAACTGATGAAAGATTTTGCAGAGTTTAAGAAACTGGTGTTTGCCAGACATGGGATAAATGCGGAGCAGCTGAGACAAAGATTCAGGTCCCTCACCAAGAAACCAGAACAGACTTTTACCCAAGTGGGGGCCCAATTGGTGAGGCTGCTTGAGAAATGGCTATCGCAGGAAGGGACAGAGACCTATGAGCAGCTTAAAGACTTGATAGCACTGGAACAGTTCTATTCAGTCCTGCATGGGGAATTGAAATTCCAGGTGAGGGAAAGGAAACCGAAATCTGTGGCAGCAGCCGCAGAGATCGCAGATTTTATTTCCCAAATAAGAAAGCCCTTGGGTGAGGGGAAATCTGTAGGTAAACCCAAAGAAACCTACAGCAAGTACTCTCAGGGACCAGGGAAAAGCCAGCAAGGGGGAGGGGCCCATGGTGAAGGGAAGCCCTCAGACATGAAACTAAGACCTCAGATTTTGGAGGGAAAACAAAAACAAGATGAGAGAGAATCAAAATACACCAGAAAATGCTATTTCTGTCAGGGAAAGGGTCATCTAATCTCAGATTGTGAGAAATTAAAGCAGCTAAAAGGAATGGTACCTCAGGAGTCTAGTGGGACCAAGCCAAAAGCTGTGTTCTGTGTCCAGAAAGAGCAAAGCTCAGTGTCACTGAGGGAGCCTGTTGCCATGACTACTCAGTCTGGAACAGCTACCTCTGCTGATCAGGCTGAGGAAAATGGTCCTCTTGTGGAAGTAAAGCGCTGCTTGCTGGTGAAAACAGATTCTCAGTTGTTTGAGACAGCTGGGGTGGACGTAGGAATACTTGACCGTCAGTATAGGGGGCTGCGGGACACTTGTTCCCAGGTAACCCTGTGCCATCCAGATATCATCCCTAGGGAGTTTATAATCCCAAATGAGAGCATAAAGGTGGCAGGGATTGAGGGGCAGGTAATCTCTCTGCCAGTAGCAGAGGTACCTGTCAACTTTCAAGGCTGGAGGGGAGATTGGCGGCTAGCGATTTCATCGACTCTGCCAGCAGCCGTGCTCGTGGGAAATGACCTGGCTGAACATGTGAAACGGGTGCTAGTGATTACACGCTCACAAGCCACCACAGGGACAGTTCAGGGGGGTAATGATGAGCCAGAGACGGAAGCAGAGGGGAGTTCAGAAGCTGTGGTGGAAACCTTAACCACAGACAGCAGATTTGGACAGGAGCAAAAGGCAGACGCCACTCTCCAAAAGTGTTTTGAACAGGTGACTGACGCCCAGCTAACACCTGAAACCCCAGTGAGATTTCTGGAGAAAAAGGGGATTTTATATAGAGAAACCCTGAGGAATATCTCAAAAGGGGGAGATGGGATCAGAAGTCAGCTGGTGGTACCTGAAAAGTATCGCCCCATGATCTTACAAAGGGGTCACTCTGACATGTTTGCTGCACACTTAGGGGTGAAAGAGCCCCTTGATTTGATCAAACAAATTTGGGAGCAGATCACCCAGGATGACCCACAAGACGTTGTGACTTACATAGACACCTTGATGAATGACCTAAAGCGAAATCTAGAGCTGGCAGCAGAAAACCTGCAAGCTCAGAAGGTCAGACAGAAGACATGGTATGACCACAAAGCTAGAGAGAGGCACTTTGACCCAGGGGAGGAAGTGCTTTGGCTTAGGCCCTGCAGAGAGAATAAACTGCAGCTCAAATGGGCAGGACCATATAGGGTCATTTCCAAGATGTCAGACCTGAACTACCTAATAGAGCAGGAGGAGAACCAAGCAAGGAGGGTGGTTCATGTGAATGCCCTAAAACCCTACTACAGAGGGGAACAGAGGGTTTTATTCGCGATAAAAGCAGCTGAGAGTGAGGAAGCGGAATTACCCTTCTGGGAGGGTAGAGGGGAAGTAAAATACAACCCAGAGGAGGTAAAGATCAGTCCTGCACTCACCCAAGACCAGCAGCAAGAACTAAAAATGCTGCTTAGTAAATATCAACAGGTGTTTTCCAACAAGCCGGGGATAGTGAAGGGAGTGATGCATCGGATCCACACAGGGGATGCACCCCCGCAGGCAGTATCCCCATACCGAGTAACGGGACCCTATAGGGACAAGGTGCGGAAGGAGCTGGACGAGATGCTGAGGGAGAACATAATCGTCCCCTCCTCTAGTCCTTGGTCCTCTCCGATAGTCCTTGTGGACAAGCCTGATGGGAGCATTAGGTTTTGTGTTGATTACAGGAAATTAAACCGTATAACCACTCCTGATGCCTACCCAATGCCCAGGCTAGACAACCTGATTGAAACCATAGGGGGTTGTCGGTTCATCTCATCATTGGACCTGGTAAAGGGATATTGGCAATTAAGAATTGATCCCAGGGATCAAGAAAAGACTGCCTTTTGCAGCCCTTTTGGTCTCTATGAGTTTCGAGTCCTGAGCTTTGGTCTCAGAAATGCACCAGCCACATTCCAAAGGCTGATGGACCAGACCTTGGCAGGGCTCAGTGACTTTACAGTGGCCTACATTGACGACATAGGGATCTTCAGTAATACCTGGGAAGATCACCTGATACACCTGGAGTTAGTGCTGCAGAGGTTAAGTGCAGCAGGGCTAACAGTAAAGGCCAGCAAGTGTCAGCTGGGTAGCCCAGAAATAAAATACTTGGGTCACATGGTAGGGGGAGGAATGATAAAACCCCTGGAGGCCAAAATAGAAGCTGTTCGTGATTGGCCTAGACCCAACACCAAGAAAAAAGTCAAATCATTTCTTGGGTTGGTGGGCTACTACAGAAAGTTCATCCCGAGGTTTAGCGAGATTGCGGCTCCGCTGACCGATCTGACGAGGAAGAAGGCTGATGACCGCATCCCGTGGACCAGCGACTGTGAGGCGGCGTTCCAGAGGTTGAAGGAGGCGTTAATCAACTATCCTGTCCTGCGTGCTCCAGACTTCGACCGGGAGTTCATCATCTACACCGATGCGTCTAACAGCGGGGTAGGAGCAGTTCTGTGCCAGGAGGATGAGAATGGTGACCAGCATCCAGTGTCCTACCTGAGTAGGAAACTTCAAAAAGGTGAGAGACATTTGGCAACCGTGGAGAAGGAGTGTTTGGCCATAGTCTACGCGATCCAGAAGGCCAAGCCTTACATCTGGGGAAGACATTTTATTCTGTGTACTGACCATTCACCACTGCAATGGTTAAAGACAATGAAAACCCACAATAGCAAACTTATGAGGTGGGCTTTAAACCTACAGGACTATGACTTTGAAGTGAAGGTGGTCAGAGGGTCAGTGAACTGTGTTGCTGACGCCTTATCAAGAAGACCTGAAGAATGAAGACGGCGAAAGAAACATGGACTATGTGTATATAATGATGACAAAAAGTTAAATGTACCTGGTTTTGAATTTGGTTTGTATGAATAAAGGTAAATTGATGTAATGTTAATGGTAAATGTTTAAATGCATAATTGCTATGGTTGACTTAGAATGTAAGTATGAGTAAGTATAATATCGTATGTATAAATGTTGTTGTGTGTTTTATCAAGGTTGTTTTTTGGTGAAAAGCACGTTAGCTTTCCCCCTACAAAACAACTTATAAAGAGGGGAGGTGTTACATAACAGCACTGATGTTACCTGTCTGTCATGGGTTTGGAGGGAAAGTTCCATCCTATGGGGAGTGGAAGGCGGGACATCAGGAGGAGGGGCTGTACTGTATAAATATGTGATGCGTGTGTGGTGGAAAAGGAGATGCTGAGACACTGAGAGACACTGTGAGACACTGGGTTGTGACGAAGCAGCAGCTGGGAAGAAGAAGCTGTTGTGGGAGTCTGTGTGTCAGACAGGGTACTACTGGGTGTCAGAGTACCAACCTGATAGGTTCAGGTGTCTGTTGGTTAGCCAGAACTGATAGGTTCAGGGTCTGTGCTTCAAGTTAAGGGTTCTGGGTGAACCAAACTGTATGCTTGTATGAGGGAGAATAAGCCACGTTACTTTATTTTATTCACCTGATTGTTTATTTTTCCCTGTGTGTATTTAAAATAAACCTTATTCTTTTTATTGTTTAAAAATCCATCCCTGGTCTGTGTGACTTCTTATAGGGAATGGTTGGTGGCAGCTTAGTGTAACTGTGTGACATATCCCAGTAGGTCTGGGTTTGTCACATTGAGGTCCATTCCTAAGGCCTTCAGATCCTGCTTGCAGATAGCCATGGTCCCCCTCTGGGGCGATTTCCCTGCACTAATTCTCCATATAGGAGATCTTTTGGAATCTGACTGTCAGCCATCCTCATGACATGCCTGAGCCAACATAGATGTCGCTGTTTCAGTAATGTATACATGCTAACAATTCCAGCTTATTCCAGGACTACACTATTTGGAACTTTGTCCGGACAGGTGATGCCAAAAATGTGTCAGAGATGACATATATGGAACGTGTTCAGCTTCCTCTCCTGCCATGCACAAAGGGTCCAGGACTCACTGCAGTACAGGAGTGTGCTCAGGACACAGGCTCTATAGACCTGGATCTTGATATATGCCGTCAGCTTCTTATTAAGCCATACTCTCTTTGTGAGTCTAGAGAACATGGCATTAACAGTTGATTCACACACAACCTATGTCAGGCTCACAGTATGCCTCAGCACCCCATCCAGCCACCATGTGGAGCCAGTTTGACAGGACAGGGGTACGGCTGAGTCACAGCCATCAGATTGGGGGGCACTGTACTGCCAACAAGAGGGGACAATGTAAGTCCAAGAGACAACTTTTCTCAGGCCGCTTCCTGGAGATGAGTATCAACACCCTTTTTATTGAATATTTATTTATTGGCGAGCAGGGAGTGTAGAACCAAACCTTTGCTGCTCCTGTGCAATTCGAGGGAGAAGTGTATCCAGTTACTGCCCTGTCATAAAGTCCCAAACTGAAGCAGCCACTTCACTCTGCCTAATTTAAGGTTTCTCCTCTCAGCTTACCTCCATACTTCATATCTGAAAATGGGAGAGGGAAGCATAACCCTGGCCATCTGAGAAATGTTACATTTGAAATGTATGTTATGTTAACACATTAGAATATTTAAAGAAAAAAAAGGAATGAATACTAAGTCTTGTTTTGTAAAACTTTGGAAATTCACATCTTTTATTTTTCTGAGAAATATCAAAGGAAAATTTGAATTCTCAAACAGATTTGATCATTTTAGTCTGATGTTTAAACTCTACACTTATTGGCATATTTGGGTTGTTTTCATTTACACAGCGCTTCAAACATTAAATCCCACACGCTGTCAACTGTCAAATCCTAATTCGCCCTGCATGTTGTCGGTCACATGTTAAAAGATCATAAAATATTATCTGCCAACTACTGGACACCATCTAATGCCAAACATGAAATGTTAAGCATCACTGCATCCGAATAATCACTTCTGCTCATTTTTGGTGTAGAGAAGAATGGTAAAATTGCTGATGGATCATAGAAGCTGGAATGACTCTTGTGATTAATTCCATAGTGACCCCTAACATGCATCTGATGACTGAGTTGAACAAAAAGTAAAAGCTTTGGCTCACTTGATGTGTCTTCTCTTCTTTAGATATAGTAGCAGGAGATTAGGGCTATATAGGGTGCAATAAGAGGACTTCTAATTCTTCTCTCCCCTCCATGTTCCTGACAAAAATCACCCTATTTGTCTCTGGGATTCCCCTTTTTCCATCCTGGAGGCACCTCCCGATATCTCTACATAAGCCCAGAAGCTACTATACAGCTGCACACCCTAGGTGTATTCTAGAAACACTTCTTCATGGGCCAGACACTAATGTTTGGCCTTAACCTAAACTCACCAGTTTGTCTACAGAAGCTTATTGTAGTTTTTGCCCATTTTTCACAGTTTTGGACTTTCCCCAAAGCATCTCATGAAAGTGTTCTTTCTGCCAACACTATGCATTTGGCAGAAAATCCCTTGTAGTTGTTGTTGTTGATTTTTTTTTGCAAAATATTGTTTTGAATATAAGTGTTGTGTGAAATACGAATGCTTTTGCTAAATGAAAAAAAATGCTGGCCTTTTTATTCTTGGGCAGGAATGAAAAATCTTGCAGTAGGTTTTTTTTGGACAAGGTTCAATATGTTGAGATATCTTCTGCCACTGAGGACTAGAACATGTGTGAGTATTCATTACAGCCTCATCTTTGGGATCTGTAGCAGACCCCACAGCGGTGGCATTGTTGTTGCCTTTCTTTATACCAATGCTCTCCACCAGGCTTCCAGGCTCCAAGCTATGGATCTCCTCACAGAAGCATCTGCTCCTTCACTCACATGTACAGTAATGCTGCTACTCTTCCTTTCCTGCTTCGTCTATTTCTTTTGAATCTATCTTCAATGACTGTATTCTAGCCATCGTTAAGTCTCATTCCACCAGGTTTCCATAATGCCTTTTAAATCCTACTTGCCTTCTGAGTTCAAACTCATCTTGCTTGTTTTCGAGGCTCTGTTCATTGGGGAATGTGAATTTCACAGCCTCTCAGTCTCAGAAGCTCAAGAAAAGGGAATCCCTCTTTTGTTCTTGCAGTGAGATTTCTCTGCATGAGGTTTTTCTTTTCTCCCTGAGAAACCTTGTGGGATTTCTTGGATGCTTTGCACTTATATTTTCTTCTTGAAGAAACCCCAGTTCCAGTGCATAATGGCCTATTTCCTGCACAAGATCCCCTTTTAAAAGGGCATTCAATCTTCCTGCACAAAACTGCAGATGAAAAAGGCAAGGAAAAAGTGTGTGTGTGTGTGTGTGTGGGGAGGGAACAAGATGGGAAGTCTCATGGGAAGTCAAGGAATTTTGCTGGTGCATGGGGAATTATTGGTGACAAGTCTCAGCATTGCAAGTTT
This sequence comes from Pogona vitticeps, assembly GCF_051106095.1. Classification (NCBI taxonomy): domain Eukaryota; kingdom Metazoa; phylum Chordata; class Lepidosauria; order Squamata; family Agamidae; genus Pogona; species Pogona vitticeps. The sequence continues at coordinate 110,555,869 of NC_135785.1, forward strand.
GGTAGACTGCTGAGAATGATATATATATTTTTAGAATATTTACACCTCTACTTTTGTCTAGTATAAGAGCAGACATGCATAGAAGGCAATCGATCTGCTCTGTACCTGAATACTGGGCATACATATTGTGTCCAAGCTACCCTCTGCCTTTTAATAGACACTTCAGCTTGCTTTGTCTGGAGTCTGTGATGCTATCTGTCAAGTTCGGGTGAATGCAAACAGCTACAGACCAGCGTTCCTGACGTCGGGGGAGTTGCCTGCATTATCTGCCATCCCCAGGCACGGGGTGAGAGACGTGTCTGGGAGAATTTCTGGCCTGCACTCCCCGGCCTTTTTCAGGACCGGGACCCTGTTGCTACTGCTCCTGCTGCTTCAGGCCACCCCATCCCCTTCCATAACATCAGCCACCTGGCTGGGAGGGGAGGGAGGCCATAAAAGCTGGAAGCTTGTGCCAGGGCCCTCACAGACCAGCGTTCCTGATGTCAGGGGAGTTGCCTGCAACATCTGCCATCCCCAGGCACGGGGTGAGAGACGTGTCTGGGAGAATCTCCGGCCTGCACTCCCCGGCCTTTTTCAGGACTGGGACCCTGCTGCTACTGCTCCTGCTGCTTCAGGCCACCCCATCCCCTTCCATAACATCAGCCACCTGGCTGGGAGGGGAGGGAGGCCATAAAAGCCGGAAGCCTGGTCCTGGGTGGTATGCCATGTATATTATTTGTATCCACTGTATATGGTTTATTTTTAATTATTATTTGATTTATTTGTATTATTATTAATTGTATTCAATTTATGTTTATTTACTTTATGTATATCATTTTTATGCACTGTCTTACTGTATTTGGTTAATTTTCTTTTTTGTTATTTGACCTAGTCTTATTAAGTTAATTTTTTTTAAAATGTAATGTATTGTAGTGTTTTTACTAATTAGAATTGCTTATTTATATTGTTATTGTATTTTATTGTTGTTAGCCGCCTAGAGTGGTCCTCACCGACCAGATAGGTGGGGTATAAATTAAATAAATAATAATAAATAATAATACAACCTGGGAGGTCACACAGCACTACCTATTTCAGGGATGCTGGAGCTAGGTTGGCAATGAATGTTAGTCAGAGACTGAAGAGACAGCTGGGGGAATTGATATTTGAGTATCAGACCCCACCTTTCAGTTTGCTGCCTGGATAAGTCACTAGTCTCCACATAATCCAGCATTCAGACAGTTAATAGAGGAACATAAGTAGGGCTCTGAAGACCCAGACCAGAATATAATCTAATCTAGCATCCTCTTTCTCCCAATGACCAACAGCATTCACAGGAAGCCAACTATCAGGGTCTGAAGACAACCTCCCCAACCCCTAAACTGTTGCTCCTCGCTGATTTCTTGGTCTCTATGTCTCTGCTAATGGTGGTTCCCCATAAGTTAAATCCATACTGAACAAAGTTCCCCCATGCCCTTTTAAAGGGATTTCAGCTACTGGCCAGTATGACACTTCACAACCATTATTACCATAAACCAATCAAGTATTCTTTCCAGAAGTAATTTCTTTTATCAGCCCCAAATCTACACCCAAAACTAAATTGCATTGGGTGACCCCCATCCTACCATTATAGCATAGGGAGCAAAGCTTCTCTGTAGCCATTTTCATCATATAATGCATAATTATATAAACCTCTATCATGTGATCTTTTAGTTGCCCATTTTCTAAAACCAAAATGCACCTGGGATTTTAGATTTTGACAAGAAGGGTTTTTCTAGTGACATGACGATCAGAAATGTTCTCCCCTTTTAAATGATGCTTCCTAACAAACTCGCAAGATAAGATGTTACACTAACTGTCTGGCAGTCCCCTGGAGCGCACTTAAATTTTTGCCTTATGACGGATATGTTTGACTCCTCTTAGACAGGAGACCATTTTAAGGATAAGAAGTGTGGGAATTTGGTTTCTGTTCATTTTTTTATTAAAAAAAAACTGCCAGAACTTGTAATTTTTATCCAATTCAGTATGAAAGAATTTGAGATTTATTTTTTAAAAAAATCTGAAGGGAAAACTCATAGATTTGCTCATTCAGTTGTGCAGAGTGCACTGTTTGACTTTTAGAAGTCTCTGCTTGAAGTCCTATGTATTCAGACATATTTGTGGTCCCATATTAAGGTGGCCATTGCTTCTTTCTCCCAGGATTTTCATCTTTAACAGTTGTTTGGCCGACAAAAACAACATAGACCCCTTAATGTAGAGAGCAATTATATTTGATCAATGAAAAATAGCGAAGAAATTCACTGAAGTTCATTTTTGAAGAATTTTGCAAAAAAGCAAACACAAATTTGCAAATTTTTTCATATTTGTGATGAAAAGAGTTTTTGTTTTGTTTTCTTTTTTAAGTGAGTGCAGGAGAAAGCAGAGCTTTCCCTGTTGTTAGGGCCAAGGGCAAAGTACCAACACTTGGGAAGTTCACAGGCAGGATATGAGCTGTTCAATCTGGCCATGCTGACACATGCCTTAGTTAAACAGTGGTGCCCCACTTGACGCTTACCCCACATGACGTCGAAAACGCTTTACGATGAGTTTTTTTGCAATCGCTATTAGGATTGCAGAACAATGGTTCCAATGTTTTTGGTTTTTTTTTGCTTGACATCGATTAGGAGCCTGCTTCACGAACCATTTGTTGGCTAAACAATGATTTTTCTGGTTCCGCAAAATGGCTTCCCTTCATAAAATGGCTTCCCTCTCTTCTCAAAATGGCTGCTTTCCGGACCCCTGCTCAGAAAACAGCTACTGTTTTTAAACAGCTGATTGGCGGTTCTCTATGGGCAGTCTTCGCTGGACAATGAGGTATTTCCCCATTGGAACACATTGACCAGTGTTCAATGCCTTCCAATGGGTTTTTTCTCGCTTAACGACGATTTCACTTAACAGCGATGTTCCTGGAACGGATTATCGTTGTCAAGTGGGGTACCACTGTATCTTGTTTGAGGTTTGGGAATGTGCTCTACATGGAGTTGCTTTTCAAGAGTTTTTGAAAACTTCAGCAGATTCAGAATGTTGCAGCCAGACTGATGGATGGCTTTGGTTATAGAGAGCATACACCTATAAATCCAACAGTCTCCCTGGCTGCCAGTCTGTTTCCAGGCGCAATTCAAACTGTTGGTTACTGGTACTTATAAAACTCTATACAGCTTGGATACAGGCTATCTGAAGGATTGAATTGGCCCATATGAGCCTTCTTGGCTTTTGAATCTTCTGGGAAGGCCCTTCTCTTGGTTCTACCATCTTCCCAAACTCATTTGGTGAAGACTCAAAAGACTGCCTCATCAGTGGTTGTTCCCAAGCTTTATAATGAATGGCTCTGAGAAGCCAGTTTGGATCCCTCTCTCTTGTTAGGAAAAGTCTTTCCTTTTCAGGCAAGCTTTTAAGCAATAAGTGAGAAGCTCAGAAATGCTATATTTATTAAATTTAAAGATGCCTGAACTGTTTTTAAAATGTTCTCAAACTTTGAATCTTAGTGTTAATATTGGCAGATGTTTAACTGCTTTTAATGTAGTTTTTAATGGTATTTTTAAACATGTGAGCACTCTATAGTTTTGGTTATTGCAAGCCACACACATGCATGTATAATTTTTGTATTATTTCTATCTTTCCATAAATTATATATATTATATAGGTTATTTCTGCTAGCCCCTGGAAAGATAATTTTTGGACTATCATCCAAAAAAAATAAAATCTCGTAGCAGGCCTGGGCACAAAAGTCAAAGTTCAAAAAGAATGGTCCCCAAAAATTCCTTTTTTGAAGCTCTGATCTCTACCATGTGCGAAGAAGAAAAAGGATCGGCAGATCTGAAAAGACTGTAACACTAAGAGATTCTTCCTTTTCTGTAGCTGCATAATGGATTGTGCTCGATTGCCGCAGAATGTCAAGTAACCTAGCCTGGGATGCCTTGTGACTTTGTAGGCCCCCAGACCGTAATAAAGAAAGGCGCATGGAAAAAACATATGGGGAACTGCATGACAAAATCTTTGTAATATCACAAGCACTTTGCTGCAGCCATTTGGAAGATACATTAGCAAGATAAGTATTAACAGAAGGGCTGCCCATCATTTGACTTCCCCCTCCCTTTCCTAAAGCAACCACCTTTTATTACTCCCGGGAGATTTTTATAAATCACCTTATTATTTGGATGATTTTTAGCAACCCTTGTTTTATATATATATATATATATATGCATGCTGGCTGAAACATCTTGACTGTAACATAAAAGGGACCTGGCTTAATCCTCACATTAAAATATGCAGGGAATTGCCTTAATGGGCCAGCCAGATTGATGGAAATGTTTTAACCTTGGCAGACGTCATAGGTTTGGGCGTGATGTATTTTAATCAATGTCAACATCAAGAGCAGTCAGACTGCTGTTTGTGGAGCATGTGCCAGACAGGGAATTCCTCGGCCTTTGCAGTTCAAACCTTCAGTGCAAAAGACAGCAAAGGGCAACCCTTGGGAAACTGAGGGGGACTCAGAAATATGAGGTGGTATTTGTGAAACATCCAGACTCATCAAAGGAACTGGGCTTCTTGAAGAGCTGAGCCAAATGCCTCTTGCAGGTAGGAATGGAGATGTCAGAAGCTTCCTCCTGTATTGAGAGGCATGTAGGCCCTGGGAAAAGTTTAGCTGTCAGTGCTAACAGAAATGGACCCTTGTACTGTGGGCAGCCTTGGTGCAACAATCATCTGTCCAAATACCTTTGGCTAAATGAGTCTCAGCTTGGTGAGGTTTCACCAATAGGAGAGAAAGAGAGAGTAGTGTTATGTACACAAGGAGCTGAGGAAGGAAATATTTATCAACCTGGACCAATAAATGATTTGGTTTGGTTTATAACTGTTAATGGCAGCCCATAAGGAAAAGTGGCTTTTAATGTGGCAGATCTCTCCAGAAAGAGATCAAATTACAAGCAAACTACACCAGAGCACAGAGTGCTGTCCTCTGAAGATGCCAGCCACAGAGACTGGCGAAACGTTAGGAAGAACAACCTTCAGAACACGGCCAAAGAGCCCGAAAAACCCACGACAAGCATTAGATCCCGGCCATGAAAGCCTTCGCGAATACATTCTCCAGAAAGTCTTCATGTGAATAATTTTTAGAAAAGCAGCACTGTTAGTCTGTTTCAGCAACAGCCAACACAAAAGTATCATACTTTCAAGACATGCAAATTTATTTCAGTCTGAGCTTCTGTGGATTACAATCCACTTCTTTAGACACATGCATTTAATAATAATAATAATAATAATAATAATAATAATAATAATAATAATAATAATAATAATAATAATAATAATAATAATAATAATAATAATTTATTGTCATTGTAAGTATATACACATACAACGAAATTCATTTGAGTAACTTTGTAATGCTAGTACCTGAATTTGCAACTCTGCATGTTTCCAAACAAACATACATGTATAGAAACATTGTCTAACAAGAATTAGCGAGAAACACTAGCAATTAGGGTGTGAGGTCTCTGAGCACTGTATGAAGTCTCAGGGAATTGCTATGCTTCTCTGGGTCTTCAGATGGGGAGATAAATCCCAGGATGTCTACCCATCTCTAATCGATGCCAGGCCTCACTGCCTAAGTGTGAAGGTGTTTGTGTGTTGCTCGAAATTACACTATGCACATATATGAACTCAGTAGGTGTTTCCTCTTGTTTCTGTCCATGGAGTTTTCTTGGTAAAGATACTGGAGTGGCTTGCCAGTTCCTGCTCCAGTGGATTGCATTGAATCAGAACTCTCCACTATGATCTGTCCATCTTGGGTGTCCCCGCATGGCATAGCCCATAGCTTCACTGAATTACTCAAGCCCCTTCGCCATGACAAGGCAGCAATCTGTGAAGCAATCATCGAAGCTACCAACATGAATTTGACCAAACTCCGGGAGGCAGTGGAAGACTGGAGGGCCTGGCGTGCTCTGGTCCATGGGGTCATAAAGAGTCGGATACAACTTATTGACTAAACAACAACAAACAACAACAAAGGTGTTTCCTCACCACCCTCTCCTTGCTCCTTGAGTTTTGGCATCCAGGATTGGGTGTGTTGTGTCATTTGGAACAAAGCAGGGAGTACAGCATCAACATCATGACTCATGAACCTTATTTTTTGCACAAGCTTGGCAACAGCAGTGCAAAACCTGGACATAACCACCCCAACACACACGCACACAACATTTGTTTGTCCCATCTCCCAGATGCCGTAAAGATCTGCCCCCAGTGTCAGATTTTGGCCCTGAAACCTTAGCCTGCTGGCCTGCCTACATTAGGAACAGCATTATTATGGCTGAAGTTTTTTTTTCTTTACTCCCTCTAAATCTCTTTCAGCTTTTGGAAAGAAGGCCCGTTCTTTATGGAATTTTCTCACTTGTAAAACAAGTGTGTCAAGCCTTAATTAGCCCAAGTACTCAATGAAATTTGATACAGTTTGTCAACGGGGGTGGTGGTGGTGGTTCAGAATACAAACCAAACCAGCCTCATAGTAGTATTTGCAGTACAGTATTATGCTGCATTCTAATTCAGTTCCTATACTCTATAAAACCATTTCCAGTTAAAGAGAGGTGCAACAAGCTTCTCCTAATCTGAAGAAGCCCTTCCCCATCCTAGAAACCCTCTTTTTTTGCCTCAAAGAACCTTGATGAACTTTCTGGTGCTCGGAGAGGAAATGCAGCGATCAGCAATTGCCTTGTCTGGTTCAGTATACACTCTCTGTGTATGTGTGTGTGCATATGTGCATGTGTCTGCGTATTGTGTTTTTTCACAGCACTCTCAAGAAAAGCTTAACTAAAACAAGTGAAAACTGAGCTTTATTCATCCATCTCTGGTACTCATCTGCATTACAGATGCCTCTCTGCTTTCTTTTCTGCATAAAAAAGGAGCAGACATTCACACAAGCACCAAGAAAGGTGATTTAAGCCAGTGGTTCTTAACCTTTGTTACTCAGGTGTTTTTGAACTGCAACTCCCAGAAACCTCAGCCAGCAGAGCTGATGGTGAAGGCTTCTGGGAGTTGCAGTTCAAAAACACCTGAGTAACAAAGGTTAAGAACCACTGATTTAAGCCTGATGTCTGAAAATATTCCAGGACAGACACGTGGCCAATTTGAAACAGGCTCATTCTTCTAAGTTTTCTTGACCCATAGCTTTTGTTTTTAAGCTTGATTTCTGGAGCTTAACTTGTCAATGCCTTGACAGTTCCAAATTTTATGGGACCCACTTCCCAAAGCCTGGGAAATTCCTTGTTGGAAGAAAGATTGTAACAACATGCTGAAGCGCTCCTGAATGGAGCAGTGGAAAGATAATGCTCTGAGATCCAGAGTATCATCCTACTATTGCTCAGATATGGATGGCTCAGCATATCATGATAGTACTTTGTTTTAATAGGAACATCTGCCACTTCCACCAGCTGTTCATGTTGTCCACCAAAGTGCCCAAGCTGAATCAACATAGCTTCTACAGAGAGAAATACCACAGTCCTAAGCCAAGGAAGGACATGTGGTGACAATTGCAATTGATTAACTAGTTCCTGGAAACATTTAACTCACTCTCCCCAAAAAGTAACAAGGTTGGTGGTTTAATGTATTTGCGAAGGCTTTCACGGCCGGGATCTAATGGTTGTTGTGGGTTTTTCGGGCTCTTTGGCCATGTTCTGAAGGTTGTTCTCCCTAACGTTTCACCAGTCTCTGTGGCCGGCATCTTCAGAGGACCAGAGCACAGAGTGCTATCCTCTGAAGATGCTGGCCACAGAGACTGGCAAAACAATAGGGAGAACAACCTTCAGAACATGGCCAAGGAGCCCAAAAAACCCACAACAACCGTTGGTGGTTTAGTTATTTTGAAAAAATCACAAAAGCTACATTGGTCTGTAGATAATCTTCTCTTGGCTACCTTTCCATTACCTCAACATACACTACAGTGTGTGAGGCTGCATCACCAGGCAGCACTTGCTCTGTACTATTCTTTCTCTATCACTTAGTGAAGTCAGTCTCCCATATGTGTATAAAACTGATCTCTGAACTTTGCACTGCATTGCAAAAAGAAGGGCAATCACAGATTAGACATCAACCTTAAGAGCAGGGGTGTACAAAATTCCAACCAGACTACAAAGGTGCTCAAGACAGCAGCCTCAAGAGGACTTACATCACCTCTCACAGACATGCACCATCAATTTCTGGACTTTTGTCTACAATTTGTTTTGCACTATCTATGGGGTAATTGTGCTAAGCCTGAAGAAGTATAATTTTGTCCATGAAAGCTTGCCATTTGTTTAATTTTTAGTGGCCCAATAACAAGTATCACCCACTCTTACATTTGTGCATCCTAATTTAAGTTCTGATAATATTTAAACATATTTATACCCTCATTGTGGGGAAAAAAGGAATTCATTATAAGCAATCAGTCATTTGTAACTAGGTATTTCTAAGGTTTTTGTCCCTTCATTATGTTTGGGAAGGCTTCAGTATTAATTTCTTTAATGAGAAGCCTAATTCTGTACAGGTGGTACTTTCCAGATTAATATGAAGTTATCTGTCATCAACTACAATGCTATTGACGTACATGTTGTGCTAATGAGAGATGTTGGCAAGATAAATTTGGCTCACGTATTTAATACGAAATGACCTAATTCACACTTTCCAAGTTAATATGCAAAACAGTACGCTACTTCTCTGAATTCTGCGAGGTGCCTCTCTGCCTCAGATATATGCAAAACACATGTATTAGAGTAAAATACTGTACAGAAGGGCTTAGGGTATGGGGCATTGCTTACAAAATGGCCTGCCTTTGTACAAAATGTGTGCAAAACCCAAACTGCATGTGTTTAAAGATCTGTCAAAAGATGCATTCAGGTTTCCATATCGACCTTGAAGAAAGCACTCGCAAATGAATGCAGAAAGAGGATAGGATGAATATTGTGTGCAAAAGTGAAAATGTCCTGAAAAGTGGAAGGGACCAATTCATCCATCCCTGGCATTCACTGAAAGCAAAACAGGTTCCTATAAAAGTAGTACTTACAAGAAAACAGACCCCCTTTTACTATATTAAGGAGCTGTCATTTTTAAACCATCTGTATAAACACTGTTTGTACATCTCATTGCTTTCTGAACAAATCAGACTTTTTGCAGGGTAGCCATCCTCTTGGAATTTTATATGCACTTTTCTTGATTGGCAGGGAAGCAGCAAAATATTCATTATCCTTTTAAAGGTTCGGCTTGCCAGAAGAAAGGAGACCACCATGCTTCTGGTATGCAATAATGAGCCTGTGCAATTTTTTACTGCCTAGAATGTTTCAGCCATGTCCAGGTGCAGTGTGTGGTGAACTCTGTGTACAAAGTTGAGAATAAAAGCAAAGATAACCATGCTCATTTTAATTCTTTGAACTGCCAAGAATGAGGGAGATATTCACATTTAACCCTAAGATCAGCCATTTTCATGTTTGACCTTAAATTAAATAAATCTTGTGTTCCTTCAGTGATATAGCAGGTCTATTTGCATGGATAGTTGCTTGGGCTGGAGTCAGGGCAGAAATCAGAGCCTGGAAAAGCCATTTCATTCTTTGGAAAGGACTCCATGGAATATCCCAGTCAACATCACTGTTAGCTGGTGATCAAAGTATCTTCTCCTTGAAATTTAGGGATGAGTCCATGAGTTGCTCATACCCTGCTATGCTTGCTGCAGATTCTTTAATTTGGAGAATATCAGTTATCAACCAAGAAGAAGAAGATTTTCAATCTCTAGAGAATCAGAAAGTATTTATTTTTAAAAAGAGATCTATACCATCCTTCAGTAGTATTTCTTGGACACTTTATAAAAACTAGATTAACTACAGGAAGCCAGGCTGCGATGAGGAGCACAGAAAATCAAGTAACAAACTATGTTGTTACTATGTTGTAACAAACTATGTTGTTAAACTAAGAAGCACATGACAGGCAAAGTCAAGAAGTAAGCTGAGGTCTTTAAAGAGAATGGATTCCTTCTGGGCACAAAGAAGCCATTAAACAAGGTTTGTTCTAGAGAGTCACCTGACCAGGAATTATAGGAATCAAAAAGTACAGGAAAATGCTGTGCTTTTCAGCAGTTACATTGCAGCAGCCAGTACTCTCATATAGCTGTGGCTGGCAGACTCCTCCTAGTTGAAGCTCCTCAGGAAACCCTATCCCCAAAGTGCCTTGTATTGTACCCTTGAACTCCTCCTAAGCAAGGCAATTCTGCTCTGCCTCTTTAAGTGCCATCATTCTGTGGAAGTTAGGATAGCTCTGCCTCATCTTCTGGTGCAAAATTCCCCTCCTCTGGAGGGTGCAAGTCCTCTTTCATCTTTCTGGGGCTCTAAACTCTCCCTCATGTGGTTTCAAAGGAGGTGCTGGCAGCTGAGGTCATGGGTTCTTTGGCTCTTCAGCTGCAGCATGTCATCCTTGAGCAACTACTTCTAGGAAGACCCCGCCAGCTGGGGCATCACCCTTGGCTCTACAAAGAAGCTGAAGATCAACTGGCTTTCCGCATCATTCCTTGTCATCCTTTCATAGCACGATTCCTATGCTTGCATATTTCCAAAACCAGAGCCTCCTTCTTTCCTCTCTTCTTTTCCTTAGACAGCTCATTTTGTCTTGAATATCCAGGCAGAAGGTTATCTTGATAAAGTACCAGGGAACACTAATGTGATTTCAGCTAGAACAACATGCCATTTGTAATGTATCATCTGGTACCAAGCGGGGAATTGGCCCTGTAGAGAGCACTGAGCATTGGGAAGCAGCTAATAAAGGTAGAAGTCTGAACACATACTTTCTGAATTACATCAGGAATTTTATGTGGAGCCCATCTTGAAGGTTTTCAACTTATTTCTGTTTTAAAGAAAAATCTAATAACTCTTAAGATCCCAAGTAACATCCCAATGTCATAACTGCATTGTACGGATTTTTCCCAAATTGTGAAAGTTATGTTAGCTAATTGAGGCTAATTGATGAGGTGCTGGCTGTATGCCTGAACACATACCACACACATGACCAGGCACTCACATGGGACCTTGTTTATTTACCTCAACCAGCCACAATTCCTATGACATTGCACATGGGGGGGGGCAGACACCAACAGGATTCTCTTAAATTTTCAAAGCTAATCTGTAGGCTTTTTTTGCAATCATTTAATTTCTCAATTATTTAATATTCTCAGTTGCCTCAGCATCTTGGGGCTTTTGCCTGTTTCTAAATTTGCAACAAAGTTTGACAAGTCCCACAAGTTCACAAAGGTTATTGGCTTCCAAGTTTTTTTTAAATATCTGTTATATCCAAGTTACTCATTAGTTGTAGAGTGACAGCCTCCCCTTAAAAAGAGAAAAGAACACATTCTCTTATGTATAAATATTTGCCTTTCTGCAGAAATACAATTAGTTTTCTTCCATTTTACAGTGTACTTGTAACTGTATTTCTCCAATAAAAAATAAATAAAGCTTGCCTGCCTGATTACCAGGAGGCAATTATTGCTCTCCACTAGCAATCAAGGTCATTTACAAGCCTGTTGTAAATCCCAGCCTCAGGGTAAACTGGAAATACCTGAAGCTTTCCCCCCACACATTTCTCTTCCCAAATACCTATATCAATATTATTGTTGTGTTTCCTCTCTTCTATTTATCTTACACTCTCCAATCCATATGTGATAGAATTTCTGGTCTGCTTTGGGGCTTCTGTCTTCTAATGTTACACACAGGGGCATCTGACTCATTGTAGAACACTTGCAACCTCATCCGTTACTCACCACTACCGTCCATGACTCAATTGTTTCATGATTATCGTCCCTCATGAGCTGCTCCCACGCTAGTTGATTTCTTTTTCTTCTTTTCTCCTCACTTTTCCCCCCAAGCAAAGGTACCATTACCTACCTTATCACTCCCTCACATCCCTCTGCATGAAGCCTATTGTTCTGTTACTTTACTGATAAAGTTGTGAACTAACCTTCCCCCCTCCTATAATTACTATTTATTTGACAAGATGTGATTTTTCAGATCTCACAAATAAATGTGTCCCAAGACTAAACAAGACAGGTAGAGGCAGGGGATGCCTTACAGCACATCACTAATTGTGTCCATCTTCCACCAATACTCCAAGTTTTCTTTAAAGCATCCACAGCAGAAATACTAGGTCGTCCGTATTTTTGAAATGTATATATGGAATATTTGACTTGTCCACCCTCTCTTGGACTAAAGACATATTTTCAGATTTAATCTTATGGCTGCAATACACATAGCCAAGGCTACTCTGTTCCTTCTTGCTTCCCAGGACTAGACCATTGAAAGTCTGACCTCCCATAAAACAAAACATGGCAAGGGCTCTGTTTTGAATCCCCCCAGCAAGAACTGTTTCACACTGAACCCTGGGCTGTTAATCATTTAAGAAGTTAAACCTCATGGAGGAAAGTGGATGTGATTAGGGATGGGCACGAACCGCTAAACTGGCAGTTCGTGCTGGTTCGTTTCTCAGCCAAACAGGTTTTTGGCAGTTCCCAGCCCTGCTTCACCTGTCAGGCACCCAATCAGAGACAGTGCCCCAGCTTCCCTGCCGTGCCTCCTCCAGGTGCTGCCTCTGAGTGGGCACCTGTTGGAGGAGGCAGGGCTGGGAACTGGCAAACACCTGTTTGACTGAGAAACAAACTCATCTCTAAATGTGATGCATTCTCTCTCTCTCTCTCTCTCTCTCTCTCTTATTTTGCCAGACAAACAATGAAGAACCTCAAGGTTTCCCTGAGGAACTGATACACCCTGCACCTGTGAGAATGGGGTAAGGAGGTTGATACGCCAAGGAAGATGCCTGGTAGAGAAACTTAAATTTGTCGAGGGAACCAAAGATAACAGATGTCTTTGTCTCAGGAAAAGGAAGCTAGCTTCAGTTCAAGTCCCATTGCTGGAAGAAAGGCAATAAATAAATATAAATAAATAAATAAGTTGAGTCTGCGAGGAGACCATCCTTTCCTTTTGCTCCCATGTAAGCCAGGGCAGACAGACAAGGACTGCATCGATTTGAGCATTAAGGAGGCTGAACCAAAGGGGTTATTGGAAAGCAGCAATGATTTATATTGCAATACAAAGAAAGAGCTAGAAAAGAAAAGAGCCAGATAAAGAACTGCCTCCTTGCAATGCAGTCAAAGACAGAAGCTTTCTAATGCATTAATCAAATAGCCAGCTTTACCTGGGTTCCAAAACTACTATCCCATCCACCACATTATATTCTCTAAATCCTCCTCTTTTTGCTTGTCACTGGTCTGCTTTCCTCCACCTCAATATGTATTCAATATGCACATGGGTTAGATATCCTTTAGTGCCTCCCTTACAGAAGCTTTTTTAAACATTTCCTTCTGCTCGTTCTCTCCTCTCCTCCTCCCCTTTCATTTTTTCTTGTGGTTTTCTTGTCCATCCACCTCAGGGCTCACTCTGCCTTCCCCTCTTCTTGTTTTTGTCCATCTTCTACTCTCTCTATGTCCAGGGTGCCATATTCCAGTTTTCAATAGCCACACAGCCAAAATATATGCATGAATTGTGTGATGCAGCATGAAAGGTTCTCTAACACTCACACCCTACTTTCTCACTTCGCAACATTTCTTTATAGGTAGGAAGCACAAGGTTTGGTTTTCTTGGGTTCTTTGGGGTGTGGAAAACGCAACCCAAAATGTTTTGTACACCCTGTGACCCTTCTCCTATGCCACCTTCTTGTGATGTTTTCTTTTCCTGGAGATCCTGTCCATTTACAAGGGACTTCAGGTTTCTAAGTTTAACAGTCTCAGAGCTATGATGGCTAGACAAGGATGCATATGTTTGCATGCAGACACAGACCCACACTTCTACCATCATTTTCAAGGGGTAGCGGTGTTACTCTCTTGCAGCAAAACCAACAAAGAATCCTATGGAATTTAACAGATTAAAATACTTAATTTGGTTTACGCTTTCATGGATTGCAGTCTTCTTCTTCTGACACAAGGTGCTACAAGACTCATTGCTCCTTTTATTAGTATGAAAGGTTTGCATTTACTGATAGGTTGACGGTTTTTGTCATTGCACAATTAATATTCTGACTAATCTCTTATTTGTTTGGAAATGACTTGGCTTTTTAGGTCGGTGCGTTCCGTTATGTGTTCTACTTTTAAGATTTTGATTGACACAGAGTTCAATGCTATGCATAGTTACTTGGAAACAAATGTCATTGATGAGCTGTTTAACAATGGACAGACAAAAGTTGGACAACAGGAGTGCTTTAGTTCTGGATTTGTGTATTGGCAGAGGATTTGACTAGAAAATCCTTACATTTTCCTTTCCACGATTCTGTGAACTCCAAAGAACTAATTCTGAGTAAACCTTGGGTTTTCCCTTTTCTGCCTCTGTGAGCCCCCAAGGGCTTATTTCTGAGTTAACTTACATAGGATTCGATTGTCAAGAATTTCATATACAATATGACTCATTTCAAAGCACTGGGTCTTGTAATTTACAGGTTTCTTAATGAACTTTTAAAATACTCTTAAGTCCCAAACTACACCTTCTTTGTCAAATAAATTAGGACTTTATTCAGTTCCCAAAATTGGGACCCACAATTTCCTCTAACATCAAACGGTGGCAGAGCTTCTGCTCAGAATAATAAAATGGAGTATGGATATTTCTGGCATCATTTATGTTTATGTGAGGACTCCCACTTGGGAGAATGGAGCTGCTATCTCTTTCATTCCAGTCTCTGTTTTGCTTAAAAAATTAACAACAAATGTTTCCAGCAATGTTTTGAACCCATCAGTATGCCCATAGGATCAGAAATCTTGCTGCACAGAATTCATTTTAATTTTCTGTTTTCGGAAGGTGGAAAAAAAGAGCAGTTTGACTGCCTGCAAAGCTGAAAACACAGCCTATGAAGTATATTTTAAAAGCTGTTTTTCCCCAGCCAATAAATAAAGAGGCGAGGCACAATGACTGAGTTTCAAACTTGGGACATAATTTTACTAGCTATTTAACCTCCTAAACCAAAGTGGGGCCTAAGTTAGTGGATAAAACATATGGAGAGGTGGACCATCCAGACCCCTCTCCAGCTTGGACTGGGTAAGTCTCTTGCTTTGGGGCCTGCTGTACATTGCCAGCCTTGCCTTGGCTGGCCTAATTGGGGAGACATCCTCAGGTCCATATCCATATTAATTCTCACGAATCAAGGCTGCCTCAGAAGGCCATCCTGGCTTGTGTACCTGAATCTCACAATTTGTGGCATCCATTAAGGGGAGCCAATTGCCTAATAGCGTCCTGTGGGGCTCATTGCTACTACCCCTCTCCTGCACTACCTACTCCAGGAAGAGCTATCTCATGCTTTCTTCCCTGGCCCCATCAAGCTGTCAAACACAGCCAATAGGCCCCACAGCAGGTCTTCTAAAAAGATGTCAGCCCATGCATCTGATAAATGCACCCCATCTCCCTGGAACAACTTAGGGTGATTGAATAAGACACCCATATGTTCCAGATTTTTTTAAAAAAACCAGTGTTTGAAGACCCAGGTCTTCAGTTCCCTATTTATTTCTATATTTTCCCAAGCCAAACAGTGAGGGCTGCAGTCTGCTTTCCATACCTGCCTGGCCAAGACAGCTGATAGGACAATGATTACCCCTGCCCAGCTGCTGCAAACTTCTTGGAGGTCTCTAACTGCTCTTAAGACCAGTTCCTTCCCTTTCAACAAACCGATATCGTTGCCTCATAGATGAACAACTAAAACTTATGGGGCCAACAGTGGATGCTCTCTTAGAAAGGCTGGCAACAGGCCACCTCAACCCATACCTCTTCTGCCTTTCTACTCCAGGGTTGCCATCTCCGCAAATCCTAAATGGGGTCCTACCACTGTTGCCTTCATTCTCCACACTGACCAGAATAGTGTTCCCAGCAAGAACTCTCTAACTACATGAGACACTGATTAAATTTTTCCCATTCAAACATAATGTGATCTGAATCATATATATTGTTCAAAATGAGGCTATACTATGAATTTATAAATTGGTGTCCTGTCAACAACACCATCAACAAAAAAATGTTGCAGCTTCACCTACTGTCTTAAGGCAGCATTTTAAATAAAGGAGAGTGTGCTGAACATGCATTTATACACTGTTTTGTAGTAAAAAAAGAATTAGTAGTTATACCATGTCACAAAAACTTGGAAACTGTGTGGCCTATGGGGATCCATGGACCACTGACTGACTGACTGACTGACTGACTGATTGATTGATATCCTGCCTGCCTCCCTTGGGAGATCCAGGGCTGCTTAGAATATAAATTTTAAAACAGGTGCAGCTAAAAAAGTTGAAGTAAATTAAAGCACTGAAACATTAATAAATAGTTGATCACATTAAACAAGAAATAAACTAGTTTTAAACAATTTTAAGACAACAACAAAAGAACACTCGCTCTTCAAAGGCCAAAAGCTTATCTAAATAAAAATGTATTTTTCTGCCAATGGAAAAATAGGAATCTGACAGGGTTGCTTCTCATGCCTACACTTGAATTTTGGGGATTTAGGAAAATTCTGATAAAAATGAAGCTAATATTAAAAGCTCACTTATCATTAGGGGAGAGGGGGAAACTGTTAGCTTTGCTTTCTCCCACATTTAAATAAGGATAAGATTCATAAATTCTGATCAAAAATGAAGTGAACAAAATTCTCATCCATTCTGGATTTCAATCATTGTGCCTGCCAGGCCAGATAAAAGAATCAGTCAATAAAAAAACACAACAACAAGTAATTACAGTGACACTAGTCAGAATCCTATTAGTATTTGCCTAAGATGTGTGGGACATGGTGTGGGAAGGGACGTGGTGGTGCTGCAGGTTAAACCACAGAAGCCACTATACTGCAAGGTTCAGAAGACCTGCAGTTGTAAGATCAAATCCATGTGACGGAGTGAGCCCCCGCCACTTTTCCCAGCTCCTGCCAACCTAGCGGTTCGAAACCATGCAAAATGCAAAATGCGAGTAGATAAATAGGTACCACCTTGGTGAGAAGGTAATGGTGTTCCATGTCTAGACACGCTGGCCACGTGACCATGGAAGATTGTCTTTGGACAAAACGCTAGCTCTATGGGTTGGAAACGGAGATGAGCACCGCCCCCTAGAGTCGGACATGACTGGACAAAATTGTCAAGGGGAACCTTTACTTAAGATGTGTGTAACTTGATGTGGCTAATTGTTGAAGTGCTGGGGCACATCTCAGTTATCCAGTTAGGCACAACTGACTATGGTAAATCAAATTTTGGATACGTTATATGAACACCAATAGGATTCTAGCCATTCTGTATGTCTAAACCCAGTGGATGCAAGGGCTTGGGGAAATGAAGTAAATAGAACGGTGAGAAGACAATGGAAGGCCAGACCATCTTCCCCCGCCTTCAGGGGATAACAGGAGCTATAGTCTAATACATCTGAAGGGGATTGGGTTGGAGAAGGCTAGGGTAGATAGGCAGAGCAATGAGTATGGATGAGTTGAAAAGAAGAGCCGGCAAGGAACAGCCCTTAAGAAACAAAGGAAAGACACTGCTTCCTACACCCGCCTTCATCAACAGTTGCAGCTCTGGAAAAGCAGAGCTTTCTGTGTCTCCAGAGGGACAGCTGCCTTTCCACACTTGCAGTAGATTGTTTCTGTGCAGCTGAACTGGGCTCCTTGCCCAGGTGTTTCCTTCTTCACGAGCAGGTGTTGGAAAGGAGAAGTATTGCTTTGCTGGCTCTTCAAAAAGCATATCGGCTTTATCAAAGGCTGGCCAGGTGCAAAAGAGGAGAGGGTACTTGCATTTCTTTTAAGAGCTGCAGCAGAAGAGGGAGATTTCAGCAGGAACAGCTTGTTCTGTTCAGGAGCAATCCTCTCGGCCCCATTTCTCAGTAGGAGGGCCCAGTAAAAACTGCAGCTAAAATCTTCATCTTTAGCTTTTCAGATCTGGCCTTTTAAGGCTGCTTTGAAAATCAGTCCTCTCATATCTTAAAGGCATGCATTGGCAACGGAAAAAACAAAACACTTATCATGTCCGTCTTCCTGTGGAGTTTTTTCCACATAAGAAAACATATACCTCTCTGAAACTCAGAACCACATTTCCAGAAGTCTTTTCTTCTTCTTTTTAGAGGCCAAAATGCTCTGTTTTTTCTCACAGTGCACAGTTAGCAGGCATTGCCTTGAAGTTGTAGGCAATCCCTTCCAGGGAAGGATGAAGGTAAAATCCTTTTAGGCCCTGTTTTTATG
Organism: Pogona vitticeps; assembly: GCF_051106095.1. Taxonomy (NCBI): domain Eukaryota; kingdom Metazoa; phylum Chordata; class Lepidosauria; order Squamata; family Agamidae; genus Pogona; species Pogona vitticeps. Next base: position 110,574,121 of record NC_135785.1, read on the forward strand.
CAAACTCAATGTGCATTAATTTTCATCTTTTTTTAAAGGAAGGGCATTCTCATATCTTTGAAAATGCATGGATATTGATACAAATGGAATGAAACAGGAAATGGAATTTGCAAGTGAACAAATTCAGAAGATTCAGAACAAACAAAACCAGGAGACAATTTGGATCTGAAACCAATCAGAACTCACAGATTCATCTATTCTGGCTTCTAGATTAGATCTTTATTGTGCTATTATCCCAACTCATTCATGGTCCTCCATGTTTTGAAATCTTGGAATCTATGGAAAATCCGCTAAATGCATCTATCTGCTTTGAAGCATCCTGGCCAGATGCCTCTCTTGGCTCTGGGCTTCTAGGAACTTACAGTCCAAATAACACTTCTTCCCATCTCTATCTTGGCAGTCTGATCATAATCCACTAGAAGGGGTCGGTCACTCTATTCCCAGTCTGTGCCTCACAGATAGCATTCTCCACCCCTGGAAAGAAAAATCCAATTAGAAAGATTAATAGTCAAAATCCAATTACTTACATAAGCTGGCAGGAGGCAAATGGCCTACTTCACAGCAGCAAATTGCTACTAGTTAAGGAATCCACCCTTGAATTCCTTTTCACACACCACCTCATGTGACCACTGCATGATGAGGAAGACAGACATCAGTTTCTCAACTAGTGGCAATTCACTGCTGGAATTGCTCTATTTGACTTTCGCTGGTGCTAACATCTATTTGTTTACTTAGACATCTATTGATGAACCTTGTAAGCACAATTTCACAAAATAAGCTTCTTCTTATTCACAGTTTTATAACAGACAATAACAACAAATGCTATAGTTTTGTGCACCAAGGCCTCGGCAACAGCACCAATACAGACGTTGCTTGTAAAAAAATTGCAAAGTGCAAGTGTCCTTTTGAATTCAAATTCAGACAAAAATCCAAGATATCTTCCTCAATGAGGTTTGATATCCATAACCTAGGAGAATCAGCTCCACATGTAGAGTCTTCAAAACCCCAGAATAAAATATCATTTTAGTTGCATATGCATGAATTCACTATGTGAATTCACACACAAGCACCCCAATACAAACATGTAGGAATTATACTTCAATGACTTCGGTAGGTGGAAACAGCAGCTCTGGCGTTCTTAGCTCTCCTGCGCTTTCTGATTCAAATCTCTCACTCAGAGCTCTGCTTTTTCTTAGTCCCACCTATTTTGGCTGAACCAATATATCACAGAGGTTACACTGGCATACATAGGTAATGAAGTTCTGGCCAGTAATTAACATGCTGTTGTGCATTCACTATGTCCCCAACAACCTGTTATCTCAAGGAGCGTTCTCTCTTGGTGTAATGGAAGAGCTGTCATATTAAGGACCCTTTAAATTCAGCAAGGGAATAATTCCTCCTGTGTGTAGGCCCACATTCCTGGCCTCCTTCAGATGCATTAGGAGTGGCCTAGGTATAGTGATGACACAGCAATGTGGGAAGCAGGTGAACTTTTTTTGGCTTCAGTTTAAGTTGACATATGATATTTACCCAAGCACCACAGGAAGCAAAACCAACCAGCTAGTCTTCCTTTTAAAAAGTTTATTCACAGACTAATAATTGCTTTTTATTTTTAACTTGTGTTGATTTGAGCTATGCTGCTTTCTAGCTAGGATGAGCACTCTCTGTAGCAGCCCCATTAATTCCAAATGAATTCATTTTAATCAGTGTTATTACAGCGAATTGCAAATGCATTTCTAATGATCAGTCACTTTAAATAAAAGGTGTAACCATTTTCTGGTACGGTGTGATAATGATATAAATTTAATCCAAAATAAATAAAAAACAGAAACTAAATTCAAATGAGATTTAAAAATGACTAGCAAGGAAATTTAAATTTAAGCCTTTTACTGTTGACGAATGCCCTCTGGATTCTCCTCAAGGGCATCTTTAAAGTGCAATTAATAAAATATGTAATTATGTTTTTAATCTATGTTTAATTAATTTTTTGCAATTTCTTTTTCTCTTTCTTCAGGTTTTATAACTCAGCTAAAAGAATATTGCTTTAGGCTGGCAATAGACTTGAAGGTTTCAAACTAGTTAGTTTTTCTTTCAAAAAAAAAAGAGAGTTTGGCACTTTTTAAACTTTCAGGAGCAATGCTCCCCCAGCTCCTCATTGGGAGAACTGTGATTTTTAATTAGAATGTGTGTGCATGCAGAGTAAAAGTATGGAATTCATTGCAATAAATTGAAGAGATTACCCCAACTAAGAGTCAGGCTGCATATTATAGGTCAGTGGTGGTGAACCTTTTTGAGCCCGAGTGCCCAAACTGCAACACAAAATCAACTTATTTATTTCAAAATGCCAACACTGCAATTAAAACCCGAATGCTGAGGTTTTAGTTTAGAAAAAACAACTGCTCCTGCACTGCAAGGGTTAAATGCTTGGTTGTTTTCCCCCCCCTATGGGTGGTATTAACAAATAAATACTTACTGGTCCTCCAGTCCCCCAGTGGGCTGGACCGGTCATGGTCGCCATTGGACCCCTCCACTGGACCACTGCACCAGCAGAGAGGAGTGCCAAAATCTGGGATCAGGGGATGGGTAAGTATTTCTCTATGGCGACTTATGGCTCGTGTGCCCACAGAGAGGGCTCTGTGTGCCAGATGTAGCACGCATGCCATATGTTTGCCATCACTGTTATAGGTCATTAGCTGGCTGCTATGTCTTTTGTTCTAAGTATGGATGAGGGGAACCTGAGGAAGATTAGAATCCTGGAATCATAGAATAATTGAGTTGGAAGGAGCCTATAAGTCCATTGAACCCAACTGCCTGCTCTGTGCAGGAATCTAAATTAAAGTATATATGACAGACAGTTGTCCAATTTTCTCTTGAATGTCTCAAGTGTTGGAGAACTTACCACCTCCTGAGGTAATTGATTCCACTGTCATACTGCTCTAGCAGTTAGGGAGTTTTTCCTGATATTCAGCCAAAATATAGCTTCTTGTAACTTGAGCCCATTATTACATTTCCTCTACTCTGGGACGACTGAGAAAAGATCCTGCCCTTTCTCTGTATGACAATCTTTCAGCTATTTGAAAATCACTATCCTATCTCCCCTCAGTCTTTTTTTCTCTAGACGAAACATGCCCGGCTCTTTCAGTCTCTCCTCCAAGTGCTTGTTTTCCAGCCCCCTGATCATCCTTGTTGCCTCCTCTGAACTTGTTGTAGTTTATTGATATCTTAAAATCCAGTGTCCAGAATTTGACACCAAACTCTAGATGAGACCTAGCAAGTGCTGAATAGAATCGGACTAGTACATCACAAAATTTGGAGACTATACTTTTGTTAATGCACCCTAAAATCAGCTTTGCCTTTTTTGGAGCCACACTACACTGTTGGCTGATACTCAATTTGTGATCTATAACAATTCCAAGATCTTTTTCACTAGTAGTATTACTCAACCAAGTATTCCCCATATTGTAACTGTGCATTTCCCCCCTAGGTGTAGAACTTTGCACTTATCTCTGTTAAATTTCATTCTGTTGTTTTCAGCCCATTGCTTGAGTCTACCAGGGTATCAGCTATCCATCCAATTTTGTGTCACCCCAAATTTGATAAGTATTCCCTGAACTCCCTCATTCAAATCATCTATAAAAGTTTATATTAGAACATTCACATGAGAGCTAAGGCGACTTTTATCCTTTTAGCCCCACTATAATTTCAATCCTGATCAACTAAGCCCGCCCCATGTGAGCATTATACATATAGCCCAAAAGTGACCCATTAAAAGAAACATACAACTTTTGGGCAATAAATACTGCAGGTGTGGGGATGGGGCACGGTCAGTTTTGGGATCCCCATGTAGGAGAGAGAGGAAAAGGGGTAAAGCCTCCCCAACCTTCATGCTACGTCCCTAGCAAAATCAGTTCGCAAGGGCTTACTCTGGAGTAAAAAAAGAAGCATAACTATTTCTTATATTTTGAAATACCAATATTTTTCTGTGTATAAGACGCCGCCATGTATAAGATGTATAAGACACCACCCACTTTTCTAACCCAAACCTAAGAAATCCATATTTTAAATATAAAGTTTAGCTTAGAGACCTTTTTCTTTAGTTTAGGGATGAAGTGTGGTGATAATTTCCTCTTTTCTTCTCTCTCTTACTTTCTTTTGCTTACCCCTTAGGTGGAATTAAGTCCTGAGGATTGCAAATCAGCCAGAGAGCTGGTTATGTGGGGGCAAAATGGAATATCGGTGGTGACAGGGAGAGGGAGATTTGGTGCTGGAGGGAGTGCTGGCTGCTTCAGAAGATCCCAAGTTCGGCACTTGGTTCCGATCCTGGGCTCTAACGTTTCCTTCTCTGGCCAGATGCAAAGTTTTTCCTCCCTCCCTTCTCTTCCTACAATGGAGCAGGATGCCTGTTACTCCAGTGAGGGTGCTTCAAATATATGGGTAATTACAGGCAGGGAGAGATATGGTGTTGGCACAGTAGCAATCAAACGTAGAAGTACAGCAGACAGAAGTTTGAAGGCTGTCCCCTGTTCTAGCTCTGCTGCCACCTGTTCAAACCTAGGTAACCAGCCTAGCCGCCCTCCCTCTCCGACCCTGGTGTTGATAAATGCCAGGTCTGCCCACAACAAAACCCAAGTCAACCAGGACTTGATCCTGGAGGAACGGGCAGACCTGGCCTGTATAACTGTATAACTCTTTCCCTCATATGCCCACCTGGGTATGCCATCCAACACCAGGGCAGAGCAGGGCGGCTGGGGGGGAGTCGCCATTGTTTATAAGTACATCTTCGAGACTGCTAGGCTCTCTGCGGTAGCAAGCCCAGGTCTAGAGGCTGTCCACATGTTGTTTGGGGCCAGGGGTGGCTTGGGGATTGTGCTGGCTTACCGCACTCCCCACAGTCCAGCACAGTCCCTGGCGGAGCTGGCAGATTTAATCTCTATGGCATTGTTGAGGTCCCCCAGACTATTGGTTCTTGGGGACTTCAACATTCATGCGGAGGCTGAGGTTTCTGGCCCAGCTCATCAGCTCCTGGAAACCATGGCTTCCTTGGACTTGACCCAGCAAGTCAAGGGTTCTACCCATGTGGCGGCCATATGCTGGATTTGGTCTTTGCTGCCGAGCAGAAAGTGTGCTCCGATGGTGGCTGACTTAGTATTGGCCCCCTCACCACCTAATTAAATTCAGCCTCTCAGTGGCACTTCCCTCCTGCGGTGAGCTTGGACCCATTAAGATGGTCCATCCCTGCAGGTTAGTGGATCCTGACGGATTCCAAGATACCATGTGGGGGAATTCCAGCTGACTTGGTTGGTGCTCCTGTCAATGCCCTGGTGGATGGCTGATATACCAGCAGCTGAAATGCCCTCTCCATTGCCGAGCCCGACCAGCTCCCTGGTTTAAGCCAGCAGCTGGTTAAAGCAGGGAGCATAATTTGAGAAGGCTAGAGAGTATCTGGAGAAGGGCCCTGATGGAAACTAATTTAAATACCACCAGGATCGCGTCTAATCTTTACCTAGCAGAGTAAAGGTTGTCAGATGAGCATTCTTCACTGACTGGATAAGCGAAGCTCGCAACCAGCAGGCGGAACTTTTCCGTATAGTACGTGATCTATCCGGAGTTGGCCACAGTGATAGGCCTCCCTCTAGTATCTCTTGTGACCAATTTGCGGCATTTAAAAAATCTAAAGTGGAGGCCATCCGCCGGGACCTTGATCCCTTTTTACAGATAGTAGATCGAGCTGAGATGTCCAGTGCATCATTGAGGTTAACTTGCTTTCAATCTATGACGTCCAATGATGTGGACAGGATGCTTGTGTGCTCTTGTGCCACCACCTCCTCTTTAGACCCTTGCCCAGTCTAGCTCATCAAAGCAGCCAGGCCAGTAACAGCAGGCTCCCACTCAGGGGCAGTGCCCAGAGGAGGTGGGGCAGGGAAGCTGGGACACTGCCTCTGAGTGGGCATCTGCCAAAGGAGGCAGGGCTGGGAAGTGCCAAACACCTGTTTATGTAACAGACAAACTGGCACAATCTGCTGGTTTGGCGGTTCATGCCCATCTCTAGTCACATATACACTTTATTCATGTAGCCCTTTTTGTCTAGAACGCTGATTGCTAACCTGGGGTACATGTATCCCTAGGGTACAAACCAGGACATTTAGGGGTATGTGAAAAAAAATTGAATAATGGGAAGAAGTGGCACATACATCAACGGTGTAAGACAAGATACAAGTCAAAAGTTGTGAAATTAATTGAGTGTTATGACAAGTGATAGAGCACATTTTCTTCATTATTTCATCTTGAGTAAAGCCCCATCCCCTTGCTTTATCATTTTGGTGAATGTTGGGGAGTCTCTCTCTCTATACAATATCATGCAAACATGCCACTATGGTACATGTGCTTGGCATCATACCGGTTCCAGCGTATGCAGTACATAAGTGGGCACTTCAGTTAGTCCTGTGAGTCCAGGAACCATATTATTTACAAACCTTTTGCAAACATGAAGGATACAATTTATGGCCATGGCCTGACAAGGGGTTCATAAGTGAAAAAGGGCTAGAAATAATAGAATTTTGTAACTATGCACAGGATCCAATATTTATTTTCTCTAGATCACGAATAGGCAAAACATTTTTAAAGGATTTCCCTTTGTCTTTTGATACCTTCCCAGTGTTTTCATGCCAAACAAAAATGGCATACAACAACAGCCAGAAGTGTCCTAGATATTAGGAAATGACTATAATGGGCATACAGAATGAACTATGAACAGCCGGAATGCCAGCAGCATTGGGGAAGCAGAGGATCGGTTGCACCGGGAGTGACAAATACCCTGGCAGGCAGACTGCAGCAGCAGATAGCCTGTGGAGAGTGTGCCAACAGCATGGGGCACAGCACAGGTGAGTGAGTGAAAATAATCTTGGAGGAACAGTTAGAAAAATAAAAGGGGGCAGAATTAAGGGGCAATAGATTGAAGCATAGCACACCTAGTTGTCAACTTTCTTAGTGGAAATCACAGTTTTTGCAGAGTAATTGGTGATTCAGACAGTCCAGGAATAACTCACACATAGTCCAGCAGCATTTCCTTCAGCAACGTGTATTTACAGCAATATTTACAGCAGTCAGGCAGCATAACGAGTAGGTGTGATCTTCATGCAGGTGAAGATACAACTAACTGTACAATCCATACATATATACATATACAGAACCAATCAGGTTACACATTACCTCATCCCTGGATTGCATCAGCCCTGGATTACATCATCTCTTCTGAGTGATCCTGACTCAGTTTCAGCACACCTGATCATTATGGCTTCTCATTAATACACTCCATTCTTCTAAGGCCTGCAATTTTCCTTGACACTAGTACTGTGAGCACAGTATGTCACTCTCTCTTACTTACAGGGGACTTCAAGAAAGCCCAGCAGTGGTAGGATGACCTCAAGGAAATTTTTTTTTCCTGCAGAACTAGAGGCTGCTCTGCCACCTCTTTGTCAGAGACACACACACCTTTTTTGCTGCCTACTCTTCTTTCATAGTACCAATGCTAAACAAGACATCTGGGTAAAAGATTTTGTTTGGGGAACTCATAATAGCAGTTGTAGCCTATCTTTTTTCTCTCTCCCACATCTTTCGGTAGAGGCTTCTGAAGTGGTGCAGACAGCATTCCTGCAGCCTTCCCCAAGTGCCTACTTCTACCACACCATGTTTCACACTGCCTGCAGACTCTACCCAAAGAAGAACAGTATCTAATTCTTCTACAGCAGAACACAGACCCTTCCAATGAAAATCACTCGCACAGAAAATCTATTAATTATATATGTCTATACAGTATGTAAAAAAAAATCTTATTCCCCTGCCTGATATATCCCAAAAGGGCCTGAACCTAATATAATATTTCCTTGCTGATTTATAACATATTTACTTTTAAATTGACTAATCCTAAATCTCTTTCCTTAAGTAAAGAATATACGAGATGCAGTAAATCAGGGGTGTCCAACCTTTCACCTTCCCTGGGCCACATTAGAAAATGAAAATTTGGTTTGGGCTGCACATAAATTTGGTTTGGGCCACATCGGGGGGGCATCCCTAGCCATCCAGCAGCTGCGATCTCAGACAGTAGAGGCTGCCAGCTTTGATTCCGGTGGCTTTATGGGGCCAAGAGGGGGTCCACCTATTGACAGGGACGGCGCAATGCAGTCACACAGCCCCACTCTCCCCTCCCCTCCCGCTCCTTCCTTCCCTCTCTCCCCCCCTACCATTGTGATGTGCCCCAGCCACATTCCGGCTGCAAGCGCCAGCAGTGTAACTTGAAACTTTGGAATTTCTTTAAAAATAAAAAATTGCACTGGTCTGCATTACGAGTCGACCTGGGCTGCATGTGGCCAACGGGCCACAGGTTGGACAAGCCTGCAGTAAATGTAAATGTAAGTTGAGGGTTCAGAAAAGGACACAGAGAAAATTACTGCAGTGCCAGAAAGCATACAGTGGTGCCTCGTTTAGCGATTGCTCCGTTTAGCGACAAAATCGCTTAGCGATGCTGTTTTTGCGATCGCTTTTCAATGTTCTCTATGGGGTATTTTCGCTTTGTGATGATCGCAGAGAAGCAATCATCGCAAAGCCCCCATTTTCGCACAGCTGATCGGCGGTTTCAAAATGGCCACCTGGAAAAAAACATGGCTGCCCACTGTGTTTAGGGATAGATTCCTCACTTTAGAGGCACTGAAAATGGTGGTGCTATGGAGGATCTTCACTCAACTGTGAGTTTTAAGCCCATAGGAACGCATTGAAGGGGTTTCAATGCGTTTCTATGGGCTTTTTAATATCGCATAGCGACGTTTTCGTTCTGCAGCAATTTTTGCGAAACGAATTAATGTCGCTAAGTGAGGCACCACTGTATTCTAAGAGCAAGTGCTATAGAGATTTATAAGCAGTTGAAAAGAAACAATGTGAAAAAAATACCTTTTAATGTTTGTGCTTCCTTCAAGATTTCATTGGTGCAGACAGACATTATATACAGATTTTGCTCTCAGCCCAGCCCCACTTCCTTGGAAAGCCCATGGCAACCCCAGTCAGGAGACACTGAGTTCTCTGCCCCCACTTCCCTTGGTGTTAAACTGTCTTTAAGTTACCGTTCTTAAGAAATCACTCCAGAATGCCTGATATACAAGTTCCACTTCCTCTAGCAAGCAGAAACCTAGGCTTTTGCTGGGAGTAAATGGGACTCTTAATATTAGGAATTATTATTGGAACAATCAAATGTGGATATATTTGGAACTCTCCGAGTTTGGTGATATTCAGTGAATTCTGAGTATTTCTGAATCCTAAGACACATCCTTAGTTTTAAATGGAGATCTAAAAACACAAAGACAAAGTCACAGACAGAGAAATGGTATGGCTCAAAATGTCCCCTAAAGGGTACAGGAAAGGTCATCCTCAATCTGTATACTCTGTATTCGGTTACAAAGCAGGTTGGGGGCCTACACACACACACGGTTTCCCATCTCTGTTATCACTTCCAATTTTGGGGGGCTCTCTTCTTTTCCTCTCAGTGATCCCAACCAATAAGAGATTAAGTACCTGGATTATGATGGCCACTTACACAATTACCAGAAAAGTAGGCACACATCACCAGAAATTAGGGACAGCAGTCGATTTGCACACAATGCACATGCTAATTTACATGTGCAGATGCAAAACAGGAAATTTCTTTTTAATAAACAGAATAATAGTGCACCTCACCTAAATGAGGAAGATTGGATCAGCTGGCCTCTGTGCCTTCTGAGTCTTCTATTCAGATGCTAACTATAGATGGGCAACCTCCAAGTCTCTGCTCTCCCTTTGTGGATCTTCATCTTTGAATCAGATGACCTGGAGTAAACTCACAGGATAACACAAGAAACAGTGGATGCTTTTGAAAGACTGTCCCCTGACAGCTCTTCAAATAAAATATTGTCCACTGTAAAAGAAAGTACATGGCCTCCCTAGGTCCTGAGCTCAGTTAAGTTGCAATCAATTATAATGAAAAAGATCTAACAACTGACTGTTGTTACCAAATGGGAGTGAAACTTAGTGGCTAAAATTCTGTTGTTTGAGCTAGGAAATCACACTAGCGTAGGTACACTGAATCAATGGGGATTTGGTGACTCAACTCCTGCATAAGTTTCATTGAGTCAAATAAGCCTACTGTACCTGCAAGGCCTTTTAGCAAGTGAGAAGTTGAATCACTAAATTCCCAATTATTTAGTGGGCCTACTCTAGTGCAATTTACTACACTAAGCAACAGGATTTTGGCAGCTAATGAGAAGACCTCCTTCTAGTATTGATTAAATCCACAGTTCTAGATGTTACTAAGAATTGAACCTGCCTCAGTCTTTTAGCAGCGGCCCTTGAAAAACTGTTCAAAGTTTTTCTCAGAAAAATCTTCAGTCCAAAAAAAATGCTGTATTCTATTTTGACTGGTATGTTTTGCAAAGCTGCCGTTCTCCCCAACTGTGCTCTACTGTGTTTTGTGCATGTTTTGATTCCTTTAGTGGAAAAATTAAACTCTGCGTCACTTTACACTACTGTCTAGCAGGTTATGTGACTGAAAAAGCCAAACCATCCTGGAAAACTTCAAAGCAAAGTGCTCCAATTAAATTCTGAATGAATAAATATCATCAAAGCATGTAGAAGGCCACCAAGCCAATTTGCTCAGAAGACTGCCAGCAAAGTCCTCCTGTAGACTTGGCCTTAGGTAATGAAGCCATAAACTCCAAAGAACGTAAAATGTAACCATGCTATATTTCAGTACAGCAGAATCCTTGAACTTCAACTGAACTCTGACCATGTGCATTCCACTGAGAATGAAGCTACATTTGCTACTATCCTCCTAGCGGATACTCTCATCAGAGTCACCGAGTGTACAGTCTTGACATAAGAGACCAAATGTCAGACTGTTCTCCTTGTATTGTATTTACATAAAGGGTACTTGTAAATTCAGAGGGCAGCACTTGAATTCCTGATTAGATTGCCTTTGTAACAGGAGGGGTTCATTCTCTCTCATTCTCTCTCTCTCTTTTTTAAAAGCCAGGGCAGTGAATATATAATTCTACTCCCATCAAGTACAGACATTTAACTCCCCTCTGTTAGAAATGGTTCTCTCTATACATAAGCCGTCTATTATAAATGCTTATTTAACCTTTCACCAGCCTCTTCAGAAAAAGGATTTTACTGCTTTCCTGATAAAGGATCAATTCCCATGAACATGAACAATTCACATTTTTGAGACACCCATCAATGTTTTAATCCATAAATAATCCATAACCTGCACTTGCACATTTATTTACATTCTGAGTTTATGAAGTAGCCCACTTTAAAGTACAGTTCCAAACAAAATTATAAAATTAAACAGCTGAACAATAAAACGAGCTTTAACAAGAAAATCAAAAGATCACGTATGAAGCAATAGCCGAAGAGCAGTCATGAACCTATCCCAGCCGAAATCCCATTCAGATAAACTTGCTACTATGAGTTTTGGCAATTTTGGGCTATCAAATGTTCCATCCTCCTCATGTCCTAAGATTCTCCAGGGCCAGGGCTTCTCCAGGGCAAAAGGGAGCTCTAGGGGGCCTCAGGATGTGGGGAAGGGGTTAGATTAAATATCCTGGTTGCAGGGTGATGATGCCATCCTACTTGCACAGGGGGTAAAACATCTGTGGGGTTAAATGGGTAAGATTTAAAAGATAAGATTCGAGATGTAGAAAAAGAAATTGAAAGTGCCATTACCTTATATGGGAACCACTGAGCCTAAGAAGAAGGCAAGTGGCAAATTCACACACTCTCTTCAGGCCCGATACCTCTTTGGCACTCTCCCAGCTCTGAGGCATGGGGAGAGGCTGTCAGTCACGGCACCAGTTGTAGAAGCTCCTCTCACTTTTCGTTTTTCAGCTACAGTGTGAAGTGAGGAACTTCCATCTGTGTAACATAATGTCTGTTTTTGCTTCTTGTGATAAACTTACTAACACTACTAAGACTGTTTGTGTATATGTGTGAGAGAATGCATGTGTTTGCATAGATGAATACCTCCATCCTAAAGTGATGCTAGGGTCTGTCTACCTCATATTCCTTTTTCCTCTTGGTGTAGTGGTGTCACTACTAAAGCTCATAACAATTGTCCTATGCTGTTGTGTGTGTTGTGTACAGATGTATGTGTGTGCAGGTGTGTTTTGTTTTCTGGGCTGGAGGTAAGCAAATAATTCTGTCAGAAATAATTTATGTAAATGCATTTTAATGCTGTTTGATTGTGTTGTTTATTTGTATTTTATTATTTTTACGTTCTGTCCTGTCAAATTGATATTTTAATTATCCTGGTGCTGTGCTTGTTGTAAACCACCCAGAGTGGCCCTCAGCTAGCTGGGTGGTATGAAAATGAAATAAACAAATGTTCATGATGCTATATAACCTCACCATTACAAGTCATAGCCACTCATGTTTCCCAGTTCACTGGAATAGGTTTTTCACTGAGGTCTGACAAATACTGATATAGACAAAGATTGACATGGAATATCTACAAAAGGGCACAGGATAGGTCAGGCCCTGATCTGTTCCCTTTGTAGGTTGAGGGACCAGTGCACATCCCCTGCATCTCAGGAGTGGAGATGCCATAGACAAGGAAGATTAAGGATTCAATCTGTTAGACAGATTAAGAGGGTAGCTACACAGCCAGAAAAATGTAAATAGATCAGCTGTGAAGTTGCACATGGGAAGTCAGTTTTCCCTTGGTTAATTCACTTCAGCCAACCACTCAGGATTTAGCAGTGAGAGGAAAGAAAATCAGCTTTGTTTGCAGCTTTTTAACCATTTGAATCCTTTTCTTCCCACACCTGTTGCTTGGGTCTTACTCTCTCCCTCTTCCCTTCCTTCCCTCCCTCCCTCCATCTATCAGCCTGGCCTGGCCTGGCCTGCTTGCTTGGGCTTGCAGATGTAGCACTAGAACAGCTAGGTGGCTAAGGAGAGAAAAAACAACAACCAGCGGAGACACAGATGAAAATTTCCACTTCAGCCTTTTTTCCAGCTTGGTGGTGGTAAAGGTGGTCATGGACTCAACAGTTGAGACAGAGGAGGAAGTTTTAAAGTAGCTCTGTTCTGATCTTCCAGATTTCTAGGAGACAAAATTAGAACAAAGCTACTTTAAAATGTTCTCTCTCTTTGCCAGGTCATCACTCCCCTTCCCTTTGGTCTCCTGGCTGTTTTAGTACTAGATTACCAACTCTTTAAAAAGAAGGAGAAAAGAAGGCTAGGCAAGGAATGACATGGCATGTGGGAAGAGCAGAATTCAAGAGGCAGCAAGGTTCACTACTGCTCTGCCTCTCTCATTGCTGCTGTTAACTGGTGGGAATGGCTTCAGATGGAACATTATGTGAACCAATACGAATTCATTTGAGTCCCAAAAAATAGAAGCCCAGGCAGCAGGGTAGTGTAATCTCACACTAATAGAGCTACAAAGACTACAACAAGGCAGCTCCTTCTATAACTTTTCCTGTTTCTGCTGGAGAGATATTCAAGGTGGGTATACAACCTGGAATTCTGAATAGAAAGGACATTGATGGGGTAATTCAGAAAAGGAAATAAGGGAAACAATATAAAAATTGCCACCCAAACTAATTTGGAAGGGTACATGGAATGAAATAGTGCAATGACCCTCCCTAGATTGAAGAGGACCCTAAGAGATTGTTATCAAGAAGAAGTGTCAGGAAGTTCTATATCACCTTGCCTAATGCTTCTTAGAGAGCTGAACACCCAAGACATCTTGTAGTGGGCCATTGGCAAATGACTAAAAGAAAACTCCACTTTAAAAGACACTGCTTTAACATATAGCCCCTGTTTGATACAGACCCCTGGATTCAATTTTTAATGGGTCATTACTAAATTAGAAGGTGGCTGTATTTGTACATCAGTGTTACTTTACTTGCAAGATAGGTCAACAGATGATGCTATGCTGGAAAGGTGTAGAATTATTACCAGCTGGAATAGGGAGAAACAGTAGAGACTGACCACACATGTGGAAGAAAAACTCCAGCCAGCTGCCAGAAGTGTCTGCTGATACTAAACTGGAGATCCGTGTTGGTGTGGGGCCAGAACTCCAGAGGCTTAATGAGGCTCTGGCCTCAAGAAAACTTCTTAGAGTCCAGTTGAATGTGAAGCTTGGCAAGAGCACTCTGTTTAAAAGACAAGCCTTGAAAACTAAGGATACCAGTTACACAGAGCCTCTTATCAGACTGCTTCCGTTCCTCCCACTTAAATTTAGCAAAGTAAAATACTTAGAGGTGGGGAGAAAATGACATGAGAGATTAATGATTATAATACAGTGGTACCCCACTTGATGATTACCTCATTGTATGACAAATCTGGTGTACGATGAGGTTTTGCGATCGCTATTGGGGAAAATCCGCTTGACGATGATCGGTTCCCTGTTTCTGGAACTGATTTTTTGCTTAATGATGATCAAAACAGCTGATCATCGGGTTTCCAAAATGGCTCCCCGCTGTGTTAGGGGTGGATTCTTCTCTCTACAGGGAGCAGAAAATGGCCGCCCTATAGAGGATCTTCGCTTTACGATGAGATATTTCATCCATTAGAATGCATTAACCGGTTTCTAATGCATTCTAATGGGTTTTTTACTTTCACTTAACGATGATTTCGCTCTACAGCAATTTTGCTGGAACGGATTAACGTCGTCAAGTGAGGCACCACTGTATAGTATATTGGATATGGCTAAACATATATACAAGGCAATATACATTTGGCATTACAACATTCAGAGCAATAATGACATAGAAGTAAATGACCACCAGACTTACCGCTGAGTGGCAAAGGTCTGTTCTGTCTTTGTTACATTTATACCCAGAACAACCAATCACATTTCACCATTACAGCTGGTCTTGCTTAACAAACATGCATTACATCATCTTGTTACACCTGTATGCTGTTGGTCATTACATTGGCTTTTACTCTACATTTGTGACTCTGCACTTCCATTACAATATTAAAATTTAACTCCCTGTTCACCAAAAGAACAAAATCCTGACAATCCAAGAAACTGTGAGTACTACACCTGAGTCTTGGTTAAGGAAGGGAGCTGGAGAAATTAGGACAAGCTATGTGAGAGTGAAGATATTTCTCCTATTACTCTGTTAATTCAGTAGGCCCTTCATTACTCTGTTGATTCTCAGGATGTGAAAGTTCTAGGGTTCTGAATTTATTCTACAGCCTCAACATCACCAACAAGAAGGTCCATGATAGTTATTGAACCTAACACAGAAAAAGCTAATGGCAAGCTCAACAGACAAAAAGTTCATATAGGTAAGAGCAGGTCTTCAGATACTGTAGTCCAGGATCATTTAGGACTTTGTCAGTCAACAGCAGCATTTTGAACAGGACTGAGAAACAAACTGGAACTGGTGCTGGCCTTTAAGCTCTAGGCGAGTATATTGAAATAAGTGACTTCTGGACCTGAAAGGCTTTATTTTCAAACAACTGAAGTTTCCAAATGCTGCTCAAAACCAATTCTGTGTAGAATCCATTGCAATACTTTGGTCTGCCAGTCCTCAAAGCACTGACAACTGTGCAAAGGTACCTTTCCTCAAGGAGCATCAGAACTTGTGCACCAGTTGAAATCACTGAACTGTACTTTGTCAGAGATGCTGCTCAGCTGTTTTCCAAAGAGTAGGATCTAATAGCACATTCAAACCAGGTCCTTAAAGAAAATGTAACTCCACCAAGAATACTTCAACACTACCTATTGCTGCCCTGCCACCTCATATTTTGTGTTTTGCCTTTATCAAGTGTGGTGGTTCCCAACTTTGGGTCCCCAGACATTCTTGGACTACCACTCCCAGAATACTTCATCACTAGCTGTACTGGCAAGGGTTTCTGGGAGTGGCAGTCCAAGAATGTCTGGGGACCCAAGGCTGGGAACCACTGATCTATTATATTATGACCCAAGGAAACAGTTTGGGAGGACATTGACTGAATCAACCAAATATGAAGGAAAGGAGTTTCAGAGTTGAATGTAACTGCTAGCAGAAAGCTGATATTACCTTTCAAACCATTCTCCAGTAGTTACATACTGTATATGTCAAACAGTGTAGGAGAGAAACTGGAACTCCGTAGTGGTCCACATATAAACCTCACTAGAGAGAACAGAGGTCTTCTGATGCTACTCTCTTAAATTTGCTTACTGGGTAGAGTCAAAATTGTAACAAATACAGTGCTCCAATTCTCATTTAGACATGTGGCCAAGAATGATACTATAGTTGGTGGATCTATGGCTAGTGCCAGGCTCCTCTCCTTACCTGTCTCCCAATGAATGCCATTGGTCAGGCAACCATGGCAATGTCAGGACCCAGTTTGGTCAAACAGTAATAGAGCCAAATAGTAATAGATCCAAATAATATACAGTGATCAGAACGTCTGACCTCAGCTGTAACCACCAACCTGAGCAGCAGACCTCAAAGGTGGATGTTTATGGTAGCAAGCAATACTTGGTCAAACAATCTGAGACCCAAGATAGTTTTTTCAGAAATAGTCTCAGAATTGACCATCCAAGGTGTTGGGATAACTAGCTCTATTAATAAGGCTTGTGGGAGCTTTTGGCTTCAGTTGTATTTATTTTTTTAATCACAGCTATGAATAGCTATTGCAGAAAATTGAAGAAATAGGCTCAAAACAAATCAATATGATGAGAAAGAGTTCAAAAGGAAGTGAATCTGTACCATTGCCTACTCAATGTGTAGCCTATCATGCTGAATAAAGTCTATCTGCATATATTATAGCCTAGAAGGTGCTTGAATCTCTGCCTCTATTCTTGAAATTCCAAGATGTCAGTGAAAGCAGTTGGTTTATCAAACCTGTAGTGGGCTATCATTTTAACTGATAATCATAATTCTTAAATGCCATCAAGTCAATTCTGACTTATGGCAACTCTTTGCAGGGTTGTCTAAATATAGAGTACTCACAAGTGGTTTACTAGTCCCCTTTTTTAGAGGTGCTATAAACTGTGCAGGTTGCCCAAGGCTACCTGAACTTGGCTGTACTCTCAGGAGGCACTTTGGGGAATTGAAGACCCAGTCACTGGCTCCATCGTCAGATACTAACTCATTGAACTATCCAACCTGCTTTCAACCTTTATAGATCTATATTAAGTTGAATCCAAAAAGAGATATGAAGTGATCTAGATGCTTAACCTTGCTGACGTGATTTACAGGCAGTCTGGTATAGAGAGAATATGGATGTACCAAACTCAGGAATGATGGGAAAACATGGCCCTTAAAAACAATGACAACTATTATAATTTCTCCAGATCCAAGGTTTAACCTTCTGAAGCCAAGAAAAGAAATCCTTTGACCCACCAAATGACCAGCTGAATGTGCAACTCTCAATCTAAGCAGAGGGATCAACAGAGAAGCTGATCCCAACATTCTGAATGCAAAGTAAGTTTGTTGTGAACATAAAAAATTATTCCATGAAGTCCTGCATCATCAGTTGACATGACTGCTGATTTACAGGTTAGGAACTGGGTGGTGATAGTGGCAGCAGTGATGGAGAATTAGTTGCACATCTCTAGACCCAAATGACATTGGAAGGTCATGGAGAAGTTTGCTCTTTCCCACAGGAAGGAAGCTGGCCTCGTGCTCCAAGATTCTGAGCTAATCCATGTGTCTAGGTGTATTTTTTCTGAGTATATATAGACACTAGTCTATTAAATACAAGGGAATGTCACTGTGCGTGATTTCTTGTCATAGCAATAGTTTCTCCCCTTTTTGCAATGTTATGCTACAAAACCGAAATTAAATATCTAACTATTATACAATATAGTCTAACCACTACTCAAATAATTGTCACTAAAATTTGTCTGCCTCTTTGCCTTTTCCAGGTCAAGAAACACTAGATAGATTGCTTTTTGGTACGTCAAAGAATGCATTTTTTTTTTAACAAAAACTGGTAGCACAGGAAATTAAAAGCATCACGCAAATTACTGCAGTCCCCAGTATAATTTAAATGTCCCTCTGGGGCCACCTGATATATGCCGCTTTGATCTCCTCTTCCCCTTGTAAACCACACGTAACCTCTCTCCCCAAATTAAAAACATACAGTTTTTTTGATCTCTAGCCACCACAGTGGAAAATTCATTCGGTTCTGCTATGCCCTATGGCTCCATCCCCTGCTCAAGATGATTCTTTTATTTTCCACAGTGATCTGACTGAATTAGTCAGTGAAATGACCTTTCCTTCTTAGCAGGAGAAACCAGCTCATATTTTGCTGGTTTTATTTGTATTAAAATTTGAGCAAGGATTCAAACTCTTTACTGTAACTCTCCTTACAATTTTGACCCACACATCAGAGTGTTCATTCATGGTGCTCTCAAATTTGAAGTCACAGCATTTGCACACACACACACACACACACACACACACACACACACACACACACACACACACACACACACACACACACACACACACACACACACACACACACACACACACACACACACACACACACACACACACCTCCTTAGGACCATTCATAGCAATATTGGCACAACTTAAATCATGACACAGTGCATAGTATGGGCAATCTGTATTAGCACATGCATAGTGTTTGAAACCTGGGTTGTGGGCAGAGAGAAATACTCATTTTTGAAGTTTTTAATATAAAGTCAGAACAATCAGAATTTGAACCTCCATCACTGTCGTGCCTCACCCAGCGGTATCCTCTTCTGAAAAGGAGGAGGTGGAGGAGCTTCAGGAGTTTAAGCCAGTGCCAGGGGAAGCCAAATCAGAGGAAACGCTATCTGATCCCAGCAGCGCTGGTAGCACTCGCTCAGATGAAGAGACACCGGCCTGGAACATCTCAAGCCCAAGACAACATTGCAAACTAAGCATTTGGGAGAATAATGACCATTCTGATCTGCATGTTGATGCCCCCTGGACATACCTAGGGGTCCATAATGAAGGCAACTGGGGCTATCTCCAAGTCCTTGAATGGCCCCTTCCTTTGGAAATTGGAGAAGATATTGGAACTGTTTCTTTCTTCTCTCTGCCACCTCGGGAGAAGAGCCTCCTTCAGCAGATTGCCCACCCAGGTTTTTCCATTTGTTGTGGAGGTCACATACTGGGTCATGTTCCGTTTTGGATGTTAAAGATCAGCAAGGAACAAACTCATCTTCTGGCAAGCCCAACATTTCCACAGCGGTCTCTTTCTTCTTTCTTTTTACATCCTTTCTAACTGTGGGGCCATGTGCCCTCCTGTAAGCTGAAGATTCCTTTATTTAAGAGTTTCCAGAGTACAGTCTTCCATTTGAAGGGCTGTCTGGTATAAATCTCATTTAAACAATCCATAAGGAGGGAAGTTCACCTTGAAGTTTTTCCCCTACAGTTAGCAGCACTTGAATTCAGTAGGCACATAGCTCTCCCAGTCACAATCTTCCTCTCTTATGAGAGATGCATCATAATTCTGTTTTAAATAATTTTAAAAAAAACTTATTTTTCATCTGTATATAAAAGTTAGCACATGCACTATTGTACAGTGGTGCCTCGACTTGTGAACTTAATCCATTCTGAAATGGTGTTCGTAGGTCGAAATGCTCATAAGTTGAAGCACCATTTCCCATTGAAATGCATGGGAACAGGATTAATCCATTCCAGCATTTTAAATGAATGAATGAATGAATGAATGAATGAATGAATGAATGAATGAATGAATGAATGAATGAATGAATGAATGAATGAATGAATGAACAAGTAAACAAATAAACAAATAAACAAATAAATAAATACACAGAAAGCCCAATTGGAAGGTACTGGGGCTTTTAAAAAAACAACAACCAAAAATAAACAGAGCAAGCCCTGAAGGCTACCAAAAACAAACAACACAGCACAGAAACATAACCCCCCCTCAGCCAAAACCCACCCTGCAAAACCCACCCAGAAGTTTCTAAAAAGCAAAAAGCAGCCCCTTACCAGGCAGACTGAAGCCTCCTCCGATGGCACTCACTCCCTAGCAGATGGCGGCCGGCAACAGGGCCTGGCTGGCTGTGTAGGTGGGGCCAGCCATGATGGAGGGAGCCCTTACTCATGAGTAGACCCACGCCAGGGATGGTCAGGGAGCACACAGGCTTCCCATGCCCGGTGGTGATTCGGAGCCACCCCCACCTCTCCTTCCTCTTCCTGCGCCACAGAGTAAAAAAGTTCCCTGACCCCCCTACTCTAACCATTAGAGTGAAAGAGCTAGAAAGAAGCAGCCTCTTCGCCACCAACGTTTTGAATTTCCTGCCTTTCCCCCCTGCCTTTTTCTGTTCTTACGTCGAAGCTCCGCTTGCAAGTCGAAGCAAAATTTTGCGGTCGGAGCTGTTCATAAGTCAAAATGTTCATAGGTAGGGGCGTTCGTAAGCCAAGGCACCACTGTACTAATCTGTGACCCCTCTTTGGCAGGAAGGATAAGGGAGCTAGACTGTATATGGGAAAGGCCAGCAGTGGTTCCCAACCTTGAGTCCCCAGGTGTTCTTGGACTAAAACTCCCAGAAGCCTTCACCGCTAACTGTGCTGGACAGGATTTCTGGGATTTGAAGTCCAATAATATCTGGGGATCCAAGGTTGGGAACCACTGCTCTACAGTCTGTTATAAGGCCCGTTGATTAGAAGGTTGCCTTCAGCCCGAGTTGAAAGCAAGGAGGAAATGGCTAGATTGCGGTTTGCTGAAATAAGTGTTTAATGGCAGATGTGGCTGTGGTTACACAGACAATTTGAATCAATTTCTGTTCAGACTTTTTCAAAATCAGGTTCAGGTCATGTGATATTTAAACCAGTAGTCACATTCACATGCCCTGAATGGAAATCATTTCATTTCTGGTTATTTGAATTGGTTTTGGAGTCTACACTGCTGAAATTAACTCACTTCCTTTCCTTTCTAGGAACGCACTGTTCTTAAAGGTTTGGGTTTTTATTTTACCTTTTTAAAAGTAAGTAATACAATGATACATCGAGTGTCTAGGAAGTGCCACCTGGTGTCATAATAATTGCTAGAAACTACAGGAGAAACACCGGAGAGGAAGACCCCAGCCAATTAACGATGAAAAACAAATGAGAATGGGGGTGGAGGGGAGGCTTCCAGCTCCTGTGCAGGATGATGCTCCTAGCACATGGAGCATCCTTTGTGTCTAGGTGTGCCTGCTGCTCTGCTGCTTGTCTGCCAGCTTCTTCATTGGTCAAATGAAGAGAACGGGGTGGTTGGTTATAATGTCAAACATATTGATGAAGTGATGCAGCAATAATCATTTTAAGAAAGAATGTAAAAAAAAAAAAAAAAAGTGAAAATAGCTTCCGCCACCCAAAATCTGCATAGGCACAAATTAAAACAGCAGCATTAACATCTACAAAACTGCATTGAACCATATCCATTTTAGAAGAGAGGTATTTTTAAAAGCCCCTGCCGGTCAGTTGAAAAAAAATGTATTCGCAGCCCATATAATTCAATTCCACCCTTGTATCATTTGAATGATAAAATCTAAATCAATTTAAGTGATGCTTAAACGCAGTTCTTATTGCCGGTGTGACTGAAGTCTATGTCAACTTTTATCCTGCTCTGGCAGTCTCACCTTAAGCGCAGCTGGCTACACACTAATAGTGAAATTGGTTGTGTGGCCAGTTGTGCAAAGGGATGTGTGCTAGAGGCTGAAATTTTGCTATGTAATTCCTCCTTACAGTCACAAACGTGAACAGGATTTTGGTCAATGAGAGGAAGTTGCATTGTCACCTTGGTATTACCCCCAAATTTATTTGAGGGCTGAAAATCAGACTTCAAAGCAGTCACTCAGATAAACCTTCCAGAATTTCCTTTTTTTGCATCCAATTTTAATTCTTATTTTATTAACTTTCTGGATTACTCCGCAGTTGAAAAACAGCATATAAGATTGCAATAAATTAATGTACAGTAATAAGTGGCTCACTGTAAGAAGCCTCTCATTCCAGTTCTAGTTGCTTATGACTATAGGAAAATGTAAGAGACAGGATTCTCTTTAAAAATTGATCTACCTATTTTCAGATACAAAGCAAATATAAGCAGCTGTGAGGCAGATGACACACTGCCAGACCCAGTGCCTGAAAAGAGAGCAAAATGTGATAACTGAACCTTTGAAACAAAACTCTTTAATAATTCTCAGGATCCAAATTAAGCAGGTCACTTATCGGCCTCTTTGTATATAAAGCTTGTCAGGTTTTTGTTTCAATCCATTAGTTTGCTGTAGAAAGAGCTTTATACACGATGGAAACCCCCCCCCCACTTAAACTGGGGAGCCATTTATCTCAAGTATTAAAGTCCCAGCCACTTGTGACCATGCAGCACTGATCAGTTAAATCCCCGATGATTCCTCAGAGGGAATGAAGCGTGGTGCTTGGATACTAATGCGTCCCCGGTGATGCATTATTTTTAGTTCTTGTTTGGATTTGCTCATGCTTCCACGAGCCGCTTGGCAAAGTAAGGTCCCAAGGCAGAAATCTTAAAGATAAGTGAGTGCCGCTGACAAGTGGAACCCAATTGTGCCTCCTGGGAACAAGCTGGCACAGCTTCTTCCCATTGCTGAGTTTAGAAAAATGTCCTCTTATGAAGCAAGAAGGGTGGCAGAATGCTAAATGTTACTGAAAACACAGGGTCCTATGAGGCTGTATGTCCTCAGTAGCAATGTTCAGTAGTCAAAATACACTAGAAGGGGTGCCTTGGTCGGAGAAATGGGACCCTGCTACCAAACTTCAAGCAAGCAAAATTATGCAAGTCTTTCTTTCTGCACATTGTGCTCTGTCGTTATTTCAGCTTTGTGTAATTAATCCAGGCCCAGTCAGGAAGAGGTGCAAGTAGGCATTTATGGCACTGAATTGCCTCCTTAGCCCTAACTCTAGAGTTGAGCAAAAACACCCAGCAACCCCCATCTCCAACACGCGCAAACATTTGCTGCCATATTTCAAGTGGCCGAATAGAAAGGGAAATCCGGCTTTTTAAGGGAGAGAAATTATTTGGAAGTTCACGCTTGCTAAGTAACTAAGATTTTTCATATTCTTTCTGAACGTTCAGCTTTGCTTTGCTAGTGCACGATACCATGAACCCCCACTGGCCACCTGCCATTCTGCACCCCCAGACTGGTCCCAAGTGCTGGGAGGAAATTATTTTACTGGATTGCAACTCCTATGCTAGTTTAAGGACATGGGGAGTTGTAATGAGGAGCTTTGTGGTGATGCTGTGGTTAATCCACAGTACTAAAGTGAAGACTTTGCTCATGACCTGAGTGTAAGGAAATCCTCTTTGAGCTAACTGGCTGAGCTTTCTTTAGTCATTACCCACTCACTTTCAAATGTATCTTCACAATCATTAGGGCATGAAAATGTGCAGCGCTTTGACTTTCTGCTAAAATTCATTTTGCTATGCAGTAGAAGTACAGAGATTCAGAGTCCACCCAAAGTCTCTTGAATAGACACTTAAAGTCACAGTAACCGAGACATTTGTAGCAGAAAGAGTAAGAAAAATTATTTACAGTTGCTTGAAATTTCAGATTGGCATATGCTGCTTCCTTTACTGCACACATACTTAGCAACCAACTGAACAAATCAACAACAAACCAATGCCACCAGTTAAGGATAGAGCAGAAAAAGAATACTCAGAAGAGTAGTGTAGCTTTCTTTGAAACAGAAGGCTGGAAGGAATGATTGCTTAGTGTTGTATAGATAGACAATCATGCCAGCCCAGTAAACTCCCTCCTAGTCACACAAACCACAGACAACATGCAAGCTGGCAAACAAAATTCCAACAGAAACTTACTTTTCTTGAGGATTATTGCTGAAAGCTTTATAATAAGGATTTTTTTGCCAGGATACCATCTGACTGTTATCACAGCATACACGGTCTGGGCATACACCCCATAGGTCATTAAAAAAACCACTAATTTATGTTATGAAATCTACTGGAAAATGAAATTAAGGATTTTTTTTTTCCAAACAGGAGTTCTGAAAAATAGAAAAAGACCCTTGGTAAACTATGCCAAAGGTCTTTTAATCTGGCATTCTGTCCATAGACACACCCTTTGGAAAAACTCATGAAGAAAGCATGCCATTTGTCCCCATCTTCAGAGATATAATGTATCTGACCATGATGCTTACTTACAAAGCCCTAAACAGTTTAGGACCTCGATACTTGATGGAACGCCTTCTCCCACCAAGATCTACCCGTGTCACTCGTGCAAGCCAGGAGGTGAGGCTGAGGAGCCTAACGCCGAGAGAGGCCCGGAAGGAAAAGACCAGAAATAGGGCCTTCTCGGCGGTGGCTCCTCGCCTCTGGAACAACTTACCTCCTGAGATTCGCGCGGCTCCCTCGCTGGGCATGTTCAAGAAACAACTAAAAACGCTGTTGTATAAGCGGGCCTTTCCAACAGAAAACTCCTGACGATTTTCTCTCTATATCTTTTAATTTCTATCTCTCTTAAATTGTAATGTTTTTAAAATTATGTTGTTGTTGCTTGTTGTAAGCCGCCTAGAGTGGTCTAGTACGACCAGATAGGCGGGATAGAAATAAAATAAAATAAAATAAAATAAAATAAAATAAAATAAATAAATAAATAAATAAATAAATAAATAAATAAATAAATAAATAAATAAATAAATAAATAAATAAATAAATAAATAAATATTTAGCTATCACTGCTGATAGCCATCACTAGACCTATCCTTCAGGATTTGTCTAACCTTTTTAAAGAACTATCAAAAGGAAAGTGCTTAAACTATACCTCTATTTCATTAAGTTCATGCATGATTCTGTTACAGAAATAAGCATCAGAGCTGAGCAGGCTGGCATATAAGAATGCAATCATAGTCATGTGGAATCATATGGAGCCACATGCAAAAATACAATGGTGTGATCCATTCATAGAAGTAAAGTTCTGGAGTAGGCAATACCTTTTTTTGGGTCACGAAAAAAGTTGTAAGCAAAGTGATTTTTCATGTTGTACAACACTCTTCATTCAAAGGTGGTATAAAATTCGATGTTCAAGCAGAAAGTTCAAAAATTAGGCCCCATGTGATGCCCGCGATGTATGCCGTCAGACCACCAGGGGATAGGGAGGAGCGGAGTTTTACATTCTAGATGGAAGAGAGGTGGCACAAAGGCATCACTTTACAGGCTCCCACCTCACTGAGGACAAAGGCTTAGCCTCCCCCCCCCCCGGGCAGATCTGCTAACCGCCCTATTCATGACTGCATCTGCGGTAGTCTTGCAGCAGAAAAACGTGGAGCTGATGTCAATCTCGTTAGAGCCATCATCTGTCCTGCCATGAAGTTAGCTGAGTTTGGCTAACCAGAACAAATGCTTCTTCCAGGAGGGGCAGTTGTACCCTTTTAAAAGTTATCGGCTAAGTGCTGATCTTAACAGCAGCTCCTGGGCATGCATGTGTCATCCTTATCTCACAATGCACAAGTGCAAACAGTTTTCCCCCCCTAGGAGTTCAACACCTTTTTGTCACACCCACATCCCTTCATTTATTTTGTGCCACTTTGTGCTGGCTCCCTTCTCAGCCCAAAGCTGGCTGTTCCCCTCTTTTTTTCTGTTTGAAAGGACTTTTAGCACCTCTATCCCAAAGTGTATGTGTGGGCGGACAATAGTTTACTGTAATGGCCCTTCTCCAATCTTTAGAAAAACAACAAGAGACAAAGCAGGTGATTGTGGGAGGAAGGGAAGATGCCAGGTGGCAGAGAAATTGATAGGGCAGGGGCAGCAACGTCTGGAAGTCACTGCAGGGGCACAGACAGCAACCCATAACACTGGATGCCAAGAGTATCTTTGGGAACTCGCCATTGGCCCTCTCCAAGTCAGTATTCAGAAGTTCCATGACAAAATACCCATAACAGCCTGTTGATCTGCTAAAAGGAGACAACAAGAGGGATGGGGTTTTAGTGCCTCAGGAGCTGCTTGCCTCCCTACACCTATCTCACTTTAGGGAGAAACCCAGTTCAGATATAAAGCCAATAACTAGGAGTAAATTGCATATTTTCTCAGAACCAAGGAACTCTCAGAGACGGGACGGGAGACAAAAAAGTAGTACAAAGGCCTCATTTGGAAGAGCCAGGTGTAGCACTAGCAAATATTTGCAAATAACAAATCATCATCATCATCATCATCATCATTGTGCCATTTCTGACTTACAGCGATCCTATCCAGGGTTTTCTAGATAGATAAAACACTCAGAGGTGGTTTACATTCCCTTCTTCTGGGAGCACCCTGGGACTGTGCAGTTTGCCCAAGGCCACACAGGCTGGCTCTACTCACAGGCGGTATAGTGGGGAATCGAACTTCCAACCTCTGGATCCACAGGCAGATACCTAAACCACTGAGTATCCAGCCAGGTTAACAAATAATAGTTAAAAAGAGACACTAACAAATTTATGTTACATATGCACATATGAACATGAATATTTCAAGCACACATGTAAATAACTCTCAAAAACAAACTGGAACCACAGGATTAAATCCTTAGGTCAACAAAACATTTCCTTGCAAGCCAACTATCATTGCTAATTATTAATAATTTTGTGATGATTTTTTTGTAGCTGCACAAAATAATATATCTTAGAAACTGATTCTTCGTAGATCTTGGGCCAATTGCTTAGGAAACAACATTGTAGTGGTATGAAGGAGAGCCTTTGGATTGCCTTGGTCGATCAAATGTAAGTATGGTATTGATTAGAATATGAGTGTGGCCTGAAAAAAAATATCATTAAGAGCATTCTGAAATATGGCTCTTCATAGTGCTGGAGATCAAGTGCTAATTTGCAAATAAAGTGAGTGGCCCTCCACAATATTGCTTTTGGAGGTAGGGAAGGGTGACACACTTCTGTTTTCAAAGAGACACACTGTGTGAACTCAGAACAATGTCTCTGTGTGGAAGCCCCTGTCATAGCCATCATGGTTCATAGGCAGCACCTTCTCAAGCAGAATTATATAGTCCATGTGCCAGATGCCCTTCCCTGGATGATATTGTGATACCTGCAGCTCTCCAGAAGAAAAAGGAAAAAATTGACATTTTTAATCAAATCTCCTCCATAGGAGGACTGCACCCTAGGAGGCATGGTTCATCTCCAAATTAAGGTAAAACTCCCCATCTTGAATTAGTAAAAGAAAAGGTAACGACGACAACAGTGACAAATCATTGAAGTTGTGTTGTGGGGTTTTTCTCCCCAGAGAAAAGGGACCTTAAGAGGTTCTGCAGCTCAAAAAAAAAAAAAAAAAAAAAAAATGAAACCCCTAGATACCTAGATAATAATCATGTGCTCTCAAGTCAAATCTGACTTATGGCAACCCTCTTCAGGAATTTTCAGGTAGAGAGTACTCAGAAGTAGTTTTGCATTTCCCTTTTTCTGGGGGTGCCCTGGGACTTCACAGCTTGCCCAAGGACACACAGGCTAGCTCTCCTCACAGGAGGCACAGTGAGGAATCGAACTTCAAACCACAGGCAGATACCTAAACCACAGGAGACATAGTAGGGAATCACACTCACAACCTCTAGCTCCACAACCAAACACCTAAACCATACAGCCATCTCCATGCTGGTAAACATGTTGTGTATCTTGTTTCTTAGGCCCATGATGGTAAACCTTACATAACATAATGCTGTCTTCATCTGTGCGCCCACTTCCAGATTTCTCTACCTTTTGGATCCCGATCTGTACCCAAAACAATCCTTTGAGAATGTGGGTCAGAAGCTGCAGCCACTGGTCTAGAACGGGCCATCGGATAATAAATGCAACCTATTCCAGGAGTATCCATGGCTGTTAAGAGTAGTATGAACCGAGAAACAATAATAAAACAGAGGGCTAGCAAAGTTAATTTGCTGCAGCAATAACAGATAGCTTTGTGGAAATGTAAGGATCACAAAATTCATAGCATATAAGGATTTATGGTCTAGAGGACACTTAACCAGGTGTTATAGGTCACCATATGGGAGGCTGGAACTTAACATGAAGCAGTTACAGATTAGATAAAGAACAGGTGGAGATACACTGACATTGTTAAAAATGTCATCTTCACCAAAAATCCTTAGCACTGTATTTTTTGCTTGCATACGTGAGGGAGTTGCAGCCAGAGCAACTGGCGGGTGATGTGCCCTCAACCCACAGCACCCTGAGAACATGGGCAGAGCTGACACTCTAGGCTCACGGAAAGGTGGGGGGGAGGAAAGCCCCGGTGTTTCTGGAGAGTGGGATGAGAGGGAACAGCTGGCCAGAGGAGAGGAGGGCAGGCTAGCATGGAGGCAAAACTCTGGGACCTTCTGGGTCTGTGACACCAAGTGAGGTGTTGGCTGAGAAGGAGACCTGAGCATTTGTTTGGGGTTTTGTGAAGACCAGTTTGAGAATAAGCAATATTGAACAGGATGGAAGACTTACCTCTGTATAACAACACCACATATTCAGTAACATGTACTACTGCCAAGACCCTCTGTGAAAGAGCTTTAGGTCTGGTGCCTACAATTACCTTGTAATACACTAACTGCAACCCCACAATAACAGAACTTTTGTCTGGAGTTCAGATGCTGGACAGAATTGATATCTTGATGAGCAAATGACAGATTATGCTAGAATCCTTTCACACATTCCTCCCATGTGTAGGAGCCACTGATGGCCCAATCCTCCATGGATGTATGGAATGCATTTTTGGTGGCGCTGCAGGTTAAACTGCTGAAGCCTCTGTGCTGCAAGGTCAGAAGACCTGCAGTTGTAAGATCGAATCCATGTGACAGAGTGAGCCCCTGTCACTTGTCCCAGCTGCTGCCAACCTAGCAGTTCAAAAGCATGCAAAATGTAAAAATGCAAGTAGATAAATAGGTACCACCTCAGTGGGAAGGTAAACAGTGTTATGTGTGTAGTCGCACTGGCCATGTGACCATGTAGGATTGTCTGCGGACAAACACTAGCTCTATGGGTTGGAAACAGAGATGAGCACCGCTGCCTAGAGTCGGACACAACTGGACAAACTTGTCAAGGGGAACCTTTATTTTTACCTAAGGTAGTAGCCATTACTTTGTCTTGTGACAGCAAATTATCAAATACCCTTTTGAGATATTTGAACTAAACAGCCTTAGAATACAATTTCATTAACGCTCCCTTTGTAGCATCCTTGCTGAATGGACCATTCTCTTTCTGTGGGAGAATCCGAGGTGTAGTTGACCATGTTATGTCTTCTTCCTCTTTTATTTGTTGTGCCAATTGGAACAGGAGGCAGGAATGTTGCTATGGCAACTTCTAGAGTAGAGATGGGGACAAATATAAATATGGATCAGTTTTTCTGACGAATATACTGTAGCCGATTCATCATATATTCATTGATTTGTATTTGTAAAATTTTAAATCTGGACAAATATGGCCTGACGAATCTTTCCTCGGTTTTATTCATCAATCCGTTCATATTCGTCTATATTTGTTACCCCTTTGGGGGGCCTCTCTGAGCTTGCTGGCACCAATTCGAAGCTCGGGCCAATCAGGACAAAGATCCTGGATTGGCATGTCCAGCAGCCAATAGCGCTGCTGAAAGGTGTATCTACTTTTACAGATGATTCATATAAGCTTTTCCCGTCCGGCCGTTCCACATTTGCTGTTAATGCTCTCCGGATTGAGAACAGTTGCTACTCGCTGGCTTGGTGGTGCTCTTGCGGTTTCGCTTTTGCGGCAGAAAGCAAAGACTTATGTTTTTCTTTTTCATCATCATTCATCAATCATCATCAACTTTACTGGGACTTTGGGGAGGGATTTCAGGTAGTTTAGGCTTCTTCTTCAGAAGGGCTTCATTTCATTTCAAATTCAAATCAACCAAACCTTTTTTTTTTCCTGGAGGCTTGTGTGTGTGTATCGTCTGGGGGGGGACTGTTATCATGTGACTGTGGAATCTCTTTTCCTTTATATTCAGTTTTCATTTTAGAGAGGCTTGTGGCTCTCAGGGAATTTGGTGGGTGGTTGGATCCATCATTCCTTTTTCTTCCAAGACTTAGCTGGCAGGGCTTTTCTTTTTGGACTTTTTTTGGCTTATCTGCCACAGTGAGTTGGGGGGAAATTTTCTTAATTACGTTATACTGAGGGGGGGCTTTGTTTAGGCAGGCAGGTCACATTTTAGTAAAAGAACTACACCACCATCATTCTAAAAATAAAATTTATACACACACTCTGACCCTCTATTAGCTTCCTTCCTCAATCTCCATTGCTTTATTTGTTTACAGTAGTTGGTTTGTTAGGCAGGCAGTAGAAAATGAAGGGATTTCTTCAGGGGCAATCCAATGGGAAGAAGGCTGTGAAGCTATGCAGGATAGGTAGCAGCACCGGCATCACAACCACCACGTGCACAACCATGTATATGACAACCAGTGCCACTGTTCCTCCTCTGGTGGCCTTGCAGGCAGGCATGGAACCAACGCTTCCAGAGGTGCCAAAAGAACTGCCGCTCCTCTTCCCAGAGGAATCTGAGGAGTTACTGTTTTCTGAAGATCCCCAGTCCAATTTGGAACCAGTAACAACAGGGCAGGCTTCACAGCCCCCCACCCCATCCCTATCCCCAGAGTCATCTGTTCCCTCCTCCCAGACCAGCAGCACCCCTGGGACACAGAGTTCTTCCCAGACCAGCAGTCAGGGGCAGGCAGTGGGTCCTCGTTTGGACAAACATCACAGAGGGGCCATGTGGGATCATTTCATGGTGCTCAGAGATGACCCACGGGTTACGTAGTCCTGGCGGGCTAAGTTTGTTCCACCTTTTGCCTCCCTGCTGGGATACATAGTCCCAGCAGAATAGGTTTTGCAGAACTCTTGCCTGGCATGGGTTAAACCAGATCAGCTCTGCAATCTGAAGCCAGGTGATATGGTGATGGGGTGACGCACAGACAGCCTTTGGGTGGGGCAAACCCAGGCTGGCCCTCTTGGCATCCAAGCCAAAACCCTCTCTTGGCACACCAAAGCCAATTCTACCCTACTTTGCTGCTGCCAACTTACCTCAGTGCCCCGACGGGGCCCCAAAGTCTGCTTTCCAGCTGCTGTGTGCCTCAGTGCCCGATGGGGCAACACACTCTACTTTGCTGCTACCAACTTACCTCAGTGCCCCGATGGGGTCCCAAAGCCTGCTTTCCTGCTACCATGTGCCTGAGTGCCCGATGGGGCAACACACTCTACTTTGCTGCTGCCAACTTACTTCATTGCTCCAATGGGCCCCCAAAGCCTGCTTTCTGGTGGCCGTGTGCCTGAGTGCCTCATGGGGCAACACTCTCTACTTTGCTGCTGCCAACTTACCTCAGTGCCGCAATGGGGCCCAAAAGCCTGTCCAGGCATTGCCCCATCACACAGCTTGAGACTGCAGAGTTTATCTTGTGCCAACAACAAACAACATCCCCTTTCTTCATCAATAGCAAAACAAACAACACCATCACACGGCTTCAGATTCAGATTGCAGAACTGATCATCTGGTTTTCCAAAGCTGTCCTCCTGGCTTTCCTGTGCCAAGAGGGCTGGGCCGACCCAAGCCCTTCCTGGTAGTCAAAAACAGCATACTTGACTAAATAATTAATTCTTTCTGGAGGCTTTTCTTTCATATGCCGCCTTGATGGCAACACCACCCTCTTACTCATCGTTGTTGAAGATTTCTGCCACTACACACCCAATGGGCAAAGCCTACTTTGCTGCCAATTGCCTCAGTGCCCAATGCCTATTAAGACATGCTTTCCCGCCTACTTTGGAGCCAACTACCTCAGTGCTTGATGCAGCAACACACTCTACTTTGCTGCTGCCAACTTCCTCAGTGCCCGATGGGGCAAGACACAGTGCTTTGCTGCTGCCGCCCACTACTGCAGTGCCTGATGAGGCAACACACTCTGCTTTCAGCCCCATGCCAACTCAGTAGGTAGGCAGAAGTTGGAACAAACTACCCTAACAAATTAGCTCAACTCACCAGTGGCCCAGTGGATTAACCGCTGTAGTAGCAGTGTGGCCAGGCTTTGCCCCACCCAAAGCCTATCTGCGCATCACCCAAACATGCCAAGAGAGCCATTTAACCCTTTTGACTGGCACAACCAGAACCAGTCCCTGCACCCCCAAACAAGCAAAGGGGGCCATTCAGCTCTCTTGGCTGACCCAGACTGAGCGGTAAGAAAAATGAATAAATAGTTGCTCTTGCACAACTAAAGTGTACAAGAGCAAAGTGTTGGGTGATGCCCATAATGTGCCAAGACAGAGGGCTGTCCGACCATGTTGGCACACCCAAAGCTGGGCTCTCCCCCATCCAAGCCTGTCCAGACATCACCCCATCACCCCATCACCCAGCTTCAGATGGCAGAGCATGTCTGGTTTTCTACCCGAGCATCTTTCTTTCTTTGAAGGTAGTCAGCAAGTCTAGTTAGATGTTGGTGGACAGGTGAGTCTCCTAGGCCAAACTCTGCCCCACCCAAAGCCTGTCCGGGCATCCCCCGTGTCCGGGAGTCCCCGTGCCAAAGAGGGCCTGTCTCAGCCCCACCCAATTCCTGTTCAGGCATCATCCCATATGTTATGAGTGCAGCCGAAGATCCGGAACCTGAAGGGTTAACTGTAGCTGAGGAGAATGCTGAGCAATTAGAAATACAAACACCTGAATCGCCTCCAGATTCTCCTCCCCCAGTATACAGGCTGAGGGCCAGGCTTCAGGGAAGACTTATGATGAAAAGGTCAGAGGATCGCTTGAAAGCTGCCAGCAGAAACATCTGATCAACTAGCCCTGAGTTCTGACAGGATGAAAAGGCTTCCAGCAGGCTGTTTTTACTATATAAGCAACTCTCAGACAGCTGAAAATCCATGGAAGCAATGAGTCAAACCTCTGGCTTGCATCCATGCTCCTGACAACCTTGAACCTTGTTCTCTGGACCCTTGGCTTTGGACTCTGACCCTGGACTATGTTGTGTGAGTTGGCTTTGGTATTTGGTTATTGGCTCTGCATTCCCTGAATTCTTGATATAGGACTGACTTATCGGACTCTGCTGTTGTAACCCCCGGGAACGTGACACCATCACCCTGTCACCCAGCTTCAGATGGCAGAGCTTGTCTGTTTTTCAACCTGTGCCAAGGGGGGGCAGCCTGTCTAAGTCTCCCCAAACCTCTGAGGGCTCTCTATTATATCCGGGCAGTCTCAGCAGCCAAGTTGCAAGCAATCCCCAGCTTTCTAGTTCTAAATGAGCATCTTTGTCGCCCCATCACCCGGCTTCAGATTGCAGAGCTGATCTGTTTCTGGCAGCCCCATGGATTAACCACTGTTAATAGCACTGACCCTGTTCAGCTGATGGTGCTGATGGTGCTGTTGGAAGTTACAAGCAACCTCAGTTGCCTCCTAAGGCAAAAACCTTTCCTTTGCAGGCAAATCTGATGTTGCTGAAGAAGACCAGAGTCTGCTCTGCTGCCTTTTGCCTCAGTGCCCCAATTTGGGGGGGGGGGGGGGCAAGACATGGTACTTTGCTGCTGTCAATTACCTCAGTGCCCAATGTGGCCAAAAAAAGCCTGCTTTCCTGTTGCCAACTTCCTCAGTGCCCGACGGAGCCAAAAAGCCCGCTGTGCTGTCAAATACCTCCTTGCCTCCAGTCCTCCTGAGGGCAAACTCTACTTCACTGGCAAATATAGTGTTGTGCTGAGCTGAAGACAAACTTGATGCCTCATGCATGCCTCTGCCAAAGGGACCTCTCATTCTGCTGGGGCTATGCCATGGGCTTCTGTGCCGTGTGATAAACTCTCCTGGTGGGACCCATTTTGTGGGTGAATAACTTGGAGTTCTGATATCTAGTCTTCACCAAAGTTGGCAAGCTTGTTGGGGAAAGACATAGGAAACTCTGTTATGACTCTGGAGTCTCTAAGTACTGGGGAGGAGTTTTCTTGGGGGGACCTCTTTGTGACTATATAACTCAGGGGTTCATGATCCAATGTTCACTAAACTTTCAGGGATTGTAGAAAGGCATCGGAGAAAGCTTCCCTGCAAATTAGATGTCTCTAGGCCATTGGGGGCCAATGTTATAACTGTTTAAATTGCAGATAAATTGACAGAACAATTCATTAATTCGTCAAATAATATTTGTATATTCGTATTTGTTGATTCATTAACCTTGATGAATAACAGATCAAAATGAATCACCATTTTTTTTTATTCGTCCCCATCTCTAATCTAGAGGTTACCACTAATATCAAATAGGAAGTGTGGTAAATGCTGTTTGTAGGCAGACTGGGATTCAGACTGTTTGCTGAACTATTCTATATAACAGATTAATAGAAATCAATGCAAAAATCACAAACAAGGAATTAAGAATAAAAGGCATTATAGTGTTTGCTGCAGACAATTTCCCCATATCTAATTTAGTTGCTCATTTGTTTTGCCTTTTTGCATATTATGTGTATCTACATTCTCATTTTCACAGTTATGACTGAAATACATATTCACAAGGGAGTTAGTAACTGTATTTTTTTCATTTTTGCATTTGTACTGATCTGTATTTTATGAAGCATTTGTCTGGTTCTCTTAGAATTGTGCTTGACATTACTTATTAGGAAAACATGTTCGACGGGAAAACTGCTACAGTAAGAAGTGCTGCAAACCTATTGCCCATATTTAAAAAAAGAAACTGAAAGAAAATTGTGTTATTGACAAAAATTGGAACATTAATTTTAAAATAACTCATTCCGTTATTCATTATATTGGATAATGTTATTGGTACTGGTACTCCATCTGCAAAAGTAAATTATTCTGTTATCTCTGTATTGCTAGGTGGTGGCAGCAGGAAAACAGGCTCTTTTGGCCCCATTGGGGCACTGAGGCAAAATGCAACCAAAGTAAAGCTGGTGGTTTCTTGACATGCCCTATATCTGATCTGGAATTGCACAATTATTCCTGCTCCACCTTGTTTGAACATTCTGCTCAGATGCCAATGGCCATTCTTAGGAATGTGTTTTCTATGGTGTGTTTAAAAGAGTTTTACCCCACCTTTCCCTTCAAAAAGGACCCAAGGCAGCATATATCATTAAAATACAATATTTAATACATTTTCAATGTGGATTAAATAGAATTGGACACTGGAGGGCACAAGTGAGCAACTTCATTTATTTTGCTGCACCAGTAATTGTAACAATTACACATTAGTGACACCCACTGTTTTGTAGTGTATAGAGTAATGGACAAGGGCTTAGGAACTATTGTTGTTATCTGCCATCATGTTGCCTATGAATGAGTGCTCTCCAAAATGTCCTGTCCTCAACAGCCCTGCTCAGCTCCTGTAAAACTCAAGTCTGTGGTTTCCTTTAGGTAGTCAATCCATCTCATATTTTGTCTTCCTCATTTCCTGCTGCCTTCCACATTTCCCAGCACTATTGTCTTTTCTAGAGAATCATGCCTTCTCACAATGTGCCCAAAGAAGGGCAGTCTCTGTTTTAACATTTCTGCCTCCACAGTTCAGGGTTGATTTGATCTAGGATTCACTTGTTTGTCTTTCTGGGAGTCCAGAGTATCTGCAAAGCTTTTCTCCAGCACCACATTTCATATCAATTTATTTATTTTTTCTTGTCAGTTTTCTTAACTGTCCAGCTGCCACACTCATATATGGTGATCAAGAATACAAGATTGTCGATTATCTTGCTCTTTGTATCTAGTGACACATCTTTATACTTGATGATCTATCCTAATTCTTTCATTGCTCACGTTCCTAGTCTCAATCTTCTTCAGATTTCTTGGCTGCAGTCTCCATTTGAATTGATGATTGAATCAAGGTATACAAAATAGGATCACACTTGATTAGGAAACATGGTACCACTCTGGCTTCAGGAATTTCTGGGCTCCCTGCCAAGTCCATTTCCTTAGCAACAGTGCTGCTGCTAGCTTCAGCTGCTGAAGACTGAAGAAGAAATACTTTTTTAGGCTGACTAAAATACCTATTCTTTTGAGTTTCACATTGAGACCAAAATGTCCCACTTCTCCACAGGAGAAACATTTCTTATTGACTTTAAGTTCAGAATAAAGAGTTTTATTAACTTTTCTCTCAGGAATATTTGATTTCAGGGGACTGTGCTCTGGGGATGAGGGTTTGGCTCTAAAATTGCTTCCCTTGGCTTTCTCCTGACTGAGGTAACTTTTGTTTTTACTGGATTTACTGTAGTCCCACTCTTTCCTACCAAAGTTTACCTCAGAAAATCAAGGATATCTGATCCCACTAATAGAATCAGCATATTCAGATGCTTGTAGCACTGATTGGTTCAAAATTGGGAAAGGAGTACGACAAGGCTGTATATTGTCCCCCAGCTTATTTAACTTATATGCAGAATACATCATGTGGAAGGCTGGACTGGAGGAATCCCAAGCAGGAATTAAGATTGCCAGAAGAAATATCAACAACCTCCGATATGCAGATGATACCACCCTGATGGCAGAAAGTGAGGAGGAATTAAAGAACCTTGTAATGAGGGTGAAAGAGGAGAGTGCAAAAAATGGTCTGAAACTCAACATCAAAAAAACTAAGATCATGGCCACTGGTCCCATCACCTCCTGGGAAATAGAAGGGGAAGATATGGAGGCAGTGTCAGATTTTATCTTCCTGGGCTCCATGATCACTGCAGATGGAGACAGCAGCCATGAAATTAAAAGACGCCTGCTTCTTGGGAGGAAAGCAATGACAAATCTCGACAGCATCTTAAAAAGCAGAGACATCACCTTGCCAACAAAAGTCCGAATAGTCAAAGCTAGGGTTTTTCCTGTCGTGATGTATGGAAGTGAGAGCTGGACCATAAAGAAAGCTGACTGCCGAAGAACTGATGCCTTTGAATTGTGGTGCTGGAGGAGGCTCTTGAGAATCTCCTGGACTGCAAGGAGAACAAACCTATCAATTCTAAAGGAAATCAACCCTGAGTGCTTACTGGAAGGACAGATCCTGAAGCTGAGGCTCCAGTACTCTGGCCATCTCATGAGAAGAGAAGACTCCTTGGAAAAAACCTTGATGTTAGGAAAGTGTGATGGCAAGAGGAGAAGGGGACGA
The DNA here is from genome assembly GCF_051106095.1 of Pogona vitticeps. Classification (NCBI taxonomy): domain Eukaryota; kingdom Metazoa; phylum Chordata; class Lepidosauria; order Squamata; family Agamidae; genus Pogona; species Pogona vitticeps. The sequence continues at coordinate 110,611,172 of NC_135785.1, forward strand.
CCGAGGATGAGATGGCTGGACAGTGTCTGTGAAGCAACCAACATGAATTTGACACAACTCCGGGAGGCAGTGGAAGATAGGAGGGTCTGGTGTGCTCTGGTCCATGGGGTCATGAAGAGTCGGACACGACTAAACGACTAAACAAAAACAAGCACATTTTTAGGATCCTTGTCCTTGACCAGATAATGCAATTCCCCTGGCAAAATTAAATAAAATTGTTCTAGTCCAAACACATTTTTCATTTGGTCTAAGGAGGTGACATGTTCCTGTTCCAACCATTCAATGAGATACTGTGTCAAACGTGCCCCAAGCTGAGCAAAAGACTCCTCAGGTTTCTTTGAAATTGATCTAAATTTCCTTCTGAGGTGCTCTGAATGAATCCCAAATTGGGAATACTCCGTCTTTCTATAAACTAATAATAATAATAATAATAATAATAATAATAATAATAATAATAATAATAATAATAATAATAATAATAATAATAATAATAATAATAATAATAATAATAATAATGGTTCTTTTCCCTCAAAAAAGCCAAAAGTTTAAGCCTTTTTCTCTCTTTCACTTGTAACTAGGTTACGCTTTTCCAAGCAGCTGGCCTCAGCTACTCCCAGACTCACAACCCTTGTCACAATAGTTCCCTGTCTGGGCGATTCTTGTCTCCAGACACAAGAACAACTTTTGCTTAACCTTTGTTATCACCTCAGATCTATCCTGACCTAGGCTTCCACTCTATCCGCCACTGCTCTTTATCCTCAGAGCTCTGGATTTTGAGCTAGCCACTAGGTCTTGTAAATTCTGAGGTTTAAAAAATGGTCCTTCTTGACTAGGTATTTTCCTTCTCTTAGGATTCCCCAGATCTGGGTTCAGAAGCCCCAAAATTAAGTCTTCACGAAGACTCTAACGGGTAACCACTTCTTGCCACAGATCCTAATCCCTGCTAGCTAGGAATACCTTTTAACTCAAGCCCATTCAACTTTTCACTGGATTGCTTTGGATCCCAGCGCTGTGCCACCAATTTGTCACAATTCCCACGTTCCCCCTGCTTGTTTCACCGAACTAGGAGCTCACACTACATGCCCCTGAGCTGCCACCAGTTGATTACATCAACATTATCTATTTTTAATAATCGAGGTCCAGCCCATATGTCACTTTAAAACAGGGGTCAGGGAACTTTTTTACCTTTTACCACCCAAAAAATTTATATACGCCGACATTACCCCTTTATTTGAAAGGAAGGAAATCATACATTATTTGAATTAAAAATATTATTGAATCTACACAGTCTGTGTACTGAAGTAGCAGGATCACAAATTTAATAAAGATGTGCACTATTTTTGCTGGAACACATTTCACACAAGCCATGGGGTGGTATAGGGAGTAGTAATGTGTCCAATGTGCCTAGCAAGTTGCATTAAATTTTTGATAGCTTGCAGAGGATATAATCATCATCAATGGCTGCCAGAGTGGTGCTAGCAATGTTGTGCTTGCTAGAGACAGCCAACGCGGGGGGGGGGGGGCTTTCCCTACCAATTTAATCATTCTGTGTGTGGTGTGCAAAAAGGAACAAATCAGGCTAAAGGTCATGTCACCCACAGCCCAACATCAAAAGATCTGTGCGCTATTTTTTTTATCATAATCAATGGGAAACTCAGCAGTAGCCAGAGGATTGGAAAAGATCAGTCTACATCCCAATCCCAAAGAAGGGCAGTGCCAAAGAATGCTCCAACTACTGTACAATTGCACTCATTTCACATGCTAGCAAGGTTATGCTCAAAATCCTCCAAGGTAGGCTTCAGCAGTATGTGGACCGAGAACTCCCAGAAATACAAGCTGGATTTCAAAGGAGCAGAGGAACTAGAGACCAAATTGCTAACATGAACTGGGTTATGGAGGAAGCCAAAGAGTTCCAGAAAAACATCTCCTTCTGCTTCACTGACTATGCAAAAGCCTTTGACTGTGTGGACCACAGCAAACTATGGCAAGTCCTTAAAAAAATCGGAGTGCCTGACCACCTTATCTGTCTCTTGAGAAATCTGTATGTGGGACAGGAAGCAACAGTTAGAACTGAATATGGAACAAGAGATTGGTTCAAATTTAGGAAAGGAGTACAACAAGACTGTATATTGTTCTCCTGCTTATTTAACTTATAGCCTGGACTAGAGAAAACCCAAACTGGAATTAAGATTGCTGGAAGAAATATCAATAACCTCAAATATGCAGATGATATCACTCTGATGGCAGAAAGTGAGGAGGACTTAAAGAACCTCTTAATGAGGCTGAAAGAGGAGAGTGCAAAAAATGGTCTGAAGCTCAACATCAAAAAAACTAAGATCATGGCCGCTGGTCCCATCACCTCCTGGGAAATAGAAGGGGAAGATATGGAGGCAGTTCAGATTTTATCTTCCTGGGCTCCATGATCACTGCAGATGGAGACAGCAGCCATGAAATTAAAAGATGCTTGCTTTTTGGGAGGAAAGCGATGACAAATCTTGACAGCATCTTAAAAAGCAGAGACATCACCTTGCCAACAAAAGTCTGAATAGTCAAAGCTATGGTTTTTCCAGTAGCGATGTATGGAAGTGAGAGCTGGACCATAAAGAAGGTTGACCGCCGAAGAATTGATGCTTTTGAACTGTGGTGCTGGAGGAGACTCTTGAGAGTCCCCTGGACTGCAAGGAGAACAAACCTATCCATTTTGAAGGAAATCAATCCTGAGTGCTCACTGGAGGGACAGATCCTGAAGCTGAGGCTCCAATACTTTGGCCATCTCATGAGAAGAGAAGACTCCCTGGAAAAGACTCTGATGTTGGGAATGTGTGAGAGCAAGAGGAGAAGGGAACAATGGAGGACAAGATCGTTGGACAGTGTCACTGAAGCTATCAACATGATATTGACTCAACTCTGGGTGGCAGTGGAAGACAGGAGGTCCTGGCGTGCTCTGGTCCATGGGGTCACAAAGAATCAGACACAACTTAACGACTAAACAACAACATTTATAAAGTTATCAAGTATATTGAAATCCTGGACTTGTTTCCTCCAAAGTAAACCACCCTCAGAAAAGCAGCTACAGTGGTGCTTTGCTTGACAATGTTAATTCGTTCCAGCGAAATCACTGTAGAGTGAAAACATCGTAAAATGGAATAAAAAAGCCCATTGAAATGCATTGAAACCCATTCAATGTGTTCCAATGGGCTGAAAACTCACGGTCCAGCGAAGATCCTCCATAGGGGCGGCCATTTTCAGGTGCCCGTATAGCAAAAAATGGCTTCTGAAAACAGCGGGGAGCCATTTTGTACACCCGGTGGCCATTTTGAAACCCGACGATCAGCTGTTTTTAGATCGTCGTAATGTGAAAATCGGTTCCCGAGGCAGGGAATCAATCATCACAAAGCGGATTTTTTCCATTTAAACCATCGTTTTGTGATCGCAAAAATCTAATCATCAAGCGATTTCCTCATTAAGCGAGGGAATCGTTAAGCGAAGCACCACTGTATATATAGGAGTGGAGACTTTTAATGCATATTTTATACGCTACATAAAGTGTATACACACATTTAACTTATTTGAAATTTAGTGTTGGAAACGTGCTTTAACAATATCATGATTTGTCAGAAAGATAAGTTAAGCAAATTAAGTGTGGACTTTCACTAGAAGCTAAAATAACCAAACAAAGGGTATTGCACTACAGTGGCATCATAAGAACACAAGCTTACTGGAAAAGGCAGCAATGCAGGAAAAAGTGCAATGCAGTAGTAAAAGAGGAAGACTACATATGAGATAGATTAACTCAATAAAGAAACCCACAGTTTTTTGTTTGGTGCTGCAGCCAAAGTAGGACCAGCAGCCAAAAGACTGGGATTCACATTTTGGGAATAAACTATGATACTCTTGCCTGCTTTGGGGATGAGAAATAGAGAAACGCGATTGCTAAACATTTCAGACTTCTGCTGTTCTCAGCAGAAACTGCAGAACTAAAGGCAGTGGAGATTAACTTTGCAAGGTTCCTTTTGTCATGGTTTTATGAAAGAGTCAAGTCTCTGTGTGTGTGTCTCTCTCTCTTTCTCTCTCTCTCTCACACACACACATATATACACACACAAACCCTTCCTCCCTCAATTTTCAACAATCAGTTGCTTCAGTTCAGTATGTCCATTTCCTCTCATTACATTTAAACAAGCTTGATGAAGCCACCCGTCCCTCTCTCGCACCTTCCTTCCAGCCTTAACTGAAGCTTTCCCTCCTCCTTGCATCAGTTCCTTTTTTCAGTTTTGAGTCTCTCTCTCTCTCTCTCTCTCTCTCTCTCTCACACACACACACACACACACACACACACACACACACACACACACACAATTTTCTACCTACATATAAACAAGCTGATGAAGCCACCCATCCCTCTCTCACACCTTCCTTCCTGCCTTAATTGGAGCTTTCCCTCCTCCTGCTTGCAGTCACTTCCAGCGGAACTAGTCATTCACAAGCTGGATTGACAGCCCCGGGCTGTACTATAGCCCTAAACAAGAAAGCTGCCTTATTTCCGATCACTAAAAGAACGGATTTACAAGTGCCGCAACCAAGGAAGGTAGCAGGGATAGGTGGCTTACAGTTTGAGGTTTGGCTGCAGGGGATGGGGGTGGGGGGTAACGCTCTGCTCATTACCCCCAGGATTTTTCTCAGAAAAAAATCTCACACTGGGATGGAATTTTGCTACCTTGAGGTCAAGAATGGGAGGGTCCCAGGGTTGACTGCTCTCTAGCCCTTTTCATGAATCCCATTTCTTCTCTTCTTTTCCCTACCCCCTTTAGCTCTTGGCCTCCATCCTTTCCCAGACTGGGCCTGCATACCCTTGTTCCCCTTCTTGCTCCATCCCGGCCACTTCACATAACAGCCACTCTGCAGGAAAAAAAATGTCTGGGAAACCAGGCTTCTGAGCTGGCTTGGCATCTCTGCTTCCATTCCTCTCATTCCTCTGTGGTGCTGTGCTGCTTGGCTTCCACACTTCACTTTGCTGCCCCCCTCCAGCTTTGTACGTTCTGTCCTACTCCCCTCTATCTTGCCTAGGCTGAAGCTTTCCAAAGTCCTACTTTAAGGTGTTCCCTCTTCCTTGTTCAGCTACAGAAGTGTGTGGTGGCCTTTGCCAATATCATAGGTAGGCACCATTGCTCCTGATAATTCTCCTCACACCAAAGCATCAATTGTGATGGTGGAATAGGGCATGGTCTCAACTGACCCCAGAAGGTCATCATGGGGCAAATAACACTGAGCCATTCCATGGTAAATCACAAATGTTATATAACAATGAACACACTGGATCTTATATGACTTTAACCACTAAGGGCAGCCGGGCCTGATTAGCACTTGGGTAGCAAACCAAATATCAGATGTCTACATAGTGCTAGGAAAGAAACCTCCCTGAAATCCTGCAGCCAGTCAGAATTCACAGTAATGGCTTGGATGGACTCACGGTCTGACTCAGTGTTAAGGCTTCACTTCCTGTGGGTATCTCTCATTGGCCAAATTTGCATAGCCCATTTCCTGGTCACAAGTGTATGATACTGGAACGTGATGTGCCAGAGCTCGCTCCTAAATGTAGGAGACACAGACAAACATTGAAACTGGGAGCTTAATATTTTTCTTATCTGGCTGAGCAGTCTCTAGATATTGCTGTAGAGAGAGAAACTAATACAGAGAGATATTTAGATGTCATTTCTTCCTCATAAACAACCAGCACCTCACTCTGCCAGCCTTCTTTCTCTCTCCTAAGCTCTCTTATGCTCTCTTGGGAATATTTACTTCTCAGCGGGTGGAATTATTATGTTTGCCTTGGCAGCATAGCAGCAGCAGCACATGGCTCATAATGAAGGCCCAGCGCCCCCGTTACCATTGTTGGTAGCTGGTTATCTCATCCAAATGGTCTCACATGTCAGGAGCAGGTGCCTCCACTGCTGTTGCAAATAAAATGATTTTCAGCCCAGCTCTCGATTTAAAATGAAAGGAACAGCAAGCAGTCCTAGAGCATCTCCCTACATAAAAGCAGCAAGCAAGCAAAGCAAAGCACCGAAGCAAGCTGTTTATTTGGACTTAATGCACAACAAGAAAGCAAATATCTTTTAAAGTTAACTAAAGTTAAGATCATGTGGAAAACCATTATGCTGAAAAAGTTTTATTGTCTGTAGTTCCAATGCTATGGTGCTGTGAGGAAAACTATAAGGCACCTAGTGGTGAAATTCCAGTCTTTTCGTCTTCGTTCATATCAGAAGCACCAAAGTACAATTAATAAATATATCAGATAATTTTGACCCAACAATGGGCAACATCAAGACCATTTAGGTCAGCTAGCACCAAACTCTCCAGAGTACATACTAAAGGCCACAATATACACTGGTGTGGGTGTGATGATGTCTGTTCTCCTCCTCACCCACAAAGGACGGTGTTGGTACAAATCCTACATTTTCTTGGGTTCGCTTTGTTTCTGCCTACTCCACCCCATAGCCTATGAAGTGACTTGCAAGTAACCCAGGTCTGTGCCTGACTGCAGGGTAGACTTTCCTGTGGATACATCCATCTTAAGAGGTGTGTATCTCTCTCTTCCCACTTTGTGGTCCTGGCATCCTCCTCTGTCACTTCAAGATTCACTGATGTCCTAGAAAAACATGACCTTGATTTCAATCTAGGAGGGGCAGAGGGGTAGCCAAAGAGGGGTGTTCCATTGAGGAAAATGACTTTGTGTCTTTCACTACTATCTGCTACCTCCCTCTGTACATCACTGGGTGGAATGCCTGGTCATTAATTTATCAATAGGGATTGGCTTTAGGCACCCAGTAAAGATTTTATAGAAATTCCAGTGATGTCACAATGGACATGATGAAATCACTGTGGGTGTCTTCAACAACGGCAGCAAAATAATACAGAATAACACAATGATGACATCACTCTGGGCAGAGAAGGGATATTGAGAGAGAAGTGAATATGACAATAAGGAAAAAATAATCATTCTGAAGTGTCAGAAACTGCGAACAAGAGGAAACAATTACATATAAATTTTCTCCTGCAGTTTGGATTGAAATTTAAGTTGGAGAATAGTTTAAGTCCTGCCTGTAATCTATGCATCTGATTATTTCCCTATCATCATTCACTTGGCTACCTGATCTGATAGCAGTGCAGGGGATCCATAGCAGCACACCAGGTACACAGTTGAGAGGAGTATTCAATTTCTTCTCAGTTCTTGTCCACTGTAACCTTTATTCCAGATGGGTAAATGGGTGGATATGAGGGAAAGGGTGTGAAGGACCATGGGAGGAAACTGTGGGAACTGGACCCTAAGTTTACAACACTGGATGTGCAATAGATGTCATCTGACTTGGAACTGTGAGCTCAGCTATTTTCCAGATTTCTAAGAAAATTATTCTGTTATATTAGATGTCTGCTATAGCAGTTTTGCTATTTAACTGGTTACACAAAATATGGGTAACTGGAAAGAAATTCGGAAAATATCTGGTAGGAAGGTGACCCCTACTTTCTATGCTTTTATCGATCCTTTGCCGCCACAAAGTGTTCAAAGTAGGTTCTTCACATTTATCCCACCACTTGCCATTTCCCTCCTCAGAGTATGCACATATCCCTGCTGGTACAAGTAGCATCACACAGGGCAAAGTTTCAAGTTCTACTAGTGTGTGCATGTTGCTCAGGTTCAGTAGGCATTGGAGAGGAACTATGAGTTTGATAGGATGCCAAAGACTATCTCTAACCGTGTGGAAGGTCATCCTTTATGATGCCTTTGGGTAACTCTTTGTAAACCCCACCTTTTGGGGGTCTTTGGTCACAAATGCAAAGGCTGGGGAACTGCTTTCCAGATTTAAAAATTTGCGGGGGGGGGGAAGATATTTTTCAGGATGCTGAATTCAACAAACATTACTATATTCTGCATTTTTCCTACATAACTGCAAAATTGTGACACATATGGTTAAACCACGCCTATTTGTGGTTTCTGTTTGTGATACACTATAGCCTAATCCAATCATATAAAAGTGCATTGCATCAATGTGCAAAGGAAGGCTGTACGTAGGTTAGCCTTGCCTGCTGTCACTTCCTGTGCCTTCCTATGGATGGAGGGAGACATATCTGAGAAGGAGAACTTTTGTGAGAGTTGGTACTGGGCAGAACTGAACTTTACCTCATGTAGAGAGCCAGGGCTTTCTCCTTGAGAGTGTCTTCCTCCACAGATGAAGGGCCACAGAACTAGGAAGGAAAGGGATGGGATTAATGCATTTCCCCTCCTGAGATGTTGACTCAACACACTTTCAAATGACCTAGTTGGGTTTTTGTGTAAGCACCTTGTAGCGGTCAACCTGTCATGCATATTCAGCAGTTCATTTGCATGAACCAATAGGGAGCTGTTGGGAGGTGGAGCCAGCTATATAGAAGGGGGGCTGTAGCAGAGTGTGTGGAAAGATACAGAGGAGAGAGGATATAGAGAGAAAGGTCTGAAGAGAAAGGAGAAATAGTTTGGGTTTTGAGGTAGAGAGTGAACAGTCAGAGTGTTATCTGTATTAGTTAAGTATAGAAGAGGTTAAAGGAAAATACTGAATGCTTTCTGTAACTTTAATAATGTGCTTAAGAACTATTCCTGAAACTACTTGTAACCAATAAACCTGTTTTTATTTCAAAGTTAAGTACTGAATGGACCTCTGTCTTTCATAGGAGACATAGCTGGTAAAGAGATGAACTCGTGGCAGCATAGTAAAGGACATGTTGGATACATAATGTGAGCTCTGTGTTTGGTGAAACAAGCAGGGGCCATGTGGTAAACATCACAATTGGCGTCCAGTGGCGTGATACAAAATAATCCAGTAAAGCCAAAGTTTCAAAAAAGTGGATTTTCTGGAGTCATGGGTACCTTTCAATCAGAGATCTGTGGCGAAGGTTACCTCCTAGAGCTTTTGTGGAAAAGCTTAATGGTGGGGCTTCTGAACTCAGATCTGGTGGAACTTAAGATAGGGAACTGTCTCTAAAGAAAACTTTTTGATGTGTTCTTGGCCAGGATCTGATGGTTGTTGTGGGTTTTTCGAGCTTTTTGGCCATGTTCTGAAGGTTGTTCTTCCTAACGTTTCGCCAGTCTCTGTGGCCGGCATCTTCAGAGGACAGGAGTGAGAACTCCAGGCCTGAAATACACTGTACCATGTATTCACACTAAAGCATTAGAAGGGCTCAAGAAAATTCATAATGATATTTCATTTCAGTATAAGGATCTTGATCAAAGGCATCATTCTTGATCAAATGTTTGATCTTGTCCAACCGTTTATGCAGGTGATATAATAATGCAGTATAAAACATAGTGACTCACACATATAATTCTTATATATATATAAGAATTAAAAATGTGTGCTATGTATTAGGGATAAAAGCTTCTTATCACTGTTTATGTTATGTATGCACATCTTCTGACCAATTGATCTAATTAGTCTTATTTGTATACCTCCAATGAACTAAAACCAAAATACATGTGGTTACTGCTTTTTTATCTTTACAAGGCACCCTGCTAATAATGTGAACCCAAGAGACAATAACTTGGTCATTGAACCCCAGTGCATTTCAAGGTAAAGGAGAGATTTGAACTCATCTCTCTTAGTCCAAGTACACCATCTGATCTGCCACACATTGACTCTTCCTTCTGGAATAGTGTTCCTTATTCTCGTTTTCCCTTGGTGTTTCCTAAGGTTCTGTAGTCTCAGAGCATGGCTGTAAGAGTCAGTCTGATGCCACCCCATGACACCACCAAGTCGTGTTTCCCTAACCCAAAGCTGGCAGTCAGCGTTGTGAGTCAGATAATGCCATGCCATGTTATTTTATTGATTATTAAGTTGTTTCTGCTTCTATATCTTGCCTTTCCTGCCATTGAGTACATGGCTTTTCCTTTTCCCTGCTGTATCCATGCAACAACTCTGCGAGGCAGGTGAGGCTGAGAGAAGCCCAAGGTCGCTTGGTGGGCATTTGTACCTGGATCTATCAAGTTCCACCTTGAGCCTCTAGCCATTACACCACACTGTCTTTTATTGAGGTATGGTAGTGGAGACACAGAAGTACTTAGTAGACATTACCTCAAAGAGGAGGGAACGGAAAAGAAGTGCTATGCTTGCATGCTTCTCATTTCTCATGGAACTTCTCTAAAGCAATGCATTTTATCCACAGAGTGATCTGCCTCACTCCTTCCATTATATTAATAAGAAAGGAAGAGACGTTATTCAGCCATAAATCGCATGGGGCCTCTAAGGGTTTTGATAAACAGTTTTAATGACCCTCAGGAGAACTGAAATGCAGAATGTTCCGGATTCATCACTAGGCTGTTAACTTTGTAGACAATGTGGCTTTCTTGTTGTTTTAATTGAATAGGAGGGGAGGATAGCTGTTGATTAAGCCCAAGTCTTGTGCTGTTGTTAGTGTTGTTGTTTTGCCATTTCACAACAGAGCCCAATGGGGTTCTTGTTCTGATTAATACCACATTGTGGTAAATGCCTGGAGCCTGATATATCCAGAAGTCCTCCTGAAATGAATACAAATGAATCCCACTGAAATGAATAGTGGGTGGCAAGAGTAAGTCTTAGAACCGAATGGAGTGGAATGTAACCCTTTTGATGTTGTCACACCCCAGCCATCAACATAGGAACTGCTCAGCATTTGGTAGCTCCTCTAAAATTTTAGGAAAGGTGCCCCTGGTTGGTCCATTAGCTGCTTGTAGGATTTGGACCTGGCAAACAAGTTGTAGGGAATATAATTGTGCCCTAAACAGTTCCTGAGAGCCTCATTGCTAATAATCACATTTCTTAAACAGAGGTTGGATCCTCTCTACAGCATGAACATGCTTGGTTTCACCCCAAAATAGTTTTGTTGAGCTTGGACAGAGAGAGAGGAAAAGTAACAGGCAGGGAAGAGGTAAGTCACTCCCTCCTCATCTGCTCATCTGTCTCTGCTCCAAACATTCCCCCCCCCGCAAAATTAACCTTTGGGTTTTGTCATGAGTTCTTTTATTTAGCTCTGTCCTAAGAGATCAGCAACCCCAAAACAACTCCTGCAATGCTTAGTGTTGATGTAAGTGCCTGAAAATTAGACATAGTGCTATAGGGCAGTGATCCCCAACCTTTTTGATCCCACAGACTGGCTGGGGAAGGTGGGGCACCCCCATGTTTGTGCTTATACGTGAAAGAGCGTGTGCTTGTGTGCATGTGCAAAGGAGCAGGACGGTGCTCATCTGGGTGGGCACTCGTGCGCATGCACAGGGAGAGGTGCGGCACTCGGGGGCACTCGTAAGCATGCACAAAGGGGGGGAGTGCTCACGCAGGTGCAGATATGTGCATGCAGGCACAAATGGGCTGTGGGGAGGGAGTATATGCGGGGGGGAGAGATCTGCCTCCACGGCCTGGTCCAGCTCAGGCCACGGAATGGCACTGGGCCATGGAGCGGGCACCTCTGCTATAGGGGCGAATGGATGCCAATGGTATTCTCCTCCAGTGGCCTTCTCAAATGAAAAACAAAAATTGTGGAAAATTGAAAAAGAACACCTTGCCAGTATTCAGGCATGCAAAATCTTTTCTGTGGGTCATGTGCCATCAGGGTGGTTCTGCTGTGTAGTCACCTGAATAGAATTTTCAAGTTTGCAAGACATGTAAAGAATGGTTTTAACGTTGCTACCCCTTACATGAGTTTCCAGTACCAAATGGAAAGAGGAAGGAAGACACAATGAAAGCAGAGGCACTGAATGGCATTTAAAACAACAGAGTATGTACATGACTGAAATGTGGGATGAGGGGGGAGAGAAATGCTTCTAGTGTATTAGTCTAGTATAAGTAATGCCGGCACAATTGGGCTGTTGAGTGCAGTTCTGCTATGGCAAAGCTTGTGTTTTAATAGTGAAAGAGTGGAAAAAAGGAATCCTTTGGCTTCTTCTTGATATATGGGAAGCCTCTTCTCATCACTTGAGCATCCTTTCCAAGTGCTGGCATTCTTCTTCTCTCCTTTTCACCCCACTACAAAAGTACAAGTAAAGTAAGAATACTTCAGCTTCTGCTCATCATTTCTTGATTTTTCCATAGTGGAAAATATTCTGTGCAACCCTAAAAGCAGTTCTAATCAAAGGGAGGGCAGTTTGATTCAGTCTCTGTTAGATGTACATAAGCATTGTTGTCACAAGACAGCGGAAGCACTGCAGGCTTATATCAGAACCTTAATTATCATGGAAGGGATGCAGAAAGCCTGCTCTCTTCCATAACTGGAAACTGGAATCTGTAACCGATCTTGTATGTTCTTCAGGTGTCCACGCAGGGTGAGGCTCTTCCCTGGCTGCTGGCCTGTGCCTTACTTAGCTAATATTCTGTTTGATCTTTCAGTATGCCAGTACCTCTCACCATGAGGACAGGTGCTGGGATTAATGACAAATTATTGGCACTTTGTTAAATGCTGCTTGATTCCCTGCTTCCGGACATTTCCTCTTTGGGGCATACTAACTACTGTAGCTCCAAGAAAGAATATTAACTCCAGGCAGGATTATGACAATGGGGTCTTATATGCAGTTGAGGAAACATCATGCAAGGATTATTTTATCACTGCATAATCCGAGTCTTGTGTTTCAAGAACTGGTTTGGATCTCTGATGTAAATACAGTGGTGCCCCAGTTAACAATTACCCTGTTTAGTGACAAAATCGCTTCACGACAATGTTTTTGCGAACAATGTTTCAAAGGGCTTTTTTCGCTTCCCGATGATCGCTTCCCTGCTTCTGGAACTGGTTTTTCACTTTACGACGATCAGAAAACAGCTGATCGTTGGGTTTCAAAATGGACACCCGCTGTTCAAAATGGCTCCCCACTGTGCTTAGGACGGATTCCTCACATTACAGGCACCAGAAAATCGCTGCCCTATGGAGGATCTTTGCTGGACACAGAGGTATTTCACCCATTGGAACACATTGAGTGGTTTTCAGTGCACTTCAATGGGCTTTTTACTTTCGTTTGATGACAATTTTGTTCTACAGCAATTTCGCTGGAACGGATTAACGTCGTCGAGCGAGGCACCACTGTATATACAAGGTAGATTTGGATAAACCACTGAATCTCAGCCACAGAACATCTGCAATACAGGGACAGCAACACTGCACATCTTAGGGGACAACTACATAGTAGCCAAATAGTATAAGAATTGCTCCAGGATTGGCAGAGTCATAGAATACCAGAATACCAGAGTCATAGTATTTTCCATTGACTACAACAGTGGTTCCCAATCTTGCGTAACCCAGGTGTTCTCGGACTGCAAATCCCCAAAACCCCAGCCAGCATAGCTTGTGGTGAAGAATTCTGAGAATTGCTGTCTAAGAACATCTGGGTTACCCAAGGTTGGGAACCACTGGACTATATGGTATACAGCTCAGTGTGAATCAGCAAGGATATTTCCCCTCTTAATCCATATTTTTCCCCAGTGCCACTGGGGCTTCTACTTTTTTCAACTGTTTGCATCAGTGCAGGGATGTACGATCACTTGTGCTGATGCAACAGGGGCATGGGCAGGGGTTATGCTGAAGTTGATCCCTTAAGTGGGGTGTGTTCCCTAAGATTATGGGAATGCCCAGCCCTGCAATCTCTTTCCTTTTCACCCCAAATGATTTTATTTTTAAAATTAGAATTATCTACTTTAGAGCTAGATTAACTGGTTACTGGAGTGCTGGGAATACTTCTTTTGTGTTCATCCCTTGATTATGTCCCATGATTACCCTCTGCACTGGCCATACTAGTTCTTTGACTTCATAATCTCCAAATGCACCCCTAAATGCCCTGCATACAATTTCAAGTCTACAGCCTGTTGGTCTGTGTTTTCTCCTGACCTGTCAATTTTTTATATCAAATTAGCACTAGGGAATCTGTATAAATACTTTTTAAATGAAATCAGATGGAGATCTTGAGGGTGGGTGGCCCCAACATTGGTGGTTTGGGAAACTTCTTCTCCTTTGGGGGAGTGACTCTCACCACAAAGAGTGGGGTTCACAGCTTGGGGATCCACCTGGATCTGGTGCTTACCATGAAAACCCTGGTAATGATAACATATAAAGCCCTAAATGGTTTAGGACCTCAATATCTGGTGGAATGCCTCCTCCCACCTAGATCTACCCGAATCACTTGATGTTCCAAAATGTTGGATGTGGAAGAAAGTGAAATTGATTGATTTTCCCACTGTTTCCCCATCCCTACTATTCATTATGAGAATTGGTCACCTTTGCTTGTATGCAATGTTCCTGTAATATCTGTGTAACTTGTCACAGCTAACTCTGGCTACCTGACAAAATGTTGGGAGACATCTCAGTTATTTCTAAAAATGTACACATGTGGATTTTGGGGGGCAAATGGGCACAATATATTTTAAAGTTAGTATCAAAATTTCTATTTTCCTTATCTCCTGCTTCACAAAATGCCTTCATGGGTTCCAAAGCTTGGGGGCGGGGGAATTAAACAATCAAGGGAGATCCAATTAAAAAAAAGGTTGCTGTCCAAAAATAGATTTGAGAAATTCAGTCTTGACAATAAAAACCATGACCTTTCCTGGAGACGACTGAAGCTGTTCCCAATATATCTAGAAGTAACTTTGACTGTCCTTTGAGAGAATATTCTTTAGACTTGGATTCTTTGCCAGGTCTTTGTTTCAAGACCCTTAAACATCATGGTCATGATGGCATTTATATTATGTTGCCTTTTAAAAGCCAGAATCCAGTTGAAATTTTACTCTGGAGTAAAGATACAAATAGACAGCTAAATTGGCATGGCCTGGATTGGTCTTGATCATGGTAAACAGGGTCTCTTGGAGGTGTGGTATGTCATTTGGGGAGATTCTTGCAAGGATCAACTATATTGCACCTCAAGCAACCCTGTTTAGCACGATCAAGGTCTTCTTTCCCTTTAAAGGGAAAGATTTTGCAACATCACTAAACAGCTGGCTGGATCTTTGGTGAAGCTACTTAATGATCTGGAGAAATGGGAAGCTTGCTTTCTGTTCCCCTTTAAAAATTAAAAAATTAAAAAATATATTTTTAATTACTGCTAACTGACACAGCACATTAGCACTGCTTTGAGAGGAGTTAAAAACACTTTCAAATATTGCTGATATGTTTGCAACAATTACAATAGAAATGTAAAAGTTCATCTCTCTTGCCTTCCAAGGGTGAGCAGAAAGGAAGCTTCCCTTTCTTCATGGGTGTGAAGTGGATTCATCAAGAGGACAGCTAGCCATTTTGGGTCAATCTGGAAATGAACTAAAATCGAGAAACCCTACCCGCACGCACACACAAAAGGTAGCCCCTGATAGGGACTCCAAAAGGTGTGGGTAGGCTGCTTTGCAATGCCACTTATATCATGTGCTTGCCAGAAAAAGGCGTGAATGAGACCATCCCCAAACCAGAGCAAACCCCAGCATAAATGCCTATCTGATTGCACCACCAGTGAATTGCATAAGTCATAGTGGCAGCATGCTGCAAATTAAGAAGGTGCTTAGTCACACCTGGTTGTACACCAGCCATACCTGTTTGTGTGCCAATCATACTGACAG
Organism: Pogona vitticeps; assembly: GCF_051106095.1. NCBI lineage: Eukaryota > Metazoa > Chordata > Lepidosauria > Squamata > Agamidae > Pogona > Pogona vitticeps. The sequence goes on from NC_135785.1 coordinate 110,626,756, forward strand.
TCATGTGCCTGGAACATTATTAATTACTCACAATATGCTATCAATTTAGCTAAAATATTTTATAACTAATTCGTTTTATAATCTAGTGAACCAATTCCTGTTGTATAAGTTATCCTTGTAGAGGGGTGAGAACGAAAGATTTTTAGTAATCGAAGACTTCCTCCTTTTGTCCTAGGAGGGAGGGGCAGAGGCCTGGCAGAGATGAATCCAATGAAATCTTCCTCTTGCTTAATACAGGGAAGCAGAAGGTGGCAGTCTCAGTGGCAAAGACCAGTAGTGACATAAACCTCCTATGTAAAAACTGGTCCTTGGCATATGCCTTTGGCCTATAATTAGCTGGAGTTTTAAAGTTTAACATTACAAATCCCTCCCCCCATTTCAGAACAGTACCAATAAAATATTGTATACATATAATAGATAATAAAGCTCATGTGAATCATACTAAGAGACGCTAGACACCCATGGATTTCCTCTGTGCAATGGCACAGAGACCATGTTACAATCACTAGGCAACCTCAGAACTCATTCTTCAGGCATCAAGAAGGAAAGTTATTGGATTCCATATCTTGCAGTTGGCAAGCAACACAAACATTCTTCCTTCATCTCCCAGACCTACTAAAATAGCTCACAAAGCTGGAAGTGCAAGGCCACCAGAAGAGACCGCCATAACATGTTGGGTTAATAGTTGAAAAAAAGGCAGCGAGTGGTCTAAAGGGATTCGGTGCTGAAGAGTGCTCTTTTCAACAAACTAAGGAGAAACAGGGAGGTAGCTACACTGCTCAGATTCAGTATTCTGCATTCAGAATGCAGACTAATGGAAAGTGGAACACCAAACTGGATGCATTCCAATATGCTTAATGGCTTGGACCCGCTACAGTAAAGAACAACAGTCAAGGAATTCAGCTGATCTTTCCTCCATTTTCCTTAGGAATTGATTCCTAAAGTTAGCTCTAAACACACACACACACAAACACACTTATTCAATCAGGAAAGTATTCAAAACTCATAACAAATAATTGCTGCATGACAAAGTGAAATTGTTCTCCGAAGTGAGTCCCTCAGCAGCAGTCTGTCTCTCTCTTTCCCCTCTGCCTTTTATTTTACAGCCAAATAAAAGCAACAGATGTTAACAGACTTCTGCCAACATTTCCATGAGCCTTCATAGGCAGAGGGAGCAACCGAGTTGAGATGTCGCCATGGCAGGGTTTAATTCCAAAACTAATAAACAAACACAGGAAAACAATTAAAAAATGAAGTCTACAGGAGAAATGCTGTGAAAACCGGTAGAGGATATATATATATATCTTCCAAGTTCTGTCTTCCAAGACCATCTCCACCATGGTGTTTTGAAAATAAAAGCGATTATTGTAATAACTCCTTTTCACTGGATGAAAATTACTGTTGACTTTAGCTGTGCTTTATAATTATTTCAAGGTGGTCGAAGCACTGGGACACACAGAATATCTGTATATGGGATAGAGAGACTATTCCAGACCCCACAAATCCCATAGTTGTACTAAGGAGAAGATCTCAAACTACCCAGAGTGCAGTAGATGATCTGATGGAATTGGCAGTGCTACCAGTTAGCCCAATTAGTCAAGCAAAATTTGCTACTGGGCAGAAGAGGCAGGGTATGTCCCACACATTCAATCACCCAACTAAAAAGCAGCTCGTGGGGGGACAGTGAAATGGGAATGGCACCTAAGTTAATCAGCAGCTCAAATGTGTCCTGGCCTTTCGTAATCATGCATTTATCTTGTGAAGAGTTATACCTACAGCTCACAGGATTTTTAAAGCACACATACATACAGACACACACACACACACACACACACACACACACACACACACACACACACACACACACACACACACACACACACACACACACACACACACACACACACTTTTTAACATCCCCACCCATGTACCAGAAGAACTACTCCAAAAGTCACATACTGGGCCCAGATATCCCAGGTAGTTTCCAGGCCTTTAATCTTTTTGGACCAAGCTAAGCTTCCCAAAGATCACAGTTTCATAAAATATGTGTTTGAATTCAGATCTAAGCATCTGATCCCTCTTGAATTCAACAGACAGTAAAGGCACTAACGTTTTGAATTGAAGGGGCTTTGGAAATTAACTCTCTTTCTTTCCAAAGGCCCAAGCTGTTACGGGTTTGGCTTATGGCCTCTTCCAAAGTTCAAGTCTGGCTCATAATTGGCTCCGTTGGTGACGGCCCTTCCCTCTCAACAGTTAAAGACAGAGGTATCTGTCAGTTTTGCTTTCTCCCACCTTTGCATGAAAAAAAGGAAAAAAAATTCAAGTTCCTTTCCTTCCATAGGTTTATAAATGCCAGTTCAGTGTTTTAAAAAATCCAGTCTGTGTGGGCAAAACTTATCTAAACATCCTGAGAGAGAGGAAGTGACAGGAGAATCCGATGGAGTACAGTAGTATATATAATGGAGATACTTAAGTATCTAAGAAAAGTCTTAATTCTCCACTACTTCATCAGATATATTGTTTTAATTGCTCTGTATTTAGCTATATGTGTTATGTAAGATATACACCAAGTTACCCAATTTCACAACCTAAGTTATAGAAGCCACCATTAAAGAACGGCAACATTTAATTTACATGGAGGGTCTGCCCTTTTTTACATCACCATGATCACCATGAACTGTGGGCTATCTTTCAGAGTTGTCCATATATTGCCTATTATTGCAGGTACTGTTGTAACATACATATATAATTGAAAATGTTTGGTACCAAGCAAGGACTTAGAACCTCACTTGTCTTGTCATCACAGGCAAGGACAAGCAATAGCAACATTCCTGACTTCACTGGCAAAGTCTGTGAGGAGTTTCTGGCTTTCAGCCTAATTGAGAAGAATAATGTGTTGTGCAAAAAGTACCAGTTCCTTATTATTTTTATACACCTGTGCAATTCATAAACTGCACAAATTGAGCAAAACATCCACAAACAATAAGAAACACAGCTTTGTCCCTGTGCTACCCCACCACAGAATATGCTAGTGCCATGCGGTATAAATCAGCACATGCCAAACAATTGGATGTAACTCTTAATGAATCATGAAGGATTATTGCTGGATGCTTGTAACTTGTCCCCACTGAAAAAACATATTAACTGGCTGGTATTGCCCATCCAGAAGTACATTGAGAGGTGCTAGAAAATAATGGATGAAATAAGGCAACCAAACACTTCCACTTCATCAACTTTAACCCCCTAGCGAAAAGTATGTCTGTATTTCAAGTATTTCTGCACACATCTCAGGCTCTAAATATTAAACCAGAAGAAGCTAGGCTAAACACACCTTGTTAAATGGATGAATGCCAAGGTGTGACTCCCATCAGGACAAGACTCTAGCTGGACCATCTGGAAATCAATAGTCTTTGAAGTGAAATAGGAAGATCAAAGAATAATCAAGTAAAATGGGACTCCCTGGCTAGAAGACACATTTCTGTGAACATGGAGAAATTCAATCAATGGAGCATTTACGTGCATGCAATTTATACTCCACCACGTGTACAAAAGAAGATTTAGCAAAGAGCCAAGATAACATTATTGAAGTAGCCCACTTCTGGTCAAAAATAGTTTAATCATTTTAATATTACATTTATTTGAATTTTAATTGTATTTACATTTACTGTATTTGAATTTTAATTGTATTTTATATATTGGAATTGTGCAACACTCCAGTATGAATAAAGAACAGCCACAAATTAGAACAATGTCTGATTTTTACTTTAAGAATATGAAGCATTAGAAGGGTTGTTTGTTTCTTTCTCAATAGTCAATCCTTCTGGTCTTGTCCTATGTATGCTCTGCTGTGCTTTGCTTCCCAAAGAGAAAAGACACTAGAGGCATTTTGTGCAAATCATAGAGAACCCACAACAGAGGGAATAAGCACTCATTTTCATTTGGAGATAAGGACTCTTGAAGGGCTTTCAAATTCTTTCTCAAGGTGCCTCATCATATTGAAACAGCATATTGAAACAGAATGAGGAATTTCATGTGTATTCTGTTCATGTTTAGTTCATGTCATATTTCAGACATCAGTTTCCTCTTCTTCCTCTTCCTGTCTTCCCGTGGAATTCTGTTGGCGTATACATCCTTTACTTTTCTTTTTAAGAAAAGAAAACTTGTGGGAACCCAGAAGTTCCTGCAAGCCTCTTTTATTAACAGTTTCAGCTGTGTGAATCATGCAGCGAGATGGAGGCTTCAAGAGCATTCTGATGGCATACAGGTTGTGGAAATAAGAACTGCTAGTGCTTAAATCTTTGGAGTGAGGCTGTGAATACAGAGGATTGGTGAAGTTTTCTTGTTCAGGTGCCCACAAGAGGGTTGTGACTTGACATCATTAGTTGAATAGAGCAGAAGTTTGTTACTTGTATTTCATGGACCCTAGGCTTCATGGAGTCCATAAATTCAGTGGAAAAAAAAGTTTGCTTGGATTTTTTTGTTTTAGTTTTAGGGTTTTTTTGTTTTGTTTGTTTTTTCCAGATTTTTTTTAAAATTTTTTGCATGTTTAACATAACAATAGAAACTTAAATTACACTAAAAAGAAAAAAAAGAGTTTAAAATGAGCAAAACAGAGCCAAGAGAATAAAACAAAACAGACAGGCAAAAGGTCAATACAATACAGAATAGTATGATATTATATACGTTCACAATAAACTATATTATGCATTTACAATGAATCAATGAAGGGCTTCCATATATCTACACAGATATCCTCAGAGTTGCTTTCAAATAATTTCTAATGCAGCAGAATCAGATATATACAAAATGTTTTATGTGCATTGTTAAGTTTTCTGAGGAGGGTGTCCATTAACTTTCATGAGATTCTCAAAACAATCTGTAACCCAAAAAGTTTAAGAAACACTGGATTAAAAATCTCTACAAAGAAAGTTCTCTCCATGTATTATCCATGACAGCTAATCCAAATTTCTATGCTCAGAGCCAGTATACCTTTGAATAAAGCTTGGGAATGTAACTTTTTAGGACTGAAACTCCCAGAATTTCTAGACAGCACGGGCATTTAACCATGCTGTCTAAATTTTCCTGGTCGTTGTAGTCCACAAAAGCTCCACTTTGAATACTCAAAGCAAGCAGCAAGCAAGGAGGAACTGTTACCTTTTGGTCTTCCCAGAAACCTTGGTCTGGTTATTGTTTGCAATAGGATGCTAGTTGGATAACACTGGGGTGTAGAAAGTCCAACTCTCTGGATGTTGTCTGTCTGCAACTTCCAGCATTCTCACCATTAGCTATCCTGGCCAAGGGTAGTCATCGTGCAGTGCAACATCTGGAGGGCCAGATTTTATCCACCTCTGGTCTAGATAAAGGCTGGGAGTGATCTAGTAGGACTCTTCTGATGCTTTCAATTCAACAATGGGGCCACATCAGTGAGTATAAATGCTCACATGTTTGTGTGACACAAATTAAGTCTTCAGAATTTAAGTTAACGGCTTCCTTTCATGTAGACCTGGTGTGTGGAACGTAGAATCATAGAATGATAGACTTGGAAGGGTCCTATGAGGCCACCAAGTCTAAGTCCCTTCTCAATGCCGGAATACAAATCAAAGCAGATCTGACAGATGGTTGTTGAAATTTCACCCAAATGGCTCCAGCGTTTGGAGTGCTCGTCACCTCACTAGGTAATTGGTTCCACTGTTGCCCTAACAGGACATTTTTTCTGATATTCAATCATAAGCTGACTTCTTGTAACTTGAGCCCATTATTACATGTCCTGCACTCTGGAATGACTGAGAATAGATCCTGTCCTTCCTCCATATGACAATCTTTTAAGCGTTTGAAAAGGGCTTAGTTTCCAGTCCTTTGATCATCCTTGTGGCCTTCCTCTGAACTTTTCCGTTCGTCAGCCTCCTTCTTATTGTGTGATGTCCAGAACTGAACACAATATTCAAGATAAGGCCCAACCAGTGTCAAATGGAGGGGAACTAGTATTTCATGGAGACTATATTTCTCTTAATGTAGCCTAAAATAGCATTCATTTGGTGATCTACAGCAATTCCAAAATCCTTATTGCTCATGTATTACTGAGCCAAATATTCCCCCCCCCATCTTGTAACTACATTTGTTTGGTTTTTTAACTCCAAAGTGTAGAACTTTGCACTTTTCCATGTTAAATTTCATTATGAGAACTGGGCGCATGCACGGAGGCAAACCAGCCTTCAGGAGCCAGCCAGGTTGCCTCTCGAAAAAGATTATTAAAGAATTAAAAAAAAAAAACCTTTTCCCCCAATTTTTGAAAAAAAACTTATTTTGAGAGGCAGCCCAGCTGGCTTCCACAGGCTGGACTGCCTCTGTGCATGTGCCCACCTCTCAGCTGAGAAATTTTTTATTTTTTAATTTTTTATATTTGAGAATCAACCCAACCTATGGGATCCACTAGGCTGCTTCTCGATATGGTGGTGGTGGTGGTGAAGGAAAAGGCAGCAAAAGGTATGACGGAGGTGATGAGAAGACAGAGGGGGCAAGCTGTGGTGGTGGAGGGAATAAACCAGGAAGTTTGGATAAACACTAAAAAGTTTGTGGTTCGAGTTAATTTGGGTTCTTTTTGGAACTGACACAAACCAATGAACCAGCAATTTTCTACAAATTGCCTGCTCCACTTTTTGGTTTGTATCCTCTAATACATTCTGAAACTGGAGAATGGGACTGTGTCTCATTTATCACTGGCCCAATAGAAGAAACAACAGCATTAGCACTGAAGGCAAAAAACCATGTTGCACTTAGCACATCGCTAAAAGATGGAAGTCCTCAAGGACTGGATTATGTACGAGTGTCACAAGAGTCTTCGGGCCTTAAGCATGGGATTCATTTGAAGTCTCCTATCTCAAACAGACTGCCTGCCTGAATCATGTCTCTTCAACATTAATATGATCTGAACTCTAAGGACAGGTGAGTTCTGTTGTCTGTTTCTGCCTTAAGACATGCAGGATGATGCCTGATCTCTTTTTGTAGACTTGAGGTCATAGCTGGAGACAACAAAAACACCACACTGAAACAACTTAGACAGTCTCTCAGTATGTGTGAAACATAAACCCAAATTCCCCTTCTTTCCCACTCATTGAGAAGGAAAAAGAAGGGGGGGGGAGGAGAGAAAAGAATTCATGATACCCACAGACTTCAGAATGTAAGCCTTACAAATACTGCTTAATTTCATTCACAGATTTGGCAAGTGTAAAAATCTGAACAGTGACACAGCCAGCTCTAGTTGTCTGAAGGAAACCTGGATACACTCACACATATATAAAAAGGCATATTGCTCACATACATATGGATGCTTCTGAAAAGAGCCCCCTGGTGAGAAATAAAGCAGTCATGCCTCCCAAGCGCTCCAGACAGTCCCTTGCTATTCCCTCTGACATGTACATCTAGACCAGATGTTCTACACACAAACGCACACCATAAATTTTATGTATGTGTGCCTTTTTACACACCTCACACGCACACGCTCACAGAAACACATATAAGACCTCTCCAAGGAAGTCATGGTATTACTCTCTAATGTTTAAAAAGTAATATTTTCATCCGCAGTGCTTTTTTTTTTTTTTTGTGGCTGCAACCTCTTACGGAAACATTTTGTCAGGTGGGGAAGGATGGAAACATGCAAGGTCCGTTTCAAAAGGTTTTCCCCATGCTGGCCTGGCTGTTTCTTCTTTCCACCGGTATGGCGGCACCTGCAGAACCCAAGATATATGGCACAAATCTTGGACTTGACCCCTGATGCTAGCCAAGAATCATACAGATGGGAATTCACTAAAACAGGAACATAAAGATGTCAAGAGCACCTTAAACCATTTGAAAAGTCAGAGCAACTGAGAGCTGAATTAGAAATGACAGCAGGCATTCTGTGTGTTTCAGTGTGGAACTACCCCCATCGCACAGAAAGAAGGGGGTGGCATGAAGTTTTTTAAAAAAATAAGAAAAAGGGGTGGACTGATCAAGGGACATAGACCTTCTTTACTGCCAAAGGTTGCACCTCTTTGCTTCCTGGCCTAGGCCACCAAAATCCAGCTGTCTTCTCAAAGCTAAATAGAGATATGGGGCAGGAAATTCTCAGGAAGACACGGGAGGTGTTGAATTCTCTCATTTTGCTCTGTGGCATTCAAGGATCATTTACTCTATTCTGTGACATTATCTCTTTGAAGCGCTCCGCAACATGTAACAGGTATGTTCCGAGCAATGCTTGAAAGTAACAGGCTATAAGGAACACATTATTTGCAATTGATTTCTTAATGCAATATGCTTGTAGAAGGTGCAGCTACCTTACATTATGACAGCAACTTAACCAGGGATAATGTCACTCCTTTGGCAGAACATTTGGTTAAGTTTCTATTATAGGGTCAAGGCCCTGCTAAATGGTGAAAGAGGAATATCACACAGTTCAAGGACTGGCTCATGCTGTGCCTTATGCTGCTGCCTTGCACTCTGTTGCAGGTGTTGAGGCAACAACAAGGCGAATGAGAGGAAAGAGTGTTTTGTACCACAAATCAGTGACTACTGACAATCATTTATTTTACTAAAGAAACAAAAAAGGAACAAATGTAGTTACTGTTGAAAGATGGGAAAATTAAAAGTTGCTTAAAAGAATATACAACTAACCTGTTTAAGGATTTGGTATTCTAGCTGTAACTCATTTGTAAAATGCAATACTGTTTTGTTTTTTAAAAACAAAATCCTGTAATTTTAAAACTCTAATCCTGTTTTACTCGTGCAGAAGGCTGATGATGTCGTTAGCAGGGGATATTTTTTTAATTAAAAACTTCCTCCTCCTGTCCTGCAGCTTGTCTAACTCACAGCTAGTTGATTTCATTGTATGGAAGCCACAGGACTCACGGAATAGAAGGAGGAAGCATTTAATATCTAAAACAATTCTACCTGCCAATGATGTCATCATCCTTCCACATATATAACTTATGCAACAGGATTTTGGCCAATAGATAGCATTGTGGCCTGTTCATAGAAGTAAAGTTCTAGATTAGGCAATGCCTGTATTGGATCACTGATAAGTTACAACTAAGGTGAGCTTTTGAGTTCAACTGAAGTATGGCACTTGGTCAAAAGCCAGATTTACAGTCATATTGGTAGTCATGACCAGCATGCACAAAAGAAGGAATTCTCAGTGGACTGCAGAACCTGGTGGAAGGGTCTTTTGCTATGGAGTGGAGTTTCTCCCTGGCAGCTTATTGTGGGATTCTCAACAGCAGATGCAAAAAATAGTAATGTGATCCATTCATTCATAGAATCAAAGCTTTGTTTTTTTGTTATGTGCTGTAAGGTCACCTCAACTTATGGCAACCCTGTGAATGAGTGATCTCCAAAAGTGTCCTGTCCTCTACTGCCCTTCTCAGCTTTTGCAAACTCAACCCTTTGGCCTCTTTTAGGGAGTCAGTCCATCTCATATTAGATCTTCATCTTTTCCTGTTGCCTTCAACCTTTCCTGTCATTATTGTTTTTTTCTAGAGAATCCAATACCTTTATTAGATCACTAAAAAACGGCATTTAAGGTAACCTGTCTAATTCTAAGCACTCTTCATCAGGCAACGATGGTTTTAAACCCAGAGTTCGAGAAGAAATCTAAAAATGAAAAATAAGTAAATTAAAAGCTAACATGTAAAGCACTTTTCCAAGCTTTGGCTCCAACAGCAAGGATACATTCACAGCAGGCTCCTAAAGTAAAATTTTCACCTGTTCCTAATATTCGTGTGTTTCACTGGCTGCCACACAACGTTATGGCATCAAGACATGTCAAATATTATGGGGAACATGAGAAAATTGTTGCCAGCAGGATGTTTCTTGTCATATTTCTATGGCACTCCTAGGTTTAAACTCCGAATTGATTTAAACCTAGTTGTCCATCTTTATTAGTGATTTCCCACAGTCCTGTCTAGCGCAAGCTGGTCTCTTCCATGCTGGGTCTTAATTCTCCTTCTGGAAATAAGATAACAATTTTTTAAAACATCTTGAACCACTTTATTCATCGGCACTCAGGAAACAAGGTGTTTTTGTCAAGTACTCAAACTGAACACAGCCAGACACCCCAAGAAACCTACAACAACTCAAACTGTGCTTTTCCTAAAAGCTGTATTGTCCACTCGAAGGATTTACTGAGCCAGACAAAATAGGAGACTCTTCCAAATGACTTGAGGGGGGGGGGGAGAGAAATACACTGTCCTTCAGTTTTGATGTTCCTGCTCTTCCTATGCCAAAACTATACAGTCAGATTCTCCTTAATGTCAGATTGGCAGAATCATGACTACAGTGCTCCACTCTCTTCATGTGGCTGCAAGGAATGATAACCAGTGTGGTGTATTGGTGATGGACTCGGACTCAGGAAAAGACACTAGTGCTGGGAAAGGTTGAAGGCAGCAAGAAAAGAGGAAGACTAAATATGAGATGAATTTACAAGAACCCCCAAGCTTAAGTTTTCAACAGCTGAGCAGAGCTGTTGAGCGGAGAACATTTTAGAGATCATTCATTCATAGGGGTGCCATAATTTGGGGGGTGACTTTACAGCACATAACAACAGGACTGAAGAGCCCTGGGTTCGAATCCCTATTTGGCTATGGAAACTCATGGAAAGGTGGCATCAGGAAAAACCCTCCTTTAATATCTCACTTAGCTTGAAAGGTGATCACGGTGTTGAACAGGAGTGCCCCAGCACCACTACCATTCACAAAGTGACACCACACTAGGTATAATTCCAAAACATGACTCCTTTTTTCATGAGTTCATCACTTCTCACCCAAACACAAAGCAATTGCCAGGGCTGTTTTTCAACAAGCGTGAATGGTAGTGACCAGAAGAGGGTATCTTTGAGACCATCTTGGCTGATGCCTTGGGTGTTGTCAACATTTAGGCTGCCCTTTGCTTGGCATCTTTTTTCCTGCTGGCAAAATGGGTACAATATTATGCAGCAATATTGGGACATTTGCTGGCTTTTTGAATCATGGGTACATAAGCACAATATCCTACATTCATAAACCAGAGGGTTTTTTTTTTTAAGAATTGAATAAAGATATCACTGCCAGATAATAGCATTTCCATGTTTAGGCAAAATAAATAAATAACTGAAAGGGGACTCCCCTGTTTTTCTTTGCTTGTTTGCTTGTGTAACATTTTTAAGTTCTAAGTGGCTATTTGCTTACTTAAATGTCTGTTGATGAACCTTGCAGACACAATTTTACAAAATGAGTATACAGTGGTGCCTCGCTTAATGACGAATCCGCACAGCGATGTGGATTTTGCGATCGCAAAAGCGATCACATTGCAACATTTTAAGTGGCCAAAAATAGCATTGTGATGATCGTTAAGTGTTTTGCTTACTGATCTTCGCATTGCGATGTTTTAAAAACAGCTGATTGGCAGTTCCAAAATGGCCGCCAGGAAAAAATGGCCACCTGCAGCATTTTCACGTGGTTTCCTCGCATACCAGGTGGCGAAAATGGCGGCCGTATGGAGGATTTCCCCATAGCGGTGAGTTTTTTCCCCATAGGAACACATTAAACGTGTTTTAATGCATTCCTATGGGCTTTTTAGTCATGCATAGCGACGAATCCGGATAGCAACAATTTTTTCAGAACGGATTATCGTCGCTGTGCGGGACACCACTGTATTCTTATTCACAGTCATGTAACAGACATCATCATGATTAATTTTGCAGGTATTGATGGGGGCTTTTCTCCTTTGGCAAGGCAATTCTGTGAGGTTTTTTAATTTTATGTCATGCCCTCCCTGCCCCAGCTAGGCGGTTGCCAGCACTCCCTCTCTTCTCTGCTTCTTGGTCCTGCTGCTGCTGCTGCTGGTGGTAGTGGTAGTGAAGAAGGAGCTGGAGGGGGTCGTGGCCAGTGACGAGGGCTCGCACACCCCTCCTCCTCCTCCTTGGAGCTCCAGCTGGGCTAAGGAAACCCTGGGTGGCTTCCTCGGGCTCTTGCTCCACTTGGCAGAAAATCTGATGAGGCCCAGTCTCACCCAGATTCTGCCTCCAGTGGCCCTCAGGTAAATTGAGTTTGAGACCCCTGCTTTAGATGATCCATGCTTCCACAAATATAAGGAGGTAGCATTTATTCCTTCCTTTTGTTTCTTGGTGGACCTCTTTTAGTTACGTATAATCCTAATGGATCATTATTAGAAACTGAGGAGAAGGAGAAGGGATGCCTTAATTTGTGGTAAGCACCCTCCATAACTGTAAAACTCTTTGTGTTGGATGGTTCCAACATCCTAACAGAGCTTGAAGCTCCTGTGGCAAAATATACCGATACAGAACAACAAACCTAAAAATTAGCTGTTCTGATATAAGTGATTTATTTAAAAGGGTAAATTCAAGCCCAAGGTAAGGAATTCTAAGTCACATTGATTATGGGTGGAAAAAAAGGAAGCATTTGTTGAACTCTTTCAGCGAAATCAGTGAGCCAGCAAACCTATGCTGGAATTCTGCCTGCAGTTTTCTTTTAAGGTTGGGATGTTGGGACATAATATGTTAAATGATGTGTGATGACTGGACAGAAAGCAGCATCCCAGTCCAAGGATTTTCAGTCAAGCTTCTCTAATTTTGTATGACAGAGATACATTTTGCTGTTGTTCTCCTCTCCGCCACTGAAGCATATTGTCCTTCTAGGTATTAACTTTGTGGTCAGTGTCATAACCATCCACTCTTGTCTGCTACATGACTTCTAACTTCCCATTTGAATTTTCAGGCACAACGAAGCACTCTGGTTTTCTCATGGAAGCCAAACGTCATGTTTGTAATGGTGTGTTTTTATACCAGCATTTCAACTTACAATTATGTGCCATCAAGTCAGTTCTGAGTTATAGCTACCCTTGCTAGTGTTTCCTAGGTATGAAGAACTGAGACATTTTACCAGTCCTTTCTTCTCAGAGTGCTCTGGAACCCTGTAGCTTATGTGAGGTTACACAGGCCAGTTCTTCTCCTGGAAGGCACAGTGGGGAATTGGACTCACAACCAGGTACTCTAACTTGCTGAGCTATCGAGCTAGCCCATTCTAAAATAAATCAGGGGCTAAATCCACTTGTTAGTTCAAGCTAGAGTAGACTGTTTAAATCAGCGAGTCTTACATAACTGTTTAATTAGCAAGTCAATCTTTTGACATGTTATTGAAGTGTTGACCTCAAGTCCATGCAGTGAGTCTATTCTAGCTGGAATTAACAATTGGATTTCATCTCTAGATCAGTGGTTCCCAACCTTGGGTAATCCAGGTGTTTTTGAATGGCAGCTCCCGGAAGCCTTCACCACCAGCTGTAATGACTGGGGTTTATGGGAGCTGCAGTCCAAGAACACCTGGGCTAGTCACAGTTGGGAACCACAAATCTAGCTAATATGTTGGCTTCAAAGTAGAGATGTAACGACTCGCTTTGTGCCAGGTCATTGTAAGTTGTCAGTGCAGCACCACAAGTACCACACGTTCCCTTCCCCCACCCCCTGGCTGGCACCCCTACTCATCAGCCAGCATGCCATGATCATCCCCTGCTCTTTGCATGACCATTCAGTCACAGCAGGAGTCCAGGCTTCTTTTCTCTGCCTCCTCCAGCAGCTGCCCACTCACTTAAGGAGGCACGGCAGGGATTCCTGCAGCACTGCCTTTGAGTGGGCAGTTACCGGAGGAGGCAGGGAAAGGAAGTCCATGATCTTGCTGTGAGTGGACGTTCACACAAAAAGCAGGAGATGAGCAGTGTGTGCTGGCTGGTGAGTGGGGGAGCTGGCACGGGGGAAGGGAACATGTGGCACCAGTGGCGCTGCACCAATGACTTGTGGTGACCTGGCACAAAACACGTAATGCTCATCTCCACTTCAGTTAAGCAAAGGTTATCTCATCTATATATAAGATTCTCTTCTCAAAACAACAACAAACAAACAAACAAAAATTGGTCACCCAGATTTGTTGAATTATTTGTTGATAATTTCTCTATTTGTTATGTATTAATTTATTTTTATTGTTTTTATATTTTTTCCCTTATATTGTTAGCCGCCAAGAGTGACCTGTTTGCCAGATGGCGCAGGATATAAATTCAAGTAATAAATACATCGATAAACTGCATATCCCACCATCCACATTCACATCTGGATCAAAGCTGATAGAACAGAATGCTAGTATATATTCCTGGAATTTATTTACTCATTTATTTAGTTGCTGTGCTAATTATATAACATTTGATATAATAACAGCTTAGTGGTTTATGTAAAAACATATATAACACAATAGAGTATATTACAAGGAATTACAAAAGAACTGGAAGAACTGCATCTTACTATATTAAAGTAAGTCACAACTAGAGTAAATCCATTTGGATCAATGGAACTTAGAGAGGAACTGAGTCACCAATTCCTGATTCAGTGGCCCTTCTCTACTGTTACTTACTAGAAACAAACAAGATTTCAGCCGCTGAAACAGAAGTTAAAGTCAGAGTGAATATGGGAGTTTCTCCTTAAGTGCAGCAGTTGAAGAACTTCATAGGAAGCCAAAGTTTTCACAAAACCAGTGATATTTTTCTGTGGGAAAATGTGCATTTAGGTTGCTACTAGGTTTCACCCAGAAACAGTTTCAGAGCAAATGTGGCAGGTTCCTGATCTCTTAAACCATCTTTCCTAAAGAAGTCAAAACTTTATTTTAAAAAATTGCATGCCTTAACAATGGCAGCATTGTTACTAAGACATTGAGAGCAAATATGGAGGTTCACCTTCAAGTCATAATCTGGGTGAAATGTTGAGGAATGCTAGGTGAATGTCAATTAGATGTATATCTGTGAAGATTCTCAGTCATCCAGGTGAGGTTATCTGGAAACTGAATCATGGCAACTGCACTTCTTTCTTATTCGGTTGAAACATTTTGCTGCCCTCATCCAAGTAGCTTCTTCAGTCTGAGGAGAGTTGGTAGGAGACCCAGATATATCCTTCACATTGGTTTCACTCCCCCCTGGTCTGAATAGGCTTGTTAGATGGACAAAGGATGGGGGGGGGGATAAGTGAAAATCCCACTTTGGCAGTCCTTCTCCACCTGTTGTCATGGGTCAATTTAAATGCATAAAATCACTGTCTGCCTGACACATACATGCTCATGTGTTTGTGCACACATACATGTGTCAGTCACACATCACTCCCAAAGACATACTAAAATGTTGTGTAGAGTGAATATTCTTACAAGTTAAACCCCTGCCAAAGAGACATAGCAAATTCTCCTGCTATATTTCTGTGAGTCAATTACTTCTGAAGCTGGAATAAGAATATTAGACCAGCTCTGGCCTCTGAACCTTTCAATCAATATTTGAGATATGTTCTAAAGGTTTAGGGCTATTGAAATGATGGTGTTTAATGTTCTCTTATTTTTAAAAGCTGCTTTGTGGCAGCATAATATCCCAGCTACTGCTTGTTACTGGCAATCATTAGTTTTATCTCTATACACATGCACTTTGCTGCATGATGGGGAGTCATATAAAGAGATATGTCAATACTGAGGCATAGGCAGATGAGCATACAGTGGTGCCCTGCTTGATGATTATCCTGCTTCACGACGAAATTGCTTCTGAATGAGGTTTTTGCCATCGCTATTGCAATCGCAGAATGATGACTGAATGGGGAAAATCTGCTTTACGACGATTGGTTCCCTGCTTCGGAACCGATTCTTCACGTTATGCCGATCAACAACAGCTGATAGTCAGGTTTCAAAATGGCCACCCGCTGTTTCAAAATGGCCGCCCGCTATTTTCCGGACCTATTTCTGGAAGATAGCGACCAAAAATGGCTTCCCCTATGGAGGATCTTTGCTGGACGATGAGGTATTTCACCCATTGGAATGCATTGAATCGGTTTTCAATGCATTTCAATGGGTTTTTTTCATTCGCTTGACGACAATATCGCTTAACAGCAATTTTAATGGAACAGATTATTGTCGTCAAGTGGGGTATCACTGTACTGAAATTTGAGTGTGCAAGCCTGATGATAGCCAGAGACTCAAAGCTGTCTGAAGCACATGGACAGATCTGCAAGCTAAGTGAACTGCCAAGCCAAGATATTCAACCGTAGTAACTGGACTGGGTGAATGAAGAAAAAACAAAGGCACAAAAACAGAAGGTAGATGATTTGCAAAAGAAAGTGATTTATCTGGAAGACAGCTCAAGATGTCACAACATCAAAATAATGAATTTTGAGCTGCAAAAAGGAGCTGACCTTAAGTAGGAAGTGGTGACCTGGATAAACTCTATTATGAACTCCCAACATGTGGCCGAAGAGGATATAGAGAGAATTCATTTTGTTGGGAACCCCAGAAGCAAGAGACCAAGACTTATAATATTGAAAGTTTTCAACTATGTTAAAAAAGAGCAATTTCTCAACGGTTTGCGAAGCAGGGACGTAATCAACACAAAACAAAAAAACCCACAACCCATTGGAACCATCGTTTTGTGATTGCAATAGCGATCGCAAAAAACTCATCGTCAAGTGATTTTTTGTCAAGCAGTGTCGTCATCAAGTGGGGCACCACTGTATTTCCACTCTTGTAGGCCTACTTCCTTGCACCTTGGTCATCTTGATCTTCTTGCCATAGCCCCCACAAAATCAGCAAGTTCTTGCCTTCTTCAAAAGAGAAGATTCTGAAGAGGACTCCATCCTTCCATATTTTTAAAAAGACTGGATGACCCCAGTTTTATCTCCGTCCATTCTTGATTAGAATTGATGTAATAGGTTTCATCGTTTTTCTCCACTGTATAGATTCATTGCTTAAATCCTTATAAATCTGTATTGGGTTTGACCTATAAACTAATAGTTCCATTTTTCTTTAGTGACCTTGAGAAATTGCTCTTTTTTAACATAAAATAATGAGAATTTGTGTTTTTTTGTTTTTGCTTTTGTCTTTGGAGTTTTTGTTTTGTGGGATGCACAACGGGACCCAAAGAAAGATGGGATATAGATATAGAATGGATGTGGGGGGGAAACATAAGGGTAGCTACTTTAAATGTGAAAGGTCTAGGGTTGGTAACAAAGAGGAAGAGAATAGAAACATTATTGAAGAAGAATAAGGTGAATATTATTTATCTACAAGAGACTCATCAGTCAAAGGATGGAGTTAATGAACTGAAATTACAAAATATACATATTTATGGGAAAGGATTTGGGACTTCCAAATCCAAAGATGTAGCAATATTGATTTCTAAACATTGTGAATTTGTGGTAAAAGAAGTAGTAAAAGATAGTAGTGGTAGATATTTGGTAGTACAGGGTTTAATGGGGGAAGAAGATTATACGTTAGTAAATGTTTATGCACCAAATATGAATCAAGGAGAATTTTATAAAACTGTTGTTAAAGAGATGGAGAAGGTTAGACAGGGATATGTGATTATGGCAGGGGATTTTAATATGTTTTTGGATAAGGTAAAGGATAAATCTGTATGTAAAAAATATGAGCTGAATAAAAGAAGTACTCTCTTGAGTAAGATATTGAAAAATACGAATTTAAAAGATACATGGAGAGAACTGAACGGAGATGAAGGAAGGTTTACGTATTATTCCTCTGTACATAATAGCTATTCAAGAATAGATTTTATGTTTATATCTCAAAATTTAATCTAAAGTAGTAGGTATAATTATCAATGTGATAAAAATAACGGATCATGCGTTGATGATCATGGAGATGAAAGTTAAGAAAGATTACAGAGAAGCTAGAAGGTGGAGAATAGATTCCAATATTTTTCAGTATACAGATGTAATGGCTAGAGCTAAGAAAGAATGGATGGAAATATGGTCAATAGATGAAGCAAGTGGGAGTAAAATAGGAGTTTTATGAGGCACTATGAAAGTTATTATGAGAAGAATTGTTGTAAGAGAATCATGTAGAACAAGAAACTGGACTGGGGATGTTGAGAAATGGTGAGCACCAAGTTGGCAGACAGAAGGGAGTGTGACCAGATTGCAAATTAGGTGGCTCTCACCAGATTGAAGCAGCTTGCATAGTATTATATTAGTACTAGAGAGTGGGATGAACTGCTGGTTCAGCGGTTTATCCCAGTGCATCCTTCAGACAAACAGGTGTTTGGTGCTTCGCAGCTCCACCTCCTCTGGCAGTTATCTACTCAGAGGCAGTGCCCCAGCCTCCCTGCCCTGCATACTCTGGGCATTGCCTCTGAATGGGCACCTGATAGAGGATGTGGGGCTGGGAAGTGCCTAACATCTGGGCAGTTCATCCCCATCTCTAGTTAACACACCAGTAGAAGTCACGTGGCAGTGAAAAACACCATGGGGAAAAATGCTTGTACATAGGTCCTTGAGGTATAAAGCAATGTGGACATCCATCATGAGTTAAAGCCCATATATCAGCAAGAAGAAAACTCTAGTCAGAAAGCAGGGCCCATTGGCGAGCTTCACACTCAGTACCTGTGAAACTTTGAATACCTTTCTGCATTTTGGTTGAGTTCAGAGAGCTGTACTGTAGCACAGCATATGCACAATAACTCTGAAGCCTCCAACTGGTTTTTGTCCAAACAACAGAATCCAGTGCTGAAAAGCAGCAGTGTTGCATGTATATGCTTGTGTGTGGAAAACATCTACAATTATTTCCCATGAGGCCCTGTGTTTCAATAACAGTATTAAAGGATTTGGAAGTGAGTTGGAAAACAACTACTTTTATTATGAAGCCATCAATTATGAGTCATGCTCTTTTACAGGAAGAAAAACAACTAGATATTCAAAGACAAGCAATGTTTTTGAGTGAATACAGAGGCACAGTAGAAGCAAAAAGGAAAAACAGGACTGTTCACTGTAGGATTTAGAGGATGTTTGGAAGGTTTGAATTGCCACCCCCACCTTTCAGCCTTACTCCTTTATAGGGAGTAAAATATGATCTCAAGTAGTAAAAGAAGCCATGCACAGAGACTCCGCAACTCCTTGGTTTGGTTTCTGAGAAGCAATGTTGAGAATTAGTATCTCCATCATTTTTAGGAAAACTCATGCAAAACTGGAAGCTAATATTTCTCACCTCTTGTTGGACAGATTATTCAAACTAACCACAAGCACCTTATACACTGTTACACAACAGTAAGAAACAAACATCTAAACTGGCATGGATTCATGCTTTTATAACTCAGCTATGGTGTATTGTATCTTTAAATGTTCTACACCAAAAGAAGCAGCCATCTAGGAACCCATTCTCTCTGGCTTCACTGAAAACTATTACACCCCATCAAAGTTATTTCAGGCAGTGCTGCATGAACCCTACGATTATTTGGAAGTTTATCAGAGTTTCCTTCAACTTCTTCAATAAGGATGGACAAGATCATTAGGTCTCACCCAGTCATCCTGTTTACATGAGGCTATGATGAGATGGAGCAAGGCTAGCCACTGCCTTGCCTAAAGCCCTTCCAAAATGCTGCACATAACAGGTATTGCAAAGTTGATTTAAAACAAGGTTCAAATCAGAGTTCTTGCCAGTTTGGGTGGACCTTTTAATGAACTTCTCATAGCTGTGTGTATCATGGTGCCATAATGCTCCTCTAGTGTCCATGCCAGAGAGGTCCACCAATGCCATAAGGAATATATTAGCTTAGTTCAAGATTTTTCCATGCCATAGGACAGTGGTCCTCAACCTTGGGCCTCCAGATGTTCTTGGACTTCAACTCCCAGAAATCCTGGCCAGCAGAGGTGGTGGTGAAAGCTTCTGGGAGTTGTAGTTCAAGAACATCTGGAGGCCCAAGATTGAGGACCACTGCCATAGGAGACAGGTGACCCTAGACTGTCAACAATACATCCTCCTCTCAACCTTTCACTCTATGAAAATCTATTATTAACTGATAGGTTGCAAATAGGGTTTTTGGAGGTGTTCATCTCAGTATTATTCTAAAAAAGATAAATGAATGTCAATTGTGCAAAACTACTTGTAACTTCCAGTACTACACTGAGCCTTTAACTGATTTCTAAGAATTAAGGAGGTTCCTGAAGAGTAGGGGGTCTTCTGAAGAGCAGGAAGATTTGAAATTGAATCCAAATAATTGTAGCTGCTTTCATGTGTCACTACTTAAGCTTACTTAAATCTTCACATCTGCTATTTCTCACTGCTGGAACAACACAGGTCCTACTTCTGTCTAACCTAATTTGTTGCTTAGTGTTGCCCTTTTCTGACTCCATGTAGGAGTAGCAAAGAGTGAGAGTGAGGATCTATTATATTTGCAACTAGAGAGAAAAATGTGAATTTTTGCTGTATGCTATGTAGAAGAAGGAAAATCAGGAGAAAGAAACCTTTAATAACCCAATGAAAAGAAAGTGAAAGATAAATGCCATTTTGCACAGTAGACTGGCTTTTACTTCATTGTAATGATGTTACCTGGTGCCTGTTGTATTGACCTGAATTCCCAGATAGTGTTAAAAACAGAGTAAAGATGTACCCATACTACACAGTTGCATCGTTCTCATACACATTAATTTTTATGACTCCATCCTAAGATATCCTGCTCTTCTTTGTTTTGTGAGGGGTTCAGAACATATCAAGATACTCTGGGAAGAGAGGGATTGTAGATTAGTTCAATTTAATTCTTCTGTGTACCCAAGAACATGGGATACATTGAGAACTGTAGTTCAAAGGAGTAGACTTGAGATAGAGAATTCACTAGTGACAAATTCCAGGCTCCTTTCAAATTGACCCCTGCCAGTTACAGAGCTAAGAAACTGTATAACCGTGTGGTGGAGATACAATTTCAGTGCTATGTAGAAGCTGGGATAGAAGCAAAACCTATAATCACTAATCTGTCCAGTAAGACATAAACCAGCAGCTGCTTTTCAGTATGTCTAGCCACTGAGGGAAATCAAGACTGTGATTTAAAACATATTTCTGAAGATTTAAAACTGTAGGGTAATGAATTCACCTCTGCACTGCACTGGGACATGTGCTCGTGTGTAAAATGTCGTTGTTCCAATGCAGTGGTTCCCAACCTTGTATACTCAGCTGTTCTTGGCCTAAAACTCCTAAAAATCCTGGGCAGCACAGTTCATGGTGCAGGCTTCTGGAAGTTTTAGTCCAAGAATATCTGGGAATCCAAGGTTGGGAACCATTGTTCTAGACCACTGGTTCCCAACCATGCGTAACTCAGGTGTTCCTGAACTGCAGTTTCCAGAAACCCCAGTCAGCACAGCTAGTGGTGAAGGCTTCTGGGAGTTTTAATCCAAGGACACCTGAGTTACCCAAAGTCAGGAACCAATGTTCTAAGGCAGTGGTCCCCAACCTTGGGCCTCCAGATGTTCTTGGACTTCAACTCCCAGAAATCCTGGCCAGCAGAGGTGGTGGTGAAGGCTTCTGGGAGTTGTAGTCCAAGAACATCTGGAGGCCCAAGGTTGGGGACCACTGTTCTAAGGCATTACAATTATATCTCTCAAGTGTGAATGTTAGAACAAGCTAGGCAGGAGTCATAAGAAGGTGGCTTCTAATATTTTGCAGCTGCTTTTCCCTGCATTCGGAGCACAGAGAGGTTAAAATGAGTGAGTGTGTGAACATGGGGAAACGAGGGAGGGAACAGGATCAGGACAGATGTCCCCTTTCAGAGTCATTTTCTCTTTCAGACTGCAATTCATCCTGTATTCTCTTTTACAGAATGTGTCATAACCTGGGAAGTGTACTGATATGTGTACATTTCCAGATTTGGATCTTGGAAGAGAAAATTTGCAAAGTAACACAGCAGTCACAACAACAACAAACAGCCCCTTGATGGAATTAACTCCTCATCTGTCTCTATTTGTAGTACTTCCCTCTTGGTAACTGTTATTTTGGATATAAGACATGGAAGACAAAATATAATTCCCCCCCTCTCCTAATTCATTAGAAATTACTGGGAGAAAGCAGATCCACCACAACTCTATACAATACATTTTACTTAATTTGTTTTATATTGTTTTAATCAATTTATGTACTGCTTACCAGAATGGCTTGCCCTTCCATCTGTTATGGTGCTTATAAAAATAGAGACACCTGTTCCTGGATCAGTAGGAAAATCACACTTAAAATGTATAGAGAGGAAGACAAAAGCAGAAATATTCAAAGCAAACCTACAGTAGAACTAGTGAGACATGTTCAGTCTCTCTCTCTCTCTCACACACACACACACACACACACACGCACACACACACACACACACATATAGAGAGAGAGAGGGAGGGAGAGGGAGAGGGAGAGGGAGGGAGGGAGAGTTCCATATTAATATTATACAGATGGATCTCCTTTTTACAGAAAAAAAAACTAGTCATTAAAAAAGAAAATGCCACCAGATTAACAAAGATAACACAGGACCATATAAATCTATGAAAATCTCAGCCATATCCAATGAATATGGGTAGGACTCATAATGATACAAACAAACTTGCTAATATAATTAAGTGACATGTTTCCCTGTCAGGGCTTTTGGAGGTGGAGAAGTACAGACACCTTATTTGTCCCCATTACATGTTACAGGGGAGAGAAGAGTAATTCCACATGGATGGATATTTTCAGCAAAAGCCCGAGGTTGGTCCTCTAATTTCGCCTAAGGCTGCAATGTGTTATCCACAGTCACATGGGAGTTAGTCTTATGTAATTCAAT
This sequence comes from Pogona vitticeps, assembly GCF_051106095.1. Taxonomy (NCBI): domain Eukaryota; kingdom Metazoa; phylum Chordata; class Lepidosauria; order Squamata; family Agamidae; genus Pogona; species Pogona vitticeps. Next base: position 110,649,367 of record NC_135785.1, read on the forward strand.
GGGAATGTTTCTCTTTAGACATATATTTGGGGATAGGATTTGACACTGTTAATGTATGCCTTTTGTATCTCACCATGGATATCACAGAAAAAATAACCTTCATAAGTCTCTAAATGAAGGTTGCAAACATCGTCACATTGTATAAGAACAAAGGAGAAAGGGGTGACTGCAGTAACTACCGTGGCATCTCTCTTCTCAGCATTGTAGGGAAGCTGCTTGCCCATGTTGTGCTGAAGAGACTCCAGGTGCTTGCAGACAGAGCCTAACCAATATCACAGCGTGGATTTCAAGCTAATAGATTTACCACTGACATAGTATTCTCCCTCAGACAGTTGCAGGAGAAATGTAGGGAACAACGACAGCCACTCTTTGTGGTCATCATAGATCTCACAAAGGCCTTTGATTTGATTAGCAGGGATGGCCTTTTTTAAAATACTTTCCAAGATTGGATGTCCTCACGCCAACCCTGTGTGGGATCTTTTTTGCTGTCATGCTGAAGCATGCTTTTGGAGCTGCAACAGAAGGTGTCTATCTCCAGACTAGATCAGATGGAAAGCTCTTTAATCTCTCTAAGACTGAGAGTGAAGACCAACGTCTAGCTGAAATGCATATGGGACTTCCTCTTTGCCAATGATGCAGCTGTTGTTGCCCACTCTGCTGAAGACCTCCAACAACTCATGAATCACTTTAGCAAGGCCTGCCAAGATTTTGGATTAACAATCAGCCTGAAGAAAACACAAGTCATGGGCCATGGCGTGGACTCACCTCCCTCTATTACCATCTCCACACAAGAATTGGGGGTTGTTCATGACTTGTGTACCTTGGCTCAATGATCTCTGACACTCTCTCCCTAGATGTCGAGCTGGATAAATGCACTGGCAAAGCAGCTGCCATGTTCTCTAGACTCACAAAGAGACTATGGCTCAATAAGAAGCTGACAGAATATACCAAGATCCAGGTCTATAGAGCCTGTGTCCTGAGCACACTCCTGTACTGCAGGGAGTCCTGGACCCTTTGTGCATGGCAGGAGAGGAAGCTGAACATGTTCCATATGCATTGTCTCCAACACATTTTTGGTATCACCTGGCAGGACAAAATTGCAGATAGAGTACTCCTAGAATGAGCTGGAATTTTTAGCATACATACATTACTGAAACAGTGATGTCTACATTGGCTTGGGCATGTTGTGAGAATGGCTGATGGTCGGATTCCAAAAGATCTCCTGTATGGAGAATTAGTGCAGGGAAATCACCCCAGAGGGAGACCACAGCTGCAATACAAGGATATCTGCAGGCGGGATCTGAAGGCCTTAGGAATGGACCTCAACAGATGGGAAACCTGGACATCTGAGCGTTCAGCCTGGAGGCAGGCAGTGCAGCATGGTCTCTCCCATTTTGAAGAGACACTTGTCCAGTAGGCCAAGGCAAAAAGGCAGTCCCGAAACCATCGAAATCAGGGAGCTGGACAGGGTACAAATTGTATTTGTCTTCAGTGTGAAAGGGATTGTCACTCTCGAATTGGCCTCCTCGGCCACACTAGATGCTGTTCCAAGACCTCTATTCAGAGCACATTACCATAGTCTCTTGATACTGAAGGATGCCTAATGTAAGTCTCTGTGAAATAGTTTAGACACAGGAGCAGTTCCCAAATAATATTGCAAGGCAGATCTCTAAAAGCTTTTACATGCACAGGGGGAAATGTAATTCTAAACATGGAAAAGTACCACTCACAGCCTTTTCTCTAATCCCAAAATGGGAGCATTCAACAAAAAAATGGCTCCTACTGCATCTGAACACTGCCCACTCTGCAGAGATTGCATCACACTGGCTGTCTCATGGGCCTCCTGGGAAATGTGTCTGCAATAGAAGATAGCTCAGAACAGGAAAAAATATATAAATCATGTATGTACTGCGACTGGAAGCATAACAGCAAGTTCAGAATAATTATGGAGCTGGAAACAGGTTAGATAAATAAGGCTTTTCTAAGTACTTGTACAAAAAATTATTCTTAAAAATAGAACTAAAGGAAAATGTGCATTATCCACAATGACATCTGAATTAGTAATTAATTGCTAATTCTTCTTCATAATTTACTGTTTCTACTGCCTTTTCTCTCCTCCTGAGCCACAGATTAGAGAGATACTATCTGAAGGTGTAGAGAGAGGGAAAGTTAATGAACTACGTTTGGAGAATCTGCAGCTATGGATGGAAAGAACAATTGGTTCCAGTCATCACATTTTCACATGTGTTCATTCACAAAACCAATCTATTCCACAGTAATTGACAATCAAATAACAACAATAACAATGTGCTTGTCAAGTCAATTCTGACTTATTGTGACATTTTTCAGGGTTTTCCAGGTAAAGGACATTCAGAATTGGTTTACCATTCCCTTCTTCTGGGAGCGATCTGGGACTGTGCAGCTTTCTTAAGGGTGGCTCTACTTGCAAGAGACACAGTGGAGAATCAAACTCCCAACCTCTGGCTCCACAGCCAGATACCTAAACCACTGAACAATTATTTTTTTTAAAAAAAATAAAAAACAAAACAAAAATCTACAGAAGAGATGTATTTTAACATTAGTTTTAATGTACTATCCCACCAAAATATACACCGACAAACATTTTTTTCTGAAGGTACACCTTTTTAAAATTTACTTTATCCTAAAATATCAATTTGCATTTTTTCATACTTTCAGCCGAATGTTGCAGTACAAAATTGGGAGAAGAGCAAAGCCCAAAACAGAGCCGAGTTCCAATTATACATTAGTAAAAAAAAACAAAAAATTGTAGACTAGGTTAAATTACATATGTGGATTGCATGAAATCTTATTTTTAAATGCCACCTTTCATTTATCAAAGAAATTGCCCCTTCTCCCCAATGTTGTCTACCTCCACAACTGTATAAGGTAAAACAGAACTTTGTGAGAGGTCTGTCAGTGCCTTTGTGACCTCAGCAGGTATAATCTGAACCCCATATACATTTGGGACTGCTTCCAAATCTTTGTAAGGGACGTGGTGGCGCTGCGGGCTAAACCGCAGAAGCCTGTGCTGCAGGGTCAGAAGACCAAGCAGTCGTAAGATCGAATCCACGCGACAGAGTGAGCGCCCGTCACTTGTCCCAGCTCCCGCCAACCTAGCGGTTCGAAAGCATGCAAATGCAAGTAGATAAATAGGGACCACTTCGGTGGGAAGGTAACAGTGTTCCGTGTCTAAGTCGCACTGGCCATGTGACCACGGAAGATTGTCTTCGGACAAAACGCTGGCTCTATGGCTTGGAAACGGGGATGAGCACCGCCCCCTAGAGTCGAACACGACTGGACAAAAATTGTCAAGGGGAACCTTTACCTTTTTACCAAATCTTTGTGGATAATGAAAACTGTGGGTAAGAGTAGTTAGATAGCACTTAACGACAGACAGACAGACAGACAGACAGACAGACAGACAGACAGACAGACAGACCAACTGACCATGCATAAGGGGGTATTACTGTATTTTCCCAATCCCCATCATCATATGGAGCGGCTACGTGAAAAAAAAAAGACTTGGACTGTGCATCTTTATTATATAACTGTTAAAGGTGCAGGTGCCCTGCCTCCTTTTTCCATTTGGCTCTCCTATCAGATCTATGCCCACGACATATAGCATTAAGGAAAGAGGTAAGCATTTGGAAAACCGAGACTCAAGGAAGAACTCCCAGAAGCCTTCACCACTAGTTGTACTGACCAGGATTTCTGGGAGTTTTAGTTCAAGAACATCTGGGGATCCAAGGTTGGGAACCATTGCTCTCAAATTAGTCACGCTGAATTCTAACTCCAACTGCTAGTCCCAGCTAATTGCTGAATTGTGTTAAGGCGTATGTAAATTGATTCAATGGGTCTACCAACCAGATTTAGGCTTGAGTTTAATGACACTTATTCCCAAATATGTGCATAGGATTGCAGAATTAACTATGGCAATTTAAGTCTAATTAGTTTAAGAATGATTAACACAGCCAGCTGAGAACCATGAAGGGAAGGATTGCTGGCGTAGAAGGGGAATTAACAAACCAAGGAGTGGTGGAGTGGGATGGAGTCAGAGCAGCAGGAAGGAGACAGAGAAAGTATGGAGAGAAGGCTGGGCTTCCAGGATTTACATCTGGCTTGGCCAAACCAGAGGCTTTGGAGTCAAATTAAATAATACAAATAGTACATTGTCAGAAGCAGGAATTCCTTTGGTACTGAAAGACTTGTGGTTATTGTGACACAGGATTTTCTCACCCCCAGTACTCACAATAGTTTTCATTGTGAGTAGTCATCAGATGCTAAACAGAGACTTCACTGGCAGGTCTCATTTAATCATGCAGAAAGCTTGAAAAGAATGCCATCACTAACATGCTTTCAGCTTCTAAAGATGTGCTACCTGTATCATCCACTTTGGCTTTGATACAGTTTGCCAGTTGTGGAAGTAGACATTGCACATCCCTCTTTTTTCTTCTGTTAGAATGGGGCTAAAGAGGCTCAGGTTACACATATCTGAAGAATTCACAAGGTAGTGTCCCTGTCATAAGTGTGACAATCAAGCCCCAGGTTGAAATTCCATCTTTGTCTTGTACTTGTTGAATTATTTATTTGTCTGTATAGTTCCTGGGGAAAAAAAAACAACAACGTTCAGTTTTATTCCTTCTAAGACAGCTAAGTTATAACGTATACAAATACAAAACGCAAGTGTATCATAAAGCATAAATTTATAAAATTACAAAATCAGAATGCAAACACTAAACCATCTAAACATGCAATAACAGCAACAATTAAAAACAGTATCAACAGAACTAAACAATCTACATATAAAAATCTGCAGTAAAAACAGAAAGAAAAATAGTTGAATTCTGAGTATTCAAATATGAACTAAAAAGGTCTTCGAAATGCACATTTGGAAAAAATCAATTGAAGGGGCATACATATTTATCTAGGGTTCAATAAAAAATATGGTTCTATATCTTAAGATGCCCTGTATTTAATGCGTGCCAGTTGAAGACTCCCAAATGGCAGGCTCACAAATAGGGTCTCATGGAGTGATCTTAAGGCTCGAGTAAGTCCATTGGATTACTTGGTCCCAAACCCACTGGGACAGGTCTTCAAACTGGACCTGGAAACAAACTGGCAACTCCAACGTAGCTGATGTTGAGTTGGTGGCATAATTCAGTCAGCTTCCCCCCCCCCCAATACCTTGCAAGGCAACTTTCCACCCTTTCCCCCCTGAAATATATTGAAAAGTAACTTCATATACAGTGCACAACTAATCTGAGCATAACCAAGGCATGTACAATTAATGGTTGTTGTGGGTTTTTTGGGCTCTTTGGCCGTGTTCTGGAGGTTGTTCTTCCTCGTGTTTCACCAGTCTCTGTGGCCGGCATCTTCAGAGGACATCTTCCTCTGAAGATGCCGGCCACAGAGACTGGCGAAACATGAGGAAGAACAACCTTCAGAACACGGCCAAAGAGCCCGAAAAACCCACAACAACCATTAGATCCCGGCTGGGACAAGCCTTTGCGAATACATGTACAACTACTTTTTCTAGTTGTGGTGACAGATGGCAAGTCTGGTAAAATGTATTCTTAAGTACCAGTGTCCCTTGTGCTTCACCTGACAGCAGGGATTCCAGGAGAAGGCATAAGAGCAAACATGTTCCCTCTGGATGAGTCCAAGCAATACTTTCATTTTATCTGGATTAAGCCTTGGCTAGTTTACATTCCTCAAGTCCAAAATGGCGTTTGGATGTCTGCTCACAATTTCTTTAACATCCCTGGGACTAGCTGAAGAAAAAGAGAGAGGTTGTTGCATACCACCCGCATGCATGTAACGTTATACCAAAAGCTGCAGATAACCTCTCTCAGTATTTTCTTGGCGATATTAAAGAGCATGGAGGGATAAAAAAAACTTTGCAACATCTCAAAAACAGTGGCCATGACATAGAAAAAGCAGCTCATTGGCACCACATTTTGGACTGATCCCTCCAGGAAAAACCATAGCTACTATAAAACCATGCCTGTTATGTCAATTCCTTATCCTGTTGGACAGCTCAGAAAAATATCATGGATCATTGTTTCAAAAGCCATGAACTATTAACACAGTTTCCACACACCCCTCCACACCACACCCTTGTATGTCATCCATGCAGGTGATCAAAACTGTTTCAGCTCCTTAAACAGGCAAGAAATTAAACTAGGGTGAATATTATTAATGTCACTCAAGGGTATCTCAAGGCTACTACTTCCTCCATGTTTTCCTGCCCTTAATAGCATTTTAGATTGAATTAATGTTGCTGTGGTGATGACATCATCCCTGCCATACATGCAAAACAGCCCAACAGGATTTCATCCAATGAAAATGAAAAATAAGGCCCTGAATCTACTTGAAAACTCTAGCTAAACACATTTCTGCAGGATTCGGTTTTCAGACCTTCCTGAAGCATGTCACTGGATTGCTCTCAGCCTCACTGTAAGCCCCCAGCTCTAGAAACCATGTATTGCATCTTGCAAACCCAGAATGCAAAACATGAGAGAAAGAGGTGGTTTTTGACTCAAAAGCCTCTCAAAAAAGGCAGTTCTCTAAGCCAGTGATCCCCAACCTTGGGCCTCCAGATGTTCTTGGACTACAACTCCCAGAAGCCTTAACCACCACGTCTGCTAGCCAGGTTTTCTGGGAGTTAAAGGCCAAGAACATCTGGAGGCCCAAATTTGGGGACCACTACCCTAAGCTACTTCCCCTCCAAAAGGGCCAGATACTTCTTCCCTTTTCCCCTTTAGATGCACCTCAGTTATTTTAACCACTGAAAGCCTGTAACCACAGATTGGAATGATTAAGCAGATTAGAACCTCCCCCTTTATTTCATAACAACATTTGAAGCTCATACCAAAAATCCCACCCTGTCTAGCTGCAACAGTTTAAATGAAGAGCATCACAGGGCAAATGATAGGGCCCCTGTCTTTCAAAGTGACTTGTCTACAGTCTTATACAACATAAACTGAAAGGTGTTAGTCACAGCCTGACCAGACAGTTAAGGTACATTCATGCCTATTTCCATACCAGTGCTGATGAAAATAACTTAATTAGCAAAATGAGATGATAGGTTGGAGACGGCAGGATTCCAAGGGTTCTATCATCTGCTCAACAGAGCCATGAACAAGGAAGTCTACTGTGGAAAAAGTCCCACTATCTGACCGTATATACATTGGCAGATGTCTATGGAGATTTCTGAATACTGTATTGTGAGACCCGAGGCAAGGCTATACAAGCACTCCTCAGAGTGTCGTCCTCCTTTAAGAGAGAGAAGGAGACTCAAACGGAATCTACGGCTACTCGCGTCGCGGTCAGACATCAGGGTATAGACACCTGTGATTTGGAACAGGGTGTGAGGAGACTGTCAGTGGCTACCCAGACAGGGATAGAAAAGGCAGGAACACGGATGGGGGAGCGACCGTTGGTAGAGGTGGGACATGGGGATATAAAAATAGAGCAAGACAACATGCCATGGGGTTGGGAATTGATATGGGTGGAGGATCCCTGGACAGGGAGATGTGAGAAAGTGAGGGTGCCTTGAGAAGAGGCAGATTACAGATGACGAAGAGGTTTACCCCCCAAACTGTCCTATTGGAGAGAATCAGAAGCTAGAGAGTGGCGGAGAAGGTTGAGAGAGGAAAAGGAGGCGGTAGAGAGGGAAGAGAGGGAAAGGAAAGCATGGCATCTGGAGGAGGCTCGCCAGAGGAGGTATTTACTGGACCCTGGGACCCCTATGCAGAGGGAGCCGGCCCCTATGACCTGGAGAGGGGAGATGAGGAGACCTTACCCCTGATAGATATGGACAGTGAAGCTAAGGAACCGGCTGAGACTAACCCATTTTCCAAAGGACCCTGGTATGATCCAAGTTACAATCCCTTTTTACAAGATGTATGGACACCCTCGTTTGACCCATTGGCGATGAGAGAAAAGAACAATGACAAGTTTAATGTTGACACTTCTTTATTTGATGTTCCAATAAATCCTAGTTCTGTTTTTCAAAAACAAAACAAAACAAAAAAAAAAAAACGAGCATCCCGTGTTTGTGTCCGATAAGCCTGAGGTAACTATTGAACCCTCACATGTATGTGGTAATTTGTGTCTAAAAGTAACACAATTTATGTAATTCTGTGAGAGAATTTCAGCCATTGTGTCGAAGTACATGGTATGTATGCTCTTTATCTGAGCCCTTTATGAATAAGTCAGCTCAGGAGCTACCGGTGGATTTTGATGAGAAAGAGCTATTGACCCCAAGGGGCACCACTGAGAGCATCAGGTGTCTCCTGTTTCCAGACTCAGGTAATTGTTTTGAAAATCATAGCACAATAGCAGTGTTGCAGAGCTTCACCAAAACACATTGCAGCCTGAGGTAAAAGAAAGATGGTCCTCCCTCTATTCCCAGTAGTGAAACTGACTAGAGGTAGATGAATCATATTTCAACATGAACAGTGGGGCAGGATTCTCACCACATCTCAGGGCAGCTTATGGGAAGCAGGATAGCCTGTGGAGCACCCACAGCTCTGTCTTGTAACAGGAGAGAAGGGATAGGACCTCATGGAGAACAGCAGAGGGTCTGCCACAGTTGTCCGACGCAGCATCTACCATCTGAAGACGTTGCTGTGCTCCACCTAATGATAGCATTGGTCATGCCGTAATGGGTTTGTTCCATACAGAAATATTGCTATGAATTAAGAGATTTGGTGACTTTTACCTCAGAATATGATAATCTCATGGATTCATATTTGGAAACAATCTGGTATATTCTGAGTTAATAGCACACATGCAATAAAGCAGTCCAGTGATTATTTGCACTTCAGCTGTTGTGATGAAGCTGGTGTAAGTCTTCTTGGCTATTAACTCTGAAGGCTGCTTTAATTTAGAGCCTGTGTTTATTACCCCCAAACCCCTTAACTAAATGAATTCTTCCCATTATGACAATATACCAATAAGCAATTTCTAAGCCTGCAATCCCTCTTAAGCTCTCTTCTCTGTCTCTCGTTCCATTTAAAATAAAAATGAGAGCGAATCCTCAGCAGCACTTAAAAACATTTTTCAGTGGAATGACAGGATCATTACAAAAGGTCTGGAAATCAACACCTTTCAGAGCCTTCCCTTGGTGTGTGCCATGTTCCAACCCAAAAAGCCGAAGATGTCTAGGTAAGGAGCCAATCCATTTGTTTTGCCTGTAATTCATTTCATAGTAAACTAGCCCTATTCGCTAGTCCATGAACATCACATACATTTACACTCCCATTTTGTGCTGCAGTACATCAATCTGACAATTCCTCTCAGGGGGGAAAGGTCTATGTGCTCTCCGAATAGCTTTTCAAATGAAAAATATGTGCAATAGCCTTTCATCTTGGGACACTGGTGTTCAAAGCCTTGATTAGGTCACCAGTGGAAATGAGTTTCAGTGGTCTCTTCCTACCGCACCTTTGTGCGGGGGGGGGGAGGAAACTGCTCAACAAGACTCCTCCAGAAGGCTTTTTAAATACCTACACTGCTAGTATGTGGAGAAATCCCTTGAGACAGTGCAGGCGGTGACTTTGTACATAGAGGGAGGACAACCTCCAGCAAGGAAAGAGGGTCACTGGCTAACCCCAAACCTATTGGGAACCACACTGTGCCAGCACTATGCTGTCAAAGTTGCTACCAGAATATATTGGTGCAATGGCAGGATTGAGGAAAGCCCATATTTTAACTTCAAAAGCAAAGTGTACAGGGAATGGGTGCCTTGCTTTTCAGCCTCATCATAGGTCTAAGACGTGTGGTGTTAAAGGCCAGGCAGTAGAGTAGCAAACATGGCAGCCTGTGAGAGGAGAGCATGTGTTTTCCACTGCACAATTTGTCATTTAGAAAAGACACTGGAGGCCCTTGTTTGTAGGTACCCAAAACATGTTTGGAATTGCCATCTGGTGGACTAGCCCTAAAAGGTGGCCTGAAACACCTCAACACAGTGCATTAAATAAGCATAGACAAGACAGAGGTATTTACAGAGGAAGCGTAAGTGTGGCAGAGGTGGTCCCTTCAAAAACACCAGTTGGAGAACACCAGAAAGTATTCGAATGAGAACTGATCATAGTGAGTGGTCACAGAACACCAATCAATCAATCAATCAATCAATCAATCAATCAATCAATCAATCAATCAATCAATCAATCAATCAATCAATCAATCAATCAATCAATCAATCAATCAATCAATCAATCAATCAATCAATCAATCAATCAATCAATCGACAGGGAATGGAACATGTTTTCCTATATAATAACATGGATGGACTGAATCCTGCTCACATTTTGTGACAGCTGCTGTTTTCAGAATTCTGTTAGTATCCAGGGTGAGGAAGATGTTAAAATGCCTTTAGCTTCACAGAGATGAAGAACAGGCATCTGTGTGCAGTTCAGATGTATGTATGAGTTAAATATTCCCTGAATGTATACTGCCTCCCCATAGGAGATTACAGCAAAGCAAACAAGATGAGTGTAGGTGATCACAGAACAATAAGAAGGCTAATAGCTTTAGAGAGAAGTTGCAAAGAAGTTGACATGTAGATGTCCGCCAGCAGAGCCCCAGGATGACGCCCTGATAACTCCCTTTATTAACTGGCAAGCTTATACAGAATGTTGAAAGAATTCAGATAGGATACTGGTTACGTAATCGCTACTAGGATTGGCCAGAGAATGCTTTTGAACTAATAATTAACTCTAAGGGAAAAAGGCAGAATGAGTAGGTTACCCGCCCATCAGGAGCCACTGCTTCCTGCCAGGAGAGTTTGCTCTCACACTGAAACAGGAATGCAGCTAGCGACCTTGAACAGGATTTCCCATAGATGAGAAAGCCTTGATTGCCACCTATTAAGCCCTTCCCTTTAAAGTGCACCACCTGCAAACAAGGTGTAAACAAGTCTTCCCCTCTCTCCCTGTGTGGCCAGTCAATGCAGAGGGACCCAAGGAAATCTGAATTCTGTGGTGTGACCACAGTGAATGAATGCAAGTGAATTTACATTTCCCTTTGTAGCAACCCCAGACCTACTGGAGTATCCCACCCTGTAGTTATGCTGCCACCAACCATTCGCTCTCCCAAGTCATCCAGACCAGGAATGGATTCTAATAAACAAGAGAACAAGGTTTATTGAAAAAACAAACAGGGTAAATAAAAGGATCAGGTAAATAGGATACTGGAACTTGGTATAGTCCCAATCATACACATACAACAGATTGGTTCCCACGGAACACGTTAAGGTAACGCACAGACCCTGAACCTATCCGTTCTGGCTACCTAGATAGAAACCTGAACCTATCAGGTATGTACTATCTGACGAACAGTTGTACTCAGTCTGACCCACAGACTCCAACTCCACTTCTCCACATCCGCTCTCTTACGAAGGACTTCCCCCAAATATATACAGTACAGCTCCTCCCCCCTGATGTCCCGCCTTCCACTCCCCATAGGATGGAACTTTCCCTCCAAACCCATGACAGACAGGTACCATCAGTGCTGTATGTGACACCTCCCCCCTTTATAAGTTGTTTTGCGGGGGAAAAGCTAAAGTGCTTTTCTCCAAAAAAACAACCAGGATCAAAACACATAAACAGTTATACATTCTAATACAATCCCATAACCCATACTTACTCACTCTAGGTCAAACATATCACTTATGCATTTATACATTAATATTTGCAATACATTAAGTTACCTTTATTAATACAAACCAAGCCTGTTCAATAAACAGGTACATTTAACTTTTGGTCACCAATATACACAGTCCATGGTTTCTTCGCCGTCTTCACTCGTCGGGTCTTCTTGACAAGGCATCAGCAACACAGTTCATTGTCCCTCTGACCACCTTCACTTCAAAGTCAAAATCTTGCAGGTTTAAAGCCCACCTCATAAGTTTACTATTATGGGTTTTCATTGTCTTTAACCACTGCAGTGGTGAGTGGTCAGTGCACAGAACAAAATGTCTTCCCCAGATGTAAGGTTTGGCCTTCTGAATCGCGTATACTATGGCCAGGCACTCCTTTTCCACGGTTGCCAAATGTCTCTCACCTTTCCGGAGTTTCCTACTCAGGTAGGACACTGGATGCTGGTCACCATTTTCATCCTCCTGGCAAAGAACTGCTCCTACCCCGCTGTTAGACGCATCGGTGTAGATGATGAACTCCGGGTCGAAGTCGGGAGCACGCAGCACTGGATAATGGATGAGCGCCTCCTTCAACCTCTGGAACGCCTCCTCACAGTCGCTGGTCCACGGGATGCGGTCATCAGTCTTCTTCCGCGTCAGATCGGTCAGCGGAGTCGCCATCTCGCTAAACCTCGGGATGAACTTTCTGTAGTAGCCCACCAACCCAAGAAATGATTTGACTTTTTTCTTGGTGTTGGGTCTGGGCCAATCACGAACGGCTTCTATCTTGGCCTCTAGGGGTTTGATCACTCCTCCCCCTACTATGTGACCCAAGTATTTTATTTCTGGGCTACCCAGCTGACACTTGCTTGCCTTTACTGTTAGCCCTGCTGCACTTAACCTCTGCAGCACTATCTCCAGGTGTTTCAGGTGATCTTCCCAGGTATTGCTGAAGATCCCTATATCGTCAATGTAGGCCACAGTAAAGTCACTGAGCCCTGCTAAGGTCTGGTCCATCAGCCTTTGGAATGTGGCTGGTGCATTTCTGAGACCAAAACTAAGGACTCTAAACTCATATAGACCGAAAGGGCTGCAAAATGCGGTCTTTTCCTGATCCCTGGGATCAATCCTTAATTGCCAGTAACCCTTTACTAGGTCCAACAATGAAATGAACCGACAACCCCCTATGGTTTCAATCAGGTTGTCTAGCCTGGGCATTGGGTAGGCATCAGGAGTGGTTACGCGGTTTAATTTCCGGTAATCTACACAAAATCTAATGTTCCCATCAGGCTTGTCCACCAGGACTATCGGAGAGGACCAAGGACTAGAAGAGGGGACGATTATGTTCTCCCTAAGCATCTCATCCAGCTCCTTCCGCACCTTGTCCCTATAGGGTCCCGTCACTCGGTACGGGGATACTGCTTGCGGGGGTGCATCCCCTGTGTGGATCCGATGCATCACTCCCTTCACTATCCCCGGCTTATTTGAAAAAACCTTATGATATTTAGTGAGCAGCACTTTTAGTTCTTGCTGCTGGTCTTGGGTGAGTGCAGGACTGATCTTCACCTCATCTGGGTTGTATTTCACTTCCCCTCTACCCTCCCAGAAGGGCAATTCAGCTTCCTCACTCTCAGCTGCTTTTATGGCAAATAAAACCCTCTGTTCCCCTCTGTAGTAGGGTTTCAGGGCATTCACATGTACCACCCTCCGTGCTTGGTGTTCCTCCTGTTCTATAAGGTAGTTCAGGTCCGACATCTTGGAAATGACCCTGTACGGTCCTGCCCATTTGAGCTGCAGTTTGTTCTCTTTGCAGGGCCTAAGCCAAAGCACTTCCTCCCCTGGGTTAAAGTGCCTCTCCCTGGCTTTCTGGTCATACCAGGTTTTCTGTCTGACCTTCTGAGCTTGCAGGTTTTCTGCTGCTAGCTCTAGGTTTCTCTTCAGGTCATTCATTAAAGTGTCTATATACGTCACAACATCTTGTGGGTCACCCTGGGTGATCTGCTCCCAATTCTGTTTGATTAAATCAAGTGGACCTTTTACTTTTCTCCCAAACAAAAGTTCAAACGGACTGAACCCGGTACTGGCTTGGGGCACTGATCGGTAAGCAAACAAAAGGGATTGCAGCTTCTGGTCCCAATTGTTTGGATTCTCTGCCAAGTAAGCCCTAATCATGCGCATCAGAGTCCCATTGAACTTCTCCGTTAACCCATTACTTTCGGGGTGATAGGCAGTGGTTTCCTTGTGTTTAATTCCACAGATTTGCCATAACCGTTTCATGAGCTTTGATGTAAACGATGTGCCCAAATCTGTGATTATTTCTGAGGCAAATCCCATCCTGGACATATACCCCACCAAGGCATCTGCCACTGTGTTAGTTTCGATGTTAGTCAAGGGAATGGCTTCGGGGTACCTCGTGGCATGGTCCACAATGGTGAGAATGAACCGGTTCCCCCTCTTTGTGGCCTTGGGCAAAGGTCCCACAATATCCACTCCTATACATTTGAACGGGGTGTCAATCACAGGCAAAGGGCACAACTTCGCTTTGGTCCTGTCACGGTTATTCCCCTGCCTCTGACACACATCACATTGTTTACAGAACTCCTTGATCTGCTTCCCTATTTCAGGCCAGTAAAAATTTTGTGTGATTCTCTGCTGTGTTTTGTTCACCCCCAAGTGCGCAGCAAACATGTCAGAGTGCCCCCTTTGTAAGATCATGGGGCGATACTTTTCAGGTACCACTAGCTGACTTCTGATCCCATCTCCCCCTTTTGAGATATTCATCAGGGTCTCTCTATATAAAATTCCCTTTTTCTCGTGAAATCTCGCTGGGGTTTCAGGTGTTAGCTGGGTGTCTGTCACCTTTTCAAAACACTTTCGGAGAGTGGCATCTGCCTTTTGCTCTTGGCCAAATTTGCTGTCTGTGGTTAAGGTTTCTGCCACAGCTTCGGGACTACCCTCATCTGCTTCAGCCTCGGGCTCTTCAGTACCTCCCTGAACTGTCCCCGTGGTAGCTTGTGAGCGTGTAATCACTAGCACCCGTTTCACATGTTCAGCCAGGTCATTTCCCACGAGCACGGCTGTTGGCAGAGTAGATGAAATCGCTAGACGCCAAACTCCCCTCCAGCCTTGAAAGCTCACAGGTACCTCAGCTACTGGCAGTGAGATCACCTGCCCCTCAATCCCTGCCACCTTCAGGCTCTCATTTGGGATTATATGCTTCCTAGGAATAATGTCTGGATGGCACAGGGTCACCTGGGAACAAGTATCCCTTAGCCCCCTATACTGATGGTCAAGTATTCCTACGTCCACCCCAGCGGCCTCAAACAATTGCGAATCTGTCTTAACTAGTAAGCAGCGCTTGACCTCCACAAGAGGACCATTTTCCCCAGCCTGATCAGCAGATGTAACTGGTCCAGAGTGAGTCGCCATGGCAACAGGCTCCCTCAGTGGCAAGGAGCTTTGCTCTGTCTGGACACAGAACACCGCTTTTGGCTTGGTTCCACTCAAATCATGAGGCAAATTTCCCTTTAGCTGCTTTAATTTCTCACACTCTGAGATTAGATGGCCCTTTCCTTGACAGAAATAACATTTTCTGCTGTACTTGGAGTCTTTCTCATCTGTTTTTCGTTTTCCCTCCAAAATCTGAGGTCTTGGTGGTTTCATGTCAGAGGGCTTCCCTTCAACATGGGCCCCTCCCCCTTGCTGGTTTTTCCCTGGTCCCTGAGAGTACCTGCTGTAGGTTTCTTTGGGCTTACCCACAGTTTTCCCCTCAGCACCTAAGGGCTTCCTTATTTGGGAAATAAAATCTGCGATCTCCGCCGCTTCTGTCACAGTTTTTGGTTTCCTCTCTCTCACATGGAACTTTAGTTCCCCATGCAGGACTGAATAAAATTGCTCCAGCGCTATCAGGTCTTTGAGCTGCTGGAAGGTCTCTGTCCCCTCCTGAGACAGCCATTTCTCTAGCAACCTCACCAGTTAGGCCCCCACTTGGGTAAAAGTCTGCTCTGGTTTTTTTGTGAGTGACCTGAATTTTTGCCTCAGCTGTTCAGCATTTATCCCATGCTGGGCAAACACCAGTTTTTTAAACTCAGTGAAGTCTTTCAGCAGTTCCACTGGCATCTCTGCATAGACTTCTGCCAGGCTGCCACTGATTAAAGATCGCATAATGGTCATCTTCTCAGTTTCCCTTACTGAGAAGTCCACAAACGCTCTTTCCACGAGGGAAAAGAACACCTCAGGGCAATCTCCCTTGTTGTACACAGGGAATTTCTTCAAGTCAGTTTTAGACAGGCTGCCTTCCCCATTCCCTGGGTTCCCCTAATTATTATTGTTATTCCTATTTCTACTCATTATTTCCAGCTTCTTCAGCTCAAACGCCATTCTTTCTAACTCCAACTGTCTCTGTTTCTCTTCCCTTTCCATTTCAAATTGTCTTTGTTTCTCCCTTTCCCTTTCCTCCATTTCCCTCACCCTCAGTTCATGCTGTTGGGCTAGGAGCATTTTTCTGAGTTCTGAGGTCAGTTCTCCTGCGCTCTCATCCTGCACTGAGCCAAATTCCTCCTCAGAACCTTGGTCTCCCTGTGGTTCTCTCACTTCCCCCATTTCTGCCATTTGGCTACGAGTCAAGGGCATAATCCCCCCAGACCAGGCTGCCTTCAAAAGTCATGCCTCAAAATAAAACGACGACTTTTTTCCTTTTGCCTCAGAAACAGCCTTCTATAGACTGCTGCTGTCCCTCCAGCACCAACTTGCAACTGTTGCCAGGCAGAATCCACCCCCTCTGCTAGGCCTCTCAGCAGACAGGCTAGATCACTGTTACTTCACGCAGCATTGCCTCAGCCCTTTCCCGCCAAAACGGGTTGCCTCAGAGCTCCCTAATCTAGTCCCCCAATCTGAGTTTGCACGTTCTTCCACTAGCCTACCTCCCCGTGAGGTAAGCCTAGAAGATTACCTACGCGCCCTCAGATTTTCCCTGACTAGACCCCCCCCCTTGCTCTGGGCACACTAGCCAAGGCTTTGCTGGACCACTGGGCAACTGGACCAGTCGGATCCCACCCGCTGGACACCAATAAATGTAGCAACCCCAGACCTACTGGAGTATCCCACCCTGTAGTTATGCTGCCACCAACCATTCGCTCTCCCAAGTCACCCAGACCAGGAATGGATTCTAATAAACAAGAGAACAAGGTTTATTGAAAAAACAGACAGGGTAAATAAAAGGATCAGGTAAATAGGATACTGGAACTTGGTATAGTCCCAGTCATACACATACAACAGATTGGTTCCCACGGAACACGTTAAGGTAACGCACAGACCCTGAACCTATCCGTTCTGGCTACCTAGATAGAAACCTGAACCTATCAGGTATGTACTATCTGACGAACAGTTGTACTCAGTCTGACCCACAGACTCCAACTCCACTTCTCCACGTCCGCTCTCTTACGAAGGACTTCCCCCAAATATATACAGTACAGCTCCTCCCCCCTGATGTCCCGCCTTCCACTCCCCATAGGATGGAACTTTCCCTCCAAACCCATGACAGACAGGTACCATCAGTGCTGTATGTGACACCCTTGCTGTGAAATAAAAGGGAACAACTGAGTTTGCCACACAATAACTCAATTGGCTAACTCCACTTATTTATCTTTGTCTCTATACATACGGTATATCTAGATCAAATCCCAATATACAAGTTATGCACAATAATTTTCAGTAAAGCACACAAGTCTTTTTACTGATATCTGTTTTCCTTAAATGTGTCAACTTGTTTAACTGCTAGTTGTTCACATCATAGTAATTCTTCATACCATTTTTCACTGGCATCTTGTCTTTTTTTTTCTTTTGACTTCCTGTTAATATTTCTACATACAGGATGAAATGGTGTTGCACCTGGCATAACATAAATTTGTCAATTATGGATTTTTAATAGAAATATGTGGCAGGAGAAACATATATAATTTGAACGGAGTTTTCCTGTCACATATTTCTACTAAAATCCATGAGTGACAAAGTTACATCTGCAGACGTTAACAGAGAGTTAACACTCAGGCGGTCCATATTGTGTGCCTTATTCTGCAAGTAGCTGGGTGAGCACATGCTGGATCTTGGCATGAATTTTACAACTACTTGAGCAACTTTGAGTTACACAGGCATAGCTACACAACAGGATTTTGGCCACTATCAACTCACTCTGTAGCCTTGCTTCCATAGTCGTCTTCTCCAATATGCTGTTTCCTGGAAAATTCACCTTACAAATACCAATTTCCTAGCTGAAAAAATTTTCACTTCTGTGCCCTCTTTGGCTGCCTCTTTACTGTACTTACAATTCCCTACCACTCTTGATGCCCTTCTACCTAACCTCTAGTTTTCTTCTTCTGTTATTATATTCCACTTCTTCTTTAAGACACATCCAGTAACTCTTTTTCCCTTAATTGACCTCCCTTTCCCTTTTCTTCACCCTTTCTCTTTCCCTTCCCATTGTTCACTGTATATATGCATACAGGAACTGAGAGAAAGAATGGTATCCGTATACAACACTCTAATATCCTTGTATGAAAACTGGCCTACAGGAAAATAAATCATGCTGTCCTCTACTAGGATCAGCTGCCCTAACAATGACAAAATGAAAGGTACTTGTCTAAATCAACTTAGTTGATACTGCCCAAGACATGTATAGCTATTTCACACATTAATTGATACCGAATTAATTTGATACAGCAATGGTACTTAATTGATAAGTGAAATACTCATCACCAGTTTGTTGAGTTATCACTAGCAAATACATTGATTTGAATGTGTAATGGGCAATTAATTACTCAAAGTGCTAGATGTACCTCTTAAGATAATTAGACTTCAATGGAGGCTTTATTTACAGGCCATGGGCACTTAACATGCAACAAATGTTTTATTAAATATAAACAGTCTACTTTGTTCAAGATCCTCACTGAAATGCTTAGTATGCTGTTCTTGATGGGTTGTGAACTTCATTAAAAACAAAACACACACACTTTTTCTCAAAGACCACAAGAAGGCAGAACTCAGACAAACAAATTGACTAAAGGATCCATTAAATGTTGTTGCAAACATGAAATAATATTGTGTTGCTTCCAGTCTATCTGTCCTAATTTTGCACTATTTCTAAGGGTACAATCTTTGCTCCTTCCATTCTACTCTGTTCTTACTGAAAACCCAAAATCCCACATTGTTGTTAATGGATCAGATCATTCTCCTAACTGCTATTTACATCTAAGACTTCGTCACAAAACACCTTCATAGTCTCCTTTTTATTCCAAAGCCCACTCAAAACCTTCTTTTGCCATTATATTTTTGAATTACCGATTTGGTCTACACCTTTAATGCAAATGAAGCTTACTTTTTAGGCACATTCATTGGCCAAATGCATCATGTGGCTTGTTCTCATACCACTCTGGTTATACTAGTGGAGGGAAAACACAAAAGCCTGACTGACAGCATGTTTAGTTTTCATGTTGTATCTCTTGGCTGTCAGGCTGGGAGATGCTGCTGCTGTAGGAAGAAATAAAATCAGTTGTTCATCATGATAGCAATTTAAGCATTGTAGCAATATAATTTATTTTTATTTTATTTATTTGAATTTTTTTACCCCACCATTCTCCTTGAAAACCCCCCAAAGCAGCTTACATAATTAAAAGACAGCATTTAAGCTAAAACCAGTAAGCATACAAATACTATAAAGGATTTTTTAAAACCACTGAAAGATGGTGAACAAAAACAACGCATCAACAGCGCATTCAAAGTGGTAATGCACAACATCAATTTAAAAACCCCACTGAGTCAGTATTTACATAAAGTATTTACATTAAGAGAAAGCTTGCTTGAAGAGAAAGGTCTTTGCCTGTTTGTGGAAGGACAGCAAAGATGGGGCCAGACCGGAGATCCAAAAGCCTGGGGGCAGCAACAGAGAAAGCCTTCTCCTATGTCCCCACCAAGACACCTGTGAAGATGGTGGGACTGAGGGAAAGGCCTCTGATGATGATCTGAACACCTGAGTGAGCTCATAAAAGTAGCCTGCTCGGGTCTTAACCAAATCTCAAAATGGGAGTATAATTGCACATGTAGGACCTTTTCACTCTCAACATCACTGTCACCTCAACATGTTTCCAGTCCTGCTTAGACCTTTGTGTTCAGTGCATGAAGGTTTAACTACTCTAAGATGTGAGGACATGAGAGGCAGGGTTCATGTGTATCCCCACATCCCCACCATTGAGACGAATGTAGACCTTCATGTACACCCCTGAGTAAGGCTTTTATGAACAAGGAAAACTTCTGTTTGAGTGTTTAATATATAGATCAAGAACTGGACATTGTTAACCTTTTCTGAAGTGCATATGTTTTGGAGGTAATGAGGAAGCAAAAATAAACATATAACATCATAGAACTGTAACCAACTAAATAAGCCTTCGAGAACTAACTAAAAGCTTATGAGAATACATTTAACTAAATAACCTTTCCTTTTATAACCATATCTACTGTCTGGTCACTATCATCTATCAGATTTGCACAGAGCCTAAGAGGATCCTACAGAACGTATGTATAGGTAATACTGAGAGCTGAATTTTACAAAGATCCTGGTAAGCCAGAAGGGAAAGAGGGTGGAGGAGTTTGTATTGGCTCACGATAATGAATTCTCTAGTTGCCACTAGAGAAGGGCAAGGGAATGCTAGGAGGGGTCATCCAAGGGAAGAAGGGTCATCATACTTCTCCAAGCCAGATCCTTCTGACAGCTGTTACTAGAACCAGTGGGGAAGCAGCCACATGAGAGGAAAATGCCACAAAACTCCAATTACATAGGAATTGGTCTGTAAGATATATCTACTGAACTCCTGACATAACTGGGATTTTTAACAAGATTTTGAAGTTTAAGATCTACATCCGCTCAACACCCATTCTTTTTGATAGGTCACTCCCACACTCTCACACTTCTGAAATTTATTTCTGCAGCTGTAATTGGATGTAGCAAACAAAAAAGGTGAAAATCTTACTAGTTTTTCAACTTCTATTTTACATGCAAAAAAACAGCTGAGTCTATGCAGTGCACATTACATATTGTAAAGCAGTAATCATTCTAATAGTTGGGTGCTGAGGTTGATTACTAGCTTAGTGCATATAGAATAAATGGACTAGAGGGGGAAAAATCTAAAAGCAAGGCAGGATACTCAGAATATATCAGATTTAATCAGGCAAATGTATCCCTCCAGGCTACTTTTGCCTGACCTAAGCTTTCCGTAGGGAAACGGGAGTTCAAAATAGTATTTCTGCAATGTAATTTCAGGTGCAATGAAGTCACATTAGAAAAGAAGCATGGAAGCTATTTCTCATGCTGGGATTTGCATGACTAGTAAAGTTAACACCTTGCAACCTGACAGCTTTGAATATGATTTCCAAATGTCCAATACCTTTTAGTTCCATAGCTGCTGAATGGACACACACACACACCCCCAAACTGAATCAAATTGAGCTATAACTCTCTCTCTTTTTGGTGTTCACTCAGAAATGTGTCCATGCTGTTAGGGTAATCTCACCTGTTCCCAGCTGAGTACAGCACAGCATGAACAAAGGTGGGTTGCAAGCTATTTATACAGGACTTCTCTTGGTCTATTAGACTGGTTATCCAAATGACTCTAAACAGTTCAACAAATTTAGCAGTGACAATACCAGTTCTGGTGTACTTAACCTTTTGTAAAATTTCATCCCCACAATGCTTTTCAGTGGTAAATCTGGGATGACATTTTGAAACATTGTTATTGCAAGTAAACACACTTCTCTAGGTTTCTGCCACCTCACCTATACTTCTACACATTTACTTTTCTTGGGCCAGAGGGATGGGTCACACATCATTGCAGGAAGTCACATCATGAGCATCCCTCTGCTCACGGCATGGCTCGCCTTTGGAGGAGAGTGACATACCTCAAGTGGACATGCATGCAAATACATGTGTAGAAAGATGAAGGAACCATGTAGTCCTTGCATACTCTACTATTTACATGCTACAGCAAATAAGGTTCATTTTGAGTGGTTGAATCTCATGACACATTATCAGGTCAGCTCTTTTGAGACTACTTAAATGCAGCCTACAAGAGGAGGTCAAGAGCCTTTCATGGTGTCAAAAAAAAAGGGGGAGCATAACTCTTGCACTGTTAGCCTGTGATATTTTGCACCTTGAGGTAGACAAGATGGAACCTTCACCTCACTTTCATGCATAAAAACTGGCCAGATGCGCCATTTTCTCCACCCCTTTCAATGGGATAGTGACCTGCAGTACACCTGAGGACAGCAGGCTAGCCTAGGTAACAGAAGCCAAGCTTCTGTAACCAAAACAGAACACATAGCACATACAGTACTGCCTTCTGACAGCTTGGCTTCTGTTTTATAGTCACATTGAATGCATGACTCCATGAAGAACCCATGCATAGTGAATCTTAGCTGATTACTGTAGGGGCAAAGAAACGCATAGGTGGAACACAGACTTTATAACAACTATTAAAGATTAATTTCTCCCTCAGTCTCCATGTCCTTCTGTATCTGTCTTTGACTTCATTTGTCACAGATTGTCCAACAGATTGACCTTTTGGCATGTTAGTAGTAATCCTGAGCACTTAATATTTTCCTTATCCCTTATTACCCCTTCTCATCAACTTAATACAAAAATGTAAATATAATGAGGGAATGCCTAAACATATTGGGTACAGGCTATTTGAAGGATCGCATCACCCCATATGAGCCTTCTTGGCTTTTAAGATTTTCTGAGGAGTGGTGGAACCTTCTCTCAGTTTCACCATGTTCCCAAGGTCACCCAATGAGGACACAAGAGAGGGCTTTCTCCGTGGCTGTTCCCAGGCTTTGGAATGCACTGCCCCCAGAAGCCAGGTTGGTCCCCTCTCTCTTGTCCTTCCATCATCAGTCAAAGACCTTTCTCTTCAGGCAGGCTTCTAAGCAGTAATCTATCTCAGGCATGCTTGGGTTTTTATTTGCAGGTTTTTAAATATTTTTGTGTTTTTTTTAATGCTAGTTCTTTTAATCTTAATGTATGTTAAATTGTGTTTTAAATGTGATATTTATATAGTGCTTTTAAATTTGTTATTTTATCTGTTGTAAAGCCACCTTGGGTCCCTTATGAAGAAAAAGGTGGCATATAAGTCATGTAAATGAATGAATAAATAAATAAATATTGTCGTATTGATCAGATAGGCGGGGTACAAATAGAATAAATAAATAAATAAATAAATAAATAAATAAATAAATAAATAAATAAATAAATAAATAAATAAATAAGTGTCCTTCCTGGAACAAGTAGGTGTTTTTGTTGTTGGTGTTCTTTTAATCATTATGAGATTTAGTTTCTTTGATGGGTTGACTGGTAGAACAGTCACATCAGGAACTATTGATCCAACACAATTGTCATCAGTTAGTCTGGTTAATGGAGGTGTTGCTCAATGTGGAACTCCATTGCTTGTCTCAACAAGGATCTTCAGAGTCTAAAGCCAGCTTCTTGTCTGCTAAGCTGATCTATACTCCATGTGTTCTGTGGCCTCAAAGCCTGATTCAAGCATGACGTAGGTAGAAAAGGAAAGGTGGCATGTAGTCCTAGTGTACTCTGTTTATTCTGAGACCTTTGGATTGTCTGTCTTTGTTCAGCCTGACAGACTTGTCCACTTGCCTCACCTCAGATTCCAGCTGAAGTTTCTCACCTCGCCTGCAGCTCTAGCTACATTAACTGCTCTTAAGGCCCCTCTTGGGATCTGAATTGAGCTGGCTCGAATAGTAACAATTTGGGGGACCTATTTCTGCATCTTCTCCCTCCCACATCACCACCAGATTATGCAAGCATCTAGGAAATAGTGAAGCCTCTGCTAGGCTTATGGATACCTGTACCGTGGCTAAAGGCCCATACAGATCTGGATTATCCCTGTGCACGTTTATTTTTTTTATTAAGCAGCAACAACTGGATATGTAAACATGTGTGCATACATTTATGGGCTTATCATGCATTCCGCAGCAACTAAAGGCCTCACTGAGAAAACAAGCATGCAAATTTGCAATTTGCAATGTAAAAATTTAGGAGTGACATAAAAGGATTTCTTTTTCTTACTATAGCTTCCTGACTGTACTGCACTGTGGCCGTGCTGGCTGGGGGATTCTGGGAATTGTAGTAAAAAAGAGTAAATTTTCCAGTCATTCCCTATTGTTTAATTGCATGTGTGTGTGTAGATAGATAGATAGATAGATAGATAGATAGATAGATAGATAGATAGATAGATAGATAGATAGATAGATAGATAGATAGATAGATAGATAGATAGATAGATAGATAGATAGATACATACATACATACATACATACATACATACATACATACATACATACATACATACATACATACAGTGGTGCCTCGCATAACGATTTTAATTGGTTCCAAAAAAAACGTTATGTGAAACATCATTATGTGAAACACCATTTCCCATAGGAATGCACTGGAAACCGGTTAATCCGTTCCAATAGGCACGGATTGCCGTCCTTAAGCGAAAAAACCCATAGGAAACATCGTTAAACGATACAATGTTTCCTCCATTGGAATGTATTGAAGCTGACTCAATGCATTTCAATGGCTTTGCGAAGTCAATTTTTGCAAATTTAAGTGTGTCATAAAAGGGTCAAAAATGGTTTTAAATGCTTGGATTAGCTTCTGCACCCTCTAAAACGGATGCAAAAGTTAATTTGGCTTTGATCTGACTTTTCGTTAATTTATGGTGAATTTTTTCCCCCAACTTTTGACAGCTGTCAAAATCTGACAGCTCCATTGGTTCCTATGGGGGAAGAAAAAATTCACAAAAAATTAACGAAGACTCAGCAACTGTTCTAAATGCTTGGATTCGTTAGAGGACCCCCTAGGTCATGTGCAAACCTGATTTGGCTTTGATCTGACTTTTCGTTAATTTATGGTGATTTCTTTTTCGGCCCATAGGAACCAATGGAGCTGTCAGATTTTGACAGCTCCATTGGTTCCTATGGGCCGAAAAAAAAATTCACCATAAATTAACGAAAAGTCAGATCAAAGCCAAATCAGGTTTGCACATGACTTAGGGGGTCCTCTAACGAATCCAAGCATTTAGAACCGTTTTTGACCCTTCTAAGACACTTTTTAAATTGAAAAAATAAACATCATTAAGTGAAGCAGGGGACCTAAAATCACATTCGTTATGCGAAGCATGGTCCCAAACTTTGCTAAGCGAAAATCGCCCATAGGAAACATCGTTATATGGTGCATATTATTTTCTAAAAAACCCACATCATTATGCGAATTCATCGCTAAACAAGGCACTCGTTAAGTGAGGCACCACTGTAGATAGATAGATAGATAGATAGATAGATAGATAGATAGATAGATAGATAGATAGATAGATAGATAGATAGATAGATAGATAGATAGATAGATAGATAGATTGATTGATTGATTGATTGATTGATTGATTGATTGATTGATTGATTGACTGATTGACTGATTGACTGATTGACCGATTGACCGATTGAGTGATTGATTGATTTACTGCCTGACTTAGTGGGAACTTATGAAGTACGAACTAAAGAAACCCTGTTGCTGCTGCTGTTGTTAAAAATATCAGGCACAGTAAAAAAAATTATAAAAACATTGACTGGTATTATGTAACAGATAAAAGTTTTAACCAAAAACCTAAGTATCTGTTAAATATTGGTGCAGGATGTATGCTGTTCCTAATATTGCCATTTTTGTAGCTCTGATGGTGTGGTTTCTGAGATCTGCAACTGCTTTTAGTACTGTGTGAAATTTCTTGATAGTCTTCCCAAAGCCCCAATGATTACAGGGACCACTGAAGTGTGTTTCCTCCAATGGCAAGATGTTTTGATTGCCAGGTCTCTGTACTTTGTTAGTTTTTCTAGTTCTTTATTTTCAACTCTGGCATCCCCTGGAATTGCAATGTCAATGATCCGGACATTTCTTCATTCTATTACTACTATGTCTGGTGTGTTATGTTTAAGGTGTCTGTCCGTTTGGATCCAGAAATCCCACAAGATCTTGACTTCCCCATTTTCTGACACCTTCTGTACCTGATGTTCCCATGGGTTTTTGAAGGTTGGCACATTATATTTTTTTTCATAATGACCAGTGCGCTAATTTTGCCACTCTGTGATGTCTAATTTTGTAATCTGTTTGTGCATTCTTTGGACATTCACAGATGAGGTGTGAGACAGTTTCATCTTTTCCCTGGCAGAGTCGGCATTTGCAGTTAACACTAATTCCTTGGATCTTAGCCTTTGTCACGTAGGTTTGGAGCACTTCTTCTTGTGCAGCAAAAATCAGTCCTTCGGTTTCTTCTTAAGGGTCCCCAGATTTAGCCATGCCCATGGTGAATTACGATCATGCTTCCCATCAATATTTCTCAGGTGTTGTCCATATAGTGGTTTATTTTTCCAGCAGTTTAATTTATTTTCGAATTGTTGTTTCTCAAATTGAGCCTTTGTTTCTGTTGTTTGCAAAATATTCTCCAATATTCTCCATGTTAACCGCCTGAAGTAATGTTTCTATGCTTGTACTGATATAATCGTTTAGGCTTCTTTTTTCCTCCTCTACTACCTGCTGTATTTGCAATAATCCACTGCCTCCAATTTTTTTGTGGTAAATATAATCTGGCCACATCACTTTTTGGATGTAGTGCGTGATGCATGTTCATTAGTTTCTGCGTTTTCTGATCCATTTCTTCCAACGTGCTTTGAGTCCAATCTATTATTTCAGCTGGATATATAATTACTGGAACTAGCCATGTGTTTATGATTTTGATTGTATTTCCCCCATTTAATTTTGATTTTAATATTTTCCAGTCTTTTGATATATTCCCTTTCTGTCAGTTCTTTAACTTTAGTGTGCATGATGTTATCTCCTTCTAGTACTCCAAGGTATTTATAATTTTCATCAGTTGATAGTGATTTTATAATATTGCCATTTTAACTGTACTCCATCTAGTTTCTGGATCCCCCCACTTCCTTTCCCTGCCTTAGGCCCCACCCCACCCCCACCAACACCCTCTTACCTTAATCACTGCTGCCAAGGTCTTCTGGCCTCGAAGCCACACATGTAAAAATGCAGACTGTCTGACCTTTGCAAAGATGGCGGCTGCAGCTTCATTTAGGGTAGGGAAGCTGCAGCTGACATCTTTGTAAAGGGCAGCCTGGATTCTCTTAAGGCAGGCTAAGGTTTAGCCTGCCTTAAGAGAATCCAGGCTGCCCTTTGCAAAGGTGGCAGCTGCAGCATCCCTACCCTAAATTAAGCCATAGCTGCCATCTTTGCAAAGGGCAGCCAGTCTCCATTTTTACACGCCATGGCTACGAAGGCCTGATGGAGACGTGGCAGCAGCTATTAAGGTAATATTAAGCTATTAAGGTAAGGGGGTGTTGATGGGAGTTGGGTGGGGACTAAGGTAGGGAAAGGAAGGGGTGTGGGGTAGGCTGTTGGGGTGGCTAGCTGTATGGGTGGGTAGTTGCCTATCTGCTTCTGATCAGCTGATCAGTGGTAGGCACAATGGGCTTCTGTGCTGTGTGGTAAACTCTCTGGGGGGGGACCCAATTTGTGGGTGAATAACTTGGATGTTCAATATCCGATCTTCACTAAAATTGGCAGACATATTGGGGAAAGACATAGGAAGGTCCTCTGTCATTCTGAAGTCTCTAAGTTCCCGGGGAGCTTTCCTGAGGTTTCTCTTTGTGACTATATAACTCAGGGGTCCGTGATCCAATGTTCACCAAACTTTCAGGAGTTGTAGGAAAGCATCTGAGGAAGCTTCCCTACACCATTGGTATCTCTAGGTGGTTGGGGGCCAGCATTATAGCTATTTAAAGTGCAGAGGAATCAACAGATTGATTTGTCGATTCATTGAAGAATATTTGTATAGTCGTATTCGTTGATCCGTTCACCTTGACGAATAATGGATCAAAACGAATTGCCATTTTTTAATTTGTCCCCATCTCTAATTTGCACTGTGTTTAGCAGTGAGTCTATCTCCATAGAACTTTTTGCATATAGTTTAAGGTCATCCATGTAGAACATATGATCGTTTTTTTCCTGTTTGTTCTGAAATATGGTAGCCCAGTCCAGTTTTATTCAAAATTATTGACATGGGGATGATGATGATCCAATTGCTCTTTCTTTTCTTTTCCTCCATTTTAGGTTATCTCCCACAAAATGCTGCTAATGTGTTGCATATCCAGGACTCTATTCTGAACAAGTAGAGATTTCATATTTGCCCTGAAATCACACAGATTTACAGCATCCCCACATTTCAGTTAATTTTTTTTTAGGTTCATGCACAGCCCTTTGAAATGAAATAAGGTAAGGCACAGATAAAAATGAGTCATTATTTTAGCACAGCTGGAGACTAATGTGACAAATGCAATGAACAGAACATCACTTGGGATAAAAATGTGACAGTATTACCTAGCAGTGCGCTGGGCTTTCTGTTTCAAAATATTTTTTCTCCTTAGATGTGTTTGGAGTTTGCAGTTGGCTTTATTAATGTGAACACATTGTTCATGCAGCCGTGCATTCAGCTCCTTGGCATAAATAATTTAGCTGCAAGCTGACTTGGCTGGCAATGCTTACATAATTGAAAGCCAATCCCACACAGTTTACTGTTGAAGGTTTCTGGGGAGTGTACGGTCTCAGCTTCTGGAATGATGGCTTAAGACCCTGGATTGCAAGAGCAGTATTTATTGCCAGAATGAAAATAATTCAATTTTTTATTCTTCTCCTACTGGTATCGAAGCATCTTCCAAGGACGTTCCACATCCATCTGAACCCTTACATCTAAAGTGCAAGTTTTTAATATAATGATTTCTACACACAAATTGGTGTATTTTTTTGATGGTCAGAAACTATATTGAAAGCCAATGTGGTGTCATGGTTGGAGTGCTAGACTCAGAAAAATACGCTCAAAGCCTCACTTTGAGAGTGGGACAGAAATGCAACAAATAATCAGGAGACCAAATGCTAACTTGCTTGTTTCTCTCCTCTATTTCCTTCCCTCCTCTTCCCATTTTGTACATACTAGGCATTGCTGGTTGCAAGTACTCACTCCCCTACTGGTCTCGGAGAAAAATGTACCATATTTCTGCCTCTCCTGTACCTTCATAGTAGTTACCAGTCATTTCCTGCTGCAGTGGCAACATTCCCCCTGTATAAAACTTTGCAATGAGCAGTTGTGTAGGAAGGATGAAATTCACCCTGTCATTAGTTTCAGTGGTGAAACATTCACTGCTGTCACCAAGGGCGTCCGCAGAAATAATTCTAACTGTTCCAGCACTAGGGCAGAAATAATTACATAACTCTCTTTGGTACAATGGATCTTCTCTAATTGGCAGTAATAGTTGCATGTAGCCTTTAGTCATTGTCCACATTTCCCAGAAACACCAATTGATGCATTTATTTTAAAAGATTTTAGCTTTCTTCCCCTAAAAATGAGACATCTTACAATGAATATTTTAAAATAATATAAAATCAACTTAGAGAGCATGATAAAAGCTGTGAATAAAGCATCAGTTGACAATCCCAGGATTCAGTCTGTAAACTTTTAAGTCACCCTTCAATTCCTGAAGGTGTGCCAAAACAGAGCATGCTTTAGGAATGTCAATGTCATATCTTCCCAAGCAAGTCATTTCAGTGTCTTGCTGGTATTGACTAATTGACTAGGAGGCCAAACCCCTGCTTCCCTTTGGCTGAGAGATCCTGATTCCTGTGTGCTCTTTTCTTTACATGGAGACAATCCAGAGCCACTCCTGAAACCATCCTAGAATCTTCCAGAATAGTTCCTCATGAGGCACACTGGAAGGAAATATCATCTCTTCCTTATGTGTGAATGGAAGTGCTTTCTACCCATGGATGGATGCTTGAGAACTTCCCCCTTGATCTTATTTATGTCCTTCATGGCATTGTATAAATCACATAACAAACCTTATAAGGTGGTGTGTGAAGAACTTATTCCAGCCTGTGAACCTCTTTCAAATGTGCCAGGGCTCCCCAAGGGCCATATTGCCCCCACTGATCATAGATGCTCTAAATAAGCTTCTATACCGTGACCTCAAAGTGGTTTAAAATGTGGAGAGGTATTCATTATACCTAGACCAGAAAACTCTGTGATCTGATTCTCAGGTGCTGGTAACTGACATCCTGCCTCTTGAAACAGCTCAGTTCCTGGGATTTCTAAAACTGCCACTGTCATCTGTATTCAACCTTTGAACCATTGCTGCAGAGTATTTTCCATTTCCATGGGGATGCTTATTTTTTTTGCAATGAATTGTAATTTTGTTTGGGTGGCTTGGATAGAACTTCTCAGATGTTCATTGTTGCAAAAATAAATGTCCTATTATTTGTGCAGCTGACAGTTGGCTTTGTTGTCCTTCTAAACGGGAAGAGAAACATGTTGCAGAGACAAAAACAGGGCTACGTTTTATCTCCCTCCGCCCAGGCATTTAGTTTTTAATACAGAAGGAAAATTCAGAAGCAGATGGATTCCTGAAATAAAGATGTGTGAAATTCATTGCTTGGAAAAGGCAATCCTTTCTAATAGTGAGGGTTAAAAGTAAGAATGAATATGCATGTTTTTTATATTAACCCAAATAATATCATTCAGAGACAAACAGCTAGACAGATGAAATCTTTACAATGACTAATAAGTGTCCTAATAATACTTACAAAACCAATTAGAGGGAATGTGCAATTGCATAGAAAAGGAAGGGGAAGACTACATTCAGAAATAATGTGGGAAAAGCTCCAGGATTGTGATGATCTAAATCAAATCATTTTCAATTGACTGCATGATATAAATGTCAATATGAATCTCTCCAAAGCCACTTCTCTCCATCCGTATCTTTGTCCTCTGATACTGAGGTGCCTACTTTTTTTGGAATTCAATACATACACATGGATTCAGGTGGTGTGATCATTTGCAATGATGTGGTGTGTGTTGTAGCAATTTGTTCCAGCTAGCTACAGAAACAGTGAGAAGGGCAGAGCAGCAGGGGGGACTGTCTGTTGTTTGAATCCTCTACCTGATGCCTGCCAAATTTGTTCCATTCTGTTTCTTTTTGTCTTTTCTTCTTCTTTTCTTTTAAAGGCTTGCTAATCTAGCACCAAGGGATGTGGTGGCGCTGTGGGCTAAAACGCTGAAGCCTCTGTGCTGCAGGGTCAGAAGACCAGCAGTCGTAAGATCGAATCCACGTGACGGAGTGAGCTCCCATCACTTTGTCCCAACTCCTCGCCAACCTAGCAGTTCGAAAGCATGTAAATGCGAGTAGATAAATAGGTACCATCTCAGTGGGAAGGTAAAACGGCGTTCCCTAGTCACGCTGGCCACATGACAATGGAAAAAACTGTCTTCGGACAGGCGCTGGCTCTATGGCTTGAAAAGCGGGATGAGTGCTGCCCCCTAAAGTTGGACATGACTGGACTGAAAATGTCAAGGGGAACCTTTACCTTTACCTTTACCTTTACTAATCTAGCACCAGAGCAACTAAGTGACCAAAGAGAGGTGAAAGGCAAGGAATTGATGGAGAGAGAAGAGAAAGTTCTGTCTTCTGTAAAACTGGAAAGGTTGCAAATTGAAAATTTCTGTAAAATTGAAAAGAGGATTCAAGTAGTCAACAACCTGCAAACAAGGCTTATTTCCTCTCCTCTCTCTGCAGACTCTCGTGTGGTTGGCTGAAGCAAATTAAGCCAGGGAAAAAAACTTCCTGTGTCCAACTTCGCAGATTGATCCATTCACATTTTTCTTTCTGTGTAGTTGCACCTTCAGTTGTACAAGAGTGGTATTTAAAGCAACAGCCTTGTAGTTAATCAGTCGGCACTTCAGCACAATATGCATTTATCTGTGTTAAGTTTTCTTTAGTAGGCATTTTTGATCAAGAATTTAAGAACTGTTGTTGTGATCATCGCTGTCTTCATTTGATAGATGGAATCAAAGCTAACCTTCTCCATAATTTTTTCACAATAATGTCAGATAGCAATCTGTCCTTATAAAGTGCAGACTTTTTTGGACTACAACTCCCACCATGGCCAGTAAAGTGATTTTTTTAAAAACTGTGGCATCAAGGTGAACCATTAGAAATTGACCATCAGCCCATCAGAAAACCACATCCTGCTTTGAATTGTCCTAGAAGACATGGTGCTTCTCAGTTTGTTACTTTAAACAGGTTAAACATGTTCTGTTGTGGATTTTCCAAAATATTTTACGTTATATATTGATTGTATGTTATATTGTTTCTGTCATTGTGAAGTGCTTAAAGAAAACAGAAAATCAGCCCAAGAGGTCTACATTGTGGACGAGGTGGCATCCTGGCTTTCCTGTTCCCCAACTGAACTCAAAAGGATGACTGGCCATGCAGTGCCACTGCACAGCCCTCTGGGAACTGCCCAGTGGGCAGGGATCACACAAGCACTCCCTGACTGGTTGGCGTGAGCAGCGGGCAGAGCCAGTAGCTGGAGGAAGACCTGGAGGGAGGAGTTTTCAATCTGGTCTGCCGGACCAGCATTTAACAGGAGCTGGGCTGCTGGTAGCCTCAGTTGCTTCTAGGCAGCATCCCCAGGAGGATCTCCTGGGGAAGAGAAACAGCAAGGGACGGTGGCAACAAGGGAAGGAGGTGAAGAAGAAAGGCAACAAGAAAGAGGCAGTGGAGAAGAAAGGTAGCTGTGGAGAGCAGCAAGGGAGTGGGAAGGCAGCGGAGAAGGACAGGGGTCAGAAGGAAAGCAGAGGCTTCGAGGGACTACCCTGGATCAAGAGGACAACAGAGGGCATCGCCTGCAGGAGAAAGGGGGCACCAGGGATTGGTGGATTTTCAAAACATTTTACATTTATCTATAGATTGTACATGATATTGCTTCTTTCATTGTGAAGCCCTTGAAGGAAAAAGAATAGAAAGAATGGGCAGGAACAGTGGTGTAGAAAGAACGGATTTTTTTTGAGATCAGAAATTAATACCTCCAGGTCCACCAAGCATAAATTCCAGCAATGAATTTCCTCTTGCTAAGAAGTTAGCAGTTGTATTTCCTGTTGCACACCACTAGTGTGAGTTGGCACAGAAGAATAAATGCAAATATCAACTCCTCAACTAGCAGCAGCTTGCCCCCAAAATTTACATTAATGGACTTTCACTGGCTTAATTATTCAACTGGATTCTGACCAATAAACTAATTGATAAAAAGAAACGATTTGTCTGTTAAAATATTTAATTCCTCCACAGTCCTGGACTGCAATTAGTATTATTTTAAAATAAGCATTATCATCATTGTGGCCTTAATGTTTTACTTACTGACGGAGTGCAGTACAGTAGGAATTCTTCCTGTGAAAGCCCAGTGCAATTTGGCTTCTTATTCACCCAGTAGATAATACCTGTGCGGGCTGTCTGCGATCACACTCCACCTGCAGTTCTCCCCCTGTGCCGACCGTCTCTTAAGATTCAGACCCAACATGAATAGTTCCAGCTTTGGCTGTGATCCACAGCCTCAGTTGTATTTCCTGTGCCGGCTGTGACCTAGTTGTGCCATTGATCATTTCCCTATGGCTCAGAGATGTGAATTAAAGCAGGCAAGCCCTACATTACAGCATCCAAGGGGAGGGAGAATTTGGGCTTGATTGGTGGGAGGAAGTATAATCCCATCACACTCTCAAGACATTTCACAGTTCACCTTCTTGTCATCAACAGTGTCAGGTTAGATCAGGGGGAAAAACCTATTAGAGCAGACTGGCAGAACTTCCCTTATTGGCCTTTTTAGCCGAGCAGTATCTGTCAAAGAGACAAGGAGATGATGAAATTGAGGGCCTGAACACTCTTGCCCATGAGACTCCTGTACCCAATACGAAAGCCTTATTGACTTTGACGCATGACTACAGGAGCCCCTCTTATCAAAGCCACAGTGAAATTGGATCTCCACTTCAAATAATGAATATTGCCAGGTCATCCTGGCTGTAATTCATGTGTCACAGCAGCCGGATCAGCTCCCTAAGTTTGCCAGTATCACCCAAACATTTTCAGATCTTTCTCTCTCTCTTTCTTCATCTTTCAGGGCTAGGAACCTAGCTCCTTTTAAAAAACAAAAACACAGAAAGCTGCCATTCCTTTGAATGTAAATTCTAGTCAAGCCAACAACAGGAACTAGGGATGTGAAGAGTATTCCAAAAATTGCTTATTCTTGGCAATTTTTGATGAGACCCTTCACTGAGATATCTCTCTGTACTAGGAAATCTGCATTAGTAAGATTTCCTGGTTTCCTGTGCAAATGAGATTTCTCCCCCCCCCCCCACCACCTTATTTGTTTTTCACCTGCTGGATTGCAAAACACACTGGAGAAATCTGTGGAGTTCAATACCCATTCCGGCGTCTTGAACAGGAAATGTCCTGGTTTTGGCCAAGATTGTAGTAACTCTACATAGATGGGTGTTTCTTCCAAATAAAATATCTAGAAAACATCAAAGAAATGTTGCATGATTTCCTATGAGATTTCTCAAGAAGGAGGGACTTTAAACAGAGAAATCTCACTGTGAGAAGAAAAAGAGGGTTTTTTTCTCCCCTCTTTTCTTGCCAGGGATAATAGGCTATGGGATTCACATCTCTATCAGGTTATACAAAAAGCCACCCTCATTCCACTGGGTCTTTAACAGATCCCTTGCTGGTGATGAGCAAGAATGGTCTTCTCTTATATGAATCTAGCTGCAGTTTAAGATCTTTCTCAGGGCCAAACTGTATGGTACAGAAAGGCCATGATTAGAAAAGGGAATTCCTCAAGTGCTGGCTGTATCTGATTGTCACAATAGAAGCTCACTTCCACGGCTTGGAAAAAGGTATCCTTTGTTTGGTCCTGTTCTTTGCACGTAAAGAGACTTAATTTGCAGGTACAATTGTTCACTCATGAACATTTGCCTGAATCAATAGCTGCTCCCAGGAGAAGCCTTGTGATGCAGTGGTTAAACTGCAATATTGCACCCCAGACTCTGTTCATAACCTGAGTTCGGTCCCAATGGGCTCAGATCGATAGCTCAAAGCTGATTCAACTTTCCATCCTTCCGAGGTTGGTAAAATGAGCGCCCAGCTCATTGTGTGTGTGTGTGTGTGTGTGTGTGTGTGTGTGTGTGTGTGTGTGTGTGTGTGTGTGTGTGTGTGTGTGTGTGTGTGTGTGTGTGTGTGTGTGTGTGTGTGTGTGTGGAAAATAAGACAGGGTATTATATTAATTTTTGCTTTAAAAATGCATTAAGGCTTATTTTCAGGGGATTTTTTCCCCCCAAGAACAACAATCTCAATTTATTCATTTACCATCATTTATTTTTATTTATTTTGATTAATTTATTCTTGTTCTCCTTCCCCTTCTTTAAATGTACCTGGTGCCACTTCCTCCAGGGGTGCCTCTGCCGCTGGCAGGAGGCGTGGCCACGGTGGTGGCTCGGGTTCCTGCAGTGGCGGTGCCCGGGCTGAGGCTCCCGTTGGGGCTGGCAGGCGATGGGTTTGTTTTGAGGGGAAACAACAGCAGCAGTGAAGGGGGAGGCATTGGTGTGGAAGGGGTGGCATCCAAAGCCATTTTCAATCTTCTAATGATGGGATTCATTAGAGATTCAATCAGTAGCTACTCAGAATTAGAGCTTGGAAATAACTTGTTAAAATTAATTAGTTACCCTGATTTCTGGCCATGAGTTCAAAGTTCATTATGTTAGTCCCTTAAATGCCAGACGGTACTATTTCCCATTATGTTCAATTGTGGCAGTCGTCTTCAGCAATTCTAATAGTTTTAGGTTTAACAACATAACAGCCAAATAAATTGATTGGGGAATCAACTAACAATTTTAAGAATTATATTTCTTGCCATCTTAAAACAAATGAATTAGATCTCAGGCTGGAGGAGACTCTTGAGAGTCCCCTGGACTGCAAGGAGAACAAACCTATCCATTCTGATGGAAATGAACCCTGAGTGCTCACTGGAAGGACAGATCCTGAAGCTGAGGCTCCAATACTTTGGCCATCTCATGAGAAGAGAAGACTCCCTGGAAAAGACCCTGATGTTGGGAAAGTGTGAAGGCAAGAGGAGAAGGGGACAACAGAGGTGAGATGGATGAACAATGTCAATAAAGCTACCAACATGAATTTGACCCAACTCCGGGAGGCAGTGGAGGACAGAAGGGCCTGGCATGCTCTGGTCCATGGGGTCACGAAGAGTCAGACATGACTTAACAACTAAACAACAACAAAACAATTTAGTGTAAATACACTGGCACTCTGGATATAATTTCTAAGCTACAGTATACTGAGAATATGGCCTTCTCAGCATGGGATCAGTTAAAGATTGGTACTTTCTGAGAAAGGTTGCTAAAAGGTTTGGCTGCAGAGGGCATAGAACAGAAATGACATCTGTTGAGAACTCACATTTCAACTGTGCTTGCCTTTCAACTGGTCAGCCTGCAGATTTCTCAGTAAATATTTGTCACCACAAAGAAAACAGTAAGTGCTTCTCTACTACAGCTCAGGAAAGTGGTGCCCATGAAACCATGTCTTATAAAGTGCAAAATCCTGAGCACAAAAGATGATAGAGGATCTGAATCCTCCCTTCCAAAAGTTGTAGAAAAAATGTGTGTGTGTTTGGGGGTGGGAATGGGATACGAGTAACGTGCAGTCCTGGAATAATGGTGACACCTAAAGCCCCAGCTACTTCCACATGCACCTACTCATGCTCTGAGATCTTCACAGGAGAACCTCTGCCAGCCACAAGAACCACCCACCAATGGAACCAGTTGCCAACTAGAGAGACACCTAAGGAGATCTGCTACTTACCTCATTTGTTGGCCTTTTGAAAAAGCAAAGCAAAGCAGAAATAAAATAAACTCCCCACCACAACCCTATCCCTCTTGAGTTCGGAGAAAGAATTTTATTCCCACTGACAGGTTTATGATGGTTTGATTATTTTGTGGCTTATACAAGGCAATCCGATGCTCGGTATTGCCAAGGGAGAAGCTGCCTTGTCTTATATAACTCAGGAAGGGAGGCGAAAACATAATGCTCAAAAGATCCTCATATACCATAAAAAGAATATGTGACTTCAGTATCCATGGAAACATGACCAAAGCCTACCAATCAGCGACTGTGCCAGCCATAATGTCTGGGTGCTGCTCATCAATGGAGGAAGTCATGGGCCTCAGAACAACAAGGAGAATGACCCCCCCATGCATCATCAGCCCTTCAATCAACCTGTCTCAGGAGTTCAGCCAGCAATGTCTACTGCCACACCCTAGGCATCACCCTAGGCTTCCCACTAGCACCATTTTGAAGTGCAATACATGGAGTTGGGGGGGGGGAAGCCCACACAACACAGGAATACTCAAAGAGGTCCATTGGCAAGAGAGGACACCTAACCAGGCACAGTGTGCATCCTGTTAACTGTGGTGGAAGAGCCTGGGGAAATGAAAGGGAAACTCTAAGGTTATCTGGAGGCAAAGTGGGCCTCCCAAACTTCATTGTGTTGTACTGGTGCATCTTATGTACACATTATACTAACAGCAATGTATAACTCCCTCCTCTTCCAGAAAAAAAATCTTCCAGACTCTTAGGGGACACAAAGAAAGTAACAAAATAGTCAAGGGCTAGAGCAAATAGTCCCAATGTCTGGATGCGTAGGAGGTGTCAGTCAAAGAGTACGGGAGGAGAATAGGAAAGCTACCTGTATTCTCATGTCTCAATTCTTCCACAACACAGAGTAATATGGTGCATCTGTGTATCTTAAATTATGGATGTTCCTACCAATTTTCATCCTTCGTTCATTTGAATCTAATC
Source organism: Pogona vitticeps (assembly GCF_051106095.1). Classification (NCBI taxonomy): domain Eukaryota; kingdom Metazoa; phylum Chordata; class Lepidosauria; order Squamata; family Agamidae; genus Pogona; species Pogona vitticeps. The sequence goes on from NC_135785.1 coordinate 110,686,895, forward strand.
TGCCTTTCCATATGGTATGGTCTACATCTCATTTGAACAGAGAAAGAAATAAAATACTCCTTGTATGACACCTCTACCAACGCACAATTATCCTGTTTCTCCATATTTTGTCTGAATAGTTGCCTCTTGTCCAGAGTTTAGGTTACTCATCAGGACATTCAAGTATTTTGGCACAGTTATTGCTATAAAAAAGAAATCATTTTCATAATCTACACAGTTGAAGATCTACTGTAATCTATAAAGCATAAATTTTGTTCTGAAATTACTTGTTACCTTACAAGAGCCAATATTTACAATATAGTCTCTAAAGCCTCTTCATTTTCTAAATCTAGGCTAAACATTTGGAATTTCTTGCTCTGTACTGTATATGATAGAAGTCTTTGTTGCAAAATATTGAAGACCAGTTGCCTGCATGGGAAATTAATATTATAGTCCTATAGTTTTTGACCACCTTGTTTGCTGTCTCAGCTTTCACTATTCCAGCTCTGTGTTCCCTGACACACTCAATACTGCCTCACTAGGTAAAGCAGGGGTCTCAAACTCAATTTACCTGGGGGCCGCTGGAGGAAGAGTCTGGGTGAGGATGGGCTGCATCAGATTTTCCGCCAAGTAGAGCAAGAGCCTGAGGAAGCCACCCAGGAGTTTCCTTATCCCGGCTGGGGCGAGGAGGAGGAGGAGGAGGAGGAGGAGGAGGAGGAGGAGGAGGAGGAGGAGGAGGAGGAAGCACCGCTGGGTGCTGAAGTGGCCACTGGCTGGGCTGGTGCTGGGGGTGCCGAGAGAGAAAGAGAGTCAGAGAGCCGCTTCCCTGGAAGAGGCAGCGGAAGCAGCAGTTGCTGTTGGCGGCGCTGTTGGAGGTGCTCTTTGAGGACAGGCTGGGAGCAAGCTCCGCTCTCAGGCATCGCTCGGTGGCGGCTCGGGTAAAAGGGCTGGCAGTGTGCCTCACTCGCCAGCTCTCCCCCAAGACAGCGCCTCTTGCACCTTCCATCCGGAACTGCAGTCTGCCAGCCGGCAGACAGGCAAGCTGGCTGGCAGGCTGCAGTTCCGGATGGAGGGTGCAAGAGGCACTGTCTTGCGAAAGAACCAGCGAGCGAGGTGAGGCTTTTTTTCTTTCAGTCTTCAATTTTGTTTGCCTTGAACACTGAAGGTTTTTTTAAAAGTTCATACCAAAATATATATACATTGTTATGCACACACTTCCTAATACATGCATTGTTATTTGCGATTTCGTCCATTATACACATGTCTTTGGCAGTAATATTTGTATCAAGTCAGGATTTTTGTCACTAATTTTAATATGAATTCAGATAATATCATGTTTTCCCAAATTCTGATATTCTTGGAAATGTGGGCATCTCTGTACCACCCAGTGGAATCTGCCAATTAAAAATGTGTTAAAACGTCAATATTAAAGAAAGTGCACACAAAATAATTACATGTAAAATTATTCTTCAAAAACATGTACAATTAAGAGAATTCTTATGGGACAGGGGTGCAGAAGGGAGACTCCTCTTATTTTGACAATCCTCATCTGTATTGCCCCTAACTGATGCCCATGACCCTGCCTTGTTCTAGCCATTCAAGCAGCAGGAACAACTATACCAGTGGAGTGCCTCACCAGTGTACTTGTCTGGTTCTACTGTCATATCTCTTATGACAGCAGCACATCTAATGCTGTATTGGCAGAGAAGGTATTCCTCTGAATCTACCATGGCCATTTTATGGTGGCTAGAAGGGTATCCCCAAACCCTTGCATCCCCATCAGGTGTCTTGCTTCACCTTCTACCACTGCCACAAAAGAAATAATAACAAGTCTTGCAGTCCCCCCCCTTTTCATCCAATGTACATGCTCCTCTTTCCCTTGTTTACAAGTAGAATCATGCTTCTAAGAGGACATGATATGTATGGCAGCAAGGACCAAGGGGTGTTGTTGCCCTTTGGGTAGTGTAAGTATAGGGTTAGCCTATTAAACTTTCTATATCCCCACTTTAATTCTGTTCTATTCCTTTTGTATGTCATCCAGGGAATACAACTGAAGGACAGTATTCAAATGCTTCCAGGTAAGAAAGTAGAAAGTAGTACTGAGTGGAGCCTCCCCCCACCCCCACCATGGGTTTTCAGCCATTCCTCCCACCCCACCCCCCAGCTGACATTTTGCCAGAAGGAGTGGATTTTTGCAAGGCAAGTGAAGTGCTTTCCTGCCCTGTTAAACTTCTGAAAAAATCCTTTGATGCCGGCCTCTGTTTATTTTTTCTGCTCTTGCTGAAGGAGGGTTTTGTGGAATTTTGGAAAGATACGATCTAAAGTTAAATCAAGGTAGCATTTTTATGAGCTTATTCAGCTGGAGATGTGAGATCACCTACTAAACTAGTAGGATCTGCAATCCTTTAGAGAGGCAGACCAGGAGTGAAAGAAAGGAAGGGGGAAAAACAAGATTTTTCATGACAGAATAGAATTTTCTGAAATGCTCAACACTGCCTTGCATAAATCCTTTCAGCAGTTCCCAAAGCTTAGGTGTGAGGGGAACGGGCACATGGATGTCCCTGTCAGGGGTCTGTCAAGCTCCAAACCAAGACACACACAACCTACCCAGCCTCCCAGTGAGCCAGCCATAGGGTCTCCCACACAAGAAGCAGAGGAAAGACACACCACGATGTGTTACTGGCTGGAAAGCAGGACTCAAATGGCAACCTACATGGTCATTTCAGCCCTGGGTATTGAGGGTGCCCTATAACGGGGGAGGGGAGTAGTTTTGCCCTGGATGCATGCAAGGTATAAAGGATGCTCTGCCACCAGAGGGAAAGAAGAAAAAAGAGGCACATAAGAAAGAGGGGGGCAGGGTGCTAGGAAGAGCCCCCAATAGAACCTACACATCCCAGGAGAGAGGGGCAAGGAGACCCTGGAAAACTCACAGTCTCAGAGCCAGGTGCCCTTGGAAGACTGGGAGGAGGAGACCCTGAGAAAAATGAATGGGGAGACACCCAGAAGTATTGGTCTGGGACCTACTGATTGGAGAACTCCCATGCAGAAAAGCCAGAGCCTCCTCACTGCAAGCATACCAACTCTCACTAATAGGAGTGGTTCAAAGGCAAGGAGGCCCAGACCCAGGGCTTCCCAGACTTTGGGTGCATGAATGCTGAATACCCCACAGGGAAGCACACTATCTCACCGCGGGTGGGGGGAGAGAAGGTGGAAACAGTATACTGAAGACCTATATAGAAAAGATTAAAGGATGAGACTCCTTTGAAGAGGAATCCTATGATGTGTGTTTAGTCATTTAGTCGTGTCCGACTCTTCGTGACCCCATGGACCAGAGCACGCCAGGCCCTCCTGTCTTCTACTGCCTCCCGGAGTTGTGTCAGGTTCATGTTGGTTGCTTCGCAGACACTGTCCAGCCATCTCATCCTCGGTCATCCCCTTCTCCTCTTGCCATCACACCTTCCTAACATCAAGGTTTTTTCCAAGGACTCTTTTCTTCTCATTAGATGGCCAAAGTACTGGAGCCTCAGCTTCAGGATCTGTCCTTCCAGTGAGCACTCAGGGTTGATTTCCTTTAGAACTGATAGGTTTGTTCTCCTTGCAGTCCAGGGGATTCTCAAGAGCCTCCTCCAGCACCACAATTCAAAGGCATCAATTCTTCGGTGGTCTGCTTTCTTTATGGTCCAGCTCTCACTTCCATACATCACGACAGGAAAAACCATAGCTTTGACTATTTGGACTTTTGTTGGCAAGGTGATGTCTCTGCTTTTCAAGATGCTGTCAAGATTTGTCACCGCTTTCCTCCCAAGAAGAAGGCGTCTTTTAATTTCAGGGCTGCTGTCTCCATCTACAGTGATCATGGAGCCCAGGAAGATAAAATTTGACACTGACTCCATATCTTCCCCTTCTATTTCCCAGGAGGTGATGGGACCTGTGGCCATGATCTTAGTTTTTTTGATGTTGAGTTTCAGACCGTTTTTTGCACTCTCCTCTTTCACTCTCATTACAAGGTTCTTTAATTCCTCCTCACTTTCTGCCATCAGAGTGGTATCATCTGCATATCGGAGGTTGTTGATATTTCTTCCGGCAATCTTAATTCCGGCTTGGGTTTCTTCCAGTCCAGCCTTCCGCATGATGTATTCTGCATATAAGTTAAATAAGCTGGGGGACAATATACAGCCTTGCCATACTCCTTTCCCAATTTTGAACCACTCAGTTGTTCCATGACCAGTTCTGACTGTTGCTTCCTGTCCCACATATAGGTTTCTCAGGAGACAAATAAAGTGGTCAGGCACTCCCATTTCTTTAAGAACTTGCCATAGTTTGCTGTGGTCCACACAGTCAAAGGCTTTCGCATAGTCAATGAAGCTGAAGTAGATATTTTTCTGGAACTCTCTGGCTTTCTCCATAATCCAACGCAAGTTAGCAATTTGGTCTCGAGTTCCTCTGCCTCTTCGGAATCCAGCTTGTACTTCTGGGAGTTCTCGGTCCACATACTGCTGAAACCTACCTTGTATGATTTTGAGCATAACCTTGCTAGCGTGCGAAATGAGTGCAATTGTACGGTAGTTGGAGCATTCTTTGGCACTGCCTTTCTTTGGGATTGGGATGTAGACTGATCTTTTCCAATCCTCTGGCCACTGTTGAGTTTTCCAAACTTGCTGGCATATTGAATGTAGCACCTTAACAGCATCATCTTTCAAGATTTTAAAGAGTTCAACTGGAATGCCATCACCTCCACTGGCCTTGTTGTTAGCCAGGCTTTCTAAGGCCCACTTGACTTCGCTCTCCAGGATGTCTGGCTCAAGGTCAGCAACTACATTGTCTGGGTTGTCCGGGATATCCAAATCTTTCTTTCCTATGATGAAGAACCTGCAATTCCCAAAAGTAAAGTTAAAGCTGCTCTGAAAGCACTGGGAAGAAATAAATCACCAGGGTTCCAAAAGAACTATTTCAAGCCACAGAGAATTTTCATGAATCTAAGGAACAATGATCCTAGCTTTGCAGAAACCTTGTGCAAAATGTGCATATATTATGCAAAAAAATTGTTCTTGCAAATTTAGGACCCAGTCTGAGAACAGCAGAAAATTTTGCAGTCTTTGCAGGGTAGATGAAGAATGTAATCATTCCTCACCCTTGCCAGCAAGGTTGAGACATGCCGAGATTTGCATCCTTATCCACAGCACATGACAATTGGTTACAAAATGTATTTTGAATTTATTTCTGTTTTCAATAGGTCAAGTTGGCCCTTAGAAACTAAGGTCACAAACGTAATTATAATGGGAGCAACAATTGGTCATGGCCTAATTAAAACACAATTTCATTCATTATGTTCACTGTTACACTACAACTATAACTATCTTTAGATTACATAACATAAACAAACAAAAATAGCAACGAAGACACATCATTTGTTACCTTTTCTTTTTTAAAAAGGTGTTTGTTATATTTATTAGTGTTTTTTAATTAGCATATGTGACTTTAGTTCATTACTTCAATAAAACATCACTCATCTCAAACAACCTGTTCTTTTGCCCTCCAAAACACAGCTGCTTGCAGTTACCAAATGTGTTTTAATTGATAGTCTTATCTTTTGATTTATATTATAGGTGGATAAATGCTCTTTTGCTTTCTCTCAGATTCAGGTTTGTTTGTTTGTTTTTTGTTTGAAATCTCATTGATGAAGACATTCGACCACTTTGCCAAATTATCCTAAAATATGAAACAAATATAATTCTCATTTATTAGCATAAAGGTAAGGTAAAGGTTCCCCTTGACAATTTGTCCAGTCCTGTGCAGAGTACAGCTGAAGACAGATGTAGTGTTTTAAGGCATTGAGGACAATTTGAAAGGACCTTCATTTCATTCAGTACAAACTTACATATTGCATTTCCCTTGAAAAATAACAAGTTTCCAGTCTAGATTAATTTGAGCTAATAGAAACCAGGTGTAGATGGTGCCTATTGGATAGCATCCATAACATCACTGATACAGTTTTTAAAATTGTTCTTAATAAGACAGTAGGAAAATGTATAAGAGTATAGTTTATGGAGGGTTTTTTTTAAAGGTTACACAACTTACCTTAAGCATAAAGAGAGGTAAAAGAGTGCCACCAGAACCTGCAGTCTACTTGCTCATGTGTATACATTTAAGACCAACAGAGAAACCAGGCTGAAACCATGAATGAGGTATTTGCTGTGACTACTGTTAAAATGTTCCATCTCTGTCTGACTGAACACAGAAGTAATTAACCATGACAAGATGCAAATCAGAGAAGTCCCAAAGTGACAATAGCTGAACTATTCAAAAAGCCATTCTTGACTAGGATTGTACAGTATTTGTTCTGCTTTGCTCAGAATGTAAACTGTGCATTCTGCTTGCCATACTAAGTTCCTTAACCTCTTGAAATTTGCCTTTAAAAGGATTTGTTGTATTTCATGTTGCAGCTGCTCTTTGGTACAGCTTAAAAGGTGCTGAAGGTTGAGCATAGTGGAGGGAATAGTGCCTCTCTTGAGTTTTGAGTAGAGATGGGGGTATTTGTATACAAATACAAATATCCCTGCACAGTTGACCGTAATGAGGATCGGGCCCCTGAGGTCAGACTGTCCACTCACGCGTCCACTGCCACCACCAGCTCCATTCCCCCTTCCAATTGCTCCAGACCTCGCAGTCAGCTATCCATCCGTCAGCCTGGCAGGGAGACTCATCTTCCCTCCTTCTGCCAGGAGTGGACGGTTGACCGCTAGCTCTGGATACAAATATTAATAACCCCATCTCTAGTTTTGAGCTGTGCAAGAGCAGCCATTGCAATATTTACAACATGCAAAATGATCTAAATTAATGCTTTCCCCTCAGAATTTCATCCACAAACAAGTGGTTAGGTTTCTGAAGAATAACTTTAAAAGCACACTTGCAAAACTGTTCTGATAAAGCCGTGGGTGCTACTCAATAGGCATCATCCACAGCTGGTAGCTGGTGAAGTTTACACATCTATCAGCTTCCAAAATATTTTCTTAAATAAAGAAAAAAAATTTTTTAGAAGACTTGGCTGACATACCCTTCACAAAATATATCAATCTTATCTAAACCTCCCCCCCCCCACCAAGTTATTTATTTGCTGAATACAGAAGGGAGCATTTAAACTAGATAAAATTTTGCTTCAAAAATTGCCCTCCTTCATTCTCATTCATATCCACCCATACCAGCTCCCTTCTTACTTTTGAAGTAGTACTGTGAAAATAACTCAGCCTCAGTTTTGTGTTTTTCTGAATCTTACCTGCATCATTTTCTTTCTTTCCTACCAGAATGCAAGACCTTACCTTTTTTTACTACACTGAAATTCATATGCACATTAATGTGCATTCTCCCACACAATTTTCCAAATGTGCATAATTTTTGTGCATTTTGCATAACATAACTAGCTTTTGCCTAATAACCATAGTGTTTTTGTGCACATTTCATCAACTAGGTGCATTTTAGTCATTCACATTTTAAAATGTGTGCCTCAGTTTGTGTGTTCTTTATTTGTCCAGAACACTATGGAAGTCCCACAAATGTGCAGGTCCTCAAAGCAAAATGTGTTCTTCCACAATGACCACAATCCTGTTGCTTAGCACAGTAAATTGCACCAGAGTAGACCCATCGAATTAATGGAGATTTGGTGAATCAACTTCCTTTGTAGGTTTTGCAAGGCAAAAATCTATAAAAAGCTGTTTGTACATTTGGAAAACTCTCTATGATAAGAAAGCATGTATTTCTAAAATGCACTTTCACTGTAATCCCTGGAGGAAATGCATTTAAATTAGAACCAGGCACCAGATTTGGACAAAACTGATTCAGATCTGCAACACAAATTGAATTGGATGGGCGCACAGATTGCTTCACCATCTAAAAGCAAAATTCAAAGGTATCTAGTATTCCACCCCCCTAAGCTAGCTAAATAAAATTTGGCAGGATTTTCCTCCCTTTTTAATATTTATCATATGTTCAAGTTTCATGTATATCAGTGCAAAAACAAAAAACAAAAAAACAATGCAAGTAAATTACATGTTTACAGACCCACATGGATCTAGGGTTCTCTCCACACCGAATTAAGATATCACTCCAGACTAAATTGGGATGTATTCAAAAGCTCCAAACTGGCCTCTTAACAAAATTGGGTGATCTGCGCACAGCCCAAATTCAAATGTGTACATTCTGAAATGAACATGCTCAAAGATAAGCACAAATTCCTCAGAGAGAATAAGATACCATAACCAGCTAAGAGAACTAGAATGGGATGAGAATGTTAATGTGATGTACCCATCTCTAGATCGGTGAGATTGCTCTATCAACACAGGCAGCCCTATTTGAGACAGGATACATTGTAAGTAAACAGTATAATTATATGTATACTATGGAGGATGCACACATAACTTGATTGGGGAGAGTCTGGGAATAGCAAAAGAGGGATAGGGCTGAGCAGTGTTTGCTTGCAAGAAGAAAAGACTGAGGTAATTCAGTGCCCTAAACCCTTGATTGCTAAGCAAAGAGTTTACTGTTGTTGCTAGTAAATACTGCATCTGCCCCAACCATATTATAATATTTGCTTGTGCAAAATAATATGAAGAGGGATGTGAAGTGTACAGTTCAGGGCTACTATCCTATTACTAGTCTCAACTAGAGTAGACTCATCGGCTGAAATCCAGTCCATGTAAAGTAAGCTGTGTAAAGCAGCTTACTTAACACCTGCCAGGACAATTTTTTGGAAATTAAACATGTCTTACTTCTGTCTCAAAGTACTTGTATCTCCCATGTAACCTGCTTCATTGTTGGGAACCTATGGGGGCTATGGGACAGGAGGAGGAAGTCTTTCATTACCAAAAATAACTGCCACTGGGATGATTTTACCAATGGCAGTGATTTTTGATAATGAAAGACTTCCTCCTCCCATCCTGCAGCCTCTATGGGTTCCTGGTGATAACACTGTCTGCCTAACGTGTCATGACTTAACCCAAATAGGATTTTAACGTCTGACTCAGTAGTATTTACACAATTGCAATTGATTCTGTGGCTTTGCTCTAGTTGGAATTAACAATAGGACATTGGCCAAGATATTTTATATGAATTGTCCAACTTCCAGGACTCTTATGTGAAATGGTTTCTGCATTAGGCTTGCAATCTTTGCCCATTATTTTCTGCTGTAATTGCTTATGATATTCCTCCAGTTCCTACTATCAATCACATCTCACAGCCATTTTAAAGGGGACTAGTGCTACTGTCAGAAGGAGTGGCCACATCTCTCAGAAAGTTTGCCTGTTCTTGCTGGTAGCCCTTGTGGAGCATCTTCTGAAGCAGGTGAGGGGGCTGGCGGCTCAGCCGGGCTCCTTTTCATTTCCACTGCTTCATGTCGTGCCATTATCTGCTGGAGTTAAATCAATACAACAGGTAAAACAAATTGCTGTTGCCTCCAACTCTAATCCAATATTGTGGCAGAATTAATATCCCTCTCTCAAACCACCAGAGAGTTGGAGCTATTAAATCCTAAATTAAGGGTGTTCTGTTTTGCATGATACAGTACAGAGCCTTTGGGGGGGGGTGTGTTAGTGTCACTTCCAAACAAGCTCCTGCCTCTGGTACTGCCTGCCTTTTTCATTAATACTCAGGGAAGCTTTCTGCCTTCTATTAACCTTTCCTGTCTAATTCTTCAGGTCTCTTTTGGCTTCTAAGTCCTGTATAAAATCTGGAAGCCAAGGATGAATTACTGCTGGTGGGTCTATGGCATTAGTGAAGATCAGTCAGAAGCGGGTGGGATCTCTGGCAACTGAACAGGTAGGCTGGTAGTTCCAAGAGTCAAAGGCACTTCTTCAATGATTCAGTCACACTCATTGTACAAATTCACAGAATTACTTATCCTCACCAGAGGTCAATTTCTGTGTCGCTTTCTATGGCCAGATTCCTGTTGTTCGGCATAGTAAATCACAACTGGAGTAGACCTATTGAATCAATGAGGATTTGATGATTCAACTCCTTTGTAGATTCCATGGATTCAAATGTGCCTCCAACTCCTCCAACTTATTTCAGCACAGTACATCATAGTTAGATAAGGATCGTTTGAATCAAAGGAGCTCATGGAGGAGTTGACTCATCAAATCCCCATTGATTAATTGAGCCAACTCTGGTTGTGAATAACTATGCTGAGCAATAGTGGTATGGCCTATGTGTCAGTGTTCTGGGTATCCCTCTTATCAACAGGATACATGATCCCTTCTGAACTCTGGGCATTTTCTTGCATCTTGGCAGGGCCATTGCCAAATGAGCATTTAAGAAGACTGCTTTAGAACATCATGGTAACTCTCTCCCCCCCCCCCCCCCAAATAAGTATCAGTATTGCTCCTGTTCTGCTCCATTTGTTGAAATTGCCCAGGCAGCAGCAATCTATATAGAAGACAATACACAATGTGAGACTTTGCAGGCTTTTAAAAATATTTGTCTAAAAGTCTGATTTATTGTGATCCTTTCCAGAGTTTTCTATGTAGAGAGTACTCAGAAGTGGTTTACCATTCCTTTCTTCTGGGTACATCTTGCCCATGAGTACACAGGTTGGCCCTTCTCTCTGGAGGCACAGTGGGGAACTGATCTCCCAAACTGACAGTTTATCGAGTTCTCCAGCCAGCTAAAAACCAATATTGTTCCTCTAAACACGTGAACAGATCTATCTGCCCAATATTGTTCCTCTAAACAAATGAACAGATCTATCTGCCCAATGTGTGGCCTGACGATCCTGACTGCATGATGGGTTCTAGGTTTGTTCAAGCAAAGGCAAGTAAAATTTTTTAGCCCTTTTTATTGTTTTGATAACTTGGGTTGGGGTGTGGGATACAGAAGGTAAGAGGGGGTGTGAGAGAGAAAAAGGGTTGAGGTTGAGAGGGGGAGGAGAAACAAAAATATTTATTTATTTATTTATTTATTTATTTATTTATTTATTTATTTATTTATTTAATATCCCACCTATCTGGTCGGTTAAGAGTATAAAAATATACTAACATCCATTCTATTCATATTGCAATATCAAAATTCAAACTCTGTTTTTCTACTATTTTCTGCCTTCCAGATTTTAGTTCACATTTTGATCTATGTTATTCAAGCACTATCTGGTGATTCTAACCATTTGTAGAATAAGTCCCATCTTTCAGTTGGCTTTTGTATAGGACAGTCCTTCATTACTTCTGATAGAATTCCATTTCTTCTCAGTAAGATCCTCTTGTTTCGGTACCACCAGACTTTTCCAATTTTTGGCATAGAGAATTTTGGCTGCAGTGACTATATACAGTGGTGCCTTGCAAGACGATTGCCTCGTGGGACGATTAATCTGCAAGATGATGGGTTTTTGCAATCGCGGTTGCGCTTCACAAAATGGTTTACTCTATGGACGATTTTCGCAAGATGATGTTTGGGCCTATGCTTCGCAATACAGTGTTTTTTTTAAAGACCGGTGCTTCTCAAGATAGTTTTTTTCCCCACTGGAATGCATTAAATAGATTTCAATGCATTCCAATTGGGAACCGCATTTCGCAAGACTTTTTTTTTTTTAGACCGATGCTTCGCAACACAGTTCCCCCCCCAATTGGAATGCATTAAATAGATTTCAAAGCATTCCAATGGGGAACCACGTTTCGCAAGATGATGTTTTCTATGGACAATTTTCGCAAGGGGATGATTTTTCCCCCATTGGAACACATTAAATAGATTTCAGTGTATTCCAATGGGGAACCGCGTTTCGCAAGACAATGTTTTCACAAGACAGCGACATTCACGGAACGACTTAACAAGGCACCACTTTCTATAACTATACACTTCTTTGCTTTATCTATATTATCTGGTATCATACTCAATAAAAACAGTTCTGGAGTTAATGGAACTTTACAAAGCAGTATTTGTTGTAACACAGTATGCACTCCTATCCAATATTGTTTTGCTACTCTACAAGTCCACCGTATATGATAATAGCTTCCCACGTGTGCTTCACATTTCCAACAGACATTTGATACATCTATATAAATCTTCGACACTTTTTCTGGAGTCATATGCCACCTATAAAACATCTTATATATGTTATTTATTTATTTATTTATTTATTTATTTATTTATTTATTTATTTATTTATTTATTTATTTATTTATTTATTTATTTATTTATTTATTTATTTAATATCCCGCCTATCTAGCCAACTCAGGACCACTCTAGGCGGCTAACATCATCAGATAATAAAAGTATACATACATACAACAGCGTAAATTATAAAAACTTTACAAAAATAGAAACCAAGTGCAGCAGAGAAGAAAAGAAACATCAGGAATTGTCTGGAGGAAAGGCCTGCCGAAACATCCATGTCTTCAATTGCTTCTTAAAGATACCCAGTGAGGGAGCCCCCGCGAATCCCAAGAGGTAGATTGTTCCAGAGGCGAGGAGCCACCGCCGAGAAGGCCCAATTTCTTGTCTTCTCCTTCCGGGAGAATTTATCCGTAAAATTTGTCATCTAGATCACTAACACCAGAACGTTTCTTCTTTAAGATTGATACACAGAGATATAATATAACATCCCTGATGAAAGCATGAAATTTCATGGAAAAAATGAGAAGAATCTGAAAATACAGGGTGAAAGAGAGAAGGAGAGGAAATCAAAAGAAAGATCCCAAGAGAAACCAACTCAAGCACCACAATCAGAATCAGACACAGAGCTAGGAGAACATGAAGTAGCCAAGTCAAGATGTACCAGAAGCATGATGAGGAAAAAAACAGAAAGATAGTAATCTATAACAAGATGACTAGAAAACAAATGAAGATTTTTTCAGTCAATGTAAATGGCCTAAACTCACCTCAAAAATGGAAAAAGATCTTTCTACAATTGCAGAAACAGAAATATGATATTACACGTATTCAAGAAACCCATATGAAAAGAGCAGACCAGAAACTGCTAGAATGGCCAAGGTTAGGAAAATTATTTGCAGCTTTGGACATAAGTAAAAAGAAGAAAGGTGTGGCTATATACATTAAGAAAGAATTGGAACAAAAACTGATTTTCGCCTCAGACAATGGAAGGATATTAATGGTGGAAATCCAAAAGGAATCAAAGAAATTGCTAATTGTTAATATCTATGGACCAAATGGAAATCAAGAAAAAAATTTAAACAATTAGAATTGACAAATAATTACGATTATTACTGTATGATAGGAGATTTTAACACTGTCTTTGACAAAGACCTAGACACAAAATCAGATAAAATAACTTTTAAAAAAGAGGTACAATCTCAAGAAACCTTTTACAACTGGCAGAAGAAGTAAATATCATAGACACTTGGAGAACATGTAACCCAATGACGAGACTATACCTTCTATGCTAATAGACATAAATCATGGTCAAGAATTGATACATGCTGGATCTCAACAAGCTTAATGAAAGAATTGGAACAAATAGACATCTTACCTAATACATTTGCAGACCACAACCCAATCTCATTACAATTGGGTAGCAAATCAAGAGAATTTAATTGGAAGCTTAATACCATACATTTAAAAAATGAGGATTTTAAGGAACAAGCAAAAGAAGAAATGGATTTTTTTTCTTTATACAAAATATAAGGCCAGAAGCCTCAATGATAATGGTCTGGGAGGCAAGTAAGGCATTTTTTTTAGAGGAATAGCTATAAGATTTGCAGCAAAACAAAAACGAAAAAGACAGAAAAAAATGAGAATTTGGAAAGTAGATTAGCGTCAGACAAGTTGCAGTTGAAACAAAACCCGACAAATACAGAATTGAAAGAGAGGATAAAGTCTGTACAACACCAGATAAATATATTGCTCACTGAAGAAACTGCAAAGAAGCTTAAATTTGCAAAGCAAAACTTTTTTGAAAATGCAAATAAACTGGGGAAATGGCTAGCATATAAATTAAGGAAAGAGAAGGTGAAAACAATAATACAAACACTGAAAGATGAAACAGGGATGGAGAAATTTAAACAGGAGGAAATAAAAAAGATTGCTGAGGATTTCTATCGGAATTTATACAATAAAAAGGAAGCAGATAAAGACGCTCAGAAAGAATATGCATGGAAACACAACAAAATGAAATTGACTAAAGAACAAATTCAGTCCTTAAATGAGCCTTTAACATACGTAGAAATTATAGAAGCCCTCAAAAAACAGCAAAAAAGGGAAAGCACCAAGTCCAGATGGTCTGCCAGTGGAATATTATAAAGAAATGGAAAATGTATTACTTAACCCATATAACAAGGTTTTGGAATGTATTGAAGAAGAGGGAAAATTGCCATCAACATGGACAGGAGCGATAATTTCCCTTATTCACAAGGAAAATACAGAGGGTAAAGAAATCCAAAACTACAGACTGATCTCATAGCTGAATGTGGATTATAAAATATACGCGACCATGCTGGCAACTAGACTGAAAAGAATTTTAATACAGTTAATACATCAAGATCAGTCTGGGTTTCTTCCAAAAAGGCAGATAAAAATAACATAAGGTTAATCCTAAATTCTCTGGAATACTATGAAGTACACCCGGAGAAACAGATGGCTATGATATTCTTGGATGAGGAGAAAGCTTTTGATAATCTTAATTGGAATTCTATGTTGTATCCGCTGGAAGTGCTGCAAGTTGGAGAAAGATTTTTGAAACTAATCAAAACAATTTATACTCAGCAAAAGGCAAAAGTGAGAATTAATGGAGAGTTGATGAAAGAAATACAAATACAGAAAGGTACTAAAACAGGGGTGCCCACTCTCACCATTACTATTTATCATGACTCTAGAAATATTAACCGAACAAATCAGAGATAAAAAAGGAATTAAAAGGACTGAAAATAAGAGGTCATACTTATAAACTCCAAGCCTTTGCAGATGATTTAGTCATTATACTGGAAAATCCAATGGACTCAATAGAAGATTTGATGGAGATGCTGAAAAATTTTGGCAACATGGCAGGAATGAAAATAAACCAAAAGAAAACAAAAATACTTGTTAAAAATATGAGCAAACAACAACAGAAGTTAATAGAAAAGACTAACTTCCAAGAGGAAAAGATAATTAGATATTTAGGGATTCAAATTACAAAGAAGATGAGCACATTATTTAAAAATAATTACATGAAATTGATTAAAGAGATACAGACCAACTTGGAGAGATGGGACAAATTACAGTTATCGTTGATGGGAAGAACTGCAACTATCAAAATGAATGTCCTGCCAAAAAAAATTATTTTTATTTCAGACAATTCCTATAATATTAAAACAGTCCTTTTTTTTCAAGAACTTAATAAGATAATTATGAGATTTGTATGGCAAGGTAAAAAACCAAGAATTAAAATCAAAGTGATGCAAGATGCCAAACAGAGGGTGGGTTTTGGTCTTCCAGATTGGGTTTTGTATTATAGATCCTGTGTATTAGATTGGATAAAAGATTGGATAACTTTGGAAAATTATAGATTACTCAGTTTGGAAGGGCATGATTTGCAGTTCGGTTGGCATGCTTTTCTATGGTATAAAAAAGATAAAGAGCAAAAACATTTTAATTCACATATGATAAGAAGAGCTTTATTAGGAACTTGAAAAAAGATTATTCAACAAATTTACCAAAGAACACCAGTATGGGTATCATCTATACAGGGCTTTATACAACCTAATCTTATGATGGAAGCGAAGCTTCTAAAATATCAAGATTTATTGGAAAAGGACTGTGAATTAAGGTCTAAAGAAGAGTTAGAGACACAGAATATTTACATAAACTGGTGGTCCAGAGCACAGCTGGAATCCAGATACAGAAAAGACAAAATAGAGGGTTTCTACTCAGAACAAACGACATTTGATAAATTTTTATTAGGCTCAAAAGATAAAATAATAAAGAAAATGTATAATTATTTGTTAGAAATTAAAATGCAAGATGAGATGGTTAAAGAATGTATGATTAAGTGGGCACAAAATATAGGACATAATATTGATATTGATCAATGGTTGCAAATATGGCAAAATAATATAAAGCTTACAAAATTGTTTAATTTTAAGGAGAAATTTCTTCTAGCCCTTTTTGATCAGTGCAGATTCAAAGTCTGAGCAGGTGTTGGAGGTGGGTGAGTTCACATGACAGTTCATTCCCCCAAATAGGTGGCAAAATTTAGCTATTGTCTTCCAGACATCATCACATGCTTTCAGTGGCTCCATTCCATTTCCTTGGTTGGAAATGGAACATGCTCAAAGATAAGCACAAATTCCTCAGAGAGAAAAGGGGGCTGGACCCTATGATCCATAGGGCCCCTTCCATCTCTGCAGTTATTCCCAGTATGTATTACTATAATTGAGTTGCTTATGTTGGAGGCAAACTGTATCTTCCTGCGAACTGGATTTTTGCATTACAGTCTTTAAATGTCAAACACTAATCTGGAATGTCAAGCATTAATCAACTATTTATGTATTTAGAGATCTATGTTTTGTGATTATTGATCATGAGCTTTAAAAAAATCTATGAGCCCTTCTTCTGTATATCTTGAGAAATAGATTTTCTCCCTCTTCTTTAGCAGCATGTTTTCTTTCATATGCTCACTTTGTAGGGCAGGAGTCTGTGGATTAATCAGAGTGACCCTGAATAACAGCTATGTAAGATAGCATTCATAAATAGGGGATCTTTTCCCCCTCCGTGTCATAATTAATCTGTTAGAGCTGTGTAAAGGAAGAAGATCTAATAAAGACCAAAAATCAATGGTATATATAAAATATAATGGCTACATTGGTTAATTAAATTTAATAATATGCTGGAAGAATATTCTAATTGTTAACAATAATAATAATGTTTAGATGGTTACATATAAGGCAAATGTAAAAATGTAAAGATGGTAATCTGTTCTCTCTCTCCCCTCCTTTTTGTTGTTTTATTTTACGTGGTCCCTGAAGACTGCCATAAATTGGGCAACACATTGGGCAGTTTTAAGTTGATATAAAGGATTTACTTTCTTACAACCTGAGACTGCAGTTTCTCGTTCTAAATTTGTTGGATGTACCAGTTCCTTTTGTTCCCGTGTCATCAAGGCAAATAGTAGAAGAAAATGGAAGGCACTAAATAAATCTTGCCTTCTTTATTCATATCAGGGTGTTGCACAACATAAGGATGCTAATGAAAATAGTAAATGAATGGGAACTCTCCTGTTGGATTACTTCTAAATAGGTGTCCAAACTGCACCTCAAGCACCAGTATCCCTGTTCCCCTTCTGTTGTGTAAGGTAAGGCATCCTTGGGTTACAGTCAGAGGTTGTGGCTCAGGAGAACCTCAAGAATCTAAAAGTGTTTTGAAAGTATTTTACTTTTTTCACAACAACATCCAGAATCTGCAGCCAGCATGGCCACAGGTCCAATTTGACAGGTAGAGCTATTACAAGAGGAGCATGTTGCATCTGCTTGCTGTGTAGCTATGAAAGATGTGGAGTCGGGGGGGGGGGGGGAGGACAGTCCTAAAATCTGTCAGTTTTGCTGTCTCCTGCACTTGAATCTTGAAATTTTAGGTTCTTCCCATCATTTTACAAAAACATCTCTGAATTCTAGAAAGGTCATATTTTTTGTTTTAATTCTCTGCCATCCCAACTTCAGGCAGAGCAAATGCAGCCTGCTATTTTTATTTCATCAGTGAATAAACAAGAAGACCCTTACCTTCAACTTTTTTTTTCCTGAGTATGAGAGTTTGAAGCTGTGAAGTCTGGACTCCCTTTGAACTGAATTACTCACTGCAGGTAGGTATAAGGGTGAGAGAGTGGTCTTCTAGTCAAGATATTGGGCGAAATGCTCTGAAATTCAAGAATCTGGATACGTTTGATTTTGAAAGACTCCAGAGCATGACATCATGGATGCTAAATAGTGAATAAAGCATAAATTGAAACAATGCCAACAACAAAACCCCATCAAAACCAGCCACTGGAAAACAGCCAAGGATGTGGGGAAAGGGAACCAGACGGAAAGGCAGACAACATATCCTGGGTTAGGAAATGAGTCTCAGCAGGAATTCAAGACATTTAAATTTTAAAGTTGCTAGGTCTCCCCCTCCCCTTTTCGTTTCATGTAAGTGATGTGTTTCAGTTACTTCCACTCTCCCTTGCCATCTGCATACAGAATCGAGTTGCATTTTTATCCCTTTTAATTCATTGACTTTTCTGCAACTGTGCAGCTGAATTTCACTGAGATGTCTTGGTTTGTGTATGCTGTCAGGAGGAATTGCGTCCCTGACCTTTTTTGTTTGTTTGTTTGTTTATGCCTACAGAAGCCAAGCAGCAGCCATTTTACTGGGTTCAGAAGGAAGCGGCACTTAAGACCCTGGAAAGAAAAGGAAAATCATAATGAGAAGAGAAATACTTTGGGAAAGTAAGGAAAGGAAAGGAAAGGAAAGGAAAGGAAAGGAAAGGAAAGGAAAAGGCTTGCTAAACAACTTCACTGCCTGGATTCATCTCATCATTTTATTTCTTCTGCTTTCTTTTCCACACTAGGGATGGAAAACAAATTTGCTAGTATTCATATCCTATCGCAGGAATGTGAGCAGAAGGGTAATTGCTTAAGTGTTCATCCCATTGTGCAACTGGGTGCATGACCAGTCTTGGAAATAGTTTATGTGACGGGCAGCTCACTGGAACAGTGGAAATACTTACTTTACTGCTCTATCTCTGCCTTGCTTAAATACTGGTTATTCTAATATTTAATTTTATTAAACTTATCCAAGTTGTGGGATGCAAGACAAGTGAAAAAAGGGGACTATCTTTCATCTTCTCATATTTGGGAGAAAATTGTGAGCATCAAATTCTTTTTACTTTGGGACACAAATTCTCATGTGTCTTATACATGAGGATAAAGAATTATCACATTCTTCTCTTCCCCAAAAACAATGGCAAGGAATCTCCTGATATTCTTGACAGAGTTCTCACAATGGCAAGAATGAAATCTCCCACACAACAGAGGTGGGTTTTGCACAAAGTTGCTCATTTTCTCCAAACTGCACAAATTGCTAAAAAGCCCGGATGATTGCTTCTATATTCAACATTTGAAGCATTGGATAATTTGTTTGCATCATTCCTAACAAGCAATCTTTTTGTGCTTGTGTGTGTGTGTGCGCGCGCGTGCGTGTGCGCACGTGCACGTGCATCATTATGCATGCACATGTATGTACATGTTTTGCTTATCAGAGGGAAAGGACATTTGATACAATTCACCATGCTCTTAAGAAGAAAAGATGCCCTTTCTCACTTTCTCAGCTGGAGGACAAGAATCTCACAGGATTCAGAATGCCTTCTATAGGTATCCTCAATGGTGTAACGTGGGGGGGCAGAAAGGCAGTTGCCCAGCGGTGCAATCTTGTTATTTATTAGTTTATGTATTAGTTTGATTTATATACCACATTTTTCCCAACAAAGGACCCAAAGCAGGTTTGGGTGCAACTGCTGCCCTTTCATGCCCCCTGTACTCTGTCTTGTTGGCTGGCCTGGCCTGGGTGGCTCTATCCATCCATCCGTCCCTCTCTCTCTCTCCCTCTCTCCTGCTGCCACCCCTGCATCCCTGCCTTCTGAGACTGTCTACTGAGCAGGGCAAGCCAGCCATCACCAGTCCAGCACAAACGCGGTGCCAGGTGATGAAGGGAGTAGACTGCCCCATTGAGGAGAGTGTGCCAGTAGCCTCCATCCAACCAGGGTTGGTGGAGGGGGCGCAGCTGCTACTGCTACTGCTGATGCTGGGCACCCAGAGCAATGTGAGCTGGGCTGGGGGGTGCCAGGGGTCAGGGTGCTGCTGTGCCTCCTCTTAAGTACCATTGGGCTGTTGGAGGTGCTGAGCCTAACTGGCAGGATCTTCCTGCTGGACTGGTGGCAGGAGCAGGGCATGAAGCAGGAGGCTGAGCCCAATGTGAGGCAGGCAAGGAGGAACTGGGGAAAGATGGGGGGAGGAGGGATGATGATGGAGGAGGAAGAGAGTGCCTTGCGGTACTCCTATTCGTAACAGAGGGAGGGGCTCAGGTCCACGGGTTAAATGTGCAACAGTTGCCCTGGGTTCTGGCAACCCACACTATGCCATTGGATGTCCTGTCATGTTGAGATGGCCTGAATCTCAAAAAACTACTGTGAATTCTTTCCATCCTGAATGCAAAAAGGCTGAACAAGTGAAACATGTGTAACTTTGAAACAACACACACAAATATATCAGTAGTTCAGGTAGTGAGAAAACTGTGTAAAACATACTTTTAAATGAATACATGTGGGAAAGTGTTACTAAAAATAAACAAAAAAAATCACATTTGAAGTAGAAGCAAGGTCTTGCAATCAGAGGCAAAACGAAGCCAGGAAAAAATATGCAGAAGGAATTTAGAATTATGTAACAAAATCAAGACCAAGTGATTTTGACACTGCTGTGCCATGCTTCCTTTTGTTCTGCACCAAGAATCAAGACTGTGGCGAAGCGCTCTCATACATACATGATGAATCCCTTTTAGCTGAATTTATTACATCTCTTCAATGTGGGATCCTTACAAATGCTTTTGCCAAGATTTTCATGCAGTGGCATTTCTGTACCTACAACAAGTTCCCCAAAACTAACCATTTCCTGCCGTAGGAGAGAAGCAGCAGGAGGAAGATGAGCTTAGAAAAGGTTCAAAGCTTAAGGAGCTCATTGATAAAATCCCCAGGTTTTCACTGGGGCTACTCCTGTAATTAACTTTGGGTGCTCATTCAGCTCCCCTGAACTGGACCCAGTCTGAGCCAGCCCTGCCCCCGGCTCCCTCTGTCTTGACCTAGACCCAGATTCGTAATGATATTTGGGATTCCAAATATCGAGGACTCCCATTCACTTGAGCCATTGTAACTTTGGAGCAGTTTTACAAAGTGCCATGAAACTTGCTAGCATATTACACATCAATAGGAAGATACACTTTGGCAAACTACTGCTGCTATTTGCTGTAAGGTAGGAATGGACATCCTTTCCACTGGAAGTTAGGCATGGCTGGTAGGGGAGGGTAGGCAGAAGGAGCTATCTTTGTGTACCAGGATGAACAAGAATGGGCCAAATGGCAGCAACATACCATATTCTCCTCTTTTAATTTGTGAGCTAGTGGCCTTCCATCAGAAACAGAACCTGGCAATCATGCCTTTCAGGATGTGCAAGAAAAGAAGTTCATTACCAGTGTGATCTGCTAATCTGGATTTCTCTTTTTGGACCCATCGTCTCCTCAGCTGTATTGAAGGTGCACATGGGAACTCTCAAGTGTGTGTGTTTGTGCGTGTGACCCAGGCTGCATGACCTAGAGCAACAGGGTTTGGCTGCTGTGGAAGGGGAGATCACAGCTGGGTGACATTGTCAAGTTGCATCTGCACCTGAGCACTCAAAGTCTAAACCAGAACATAGCGACCTAACACACACACACATACATCCCAAGTGTGCACATTGTGAACAATTGGAAAGTGCAGGAGAGGTCCTTCTTCTCCAGCGAGAGGTGAAGCTGGCAATCTCCTTCTACAATTTCTTCATCTGGTGCTATCTCAGCATCTACCTTACAGTATTCTTACTTTCTGTTTCACTTTCCCCATTTTTAGCATGCCATGCAGGGTGACTTAATATTTTTAACCCCCTCAAAAAAACATTTTCCCCACTGTGATCTGGGATCATTCCCCTCTCTACCAGTAGTAAGCTGAAGTTCTTCAGTTTGATTTGAAGTACCCCAGAATTTACACAGAAACTACCAATTCATTCCAAAATAACAGCTTTCATCCAAAACTGATGCACAGCTATAGTTTTACTAATCATTCTGCAAAAACTGCTTGTGCCCATTGTTGGCATAGGTCAATGAGAGACTGCAACAGTGCTACTATTTTGTCCCGACTGCCCTGACTATGCCTTAGAATAGGCTAGTATCTCACTTTTTCAACACAGTCTGAAAAATATTCTGTTATTCCACATAGAAACCAAAACATACCTGATCCCTCTCTATCCCATCACATAGACAGAATGTGAAGTCTACCTAGTGTGGTGCCCATATCATATACTGTACAAGGAAGCTGTCTTTACTGCCAGAGCCTATTTACACTAGTGTTTTGGCCTTCTCATATATTCAAGATTTCCATCACTCAGTATGGTGAGAATTAAACTAGGGATGATCTGGCTCATTCTTCACTAGCTTTAAATACTAGCTTTAAATACTGTGGTATTTGGCTTATTGTGATGCTTGAAGTTCAGATCCTGAAGCAAAGGGTTGCTTTTGAGCTCTAGAGATAGATCCTGGCAGTCTGAAGTGTCGGAACATGGTTGACAAGGAGCGAACGTCATTGGCTGAGATCCTATTCCTTAGTGTAATAAATCACACTAGAGTGGGCCCATTGAGTCGGTGAGGATTTGGTGAGTGAATGCCTTTGTAAGTTCCATTAATTCCAATGGGCCTACTCCAGTTGTGACTTAATTTAGGATAATCACAACTAGCATAGGCACACGGAATCAATGGAACTTATGGAGGAGTTCTCACCAAAGCCCCACTGATTCAATGGGCCTACTCTAGTGTGACTTACTACAATAAGCCAAACAACATCACTCATATCACTTTTGCTATGCACTGTCTTTCCATGCAGCCCTTCCCTCATTGGTCAGAATAAAGGAGAAACATGGGGTTAGGCCTTGGAGAAAGCAGCTTTCTCCCTTAACTTCAGTTTTATAACATGGGGTTCTATTCAGTTGGACCATTTGCACTAGGTATGGATTGATCTGTCTGCTTCGGCCTCTCACTGTTCCTTATGTTTCCAGTCTTAAATTCATTTTGTGCTGGTTCTTTTTTGAAAAGGCATGCATAAATGCTTGTATGGATTAATGTGTGCATTTATCCTCATGCATGGATCACAGCAGTCTGTCTCACATTGTGAATTATTTTCATTAATATTATTTTCATCAACACATATATATTTGTGTGTGTGCTTTTCCTACAGTAATAACAGTTTTTGGTATGTATTTCTGAGTGGAAAGCTCCATTGCAATATTTGGAAGTGTGGATTGTTTGAATGGAAGAGCGAGTAAGTGCATTTTGATAGGAACTGACCTGACAGGAACCTCTTGGACTAATATTCAGACCAGTTCAAATGTGTGGGGTTATATCAGTTCATATTAACCAGTAAATCTTGTACCAATTATCTGCCCAGGTCTTGCAAGACCTGCTGGCCCTAAATGGGCCATCAGCAATTGTGACAATGCTAAGAATAGTGAATAAAACCACATTTGCAGAAAGCACTCAGATTTCTGGATGGATCACTAGCTGACTCTTTCATCACTTCCCATTTTCCATAACTACCAACAGTTTCTTTTAGCACCTTGAAGGCAGCAGGATGTGTGTGTGTGTGTGTGTGTGTGTGTGTGTGTGTGTGTGTGTGTGTGTGTGTGTGAGAGAGAGAGAGAGAGAGAGAGAGAGAGAGAGAATGAAGGGGAGAAAAATATCACACTGCTATTGAATGGAGACAGCAAATATTCTCTTTGCAGACCCTTATCACTTTCATATTATTGTACATACAGCCAGCACCTCCTTTAATCAATTTAACATAATATGACCTATGAGTTAATCTTACCTAATGAGAAGGCCACCTTCACTCCATTAAGAGACAGATATATCTTCAACCTCAAGTTCCAGATGAAGAAGGCAATTATGAAGAGAGCCCGGAAACTGGAGATACCCACAAAAGGGAAGAAAATCTGATGGGTAGGGCAGGTCTGAAAGAGAGACCTGGTTTGCCAAAGGCAGAAGAAGCCACTTGGAATTTGTTCTGTTCCCCTTTTGACCAGACGTGCACCTCCCAGACGAAGGCACAAATTGGGATTTAAAGTAGAATCCTAACTCAAAGATGCACTTGTCAGATGAAGGAGATGAAGGACAGACAGGCTTTGGGATGTAAAGATTGCTTGCTAAATCATTTGCTCATGATCTTCTTAGGCTATCTCTCCTTGAAGAGACATCTCTATAAAGAATGTTCAAGCCCTGTGAAATCCGTTGCCCCTATGAGAGAGCAAGGAGCACTATTTTCTCTTATCAGGATCCCCATAATTCTATGAATCTACTCAGCATGAAATTTGCGTCCTTCCGGTTTGAGAAGCGAAGTACACCTGCACAATAAGCGCTATGCGAAAAGACTTCCCCTAGTGCTTCTGATCCTTAAAGTTGATCCAACAGAGCAGCAACCATCACCCTTTTGCACAAGGTGTGTTATTTGCATTGCAGCATAATTTACATAGTTTGTGCCATTTTGGATAATCTGCACAAACAATCCTTCTCTCATGAGTGCAGCAAAATACCTCCCCTTCTCATAAGGTGAGAAAAATAATTTTGCAATTCCTCATTCTCCTGTACAAGGACAAGCAAGGAAATCCTTTTCTGAAGGCAGAAATGCCCTTTCACCAGTAGAACTCTTTTCTGCCAGCTGATCTCAGAACTATTCCAATAGAGGAATGCCAAGCCATGGATGAGCCAAATCTGATCTAGCCCAAAGATACAGCTCCAGTGCCAGCACAAAGTTAGGCCAAGCCAAGAGTAATGTTAAGTAATTTTCAGCAACCTTAGGCAGAAAGAGGCCTGGATTTAGCCCAGCCTCATCTGGCCTCTGTGCACTCAGCTGGCCTTCAATCATCTTGGCTAGTCAGGATGGCACTCTTCTCCATGCACCAGCTTTTGCAGTTCCTGATACTTTCAATGTAGTTCTCAGATCAAAAATGTCACATTTTGAAGGAAAATACATTAGACATTTCTGCGAGAATCCGCAAAACTCTCCTTATTGACTCTTCTGCATTGTTGCATAGATGCATGGTAAAGCCTGTGTCTGACTTCCCTCTGTATTTAGCTAGAAATTTCAGTGTGAGGTTTTCCACAGATTAAAAAAGAAATCACCAATTTGGAAATGAAATATGTTTATACGTGCAAATATGAATCTGAAAGTGATCAAGGCAAGAAGTGGGCAGTTTTCTCTATCCCTAGGGCAGGCCAGTTGCTCCTGCTGTGACAATAGGATAATGTACTCAATTGTATCAACACCTTCTGTGGCCTAAATCTGATTGCTAGTTCTGACTGGAATGGATTTACTCAATCAGCAGAATTTACGTAAGTGTTGATTGGCCATTCAACAAGCCATTCAATGGTTCTACTCTGTCTGGGACTAGCAATTCAAACTATGGGTTCACAAAAACTTTGGACTACTTTAGGAAGCTGTCTTAATTTCTACAGATGGGTTCTTAAGTCATTAATGAATGGACAAGACTAGAAAATAAAATAAAATAAATATTTATTATGAGTTATCATTTACAAAAGTAAATAACATTCTTTAGCCTATCAGGGCTTGCTTAAAATAAAACAGAAACAAAGAAATTTAAAAACAAACTAAAAACATTTTTAAAGGCCATTTTAGAAACTGATGTTAAGGAGTGAGTACAAGCCTTTCAGATGAATATAGCTCTGGCTGCTCTCTAGCACCTCAGAGGGATTGGAATCAATCATTTTACAACGCTAATTTTATGGAAGTTACACATAGATTTGTATAGCACCCTTCAGTCTAAAAAAGGGTTCTGATGCCATTCCCAACAATCAAATAAGATAAATACAGTATTAAAACCAGGCCCACAATTAAAAAATAAAAAGGATCCATTTGTAGATAGAAAGGATCACAAGTTCCAGGGCTCATCTGTCTTACACTCACAGAAATGCACCCACATACCTTAATCCAAGCATAGTTTCTATGTTAAATCATAGCTATGTCTGGATATTTCTTTACTTAACGACATCTGGCTTTGTTTAATGTCAGTACATTAAGCAAACTGCATTTTGCAACAATTAATTGCACTCTAGTAAAAACCGTTGTGGGTTGGATTTGGGGAAATATTTATGGCAGGTCCATGTCAGGATCATATCAACATTAAGTAATGTCCCTTCTTTTGCAGGGAAGGCAGGATATGAAAATTTGGAAATCTCTAACACATGGCATCCTCCTCCTCCTCATAGTAATAATAATAGTAATAGTAATAATAGTAATAATTTATAATAATAATCACCACATTGATGAAAGTGTCACACATAAATTACATGGTGAGAGAAAATACTTGTAGAGGCTTCTCTTTTGCCCATTCTCTTCTCCATTACACACACACACACACACACACACACACACACACACACACACACACACACACACACACACACACACACACACACAGAGAGAGAGAGAGAGAGAGAGAGAGACAAGCAGAAGAACACATATACGGGGAAAGAAAGATGGAGAAAGACTGTGAAGAATCTCCTCCCCTGCCTCCGCAGCTACATTCTCCATTAAATGATAGTACTCGCTATTATGCATATCTCCTGCTGGAAAGCAGCCAGAAGAATATTGTTCTGAAATCCCTTTTCCTATCCCTTGGCAGATTCACAGTTTCAAATCTTAGAGATGCTTAATCCTCTGTCCATTGTGAGCCAAACACTTGGGAAATATCCAAGGCTGTACCAAGACAGCTTACTTCCTGGAGATTGTATCCTGAGCCATTCTCAGGGTGTTCCTATTATCTGTCCACACGAAGAAGGCATATCTGAAGCACTTTGCTTTCTTAGTTGAGCCCTGTTTGTAACCTCTCCTGTCTTGCTTGTGCAAGAACTGGTATATAGAAGCTAGGATTGATTCACAAGGAAATTCAAGACCTGCAGGGTAGATTTTAGTTTAAGCATCTACATACCCTATGTTCAATTAAAAAAAACCTTGGGTTTATGAATGTGGAATATTGTGGTTCACAGAAAATGAGTGGAAGCTTAGGCTGGGATGTATCTTCTTCACAGCTTGTTTTTTTTAATATTGAAATACTTGGGAGGAAGGGTTAATAGAGAAATAGTAATGTGACCTCAACACCTGCAACAACAGCCCAGATATAAGTTTATTTGATTTACTGTATTTGTACCCTGTCTTTCTCTGAGGGTGCTATACACATCCCCGCAATTTTATACTATAACGTCTGTCTGAGAGACAGTGAGCCACTAAATTATATGCTTGAATGGATATTTCAGTCTATCTCCTTTGAAACTCCTACCATTCCATTTTGACCCTCTAGCCACTACATACATTGTTCCTTATCATCACAAAGACACTTACGGTTCTGAATTCTTACGGTCCCTTTTCAGATACTATGCCTGATACCATAGAGAAAGCTAAAGGGATAGTGGGAAAGGAAGCATGCATGTAAACTCTACCCCCATGCTCCCCCCCAAATAATATACTCAAAATAATTTACTCATATATGATTGGACCAAAATTCTGCCGAGGAGCTTGAATATTTATTTATTTATTTATTTATTTATTTATTTATTTATTTATTTATTTATTTATTTATTTATTAAGTTTATACCCCATCCATCTAGACTGAAGTCTACTCTGGGCGGAATATGGCTTACAAAGTTCCTTTAACTGGGGATCCTGATAAGACAGGGTACACAATCATAAAAGTTCTTTAAGTTCATTCAGCTAGATTGGTATACAGGGTCTTGTGCAGACCTTCACATTAATCTCATAAAGGTCTGAGTGACTTTCAGGTGAGAGAGAAGTGGGCACAGGGCTTATCTTTGTCCCCATTTCTCACACCAACCATTTAATCCTCTCCATGATTTCAGGCAGAACTAGAATTACCATATTAGATGACTTGTTTTTAGCTCAATTTTTAGGCATGCCACCAGATGCTGTTTAGTTGCCTCTGATTTTCAGTGTTTATTAAACAGTTTTCCAAAGGCAAGGAAGATTTAAAAGGAAAGCTTCCCATGTTGTTAAGCAACTTAAACCGTTGTTGAGAAATGGGAAGCTTTCCCTTTCAATCTTCCTTGCCTTTGCAAGGGAACACAGACAATTCTACCTCTTTTTTTTTGCTAAATGATACAGCGAATCAGTGCTGTTTCAATTACATTTCAAAGTATCACTGATAATTTAGCAACAAGTAAAAAGAAATCCAAATTGTAGCCCTGCCATTGGGCCCCCAAAGGAGAAACCAGAGGAAGTTTCTAATTAAGTGGCTTCTTCAAAGACACAGCCAGCCAGTCTTCTGCTTTGGTTCAACTCCCAGTGATCACATGGAAATGAAGCGATCCTAAACACACCTAAAAAAATGAAGCCCATGACTGGGACTCAAAAAGGTGAGGGCAGGAATGCTCTGCGGACAGATTGGTTCATGCTGACAATTATATTGCCTGATCTCCAGCAAAAGGAGTGAACCAGCCTGTTCCCACAGGGGACCAAACAATGAGACTGTCATGATTCCACGTGGCCCCTGATTGTTTCACCAAACTAAGAGCTCACACTATGTGCCCCTCAGCTGCCACCATTTGATTTCATCAACAATGCCTATTATTCATAATAGATGTCCAGACCATATGTCATTTTAAAGGAACCAAATAGAAATTGTTTATTGATACAGGTGTTGACAGAACAAGCAAGATTGTTAACTCTTAAACAAACATTCTTCTTTATCTACCCTCAACCACCATTCTCCTGCCCAAACTTCAAAACTCTCTCAATTCTCTAATTCTCCATCTCAAAACCATATCTAAAAAACTTATCTTCCTCCTACTGAGTCTCTTATACCTTGTGACTCAGCCCCTGCAGCACTCCCATTGGTCTGTGCAAATAGCATATGAATATTCATGACCTGGGCAGACACCACAGAGACAAACGCCCATGTAGTCACCCCCTTAGCTGCCTCCCATTGATACTCATTCCTTTATGCACTCAAACAAGTTTTTGAACACATCCTATAATACATACTATTATAAACAGCAGTGAACTCCCTGAATCTCTTCATCTCACTCCATGTTTAACTGGTATTTCCCTTGTATTTTTGTGTAACAGTACAACCAGTGTTGTTTATTCATAAATTGATCATAAAGGTAGTGTATCTCTGTAGTATATTCTACTAATCTGCAGTGCCATATCTATTGCCCACAGTTCAATACTGTCAAAGGCTTTTTTTACCATCTATATACACACAATATAAAGGCAAATTACATTCTATTGATTTTTAACTAGCATTTCCATAGAAAGAATATGATTGTATTGATTGAAATTCTTTCTAAATCCTGATTATTTGATTGCTGTAGTAGTAATGTGCTGTCAAGTCACAACCAACATATAGCAACTCTAGTAGGGCTTTCAAGATAAATGAGATGTTTAAGGAGTGGATTTACCACTTCCATACTCGCAGTGAGTTTCCACAGATGAGTAGGGATTTAAACCCAGGCCTCCTACATCCTAGTGCATCATTCTATCCACTACACCACACTGGGTGTCGCTGACTGTTTGATAGACTGGTAATTTTTCTAACCTTTTTATTATTCTTGTCACTAATGCCTTATACATTTGTGATGACAAGGATATGTTTTCCTAGCTTCTTCTTAGATCCTTAAAAATTATATAACAACTAGAGAACTACTCCACTCTTTTGGTATTTTGTCATCCATTAGATATTTACTGAAAAATATTTTTAATGCCTCCCTTCTTTTTATCAGTTCCACTATTGCTCCATCTCTTCCTAGGACTTTGTTGTTCCTTGTACTTTTTATGTTAGCTAATATCTCATCTTTGTTGATATCAGGTATATCTTCTGAGTTGAGGTTTATAATTTTTCATTTAAGTTGTTCTACAACATCTGCAGGTGGCATCTGCTTTTGTTTACATATATTTTTCAGTAACTTAAGATTTTTTTTTCCTATCTGTGATTTCACTTCCACTTTTATCCTTTATCCTTTAACAGTGATATTTTTTGTCTCTTATGATCTTATATTTTTCATATTTTTATTTTGTCCAATCACCTGTTCAGTCATTCTCTCTATTTTCTTTCTTTTATTGATTTTTTCCCGGTGTTTTGTTAATTTCAGTGTATTCTGTTGTGCCTTGTTTCCCCTGCTTTAGCAGTTTTCTTCCTCTGCCAAACAAATGTTTTCTTTTAAAAGTTTGCTCTTA
This sequence comes from Pogona vitticeps, assembly GCF_051106095.1. Classification (NCBI taxonomy): domain Eukaryota; kingdom Metazoa; phylum Chordata; class Lepidosauria; order Squamata; family Agamidae; genus Pogona; species Pogona vitticeps. The sequence goes on from NC_135785.1 coordinate 110,716,869, forward strand.
CTCCTTTCTTTTGGGGACTTTAGCTACACCTTGGGTTGCTTATTGTGTTCAGAACATTGCTGATATGATTTACAGTTGCACCATCACATGCAGAAATTTTTATTGCCTTTCTCAATTCACTTTCATATTCTACATTTTTCTCCTTTAGAATTTTCCTCTTGATTTCAAATGTTGCTTTTTTTCTTCTCTCACATTTTGTGCTTATTTTGATGTTTGTTCCTATATTCTATTATTCTTGTTTTAATGTTGGCCAGTTTTGTTTGTATACTCCCTATTAGGGCTCCACCATGTCCTGTTCTAAATTATTTTTTTCTGAAAGAATGTGCTGACAGCATAAATTATTTATGTATTTTTATTTATTTATTTAATTTATATCCCGCCTATCTGGTCAGTTATGACCACTCTAGGCGGCTTACAACGTAAATAAAATACACATAAAATACACAATTGAATATAAAATTATTAACATATTGAACAATGGACAAATTCAACAAGATGGAAAACAAACAGTAGGGGAAGAAAGGGAAGGAAGACATCAGGGGTTAACTGGAGGGAAGGCCTGCCGAAACATCCACTTTTTTAGTTGGTTTTTAAAGGTACCCAGCAAGGGGGTCGCGCGAATCTCCAGAGGTAGGTTGTTCCAGAGGCGAGGAGCCACTGCCTCTTGTTTTTTCCTTGCGGGCCTCCTTCGGTGTAAGGCTCCTCAGCCTCACCTCCCGACTTGTACAAGTGACACGGGTAGAACTTGGTGGGAGTAGGCGTTCCGCCAAGTATCGAGGCCCTAAACCGTTTAGGGCTTTGTATGTAAGCATCAAAATTTTGAAGTCAGCGTGGAAACGAATGGGCAGCCAATGCAGCGTGGCCAGAATAGGAGAAATGTGATGGAATTTTCTCGCTCCCGTAAGGAGTCTCGCTGCCGCATTGTGCACCACTTGGAGTTTCCATGTCAATCTCAAAGGTAGCCACGTAGAGCACATTGCAGTGGTCTAATCTGGAGATTACGAGTGCATGAACCAAGGTGGTGAGTGCCCCCACATCGAGATAGGGTCGCAGCTGGGCTTTCCACCAAAGATGGAAAAAGGCAGAATGGACCACCTGAGTTTCCATGGTGAGCGCCGGGTCCATATGGATCCCCAGGCTGCGGACCCCACTCTCTGCGGCAAGGGTGACAACCCCAAATGAGAGAGAGTCACCCAAGCCACCAATGGTGTGGGTACCCACCCTCAGAACCTCCATCTTGTCTGGGTTCAGCCTCAGCCCATTTTCCTGCATCCATTGTTTTACGGCCTCCAGGCAGCACTGAAGGGACAGGACGGCATCTCCTGCAGTAGGTGGAAAGGAGATGTAGAGCTGGGTGTCATCAGCATACTGATGACATGATGCCCCACACACCCTGATGACCCCTCCCAGTGGCGTCGTATAGATATTAAACAGCATTGGGGAGATAATCGACCCCTGTGGAACCCCACAATTGAGACTCCACGGGGCTGAGACATTCTCCCCAAGCTGTACTCTCTGGGGCAGTCCCCCAAGAAGGAATGGAGCCAGGCAAGCGCCAGGCCACCAATTCCCAACTTGGAGAGCCTCCCCAGGAGGATACCGTGGTCAACGGTATCAAAGGCCGCCGAGATGTCGAGAAGGACCAACAGAGATGTTCTACCCCATCAGCCTCCCTAAACAGGTCATCATGCAGGGTGACCAATGCCATCTCTGTACCGTGGCGTGGCCTGAAGCCCGACTGAAATGGATCCAGGGCATCTGTTTCATCCAAAAGAGCCTGAAGCTGGTCAGCCATCACCCTCTCCACCACTTTGCTAATGAAAGAAACATTGGCGACGGGCCTGTAATTGCCAATTTCATCTGCCGCCAAATTAGGTTTCTTTCTTATGGGCCTAATGAGTGTCTCTTTGAGGGCAGGAGGAACCCTGCCCTCAAGGAAAGACTCATTAATTATCACTGTGGCTCATTCTATTGTTATCGGTCTTGCTGCTTTGATCAGCCAGGCTGGGCAAGGGTCAAGGGAGGAGGTGGTGGCTTGGCAGCGATCAAGCGCTCTGTCCACAATATCCGGCATCACAGGCTGAAAGCGATCGAGAATCACCGGACAAGGTGGTGCGCTGGACATCTTTGCTCGACTCACTGCATTCAAAAAAGGCGAGAGCTCCCGGCGGATGGCCTCCACTTTAGATTTTAAAAATGCTGCAAATTGGTTGGGTGAAAAACTAGGGGGAGGCCCATCACTCGGACCAATTCTGGATAAGTCGCGCACTATATGGAATAACTGGGCCTGCTGGTTGGATGCTTCGCTTATCCAGTTAGCTAAGTATGTATGAGCAGCAGCCTTTACCTTAGCTAGGTAAAGGTTAGTCGCAACCCTGACAGCTATCCAGTTATAATCCATCAGGTTCTTTCTCCACTTGCGCTCTAGCCTTCTCCTAAACTGCTTCATCGCTCATAGGTCCTGGTTGAACCAGGGCACAGGCCGAGCTCTGCATAGGAGAGGGCGTTTAGATGTGATCATGTCTACAGCCCTGGTGGCAGCAGTGTACCAGCCATCAACCAGAGCCTCAACAGGAGTGCCAGACAGGTCAGCCGTAACATCTCTCATGGCATCCTGGAATCCAACAGACTCTAGTAGCCTTTGAGGGAGAACCATAGAAATAGGTCCCTGCTCCCTGCGAGAGGGGGGAGCCATTATGAGGGTGCATTTTATTAGGTGGTGATCCAACCATGACAAGGGGACTGACTTAAGGTCAGTCACCATCGGACCACACTCACTCCAACTGGTGGAAAAAACCAGGTCAAGCGTATGACTGCCCACGTGGGTGGGGCCGTTGACATGTTGGGACATGTTCAAGGAAGCCATGGTTTCCAAGAACTCAAGAGCTGGTCCGGAAGTCTCTGCCCCCAGGTGCACGTTGAAATCACCCAAAACCAATAGCTTTGGGGATCTCAACAGTGCCGCGGAGACAAAGTCCACCAGCTCCAGTAGGGAGATGGCTGGGTCGCGGGGAGCACGGTAGCCCGGCAAGATCCCAATACCACCCCTGGCCCCAATCAACACGTGGAAAGCCTCTAGACCTGGCTTTACCCCCACAGAGTGCCTAGCAACCTCCAGGGTGCTTTTATATATAATGGCTACTCCCCCCTGACCCTCCAGTCTACCCTGGTGTTGGACAGCATAACCGGGCAGACAGATGAGTGCTAGGGGAGGACCCCCCTCTCTGCCAATCCATGTTTCGGTTATGCATGCCAGGTCTGCATCCTCCTCCAGGATAAGGTCGTAAATTACCTGGGCTTTATTAGATACAGACCTGGCATTCAACAACATCAGCTTCAGAGTGGAGGGTTGGCCGGTCTGGCTACCTCGATACTGGGGGTTGATCACAGTCTCAGAACAATGAATAGCTTCAAGCATCTGTTCATCGTTCTTCTGTCACAAGTAGGGGCTGTGCCAACACCATATCTCCCTCTACCCATGATCACAGAGCTGTTTTGGGGCCCCTCCCTGGGAGGGCAGGCCTTCCATTGCATATCAAAGAAGGGGGGAGGAGGGGAGGGAGGGGGAAAAAGAAAGAGAGTGAAGAGAGGAAAGAAAAAACAAAAAAAACTTAATACAGACAAATCAAATAACAAAAAGGAAAAAATAATCACATACAGTGTAAAAATATACCATATACAGATAGTATACATAAAGTGAACAAACATAAGCCAAGTACAGTGTAATAACAAAATCAAAATAAAAAAATATAAAATATATACTAAAAGAAAAAAAATCTAATTACAAAATCCCACAATGATTATCCTCCACCTTTAACCCAGAACTGTCTTTCTCAGCCACGTGGCCTTGTCCTTTTTGATGTTATTAAACTTAATGATGTCAATGGCGGCGCTGATTTGTGGTTTTCGTTAGAGGGGTAGGAGTGACAGTTCTCAACAGTGGGCTCAGAGTTCGCAATGTCGTACATAAGCAGGGTCAGAAACACCAAAGACCAGGCTGGAAAAAGCTCAGTCCCTGCCATTTTCCACCCTTGAAGGCCGGTTAGGGAAACATCCTTGCTGGATAAAGGAGAGCAAGCGGAGAAAGGGGGACCTGAAGAGAGAACTTCCAACATGGCGCCAGCGTTCCAATGCTCCGGCGACCTCATAGGCTCTCTCTGGCTCTCGCAAAGACCCTGCGCCCTCCTGGCTGCTGCCGATCCCGACGCTCCATCCACCCACTCCGTCAGGGGATCTCACCGGTCTCCAAATGCCAGCTACTGGGTTCTCCACTGAGAAGCCTCTGCTAAGATGCCTCCCAGGATCAGGCAGGGAGCCTCCGAGCTCCGATGAGCAGTCTGCAGGCGACCCCTGCGTCCCGAGCTCCAGCTCCGTTCAGCTCTATCCGCTCCGACTCAGACCCCACAGCCCACAGCCCAGGATTCAGAGCTCTTTCCGAGCTCACCCCCAGCACTTTGGGACAGGAGGGGGAGAAAGATAGTTCAAGGAAGGAAAATGAGCAGAAAAGCAAAAGATGGGCAGAAAAAAGAGTGTAAAAAGTTAAGAAAGCTAGCCAGGCAGCGGCGGTGAAATCACTATCTGCCCACCACCGGCGCCATCTTCTTCAGCATAAAGGTTTTGCTACTCCAGAAATTGTATGAGCAGCTGCCTCCTTTAATTTCTTTGACTTGATCCAAACTTTCTGATGTTCTCTTCACTGTTCTTGTTTTTCCTTAAAATCTCTTTTCTATTAAAATCTCAAGTCACTAAAGTGTACTGAAAAAAACCAAGTGTTTTCTATCACTGTTGTTATCTCTGCACAGAAAATTTATACCACGCCATCATGACATGCAGTTGTTTGGGCATATACTTGGACAATCTTAACATTGCAGAAGTTTGCCATTTTAACAATAATATATGATACTCTATTTGAGGCAGCATTGTATATATTTATATCTTATTTTATTTTCTTACATGTTATAATACTTGCATCTCCTATATTATCTTCTGCTGTTTCTCCACTATAATACATTTCCAGAACTGAATGTTATATAATGTTCTCCTTTTCCCCTGATTTCAGCCCATCCAATAATGTCCCAATTTGTTGTTGTCGCTATCTTCTCTGGTTCCTCCACTTTTTCATCTTTATTTATCGATTTTATTTGTGATTTAGGTAACTGGCTGCGGAACTAGAGGTTGAGAGTTTGATTCCCCACTGTGCTTCCTGTGAATTGGAGCCAGCCTATGTGGCCTTGGGCAAGCTCCACAGTCCTGGGGCGCCTTCAGAAGAAGGGAGTGGTAAACCACTTTTCAGTATTTTATACCTGGAAAACCCTGAAAAGAGTTGCCATAAGTCACAACTGACCTCATAGCACATGCTCATTATATGTTGCACTCACCAATTGTATACAGCAACCACTTCTAACTCTGGCTTGGAGCCCTGCAATTTGATTCATCCACTGTTGCCTTCTAGGACATCTCCCTGTCTTTGAAGACATCCACTTTGCTGAATCCTTAGAGAATGTTTCAATGGCCTCAGCAAGGCCCCAATCCCTTGTCTGCTTGCTGCTTCTACTGGAATCTGCACCAGAGTCTCTGAAAAGATTGCTCCGCATAGTTGGGGCCACTATTTGTGAGTGAGGATGAAGTTGGGGTAGACAGACTAAGGAGTTTCAACAAAGTTCTATATTCATATGACATACTCCTGACATTGAACTGCTAGCATAAAACATGGATAGTAATCCTTTGGTTAGACCAATTTTAGTCTATAAAGGAGTATGCATATTTGCAGTTAAATAAAATATTCACCCAATAGAGTAGTGAAAAGTGGTTTTTATCACTAGTTCTCAAATATTCTGATATAACATTTCCCCTTTTGGATTTCTGAGAAATCCTTATCCTTACCACAAATTTCAAGTCTCCATATTTAAAATTCATTAGTTAGAAAACAAAGATTAAACACAGCATAATTGTTTTAAATTTTCTCTTGTTGCAAAAACTGAATAGAAATGTACTAATTGTACTGTACTTCCTTTTCTCAACCATATTCATATCAAAATAATTTTGCTGACATGCAGATAAAATGGATGGATAAAACTGAGAAAACTAATGGTCGCCTTTGCACTACTACTATAGTATGGAGAAATTATCCTTTATATATATCCCAACAGCAGTATTGATTGATTGATTGATTGATTGATTGATTGATTGATTGATTGATTGATTGATTGATTGATTTAACTTATATGCAGCCCACTCTACCCAAAGGTCTTTGGGTGGCTTACAACAATTAAAATGCAATAAAAAGATAAAACAATTAAAATATAATTAAAATAGATACTCTAAAAATTGCCATCAGGACCCACAGTTGACATTATTTGATATAGTATGCCACCATTACTAGGACCAACCATAATTTCAATTGTGTAAGCTTTAGGGTTTTCCAGAGTTCTTCTTCTGGGCAGATGGCAAAATAAAATAACATAGATTTGTACGGAATAATAGTCCTACAGTTATTATATCCTTGTAGATTTTGGATTCTGTTTTGTTGTAGTTACATCTTCTTTCTGTTATTAGGACTAATTATTCATCAGTGCAAAATACCTCTATAAAGTGTTCTTACTGTGTCAGGTAGTTGGTAGGTGGTTTAAATCTTTTACTGTGTTGGCATACCCCTTTATTTTCCCCTTGATCTGTCTAATCAAGTGGGGAAGAGGTTCATTTTGAAACTGGAAGGTGCTGTTTAAAAAAGTGAATACACGGACTCATGTTAGGGTCCAGCTGGATTGGCCTCTCAGCTATGAAAAGCATTTCACTTGTGTAATCAGCCACTGATGTTTCAGGCTCATTATACTGGAGGATTCAGGTTTTAGTTGACTTACTGACCCATAAAACCCACTGGGTGAACCTGGGCCTGTTATTCTCTCATTTGGCCCAGCCAACCACACAGGAGTAAAGAGATGTATGTTTCTTCAGTGGAGGAAGAAGGGGAAAATGTAATTAACAAGCAAAGAATTAATAAATGTAAATCTCCCATAAGAATGTTTCCATCCCTCCTCCTAAAAAGCAATCAGGACTTGGCTTGCCTATCAAACCCGCCAATACCCTCAAAATTCTTCAGAGATGTTGACTGAGCAAGAATCTTCAGATTTCCTCCAATTCTGCAAATTTCCTAGGGCTGCAACCTACATATTTATATGCACACCTTCACACTACCTCCACCAACAAAGAGCCACATGCCTCTCTCATCCATTCCAGAGCCAACATTCTCTTGATATCACCTCTGGTATTGGTGGTGCGTGGGTGGTGTTTGTGTGTGCATGTGTAGAGCAGGTGGCCATGACTACTGCTATGTGTCTTCAATTCCCTCTCTATGCTTTCTTCCACCGCCTCATGCCTTCCGAGGAATGTCTTCAAGCCTCCTTCTTTGCTTTGTCTTCCACCTCCTTGCATTTCCTTGGAATGTCTTCATGTCCCACAGGATGTGAAACTGCACTGTACGTAGATAGATACTCTGGAATTAAATTTTAAAAAAAATTAAGAACACCTTTGGTTGGGTGCTCAAATAAAAAAAATCACAGAATTTTTGGCTAGAAAGGCATCTTTAAAGGCTGGCAGTATTTTTACAGCAGTAGAGTGTGGTCTTAATCATCACACTGTGAGGTCCAGTTACAAATAAACTGGATTAGATGAGGTTAGGGCCTCTGATCTTCAAATATGGTTCACTGTTACAGTTCAGTCCTCCATGCATCCACTGAAAAGAAAGCTGTTCTGAATTCAGTGAGGTTTTCTCCCAGGCAAGTGCAGGAACACAACCAAAGAGTATCAGAGGTGGACAGAGAGAGCATGATATTTAGAGATGCCTGATCCCATGGTACCAGGTGGAGTATCGGTGAATTACTCTGATTCTCTGGCTCTCCAGGCAAGTATAAAAATCTCAAGGTGGGCAGAACTGGAGAAGGAGGCAGTGAGGTATCTTTAAATCCCTGAGATTAGAGCATTTTGCTATCTCGATATCTGCTGAAAATGTATGCGCTTTTCCTGGCTTCAGGTTGCCTTATTATTCAGATTTAACTGGGAGTATGGGTCCATTTATCCATATTCTCCACATGTGTGGAGGACTTCTAGGTGCTTTCCCTATCATTGGCCTTCACAAGGAGCCATTCCTGTGACATCACAATAGCTCCTCCTTAGGCACAGCAAGAGGGTGCCTCCTGGAATCGAGATACTGCTCAGAAAGCTCAGGCTTTGGAGAGCTACCAATCTGGCATCTCACATAGTTTTAGCAATTACCACAGAAGAAGAATTACCAGGGGATGCCTCTCATTGCACTGGAAGTGAATCCAAAACCACCAGGCCACTGAATCGGTTATAAAGAGGGAGGCAGGGATAATTTGTCGGTTTTGTTTAGAAGCCGCTGGATGCAATGAACAGAGCATGGATGTCAGCTTGAAAGGTTTGTCTTCAAACAAAAACATCAGGAGAAGGGCAACAAGTGCCACATTCTAGTGATGGGGTTTATTTGGAGGGCGTTTGAAAATTGCTGGATGTTCACATTTTCAATTGTGAGCCATCCCTTCAAACATTTGATCTTTTTTTCCTCATCTCTACCTGCTCTTTGTGGGCTTCTAAAAGCACTCATTTTCCCCACTACACATGAATCTATCTTTTCTTCTTCTTCTTCTCAGGGACTGCCACACATGCCTTCAGATGGGCTCACTTTCTATTCTCTATTAAGTAGATTCTCTCTCTCTCTCTCTCTCTCTCTCTCTCTCTCTCTCTCTCTCTCTCTCTCTCTCCTTCAGCCAGGCACATGTATGCTCCTTTTTCTTACATTACAAACTGCAGTCCAATTGCAGAAGAAACAGCAATTGCAGACTTTCAGGGTCATTAGCTAGTGCAAAATATTCACTTTTACTCCCAATGCAAGTTTCACAATGAGGCAACACATTTAGACTGGGGTGAGGAATGGCTATTTTTTTAAAAGTTGGGGATAGTATTATCAGTTTGTAATACATTGTGATAAGATTTGGAGACAAAACATTTGACAACAGCTGTAAGAAAGAGAGCCTACAACAGCTCAGAACTGGAAACATGTAGCTGGCACTCAAAATGGTGGCCAACTTTCTTATTTACAGTGGAACCTCTACCTAATTCGTCCCAGAAAATGTTCATTAGTTGAAACATTTGTAAACAGAAGCAAAATTTCCCATAGGAATGCATTGAAAACTATTTAATCCATTCCAGCTGTTTTTTATTCTTATCAAGAGGTGCCGTTTTTAAGTCAAAGCATTAGTTCCTATAGGAACTAATGCAAAGCTGGTTAATCCATCCTCTACCACTAGGGGAATAATTTTTCTTCTTTTGACCTAAGATGACCTTAGGTAAAAAAAAAAAAGGGGCAGGAAAGGAGGGAGGGGGAGGGAGAGAGGGAAGGAACAATGGGGAAAAGAGGGAAGAAAGAAGGCCGTCACGGGGGCACACAGACCCCTCAGACAAAGGTTTGTGTTGTTAAGCACAAAAAGAGAGAAGAGAGGAAGAGAGAGAAAGAGAGAGAGAGAGAAGACAAGGGGGAGAACCTTGAGTCTACAGTAGACTCCATTTTAAAACTCCAGTTTAAACTCCAGTTTAAAGCCTGCCTGCCTGTATCAACAAGCACCACAGTTTTCTGATTTTAAAAGAAACAGACCTTGGAGCCACATTTTAAACACACATTTTAAAACAAAATACAGGGTTTGTGTATGTACTCACCCAGAACAGGCAGTCTCTCTGTTTAAAAAAAAAAAAGTCAAAAATCAAAAATCAAAAAGCCAAGAAAACCCCAGTCCATACAGTACAGTAACAGGCAGAACCAGGCAATACCAGGCAGTATCAGGCAGTCTAAAGACTCTCTCCCTATTCATTCTCTAACCACTTGGACGAGTGATGTTGCAGACAAAAAGCCTCTTTGCTGGCCAACAGACAACTGAAAGTTCAAACTTTGCGCTTTCCCTGCCTCCCCCACATTTTTTCCGTTCGTATCTTGAAGCTCCCTTTGCAAATAGAAGCAATATTTTGTGAATGGAGCTGTTCGTAAGTTGGATCGTTCGTAGCTAGGGACATTCGTAAGTAGAGGTTCCACTGTATGTTATTTATTACTGTGATGATCACCCACGTCACTCATGCTATTCATATTCATGAGCTGATTTGCATGAACCTATGAGAGGACTGGAGAGGCGGAGTCAGCAGCTACATGAGGTTTGACGGGAGAAGAAGGAATCAGATAGGAGTTGGTTAGACAGAGAGAGAGGGAACAGATACTGAGAGATATTGAGCTAGTTAGAAAATAGGTAGAAAAGGAGGTAATGATATAGCAAGAGAAAAGAAGTATGTACTGAGAGAACTGTTGATGATTTGCTTATGTATAATGTGTATCTGAGAAACTTCTGTTATTATTCGATTTGCTTCACTTCAATAAATAAGTTCTGTTTCTGTTCACAAGTCAAGTGTTCAGACAAACGTCATTTTGCTATGACAATATCCACGTATATTGTGGATTGAGGTAATCCACTGGTGGCAGCAAGAAGAAAGTGCAACATGAGCCTTTGTGAGGGAGGGACAAGCAGGGACCACAAGGGCAAATGCCACAATTACTCTTTCTGTACCACCTTCCTGCTAAAAGCCACCAAAGCAGTACTTAAAAAAATAAAAATAATCAATAGAACAGAGAAAAACATCCCTGCAAAAACAATGAAACCAGTTAAAAATATAGAAACCATGATGTGTGTGTGTTCAGTCGTTTAGTCATGTCCGACTCTTCGTGACCCCATGGACCAGAGCACGCCAGGCCCTCCTATCTTCCACCGCCTCCCGGAGTTGTGTCAAATTCATGTTGGTTGCTTTGATGACACTGTCCAACCATCTCATCCTCGGTCGTCCCCTTCTCCTCTTGCCTTCACACTTTCCCACCATCAAAGTCTTTTCCAAGGAGTCTTCTCTTCTCATGAGATGGCCAAAGTACTGGAGCCTCAGCTTCAGGATCTGTCCTTCCAATGAGCACTCGTGGTTGATTTCCTTTAGAATTGATAGGTTTGTTCTCTTTGCAGTCCAGGGAACTCTCAAGAGTCTCCTCCAGCAGAAGAATTCAAAAGCATCAATTCTTCGGCGGTCAGCTTTCTTTATGTTCCAGCTCTCACTTCCATACAACACTACAGGAAAAACCATAGCTTTGACTATTCGGACTTTTGTTGGCAAGGTGATGTCTCTGCTTTTTAAGATGCTGTCAAGGTTTGTCATTGCTTTCCTCCCAAGAAGCAGGCGTCTTTTAATTTCGGGGCTGCTGTCTCCATCTGCAGTGATCATGGAGCCCAAGAAAGTAAAATCTGTCACTGCCTCCATATCTTCCCCTTCTATTTCCCAGGAGGTGATGGGACCAGTGGCCATGATCTTAGTTTTTTTGATGTTGAGTTTCAGACCTTTTTTGCACTCTCCTCTTTCACCCTCATTACAAGGTTCTTTAGTTCCTCCTCACTTTCCGCCATCAGAGTGGTATCATCTGCATATCGGAGGTTGTTGATATTTCTTCCTGCAATCTTAATTCCAGTTTGGGATTCCTCCAGTCCAGCCTTCCGCATGATGTATTCTGCATATAAGTTAAATAAGCAGGGTGACAATATACAGCCTTGTCGTACTCCTTTCCCAATTTTGAACCAATCCGTTGTTCCATATCCAGTTCTAACTGTTGCTTCCTGTCCCACATATAGGTTTCTCAGGAGATGGATAAGGTGGTCAGGCACGCCCATTTCTTTTAGGACTTGCCATAGTTTGTTGTGGTCCACACAGTCAAAGGCTTTTGCATAGTCAATGAAGTAGAAGTAGATGTTTTTCTGGAACTCTCTGGCTTTCTCCATAATCCAGCGCATGTTGGCAATTTGGTCTCGAGTTCCTCTGCCCCTTCGGAATCCCGCTTGTACTTCTGGGAGTTCTCGGTCACGTACTGCTGAAGCCTACCTTGTATGATTTTGAGCATAACCTTGCTGGCGTGTGAGATGAGTGCAATTGTCCGGTAGTTGGAGCATTCTTTGGCACTGCCCTTCTTTGGTATTGGGATGTAGACTGATCTTTTCCAGTCCTCTGGCCACTGTTGAGTTTTCCAAACTTGCTGGCATATTGAATGTAGCACCTTAACAGCATCATCCTTTAAGATTTTAAATAGTTCAACTGGAATGCCATCACCTCCACTGGCCTTGTTGTTAGCCAGGCTTTCTAAGGCCCACTTGACCTCACTCTCCAGGATGTCTGGCTCTAGGTCAGCAACTATATTGTCTGGGTTGTCCGGGATATCCAAAACTTTCTGATATAATTCCTCTGTGTATTCTTGCCACCTCTTCTTGATGTCTTCTGCTTCTGTGAGGTCCCTTCCATTTTTGTCTTTTATCATGTCCATCTTTGCACAAAATTTTCCTCTAATATCTCCAATTTTCCTGAACAGATCTCTGCTTTTTCCTTTTCTGTTATTTTCCTCTATTTCTTTGCATTGTTCATTTAAGAAGGCCCTCTTGTCTCTCCTTGCTATTCTTTGGAAGTCTGCATTCAATTTTCTGTAACTTTCCCTATCTCCCCTGCATTTTGTTTCCCTTCTCTTTTCTGCTATTTGTAAGGCCTTGTTGGACAGCCACTTTGCTTTCTTGCATTTCCTTTTCTTTGGGATAGTTTTTGTTGCTGCCTCCTGTACAATGTTACGAGCCTCTGTCCAAAGTTCTTCAGGCACTCTGTCCACCAAATCTAGTTCCTTAAATCTGTTCTTCACTTCTACTGTGTATTCGTAAAGGATTTGGTTTAGATTATACCTGAGTGGCCCAGTGGTTTTTCCTACTCTCTTCAGTTTAAGCTTGAATTTTGCTATGAGAAGCTGATGATCAGAGCCACAATCAGCTCCAGGTCTTGTTTTTGCTGACTGTATAGAGCTTCTCCATCTTTGGCTGCAGAGAATATAGTCAATCTGATTTCGATGTTGCCCATCTGGTGATTTCCATTTGTAGAGTCGCCTCTTGTGTTGTTGGAAAAGGGTGTTTGTGATGACCAGCTTGTTCTCTTGACAAAACTCTATTAGCCTTTGCCCTGCTTCATTTTGAACTCCAAGGCCAAACTTGCCTGTTGTTCCTTTTATCTCTTGACTCCCTACCTTAGCATTCCAGTCCCCCAGAATGAGAAGAACATCCTTCTTCGGTGTCAGTTCTAGAAGGTGTTGTAAATCTTTATAAAATTGTTCAATTTCAGTCTCTTCAGCAATGGAGGTTGGGGCATAAACTTGGATTATTGTGATGTTGAAAGGTCTGCCTTGGATACATATTGACATCATTCTATCATTTTTGAGATTATATCCCATTACGGCTTTTCCCACTCTTTTGTTGACTATGAGGGCTACTCCATTCCTTCTACGGGATTCTTGCCCACAATAGTAGACATGATAATAATCTGAGTTGAAATCACCCATTCCCATCCATTTTAGTTCACTGATGCCCAGAATGTCGATGTTTATTCTTGCCATCTCCTGTTTGACCACCTCCAGCTTCCCAAGGTTCATAGATCTTACATTCCAGGTTCCTATGCAGTATTTTTCTTTCCAGCATCGGACTTTCCTTTCACTTCCAGGCACATTCACAGCTGAGCATCCTTTCGGCTTTGGCCCATCCACTTCATTAGCTCTGGAGCTACTTGTACTTGTCCTCCGCTCTTCCTCAGTAGCATGTTGGACGCCTTTTGACCTGAGGGTCCCATCTTCCAGTGTCATATCTTTTAGCCTTTTGTTTCTGATCATGGGGCATTCTTGGCAAAGATACTGGAGTGGAATTGCCGGTTCCTACCCCAGGTGGATTGCGTTTAGTCAGAACTCTCCACTATGACCTGTCCATCTTGGGTGACCCTGCACGGCATAGCCCATAGCTTCTCTGAGTTACTCAAGCCCCCTCGCCACGACAAGGCAGCAATCCATGAAGGGGAGAAACCATGATACAGCTCTGAAAGTGTGATCAGGTGGCTGTAAAGGCATGTACCTGATCACATCGGAAAGGTTCAGTTTAATGGGAGAAATTTCACTTAAAGCAGCCCTTCTATCTACTGAGGAACTGCTTCAGCCTGGCTGCCACAAGGAGACATCTTACATATTAAAACAGATCAGGCTCAGACTCAGGCTAAAGTGCATTTCCCTGTTTGTCATGTAGAGAAATAGAACTGAACTGAACTGTTCTGCAAGCAGTGCACACTGTGATCCATTTTCCTCTGTGATCTCACCCTAAGATGCATTTCAAAGAGTAGTTTCAAGTTAAAGATGAGGAGGATCATGTAGAAGGCAGCCTACATGTGGCCCCCAAGGGCATTTTTGCCACCCTGTGGCCCCCAAGATCATGCCATTGCAGAAAAATAAAATTTCAGAGAGGAGGGTGAATTGTTTCCTTGACCCTCCCAGAAAGCTAGAAAAATGATTTAGAGGACAAATCATTAGAGGACACGAGCACAAACATACGTGTTGCTTTAGGCCTTTCAAATATTTCTTCTGAGTCACATCTGGTTGTCATTAAAAATGGCTGTTGTGGCCCACTGCATCTCCAAGGGGCTGCAGAATGCCCCCCAGGTCTCTGAGGTTTCCTATCCCTTGGTTTAAAGAGGTGTGTTGTGAGATCTGTATAAGAGACTGGGAGGCTGCTTCAACCTTAAATGAAAGAGAGCAACAAACAAGAAACCCCCTTTCTATTTCCCTGGCAAGCAGGTAAATAAGGGTTATCTTTGTGGGGCTTCTCCTGCAGCTCTTAATAGCCAGTTGACATTGAATGTCTGGGCAATCAAAACCAACGTTTTGAACTGAGCATAGAGAGGAATTGGCAACCAGTGCAGGCCTTTTGTTACTGGTATAAAATTGTCTCTAGGTCATGCAGCAACTTGCATCCTACCTACCATGTTGTGCACCACCTGAATCTTCTGCATGCTTTTCAAGAGGTGTTTCTCTTGAAAGGCAGATCAAGGAACCGAGATGCAGCCTCTCATGGATGAGGTTACACTCCCCCTGAAAACACAGGTGTGCAGCTTGGGGGTTCTATTGCATTCATCTCTGAGCCTGGATACCCAGGTTTCAGCAGTGTTCAGGAGTGCATTTGCATAAATAAAACTGGTATGCTAGCTACCCCCTTCATGGATTGCTGCCTTGTCATGGTGAAGGGGCTCAAGTAATTCAGAGAAGCTATGGGCTATGCCATGCAGGGACACCCAAGACAGACAGGTCATAGTGGAGAATTCTGACAAAACGCAATCCACCTGGAGTAGGAATTGGCAAGCCACCGCAGTATCTTTGCCAAGAATACCCCATGAACAGAAACAAAAGGCTAAAAGATATGATGCTGGAAAATGGGACCCTCAGGTTGAAAGGCATCCAACATGCTACTGAGGAAGAGAGGAGGACAAGTACAAGTAGCTCCAGAGCTAATGAAGTGGTTGGGCCAAAACCGAAAGGACACTCAGCTGTGGACGTGCCTGGAAGTGAAGGGAAAGTCCGATGCTGCAAAGAAAAATACTGCATAGGAACCTGGAATGTAAGATCTATGAACTTTGGTAAGCTGGATGTGGTCAAACAGGAGATGGCAAGAATAAACTTTGACAACCTGGGCGTCAGTGAACTAAAATGGACAAGAATGGCTGAATTCAATTCAGATGATTACCATATCTACTATTGTGGGCAAGAAGCCCATAGAAGGAATGGAGTAGCCCTCCTGGTCAACAAAAGAGTGGGAAAAGCTGTAATGGGATATAATCTCAAAAATGATAGAATGATGTTAATACGAATCCAAGGCAGACCTTTCAACATCACAGTAATCCATGTTTATGCACCAACCGCCAATGCTGATGAGACTGAAATTGACCAATTCTATGAAGACTTACAACACCTTCTAGAAATGATACCAAAGAAATATGTTCTTCTCATTTTAGCGGAGTGGAATGCTAAAGTAAGGAATCAAGAGATAAAAGGAACAACAGGCAAGTTTGGCCTTGGAGTTCAAAATGAAGCAGGGCAAAGGCTACCAGAGTTTTGTCACGAGAACAAGCTGGTCATCACAAACACCCTTTTCCAACAACACAAGAGGCGACTCTACACATGGAAATCACCAGATGGGCAACATCGAAATCAGATTGACTATGTTCTCTGCAGCCAAAGATGGAGAAGCTCTATACAGTCAGCAAAAACAAGACCTGGAGCTGATTGTGGCTCTGATCATCAGCTTCTCATAGCAAAATTCAGGCTTAAACTGAAGAGAGTAGGAAAAACCACTGGGCCACTCAGGTATAATCTAAACCAAGTCCCTTATGAGTACACAATTGAAGTGAAGAACAGATTTAAGAAACTCGATTTGGTGGACAGATGCCCGAAGAACTTTGGATAGAGGCTTGTAATATTGTACAGGAGGCAGCAACAAAAACCATCCTAAAGAAAAGGAAATGCAAGAAAGCCAAGTGGCTGTCCAACAAGGCCTTACAAATAGCAGAGAAGAAAAGGGAAACAAAATGCAAGGGAGATAGGGAAAGTTACAGAAAACTGAATGCAGACTTCCAAAGAATAGCAAGGAGAGACAAGAGGGCCTTCTTAAATGAACAATGTAAAGAAATATAGGAAAATAATAGAAAAGGAAAAACCAGAGATCTGTTCAGGAAAATTGGAGATATTAAAGGAACATTTTGTGCAGAGATGAACATGATAAAGGTCAAAAATGGTAGGGACCACGCAGAAGCAGAAGATTCAAGAAGAGGTGGCAAGAATACACAGAGGAACTATACCAGAAAGATTTGGATATCCCAGACAACTCAGATAGTGTGGTTGCTGGCCTTGAGCCAGACATCCTGGAGAGTGAAGTCAAGTGGGCCTTAGAAAGCATGGCTAACGACAAGGTCAGTAGAGGTGATGGCATTCCAGTTGAACTATTTAAAATCTTAAAAGATGACGCTGTTAAGGTGCTACACTCAATATGCCAGCAAGTTTGGAAAACTCAACAGTGGCCAGAGGACTGGAAAAGATCAGTCTACATCCCAATCCCAAAGAAGGGCAGTGACCACCTTATCTATCTCCTTAGAAACCTATACGTTGGACAGGAAGCAACAGTTCGAACTGGATATGGAAACACTGATTGGTTCAAAATTGGCAAAGCAGTATGACAAGGCTGTATATTGTCCCCCTGCTTATTTAACTTATATGCAGAATACATCATGCGAAAGGCTGGATTAGAAGGATCCCAAGACGGAATGAAGATTTCCAGAAGAAATATCAACAACCTCCGATATGCAGATAATACCACTCTGATGGCAGAAAGTGAGAAGGAATTAAGGAAACTTGTAATGAGGGTGAAAGAGGAGAGTGCAAAAAATGGTATGAAGCTCAACATCAAAAAAAACTAAGATCATAGCCACTGGTCTCATCACCTCCTGGCAAATAGAAGGGGAAGATATGGAGGTAGTGACAAATTTTCTTTCTTGGGCTCCATGATCACTGCAGATGGTGACAGCAGCCTCGAAATTAAAAGACGCCTGCTTCTTGGGAGGAAAGGAAATGACAAACCTAGACAGCATCTTAAAAAGCAGAGACATCACCTTGTTAACAAAAGTCAGAGTAGTCAAAGTTATGGTTTTTCCTGTAGTGTTGTATGGAAGTGAGAGCTGGAACATAAAGAAAGCTGACCGCCAAAGAATTGATGCTATTGAATTGTGGTGCTTGGGGAGGCTCTTGAGAGTCCCCTGGACTGCAAGGAGAACAAACCTATCCATTCTAAAGGAAATCAAGCCTAAGTGCTCACTGGAAGGACAGATCCTGAAGCTGAAGCTCCAATACTTTGGCCATCTCATGAGAAGACTCCCTGGAAAAGACCCTGATGTTGGGAAAGTGTGACGGCAAGAGGAGAAGGGGACAACAGAGGATGAGATGGTTGGACAGTATCATTAAAGCTACCAACATGAATTTGACCCAACTCCGGGAGGCAGTGGAAGACAGGAGGGCCTGGTGTGCTCTGGTCCATGGGGTCACAAAGAGTCAGACATGACTAAACAACTAAACAACAACAACAAATGCTAGCTACATTGCTTTTTTGAGAGATCTGATCAAGTCACTGTGACACACTCTCTACTTACTTCCCCGCTGGATTACTATAACATGCTCTATGTGGGCTTGCCATCTCAATGGGTCTAAAATACAGCAGCCAGATTGCTGACTGGGGCTGGTTATAGGGACCACGCAACTCCCCTGTTATTGCAGTTCCATTGACTGTCGATTGGTTTCCAGGCAGAATTCAAATTCCATGTTTTAACCAAATGGTCTGGGTCCAAGCTCTCTCAAAGACCATATCTTCCATCATGAGCTGGTTTGTGTGTTAAGATCATCAGGAGACACCCCTGTCTCAGTCCCACCATCTTTCAAAGACAATTGAAAATAAAACAGCCAACGTTATAATGCCATTGTACAAAAAGCCACACCTGGAGTATTGCATACAGTTCTGGTTGCCGCACCTCAAAAAAGACATAGTGGAACTGGAAAAGGTGCAGAAGAGAGTGACTAAAATGATAACTGGGCTGAGGCACCTCTCTTATGAGGAAAGGCTACAGCATTTGGAGCTCTTTAGTCTAGAGACTCGACATACAACAGGTTGTGCTGATTGTTTGATTTTTTTTTAGTGATATAATAAAGGTATCACATTATCCTTAGATATTTGAATATCTATTACAAAACCATCATAGAGCTATGATGTTCTTCTAAACCATAAAAACTGGAAACATTTTATGGAATCTTTTCATGAACCAGACCCCTTTATATGAGGCTTCTATCAGTCGCAACTCTTAACTCCACAATCTATGTGAATGTCAAATTATGCCATGGATTTGTTCCTTGCTTTGTTCCTCCCCTCTTTGTTTGGTCTGTTGCCTTTTAACCTCAGCCCAGGCCAATCCAGTAAGGGCACATACCACCTACTGCCCTGCTACTGTAGTCATATCTCACTTTAGGAAGGCTTCACCTGTCTTTCCCTTTGTGGTTCATAGAGGTTCAACATCAAGTCTAAAACTCCTTGGCCTGAACAAGAAAGATGTGTCTGTCAAGGCACTTTGATGCCTCATGGTGAGAATTAACAGTGCCTACAAACTGTGGATATTGGCCATTGAGAAACAGATCAAAAGAGATGGATGACAGACAGATGATTTAACTACTCCATCTACTGGCAAATGGCTAAAGGGAGCTTGCAGAGATATGACAGTGTGGCTCCTTCCAGATCCTCCTTGCCTGAAGAATGCTCTCAGAATCCCCCATTGTCCTCATGGTCACCCTTTTTACTTCTCCTCCCCACCATGCACTGATGGTTCATGTTTTGACACATTCCATTTAGGCAGCACAACTTAAAGCTTAGCTGTGAATAATGGATGGGCCAAGAAACTCAGGGGAAAAGCATATTTTCCCAGTTACCTTGTACACAAATCTGAACCCTGTTTGACTCCATTTGCAAGTGCTGCTGCTGCTTCAAACTTCCTTTACTTTCACCATCTTGTTTCAGCTTTACTAAAGGCAACGTCCTACTTGCTGAAATTACGAGTGTGCCAAATCAAAGCGGGGGGGGGGGCTTTTCTGCATGACCACTCTTAGAACCCCCCTTCTGGCTGCAGAATTCAGAGTATACTAGTCTAAAAAAGTAAATTTTCTAGAGTCTCCCCTCAACATTACACCAGTGAGGATTAGACAGGCTTATGGAAAATCAACACTCTTGCTTTCTGCAGGTGCCTTGTTAGAGAATTTTTGCTTTTGTGAAACTTGGCAGACTGTCTTCTTCTTATTGCACGGCCCAAACACCTGATAGATTAATTTTCCTTGCTTCTACATCTGAATTTCACAAAAGTCCAGTGAGGCACAATGTCCTAACTTCATCTCACTGAATAAAATTTAGATATACAATTTAAATACATTTCTACTGTAAAATAATTTATTTTGACAGACTGTAAAAATAAGAATTACCCCCATTTGGAGGTTCATCCAGTCATTGTTCCAGGCATAATTTCTGATTGGAAAGAAATTGCCTCAGAGCATTTTATAGTCATAGTTTTTGGAGTTGTAGCTGTGTTAGTCTGTGCAATCTTTTCAAGAGAAAACACAACAAAACAAAAGCCAAAAAAAAAAAAAAAGACATTATCCCATTTTCATTCAGTCATGGAAGCATCCTTCACCAGGTCCTTCTGCTGCATCTTTATATCATGAGTGACTGAATGGTCAAACCACACCTGCACAAGCACAATGAACAGCACAACTCCACAGGATGACTCAAAGATGAAAAAGTGAGAGCAGTATATTCTGCAGAGAGATGCAGTAGGGAGTCGAAGATGTGGGTGGGTATTTTCAGCTCATAGAATGCAATAACTATTTATTTTGCTTCATTCTCATGGCAAGCTAGCAGCTCCCTGATGGCGCAGTAGTGTCAGCTGTCACACAGTCATTCTGTCAGCTGTCACACAGTTTGTGCTCCGCATTCAAGTGACTCAGATGAGGGGAAGGCTCCTTTGATCCAGAAACCGAGTGCCTAGTGGTTTTTGAGAATGAGTCCCATCAGAATTAATTCATGATTGTTTTTAAAGGATTTAGGGAGAGTCTATAAACCTTTGACTTTCATCTTAGAAGTGGTTGCTGTTTAGAGAAACTGCGTACCACAAATTTTCTTCAAGCTGAGGCACAAAAGCATGTAGTTTGTGAATGCCACCCCTCTGAGGGAGGAATAATAAATTTCTTTCTTTGCTAGGGCTGCTGTATACTGTACTTCGAAAGTGGTACTGGAGTCAGAATTCTGTTTTGCTGCACAAAACTGCCTGCTTTATAACATTCAGGTGGCATAATAAAATTGGCATTGTCAAGGAATGTAGGTCTGCTAGGAAGGAAGGGCATTACAAATAAACAGGAATGTTTTACATATTGCAAATATATGCGAGAAACAAAATTGTAAAATACCGCAATTTTACGACGACATGTAGAATATTTCCTTTTTCTGAAAGCTGAAAACATGTTTCTTTAACCTGTGATTGCAAGTGTGAGTAACCTTTGACCACATCTTGATCATAATCTGATGGAGCTTTGCATGCCAGAATTAGTCTTCTAGCTGGCAGCACCCTTCAGCAGAGCTTGGGAAACGTATGTTTTTTTGGACTGCAAAAGCCAGAATCCCTCTAGTTCATTATCCTTTAAGGATTAATTGGACTTGCAGAAGTTCCCTGCTAATGCTGGAGGAAGACAGAGTAAGGAGAAAATGAGGCAAAGCCAGGAGACCTCTATAGCTGAGAGCTGTTTTTGCCCTACCTGTTGTCCCACCATAGGGCAGTGCCTTGAGAGCTGGTCAAGTTCTCGGATTAGGACTTTAGAAATGGGTGAGTCCTGATCTGCCCAGCTTCATCTGTGCTTGCCTTCCCTATGCCAGGAATGCAAGCAGGGAGTATAGCCTGCTTTGCTTGGTCATGTTTGGAGAGTCAGCTGAATCCTTTTGTCCTCCATGACACCTTCTCCACACAGATGCCTTCAGAGGGTATAGTCAGGTCTCTGACTAGATGTTTCAGTCAACATTTTGGCCAGAAACACTGAGGGGCATGGCTGTACCCCCTGATACCATTCATCTGATCGAAGGGGCTTCTGTCAATAGGAGTCCATCATGCTACTAGAATCCATTCCTGCAAATAAAACTTTCCTGGCTCATTAAAGCCTAAGAACAATTATCTATTTCATTCCAAGGTGATTCTTTATATACCTTTCTCCAGCAAGCCTGTTTTTTTCTGGCAGTAGTATCCAAAGAGAATCAAAGTCCTACTCAGATATTTGTCTTGATCCAGTTCAGATAATGTGAAGAGAAAAGGCAGAACTGTCTAGGCAGGCCTGGGTCCGACGTTTGCTTTCTCTGCCAAGTTTTTATTTTCTTTGTTCATGCCAGAAGCACCTCAGTACAATTAATACAGAGATCAGACAATTTTTGCCCAAGAACTGGCAACATCAAGGTATAGCTATCCTGAGATCTTCCATGGGATATGCTGAGGGGAACAGAGAACACAGACGCAGATGTGAAGTTGCCTGTTCATCTCCACATTCCCAGATAATTGTGTCAATGCAAAAGCCCCATTTTCTTAGGTTCACCTTGTTGGTTGTGCCAACTCCAGATCATGGCCTTCAATCCACCCAACCCCCATCCATGTATCATGGACACATCTGCAGAAGGAAAACCCTGTCAAAACCAAGTAAACTGTCTCTGTTAACTGGACAGCCTACAAATTTTAGCAAGCTTTCTTGGTGCAGAAATGCCCACAGTGTACTGACCCTGGGGCAGCGGGCCTGGCAGGCAACATGACAGCCTGAGTGGGGCCCATGCACATTATGTACTGTTAAAACAATTTTTAAAAGAAACGTTCTGCTTGATGTAATTCTTAGTTGGCAATACTTTTCTTCTTTTTCTCGAGATGACTTGTTGAGATTTCTGTCAGACTCTGGAGTATTTCTGACACTCATCCTTTGCTGTTTTTTGTCAATACATCATTGTCTAAAATTTGTAATTCGCTTGTTCACAGCTAGAAAAATCCCAAATTACTGGGGGAGCGTTTGAAAACAAGAGCGTCTATATTCTTTTATATTCTTATCAGGAGATCTCTGCTTTTACAGATTATTTATTCCGGATGTTCTTTCCCCTTTTTGTATTTCATAAATGTTACAGGTGATTTAGAACACGGGGAGTTATTTAATCCTGGCAAGCAGATTTTACAGAAACTATGGCAAACTCTGCTAACGTTTGAAGACATAAATATGCAAGGCAGAAAACCTTCTTTGTATGCTTGCCTTAGCTGGTGTGCCACGGATTAAGAAGGGCCCGATTTATTCATGTATTAGTTGCATGGTAGATTTTTATTTACTAGTTTCTGTATCTATATATTACATTATATTTACAGTGGACTCTCTGCTTACGGAATTAATCTGTATTGGAATGGTGGCTGCAGGTCGAAAGTCTGTAGGTCGAGTCTCCATTGACCTACAATGCACTGAAAACAGATTAATCCATAAGCGGCCATTTTTGTTCCGTTTTTGTTCCATTTTGGTTTTTTTTTTCCTGGTCTGTAAGTCGATTCTCTGGCTGCAAGTCGAACCTAAATTTTCCAGCCTGAGAAGTCTGTAACTCAAAAATTCTGTAAGTCGAGCCGTCTGTAAGTCGAGGGTCCACTGTAAGTATATCCAACTTTCCGGGTTGAGAACAAGCTTCCATGAGGAAGTGAAATCTGGGGTTTAAAAAGGACTGTTTTCCACAGGATAAGATTCCTTTCTCAAATGCAGTACTGACATACAAAGCCAAGAGGAATCATGATGGAAAATAGCTACTCCTCAAGCATCAGATGTTAAGTTTCCTTTTCTTCCTCCTGGCATGTCTGTACCACTTTTGCTCTTTGAAGATCATCTGTTGTCTATAAGAAAAATACCCCACCACTGCCAGGTGTACTATTTAACACACAGGGCCAGGTAGCTCCAAAGAGTTTACTTCCTGGGTCAGGCTACCTCTTCATCCAGACAGATGAGCTCTCTGCAGTCCCAGGCATTCCTTAATGATGTAGGAATGGGGCTTGTGAGGACTGGGGGCAGGCCTGGGCCATTTTGCGTTGTGCTGCCTGTGGCAGGAAATGATGCCTCCGCCCACTCTAACTGAAGATGCACAGAACCAAAGTCTGGTCAAGTTATTTTAACACACAAACCAAAACGTAAATAGAAATAAAAATTGCACAGAGTTTTTTTCCCTCTTTGCATCCTACATAACTATCCCTATGGCATCTACTCCCTCCATCTGTCCCAAGCTCAGTTGTGTGTGGGTGGGAGACTGAAAGCAATGGGGCATGTGAACATTTGCATACATTTGAAGGAATACACACCAAACATGTGTGCTTTAGATTTAATCCATCAGGGTGCTTCTTACTTTCCTATAGTATGTGAGACTGCCTTTCAGAAGTTCTTACAAAGGGCAGCTGTTCTAGTAAACAGTCAACAGACTATTGACTGGGGCAAGACACAGGTAGCAGATTATGCCAATTTTTCAACAACTTCACTTGCTCTTAGATGATTTCCAGGATTAGTTCAAGAAGCTAGTCTAAATTACTGAAGTCCTAAACATTATCATTCCAGAATACCTAAAAGAATGCCCTTCTTTATATAAAAGTTCCTATAGTCCAGTTAATGTTTGAGATATGATGAAAGGTTGCACAAGGTCTTTTCAGTGGAGACATCTAGCCTTTAAAAAAAAGGCAGTGCAGATTCTTTGTGCCTTGATGATAAATTTGATTTCCTATATGGGACATGACATCTTTGCCATGATCCCAGTAGGACCAAGCATTTATAAAGCAGAAACATGGTAGAATTAACAGCATATGAGAGAATGGGTAGAAATGTACATATAGAACACTATATGTAGTGTGCTATTGTACTGCAAACAAGTGTGTTGATGCCTGCTTGATGACAGATTCTAAAATGGGATTATCATTTTAATATTCCTGGGGACTTCACCAGGCAAAGTTGTCTCGGATTGTTCTGAAAAGCTGTTAGTTTTGATTGGCTAGAGAGTCTGTTTCTATTGTTGCTGTTGATGATGATGCTATTACACTATTTTTTTTACAGAGTCCAGCTGAGGAGTTTAAAGGGTGATGGGTTCATTACAGCTATGTGAATCAAGGAAGGATGAAAATCTGATGAGAAAATGGATAAGAATGAAGAATTTAATTTGCCGCTGGTTGTGAATAAATCTGAATTCATATGAGATGAATTTAGGGCATTTGGGTGAGCTGAAAAAGGTCCTTGAGAAGGATGTGCCAACAACAGTTTCTCTCAAACTCTTCATAAAATCCGTGCCTCAGATTAAATAACAATATGCCTTTATGTAAAGCATCAGTTTAATAAATACTTTTAATTGATATTTTAAACTGACTCTAAGGATTGTGATGTATCTCATACCTATGCTCAGGTACAAACATACCAGTCATTTTACAAAACTGATTGCTGTGGGAATGATTTTGATAGTGGTAAGGAATCCCAAAGACTCAGAAGGATTTTTTTTTTTTTAAAGAGTGTCTGTAAATATGAAAGCAAAGGAAGGCATTTCCCATAGAGAACAATTGGCATGAACAGCAATTTAAAAAATGCATGGAATAATAGGAGGGGAAGAGGCTGCAGAACCCTTTGAATTCTTCAAAGTGGCAACTTTTCAAAATAAAATGCAATAACACTGAAGAGCTATGCAGCACTAACGGAAATCAGTGATGAGAAAAGCTCTCTTTATCTGTTGAATTTCTTCTTAATTTGCACTCCTCAAAGGTACACAAAATGTGTCACCAAAAAGCTCCCATTCGTAGCTGTGTTGATTTTCCCTGTCTGTCACTGCCTCCAATTTTGTTTGGTCTATATTCCCTGACAAATGCAATGAAATTTCAATTCAAGGGAATCCCTAGAGCTAAAAGTGCCACATTTATTCTCACTTGTGTCCCAAGGCACAAACTTGCTCAAGTATCAGTTCAGATTTGCATCACATTATGACAAAGTCTTTAAATACATGTACGTAAATATGCTGAAGTCAAGTAGCCCAAATTTAGAATGTCCCAGGCTCAACTTAGAGCAACTTCATGCATTATCTTTTTCCTGTATGCATGAGGGCAATGGATACATTCAGCCACAGAACTCAGATTCCCCACACTTGTGTGCCTTGGATGTGCAAAGAGATGGTGGGAAGCATTTACACAGGGGGAGGATTAGTAGGAAGGTGACTTCTTTCACTTACCCCCCTGCCCATCATTTTTATTGTGCCATCTATTCCATCTCCATAACCATTTACCTAGCCTCTCTCTAAAACAAGAGGCTAGGAAATGTTGGAAGAAATGTGTTGGGAAGAGGAAAAATTAACCACAAGCCACCCATCAGCTTTTCAGCTGATTGAAACATTTTCTGCTCCCCTGCTTTGTACAATGAGTAGAAATGCTGGAGTGGAAAGGTTTTATTTTCTGCCTAACATGAGAGTACATATGGGCTACAGGCTGGATGTTGTTCACACCTAGGCTAAAGCAAGTTCATCATCATCATCGTTATCTTAGAACTGCAGAGCTGGAAGGGACCCTGTGGATCACTAAGCCTGACCCATGTCAAGGAGGAGAATCTAACTCCCAGCCTTTAGCTTGGTCAACTTCCTGCACTAACCTCCCTACCCCTCACCCTGGACCACCAGAGAGCACACTCCTGCTGCTATCACTTACCATTAGTGGCAGCCCCCAAGGTTTCCAGTCTGTTGCCTTTGCCACTGAAACTGAGTACCAACTTCAGTGATTCTCTGTGATCCTGGATGGTGTCAGAATATGAGCAATTTTTTGTAGAGACCAAAGGTTCAAGATGGTTGATCAAGCTCTTTGTAACTAGAAGGACTGTTCCAAGGAGAATTCCCAGATGCAGGCAGTTGACCCTAAACAAATTTTCAAAAGCTCTCACTATCCACTAATACATTAAGTTGTTAGCATGAAACAGAATTGGTCAAACAGCATAAGTTCCCTATCTTACCTACATGCACAAACACATGCATACTTGGTAGGTCAAGCCAAGTATGGCAGGAGGATGTGGAGCTGAAGGATTTTCATGGTATATTCATGACTCCTTCCAGCTCAATTTTTCCACTTCAGTGGTGCATTTGAGAGGGCCTTCTCTGTTGCTGCTCCCAGACTTTGGAGACCAGACTGTCCTTCCACAAGCAAGTGAAGACTTTTCTCTTTAGGCAAGCTTTCCTTTATTTATTTATTTATTTATTTATTTATTTATTTATTTATTTATTTATTTATTTATTTATTTATAACTCGCCTATCTGGTCGTTGCGAACACTCTAGGCGGCTTACAGACACATACTACAACAAAAAATAATTTTAAAAAGAGAGTTATTATATTAAATAGGCAATACTTCAAGACGGGGTAGAAAAAAAATGAAAGATAAACCACAAAAGCAAAAGAAGAAAAGAATCATATTTTAACTGGAGGGGAAGGCCTGCCTGAACATCCATGTTTTTAGTTGGTTTTTGAAAAAACCCAGAGAGGGGGCCGCGTGAATCTCCAGAGGCAGATTGTTCCAGAGGCAAGGAGCCACCACCGAGAAGGCCCAGTTTCTTGTTTTTTTCCTTCCAGGTCTCCCTTGGCGTCAGGCTCCTCAGCCTCACCTCCTGGCTTGCACGAGTGACATGGGTAGAGCTTGGTGGGAGTAGATGTTCCGCCAAGTATCAAGTCCCTAAACCGTTTAGGGCTTTGTATGTAAGCATCAAGACTTTGAAGTCGATGTGGAACCAAATGGGCAGCCAGTGCAGTGTGGTCAGAACAGGAGAAATATGATGGTATTTTCTCGCTCCCGTAAGGAGTCTGGCCGCCGCATTCTGCACCACCTGGACTTTCCGCATCAACTTCAAAGGTAGCCCCAGTGGTCTAATCTTGAGATTACGAGTGCATGAACCTAGGTAGTGAGCGCCCCCACATCGAGATAGGGTCACAGCTGAGCTATCCGCCAAAGATGGAAAAAGGCAATACAGACCTCCAACGCCACCTGAGTCTCCATGGTGAGCGCTGGGTCCAGATAGATCCCCAAGCTGCAGACCCACTCTTTGCAGCAAGGGCAACTCCCCCATATGAGACAGAGTCACCCAAGCCACCGATAGTGGGGGCACCTACCCTCAGAACCTCCGTCTTGTCTGGGTTCAGCCTCAGCCCATTCTCCTGCATCCATTTCTGTACAGCCCCCAGGCAGTGCTGAAGGGACAGAATGGCATCTCCTGCAGTTGGTGAAAAGGAGATGTAGAGCTGGGTGTCATCAGCATACTGATGACACGATGCCCCACACCCCCTGATGACCCCACCCAGCGGCCTCATATAGATATTAAACAGCATTGAGAAGTTAATCGACCCCTGTGGAACCCCACAATTGAGACTTCATGGGGCCAAGACTGTACTCTCTGGGGACGGTCCTTCAAGAAGGAACGGAGCCAGGCAAGTGTCAGGCCACCGATTCCCAACTTGGAGAGCCTCCCCCAGGAGTATACCTTGGTCAACGGTATCAAAGGCTGCCGAGATGTTGAGAAGGACCAACAGAGATATTTTACCCCTGTCAACCTCCCTCAATATGTCATCATACAGGGTGACCAATGCTGTTTCTGTACCATGATGCGGCCTAAAGCCAGACTGAAACGGATCCAGGGCATCTGCTTCATCCAAAAGGGCCTGAAGCTGGTCTGCCACCACCCTCTCCACCACTTTGATGATGAAAGAAACATTGGCAACAGAACTATAATTGCCAATTTCATCCGCCACCAAACTAGGTTTATTTCTGATGGGCCTAATGAGTGTTTCCTTGAGGGCAGGAGGAACCCTGCCCTCAAGGAACGACCCATTAATTATTGCTGTGGCCCATTCTGTTGTTGTTCTTTGATCAGCCAGGCCGGGCAAGGGTCAAGGGAGGAGGTGGTGGCATGGCAGCGATCAAGCACTTTGTCAACAGTATCCGGCATCACAGGCTGAAAGAGATCAAAGATCACCCTGACAGCTATCCAGTTATAATCCATCGGGTTCTTTCTCCACTTGCGCTCTAGCCTTCTCCTAATCTGCTTCATCGCTCGTAGGTCCTGGTTGAACCAGGGCGCAGGCTGAGCTCTGCGTAGGAGAGGGCATTTAGGCGCGATCATGTCTACAGCCATGGTGGCAGCAGTGTACCAGCCATCAACCAGAGCCTCGACAGGAGCGCCAGCCAGGTCAGCCGTAACACCTCTCATGGCATCCTGGAATCCAACAGGATCCAGTAGCCTTCAAGGGCGGACCATAGAAATAGGTCCCGGCTCCCTACGAGAGGGGAGAGCCATTATGAGGGTGCATTTTATTAGGTGGTGATCCAACCATGACAAGGGGACTGACTTGAGGTCAGTCACCATTGGACCACACTCACTCCAACTGGTGGAAAAAACCAGGTCAAGCATATGACCGCCCATGTGGGTGGGGCCGTTGACATGTTGGGACATGTTCAAGGAAGCCATGGTTTCCAAGTACTCAAGAGCTGGCTCAGAAATCTCTGCCTCCGTGTGCACATTGAAATCACCCAAGACCAGCAGCTTCGGGGATCTCAACAATGCTGCAGAGACAAAGTCCACCAGCTCCGGTAGGGAAGTGGCTGGGTCACGGGGAGCACAGTAACCCAGCAAAATCCCAATAACACTCCTAGCCCCAATTGATACATGGAGAGCCTCCAGACCCAGCTTTACCACTGCGGAGCCCCTAGTAACCTCCAGGGTGCTTTATATATAATGGCTACTCCCCCCCAACCCTCCAGTCTACCCTGGTGCTGGACAGCATAACCAGGTGGACAGGTGAGCGCCAAGGGAGGGGCCCCCTCTCTGCCAATCCACATTTCGGTTATGCATGCCAGGTCTGCATTCTCCTCCAGGATAAGGTCATAGATCATCTGGAGCTTATTGGACACAGACCTGGCGTTTAACAGCACCAGTTTTAGAGTGGAGGACTGGCTGGTCTGACTACGTACCTCGATACTGACGGTTGGTCACAGTCTCAGAACAATGAACAGCCTTCAAACATCTGTTCATTGTTCTTCTAACACGAGTAGGGACTGTGTCAGTGCCATATCTCCCTCTACCCATAATCACAGAGATGTTCAAAGGCCCCTCGCTGGGATGGTAGGCCTTCTATTCCATATCAAAGAAAAGAAGAGGGGGAAGAAGAAAGGGGGAAGGGGGAAGAAAAGAAGAGGGGGGAAAGGAATTTAAATTACTGTAGTAACTAAATTAGTATAAACAGATTAAATAACAAAATAAAAATACATAAACTGGAAGCAATATAATAAAAAATGCATAAAATAAAATACATAGAGTAAGAATACATAAACCAAATACAGTGTAGTAACTAAAACCCCAAATTATAAGGTAAATTATAAATATACTAAAAGAGGGGGGAAACCTTTTTAGAAAAACCACACAGTGTTTATCCCCCACATATAGTCCTGAGTTGTCTTCCTCTGCCATGTGATCTTGTCCTTTTTGATGTTATTAGGCTTGATGTTATTGACGCTTGAGTGTGGATCTTGTTAGTGGGGCAGGTCACACAATTCTCAATAGTGGGCATAAAGTTCTCAATAATATGCACAAAAGGCATTGAAAACACCAAAGTCCAAGCTTGAAAAAGCGCTTTCACTACCATTTTCCACCCTTGAGAGCCTGGTAAGAAGGCATTAACCCAGAGAGATCAAACAGAGAGAGAAGGTCCTAGGAAAAATATTACCCTCTGGACACCCAACATGGCATCAGCGTCCCGGTGCTCCTGGACCTCACAGGCGCCCTCCGACAGCCTTCAGACAGCCGCAAAAAGACCCAGCGCCCTCCTGCCGATCTTTACTCCAGGCGCTCCAGGTGATCTTTACTCCAGGCGCTGCATTGGGAACCACTCCGTCAGAAGGATCTCATCGGTCTCCAGTCCCTGGATCCTCTCCCAACGATGCCCTCCAGATCAGACAAGGAACCTCTGAGCTCCACCAGCCGACCCGCATTTGGAGCTCCAGCTCCATCCGCGCTTCAGTGACTGGCTGCCTGAGCATGATTTTTTAGAGGTATTGTTATGCATTACTGCTTTTACTTTGTTTTTAGTATTGCTTGTTTTTTCCATTTCTCAGAATAGTATTTGTTTGCTCCTCTTTAATATTTCCATTCTTAGTGTATTCAGCTTTAAATATTGCGTTTTAATCATGTAAGGTCTTTTTATACTCATTGTTTTTATCTTCAAATAATGTATTTCAGTTATGTAAGCCACCTTGGGTTCCTTTGAACGAGAAAGGGAGGGAACAAACAAACAAACAAACAAACAAACAAACAAACAAACAAACACACACACACACACACACACACACACACACACACACACACACACACATACATACATACATTTCTGTCAGTTTTAGGCAACATGGTCAGCATATAGTACATATTTAGTCTCAAAGAATCCTTTGGTCTCGGTGGTGTAGCAAAATGCACATGGGCAAGTTGGCAGAGAACCATGTGTTGTCATATTATCCTTTACCGCAATTGTTTGTCATTCTGTTCATCAATCCATTAGGATATTGTGTGCTGTTCTCCCTCTCTCAACTATTGGCCTGTAAAACCTATAAGAAAGAAGCTTTCATGCATGCATTCATCTGCATTCATTTTTCAACCTGTGCAAATGCAAATTCCCACACTATAGACCCCTGAAGAGTCCTTCCATGAAGTTCTTCCAGGAAGGGAAGGGAAGACTTGACTTCTACAGAAATGCTTCTATCATCTAACATTGTCACACACAAAACAGATCAGGTAGGGCTACATAGCGCGTATGGACAACATATTTCCCAATCCCTACCTGTGTAGTTACATGGCTATATGTGTCATGTTTTAACCATAAACCAAAGGATATACCTAAGGATGCATTTTGCCTATTGGGTCATTTTATTAGCTGCTTTCTTCAGTGCAACTCAAGCTACACGCATAAAGAGTTTTCCAGGAAATCTCCCATTGACCAGACTCAGAATTACTTAGCTTCTACAATTCTATGTATCTCCAGCCCATGAATGAATTGTATGATTGTGTTCATAGATATCCTAGACACTTGTCAGGATGAGAGTCATGGCTTAAGATACCAGTTGATCTTGATGGCAAGCCCAGATTTGCCTCTGGATAATATCTAACATTTTTCTCTTTTGACAAAGCATGCCAAGATGTTTCCTGCACTTCTCTACTTCTCATTGTTTCTCTTTCCACCGTTTCCACATCACAGTGTGCCCATTTTTCTATGAAATACAACTGCTGTGGATTTTTTTAAAAAAAAATTTGCTTGCGTTTATCACATATTCTTTGCAGCGTTATTATTCTGCCATTGTTAGAATGGGCTTTTGCCTGTACTATTATTATGTTCTCTCAACCTCAACGTATTATTGTTTGAGAAAATAATTCACGCAGTGAGAAAATATCCGTGAAAAGGTTAAGCAATTTTCCAAGCCAGAGATAAAGGTAAACAAGATGCAAGGCCATCCAAATGCTCTCAGTTTCAGTTGACCATGCACAGATTTTACTGCTTTTCAAACAAACACGGGCCTCCATGTTTAGAGAGATTTAGTAATGTAGAACTTTTTCTTTGTAAGGGGAAAAAACCCATACAACTGTTTAGGTCTTTTGAAAGCAGTGATTCTCAGGCAAATATGTGGTTACTTTTCTAGCCAATTGCTTTACAAGAAATGAAAGTGCCACTGCGTTTCAGGCTGGTTATTCAATGAGTGAAGGATTTCTGTTGAAGAGACAGGGAAGGAAGGTTGTGAGGGAGGCAATATTAACAGAGAAAAACAGATCTGCCTGGATTTGTGCTTTCCTTGGGAGGAAAAAAACCTTACATGATGGAGCACGTTTGAAAGTTTTCAAGAGGAGATGGTGCGGATGGTCTGTGGCTGTAAGACAAAGCAGGCAAAACAAGCCCCAGAAAGAGTTCTGCCACATTTGGTGCAAGCTTTTGTAGACTGCAGACCACTTTATGAGCTATCGAGAGCGTTGCCTCACATTTGAATGGGACGATGCAGGAAGTGGAATGAGAGGGAAATGGATGCAAAAACTTACTGTACAAACATTGGTCATTATCTTAACTGAGGCTGTCAACAAACAGACAAACAGACTTCCTATCATGGATGAGTCAATAAACATACATAACCTCAGGACACAAGATGTATGTGCTTAAGTTCCTGAAGTTTTATGTGTTCCTTCTCATTAATATGTTTCACATTTGACCACTTCTGTAGGTTGCCTGGCCACCTCCTCTTGGCAAAACCCTCAAAAATTCATATCTGTGTCCCTAGTTTCACATATGAAACATGATGGATATTCATGGATCTAATATTATTTTGCCTGAGCAGCAGATACATATAGAATTATTTTTGGTCAACTATAGCCAATATCATTATTTTCCCATTCAACATGCATCTTGATATAAAAGCATAGCCAACTATATTTACACATGTACTACATTATCAAGAATGTGATAAAGGTTTTTCTTTTTTAAGTAGTTGAATTGATCAACTTCATGTCACTGAAAATACCAAAGCTATGACCTTTTCAGGAAAACTGTGAGTGATAATCCATTAAACATTTGGCAACAGATTTGAAAAAAAAGCAAGTGTAAAAATTGTATTCGCGAAGGCTTTCACGGCCAGGATCTAATGGTTGTTGTGGGTTTTTCGGGCTTTTGGGCCGTGTTCTGAAAGTTGTTCTTCCTAACGTTTCGCCAGTCTCTGTGGCCGGCATCTTCAGAGGACAGCACTCTGTGCTCTGGTGTAGTTGGCTTTGGGAGTGCAGTATTTATGGCTGTGAGATAAGCCCTTTGTCTTTTTCTGTAGATGGGTGATTAGTGTGTATTGTTGTGGGTGTATTGTTGTGCTAAGGAGAAGAGATTATCTGTTCCTGTGGTTGATGGGTGTCATTAGCTGGTCTTTTGTGTGCAGTGATCCCTGGTCCTTGTGGCTGGGTAGAGTTTGTGGTTTGGTTTGTTCAAGTTGTTTTGCAGAAATGAAAAAAGTGCCAAACTTTTTTCTGCTCAGCGCTTTGTTTTGCTTTGGCAAAAAGGATGCCCACTTGCCCCCTGCCCATGGCCCCATCACCTCCTTACCTAGTCCTGCCACTTCTTCCACCTCCTGGGCCACCAATTTCAGAGACAAGGCAGCCGGACCTGCTGTCTCTGTGCATGTGCCCACCTACTGGCTGATGGGCTGATACACATGCTCAAAGACATCCAGTCCAGCTCCTGGAAGGGAACCCAGGCCACGGTCTCTGAAGATGGTATAGGTAGAGGCAAAGGAGGAGCTGCAGGACCAGGTAGGGAGGCAATGAGGGCAGTGGGAAGGAAATAGCTGGCCAGCAGAGGGGGCAGAGATGGGGGGTTCCACCTTATCATGAACCAGAAAAATGAAATATGAACCAATTGGTGGGTAGCTACAAACCCACGAATTGCTGGTTTTCCAGTTCATGCCCATATGTATTTGATATCTATTAAACAAATAAGAGAATATGAAATCCTCGCTCGTGTCTTAAGAGTTATCCACATGAATTTGTTAATATAGAAGTAGTAGTTAATTTCTTGGCTCCTGGTAACATTGTAACGGCCTCTTGCTGCAGAAGGAATCACCCAACATCCATTTATGAGTGTTCTCACCATGTTTGAAGAAGTTCTAGGTTAGCCCTTGGTTATGCCCTTTTTGCCATGATTTCATAGCACCCACAGTTTTGCATTTTCTTCTAGTTGACTGTACTTTATGAATAGAGACAGAAACATTACAAATAGAGAAATGGCATATTAACTTTTTCTTGCATGTTCCTGCATTGTTTATTTAATTTGGTGTATTTTAATATTTCGAAAAGAGAGGATGCAATGACAATCCATTTCCAGACTGTCATTCAGAACTGAAATGGAGTGGACAGAAGAAGGAAAAAGCTTTGTTATAAAGAATAGCATAATTAGCTAGTTCTATCACCCCAGGGCAGATCCTGAATTTTGCAGTCCTCATTACCCTTGGAAAAATCCTCCCACAGATTCAGAATAATCTTTTGGGAAACTATTGATCTGCTCCAGCTGAGATGTCTCCTCCAGGACATGAGAACAGATTCCCTTTTTTACAGCTTTTAGCGGACCCATAGGTATGCTCATTTGAGCACCACCAAATTAACAGCATAGGGCTTTTTATTTGAATGGGATGGTGCATTCCTGTCTGGTGCTCAGCCTGTTACCTTATTGTGTAAGAACTGCAAAGCAAAAAGATTCCTTTGAGAATATAAAGGCTCACACCTTGTGAGGGCTGATCAGTAAAATCTGGGATGAGTTGGGTACTGCTCTTGAAAGCCCATGTTCTTCCCTTCCAGCAATAATAAGTTGCCAAATTCTCGTCCATATGACACTGCAGGGATAGAACCAATGTGAAGCTGCAACAGTGCCATTCTACCCGCCATTTGTTTATTTAACTCTGTATTGAACCCTTGTGTACACAGCCATGTTTGTACTGAATTAGGGTTGCCACCTTTTCTTATGCAAGAGGCTTTGCATCTTTAATATACGTACAACAGGCACAGAAAGGTACCTTTGGAATTTTGCAGATTTCCATGGGTGTAAACTTCACTGAGCACATATTAAGGAGAGAACCTGTGGTTTAAGAAATCCAAATGCAAGAGGAAAAGAAATTGACAGACTTTCTCATTCCTAGCAGAGATTCATCATTAGAGTCTAGGTACAATTCTGACTATCAGCTTTGAACTAACGGTAAGTGTTGTGATCAGAGTATTAGGGACAGGCAAGAAGTTCTGGAATAAACCTGCTATGGCAGAACCTGAATTATAAAACCTATGTCGCATTTCCCTCAGCTAATAATAAGATTTCAAATATTTATAAAATGTCATCTTTCATCAGAGGTTTTACTGCAGCTCCCATGAGCTCATGTGTAGGTAAACGATCTTGGCACATTTAAGCCACTGTAGGTGAGCTTCCATTGCAATTTTTGTTGTTTAGTCGTTTAGTTGTGTCCGACTCTTCATGACTCCATGGACCAGAGCACGCGAGGCCCTCCTGTCTTCCACTGCCTCCCAGAGTTGGGTCAAATTCATGTTGGTAGTTTCGATGACACTGTCCAGCCATCTCGTCCTCTGTCATCCCCTTCTCCTCTTGCCTCCACACTTTCCCAACATCAGGGGCTTTTCCAAGGAGTCTTCTCTTCTCATGAGATGGCCAAAGTATTGGAGCCTCAGCTTCAGGAACTGTCCTTCCAGTGGGCACTCAGGGTTGATTTCCTTTAGAATGGATAGGTTTGTTCTCCCTGCAGTCCAGGGGACTCTCAAGAGCCTCCTCCAGCACCACAATTCAAAGGCATCAATTCTTCGGCGGTCAGCTTTCTTTATGGTCCAGCTCTCAGTTCCATACATCACTGCAGGAAAAACCATAGCTTTGATTATGTGGACCTTTGTCAGCAAGGTGATGTCTCTGCTTTTTAAAGATGCTGTCTAGGTTTATCATCCCTTTCTTCCCAAGAAGCAGGTGTCCTTTAATTTTGTGGCTGCTCTCTCCATCTGCAGTGATCATGGAGCCAAAGAAAGTAAAATCTGTCACTGCCTCCATATCTTCCCCTTCTATTTGCCAGGAAGTGATGGGACCAGTGGCCATGATCTTGGTTTTTTTATGTTGAGCTTCAGACCATTTTTTGCACTCTCCTCATTCACTCTCATTCTGGGAGTTTTTGGTCCACATACTGCTGAAGCCTATCTTGGATGATTTTGAGCATAACCTTGCTAGCGTAGGAAATGAGTGCAATTGTACGGGGGTTGGAGCATTCTTTGGCACTGCCCTTCTTTGGGATTGGAATGTAGACTGATCTTTTCCAATCCTCTGGCCACTGCTGAGTTTTCCAAACTTGCTGGCATATTGAGAGTAGCACATTAACAACATCATCTTTTAAGATTTTAAATAGTTCAACTGGAATGCCATCACCTCTACTGACCTTGTTGTTAGCCATGCTTTCTAAGGCCCACTTGACTTGACTCTCCAGGATGTCTGGCTCAAGGTCAGCAATCACACTCTCTGGCTTGTCCGGAACATTTAGATCTTTCTTTGCATTGTTCATTTAAGAAGGCCCTGTTGTCTCTCCTTGCTATTCTTTGGAAGTCTGCATTCAATTTTCTCCACCCTTCCCTATCTCCCTTGCATTTTGTTTCCCTTCTCTTCTCTGCTATATGTAAGGCCTCGTTGATCAGCCACTTTGCTTTCTTCATTTCCTTTTCTTTAGGATGGTTTTTGTTGCTGTCTCCTGTACAATGTTATGAGCCCATAGTTCTTCAGGCACTCTGTCCACCAAATCGAGTTACTTGAATCAGTTCTTCACTTACACTGTGTATTCATAAGGGATTTGGTTTAGATTATATCTGAGGAGCCCAGTGGTTTTTCCTACTTTCTTCAGTTGAATTTTGAATTTTCCTATAAGAAGCTGATGATCAGAGCCACAATCAGTTCCTGGTCTTGTTTTAGCTGACTGTATAGAGCTTCTCCATCTTTGGCTGCAGAGAACATACTCAATCTGATTTCGATATTGCCCATCTGGTGATGTCCATGTGTAGAGTTGCCTCTTGTGTTGTTGGAAAGGAGTGTTTGTGATGACCAGCTTGTTCTCTTGACAAAACTCTGTTAGCCTTTGCCCTTCTTCATTTTGAACTCCAAGGCCAAACTTGCCTGTTGTTCCTTTTATCTCGTGATTCCTTACTTTAGCATTGCAGTCCTCTAAAATGAGAAGAACATCTTTCTTTGGTATCAGTTCTAGAAGGTGTTGTAAGTCTTCATAGAATTGATCAGTTTCACCCTCTTCAGCATCAGTGGTTGGTGTATAAACTTGGATTACTGGGATGTTGAAAGGTCTGCCTTGAATTCATATTGAAATCATTATGTCATTTTTGTGTGTAGTAAAGTTTTTCCCACTCTTTTGTTGACTCTGAGTGCTACTCCATTTCTTCTATGGGATTCTTGCCCACAATAGTAGATATGATAATCGTCTGAATTGAATTCATCCATTCCCATCCATTTTAGTTCACTGATGCCCCGGATGTCAATGTTTCTTCTTGCCATCTCCTCTTTGACCACATCCAGCTTCCCAAGGTTCATAGATCTTACATTCTAGGTTTCTATGCAGTATTTTTCTTTGCAGCATCGGACTTTCCTTTCACTTCCAGGCACGTCCGCAGCTGAGGGTCCTTTCGGCTTTGGCCCAACCACTTTCTTAGCTCTGGAGCTACTTGTCCTTGTCCTCCGCTCTTCCTCAGTAGCATGTTGGACACCTTCTGACTTGAGGGACTCATCCTCCAGTGTCATATCTTTTAGCCTTTTGTGTCTGTCTATGGAGTTTTCTTGACAAAGATACCGGAGTGGCTTGCCAATTCCTGCTGCAGGTGGAGCAGGAACATTGCAATTAGTGAGGGGATAAAACAATTGGAAAAGAGACTTCAGCAGCAGCAGCAGTTCCTGTTTCAAACAGGAACACATTATTTGCAGCGGCACCTCCCCCCTTTTTCTTGTTTTGCCCTCATTGTTCCCGCTTTTAGTTGGCCAGATAACTGTTGCACCCCAGTGACTCCACTGATGACATCACAGTTTTGTATCTGATGTTTTGTTATCAGTACTGTCTGTGAACAAAACGATGCAGGTCAGCCAAGAGGATGAAGCACAAGTGAATCCCAAAAATGTGTCTGACCGTGAAAAAAGGAAGGAAATGATCACATGAAAAAAATAGCAGCCAGCGGGGCAAAAGGTCTCTGAAAAGTATCTAAATGGAAATGTTCTGCCAAATGGAGTATTTTTATGGCCACCCTCTTTTGGTCCTACATTAGGTGCTTTGAATAAAATCATTAATGGTGTGTATTCAAAAAGAAAAATATTTAACAGAGTCCAAGCCATGATTCCACTTAGACTGCAAAGTGCATTCTTTCAGAGTAGCTTTTAAAAATCTAAATTAAAAACACACTCTTCCCCCACACCTCTTGCAACATCACCTCAAGGTCTGAAAATG
Organism: Pogona vitticeps; assembly: GCF_051106095.1. Lineage (NCBI taxonomy): Eukaryota > Metazoa > Chordata > Lepidosauria > Squamata > Agamidae > Pogona > Pogona vitticeps. The sequence goes on from NC_135785.1 coordinate 110,755,496, forward strand.
TGCTTCCCCCCCCCCACCCTGTATGAATGCAGATTGGCTAGGGAACTATAATCTAACATTCTGAAATGGATTGGGGAAAATACACAATTCTTTTCCACTTGACTGCATGTATTTCTTTCAGCCTTGCTCTGGGAAGAAAAGAAAAAAATTCTTATGTCAATCTTAGTTTTCCATCTCCCACAGCAAACGGATGCTATTGCACGTAGACATGACAATGAACACCCCACCAGAGATTTCACCTCAGACAAACAATTCACTTTCCCCTCTGCTAAGCTCTCTGTCCCTTTGCACCTCCTCCCATATAAAAATCCCCACTCAAGGCATGCATATGCTTGCGTGTTGGTTTTATATTTCACAAACATCACAAAGAGAAAGCTGATGCTCATTTAAAGATGATTCAATCTTATGTTCAATCATATGTTTGGTTTATTCACCATGCTGTTTCCTCTGGCTCCACACACACAGTGACACAACAATACAGACAAGGAGACAGGTAGGACTGAAATTCTCCATGCACTTCATGCCTGGCATCAGTTGTAGTGTAGACAGGAATTCTGTTCTTTACATGGTAGGGACTAATCAGTTGTAATAATCCTCTGTTTCAGATCAGCTCATCTGTATTCTTCTCCTCAATCTCTTTCCCAGCAATAAATGGAAAAGAAACTATTTAAAAGCTGGAAAGGGAGGGAAGATTATAGGTATGTTTCAGGATTTTATGATTTTTCCTCTGTGGAAGAGACCTTCAATATGCCTTACAAATTCTCCTGAAACCTTGTGGAGCAATCAGCATTGTGTCCTTCTGTTTGAGGACACCATTGGTGCTTTGTTGTGATATCATATTGTAAGGCGTTTCACCATTGTTGACACTCCTAGTGGATCGTCTGTCCCAGTCCACCCCCAAGGATGCAAGCTGCAACTGAGACATCAGCTGTCTCAGGGATTAAAAAGAATACAGCCCAGGAACCACAAATCCAGACTGGGGATGAATTATTGAAGGAAGGGACCCTAGACGAAGGTGAGGAAGGAACACAACTCTCTTTAGGAAGGATCCCTGGAGAAAAACAGGGAAGAAACAATGGCTTTGAGCATAGAAACTATAAAAGGGGCTCTAGAGCAGATAGAAAAAGAGACAAGGATGATGAGAAGGCTAGGCAGGATCCTTCCAACTGGGAGGAAGAAGGGGCCTGTAGTGATGCACAGGAAAAGCTGGAGGAGACATATGATACTGAAGAGACCCCACAGCTTGAAGGCAAGAAGGAATATGTCTATCGAGAAGACCTTTAGACAGGGATCATAGTAGAGTTCAGGGTACACAAGGGAGAGAGCAAAAGGCTTCAGAGCCCCAGTGTTTTCCACCACCCAATACGCTTTGAGGACTACCACCGATGCCTGAGGTATCATTCCCAAACTGAGGTGGGTGTTGAGGAACCTACCCTGACTCAACTGCGATGCTGGAGAAGTAAAAGGCAGAAAGAGCACCAGCAACTTCTCCAGGAGCAGCAACAGTCCCAGACGTGTACCAAAGCAGGGAGCCTGGTATCACAGAGCACCAAACTTTGCCCACACTGTGGGCACAGCAACCCCAGCTCCTCTGGATCTCCAGTTTTAGCTCTTTGTGGCAGTCACCATTAAGAGAAACCAAAGGTACATGTGTTGTCAACTAGGAGTTAAAGAGGGTGTAGACAGAGGCTGAGAGCCTGATCTTACTGCTAAAAAACCCTCAAATTTAAATCAAGTTCAGCATGTTTTTAGTTCAATTTAAATTTGGGTGATTGCACCAAGAATGTGCAAGCAGGGGTTAATTTGAAAGGGGATCATATTATTTTCAGTGGCAGTGAGGGGGGTTTTTTGTGGGGTTTTTTTTGCTTCTCCGCAAGTGGCCTGTTTATTTAAATGCAGATGTAGAATTGGTATTTTGAAATCCATTCCACATGTTTGAGTGCCTCTGTCTGTGTCCATTCTTGCTTTCCTCTCTGACTTTGGGGGTGTTGGTGAGAGTCCAGAATGCAAGGGTGGTGGCACAATGGCAACAATGGGGGCAGTGGCAGTGGCAGCATGATGGTGGGGGCAGCAACAGAGCAGTGCCAGTGGCAGCACTACAGGAACAGGTAACACCCCCCCCGATGTGAACAAAAACCAGAACTGTGAACAGGTTCAGTTTTCTGGTTGGTTTGTGGTGATTCATGGTTCGTGGCTAACCACAAGCCATAATGAACCGCCATTTTACAGGTTCGTGCCCATTTCAACTCAAGGGTGAAGAGCAGCTTTTACTTTTGTTGCACTACAGGCCCTAGATGTGGCATGTTATTTGTCCCAGAAGAATAAATGACAACAGTTCATTTTTTTAATTGAATAAGTAAATGGTGCACTTGGAAACATACTAAGCTAAATTTTATTCTAGCCCAAACCAGAGCAGCCCCATTGAATGGATGGGATTTACATACATTTTGGCTTACCATTCAACAGTTGATTTAATAGATATACTCTGGCTGGGAACAGGAATTGGATTTCTGGGTCTGTGAAAGGATTTAACTTGCTTCTAGGCTGTAGTATCAGTTACCTATTATGAGTGAAGCCTGGTCATCTTGTTGTTTAGTCATGTCTGATTCTTCGTGACCCCATGAATGAGAGCATGCCAGGCCCTCCTGTCTTCCACTGCCTCCCAGAGTTGGGTCTCATCCTAATTGTCCCTCTTCACATTCATGGTAGAAGAGTGTGATGAAATTTTGCAAACTGCCTTGCCAGGAGGGGAGAAAGAAATATTCATGAATTTGCTTATCCATTTTAACAATCAACAGTGTGAAGCTGCGACAATGCCTGGGTCATATCATGCTTTACCAACTATAAAAAATCCACCTGTTATAACCCTCTGTAAACATTTTAAGTCATTTCCCCCTTTATTTTCTTAGATCTTGTGCCTCTCTAGAACAGGTATCAATTTTTTGTTATGCTGCCTCCAAAATCCATTATATTGAACCATCTGTGAATAACAAGTACAGGATGACCCACTTCTATATAACCATTCTGCTAATTATCTACAAAAATATGGATGGTTTGCCTGCTGTTGAAATTGTTATCAGGCACCAGAAGGTAATTCTCAGTAGTGAATAGAGAATGGTTCGAAGACATTAAAGAGCCAGCTACTTAAAATCATCTCCAGGTGCTTCGTCTTTTAGCCAAGCTGAAAGGATGTTTTTCACGCAGAAAATGTGCAAAAAGAACAGCCAAACTATAGGTCTAACACTCAAGAGAGATGGCCAAATTCACTTGTTCATTTCAAGACAGTCAGATTTACATAGTATCAAAGACAAACATTCAAAGCAGACCTGGATTCCTCCTAAACTATGAGGAGAGAATACAGTGGTGCCACGCAAGACAAATGCCTTGCAAGACAAAAAACTCACAAGACAAATGGTTTTGGCAATGGGGTTGATGACTCACAAGACAAATGTTCCTATGGCCGTGCTTCGCAAGAAGAACGTTTCCGTTTTTTGTTCCTGCCTCATGTTTGCTGATTTTTAAATGTTTTTCTATGATGTTTAAAAAGTTACATTTTTTTTATTGAAAAAATTTAAATCATATGCACAATATGTAAGGCTTTAAAGAGCACTTAATAAACCCTTTGTAAACCAAATTTGACTTTGTTCTTTTTTGCCCATAGGAGCACATTAATTAGATTTCAATGCACTCCTATGGGAAAGCACGTTTCACAAAACAATTTTTTCGCAAGACAACATTAACCGTGGAACGAATTAAATTTGTCTTGCAAGGCACCACTGTACTCCTAGTCATCTAATCTTGATTCTATTTATGCAACTTATATATAGCTGCTAAGCTAGAAATACATGTAGCCACCTAGCCAGCTCCATTGTTTTTGATATCTTTAATTATTCAAAAATGTAATAGCACCAAGAGATTTGTTAAAAAATTATGCCAGCATCTAATAGTGGCAAGAGATTTCATAGCATAGCGAATAGTGAATTTGCTTCTAAACACTCATCTAAGACATTTTATTTGCCAACTTTGACACCAACAATTCCCCAGTTCTGTTTTGAATAGCTAGTGGGCTGTTCATCAAATATCTGACATCCAATGATATTTTGGGTGTCCAATATTCAAGTTTCAATTGGTACATGGTAAAAAATATATATACAGTGGTGCCTCACTTAACGGGCGGCCCATTTTACGACGAATCCGCATAGCAATTAAGTTTTTGCAATCATTTTTGCGATCGCATTGCGATGTTTTTAATGGGAAAATATCACTTTGCGATGATCGGTAAGCTGTTTTGCTTACCAATTTTCACATAGCAATGATTTTCCAACAGCTGATCGGCAGTTCCAAAATGGCTGCCGGGTAAAAAAAAAGAAAGGGCACCCGTTGTGTTTTCACCCGGATTCCTCACTTACCGGGCAGCGAAAAATGGCCACCGTGAGTTTTTTGCCCACAGGAATGCATTAAACGGGTTTTAATGCATTCCTATGGGCTTTTTATTTTTGCATAGCGACGAATCCTTATAGTGACGATTTTTGCTGCCTGGATTATCATCGCTATGCAGGGCACCATGGTATCTTGCTTCACAGATTGCTGTCTTCTCATGGCGAAGGGGCTTGAGTAATTCAGAGAAGCGATGGGCTATGCCGTGCAGGGCCACCCAAGACGGACAGGTCATAGTGGAGAGTTCTGACTAAATGCGATCCACCTGCAGCAGGAATTGGCAAGCCACTCCAGTATCTTTGCCAAGAAAATCCCATGATCAGAAACAAAAAGCTAAAAGATTTGACACTGGAAGATGGGCCCCTCAGGTTAGAAGGTGGACAAATACAAGTAGCTCCAGAGCTAATGAAGTAGTTGGGTCCAAGCCGAAAGGACCCTCAGCTGTGGACATGCCTGGAAGTGAAAGGAAAGTCCGATGCTGCGAAGAAAAATACTGCATAGGAACCTGGAATGTAAGACCTATGAACCTTGGGAAGCTGGATGTGGTCAAATAGGAGATGGCAAGAATAAACATTGACATCCTGGGTGTCAGTGAACTAAAATAGATGGGAATGGGCAAATTCAATTCAGACGATTATCATATATATTATTGTGGGCAAGAATCCCATAGAAGAAATGGAGCAGCCCTTATAGTCAACAAAAGACTACAATGGGATATAATCTCAAAAATGATAGAAAGATTTCAATATAAATCCAAGGCAGACCTTTCAACATCACAATAATCCAAGTTTATGCACCAACCACCGATGCTGAAGAGGCTGAAATTGACCAATTCTATGAAGACTTACAACACCTTCATCTTCATTGTTCCTTCATGTCTTTCTAAAATCTTCCTTTCAGTTCAGCAGCCACCTTTTTTGGATCTTAACCAACAATTCACTCAGTCCTGCTATTCCTAAAGATACAAGAAATCTTTTCCCCTCTGCTGCCACATCCTCTTTTCATCTTGGCTTTGAATGATCTCAGGTTCTCCGTCCTATTATTGCCCTCCAGTCACTTCATCCAATCCTCACCCTTCCTTTTCTGAGTTTTCTGCCTCAAACCACCACTCTCTCTGTACTCCTTCCTTCAGCTTCTCCTTTTTTTTTTTACACTATCTACCTGAACCCCCACATTCAAAACAGTCACATTCAAAATGTCAACCTTCCGCAACCCCACTGATTAAACATTCCAAAGCAATCACACTTGATAGAATCTTCTGAAACCTACCAATCACCCAACTGGAACTCATCTATCTGTATTACACTCCCTGGCAAGAAACAAGTGACTCTTACCTCATATTCACCAGTAAAATTCGATCTTCTCCCACCCAAGCCTGAAGTAAAAGTGAACACATTTTCCTGACTCTGGTTGTTAATCCTTTCACAAAATAGACATACAGTATAACAAAATGTAAATACTTCTCTTCAGAACAAAATGTTCCTTCTCAATGAGACCTTCAGAAACATGGTAGCGATGGTCTACATTCATACAGAGAGCTCCTTGGGCTGTATCAGTGAATGAGAGCTATGGACAAGAAATCATCCTGGGGAGGGAGGAAATGATCCCAGAATAGATCTTTATCTTGTATGAGAATATAGTGTTGAGCAAAGTAAGAGCACATAAACACACCAGATTTGAGTATCTTTTCTACAAAGCTAATATGACTGGCCCTTTTTTGGTTACCAAAGTTGGGGGGGGGGGGAGGATACCTGGCAGAGATTGTTGGTGACATTATTTAGTGTGGTAGTAAGAATGAGTAGAAATGTGTTCGATTGGCAGCCAGACAAATATGAGATTTTTAAAAAATCCTTGGGAGTTAACATAGAATTGCATGTCACAGGATGACTTACAGTATGATGGCTTCTAGCACAGAGTCAGGTAGCTTTTTAAAAGACTGCAAAAATTCATGGAAAATAGACCAAGTCATAGCTACACACCATGATTGTTAGGATGGAAAACTACAGGTTTAGAGCAGATATACCTCTAACAGATGATAAATGCAAATTATAGGGAGATAATGAGCCAACACAGCTAATACAGTGTTTGTCAGCTTTTTAGAGGGACCCAGCTGGCCACTCTTAACGAGACAGCAACCAGGTAGTATCTGTGCTTCTGCTATACTGCTCATCTGGCGTTTGCATTCCACTCCACTCTGGATGGTCTGAATAGAAACCTGAGATACAAGAATGTTTGAAGTTCTACTCATGCCTATAAAAATATAGGAGCCTACAACAGCACTCCTGCCTTGTCAAACTTAATGAAGTCAGTAGTTTTGTAATTTGGGTAAGGCAATCCCATGGCTTCTTCGGTAGTGTCAGCTTTTACAAAGCTCCTGTGGTTCTAGCAGCATTGAATTCCCAATACTATAAAACTGATCCAAGGGGAGGAAGACTCATTTCCAGGTCAATAAAAAAGGCTACCCATAGTCTAAACTATCTAGATGGTCTCTATGGAGTCATATTAATGTCCCTGATCAAAGCTGGGTTTGTAGGTTTGTTGTGATGACACTGAACTGTTTCGAAAAGCTGTTTTATACCAAGGGTCACAAAAAGTAAATTAAAGAAGCCTGCAAGTTAAGCAGGCCTTTGAGCATTCATGGAATGTGAAAAGAATATTCTTCATGCACAAAAGGAGTAGTCTAAGGAAACCTGTTGGAACCCATATAATACTCCTGCACCAAACATGTATTACCACCACCCCCATGTATACGTTAATACTGATTCAAGTCTTTCTGTGTGTCCACTGATGCACTAAAAACCACACCAATCACAAAAGAGAGGCAGCAGTAGAATTTGGTTAATGTTCATGCCCTGTCATTTTTTTAAATTAAAATTTTAAAATGTCCTCCATTGCCAGATTTTTGCTCCTGAACATCAGCAAGAAAACGAGTGCCTTTTTGTCACCAGCATCTCTCTCTGTGTATGTGTGCACACGTGCATGCACACACACACACATACACCCCTACAACAAAGGGGGCACATGTTCAGAAAAACTTGGATTGCATGCAATCACCTTATATTTTATGTTTTGAATATTGTAGTTAAAATTTCCTGCAAATGTTACATGGTCTTCTGTGCAGCATACAATATTTGTTTTCATAAAAAAAGGGTTATCTCCAGAAACATTTCTGTTTATTTTCCCTTTTAAAAGTGCAAAAATGAAGAAAATGTGCAAACCTCTCATTATCTCACACAGCAAGGAGAACATTTTTAAACTGTTTTATTCTCACCTGTGAGAATGAAATAAGCAAAGACTGAAGATAACTCTAAAATGATGTTCAGCTTTATTTGATTATGAACCTCTTGTATTTGGGAAGCTTGGAAAGCTTTGGGTCCTGATTACAGGAGCTTTGTAATTGCATCCACCTTAACACAATTATAAAATCCTTGCCATTAGATACATGAAGTTCTAGCATACTTCAAGGTACATGTTAATAACTGGCAATCCCATTCTTTTGGTTGTTGTGGGTTTTTCGGGCTCTTTGGCCGTGTACTGAAGGTTGTTCTTCCTGACATTTTGCCAGTCTCTGTGGCCGGCCACAGAGACTGGCGAAACGTCAGAAAGAACAACCGTCAGAACACGGCCAAAGAGCCCGAAAAACCCACAACAACCATTAGATCCCGGCTGTGAAAGCCTTCACAAATACAATCCCATTCTTTTTTTAGTGTAACAAATAATATTCTCTCATTACTCCTGAAGTAATTCTTGACATGTTGTTTGAGGGGATTTGGCAAAAGGTTATATCTTTATAATTTTTTTTTAAAAAAACTGAAAGTAACTGTAGAATTCACCCTTGTTATGCAATAAGTTATGTATTATTCATGAGTTATATGCTAGTGTGGTTAAGAGGTGAAGTCTAAAGAGATGTTAAAAGGCGGAGCCTGAGAGGAGTTAGAGGGGGAGTTAGGAATGAGGGAGAGAAGGATAGTTTGGTGTCTGAGGAGTGATTAGTCTGAGTGTACATTGTAATAATAACTATAGAAGGTTAATATTGAAGCTTGATGAAACTTGAAGACTGTGCTTATGAATTCTTCCAGCAACCCACTGTAATCAATAAACCAGTTCTATTAAAAAGTCAGTACTGAATGGACTGTCATCTTTTCTAAGTAGTTGATAAGGAGATCAACTGGTGGCAGCATGTCAAGAGGTGTTTTGGTTTGCCTTTGTGAGCTCTGTGTTTGAGGGTGACAAGCAGGGACCACTAGTGCGAACGTCACAGTAACGAATCAACAATACATTGATGAATTTTTTTAAATAACAAGCACCTACTATAGAAAGTTACTTTTTAAATAATGAGTAATAAGTTGTTTAAGAGAATTTTTAAAAATATCATTCCACCACCTAGAAAGAATCCTGATAAGCAGGTGTGAGTGCTGATGCATTTCTCATATGGCATAATCCTCGGAAAAGTGGTGGAGGTTAATGTCAACATCGGATCACAATGATGGTAGCAATTAGACATGGAGACGAATAAACATTGGGCAATATTTGTCAGAAATTCCTGCTTTGTTAAATATTCGTCCCTTCATATTCATGGGTTCCAGAAACCCCGACAAATACGAAGGGATGAATATTGCCCAATTTTTATTTGTCCCCCATACGAGAGAGGGAAGGCTAGCCTTCCCTCTCTTCCTATGGCTTTCCCATTCTGCCTACTGGCCCACTAATCAGCTGATTGGCGGGCTAATATGCAGACACCCACCCGCACAGCCTATCCCCCACCCCTTCCTCTCCCTACTGTAGCTCTGAAGAGCTGTGTAGACTATCAACCACTGTCCAAGGCATTAGGGGCGACAGGTGGAGTAGGGAGTAAATACGCTGCTCCTTGTGTTGCATTGTCTGAGACGACAGCCTGACAAAGGATACAGCTACACTAGCAGGAGAGAGCAAGCTAGTGTGGACCATTTGAGAATGGTGAGGCTTGATTAGGACAATCTGATCAAGCCTGATTGTTCACATGGAAATGGCTGCTGCTGTCAGGTCAGGGAGTCTGACACCTGAACATCTCCCTAAGAACCCTATAGAATTTTACAGACCTCTAGGTTAAAATTGGAAGCCTGTTTTCTTCACAGCTGGCATTTATCACAGCGAAGGGTTAATTCCAGAATGAAATCAGATAATCATTTCCAATCATATTAAAAATCCATCTGGATATCAAGGTATAATAAGTCTTTTCATTGTTGCAGTAATTTCAGGCAACATCAGATTGTCTAATTATGTAAGCTATATTTCTAAATTGTTTCTATGTTCTATAAGCACAAAAATAAAATCCCAGATATTCAAAAGTCCTACAGCTATAAAAACCCGTAGACATAAATGCTTTAAAACATGGAAACTAAACTTAAATTGCAGGCAAATACTCAAGTTATGTTAAAATTATATTTCAAAATTGCAATAGCTTACATCCTAAAAATGCCAGAGCTTGCAACCTAAAATGGCAGGCAGTAAACAAGAGAATACAAACCTAAAATACCAAAGTTCTTAAAATTAAATATATATTAAAGAAAATTACTTCCTTAGTCTTTAAATATATTCAGAGTGCACAGAAAATAATTCTCTTTGCTCACCCAGCCAAACTACCCTGAATGTATGGAGGAAAATCCATATTGTCCTCATCTGCTGCCACTTTTACTGTTACATGATTGTTTTTGGTATCCAATTGTATGGTGTGGTATGGAGCTGTCTTGATATGTGGTACTACTTCTCTGGCTATGTTTTCTTTCTGTTATTTATACCCTTATCTTTCCTTAATCAACTATCAACAATCTTTTCAGTAGGGACTGGTGCACCAAAACACATTTTATAACAGGGATTTCTATTGCTCCTGCACCTTCTGTAACTCCAGGGGCTTGTAACTCAGAATCTGGTAGGCTGCCTTTATTTTGATAAATATCATTGTTGTGACAAAAATTTGCAAAGTCTGGAGGAATAAAGGCCTGCAACATAAAAGATCTAGTCCACCAAGGTCCTGTAAAACCGAAGTACTGTACCTACAGAGGGTGCAAATTATAGTACTTGCAAACACCATCTCTGACCATATTAACACATTGTAACATATGTTCTACTTATTTCGATACACTTTCAGTTCTCTCTTTTGTGCTCACTACTGCTCACACTTGTTGAAAAACAGCTCTGATAATTGCATTGTGTTTGGGTGAGAAGCGGTTAACTGATTAAAAAAAAAAAGAGTCAGCTGCTGGGATTTTCCCTTGTGTGGTATCACTTAGTGAATTGTACTGAGCAGAAAAAGGTATCCCATAGACTATTGGTGCTGTCAACATTCAGGCTGCCCTTTGCTGTGTAAAGCATGGCATCCTTTTTCCTGCTGGCATCACAGGCATGATATTGTGCAGCAATAATGGGCCATTTCCTGGCATTTTAGATACAGACGCACAATATCTCACATTCATAAACTGGATGACTTTTTTAAAAAGAATTGAATTGGTCTGCTAGTGCTGGCTTCTTCTCCATTCCCAGAAGGAAACAATCTATGGTAACCATTCTTTTTATTATTATTAAGCTAGGGTTGGAATGATTTACATTAGTAAAAAAGAAGAAAAAAGCAATAATATCCATGCATGTTCATCTGAAATGTGAACAGCTGGTTGTTTTGCACCTTTGGTGTTTGCTATTTGCAAACATTAATGCCAAAGGATTTTAATCTTAAAGTTGTTTGTTTTACTGTTTTTGCTAAGAGCACTTTAGGACAATAGGAATTCTTTACAAGTACATGTCCACATAGTCGTTCTGGGGATAAAGGATACACTGACCACAAATTCTTTAGAAGAGCAAGATACACATTTAATCAATAAAGACTTAATTTCTGGTGCAAAAAATGTCTAAGGGACTCACTGGTATCCATGGCAACTGCTCCCTGCTTGTGGAAAGCTATAATTCAATAAATATTTTCAACAGGATATCACATCTCTAATCTTGATATGCACAAGCAGGTCTTTGAACTTGGACTGAGTTCAGATAGGTCCCCAACATAACTGCCCTGTACTGTGAGGCAAGTAGAGACTCTTGCTTCAGGGCATTGCTGAAAATAAGGAGTTTGCACGTTACCACCAGAAGTCTTGAAGACAATAATAACTTTCCCACTGTAATTTTTCCCCTTTGATTATACCAGAAGGATGGTAGGAAGCATTGTCCTCACTCAGATATGACTTCATAATAATATTGATACAGAACTGAAAGCCAATTCAGAGTGAGGGCAATGCTTCCTTTGTTCCCAGTACGAGGGGATGCTAATAAGTATTGATCCTTTCCCAGAAAAAATTGAGCTAGGAAGCTATAAATTGCATGGTGTATTGGCCAATTTGTCTGTATTCAATGTGCAAAAATCAACTACCTATAATTTTAACTTATCTTTCATGTTCAGATCCAAAGTGAACATGGCAGCACCTCCAGTAAAGTTCAGTGTGGAAGAGCATAGGACCATAATGAAGTTCCTGTTTCTCCAAGGGAAAGGTGCAAAGCAGATCCATGATGAAATGTCACAAACTATGGGTGACTGTGGCCCTTCATATGCAACAGTTAAATGTTGGGTTATCCATTTTAAAACTGGTCATTTCGGTGTTGAAAGTGAGAAACCCAGTGGAAGGCCTGTTTCTGTCTCTGTGCCTGCAAATCCGAAAGCCATCCATGACATGATCATGGAGGACCACCGAATATCAGCCAAAAGTATTGCTATATATCTGAGAATATCACATAAGAGAGTTGGTGCTATTATCCACAATGACTTGGAAATGAGAAAGCTGGCAGCAAAGTAGATCCCCAAACTTTTGATAACCAAACAAAAGAGGAAATGTGTAGAGTCATTGGTGGTTGTTTGGAACATTTTGCAAGAAATGAGTCAAATTTCCTGGGCAAAGTGGTAACTGGTGATGAGACATGGATCTACTGTTATGATCCTGAGACAAAGGAACAGTCTAAGCAATGGAGGCACAGTGGTTCCCCCAGGCCAAAGAAGTTCTGAGTGCAAAGGTCGGTGCAGAAGCAAATGGCAACAATTTCTGGGATAAGAAGGCAGTTCTGCTGGTGGACTACCTCCAACAGGTTTCAGTCATCAATGCAAAATATTACTGTGCTTTATTGATGAAGTTAAGGCAAAACATCAAGGAAAAACATCGAGGAAAGCTCTCCAAATGTGACATCCTGTTGCATGACAATGCCTCGTCACACACTACAAGTGAAACAATAGCAAAACTGATGTCCTTAGGCTTTCAAGTGATGCCCCATCCACCCTATTCTCCCAACCTGGCTCCTTCTGACTATTATCTGTTCCCCAAACTCAAAATGCATCTAAAGGGACAAGGATTTGGGAGTGTTCCGGAAGAAACTAATGCTGCAGATGAGTTGTTACACCAGCAGTAGGAAGAATTTTATTTGCAGGGACTTAAGAAGCTGCAGGACAGATGTCGCAAGTGTGTTGACTTCCTGGGGGAATATGTAGAATAGTGTGGCAGTTACAGCTTCCTAGCTCAATTTTTTCTGGGAAAGGCTCAATACTTATCAGCACTCCCTCGTAGTACCACAGAAGGAGAGATATGTCATTGCATGTTAAAAGATGACTTTTACATTTATTCTCAGTCTGTTCTTAAATAATAATGTCCCCCCAAAAATGTATTTTAATCTGTTTTTTAAGAATGGTCAGAATTCTATCTGTGCTTGTGTAAAGTGTTTGAGTAACTTGCCATGGTTTGTTTCACCTAATTGATTAGGTTTCAAGGCACATGTCAGGTGCCCAACTGGGTTTGTGATGCGTGCAGTTAAGACTTCTCCCCCACGTGGTAATTAGCCACGATTAGCTGCGGCACATTACTCAAACACCTTACACAAACACAAATAGGATTCTGGCCAGCATTTTTATGTTGTATCTTCCTTTGGGAAACCTCACGGGCAAACACACACACACCCAAACATACACACACACAAGTACACACTTTAAATAAATAAATAGTCCCTTTAAAAGCCCATGCAGTTCTTCCGTAACAGAGAAAATCCAAAAGAGTCTTCAAGGCTGTGGCAGCAGAATCTCCATTAAGCCTTTTAAGTGCAACAGAATTGTTACAAAAGCCTCTTGTTTAATGGTTTTATCACAGTAAAATGGGAACCTCATTTCCACACCTTCTCCTCTCCCCCAAATGATGTTTCAAATGCCAGAGGTTAAAAACAAGCGATAAAGAACAGAATGCCTTCCTGGCCATCCATTTCAATTGGAGGGCAGTAAGTGCAAGCTTTAGAAGTACTCGGAAATACAGCAACACATTTAAAAATCTATAACCGGCGATTTAACAAACCGCTAAATAAAGGAGGCATCTGATTATATAAAATTGTCAGGTAGATACCAGGAATGCTATTACAGCTTCCAATCATTTACAGCATGCACTTCACTCCAGTGCACCCCCACCCTATGCCATTATTTTTTCAGTAGTCTAAAGATGGAAGAGCTAAACTCAGGTGGCAGGGAGAAGAGGAATATTTTATTTTATTTTTACAGTTTACAATCTGAGGGATATTGGTGCTCAAAGGATCTCAAGAAGGGCTGTTGTAGCCTCTACCCAAGGATTTTCTTTCACAAGAAAGAATACTTCAGCATATGCAGAGGATGTGCACTTTCCCCACCCCCATAGAAGAAAAGAAGTCTGTGTGCAATATTGTATAGATATGGATGTGCCAGATTACCTACCTGCTCTAAAGCAGTGGTTCTTTGGACTGCAACTCCCAGAAATTCTGGCCAGCATGGCAAGTGGCGAAGGCTTCAGGGAACTGCAGTCCAAGAACATCTGGGGACCAAAGTTTGAGAACCACTGCCCTAGAGCAGACCTGGGCAAAGTGCGGCCCTCCAGATGTTCCTGAACTGAAAATCCCAACATTCCTCACAGTGTGGGCTAGGCCCAACTCTTCTCACACTATTGGCTGTGTGGGCTAGGCCCAAATCTCCTCACTATTGGCTGTGTGGGCTAGGAATTATGAGAGTTGCAGTTCAGCAACATCTGGAGGGCCACATTTTGCCCATCCCTGCCCTAGAGCATGGATGGAAGCACTTCTCTATGGCCGTGGTCACACCAACAAAAATAATAAAATCACTGGGCATTACTTTTCACACAGAGGGTACACATTGACAACCAACACAGAATGTGTTGAAAAGAAAGGAAGGATGAATGGGAAAGAGAGCAGCAACAGAAAATCTGCCCCCCCCCCGAATAATGTTTCCACACATGGAGCTAAGTGCAAATGAATCCATTAGCATGAAGTTATATAGCAAATCAGTTTTGCCCTCCCAACAGTGGAATAAAGATGCAAGATAAATAATAAGGTTAAACACGGGCCACACTTTATTGATTTAAAATTCTAATTCAAGTTTGCCATCCTTTGGCAAAAGGGGGGGCTGCTGTAGTGCAGAAACAGGTAAATCACAAAGGTATCCAAATACCCCTTGATCAAGAAATGGCTGAGTCCTAGGCCCCAGGTTCCAGTGGTCTTAAAGACAGCAGGAACCTAGCTGGCTGCTAATAAACACCCCCAGACCTCAAGCCATCTTTAGTTGGTGACTGTTGCTCCAGAAGTGGCCCAGCGCATCTTCCTTCCACAGGCATGTAATTGCATGATCTGCAGTGCCGGGAGGTCAGATGCGCTGTTGGCTTACCTGATATTACAATGAGACTCACTGGAAAATACATGTTTTTTCCACACTACCCGCCAGTGCGTGTGGAGGGCCGCATTTCCACCAAAATGCCAACGTCCTTTTCCAGTGTGGGATAGGCAAAAAATCCCCCCATCCAAAGGCCAATCAGGATGAAGGTCAAAAATTCCTATCCAGCCTCTAAAAGGTGACCAGAAAAACTCACACAAGAAATAGGGCAGGCGGGTGGGTGCCCAAAAAAGAAGAGGACGGTACAAGGGGGGAACACCCTTTAAATAACCTGCCATTCCCCCTCCTTGGAGATGTCATAAGGGTAGTTAGTCTCGCATTATCCAGGGTGTAGGGCAAATAGCCAGCCTCGCTGCCGGAAGACTTCCAAAGAGACTCCCCCCCCCCCCAGGCTTCCCTCTGCTACTGTAAACATTTCTGCTGCAGTGTGTGATTTCTGGCCCCTTTGTGAATGTTTAAGTACAAAACACTCTTAATATGAGTGGTTACCTCATGGTTCTTTTCTAACTCAGGGCATCCCTGGACAAATTCAGAGGTTTGGGATTCCATTTTTCCCTCAGGGTTTGTTAACTGCTCTCTCAGGGAACCTGTTACTTCAAAAGTACTCTGCACATGCCTGAGTAAACAAGGTGCAGGAATTTGATCAGAAATTGCCACGTCCCAATTTCTGACCCAATTTCTATAGTTTATTTTCACTTTAGTCATGGGTAAAATCATTGGAGTAGAACTTATTTGCTTGATGGTAACAGTCTGGTTTGGGAGAATTTGTTCTTTAGGAATCACATCAAGATGACACAGGGTTATGTTAGAACAAGTATCAACCACTCCAACATAAGATTTTTCATTAATAAGAATCTTCTCACCGTGGTTATGAACGAAAATATCTTCTGCCTTTGCTAGAAAACAATGAGCGATCTGGGCTAGTGGCAGATCAGAATTTTCTGTCATGCCAGTTGCCATGGAGACAGAACCTTGGTTACTGCTTCTCTCAGTGGCTTCAGCTGGTTTTAAACAGTAAACCTTCTTGGGCTGATTATCATCATTCTCATTCCTAAATTTAGTTTTCATACCATTGAATTGTAAATGACCAAACTCTCCACAGTTATAACATTTGTAAGACCTTCTCTCAGCCTGAGGAGATCTGTTAAATTTTAATTTTTCCTCAGGGTTCATTTGGGTCTGAGAACTAGCCCGTGCTAATTTAGGTGAAGTACCACCCTGGCCTTCTTTCCCTGATGCTTTGCTGAGGTAATTTTTATTAAAGGTTTTTTTTTATTGTCCCAGTTCTGCTTATTAAATTTTACTTCAGAGAACTTGTAGTCTTGAATCTCCCCAATGTAATCTGCTGTTTCACCTGCTTCTAATAGATTTTTAGGTTTTTTGCCCTTAATTAAATAACACAATTCCCCAAGCAAGATAGAATAAAATTGTTCCAACTCAATCACATTTTTCATCTGCTCAAGAGAAGTGACATTTTCACGTTCCATCCATTTCTCCAAATATTGCTGCAATTTAGCCCCTATCTGCAAATAAGATTCCTCAGACTTTTTGATTAGGGAATGAAATTTTCACCTCATGTGTTCTGCATTGATTCCAAATCTAGAAAATGCCATTTTTCTGTAAGATTCAAAATCTCTAGCCTGCTTCAAAGGCATCTGAGAATACAAATCAGCTAAATTTCCACTTATTTGGGATCTAAAAACTATCACCCTTTCATCATCTTTAACATTAAAGTCCCAGCATGCTTTCTCAAATGATATTTGGAAAGATTCGGGGCAATCTCCTTTCCTATATTGGGGAAATTTCTTTAGATTGATCTTTGAGAGATTTCCGTCATTAGTGCTATTATTATTGTTATTATTGTTTCGAGCAGAAAGTTCTAATTGTTTCATCTGTAATTGAAACTCCATTTCTCTTTGTCTTAATTCAATTTCTCTTTGTCTCTTTTCTTGCTCAAATGCAATTTGTCTGGCCTCTTGCTCAGCTTTGAGCTGTACTTCCTCAGCTTTCTCCTCAGCTGTGGCTTTTTCTCTAATTTCTAATTCCCTGGTTCTTTCTTTGATCTCTGATTCTTTAAGCTTGAATTCCTGTTGTAACCTCCATTTTTCATACTCTTGGGAGCTTAGATCACTTTCTGTCCCTGAAGCACCTTCATAAGTCTCCCCATGTTCCACAGCTAGAGGGTCTCCATTTCCCTCCACTTCCTGAGGCAAACTTTGTGCCTCTTGAGGATCAATTACCTTCATTAGTGGTTTTTTAGTTCTTTTGGGTGGCATAAGTATGTACTTTCTTGATTTCTATCACTGAGTTAGCCAGGCCTCTTTTTAAAACACTTTTTACTGCTGTTTTCTTTTTCCCACTATATTTTTCTGGGGTACTATGTGTCACATTCCCCAGGGGTTTCGAGAGCAAAGTCCGATAAGCCAGTCCAATATCAGAAGTTCAGAGGATGCAGAGCCGATATCAAAATGCCAAATCCAAATCACAAACCATAAGCCAAGATCAGGGTCCAAAGCCAAATCACAAACCATAAGCTGAGGTCAGGGTCCAAAGCCAAATCACACAACATAGTCCGGGGTCAAAGTCCAAAGCTAAGGGTCCAGAGAACAAGGTTCAAGGTAGTCAGGAGCATGGATGGGAGCCAGAGATTTAACTTGTTGCTTCCACGAGCTTCCCAGCCATCTGGGAGTTGATTATATAGCAAAACAGTCATTGAACTGCTGGAAGCCTTTCATCCTGTCAAAACTCAGGACTAGCTGACCTGATGTTTCTGCGGGCAGCATTCAAGCGATCCTCTGACCTTTGCGTCATACGTCTTTGCTGAAGTCTGCCCTCACCCTGGCTACTGGGGGAGGAGAATCTGGTGGCGATTCAGCTGTCTATGCTTCTAATCACTCACCATTCTCCTCAGTTGTAGTTAACCCCTCAGGTTCTGGATCTTTGGCTGAACTCATGACACTATGTAGCTCTCAATCAGCAGCTAAAGACGGCTACACTTTTTCTGGCTTCACGCCACCACAATGTTTCTTGGTCTGAGACAACCTTCTTGCCTCCAGACACAAAACAAATTCTGTTTTCAAGCCTCCGCTTTTTAAGTTCCTTTCACCTCAGACCTGTTCTGACCCTGGCTTCTGCTTTTTATCCACAAGTGCTCCATTAAAACTCAGAGCCTTGGATTTTAAGCTAGCCCACTGGATCTGTTCAAATTCTGAGGTAACCTCAAAAGGAATTTTCCCTTCAGATTTATTCCCTCCCTTAGTTCCCCCCAGATATGGGATCAGAAGCCCCACTACTAAGCTTTACCACTAAAGTTCTAGCAGATAACCTACTTCTTTACCACAGACCTCTGACTAAGAGGTACCCTTGACTCAAAGAAAATTCACTTTTAATTCACCTTTAATTCTGGCTTGACTGGATTCTTTCAGATCCCGCCACTGGACACCAATTGTGACGTTCACCTCTCTGAAGCACCTACTTTTTGTGCCCTCTCAAAGGTTCCAGTCTTTGTTCCCCTCACTGCCATCAGTGGATTACCTCTATCCACAATATAAAAGATGTTTGTCCAAAACTTGTCTGGCAAATGCGAACAGAACTTATTTATTGAAGTGTAGCAAAGTTAATAATAATCACAGATGTTCTTCAGTTGTTCATCATACACAATCAAATCATTCACAGATCTCTCTATACATATTTTCTTCTTGCCATATAAATAATTACCACCTTCTCTATCTATTTCTCTTAACCAGCTTAGCTCTATTAATATCTCTTCTGCCTCTGACTTACTCTTGACTGACTCTTCTGACTGACTCCTCTCAGGCTCCACCTTTTAACCTCTCTCTTGGCTCCACCTCTCCACCATATTTACCTAGTACATGAATAATACATGACTTATTTTGCTTAACAAGGGGTGAATGCTACAACTCCAATTATACCTTTTCTTTGATAGTTTGTATAAGTACCTAAAATATTTACAAGGGGAAAAAAGGTTGCTCTGACATGTCCTATAGAATATTTCATTACAGTTCATACCACCAGCAACAGTTCTACAGTCATGGTCAAAAATATTGGCACCCTTGCAATTCTGTCAGAAAATGCAACCTTCTCTCAGAAAAATGTTGCAGTTGCAAATGTTTTGGTACTCTCAAGAAGAGTGGTCCAAAATTCCAGTAGAGAGATGTAAGAAACTCATTCATGGTTACAGGAAGCAATTGATTTCAGTTATTTTTTCCAAAGGGGATGCTACCAAATATTAAGTTAAGGGTGCCAATAATTTGGCCAGTGCATTTTGGGTTTCTTTGTGGGATTGTATCAGATTTGACTTTTCTTCTCTGTTTTTTTATGTTGTTCCAACACAAAGCAGAGAAATGAACATGTGAGTACCAAAACATCCCTCCTGTCAATACCTGACTTTATTTTTACTATAATTTTCTGTTTCCCCATCTTGAGCACTACTAAGCATTACTAATTACTATTGTTTAGAATTGCTTTAATTATTGTAACTGTTTTAGCTTATAATGTTTGATGGAACCTGCCCGAAGTAGACTTTGTCTAAAAGAGCGGGATAGAAATCTAATAAATAAATAAAACATTTGCAACTGCAACAATTTTCTGAGAGAAGGATTGCATTTTCTGACATAATTGCAAGGGTGCCAATATTTTTGGCCATGACTGTAAATCCAGGAAGTTTTGCCATACCAGACAGCTTCTGGGGGAAGAAGTGCCACCTAACAATAGTCCCTCTCTCCCCCCCTCCCTCTCCCTCTCCCTCTCCCTCTCTCTCTCTCTCTCTCTCTCTCTGTGTGTGTGTGTGTGTGTGTGTGTGTGTGTGAGAGAGAGAGAGAGAGAGAGAGAGAGAGTATAAGAGGTGGGGAGAGGAGACAAGGAGAGAGGCATGAAAGATTAATTTTATAGAATCATTAATAGATAAAATGTACCTTTTGCACACATACATTATTTATAAGAATGGCCACACAGCGTGCAAATACCAGTTAGGTGGCCAGAAATACAGGTGGTCCATATATATCCAAGTGTATGTACGTATATATCCAAGTGTGTGAGAGAGTGTGTGTGTTGGATAAATACACACACAAACATATATGTCCAACACACTTGGATCAAGTGAACCTCCCTGGACTTTGTCACTCTTAAATGTATACCTTATACAAACTCATGTTATTCCCCAGATGTGAGCAGCGCCTTGAGAGGCTAAACTCTTTTAGGGTTAAGCATTAGAGGAACAAGTGAGTACAGGATGCCAGCAATCTGCACAATAAAGAGCCCTGGGGAGTTTCCTTTAAAAACTTGGAGCAGGTCCTCTGACACCGACTTGTGCAGTTTCTACAGAAAATGACTGATCAAGATCTGACCTTGTGACTCTGTAACGTTCGGTTTTCAAAAGGAAACAGCAAGCATATTGATGTGATTTTAAAAATGCAGGAAGTGCAGAGGAATGGAGTTCATTATAGGCAGAGTAAAATAAACACTCAGTTTGCCAGTATGTGAAACCAGCTACACTCACCGCCAGGAGTCTTTGTGTTTGCCGATTCTGAAGAGCTCATGGCAGATGTTAAGGTGGCCCCTAATCTTAGCCAGCAGCAACGGCCAGTCTTTTCATTATCTGAAGCACATCTTTAACTCTAATCTAATAACATGGGGCCCTATCATGATGGTGGGTGATTTCACTACCATTTGTATCTTTTCTAAGAAGATACCTGCAGGATGAAGGAGCTAATGTTTCCATGTATTTTCAGCTTATTTTTAAAAATCCATGAAAAAAATTGATATTAAAAATATTTTGCATTTTTCATATCAGATTCCATACTTCAATGAGCAATGTTGCCCAAATGTGACACTGATACTTTTAAACTGATTTCTGAGATGCAGAATAAGTGTGGTTATCTGAGTGACTTCACAGTTCTGCCTTTATTGACTCAGGGCTGTCGCTGTACCAGGAATGTAAAAAAATAAAATAAAATGCAAAATTCCTCACACTTTCATTTAGGCAGTCATGACACAAAGAGACACCTTAATAAGGAATATTCATCTCCAACATGAGGATGACTCCAGAAGTACTAATATTATTTTTCCAAGCAAGGGTTCTGTAATATACTCCTACCATCTCTGCACAAAATGAGCATCCTTCCCCTTTGAGACGCAAAGCACATCTCTCACCCACAGAACCAGTGACAAATTGATGAAAAGGAAACAAACAACTCTTCTGGTGCTTCTAATCCTTGAAAGTTCATACAACAAAACAGCAGCTTATATCAGTTTTGTGGAATGGTACAATTTGCAGAACGATGGGAAGAACTGTTTTCAACAAAGGAAGAGAGTTTATTCCTCTCTCATGGGCAAGAGGAACAATCTTGTGGTTCCTTTTCCTCACTTGCAAGGGTGAGACAGCAAGGATTTACTTTTTAACTTCTTCACCTGGGCCTGTTAAGAAGGCAACAACCAATTCTCCTTCTTCTATTTTCAACTTCCTATTACTGTGGCAAGGAAGAATTGCTTTGGGGTTTCAGGTAAGGTCTTTTTCCAACCCTACCTGGAGAAAAAAATCTGGGACTTCCTATCCAACACAGCTGTCCAGCTGTCAGTGAGCCATGGATCTTGCCTTCTGAAAAAAAAATTCTCATGTAAACATGTGGATCTTGCTTTGTCATAATCAGTTTGCTTAAGACACTCTTCTCTCATTTATTGAAAAATATCCAGCATTTTACTTTAAGATTATCTTAATCTGTAGTAAAGGATTCATGACTCCGCATCACCACCACAGCTTGGTCTAACAGGGTGCGCAGTTCCTTGTCCAGTTACATCCATCCAACCATCCAGAATCTTAAATGGCAACATTAAGCTTTTCAGTCTCCAACTTGTAACTCTCCTCATATCTACAATATACAATATGCAGGAGTGCTTCCTAAATGTTTAACTGTGCTCTTGCTAATTGCCCCCTTTGACAGGTTTTTGGCAAGAAAGGAGGTTGAAAAGTTAACGTGAATACATTGTGTAGGAACAACTTTGTAACAGAAGTAAATGAACAATGCATAACAGAAGTCAAGGAAAGGTATTACAGTAGCAGTGTTTCCTGAAAACATTACAACAGTTAGGGATGTATGGAACCACTCACAAAAACTGCAATTCCCCAACCATTTCTTCCAGGTAAAAACTGCTATGCACTTCACCTCAAAATTTTGCTTTAGGCAGAATTTGGTTTGACTTGATTTATTTGTATACAGGGCCAAGTGACGTGAATTTATCACATATGTGTTATACCTTTCCACTAAAGCTAACACTCAAGGTAGTTAGCCACATTATTAATGCCAAACTGAGCTGCAATCACTAGAACAATAAAAATATTAAACCTGGGTGTAAGCTGGCTGGACAGTTCAATGATTTTGGTATTTAGCTGCAGAGCCAGTGGTTGGGAGTTTGATTCCCCCACTGTGCCTCTTGCAAGTAGAGACATCCTACCTAAGCCTTGGGCAATCTGTGCAATCCCAGGATGCCCCCAGAAAAAGAGAATTTCTCCTGAGTATTCTCTATCTGGAAAGCACTGAAATCAGAATTGACTTGACGGAACGTGTCCATCTCAAAACATATTGGCTGAAATCCTGTTGCTTCGTGTAGTAAGTTCCAACTACAGTACAGTAGGCCCAATAAAACTTTGGAGAGTCTGGAGACATCAGGGAGAGGTGGTTTTTAAATTAAGAGCTGGGAATCTGAGAGGGAAAAAGGTGACAGAAAGAGTGAAGAATTGTGCTGAATGAATTTAAAATCTAGGAACAGACTTTAAATCTTTTCAACGCTGTTATTTTAATAAAATCTTATTTACTAAATTCCAGCCTGATCAGTGCGGAGCTTAGTATCTATGGATTGGCTATATTGGGGATGGTGTAAGGGTCTGATGAAAGGGCAACTACACACAGATGGGGCGACAAGGGTTGGTAGCAGTGAAAGAGAACAAAAAAAATGAGGATTATTAAAGAAAACATGTTTATTTCTATGGTTATTTTAAAGAGATTATTACCTAAATAGTCAAAAGACAAGATAAAGGGGACTTTAACATTAGCATATGAGAGGAAGGTAGAATAATTTGGAGTTATCTCACATAGTCCCTGCTGATTTAAATGGATCTACTCTACTTGTGATTTACTATGCAAAAAAGTCTGTATATTGCCAATCAAAACTGCAGCTGTAGGTTTTTAAAAAAAGTGATTCATCACATCAGCAGTAATCTAGCAGACATTAAAAATAATTTCCTTCCCCTGACCCTCCCTAGACAATCAGAGAAAGCACTTAATTGACAACATATAGGGCTACTAAGGACCATTTATCATTCGGGTAGAAGGAGCATACTAAAGGGCATACCACTCCTCTCCCTGACCTCAACTGACCCTTTATAGCCCTCTCCCTTAAGTTCCATTGATTCAAATGGGTCTATTCTAGTCGAGGCTTACTTTAGCATAATAAACTGAACCTAGAGTAGGCTCATTTGAATTGATGGAACTGACGCAGGAGCTTAGTATATAAGCAACAGGATTTCAGACAGTAAGTTATTATCATATAATTATACCTACGGTATATTAGCTGGTAAAGGAAACCATTATCACTGACTAGTTATTTCTCTACCCAGAAACTAAAATGCAGCCCCTTTGTCTCTGTCTAAGCTTGAATCTAACCAATTATTTCTAACTAGTTAGCTTCAAGCCCCAATACAGACAAAGCATTTTAATTTCTAGCATACTATACATTACACAACTGATTTGAAGGAGTATTCAAACCAAGTAGTTTCACTTTCAATTCATAATGGTTTCCATCAGTTTGTGCTGTAAGTAAATCAGTAATAAACACCCTTTCTGGAAGGCACTTCACAGAGGCATAGTAAAGCGGGCTACTATTTATTTTTAGAAAGCTTATTCAATAGCATTCCCTCTACAAAGTCAAGATTATCAACTTTTAAATCTGCAATAAGTTTGGTGCAGCTGACTTTCACAAGTTGCAGAGTGACTACTCTTCTAATGCAACCAAAGGTATGTGGGGAATAAGCAAGAAAGAATACTATGGCCCTAGCAATAGTGAGTTCCTTGTGACTGCAGTAAGCATTTGTATCTCCTTATTTTTCATATCTGACCTGTCATCACACAGAGCTACTCAAGACACTTTGTTCCCACAAGACAAAATGGTGCCTCTTCTCATTCCATGTACAGAAGCTGACCAGACCGGTAGTTCAACTGTATTTTAATGCATCATCCACCACACATGAGGAGAGCACGCTCATTAAGGGACTTTCAGGCACATTGCGCAGCACACACAAAGACCAGGTTTTGTCCAGATTTTAAACATGCAATCTAGTGCTGATTCAGCCGATCAGATGGCCCTGATTCTAAAAAATAAAAAACAATTTTAAAAAAAGGTCTCAAGCCCTTGTAGAACTCTGAGATATAAAACAAAACGTGTGGTCAGTATTTGGGCCAAATTTTTTGGCAAGAAAAAACAAGCTTTTTTGTTTGACTAGCCTATGTCTGAAGCTATTCACACTGCTCACAGAGGATCTGATAAGAGATACAAATGTTAGAATTACGGGAAATGGTAAATAGAAAGCAAGTGTTTCATAGCAATGAATGTCGACTGAGCTGAGGTCCACAGAAGGAACTTCTAGGTTTGATATTATCTTCTGTATTGTGTTTCCTGTTTTGGCCAGGAGGGCTGGATTCAATGACTCCTGGGCACTATGATTCTATCATTCTATGAGTCTATGATTCTGTGGTCTTTCAGAAGCATCATTTTCATGTTATGTTCCATAGGTTTCTGGGAGTTCACCTAAGAGTTTAGGTAAGTGTTGCCCTGAGTAAAGGAAGAGTTGGCAAAAACAGAAGAGACGGGGATGAGCTTGGGGTCATTTTGAATATTACAATTCTAGAAAGCTCTTTGAAACAAAAAGAAAGTGATAATGTCACTTTATTAAACAGCTAATTAATTTTACATGTGTTGTCTTGGGCAAATGACATGGCTCTTTGGACTGCTTACTTCAGCACATGTTGTATTAAATGTGTGTCTTGCTAAATTCAATGGCTCTTGCACCTCAGTAAGTGTGCACAGGAAATTGATAGGATGATATTTATTGGAAAGTGTAAATGGGCAAAGTTACTTTTATGGACTATAGCTCCCAGAATCCCATAGTCAACATGGTCAGTGACTACTCTGGCCGAGGGAGTCTGGATGGTGCAGTCCAAAAACTAAATTTTCAGACTCTGCTGTGAATCTCATATCAGTTAAATAAAACATCGGCCAATGGATGGAAAGGGTTCTAGCAATTGGGTTTGTATGTGTGTGCATGTGGTGTGTGTCTAAAGTAAATATGGCAAAGACAGTTAAGCTAGGCTATTTTCTAGCTATAAAAAATTGATCTCCATCTCTGGCGCAAATGGTACCTTATGTTTTCCCCTGATTTCTGCAATTCGCCTTCACATTCCCTTACATTTTCATGCAGAAGACAACCCTGGAAGGCTCGGCTGAGAAGTTTGCCCAAGGATACCAATTAAGCTTTGTGATCAAGCTGGGATCTTTTGTCTCCCTCCCTGTTCTGAGTCCAACACTGACCGTTAAAATATACTGGTCCTCGCAGATCAGTGGTTACCAAATAAATGATGCCAAGACTGAAACATACCGGTATAAAAACAAATCAACAATTGATATGCTTAATTTGTACAATAAGGGAAGAAATGATGTTAATTTGCATAACATGCAGATAATGCTGTATAATGTTGATTTGCAAAATATGTAAATTAGATGGCCAAGTTTGGCAAACGAATATGGCAAACCTACACATACAGCTCTGCCCTGAAACAACATCTCACTCCCAACCCCTCAGCATCTGCAGCTTGAGGCAGCTGCCGCACTCAGCTAAACAGAGAACCAGTTCTGTTTCCATGGCCAAGTTAAAGTCAAAGTTAGCTGATCTGGAAGAGAGACATTGTTAACTTCAGACAGTAGTCATCAGCTAAGGAGATGCAACAAACAAGATTTGTCAGTAATGGTGTGGATGAGGATGAATCAACTGAAACTTAATCCACATAAGACAGAGGTGCTCCTGGTCAGTCGAAAGGCAGATCAAGGAATAGGGATTCAAGCTGTGCTGGGTGGGGTTACGCTCCCTCTGAAAACACAGCTTTGCAGTGCTCCTGGATTCATATCTGAGCCTGCATGCCCAGGTTTAAGCAGTGGCCAGGAATGCATTTGCACAGTTAAAAGTAGTATGCCAGCTGCACCCATTTCTTGAAAGGCCATGGTGACCCACACTCTCAAATGGATTACTGTAACATGCTGTACATTGGGCTGCCTCTGGAAAGTGTTCAGAAATTTCAGAGGGTCCAAATTGCCACAGCCAAATTGTTAACTGAGGCTGGTTGCAGGGAATATATAACTTGCCTGTTACAACATCTCTATTGGCTGCTGATTTGTTTCCAGACACAATTCAAACTGCTTGTTTTAACCTATCGAGTCCTAAATAGCTTGGATCCAAGCTATCTAAAAGACCACATCTCTCTGTGTGAGCCTGCCCAGGCATTAAGATAATCAGGGGAGGCCTTTCTCTCAGTCCTACTGCCCTCACAAGTGTGCTTGGTGGGGACATGAGAGAAGGCCTTCCCTGTTTTTGCTCCCAGACTCTAGGATGCTCTCCCATGGGAAGTTAGGCTTTGCTGTCCTTCCACAAGCAGGCAAAGACTTTTCTCTCCAGACAGACTTTTCCTTAGTGACTGGCAGCCTGAAGGGTTTTCCAGATTGGATTGTTGTGCTCTGTTGCTTTTAAATGTGTTTGTAGTATTGACTTCATTTTCCATATTAATATGATAATTTAATTGTTTTTTAATATTTGTATATTTACTGTTTTTAACTTTTAAATAATGTACTTTTAACATTGTAAGCCACATTGGATCCTTTTAAGGAGAAAGGCAGGGTAATAATATTTTAAATGAACAAACAAACAATCAAACAAAACAGAAGAAGATGAAGATGAAGATGAAGATGAAGATGAAGCTAGATAAGAGCTGCTAGTGCCATTACAAAATAATTCTAAGGTGCCATAGACTTGATTGATTTTCTCAAAGGCTTTCACAGTCGGGATCTGATGGTTGTTGTGGGTTTTTCAGGATGTTTGGTCATGTTCTGGAGATTTTTCTTCCTAATGTTTCATCAGTCCCTGTGGCCGGCATCTTCAGAGGACAAGAGCTAGAACTCTGTCTGTGTTCTGGTACAAATTGAGTTGTTGTTTAGTCATTAAATCATGTCCGACTCTTCGTGACCCCATGGACCAGAGCACACCAGGCCCTCCTGTCTTCCACTGCCTCCTGGAGTTTGGCCAAATTCATGTTGGTTGCTTCGGTGACACTGTCCAACCATCTCATCCTCTGATGTCCCCTTCTCCTCTTGCCTTCACACTTTCCCAACATCAGGGTCTTTTCCAGGGAGTCTTCTCTTCTCATGAGAACAAATTGAGTACAAATACTCAACTATCCCACACACTATACCAGGGAGTATAGTTAGGGAGAAAAACCTCCAGAACATGGCCAAACAGCCCAAAAAACCCACAACAACCATTGATTGGTTTTGCTTGACATGGCGATGTTATGCAGAGCTTGAAAAAATATATAGCTTTTAAAACTGCAGTTATGAGAACCCTCCACCTTGGGAACTGTATGGTACACTACACCGGCTTTTTTAAGATCAGAGCTTCTTACTAAGGTAGATCCTTGTAAATGTTACATTTTTAAAAGTAATTTGTCATCTCCTGCAGTGACCTGATGTGCAGCCCCATGGCAAAGTTTGTCTGCAAACATCTGAAGTTCAAGGTAGTTTAGAACAAAATACACTAATATACAACAGGCTCCCTGATGTAGAAAGCTTGAAAAGCACTTCACAATGGCCCAGTGTTCTACATACTATTTATTCCCGTATAGGGATTAAGTTCCCATTTGTCACATCCTCACAGGTAAGGAACCAAACAATTTTTTTTCTCACCCCATGGCTTGGTGAGGTGTTTTGTCACAATCTCAACAAGAGAGGAGAACGACAGCAAGAATAATGTTTGTACAAACTAAGCAAAATTGTAAAAAAATAACACTTAGGGGTGCGCCAATATGATTTTTTTTTTTAGACAACAAACCATAATTCTCCATTCTGAGACTTCCACCTGGGGGACAGACACGTGAGAGAAAGGCTTAAGCTTGAAGTCTTTTGTGGCCCAGCTCTGCCCAAGCTTCCTGTTCAGAAAGGAAGCTCTCAGTTAGCAGTTGGCCATGTTTCTTTCTGAACAGGAAGCTTGGGCAGAGCTGGGCCACAAAAGACTTCAGCCTTACGCCTTTCTCCCAGGTGAACCTTATTTAAGGTGTCTACCAGGTGCAAGTCCTAGAACTGAGAATTATGGGATTTTGTAGTCCAATCAAACCTGAGTGCTCACTGGAAGGACAGATCCTGAAGCTGAGACTCCAGTATTTTGGCCATCTCATGAGAAGAGAAGACTCCTTGGAAAAGACAGTGTCATTGAAGCAACCAACATGAATTTAACACAACTCCGGGAGGCAGTGGAAGATAGGAGGACCTGGCATGCTCTGGTGCATGGGGTCACGAAGCGTCGGACACGACTGAATGACTGAACGAACGTAGTCCAAAAAATCCAAATAGCACATCTCTAATGACACTGCAATGCAAATAATGCACACTGCATAAAATGACAATAGTTGCTGCCTGTTGCATGGATGTTTGAGAAGCATTTGAAGAATTGTTTATATCTCTTTTAACAACCAGCCATTGTTCTGTGCTTGTTGTGTGTGTCTGCTTGTGAGTGTGCTTTGTTCCCCCAAAGGAAAAGGTTGAAGATTTTGTGCAGATCAATTGCAGAAGTCATGGGGAAAAGTGAGGGGGGGGATTAGCACTCTTTATTTTGCTCTCAATTAGAGGTGAAGGATCTCATATAGAGAAAGAAAATTATTCTTCAAGATTCTCATCAAGTTGGGACAGTGTAAATCAGCACGGACAAGAAATTTAGTCAGCTGTGTTGTACTTGCACCACTATTCTGGTACGAATGCACCACAGTTTTGAGTTCTCTTAAACATTCGCATCATAAAGTTGTGTTGTTGCATGCACATTACACAACAGGATTGTATGTGGTGCACTTTTTTTGTAAAAAATCCTGATTTTGATGTAAAAAGTATAAGAGGAAACATCTAAGTGCAACAGACTATATCAATATGAAACAGAGACAGCCAGTTCCCTTTCCAATATTTACATGAATAAATAAA
The DNA here is from genome assembly GCF_051106095.1 of Pogona vitticeps. Classification (NCBI taxonomy): domain Eukaryota; kingdom Metazoa; phylum Chordata; class Lepidosauria; order Squamata; family Agamidae; genus Pogona; species Pogona vitticeps. The sequence goes on from NC_135785.1 coordinate 110,784,930, forward strand.
TGCTCTAAATATATACAATTTGTGTCCTATGAAGTGATGAATTTGGAAACATCAGTCAGCGAGACACACCATGGACAACTTCACAAGTCATGTTTTCTTGGCAGAGGATCAACAGTCACTGCAATCAGTGGGTGTGTTTTAAGGGATTTCCTCCAACATTTTCTCACTCAGAATAAGCAATATGCTTGACAGATGTAGAGCTACAGCAGCGAAGCCTATATAAATAGCAAAGCCAACATGCTGCTTTTATAGGAGATGGCGTAATTGAAAGGTTTGGGACTCAACTCCCTCCCTGAAACTTGCCTGAGCAAGGCCATCTTCTTGAGCTGAAGTCTAATTCGGCATCCTTTGATTATTATTCTTTAGTGCTGCTTCTTGGTTTGTGCCTCCATCTTGATTTGTCCTTGAGCCTGATATTTGGCTTGCTTTTTCCTTTCCTTCTAAGAGTTTATTCTCTAACCTCGTTTGCTCTGCAGTCCTGCCTCTTGGTTTGTTTCTCAGTTCTAACTTGCTCTCCAGCCCTGATCTCCATCTTCAAGTGTAGCTCCAGGCTCCAAAGTCCTGGCCTATTTGAGACCTCTACCTATGATTTAGCCCTGACACTTCCAGATTACTTGACTCCATGACTAAGAAAGTGTCTTTGGCAACATGACCAGCTGCTGGAATATCCACTGCTTCCCTCTCTGATTCCAGAGAGATCAATGAGATTTCTTCACCAGGTCACTCTGTGCAGTACTGTGAGGGCTTCTGAATCAAACCAGGCACCTTTAGAACAAAAGATATTTATGATGGTAGAGCTGTTGTAGTTAAAGTCTATTTGCTCACCTGTGTTGGAGTCATTTGGCAAAAAGAAATACCCAAAGCATAACTTAAATAAAAACTAAGGAAAACAAACAGAAACTTTGCAATGCTACAAATCTTGTAACTGTGTCTGAAGATGTGTCGGTTGCATGCCACACACCTGTATCGTTTTTAGTGACCAAATACTGAGCAGGTTGGGATTTCTCCCTCCTCTTGAGTCTCCTAAAAAGTCTGATGCACTTGCACTTCTGGTAAAGGTTAGCTAAGCCTTCAAGGAAGCCCAGGGCAGGAAGTACAGATTATTACAGATACGCAGACTGCTAGCCAAACCATCAACAACCTGCCTGTTCCAGTTAACATTTTTTTTGTTTTGGAAGCCTCTCTGCTCCCTGTCCTCTCTTTGCCCTTTAGCTAGTCAGAAGAACAGCCCTGCTCTTTTCACAGAATGTGTGATAAAGAGGGCTTGATTTTTTGACACAAATAGAGGAAAAAAAATATGATTTACCTTAGCTGGCCCCATTGATTCTGTAGATAAGAACGACGTCAACACAGTAGTTGCTCAGTCTCACTGAGGTTCACTTGCTTCTCAACCGGCCTTATAAATCATGTTAAGGAGAAAGTGAAGAGGGAGAAGGTTTTCTGCATCCTCTGGTGCAATACTGGAATCCAGGTTCATCCCACCACATCTGCATGGCGGGAGATTAAAAACAGACAAAAGGACATACTTATTTATACAGTGCATAATTAAACAGTGGAATGTGCTGTCACAGGATATGCTGAGGCCCGTGAACTCGGACAGCTTTACAAGGGAGTTAGGCAGATTCATGGAACATAAGGCTACTGACAGCCACTAGTCATGATGGCTGTTCATTATCCCCTTTATCAGGTATTATTCTTCTGAACACCATCTGCTGTGCAAGAGTAGGAAGCATATGAGGGGAGGCTGTGGTTTCAAACCCCTTTTTAGCCAGTAGTTTTAGAAGTGTTTAAAGAGTTGGAATGATAAATTCCAGACTACCGGCTGAAAAGGGTTTGAAGCCACACACACACACACACACACACACACACACACACACACACGCCTCTTGCAGACTGCGTCTGTTTCTCTTTAAGAAGCTAAACCTGACCCCAGCACTGGCCACGAGACTTTGGGACTTTAATAAAAGCAAATAATTTTGGGAACTACCCACAAGAACTTGGTGCACAGCTGGAAGTATATGAATTATCATTGAAAGCTAGATGTTTGCTCTTTGCTTTTTTTTTAGTGGTCTAATAAAAGTATCACCTGTTCCTGGATATATATTAAAAATGCTTGTCTTAATACTGACATTTCTGATACATTTCAGAAAAAATGCCCACTTTTGCTACTTTCATTTAATGATAACTCTCAGCCTGAGGAACATAGGGAGAAGGAATTAAGTTTCTATCCCTGTCCTCAGGCATGATAGAAGGACTCCTGCAGAAATAATTATGTGGGGGTTCAAAGTATGTTAATGATAAAGCTTAGAATTCTGGAAGGTGGAAAGCACTCTACACACACACACACACAAAATATCTATAGCATGGTAAACAGTGTATTCACATTGTTTTTTTCCTCATAGTATAGTAAGGAGGATTACGCTGGGCTCCTCTGAATCACAAGACAGTAAACTGCACCCTCCTCAGCCCAGTGAAGAGCCTGGTAGAAGAGGCTATGTATGCTGGTGCTGTCTCTCACCTAGGACTAACAGGGAAAACTGCAGTGAGGCTATAGCTGTGGTTGACTGAACAGCTATAGTCTTCCATCCAATCAGGAACTCGGAGTGCCAAATTAAGTTCAGCTTCGCAGCAGACCTTCCCGGTAAACAGAGGACGTTTCTAAGTGGAGGAGGTGCTGTAGACTTCCTCCTCTCCCCACCATCTAATAAACATTCCAAGAGAAGAAAAGGGCTGGAGTGAATTATTGCTGCACAACAGTGCAAGCGTAGATATTGTGTAACAGAGCAAATCAACATTCCATAAGGCAATTATTTTATTCTTTATTTGTATATTTCATTGCTTTATATACCGCCACATTAGTGTAATGCACTATTCTGGGCAGTTAACAATTGATAAAATCAGACAAACAAATATAACAAAGACAATAAAAGTCATATGGATAAAATCAAATCATGAAAAGATTTGAAACTTGGATAGTGCAACATGTCATAATAAATTGACGAGGTACGAGGCAAAAATTCATACGAGATTACCATCAAAAGCTTCTAATTTAGGAAATGTTGTTTTCCTTTCTAGACACAGCAGTAAAAGCAGGAGTGACAGGAAAAATTCCAGTCAAATTATTAATTATTATTGTGGAGAGAAGTATGCTCAGAAAGCTGTTTTCCAAAAAAAGGGGGGGAAATGTTTTACTTATGTGCTACACAATGCCCCACAATTCTGAAGTAGTGAAGGAAGACCACCGAGGTCCTCAATACCTCAATCTTGGAACAGTTTCCAGTCTTTATGACTAAAGAAATATGGCTTGAAAGTACATGATCCTGCTGAAATCATAGACACCCAAAAGAAGGGATAAGTGGATTTAGGGAGAAGGATAGGACACAACTTCTATCCTCTACACTCACCTAGTAATGCCTGTATTCAGAGTATTAATTATTTTAGCACAGAATAGACATCATTGCACTTGAAACCTTTTACCTTTTCAACCTGACCATGATACTAAACACATTTTTTGACTTAAATGCCAATTCACACTGCATGGGACTAAGCCTAAACATGTGTGCTTACTACAGTATTATGAAGTCCTTTGAAAAGAACAAGACAGACTGTACAAGCTAGGAACACAACTGCATGTGTGAAACTATATACACATATGACTAAAGTTTCAGGATTACAACCTTTTCTGATGCTGAGCAGTAAAAATGAGGATTCTGGAGCCAGATCTCAGCTGGTAGGCCACTTCCTGGTTGGCCCAAATGCTTTCATGGTTGACTGTACTTCAGTATACATCAGTCTGAAGATGAGTACTGGTGAAGGCCAAAATCTGTTCAATGGCCAGCCTACCACTATACATCCCCTGATCTAGGGGCCATCACTCCTATAGCTGTGCCTGTTGGGTCTCTGGGTCCAAGCATGATGAAATGTAAGTAACAATGTGTAGTACCATATCTGTCATGGGACAATGCACATCACCTTCTACATCACAATGTACATCAGAGGTGGGAAACTTTAGTGAGTTCAGAGTCAAAGTGAATCAGAGGTGGACAGCTTTACTGAGTTCAGAGCTCTTGACTCTCTAAGGACTTCACAGACCTCCAAAATGTCACCCCTCCCCTGATAAAAAAATAAATCTGAATAAACAGCTAGTAGTTCATTGTTGATTTTGTACCTGAGGACACAAATGGTTAATGTGAGCTTTCTGACTTATTTAAAATGTGAATCACCATTCCTGCAGAACTTGAAAAGCTGCAGTTTGAATTCCCAATCTGCCTTCCAGAAAAGGGGCCTGCTAAGATTAGCTGTAGTACATTTGGCTGATGGGGTTGTATACACTAAAATGTGTGTGGCCTTGGGCACAACTGCAAGCCACAGAGCACCACTGAAAGGAAGGAATGGTAAACAATTTCTGCAAACTTCATGTTAATCAGGTCTTGCTTTTAGGATTTAAGGGTACACTCGTTAAAGGCCTCTTGACATGTGAACTACAGATATATAGTTTATGGATTGGATTACCCATCTGTGGAATGGCCTATTTGTGGAATGGCATCAAGGAAATCTTTTGTTTCATAAACTTTATGACTGACTGGCAAAAACAGCTGAGGATTTCTCCCAGCCTGGTCTTTTACATGATGGAATGAGCAAAAAGACAAATACATGATTGGTGTGGCAACAAGGGTCTGGTTGAGATGAACGACAATGAACAGTTATATTATGGACAGTCTACAAATATGGATACTTTCAATGGCTCCAGGCTCAGCATGTATCCTGATAAGATGCTATGATCATGGCATGTACCACAGGACAAAGCGATAATTTACTTTATGGGAATAAAGAAAGGTGTTGCACTGCACTTTTTCTTCCAACTTGCTGTATACAAAAAAAAAAAAAAAAAAAAAAATTGTAGGTGAAGGCAAAGAAGCTGACCAGAATGCGAGATGATTATGGGCATCAGTGAAACAAAAAGCAATTGCATCTTGAGAAAAGGAGACTTAGGGTGGGGTTAAATTAATGGAACACCACAGAATATGCCGCTGTGTTCTTCAAAGCAATTTAAGGTCACATGGCTGTCATGTGGTTTTATATCACTATCTACATTCCCTTTGGGTTGCTCCCATTTTTACATTGCTGTGCCGGTTTTGGATAATACACTTGCAGTTTGAAACTAGTTTAATGGAAGCGGTATACAGTGGTGCCTCGCTTAACGATTGCCTCGTTTAGCGATGAATTCGCATAACGATGTGTTTTTTAAGAAAATAATATGCATCGCATAACGATGTTTCCTATGGGCGATTTTCGCTTAGCGAAGTTTGGGACCATGCTTCGCATAACGAATGCGATTTTAGGTCCCCTGCTTCACTTAACGATGTTTTTTTCCAATTAAAAAAGTGTCTTAGAAGGGTCAAAAACGGTTCTAAATGCTTGGATTCGTTAGAGGACCCCTTAAGCCATGTGCAAACCTGATTTGGCTTTGATCTGACTTTTCGTTAATTTTTTGTGAAATTTTTTTTTGGCCCATAGGAACCAATGGACCTGTCAAAATCTGACAGCTCCATGCTTTCCTATGGGGGAGAAAACAATTTACAAAAATTTAACGAAAGTTCAGATCAAAGCCAAATCAGGTTTGCACACAACTTAGGGGGTCCTCTAATGAACCCAAGAATTTAGAACAGTTGCTGAGTCTTCATTAATATTTTGTGAATTTTTTCTTCCCCCATAGGAAATAATGGAGCTGTCAGATTTTGACAGCTGTCAAAAGTTGGGGGGAAAAAATTCACCATAAATTAATGAAAAGTCAGATCAAAGCCAAATTAACGTTTGCATCCGTTTTAGAGGGTGCAGAAGCTAATCCAAGCATTTAAAACCATTTTTGACCCTTGTATGACACATTTAAAATTGCAAAAATTGACTTCGCAAAGCCATTAAAATGTATTGAGTCAGCTTCAATACATTCCAATGGAGGATACATTGTTTCGCTTAGCGATGTTTCCTATGGGTTTTTTCGCTTAACGACGGCAATCCGTTCCAATTGGAACGGATTAACCGGTTTCCAATGCATTCCTATGGGAAATGGTGTTTCGCATAGCGATGGTTTCACATAGCGATGGTTTTTTTGGAACCAATTAACATCGCTATGCGAGGCACCACTGTATTTCCAAGATTCCTGAAGTCCACAATGTCTACTTTGTAGCGTTTTGGTCATGCCCATGAAACAGATATTTTTAGCAAGCTTATTTCCAACTGTTTATCAGTTGCTTAACCTTCACCATCTCAATGTGTGGAGACAGGGCTGAAACTGACCAGAAACATTGCTTGGGAAGGAAGGAAACACACTTCCACACACAGCAGGGGTGAAGGGCGAAATCAGGGCTGAAACTAACCAGAGAACTTGCTTGCCAAGGAGGGAAATAACTGATAGCAGGAGCGGGAGCGGTTGTGGGAGGCAGCCGTGCAAGGCAGTTTACAATGACAGAGACATTCACAAATACCAAAATGCTTACAAATAAAGCTCCTTTATATCCATGCTAAAATAAATGACCCTCTGCAGACACGGTAAAATACCTGACTTCTGATCAAAAGACCCCAGTTCCTGGGCAAAAAAACATAAAAATCTATGCTTCAGTTTGTGTCACATAGCCAGGGGTTTTTTTTAAACTGATTTTATTTAAGAAAACCCCAATTCAATGGTGGTTATTACTGCCAGTATAACTGAAACTCCTGCCCTAAAGCTGGGCACCTGGAATGTATGGACAATGACCCCTGGCTTTTCTGACTATGGCTTTTCTGACAACCTGCAGGAAATAGTCGAGGTGCGCAAGACAGCTGTCATTGATATGGAACTGAATAGACTGCAGATGGACATTGTTGCCCTGCAAGAGACGAGATTGCCAGACTCAGGATCTGTCAAAGAAAAAAACTTCACATTCTTCTGACAGGGAAAACCATCAAATGAGACCAGGGAATATGGTGTTGGCTTTGCGGTCAGAAATACTCTGCTGAGATCCATTGTCCCACCTACTATGGGAAGTGAAAGAATCCTGTCTCTGCAGCTCCACTCATCCATGGGACCAGTCACCCTCATTAGCACATATGAACCAACACTGTCATCCACAACAGAACTGAAAGACAAATTTTACGACGATCTGGCAGCTACTATCAAAAAGTCCCTGACAGAGAGCCACTGTTCATTCTTGGAGACTTTAACGCCAGAGTTGGTGCTGACCACAATTCTTGGCCCACTTGTCTAGGCCGTTCTGGCATTGGAAAGATGAATGAAAACGACCAACGTTTGCTGGGGTTTTGCTGCTATTATGGTCTTTGCGTCACCAACACGTTCTTCAATACGAAGATTCAACACAGAGTTTCTTGGAGACATCTAAGATCCAGGCATTGGCATCAGCTCAATTTGATCCTCACTAGACATTCTAGCCTTCCTAGCATTACGATTCACACACAGCTACCAGAGTGCTGATTGTGATACTGATCACTCCCTGGTGTGTCGTCGTTGTTGTTTAGTCGTTTAGTCGTGTCCGACTCTTCGTGACCCCATGGACCAGAGTAAAACTGCGAACAAAGAGACTGTATCACACAAAAAAGGAAGGAAGACCACGTATTGACATCAGCAAGACTAGTGATCAAAGAAGAGTGGAGAAATTTGCCCAAGTGCTTGAGGAAACCCTTCCAGGCCCTGCTGAGGCAAATGCAGAGAATTAGTGCAGGGAAATTGCCCCAGAGGGAGACCACAGCTGCGATACAAGGATATCTGCAAGCGGGATCTGAAGGCCTTGGAAATGGATCTCAACAGATGGGAAACCCTGACATCTGAGGGTTCAGCCTGGAGGCATGTGGTGCATCATGGCCTCTCCAATTTGAAAAGACCCTCGCCCAGCAGGCTGAGGCAAAGAGGCAGTCACGAAAGCAGCAAAATCAGGGAGCTAGACGGGGTACAGATTGTACTTGTCCTAAGTATGGAAGGGATTGTCACTCCCGAATTGGCCTTCTCAGCCACACTAAACACTGTTCCAAGTCCTCCATGCAGAGCACGATACCATAGTATCTTGAGACTGAAGGATGCCTATGATGAACTGCACTCTCAGAGTCATACTGGTTCAGACTCCCACACTTTTCTGTTCACTTTTTCTCATGTAATTTTCACATTTGCACATTTTTTACTACTCTGGAGCCTCTGGGTTTTGCCTTGATTTTAAGAGAAGCTTTTTTACAGTGGGTTAGAATACTTCTTCTGGGACATTCTACATCTCCCTTGCTGTTTTTTGTTTTGTTTTGTTTTTTTAATTTATTCTTCTCATACAGACACAGACAGGAAGACTCTCTCTCCTCACCCCTCCAGTCACTTCATTATTTTGCATTTTTCCTTCTGATTTTCCCATCTGGATTTTTCTGGATGAATTCTCCTGCACATCCATCTTAATCTTCTGGAACCTGTTGCTTGGAATAGGTAGCCATAATATACAGTATATAAACTATATTTTTCTTCCTCAGTCTTTAGGTCAAATACTGTTAAACAGCTGGGAACATTGTGAATTTTGACTGAAGGGCTGGTGGAAGATTAGGGGGGAAAGTAGTGTTTTATAAAGACCTAATTGTGACTTTTCATTTCATCATTGCAATGCACTGTGTTAGAAACACATTGATTTTCCATTGATTACTTTTATATTGTACCTTCATTTCATGAATCTTATTCCTTGGTTATTTGCCATGATTTAAATAAATCTTCAAATTAATTGGACCTGTGAATTATAACGACTCTTATTTACTTCATTCAGTTCCTAAGAAGCTGTAATAAAGTAATTAGAGAAGCACAAGTAGGGATTTGATAAACAAACAAAGCAATCCCCTCTCTCTGCTGTCCGTCAGCCCAAATACAAACAGTTAGGAGCTTTACTCTTGTCTGTTTCAAAAAGCCCACTTGATTTTAAATAACACAACACAGACATATAAGATTTTAATTGGTTGGGCTGAATCATCAATTAATTAGGTAGCGTAAATTCAGTACTTAAAATGCATTCGGTTTGGTCAGGAAAGAACATAATTTTAAACTGTCAAATAGACAGAAGTATTTATTAAAGAATTAAATCAACATAACTCTAATATAATATAAATAGATATTTGTACAATTTTTTACTCTAAGCAGTTTCCCTCCCCTTCATTGCATTTCTCTAGAAAAATAATTAAACACATTCTCTAAATAAAAAAAAAAAATTATTATCTCACGTCCTTGAATACAGCTGGTAAAGCACAGAAGTTTTTTAGTTGTAGGGATATTTCAGCAACGACTATAAAATCAATCATGTAAATGTTTCTTCAGTCCATCATAAATCTCCATCTTGTCTTCTTCCTCCCAGCAGCAAAAACGAACTCTCTCCTTGCTGTTTTTTAAACTGTCTTTTTATCTAGGGAAACTCCCACTCCCTTCGGCCAGCTATATTTTTTTTTCCAGTTACCAGATAAGCAATGTGCAGAAAAAACTAGGTGAAAGTTCTTGCTGCCTAACTTAATTCCTCACACGCCCCCCGAAATTACACAGAAATTCAGATTAGTCTACTTATCTAATTTATAGTAATTTGATACAAGGAATTAAGAAAATATAAAACATGTTATATATCAAAACTCTACTACAAAAGTATATATGAAATAATGAAACACTACATTCTATGAAATTACATCAGATATCTAAGTCAACGCTCAGTGTTGCATGAGTTTTCTTCTTCATACATTCTAGAAAGACTATCTGCTACTACATTCAATTTTCCTGGAATATGTTGGATATTAAAATCAAAATCTTGTAATGCCAAACTCCATCTTAACAATTTTTGGTTATGAGATTTCATACTTTGTAACCACACTAAAGCTCGGTGATCGGTTTGAAGCGTGAATTTGCGCCCCCATAAATAAGGTCTCAAAAGATTCAATGCCCAAAAAACTGAAAGTGCCTCTTTTTCAGGAATAGCATAGTGTTTCTCGCGTTCCAGAAGTTTTCTAGAGAAATAGGATATCGGATAAAGGTTTCCATCTTCTCCTTGTTGTAATAAAACAGCTCCTAGACCTAATTCAGATGCATCAGTTTGTAATACGAAAGGTTTGTTGAAATCAGGAGATTTCAAAATAGGCGCATCAACAATTTTAGCTTTTAAGGCATCAAAAGCCTTTTGACATTCAGGAGTCCATTTTACTTTGACAGGTTCTCTTTTTCTAGTTAGCTCTGTCAAAGGTGCTGCCAAATTACTAAAATCCGGAATAAATTTTCTGTAGTAGCCAATTAGACCTAGAAACGAGCGTACTTGTTTCTTAGTTTTAGGAATAGGCCAATCATTGATAGCTTGAACTTTTGCTTGTATAGTTTGAATTTCTCCTTGCCCAATCAAATGTCCTAAATACATGACTTTTCCCTGCATCCATTGACATTTACTGGCTTTTACTGTCAGTCCTGCTTGTTGAAGTCTGGACAAAACAGTTTCAATGTGTGTCAAATGAGATTCAAAATCATTACTAAAAATCGCAACATCGTCAAGATAAGCATTAGCATAAGGTAAACCTTGCAAAAGTTTATCAATCATCCTTTGAAATGAAGCACCTGCATTTTTCAAACCAAATGGCATTCTGCGGAACCGGAAAGTTCCCACATGAGTGATGAAAGCGGTCTTATCTCGTGATTCTTCTGCCATATCTAATTGCCAATAAGCATTCTTTAGGTCAAGGATACTTATAAATTTAGCCTTAGCAAGGTGTTCAATCAAATCATCCATTCTAGGCAAAGGGTAAGGATCCGATTTGGTAACACTGTTCAACTTCCTATAATCAACACAAAATCTCACTTCTTCTTGAATTTCACCTGTAGCAGTCTTTTTAGGGACTAGTACCACAGGTGAAGTCCAAGTAGGGCTGATTGCCTCTTCAATAACTCCTAGAGATAACATCTTTTGAATCTCTTGCTCAATTTGTTTAGCATGATTACCAATTGCTCTGTATGGGCTCGACCGTATAGGTTGAGCATCACTATCTGTAGTGATTTCATGACTGACTAAATTTGTGTAACCTGGTTTGTCTGAGAACACATCTTGATGTCGTTCTAGGACCTGGTACAACTGATCCTTCTGATCTTGATTACCTGTTAAGATAATATTATCAGACCAATCACCCGCATCTTGCAATTCTGACAACATATCAATTGGTTCATTGGAAGAATGGAAATACTCAGCATGATATTGAAAAACCATTGCAGATCTATCTTTGTAACGTTTCAGTCTATTGACATGATAAAGAACAGGTTTCTTTTTAGAATCCAGCATTTTAACAAGATAATTAACATCTCCAAATCTTTGAACAATTTCTCCTGGACCTTCCCAGACCACTTCTAACTTAGAAGGTCTGAGCGGGTTCAGTACTAACACCAAATCACCCACTGCAAATTCTCTGTGTCGGGATTTCTTGTCATGATAGTATTTCTGTTCAGCTTGAGCGTTCATCAAGTTGTCTCTAGCTAACTCTTGAACAGCTAAAAGTTTCTCTTGAAGTTGTCGGACGAATTCTGCAACTGGTGCTGAACTAGATTTGACCGCACCTTCCCATTCGGATTTCAGGATATCCAAAGGTCCTTGAAGATTTCTTCCAAATACCAACTCGCTCGGGGAAAATCCACCTAGTGAAGAATGAGCGGAACTTCTATAGGCAAATAAAGCAAAAGGCAAGAGTTCGTCCCAAATGTTCCCATACTCTTGAGTCATCGTCTTGATCATACGAAGTAAAGTCTGTTGACCTCTTTCCACCATTCCGTGTGATTGAGGATGATGAGAAGTACTGAAGCTAAGGGTGATACCACTTATTTCGCAGATTTTCTTCATGAGTTCACTAGTGAAAGCTCCTGCTTGATCGCAAATGATTTTGGATGGAACACCAATACGTGAGCATAAGTCCACGATGATTCTAGCTATGGTGGTAGCTGACAAGTTGCTGATTGCATAAGCTTCAATCCATCTGCTTGCAGAACAAATGAAAGTGATGATGTACTTCTTCTTGGTCTTAGTAGGGATGAATGGTCCTAACACATCCATTTGTAGATACTTGAACACTTGGTCGGGTATCTCCATAACTTGCACTTCAGCCTTGGTTTGGTCTGTTTGGTGTCCTACTCTTTGGCAAACATCACAGGAACCAACATATTCCTTTACGGCTTTGGAAAGACCAGGCCAGTAAAAATGTTGAGAAATTCTCTTGAGTGTCTTTCTCATACCTTGGTGTCCACTGGAAGGATGATCGTGTGCCATTTCAAGAATTCTCAGTCTATAATCTGAGGGCACTACTAACTGTCGCACGGGTTGAGCTGCCATAAAATCCTTGAGATAGTACTCACGGTATAACAGTCCATTTTCTCCCCATAGAAAGTATGCTGACTGTTGGACAGGCTGTTGAGCGTATTCGTTTGCACGGGTTCTTAAAGATGCTAAAGAGGGATCATTAAATTGCTTTTGTCTAAAGTCCTCCGATCCTTTAGGAACGATTTCTTCTATTCCGGCCTCAGTTGTAGTTGAGTCATCAGATTCGGTCTCAAAGAGCTGTTGCGGTGTAGACTCTTCTCCTTGAATATCATCAGGAGTAGGCTCTTCCTCTGGAATATCATCTGGAAATACTTGATCTTGTTCATATTCTGAATCTTGTTCCTCATCTGGCTCATAACTTTGATCTGGCTCCTCCTCTTCTGGTTCTAAGTCTAGTTCTTCTATTGGTTCAACTTCTCGCATCTTCTTGCTCTGGGATCGGGTAACTACTTGAATTACAGGTGGACCTTGGGTTTGTATTTCGTCCAACACAGCGAGATCATTTCCTAGAAGAAAGTCAGGTTTCCCCTCATGGGTCAAAATATGTTTTACTCCAGTCCAGGACTTGTATGTAATTTTCAGATACGCGACAGGAATATGTTTTAGCTCATCTCCTTCGCTTGCATAGGTTCTTATGGGGCATCTCAAGTTATACAAGACCAAAGCTGGATCAAGAAACTGACGGCTTATTGAAGAAAGTTCAGCTCCAGAATCTCTGAAAGCACATAAAGCTACATCTCCGGATGGTGTATGCAAGAAAACAGTCTCGGTGAACTTCCTTATAGTCCAGTTCCTTTGGTAATCTGGTATTATGGTGTCAGGATCTAAAATAGAGTATTTTTGTCCATCAGCAGTTTCTCCGATGTAGTCTGAGGTTACAGAATCCATTCGTAAGTTCAAAACACGAGGTACACCATAATTAACGTTGGCTTGAGCCCCATTAGCTTGAGTTGAGGTTCTAGTTGCTCTTCCACCCTCTTGACTATGTGAATGTCGAATGCTTGACTGGAAGGGTACTGATGATGTAGTACTGTGAATATGGTCTTGAACAGTTCCTATTGACTCTATACTCGTATAAGCCATCTTAGGAGCACTAGGTCTGCCTTTGGGTTGTACTGGAGCAGATGTTCTTCTCCCAGGCTCTTTCTCTTGTTTAACCGGAATGTTTAACTTCGGACAGTCTCTTCTCAAATGAGAACCACCACACTCGAAACATTTGAGAGGTGGTCTTGTCTGTCCCGGAGCTATACTCTTACGTGTATCTTCTGTCCTTCGTCTGGGATCTTGCTCAAAAGACTCTCTAGTTAGAAATGAACTCTGTTTCCTGGGGAACACTGGTGCAGTCTTCGGCCTAACCGTCGGGTCAGGTCGTTTGAAGGAAAGTAACTCATCGGTTCTTAAGGCCAATTCTTGCAGATCCTTGAACCTCTTCTGCATCAAGACACTTCTGATCTCTGCAGGTACTAAAGAAAGAAAATGTTCTTGGTACATCAGTGTTCTCATGTCTTGGAAAGTACTGGCGCCTACTGAGTCTAGCCATTGATCCCCAAGTTTTTCTAATCTATCAGCCATTGCAGAGTAGCACTCATTAGGTTGTTTTTTCAGTTTCCTGAAATTTTGTCTCAAAATTTCTGGAGTGTATCCAAATTTTCGTTTGATATATTCACGAAAAATCTCCCACTCGACGTCCTCATTAGGTACAGTTGCCACAATCTCAGCAAGAAGTCCACTACATTGTGTACGAATCAAAGGTATGTACCATTTCTGAGGGATCTTCAAATCTTGGCAAACTTTCTCATACAAAGATAGGAATGATAAAACGTCCATACCCTCGTGATAAAAAGGTAGGTTATTTCTGTTCACACTGGCAATCGATTTGTCATATTCCTCTTTTCGCTTCCTTTCCTTTTCCATTTGCTGGAGTTTTGCTTCTCTGTACTGTTTGGACAACCTTAACTCCAATTCTCTGATTCTCTTCTCTTGATTTTGGTTAGCAATAAAACTAGCAAACATCTTGGATAGTTTGTCAATTGGGTCTAATTCTTCATCCAGTTGGGATGCTGCTGCTGCTGCTGCTGCTGCTTCTTCATCATCTAACCTTACTTCTTCTCCTCTTTGGTCTTCCTCTAAATTGGTATGCCTGGGTCTTGGGCGCACAACGATGTCTTCAATAGCTTGATCTTCTTGAACTCCAGCCATCATCTCACTTAGTTGCAACCGTCTGCTTACTGGAGATAGATGAGCTGCACTTTCTGTATCAGCTTCGTAAGAATCTGAAATGTCATGCTGCAATAATGTCTGAAGACCACCAGGTGTCACTTCGACATCTCCTCGGAGCAATGTACCCCGTAGACCACGAGATGTCGCCCTTCTCCTTCTCTCTGATGCCAAAAAAGATGCAAAACTGTCCATGTGCTTTAAAAATGAAATTAGCACATAGGGAAAAAAAAATCACTGCAGAAATGCTTGTGAAGTTCAAGGAATTCACTCAGAGAAAAATGTACATTTAATAAGCCAATTTAACTTTAAAAACGTTCTTTCCTACCAAACTCCTGCATGGCTAATGTTTTTATCAAAGAAAACCCATTAGCTTTTCACTTACTCACACAGCTCTGCTTTAAGCAGACACTGCTTTTAATGCCATAAATCAAATATATAGTAGGCTAACGTCTTACTTTTACGATTGTTGCCTAGCTATAAATCTTCAAACTGTTGCCAGCAAAAATAAACAAAGCACGTGTTTCATGACACCGCTGCCACCATATAACGACTCTTATTTACTTCATTCAGTTCCTAAGAAGCTGTAATAAAGTAATTAGAGAAGCACAAGTAGGGATTTGATAAACTAACAAAGCAATCCCCTCTCTCTGCTGTCCGTCAGCCCAAATACAAACAGTTAGGAGCTTTACTCTTGTCTGTTTCAAAAAGCCCACTTGATTTTAAATAACACAACACAGACATATAAGATTTTAATTGGTTGGGCTGAATCATCAATTAATTAGGTAGCGTAAATTCAGTACTTAAAATGCATTCGGTTTGGTCAGGAAAGAACATAATTTTAAACTGTCAAATAGACAGAAGTATTTATTAAAGAATTAAATCAACATAACTCTAATGTAATATAAATAGATATTTGTACAATTTTTTACTCTAAGCAGTTTCCCTCCCCTTCATTGCATTTCTCTAGAAAAATAATTAAACACATTCTCTAAATAAAAAAAAAAATTATTATCTCACGTCCTTGAATACAGCTGGTAAAGCACAGAAGTTTTTTAGTTGTAGGGATATTTCAGCAACGACTATAAAATCAATCATGTAAATGTTTCTTCAGTCCATCATAAATCTCCATCTTGTCTTCTTCCTCCCAGCAGCAAAAACGAACTCTCTCCTTGCTGTTTTTTAAACTGTCTTTTTATCTAGGGAAACTCCCACTCCCTTCGGCCAGCTATATTTTTTTTTCCAGTTACCAGATAAGCAATGTGCAGAAAAAACTAGGTGAAAGTTCTTGCTGCCTAACTTAATTCCTCACATGAATAGCCTCAGATCCTCTCTGGCTACATCTCTCACCCCCTGGGGCAAAGAAAGAACCTCATTTTCACCTCATACCCAGAAAACCTCAATAAGGGTAACCATAAGTTGGAATCAGCTTAATGGTACATATTTTTTAGTTATGTAAATCTGTATTAGACATTAAATAGAGACATTTAAGATAACAGCATAGCAGGGGAACTATGTGACATTTAAATTTTACTCTTACCTATTTCATTGTATTTGTTCTCATCAATATATACAAAGTAATTCTAGTCACATCCCTTAAGATAGTGTAGATTGCAAGGACACATTTCAATATTTTTCTTTGAACACCATAATGGGTCCTGCCATAAAATGCATGCCAGCAGGGCAACCCAGCTTGTGCCAAAGCTTTTCAAATACCTGGAAAGCAACAAGAACCTGTTCATTTTATGAGCCTTTTTTTGAATTCCATGATTTTCTCTCCAAAGTCATGATAGGAAAACCGCAGCAAGGGGGTTTATGGTAGAAATGAGTCCAGGAGTCTTCTTACTCATGAACGTCTTACACTGAACATGATCTTGATTCGGAGATGCAGCAGAACATCCTGTTTTGGGATGCCAACTATGCCATGTCTTGAGGGAAGATTCTTGGGGAGTTTAATGATGCTAGAGTCTTTCGTCTTCAAATAAAAAAGTAATTATCCAACTGTTAAAACCCCATAAAAAAGCCCATGAACAATGATTAAACAAGGAAGTAGAAAAGGATTGCTTGTTTCATGATCATCTGCATATGTATAATAACTGCTGCTGCAAGGTACAGATAATCGGCATTAAAGCAGAGGCAAGCATGTAGCATATGCTTCTCATCAGCAAAATGAAGAGACATTCTGATGAGGTGTATTATGTAGCGGTCAATGATATCCATGCCAGTCACAGTAACAGAAAGGATTATAATTTTTTCACTATCATCCACTCCTCGTTGATCACTGGCGCAGAAGCCACACATTCTTAGATCTTCCATAATTGATCCCCATCACAAACAAAACAGCATGTGAACTCTGATTCACAGTGTGATTGCGGTAGGGAAAGATGTTAAAAACTCCACCCAAACACACCATGGTCCTAAAGCATTCACACAAAGGCTAAAGACATGAATCATGTCACATTCAGTTGTGGTGCTGAGATCAACACCTTGTAGGTTGTAGGATATTCCAAAGAATGAAGAGATATCCTGGTGAGGTTTTTTTTTTATACACTGGTCAGTGATGTGGATAAAAAATATCAGAGTGGGTCAAAACATCATAAGTTTAATGGTACTGGAGTCTATAAATCAGCCAGAATCCTGGTTACACACATGGCCATGGAAATAGTTTTGGAAGAAGTAGCAAACATATAAGGCAAAATGGATTTTGTTTGATATGATCATGTAAGGGTGTTTTTTTTCTTCTTTGGCAGATTCTTTGTTATGTACCTGAAGCCAGTTATTAAGAGATCAGAGTTATTGGTTGGATACTCCTGTGTGTGACAGGAAGCCAACAACAGGGGAAAACATCACAGTGAGACAGACGTGGGCCTTACATGCATGTGTCTGTTCTGCCTCTGTGCTGCTGTGTATCTGCAATAACAGTCTATGAACTTATGCTGCACTACCATGCACTAATAATTATTTATATATGCAATTTATATATAAACTTAGTGGCAACTCACTACTCTGGACAATAAATACAAAACAACAACAACAGCAACAACATAAAACCCCAAACTCTCATTTTCATAAACAACAATACCACTTAATAACACAGTATAAGAAACAAAATAACTCATAAAGTGACATCCAGATATAAGTTTGGAAATCAATCCCTCAGAGGTAGTATGTTTTTAAAAGTTTTATTTATAGAATTTTGCCTTTACAGTTTTTCTAAAGATACAAAGGGAGGGTGCCTTCTGTAGAGACGGGGGCCGCTATCATGGAGGCCTAATTGCTAGTTGACAATCTTTTGACCTCTCTTGGTGTGGCCACTCCACATTTTCTTTTGTGAAAAACTCACATGGTGAGGTGTTTTTTTCTCCTTAAAAATGTGTATTGACGGAGAGGAAATCCCTGGTATTTTTCACGAAAGCCTTGTATTGGGTGCAAATGTACAAACATTTTGCACAACATTCAAGTTCTTCTGTGCAAAAACATTTTTCCTCCAGTGCTGTTCCTGTTTGTTTATTTTTAATACTGGTTATTTCATTTGTATGTAGGAGCAAAAGGAAAAAAAATCATGATGGTTTACCATCACAACATGATAAAATACCTTTCTTCATTCAGGGTGAGGGGGGAGTGAGTATTTGTGATATCCTTAGTCAGGATACCATGAAGTGCATATAGGTAGCTGCTTAAGGGGACGTATGTCAGGTACTGGTCTAGAAGAGACGGCGGTGGCGGCTGCATCTACCGCTATTCCACTGTAGGACAGAGTTGTGTATTCCAGTCAGTTTCCCCATAAGCCAGCATGCTGCCCTCAGGTGGGGTGCAGGATGTGTTGAGGTTACAGTGCCACTGTCATGAGTGGAAAGGGTGGTGCTTGTATTTCACCTTAGGCCATAAATGGGTCAGTTATAGCTTATATCTCAAGTTTAAGAAAAGAGTGGACATGTCTTGAGTTTGCAAGACCTGAGTAGGGCTGTTGAGGACAAGATATTTTGGAGAGAGCTCATTCTTGGTTGGGGTCACTGTAAGTCAGAGGCAACTTGGTGGTAAAGAACAGCAGCAACAACAACAACAGCCAAACCTGAAGACCTCTTAACCATACAAGATTACTTAGAAGAAGAGAAAGAAGGTGGCAGAGATTAAAAACAAAAAACAAATACATAAATTGCCTGGGGGAAGAGGGAATAAATAAATAGAGCGAATCCTGTGCTAAGCTTTCTTAACTTGGGTGGCAATCCCAGTGACTAACATACTGCTAGTGTTGCCTCTTCTGAGGCCCAAGAGCTGGACTAATTCCCATTTTTGATTCTGCACAAACCTTTTCTTAAAATCAGAAGGGGGTTGAGAATAAAAGCGACATAAATAAAATCTTTTGCTGTTTTCATAACCACCTTGGATAAAAGAATCCTTTTGTACTGGAAGGTAGCTTTCCAACAACAATTCATTCCTAAAGCAAGCAGGGTGTGGTGTGGCGGTGTGTCCCATGGAGCAAGCATTATTTTTCTATGGTGCTTTCAATGTCACATATCTGGAAAGGCCTTTAGTGTCCACTCAGGAAGGGAGAAAACTAGTGTTGGCAATTTTTTCCCTTCACCATAACTATTAAATACTCCAAGGGCATCTTTTAAGGTTAGATACTGCAACTTTGTTTATTCATTGTATTGTAACATTTGGATGCTTGTCCAGAGCAGGGTTGCCTATTATGGTCATACGTAGGTATGACAGACTAGAATTTGGTCTACACGTGTGTGTGTGTGTGTGTGTGTGTGTATTGTGCACGGAAGGTCTTCTTCCTTCTCTATAACATAGCCAAGAGTGTAGTAACACCCCTGTCTAGTATCTCTCAGTGATGAGACTTTATGTCTAGCAACATCTGGAGGGCTAAACATTCTACTGCTAATTTCTTAATTACCTTCAGAGTCCAAGATATAAAACCGAGATTCCATTTTTATGCCACCTGATTAGCTATGGCCATGTTATGATAATAAATCCTGGCTATTACCGGGGTTTGTTTTTTGTTTGTTTGTTTGTTTGTTTGTTTGTTTTAAAGGACCTAATAGCAAATAAGAGAAAGCTTTTGCTGGCAAGAGTAGCCAATACAGAACTAGAGGAACACAAGAGTATAAGAAGAACCAATACTGGATCACATCAAAGACTGCTCTAGTTGTGTGTTCTGTTGCCACATTGGCCAACCAGATGCTTCTGGAAAGCTGACAAAGAGATCATGAGGACTATGTACATCTGCTCCTCAGCAACTAGTAGGAATACAATTTCTGTTATTGGAGGAAAGAAACGGTCTGACTTTGTATGATTAACTACCACCCTGGAATTTAGTTCCTGGTGAAGAGAGGATAGGATGGGGAAGGAGCTCAAAGATAGCCACCTACAATAATTAAATAGAACTTGCACAGACAGCAGAAGCATACATCTGAAGCAAACAACATGTGTCCTGCTGGTGAGCTCCCAAAGACATCTTATACATTCGAGCAGAATAAGGAACTCTTCGGTCCTCCAGCCACTTCAGACTGAAAATGTCAGCTCATTGCACAGACTTCAATTAATCTTTGTCCGCTCAGCAATCATCCCACTGTCCTTCTCCACCTGGTTAGCCTCTTCATCTGACCTACCAAACATGGATGGACTCTGTCCATAACCTGCTAAGTTCTGCCCAAGCTCATCTTCCTCCCTGACCAGTGAGCCTCTGCTTTCTATCCTTTATTGGAGGCAGGATTTTTTTTTCTAATTAACTAATTGGTAATACTGTACTGCACTTTTGCCCATCATTTTACTTGTGCATGGAGTTTCATGCATTATCCCTTGCAGGCTTGCTTTTGCCAAGATTGAACAGTGGGAAGCGGCGCTGCTATAGCTAGACAGAATCAGAGAAACCACAGCAAAAGCAACTGGCTTTGTGGCACAAGCTTTACTGCCAAGATTACAACACATGACAATCCCAATACAGTATGTTGGAAAACTGATCACAAGGATTAAGTATTGAAAGTCTGTATTTCATGCCAAGGGCAAGCATTGCTCTATAACAAAGCACTGGCAGAATCATCCTGCTTCAATGTTCTTATTTTAACTTACTTTTTACAAGAACAAGTACCATTTGGGGCCAGTCTGTTTAGCCTCATCAGGACTAGCATGTTGGTCATGATGATCGGAAGCGATCATTCATTTTTTAAATCACATTAAAAGGATTGACTGTATCACTTCTGTCATAGAATGGCCATAGCTAATCAGGTGGAATAAAAATGGAATCACGGTTTTATATCTTGGACTCTGAAAGTAATTAAGAAATTAGCAGTAGAATGTTTAGCCCTCCAGATGTTGCTAGACATAAAGTCTCATCACTGAGAGATACTAGACAGGGGTGTTACTACACTCTTGGCTATCTTATAGAGAAGGAAGAATGCTGTAGATGTATCATCATCTAAACCATAACTTTATGCTGATTAACTTTTCATGAGAAAGTAATAGTCCCCTCCCCCCAAAAATAAACTTGGCAAGTTTTGTAGTTAGAAAAGAACATGGGTTATTCCATAGTCTCTTTAAAATATTTGAGTGTCAGTCTTTTATTTTTTATTTTTTTGGACTTATATACCGCCCCATAGCGCTACAAGCACTCTCTGGGTGGTTTACAATTTAATTATACAGGCTACACATTGCCCCCCCCCAGCAAGCTGGGTACTCATTTTACCAACCTCGGAAGGATAGAAGGCTGAGTCAACCTTGAGCTGGCTACCTGGGATTTGAACCCCAGGTCGTGAGCACAGTTTTAGCTGCAGTACAGCGTTTTAACCACTGCACCACGAGGCTCTTAATGCTGAAGGGTAGCAATGGGTTTGTTTTACCAGTGACCAGTCAGGTTAATGATGGGTATGTCCTTCCAGTCCACGGTGACTAGATTTTTCCTTTGAATTTACAGTTGTATTTTTGGTGTTTGCTTCAAATCTAAAGGGAGGCAAGGGGGCAGTATTGATAAGTTTGGAAGCAAAATGTGAGAAGATACTTCATGGAGCACAAACTGTAGTGAAATAAAGAGCATTCTCTGGTTAATCATCATCATCATCTTAGAACTGCTTCTCTCACTGTTAGAATGATATGGAAAGCTTCACTTGCCGGTTTTCTGCACATCGTGGTGGCGTTAAAGT
Organism: Pogona vitticeps; assembly: GCF_051106095.1. Lineage (NCBI taxonomy): Eukaryota > Metazoa > Chordata > Lepidosauria > Squamata > Agamidae > Pogona > Pogona vitticeps. The sequence goes on from NC_135785.1 coordinate 110,806,624, forward strand.
CCTAGGAGCCATGCCTGTTGGGAAACGTAACAGAGAAACAGATGGGAAAGCACATGTGCTGTGAAACTCAGCAGGAAATAAGCAAGACAGATTTGGAAAGTGGGAGCACTATTAGGGATTCTAGAACTACAGCATCATTCTTGGGGACCTTAAATTTTGAATCCAGAATTTCACACCTGAGTCCACTATGGACTCAAGGATTGCTACTAGAGAGGAACACAAAGCACCTTCTGTCATGTCATCTAAGTCACTGATGCAGCACCACAGGTGCTGTGAATTCGCTTTCCCCACCCACCCTGGCTGGCTCCCCCACTGACCTGCCATGGTGCAACTCCTTCCCTCCCTGTTGCACAATCTTCCATTCTGGCATGAACACAGAATTCCCTTCTCTGCCTCCTCTACCAGCTGCCCACTCAGACAAGGAGGTGGGGCAGGCATTCCTGCAGCACAGCCTGTGTGGGGGCAGCTTCTGGAGGCAGTGGAGAAGGGAAGTCTTGGCTCCCGCCCAGACTGGAAGATCTTGCAACAGGGAGGGAAGAAGCAGCATGTGCCAGCAGGACACTGGGGGAAGCCAGCTTCGGGTAGGGGGGGAGTGAATGCATGGCACCTACGCTGCCACGCTGATGACTCAGATGACATGCGTAGCACAAAGTGCTTTGTGCCAGTCTCTAATGTGCCAGTCTCTGTTGAGGGAATGTGCGTCTGTGTCTTTATCTTTTCTTCAGCAGAATAAAGCGCAGATAAACGAACACAACAGATTCTTCTTTCTTGCAGTGTATTTACAAAATATATAACAAAATATACATACATACAGCACTTCAATAGCTCAGTATTCAAACCAGCAGCATGACAAGCAGACATCAATGTACAGGAGAAGGGAAGACTGTACAGTGTTCATTTCTTATATACAATCCTGGTATCAGTCTTGTCCAATCCCGTCTGAGGTGATTTCATGAACACAGGCGTGGCAGTTTTCATATTGCAGTAGGTTGCATCAGCCAGGGATGGAGGAATGATGTCATCTTATTCTTGCTCTGCACACATACATATTATGTTCAGGCTATATAAAAATTATATACCTTAACACTCCTCCTAATTTTTAAATTTCCTGAACCCATTACACATTCCTAATATATTTATACACCTTTCATGCTTCTGAACACATAACGGTTTAGTCAATATATCTGCAATATTTTCTTCAGTTTTGCAATATTCTAATTCAATTAGCTTTTCTTTTACAGCTTCCCTTACGTTATGATATTTAATATCAACATGTTTGCTTCTGTTTTTTACTCTATCTGTTTCGGCCATTTGTATACATGTGGTATTATCTTCCATTACTTTTATTGCATCATCTGTTTTACACTTTAAGTCTTTTGTTAATTGTTTGTACCAAGTTAATTCAGAACATAAATCTGACAATGCAGCAAACTCTGCTTCAGAAGTTGAAATTGCCACAGAATTTTGCTTTCGTGATTTCCAACCAATTATATTATTTCCAAATTTTATGACAAATCCAGTCATAGATTTTCTATCTTTTTCATCGTTGGCCCAGTCACTATCCACATAAGCTGACAGTTTTAGATTTGTTGATGGTTGCAAAGTTAGATGATAATTATATGTTCCCTTTAGATATCTAAAAATCCTTTTTAATCCTTGCCAGTGTTTTTCACTAGGTTTTTCTATATATCTACTGAGTATGTTTACTGATGCCGCTATATCCGGGCACGTCCAGTTCGCTAGGTACATTAAACTCCCTATTGCTGAGTGATATAATTCTTTGTTTTCAAAATCTTTACTTATTTCATCTTCCTTTTGAAAATCCACTGTCATGGGAGTACTCACATTCTTGCACTCTCCCATACAATATTTTTCTAACATTTGTTTTATTTTGTGTTCTTGACTTAATTCAAGCCCATGTTCTGTTTTCTTTATTTGTACACCCAGGTAATTTTGTATTGGTCCTAGATTTTTAAATTTGAATTCCTTTTTTAATTGTTTTTTCAAACAACTCTACTTGGCTCTGATCTTTTGCTATAAAACACAGGTCATCAACATACGCCAGAAGTATATTTAGATTATTTCCAACTTTCTTGGTATACAAACAAGGGTCTGCTAGACCGTTCTTGTATCCTAGTTTCATCAAAACTTGGTGTAAACAGTCATTCCAATTTTTAGCAGATTGTTTTAAACCATAAATTGCCTTGTTTAGCCTGTATACTAGTTCTGGCTTAGTACCCTCAAAACCTGGAGCTTTTGTCATATATAACTCTTCCTTTAAATCTGCGTTTAAGTATGCAGTTGTTATATCATAGTGATAAATTAGGTAATTTTTACTGGTAGCAAAGGCAAGCGTTGCTCTCAATGTCTCGGACCTGACTGTCGGAGAAAATACCTCATCATAATGTATAAACTTTTTCTGTGTAAAACCTTGTGCAACCAATCTCGCTTTATATCTGTAGTTTCCATCATTTTGCAATTTTCTTTTGAACACCCACTTACTACCTATTACCTTATGCTCTGCTGGTAGTTTGGTTTCAGTGAACACTTGATGTTCCTCCATGAACTTCATCTCCTCCTCCATGGCCTCTAACCACTTATTCTTCTCATAATCAGGAAGCTTCAAAACATCCTTATAGTTTCTGGGTTCAATATAAACATTGCACACTGTTATACCACCCACTCCATATCTTTTGGGTGGCACACCTTTATTTTCCCTCTGGGACCTTCTGGGACCATGTGTTTTTGTGTGTGTTTCTATCTGACTACTTGTGTGTGCTTCCTCTTCTTCGTGTTCTTCCTCATCACTATCTTCTATTCCTTCTTCTTCTTCTTCTTCTTCTTCTTCTTCTTCTTCTTCTTCTTCTTCTTCTTCTTCTTCTTCTTCTTCTTCTTCTTCTTCTTCTTCTTCTTCTTCTTCTTCATTATCACAGGACTCCATGCATTGCTTCTGTGTTTCTGTCTGTCTTAATTGACTTTTTCTTTCGTGTAGAGGGATGTATAACTGTGAGTTTGCGTGTATTTGGTCCCAGTTTTTCCCTTCATTAAAACTGGCTGACCTAGAGATTATTACGCTTTTATCCCCATCAAAAAAACGGTATGCCTTTGAATTGGGTTCATACCCCACAAATGTCATTTTTCTTGTTTTATTTTTACCTTTTCTTCTGAGCTGTTTCGGGATATGCACCCATGCCGTGCATCCAAACACCCTCAAATATTTTAAACATGGTTTCTTACCGTATAACATGAAATATGGTGTGTCATCTATCGAGGAAGAATAAATTCTGTTAATCAAAAAATTAGAAGTTAGAATCGCTTCACTCCACAGACCGTGACACAACCCAGAGTCTGCCAATAATGCATTTTTCATCTCTTGTAATACTCTGTTCCGTCTTTCAGCAACACCATTCTGAAATGGGCTATATGGGCTTGTTTTTCTATGTCTAATTCCCAGACTTTCTAACCATCTTTGAAACCTAGTGTTTGTAAACTCTGTACCACGATCCGTTTGCAACTGTGCCACCTTGTGGCCAAATCTCCTCTCTACAGAAAACAACCATTTTTTAAATGTTTCAAACACTTCTGTTTTGGATTTTAGTGTATAACAATAAGAAAACCTTGTAAAGTCATCCACTAGAACCATTGCAAATTTCGCTCCTCCTAATGATGGAGGAAATGGTCCCATTAAATCTGCATGAACTAATTCAAATGGCCTGGTTGTGATTCTGTCACTTTTCTTCCCTTTTGGGGCCACATTCATTTTGCTTCTTTTACAGACATCACAGTCCAAGTAATTTTTGCATTCCTTTATGTTTATATCCCTAGCCAAATTTTCCATCTTCTGTAATGATCTAAAATTTACATGACCCAGCCTCCTATGCAGTAAATGTATACAGTTATCATGTTGTGGTTTGTTTGTATGTATCATGTGTGTACTTTCATGTGTCTGGCTCTTTAACATGTACAGATTGTTTTCTTGCTTCACTTTTGCAAATATTTTATCATTTTTCTTAATTATACACTCCTGTTTCTCAAAAGTGACAGTGAACCCTTGTTCAGTCAGCGCTGATACACTTATTATATTAAACGACAATTCAGGAGCGTAAAATACCCCACTTATCTCAGTTTTCAACGAAGGAATGTAAACAGTTCCTTGTCCTTCGACGGCCGTCTCTTGTGAATTTGCCATCATCACACTTCTGAGGCTGGTTTCATCTAGAAGACAAAACAAATCTCTATTATTAGTCAAATGCCCTACAGCGCCAGAGTCGATCAGCCACTCCACTGCTTTTGTCTTGCCGGGAACCTTGTCTCTCGTTCCTCTGGTAACCAAGGAGACCGGCCTCTTGTCGTCTCTTTGTTGAAACCGTTTGGAGACTTTGTTTCTGTAGTCTCTGTTGCTTGGAAGACTTCCGCTTTTGTCACAGTTCCGTTGCAGGTGATTGGTGGATCCACAGAGGAAACAGGCTTTCGTCATCATCACTCTTCCTCTTTGTTCTTCGTCCGTCTGCCTCCTGGGCACGCTGCCATCAGAGTATCTCTGTCTCTCGCGGTCAGCACGCACGTGGCTTGTTTTTTTTGTTCAGCATTCTTTGTTTTAAATGCTGTTCCTCCTGCAAAATTCGGTTCGTCACATATTCTTCTGAAAGCTCCGTTTCTGGCATGCTTTCCAAACTTGTTACCAGCATGGAGTAATCATCATTCAGAGAACTTAGCAAAATATACACAGGCTGTTCCTCAGGGAAAACAATGTTCATTAATTGCAGTTGATTAAACATGTCCTTCATATTCTTTAAGTGTTCCGAAGCACACTCTTCCAATTTCATCCTGCATTGGAACAATCTCCTGGTAAGAGAAATCTTTGTGCCTGTCGTCTCCCTCTGATAAATGCCTTTTAATTTATCCCAAACGGCTTTTGCTGTTGTCAGTCCTTGAATGTGGGTCAGAAGGGAGTCTTCAATGGCCAAAATGATCGTGGCTAAAGCCCTCTCATGCTCTGCCTCTTCCTCCTCATTGGGCTGCGCTGGGGGGTCTCTAACATAACGCCACAGGGCTTCCTTCCTTAGCAACATCTCGACTTTAACTGCCCATGTCCTATAATTATTTTCATTCAGTCTATTTATGGCCAGGCCACCTATATTTCCTCCCGTGCTGTATGCCATCCTTGCAGCTCTCTGTATCCTTCCCTTCCCCGGGTTTACAGACGAACTGTTTTCTGTCTCACTATCACTGCTGCTTAGGGTCTCCTCTTTCATTTACTCACCACCTCCTGTTTTCAGCGCAGCAGGAGCGTACTGGGCCCATAACCTCTGTTGAGGGAATGTGCGTCTGTGTCTTTATCTTTTCTTCAGCAGAATAAAGCGCAGATAAACGAACACAACAGATTCTTCTTTCTTGCAGTGTATTTACAAAATATATAACAAAATATACATACATACAGCACTTCAATAGCTCAGTATTCAAACCAGCAGCATGACAAGCAGACATCAATGTACAGGAGAAGGGAAGACTGTACAGTGTTCATTTCTTATATACAATCCTGGTATCAGTCTTGTCCAATCCCGTCTGAGGTGATTTCATGAACACAGGCGTGGCAGTTTTCATATTGCAGTAGGTTGCATCAGCCAGGGATGGAGGAATGATGTCATCTTATTCTTGCTCTGCACACATACATATTATGTTCAGGCTATATAAAAATTATATACCTTAACAGTCTCTAAAGTGGCAAAAGGTCACATAAGGAGGCTGTCCCTCTCCTCTTCCTTGTCTTGGCCAGAACACCAGAATCGCCTGCCTTCTGTATTTCACGATCCAGCTTGCACCTTCAACTGGAAAAAGACAACTGGGTGTTGGATTGGAATCACACATAGGCCAGGGCAGATGATGAGTGTGAACTAGGCGGAATGAGGAGGCCCCAAAGCCCAAGGGTTTGAGCACATGGCACAGGTTACCTGAGTGCCAGGACCCCAACAAGTTAAATTGTCAAAGTAATTTGTAGAGTTAAAGTTCTGACCCAACAGTTACTTTTTAAAAGAGAGAGAAGCCTTGTCTCTCTTTCTCCGTACTTACAAATCAGACATTCAAAATAGGGCTGGAGTCACCAACCATCCCTCTCAATACAATCACAGTAGCACATAAAGCTTTTCATGACGGGATGCAAGTATTAGGAAAGAGCTTTCGAGCAAAGTTAGGTTGCAGTGAAAAGGAAGGGAGTAAGCTCCCCAACCCCAGCCAGTGTGGTATAATAATGGATAGAATGGATAGATTTGGACTGTGAAGACCTGGTTTCAAACCCCTGCTTTGCCGTGGAAACTCACTAGAAGCCCTATGAACTGAAAAGCCCTATGAAGATCACCATAACTTGCATTTGACATCAGGGCATGCAACAAAATGAGGGATAGGGCAAGGGAACAGGGCAAGCTTAGTGGGCTGGATTGTGGCCATCTTGTAGGCTAGCTTAGGCCTGTGCGCCAGAAGTTCCCACTATCTGCTCTCTAGCCATTTAGTACCTAGGCGTCTGACAAATTATGTCTAACAATGTCAAGCATGTGATTTTAAAATAAAATAATTTGATTAAATCTGACCTGCAATTCACTGCACAAGATCATAGCATCAAAATTATTCTTTGGTCCTCCCAAGAGCTCTTCTATCTGCGTTGCTGCAGCTTGCTTCAATTATGTTAGTGGACATGACTTTGAAGGACTGTTCTGCCTCACTGCTCGGCAATAATCATCCCCAGGCTGTCCAGGATGAAGGGAGCCTTGATGGCCCACAAAATCAGATTCTAATTTTTTAAATAAACCTGACCTCTGTCCCAAAAAATGCACTTCTCTTTTTCTGGGTAACCTATTGGGAGAAGGTATTAAACCTAACAGTCCTAAAAATGTCCACAAGGAATTTTCACTAGGAGAATTTTGAGCCTTGCTACTAGCTTTGGAAGCGCTTTCTGTTTTCCTGAATGCTGGAATCAAAGGTCCTAGGTATGCTTCTAAAATTTTTAAAATAAAATAAATGTTTTTCAAAGTACAGGTAGTGCTAATTTTGGATTTTTCATATGGTTGTTTTGCACGAATGGTTGACCCTTACACATATACTTGGTTTAATTGTATACATGTGTATTCATTTGACACACAGATCTAGCTGAAGTGAACATCATAGAGGGCAAGGTTATGTGGATATAGAACAGAGGAGAATATGTACTCATTCATTTTATTTTTTAAAAAGGGCTTTAAAAAGCGGCCATACTATTAACAGAATAAGATATGCTGTCTTGTTCATTTTTTTACTATGCTATATAAGCTGTCTTTTGAGTGTATGTAGCCAACAGACAGTTTACAATATTGCAAAATAAAATGCAACTTCCACTAAATTTCAATTAAAATACCATTAATTCTTTCTTAAAACTACAGGACTGACTTCATGGTGCATGGTTCAAAAGCATTATGAGAGATATAACATGATCTAAATCTGACCTAAGAAATCTTTTTTTAAAAAATCAAGGATCACAGTCCTTTCACAACCATTTAAAAGTCTCTTCCCATTCAGAAAGAAATCTCCCAGTTTGCACTGGAGCAGGAACAGGAAATTTGGGTGAAGCTAAACCTAGCTGGATCTAAAAACTTTCCTGCTGAGGTTTTTTTTCTACAGTTGAGCCACATTCAGGTTTCTGCTTGATCTGGTAGAATTCTAAGAATGGAGATTTATGGGATTTGTAGTTCAGAAAAATCCAATCCCTAGAAACCAGGAATAAAATGATTTATTTAAAATGTAGTGCTGGAGGAGAGCTTTGTGGATGCCCTGGACTGTCAGAAAGACAAACAAATGGGTCCTAGGTTAAATCAAGCCTGAACTATCACTAGAGGCAAAACCGTTGAGGTTGACACTATCCTAATTTGGGCACATAATGAAAAGGCAGGATACTCTGGAAAAGACAATAATGCTGGAAAAGGTGGAAGGCAGCAGGAAAACAGGAAGACCAAATACAAGATGGTCTGACTCTCTAAAAGAAGCCACAGGCTTGAGTTTACAAGAGCTGATCAGGGCAGTCGAGGACAGGATATTTTGGAGATCATTCATTCTTAGGGCTGCTGTGAGTCAGAGGCAACTTGACAGCACGCAACAACAAAGAGACCAGTCTAGCATCTAAAGGAAATTTGGGTGAAAGCCATATCAATGTTTCCTACCTTTTTTCTAATTCAGGGGTGTGCAATGTATGCTTCACAGACTGCATGTGTCCCTGCCCTTTTGTGTGTGTGTGGCCCTGCTGCCCCTCCCACTCAGTTGTTGCAGTTGCATTTGCTAATGCAGAAGTAACAAAATAATCCCACAGTGTCTCTTTAAAACAAGGTTTGCAGGGAGCCCTCACCTTGGAGTTTTTGCACTCTGTCATCCACAAGCCTCCTGGAAGTGCAATTTAAATCAAAAACAAGGTATTGATTTTTATTTCAAAGCGAAAGAGGAGGGAGGGTTGCCACCGTGGCCCCACTGAACTTCTGTGTCAACGGAAGACAGAAGCAGAGGCACTTGGCAGGGCAAAGAGAACCGCAAGATATAGCCCCCTGCATTAGTGGCAGTGAGGAGGGCAATGTCGCTCACCCACCCCAGACATTGCTCTGAACAAACCACTTGAGTACAGCAATATAAAAATCACTCCAAAGCACATTCAACCTACTCCATAAAATAAAATTTAGGACAGAGGAAATGGCTGCACCCAACTCACACACACACACACACACACACACACACACACACACACACACACACTTAATTTTGGCAGGCTAGCTTCTCCCCACATGGAAGCAGAGGCATATTTGTGAGTTTTTGGTGCAGGAGGGAGACAATGATTAATGTACCGTTGTTAAGAGGAGGCACCAGAATATTTTCAGCTTTCATGCTCTGAACATGCTGCTGCTTCAAGGGGTGGCATAGCGTCAATTAACAGCCCGGCAGTGCTTTTGTTTTCCACAGAAGGGCCCAGTGGGAATTATGCCACATCATGCCACAGTACAGTTCCTGTTAGGCCATGCTGTGGGAAGCAGGAATGCCACCAGGTTGCTGCGTGCAGCCCCACTGTCAGTGAAAGCAGTAGCAAAGATCTTCAAGAGAAGAAAGTGTGAAGCCCTCCGTTGCTTCTTCAGCATATAAGCCACATGCTGCTCCAAACCATTGGACAGCACCCATCCCTCTGAAAAACATTACATTTTCTGAATCCCTTTCTCTTCCATGCTAACCCAAAACTAATTGGGGTTGGGGTGGAATCCTCACAATGCTTTCCATTTTGCTAGTGGCACAGGTGGAGCAGAGGGCAACGCTCACCTGCATCCCTTACAACAGATGCCACTCAAGACTGATCCACCCAGTCACACCTTTATTCCCATGCCATGTCTCTTTCACACAGGCCAAAAAACAAAGTGACCAAGAAGGAAGAGGGTTGTATTGAATAGGGCCCTTCGTGAAATGTCTTCATTTTAGAGTCATTTATTAAAACCTCTTGGAACACCTAACTGTAGAAATGTAACCAGAAGGGTTTTGCCAGCTTCTGAGAAGGTGAGGTGCTCTTATGACTTTTAGCTCAAAGCTGAAAGCTAGCATGACTGGCTAGCAGTGCAGCATTTTGAGCCTTTCTCTAAATCAGGCCGCATATTAAGTTCTACTGATATAGGTCTCTGTCTAAGCCTGCTTCTGAAATGGCGAATGATGAGTGTGTGTGTGTGTGGGGGGGTATCATTTCCTGTTGGGGTTTCATGGAGTGTGTCTGCAGGCCCATCCTTCTTAACATCTGCACAGAACAGTTGATAAGAGTAGTTCGGTCTCTAAATGTCTTCCACCGGCAGGTCTTCGACCAGCAGGTGGAAGACGCAACAAGGAGATCAAATATCCTGAAGCTGATCCTCGCCAATATTAAGGAAACTGCTCAGTGTGTCAGACGTCTGGGTGGAAATGACCATGTTCTCTTGGGATTTGTTGTACTGAGGAAAGGAAAAAGCTGAGCCTATACACACATTTTACACATTAAGAAAGCTGCTTTCAGTCAGCATAAGGAAATGCTGGGTGAAATCCCATGTTCCGAAACATTCACCAAGAAAGGAGTCATCATGTTCAGTTAGCCACGTCTAAGCTAGATTCCAGGCATTCTGCCTGGTGCCTATTTAGGTTCTCAGCTGGTCCAGATTTTCATTTTCTAAAAAGAGTCAGTCTTTCACTATCGTAAGACAACATATAATATTTAGCCTTTCATTTTCAAAAATGAGTATCTCCATCAAATTCATCATTTAGGGGGAAAGGTTGTTAAGGTTGAGAAGTAATGCATTGATGGACATGCAGGTCACTAAATAGCCCAATACGAGCCCAGAAAATGTGAAACCAATCAGAGGCAGGTTAGCTGATTGTCAAGACATTACATCCTGTCTTTCTCACTTCTCTCTTCCTTTGTCCATCCTTGATTCTTTTTATTTCAAATTCTGTAGCCCCTTGTTTAACAGCATTTCTCCAGGCACTTTCGTTTTGAGTGGCAGCTTCCCAGCTGACATGATCAATATTAAATTCTTCCAATGTTATCTTCAGTGTATCCTTGAATCATTTTTCTGGTCCACCATGCATCCAGTCTTCATAGAATATACATTTCGGGACAGGGTCATTGTCTGAAAGTTGTAAAAATGTTTGTCATTTGTGTTTGTTCCAAGACTTCAGTGTTAGGAACTTTATTGTGCCTTTCTTCAAAGACAGGTAAGATTAAAGTGATTTACCTTTGGGGTTGGTAGATGAGATATAGCACAATATATGTAGTAATTGGTTTGTCCATTATGTTGTCAGAAACAAGACTTTCAATGCACTTAGATAATGAGTGAAGCTAGGGACTGTGTGATTGACATGGTCTTTAAATAGACTCTGTCTCTGTACATGTTATGAATGGGGTGAGGAGAGATCCTGGCAATGGCCTATTTTGCCAACAGCCAAAATCTGTTTCATAAACTGCCTGCAAATATGGAAAGCAGTTGAGTCATAGGAATGAAGGAGGATACAACATATCCTATTGATAGGAAGGAGAAGTCGAAGCGATCAATAAGCAGCTCAGATCCATTTCAGAAAAAGCCAAACCAAAATCATAGTTATGGATGCATAAGCCAACACCAAGTTCCGCCAGCCAATAACTCCTTAAAAGGAAGGGGATTGCACTAGCCCAGTAGCATGATGCCAAGAGAAGGAGAATTTAACAGGAAAACAACAAACAATTTAAACTAATACATGGTACAGTAGTCACAGCAAATATGAAGAAACAAACATAGAATCATTGACTGAAACTGTCCCATGCAAAAGTATTGAACTCAGCAACTTACCTGAGCCAGTTTTTATGACTCTGTTGCCTGAACAATATATGTAGAGCACAGGTGAAACCACTGGAACATTTGTTCTCTCTGAAAAGAGCATTTTACATTTAAGGTAGTCCCTTACTCCTATGAGTAGGGACGTGGTGGCGCTGTGGGTTAAACCACAGAAGCCTCTGTGCTGTAAGGTCAGAAGACCAGCAGTCATAAGATTGAAGCCATGCGAGCTCCCATAGCTTGTCCCAGCTCCTGCCAACTTAGCAGTTTGAACGCATGTAAATGTGAGTAGATAAATAGGTACCACCACGGTGGGAAGGTAATGATGTTCTATGTCTAGTCATGCTGGCCACATGACCACGGAAACTGTCTACAGACAAACGCTGGCCCTACGGCTTAGAGATGGGGTGAGCACCGCCCCCTAGAGTCAGAAACAACTAGACTAAATGTCAAGGGGAACCTTTACCTTTACCTTTAACTTTACCTACTCCTATAAAGATCTCTGTTTCCAAAGAGACCTCCTTGAAAGGTAATCACTCTTTCTGGCAATCAACTGCTTAAGACTTCTTCCACCCTAGATTCTGAAAGGCGGTCCAGCTTCCTCCCCAGATTCTGGACCCATACCAAGTTCATCCAGGGATGTAATTGCTGAGCTTTTGAGGAACCTGGGTCCACAGAGGCAGTCAGAGGATTCAAAATCTTTCTAACTGATGAAGTCCTCCAGTGGATGGGTAACACAACAACATTAACCATTCATGGAAAGCAGTGAAGAAGCTATATATTTTAGTTCCCATGGACTCTCGGATTTGGCCTAACAATATTATGCAGCACATGGAAAGGTTACTATTAAGATGACCATTCCCATTTTGGTGGCAATATATTAAAAGTAAGTGTGTGTGTGTGCATGTGTGTGTGTGCGTGTGTGTGTGTGTGTGCGCACACACACACACACTGTTAATATATTCTCTTTGAATATATTCTCAAAGAGAATCATTGCAATAAAATAATTAATTTAATCAATTAAAAATTCTTGCCCAACGTAGTCTGCTAAAACAGTTCAATTAGCTGGAAATGAAATGATTCTTTTCACAATGTGTGAACATACACATATGTATATACACCATGTGACCACATTTAAAGATGCATTGAATCAAAAAAGGGGTGGAAATAAAATATTTCTTTTAACACATGTGATTGATCCCTAAGATGACTGCTTCTCTTTACATAATGGTAGGGCAAGCTCTGCAAGACAGATACCCCATTGAAGCAAATATACTCACCATGAACAGAGGGGCACACGCCAGTCTTCTCTAGTTCCAGTTTCTTCACTTTCTTACATATAGAAGGTGACAAATTGAAAGAAGAGAGGGCCTGCAAAACTCTGGACCAGGCTCCCAATTTATTGTCAGTTTCACTTCCCCCAATGTTTATTTGACAAGAACAGAAAAGCTTCTTTCCATCCTGAATATCTGTGAAGATTCTCAGTCATCCAGGTGAAGTTATCTGGAAGTTGAGTCATGTCAACCTGAACTTCTTTCTTATTAGGCTGAAACGTTTCGCTACTCTATCTACTGTACTTGGATGAGCAGCGAAACATTTCAACCTAATAAGAAAGAAATCCAACTGCCATGACTCAATTTCCAGATTCCATCCTGAATACGAAGACATATGCATGTTTGGCTAAATTCTTTAAACATGAACAGAAACAAACTGATTCCTCATGTGCATTGACCATCTTCAGGAATTAGAGCTATTCCCAGAATCAAGAAGTCCATGTTTTACTTGCCTGCTATGCAGGTGTTAAAGATGAAGATCACCTCTGAAGAAAAGAGACAGCAACTTTAATTCACCATAATAGGATTAATAAAAGCTACATTTTAAGGAGATAAATATTTTAAGGCCCTCTGCCTGGATGGAAAAATATGTCAGGCTTGGGTTTTCCTACATCAAGATCTTTTAAATCTCAAGTGCTTTGATCTTAGATATGAAGAAATCTGTGAAACTTGGTAAATACTGTACTTGTCAGAAACAAACTGAAGCAAAATTCTCGCCCATTCCTAAATAACGCTTAGTGTGATATCACTAGCATTATGATCAGCAGAACTGTATTACTAAAAGAAATGCCCTGAATCTCCTCCAATTCTAAAATTTATCTAAACATATCTAGGGCAATAAAGACTGTGACACGGGGAAAAAAAGCCTCAGACAGATAGAAATTAAGGCTGAAAAAAGCGTGAATAAAACATTGGGCACTGCATATATATTGGCAAGTGTGGTTCTTAAAAGGAAGACCACCAAAGGATAATACCAGAGTATTATTCATTTAGCTCAGACTTATGAAGCAGCCTTCTGAGTCAGCCCATTAACCCATTTACTTCAGCGCTGACCACCAGTGGCAGGTGAACACAAGTCCTTCACAAATATTATTGGTAAATGTTCCCAAACCCTCAAGAAAATCCAGCAAGAGGAGCACAATAATTGGCCAGCCCTCTGCCCGCTCTTTCTCTTCCTTCCTTTCCCAGGATCAAAACCACAGCAAAACAAGGGGATAAAAACAACCTCCATTTTGAGAAGCGGGAGACAATAGCAGGCTATATTTGCACTGTGCAACATTTTCTGGGGATGGTGGGGCTTCAGGCTCAAGCCCTACAAGCCCAGAGTTAATATTTTCTATCCTCCTTTAATTGATGGAGAGGTCTCATCTTTGCAGAGGGGTGACTTTTGTTTTAAGTTACTGCTTTTCCCAAGATTAGGCCTTTGTTCTCTCGTAAGGAAAGGCTGACTAGGGAGCCCTGTGAGAACAAACACCAGAACTAACCAGGACCCAAACAAGAGGGGTCTTGGCTTTCTGAGCTAGGAGAGTTTGTATACTGAATTTCCAAAGTCCCCTTTTTATTCCCACCACTATCTGAAAGTCTTGTAGCAATTCCATCTGCTTTTTAAAAGATTGTTTTCCAAGATCAATGCAATTATAGCTGAAATGTGCAGAAATCTCCTAATTTTCATAGGAAATGGGAAAAATGACTGACCATTAGTAATTTCAAATAACAAAGGAGGTGCCATTCACCTAAGAGGAATCTAAATGTTTACAAATTGCTATAGCAATTGATTTATAGGTACTATGACAAAGCTAAGAAAATGTTAGAAATGGCGTAATTTGAACACAGCCTTTGTATACATTTGGTGCAACTGTGGAAAAAAAATTACACATGCAAGAGTCAGTATCATCAAATTTCAAGTTATAATTGGGGATATAGGATACCCATGGGTTCAGCAGCAAACACCACATATTGAAAATCTATGTACTATAGCCATGGCACTAACTGCTTGGTATCTTCATAAATATTTGTTCAATTAGCAGTGAATTATCAATTGCTTAGCATAAACAGGTGGTATTCCTTTGGGAAACAACATTTTCAGCTGATTTTTAATAAACATATTTTTAAAAAAATAAAAATAGAGTGAATCCAGTATCAGCTTCATTGATTGAATATATATGGCAAGTTCTTGATCAATTGAATCTTTAGACACAGGTGAACATATATAGAAAAGGTTAATTATTCATAAACACAAGAGCAGTTAGTGGTGGTAAATGCACTTCTTCATAGACATGGGACCTTTATACTTTTATGCTTTAACAAAAGGGGGGGAACATGAAAGAATCTCTCTCTCTCTCTCTCTCTCTCTCTCTCTCTCTCTCTCTCTCTCTCTCTCTCCTTTCCCATGTTTTGTTGATTCCCAAAGGAGAGCCTTTTCAATATGAATGATTCATACTAATGAAACAGAGGTACACAAAACTTTGTGTTCTTTTGAGTTTCTCTCTTTCATTTAGCCTTTCTTTCACCCCTTTTTTGTGAAATAACCTAGACATTTCCCATCCAATTGCATCAGGAGGGCTGCTGCCAGCTACCAATAGAGCCCATTATCTATTAGACTCAGTGTTCAATTAGGGGTTTGGCTCTTGGAGAATTTTATGCTTTATGAATTAGAGCTCTGCTGTCTTCTCGCCTGTACCTCACACCTCCTGTTCTTTGCTTGCTGGGTGTGCCCTTCTGATCTCGTCTGTCTTCTTACTTCTTCCTCACACTTCTTTTCAGTGCATTCTTTTGCTGTCTTCTTCATGTCTCCATTCTCTAGCTTTCTTGATGAAGACTTCCCTCTGACTATTGTTGTCTTCTGTGTTCTCTACCCATGTTTCTCTCTCTAGCTCTCTCTTTAATACACTGCTTTACATCCTCTGTTGGCTTCTTATTTTTCCCTTATACCTCTGTCCTCTTGCATACTTGCTGAACCCTCCCTTCCGACCTCTGCTCCCATCTCTCTTTTCTCTTCCATATCCAGTGTCTTTTTGTTATCTTTGCTGATGCAAATGTGTCCATTTATAGTACCAATCCCAACAATCATAAAACTTGGATGATAGGAGGAGACAACAGCTGTTATTGGAATGGTTGTAAAAGCAGAGCATTTAAAAGCTGACTGTTTTGAGGGTCCCCATATCCATTTTTTAAAAAGATCTTAAGTTGTTTTTGTTGTTGCTAGTATCTTGCTCCCTGTTTTTCTGCTAAAAGGCAACAGAATATGCCTTTGTTCTTCATTCGAGACAATGGACCAGTCTACAGGAATCCCAGCAAGGCTTTTGTTTACAGAGAAGGAAGCGATATAGCCTTTTATCTTGACACCTTCATTTTCACCAAATCTCTAATTTCCATCTTGTCTTGCAAGCAGTTTGCCTTCAAGAACAACAGGCATTATATCTTTCCAATCCTTTTTTTTTTTAACTTGCTTTGGACTTCTTCCTTCTTCCTCCATCCTCAGATCCAGGTCTGAAGGAGTGTTCTGGAGAATGTAAAAGCAAGCCTTGCTTGTAAATTTTCATGGTCCAATAAAGGCATTATTCAAGCCAGAATTTTGTCTCTAGCCAGGGATCACACTGGCACATTCTTCTATTTGATATATTTCAGAATTGCTGCCATTTGAGGGGGCAAAAACAGCCTAAGCTGTTCACATTCAGATAACTATTCACTTCTGTCAGAAGACTGATGTGCTTTGTACAAATATAGTTCTTCTGCAGGAGGCCATTACTGCCCCCTCCTTCTGCTCCCCCTTCATGCCATCCTTTAGAAATCCACCTGTTGCCTAATGCTAACCTCATTCATCAGAAATTTAAGAAGCCCTGCCTAGCTGAAGGTCAAGTCTATTGAACAATGCTGCCCAACCTTAAAAGCCTAACACTATTTTTCTGAAGGGATTTTATTGCAGGTGTAGTACTGCCCTTGAAAGAAATGATACTTTTGTTTGTCCTTGAAATTTAACCATTTTTACCTTTCAGCTTACTCATCCATTGTGTTAGATGGTGAACATTTCAACCAATTCTCCGAATATTCAACTGATTGTTTTGTACTGGCATTTAGAGAAAAAATAATTTAGGGTCACCAGCTTCTTTCTTAGTACCTTGTCTTTGGACTCCATTGCCACAAATCTTCCATCAAATTTGAGTGAAAGGAGATTAATCAAATGTGACAGTCAGAGTTCTTTTGTGCACTCCAGTCTTCAATACTACTATAGGACAAGGGCTGAATCAAAACAATGCTGCAGAAGAATATTTGAAGATTGGTTCAAAATTATTTTATGCTTAACTGTCCCAAAGAAATCAAAGGGAAGCAGAAGGACTTAAATTTGGCTGGATTGTGCCCTTTGTATAGAAAAGCTACTTTAGACATTTTACAGCAAGAAGGTGGGTTTCACCCTTTGACAACCATTTCTGTACATTGATACACTTTTATAAAACATGTTTATCAGATTTAATATCTTAAGATACAAATAAAAATGTTATTTGGGAAATGGAAGTGATAAGTTAGCTTAATGTTCCTCTCAAAGTAACTTTTTAACATACTTTTCTATCATCCTTTTTTTTAATTTGCTTTGTAAAATCTAGTTTTCCATATAGCTGAGGCTATTTGACTCATTATATTTTTTCTACATGTAAACTTAACTGTGTTTAAGAATCCACCCCAAAATATAATGTTTGGGTTAAGAATAAACTGAATATTTGCCAATTTCTTGCCCTTGACAGAAAAAGAAGGCACCTCAAAACATTAACATATCCCACCAAAAATATATGTATGTAAATGGTTAAAAGCTGTGAGACAAGTTTGAAGTAACATGCTTAAATATAACTGATAATTTTTTTCATAAGGTTTTAACAATATTACACTTCAAGAACAATGTAATGAGTTGGAACAACACTTTTAAAAATGTAACAAGTAACATTTTTAGTTACTTTTTAAAAGGAATTTTCAGAAGCTTTGGGAGCAGAATATGCCCATTTCCTTTCAGTCCTAAAGTGTCTCTTTGAAAAATGTAAGTAACAAAGAAACAAACTGGTAACAGGTTTGTAACCTGACATAGCAAATTACCTTAGACAAATAACTTATTCCCCCAGATGTTGTTAATATTATTTTTTTCTTCTCGTGTTTTATTTTTTGTTTGTTTTGTCTGTTTTAGAACTAGATCATTGGTGCCACATTGATGCCATATTGATGCCAATAGTATCACTATTGGGGTTTTGTTGGATTCTGAGTTTTTAATTTGCAAACCATTCAGAGTAGTGTGTCCATTAGAGAGGTGGTATACAAATCAAATATATAAATTACTTTCAAGGGTGCACGCAAGATGACTGGAAAGGCACACACCTGATCACACTAGAAAGGGTCACTTTAATGGGACCGACCTCCCTTAAAGCGACTCTTGTGTCTGCTGGGGAATCACTCCAGCCCAACCTTGGAAAATGGGAGCCCTACAGCAGAACCAGGAAGGTCCAGTTTAGGCACAGACTGGGGTCAGCTGGAGCCAATTTCCCCATATGTCATGTGATCACTGGGAAATAGATTGCACTGGACTGCTCCATAAGCAGTCCAAATTGCAATTTATTTCCCCATGTGATCCCATTCTAACTTTCCCAGTCAGGTCCTGGCTTCCTTTTTTAGCTATCTTGATAATTTGCTGGAATGCCATTATTTAAAATGCCTGGTCTAGTCCAAGGAGAGGCAACATCAGAGCATTGTAGGTATTTATGATGGCCAGATGTTTGCACCCACCATAGAACACAGCGCAGCTATTGTTTCTCTGCTCTGCTCTCCTAAGCTCCCCTGTTCCAGAAGGAGCAGTTTGCCAGAGACCAAGTGGGGGATTAGGGATTCACACATGGAGCTGGCACTGCAGAGCAGTTTCAACACAAGGTTCTTTCATGTTGTTAAGCCACAGCTCTTTCTACTTCCATTAGTTCACCAGACTGAATTCAAAGACTCTATTAAGAAATGCAAGTTGAATGTAAAAGTGGGGTGAAAGGAGATTAGGGATGCAAAGTTACGTCGTCGTGGGTTTTTTTAAGTGGCCACTATTTCTTCTCAATAGCATATTAAAGAGGCTTGATGTTTATGTCATGTCGAGAAGTTTATTTATCTGAGCTGTTGATCTGTGTCTCCAACCGATCATAAGTACAGACCCATGTAATATGGCAGTTACTATGGTAACAACTCATTTATTAAAGACAAATCAACAAAGTAGCTCATGTAAAGGCCCAATTAGCGACAAATATTGGTGAGACTGCCACATGGACACCCTTTAACCAGGGATATCAGTGAAGAGCAAGCCTCATGTCTGTCAGTTCCTTTTTTTACATGTACAACATACAAGCATTGTTCAACATCAGCATCCATTTGAAAAGCAGCAGCCTGTATCTGTACTGCCTGTGCTCTTCCCTCTACCCCAAATAAAATATATCACATTTGCAAGAGCATGCACTTTGATTTCTCATCAGCTGAGTAACCAGCCTCAGCCATGGCCCCTGTCCCTGAATTATGTACACTCATCTGAGCCAAAGGTAAAGGTAAAGGTTCCCCTTGACAATTTGTCCAGCCGTGTCCGACTCTAGGGGGCGGTGCTCATCTCTGTTTCCAACCCATAGAGCTAGCATTTGTCTGATGACAATCTTCCGTGGTCACATGGCCAGCGCGACTAGACACAGAGTGTCATTACCTTCCCACCATGGTAGTACCTATTTATCTACTCGCATTTTGCATGCTTTCAAACTGCTAGGTTGGCAGGAGCTGGGACAAGAGAAGGGGGCTCACTCCGATGCATGGATTCGATCTTACAACTGCAGGTCTTCTGACTTGAGCCATAGGTTAAATCTCCCCACACTGGTGAAGCCTTCAGAGGAAGCCTTTTCCTCTCATTCCTGCCATCCTCACAGCGTTATCAGGTGGAAATATAAAAGACTCACCAACTCCTCTTGAATCCCCAACATATGGGCATGTTTGGGTTTCCTCGATGCCCACTTCCAAGCCATGGAACCCCTTGCCAAGGGAAGCTAGGCTGGCTCCCTTCAGCCCAACGCCTCTTCTGCTAACAGGCAAACATGTTTTTATTTTAAATGTAGGTGGGGTTGTGGCAAGTGAATAGCTGCTGGAGAAGTAGACTTTTAAGGGATTTGGAACTGTTACATTGCTTTCAATTCCATAATATTGTAGGACAGTTCTTTTAAAATATTTTAGCACTGTAAGTTTTTAACAGTTTTTAATCTGTATCTGCTTCTCTATATAAAACTAAACTCAATAATAATAACAGTAATTGTAAGATGCCATCAAGGCAGTTTCAATTCCAGCAAGCCTTCTAGGTTTTTCTGGGTACAGAGTACTCAGAAGTTGTTCCAGCTCTAGACCAGTGTTTAGTATAATAGACTGGATGAGGGTGAATCAATTAAAACTTAATCCAAACAGGACAGAGATGCTCCTGGACACCCAAAAGGCAGAACAAGGAATAGGGATGCAGCCTGTGCTGGATGAAGTTATGCTCCCTCTGAAAATACAGATGTGCAGCTCAGGGGTGCTCCTGAGCCTGGATGCCCAAGTTTTGATGGTGGCCAAAAGTGCATTTACACAATTGAAACTAGTGCACCAGCAACACCTGGTCCCGGAGACATCTGATCTGGCCACAGTGACACATGCCTTAGTTACTGTGACGTTTACCCCGTGGCCACCGCTTGTTTCAACAAAGATAGAGCTCATGAAGGTATCTGAACATGCCCCTTTCCTCGCTGCCACCAGTTGATCTATCAACCTATATTTCCTATGAAAGACTGAGGTCCATTCAGTACTGAACTTTTAAAAAGAAATAGATTTATTGATTAGAAGTTGTTTTAGGAATAGTTCTTAAGCACATTCTTAAAGTTACACAAAGCTTCATTATTTTACTTTCACCTCTTCTGTCTCAATTAATACAGGTCACACTCTGACCAATCACTCCTTAAACACTTTCTCTGCCTCAAACCCCAAACATTTTCTCCAAACTCTGTCTCTGACTGAAATGAATAGACTCTGACTCCCCCTTCCCTTCTAGTTTCTCTGGCTCTGCCTCCCAACAGCTCTCATTGGTACATGCAAATACACTGCTGAATATTCATGCCACGGGTGGTCATTACAGTTACATTCCAGCTGGATTATTGTAATATGTTCTACATGGGGCTGCCTATGGAAAGTGTCAGGAAACTTCAGCAGGTCCAAAATACTGCAGCCAATTTAATAGATTGTTATACTTCACCACTTGGAATGTGTTTTTAGTATTGCTTGTTTTTACCATTTTTCAGAGAGGTATTTAATTCTTTTTAGTATTTGTGTACTTATTGTTCTTAGCTTTAAATATTGTCTTTTAATGATGTAAACCACCTTGGTTTGTATTTTTTAAAGGAGAAAGGAAGGGTAAAAATATTTTAAATAAAATAAGTAAAAAATTCACATTCAGTTTTGGAAATATTTGTAATTCACCGAATAGCCTTGTTTTGACAGTTCTGAATATATCCAAATACGAATGTGATAGTTCTTAATACCTGCAACAATAATCCTAATATTTGGAGTCCCGTTTACTCCTATGGGGATGTGGTGGTGCTGCAGGCTAAACCGCCGAAGCCTTTGTGTGCTGCAGGGTCAGAAGACCAGCACTCGTAAGATCGAATCCACGCGATGGAGTGAGCTCCCGTCACTTTGTCCCAGCTCCTCACCAATTTAGGAGTTTGAAAGCATACAAATGTGAGTAGATAAATAAGTACCATCTCGGTGGGAAGGTAAACAGCATTCCGGGTCTAAGTCGCACTGGCCATGTGAAAACGGAAACTGTCTTCAGAGAACGCTGGCTCTATGGCTTGTAAACAGGGATGAGCACCGCCCCCTAGAGTCAAACACAACTGACTAAATGTCAAGGAGAACCTTTACCTTTACCTTACTCCTGTAGATTAGAAAGATTGCCAGAGGTGAAATGAAACCTATTTCTCAGGCATCCTGGAGAAATTTCTTGAGAAATATAATTTAAAGGCAGTCTGAATAAGGACTAGTAGATTCATAGACCGATATGTTATAGATCAACAAATATTAGATTAGGGTTAGGCCCGTTAGGGATATGACACATAGGGGAATAAGATTTTGTTATATATGAATATACAGATTAATAGACTTTGTGTCTGTGTGTGTTCTTGTATGATTGTAATCGGAAGGGTCTGAGTTCTGCTTTAACAGAATCAGATATCATTCTTCTTGGGAATCATCACCATCATCTTAGAACTGCAGAGCTGGAAGGGATGCTATTGGTCATTAAGTCCAGCTCCTGTCAAGGAAACACAGTGGGGAATCGAGCTCCCAGCCTTTGGCTCTGCAGCAAGAGAGACCTAACCCATTGAGCTATCCAGCAGTCCCTCGAGTCTGCGTGTGAAACATGGGTGTAGTAGAAGTGGGCACTTGGGGAAGGCTACAGAAATTCTGCCTGCAGCTCCTACTGAGGGGAGTGGGAAAGGGAACGGAAAAACACAGCCTACAATTGCTATTATGAGCACCCCCCCAAAAAAATTCTATCATCTGGCACTGTTAGCAAAATGACCCTTCCTGCTGTGATGAAATTAAAATCTTTTCTCACTGTTTGATCATGCCCTGAGACAAGGTGTGCTATACAGACTGTCTCTGCCCAGAGCAGCAGTGTGCGAAGCAAGGTACTGATTTATAACAAGCATACACAACAAAGCACTCCTATAAAGCCAGCACAAAATGACTGGTTGATAGTTTGAAAAGACTCAAACAACCCTTCCAGTGCTTCCAATTAATAAAACAGCATCAGACACCACTGTCATTTTGCACATGTTGTGTTCTTTATGTTGCAGCATTCTGTTTGCCCCAAATTTGCTAGATTTGCACCAAATTAATGTATTATTTCCCCTTCTCCTTGGTTGTCTAGACCAGTGGTTCTCAAACTGGGGTCCCCAGATGTTCTTGGACTGCAATTCCCAGAAGCCGTCACCACTTGCTGTGCTAGTCAGGATTTCTTTTTTATTATTATTTTATTTTTATTGTTATATAACACACACACAAACAGCCATCAAAAGGATACAAATACAGGGAGGGAAAAGGGGGTAACACAACACAACACAACACAAAACATAAACAGGGAAGTATTTGCATTCATATAATATCTAATCTACTCTTGGCTGTGATACAATACTAGAAACCATAACCTATTATTATATTTATATTCTCTACTCATATCTGTTTCTGGGCACAATCATAGAACATTTTCCAGCTTTCTTTAACATATGTTCTCAGGTTCTCGCGTAATGCCTCTGACAATCTATCCATTTCTGTGATATCTAATAATTTTTTAAATAGCTCCTCTTTCTCCGGATTTTCCTGATTTTTCCACTTTTGGGCTCAGATCAGCCTTGCAGCTCTAAATATCTGCAGCAACATATCTTTAATTTTTTTATCAACAATTTCTAGCATTACAGTATATTCAACAAAAACATTTCTGGTTTAAAAGCTATTTCTTGTTGTATAATTTGTTGTGTAATACCTTTTATCTGTCTCCAAAAGCTTTTTGCTTTATCGCATGTCTACCACATATGAAAAAAAAAGTTCCGGGTTGCTGAGAAACATTTCCAACATGAGTTGCTAGCCCCGGCGTCATTTTTGCCAGTTTTACAGGTGTAAAATGCCATCTATAAAACATCTTTAAAACATTTTCTCTTAAGTTTATTGGTTTGAGCCATCTATAGTTCTCATTCCACATTTGAGTCCAACCGTCTATATCCATATTATAACCAAACTTTTGTGCCCATTTAATCACCACTGTTTTCACCCTTTTGTCCTCTAAATTATAGTCTAACAAAAAGTATACATTTTTCTCTAATCTTATCATTAGTATAAATCCATAGCTCATCCACCTGTACCTTCCCCTCATAAAAACCCACTGTTTTGTCTTTTTAAACCTTTTCTAATTTTAACATTGTCCACCAGTCTGTCTGCAGACCCATTTCCTTCCGCTCCTATATTTTTTTTAATTGTTGCTCTTTAGTTCATAAGTCTTTATATGTATATCTCCATTCTTTCAGAATTAAAGAAGGTTGAGTAAATGCTTCCAGCGGTGCTACCCATATCGGGATTTTTTTAATACGTTTGCTCCTGGAACTTTTGCTGAACCTGGTATAGTGCTTTCCTTACAATACGTTCAAGAAAAGTTGTTTGATCTTTACCCTTACCATATCATATATGTGCATCTGGCCATGGTTTCTGAGAATTGCATTCCAAGAACATCCAGAGATCCACGTTTGAGAACCACTGGTCTAGAGTGCCATGAGGTACCTTGCCTTTTTGAAGAATGTAGAGAATAATTTTATGATCCCTTGCCTTTACCTCCAAGGGCAAAAGAAGCAAGGACTTGTTATCTCTACATGAGGATTTTGACAAGTGGGGGGAAGAATGGGAGAGAAACCAAAATTTACAAATTCTGCCAGGGTTTTGAATACTTAAAAGCCTGGGTTTAAATCCCTATGTGTTCTGGTACGCTGGTGTAGAATTCAAGGTGGAATCCCCCCCTTGAAATGCTGCTGGTCTTCAACACATACATGGTAGGCAAATATAGCATGCCTCCTAGGTTTTTCTATTGCACAGACAGCAGTACATACCCATACATAATCATATGTCACCTACTCTAAACATAATAGAATCGTAGAATAATGATGTTAGAAGGGGCCTCTAAGGCCCTCACGTCCTATAAGAATCATACTTTTTGCAACAGGACTCTGAACCTATACAAGTTTCTGACCCATATACATATGGGATGTGCCTGTAAAGAGATGCTAAAAGTCTACTTTGGTGCTATTATTGTCTGCTACTGAACTGAATGATGAAAAAGAAAAATAAAGATGACTTTCTACTAGTGTATGAAATATTTTGTTTATTAAATTGAAAATTATGAGAGGATTCCTTCAATATCTGGAAACATGTCTATTTTGAGTACTAGTTTATAAGCAATTGCCCTTACATGATGGCGTAAGCCAACAGGATAAAAGCACAGATGGATAGTAACTGAACGAGGTTTTAGAAACTGCATCCATGCTGTATAGCTGAACAATTATAGGAAGAAATGGTGCCTATCAACAGGGAAGAGATGGCTGAGAAGAGGTGATTAACCTTCTGCCCATCATTTCCCCCTGACCAAAGATGTTCTGTGGAGATAAGTATGTCTGTTGGGAGACGGTTTCAGGAGAAAAGTGGTGGCCAGGGATATACTTAAGCACATCCCTCTGGTCTGTCAGGTTGCTACTGTAAATTCCCCACCATCACCACTTCCCTGCCATTTGGCAGACAAACAGATTCCGAGACGTAGGACTCCTGCCAAATGGGCTGTTTCACTTCACGCTTCCTTCAATGTCTTTTTAAACAACAAAATGCCTGTACAGTACTGTGGTTTTGAGAACAATAATGCACTTTAAAAACAACAACAACACTGCATTCTTCTTAAATCAAAGTTATTAGAGGGCTATCGGATGAACCACTTTGGAACCTCATATTCCACAAAATACAGCGTGCCTTATTTCCATTGTTTGCTTGCTTGTTTTGTTTCTTTAATTTTGTTCTCACCACATATCTCCAGAAGACTATGGAAAAGACAAAAGGAAAATTTAAATGTCTTTATAATTCCTTCATGTGCTCTTTCATTACAGAGGACAAAAACTGAGGTTCCAAGAATCCAGAAGGCATGGACACATGGGGCTTGGCTCTATAGAAACCTCATCTGATCCAAAATGGAAGGCAATTTTTTTTTTTATGAAACACCCTCAGCGTCTGACAGTGAAGGATTAGCTTTGTGAGATGTACTAGTTGTGGTCCTTTTTTATAACCTCCACAGAAAAAAGTATGCAATACATAGGGCTAATTCCATTTATTAGTCCCAGCTGCTGTAGATCCATTGAATGATTGGGATTCTAAATAGGCGTTGACTTACCAAAGGCCCATTGATTTAGAGGCTAAACTAGCAGAGACCTACAGCTAGATGTGGCCCTTGTATTCTACGGTAATGTATTCTAATGTGACTGAAATCCTGTTGCTTAGCATAGTAAATAACACAAGAATAGACTTATTGAATCAGTGAGCATTTGATGAGCCAGCTCCTACATGAAAGCCTTTGATTCAAATGGGGCTACTTTAATTGCAACCTACTTTAGCATAATAAATCACAAACAGAGTAGGCCCATATGAATCAATGGAATTTATGGAGGAGTTGACTCACCAAACACTTGCTGACTAACTACACAATGCAAAGATTTCAGCCACTATAATATTATATTATATTATTCTTTGATGATGATGATGATAATAATAATAATAATAATAATAATAATAATAATAATAATAATAATAATAATAATAATAATAATAATAATAATAATAATAAAATTGTTACTATAGTATGTTATAATAATGCATATTATACATGATATAGAATAATAAGATATAATAATATATCAAATTGTGATACCCTCCCCCACTCCTGACAGGTCCAAAAAGGTTCCCTTCCTCCAGTCTCTGATCCATAAAAGAGGATAGAACTTGCAACAAAATGGGTTTATTGAACAGGCTAGAGGTTCATCAATAACAACATGGCACAGTTTGAAACTGGTTCTCATCACAGCCCAGCTAACTGAATCAGAGTCTTTTTCTTTAGGGATCTCCTCCCCAACACTCTATCCTACTGGCAATGTCTTCTCCCTCAAGTTCAAGTCTTTGCCTGGCCAGACACATGGTGACGCAACAGGGATTACTTGTAAGGCCATAGTGAGAACAAGACAGTGGACCTTTGCCTCTTACTTTTCTCCTAGCCCCCAATGGTTGAGTCTGACATGCTCTTTCTCTTGTGTCCTCCACCGCAGTCTTTCACGCACGGCTCTCAGTTCCCAATAGACTTCTCTTGGGCTCAGCATTGCCTCTCCCTTCTTTCTCTCTCTTCCCAAGAAGAAGTCTGTGGTGGTGGCTGGGAATTTTGGTGTTGTTCTGCTTCCTCTCTGGATATCCTTAACTGGACTAACAACTCAGTCCAGGAATCTTCCTTAAATATGTAGAGTAGGACTTTCATGTATCTGTGGGATCAGTATCTGCATTTTCACTTATCCACAATTTGCCACAGCCCTATATACAATATACAAGGGTGCTGCCTTGTGGTCTTTGTCGTGCCCTCTTCCAGCCTTTGTCTCACCTTGTATGTTACATATAGGGTCCCCTCATATCTGCAATTTCAGGCATCCATAGTAGATAATGGAACGGATCCCTCACAGATATGGGGGTCCTGCTATACTTCCATTCTCCTGTCATTTCTGGTTCTTTGGGTTGATCTGTTTCTGGAAGGTAAGATGCTTCTCCCTGATCCTTTATGGCATCACCCCAGGTGTCCCGATATTTACCTTCCCCACCTTTTCTCCTGTTTGCTTCTTCACATGATTTTTGGGTTCACCGAGTTAGTCATAATTCAATATTGTCTACAGGAGAACTGGAGGTGTTAAACTCAGTGGGTTTAACACCTGGGGGAAAGTGAGAGAGCCCGTTGACAAGGGTCTCTGTGTCACTGTCTCCTTCCTCACAAAAATATATATTAGGATACCCAGTGTGACGTAGAGGAAATAGTGATGGACTAGGGCTTAAGAGGCCTGGGGTAAAATTCCCACTCAGCCATTGAACCCATGGGGGAGTGGAACAGGTAAAGCCACTGCTAAAATACCTCATTGACCTCAAAACCCCTATTAGGGCTGCTATAAGTTGGTTCTGACTTAACAGCACATTATACATTATATATTATATTATAATGTGCAATATTAATGTATGGCTTCTTTAATTAAGGCATGTATGCAGGGGGGGAAAGCCAGTGGCGGGGAGTCCACCATTGTAAGCCTCCACATTCTATTACTCATAAACATTAAACATTCCACTAATACTCTGTAATTCAACATCCATTATGTACTTGCTGAGGCATCCAAATGTGCCTCATTTCAAACTGGTTTGATAAGCACTGCCAGAGCTGCAGCATATTAAAATTTGATAAAACTGGGTCTTTGGACTACTTTTCTTCAATTTTTTGGAACGGCATATCCTATATGTCTTTATTCTGAAGCAAGAATCTGTAGTGTTGGCAGGCTATGTTGTTAAGGCCAATCTGGTTCCAAGGGCTGGGCTGTCATCTAGGATACCAAGGTTCAAGCCAAGAGATCCCTCCAATTCACCAGTCAAGCAGGGAGCAGGCAGGAGCATGGTTGCAGTGAGTTCCAAGGAATCATGGCAAAAAAAGAGTGCAAGAGGTGGCTCCAATAAGACTGCTGTCATCAGCACTGGAGCTGAGTGACAGAGCAGAGCTTGCATCTCCCAGGCCTAAACTAGACTCTGTGGGGAGTGGAAAGACGGGTGGAATTCACAGTGGCTGCTGTCCTTGCACAAGGCATGAGCCGTACTGCAGTTTCAAAGTGGCACCAATCCACTCTTTTCTAGACTGCGTTAGGGCTTCCATCGCTGGCCAATGAGTATTGCAAGGTTTCCCAGGTACTGCATTCCAAGCTGCCTCAGCACCGAGTAGCCAGCAGCCATGTGCTTTCCCCGGGAAGGCAGCTCCAGGGACTCCCTTTCCATTGCATGTCAATGGGCAAGCTGCTGCCCCAACCTTGGCACTGTCAGTAGCTGGGAGTCTTCACAGCACAGCTGGGCATCTGGAGCTACATGTCTACTTCAATGCAAGGAATCACAATGAAACAGGATATATGTTGCGAGTGGGTTGATGTCTGCAGTGAAAAGCTTTGCTGTGGCTTGTTGCAGAGATGCAGCACCTGTCACAGGGACCCTTTGTCCTCCAAGTCTTCCGTGGCAGGACTGGCTTCTACTCTCATCTCCAGAGGGCACTGCCAGCTGGGCCATTGAATCCACCATCTGTTCTGGCTTCTTCCTTCTGAGACAGAGCATCTTGCTGTCCTGAAGAGACCACCTGGGTGAGGCATGACTGGACTCTTACTATCACTAGAAATCCATAAATCTTTTTTCCCCCTGTTTGATAGGAATGGGTGGCATATTTAAGCATAATTTCCCGCTATGAGGGGATCATGCTGCAAAACATCAGAGAAATAAGTGGAGGGGGGTTGTGCTGTGTACCCTTAATTGTTCAAATGTATTACCTGTCCTCCTCGCGGTTGTGGGAATGGGATAGCAAAAAAAAGTGTCAACTGAGACAAATCTGAGATATTACAGAAGGGGCTTAATCACTCTGTATGACAGAGAAGTGAGAAAGAGTTTCTGGAATCCTGCACAGGCTTACTCACAAGTAAGTCTTTCAGCTGTGATACATGCCACTCATTTTTTTTTGTGTCAAACATAAACTACACTTGATAAAAAAAAATTCTGTGAGACAGAAAATGAGCTGATGTTAAATATCAAGCAACTCATCTAATAATAAAGTAAAGCTTGTTTGCTTCATAAGATAAGATAAGAATAAGACTCCATTCACCCACATCTAGGTTTGGCCCTAGAAGGCAAAGTCAAAGCATGGGTGTCTGAATGGTAAGCAAACACAAATGGTGGCATCACACAAAATTGTTCCTGATGACAGGGCACATCTACAAAGGCATTTTCCAACTTCCTAGCTTTGTGGAACATCATTATCAATGGCATTTTGGAGGGAGCAGTATGGATGATGAAACTGCGATTTTATCCCTACTTGCAGGGCCAGGTACAAAGACTGGCACAGCCACATGGCTATTAAACACCAGGGTATCACACAGATCTATTCTGTAGCCCATGTGTTTCACATCTACATGCAGCTGTTGGGTAAGACCATCAGGAATTTTAGAGCTAGCTGCAACCAATAGTAAGATCTACTGGGGGTTACTCCCTTTGGAGGCCCAGCTGATGCCAGCTACAGGCCTAATCAATTGTTCGCCAATCCGGCTTTGTAAACACAGATAGAAGGACACATGCCACCTCCTCCCCTCCCTCGCTGATTTCTCTGCACAAGGAAGGATGGGTTCGTTTAAGCAGAGGCTCTGTTCATGAACAAGAAACCTGGAAAATCAGTGTTACTTGCTCACAGGTAGAGCTTACACATGACCACAAACCTCTCCTTTTCCAACTCCTTCCTGCTTTTGTGAAGAAGAAAACCAGCAAGATGGCAGTGCTAGCCATTCCTCTCTCGCTGTGTTGATAAAGCTACATTAGAAGTGACTGAAATAATGACTGATTGTCATTATTTTGGCACCAAGTTAAAACATGGCTGATTGCCAAATATTTGGCACCTAGGGAGAACATGATTAGTTTCTAATCCTGCAGCTTGCTGGTTTTGTTTTAGCTCAATTGCTCGATGGTTGGAAGTGTTTTGCATTGTTTTTAAGTGCTTAATTCATGATGTGATTTTTATTGACTGCTCATTCTTGTGGGATCTACTGATATAAAGTGGATTAAAAATCAATCAATCAATCACTTAAATGTACCTTTTAGGAAGTTTTTTTAACGTTTCAGTCGAGAGTTTGCCAACTCATACATGATGTTAGAGTGAAATGACATTACTTGTTGTAAGGATCTCATGCTCCTTCTTAAGTGTTTCACAACATGGCCTATATAAGGCCACCAAGTTCAACCAGAGACAACAGTATTTCAGATAACTCAGATAACTTGTATATCCCCAAATATATAAACTCTAGCTTCCTAGGGAGTCCTTTCACATCCCTTCTGTTTTGTGAGACACTATGCAATAGTACAGTATCCAGCTAATTAATATGTATGTGAAATTTTATTGCTTAATAGTTGTAAGGTTAATTGTCATGGGAAATGCCTATATTTCATATGTCAATGAAGCTGCAAAATGCCAAGGTGACTGGCTTTGGCACGTATTAGTTTTACTTCTGGATCTACAAATGTGAGCCCTGTCAGAAGAGCTTTCAAACTGAAATCAGTATTGATTCTGGTCCTTGGTAAAAGCATATGGCTGTGACATCTTAAAATGATACAGGCTAAGAGAATTATTTGCTAGAATTTGATGTGAAGTAATAAATTTAAATGTGACATGACCTGAGGTACTAACCCTAAAAATTAAGGGGAAATACAATATTAGATGGTTAGCTAAAGGGTACATTTTCCATTTATGTACTGATAAAGAAGCATTCAGTGTTCCCCTTATGTTTTCACTCGAGCACTTCAAAAGATTTGAAATGTAAGAGAGGAAATAGGTGTGGTTATATGAAGTTCAATTCCCCACTGTGTGTCCCAGAAGAGCCAACCTGTGTGGCCTTGAGCATGCTGCACAGTCTCAGAATGACCTCCTCAGTGTGGGTATATGCGCCATAACTTACATGCTTGTTATCACGTACTCATGCATTGTATCACGTTGATGTCCTTGTGCAGTTTGTTGCCGGGCAGATTACACTCGACGCCCTATTGGTTCAAGCCATTAGTTATGTAACACAGTTCTCAATAAAAGGAGGTGCCGGGCGTCACTGAGGCAGTGTTAGAGTGTTCCTGTGCTTCAGCTGGCCACCCCATGCATGCTTTGAACCTGACAAATCGACTGCAGTCTCCTTCATTTCAGAGATCTCTCCCTTCACCACCGATTGCCGGAGCCGGACTTCGACACCTCAGAAGGGAATGGTAAACTGCTTCAGAGTACCAAAGTGGTTTACCATGCAAAAATGCAGCTCAAGCTGCAGCAAAGACCAGTCTTATTTATCTCCAGACTTTGTGCCAGCACCAGTCCAGTACTACAATGGGTGTAGAATAGATGACTGTGGTCCACAGCAACGTTCATGTAGCTGGATTTCAGTTTTGCTGCAGCAAGTAAAAATCCAATGTCAACAGCAAAGCTGGACTGAATGTGCGAGTTTACCTTTGAGACTATGATTCTAGAGGACAACCTGTCATATATTTATCCACTGTCTGAAAGGTGCAGAGACCCCAATATAAATTTGGGAGGGAGAATAAGATCATCAGGCATGGTCCATAATTTTGCCTCACCTTTTTTCTTCATGGCAACGGGTTTGAAGCTCAAATAGGCCTCTCCAGAAGCTGTCCTTGTGCCACCATCACTTGCCCCGTGCTTTAATACTGATAAAAACATAGTAGTACTCATCCATGTTGCCATATTCTCTGGCCTTCCATTTCCTCTCATAATAGCTAACAAAGTTTAAGAAGAAGTGACTTCACACACTTCCTAAACACACCAAGAAGGCTTTGAATGTTAAAAGCAGCACCTTGGACTGGGCTTGATAACCAACCGGCAGCCAGTTCAAGTCCCTTAATATAGGGTTTGCACCATCCAAAAGGAAATGCAAGGAAGCAAAATGGCTGTCCAACGAGGCCTTAGAAATAGCAGAGAGGAGAAGGGAAGCAAAATGCAAGGGAGATAGGGAAAGTTACAGAAAGTTGAATGCAGACTTCCAAAGAATAGCAAGGAGAGACAAGAGGGCCTTCTTAAATGAACAATGCAAAGAAATAGAGGAAAATAACAGAAAAGGAAAAATCAGAGATCTGTTCAGGAAAATTGGAGATATTAGAGGAACATTTCGTGCAAAGATGGACATGATAAAGGACAAAAATGGGAGGGACCTCACAGAAGCAGAAGACATCAAGAAGAGGTGGCAAGAATACACAGAGGAATTATATCAGAAAGATGTGGATATCCCGGACAACCCAGACAATGTAGTTGCTGACCTTGAGCCAGACATCCTGGAGAGTGAAGTCAAGTGGGCCTTAGAAAGCCTGGCTAACAACAAGGCCAGTGGAGGTGATGGCATTCCAGTTGAACTCTTTAAAATCTTGAAAGATGATGCTGTTAAGGTGCTACATTCAATATGCCAGCAAGTTTGGAAAACTCAACAGTGGCCAGAGGATTGGAAAAGATCAGTCTACATCCCAATCCCAAAGAAAGGCAGTGCCAAAGAATGCTCCAACTACCGCACAATTGCACTCATTTCACACGCTAGCAAGGTTATGCTCAAAATCCTCCAAGGTAGGCTTCAGCAATATGTGGACCGAGAACTCCCAGAAGTACAAGCTGGATTCCGAAGAGGCAGAGGCACTCGAGACCAAATTGCTAACTTGCGCTGGATTATGGAGAAAGCCAGAGAGTTCCAGAAAAATATCTACTTCTGCTTCATTGATTATGCAAAAGCCTTTGACTGTGTGGACCACAACAAACTATGGCAAGTTCTTAAAGAAATGGGAGTGCCTGACCACCTTATCT
Organism: Pogona vitticeps; assembly: GCF_051106095.1. Classification (NCBI taxonomy): domain Eukaryota; kingdom Metazoa; phylum Chordata; class Lepidosauria; order Squamata; family Agamidae; genus Pogona; species Pogona vitticeps. The sequence continues at coordinate 110,839,521 of NC_135785.1, forward strand.
ATCTACTGAGAAACCTATATGTGGGACAGGAAGCAACAGTTAGAACTGGACATGGAACAACGGATTGGTTCAAAATTGGGAAAGGAGTACGACAAGGCTGTATATTGTCCCCCAGCTTATTCAACTTATATGCAGAATACATCATGAGGAAGGCTGGACTGGAGGAATCCCAAGCCGGAATTAAGATTGCCGGAAGAAATATCAACAACCTCCGATATGCAGATGACACCACTCTGATGGCAGAAAGTGAGGAGGAATTAAAGAACATTGTAACGAGGGTGAAAGAGGAGAGTGCAAAAAACGGCCTGAAACTCAACATCAAAAAAACTAAGATTATGGCCACTGGTCCCATCACCTCCTGGGAAATAGAAGGGGAAGATATGGAGGCAGTGACAGATTTTATTTTCCTGGGCTCCATGATCAATGCAGATGGAGACAGCAGCCACGAAATTAAAAGACGCCTGCTTCTTGGGAGGAAAGTGATGACAAATCTTGACAGCATCTTAAAAAGCAGAGACATCACCTTGCCAACAAAAGTCCGAATAGTCAAAGCTATGGTTTTTCCTGTCGTGATGTATGGAAGTGAGAGCTGGACCATAAAGAAAGCAGACCGCCGAAGAATTGATGCCTTTGAATTGTGGTGCTGGAGGAGACTCTTGAGAATCCCCTGGACTACAAGGAGAACTAACCTATCAATTCTAAAGGAAATCAACCCTGAGTGCTCACTGGAAAGACAGATCCTGAAGCTGAGGCTCCAGTACTTTGGCCATCTAATGAGAAGAAAAGACTCCCTGGAAAAGACCCTGATGTTGGGAAACTGTGATGGCAAGAGGAAAAGGGGACGACCGAGGATGAGATGGCTGGACAGTGTCTGCGAAGCAACCAACATGAATTTGACACAACTCCGGGAGGCAGTAGAAGATAGGAGAGCCTGGTGTGCTCTGGTCCATGGGGTCACGAAAAGTCGGACACGACTAAACGACTAAATGACGATCATCCTATTGCACCATCTGAAGATCCCAGACTGTCTTCAAGGACAGCCCCATCTATCGAGAATTTCAACAGTCAATGGATGACTGTTGCCAAGTCAGGAAGGGTTGTAGTTGGTGCAATAAGTAGAATTACCCCAAGCATTCCTTGTCTTTTGTGCTGTCCGAAAATCCCAAGACACTACAGAGTCAAGGAATAGCCCGAAACTATAAACTCAACCTACTGAGGGAACACAATTGTGTTTAGAATAGGTCAAATCCTGATCCATGAGCTTGATTTTCTACTGATCACCAGCACCTTCATGAGTGCTCCTCTGGTGCTAGCTCACAAGGAGCAAAAGAATTGGATGCCATCAAGAAATTGGTGTCACCTCACTCCAAAGTGTCAAATATCTGAACATCTACATGAACAGCAGCTTTAGGTAATTAAATAATACAGGGATGGGGCAGATGAGTATGCCAATGGCCATAGTGTGAAACAGGGCTCTTCCAGCCTGACCTATTAAGTTCCTGTTGAAGTACATAAGCGTTCACATATTAGGGAAACAATAGGATCAGATGCCTCTGTCCTTTCAAAGGTGTAATGTCTGTATATGTGACAGAGACGAATATGGATGTTCTACTCAGAACTTAGCACTCATGAATACATCAACATGTGAGTGACAATGAGCCCCACCCCTGGTGTTGCATGTCCTGGCTGACATCACTCCATGCTGGCTTCGTATTGCATGCAAATGTCTGAAGGGGCAGAAACTACACACATATAGCTCTACTTAGGCAAGCTACCTCTCAACAAATTTTTGCAGTGTGCGCATACAGAAGCCCAGGCTAGGAACAGCTGCCTTGAGTAATACCTGACATTGGCCTCACTGACAAATATCCACTCATGAACTGGTGTGTATATCAACAATAATGTCTGAATAGGGCTTCAGTGTATTCTTGGTGGAGGTAGTCAGACATCAGACATTAAATATTTCTATCCTCTGACCGGTATTTTCCCATTACAATTAAGAGGAATTCTTTCAGAAAGCATTTTGTGCTCTCTCTCTCTCTCTCTCTCTCTCTCTCTCTCTCTCTCTGTGTGTGTGTGAATGAGTGAGAGAGAGAGAGAGAGAGAGAAATGAAAAAGAGGGAGAGGCAAACATACACCCATCCTTGAATTACATCTCCAGGGCAATATCCAGCTTTTGTTAGCCAGCCACTAGAGCCAGGTCCTGCATTTGTCAGGTACATATGCTGCCCTCGGAACCAGATGGTGGGCATACATATGGCTATAGCTGTAATGGCAAGATGGGCCTCAGGCCTGCTGCTTTTAAACCTGCCTTTGCTGGCACAATCATCGCATTCGCAGTTTCACTGCTGCGACAGGTCAGTTCAGGAGCATTTGGAGCCTTGGTCTGTGCAATCAGTCAATGATGCCTGCAGATTGCTTTTGGAGATAGGAAGTCATTTGGATGAAAGATCTGTGCAAAGGGGAGGTTATCATCATTGCTTGCCTTGTCAAGAAAAACAAAGGCACCTCTCAATCCATGTCCAGAAGGGAAGGGAAGCCCAGGATGGGGTTTGAGGGGAACACCAGTGCTTGAGAGAAGTCCCCAAATTGACTCCCACTTGTAAACTTACAGACAAGCTGCCATGACAAAGTGTGTGGCACTCTGGAAACCTTGGCAATCACAAGGCATATTGCCCATCTGTTCACAGCAATATGCCCAGAACACCAGGTTTCTAAGTATACGATTTAGCAATGCTGCAGTGTTTATTGTTCAAGCACTGGATTGTTTTCCTCCTACTTAATGGTGATTTGTAACTTTTTTTTGGCCTTCTTTTCTCTTACACTCATTCTCTGGTGCTTTCTTACCATGTGAAAGCTAGCAAGCCAAAGAATAGCAAAAGACTCTTTTAGCACGCTCAATGATCTCCTGAGGCCTTAAAATAGTTCTTCTAGGGAAAGAACATCTCTGTCTCTGTTGCTGCTCCTTTAGCCTAGATCTTCTCTCAAAACATCTCTGTGTGGTACTATGTCTTCCCCATCTTCAAATCTCTCCCCATAACCCACACATTTGATTACATTATTGATCAAATTCCTTAGCTCACCAGCTGACTCAGAGTAACCTTACTTTCAAGGCTGTGAAGCATATTTCATCATTCTGGTAACAGTTTTTAAAATGGCACATGCTGAAGACGGGTTAGACTACTGAATGGCCCATGCCCCTTTCAAATGTTCCTTGACCTTTGCAAGAACACGCAACTGAGTGGATGAAATCCCATTGCCCAGAGTAGTAAGTCACACCAGAATAAGTCCATTGAATCAGTGGGGATTTGGTGAGTCAGCTCTTCCATAAAATCCATTGACTGAAATGGGCTTGCTCTAGTAGCAACGTACTTTATCATAGTAAGTCACAACCAAAGCAGGCCCACTGGAATAAATGGAATTTATGGACAAGCTGATCCCCCCCCAGATTCCCAATGACTTCATGGGCCTACTGTTATGTGATTTACTACACTAAACAACAGAACTTCAGCTGGGGAGTGACAGTTTAACTGTCAGGTGGCTACGGCATAGCTCATTTGTCCATCCACAGTGCTTTGAACAGAAAAATTGCTGAGTTTCAAATTTGTGGTTAAAATTTTCTTCTTTGATACACAGCAGAATTGACAGAAATTCACAGAGGAGAATAGCTTCCTTACTGGGATGCCAGTCACTGCCTTCTTCACATCAACTCGGGGGGAGGGGGAGGGGATGTTCATGTGCAGAAGGCAGAGCCTGGGCTCCTGGAAGAGAACCTGGGCTGTTGCCACTGCCATCGTGGCAGGGACGTGGCAGCACCACAGGAGCAGGTAACCCCCCTGGACATGAAGTGAAAATCAGTTTGGTTTTCTAGTTGGATTTGTGGCTAGCCACGAATCACAAACCATCATTTTTTAGGTTCATGATCATCTCTAGACAGGACATTCTGGAGATCACTGGGTAGCCATAGGGGCAATTTGACGGCATGTAACAACAACACCTGGGCAGGTGAGTCATGAGGCTCAGCCATGTCTTTATTCCCCTATATGTTGCAACCCCCCCAAAACAAAACAAAAAACATTACCAAATATTAGGGTGAGGAAATATAATATAACTTCACATTTCTGCCTTTAGCACAGACTCCAATGTGACAGGGTGGAAACAAAAAGCAGTGCTGCTTGGCAGGGCAGGAAGCCAAGAAGAGCCCTAAGAATTGCACACAATACTTAGGGCAAAAGGATTTTAGGGAGACAAAAAGAGAAATAATTACTCGTATATGGAAACTAGCCAAGGTGCTTCGGATTTCGCTTCTCAAGGAAGAAAAAAAAAAGAACCTGGCAAGGTTGCAGAACTGAAGATTGCAGAGCCAAAAAAAACCACCACCCTCATGGTAGGGAAAATATAAAGGAGACTGCACAAAGGGCTTCAACTAAATAATGAGAAATTTCAAAGGGAATGAAGAGCAAGGGGGCACGGAAGGAGGCCGTGTAGCAGTCCTCTAAAAGGTGGGGAGAGTAATTTATTCAAGAGAGGGGAACAGAGGCCATAACTCAAAGAGAGCTAGAGCCAAGAATTCAAGTGCAGAGTTCAAAAATGACACATTTTGTCAAAGGCTGTTTGAAAGAAATATGTTTCACTGGGTCAGAAGAAGAAAACTTAGCAAGCGACTTATAAAAAATTCGGCAGAATGTTGGAAGGAAGCGTTGTCATGGCAGAGGAATACAGAATTTGTCAGGGCTGTTGGAGGCAGTAAATAAAATAAAACCTTGATAATGGAGAAAGAGGATGGGCTAAGCAAAAGGAAAACTGAAGTGTTTGAACCTGGAAGAGTGGACAGGAATGAAAAAGAATAAGAGCGCTCCTTAATCCACACAGATACTAAGGGGGAGGTCAAAGCAGTGTTTGGACATGTCGCTTTTGTTGGAATTACGGTTCCCAGAAATCTTGGGCTGGAAATGACTGGGAGTTATAACCCAAAAAAAGAATTACTTTCCCAGGCTCTGGTGCAGAAAGAATTAGAGATAGAGCTTTCCTCCTCATGCTGGACTCTAGTACTTGGGATTTGGAGGTATACTGCCTCTACATGTGGAGGTTCTAGTCAGTTAAGAAAGTGCAAGGGAAATGATGAGGATAAGACAACAGAAAAGGGTGGCACTCTTTTCTATTAGAGGATTTACCAGAGGAATCCAGGGCACAACTGATAATTTTCCACAGTTTTCTATTTAATTCCAGGGGATAAGCTTTTTCCAAAGAGTTTAACATTCTGGTGCTCTATTATTTAGATGCGTGGAAGATAAAAACTGATCTTATGGGATGATTTTGACCAAAGGGGAGGAGACTACCCAATAAGGCTGAGGCACTTACCCTTCAAGCTATCTATTTATAAATCCATGTGTGGATAAACTCTCAGAAAGGCTAATATAGGCAAGGATACGGTATGAAAAAAACTACTAATTAATAATTTCTTTCTCCAGCCTGGATATATGCATCATTTTTTGTTCTAATTAGAGTCCTGTTTGGGCAGGGGGAGAGAAGATAATATGAATATTCTATTCTGGCAGGTTGAAACTTGGGTTCATAACCACTGTTCTCTGTGCAGTTTCCATTCACTCTGAGTGGGCTGGTACAAGCAAACATCCAAGTAGACTGTGCCTCTGAGTTGTATAGCACTGGGAATTTGGCACTTAGCACACGATTAGAGATGACCCAAGACATTTTGGTGCTTAAGACAAAAATAAATTCAAAAATCCGGATGGTGACTTGCCGGTGGTAAAAATATGGCAATAAATGGATGCCCCAAACTGCTTATTGGTGCAACCTGCCACTGAATATTCTTCTAATAGATTTAGTGTATCCCAAACACACACACACACACAAAAAAAACACATTTGCAACAAAGGAATCTATCAGTTTTCAGCTCAAGATACACACAGGATCCAGTAAATAAGGATTCAGGGAAAAGAAATGGACGGCAGTTCAATTAATTTCAGCTTTGCATTGCTGGGGCTGCGGGGAATTTCTAATCAATACAGAGAGCTTTCAGCTTGCTAAACATAAAGTACATTTCATACAAAGCTGAACATTTTTCTCCATGTCATACAGAATTATCTTAATTATTGTTTCAGGGAAAAGCCTTACACAAAATCATCTAGTAGTTCTCCCTCCCTGCTTTAAAAAAAAAGCTCAGAAACTCATCACAGCAATAATTTATGATTCCCTCCTCCTCTTTTCCCTCTCCTAACATCTTGGTCTTGTTTGATATGCTTGCCATTTCTTGCTGACAGGGAGGTCGATTAAATCACATTTATATTGTAAACGTATGCATTGCTTTTTACCCTAGGCGGCGGATGAAGAGATACACGGCCCCATGGGAAAAAGAAGCCTATCCACTCTCATATTGCAGATTTCTGCCGGTCGAAAGAAATGAATGGTTGCCAGGGAGAGCTGGGAATTACTTGAGGATGCAAAATGTTATTTTAGAATCAGTTTTTGTGGAAGGTTCCTCTTCTTTCCCCACCCACCCTGACCTCACCATCTCCATCTCCTCAGCTCCCAGTGATTTCTAGGAATGCTCTGAAGGAAGGAATGCCTTTGACCAGCATTCTTCACAGGATGCACACACACAAAAAAGACTTTGAAAATCTGGGCCTGTGTAAAGTAGGGACATTTTGGCCTACTTGGCAGAAGAACCTATGGAGGAGAAGATAGCTTAGTCGAACCCCTGCTGCAGAAGAGAGTGAGAGCAAGGTGATCATGTGGATGTAAAAACTCAAAGGATATATTAAAAAAGGGGGAAGCGGGAGGTCATTGCCAGAGGCCATGGTGGAGAACGGGGAGCTGCAGTACCATTAACCTAAGAGAACTAATTAGAAAGCATTCAATTTTATAAATTATGCATAGCTCTCTCTTTATGCCTTTTTCCCCCAAGTTTCCTCCTTAACATGTCTAATTAGACAACATTAGAAAGTAGAAGGGAACATTCATGATGACCCTGCTGCATTTCAGTGGTTCCAATCTACCGCATCTCCCTTGCCTTTAAACCTTCCCCACGTCCAGAAATGTTATTCATCATAATGATCACTGGTTCTTAACCTTGGGTTACTCAGGAGTTTTGGACTGCAACTCCCAGAAGCCTTCACCACCTGCTGTGCTGACTGGGGTTTCTGGGAGTTGCAGTTCAAAAGCATCTGAGTAACAAAGGTTAAGAACCACTGATAATGATGACCTTACACATCTTCACGTGTTATTCCATGTGCAGAGGAACTCTTCAGTGCCTCACAGGCCACAGCTTTTCAACATCCTTGTGCTGAGCATGGATGTTAGCAAAGGGATGCCTATGCATGAATGGCTAGGCAGACATGGGTCCCCTGCTTTAGATGAACCCGAGTTTGATTAGGGGTCCTGATTGCATGGTGCACCTCTGAACATCTGGCTGCTCCATTGCAGGTATCAATTCATGGGCATCAGGAGTAAGGACAGAGCAGCATATGATGCTAGGAGTGAGGCCCAGTAGTATCACCCTGTTTCATCCTCCATGCTTTTGCTGTATACACAGAGACATACATAAACCGGGCTCCAGGGAAGGAGGCTGATGTTAAAAGCTCCAGCCCAACCCTTGTAATCTGATAACCTTATTCCTTGGTATCTCCCTTTACTCCATTTCTCTCTTTCTTCAGACCTGCCTTTCAATGATTATCTTAATTTTCATTCCCAACTCAAAGAAGTGCTATTATATGTAACTGTGTTTTTAGTTTTTGTCTCTCATTGACTTTGCACAGGTTGTCATTGTTTTCTTCCACCACGGTACAAATTTCTTCAATAAAATTGGGAAAGCTTATTTGATCTATAAGCACGCCAAGGCACAGAGTTGTCTTTTACTTAGGTTATTCAGTATAGTCCCATAAATATGAGAGACATAATCATAGAAATGTCATGAAACCACCTACCACTGGCCTGAAAACACTCCACTAATCTCCAACTTTCATAACAGGAGCAACAAAAAGACTTTGAGAAGCAGTGTGAAATACAAAGCTTGTTTTGGACAGAAAATGCAGAGACTGGGATTAATGTTAATATAAAATTTTTCAAAATAGATTTAGGACCTCATAATTCCAAAGGAAAAACAAGCCATAAGTAAGTATATAAATTAAGTAACCAAATACTGTAAGTAAGAGTAAATAAGTAATTTACATGGATACTGGTGTTCCAGCCTGTCTAGTGATCTCCAAATTATTTCAATGGTTCCGAAAATAGCGCTTCTTATCCCACAATTTCCCTCCCTAAACAAAGGTACTGGATCAGGACCAGTTCTATTTTACTCCTAGATTCCCTTGGCCAAAATTCTGTTTAAAATCACAGAATTCAACATGCTTCTGGCATAGCGCTCCATAAGATCCCCAGTTTGCCATTATATGAACCAGAGATTGCAAGAGAGCAGTTTATGCTTGCATGAGCAGATACTGAATACTGAATATCTCCTTGAGCAACTTTGGATAAAGCCTAACCACTTGCACAACATATGGTTGTGTTCAAGGTCAGGGTAAAATGGATTCTGCCCATTCACTGTATGCTAGAGAAAAAGCAGTGCCTACGTGCAACAGACATTTCATTAACAACATCCTCCCCTATTTATTTATTTATTTATTTATTTATTTATTTATTTATTTATTTATTTATTTATTTATTTATTTATTTATTTATTTATTATTTTGTTCGCTTGTTTGTTTGTTTGTTTGTTTGTTTGTTTAATCTGTATACTACCCCACTTACTGAAGAATCACTACTCTGAGTGGTCATACAACAAAAGAGATATCCCCCATTACCAACCCGGCCCCCACTGCCCAATTAAAAGGGGGCAGGGACAAGATAATAAAGATACTTATAACTAATAAGTGAAAATCTAATGTTTTAATGTTTACAGACGTGAAGTGTTCAAACTAAATTATACAGGGATATTTCCTGCTATCAGCATGTTTATCTTCCAGTGGCAGCACTTCCTCAGCTGTATATCTGAGCAATCAGACTTGCAAATTAAATGTGTGTTTACCTTCTGGTGACCAACCACAATCAAAGCACTCTGGAATGCAAAATAATGCAGTGAGGAAAATCATGTTCATGCTTTCTTTTACCATTTAGAGAACACTCCTTCTAAACACAAGCTAATGTATTGCTTAATATAAACCTTTGTTAATTCTCTTTCCTATTTACTCTGTTTCCCCAAAAATAAAACCTAACCTGAAAATAAGCCCTAGTATGATTTTTCAAGATGCTTGTAGTATAAGCCCTACCCCAAAAATAAGCCCCAATTAAGTGAAACCCTGCCCTCCATCATTGTGCAGCAACCAGAAGAAGATGACATGACTGCATTTGAATAAATGTAGATTGTTGTACATGAAAATAATAAAACATCCCCTGAAAATAAGCCCTAATGCGTTTTTGGAGCAAAAATTAATATAAGGGCCCGTCTTATTTTGGGGGAAACTCGGTAGTAATTGTGGTCATGACTCTGATAACGTTTTTACTGTGGGATTTCAATTTACGCTTTCTGGGAGGCCCACCTGCGGACTTTCTTGTGATGCACCCTAATGTTATGTCAATGTGCACATTCCTTAAACCTTCTGTCATCATTACCTCTGATTCGCTCCACCCCTGACATATTAGTATTTCTAACAAAGAATAACATGCCTAGTAAGTATTTTTACGGAGATGGTTATTTCTGGAACTCTGGTGAGATAGTTGGTCATTAAGGGGAAATGAAAATGCTGAGATGCAGGGCTTTGTGAAGAGATGGAGACCGAGAAACCCGAACCAGGCAGAGAGCAGGAGGAAAGCAATTTGTAAAATGAAAAGTAGAATTTAAAGCCAGCTCTGCAATGGTTGCTTTCATTATTGAATCAGCATGACTTCCCCCAAAGGAAGCTGTACTGAGCCCTGAGGCTCTATGTGTGAGTGCCTTTCCTTTGGACCACTTTGGGAAAGAAAGAAAGAAAGAAAGAAAGAAAGAAAGAAAGAAAGAAAGAAAGAAAGAAAGAAAGAAAGAAAGAAAGAAAGAAAGACTCTTCCACACACTTTTGCCTGGATACTCTAAAACCTGACAACAGCCGAGCAACCATTTTGTGCCTTGTTGCTTCTTTGTGTTTCACTCTGTCTTCCCTAGTGACAGATTCTCTCCGTATTTCTGCCCCCCTTCTTTTAAAGAAGCACACACCTTCTGCCTAAAAGTGATGGAACTTAGTAGGCCCTGCTGTGGAAGTGAATTTAACACTGCAGTCCGTTGCACATAAATAATGTGTTAGGTTCTGTTCTCCTCAAAACCCCAGAGAGGATATGAGTCAGGTCAACAGGAACATGAATCAGGGTTAGACCTTAACCATCATCTTGGGAGCATCCCCAAATTTATGCTTGGGCAAAATACTTGGACCAGATGTTTTTGCCACTTTCAATGGGAGGAGCAAAGAGAGTTTGGATTAAGGGAGGGATAATCAGTTGGAGGGGTTCCCAGTGTGATGTCATGGACAGAGTGATGGATTAGGACTCTGGAGAATAGGGTTTGAGTCCCCGCTCAGCTATGGAAACTTCACTGGGGCAGTGGAAGTGGTATAACCACTCCTTAAATATCTCTTACCTTGAAAGCTCTGTTAAGGTTGCTATAAATTGGTTCTGACTTGATGGCACAAAACAGACACACAGTCAGCTGGAGGAGGCATTGCTTGTAAAGATGAGATGACTGGCAGTTTTGCTTTTCTTCTTATTTGGGCACACAGAAAAAAAAAGCTTCAGCCACCACACCATGAAGAAAACTGGCTTTCTTCAGCAGTTAGTGATGCCCTAGAAGAGAATATATCTTAAAAGGCTTTGTTTATCAAGACACTGTCAGGATTGCAGAAGCACCATTGAATGAAGCCCAGCTGGCACCATGTGCTCTGACCTGCTTGTATGAGGTCAGCATGACGTCACAATGTCCTCTGAACAACAGCCAAATCTTGCTGCTGCATGGTGAAGCCAAGGTCTTTTTTTCTTGTCAGGGCTTTATTATGGGGACATAATTTTCTGGATTATGCCCCGATAATCCAGTTTGGGAACAGCAGGCAGGAATAATAAGTGGGCCACCCTGTAAACCCAAGGGGCAGCACTGGCATTGGTAGATTACTCCTTGTAATCTGGTGCCACCTGAATGCATTTTAAATGCAGATTTTTTGGATCAAGTCTAAGTAGACGGCATCCCAATCCTACTCCCAAATAGAGCAGACCCACTGAATCTATGGGACTTGTGTCATTTACTATACGTATTCTAGTTTCATGCCCTTCTTGAAAGCACCCTAGGACCTGAATGGCACATTTAAACTTGGTATTGTTGAAATATCCCCTGTAATTGGATCTGGCCATTATCGGCTACAAGATACTGCGTGGACAAATCATTGTTCTCATTCAGCCAGGCTGTGCTTCTGTGAAAAGTAATCCTCCTTCCCAAGGACTGCAGCAGGCCCAGTTCTCTATCGTTACAAGCTCACTCATCCTTTGCCATCAGCCTCTAGGTGAGAGGACTAGATTTATGATGTTCTCATTACTGTCCTTATGATGACTTCTGATATGAGAACAAGAGATCACAGATGAAACCGACAGCGGCATCCTGTTGCATTTTGACCTTTTTCGTATTTCACGTTTTGAGCTGCTGACCGTTCCATCTGCTCGCTGCGTGCTGCAGGGAAGATCAGAATCGTCACGCATGACTGTAACAAGGCAAAAATCTGAGAAAAACATTGTTGCAGATGGGGGAGATCTATGCAAGTTGCGATAGCACAAGTTGAGTCTTCTTCCCCTCTAATGACAAGGGAGTTCGCCTGGAGAAATACAATTACAATTCGTTGTTAATCACAGAAATGGGAGAAAGGAGAGAGATTCTTTGCAGATACTACCATCTTGTTCTGCAGTCTCATTGACAGATCAACCTTCCTTGCCACAAAGCAGTGATGGATGGCCATTGTGGGCAATGTTTTACAAGTGACAAATCACACTTAATTCCTTGGGTATTCATTATCATAACATTAATCCATTTGGCAAGGTGGAGAGAGAGACAGAGAGAGAGAGAGAACGGTGCACAAGCCCATTGTATTACTCTTGTAATTTAATACAAAGCAGGAATGGCTTTTTAGATATTTTTAAGAGACATCTTCAAAAATAAATCTTTCAGGCCATCTAAAATATTATCATACCTTTATGGAGATTGTAATGTCTCAGCTTAAGGCTACTTTGTACCCAGTCCAGAGACTGTTGGCAAAAATTAAACAGGTGTTACTATTGGACAGGGATGAGTAACCACAGTCCACTTTACATGGCCCACTAGTGGGTTCAACCTGGTCTACAGCTCCTGTTGCCTCAGACATGGCACTTTGTGCACATCTGAAGACTTAGGATTCATTACCCAGGGGGGGGAAAGCACTTCCCAAGGCCAATAGCTGTGCATGGGGGACTATTTCTGTGGGCCCGAGTAGCACCTCAAACCCAGAGGCTTCTGCAACACTGTGTTATTCACTTTTTCCTGAGAAGGCTAAGATTTTCAAGCTAGATGAGTCCTTGACTACTCTAGCTCAACTGAAATGTGATGTGTGTACCCTGAAGAGCTATACATTATTCTGAGATGACTAGTAGTAGCTCACATTACCCATACTAAAATAGAGTGATATTTCTGAGGCAAGAGATAGGAAATTAATGCCCAGAACGCATACTTGTTTTGAAATTCTGAGGAGTTTTAATTCAAAAAACAAATATCTTTATCTCTTACTGAGACTCTCCTCCCCCTGACACAGAGGCTACTGGGGCAAATTTCTAATGAGCTCAGGGAAGACTGCTAGGGGATGACTCAGAAGCAGTAGCTGTGAGCTAAATAAGCAACTGTATGTTATGAAACATTTTTATTCTTTCTCCTACAAATGTCTCAGAGAGAGTCATTGAGACCTTAATTGCCACTTAATGAGAAAGAGGTGGACTCTCTGGGGAATTTGAAGTTATTCTCCTCTGTGGATCTCTGCACTTCTACTGCATAGCACAAGGGGTGTTGCCAGAAATTCAAAACTCTACAACAGCCAAAATCACCCATACATAAAACCTGCACGTATTTATTCCCTATATTTGGAAGATATTTATTCCAAACCAGTAAAATCTCCAGAGGTATCTACCAAATTTTTTGTACACTTTTGGTAATCGTTACCATGATACAATTAACTTGTGCTTGTTTGTCTAACCCTATTCCCTGCCTACAGAGGAATGTTCAGAACTGCAAACAAATCTAAATATTTCCATAAACAGAATAATCCATTTATGGCAACAGTTCAGCCCAGATAGATTTGTTGCTTAATGAATGAACTGCCATTCATGCCAGCTGCCTCCTCTGATTTACACAGTTCTTCATCCACCACCCATTCTTACATAACATCACTAGATCCTTCCTAAATATCCTGTGGCAATTCCTCCTCAGGAGAGCCTGAGGAGGAAGAATCAGTAAAGCCCTGTTTTCTAAACAGTTTTTGTTCATCCCTAGTCTTAATCCAAACCAATGTAAGGCACTGTGAAAGATAACTGTCTCTCAAGTGTTGAAGACGTTTCTTTTTTTGCCCTACTAATGAAACTGTAATTGGGCTGGGACCATTTCTTATGAAAACCAATGGCATCCGTGTCCAGCAGTATGAGGTCAGCATGAAGTCACAATATCCTCTGAACAACAGCCAAAACTTGCTGCTGCATGTTGAAGCCAAGGTTTTTTTCTTGTTAGGGGTTTTGTTATGGGGACATAATTTTCTGGATAGGGGCAAAAAAAAAATGGAAGGGAAAGGTCTTAGAAAGGAAGTAAACACTGAGGAGACCACAAAGGTATGCGGAGGAATTGTTCCTAAAATAAAATGTAAGGAATGATGTGGATCTAAGAAGCAGGAACCAGATAGTTGATGCTTTAAAAGCAAAATAACTGAAAGAGGCCTCTCTGGCCTTTAATTGCTCTTCATTCTGATTGCTCTGATTGATGATCACTTCTCACCAGACCTTCAGCAGCAAACTCTGACATGGGAATCTGTCTTTATCTAAAAAAACAAAGTAAGAGGAGAGGAGAAGTGGCAGGTAGGAGAATATTTAGTCCTTTGCCTGCGTATTATTTATCTACTTTATATAATTCCCTGATCACTATTTCTCTCCTTATGGCACCTTTCTTGTCCAATTTCTACATCCTTTTCAGAGTTTTGGAAAACTCCAGATTCAGAGTATTTGGGGAGCCTAATTTGTCTGTGGGCCTCAGAACACGATCAGATAACATAAAAGATGCATTTCTGAAAGTACTGGACTGAGTCATTTTGGAGGGAATTGCTCTAGCCCAGACCCCAAAAGCAATAGCCCTACAGCTAGGCTAAAAAGCTCCAGCTTGGGCATGAAGTGGGACTGGGCTGGGTCAAAATTCCCCGTATATCTTGTAATCACACAAGACCACATTTCAAGCATTTCAAAATGTGATCTATTTCCCCAAGTGACTGCATGCTTACTTGATCATGCCCCGCTTTACAATTGCCCCACATTACGACGAAACCACATTACGATGACGTTTTTGTGATCGCTTTTGTGATTGCAAAACAATGGTCTGAATAGGCTTTTTTCGTTTTGCAATGATCGGTTCCTTGTTTTGGGAACCGATTCTTCGCAAAACGACAATTTTCCTACAGCTGATCAGCTGTTTCAAAATGGCCACCGGGTAAATAAAATGGCTCCCCGCTGTTTTCTTATAACATTCATCATGTATGGCACCATCAGGGTCTTTTCCAGGGAGTCTTTTCTTCTCATTTGGCCACCTAATGAGAAGAAAAGACTCCCTGGAAAAGACCCTGATGTTGGGAAAGTGTAATGGCAAGAGAAGGGGACGACCGAGGATGAGATGGCTGGACAGTGTCTGCGAAGCAACCAACATGAATTTGACACAACTCCGGGAGGCAGTAGAAGAGAGGAGGGCCTGGCGTGCTCTGGTCCATGGGGTCACGAAGAGTCGGACATGACTAAATGACTAAACAAGGACGACGCTGTTTTCTGGGATGGATTCCTTGCAAGACAGCCACCGAAAATGGCTGTCCTTTGGAGGATCTTCGCTGGACGGTGAGTTTTTAGCCCATTGGAACACATTAAATGGGTTTTAATACATTTCAATTTGTTTTTTATTTTCGCATTACAACGTTTTTGTTCTACAGCGATTTCGCTGGAACGAATTAACGTCGTAATGCGAGACACCACTGTATAATGATTGTGCATTTCAGAGCTTTGGTTTCTTCCAGTTTTGTCATTCTGTATAAATGGTCTTGATTGCCAGTTGTATGCTTAGAACTTGGAACACTGGCTTTAGTTGCATAGGCGCATAGGCGCAACATATCATTATTGCAAGCAAACAAATGTAAAACTTAATTCCCACTCACAGCCACTCAGCTATGAGGTCATGGTGAACCTGGAACTATCAAACACTGAGAATACCATACCATATCTCATTCCTTAAGTGATATATTTGTTAAAAGCCAGAACTTAAACAGGTATTTTCTGGCCTTTTGGAGCTAAAATGAACATGCCCCTCAAAATACCTTGTGCCACTGTTGTCATTAATTCAATTATTTGAAAGCTCAATGTTCTTGGACTACAACTCCCAGAAATCTTGGCCAGCACAGCTAGTAGTAAAGGCTTTAGGGAGTTTTAGTCCAAGAGCATCTGGGGACACAAGGTTGGGAAGCACTGGTCTGCAGGATACACTCTTGTGCTCACTACCATTCACAAAGAGACAAAGCAGGAGAAAATCCCAGAACATGACTCTTTTCTTCTTCAGTTAGCCACTTCTCACCCAAACACAAAGCAAACACAAAGACATTGTCAATAATTTCACTAATTAAATTAGTGAATATTTATTCTCTATTCTTTTCTCTTTTTTATGTCTATTTCAACATTTTTACAATCAGATACTTTATCTACTAGCAAGGATGAATCCAAAAAAGCCTGTTTTGGCTAGGGAGACATGGCAGATTAGCTGCAATGTAGCCTTTGCTAAGACCCTTGTTCCTGGCGAGTTTGGTGCCATACATGATGAATGTTATAAGAAATCACGGTTTCTCCCATTTGAAAGGCCTTTTTGAGGACCAATATTTCGCTCCTACAGCCTGGATTCTTTCCAAATGAAGAAAAGTGGGTGGGGCCAACAATTCTCTTTCAAGATAAACAAGATTGGTCTTTTCAATTTATGTGAGCTATTTTAAATTTCTGGTAGTTTCGGATTGCCTATTTCTGAATGAAGGCTACAAATAATTTTATTTTATTTTTTAAAAAAATCATAGCTAAAAAAAAAAATCCTTTGCCCAAACATCCCCAGTGCTGGCAGAGAGCAAGAGCAGTCTGTCTACTACAACTGTGCCATATTTACTTCTGATCCAAAGTCCCACTTAACATTTATAAATGTTTATTTGAGCTGCCCCCATTTTTAGCACTGCCTTGTTGAATGTTGATTTAATCTGCAGCACAATATCATCGCCATATTCTCCTGCAGCGCCTTAAAATTTACATTTTCCATCTTAATATGCAAATTATTGATATGAATGAATATTAGCCACTGTAGAAGTCCACAACAAGTGCTGTGTTCTGTTCTGCAAATCAATGTAGAGAATGTTAATTTTCAGGCCTCTTATAGGAAACACAAGGGACGTGGTGGCGCTGTGTGCTAAACCGCAGAAGCCTGTGCTGCAAGGTCAGAAGACCAAGCAGTCATAAGATCGAATCCACGTGACGGAGTGAGCGCTCGTCGCTTGTCCCAGCTCCCGCCAACCTAGCGGTTCGAAAGCATGCAAATGCAAGTAGATAAATAGGGACCACCTCGGTGGGAAGGTAACAGCGTTCCGTGTCTAAGTCGCACTGGACATGTGACCATGGAAGATTGTCTTCGGACAAATGCTGGCTCTATGGCTTGGAAGCGGGATGAGCACCGCCCCCTAGAGTCAAACACGACTGGACAAAAATTGTCAAGGGGAACTTTTACCTTTACCTTTACTTTTATAGGAAACACGGGGAAATGTGTTTTTATGTCTGCTCAGAAGTAAAGCCAACAGAACCTAAATAGGGCTTACTCCCTAGTAAGTAAAAAGGTAGGATTGCAGCTTCAATGGGATTTTGTGAAAAACAATGGAATTGTGTAGATATCTTTCTAAAATGTGGTTCCAAGCTGTAAAATAAGTTACAGGATGCCACGCATACATGCATATACGTGAGCGCACACACACAAACATTCCTGTTCCTTCAGCCCTCAAAAACCTAGAAAGTATCAGCTGTGGCCCTCACTGTGAAAAGTTTGGAGACCCTTGCTCAAGAACAATGCTTACATATACTTCTGAAAGTCTGACCATTACGCTTTAGCTGGTGCTTGTAAAATATGGCCCTGGATTGTGTTTCTGTGAAAGAATAAGTTACTTAGAGAACATAATCCTGAATTAAAAGCACAGGATTGAATGAATATCCTAGAAGGCATTTTACTGAAAGGTAAGCCATTGCCCAGAAAAAACATGGCAATAAATTGTTCCCAAAACATCATCGGATTTTTCAGAAGAAAGAGTGGAACAGCACAGCACAAAACTCTGCTTTGTGCATATATACTCAGAAGTTAAAAAAAGAGACCATATTGTCTACTTAAAAGTTATTTTAAAAGTCTAGACTACTCCAGATATGAACATGGGCAACGTATTCAAAGAGCATCCAAAATCTATCCTTTTGTAGTTGGTAATGGTAAAGAAAAAGAAGAGGAAGTGATAGAGGATCAGGATTCCCACGTTAAAGACAAAAACATTTTTGCAGTCCCAGCTCCACCTTCATGAGAGGAAAATGAATCAAAGCATTAAGATCATAAGTGCAAAATGGTGAGGAGATATTGAGTGAGAGGAATCTAACACAAAAATACATGTTTAGAAACACACATTCTGTTCCAGCAACAATCCATATTTGACACTGAAGAAAAGTGAATTGAACATTGAAGGTCATGAGGGCACCCCAAATCTATCAAAGTGCTATTATGGCAATTGAATTACAGTTCCACCAGAAAAAAAAGTTTATTTCATTACATTATAATGTAACATAATGCAATGATTCTGTGGTTCAAGACTAATAATGAATGGTGCACAACTCTGTGTGTGTGTGTGTGTGCGCGCACACACACACACACATGCACACGCACACACATGGATGTGCATTCATGTAAATCTGATCAGCATCTCTCCCCAGCTATTCCATTTCAGTTTTGCACAGCTCTTGAAGCAAACATCCTGATTTATCTAGAGCTGGAATGGCAAGAAGCAAAGGAAATTACCTGCCCTTCAATGCAAGCTCTAAATATTACCCAGTGCTCTACTGAAGGTATTCATTGTTTTCTCCATCTGACGAGCCATGTATTTACAGTAGCATTTTTCTCAGAACTATTTATCTACTCTCAATTTTTACATGCTTTTGAATTGCTAGGTTGGCAAGAACTGGGACAAGCAACAGAAGCTCACTCTGTTGCATGGATTCGAACTGTTGATCTTTCGACTTTGCAGCCCAGGGACTTTTGCGGTTTAACCCAAAGTGCCACTACATCCCTCCCGTCTGGGTAGTCTTGGATGATTTTGGTTTCCTACCTGTCATGAGTACTGGCATGAGCTTCCTGATTATGTTTTGTAAATTGTTACATCCTTCCACTCTCATCTGATGTGACATGCTTTGTGGTTAGCTGCATCAAACTCCTCTAATCAGATGGGATGAGTGACTGTCACCCTAAAAGGAGTTAACTGTCACCCTAGGGAGTTGACAAGTGTAGTGCTTCAGGTTCCATCTTGAATCTGATCTCATGCAATATCTACAATAATAACTTGGATGACAGTCTGAGGAAGTAGATTTGTCTATGGAAGCTCACATCAAAATAGAGCAGATAGTTCTGAAGGTGCCACAACATTTTTGTCTTCCTCATTTTGTATTTTTCTTTTGTTTTTACCTGATATATTGGATCATAGTGTAGGGGCTTATCAAATATGCAGTTGATGCCAAACTTACATCGGAGGGGAGGGCACTAATATTTTAGAACACAGAATCAGGATTCTAGAGGACCTTGACAGATTGGAGAACTAGGCAAAAAAAAAATAGTTTTGACAGGGGACATAAATGCATGTAGGCAAGAAAAATGAATTGCACAGATATCGTCTGGGTAACAGCTGTTCTCACTATGCATGAAAAGGATCTAGACATCTTACTAGACAGTTAAGCTAAACATAAGTCAACAGTGGATTGTTCAGTTCTAGGTTACATCAGCATCCATATAGTTTCCAGATTGAGGAAAATATGCCCCTAGGAAAGAGCCCTGAGGCATTAAAAGGTAGAGCTGCACATGCATGGACCCCTTACATTAAATCTAGCATTTATGCATCTTGATTAGAAGTCAGAAAAGAGAAAGAAAAAATTCAAGCATGTGTTTCATACTACCACTGTCATTGGGGTCTGTGGATGTAAAGGAGAAATAGGCTATTCTTCATATCCAAAACATTTTCCTGCCTCAGGCAAAGCGCAAAAAAATCCTAGCTCCATCCCACATTGCATACCGATGCGGACTGACATTTGAATTCTACATCTATTTTGATGTTGTCAATATGTCCCAGTGTCCTGAGGTCAACACACTAGTTCAGGGATGTGAAAAAGACCACACAAGTCTGTCCTCTAAAACAGAGTGTGTGCAAGAGGTTGTCCCTACTTCCTTCCTTGCATTTGCTGCTGGAGCAGGTTGGGCCAGATGTAAGTGATGTTAATAGCAGGCTGTTCAGCCAACAAATCAGAGCAGACTGCCAAGAATTATCTCTAATGTTCTTGGAAGTCTTGTGTTCTGGCTAAGTTCTCTACACTTCAACACCCATCGGTCACACTGACAGATCATCTCCCCTCTTATCACAACAATACAGCCATAACAAAAGCACCCTGATCACCACAATCACCCAGTCTCCTGAAAAGGACAAAAAACTGATCCCACAGCCAAATATACTCAAATATCCCACATACTACACCAGAACACAGAGTTTATTTTATTTATTTATTTATTTATTTATTTATTTATTTATTTATTTATTTATTTTATATCCCGCCTATCTAGTCAGTTAAGACCACTCTAGGTGGCTTACAACATAAAATACACAATGGAAATATATATAAAAGTTTTTAGATAATAGAAAACATGTGAACAAAATTGGGAAAAACAATAGGGGGGAGGAGAAAAGGGGGACATCAGGAATGGACTGGGGGAAGGCCTGCTGAAACATCCATGTTTCAGAGTTCTAACTCCTGTCCTCTGAAGATGCCAGCCACAGAGACTGGTGAAACATTAGGAAGAAAAACTTCTCGAACACGGCCAAACAGCCCAAAAAACCCCACAACAACCATTGAAAACCTTCAAGAATACATCTCTACACTTCATTGACACTTCATCATACCGGAGGACCGGACACGCTTCATTCAGAAAGAAACAAGGGAAATAGTGTCAACCTGTAAGTGATAGATCCATATTGAAAAGTAAAATAAGTTAATTAAATTGCATAATGCAGAATTCCAGCACATACTGAAAGCATAATAGCCAAATGGCTTTTATTTCTATATGTGTTTGCGTATAGGACTGAGGCTTGGGAGAGATGTGTTCAAGTACCTTATAAACCATGGAGCTTACCTGGGCTATCTTCAGCCAGTGAATCTTTCTTAATGTGATCTACTTCACAAAGTTGTTGGGTGGACAATGTGTAGAGGAGGAAAACTTCGTATGCCTCCTTTTGTTCTTTGGAGGAAAGGCAGGCTATACATGGAACTAAATAATCAGAGTAAATAAGCACGTATATAGATAGAAACCAGTTTCTCCAGTGTCTCCTGTATGCATGCACTCTTGAATGTCCAGTGAGAACAAGGGTGGAATGAAAATACAGTAATGTGTTTGCCCCCCCAACCCCGGAATAAGGCGCGAGACAATAATATGGGTTTAAATACGGGCCACACTTTATTAATTGTACAAACATATATATCAAGTTCTTTATTCTGAAGGAGGGGCCTGCTGTAGTGCGGAAACATTTAAAGTGATTAACGTAAGGGCGAGTCCCCGGCCCCCAGGCTCCCGCGACCGCGAGGGATAGCGGGGACCTGGCCGGCCGCTAGCCGAACGCCCCCAGACCTTTATCCCCCTTTGATTGAGGGTTGTTAGTCTGGAGTGTCCCAGCGCATCTTTCCGCCACAGGCACTGTAATCGCACGATCCGCAGTGCCGGGCGGTCGGATGTACTGTTGGCTTACCTGAAGTTACTGCGGGACCCACCGTAGATGCCTATTTTTCCGCACTACCCGCCTTAGTGTGACCAGAGCTAGCTCCACCTGCATGCCCCAGACACCCCGTCCAGTGTGGGATAGGCGAAAATTCCCCCGTCCAACAGCCAATCAGGATGGGGGCCAAAATTCCTATCCGGCCCCGTAACGGCGACCAGAATCACTCACACTGGAGTAGGGGAGGGCGGGTGGGTGCCCGAAAAGAAGAGGGCGTTCCGGAAGGGGAAGGCCCTTTAAATACCAGGGCTTTCCCCTCCCACCCGGAAGTCGCGTTGGCCCATCTCGCGATATCCCGGGTGGAGGGCAAGGCCAGCCTCGCTGTTCAAGGTCATGGACCCTCCAGCGGCTGGATCATTGCCCCCCCAACCCCGGAATAAGGCGCGAGACAATAATATGGGTTTAAATACGGGCCACACTTTATTAATTGTACAAACATATATATCAAGTTCTTTATTCTGAAGGAGGGGCCTGCTGTAGTGCGGAAACATTTAAAGTGATTAACGTAAGGGCGAGTCCCCGGCCCCCAGGCTCCCGCGACCGCGAGGGATAGCGGGGACCTGGCCGGCCGCTAGCCGAACGCCCCCAGACCTTTATCCCCCTTTGATTGAGGGTTGTTAGTCTGGAGTGTCCCAGCGCATCTTTCCGCCACAGGCACTGTAATCGCACGATCCGCAGTGCCGGGCGGTCGGATGTACTGTTGGCTTACCTGAAGTTACTGCGGGACCCACCGTTTTGAGACCCCTCATAGCTGTGCATAGGCGCTTGAGGAATGCACGGCCCGGTGCCACGACTTTACAGGCAAAGTTCAAATGCCCAACAATTTCCTGCAGGTCTCTAAGGGAAGCTTTCCTCTTGTGTAATAGAGCTTCAATTCGTGCCCTCACATCAATCAACTTGTCCCGTGGCAGCCTAGATGTTTGCTGCACCGTGTCAAGGGGGAAGGCCCTTTAAATACCAGGGCTTTCCCCTCCCACCCGGAAGTCGCGTTGGCCCATCTCGCGATATCCCGGGTGGAGGGCAAGGCCAGCCTCGCTGTTCAAGGTCATGGACCCTCCAGCGGCTGGATCATTCTGTGATGCATGATAGGAGATCCCTTGGCACTGCTTGTGACCACAATGAGACTGAGTGTGATTACACAGGGAAAGAGGTCTGAATTTGGACCCATTGTGGAGCAGTCTGGTGCAATATCTTTCCCAGTGATCACATGATGCATGGGGGAATGCACACCAGCCCAACCTCAGTCTGTGCCCAAGCTGGAACTTTTATGAGATTTCTAATCTTGGGGACTGGGCTGGAACAATTCCCCTGCAGGTTTCATTGTGGCTGGTTGTATCAACCCTTTCCAGTTGGTTGGGATGGGTGAATATCGTCAGGCTGTTTTATTTGGAAGTCACAAGGATTTTCTTTCTGGAATGCATTGTTCCCGCTGGTGTTTAGGGCTAGTTGCATTGGTGCCGCTACACAGGTTAAACGAATGAATTTCATTGGACTACCGTTCTTGGAAATCACTGTTTCAGGCATTTTTTTTTCTCAATTTCAGTTTTCTGCATGGAGTAAATACTGGCATGTTGTTCCTGAGGATGATTTGTGGCTTGCCGCATCCATCTCATATAGTCACACATGTGCCATGATGTTGGTTTGGTTATCTTACTCCAAAATTGCCATTCCTAGCCACTGTGTTCCACTCTGGCAGGGTCTGGGGCAATGAAGGGTCAATTAAAGAGTAATAATGATAATTAAAATATTGTTCTGATGTTTGTCCACTGCATCCTGCTATTTTTGGCACCAGTTTTTATTAAATCCCACGGTAGTCTATTCTGTTCCACTTTTTAACTCGATGGCATCCTTCAGTCTTGAAAGACTATGGTATCGTGCTCTGTATCGAGGACTTGGAACAGTGTCTAGTGTGGCTGAGAAGGCCAATGCGAGAGTAACAATCCCTTCCACACTGAAGACAAATCCAATCTGTCCCCTGTCCAGCTCCCTGATTTTGCTGGTTTCATAACTGCCTCTTTGCCTCGGCCAGCTGGACAAGGGTCTCTTCAAATTGGAAGAGTCCCCAGAAATTGTCCAACTTTTGTGCAACAGACTGTTGTGTGAGTAGAAGTTAGCAGGATTCTGATTTAGGTGTTTTCACAACCTTCCTAAAAGTGGAGTTAGACACAATTGTGAAAAATGAGTAACCCTGCTCTCCATAAGAGAACATAAGTTGTTGATGTCCATGTTTGGGAAGGAATGCTTGAGGAGACATACGCCTAGAGCCAAAGAAGGGGTGAAGTACACTGTACTTCTTGCACTCTGTGGCTCCCTTTGATCCCTTCTCCAAAATCCTCAGCCAGACTTTTATGCTGGAACACACTCCCTCTCTCCTTCTCTCTTTCCTTCTCTCAGGACTCTTCCAAACAGGGCATTTAGACTTCCCCACTTTGTTCCAGAAAAGCATTGGGAAGTTTCAGGGCTTGCAGCCACATCTGTTGCCTTTTAACTTTGCAATAAACAGAGCGGGGAAGAGAAAATCAAATGTATAGCACTGCAATGAAGGGCCTCTTCTACTTCCTTCACTCCTTCCTTTTTAAAAATTTTTATACACTACACCACTGCTAACTTTCCCTGGTGTGAAGGCAAGCAGGGTTATACACTCTTTCCATAGCACATGCGTTTAATTACCTGTTTCCTAAAACATATTTCCAAAGAATTTTTTTCTTCTGAGTCTCTTTTTCATAGAAATGTACTGCCATCCTCCCTCCAGTAGATAGGCAGGACAGCCCTGGAATTTGTAAATTCCCCCTCTGGAAAAAAATAATAATAAAGCAAACCATTTCAAAAGAAAACACAAGCTTCACCATACCTCTCTGGAGCTCCCTCACTCGCCTGTTACCCAACAGGGTCGTATTTTTGCTCAGAAGGAGAAATTAATTAAGGAACTAATTAATTAGATCAATGAACTCTGCTAATTAGATTAATTAGCTCTGCTGCAATTCTGCTAGGTAAAAAAAGAAAAATCTGCCTCTGGAACAAACAGGAACAAAAAAATAACCATGAGTTTAGAGAGGTATGAAAAGGTCTGGGGAAACAGGTAAAAAGAAGCCATAAGGAAAACGTCATCTGAATGTGAGTGCAATTTCTGGTGAAATGCATACCTCAAGAGGAATTTAAAGAAGTATAAATGCTCCATCTGGAAGAGCTGTCATACAGAGATACACATGCAGAGATCCCATAGACACAGAACTTTTGCTCACCAAAACACGCATGCACACTTACAGTAAGTACCATTTTTTGTCCCAACTCTCGCCTTGTCACTCTTCATATTTGCGCTATGAATTAGATTCATAAAGAAATCCCACATTCTATTTTGCAATTATCATGGATTTGCAGCCCTTAATGGGATTGCCAGCTGAACAGCACTCCATGTCCTAAGCCTTTCAAAGGAAATCCTGAGACCAAGAGGTGAGCTGCTGGGATGTCACAGAGGTAGGGCAGGCAAAGATTGGTAGACGGAAGGTTTTTCCCCAGGCTCTGTACTAGTACTGTCAGGCTCAGGAATCATGACACAATTGCAACACTCCTTTCCTTGCTCTGACAAGCATAGTATAACACAATATAGCTAATACTGGAGCACCAAAAAGCTAGGAGTGAAGGAAGAGTATCAGGAAAAGCTGGTGGGTACATGCACTTGGGCTGGTTGTGCCATTTGGAGCAACATACATTCTTAAACGTCTTCATGCTGAGCAACAGAGTCCTCATGTCAGCTGTGAATGCATTTGAGATGCAGACCAAGTCACCTAACTTTTTTTTTTCAAAAAATCAAGGCATCTCTCATCTAGTTATGCTTGTCCTAAGGCTTGTCTGCCAGTCTGGAGAACAGCAATTCCCTAATATTATAGCCCGTGCCCTGAAGTCTGGCCATCCCAGTCCCTAACAAGGGCTTAGACATCCATCCAATGTCCTAATCATAATCAAGGCTTAAAGGATATTGTAGCCTTTGGGGCTATTTGTAGATGAGACGGGACTTAAAGTTGCCTAAGCAACTTTGAGTGTGTGAGCAAATCCTGTAGATCAGAGAATATCCTATGCCTAATCTGAGTTTCCACAAATTTGTGACAATCCAGAAAGTGACGTCCCCTTGCTTCAAAACAAGACAAATATACCCAACTCAATTTTACTTGCTCCTCTTTTCCTCAAAAGTACTCCATATGTTCTGTCCTCTCTGGTGGCCCACCCAGTGTCATTGCAAGCAGAACTTGGAAACACTGGAGGAGGTAGATTGAAAAATAATTGTGGCTATGCTGGCTGTGATATTCTGGGTGCTGGGATCCAAACAATAATATGTCCAAGCTCTGGTTGAAACTCAACAGCTTCGAGCCAACTGCTAGTCCCAATTAAAGCAGATCTATTGGAGCAGCAAGATTTCCATAAGGGTTGACTCATCATTCCATAATGGATTCAGGGGTTCTTCCCTGGTTGGGACTAACAATTGGATTGCGACCAAAAGAGTTCTGAATGCACTACCTTTCTTGTTCCTTATTTGTTGTTCCCTGCCTCTGTATCATCGCCCTCCATCCAGGAGATAGGAAGCTGAGAAGCTAAACCAAGCTCTCTTCATTGAGAGGAGGGAAAGTCAGTGCTTCAATCGCCAGTGTCCTTCAGCAAATTTTCCATTTGGCTGAAGTATAGTGTGATCTTTGTGCAGCACCCTTTTGCAAGAGGTCCTATGCTTCCAGCTCCATCGGACACCTGCAGTTTGCAAGTGCAAACAGGAACTCTTTGTAACATGAGATACTGACATGGACAGAAAAGCAGGAAGAAAAGAATGGATGGATGCAACTTCTGGTCAGAATATGGTTAAATGTTTCACAGAATACATCAGCTGTGGTTCGATGGGGCATGAGGGAAAACTGGGGAAGCTGATGTTGGGCCATCTAGATGTGTTTCTTCTTATTTGTTGCAAGATGTGAAAAAAAATTAAACATGGAAGTTAAGGTCTCTGGAACTCTCTCCTGAGGTAGGCCATGTTGTCTCTGCCATTCTTTTGCCAGCATTTAAAGACCCGTCCATTCAGGAAAGCCTTTTAGCATGGGAGCTTGGCTGTCATAAAGGGGGTTTAACGGCTTGGGTGCATGCTGTTTGTGTCCTTTGTCGACCAGAATCTTACTGTATTTGCATAAGGTTTGTGCAGCTTGCCACAGCTAATCATAGCCAATTGGTGAGCTTCCAGATCACATTTCAGTTGTCTAACTGGATACATAACTGGGCAAACAACCAAAATGTGCCACAGCACTTCATCAGTTAACCAAAATTGTCTTCTGCTTGTTATACAGATCTTGCGTGAACAGCCATAAAACTTTAGTTATTGCAGCAGTGTTAATTTGCACTTTAAATTGACTGTCATTTGTACTATTTTTTAATCAATAGTTTACTTTTAAGTTTTTTTTTAAAGAATTGTTGTCAGCATTTTTTGGCAGACTAAAATAATATACATAAAGTGACATTGATTCCAAAATAAACTCTTTTTATCTCCTCTGATTCAGGGGGAGATTCTGTTTTGCTGATATCTGAACAATGTTCGGTGAGCTTCTGAGCACAGAGCAAAATGTATTCACTCAGAAAATTATTCCTGCAAAGAAGCAAGCCCAGCCTCACCTCAAACCTACCACTATCCTTCCACTAAAATACAGAAAAACATGTGCATGTCCATCTCTCTGTGTATGTGTGAGTGAGTGAGTGAGCATGTGTGTGCACACATGCACGTGTGTGTGTGTGTGTGCATGTGTGCGTGCGCGTGATTGCACCTGGAAAAAATCAAGCTTCGTTTCAGTGTGATTCAGCACAGAACATATTGCAATTGTAACACAAAAAAATATAGCTCTGAGTGGCATAAACTAAAGCATCATGCTTAGCATTTACCCAGAAAAGCCAGAATGGGAAAATGTGTTTGCAATCGAGCTGTGTTTGTTTGACTTTCTCAGAAAGCAAGAGGTATTGATTTGTGTGTGTGTGTGTGTGTGTGTGTTAATTTTCTTTCCCTTGACTGATCCTCTCCTTTCTGTTTCCAGCTTCTTGCCGTGGTTTAGGAGCAGCTGCAGCCCAAAGCATTGTGGGAACGGCTTTCCCATCTGAGCCCATTAGTCACCAGATGTCATCTGCTGCTGCCAGGGCTTCAAACAGCCAAGCAGACAATGTCCTATGCATGCTGAACATCTGAATGCCGACTCCTTCAATAATGTGGACAGCTCAATGGGTTCAAATGACATCCTTGAAACACCTGACCTCAAAGCCATGTTTATACTGACACCTACAGCTCTGTAAGGAAACACAGGCAAGGCTCAGATGCATTTCTAGGCTGGCACCGTGAGCACTATTTCTCATTTATTTAAAGAAGAAAGGGAGAAGGAGAGAGAAAACCCTGCTCTTTGAAAGATTAATTGAGTGGATTTGCTAGAGGAAATAGACTTTTGATTGACTTTTTGCGTTTGTTGCATTTCATTTGCTTTTCCGGTGTGGAGCATCGAAAAGGACTATTAAAAAGGTGATTTAGATCCAAGCAAAACATGATTTGTTTGAATGTTAAAAATGTGTGTTTTGTCTGAAAACACTATAGCAAGCCATGTACTTGAATGATACTCCCCACCCCCACTGCAACACAGAGACATTGTCAGAGATACCCTCAAGAACCCACATTAGAAAGTAACACATTACAAATAGCAACATTCGCTGTAACACGTTACCTTTGGGAGTAACATGAAGGCAACAAGGCATATTTTGCAGGCAGACATGATGACTGAAGTTAGCAATGGGAAGAAATCTTGCCAAATTACCGTATTTTTCAGAATATAAAATAAGACTTTTCCTAAAATAATTAGAGGAAAAATTGACGGTCGTTTTATACACGGAAGGAGGCAGTCACACATGCGCTCGGGCATCTCTTGCTGATGCCTCCCCCACCTGCCTGATCATCTCCTCCGATGGGGCTGATGGGGCTCAGCAGGAGACAGAGGCAAACGAGCACTCTTGCGTGCTCAGGCACCTCTTCCTGCCGCTGCCACCGGATCACCTCTTCCAGCAATCGTCTCCTTAGGGCAAGGGATAAGGCGGAGACGTGAGCTGGAGCTGAGCCCCGGCAGTCGCACTGGATGAGGTGATCGGGCGGGCAATGGAGGCAGCAGCAGCAGAAGACAGATGGAGGAGCAGTTGCCCATTAACTGCTCCTCCACCTCCAGTTTGAGAATGACACCATGAGACAGAGACAGAGTTACTGAGGTTTGTGCAATTTGTGCAAAATGTCTTTGCACAGAATGAGCATCTTTTCCCTTTGTAAAAATAAAGCATTGTATGCGTACATGCACACTCACAGAGACTGGGTGACTGATTAAAAAACAAATCCATTCTGTGCTTCTAATTTTTTTTTTTTAGAGCTCATGCAGCAAGGCAGCAGCAATGATTTGTGTAACTTCTGCAGTTTGTACTAGTAAGAGTGTTACTTTTTTATAGTGTAACAAGTAATATTTATTTTTCACTGCTACATTATTTCAGGGGGCATTGAAGAGATTAATTTCCATGTGCATTTTTGTAAAATGAATTTAAAATGATGAACAAAGAATGGGTTGCTTTGAAAAAATATCAATGCTATTTATTTTAAAGGACTACCTTAAAATAATATTTCAGAGTGGTGTTAGAGTCTTCTTGGTGCTCTTACATTAAAAATAAAAATAAAAAAATTAAAATACATGACGTGACTTTAGTCAGGAAAGGGAAATCAAAAGCAATGCACAGTATCAAGCAAGGAAGGAGACTAACTCACTCCCCAGTTAAGCCCAAGTCTTATCCTGGACAGCTGCTGAAACACTGGGAAGGGCTCAAGTTGAGGTCATACAGCTCTATATATTCTTTTGCACCCATAATCCCAGCTACTTCATAAGGCAAAATAAGAGAGTTGTATTGCTGTACATGGCAGACTAGGCTTTGAATTTTAGACTCCCCTGCACCTTCTTCAGCTTAGTTTACTAGACTTTACTTATTAGCATTGTGTGTGAGAGAGCAAGAGAGAGAAAGCAAGAGGGAGTGAATGCCTATGTTCTTTATCAGTTTTGAGTCACTAGGTCATAATTACGGCAGTATCTGACTTTTCCCCCATCCTTGGTAATTATGGTGGGTAGCTGGTTGGCTTGCTTGGTTTTAACTAGTTGGTGAGAGGACGTAAATACCACCATCTGCTGGCCTTTGTGTTGTAGCCCAATAGTGCTTCTGGAGAGAAGTGAAATCCTTCTCTCTCTCTCTCTCTCTCTCTCTCTCTCTCTCTCTCTCTCTCTCGTTCTCTCGTTCTCTCTCTCTCTCTGACTTCCAGAAGTCAGTCTTCTTTTGTTCACCAGCCTTCTTCTTCTACCTGTACAGTAACCTATCTAATGTATTTGTGAAAGCTTTCACGGCGGGGGCTTTCACGGTGGGGATCTAATGGTTGTTGTGGGTTTTTCAGGCTCTTTGGCCATGTTCTGATGGTTTTTCTTCCGAACGTTCGAACATTTTGCCAATCTCTGTGGCTGGCATTTTCAGAGGTCCTCTGAAGATGCCGGCCACAGAGACTGGTGAAACATTAGGAAGAGCAACATTCAGAACACGGCCAAAGAGCCCGAAAAACCCACAACAACCAACCTATCTAACCTTTGCACTATAGCCTGGCTATCTACCTGCACCGGGCACCAGTAAAATTGTTTTATACTTGCTTCTTTTACTTCCTCTCTGTCACTGTGCTTGGTTTTCCCACAAGGAGCAATAACTGCTGTAACTTTAATGTCCGGTTCTTTTGTCATAGTGTCCCCACCAGCATCAGTGGGTACCAGCAAAACCTTACTTGGATGTCTCTTTCATATGTTAGCAAGCCAGTTTTTCTGTTCTAATCCCCTCCCCAGTTTACCCAAATAGAACAAATGACTACCATAACTGAACTGCTGGGTCTTTTTTGCCAAATAGTGGACACAAGTGAAATCCTACTGTATGTCTCTCTTGAACTTAAGTAAAGCAACCTTCCTTTCTACCAGAGTCCTTGGTCTATCCATACAGAGCAACTGGACTGCCTGTTATGCTACAGCAACAGGGGCGCTAGCAGTGAGAAGACTCTCCTGTGTGTCCCTCAATCAAGCCAAATTCTAATAGCCTTTTAGACATTGTCTATTCGAGTTCCCAAAGCAGACCAAATCTTCTGGTGGTGGTGGTAGCAGAAGTGGCAAGAACAGTAGCAGCATCTGTTTTCTAAGTGCCGTAGTAGCTTACACACACACCTAAGGGGTTTTGGTGTTGGAGCAGTGGGAGGGCAAGTCCACCAGGTGGAAGTTCTCAAAATCAGAGCATATCATCAAGCTTATAGAGAAGGTGGTTGTGCTGGATGACCCCCGCTTCTCTGTGGTCTGTAACCTGAGCTTTAGAGGACAAATGGAGCTGTTGCCACTACACTATCAACTCCCCTCTTGTACCACCTTGAGCAGGGACATAGATCTCTGCCTGTACACCAGCATGCCAAGGAAACTTGCAAAAGCACCAGGGCAAGGTAGACTCAGGCATGGTTCTCATAGACCACTGGTGGAAGCAGCCTGGAACAAAAGTTTCATACCTGGGACACTTACATGGCAAGGACCCTTCTTCAGGCGCATGTTATGGATGAGGTCCATACGTTAGTGGAGATCATGACAGTACTGAATCAAATGGCAAAGAACTAACTGCAGAGACAAGAGATATGTCACAATATTTGATGACAGACTCCAGACTCAACATGATTAAGACAACGCACAGTGCAGGCTTTGTGGGCATCCATGCATTGCTCACATTTTCTATGTCTTCATGAACATGTTATGTCTTTTTCCTTTGGGCAGCAAGACATTACCCAACCCTTTGAATGCCATCAGAAATCTGTTGAAGAGCTGCAAAAAGGCATTGGGACAACTCCATGAGAGTGTCAGCGGTAACCCACTTGTGTGGCAGAAATGAGGCTAATTGGGGCTACCCTAACACTGACTAATGTAGGAGGTGTCAGCACAATGAAACGTCAACCTCCAACATATGGCAAATGGCAGAGCAGTAGTGTTCTGTCCATAAACTGTCCCCAACCAGTTATACTAGCCTGAAGACCATCTAGCCAAGCAGCACTAGGAAACCATTTCCTAACTGATGTTGGTTCTCAAACCCTGTCTCCAGGTCACTGAGATCCTGAGAAGTTCTTTGCTTGGATATTCGAAGCTTAACATCAACAGCTACAACCAATGATCTGGGGAAAACATGATCAGTGACTGCTTGCTGCCCTCCCGCCACTGGTCAATGGTTTCCTGGGTCTTACTGCTCATGGCTCCTTCTCCTTTGTCACTCCATTTACCAACACAACTCTGCTACTGTCATGGTCATTTATGCTTGACATACTTGCCCACGATGAAACAAAAGGCTAAAAAATGTAAGGATGCCTATCAGCCCCCTTCTGTGCCCGCCTGTCAGCTTATGCACCCATTTGTCTCTCCACCCACCCACCAGTCAACTTCTGTATCTAGCATTTGCCTGTTGGGCTTTGCACTGTTGTTCTCATAATAGCAGTGGAAGACCACTTCTTTTGCATTCTTACGCATTAAGATTCCAGAAAGCTCGAGAATGTGATCTCATTCTGCAAATAACTTGGAAGATGAGGCATTCTGCATCATACCAAAAGTCTTTCTAGTGCAATGTTTTGTTCCTGTAGTGGTGAGCCAGAAGCCTGTAGAAAACTGCAGAGCAGAACATAAGTGAAATAGCATCCTCCATCTCACTAGCAAAAGGCTTACATAGGTTGTCTCTACACTTGCCTTTGTTTTTGCCTCTGGTACTATACCACTAGCATTCATATGTCTCCATAAATAGACCACAGTGGCAGTGCCAGAAAGCCCTGTATTTTGAAATGCTGATGGAGCAATCCCTGGCCTCTGGCTTGAGTGACCGCCTTCTGGGTGTAAAGTGTGCTCCTTCTGCACGTGTAAAGGGAAGACATTTTTGACACTACAACAGGGCTTATCTGATTGCACAAACACACACACTGTTTTAAAAAACCATGAATGAATGCCCCCATTAGACCCAGAGGGAAGTAGACATGTTTGTCATCATTGCCAATAGTAGGAGGAGTGGTAAGTCTGCTCCTACTTTCAGAAAGGCTCTGGGTGAGCCTGAAGATCAGAAAATCCAAGATAGAGAGGAGGAGGCAGCACCATCTTGACAGAAGCAGTCCTTGAGATATGAGGCAGATAGTCTGGGTCACCACCACTTGCAAAACGGCAGAGTCTGGGGATGGGACTCCACTTTGAGGATGGGAACAATGCCAGGCCAATACCTTCATTGTAGGCTAGGGAACAAATGAGCAAGGTTATGCTGCCAAGAGATTGCAGCAACATCCAGCACTTTCCATTTTGAGCTGTCTGTCATCTTTCTTCCATTCCCCAGGTTGCAATTGCTAGTTCCATATGGGTTTTGCCTGTGCAAAACCCAAGAGCACATGGAGAATAATGAACGTTGATGGTGTGGAGACTCTGAGCTTATCCCCCTTGCATTTTGAACATCCTGCCTAATTAAGAAGTGTCTTCTCATGAAAGCAGATATTTCTATCATTTTTATTATTTACTTAGGCAAAGAAATTTATCATCACCGCAATAGGATGTTTCTGTTAGATTTACATTTTTTTCCCTCTTTCATCCACACTGTCTTTGGAAGCTTCCACTCAGCAGTGATACGGGATGTTGTTCCTTCTCCTGTTTCCTGAATAGCTGTAGCCATAGTGTGGGTAGGCAAACAAATGCTACTGTGACCCATGGCTGTTTGGCTGAACAGATGGGGCTCTGGAACAGCTAGATTTAATGCATCATCAAGGAGCTGCTTTCTTCTCCTGACTTATCTCGCCTCTCCATTCTTCACAAGGCACCTAGTTTTGACTGTCTTTTCAACCCCATAGGAGGCGGATACCATTAGTATGGCTGCTCCATACTCCTGCCCTTTCTTTGGATATGATGATCTAAGTCTGCATATTTCGGGTAGTTGAGGTTGGAGATTATCCTGTTGAGCCCATCTAGGTGTTGATCAAGACAAATTCAAGACTCTTCTTACAACCCTGGCCACTATCCTGGGATATTACGCTCTCGAAAGCTCACTACTCATGATATTCTCAGGAAGCATAGATTGACCTGCCTATTGACCTAAGGCCACATTGGGTGTTTCCCCAAGCCTATTGATACTTCCCTCATCTTTCTCCGTGGCTGTTTCAGCTAAAAAACTTGGTGGTTCTCATTACCTGTCTGAAAAAAAAATTATATTTGCCCTGAAAAGCTCAGGATGCATGTATGCCAACTACAACATACCTGGGTGCAGCTACCCTCTTGCTTTTATGTCTTTACTTCTCATCACACCTATACAAGCATCCATTGCATTATGCTGCAAAAAATACAGAGTACCTAATTAATATTGGTTGGCATTGCTTTGAATAAGCTTCTACCATTCTGTAAAATCTTGAATGGGGTTTGCAACTAATAAATCAAACTTGATTGATTCATTACATGATAAAATCACAGTTGCTTAAGCATGTGATATATAGAATTTATTTTGTTCCCTATGAATGGGAATGATGCTGGATTGAAAAGTTGTAATATCTCTTTAGAAAAAATGGAGGCACCAGAAATCAGATAAGAGTTTCCTTGAAGTATATAGAATGTGTCTGATACTCCTTGATGTTCCCTGAAGGCCACAAGAAATAGATTGTAAATAAATAATAAGCACATTAAAAGCACTTTTTCTGAAACATTTGTAGAATTAAAGATGCTTCAGATATATTACCTTTGTGATCTTACAATAAACCTGTAAGACAGATCAGTTCTATCACCCCATATTGCTAATAGCAAAGGAGAGAAACTCAAATATTTTGATTTCGTCTAAGGACACCTGGGGGACTTTGTGGCTGAGGTAAGACATGAAGAAGGGGCATTTTAGTCTGTAACCACTACCCTGTATCTTTCTTTCTCCTGTTTACTTGTTTTCTTTTCAAAAAGTTGTTGTTGTTGTAAATGTGCTTATAATTTGAAGGCCTTACAGAAGTGAAGGTGTCTCTAGATGAAGAGGTGGTGTCAAAACAATGAAATAATGACAGATATATAGATGGCATAAAAACTGAAAGAATGTAACATATCTTCTCAAATGGACAGCTCTCAAGGCACTGATAAGAATGAAAAAGAATGCTAGGAAGCAGAATATAATTGCGGAGTCCACGAAAGAACCGGGATCATTACAGTTGGAAATGAAAAACATCAACAGATTTTTCTCTACTGGCTGAGACTGTATGAGTTGGAATTTAGCCCTTCCCTGTCTTAAAAATTATGCTTGGTGAGGGAAAGCCTCCTAGTAGACCACAAGGAGTATTTGTTGTTACTCCTCCACAGAGAGTCTTTTCCACAAGTGACTCACATAAAAGGGCACAAGGCACGCAGAGGGGCTTAGAACCATGCCCCTATCTGACCTGCAGCTTCTCTTGCTCCCACCATTTTTATGAATACCTGAAGTGAGGGAGCACAGTCAAGGCTCCAGAACCTGGATGATCTACTGCATGCAGAAGTTATTTCTTACTTCAGATGTCCCATGAATGTGGATGTATCTGTATAGTCCTGCAGCTACTTTATTATTTCACATAGTATGCAAAGTTGTTGCCATGCCAGTACCAGCTGTGAATACCTAATTTACTGCTTCTGTGGCTATTAGTGGGGCTGGCCGGCCAGCCGGCCCTACCATAAGACAAAGTAAGGCAGCTTGCTGAGTTTCCCGGCTGCTTTTCCTGAGTGTCCCTGTTTTTTCTTTCTCAGAAATGTCAGAGAGGCATCTCAGTCTCCTGAATCAGCCTGTTGTCCTCACGTGCAGGGGAGGCTGCTGTTCCATTGCCAGTATTGAAATAAAATTGAATCAGAAGTCCAGTCAGTTTCCGTGTGTGGAATGGGTCAGGGCGGACACCGTCTTGTCCTTGATTTCTGACAGTAGTAGGTCGTGAGCTGACCGGCACCATTAGAAAACCGCAGCCAACCACCTTACTCTGTAATATGAGGAGCAGCCATTACACACAAAACGTCAGGCCTCACCTGAAATGTAATTTCAGTTTTGGCAAACCTCTAACAATATAGACCACCTGGTGTGGTCTCAGAAGAATGGAGTGAAATAAATTCTTAAAGAAATAAAATGTTTAGGGAACTTTTGAGATAACTTGACACCCTCTTTCTCAGGGGGAGGGGAAGAATCTATGAAAGGGGAGACATAACCATATTCTTTTATGTAAAAGGTTTTTATATAGGGGGTTACTGGCAAATTGTTCACCATGGCAACAGAAGGTAAGACCAGAAGCAAGATGCTGAATTTACAGAAAGGAAGATTTAGGTTACTCAGAATGAGATGCTTTCCCCGAAACCTCCACAGCTTTGGATGTGCAGATGTATTAGGGAGGTAGATAAATCCCATAATTGAAAATGCATTAAAATTAAAACCTGTCAGGGGTAGTTTAGGGGACTGTGGATAAACATCTGGCAGGGATTATATGGGTATAATTAATTCTGCCTAGACTAAATAACCACTGAAGAATTCCTCTGGCCATACAGTGCAATGAATGTATACGTCCATAGAATTCCTCTGTAAGAGCTGTTCATATCACCATAATTACATGAGGCAGGGTGAGTATGGAGAGAGATCTTCTTTCTTGTGCAGGGGGGAAAGCTACCGCATTTCTTCATGCCTTTCTGTTCTAGTTTGTGGCTTCTCATACTGTAGGACAAAACAAGAGCCCTGGTATGTGCACCTTCAAGACCATGACAAACAAATAAGCAGAATCAAGTCTAAGCATTGGGCTGTGTATGAGCTTCAAGGCCATATTTGTGAACCACAGGCTTCCATTTATCCTCCTATATTATCCAAAATGGAGAGTGTGGGCTGAACTCTCTGGGCATGAAGCTTGGCCACCACAAGCTAAATTGAATGTGAAGTAACATGTGACATTTATCGGTGCAGGCTATGCATAACTCCCATAACATGTTGTTTGGCTGTATGTACGTGTGTGGAGATTTAAACCACAGCTTCTCTCAGTAGACGTTACTTCCTGTCCCAGGGACCTGTTAAGAGGAACTTTACTTGGAAAATAGTATGGCTGGCTGGTCAGAGAAAAGGTTTAGCCTTCGTCCACCAACCCATACTGGAATTTAACATTTTTCTCATGACTTTGCATGGAGTTGTCAACATTCCAGTCCTGAAACACAAATCAGCTGCTTTACCATTTACATCTTTTGGATTTTCATATCTTGACAGATATGCTTATTGTTATGAGGCCTTTGAAAATCTGTCCCTTGAAGTTGTGACTGAAAATACAGAACTGATGATTCAAGATGTATCTGATTAATCAGATGGCAATGATGATAATGATAATTATTGCCTTGGGTTTTTCACTGAGTCACATGTTGTTCTGGAATGATAAACAGATACATTTTAACCCAAATGATTTAGTTTGAGAGAAAATGTTAATATTCCTGGCTTGATGGAACATTCAGTCCTAGTCCACGCAAACAAATTAGGAGTGGCTTCAAACAAGAGCACAAATATTTCTTCTCATTAGGAACAATTCATATAATCTTTGAATAAATATGATATTTCAGTTTTGAAAGCCCACTTTGGTCAGAGAAATTGACTTATTTGGCAATCATTCTGCTTCAGCTCAATTAAGAGATGGAACCGCATCATAATACTCTTGTGCCAGATTTTTACAGGTGCCAGTTTGCTTTACTGATCATATGACATCTATGCCTTGCATCATTTGGTCATAAAATGATAATAACAATTGTGTTGCTAGATCAGATTAAGGTCTATCTAAAAAGCATCCTATTCTAACAGAAATGAGCTAGATTACAAGATTCATGGTTGGAGCATAAAAATGATACCCTTTCCTTGTTCGTCCCATGATCCTGGATTTACCAGTATAGTTAAATGTGTAATTTTAATTTAGTTTTGAAGGTGAACCATGTCCAATCAACTAATTAATTGTTGGCTTCCTTTTTTGAAGCCATCTAAGCTACTGGCTATTGCCACATTTTGTAAGAGTGATTTCTATATGTTAATTATAATCCTCATTAGCCGATAACTGCATTCCTTTTCTTTGGTGTCTATATACAGTACTTTTAGTTACACTGAATTAATTGGATACTTTCACTGTATGTATAGGTGGGGTTTGCTTGTTGATGACCTCCAGCTCATATCATTATTATTTTTAGAAGATTAAATACATTCATAGGGCATGTTCACATGAAACGGTAACAGTGGCATATCTTAACTCTGTCTTGAATGATAGAAAATCTAACAAAATCATGGCTTGTCTTCCTCATTTCTGTTCCCCCCTCCCCAAAAAAAGCTTGGAAATAATACATTAAGAGTAATTATACTATCTGTAACTTACTACTGTTGGAACAATGAGGATATAATGGCTTTCTTTTTTTTTCTTTTTATGAAATAACAAAGCAATTGGTAACATTGTTTTCCTTGGGGACATATTGTGTAAGATTTATGTACTACTTTCAAAATGCTGAGGGTGGGCCATATTTTAAAATTTTTCTCCATTTTCCTGTTGGGGGATATAAAAATGAAACATACATTAAAAAGTAATGCATTGCAATGTATTGCTAATACAGTTAAGATAGCAACGAGTAATGCTTTACTTTTTTTTAAAAAAAAGTGACATTATTGGTATCTAATTAGCTATGGAAAAAACATCCCAAGCTCTGGCTTCTCCCCATCCCTTTTTTTAGTCATTTTTTTCGGGGGGGGGGGAAGTTGGGGAAGCAAGTCATGGTTACAACAGCAATCCATTATTAATACTAGAGGAGTACATGTTTGTGTTTTAGACTACAATTCTCAGAATTCCCCAGGCATACAATGTCCTGTCATAATTTGTAAACATGGTCACTGAATCCATGATTATTACTCATGAGAGCTAATTTCCAAGCACCATGCAAAACACAGCCCTTGTAGTCACATGCTGCGGTCTGGGTCTGCAAAGTGTTTAACAGCCTCCTCTTTTTGCTAGCACAGAGACATAGCAAGAAGTTAAACAAGAGGTTTATCCAGCCCCTTGTGGCCAACATGTTTGTCTATTTAATAGTGTTCAGCTTGATATACTCTATCCCTGATTGTGCAGGGCTGCTTAGTAAGGTTTCCAGATCAACAGCATCCCATTAGCTGAGATTTCAGAGTCCAACTCTAAAGCCAGAAGATGGTCCTTCTAATGTGACAAATGAGGAGATGAAGCTTGGGAGTTAGCAGTTTTCTTCCGGGATTTCTGCTTCTCCCGCCAGAGACTGTGCAACAAGAAAGTTCATTGGTCAAAGGGCTGATCCTCCACTCCCCTGCCTTGCTCCAGATAATACAGCGGGTCTATCTGTGGTGCACCTAAACACCAAGTGTCAGGTAGACTGTGGAGAACTGTGTCCACCATACCACTCAAAGAAAAATATACACAGCCGCCTTTTTCTAAAATGCTGAGTTCTAGCACCAGTTGGGAATGGGTGGATAATGGTGCCTGTGGTTTAATGCAACCTCACACCCCATCTCCTCTCCAACAATATTCACTCTGAGACTTGTTTCCTTGTCTTTACATCCAGAGAAGAAATATCAGTTCTTTGAGGCTTCAGCTAGTACACTCAGATGTGGCAAGTCTATTGCTCATTTAACATCATCATACAGAAGCAGTCTGCCTCTGAAGACCTCTGAGAGTCTGGGAACTAGCAGGGAAAGGTAGATATCACTTTTGCACTCTGCTTATGATCTTCCATCTACCTTGTAGCCTGGCAAGGCTCCATGGCCAGAAACCAGTTGAAAAAGCCACGTGCACAATGGCAATTATAAATGCTCAAGCAGTTTGCACTCTCTGTTGAGATGGCCATTGCACAACCAGTCATACAGTGGGTGCAAAACTGGTCATGAGGCAAACACCCTGCTGTGGAGTGCAAAAAATGAGAAATAAAAAACCTTGCATGATTATCATTGCACACGTGTTTTATTTTTCCTCAACAAGATTCTGGCCCATGTGGTTTTGTTTTTGCTTCCACAATAGACTAAATCAGCTACCCTTTTGGAATGTGCAAAAAGCAGCATTCCAGCCAGACAATATTTTCTAAAGCATTCACTGTACGTCAGCATGAACACATTCTTGGGCCTGATACAATACCCACGGCAGTAGCCTATACTTTCTGCCACCACCTCATTGTGTAGCATTACTACAGGTGCCAGTCCTTCAGGTCTTTTAGCTGCATTGTCCCATCTTGTCTCTTCTGAGTACTGTGTAGCTCTTCACATCCTTGACCTGGTCTCTTGCCGATCCTCTGGCACTCACAGGATGTTGTCAGTGACTAATGAGTATAGCAAAGTAATGAAAAACAGAAAGGGGAGGGTAAAGTTGATGAGAGATGAGACCGCTGCAGTGGAACATGACAGTCAATCCCACTCCAAACAAAGGAAAACCCGCATCGGAGATGTCACAGCGCCCTCTGTTCACTTTCACTGGAGTCTCCTACAAAAGTAACAAAAGCTAGCTTTGCGTTTCTCTCTAGGTGGTTTTTTCCCTGAGCTGAAATTCTCCTTTGCTTTAGGCTACTCCATCTGTCTCTCCACTTTTATTTTATTTTTTTGCATTTTCTCCTGTGGCTGGAGAGCTAATGGCTTGTGCTTGATTGATAGACCAAAAGACTATGTACATACCCTTGTCTGTACTCTTAGCGTGCATGCACCCATTCACAGTCAGACACATTTCATCAGTTTGCCTCATCAATATATCCGTGCTGAACTTGTCAATGCCACTTGCCTCAAAGAGCACAAGATCAACATTTCTGCTGCTCATTCAGCTGTATGTTCCTTGTAGGAAGGGCCATAATGGGCTATCATTTCAAAAGAGTTTTGTGCTAGCCTGCATCTGGCTGTGGAATTTCATCTCTGAAAGGTTTTTTTGCATTGAATCTTCTGACTTCCAAAACTGCCAGCCACCAAAATATGAGTGCTGTCAAGATCTGGACACAAACAACTGGAAAGCTGTATACATGAAGTGGCCTTTTACTGTCTGAAGCTGTTGCCCTGTCTACTTCAATAATGCTACGGCCATCAGTTCAAAGCATAGGTGGGAAGCATGGGTCTTTGGGCCACGCGAGATTCTCAAGAATTTTGTGCTAACCTTCAAAGTTTCCCCAAATTGCAACTTATCTGGAAGCCACTAGGAGCAGCGAGTCAGCCTTTTAAAAGGGTGCAGGGGGACTGTTTTTGCCTTGTTTGGTTCATACCTTCAAGGAGCTCATGAAACCATAAATGGCTGCTTTCACG
The DNA here is from genome assembly GCF_051106095.1 of Pogona vitticeps. Lineage (NCBI taxonomy): Eukaryota > Metazoa > Chordata > Lepidosauria > Squamata > Agamidae > Pogona > Pogona vitticeps. The sequence continues at coordinate 110,880,245 of NC_135785.1, forward strand.
GTTGGGACAGCTAGTGCAAAAATTGACCCATAGCCTTTGAGAGGTTCACTGTTATAGCCTCTACTTAATTTACAACATTCATGTTCCAACTACTGGCATTGACTAGACACAACTTAGCTTACATTTAAGAAGTTGTATCTCTTTGCATGGGAAGGAGTAGAGAGAAAGATAAGAACCTGATCTTCCTAGATTGTCCTTTGCATGCTCTGATGATTCTTTAGCCCAGGTTACTATTCTTAGGGTTGCTGATGTCACTTCCTTCCCTCTCACACTTTTCTCTTGTCCGTCCAAGGAGGAGACATCTTGTTTCATTTTCTAGAGACAAAAGGGCCAGGTATCATGGCTGTGGATATCTCCAGCTTAGGACCTGCCCAGACTGGCATACAGAATGATATATGGATCACTGTTGGTATGGTTTGGTTCAAACTTGTTGGCAGCATCCATACATGTTTCCACTTAGATCGATCCATCCTGAAATTTAAGAGCTATTGTGCACCTTTCTGTCACAGGACTGATGCATGTAATTTTGGGGGCATGATTTAGCACAATTCTAATTACCTCATTGTGTAGCCTGCATGGATGGTTAGTTTGCACCCAAATGGAACTGTGGGTGGTGTTATCAGAGGCAACAACCCTGTGATATAAAATGTGGGTCATGATACTAAAAGAAAAGACAAGGAAACCCGCTCCTTAATTTTAATCTTTCTTTCTTATTATTTCTCAAATGGACACAGCACAATTCTAATACTGTACTAGGTGGATGCACTCTTTTTTTAGTTAGGCCACTTACTTTATTTAACAAAAGGAAAAAAGGAAAAAGGAAAGGAAAGCCACTGTGACTCGTTGAATGATGGCTGTGAGAACATGCAGAAGGGAGCCATGTCAATTCTATAAGCAGAGAAGAAAGGCAGGAAAGGGGGACATTTCCCTTTCTTTCAACTCTCCAGCCTTACCCACAATGTTTTTCTCTTGTGCCACTACCACCACCACAAGTTTGTCCTGCTAATGTTGCCCTCTGCTATTGCCTCCTTACTTGCAAACAAACCAGGTAGACTTACATGTAAGTAAACCAGATACACTTACACATAAGAAAACCAGCAATCAAAAGACTTGTGTGGACCCTTCTCACAGGAGACTAAACATCTTCAGTGTGAAAGGAAAGGAAAACCGAATAGATTGCACTGAAAATAAGAACCTTTCAAGGATTAACCAGACCACTTCAAATTCCCTTGTCTGGACAGACCCTTAGTTAGCTAACAACTCTGTCACCATTCCTATCTTTAGCGTATTTCTCTTTAAAATAAAACAAAACAAGCTTCCTTATTTTCTTAGACGAAAGTAGGAACATGGTTCCTTTACAAAAAGGAAAGTGTGCTGAGGTAATCATTCTGAGTTTCAAAGGGCTGAATCCACAAGTTAATGTTGGTCCTGTACAGCTGTTTTTGCTTACTCTCCAACTTCAATGTTCCACAGTGGCTTTAATAGCTTCGCAATGTCAGTGTAATTTTTTTTTCTTCACAGAGTCAGTGAACTTCAAGTAGAAAAAGAAAAAGAAAGAAAGAAAGCATCCTTTCAAATCCGGACATGAATAGATGAAACACTGAACACAAGTACCACAATGGAAGCATATGAACTTTTTTGTCTCGCCAAAAGCCACCCCAAGCAGATGAGACTTCCTAAAGTTGTCTATACCTAGAACATGGTGGGTCATTCCTTAAAATTCAGGCAAAGCACTTTATTATGGCTTCCAACTTTGTATAGAAATTTAGACTTCTTTTGCTGCCCTTGTAAGTAATATTTGCCTAGGTGACAGAAATGCTTCCCAGTTGATCCTCCTTAACCTTTTGATAACATTAGACATTGTGTGGCACCCTCCTGAAGTGTCTTATAGGGGATGGGCATTGTTAGTTTTATTCCTTTTGTCAGAGCAGTCCCAGTAGGTAATGACTGGAAATGCCTATTTTGTCCTCTGAAGGGTGAGGGGGCTGTTTTCCATGGGAATGGGTCAACTCTTATCACCCTGATATCCATGTGAAGTCACTAAAAGGCATTCCAGAGTAACCAGCTCCTGAAATTGTAGGGAAGTGGAGAGGAGCAAATCCATGGGTCTCTCTGCCTGGACTGAAAAAAGCTCCTGAAAATGCTAACCCAGAGTAATAGGTCCCATCCCCTTTTCCCTCTGAGGGAAAAGTAAGAAGAGTAAGGGCACTGCTGGCGAAAGCACCGGGTGAAATGCCTGGACATAGTGTGTGGGTGTGTGGCCAGGCACCCTGATAGCATCACCTTTGGGTTGCAATGTTTTGGAATGAACATACTGAAGTGCATTGAAGTACACAAAGGTACCACTTCTTTAACAGCCAGCAGGTGGAGCGATTCTGTTTTTCTCTTAAAATGCTGTGGGTGAAACAATTATAAAGAAATAATATATCCAGTGGGAGTAAATTGCAGAAACGGGGACTGATCACCTCCTCAAACAAGCTTTGTAGCACTTTAACACACTTCCCAGCAGCCCTGTACAATCTCCTCTCGAACAGCTTTCTTTCAGTAGAGCGGTGAAGAATGGGAGGGCTAGTGGCAGATAAAGCAGAATATCCTATTTAGCATGATTCATTATCCACATAGCCCCCATTACTGGCATTTACTGCAATAACACAACACGATAATTAATTCCCTTCAATTAATTACAGCATCACTGAAGGAGAGGAGGAGCTGTTGCAGATCACAATAGGCACGGTAACAATTAGCATTTAGAATGAGCCAGTCCCTGTGTGTGTGTGTCTATGTGTCTGTGTGTCTGTGTCTGTGTGTGTGTGTGCAGGTGTGTGTGCAGGTGTGTGTGTGCGCGCGCACGTGTGTGTGTGTGCATGTTTATTCATATTTGTATTGCTGCCTGTAGAGGAGTTTTAATTAGAGCATTGGAGACACTACATTTCCTTTTAAATCTGCCTCAAACAATATTATCTAGCAGCATGATTTCCCACACAGAAAAGGAGCCCAGTTCCTTTTATGCTCCATATCTGCCTTGAAGATGTCCCTGGCCTAAGTCACGTGGTGGAATAATAAATCAATGAATGGGTTAGATGGAAGATTTCAGGCTTGCAGAACCTCATAGGGTTTTAATCAGAACAATGAAGTCCATTATCCAGAGCCAATGTGCAAAATACTGACACAGGTGGGTGGATAATACACAGTGACTTAAGAAACATGGTGCACGGATGGGTGAGCAATTCTTTTCCTTTCATACATGATCACTAGGGACGTGGTGGCGCTGTGGGCTAAACCGCAGAAGCCTGTGCTGCAGGGTCAGAAGACCAAGCAGTCGTAAGATCGAATCCACACGACGGAGTGAGCACCCATTGCTTGTCCCAGCTCCCGCCAACCTAGCGGTTCGAAAGCATGCAAATGCGAGTAGATAAATAGGTACCATCTCGGTGGGAAGGTAAACAGCGTTCCGTGTCTAAATCACACTGGCCATGTGACCATGGAAAGATTGTCTTCGGACAAACACTGTCTCTATGGCTTGAAGAGCGGGATGAGCGCCGCCCCCTAGAGTCGGACACAACTGGACAAAAATTGTCAAGGGGAACCTTTACCTTTACCTTTTACCATACATGATCAGAATCTATCCAGTTCACACCTCCTGGAACTAAACACGAACAGGAATACAAGCGATAGCTCCTAGTCTGTACTTTTTCTAGCTTGCATCCCAGTTTGGGGAACAACTAAAATACTTTTGAAAAATGGGGGGAAACTACATGGGAATAATGTTCATTCTAAAAACAAATGCCATTTTTAAAATGAATGCAAGTGTGCTTTAGTCACTTGAAGAAAACACACGGAATTGGAAAATGTTACAGCAAAATATGTATATTTTGAATAAGCTACACAGATGTATGGGAGTGGGGACTTGCAATCCCTTGTGTACAAGCACTGAGGTCAAATTGGAGACCCTCAACAACCTTGAGTTTTGTTTATTGTTTTCTCCCTATCAGAATTTCTCTCAGCTTACCCTCAGCCTGAGAATTTGGATCATTGCCCGAACCAGATCCTTCTACATTAAAAGTACACTCCTAGTCCTGCCCCCTCCCCATCATTCTTTTTCTGCATGTATTTTAAGAAGACAGAAGCTTCTTAACTGTTGTTTTTCTTGGCTGGTTAGGAATCTGAACATTTGCCAATCCACAGCAAATCAGACAGAGTTCTACTACCAGTAGATCCCAATCTACCTTCTCGGCAGTTCTCACCAACTTTCTCACCAATTCAATTCAAAGCTTGTCACCATTTTTTAAAAGTGCTCCCAATAACTAAGACACATTTTTTTAAAAATAATAATAATAATAATAATAATACCTATTTCCTTGCATGAAAATTGCTGGCAGGTCTGATCATAAATAGAAAAGGGGATCCAAAGCAGACTTTAGAAAAGTGGCATTAAAAGCAGCACTTATAGCAAAATAAAATGAAATGAAATAAAATATGCAAACAGCTTATATCAATCATGTGGGCAACTGTAACACTTCCATACAGATGGTATTCCACAAGTGCCCCACCTACCACAACAGAAAAATCTCTCTTCCTGGGTGCATAATATAACAGCAGTACTTGGAACATAGTTTTCAGCTGGGATGTTTAGGAGGCACCCTTCCCCCCCCCCAAAAAAAATGGCTCTTTGCCCTTATGGAGACCTTCCAGCCTCAACATTGTTTGGGCCCATGATAACATTTGAACGTTTCCAGTTCTCTATGAACCCCCCACCCTTCCTGTGGATGGGGAAATGTTACTGGTAAAGCCAGATCATAGACTGAATGGTACAGGCAAGACATAAGGGCTTCTGGAAATGGAAGAGATGGAAGCAGAGCTGGTCACCCTGTTCTCTTTTGACTCCTATTATTTTTACTTTTTATTTTTCCTTGTCTTTTTCCAGCTTTTGGCAGAAAGTCTCATGCAGTAAGTATCCTGAAGCAGTCTCTGAGAAGAAAGGGAAAGATAAAAAGCAAAAGCAAAGCATGCTGCTTATATACCGCCCCATAGTGCTTCAAGTACTCTCTGGGCAGTTTACAAGTTAATTATGCAGGCTACACGTTGCCCCCCCCCCAGCAAGCTGGGTACTCATTTTACCGACCTCGGAAGGATAGAAGGCTGAGTCAACCTTGAGCCGGCTACCCGGGATTGAACCCCAGGTTGTGAGCACAGTTTTGGCTGCAGTACAGCGGTTTAACCACAGCGCCACGAGGCTCTAAGACAGTGGACAGGCTCTTCTTTAAGTCCTTCTTAAACAGGCAAAGGAAGGAAACTGCTTTTCTCTACACTGCTTCTTTCTGTTTTCTCTCCTCCTGCCCTTCCTGTCCCAGATCTGAAATGAGTGGAACTGCAGTCACAAGAGTGAAGCAGGAAAAGCAAGGGAAGTTCATATCCAAGGCAAAGAACATACCTTCTTTTGTCTCCTGAGATTTTCCCCCCTTTTTCTCCCCTGTGTAAATGCTGTAATTAATACAAGAGACTTGTGTGTATTCTGTTTCATTTAGTACTCAATGGCCCTGGGCTCTTTGTTTTGCCCCATGGTTACCTCAGAAATGTATAAATATCTCTTATACAATTCATTTTTACATGTTCGTCTGAAAACAGCGCACATCGCCAATGTTCAAGTATGAGGTCTCAATGCCAGCTTTTCCCCATGTGAACCTGAGCATTTGGTTCCACTTTAGCTCTGCTTCCAGACTTCTTTGAAGAGTGCTTTGGTTTTTCCGGTTGGTGATCAACACTGAGAGATCAACCAGGAAGTGTGGCCCTCCCAGCTACTTGATCTTACAGTTTACAGAGCAGAATTTTTCTTTTGGATCCACTTTCTCCTAGAAGAGATTGCCAACTTTGGAGATCCTATAACCGAGCCTATTTCCAAAAGATAGCAGTAAATTGTGACAACAGGATTTGCTAACAGCTGAAAGCAAGCAGAGAAAAACCTATTTGAAACAAGTGCCAAAATGTTACCACTTTTAGGGGTGTGTGATTCCCATTGGTTTCCTAGAAGGTCAGTATTTGGATAGTACTGATATACCCCACAGTTTTTGGACTACAGAATATTATAGTCTGCAGCTTTTCTCCCATGTTTTTTAGAAAATAAATTGGATAAAGAAGATAATAGGTCTTCTGGAATTTGAGCCTTTCAATATCCATGGCAAGAACTCTGTCCTAGAAATAGGGGTAGGCTCTCCTGGACAGTCAGGGCACTGCTTCAAGAGGTAACAACACTCCTCCCCCCCCAGGTAAAAAAAAGGCCACCTTATGTTTAAAAGCGAAATGCCACGGAAAGGTCATAGAATTTCTCTCACACAACATGAATGAATAATGGAATATTTGAGGGATATTTTTGCTCCGCCTAAATTGCCACAAAATACAAGGAAAAAAACCATCAACACAGCAACATGTTACACTTCTAGCAGCTTCGAACTGTCCACGGGAATCATAAACCACATGAACTTGCCCTCAAGTTAAGATTGGTGCTTGAGGGTCTGCTTCAGTACTGCCCTCACATGAAAGTGCTTGAGGAAGGGTAATGTTGGTAGTGGCAAGAAAACTGCAGAAAACTCTCCATTTTCAGATCTAATGGAATACCGCTTTCAGTTTAGAAGCTGTTTCTGTTTTGATCCAATTTTAACTTGGAATTTAATTCTGCTAAATTTTTTATGCTTTACTTTCTATCCATTGTTTTCATTTGAATTTGCCACCGTTTATGTATATGACAGTATTATGTTTCATGATTATCTCTCATGGACATTGCCATGTTGTGTGTCTTTTGGGGGGGAAGCAGAGGAAGAATCCAAAGCAGAGGAAGAATCAGAACAGCAACCATAATATAGGCCTAAACGCTTTTGGTAAATTATATTAGCCAAGTACTATGTGGCCACATTTTTGCTAGATGCATCTATAGTGCATACTTATCCCTTCCTTGTCCCTGTACATATGATGTTTTCATTCTGAAAACATAAAATCAGAGATACTTGCAGTATCCCTATACCTTAGAGCAGTGGCAGCGAATCTTTTTGGGCTCGTGTGCCCAAAATGAAAACAAAAAACCAGCAGTGTGCTGCAGTGGCAGTGCAACCAGAAGTGGCAGTGGAAAGCGGAATCCCGGGCACAGAGGTGCCTCGAGACCCCACTCCAGATCCGCTTGTCGAAGCACCAGCATCATGGCTGGTGGAGTAGCGATCCGGCGACTTATGGCTTGCATGCCCACAGAAAGGGCTCTGCATGCCAGCTGTGGCACTCGTGCCATAGGTACTGTATGTCATTGCTGCCTTAGAGCAATCCCAGTCAACAAAAGGGACCAGCCCCATAGCTGTCCAACACTCTGTAAATCAAATCAATCTTTATAAATAATATCTCCTTCGAGACTCAAGATCCCCCCCTTCCTATTTAATCAATTTTGCAAATTGGGCTGATGTGCTTAATTGATCTTTTTCACCTCTAATATTTTCTCTGTCATTCTTTTTTTTTCACAGCGCCTGCCCTTTACACTCAGCATATTCTGCAGGAAAACAGGAAACCTATTCTCTCCAAAACAGGGGCTTTCTGACCTGCCTCTGAATTTAAAGTGGATTGTGAAGAATAGAACCTTGACAGAAGGACATATTGACAGTGCAGCAAAGCTAAACCACAGATCACATGCTGCTACTTTTCTATAAGGCCTCAGATATTAAAGCTGAACTTCCTGTCAATTGGAGCTAATCTATTTCTGTTAGGGAACACGTTGGCTATGGCAGGTGAGGGTCTTTATGGTCTAACTGAAACAACAATATCTCCAGAAAAAGCTTTAAAGAAAAGCCAAGTATTGACCACAAGAAAGAGAGAAAAACAGCAGATAGTGAGAGCTGACAGGAAACCCAATTTCCTTACTGCTTAGCTGTGTATCTGAAAAGGTCAGAAATAAATGACAAAACTGTTCCAGGGTTGTTTTGTATGGAGGGGATGGTTTTTTTCCCCGCAGAAGAATCTCGGCCTCCTGCTGCAAGTGGCCACATTCATATATATATATATATATATACACAGTATATGCCCTCTTTCCTTTAAGCAGAGTCACCCAGTGTGGAAGTAACATCTGCTCTTGACAACAAAACTGAATAACAAAATACTGGGCCAGAGATAGCCATGGAGAGCTAAAGCAGAGGTAGGGAACCTGTGGCCCTCAGGATATTGTTGGACTCCAACCTATGAATATATTTCAGAAGTATGCATGTTTAGACATTTCCACTTTCTGAGTGTTTAGGCAGGGTTGCAAACATATGATTACATGACAAGTCTGGCAAATGTATGCATTTTGGAGGCCAGGTGCTGTTTGTCCTCATGAACTTTGAACATTTGAAGACACATACTCACATGGGGCTATGAGTCATAAATGTAAGAAAAGCAAAGTGTGCTGCTTATATACTACCCCATAGTGCTTCAAGCACTCTCTGGGCGGTTTACAAGTTAATTACGCAGGCTACACATTGCTCCCCCCCCCCCCAGCGAGCTGGGTACTCATTTTACCAAACTCAGAAGGATAGAAGGCTGAGTCAACCTTGAGCCGCTACCTGGGATTGAACCCCAGGTCGTGAGCACAGTTTTGGCTGCAGTACATCAGTTTAACCACTGCGCCATGAGGCTTCTATTTCACTCTTAGGGCATGGCCAGACTCGCAAAAAGAAATGCAGTCAAATCAATTTTAGTAGTATTTAAACAAATTTAAATATTAGCATTCACATGATGCACAGGAAAAATGGATTTATTTGGCTATTAAATCAAAGGTTTTTTTTCCTTCCAGTCAGCATGGACTTTTATTTTATCATGCTTCTGAAAGCAATTCATATGAATTGTTCTGGCCTGTGTGAATGCCCATCTCGCAATAGATATTGCCAAACGGAGCAGCCCAGAGGAGCAGCCACACATCATTCAGCATCTGCATGCATCAGCTGGGTGGCAGGACACCCATCTGCAGCTGTTGATTTTCTTGAGGAGCTATAAAGAGGAACGATGAAGCCCCTGCTGACAGGCTTGGCACATAGAATTGGAGGTGGCCAACTTCTACATGAGCCATGGTGGTGTTTTGCAAGCCCAGCCTTGCTGTTGCATCAGCATGGCCAGAAAAAGAGCCTGCCGATCAGATAATCATGGGCAAAGAACAGGCAGCTGGCTCCTGCAGGAGCGGCAATGGCATTTTGTAAGTCTGGTTTCACTGCCCCCTCTCCTTGTAGTCAGCTGTTGGGTGTAGGATCAGCTGTGCAGCAATGCCCGGCTGAAATAAAATGACATTAACAATGAGAACGGCCATAATGGTTTATTTCTCATGTCACTTTACATCAATGTAAATAAAGTTTGGAAGGAAATTGAAGGAGAATGCCAGTGTTATTCAGCCCCTTTACTACTTGATATTCATCTACAACATGCTCCATAAACATCGGCACATCAGCATTCTGCGTAAAAGTGCTTCTAGTCAAAGCATGGGCATCTATCTCCTCCCTCTTGTTTCCTCTTCTTTTTCCTGCCACAGTTCACCTGAAACAAGAGTGCTCAGATGAAAGGCAACACCTTTAAAAGAAGGATAGTGCCAATCTTTTCTGCTAGGTAAGAGTAATTACTCCCTGAGAATGTGCTTGAACTTTTGGCATTCTAATTTCTTCCATTCCATTCCAAGGCAAGTGCTTTTATCACAACAAGACTGGGTTGGAGAGTTTTCTATCCACAATTCTTCCTCGGCAAGGTTATTCAAATTGAATGCAAGACTGTCCCCTCTCACTGGGGAGGAAGGAGGCATCTTTGATATTCCACCAGGGTTCTTCTTGAACTGATCAAGCTAGAAAGAGTAGGTGAGCACTATACAACCAAAGAAAGTATGTTTTAGCAAAAGCTCAGGTCTACTCACAAACACCAAGAAGATTTGTTATGAAGAGTCCCTTCTCTTGAACAGTTAAATTGAGAGCTGTTGTAAATAAAACATTTAGTATTCATTGTGTCTTAGAGCATGAAAGGAAAGAACAAGAAAGGTGGAAGATGCATGATAATTTTTTCCTAATGGAATTTCAAATATTCTTTATTGAGTAGGCTGGCAATTGAATAACAGAGAATTTCTTTTACACAAATGCATAGCCCTCAGTGCAAATTATAACCATGCCGCTAAGGGTCATAATATTTTAAATGATTTATAGAACAAGCCCATCAATGAAGAGAGAGGATTTGGGGGCTAGAGAACCCAACATACCTCACACATTGATGGGTTTCTGCTTAGCACAGTGGAGGCGAGAGAGCAGGGTTTTGTCAAAACAAAAAGCCTTTCCCATGGAGAGCATCCATATCATTTTCCACAGGTTGAAGTGGTGGATCCAAAGCCCTTTCTCCCGTGCTACCCACAACACACACAGAGTCCTTTGATCTTGTGATGCAGGAGGCAAAGAGTTGGAATCTGAGGTCAGATCTCCTCTCTAAGATCAGAGCTTTTTCATCAGCCTTGAAGAGTGTGATCCGGTCTACTGTATGACCACTGGGACCCATAGGTCTGCACCATTACTCTCTATGTTGCTTAAAAAAATGAACTAGTATTGTATTGGCCACATAGAGTAGGGTGGGTTACAGGGCTATTGGAATTTGCAAGGGGAGTGGTCAATTACCCACCATCTATTCAGAAGAACTGTGACCCCAGGAGGATTAGAAATGCCCTTCCTGTTTACCAGGTTCCAGTCAAATCACACTGCCTTTATTGACTTAACTTGAAATTCTTAAAGAAAACATTGATACCATACATGAAAGGAAGCCAAATGGAAACTACATCCAAAGCCAAATCATGTGTGATCTCATGGCAAAACAGATCACATTTGGGAGTCCTTGTGGAGCAGTCCAGTGCAATCTATTTCTTGGTGGACACATGGCATATGGGAATTGTGGTCCAGCTATAAAGCTACTACTTTGGGGGGCTGGTCTAAAGCTATTCCCTGACAGATGACAGGACTGCTTTAAGGGAGATTGCTCCCTCCAAAGCCACCCTTTTCACTTCACTCAGGTGTGAGAATTTCCAGCCATCTGATTACACCTTCATTTTAATATTTCATCGCTCATTAGCACCCAATAGCCAGTCATTAGTCTATGGAATATGATATTATGACTAATCTGTCAGAAGCTGTTCTCAGCCGCATTACCCCAATATGGTTTGGCCTGGCCTGTGAGATTTCTATCAGGAAAAAAAGAGGTGTACTTATTTAACTTTCTTAAAATTGCCTGCATACTTCAGCACTATTTTAAGCAGAAAGACAGGATACAGATTTAAGGAATGAATAATAAATATATGCTTACGTATGCATTCTGACTCTATGTGCTGTCTATTGCATTCCTCTAGAGTCTAATAACAGCTCTTTGGAATGCTTAAAAGGTCCTTATCTTCAGTACAATCTGTTTTCTTTCTTTCTGAAGCAAACCTTCTGTCCACACTGGTGATCATGCTGGGGGTCCTCTTCTTGTTTTGTATCAATCCAGTTTGTCCCCGTTTCAAACTTTGTGACATTCCCCTTCCTGCCTCTTCAAGTATGGGTACTCCCTGCCCCTTTTCCTGCCTATTTTCACATCAGCCATTTAGTGCACCATGATTAATACTTCGCTATTGTTAAAAGGTTAGAGGCATAGCACTAGAGCAATGTAGCTGCCTTTGGAGGGTATACATTATTATATTTCAGGCCACTGCTTACAAATTTCCGTTGATTACTTTGCAAGTGAGTAACTTCCTGTGAGAGTGTTTACTTTTGCATTGTTCATTTAATAAGCTAACTGCAATGCACTGTTATGTCTTGCACCATCAAACTGATTTAGTTTTGCACCGTGGTTTTGTGGTGAAGAAGCCATGTAGTAGATGTATCTGTCAGTGCCCTGGTGGCAGTCTTGAGCATACATGAAAATGGCATGATGGCTGGAACAGTGCTGTTTGCTGGATGATAATTTGGAGAAAGTTGCTTCTGCAATACTGCATTGGCTGTTAACAAGGTGGCAGTTTGGCCCAGATGGAAAATTGGAATTTGGAGACCCATAGCTTACCACTGGAGTCATGGATCTTTGCCTGTTAGCCGCCTAGAGTGGTCCTGAGTTGACCACTCTAGGCGGGATATAAAATAAATAAATAAATAGATTCTTATATGAGATCCCCCTCAAAACTATCAAACATAAGTCCTATGCCCACAGGTTATACCACAGAAATCATGGATCAATGAGCGATGGCTTTGCTGTGATGGAAAAACACCAATCCAAGGCATACATTCTCATAAATACACATGTTTTTTTAATGTGGGAACTTAGAACTTAAGAACATAAGAAGTTATCCAGCTTCCTGCATCTCACAGTGGCCCCACCAGATGCCTCTAGAAGCACACAAGACAACTAGACAACTGACTCCTGATATCACTCCCCTGCATCTGGCATTTTGATATACCTTCCTTTTAAGACTGGAGATTATACATCCCCATCATGGCTTGTAATCTGTGATGGAATTTTTCTCCAGAAATCTGTCCAATCCCCTTTTAAAGGCATCTAGGCCAGATGCCATCGCCACATCCTGTGGCAAGGAATTCCGCAGATTAACAACACGCTGGGTAAAGAAATATTTCTTTTGCCTGTTCTCACTCTCCCAGCACTCAGTTGGAGTGGATGTCCCCTGGTTCTGGTATTGCATGAAAGGGAAAAGAGCTTCCCTCTAAGCTTCCCCCTATCCACTTTATCCATCCCCTGCGTAATTTTATACATCTCAGTTGTGTCTCCCCTCAGGTGCCTTTTCTCTAGACTAAAGAGTCCCAAATGCTGTAGTCTTTCTTCATAAGGGAGGTGCCCCAAACCAGTAATCATTTTAGTCACTCTCTTTAGCACCGTTTCCAGTTCCACTATGTTTTTTTTTGAGCTGCAGTGACCAGAACAGTGTGCAATACTCTAAGTGCGGCCTTACCAGCATTTTGTACAATGGCATTATAATGTTGGCTGTTTTATTTTCAGATCCCTTTTTAATGATACCTAGCATGGAATTGGCCTTCTTCAATTCCACCGCACACTGGGTTGACACTGCCATCCAGCTGTCCACCAGCATTCTCTTTTTCCTGATACATCACAGACAGCTCAGAACCAATCAGCTGATAAAGTTTTGATTTTATTTTTTGGCCCCAATGTGCATTGCTTTACATTTTCTTATATTGAAACACATTTGCCATTTTGCTGCCCATTCTCCCAGTTTGGAGAGATCCTTCTGGAGCTCTTCACAATCCCTTCTCATCTTCACCTGGAAAAGTTTCATGTCACCTGCAAACTTGGCCACCTGACTGCTTATCCCTGTCTCCAGGTCATTTATTAACAAGTTGAAAAGCACCAGTCCTAGGACAGATCCCTGGGGCACACTGCTCTTCACCTCTCTCCATTGTGAAAATTGCTCATTGACACCTACTCTCTGTTTCCTAGTTCTCAACCAATTCTCACTCCATAAGAGAACCTGGCCTCTTATCCCCTGACTGTAGAGTTTTCTCAGCAGCCTTTGGTGAGGGACCATGTCAAATGCCTTCTGCCTTGACAGACAATATCCACTGGTTCACCTACATCTACATGCCTGTTGACCCTTTCAACACATTCCAAAAGATTTGTGAGGCAAGACTTACAGAAGCCATGCTTATTTTCCCTCAGCAAAGCTTGCTCTTCTATGTGTTTTAAGATTTTATCTTTGATGAGACTTTCCACCATCTTCCCTGGAAGAGATGTTAGGCTAACTGGCCTGTAGTTTCCCAGGTCCCCCCTCCTTTCCTTTTTAAAGATGGGTGTGACATGTGCTGTCCTCCAGTCCTCTGGCACTGTGGCTGTTTTAATGGACAAGTATATTTTAGTTAAGAGATCAGCAACTTCATTCCTAAATTCCTTAATAACCTATGAGTGGGTGGCATCTGGGCCTGGTGACTTATTGATCTTCAATTTAATTGATTATCATTTAGGGTAGGGAAGTTAAGTGATTCTTATTTTTCTCCCCTTTGAGCCATGCCATCTTGGTAATGTTTTCTTCTATTTAATTGTTTCAATTGTAATTTTTATGATTCTATATATATTTTATATTGTTCTGTTTTATTTAGGTAAGCCGCCCCGAGTAGACATGGTCTAGAGGGATGGGGTAAAAATCCAATCAATCAATCAATCAATCAATGAACAGGGAAGCTGCAAAGGGCAGCCTGGGGGTATCCCCAGACTAAACCATAGAAATCATGGATCCTCTGGGACATAACTTGGCTGTGACAAACATATCTAGCTCCTCAGGGATTCACGTGATTTTTGCATAAGATCCACCTCAAAATTCTGTTAAATCACACATCCCATCTCTACCCACAGAGTACAACAGAGAAATCATGGGTCTTTCATTGCATGGCATTGCAGTGACAAAAAACATTGATTCCTCCGAAATCATAGATTCCATTTGTGTCCATATATTATACCGCAGAAATAATGGTGCAAAAACCTGGGTCTGAGGATCAGATCCACATGAACACATAGGATTCTTATATGGGATCTGCCCCAAACCACTGTCAAATCATAGGTCCCATTGGTGCTCACAGATTGCAGCACAGGAATCATGGATCCATGGCTTTGCTGTGCTAAAAAAAACACTGGTCCAAAGCACAGATCTCTGTGGATCCACACTCAGCTGCTTCAGCAAGGCATTAAATAAAATATACCTAGTTTGTCAGAAGTGGCACTGCATCATTAGGGAAATATATTTTTAAAAAAACAGAAGAGGAACAGAGAAATGCAATAAAAAGTGGGGGGGGGAGGTGTCCCACCATCCACTTCAATGTCACAATCCACCTATTATGTCACAGGGTTGTCAAGGCAGTTAAGGCCACCTTCAGTACCATTTTGTTGAAATTACCTGTCTGTGAATGCTAAACAAAGAGCTGTTTTCAATTTTACTGAATCACGCCAAAAATAATGCATTCCATAGAGCTGTGTCAGAAAAGTGCAAGAATGGAATAGATCACTCGAAATAGAAACATTTGCAGATTAGCTCTCTTTTTTTGCAATCCAAAGAGTGCTAAAAGGGATCCATATACCATATCTATGTGCCAGTATGGGCAGCTAGGAAGGAGTGGAAGTTTGTTTCCATGGATTCTCCCTTTTGCCATCTTTAGAGTTGTCCAGTTGTGGGTTTGCACAATTTTTATTTTGTTTCAGTGGAAATATGTGTCTTGTTTTTTGGCATATTTTTACAAATATACCTTTTGTGCTATTTTTTTCAAGTACATTGTGTGTACACATGCACCCATTGACTAAATGGTGTTTCTACACATTTTTGAAATGTATATATATTTTTCTATTCTCTTAATCTGAGAATGTGTAGAGAATGGGAACCAGCAGGAGTATACCGGATACCTTGCACTTGTGGCCAGGTATATATATTGGGACCACAAAATGCAGCATCCACACCAGAATCAAAGAACATGAGAGACACTGCAGACTAAAACAACAGGAAAAATTGGCAGTAGCTGAACATGCCCTGAAACAAGCTGGACATGAAATTCTATTTCAAAACACAGAAGTACTGGACAACACTGGTAATCATTATGTTAGATTGTACAGGGAAGTCATTGAAATCTACAAACACCAGCAGAGTTTCAACAAAAAAAGAAGTCTAAAACTCAACAAAGCCTGGCTCCCAGCACTGAAAAATACAGCCTGCAAAACATCAACAAACTCTATTCAGCCACAAGGACCGGTGATCACTGCACATAAAAGCCTAGCTAATGACACCCATCAATCACAGTGACAGATCATCTCCCCCCCTTATCACAACAATACACCCATAACAAAAAAACCCTGATCACCATAATCACCCAATCTCCTGAAAAGGACAAAAAGGTGATCCCACATCTACAAATACTCAACTATCCCATACACTACACCCAGAACACAGAGTTGTAACTCCTGTCCTCTGAAGATGTCAGCCACAGAAACCTTCAGAACATGGCCAAACAGCCTGAAAAACCTAAAACCACCACTTAGTCAAGTTGTTTGAGAGGTATAAGCAAATTATCATTTATATAAGCAGAGTGTGACTTGCAAGAACACAGAATTAACAAATCACTTAATCTTCTGTTTTGAATTCCTTGAGCAACTTAGTCAGCCCAGCATGCCAATATCACAATAAGAATAAGAAAAAGCTACTATGACATTAACAGATAGCAAGAGAGAAAGGAAAGGAAAGGAAAGGTCTTGATCTCAGTTAAACACATTGTTCCACTAGTTAGAAATGTACTACTTCTTAGTTAATGTCTTCTCTTTTTTTCTAGTATTCTCAAAAGGAAATATCCTTTTTCTTCCACTTTTATTTCACTTTTCTTCAGGAAGGATACAGTAATTAAGAAGGGTCTTTAGATGCTGGCAAAATTGTCCCTTTTTTGAAGTTTCTCTGCCGCTGTCACCCTGGAGATAAAGGGTGTTCAATCCTGACATTCTAATTGTGGATACAAGATAAAAGGCAGGATTAGAAACTTCATAACCTCATGCAGAGAGGGGAATAAAATGAGATCACCATGAGGTCATTTCACTCCTATTTTTGTAAGTTTATGGAATCTCCTGAGGGTGACGAGGAAATGAATATAATATCTTTTTAACTGCTAGAACGGCAACAATATAATCTTTATTTTATTCCTTTTTTAAAAGAAGTTATAGGAGGTTTTTTTTCAAAGTATATATGAAGAGGAAACAAGTTATTGCTTCCAGTGAGCTTCACACACATTTATCCTCCCTATCCACTTCTTTTCACATTTTTCTTCTTTTATATACTGCATAGGGATTTGTGATTCATGGGCCACTTCACACATGACAAGACTGTGAATGTTTGTAAATGCAAAAGTTAACACAACCCAAATAATGACTGGTTTCAAATTGCATGAAAATTTCACTTCATTTAAAAGAAAGAAAGAAAGAAAGAAAGAAAGAAAGAAAGAAAGAAAGAAAGAAAGAAAGAAAGAAAGAAAGAAAGAAAGAAAGAAAGAAAGAAAGAAAGAAAGAAAGAAAGAAAGAAAGAAAGAAAGAAAGAAATTACCAAAAAAGTGTGGAATCCTTCACATCTGGGAAGAAAATGTATGAGAGGGAGAGAATAAGCAACATTGACAGAGTCATCCATTAAAGCAAAGGACTTTGAGTGTTTAGCTTTTAGAAGTCAGGCTTTTAGTCCCCTGTTCATCCAGGTATATTGGGGCTAAAATAGGATTGCCCCCTCTTTTCCTAATAGGCTTTTCTTCTTTTCTAACTTCACAGCAGACAGGCCATGTCATCTCCATGCTGGAAAAAGCTCCCAACTGACCACAAAATATGTACCTATAGAAGAGTCCAGTGCAGATAGATGAGAATTTTATTTCAGTTCAGTTTTAATGAGAATTTAGTAACATTTTGCAAATTTCTGTATTTCAAGAGGGGAAAAAACTTGATATTTTAACATTTCTAATGTGGAAACCAGTATATCTGTCAGATTTATCCTTCCCTGCTATGACCAATACTAGATATTCTAGAGTTGTTAGCTGTCATCAAAACAACATCCCAATATTTCATCCATCTCTGTTGCCATTGCCTCCTTATCCATCTTATCCTGTGTATTCTCTCTATACAGTTAAACAAAGACCCTGTGGTGGCATTATCAACCATTTTCTTTTGCCACGTGTGTTTTAGTTCATGCCCACACCTTGTATAAATGGGTCACTGACTTCTGTGAAACATGCTTCCAAATTAGCAATTTAAGCTATTGGTCTTAAATGAGGCCAGAATCAGGCAGTAGATGTAGCCCATAATTAAAATTGAAACCACATGGATATTGCAGAAAAGTGATGGAGTCAATATTTTGGGGCTGGGAAATCAGACTTCAAGGGAATCCTGAAGGCCAACGTTGCCAACGTCCAAACAAAGCAAACTGTTTTAAATACTCCCAGGGATGAGAGGATCTGCTGCTGTGTCAGTCAGGGCATGGTTACACTATGAAAATGAATCAGGAGATGGATTGAGGGGGTTGAAGTTAGTTTAAATACATGTGGCAGCTATGTGGTTTCTGGGTCAGGGTTTGTGTCCTCTTGGGAAAACTTTGAATCCATATTTATACTGTTTAATATTGTCTGAGGAGACTACTTGAGCTTTTAGACTACAGTAATTACATTGGAGGCTTTGTCCTGCATTCTCCTGCCCTCGATGCTGGCTGCCTCTCACAGCTACTCACCACTGCTGCTGCTGTGTTATTTTTAATTGCTATTTTTTTATTTCTTGCAAACTGACATAGTACTAGTTAACTATGACGGATAGGAAAAAAATAAAACAGTTTTTTGCCACAGGCCAATATACATTTCACGCACATGGGTGGAAAAGGAGAGGCAGTATCAGTTCTGGGAGCTGGCAAGAGGCATCTCAGTGAGTGGCAAAGAGAAACAGGCTAGAGAAATTGACAAGATCTGCACCTTCTAGGCTTGGGAAGGAGGGAGCACTTTTTCTCACTGAACTTTTTCTCTCTGCTGGCTCTTTCTTCAGATCAGACTGCAAAGTTTTCGTGCAGCCCAAAGTATTGGATCCTGGCATCCAACACTTTGACAAACCCCACAGATACAATTTAAACAGAGGCATTCACATGTGCCAAAACGACTGAAAATAAATTTACTTCACAAGTGATTTAAAATAAATGACCCTCTCATAGCTGAGTCAAATACCTTGCTTTCCAACCAAAAAAACCACACTTTCCTCACAAATAAAAAAATCTGCACTTTCCTGTGTGTCATGTAGTCAGAATTTTTAAAATTGATTTCAAACATGCTAACCCTGATTCAAAAATTTTTTTATCTGTAATCAAGCTCTCAGATGCTTTCATGAGTTTAAGATTTGCCCCCCCCCCCGCCATTTAGGGGCAATTTCTACTGCCTGCCTTTAGCTTGTGTATATCTGTTTTGTGACGGTGAAGAGGCAAAGCTCTGAGAACAATGTTTTGTGAGTACAGTATATGTTTTGGCCAAAGGACTGGCTGTTCACTTCAGTTCTAACCTATTTATATCACACTATTCTATCTTATCTTTTGCTTATTTTATTTGAAAAGGAGGAGGGGCCAGTTGATGCCATTAACGTCCATGATGCTTTATCATGTAGAAATGTTCCATTCTCTGCTCTGAGGATTTTCACATCTTAAATTCAGCGCAGGAGACACAAGAGGAGAAGGTGGGGTGGGAGTGGCCAAACAAACCCAAAGACTCCATATACATAAACATACATGGACATTCCCTCCAAATGCTCCCAATCTGGGCTGAACATTTCATAAATGGCAAAAGCTTTACTCAACCAGAACAGCTGTAAATTCCTGGCCATGCAAAAGTTTTATCAGGCAGCACTATTTCTCTAGATTGGATTTCAGTATTTGAAAATATCATGTTCAACTGTCTTTCTGATGCTGTTGGGTCTCCCACCTGACCTCATCCTATTTCCTTTTTAAGAATTTATTTTGTCTTAAATAGAAAGGAAGAAAGGTAGCCATATGCACAACAGATCAGACCTTTCTATTATATTTGACTCATGGAAGAGGAAATTTCAGCAGATTGCAACTATTCTGTCTTTACATGATCAGAAGAACAAGTAAAGAAATTACTGGTGCATGGCAGAAATTAAAAGCCGTTTGCATGTTACAAATCAAGGGTAAAGATCAGAGGTCAGAGAAGAGGAAGGCTAAAAATGTAATGAAGAAGGTACTGCATGGTACATTGTGTACAATTTGACTAATAAAGCTCGGAAATGTTGCAGCCTGGAAATGTTTCCATCAACAGCACTAGACATACAAAGCTTTCGAAAACTGTGATTGCTGTTAAGCTCCTAAAATGTTTCGAGCTTTTCCAAACCATATGAAGCACAAAGGATTTTTTTTAAAAAAATAAAACTGGTTAAAAGAGGAAATATCCCAGTACAAAAGGATCGCATACACCATTTAGCATACTGTTGGCACTGTCGCAGTTCTATTAACATGTTAATATGCATACAGCTTGAAGAAACCAGGCATGGAAAGTGCCTTTTGCACGGATTTTCACTCTGCATGTAAACAATGCCAGGTGCTTTTGATGAGCTTTGTGTCCACTTAACAAGCAGCTGAACCTCTGTGTGGCACTTGAGCTGAAAAGAGGAGGCTGAGAGCAGAGACAATAATCCCTGAGCCCTTCGTGTACTGAACACTCGTGCAACATCAGCATCTGATCAAGCCCGTACTAGCTTACCATCTGGTAGGAGCAGGTGGTGTTTCATGCTTAGATTTTGTTTTTCAGAGATGAATATAACAACATTCTGAATAAGGGGTGGCAACAGGGAAGTGACAGAAAAGATGGCAATCACTACCAACCAGAGGCAGCAGGGAAGGGAGAGTGCTTTCGAATGACCGGGTCTCTTTTGCAATATTTGAGGCATTTATTTTCAATTATCCCCTTTGCATCTCACCTAAAACTGCATTCATGACCCGTAGAGGGAGTGGCTAGGTAGGACCAGGGTCATGACTGGGTGTGTAAACTGCCACCGATGCTCCCTCATGGCAGTACTGCCAGTAAGACCCATCTGCCATAGACTCCCCTGACGTCCCTTCTCCAACTGGGAGGTGATTAAAACACTTCCTGTGGATGCCGAGCGGCTGCTCACTGTTCCGATGGCTTCCCAGCCACCATTTTCTATTATTATTTTCTACAGTGCAATGCTGCAAGCATTTTATATTGGGGGTGGGTGGGTCCTGTGACCTTGCATTATGGGAAATAAAAAATAGCTATGATGTGACTCCCATGAGAAATAGGTCAGTGAGTTGAGTTAAAGCAGTAAGAGACAGATCTGGTCACAGAATAAGGAAGGAGCAAAGCAGATTGAGATGTGTTTCACGACCATGTCACAATTGTTCTCCTGCCTCCCTCTCTCTTGTTTGGGTGGGCTGGTCTTCCACTGAGACCTCCCTGCAAGGTCAGATGGATTGGTCACTGCACGAGAAATTTGGCTCATAAATTGGAAATTCCTCCTACCTAGTATAAAAGAGATTTTTTTTTTCCAGTGTAGAAAGTGTTGCATTATATAAAGCCCGCCTTTAACTTGAAACGGTGCAGCCAACATACTGGATTATTACCTAAATGAGAACTAGACTTCAGATGGCAACTGACAATGATAATATGTGTTTGGGTTTGATTTTGGTTCCTTAGAAGCAAGTGTCTCCTCCCAGCGGTTCATTGTTGATGGCTGGGACTTGATTAGTTTTCAAAAGAACTTCGCTATGATGGGTTGAATTCTTTTTGGAAAAGATATAGAAAGCACTGAGGAAAAATTGGGAACAGAAGGGGGAAAACTACAGGGAAGAAGACAGATCCATGCTCTGTTTTCATGGTTTTATTGCAGGGGCCAGACCCTACCATTAGACGGTGAGAGGTGTTCTGTCAAGGAGAGAAATATCATCATACTATTAAAATGCAGCAACGGGCCAATTATCTTGTTTATTATTACAGTTTTATAATACAGTTTTTAAAGCATTATGAGAGATCTAGAATTCCTGCTCCTGGAACCAAAGTATCTTGGGCTGTCTTCAGTTTATCAATCATGGGGAAATATGTCAGATTCAACTTTGGATGGATAAGTCCACAATCTCACAATCTCAAACTGCTGCTGGCCTCTTGCTTGGAACCGACTGAAGGTTGGCACCTTCGCCATGAACAAAACCACAGCAGCAGGATAAGAAATGGTATTCTCCCTGCTTATCTCATTTTCTCTGGTTAAGACCAAGGAAGGCATAGTCTGCTTTCACTGCCTAATAGGAAAAGTGACCTAACGTGGAGGATTATCTCATTCTTATCTCCAAAGTTAATTAGACTCGTCTCCAGTTCTGTAAAGCTCCAGGACCTCTTTGTGTGCATGTGAAGGAAGATATTGGCAATCAGCTAAAATAGAAAATTTTAGGGAGTCTCTCTCTCTTTCTTTCTCTTCCCCCCCATGCCCCATTAAACCTTGATTCTTCTTTAACAACGAGAAAAGTCTGTACAGGCATTTGTGGCCTCAGTACTGGAATACATAATATGTAATATGATGTTAAAAAGTGTATCTAAAAGAATGTTTTCCCATGTTTGCCGCCTACATAGTGGTGTTTATTTCACGGGCATATGATACTGGTTCTTTTCAGTGTCCCATCGTATACAATTTTCAATATAGCCTTTTCTTTCTTGTATGAAACTTTCAGCTACAGTGGTGCCTTGCAAGACAATGTTAATTCGTTCCGCGAAAATCGCTGTCTTACGAAAACATTGTCTTGCGAAATGAAAAAGACCATTGAAATGCATTGAAACCGGTTCAGTGCATTCCAATGGGCTGAAAACTCACCGTCCAGTGAAGATCCTCCATAGGGGTGGCCATTTTCGCTGCCTGTAAAGTGGGGAATCCATCCTGAAAACACAGCAGGGAGCCATTTTGCACAGCAGGCAGCCATTTTAGAACCGCCGATCAGCTGTTTCTAAATTGTCGTTTAGTGAAAAATCGGTTCCTGAAGCAGGGAACCAATCATCGTTAAGCGAATTTTCCCCATAGGAACATCGTTTTGCAATCGCAAAAGCAATCGCAAAAACTTCATTGTCAAGCGGTTTCGTCGTTTAACGAGACAATCATTAAGTGAGGCACCACTGTATTTTTCACTGTAGGAGAAGCCTTTAGAGGAAGTTGGCACACGGAACTAGTTTGTAGTACACTGGGCAGAGAGCTCCCACCTTACCCATAAGAATCGAGCACATCTAATAATGATTATGGGTTATCAAGTCAATGCTGACTGTTTAGAAGCCAAGCCAGAATTTCCTAGGTAAAAAGTACTCAGAAGTGGTTTACCAGTCCTTTCTGGTGGGGTCATTCTAGGATAGGGCAATCTGTGCCCTAGGGTGACACAGTCCGGCTTTTCTCATGGGAAGCACATGGCAGAATCAGACCCCGAGTCTACTGCAGCTCATTCTAATCCATTCAACTGGAAACACCTAGAGAAGCACAATCATTCCTCTCCTTCCCTGTTTTTGTTTTTATTTTTCATACTTTGCTTGGGTAGGTTAGCTGTTTCTTAGGACACATGAGCACTTAGCTGGGCTCCGTATGAGTGCAATACTGGAAACTAAGCCCCATTTAGTTGTGCCCCAACATATTTTGGTGCTGGGGGCAGAATATCAAAGTTTTAGGATTGGTGAAAGTATAACAAAACAATTGGTAATTTAACATTTCTCCAATGGCAGGACCAAGAAGGTGAGCCACATTATATACTAACAGATATAACTGGAATTATCCTCCTCACAAAACAAGGTTTTGGAACTAAACCATGTTTCTCATTGAACTCAGTGGGACTTACCTACAAGGAAGCCATGAGGTCTACAGTGCTTAATTCAGTGTAGTTATGTGAAAATAAGTTCTGCTGGGCCTATTTCTGAGCTAATGTGCTTAGTATTGGGCTCTAAATCTTTTCAATTTATTTTGCCATTTTCTGATGCAATTTTTCCTTTCACTTGCCTTCCTTCCTATTCAGCCTCACTCCAAATTTTAAACCTTTCAGCCTCCATTATTTCTAGCACCATTATATGCTATTTTCCCAAGAGATTTTACCACCTTTCTACAATGTCTTTTATAGCCCTTCCTTCAGATCAGAATTGTTTTCAGAATATCAAAACACTGTGTCATTTTGCCAGTCTTTGATCTGCAACATCGGAAATACAAATGGAAAACAGGGAAAATGTTCATGATAAAAGGTGTCAAGTGTCTAATCAAATGAACGAAGCAGATTCAAAGAAAACCCATCATGGATCTGAAATAAAAGGTTGTCGCCAGAAACTAGTACTGTAGATTGATTTAGGTAGATCAAATCTTCATAGACTGAACTCTCTGCTGAACTTGACTAGATGGAAATATTATCTGAAACACTTTAACATATTGTTTTCAGTACTTGCACCATTTGCTTACACCAGCTGGTCCTTTTTTGACCTTACTATTGAGACGGGGGTTACTTTAAAAAAAAATCTGGAGAAGATTAAGTGTGGGACAAGATGATGGTTTAATCAGCATTTGAAGGAGTTTGAAAGAGTGGGTGTTGCTTGTGATGTACATACTCATTAGACGTTTCCCTCCAGGAAGCAGATTTGAAAGGCTGTTTTCTTAATTATTCCAAAACTGACAACACCTGCTAGCTAAATCAGAGACAAAAGTGGACAAAAGAAATGTACATACACTATACCATTGGATGTATGGTTCTTTCTCAAACTATGATTGGCTCTTGAAAACCACAGCTGCTCTCTAGCCCAAACCTGTCCACCTATGTGATTTCGACATTGGCCAAGAATCAGGCAGTCAGAGTTGTGTGGTAGTTAGTTATCTGGTTACCACTGGAAAGAGGTACGTTCATTTCGCCTCTCAGCTCACAAGGCTACCTGACCACATCTTACCTCAGCTTAATCTCACAGTGTATCTTTATACGAAGAAGGCAACTTGTCAGTCAGCCTCTGGACTAACATGATTCAATGCTTACGTGACATGACCTGTTCTATAGGGCATTCAAAGTGAGATTGAATAATTAAGTAATAATATTCTGAAGTGACCCCCTTCATAATGCAGATGAGCAATTGAATTTTTTAATGCTCCTCCGCCTTTTGAAAAAAATGCATATCGGACATATAGTGTAGCCATCACTCAGCTGCCTCCCTTTTTTTCTCAAGGGTGCTTTTTTATATGAGACAGTGTTCAACCACACAGTCACACAAGTGTAGGTGCATACATATACCTACACACACATGCAGTGCATTACTAGGGAAGGGACTTGTTTTTGTTACCACAATGTGCAACATGCACATAGACTCTTTCAAATGTTTTAGCAAATCTACAGAAGGGGGAAAAAGTCACTGTCAAGGAGGTGAGCATCAGGAGGAACTGATATTTCTTTGAATAGGCAACTGTCATGACCACATCAATTCAAGGCTAAGCATCTCTTGTAGATATGGTTCCAGGAGAGAACCACCAGGTCTGCTACATGATTCCTTTTTGACTGGGGTCAAGTGAGAGTCCTTAATGTGCAAGAAGTTCCTGACGGGCAACAGTAGCCACAACGCATGATGAAAAAACACAATAGAGGAGAAGATGGAATTGCTCATAAATGTCTTTGCCTCTGCAAAATAGCAACTTTTGCACATCCATTAAAGCCTATGAAAATATAGTGCAAAACTAGACAAACATGGTACATTCCAGGGTTCTACTCCTTAGTTTGCTGTGTAATTTTAAGTAACATCCAATGCCTCAGCATCAATCAGCTCTGGCAGTAATGCCTCAAACTCTGTGGGGAAGCCAGATTGGAATTCATGCTAGCCCAAGCCACCTACATTTGGTACAAAATGCTTTGATCTGCAAATGTCTTGTGCTTAAAAAAACAAAAACAAATGCAAGGTAATTCTGCTCAACCCCCAGAAGGTCTCTTAAGGGCTTTATTCTGCCTAGTAACAGCTATTAATGACATGTGCAAGTATTAACCAAATCTCTTCCATTACTATGTTTGAAAATTTTAGACTAGCAGTCTTGTCAAAACTGTTACCAGGTTCTTCATAACACTCATGCTCAAGGAAGGAAAAAGCAAGAAAAATCAGACTGGGTTCTCAAAGCAATGTTTATAGTAGCAGAAAGTGTTCATCCATTTGCTTAGCTTGTACAATGTTTTGTTGCTATTGTTGGTGGCGGTGGTATTAAGAATTTGAAAATTCTTAACTGAAGTTAAGATTGAATTAGCGGAGCATAAGGAAGAAGACAAACGGGGCAATATATTATGTGTTTTGGTCTTCCTATCTCATTCTCTCATTTGAGGACTCTGCATGGTAATTAGTGAGAGCTGCCGATATTTGGAGGGCTTTACTCTTGAGTAAACTGCTGAGTAATACACTGTGACTGCTACATAACAGAATGGCACTAAGTCTCCTCTCTGTTTAAAGAAAAAAACTCCTGTCTTTCGCAATTGTTGTGATTATAAATGAGAGACGAAGTCTCAGGATGTAGAAAATAGAATCAAGTTCTTTATTCTGTATTCGTTAAATGGATAGTTTAAAAGCTCTGGCTCAACACCTTTCTTTGGCCTACAGCAGCTCCAAAACTGTTTGAAAGTGCAGGTACTGAGAAAGGAGGCATTTGTACACAGCTGTATGTAAAGATGAAGGAGGCGGGATAACCAAAGGTGCAGAGAGTATAAAGGAGCTCAGTATGCATTTTATATTCTGGCTAATATAGTTTATCATGCCTAATGTGTTCAGTATAAATGTATGTATTTATGCAAAATTGAGAGTCCCAAGCTGTAGATATATTTTTTCAAAAGAAAATGTGAATGATTCAATATCCTACATGTGGTTTTGTATTATGCTCAGCTCCTGAAGAAGGCTTCGCCGAAACGCGTTGAGCCAGAGCTTTTTGATGACCCATTTAAAGAATACAGAATAAAGAACTTGATTCTATTTTCTACATCCTGAGACTTTGTCTCTCATTTATAATCTGGACTTTCGTGGATGTACCGGTTCCTTTTGTTTTGTTTCACGATGTTGCATCTAGTATATTGAAGTTTGGACGGCAGAATATAACTCGAACTGAAATAGACAGCATCTAAGTGTAAAATCAGATGGGGATTCATCTCCAAGTTTAGTCAGTTTTGGGAATGGGCTAGTTTTCTCCTTTTCCTAGTGACCAAATGATATATCACTCATCATGAACTAGTCCATTCCTGATACATACCTACCAGCATTCTTAGGTTCCTGTCAGGGACTACTTGTTGTTTAGTGCAGGAATCATTGCTCCATTTGGGTTGAGTTCCAGGATGTGTGATCACTGAGATCAAACCAAAGTGATTGACTTAAGCTGTTTGTTCACTTAAGCTGTTTCAGTGTTTTGTCAAAAGGAAATGTTCATCCTACTCTCCAGTGGAGGGACAGAGGAAGGAAGCAAAGATTGTTCAGAGGTTTCAACCCCCAAGACATCACTGATGCAATATACCACTTGGGGAAAAGAAGAAAACTTCCTCTCTTTCCATGAGGGAGTGGGAGGAAGCTTTCAATTTCCCATGATCATGAAGTGGCTTGAGTGAAGCATGGAAAAAGAGATGGGAGGGGATAAGGATGGGAATATCAGTGTGGATGTGTTATAAATGTGCATAAAAATACATCCAACAACCAATAACATAAAATCCATACAAATGTGTTGTGAACTATAACGTCTGACATAAGTGATACAAGTGCATGTGTTTTGACATAATAAAGGAAATGTATAGCATTTTATTGTCCTGGCATAAAGTGTGCTATCTATTTGCAAATAACCATTAACTGGTGCACAATACCACAATGATTGTTCCAGAAACCCATTACATAATAGGACCCCCATATTCATGAGATCAATATTCCCAGTTTCACTAACCTGCAGTTTTCTGCAGCCCTATATACAATATACAAAGATGCTCCCTTGTGACCTTTGTCCCACCCTTTTGTGTGTTGTATATAAAAATTCTTTCATTTCCGTAGTTTCAGGCATCCACGGTATATCATGAAAAATGTCCCCCATGGATATGGGGGGTCCAATTATCATCATCATCTCAGAACTACAGAGCTGGAAGTGACCCTATGGATTATTGAGTCCAGCCTCTATCAAGGAGGCACAACGGAGAATCAAACTCCCAACCTCTGGCTCCACAGATACCATTGATACCTAAACCACTGAGCTATCAATTGTAATAGGTGTATAACAATTCAGATAATATCTCCTGGCTTTCCTTAGGTACCAGTTTTTATCTGACCCTTTTATTCTCCCAGAAATGTGTTAATTATTGCCTTATCACCCTATATTCTCCGTGTCTGTGTTTTCTGGCTAGCTTCTCAGGTGGCAGCAACGTTGTTCATTGAAACTAATTACAACCTGGATGCCTGTAGTGCAACACACACATTGTGCTTCTATTAATGTGTTGCCCAACATGCTCTGGCTGAATATTATGTTGATGTAAATCCATCCATGATACCCAGTGTGGTGTAGTGCAGTGGTCCCCAACCTTGGGCCTCCAGATGTTCTTGGACTTCAACTCCCAGAAATCCTGGCTAGCAGAGGTGGTGGTGAAGGCTTCTGGGGGTTGTAGTCCAAGAACATCTGGAGGCCCAAGGTTGGGGGCCACAAGTGTAGTGGATAGAGTGATGGAGTAGGAGGTAAAGGTAAAGGTAAAGGTTCCCCTTGACAATTTTTGTCCAGTCGTGTCCGACTCTAGGGGGCGGCACTCATCCCGCTCTTCAAGCCATAGAGCCAGCGTTTTGTCCGAAGACAATCTTCCGTGGTCACATGGCCAGTGTGATTTAGACACGGAATGCTGTTTACCTTCCCACCGAGATGGTACCTATTTATCTACTCGCATTTGCATGCTTTCGAACCGCTAGGTTGGCGGGAGCTGGGACAAGCAACGGGCGCTCACTCCATCACGTGGATTCGATCTTACGACTGCTTGGTCTTCTGACCCTGCAGCACAGGCTTCTGCGGTTTAGCCCACAGCGCCACCACGTCCCCCGATGGAGTAGGAGGCCTGGGTTCAAATCCCTGCCCAGCCATGGATTCCACTCCACTCCAGGTGGAGTGGAACTTGTAAAGCCTCTCCTTAAATGTCTTACTTACCTTGCAAGCCCTATTAGGGTCAAAATAATTTAGTTTCAACTTGACGGCACATAACAACAATTAAGTTCGTCCATGTAAATTTCAGCAGTGAATTGCCATAGGTTTAAGATGCCAGAAGAGGCATTTGCTCTTGCATGCCAAGTCATACAACTGGTGTGCCAGAGGAAATGCCTACACCAACTTTTGTACTGGCAGCAATTCACTGTTGAAATTTGCCCTGATGGACTTACACTGGCAGATACAACTGAGAGGATTTGGCCATTGTGTCCAACTGCAGACTGGAAAAAAAAACATGGTTCAGCAAATGTGTGAGAATTCTCCAGCAAAGCCATCTTAAGTACAGTGGTGCCTCGCATAACGATGTTAATTGGTTCCATTAAAAACATCGTTATGTGAAAACATTGTTAAGCGAAACACCGTTTCCCATAGGAATGCATTGAAAACTGCTTAATCCATTCCAATAGGAGCCTATTCAATACATTTCAATGGTGAAAAAAAATCACCAAAAATTCAAAAAGACTCAGAACAAAGCCAGATTACTTTAACGAAGGTTTTATTAGGTGCACTAACGATTTCAAGCATTTTAAACATTTTTAAAACATTTTAGAATATTTTTAAAGTAGCGAAACCAGGGCTGTCAAAAAAAAGTTAAGCGAAACAGGGGACATAAAACTGTCATCGTTAAGTGAAGCAAGGTCCCAAACATCGTTATGCGAAAATCCCCCTAGGAAACATCGTTAGGTGAAGCGGCAAAATTTCCAGCAAAGGCCATCATTATGCAAATTCATCATTGAGCGAGGCACTCATTAAGCGAGGCACCACTGTACTTCATCAAACTACAAATCTCAAGTTATAGTAGTTAATCATATTCCAATAACTCTCTGGTGTAGATGTACCATCAAATCTGGAAAGCACCAGGAGTACCACGAACTGTAGTTTCTCTGGCACCTCCTTCTTTAACACTTCTGGCATGTAGCTGTACGAGTGTGACATGCATCAGAGAAGGAAGACGTGTATCTTTTTTTGATTAAAAACAACAACCAAGCTTTATTATGATACTGACCTGGGGGATTTTGGGGAGAGGGGAAGAAGAAAGAGGAAGAGAAGAAGAACATTTGAAATGTTTTTGTGTCTCTGTTGCCCTGGGGGACATCCTTAATGTGAGGGAGAGTAGCTATTTGCAAGCTGTATTTAATCCACTTACATCTACATGCACCAGTGTCATTTGTTTGTATATGATAATTTCTGAGTGAGACAAACATACATGAATATATATAAGCATCATAGATAAAATTTCTGCTGGAAAACACACACACACAAAATCACCCCTCATCTCTTCATTCCTTAGAATAAAAATAAATAAATAAAACTGCAGGCATCAGAAATTCCAAAGAGATAATGAGAAGGACCTAGTAGTATTTACAACCCCAGCAGGGGTAGTGCCCAAAGAGAATAAGCTGCATCATTCTTCAGGAAGACCGCTTAATGAGTCTTCTAGACATTAAAAGGTTTCGGGAACATTTTTTTTTCTTACTGAAAAAAAAATCTAAAATGCAATGCAATAACATTGCATCCGAGAGATATAAGATAAAGTGCTACACATATGCGGAACACATGGAGATGAAGGACATGGTTACCCTGGCAACTAAACTGTGGGAAAGCTTTCCTCAGCTGAATTAGAATACCAAATATTGGACAAGATACATTTTTTCCCTCAGCTCTGACTTGTAAAATACATAACAAGTCTAGGCCCACAAAAAAACATCATGATTATGACGGATGGACCCAAGTCTGCAGATATGGTTAAAACAGAGGGTCTGTCCCAGAAGCGAAGGTACAACAGTTCCCAAGCAACCTACCAGCATATTCCTCCCAGCTAAACCTAGTATGGCAAGTGGAAGGGCCTTGATGGTTCAGAGCCTGGCATTATTGCCTGTGGTCAGTCAGGAAGCTGAGACAGCTGGTACCTGGCAGGGAAGAAGTTGAGCCTGATAGAATCGATTGTTGTTGTTACATGCTGTCAAGTTGCGTCCAATGCATGGAGACCCTATAAACAAGTGACCTCAACAATGACCTGTTACTGACAGCTTTGCTCCACTCCTGCAAATTCAAGACTGTGGCTTCCTTTATGGAATCAGTCTCATCTCAGATTTGCTCTTCCTCTTTTTCCAGCTGCCTTCAATTTTTCCTAGTGTTATTGTCTATTCCAGTGAACCTTGTCTCTGGGTTTTCTTCAGATCGTATAAATCTCACCTTGACTTCTCAAACATTTACTGCAGTGTTCATAAAAGAGGAACTGATGGAAAGAAAACAAGAAAAAGGATCTCTATGTGCCTATGCATATGGTCAAGTGCCTCTGTTTGTCCTCTGCCAGAAAGAAGAGGGGTGACTCCCAAGTGATGCTTTTCTACTTCAAGAGAGAAAAAATTTGATCATTATGGCCTCCTATTTATGAGGACTGTCCATTGTGACTATCATTGATGTAGGGGAGGACTGACCTTGCACTCATGCCACCTGTCTAAGGGAGAGAGATGTCTTCCTGATCTCATGCTTATGCTGCTTCCTTGAAGAACTGGGACTCATCATTATGACCCTGTGCTGTTGTTGCCTTCCTGAAGGAAACAAACATGAAGAAGGAGCTGTAGCAATCTCCTTTTGATATTCTCTGGTTAAAATAACAAAAGGCCATGGTTACTCACCAGCAGTTCATGGTCTGAACAGAAGGACACCACCTCTTGCCCCTGTAGGACAAGGTATCTCCCACTTGGATCACAGACCACTGGAACGCTTATCCTCCTTATTTAAGGAGATGGCCTCTGTGACCACATGCTGATGCTGCCCACCTGAGGGATAGCAATGAGCCATTGTGATCTCAACCTTGTCCTGCCTGCTTGACCCAGAGGGGATTAGTCATTGTGATCACATCCTGGTGCTGCCTGGTGGGAGAGAGACTGGCCATGTTAACAGAGAGTCTGCCTGTTGTGACCTTGCAGTGATAGTGGTTATGTAAAGGAGTGAAAGACCCAATGTTGTGATTGCATGTTGATGTTGCTTGTCTGAATTAAAAGGACTGGCCAGTGTTACCTCCTGCTGATGCTGGCTGCTTCTGAGGAAAGGGAGTGGCCAAGAACATCAACTGTGACTTCATGCTGATGCTGTTTGCCAAACGCAGCAAGAGACCGACCATTATGACCTCATACTGATCTTGCTCATCTGAAGAGAGTGAAAGACCAGCCCTAAAGTTTGGTCACTGTGACTTCATGCCAAAATTGCCTGCCTGAAGGGAAAGGAACTGGTCAGTGTAGCATCATGCTAATGTTTTCTGCCTCAGAGAGGGAGCCAGGAACGTCTGTTGTAAGGTTGGGCTTATGCTACCTTTTGGAAGGGAAGGGGACTGAGCATTAATTAACTGACTGACCCACATCCCTTTCCACAGCTGCTATACAATTGAAGGAAGGGGCAGCATTACTTCTCGCACACATGCGGCAGAACACTTTGAAGGCAGAATTACCCTTTGTACTCCAACAGGAGAACTGCTGCTGAGGAAGAAACTTTAAGGGTGAGCAGGGAGTTGTCCCTTCACCTTTTGAAATGTACTTTAAATTGTTTTAAAGGGGTTTTATTTAGTACCTTTAAAATTAATGTGTTTAATTATTTTTAATTTGTGTGGGGGTTTTTTAATTATTTGAAAGCTCCTTAGGGCCCTATGCATGGAGAAAGGTGCGGTAGAAATGAATTAACAAATTAATTAAAAACAGATGGGGTTTCTTTCTTTCCTTCCTTCCTTCCTTCCTTCTCTCTCATCCTTCCCTCTTCTCCAGCCTTTCAATTACAAGTTTCATTTCTCTTCAGGCAGACATTACTGCTTTCCTGTCTGTTTTAGGCGCTAAAAACTCATTACATGAATTAGACTTTAAAAAAAAAAAGTGTGTTTATCCCTACTATTTCTATTTATAAAAGGTGCAAAATTAGCCAGAGACTTTCGTGCAAGTTGCTCCACTCCAAGTCCTAACGAGAGGTGAGGGAGAGGGGAAGAGAGCACAGTGATGGGGAAGTTTTTTAAGCCTGAGGGATAGATTGTTTTGTGGGGAGGGGGATCTTCTGAGGCTGCCTACCAGTGCTAGACTGAGCCAAAGCTTGGTGTTTCTCTCATTACCAATCTAGGGTGTTCAATAGTTCTCTTTTAAGAGGAAGGTCCCCCATTTGGAGAGCTGCCAAAGGACAGTCCTCCACTTGAAGGACTCTCCAGTCTGAAACTGGCTAACAGCTAAAGAACTTTACACAAAACCCAGTGACCTTGAACTTCCCCACATTACTATGAATCTGAAGAGCAAACCTGGCTGGCAGGCAAGTTACCTTATCAATTTCTTCCCCACGGTGCACTGTGCCATTCTGCTTAAATTATAGAATTTTTTTTCCAGTTATTTTTCTGTGCACCTGAATTAACACATGCAATGTTATTCAGATCAGTGATGTCTTGCTGATGCATATGCTTCTTTTGGGTGAGGTATAAGTAGCCCCCTTGTGCCTCCACAGTGAGTTTCCCCTGGCTGAGCAAGGATTTGAACCCAGTTCTCCTGATTCTGTGTCCCCACACTGTATGCACTGTGCCACCTATAAGGTGATATTTTTATGTGGTCAATAAAATTTCAAAAATAAGTTCGTTTTTGAGTCCTGCAGGAGTCTTCATCAGGCTAGGCTTTGTCGACCAAGGGGTGGGGAGAAATTGCCAGAATCATCTAGGTCAGAATTTGAGGCTAGGCTATTATGAGTAATGAATTTATAAAGTTAGCTCTTTCTGTGTAGATGGAAACTTTGATTGATAAGTGTATTGTATAAGTCACTCAATCATTTTTTAAAATAGAATGGTTTGGGAAGATCACTATGTAAGGAAAGAAGAAAACCACACACACTAATCTCACTAATATAACAGGAGGGATATGGTATGGCATGGCATGGCAGTGCTTGGTAAACATCAGATGTGATGTAAGTTCCTAGGAGTGGACAATCTGAAAGCACTATTCAGACTATTCCTCTGAAATAACTGATTATTGCCTAGCTAGATATTTCAACAAAACTCGAGTGACCTGTGTTCATTTTCTTTCTATATATGTTCATGTTCAGCAATCAGAAAATTCAGGGCACAGAGAGCTATTAAATACTAAGTCTTCTTTATTTATTTTATCAATATTCCATCTTTTTCTCAATGCTTTATCCCAAGGTACAGTCTTGTGCAAAATGGTGAACAGCAGTATATTTACACTTAAATTACAGTGAGAATGTCTAATTATAATGATATTTGCATCTATTAGTTTAAATAGCATGTGTAAATTTAAAGCAAAAGTGTCCTCCTTTTTAAAACACGAATGCCCTGCATATCCTCCTTTTTTAGTGATATCTGTCCTCTTTTTTGGCGATAAAGCTCTGTTCCAAAATCCACATGTACACAACCTATAAAATATATTCACACCCTCTCCCTATGCACAAACATTGATACACCCTCGTTCACACATTTAAACCTCACCTGTTCATTATATCTCTAACCTCTCTCTTCCACTGCCTCTCTCCCTTGCATTCCTTCTTCTCTAGTCTCTCTTTCTCACTTATTCGCTCTGGCTTTCAGGTAGACTTAGAAGAAAGAGCCCAGTCAAATGAATGGAGCCTTTCCTTCCCTGCATCTAATTGCTATATAACACCCCCCCCATCACCCCAATCCTTTGTGACGGTTAGGCTTTGGGGGAAAGTTTTTATTAATATGAATGGAATTTTATAATTATTCCATTTATGTGTGTGGCCATGTACAGATATATAGACATTGCTGAATTATTCCATTAGTACAAACAGAACTTTTAGAAAGAGCCCTAATTACCGTGAGGGTGGGGTGAAGACTGGGGGCCGTAGGGCAGATCCAAATCCTCCACAAGCTGCATTTAGCCTATGGTCCATTGCTCCCTTAGATCAGTTTTCAAGGATGGAAAACCTATCTCTGTCCCCTAGATACTCCATCCGCCATATAATGATGTAAATCACTGATTATGATAATCTTGTTTCTACTTTGTATGGCTTGAATAACCTTAAATTATTTATGATGCTGTAACTCATTCACAGATGCACTAAGCACCGTATTAGCATAGATGTTCTGGCCAGCATGATTAGCCAAGAGA
The DNA here is from genome assembly GCF_051106095.1 of Pogona vitticeps. Taxonomy (NCBI): domain Eukaryota; kingdom Metazoa; phylum Chordata; class Lepidosauria; order Squamata; family Agamidae; genus Pogona; species Pogona vitticeps. The sequence goes on from NC_135785.1 coordinate 110,915,089, forward strand.
CAAAGAAACAAACAGGGTTGCTATACTGGAACGTCTGTATGGCGCTCTCACACGTATCATAAAGAGTTTTAACTATATCTTTTTAAAAACCCAAACCCTTAATAGTGTCTTGTACTATATTTTACTTTCAGTGTGCCTTGCAGCATCCTCAGTGCTGGGGGTAGATGTTTATTGAAGGACAATTACACAGTCTCTCTTCAAAGCCAGACTTGGTGACATAAGAGTGGGAGAAGCAAATGAATAGGGCTTGATTTAAACCTGACTGGACACAAGGTTTCACTTATGTAAACATTCCACATGCAATCTGTGACATTCATACAAACAGATTGGCTACTACATGGGCAAATTTAAAGTTCACCATCAAGAAATGATAACTAAATCTCAGTAGCCTCTGGCTGGTTCACCATTTTGCAAACTCAAGACTCATCATGCAACTGCAGCTTAATTCACAAGTGCATGCCCCTGATTGTATGGTACAATCCTCTCATCTCAGTATGTGTGATGGCTCCGTGCAGGTGTTCTAGTGGATATACATATACTGTACCATAAATACAGCGAATTCATCACATATACGTTGAACATAAGTATACTTATGCATGGAGTAGATATTCAACTACATGCATGTAAATTGGGAGTGATGTCATTCTGCTTTTCTCCTAGTTCACCATGGTTATGTCATATGAACAGAGTTAGTACTTCTCACTGAATTTAATTCATACATTTGATCATTTAATCAAGTAGTGTCCTTCCATATGCAAAATAATACAGTGGGCTGTACTATTTATCATATTTTTATAGTAGGGAGGGCAACACATGGAATGTGGACCACATGCAACCCTCGAGGGCCATGTTTGCATGGTCTTGACTTGACCCCCTTGATCCTTTAGCAGAAGACAAGAGATATTTTTCCTGAAATAATATTTTTAACAAAAAGTTATGCTGATGTCACATTCACAGGGGGTTTCAACAGGCAACAGTCCAATAAACCAGTCCAGTATCAGAAGTCCAGAAGATGCAAAGCAGATATCAAAATGCCAAAGCCAAAACACAAACCCTGGTCAGCAGTCAGAATCCAAAGCCAAGGGTCCAGAGAACAGGGTCCAGGATAAGCAGGAGCATGGATGCGAGCCAGAGTGTTGACTTGTTGCTTCCACAAACTTCCAAGCCTTTGGGTGCAGATTTTATAACAGCAGCAGTCATCTAAACACTTCATCCAGCTAAAACTCAAGGATGGTCGACCTGATGTTCCTACGGGAAGCATTCATGCGATCCTCTGACCTTCACATCATGAGTCTTTGCCGAAGTTTAGCTCTCATTCTGGCTACTGGGGGAGTAGAATCTGGTGGTGATTCAGCTGTCTGTGCTTCTGATTGCCCAGCATTTTCCTCAGCTGTAATCAACCCTCAGATTCCAGATCTTTTTCAGCTGAACTCATGACAGCTGGTCCCCACAAGAACTTACTCTATCACATGCCACATAGTTCACAATGACCAGTTCCTACCATAAGACAGTTACATAATCCAGGTGGACTGGTTTACAGTCTTCTGTGGACAATGTACTTTGAGAAACACTTTTGAAGTTTATATTTGAAGCAAAATCAGCAAGCTAGAGAGTAAATAAGCCAGGGACGTGGGGGAAGGGGGCGAGGGCTAGCCTTCATTTTTGAAACAGCTTGTCTGTTACCCTGATCTGTCTCTAGCCCTAAATGAAACATAATTTACTGATTTGAAAAAGAAAAATAGATAGAAGCCAGACATTTAGGAAATAAAGGTGGTAAGCATCAGGCCATTGATGGGGAATCCATCCCACTTCCACAAACGCTTTGGTGTTATTTTGTAAGGAACTGGTATCCTAGTTCTCTTCAGATTTACAGTGACTTAATGGAATATTCAGACCTCCAGAAAAAGGAAAAACAAATGGCACATTTAAGACTAAAACATTTATTGAGGTGGGAACTTTTGTGGATTACAATCCACTTCTTTAGACACACTGTGCATGTCTACTCAGAAATGAGTTCAACAGGGCCCACTCCCAGGTAAGTGTGTATCGTCAGTCTTTCAAAGGGTGCTTAGAGTTTGTTTTGTTTTATGCCAGCAGAACTCAGTGGAAATTTTCCTTTCCTTTTTGTAGCAGCAGTCTTAATGCTCAATTTAAAAGTCAAAAAACTACATTTCTATTTGCACTCCTTTCATGGTTGAGTTCTTTTTTCCCCCCAAGTCCCAGAGTGAATAATTGAAAGTGTAATATGTCAATGGTTTTATCCAAGGAACAAAACACTGTTATGGAACAAAATTATAAGGGCCACTGTAGTCTGCAAAAGAGAGATCAACATTAGATAGTATCGGTCATGTTGCTCAGCAGCAATCTAGAGTGTTTGAGTTGAGTTCCTCATTCCCTTTTTTCAGTCCATGTGTAATAGCAGTGGCTGATATGGTCAGCAGAAGTAGAAATCAAGGGGTTACTATAGGCACAGTCAACCACTTGCTTGAATCCTTAGGAGTCAGTAAGCCACGTTGCAGAAGTAGAAAACTGAAGCATATGAATTTCAAGTTTAAGAATAGAGATTGAATAGGCCTCATCTTGAGTACTGTGTTCATATTCTGGACACCACATTTTAAGAAGAATGCAGACAAACTGGAACATGTTCAGAGAAGGATGATCAAGGAACTGAAAACCAAACTCTATGAGGAACGTCTGAAAGAACTGGGCATGTTTAGCCTTGAGAAAAGAAGACAGAAGGGAGATACGTCAAGACTTTTCAAATACTTGGAAGATTATCACATGAAGGACAGACAGGATGTGTTCTCAATCATTTCAGAGTGCAGGACAAGTAATAATGGGTTGAAGCTAAAGGAATCCAGATTTTGGTTGAATATTAGGAAAAACGTCTTAACTGTTAGACCAGTACGGCAATGGAACAAATTATCTCAGGATGTATTGAGTCCTCCAACACTGAAGGCGTTCAACAGAAAGTTAGACAGGCATCTGTCAGATATACTTTGATTTCAATTCCTGCATTGAGCAGGGGTTGGATGTGGTAGCCTCACAGGCCCCTTCCATCTCCATTTTTTATGATTCAGCAATTCTGAATCCAGAATTGCTGAATCATAAGATTCCAGCTTTAGAATTAATTTGTTCACAAAGAAATAATCCTGTTTTTTATAAAGGCACCATCTCCTTCTATCATCCAGTGTTCATATTCTTTGTAAGCTTAACGAAAAGAATTCTTGTGTTTGCACCAACATAGCTTTTTCTCCCATAAAGAAGTATATTACCATCCAAGGACTGGATCCTAACTAGCTTGGCTGGCTGCAGTCCATCTACACCGTTGCTAATCCACCTAAAGTAGCTAATCTGAAAACTTCCCACCCTAGGGATGTTGGAAATTACTTAGGAACATCCTCACGATAGTTTAGGATTGTGGTAATATAGTGTTTGTGTCCTTTGGCTAGAGGAGATTTGGATCTGGCATAACTCAGCTCCCCTGTGATCTCACCAGTTTTCTTCCCTCCCCCCTTTTTTAAAACTTTTCTGCCAGCTAATTTTACACCAGTTGGGCTGCCACATCCTTCTGCTGACAGATGTCTGAAAGCAGAAGTCGGAAGAGAGTTCTGCAGCACAGAGGGAGCTGCACCAGTATGTGAACCTTCTGCCCTGACCAAACCCTCTAGACTCGGCACATCTGTGAGTTAGGATCACACTGTGTGATTGTGGTCCTATACACAGTTGAATAGGAAGAAGCACAGTGGGGCATACTTCTTAGTACAGTGGTGCCTCACTAGACAGTTACCCCACATGACAGTTTTTTCGCTAGACATTGGCTTTTTGCGATCACTATAGCGATTCGCAAAACAGTGATTCCTATGGGGGAATTTCGCTGGACAATGTTTGGTCCCTGCTTCGCAAACCGATTTTCACTAAACAATTTTGACAGCTCCCTCCACGCTCGCAAACAGGTGTTTTTGGGACCTAAGCTTCGCAAGACAGCATTTTAAACAGCTGATCGGTGGTTCGCAAAGTGGCTTTCTTATGGCCAGTCTTCACTAGACAAGGATGATTCTTCCCCATTGGAACACATTAAACACGTTTCAATGCATTCCAATGGGGAAATGCTTTTCGCTAGACAATGATTTCGCTAAACAGAGATTTCAGTGGAATGGATTATCATTGTCTAGCAAGGCACCACAGTACACATGCATAGAACAGTACTGTGGGTCTTTTTGCGTGCTTTGGGGTCTCTAGGCTGTACCTGTTGTCAGAAGTTCAGTAACGTGAACAGAGGATTATGTAACAAACATGAACTGCAAAGTACTGGAAGTCTTATAAGGGCAGGAGGGGACACCTTCTAATTAATGTTTTAGCTCAATGGTAAATTCTTAATCTCACAAACAAGTTTCTAAGAGTTTAAGTGTGTATAATTGATATTTCAGTCTGCAGAGCGTATCAGATCTTCTTAATCCCCACTTTTTGTCTTCAGCCATTTAAATAATTCAAGAGCTGTGAGAGATGCTGGAGTGCTTTCTTTTGTGTAATAAGGCAGCTCACATGGTGGGCCTCCTCATTTAAAGTTTTCCTCAGTGCAGACGGGCAAAGAGGGAGGGAGTAGGAAAGAAGCTTGAAATAAAAGGCTTAGAATGGAAGCCAAGTATTTCCAGCACCCAGCCCTCTTAGGACCCTCTACTTTGCTGGATTTCTGTTAAATAGCCCTCTGTTACTATGGCGGACATTTTGACTATGGGCCAAACTAGATGCAACGTAAAATGCTTCTTGGCATTTGACATGCAAGTTTTCACATACGCAAAAAGCATGAGCTAGCTGGGGAATAATCAGTGGCATTGCAGCATGCATGGAAGGAGAACACATTTTTCCAGGATTCTCAGGAAATTCCTCCTCTAATGGTTTGGTGTTCTTTGCATTAGGATCCTTTAAAAGGGCATAAGCCTACTGGGGCTTTACCTACAGCCTCACCTGGGCATGCTGCTCCTTACATAGTAAAACCATTTCTAGACTATCTGCTGACTGGAGAAGGTATCTCTGAAGGCACTATTGCAAACTACAAAACCTATAACATAGAAACCGAGGGGGGAAAGCCTTGCCTTCCGGCATATATCGACCATGTATAGCACTGGTTCTTAACCTTGGGTTACTCAGGAGTTTTGGACTGCAACTCCCAGAAGCCTTCACCACCAGCTGTCCTGACTGGGGTTTCTGGGAGTTGCAGTTCAAAAGCATCCGAGTAACAAAGGTTAAGAACCACTGATGTATAGGACATGTGTTGCTTTAAGATAGGGGTCACCCATACATTCAAAATTTCCCCCGGAGCTAAATTAATACAGCCAGAGAGGGTTTCCCAATAATAGCTCCAGGTTCAGAGGCAGCAGACCCCAGGATAACACCTGCAAATGGCAAGAAGGGCTGCAGACCTCAAACACTGCTCATCACTTCCTGGAAGTATCTGGCCAGAATCTGAAACAAGTATATTTAGACAACAGCTGTTCGTAATACTAGCTGAGTATTCAGGGAAGCTGTAGTCAAAAAAGGTAACATTTCTAACTGCTGGATAGCTTAGTGGTTTAGGTATATGGCTGAGAATATGATTCCCCACTGTGCCTTCTTGATGAAAGCTGGACTTGATGATTTATAGCAGTGGTCCCCAACCTTGGGCCTCCAGATGTTCTTGGACTGCAACTCCCAGAAGCCTTCACCACCACCTCTGCTGGCCAGGATTTCTGGGAATTGAAGTCCAAGAACATCTGGAAGCCCAAGGTTGGGGACCATTGATCTACAGGGTCCTTTCCAGCTCTGCAGTTCTAAGATTGTCATTATATAGTTTCATATCTGGGGTGCCAAATGAGCAACATCCAGTTCCCTGAGATTCTGGATCAAAATCTGAAATCAGAGGAACACACAGTTGTTATGCCATGGGGATGGTGCTTGTGGTGGCACAGGGGCAGGGCAGGTGAGAACTGGAAAAGATGCCAAAATTGCTGCTGCTGGGTCAGATGATTCTGGGAATGAGCACTAGAGGAATCTAGATAAATGGGCCAAAAATCTAGGTATAATCTGGATAACTCCAGATGCTACATTGCTGCTGAGGCTTGCAGAAAGCTGTCTACCATCTTGTTGGAAAGTTTCTGGATTCACCCATTTCCAGTACCTGCTCTAAGCTTTCTGACTCATGAAATAGGAAGATTCACTCATCATGGGGTTGGTGCTCCACCAACTTCCTTGCTTCAAATGGCACAGCGGACCCTTGTGTTGGCATTTACTGGCTCTGTCCCCAGTCATCCTTGTTGCCACACTGAAACTGCGCAAGTGCAACACCCCTACAAACACCTTCCCACTCAACCAGCAGACCATGCCACCAGCTGAGAGAGGGTGGAGAGGGGCACCTTCAAATGCAAACATCAGTCTTTGCTTTTCCAGCACTATTCTCCCTGAGATCTGTCTTCCTTGTCTGGAGACACAAAGAAGCATAGTAAATCCTGAAGATTTCAGATGGTGCCCTGGAATCTAGCAAGGATCCTGTTGGGCTCTGATGAGGCATTGCTTGCCGAGGCTAGCCCTAAATCTCAGTCAGTTGCTATTGACCTACAGGCATTAAGATGTAATATTATTCACCTCGCACTCACTCACCCCTTCTTCTTTTGCATCTCTTGTTTCCCAATATATGGGCAATGGAAGATCGCTTGGGAGCTTTATTCTATTGTTTGTGAATAAACATTTACTTAGAGACCGCAATAATATGGTACACATGTTAAGCCTGAATGATAACTAGGCTGGTGCATTGTCTATCCAACAGAGGAATGGCTGAACTTAATGTGCTTTATGTGGGGGAAGAAGGAAAGGCAAAGAAAAGACAAGAGGAATGATACTCCTCTTCTACTTTAGCAACTCTGCATAACTACTTGCTGGCAGATATCCTTTCTGAACAGCAAATAATAAAATTATACACTTTTTTGGTGCTGTTAATGAAATGCAAATTAAAATTGGGTGCACATTAATGCAAAGAGTTGAATATCCATTTAATCAGATCCTCCCTGCAGGGTCCAATGATAAAAATGACAGATGACTTGCATTACTAATTCTGGACTTGTCGCGTCGTGTAGGCACTTACCTTGTAAACGAACCGTTATAATGGCACCTGCCTGCTGGGCTGAAGGCTTATGCTGATTAAGTCTAGGTGGGGGGGAAAAAGAAAGGAAGGAAGGAAGGATACCTTTGAAGATCAGGCTCCAGTGTTCTCAGATTTCTAAGGAGAGCAGAGACTGGAAGTAGATCTATACTGTGAAGTTACATTTGTTTATATACAGCTTAGCTGTCAGTTACTCAAAAGGAATTCTGGGAAATGTAGTTTTTTAAATAGCACCATACTATAGACAAAGTGAGGTAGGCTCCTCAGGCAACGGATCTGGAATTTCACAAAATGGCAGCAACTTCTTGGTCATCCAGTTTCTTCTTGTTGTTGTATATTTACTGTCAAGACTAGAAATGGGCACAAACCAAACCACAAACCAGAAAAACCAACAAATCGGGCCGATTCGTGGGTCCTCTTTTGCTGAAGCAAAATGAAGCCCCAAACTTGCCCCACAGTGCTTCATTTTGCTTCAGGAAAATGGATGCCCACTTACCAGCCCCTTCCCACTGCCCCCTCGCCGCCACCTCCCTGCTCCTGCCACCTCCTCCACTACCACTGCCGCTGCTGCCATCATTGGAGACAGTATGCTAGCTTCTCCTCCTGGAGCCAGACCTGCTGCCTCTGTGCACACAACCGCCTATCAGCTGGGTGGGGGATGCATGTGCAGAAGCAGCAGCCTGGACCCTAAAACGCCAACTGCAAAGCAGTTTGAGTTATTGGGGGGGGGGGTTGTTTGGGTCTATGGTTCATGAGTAGCCACAAAGCACCGGTTTTCTTTTCTTTTCTTTCTTTCTTTATTGGATTTCTATCCCGCCCATCTAGACCAAAGGTTTTCCAATTCATGCCCATCTCTAGCCAAGTCTGAGATGCTTTGGGGATTTTTTTTTACCTCATACACCAAAATAACTCTTCTTTCCAGGGCAAGGGAGGTTACATCACTTCAGGTACTGTGTATGCATCAGACAAGAGAAGAGTGGGGGCAGTGTATAATTTACTGTTCTACCTCAGGCAGCAAAATATCCTGGCCTTGGGCTGGAAAGAGGGAATGCTAAGTGGAATGCTCAGTGCTCAATGCGAGTTCAAATATATCGTGTAGTCAGGGAAAATGTTATCTTCAGCTAGCCTATATGATTTTCAATGGACCATTTCAAACATTAAGTACTGACAAAACTGTGGTTGCCACCTAGCGTGTGCTCAATACGGGGTACGGCAGTTAATCATAGACACCTAAGAAATCTGTGTTTGTAAGGAATGTCCACACAGACTATTTGTTCAGCTTTCCTTGCATCCATGACACAGGTACTGCAACCCAGTGTCCATATGACACAAGGCTAAAACTAGTCTTAGAGTCAAAGTGGGGCAAAAGGCCTTGCTTTTGAGGGGAACGGGGGTTATTCCACTGCCAAGATGTGGTGTCTTTATCTTCTGCTTTGCTCCAATTTGCTCCAGTGCAGGATTTGCATGAGCAGGGCTCAACACTGGGTTGACGTAGTAATCTGTGCACTTGTTGTTGCCCCAGTTCACTGGCTGGGGGGGTCACAAAACACAACACTTAATAACAAAACCATGAAACCTTTGAAAGCAGGAGACACATCAAAACACACACAGTATATATAATGAATCACTCCCAGAAAATTAAGCAATGGTTCTTTTTATACTTCTAAATGAAGTTACTCATAGAACAAGCTGCACGTCAACAAGAATGTACAATATCTAAGCAACAGAAACTACAAGAACAGTTTCTCCAGCCCAGGAAATGTCTTTATCTGTCATAGTGCCTCTCTTGACCTGACCCATCAAAAATAACATAACGTTCTAAATCTGCTCAGTGCCCATAAACAAGCACTTCCAATTCTGCATGTTTCTCTCCCCACTCAATGCCATTTGATGATGTTTCCTTATGGACATGATTCAACTGGTCTGCCTCCATTTGTCTACAACTTATGGCTGCTTCTGTTTAGGAGTTTGTTATATTTTTCTTTTTCAGATATTAGCGCTCCTGCAGTCTTCTTTTTATTTTAACTTTTTTCAGTGTTGTCCCTTGTGCACCACAGAATGGAAATGAAAACTAAATTTTTTTAAAAAATAAAGAAATTAGAAAGCATTTGGGGCAAAAATCTAAAGGTCTGAGAACTGGAAAGGAAAGAGACAGTGAGGTAGATGGGGGGGAGAGAGTGGAGAATACACCAACTGCTCCCAAATTCTTTTTTTTTAATTAATTTTAACACATCATAGATTTAAAGTCAGAAGAAACAATTATGAAAAGAGAGAGAAAGAGAGTTTAGACAGCATTGTGGCCTAAAAGGTGAAGGTCTGAGAAGATCGGGTGGGGAAGACCATGCAGAAGGGAAGGAGGAAGAGAACTAGGCAAGGGGAGAGTGGAGAAGATGAGGGAACAGGGGAAAGTAATCTGTGCTGGAAGTAAGATCTCAGGGACCAATTGCAGGACCTCGATACTTGGTGTATCTATACTACCTTCTCCCACCAAGATCTACCCGTGTCACTCGTGCGAGCCAGGAGGTGAGGCTGAGGAGCCTAATGCCGAGAGAGGCCCGGAAGGAAAAGACCAGAAATCGGGCCTTCTCGGCAGTGGCTCCTCGCCTCTGGAACAACTTACCTCCTGAAATTCGCGCGGCTCCCTCACTGGTCATTTTTAAGAAACAACTAAAAACACTAATGTATAGGCAGGCCTTCCCAACAGAAAACCCCTGACGATCCTTCTTTCTCTATATCTTTCTTTGACTTCTATCTTTGTTTAGGTGCAATGTTTTTAAAATTATATTGTTGCTTTTTATTGTAAGCCTCCTAGAGTGGTCCAGTATGACCAGATAGGCGGGATAGAAATAAAATAAATAAAAATAAAAAAATGTCTGGGTATGCAGTAATAGGAGGACCCACTGCACCTCAGTACTTCCAACAACAAATACTCTTCCCACATCTGGATGCCAATACAAGCAGGAACTATTCAACTCTTGTGTTGTTGTTGTTTAGTCGCTTAGTCGCGTCCGACTCTTCGTGACACCATGGACATGAGCATGCCAGGCCCTCCTATCTTCCACTGCCTGCCGGAGTTGGGTCAAATTTATGCTGGTAGCTTCGATGACACTGTCCAGCCATCACATCCTCTGTCGTCCCCTTCTCCTCCTGCCTTCACACTTTCCCAACATCAGCGTCTTTTCCAAGGAGTCTTCTCTTCTCATGAGATGGTCAAAGTACTGGAGCCTCAGCTTCAGGATCTGTCCTTCCAGTGAGCACTCAGGGTTGATTTCCTTTAGAATTGATAGGTTTGTTCTCCTTGCAGTCCAGGGGACTCTCCATAAGACGCACCAAATTTTTAGGAGAAGAAAACAGGGAAAAATTAATCTGTTTTCTTCTCCTAAGAATTTGGTGAGCCTTATGGAGAGATCTGTCATGGAATACACCCTAGCCTCTTCTGGCCCCTTGGGGGTCTGGGGGAGCCTCCAAAGGGTCCTAGGGTGTGTTCCAGGACCCTTTGGAGGCTCTCCCTGCCCCCCCATGGGGCCAGAGGGGCCGAAATCGCCACCTTCAGGGACTCTTCTGAAGCTTCCCAAGCCTCAAAAGGGTCCTGGAAGGCAGACTCTGACTCTCTAAGTGAGCCGCAGCTCCCAGAATACTCCAGTTAATGCGATCAGCTATGCTGGTTGAAAGGTGCTGAGTAGTGTGGTCCAATATTTTAGTTACCATAAAATATTCAAAATGCCTTTCTGAAGGAAATCACATCTTTTTTCCTATGATATCTGTTGTTTGGCATCATTTCCCAATGCATTTCTTCAGGCATATCAGATGACTCTATGCCGACTTGTGACAGGTTCTTGTTGTATTATCACGAATCTGAAGAATTTTTTTTATAATTAATAAAAAGAGACAGCACAAAAGTGACAACTATCTCATGAGAAAATCACCCGAAACTTCTGGTTGTAGCAAAAATGTTATTATTTGCTTATTTATATGCATCCTCTGTATGATCCCAAAATGAATCTGGTAATGTAGATTTGTATGAGAAGTACTGACTGAGGCAGAGATGCCGAGTAAGTTTTATAACTACACTAGGGTTTGAACTTGGGTCTCTCTGTTCCACATCCGAAACTCCAATCATGACACTGTACTAGTTCTCTGACATGAGTGGTTGTCATATTGTATGATAGCAAGACTGAAACATATTGGTCAAGGAGCAAAGCAACAAATAAGAAAGTTGATCTGAATAATCAGTGCATTAGCATATATGCAAATAAGGTTGTTAAACTGACATAATATGCAAATTGGACTGTCCAGTTTGATTAATTAGAATATGGAAACTGTGTCATGAAAGAATGACCATAAGCTATAAACTTCAAAATGTTTAGGTGTTTTTAGAAAGTATTTTAAACGGTCTGATTTTTAAACGGTCTGATATATAGTTGAGTTATATTTTATGATTTGATTTCTGGATATTGTTATTTTGTTATGTTGTGTTGTAAACTGCTCAGAGTGGCCCTTGGCCAGATAGATGGTGTATAAAATGAATGAATGAATGAATGAATGAGTGAATTAATTAATTAATTAATTAATTAATTAATTAATATTAATTAATTAATTAAGAGTTGTTCTCAGCTGCTGCCTGTGTTCAAGACAATCATTTCAGATAGGCTGAAGGAGAATAATGCTTCACACTCTCTCTTGCTAAAGAAATTTGTAAAATGTTGTTGGCATTGAAGCATTAACATGGCATTGTCTGATCTGCCTTTGGGGGCATTGAAGCATTAATCCCAGCTGCCCAACATCAGTTCTAGGAGGTTTTGGAGGTACATAGAACTGGTTTTCAAGGATATGTGGAGGGTTGCAAAGGGTAGAGGGAAGTGAAGAATGCCATCCGTTCCACTTATGTCGAGTTCTCTCATGTCTGCCAGAAGGTGTCCAGTGTTAGATCTTGTTACATAAATGCTTTAACTTTGGCTAGATCAGTGACGCCAAACTTGTGACCCTGGACAGTCTTGGACAGCAAATCCCAGAATCTCTAGCTAGCAGAGTAGGGCTTTGTAGTCCACATCTTCTGAGCCAGACCCTGGACTTCTATCCTGTCTCCTCAACCCTTTCACTTCAAGGCATAATAGACATGACACTTGGCTAGCAATCTGAAACTTCTGAAAGAGCACTATTGAAGTCTTGTATCACTATGTCAACCACAATCCAAAAACCACACACCCCAAAACAAATGGAGATGTGTTTTCATCATCACTGGAGCAACTGCTGCAGGCCAACAGACAACCTAATGTGACCATCAGTGGTGAGGCTTTTTGAAGTTAATCAAGCAGTCCCTCTCCTTCAGAAAGCCTGGCCCAGACTTCAAAAGATAACGAAGGAGTTCCTGAGGGAGAAAAATATATATGACAAAGAGTGGTCTATTGAAATAATTATGTAAATGGATTCAAAGCTATCACTGGAGAAGGGAAAATGTTTGAAAGAATGAATTAAACTTATTCTGAAATGCAAAATAAGTTGTAATATTGTGGCATGCAGTCCATGTTTGCCTCCACAAATAGATCGTGGTTTTCAAATGCCATTCCAGAGAATACTGAGGATTTTTTTAAGGTTTAGAGTCTCTTGTTTAGAACTCCTTTCAAAAGCAAGAAAAAATAATCTGTGGAATAGGCTTTTGTTACATAACTGGACTTTCCTTTTCATTCTGGAGGATGGCCTATGCCTGCATCTGCTCATTGCAAAAGGAAGGAAGGAAGGAAGGTTTTTTCCCTTTACTCCATCATGTTTCACATAGAGTTCTTCCACACAGTAATATGGAAAAACCTGCTTTGGGGTGTATACATAAGCATTACAACTCTGACAACCAAACAATCCATTTTGTTGATCTCCCAGGTAGATATTATCCCCCGCCCCATCATTCCTTCTCATGAATATGTCACTTCACTGCATCATGGCTCACCCAGAAACAGCACTTCATATTCTTTTTGTATCTTATAATAGCTGGAACAACAAAGAAAGCAGAAAGCAATGTTAGAACCTTTTTGTTTCAGAAAAAAGATACATAAAAAGTGCCTGAAATTTGGTGACACTGTTTACAAAGACACATAATATCTAAATGATAGGTCTTTTATTTTCAGTTCTACAAAAAATGTAACTTAAGACACTAAGACATCCTGTCCTGATGCTTCGGGTTTTCAAAAACAACAACAACAACAACAACAACAACAACAACAACAACAACAACAAAACAACTAATGAGGGGCTTGGGATTTACCAGTCTGACCCTTCAACTGAGAAATACGAGAAGCCCTTAAAAACATAATACAGAAGGACCTCCATGTCCATGGGATCAGTATTCACAGTTTCACTTAATCACAGTCTCAAAATATTAAAAATATTAAAAGAAATTACCTAGAAATACATATTTCCACAATGTAGTTACTAGAACAGGCCACTAGAGGGACCCAGAGACCATGCCATGTATAGGGTTTGCTATTATCTGCCATTTTCAGCACTTGGAACCAATCCCCTGAGATATGGAGGGTCCTACAGTGGGTTCATTTTCTATTCAGATTCACAGCAACTATTCTGGAACTTTCAAGAAAAGGTGGGAAGTTTTTTGCCCCATGGATGCAAGCAAGTCAAAAGCAGATCAGCTATCCTACTGTTGAAGATCTCATTATCCATAGAGACTTGTAAACAATCAATGTACTGCTTGAGCAATGTTATGGAGACCTATCCAAAGATATCATATCCCTAAGGAAAGAGGAATCACATGTTTTCTCCAAACTATTCAGACTCATCAGCTCTCAGAGGATTTCTAAATACCTCTATTGCAGCATTTGTAATAGAACCAATGATTAAAAAGAAGGAAAACCAGAAGTGTTGAGCTTGGTATAAATCACTCTTTGAAATTCTCCCACCAGTGCTAGTAGACCTGATGTACAAGATCTCATGAGCAAGATCTCTATGTCCCCATTTAGAAATACACATAGGGAAAACATTTCAATATTGTTTAAATGTGAAGATGCCCCAACAGTATGAAATATAAACAGACCAATCTCCTTAATTAGTAAAGATGTTAAAACAATCTCTGCCACATGAGCAAAGTCATCAGAAGTACAGTGGTGCCCCACATAGCAACGATAATCCGTTCTGGATAAATTGTCACTATCCGGAAATGTCGCTATACGGGGCAAAAAACTCCATTTAATGTGTTCCTATGGGGGGTAAACTCACCACTAAGCGGGAATCCTCCATAGGGCCGCCATTTTCGCCGCCTCGGTAAGTGAGGAATCAGCGCGAAAACGCTGCGGTCGGCCATTTTGGAACCACCGATCAGCTGTTCTGAAAACATCGCAATGCGAAGATCAGTAAGCGAAACGCTTACCGCTCATCGCAATGCGATGTTTTACTTATTAAAACATCGCAATGCGATCGCAAAAACGATCGCAAAATCCGCATCGCTATGCGGATTCGTTGTTAAACAGTGTGCTCGTTAAGTGAGGCACCACTGTATCCTATACTCTCCCTATAGGAAAAAAAGTTACTCTACCTCAAACATTTATATAATATAATAGCATTATTATATAATATAATAGTGTTAATCATGATGACATTCACACATAGGCTGTGATTAATGTCACAACATGGAGGGTCTTGCCCACTTCTAGAACTATCACCGAATGTGGAGGAGGACTTTCTTGTTTCCACCAATTCGGCCCCTCATCTTGGCTCTCTGGAAATCTGCAATTTGAAGGATAAAAAATGATGCTCAAGGCCAAAAAAAAAAAAAAATGAAACTATATATATCGAAGGCACCCTATTAGTGTTGGTAAATGCTGAACTGTTAGTCCCCTAGCTATTAAGCCCATGTAATGATGGAAGAGTCCATTTTACCAGAGTCCAGAAATCTCAGATGGGAGGATTGCACATCAGTACCACTAGGGGAGGGGGGAATGAGGATATATTGTAAATTACAAGTGAAGACAGGCTTAAGCCAGTCTCCCCCCCCCACCGCCAAAAGGCAGATCAAACAACCTTCTGAACACTATGTTGATAGTTTAATTTCAAAACAGAACTGTCTGTGCGCTTGCAAGAGAATGTTAAGTTTGACCAAGAGAGATTTGTATCTCTTGCACAGCATTCTCTCGCAAGTTCCAAAATCCCTTGTGCGCATGTAGGACGCAAGAGCAGTTGGTAAGAGGGAAATAGCACCGATCTAGGACTATGATTGCAGGGAGAGTCAAAGCTAGCACTGGTGATATGGGTTACAGACACTTCTCCTGAGTTTGCCCCTTTCTCCTTGGCCTGGCCGCTGGCAATCTTCTTGGCTGCCCTCCCCCAGCAGATTGGTGCCAGCTTCTTTGTCAACTTCCTTCCTCTCAGGACTCCATCTCAAAATAACTTTGACTCTTGATCTGTTCTTCATTTCCCCCCCCCCATCCTCTTTGCTCACCTTCCCAAGGGGCTTTTACACATTTCCCGTATGCACCACTACCCCCCAACTAATAGCTTCTAGGGTCTTCCCATTGCTGGTTAGCTGGGCACGTCCACAGTGTCTGCTAATGACAGCAGGGGGGTCTGCAATGGCCAGGAGCCTTGACATAACTCCAATGATGGCCACAAGGCAGGGAACAAACACAGCATTTCTCAGCAGCTCCTGACACAAGAGATGAAGGAGACTTTAATTCCCCAATCCAGAGAATAAATTGGTGGCACAGAGAAGATTCAAGGTGTAGGAGGTCACGTGAGTTAGCTATGTGTGCAATATGTTCTAGAGATACCATCGCTGTTACCCCTTAGTGAGTCACATATATTTGAATCAAGCCCCTCTACCTAAAATCCTCCCCATGGAATATAAATAAGTCATAAAAGCTACCCAACAGATTGGGAGACACTAGCCGTATAATTTACATTTAATCCCCATTTGTAGACAATAAATTTACTCTATTGAGATATTTTTTATGACTATAGACTGTAGAATTTTTTTCTGCCATCTTGGGCATTGCCAACCTAGCTGCTTTTTCAACACAGATGCTTTCCAGTTGATGAAAGAATCACAGTACTAATCCGAATCAATGGGACTCAAGTTAGCCATGACATGAGCCCCATTAGTTTCAAATACGTCAACTCTAAGTATGACTAAACCTGTGGGTCTGCATAATGTGTTTCTTCATAATGTGCTGGAATGGCCACTGCTATTAAGCATTTCCCCAAAGTGGAAAACAGACATTAATTCCCCAATTTATGCCTTAACAATCCACTCTCACAGCCATAGAAAGTTTCAGAGGCACATCTGCCTCCTCCAACTGTATCCCTTGCACTGTATTTCCAGAATCAATCAGAACAGAATAAATATGGGAATTATACGGAATATGTTGCCCTCCTGATGTCACTGAACTGCAGGTCTTGGCACCTCTTGAGACTACAATCAGTGCGAACTTACCATAACTCCAAGAAATCATATTGGAAGCATGGATTTTAGCAGCCTGAATAATAATTCTCTGACACATATATGATCGCTAATCCAAAGCAATAGGAAAGGGGCATGCTATGCTAGAAACCGTAGGAGAAAAGAACATTCGTCAAACAAAAGCCACCCCTCACGACTGCCCATTGACTGCTCCTCCACCTCCGGCAAGGGTAAAAATTAAGGGGTTGTCTTATACATGGGGGGTTGTATACACAGAAAAATATGGTATATACCAGCCCATAGTGCTAGATCACTCTCTGGTTGCTTTACAACATAATTATGAGAACAACACTTTGTCCTCTAGCAAGCTGAGTACTCATGTTACTGAATTTGGAAGGTTGGAAGGTCGAGTCAGCCTTAAGCCAGCTATCTGAACCCATTGGGATCAAACTCAGATTGTGAGCAGAGTCTTGACTGCAGTACTGTAGCTTAACCACCACACCATGGGGCTTACTAGGTTTCCTGGGTGGTCTACATCCTATCGCCTGAGACTCCCAGCCAAAGCCTAAGACAAAAGGGTCTTTGTGATGTCACTGAACCATTGTGATGACAACTGCTGCAAGTGCTTGGGCATCAAGAAACCTCACAAACTGCCACACTTCACTCCTTGCTTCACTCTGGCCAGAGCTCATGATCCTACTGAATCCCCCTCCTTGCTCCTGACTTTGGGGTGCTCTGATATAAGACAGTGCAACACATGTTGCCTTCCTACCGAGCCTGTGAGCCCTGCTACAAGCTGGAGAATGGGTAGAGATCTCTCTCACACACAAAATCAAAGTCTCTTCTGCTCCAGCCCATTTTGCCCTGAGATTTTTTTCTTCCCACCTGGAGAAGGGACAGCAGTGCCCCTGAGACTCCAACCGGCAAGCTCCCTGAGACCTACACCTGAATGGAGGCAAACCACTCCATCAAGGGGAGGAAATTACCAGACCATACAAGCTGCCCAGGCCTCTTTGGTGTTAAAAAAAAAACGGATACAAAGAACAGAAAGATGGAAAAGGCATAAAATTAGTGTAACTATTTCATTGTGGGTTCTTTGCCCACGCAAACACGAACACATACAAAATCCATTTTAAAATCATCATTTAAAAAACAAACAAACCTTGCAGCTCAATTCTATACATGTCTCCTCAAAAGCAAACACAACTGGCTTCAGTGGAGCTTCTGTTCAGTAGCCTGGGGCTAAACAAATATAGGGTTTCATCCTTAAATGCTAAGATTCCTTGTAATCTTTACTCTGGTGTTGGAGGCTGTTTTCTACACAGCACCACGCCGTCATAGCTCTGCAGAACATTTTGTCCCTTGCTCTGAAATAACATACAGAAATTACTCAAGATATGGAGCCGAGGAAGATGGAGCTTGTTAGCAACCTTTGCAGAAAGGACAGAGGGAGAGACAGAGAGAGAATAAAAAGCTGGGGGGGGGAATGTTTTCCTGCCTGAGCAACAGCCCAGTCAGTGAGGAGATAAATCAAACAGTGGTGAGTAATCTGCCCTCTCTCTACGTGCTGTAAATCAGGAAGAACGATGAGGAGGTTCTCAGAGTGGTTGCACTGGAAATGGGAAATCATGCATTTTGTCCAATACAAAGAAAATATGAAAACACAGATGCAGTACCTAAATTTATCAAAAAAATCATGAGCTTGGGGTTTGTTAATGAAGGCAATATGTATAGGAAGTTTCCACATCTGAAGCCTCCCGTTGAAGAAAATTAAATTAAATAGAAGTCTGGGATATAATAGTAGCATTTTAGATTCGTTGTCTCCATTAACTTTTGACAGTTTCAGGGCTTTTAACAGCTTGAAGTAAGTTTCCATCTATATATATTTAGCGAGACCAATGCATACAATGGACTGCCAGGACTAAGCTTCTGAGCTAGAAGAGAGTCAACCTACAGTAAAACAAAGCATCTGGCAAACCCTTAGTTAACAGAATGTGACATATTTCTTCCACTTGCTGCTGATGTCAGAAAGTGTACAGAGGTGTCTGTATTTACTGAAAAGAATGTTGATACCATTCCATGTGTTTCTCTTGTGTACTCAATTGTAGCTGAATGACATTTTCTTTCCCACAGTACCACTTGTGAGAACTGAAGATGATGACGGCTTATGGAAGAGGATGCATAGAATCCACAACAAAAGACTGTATCCAAGGAAGAAAGAGATTTATTCGAGAATGACATATTTGGGGAGAGAGGAACAATATCTGGTTATGTGCCTGAGAAGATAGTCATAGGAGGGACTAAAGTCAAAGCGGACAGAATAACTCCATGGAGAAGAAAGCAAATGAATAGTCAAGACATAATAGGAGAGGTGACCCTACTTTCCTGTTTCTGACACTTTGAGGCACCAAATTACTTGTGCAATTGTTAAGTCTCTTTTTTTGCCTCCAACAGAAACCAGATGTGTTGAAGCGGATGGCAAAGGTCTCCAACCCCACCTCCACCATTTAACACCATTCTACTGGAGTGCCAACCAGGACAGAAAAGGCCACATGGCCTGTATCACTGGTGCAGCTCTGTATATCACCCTGGTGAAGTATTTTTTGTTGTATTCTTAATAAGAGATTAAAATATTTCTAGTTCCACAGAGAAGACCCAATACCCCCAGAATGGGGATGACCCTGTCTCTGTGTGAAGCATAGGTTGAAATCCTGTTGCTGAGCTCACAGTAGGACCATTGAATCCATGGAGAGTTCATGAGTCAACTCCTATCTAAGTTCCAGTGATTCAAATGGTCCTACTCTGTCCAAGCTATGGTTTTTCCAGTAGTGATATATGGAAGTGAGAGCTAGACCATAAAGAAGAAGGCTGACCACCGAAGAATTGATGCTTTTGAATTGTGGTGCTGGAGGAGGCTCTTGAGAGTCCCCTGGACTGCAAGGAGAAAAAACCTAACCATTCTGAAGGAAATCAACCCCGAGTGCTCACTGGAAGGACAGACCCTGAAGATGAGGCCCCAGTACTTTGGCCATCTCATGAGAAGAGAAGACTCCTTGGAAAAGACCATGATGTTGGGAAAGTGTGAAAGCAAGAGGAGAAGGGGACGACAGAGGACGAGATGGTTGGACAGTGTCATCAAAGCGATCAAAATGAATTTGACCTGACTCCGGGAGGCAGTGGAAGACAGGAGGGCCTGGCGTGCTCTGGTCTATGGGGTCACGAAGAGTCGGACACGAGTTAACAACTAAACAATAAGTCTAGTAGGACTGACTAGGACCATTTGAATCAATGGCAGTTATGAAGATGACTCACCAAATCCTCAATAATACTATGGGCCTGCTGTAGCATGTCTTACTACTCTAAGCAACAGGATTTTGGCCACAGTCTCCAAGACACGTCTAGTCACCAAGTCTCTGCTCCAGGGTCTCCAATATACCGAACAGGTAGAAATATCACTTAGCACTTTGACGACCTAAGCCCAGAGCTCTGATGCCTGTTTAAACCCATCAAATCCACATCATTCTAGATCCAAGCCAGTTCTTGTGCAGCAACTGGTACTAACATAATTTTTCTACACTATACATTCACACAGGCAGTTACAGAAGCATAGCCCTACTCCAAAATTCTGCATGTCTCCAACAAACATAGCATCTGCGTTGTTACATAAAATCTATGTCCTGAAAAGACTGCCTTTGATTCATTTTGAAAGCTGATCAGAAGATCTCATTTCAGTTGTGTCCCCCCCCCCGTCCCCCCATGCTGTATGATTTCCACCTCCCTGACTGCTTAACATGCACATTGGAGCTTCCAACTCTGAGCCATATAGATTTGTCTTTGTCTTTGGTGCTAATTATTAGCTGCCGCAGAGCCGTCTCTGTGGGTGAACGCATACAGAAACAAAGGCGGCAGGGTTGTAAAACCTTTTATCTCTATCAGGGCACATTATTTGATAAGGTGCTACGCTAATAGTAACGCATGTCAAATTGTGTTTGGACTGATCACTGTGCTGGGAATTGGAGGGTATATTTGTGTGTAGACACCAGCACCTGGAAGAGTCAAGAGAAATTCATACCATTATCTGTGGCATGACGTGCGAGTAGCAAATGTTCTCCAAGCAGTTATTTTCCAAATGGCTGCAACGGAGATAATGAGGCGCTTGCTCTTTCTGCCTTGAAAGCTCACCCTCCTGTTTAGTCTTTAAACAGTACTAGGCTCCAAGAGGCAACGCAAAGGGTAAGTACAGTTTTGGCTTAGTGAGTAATGTTGAGGGAAAGCAGCCTCTCGTAATCTCAAAGGCAGAGGGGGAATCGTGTCCTTTCTTAGCTGAGTTTGTGTCACTAGACACACACACACACACATTTTTTTTTCATTTTTTAAAAAAACTGGGTGCAGTTCTCCACTAGCACAAGCTGCCCCCTCCATCCCTTATTACAGCCTCAGTCTATTTTAAAAGTCTGGAAGAAGGGGCAGTTTGGCTGGTTTTAGTGGAAGTTAACTGGTGAAACCCATGGAGCTGGCAATATGCCACCTGGGTCGACCAAGGCTTGCCCACCCCTCCTGTAAGGGAAGAATTTCATTTTTTTCTCATCAAAAATTCTTCCTAGATGTTTGAACATTTGGAGTCTAATCAACTACTTGTTGAAGGGAGAGAAGGAGAAGATTCCCCTCATCAATTAGAGCAGTGGTCCCCAACCTTGGGCCTCCAGATGTCCTTGGACTTCAACTCCCAGAAATCCTGGCCAGCAGAGGTGGCAGTGAAGGCTTCTGGGAGTTGTAGTCCAAGAACATCTGGAGGCCCAAGGTTGGGGACCACTGAATTAGAGGGCTGGTCTCCATTTGCTTTGCAGTCTGCCTCGGATACATTGGGGGGGGAGAGGAGATACAAGCTTTCAAAATAAAACTTAAAAGTTACTTTTTACTTTTCTAACTCAATGAATCCATTACCTTTGTAGAAGGAATCTGTGTAGGGAATCTTGTTTATAGGATCATTTATTCTAAAATTATTATCACTCCAAAATGGGGAATTATGCCTCCAGAAGCCTCCAGTGGGGCTCTCGCTCTCTTCCCCACCCCCTTGGTTCTCCCCCTCACCCAGAAGTAAGCCTCTAGCCCATTTAAAAGCAGAGATGTGGGGCAAAACATTCTGTCTGTGTCCTTCCCAATGTTTTTGCAAGAAATAAGCCTGCTGCAGTCTCTTGGGATCTTTAGCCAAAGAATAAAGCCATCACCAGTTTGGCTGATGTCTTCAGTTAAGGATGTCACACTATCATAGATCGACTTTGGAGTGGCCCATTATGCATCAGTTTCTGGGTAAACGCTGCAGGTTGGGGACAGCCTGTCCTGTTTCTTGATGGCTAAAGTCTGTTTGACAGTGTTGCCTGCAAACAGTACCTAGAAAGTAAATAGAACTATTGGGGTGAGAAGGGGGCAGAATAAACACAGGGCACCAGTGCGAAAGCTGCTGGTAGTTTGACAACGTTTTAACAGTTAAGGTGCCATGGACTCTTTTTTTTTTTTTTTTTTTGGCAACAGATTGGGCATGGCAATATTACACAAAGCTTAGACTTTTTTTTTGTCTGCAATTCACAGAACCCCCCCCCCAACTGCTGGGGGAGTTTTCTGGGAGGTGTAGTCATTTAAATAAAAAACTATGTGGACTAAAGTCGCTTATGGGGTCCCCCTTGGAGTAGGGGCCAAGAAGCTTAAGCATCATTAGTTTCATAGAATATAGTCCTACCGGGAGGGAGGGATGGAGGGTAGGCAGGCACTGAATTTCATCCCTTCCTCATCCCCATCCCAGGTTAGAGCCAAAGCTGTAACTAGCCATTATGGTACCCAGGACAGATAACACCATCTCCTACATTGTGATGTGAGATATAGCCATGACCACCCATGGAAAAGGAGGAGGAGAGTGTGAGGTCCCCCCAAAAGAAAAAGAAGTTTCTGCTTTTTTTAAAAAGGAAATGGAATAGAGCAGAAGGTGTTGCTGCTTATCTTCCTAACACTTGATGGTAAGTTTTATCTTGTTTTAATCTTGTAGAAACCAGCCACTGTAGTGCTTGCACTAACAGGGCAGAATTTAAATTGAGTAAATAAATAAATATTTACATCCAGACTTCCGTAACTAAGGCGGAGCACCTGGGACACAAATACTGGTACCCTCCCAGTATTTGTGTCCCAGATGCTCCGCCCTAGTTACAGATTTTTATTTTCGTCATTTTCATTTTCCCCCACTATTAAGAGAAATACAGATATATACCCATATTTTAAAATATTTATCTGATTTCTACACAGATATAAATCAAATCAGAAAGGCTACAAATCAGCTTAGAGCAAATCAGTCGTGACTTGTAAGAAAAATAATTCAGAGCAAATGAAAGGGGATGGTATTCACACACCCCTACAGGAAGCAATCAAGATTATTGACTCAGAGAGAGAAAATACCAAATAATAAGCTGCATAGCTTGGTAACTTGCTCCTGTTGCTCACCACAGTCTGTTAATGTTCCCAATGAGAGCAAGGAGCTTCTGAAGCACTGTGGTCTATGCTGTTCCCAAGCACCTGGGACTGGGTAGAGACCTTTGGCCTAGCAAGTGCCCTGGCTGCACATAGCCAAAATCTCACAACATTTCAAGATATTTTCCAATCTGGAGAAGAATGAGGGGGAGGGAGTTAAGCAAACTGGATGGATTTGTCCTTTCAACAAGGGAATTATTAATTTCAGTGGCAACCTCTATTTGTTGGCTGGGGTCTTTCAGAACTTTCAGAGAACTATGAAGAGAACGCTAAATGAAAAACACGCCAACCTCTACCCAAGATGCACAGAACTCACTTCTCCCTAATCACTAACCCCTAGTAATCCACAGTGAGAGTGAGACATATATTTTAGAGTAGACACATGCACTGTCTTAAGACAAATGTATAAACGAGAATTAACACAGGGGCATTTCTGTATTTCTGGGGCAACCACAGGGAAGAGTAAAGAAAGAGTGCCAGCATAGCAATACCCTCACAGATCCCTTATAATAAATGCACTACACATCATAATTAGAAAATTATGAATTAGATATTTGATTTTTCAGCCTTATTGCATCTGAAATCACAATAAGCACTCACACAGGGACTGCAGATTGATTCAGGAGTTCATTACTAATATTTGCTGTGATGCAAATAGAATTCCAGCCCACAGCCCACTTCTTTCCTTCCTTCTTCTGGTCCTGCCTATGTTAACCTTTCTTCCTCTGGTCCCACCTCTGCAATCCTTTTATGTTTTGTATGAGAAAACTAGATCTTTGAAAGTGAGGGGAGGTACTAACGCTCCTGTTATTGACTTGTTCTAATGTGTGAGTTGGGGGGAGTAAATTCCAAACTGTTGTGTGTGCATGCCCACAAAAATGTGCATTTCAGGGAACATTAGAAAATGTCCCACAAGGGAAAACAATCAAGACCTTGAAATGCACATATGCACACATACACACAACATATTGAGATCCCCACTATCACCCATTCCAAGTGCTTTGTACATTCAGCAGTAGCCCAGATGGAAGGATCATAGAGAGAGCCAAGGCTCACAGTCTGCAAGTAGGGAAAAGGAAAGTGGGGATGATCCCAATGTAGTGTGTGTATGTATATACACATTTCAAAGTCCTGATTGTTCTCTTAGTGGGACATTTGAAATCATGCCTCCCAACTGATATTGTCACTCAAACTACATCTACACACACTGTCTTTACAAGAACATTTGCAGGAGGAAAAGCCCCTGGAAACCTTCCACCCTCAAAAAGTAGAAGCTCCTTAGAGGCAGAGAAAAACCTCTGCTTCAGGAGCAAAAAGGACTAGAAACATTCAAATCAGTTTTTGCATCATGCAGACAGTAAAAATACTTCAAATCCATCCATTATAAGAGGAGCAAATCTCACAGTATTCAGCCATGTAGTCATTCCCTAAGAAAAATGGAGGCAATTATGCTCCTTATCTTATACGTGAACATTCCTTTCTTACTGCAAAGTCACTGTTCAATACATTGACGTCTTGTGGCTACAATATCACTGATTCCAGATCCAGGGAATGGAAAAGGTGGGGATGGAGAGAAAGCCTAGAAGAGCTGGCTTCCTTCATGGATGGAAAGTCTAGAGCAGAAGGCTCCCTACCCTGACCTTTTAAGGAGGAGTCAAAATGACTGGGCCCATGTCCCTTTTACACTCCCTTACTTTCTCCCTTAGCTGCCTTAGGAAGCTGATTGAAACTTTCTCTTGGGTGGGGGGAACCCAGACAAAATAAAAAGAAAACAGAGGACCTAGCTCTACAGATTACCATTAGTGCTGCCTTCTCCTGCCTGCACCATTCAGTCCATCACCTGACCCTGCTATTCATGTTGCCCCCATTGGCAAGAATGGGGACTTCACAGAACAACAGAAACATACAACACCCAGCAAAAGGGTCAACAAGACACAAGGCACAAAGTCCATCATCTCTGGTTGGTATGCCCTTTATTTTGACATAGTGTTAATTGGGCACAGCC
This sequence comes from Pogona vitticeps, assembly GCF_051106095.1. Classification (NCBI taxonomy): domain Eukaryota; kingdom Metazoa; phylum Chordata; class Lepidosauria; order Squamata; family Agamidae; genus Pogona; species Pogona vitticeps. The sequence goes on from NC_135785.1 coordinate 110,940,142, forward strand.
CCAGTTGAGAGCATTTGGGTTCATTTTATTTTATTCTGCTGTAAATGTCACATTCCTACTAAAACGCTGCCCGCCCTTCTCCTTCTCCACTCTTCTCCTTGTTAGTTTTAGGATAAAAACATGAAATGTAAACATGGAAATCAGAGCTAGTGTTATTCAAGTATTACTCCTTCCAGGACGATTACAGCAGCTCCTCTACCTTTGATGCCATATCATTTAAACACAGCCTCCTTCAGATGAGCTTGGAGAGAGGTTTAAACGAAGGGACATATCTTTAATTCAAAGGAGTCTCACACTCTGTAAGAAGATGCAAATGAGAGCAAACCTGCAAGGGGGGAAAAAGCAAATAAACAAAACACAAAGCCACGTCCACCCACAAAGATGGGTTAGGCATGTCACATTTTCCACTCTATTTCTCTGAAACATGTTTTGCACATTTGACAGCTAAAAATAACTTCTGCATTTGGCAGAGAGCAGCAGCAGGAATAAGCGCATGCCAGCTAGCTATTCCTTTACACAAAGGAACACTATTTTATTCCCTGATCTCTGCGAGATACTAACGCAGTGCAATAGCTTTGTGGGGCATAAAAGGGAATGGGATTAGACACAAGTCCTGTGTATTCCTGAGGTCTCTTTTTTGAGCCTGTACCTTGTATTCAGCTCTCACAAGGATACAGATGCCAGCTCTTGGAAGAACCAACCTGCCAATGAAGCCTCACAGGATTGCAAACCTCATGAAAACAGGAAATCAGGCAAGAATGAGGTTCAAACAACCAGGATATGATCTTGCCTCACACTTTTAGTTTACAACAACAACAAATGAGAACAGCTTAGCTAAAGGAAAAGTTTGGAACATTACATTTTAAAAGAAATTCGTCGCATTACTCAGTACTTCTCATCAGCCCGGTTGCCGCTTTTTTTATCATTGCTTCCATCAGGAAAATAATTTATTGTTTTGCTTTTGCCGAAAGATGAGAAAAATATGGTGAGATACTATCTGATTCCCCCTAGTGACCAATTCTGATATAGCACCATGAGTGGCCCCTACAACCCCTCCATGAAGATGCTAGAAGTGTTAATAGGAACAAGTTTTTTTATTGGAGCAACTTGACAGTAATGAAGCCAACATGGCTCATCAACAAAACTTAAGTAGGTCTATGGGCACTACCAACATGAATTTGACTCAACTCTGGGAGGCAGTGGAAGACAGGAGGGCATGGCATGCTGTGGTCCATGGGGTCACGAAGAGTCGGACACCACTAAATGACTAAATAACAACGTGGGCACTAGGAAGTTAGCTGCACTCCCATATAGTTCAGATCAATGGGATCAGTTCACAATTCTCTCTTTTACTGAAAGGAGCAGAGCCCCAACTCTCTAGCTAAGCAAAATAAGCAGAAGCAGAACACTTTTACCAGCTCCAAGAAACCCCTCAAGTGTACTAATCAAAGGGTACCGCAACAAGAGTGCTGAATACAGGCACTCAATTGTGCCTGGTGTAGAGTAGCCTGGGCACCTTCCCCAGCTACTCCTTGGTAGTCTGCACTAGTGGTAGTTGCACCATATTATGGTATTCCTCCCTGGAAGCACAACCAAAGTCTATGTGGACATGACTGAGTTTGCCTGTGTAGCAAGGTGTGGGAGGAGGCAGGATGGGAGAGTGAGGTCCAGCCAATTGGCACTGGGAGTGTTGCCCGTAACAACCTGGCAGTGGGGCTGCTTGCTCCTGCTGCTTCCTCTGCTGTCCAGGTGCCCTGCACTGGTCCTCTGGTCACCTTGCCTCTCACCATCTTGCCTCATCTCGATCTACCCGGGCTGCTTCCTCCAGAGACATGAAGAACTCCTCCCAGTGCCTGGTGTCAGGGTCCCAGTGATGGATCGTCTCCCAACTGGCCATCCTGCATTCTGGTTGTGCTGGCACCTCCTGGGCTTTTAACACCTCCCATTCAATGGCATCTGCCCAGTGGTCCTTCTCTTCCTCCTCACTCTCCTCCTTTAATCCCCAGCCCTCCATATCCATATGTGTGGCCTTCAGAGTGCTGTCTGTTGTTGGAGTCATGAACTTAGCAGACTGGTGGGCTTTGTGGTGATCACCAGATAATTAGGATAGCACAGAGTCTCTTAGAAACAGAGGTTAAAGAAGTCAGCCACACATACAGGGATGTCTGCCAGCAGTGCTCCTGGTGGGTGGATAGTAGAAGAGGCAGAACACCGAATGGGTTCCCAATGAATTCTGCCCATGCATTCTGCCCTGCCCCCAGGAGGACTGTGCTTTTATTAACATTACAAGCTCACAGATAGTGGACAGTATACAGATTGGTTACAGAGTTCAGATAGGACAATGGTTACATCATGCCATTATAATTGGCCTAAGGAAAGGCAATTAAGCAAGCTCTCCGTCACCTATGAGAAAGAGGAAGAATGGTAGTAACTCCCCCTCTCAGAAGCAGCTATGACATCATCCAGGAGAGTTTCCTCTACACTGAAGAATCAGCCAACAGCTTAGCAACTTTGGGGAGAAGCGTTCCCCCACAGTCGGTGTCACCGCCCCAGTCCACAGCTGAACTGAAGGTTGGGAATCTCACCCGTACTCTTGGGCAGGTGGAAAGCCCACTCACTCTCCCCCACAGGGAGAGCTGACTGGTCTCACAGGGACCTTGGAAATGCATATAAAAGTAGTTCCTGGTACCTACATTACTTTTAGCTCACGTTAAAAACAATAAAACTTGTATGATTGCAATACCATCACCATAATAAGAACAGCAACAACCATTTAAAACAGAGGCGTACCAGTAACTGTCTAAGAGGTCAGGAGACTCAAGCGCTAAAAAATGTGAGTAAATAATCCAGTCGTCTCCTGGCACCAAAAGGACAGAAGACTTCACATAACAATAAAACAAGGTACTTCATATTAAATTTCTGTCAAAACAAGGCTGTCTCTAATTTCTATTGAAAGAAATTCAAGAATACCCTGCTGTTATTTTATAAAACAGGCTTATTGCTGTTGAATGCAAACACATGTATCACTGCAAATACAACTGCCCCATAAATAGCAAACAGTTCTTTCCCATTGTAGCAATGCTGAATGGAATGGCATAGGGCAAAGTACATAGCAAAATGGATGCTGTCAGCATTGTCACAGGCACATTTTGTTTGTTTGTTTGTTTGTTTATAATACTTTCACTCCACCTTTCTCCTTTAAAATGACCCAAGGTGGCTTACATCAGTAAAAGACAGTATTTAAAAGCTAAAAACAGTAAGTAAACAAATATTTAAGGAGAATTAAACAAAGACCATATTGCAATAGCCAACAAAATCCACACCAAACACACATTTAAAGCAACAAGGCACAATAATCCATTTAACACACACACACACCACCTCTCAGACTGAGGGGAAATCTGCCTGAAGAGAAAGACCTTTGTCTGCTTGTGGAAGGCAGCAAAGATGGGGCCAGTCTGGTCTTCAATGGGAGGGAGTTCCAGAGCCTGGGAGCAGCAAAGGAGAAGGCCCTCTCCTGTGTCCCCACCGAATGAACCTGTGAAAGCCCTCCCCTACTGATGGACACACATGGACAGGCTCATAAAGGGAGACACGGTCCTTGATATAGCTTGGACCCAAGCTGTCCAGGGCTCCATGGGTTAAAAACGGCACTTTGAGTTGTGCCTGGAAAAGCATTGGCAGACAGTGGAGCTGGTTTAAATGGGGATTATGTGATCCCTGTGACCAGTCCCAGTTAGCGATCTAGTTGTCCCATCTCGGACCTGTTGAAGTTTCTGAGCACTTTCCAAAGGCAGTCTCACATAGAGAGCATTACAGTCATCCAGCTGGGATGGAGATATGTCATCATGGGCAAATCAGGCCTTTCTAGAGAGAGATGCAGCTGATGCACTACATTTGATTGTGTTAATGCACTAATGACCACCATCAAAATCTGGGCATCCAGGTTGAATTGAGGAACACTCCCAAATGCTCCTGTGTTTTCAAAGGGAGAGTAACCCCATCCCACACAGGCTGCACCCCTATTCCTTGCTCTGCCTTTTGACTGACCAGGAGCACCTCTGTCCTGTCTGGATTAAGTTTCAGTTTATTCACCCTCATCCAATCCATTACGGGCACTGATTGAGAGCCGAAACAGATTGTACTCAAATTTAAATGGAAAGGACAGAGAGAGACTTGAGTATCACCTGTGTACTGCTGATGGTGAATCCCAAAACTCTAGACAATTTCCCCAGTAGTTTCATGTGGAAGTTCAATAAAAACTTAAGGGACCCTACAGGCCAACAGCCAGGGTGTTCAACAAGAGTCCTTCAGCACCACCTTGTGAGTTCTATCCTCCAGGAAGGACCGGAGCCAGTGTAAAACAGTACCTCCAAGTCCCATCCTAGAGAGGCAGGATAGAAGGATACCGTGGTTGATGGTATCGAAAGTCACTAAGAGGTCCAGTCTTGGCTTCTTGTGCAGCTTATATACCGCCCCATAGTGCTTCAAGCACTCCCTGGGTGGTTTATAAGTTAATTATACAGGCTACACAGCGAGCTGGGTACTCATTTTACTGACCTCGGAAGGACAGAAGGCTGAGTCGACCTTCTTCACCTTCCTTGGAGTGGCCTGCATGGAATGAGTGAGCCTGGTTGATGTTCTCTGGGTGAGGTATTCTGACACATAGTCGGGACCCAAAACCAAGCAGCACAAAGAGGATGGAGCATGTTTAGTAGTCACAGAATGATGTGTCTGCCTAGAAAAGACTGGGAAAGGCGGAAGAGGGAGGAGGGAATGGTATTCAGCAACCCTGTTTGACTATCTGGAATCCCGAACACAAGCACACCACTCTACAACATAATCATTCCTATCCTCAGCGAACCCAGAAAACCGTTTCAGGGGTGCACTGATAAAACAGAATTATAATCAATACATTGAATATGTCAAAATTCTTATATTATTTAGTGTAAGTAGCTGTAGTTAAAATGGAATGAAATCAAAATAAATATGTAGATTAAATGTGTTTTTAGTACTGTACATTGCACATTTAAAGGAACTGGTTTCACAGTATCCTGCTCCTATATTCAACATCTGCTCTGTAGGAAATGGACAAAATAAAAGATTTAAAAAGAGAACAAAGTAATACACAGCATATATAGGAGGTACAATTAACAGAATACATGACAGTAGCATAATTGATACTGGAAAACTCCACTTCACTCCAGTCTGTACTTTTACTACACTTAATTAAGGCTCATCAAACCTTTCTGAAATAGGGGGACATGGTTTGCTCTTTCAACTCATTATGAAACATTTTCATCTTTTCTCAGCTCAGCAACTGACAAAGACATGCTGTCTCTCTTTTTTTGGCAAGAGAAAGTACCTGTGGATATTTGCTAATATACAGGAAGCTCCACTAAAAAACACCCTTTTTGCAAATACATAGTTTATGTAATCTAGCTTGCTTAATATTTCCAGGAAAATGTCAATAGGAAAAAAGATCATTTATCAAGACATTACTGTTTATGTAGGTAATAAAGGCAATGGGGCAAAACCCACCAAACATTGCCACCTTCTGGAGGCCGTTAGCTACTACTCCATAAATTCATCTTCTGCTTCTTCAGTTACGTTAATGGATGAAATAGATTGTTTTCAAGGAAGCACATTTCATTGAATTTAGCAAAGATGCAGGTGAACAAGGTCCACCACATACCTGCGAGAAATGAGAGGCTATAATGGGCAGAATGCCCTCCATCTCAGGAAAACAGCAACATTAACTTTGAATCACTCAGCCTTTCTCAACATGACCTACCTCATAGGGTTCTTTTGAGGATAAAGTGGCAGGTGCGGGGTGGGGGGAGAACCATGGAGCCTGATATACCAATGGTCTTAAGGTCACCATAGGATTGGGAGACTATAGGTGTAATGATTATAGTATGTGAATGTCCCTTCTCCATGGTTTGTTGGTTGGTTGGTTGGTTGGTTGGTTGGTTGGTTGGTTGGTTGGTTGGTTGGTTGGTTGGTTGGTTGGTTGGTTGGTTGGTTGGTTGGTTGGTTTGGTTGCTTGCTTGCTTGCTTGCTTGCTTGCTTGCTTGCTTGCTTGCTTGCTTGCTTGCTTGCTTGCTTGCTTGCTTGCTTGCTTGCTTGGGGTGTGTGTGTGTGTGTGTGTGTGTGTGTGTGTGTGTGTGTGTGTGTGTGTGTGCAGCCACAATGACCCTGCCCTATGGTCTTCAATGCTACACAGCCTCATCATCAAAGGACTCATACGCAGGGGCACAGCAAAAGAAAAGAACAAACGCTCTCATGCTTTCTCTGCACTGGCTGTAGCTTTGCAGTCCTATACCACCGTGTTTCCCAGCTGTTGGTCCCCAGATGTTCTTGGACTACAATTCCCTGGTTGGCACAGTTAGCGGTGAAGACATCTGGGAGTTTTTATCCAAGAACATCTGGGGACCCACAGTTGGAAGCTAACACTATACTGGAACAAAGAGTCCATTGGTCAATTGCTAAGGTGATGTGGGGACATTTGTTCTCCCTACTGATTCTACATAATGTGAATATTTTATCAGGTTTCCTAGGGCTTCCCAAAAGCATCAAGAAAAACCTCTGAGGTTGGTGACATGCAGCCCCACAGCATCTCATACCTCCCAAACAGTGGGATTGAACTTTGACTCAGAAAGTCCCTTGTGCCCTTCAGTGGGGTGGGGGGGTGGGGTGGTACTTTGACATGTTTCAAGGAGATACAAGTACCACAGTTCTTCAAATACACTAATTTTTTTTAAAAAAAATAAAGTTGTTAAAATTGGCCACTAGAGGCGCAACCAACATGAACCTGACACAACTCCGGGAGGCAGTAGAAGACAGGAGGGCCTGGCGTGCTCTGGTCCATGGGGTCACGAAGAGTCGGACACGACTAAACGACTAAACACACAGAGGCACAATTCATGGATTGCTGCCTTGTTGTGGCGAAGGGGCTTGAGTAATTCAGAGAAGCTATGGGCTATGCCGTGCAGGGACACCCAAGACGGAGAGGTCATAGTGGAGAGTTCCGACTAAACGCAATCCACCTGGAGTAGGAACTGGCAAGCCACTCCAGTATCTTTGCCAAGAATACCCCAAGAACAGAAACAAAAGGCTAAAAGATATGACGCTGGAAGATGGGCCCCTCAAGTCGGAAGCCGTCCAACATGCTACTGAGGAAGAGCGGAGGACAAGTACAAGTAGCTCCAGAGATAATGAAGGGGTTGGGCCAAAGCCGAAAGGACGCTCAGCTGTGGACGTGCCTGGAAATGAAAGGAAAGTCCGATGCTGCAAAGAAAAATATTGCATAGGAACCTGGAATGTAAGATCTATGAACCTTGGTAAGCTGGATGTGGTCAAACAGGAGATGGCAAGAATAAACATTGACATCCTGGGCATCAGTGAAATAAAATGGACAGGAATGGGTGAATTCAACTCAGATGATTATCATATCTACTATTGTGGGCTAGAATCCCGTAGAAGGAATGGAGTAGCCCTCATAGTCAACAAAAGAGTGGGAAAAGCTGTAATGGGATATAATCTCAAAAATGATGGAATGATTTCAATACTAATCCAAGGTAGACCTTTCAACATCACAATAATCCAAGTTTATGCACCAACCACCAATGCTGAGGAGACTGAAATTGACCAATTCTATGAAGACTTACAACACCTTTTAGAACTGACACCAAAGAAAGATGTTCTTCTCATTCTAGGGGATTGGAATGCTAAAGTAGGAGTCAAGAGATAAAAGGAACAACTGATAAGTTTGGCCTTGAAGTTCAAAACAAAACAGGGAAAAGGCTAATAGAGTTTTGTCAAGAGAACAAGCTGGTCATCACAAACACTCTTTTCCAACACCACAAGAGGCAACTCTACACATGGACATCACTAGATGGGCAATAACGTAATCAAATTGATTATATTCTCTGCAGCCAAAGATGGAGAAGCTCTGTACAGTCAGCAAAAACAAGACCTGGAGCTGATTGTGGCTCTGATCATCAGCTTCTTATAGCAAAATTCAAAATTAAACTGAAGAAAGTAGGAAAAAACACTGGGCTCCTCAGGTACTGTATAATCTAAACCAAATTCCTTATGAATACACAGTGGAAGTGAAGAACAGATTTAAGGAACTCGATTTGGTGGACAAAGTGCCTGAAGAACTCGTAACAGTGTACAGGAGGCAGCAACAAAAACCATCCCAAAGAAAAGGAAATGCAAGAAAGCAAAGTGGCTGTCCAACAAGGCCTTACAAATAGCAGAGAAGAGAAGGGAAACAAAATGCAAGGGAGATACGGAAGTTACAGAAAATGGAATGCAGACTACCAAAGAATAGCAAGGAGAGACAAGAGGGCCTTCTTAAATGAACAATGCAAAGAAATAGAGAAAAATAATATTAAAGGAAAAACCATAGATCTGTTCAGGAAAACTGGAGATATTAAAGGAATATTTTGTGCAAAGATGAACATGATAAAGGACAAAAATTGGAGAATCCCCACAGAAGCAGAAGACATTAAGAAGAGGTGGCAAGAATACACAGAGGAATTGTACCAGAAAGATTTGGATATCCCGGACAAGCCAGATAGTGTGATTGCTGACCTTGAGCCAGACATCCTGGAGAGTGAAGTCAAGTGGGTCTTAGAAAGCTTGTCTAATAACAAGGCCAGTGAAGGTGATGGCATTTCACTTCAACTATTTAAAATCTTAAAAGATGAAGCTGTTAAGGTGCTACATTCAATATGCCAGCAAGTTTGGAAAACTCAACAGTGGCCAGAGGACTGGAAAAGATCAGTCTACATCCCAATCCCAAAGAAGGGCAGTGCCAAAGAATGCTCCAGCTACCCTACAATTGCACTCATTTCACAAGCTAGCAAGGTTTTGCTCAAAATCCTCCAAGGTAGGCTTCAGCAGTATGTGGACCGAGAACTCCCAGAAGTACAAGCTGGATTTCGAAGGGGCAGAGGAACTAGAGACCAAATTGCTAACATGTGCTGGTTTATGGAGAAAGCCAGAGAGTTCCAGAAAAACATTTACTTCTGCTTCATTGACTATGCAAAAGTCTTTGACCGTGTGGACCACAGCAAACTATGGCAAGTCCTTAAAGAAATGGGAGTTCCTGACAACCTTATCTATCTCCTGAGAAACCTATACATGGGACAGGAAGCAACAGTTAGAACTGGATATGGAAACACTGATTGGTTCAAAATTGGGAAAGGAGTTTGACGAGGCTGTATATTATCCCCCGGCTTATTTAACTTATATGCAGAATACATCACGCGAAAGGCAGGACTGGAGGAATCCCAAACCGGAATTAAGATTGCCAGAAGAAATACCAACAACCTCAGATATGTAGATGATACCACTCTGATAGCAGAAAGTGAGGAAGAATTAAGGAACCTTGTAATGAGGGTGAAAGAGGAGAGTGCAAAAAACGGTCTGAAGCTCAACATCAAAAAAACTAAGATGATGGCCACTGGTCCCATGACCTCCTGGCAAACAGAAGAGGAAGATATGGAAGCAGTGACAGAGTTTACTTTCTTGGGCTCCATGATCACTGCAGATGGTGACAGCAGCCCCCAAATTAAAAGATGCTTGCTTCTTGGGAGGAAGGCGATGACAAACCTTGACAGCATCTTAAAAAGCAGAGACATCACCTTGCCAACAAAAGTCCAAATAGTCAAAGCTATGAATTTTCCTGTGATGTATGGAAGTGAGAGTTGGACCATAAAGAAAGCTGACTGCCAAAGAACTGATGCTTTTGAATTGTGGTGCTGGAGGAGATGCTTGAGAGTCCCCTGGACTGCAAGGAGAACAAACCTATCCATTCTAAAGGAAATCAACCCTGAGTGCTCACTGGAAGGACAGATCTTGAACCTGAGGCTCTAATACTTTGGCCATCTCGTAAGAAGAGAAGACTCCCTGGAAAAGACCCTGATGTTGAGAAAGTGTGAAGGCAAGAGGAGAAGGGGACGACAGAGGATGAGATGGTTGGACAGTGTCATCATACCAACATAAATTTGTCATCATACCAACATAAATTTGACCCAACTCCGGGAGGCAGTGGAAGACAGGAGGGCCTGGCGTGCTCTGGTCCAAGGTGTCACGAGGAGTCGGACACGACTTAATTACTAAACAACAACAACAGAGGCACAAGGTAGCTTTTTCAAGTAGGGAAAAAATACTATGAAGAAATAATATGGACTAGGAGTCACAGAAGCAAGTGCAACTCACCAAGGTCCAGGATGGGTCTGTGCAGCCTCTGGACTTCTGGAGGTTGTCTATCTGTGTTTTATAGGTACAGGGGTGTGGCCTCACAAGAAGATAGAGGAGGAAGATGATAAGATTCAGCTACTGGCTCTTAGTAAGCTTTACTCTCCTGCTGAAGGCTCAGTTATGGACAAGGGTATGGGAAAGACTGTGGTGTGTAGAGCAGGACAGAGACTTTTCATGTTCAGATTTTTAATTTTTTTTTCATATCTAAACAGTTACTTTTGATAAATAGAAAACTAAAGCACTGGTTTGTGGAGTTTTTCTTTTTAAACTGTGTAACTGGTGGTTAATCTGGGGCAAGACCCAGTGATAGATATCCAAGTGCAGAGAGAGCTGATCTTCATAGAACCAATCCCCCTTCCCACTGCAGCACTGGTGTACCCCAAAATATATCTTTGGAGGGTTGGGAGCCGGTTTGGGAAGAGAAGAAAGTAGTGTTGAAATTGTTAACATAAATTTGAAGTTAGTACCGTAGCAGCAACTCTAAAAAGAAAACAAAAAAATTCTGAGCTATGCTGTAACATTATAATTGGAATAATAATATTAGAACTGCAGAGCTGGAAGGGACCCTATGGATCATCAAGTCCATCCCCTGTCAAGGAGGCATAGCAGGGAACTGAATTCCCAACCTCTGGCTCCACAAATAGAGATCTAAACCACTGGGCTATCCAGCAGTTCACTCAGTAATGACCTGCAGATTGTAAAGGTCACAGGGCAGAGAGGTGGGCTATTCATGAGTGGCCACTGAGATACTGGTGATCTGCAAATGCCAACAGTCCTAATCAGCATTGTCAGTAGGGTATGTTTGGGGGAGGGACATATTTGTATTGCTTTTGTTTTGGGGTCTTTGGGGGATTGCTTCTTTAAGTTTGGGGTACAATAAATCCAGAAGTAGCCATATAGTTTCAGGTTCTTTTGTTTCAGTCCTCCCATTCTGGTTTCTGGTGCTAGAGCCAATTAAGCCATACAGAACCCTCAAAACTAATCCAAAAAGGCAGGGACAAGGCAACAACCATGAACTCCAAAAATGGGCAACAAGAGTACATGGGGGGGGGATCAATCATCCACAGACCCATGCAGGTGCTAACAGTACAGTGGTGCCTCGCTTAGCGATCGCTCCGTTGAGCAATAAAATCACTTAGCAATGGGGTTTTGGCCATCGCCAGAGCGATCGCTTAGCGATGGCCCCGATGGGGAAAAATCGTTTTGCGATGATCGCGGGGAAGCGATCATCGCAAAGCCTCCATTTTTGGCCAGCTGATTGGCGGTTCCAAAATGGCAGCCAGAAAACAAAATGGCTGTGCGCTGTGTTGCCTCGCTTTAGAGGCACCGAAAAAGGCTGCCGCAATGAAGGATTTTCACATAAGGTTAGTTTTAAAGCCCATAGGAACGCATTAAACAAGTTTTAATGCGTTTCTATGGGCTTTTAAAAATCGCTTAGTGACGAAATCCCTTAGCAACGTTTTTTCCTGCACGGATTAACATCGCTAAGCGAGGCACCACTGTACTTCAAAGTTCACATTTATCATCATATTTCCATCCTCATTCAGTCATCAGCAGGAAACAATATTGATGAAAAAGAAAAATCATCATCATCGTGACCATGATTGAAATAAAACATCTGCACACTAGAGATGGGCATGAACTGCTGATTTAAACATTCATGTCAGTTCATCCTTCGGACAAACAGGCGCCCACTCAGAGGCAGTGCCTGGAGGAGGCAGGGCACAAAAGCCATGGTGCTGCCTCTGAGTGGGTGCCTGCCAGAAGAGGTGGGGCTGGGAAGCACTGAACACTTTTTAGTCCAAAGGAGGAACCAACATGAACAGATGAACCAGCAGTTCATGCCCATCTCTAAGGCACACTCATTAAGAACAGTATTACCAAACTCTGGCAGCCCCAAACCCCAGTAAATGGGGGACTGGGGAGACAGCTCTCCCACCTATCATGTTTGACAGCTTCAGTCCAGCTATGGAGGCAGTAGTCCACCAGGTGAAGGGCAGGCAGGCAGGGACTTCAGGCAAGAAGAAAAGAAATAGGGGAAGTCTCTCCAAAAATCAATAAAATTAAGCCAAAAAAGCAGGGGCAATGGGAAACATGAAATATGTTTTTAAAAAGTGAGTTTGATTAACATCTCTTTCAGAATTCCCAATCTTTCATATTTTGGAGCTTTTCTATCATAAGGTCACTCTGTGGTGTGAAGGGGTAGGAGGTGAAATGTTACTACATCTGGGGGTCCAAAGGCTGCCCAAACTTGATTTTAACCCTTAGTGCTATGAGAAGGGCCACATCCAGGACCCAAAGATGTTTCTTCTTTGGATTACATCTTCAAAATTTCTTCCTTGCATTACATCTTCTAAAGATCCTCCTGGCTGTGTAGCCCAAGTTGAGATCAACAAAGGCAGAAGGCTTTTACAGGAGGAATATACGTCATACAAAGACCAGTGAGAACAAGCACAAATTGACTGAAAAACTGATTCAGAAATTCAGAGAAGACTGAATGCTTATAGTTCCTGTTCACAGTAGCTGAGTACCACTCATCTCAGCTTCAGCTCATAAATGCTGTGTTTCTACTATTGAAGAAGAAGGAATCATGGAACTCCATATACAGTGGGGTCTTGACTTGAGAACTTAATTCGTATTGGAAGGCGGTTCTCAAGTCAAAAAGTCTGTAAGTCAAGTCTCCATTGACCTACAGTGCATTGAAAACCGATTAATCCCGTAACAGGCCGTTTTTGTTCCATTTTGGTTTTTTTCTGGTCTGTAAGTCAAATCTCAGTCTGCAAGTCAAACCTAAATTTTGCAGCCAGAGAAGTCTGTAACTCAAAAAGTCTGTAAGTCAAGCCGTCTGTAAGTCAAGGGTCCACTGTATACCTAATACAAGCCCAAGGTTGGCTGTACTTCCACCAGGGCTGGTACTAGCAGCGAGGGTGGTGGACCATGTTAGTGACAATTTATATGTTCAGATACTTCTATCTGGGTTGGTCATTCTCTTCCACTGAATGTGAAGCTTCAGGAGGGTTCCGCATGGAGTTCCTAGCCAGTCAGATGAGCTGAATCAACCCTGGTAATCAGTGGGGTGGCAGATGTCACAACCAGATCATTCTACTCTACCACTCGGAATTACAACTGGTGCAACTTGAAAAGGTGCATCTGGTAAAATGCCTAACCACAGTTTGTTAAATGTATAAGGGAAACCTGAAAGGCTAGCCATGTTTGCTAGATCAGATCTGGATATTTCATCTTCTGCAGCATGGTTGTCCATGTGTATATTACATACACAGACAGAGGCATCATCACTAGGGCTTGGGCAACTGATGAACCATCAGACCGAATCCTCAGTTAAATATTATGCTGTTTCCTTCTTCCATCTTCACCAAAAAGCAAAAGAAGGATAGTCAAGGTCTTGGCAATCCAGAAAAGATGCACACCATTCATAGCAATGAGTCATGACTGGCTCCACAACAGGTAGTTCTACTGACTGCCAGCTAAAATCTGGAAACTACAGAAATTGCTGAATTGCAGGAGGCTGGATGACATTTATTTATTGAGCCTGTTTTCCTGCCTCCTTCAACAATGTTGTTTAACCACTGGGGAAGGAGTGATGCACCATATCCTTAGAGTATATGCATGTCCTTGTTCTTTTTAGGAAGACTGTTGAAGAAAAGGATCAGAGTTTGGAAGTAACCTGTTAAAACAAATGCCATTAATCATGAACTGACTAATGAGGGTCAAAGTTGCTACGTTAAGCATTTTAATGATCACAATCTTAACAACAGAAATTTTGCATGATGAGAAACATCTACTTACTATTTCACGCACTTTGGGGAAGAACTGGGAGCCCTTTCCGTCTGTTACTGTTTTAAAAAAATAAACAAAATGTTGAGAGTAGTGCATTAATAATGAATTACATTGTTCATTGGTTGTTGTGGGTTTTTCGGATTCTTTGGCCGTGTTCTGAAGGTTGTTCTTCCTAACGTTTCGCCAGTCTCTGTGGCCGGCATCTTCAGAGGACACAGCCTGGAAAACCCACAACAACCATTAGATCCTGGCCGTGAAAGCCTTCATGAATACATTGTTCATTGCTTATGAGTAATATGTTCTTTAGGGGGGGACCTCATTGATTAATGAATGACATGTTGCTTTGGGGCATAACAATTCCAACTACTGAAGATGAAATCCTGTTGATAGGGATATCATTTGATCCCCTCGCTCCCGTGCTGGGCAAGCTTGTGTCAACAAGGGTATGCCCACCACTGGTATTAAGGGCTGCTGATCCAAAAAAAGTGGTCACCTTTGGCTGCCACTTTGCCAGCTGCAACCGTCAGGCTGAAGTGCGGCTTCTGTCTCTCAATGTGTCTGCATGATTTGCTGCTAGCTGCGTTTCACTTCTCCAGGGCCAACGCACCATTAAAGAAACACAAATGCAAAAGAATCCCATGAATTTACAGTCCAGTAATTGGCATCCAGGGCGCTGCAATCTAGTATGGCAAATTAACAGTTTAAGATGTAAATCAGGTGTGTGATTTCCTCAGTAAGTACAATTGTACGAACTGTTCATTTTTCAACAATAACATGGCACTCAAAAGAAACCAATTTTAGAATAACAGATTGTGCCCTGCACTAAATATCTTATTAAAACAGTTACTTTAAACCTTTCTCCAATAGCTATAAAGTAATATTATAGTATAATCTCATTATTACAAACTGTGACACATTGTTTTATTTTAAAATAAAAACCTTTTTCATTAGCACAAGTAGGTTTTTTAAAAAATATATATAACTGAATCTTTAGATGTATCACAAACATAAAAATTTAGGCTTCTTTCTCCCCAGTAAGATGCATAAGCATGGAGCATCCCATCTCCTATACTGAATATGCTTACTAAAAGCTTTTTCTAATAGTGAGATATAACTTGTTTTCCAAATGACCACTATCGTGCCACTAAACTGGATTGCTACTAACATAGAATATAGCACAAATCAAAACTAGAAAAATATCATCTCTATTTTTTAAAAATAGTAAGTGTCTAGGTCTCATTTCTGCGATCAGCCATGTTAAAAGGTAAAGGCAATTTCTTCTATACTCACTAAACCCCCAGTTTTAAATGCATTGGTTCCAGTATAGCAAGACTGTGGGCTTGATGGACTAGATAGATAGATAGATAGATAGATAGATAGATAGATAGATAGATAGATAGATAGATAGATAGATAGATAGATAGATAGATAGATAGATAGATAGATAGATAGATAGATAGATAGATAGATAGATAGATAGATAGATAGATAGATAGATAGATAGATAGATAGATAGATAGATAGATAGATAGATAGATAGATAGATAGATAGATAGATTTCTTTACATTTTGTGTGTGAGAGAGAGAGGGAGGGGGAGAGAGAGGGAGAGAGAACAGGGTTTTATAATTTTTATTTTAGATTTATTTCATTTATTTATTGGATAAAAATTTCACATTTCATATTGGTCTTGCTTGATCAGTATCAACTACTCCTCATCACCACCAAATAGTGTTTCCAGAAATAAGGGCATGGGATTGGTCTTCACAATGTCATCATGTTAACTCACATTAATCTCTTATTATCATTGCCTCCCCCATTTTTGAAAGGCAAAATATAGATTATCAGCTAACTGGGGGAGAAATCTATTTCCTTTTTCCTATGTTTCTCCAAGACAAAGCTATGTTGAATAAGTAAATCATATTTAGGGGTCTGCGTGGCAAATATTTTCATATTTCTTTTGTTGTAGATTCTTTCAGAGTGTGCTTGTTTCATTTTCTTTCCTGTTTGTATTTTTCGCATCCAGGTCCTTTTGTCTTACACAAAAATGGGAAGCCTCTGTTGAGTTATTCATTTTGTCTTTCCCCATTTGTGTTTTCTGGCACTCCAGAAATAGCAGAGGCAAGGCAACAGAGAATCAATCTACTTCAAAATTCAGTGGCAAGGCAACAGTCTACTCCAGCACTCACTCACCAAGCAATTGAAATTAGAAAAGAGAAGAAGAAACAATATGAATTCAGTGTCATCTATCCAGCACAATAATTCTCTAAGTCTGGGCAGCACAATAGTAAAAAGACAGAGAAGCAGCTAGTCAGCCAGGCACTGACTATTTGGCACAAAGAGACAACAACCCACCAGATCGACCAACAACAGCACAATACAATAAGAGTGGTGGCACACTGGCACAGTCACAAAGTTCACTCCCCAGCCCCCCCTACACACACAGAGAGAGAAGCAAACAAAACAGTCTAAAAAAAACCCCACCAAAATAAACAGCCTTAATAGAATAAATACACAGAAACTAAACTAAATAAATCAGTCAAACAGGAAAAGAAATACACTCATTCTCACAGAGAGGGGGGAGGGGTAGCATAATATAACACAGAGATAGAGACCCTCTCCCCAAAACAAGAAAAGCAAACAAATAAAAGCAAAACACACGATCAAAGCACCTGCCACCACCAAAACTACTAGAATATGAGATCTCTTTCCCCTCCACCACTTTATGTCTTCTCTTACCTCCATTGAAACCAGAAGGTGGCAACAGGTAGGCAAAAGCACTCCAAGAAATCCAAGAAAGGAAATGATTATTTTTAAAAAGAGAGTATTTTTTACAAATTCCAAGAAGACATGCTGGCACAGGGAAAAATAATCCAAAGAAATAGAGGGAAATAATAACAAAAACTGGGGAGGAATCTCCCTCCCAATAAAAACAAGTCAAAAAAGGGAAGAGCCAAGATGGAGGCAAGCAAGCAGATAATAATACAAGATGGAAGGCACCAGTAGTTTAGCATCCAGTAATCCAACCAGCAAGGAACAACAGAAGCAAAAAGAGCATTTCACACTGGCTAAAGATTCATAATTCCTACTCTGGCTCTCCTGGACATTCTGATTGGTTGCTGACAGCCTTCATAGCAACACTATTGGGTGAGAACTTTCTTTGGGATTTTGACAGACAAAGGGTGAAAGAAAGATTGCATGAAAAAGAGAATACATGAGTTTTGGATTTCTTTCTTGTTCCTTCTTAGTAAACACATATCATTTGTATTTAAGAAGCTCTTGTCCATGAATTGAAAAAAAACACATATTACATGAAATATACTGTAAGCCTCTTTCATGTTTTAGGACTTTTGTTTAAACAAGAAAGGCCCTTCCTAATTCCACTTACTGACCAGATGGAACATGTATACCCATTAAATCAAAATTGTTCTAGTTTAACTTCTCTTAGATTTTGTATTTGTTGAAGACTATTGTAAAGTAAAGCAAACACTTTACTGAGAAAACAGTTCTGACTTTAAAGCAGTGAACTGTTAAGCACTTGTGATTGCAGCTTGTTAAGCAGGTATGAGTTGCAAGATATTCCTAGTGACAGCGCAACTTGGCAGTCTGCACACAACAGTGGGGAATTTAGCATTGCAGCTCAGCTATAAACTGAATGTTTTTCAACTGGACACTGTTACAATCGCTTGCAAGGCATCGCCTTTGGCCAAGCATGATCGTCCTTTGCTAGCCACCCGGGAAAGATCAAGGCTGCATCAATCATCATGAGACATCGTGCGAGGGGTGGGAAGCCTTGAGTATTTAAGCAGGCTTCTCCTTCGCATTGCCCTCTTCCTTTTTCCGTCCCCCACCCATCCTCCCTTTTTCTAGTGTGAGTTTTTCTGGGTTGCCTTTCAGGGGCCGGATAAGAATTTTTGACCTTCATTCTGATTGGCCCTTGGGTGGGAGATTTTTCGCCTATCCCACACAGGATGGGGGTTATTGGCATTTTGGTGGGTACATTTTGGTCACTTTGGCAGGTAGTGAGGAAATAGCAGGTATTTTTGGTGTGTCCCAGTTGTAACTGCAGTTAAGCCAACAGCGCATCCCACTTCCCAGCATGTGGATCATGTGATTACAGTGTCTGTGGTGGGGCGATGCGCTGAGCCACTTCTGGACCAACAGTCATCAGCAAAAGATGGCTTCAGGCCTGGGGGGTTTTATTAGCACCTGGCCAGGTTCCTGCTGTCTATAGACTGTGGGAACTTGGGGCCGGGGACTCGCACAATTTATGATCTAGGGGTGTCAGCATACCCCTGCCTTTAACCTGTTTATGCACTACAACAGGGCCCCTCTTTTGGCAAGGGATTGGCATCATCATAATTTGTGTTATCAATAAAGTGGCCCAATTTTAACCCATAACTTTGTCTCCCGTCTTTATTCCAAGGTTGGGACAGCCATAAAAACTTCATTATGACCTCCTTTTCTGTAGGATTGCAATGTCAGATCAGCAAGATGGTGGTCTGCATCATCTGAACCAGATTATACCTAGTATAGAAGACAGCTGTACTTAGAACCAGATTCAGAGGGTGTGTTCTACACTACCTGCAACCATCTGCTAGAGATCCAGTAGGCTAGGCAAGCAACTGGAGGGGTAAACTGCTTTGTTGACGAAACAAGAACAGAAAATGATTCTTCCAGGATTTTCACAATCCTTGATTCATCCAAACCTTCCATGTTGTTTGTCTATCAAAGAGGCAATTTTTTCACATCTTTGTCTCTTGTGTGCCTGAAACACGTGTATGAGACATGGGCTATTCATATTTGTATCTGTAGGATTACGAATTCAAATAGTGGCACCACAGGTGCCACGGAGGCCCATTCCTTCCAGCAGAACTGGCCAGTCAACTCACCATTCACCACATGGCCCTTAGCTCCATCATTCCCACCTCCCACCAGCTGGGGAGCTGGGAAGAGCTGGCTGAGCTCCTTCTGCAATTGGCATGATGACAACGACGACAACGGAGCCAAGCACTGTGCTGCAAACAGTGAGTGGATTGGCCAGTTCTGGGGGGAGGGTATACTTCTGTACCTGTGGTGCCACTATTTCTATTTGTTCCCACAGTGATATGAATACGAATAGCCCATGTCTAATGTGTACATAAAGTGGTCGGTGTTCTGAGGTTGTGGGGGGGGCTACACTGGACACTCTGGAACCCAGTAAGGGTGCACCATGACCAATTTTCCCACCAATATGCAGTGCCATCAGCTGTCTATGGTAAGGTAGGTATGAAAAAGTGCCCTAGAATGTTGTCTCTCCCCCCCCCCCCGTGTTTCTGGAACTGAGACATCCCATAGCTGTAACAAGAATGGAGCATCTAATGCTTTGCCCCTAGGCACAAAAATCTAAAAGATGAATCTTCTTGATATAACAGCAACACAACTTCTGCCCTATTCACTTTCCTCTTTTCTCTCTTTTAAAGCATTATTTTTTTCTGTTTCTTTTGAGAGGACACCCCATTCTCCTTTTTGGTTTTCAGGGGAGCTTGTACCCAGCCTTCATGGCCGAATGGGTAGGGCTTGCCCCAGGGGTTAAATGAGTAGGTGCAGGCTCTGAGACTTCCTCTGTTCTATGAATCTGGAAGACAGTTCAAAAGTCGTAGCATGGTAGTGGCGTGCTACCATGCAGACTAACCAATTCTGGGAGCTGTAATCCAAAATCCCCAGCTCTGCACATAAATGAGGAGTCGACATCAACAAAGCTGTTTTCCTGGGTGGATCTCACTTGCAAGAGAACCAGCAGATTTGAGTCTTTGTGATGAATATGGTCTATCTGGCAGGCTAGGAGCTTCACTATACTTCGTCTATAAAACTGGATGGAGCATATATTCAGAATATGTATCCATGTGTACCTCCTGTTTACAATTTAGCAACACAAAGCAAATGCAATATTGCACCTGCTTTTCTGAAATTGCAAATACCACTTGAAATGGCCTAGTGTAGCATGGGGAATGACTGGGTTTTGATTAACAGATAACAAATTGTGCTCTTGCAGCTGTTATATCAATGAGTTACTTTGCAAATGTCAAAAGATGGAAGATTATAGCGCTTCCCATACTATCCATGTGAGAACATCCCGGCTATGCTCAAACTGAAACACTGAATGCTTCAATGAGATACAGGAGGCAGAATTACTGGTCTTACAATGTTTGATTAACATTTGGTTTGTGCTTCTGGAGAAAAATCATGATGTATGGGAAAGTGTTCTCTCTCTCTCTCTCTCTCTCTCTCTCTCTGTGTGTGTGTGTGTGTGTGTGTGTGTGTGTGTGTGTGTGTGTGTGTGTGTGTAGACTTCAGCCTACTGAATTTCCAAAACACATGCTCTGTTTTGTGAGGGCAGTATTGTCCACCTACAGTATAAATCTCACCTTAAAAAGAAAGAAAGAAAGAAACATTTACCATTACCAGTTATAATTATGATTGAAGAGCAGAACACAGTTGTAGTAAATATGTAAATTGAATTAACCTTGCTCTCATTCAGCAGTACTCCTAAGTGTGTAAAATGGAAAGTCGTTTAATTCCCATTGTTTTGTACTCAAATATATACTGCAATACTGTGACACACAGGGAGGATGCAATTCTTTAAGAGAATGCAAATCAATTACAACAGGTTGTACACTTCTGTACAAATCGATAAAACCTCTAATCAACAGTATATCCATACACCGAAATCTCTGGGACCAGAAGAGACATAATCAGTAATCTTTGCAACAGCTCCGGAAAGCACATCAACATTCTGACCATATATATGGTGAAGGATTGATTGGCTGACAGAATGGTGGCCAACAGAAGCAACCAAGCAAATGTGCAGAAGAAAAACAAATAGCTTCCTGCTTACACTATATCCAATACCTTGGATGAAGGTATTCCCAGAAAGGCTAGGGAGCCTAGCAGTTGCAGATGGTTGGATGATATGGCATTGAAACACCTTTTTTTGTCATTGAAGGTTCTCTCTACATTACATTTCAACATTTCAAGCTCACATACTGGTTTCCATAAAATTCATATAATTCATACTTGTCTATCTTCACAAGTGCCTATCTATGGAGGCAGAGCTCTCTCGGGCATGCCCCTCAGGCTTTCCTGTACCTTCTGAGTGTTCTGTCTGCACGTCTGTGCTTCCTTCTCACACCCACCCCATTTCCACTTCCTCCATCATCCTCTCCCACTGCTGTTTTGTATTGCTGAATTCACTTGCTGCTATTCTATTGTTGCTGTTGTTGTCTTGAAAACAGTCTATCTTTCCTGCATTCCTCCTTTGATGGCTAATGCTAATCATAATGCATTCCTGAAGAAACAATGTTAAGTGATTGATACGCATCAGTGCCAATCTTTGACAACAATGTATTATTGAGAGTCATCTTCGTTGCAGTGCAAAGCATTCTGGGGTAGCTTTGTCCAGAATTAGTTTTGCAAAACACTTTCTAATAGAGATGGGCATTGCTTTAAAAAATGATTTGTTAATATAGTTTAGCAGTTGTTGTCTGTAGTTTTTTTTTATCCCTCCCTTTGGACATAGCTCTGAGAACTGTCACAGTCAGCACCTGTCCTTAAAAAACATACCACTACACCACAATGAATATATAGCATATATGAATCCTGTATGTTTAACACATGTCTGAAACTCACTGATGTCCAAGTTTCATTGATCTTGTTCTACAAACCAAGACATTTGGGGTCTGTCACAGAAAATCCAGATGTGTCCCACTCCAACTTAACAATGTTAAAAGTGTAATAAGAAATGTTGAGCATGTTTCAGTTTGTTTGTGTCTAATGGTTCTGCAAGATCAGTCAGGTGAAGTCTGTTGTGCTTCAGCCCATTGAATGTTAGGTTTCCTTATACAACTATGGAAAGCCCTTCACAGTATCCTTTCTAGTAACATGGAAGGAATTCATTTAGTATTTGACTGAAGCAAAGTTCCACTTCAGACACACTTCATTTCAGTCTCTGCCTTTGTAAGAAACATTTATTATATCCATATGGAAACAGCATTCAACCTGTCTAAACACTTCTCCTTTTCTGGCAATTTTTTTAAAATCATGTGTATGTTAGCCTTTTCTCATTCCAGAAAGAATATTTAAAATATTGCATCCTGATTTATAATGCTTAGGCAAATTTCAGCACAGCCTTCCATTTAATATCCTTTAGGGTCCCCTTTATTACAATAATTGTAATTACTGTCAGTTTGAAGCACAGGAGCCTAGCTAAAATTGCAATGCTTTTTGGCAAGCAGACTGTGTTGCAAGCTTTCCACAGGCACAAGTTGTTCTCTTGCTGAAGAAGGAGGAGGAGGAGGAGGAGGAGGAGGAGGAGGAGGAGGAGGAGGAGGAGGAGGAGGAGGAGGAGGAGGAGGAGGAGGAGGAGGAGGAGGAGGAGGAGGAGGAGGAGAAGAAGAAGAAGAAGAAGAAGAAGAAGAAGAAGAAGAAGAAGAAGAAGAAGAAGAAGAAGAAGAAGAAGAAGAAGAAGGGGAAGGAGAAAAATGTGACAGAAAATGTGTGGAGAAAAGATTGTTTTGTTTTTTGCTTAATAAGAAGAAATTTAGAAATTCAAAGAATGTTAACAAGAAAGAAAGAAAGAAAGAAAGAATGAAAGAAAGAAAGAAAGAAAGAAAGAAAGAAAGAAAGAAAGAAAGAAAGAAAGAAAGAAAGAAAGAAAGAAAGAAAGAAAGAAAGAAAGAAATTTTCACATACTATTCTCCTACCCCTAGACTGTGTGTCCCACTCTACTGTCAGGAGAAAGGAATTTCCCTCTATGAGCCTGCCTGGGCATTAAGATCATCAGGAAGGACCTTTCTCTTGGCCCCACCACTCTCACAGGTGTGTTCCATAGGGACACAGGAGAAGGCTGCATCCAGACTCTGGAACTCCCTCCCACGGGAAGGCTGGTTCCAATCTTTGCTGTCCTTCCACAAGCAGGCAAAGACCTTTCACTTCAGAGAAGCTTTTTCCTCAGTGACTGGCAGTCTGAGAGGGGTTTTGTGCTCTGATGCTTTTAAATGTCTTTTTACTATTGATTTTATTTACCATTTATGACACTTGTTTAATTCTCTTTTTTTTATTTGCACACTTACTGTTTTTAGCTTTGTATATTGTCCTTTTAATGATGTGAGCCACCATGAGTCCTTTTGAGGAGAAAGGTGGGGTAAAAAATACTTTAAATAGATACTGTTATTGTGGGCATATAAGACTACTTTTTTGCCCTGAAAAACATGCTTCCAAGCGGGGGGGGGGTTCGTCTTATATGCCGGGTGCACTTCAGTTGGGATAGACATAGCTGCCCATAGTGGCCTTCTCATGCTCACCCGGTGCCCATAGTAGCCTCCTGATACCTGCCCACCTCATTCTACATACCGTCCAGTATCACACAGTATCCAGCGTGGCCGCGGCGAGCATCAGCAGCGAGACGGGGTGCCAGCCTTTTCGACGTGACCAGCCTGTTCTGCTCAGTGGGAAGCAGCGGCGCTCTGGCCCGCCCCTTGTCTCCGCAGATCTCACACATGCGCACTTGCGGACTAGTGCTGGTCGCAGGGAGATGCAGGGGCGGGCCGGAGGTGCTGCGGTCATGCTGCAGCCATACAATGGTGACAATGAATAGGACCTTTTATTTGGTGTGTGGAAGGTGTGCGGAAGAGGGGGTAGTCTCATAAGGCGAGTATATAACAAACTCTATATTTTGAGTGGAAATGTTGGGGGGGTCATCTTATACGCCCAGTCGTCTTATACGTCGGCAAATACGGTAAATAAATGTGTTGTGACATCTTCAAGAAATCCATAAACCCCGTGAATATCTTTGCCCACTTTCTCTAAACTGGTTGCTATGCTGTCAAGTATCTCTGTGTTGCATGTAACCCAACACAATGTGTAATGACTGAGGATGTCACAAAGCCTTCCTTTTCCCCAGCACAGCTGAGGGTGCACTGCCTGTTATCTTTTGTTAAGACTTGTGGCATTTTGAGCCACAAATCGCCTGGAATAATAGACCCATAAGAAACATTAACTTGACCCAAATCAACCCCAGAAAGCCTCCCTCTCTAGCCATGCCTTGAGTTTCTCAGACAAAAACATGTGGAGAATCCCGGCAACACATCTTCTCAAGCTTTAGGAAGCTCCACCTTCTGCCTGCTGTGCAAAACAGTTCAAGAAAAAGAAATGGGCAGATTCCAGCATATGCTCAGCTAACATCTATTCTTGGGGAGACACCCAAGGCACTGAAAAGGAAATTTAATGAAAGGAGAGGAGGAATAAAACCACAAAAGGAGAGAAATGTAGAAAAAATAGAAGTGAGCAAATGTAGTTCTGCATAAAACCTTTTCAGACTTCCAACACTCTGAAGAGGATTTATAGTAATGCTTAATTTTAAATATAAATGAAAACTAAGGGAGCGTTAAACCAGAGCTTAAAAAATAATAAATAAAAAGGACAATTTTGAACTGGGTTTTGAATAGGACTGCCAGGTTAGCAGCAGGTTCTGTAGACATAGTATGCCTGTCTCTGAGCCCACATCTTCACATTATCGATTTGGTTTCCATTTGATGATCTCAAAGTGAGGATATATCTGTTGCCCTACCCTCAATAGTACATGCCTCAACATCTATTCTTCAAGAGCAGACCTCTGAAGAAGTCAGCACAGAGGCTCTTTTTCGGACACCTGCTTCTCCTCAAAGAGTAAACGTTGGGTGAAACTAACCAAGCTGCACGATGACAAACCTAGACAGCATCTTAAAAAGCAGAGACATCACCTTGCCAACAAAAGTCTGCATAGTCCAAGCTATGGTTTTTCCAGTAGTGATGTATGAAAGTGAGAACTGGACCATAAAGAAGGCTGTGCTTTCTGAATTGATGCTTTTGAATTGTGGTGCTAGGGGAGGCTGAAGGAAATCAACCCTGAGTGCTCACTGGAAGGACAGATCCTGAAGCTGAGGCTTCAATACTTTGGCCATCTCATGAGAAGAGAAATCTCCCTGGAAAATATCCTGATGTTGGGAAAGTGTGAAGGCAAGAGGAGAAGGGGACGACAGAGGACAAGATGGTTGGACAACATGAATTTGACCCAACTCCGGGAGGCAGTGGAAGACAGGAGGGCCTGGCGTGCTCTGGTCCATGCGGTCAAGAAGAGTTGGACACGACTTAACAACTAAACAACAACAAACCTAGCTGCACAGGACAACAAAGCACTCATCAAATGGATTGTGCACCCCTCCTGAAATGGGTGTAATGGATGGACAATGGGGTTTAAGGGAATCCTTGACTTTGGGCACACTCTGTTCAACAAATATTCCCAAACTGTCTTTTCCACTGGTAGGCCAGAAGTTATGGAATTCTCCGGAAGCCCATCAGATTGTCTCTCTGTACAGTTTTAAGCAGGAGGCTTCAGACCATTAACTGTACAGTTGTGAAAACATCATTTTCAATAGGACAACAGTTCTATGTTGTTTGTGGTTAGATAAATACAACACACCCGCATACAGAAACCTCTTCTACTTTTTCACCTTCCTCCATAAATGTTGTTGTTATGTGTCATCAAGTCACTCCCAACTGATGGCAACCCTATCTATTAGGGGCTTCCAAGAAATCTTATCATGAACAGCCCTGGGCAGATCTTCCAAAGAAATGTTGTTGCTT
Source organism: Pogona vitticeps (assembly GCF_051106095.1). Lineage (NCBI taxonomy): Eukaryota > Metazoa > Chordata > Lepidosauria > Squamata > Agamidae > Pogona > Pogona vitticeps. The sequence goes on from NC_135785.1 coordinate 110,965,874, forward strand.
CCTTTATTAGGTCAATCCGTCTCATTGTCAGCCTTCCCCTTTTCCTACTGCCTTCAACTTTTCCTATTTTCTAGTGAGCATCTTCTTCTCAGGATCTGTGTAAAATACAATAGTCTCAGTTTAATCATTTTAGCTTAGAATGAGAGCTTAGGCTTGATTTGACCTTGAATGCATTTATTTGTCCTTCTTGTGGCCCACAGTACCCATAAAGTTCTCTTCCAACATCACAGTTCAGCTAAATTAATCTTTTTTCTTCTTTTTTTGCTCTGTATCGGTTCACCAAGGGTTTTCACATCTTGATGGCATACCTGGTCAGGCACCCAGTTGTTCAACTAGAATGCACCACAGCACCTTGTTGATTAACCACAATTAGCTGCAGCAAGCTATGTAAACCTTACACAAACACCAAGAAACCTCTGGCCACTGTGTCTATGGCTGCTAGGAGATTTCCATTTGCAATTAGTCATTTTAGTATCTTTGTTTTTGCTGGTTTTGTAATAGATTTTGTTGTTAGTTATTTTATGATGGCATTTTAAAGGCGAGGGAGTGGATCAATAGGGAAATAAACAAATAAATACATGTGCACCGAACCACACCAATTCATGTTAAAGCATATTTCCAAGACCGTCCCCCATCCCCTACAGTTTGCTTCAGGTAAGGTTTGCAGCTGGGCTCAGAAAGAGACATATGTGCTATTTTAACTGGGCAATATCTTTTGTGTACACTGCTTTTGTATTTACTTTTGTTCTGCCACAAATTTCCATGCTCATTACTGACAATTCATGACACAAAGATTTCTTATTAAGTGACAGAGTGAAAACAGAAGTGCCTAGGCAGATGATACTGACACGCCGACTAGAAGGATAAATAATACAATTAAACAACCTTCTCTAAGAGAAATCCATTTTCTTCCAGTTCATCGCCTGCAAAGCAGTCGAGCTGGAGAATTTTTCTCTGTAATAAGGAGGGATTACGCATGTAGATGAATTTCTGAAACGGCAAATCCAGGAGACACTCTACAATATGGAAACTGTTCCAGAAAGTTGCTCTAAGTTAAGTAGAGAGTGTAGTTCTCTTCCCTCACTTGATCCTCTCCTCAGAATTAGGAACTGAACTCACCATTCTGAATCATGTAGAGTAGAATGGTTCTTTTATATATATATATAAAAAACCAAATCTGCTGTAAGAATGTTCATAATAGGGGATTTGCTGCCTTTTACATGAGTTTAAGAGATTGGCGGAGGTCAAACAGGCTTGAACATCCCTGCTGAGCTGCTGCTCTGAAGGAAGGCAGCCTGGAGAATGGTGGAGGTGTGTATGGCTATTCAGAGAAAAGCAGAGAAGAAAGGGGGAGAGAGAAAGAGACAAACCTGCTTATTGATTCTCCGTACATCCTTCTTAATAGAGGAGTCGTTTGCAAAGAGATGAAGCAGGTCCCCCTCCCTCCTTACTCTCGTTATTAGTAGGAAACCCTTTATTCAGGATCTTTCCGACTGTGTAATTAATTGTAGGTGTATTAACAACCCAGGACAACCTCAAATTAAGGGAAACCAGGCTATTTTAAAATGTACGGCAATTGAATAGGCTTTCTAACGTGTAGCTTAAAGTGTATTTATTGAAAGGGGGGCATGCATTCTACAGGAAAGATAGCTACACATACACAAACACACCACAAATATATAATCTCCACCAGGATTTTGTGACTTGTCTTGCACAAGCTGTTGTCTTTGGGTCACCTTGCTCATTCTGTTATTTTTTTTTCTATATAAAGTCTTTGTGGGGAAAAAAGGCGTACACACCAACACCTGGAAAATGCAGCATGTGGATTTATCTTGTTGCAAAGATACAGAAAATGTTTGATCCTCCTCCCTGGCACCACTTTGGGTGTTCCGCACAGAGCCTGATTCATGGTTCCTGTCCCCACACCTTGAGGCAAGTGAATGCAAACAGGCATACAGTATATTCCCTGTGGAACAGTGTGCATTCTCTTCCCACATCAGATAAATACACATTTTCTTTCCTCAACTGCAAGAACACTAGAAACATGAACAGCAGGAAAGGGAGGGGCTCTTTCCTTCCCTCTGGCTGTTTCTGGCTCTGCCTCCATCTTTAGAGTGTACTTGATTGTGTGTGGACTGAGAATGCAGAGACAAGGAACTGTTTTAGGGATGTGAAAATCTCTCAGTTATCTTGACTTTGCCAAACCCAACCTACATTTTTCTTCCCATTCTTCCGTTTGCAATGAGTTGCAAGGCTTCATCGAAGGAAAGTCCCGCATTTGATGCATGTTACTTCTACATTTTCCGTAATGAGCACATTGTATTTATACATTTTTCCTCATGTACACCTTTATTTATGTATCTTCTCTAACATAGACATTCATTTACACATTTTACCTCATTACTCGTTACCCCCATTGAGTGTGCTTATTTTTATACTTGTGCTTTTTTTAGCCATATGTCTTTTAAAATGAGCACATCAAAATGGACCCATCTTATTTCTCCCAAACATTCCACCAGGTGTGCAAATTCTCAAAGCACCATGCTGTTCTTCTCACAATGAGTCCACACACAAAAAAGGGAAAACTGCTTTTCTTGAGACTGTCAAATCCAATTGCATTTCTCCCTCACTTGGTACACACGCAAATCCTGCTCACAATAATATTCATGTCTCCTCAGGGCTCAGGGTTATGTTCACTAGAACATCCAGTGGACACCTCAACACTAGAAGCAGGCAGTTGTTTTCCTCCAGATATGTTTTGGTCTACAATTCCCATTTGACTTAGCCAGCATAGCCAGTGGTGAAGGACTATGGAAGATGTCATCCAAAAACTACTTGCCAAGCCATAGTTATGAGCTGTTACCCAAGTAAATCAGGGTTCCCAGTCACATCACCATTATTCAGGTATTAAAAGGGAAGTACATTCACCATGTTGTCTGGGGGCAGATGACTCCTCTGTGGTCACCTCTACCCTCTTCCAACTTGTGAGAGAGATCCCCTTGTGTCTGTGAAGGTTTTCCACACAAATTCAAACCCTCCTTTTTCCCTTGTTCTGATTCAAATGTTGCATTGTTCTTTTTGGATGCAGGAGGTCCTCCCCTTCAGACCTTCCACACATGACAGGACAATGGAACGAGGGAGGGGACAGAGCTAGGGCACCCACATCTACTCATGAGGTGCTTATAGTTACATTTTAACACCAAAGGTTCTACTAACATTAAAGTGGTTGAAAGCAGATGGCTCCTTCACCTGCAACAAAAGAAGGTGGGAGGCTAAAGATACAGTGTTGGAGATGCTGAAAATAAGGAATACTTGCATATCTGAATTTCCCTTATCACTCTTAGGCCTCATAGAAGCAGGCTAATGAAGGCTGATTTGTTTTAAATAAAATGGATTCTTCATGGATGGTTTCATCATATGATTTTTTTCACATGAGAAAAATTGCTTTCTCTCTAACCTTAATGTGTAATTTTCACCATCTCCTTGTCCAGATTGTCCCTGAGAAGAGCTTGACTTTGTTTACACAATGTTGAGCAGAGATAATAGTGAAAGCTGGCACTTGAAAGCAATAAGCATCACTCAAGGAATCTATCGACAGCAACCCTGGAGCTTTTGATAGGGCTTCTAAGAATTTCTAGCATTATATCATGCTGACAGGGATGGGATTAAAACTACAGGAATAATTTTAGCTAGAGTCAGGAAAAGGGAATGATTAGCTTCATTATTCCTCATCTCCTAACCTCTGCCAGCACCAGGAAACACAAAGCCTATTTGGCAATCACAATTTTTTTTCTGATGGACTAGCTTGAGTACTAGTGGAAAGAGGAAGATTGACTTAAATATTCTGTACAGTAGTGTATAGAATCTCCTAAACTGAGGCTCCAACCCAAGGCCTTTTGGGTCCTATTTACAAAACCTTAAAGAAACTACTAGATTAGTAATAATAAAGAAATAGTATTTATAACCCTTGTCTCTAATGATATATTTCAGTGACAGTACATTTTAAATTAAAACTATCATCACAATGGGCTTAAAACAACAACCATTTTAACAATACAAATAAAAATAAATCAATTTAAAATCTGGAATGTGTGTGTGTGTTTTAAATCAGTGATGTTTTTCTAGCTCAATCCCAAAATGCAGTTTTAAAAGAGATGAAAGGTCTTGAAAATGTCATCTCCTTAAATGTTAACTAGCCTATAGAGCAGGAAAAAATTATATAAGTTAATTAAAAGGCTGGTTCATGTTGAAAGCTTATTTTTTTAAAAAAAAAGTTTAAGAAAAGACAGTCAGAGAATTTGGGTTCTTTATGTATTGATAAGCAAAAGTATTAACATATGATACACAAACATGATTCTTTCCAGAAATGTTATCTGTGTTCAAAACTAGCATCTGGTATTCAGTGATCTGGCTGAGGTTGGAGATATTTTCCTGGTTCTCTAGAAAAAAATAAACAAACCAAGAATTTATATTTGAATCAGCACTTGGAGAGAGAGGAAGGTGCATAGATGTATATCATTTTCAGAATAGCGGAGTTAGTCTTGCTGCAGAAGGTGGTGATTCTGCACTGAGCCACATCCTCTTGTGCAGATTTCTCTTGAAAGGGGAAAGATCTGTCTCTGAAGAGTTCTTATTAAAGTTATCTATAATGGCTCACTCTTTTTCCCTTGGGTGCAGCAGAGGTCATTGTCCTGCATCACTAGTATAGAAGTAAGATTCAGCTGCCAGTTCAGTTCTCTATATCAGTGGTCCCCAACCTTGGGCCTTCAGATGTTCTTGGACTTCAACTCCCAGAAATCCTGGCCAGAAGAGGTGGTGGTGAAGGCTTCTGGGAGTTGCAGCCCAAGAACATCTGGAGGCCCGAGGTTGGGGACCACTGCTCTATATGGAATGGAGGATTGGCCTCAGTCATAGTTGGCCTCAGGCAGCAACCTATCTTACGCGTGCTCTAGAAAGAATAGGCTATAAGCCTGAAAAGGCACAGCACACAGAACTGAGTGGACTGCTCTATGGGTTCTCTGTTCTCATGCCTAATGTCACCTGATTTTCAAGGAGAAAGGTGTGACTGGAGATGAGACCTCCTACTGCACATGCCTGTCTATTTGCCATGCAGGTTGCAATTCCAGGTCCAAGCTGCTGCTCCAGAATCTGTTGTGGGTGTTCTTCAGATCTCTGTCTTTTCCCCATCTCTCTCTCATGAGAGAAGAACAAGAGAAAGCAGTTTTGCCAAATACGCATCTTGGCAAACTTGATCTCACTGCAAAAAAAAAATAAAACAAAAAAACCCATTAAAAATGGGAGAGAGTGCTAAAATTCAGCAAGCACTGCTGCCAGATTTATGACCTTGCAAATCAGACACCCAAGCATCACCTTGGTTATCTAGCAGAGCTGAGCAAATTATTCACAGCAAACAATTTATCTGATTAATTTCACCCCTTTGTTTGTTTGTTCCTGAATAATCTGCAAACAAGACGTCATTTTTTTTAGGAGCTTAATTATTCCATGATGAATGAAAGGCAAACACATGTTCAGAAAGTGAGAGCTGCTCATGAATTATTTCTCAGGGCTAGTGTGTTGGTAAATATCCAAGTGAGGATGTGCCTGTGGCAACAAAAGTAGTAGTGAGCCAAAACTACTCATCCATATTCGACTTTGCTTTTGTTCTTACTGAAAATTAGGCTGCTTTTCTCAGCATTTATGATGTAGCCTGTTTGAAACGTCTGTCCATGTTTAGTTGCTATATCTTGATACCTTGGAACTGCAGAATTGGAAAGGACCCTATGGATCATCGAATCCGACCCCTGTCAAGGAGGCACAGTGGGGGAATCGAACTCTTAACCTCTGGCTCCACAGTCAGAAACCTAAACCACTAAGCTATGCATGTACAACACTCACAGAACTGAGAGAAAGTACGGTTGATTGATTAACCCTTACTCAGAGACACCCAACCATAAGCCACTGTTGAGTCAATGAAGAGCTTCTCCTTATGATTTTCGACCAGTTGTTGTGTATCTCTCAGAGTCAAACAAGACAACATATTCAATTTGTATATAGAAACACTGCTTCCTTAAATAGTGAAAGATATCTATTTCTCTAACAAGTGATTTTTTTTTGCCATTATCATGACTTCAAATGTACTTTTTTTGAGACTGGTCATCAGAAGGGAAATACAGGCTTAATTTGCCAATCTGATTGCTCAGGCATGCAGCTCTGAGGAAGTGCCTTTTGTTGGAGGACAAATACACTAACAGCAGGAAATCCATAATACCTTTAATGCTTATAATCAACTGCAGCCTACACTCCCTCAAAGAGTGTTACAGATATAGCACACTATGTAGGCTACCCTGAGGTCTTCGGAGGAGGCGTGAGTTAACAAAGTAATGAAGAAATTCATTAATTGCATAATAGTATTGGGACAGACCAATATTGTTGTGACACACATATATGCAATGACATACACATATATTTATGTTTACCGATGCCATGCCTTGCAATGTTCTGTGAAACCACTGTCTAACACTTCATCCACAATCTCAGTTCCCCATCATAATACTGCAGTTTGACATGTATATGAACAGCTAAAAATGGAGAACATCTGTAACACAGAATACTTTAAAATTACTGAAATTATGAGTGGAATTTATTTTATTGCAAATACTCATACCTTTCCCATTTACAACATTTGCAAACATTGAAGATTTTAGCCATGTGATGCCCATGAAAAGATTTGATAATAAGGGGGAAATTCTGCTTTATAAGGAACCACTATCTTTTTTTTTCTTTTTCTTTTTCTTTTTAAGGAATGAGCATATTTGGTGAAAAAGTTTGCTACTTCATTGCAGACAGTTTTGAATCAAACATTCACCTCACTGAGCCCTAATCAAACATGATGGTAACCGATAATTGCATTCTGAGCAGAAATTCTTAATTATTCTGAGTTGAATTGTCACTGTGGCATTCTCTGGCTAACTATCCCTGCAGCAAAAAGAAGAACAAATTGTGAGCCATATTTCTGAAGAATAATGGAGCATGAATTACACCATAAAACAAAAGAAACATATCATATCAATATAACACTACTGTAATTCAAATGCTAAATGCTACATCACAACAGGCAAAATATATCACAAATCCTTTGGGCAATGAAACAGATGTGTTTTATCCACCTCCTAGTATCTTACAGCTGAACATAATAACCTAATGGCTAAAAACCTGTTGTTTCACATAGTAAATTGCACTAGAGTAGGCTCATGGAATTAATGGGAATTTGGTAAGCCGACTGCCCTGTAACTTGCATTCATAATGGGCTGAGTTTAACTGCAATTTACTATGCTAATATAAGTTGCAGTTAAAGTAGACCATTTAATTCAACTGGGACAATTAATGGAACAATTGTCCAATCAAGCTAGAGATGGTAGGTTTCAATTCAGTGGATCTACTCTAGTTCAATTTATTACACTATGCATGAATATTTTGGGCAAAAAGTAATATATTCATGGACATGGCCTTGTAAACTTTTCAGAGGAGAGACCATAGCTGCTACAGTAGTTATTACAAGTGAGAGGAGAATATAGACAAAACCCACAAACCTACCATCTCTAGCTCAATTCACTACAAATGTTGCTAAATTCAATTGCAACCCCCTCAAAAAAAACCAAACAAAAATTATTTGATGAAATATCTTGTAATTTGCTTACTCGTGATAATTACAGCAAGTTTATCAAAATCAAATGATTCAGTCAAAATTACAACATGGACATATTTGCTGTATAAGCACAGAGTTGCTGGGGTAAGCCGCAGGCATGCGAGTTCCCCAGTACAGTCATTGTCCTATGTCTGCTTAACTGGGGAGAAAGTCCCACTGACCTCAGTTTGATTTCTGAGCAATCGTTCTTAGGGATGAGCTGTACAAAGGGCAAAAACAAAGTTATAACTTTCATGTGCCAAACCTACAAAATACTGTATAGCTAACAGTTAGCTAGCTGCTACTGGTTATAATGATGAATCCCAGAGTTCATCACGATGAATCCCAACGCCTAAGATCCAAATTGCAATTGAATTTTTTTTCTTTCAGCTCTTCCTTTTCAAATGGAAACTAGAATGCATTTATGATGCATTATTAATATTCCAAGACTGCATGGCAGGTAGGCTTCCCTGCCTACAGAGCTGACCTCAGCCGTACCACCGCATTAAGATGAGCTAGTGTCCCAAAGTGCCATGTTGCCCCCATTCTCCTAAGGAAGGACTCTGTTTGGGCAAGAGATCAGAAATGGAGATGAGTTGCCTGCTGCTCACAAGTCCCGCGTCTGCCTATTAAGGCTAGATCTTGAGTTTTATGGCTGCAAGGCTTATGTCAGCCAACCATCATTAATTTAATTTATCATGGGGCTGATGACTGATATAATGGGAACAACATATAGCCATGTAACCCTGACAATACTGTTTTCGGTTTATGAAAAGAAAGCCTGGTGTATTAAGCACCTTCATATTTGGAGCAGACCATTCCCTCTGGAATCACTTAGGGAGGCACTTGCATTTGTTATCCTCCCAACGAACCACATTTTCCATTTTATTCCTCCAAGCCAGTCTCCCTTCTCATCCTGTTCTGAATCAACTACCTTCAACCTCTCTTCTTCATCTCTTTAACTGTAAGGAGGCAGTGGGTTTTCAGCGTGCTGAAATCAGCTATCTAATGACACCATTGTGTTGTACAGTAAACTCCCACCCCACTATCACCTTGGATAAACATTTTTAAGGTCTTTGTTATATTGTTAACAATGCTGGTTTTGAATGGGGTTTTCGGTGGCTTGATTTCCTACCAAATTTAAGAGACAGGCGGCGGCAGCCTAGACGTGATCCATATTTCGTTCCCAGGGAGATGGAACTGTCTGCACCAAAGCTGCTATAAGTGAGCAAAGATGCAGTGATACTTCGCACACAAAGGAATCTAGGAAATCCATAAGGAGCTGTAACGGTGCAGCCATGAGACGGTTACGGCCACCAGAGAATTTCCTGTCCTGTTTTGTTTCTCCTAAGCTGGTCTCTTTATTCCTTGGTTGGTCTTCACTGAAATTCTGCACTCCCTCCATTAGAAATTGCCCATGCTGGCACTAAATACCTGAAGATCAGTAGAGATGACGTGGTCAGTAAACGCAGGGACATTGGGAGAAGGAGCAGAGTGCAATCTCCAGACCCTACTCTGTTTGTGCCCTTACATGCTCACTGGAATGTCTTGGCAGGGTGTGTGACAAACCCTGCAGTAGGGCAGCAATAGTGTTCATGTGCATGTTTGCTTTCCCAAGGCTTTCACTCGAGGAAGAGCAAACTAGGCAAAACTGGGTGTTGAGGGAAATGCTTAGTACCTGCATTTATCATTTTCCCTCCTACACTGAAAAAGATGTTCTTCAATGATCAGACTTAAACCTGTGTTTACCCTTCCAAGGAGAAAAGAAATCACAGGGCTGAAACAAAGCACACTAAATGCAAGAAATGTAGGTGAGGAAAAGCATGTGCAGTAATGTGGAAACACTTTCGGCTACTTGAGGGAGCATTTAATCTAGAAGCATATTTAATTGTATTGTGTAGTTTGGCCTTCAGTGGTACATATGTACCCTTCATGCAGACATTCACCTGAATACATACAAGTTATACCTTTATGTGCATTTACCTGTCAGATAACTTGTAAGCACAGGAAGCTTTCACTGAATAGAGGGAAACCCCCCACTTCTTCACCGTGAGCCATCCCTGCTAGTGAGAACAAGGTTTTCTATACACTATTCCCCACATTATACCAATAAGGACTTAAGCGTTTTCAAGGGCAAAGCCATTTACCAGAGCAAACATAGTTTTGTGTCAGCTAGCAGTTAACTATGTGGGACATCCTTTTGTTGCAGTTTTATGAACTAGAAATGGTACTACAAATATTTTCTAAAGTAAACATGAAAGGGGAGGGCTTTTTAAAAGGCACAAAAGGGCAGTTGGGTGCTAGGCAGTCCTTTGGGGAAAATGGATGTCTCTTATCCACAGCAGGGCCTTTGAAAAGCATGAAAGCTAAAATACTTTTACAAAAGAAGAAATGTTCAGCAAAGAAATTTATTTTTCCCCTTACAGTAAAAGGATATAGTGTAAGTTTTAACTACAAAGACTTCAAATCTAGGGTCACACTGTAGGGTTTAATCTAATTAGCAGAATTGATTGAAAGGGGATGTTTGGCTCAAATGGCGAAGAAGAAAAAACTCTGCAGGAAATATATCTGATAGCTTAAAAGTTGAGGTATTTAGAGAGAACTGGCAAACTCAGGAAAAAAAAAACACCCAGTTGAGATTCTAACAGAATAAAATAAGGTAAAAATAGTTATGCACTTTCTGCTACCATCAAGACACACATTAATTCCAATAATAGTTGAGTAGTTACTTCAGAGTGGGATAATCTGAAATGACAAATGGACATTACCTGCAAAACTGGACAAAGCTACCTGTTCCTTTATGTTGTACTGTGGCAGCCATTTTGCCCACTCTCATAGTTTAGTACAGTCAAACTGGACTACATAATGGTTTCAGAAACACTCCAAAATTTTAAAAAGTAACCCATGCTATAGGGGGGCGGGGGGGGGGCTTGAAACCCAAAATGCACCATACACTTCTATGCATATCTAATCAGAAGTCAGCCTCATGGCATTTGCTGAGACTTACTCTCCATTAAATGAGCAGTATTCCCCTGTGGAGCTCTACCAGCCCAGCAGGAATGATATTGCCGGCAGCAGCCAACTGCTGCTAATTAAAGACTTCCTTTTTCAATTTGGGGGTACACACAACTTATGCACAATGAGACAAGGTCATGTGCAACTAATAGGAACTCTTCAACTAGTGGCAATCCGCTGCTCTTGGTTATATCATTCCTGCTGTGTCAGTGGGGCTCTGCAAGAATGTGCTGGCTTTTAGAATAAAAGCTTTCTTCAAACAAAGTATTAGAAATAAGTTACAATTTTGGACAAAACAGTCCAAAATCTGGTTAATTTTTACCACACACACACAATGCTTCATTGAGGGCATGGATGTATTTTTCCTGGTGTATTAACTACCAACTGCAGGTGGAAGCTTTATTGCTTTTAACGGAACAATCTCCAGGTTGTGTACCTGCAAGCCAGACACCACACAGAGCACTACACTTAGGGGATCATTCATTCATTCATTCATTCATTCATTCATTCATTCATTCATTCATTCATTCATTCATTCATTCATTTTATTAGATTTTTGTCCCATCCATCTAGACCAAGGATCTACTCTGGGTGGTTTACAAATTTAAAAACAATAAAACCCCAAACCAAAAAGTTCAAGATAGCGGTTTAAATAATTAAGATATGGCAGTTAAGATATGGCAGGAGGGAAAGCCTGCCCAAATAGCCAGGTTTTAGTTTATTCCTGAAGACACCCAGAGAAGAAGCCAGGCAGATCTCCACGGGCAAGTTATTCCAAAGGCGAGGGGCCACTGCCGAGAAGGCCCTACTCCTTGTTCTTTCCTTCCGTACCTCCTTTGGCGTTAGGCTGCTCAGCCGTCCAACCTGGCTGGAATGAGTGACTCTGGCAGAACTGGGTGGGAGAAGACGCTCTGCCAGATATCAAGGTCCTAAACTGTTTATGGCTTTATATGTAATCGTAAGAACTTTGAAAGCAACGCGGAAACAGATGGGCAGCCGATGCAAGGCGGCCAGCATGGAGGAAATATGTTGGTACCTTTTCACTCAAGTCAGAAGTCTGGCCGCCGCATTTTGTATCATCTGAAGTTTCCGTGTCAGTCTCAAAGGCAGCCCCATGTAGAGCGCATTACAGTAGTCTAATCTTGAGACTACAAGTTCATGGACCACCATAGTGAGTGCACCCACATCAAGATAGGACACAGCTGGGCAATCCACCGAAGGCGGAAATGTGCGGAATGGACCACTGATGACAACTGGGTCTCCATGGTGAGCGCCGGGTTCAGATGTACACCCAAACTGTGAACCTCACTTTTGGTGGTAAGAGTCACCCCCCCAAAGGAAAGGAAGTTTCCCAGACCACTGATGTCTGGGACACCCATCCGAAGGAACTCCATCTTGCCCGGATTCAGCCTCAGTCCATTCACCTGCACCCATTGCTGAACAGCCCCCAGGCAGCGCTCAAGGGACGAAACAGTATCCACTGTTGTTGGAAAAAAGGAGATGTAGAGCTGAGTATCATCAGCCTACTGATGACATGAAGCCCCACATCCCCTGATGACCCCTCCCTGTGGCCTCATCATAGATGTTAAACAACATTGGAGAGAAAATTGAGCCCTGCAGAACACCACAATTGAGGCTCCACAGGGCCGAGAGACTCTCTCCAATCTGTGTTCTCTGGGGACGGTCCTCCAAGAAGGAACTGAGCCAGGCAAGAGCAAGGCTACCAATTCCCAACTCGGAAAGCCTCTCAAGGAGAATACCGTGGTTGATGGTATCAAAGGCAGCTCGAATATCGAGGGGGACCAGCAGAGACATTTTGCCCCTGTCGGCCTCCCTCAATAGGTCATCAAACAGGGTGACCAATACTGCTTCCATGCCATGGCACAGCCTGAAGCCTGACTGGAATGGATCCAGGGCATTGGTTTCATCCAGAAGAGCCTGCAGCTGATGGCCACCACCCTCTCGACTACCTTGCCAAGAAAAGAAATATTGGCGACAGGCCTAAAATTACCAATATCGTCCACCACCAAGCTCGGTTTCTTCCTAATAGGCCTAATGAGTGTCTCCTTGAGAGCAAGAGTGTGAGTGGGTTCTGAGTTACCTTTGGGCATTTCTCTTTCAGGTGATACAAATGAGGATTCAGAGTTGCTAAATAAAGAATTTTTATTAACAGAATCTTTTTTGTTACATACAATAGAATTTTGAACAGATAACTGGGGAGGGGAACTCTCCCAAAACCACAACAATGACTTTTCTTCATTTAAGTCCTTTAATAATAGGTTCTTGTTCTTTTCCCTTCCTCTGTCGGTTGCCTCAGAAAGTTGTTGCGGACCACACACAAGGTCCCGCAACATGGGTGGCGGGGCCACTCTCCCTCTCTCAAGGCTTCTCTCTCTACCTTTAGAGGCACATGTTGTACCAATCGGGCGGGACCTTGGTTCCTCGGGTATAGCAGCACAGTCCATTCCTCAGGGCTTAGACCGGGGATGATGGGTCTTATTTTGCTGGCAGCAAAGCTTTCAGCTTCTTTGGCTATCGAGTTCTGTGCAGGTCTTTTCACAGGTACCGAAAAGACCTGAGCATCTCTATCCATTTCACCCGGCGCGCTCTCTCTAAACACTGTCACCTTCTCTGTTTCTTTAGAGATCGCCCCTTCTTCAGTTGTCAAAAATATATCTACTTTCTCCCTTTCGCGATACATCTCTCTCTTCACTCCTGCCTCAGCTCTCTCTAACCATCTCAACTGCCTCTCCTTTCCTTGTGCTCCTTCGTCTCCAGCTCTTTCTAACTTCACCGCGCGACTTTCCTCTAGCTCCTCTGCTTGACTCTCTGTCTCGTGTTTCCTCAGTATTTCTGTTTCTAGGCTAATCATTTGAGGGGACGGCTCACTCTTTGATGGTTCCTTAGTCTCCTCCTCACAAAGGGGAACCTTGCCTTCCAGGAGAGACCCATTAATTATTGCCATAGCCTATTCAGATATTATAGGCCTGGCTGCTTTGATTAGCCAGGCCAGGCAAGGGTCAAGGGAGGAGCTGGTGGCACGATAGTGGTCAAGCACTCTGTCCACCATATCTGACGTCACAGGCTGAAAGTGGTTATTATGTTCCGTGCTTCGTACCAGGATTCTGCCCTTATTATTATGTCATCATTGCACCAATCACGGAAGGAACCTGGCTGGCCAACCACTGTGGCATGGAGGTGGGACAGGGAGTATCTCTGCTCAATCAATGAATGGTAGGCTCCACGGGGAGGCGGGGACGAGCTGGCCAGACTCCTTTCATGATTGGTGTGGTGACAGCAATGGAGCCAAGCACACTGCGAATGATGAGTGAACCAACCAGTTCTGGTGGGAGGGAATCGGCTTTCGTGGCACCTGTGGAGCCGCGATTCTTATTCATATCTCCAGGGATACGAATATGAATAGCCCATGTCTATTCAGCAGTGTAGGACTATGTCCACTTTCTTCCCTGTGAGGATAGTGGTGTTTTATTTGCCGTTGACAACAATGTTAGTTAGTCAAATTTAACTAGCCATAGAGTAACAATATTGGCAGTTGCACACTTTATATATCCTGAACCATGGAGATCATCCCATATAAGAGTAAAAACATTGCTAGAGGGGCAACACAGAAGAGAAAATAGTGACTTCAAAAAGCCACCGGGGGGGGGGGGGGATGAAAACTCTATAGGGAACATTTAAAATCATCCAGAAATTCCATGTCTGCCCTCAGTATTACTGTGAAAATTCATCAGAATTTTGTTAAGTGTCTCCAGCTCGAGAGTGTATTTTTGCTCAAAGCACAGCAGTGTTAAAAAAATCCCAATATGTATGTGTGTGTGTGCATGTGTGTGCATACCCTTAACTTTCTTTGACTCTCAACGTAACACAGCATAACAGTAACAAGATAAAATCCCAGGGGGCACTGGTTAAAGCAAACAGAATGGATAGAAACGTCACAAACTTCATTTTTGAGCAGCCAAAAATTTATACATATATGAGACTCAGATCAGATCCAACTTAGCCTCTAAATAGGTTCCAGCTTTTACAAAGAAGTTCCTTTCAGTATCCACAATTTTCTCCAGTTTTCTCTACCTCTTGTACTTGTCTCTCTGCTTCACCAATTTTCCATCCCTTCTCAGATCTCATCAGGAAACCTGGCTCATCCCCACTTCTTAGGCTCTTAATTTGTCCCTCTTCACCATTATGATACAACTGCAATGGCATTGTCTACTTCTACAAAGCCTCTGAATTATTTTCAGTGAAAGACACTATCTTAAAATCTTAGAACAGCAAAGCTGGAAGGGACTCTGTTGATCATGGAATCCAGCCCCTGTCAGGAAGGCACAATAGAGAATCAAACTTCCAACTTCTGGCTCCCCTGCCAGATTCTTATAAACCATCAAGCTACCCAGCAGTTCAACTAAAAAGTTAAGCAATATATATTCTCTCTCCAACAGAGTCCCCCACCAACCCACTCTATGCCTAGATAAAGGGCACACAGATCAGACCACAACACTAATCTGATCCACGTCGAAGTCTGAGGCAGTATTCATGCCTTTCTGGTTCTCTGTGAAGACCTGATGTTTACAAACCGGGAAAAGTACACAGCACAACCAGCCCATAGGTTGAATGATACAGGCAGGACAGAAGGGCCTCTTAGGCAGTCTGCAAAGATGGGAATTTCTTCTTCTTCCTAAAACAGCCAGCAAATAAGAGACTGAGAAACAAAGGGGCAACAGGCAAAGTCGTCTTTGATTTGTATTCGCAAAGGCTTTCACGACCAAGATCTAATGGTTGTTGTGGGGTTTTCAGGCTTTTTGGACATGTTCTGAAGGTTGCTCTTCCTAATGTTTCGCCAGTCTCTGTGGCCGGCATCTTCAGAGGACAGCACTCAGAGGTGAGTGACAGTACTGTCCTCTGAAGATGTCGGCCACAGAGACTGGCGAAATGTTAGGAAGAACAACCTTCAGAACGGCCAAAGAGCCCAAAAAACCCACAACAACCATCATCTTTGATTCCTCCTTAAAAGAGCAATGCCGGGAGCCTGCTGTTCTACAAGTTCCATCCTTTTGCTCTGACCTCACCCTTCATGTTCCCACAATCTGAAATGTGGCCACAGGCCTGGAGATTCAATCAAAAACTTTTCAGAGGAAAGAAGCAGAAGATTTATTTTTAAGGTAAAGAGTATACTCTCGTTTGTCTTCCTGAGTTTCTTTTTTTACCTTTCTCCAATTCTAATTATGACCTGTGAATGCCAGATTGAACACTAGGGATCCATGGGGATGTTGCTGCACCTCATAGACAATCAGCCCCAATCACTTTGCCCCTTGATTATGCCAGTAGCGCAAATCTCCCTCGTCTAGTTCATATTTGCACCTTTGTCCAAAAACAGTATACATGTCTAGTCTCTAGACTTTTAATGGAAGCCCACTTTGCATAACGATTTGGTGCCTGTTCATCAAGAGAGTGCTCAAAATGCTATTGCATTTTTATGCTGGCACAAATTGGCATAAATCTTAGAAGCAATTTGCTACAAGTTAAGGACTCAGTGTAGGCATTTGCTGTTGTATGCCAACTCATGTGACTTATTACACAACAGTAAACGCCTGCGCTGACCTTTTTAACGTGAAACAATTCATTGCTGAGATTTATGCCAAGCGTGTTACACAGACAGGCTAGTTTAGGCAAGCAGGACAGACAGGGTGAATCACAGAACTTTGTTCTCCTAAAAGAGAGACACATGGGCCTTGGTGGGGTCACCAGTCAGTTTCTCTTGTGGTAGATATAATGCTGCTGGCAGTCTTAAGGTAAAAGGATGCCATCTTATCCTCTGCCTCAGGCTGCAAAATATCCTGCTGCCACCACCAGTTTGTCTAGCAGGAAGCCTTGAAGCGCAGGTGTGCTTGATAGGCTAAAGCCTGCTTCTTTGTCCCAAGGCTAAACTGTATATGAAAGAGAACCTGTCTTTATAACAAAAATCACATTATTGCTTAAGAGATGGGATTGACACACTCTTTTACATCCAAGAAGTCAGGCTGACCTGAAGACCAATCAAAAAACCAAGCAAGCTAATTTGCAAACTACAGGTGGTTGAAAATAACACACAAGCAGCTCTTAGTGACAGGTTAATTGTAAAGTATGACTGGGCCTTCAGACTCCCTTTGCTGCCATGGCCAGGTTCATAGGCCTAATCCCCTGGGCTTGTATCAAAGTTTTATCCCTCAGCTAGAATAGATCCACTAATAGTATTTCCATAGGTTTTGGCTTATCAGAATGTGTTTGCATATATTTTCAGTGGCTCTAATCTAGTCTGAGTGTAGCAATTAGACTGAGGTCTTGGTTCCAGGGACAAAAGCAGGGTTTGCCTACCTTCACTGTTCAGACCCTTGGATTAATTGCTACAACTGCTTTCTACTGTCTCTCCACTGGCCCTGTTACCTTACTTCAAGCCCTCCCTCCATAGCTCCCTTTAGGGAGCTCTGAGGTGCTTCCTTTTGAATTGTGGCGCTGGAGGAGGCCCTTAAGAGTCCCCTGGACTGCAAGGAGAACAAACCTATCCATTCTAAAGGAAATCAATCCTGAGTGTTCACTGGAAGGCCAGATCCTGAAGCTGAGGCTCCAATACTTTGGCCATCTCATGAGAAGAGAAGACTCCCTGGAAAAGACCCTGATGTTGGGAATGTATGAAGGCAGGAGGAGAAGGGGACGACAGAGGTGAGATGATTGGACAGTGACATCGAAGCGACCAACATGAATTTAATCCAACTCCTGGAGGCAGTGGAAGACAGGAGCGCCTGGCGTGCTCTGATCCATGGGGTCACGAAGAGTCGTACATGACTAAACAACGCTTGGATTAATTGCTACAACTGCTTTCTACTGTCTCTCCAATGGCCCTGTTACCTAACAACGAGGTGCTTCCAAATGAGCACTCTGCTTTATTCATGAAATTTTATCGCATCTCCAGGATGTCATTATCTTGCATTTATAGGTCTCTGTGAAGGGGCCTCTACCTCCAACACCAGTGCATTCTAATCTAGGCTCCCCTTACCCATGGAAGAGGCCTATAGGAGTGCCAGCCTTGGAGACAAGGACTCCAGGATCACTACTGGTGATCGACAACTCAAAAATGGAGATAGATGCTGGCCCAGGATGCCTAGGGCCACAGAACCTTCTGGAAGCTTCAAAACAGCTGAAACTCAGGGCACAGCTGGATCAGAGGGAGTGCAAGAAATTGTAAGGGTCAAAAGAGGAAGGGGTGAGGAGGGTATAAAGGGATTAAGCGAGGAAAGCAATGGAGCCTAACCGTGGTCTGAATGGAGGAAGAAGATGCAGAAGAGGACAAAGAGGGAAAGGTCTAGGCACTGGCACTGAAGTGTCCTCCACCAGAACCTCCTAATGAAGCCTTTCAGGCCTCCTGCTTTAGTTGTTCTCATGATGCCATTGCACAGAGGAAGCACAACCCGCCGCCTCCAGATGTTTCCCCTTTATCTCCAACCCTCATGCAGTAGCACTGGTGGAGAAGACAGTGGCAATTTGAGCATTTTTGCCATTTACAGGTGGAGGCGCTTGCTATCCAGAGACTGGTGCTCCCTTCACACGGCCATGGTCAGAGACATGGACAAAACTAAGACTTTGGGGGGGGGGGGGAATGTTGTACACTTCGCAGGATGAGGTACCCACTGCTCTGTTGGCTCATAACTTTTATATCCAGACCAGTGGGATGTTTTGATCCCCTTCTACATATGGAGCATGTGGAAGCATACACAGTCTCCTCTGTTTTCTTATGACTTTTCCCATTTAATTTCTTACCGCTTAAGATCCGGTATGGAGGATAGATGGCACAGCTGCACTGTTTTCTTTGTACTGGTGGTGCTGGGAATGGTCCATCTCCAATAAGGTTTTCTGCTGTGGAAATAAAGTAGAAGCCCCAGCAATGGAGGGGAAAAATATGGACCTGGGTATTAAAACCCTGGGGTGAGTTGTATTTGCATTTATGTTATGTGGCAATGGGGAGAAAAGTGAATCAGACCATCCCAATCTGGTGACATTTCCTATATTTGTTGTCAAGGTAGTCGCAGTCTGCATCAGGCACGTGTTAAAATAAACAGCTAGTCTTCTACTTTTTAAGAGAGTTCTGCTTGTAATTATGTGTGAACAATATCCTCTAATTCAGTCCCGAGGGATTTTCACGTCTCAAATCTGGAAGCATGTCTGATCTCATCCTCCTTTGCTCACTACCTCTCTTTGCTCCCTTACTTTGCTACTGCCACTTGTTGTTTGACTCTCTTATCAGAGAAAATAGCTTTTTCTACTTTTCATCTACACAAGACCAGGGACATAACATCTTATATCCAAACAAACAGGGAGTATTGTGACATTTGAAAACCAACATATTTGTTGGCAAAAATCCAATTTTGTAGCTGCATGGATGTAATGCAATGTTATGCCCACAGTAGCTACAATCCACCAAACACTTTTACATTGCACAGTCATACAGGAATCCTGTGACCAACTGCAGAATCGCGCAGTCCTTGTTGCCTGGGCAGAACACTTTTACTGACTTTCCCAGATTTAGGCTCTACCATAGCTACTAGTTCCATATGGTACTCCTGTGGATCAGTCCTTTTCAAGATCTCCTTGGCACTGAATACTGTAGGTCTAAAAGAAAAACAAAGCAGATCTGCTTTGCCCAAGCAGTTCTTACGACATCCTACTCAAACCCACTCCCTTTTCAGTGTACTAGATCACAAGTACTGTCTAAGAGTGATGGGAACTGAGGTACCACACATCTGGATGGTGCTACACTGAGGAAG
Source organism: Pogona vitticeps (assembly GCF_051106095.1). Classification (NCBI taxonomy): domain Eukaryota; kingdom Metazoa; phylum Chordata; class Lepidosauria; order Squamata; family Agamidae; genus Pogona; species Pogona vitticeps. The sequence goes on from NC_135785.1 coordinate 110,985,386, forward strand.
ACTGACCTAAATCACCAAGGAAGCAGGTGCTGAAGCACAGTTACTTCCCATGAGTCTCCCCTTTGCCAAACAAGATTATTTGGGAAGAGCGAGAATTTTCATTTGTTCACCGTTGACCAGAATTTACCAAGAGATGAATGTGAGAGAAATGAAAACGGATCAATTTGCTCATCCCTATGGTCGGTGCAAAGGTCTGTAATCTTACAATAGCATATTCAAGCTTGCAAAAAGAGGGTTTCATGGAATGAATAGACAGCCCCTCATATGTTTTGCAAGGTATTCTTCCCAAAGACACCTCCAAGTTTGACAGGCTTGATTGAAGATAAACCCCTCTCTCCTACCCAGCCATTGACACCTGCTGTTGATTGATTTTTATAGGTATAACTTGGATTGTGTCATAGTCGCAGGAATTAAAAGTGCCTTCCCTCCATCTGAATACAATTGTCTTCTCCATACCTCTGACAGATCCTCAACTCTCTTTCCCCCACCCCACCCCTGCTGTACTGTAAATTAGCATTTTAGTATGAAGGCATCACATTTTTCATCCGCCACACCATACTGAGATGGAGCAAATAAGAAGAGTGCTGGAATTTCAAGTATGCCAGGGTCTGCTGGGGGCAGGCAGAAAGGAAGCTGAAACAAGGCCATAAATAATTCAGGAAGAGCAGTGTGTATATACACCACAGGTATGCTACAAAATCCTATTTTCCACAGAAATCACAGAGACTCTGATGAGAAAATAAGGTTTGTCTGGGACTGAGAGAGAGAGAGATCTGTGTGCATCCAAACATAATCATAACCATTGTGTTACTTGATAAATATACAGAAGGCAGGGAAGGGAATATGGCATGTTGTTAATTGCAACTAATGTATATTTCAAAGACACTCATGTAACAATTTACTCCCTTGGCCCTGGAGGATCGGTCCAGGAGCCTCTGTTGTCTACCATTTTAAAAGTCAGTAGCCAAAGGCGTCAGCATCTATATGAAAGGTGTGGCTCACCCTTGCTGCTTGTTTCCAGCATTTGATATTCAGAGGCATACTCTTCTAAAGATGGACATTCCGTTCACCACTCTTGGCTGACCCCCAACAACAGATCTATTCTTTATGAATGTTCGTTCATGTGAATCTCAGCATCAAGAGAAACCTTGAGGCAGGTTTTGAAAGGCATCCTTATCTAACCAAGTAAATTCTTTTTGTCTGTAAAATTCACCTAGCAATTTAGTAAGAACACCTGTTTGTTCACTAGGTAAACAGGTTCACTGTTTAGAGTGTGGACTGGATCACAGAACTTCTGGATAACTCAGTGGTTTTTGGTCTCTGGCTGTAGAGCCAAAGGTTGGGAGTTTGACTCTCCACTGTGCCTCCTTGAGAAGGACCAGACCCGATGAGGATAAGGTCCCTTACAGCTCTGCAGTTCTAAGATGATGATAATGATTATCATAAGATTATGGGCAGGTAATAAACTGAACATATATATGTTCTCTCTCAGGTTTCCGGGCCATTTTGTCCTGGAAGGAAGGGGGGAATCCAAGTGCCAGAAAGGCAGGCAATCTCAGGCCTTGAGCTCAAGCAAAAACGACCCACCAAATCTTCCAGAACAAATTGACTTCAGGGAGTAACTTACTAGGCCACTCTGCACTTGAAGCAAAACCTATACAACCTAATCTCAAAAGTGCCACAAATTAAGCTCTTTTTACTATTACTAGTGCCTCTGCTAGGGTCTTGTTTGGTTTTGTATAAATTCCATCATACAGTTGACAAGCTCCCACGTGAATTGAATGCTACATGCTCTTGTTGTTCGTTGCCATTTCAGCAGACAAAGCTCCCTCATATACAGTACTGGGAAACCAGAGTCTGTGCATATTCAGTCAGGCCCTTGTCAGTGCTGCTATTGAGGCATCTACCCTAGAAGATAAATGGGAGTTGTGGGAGTGGATGCCAGAAAGTTCTGGAATCTAACCATGGGACGTGAAGGATGCATTGCCAGGAGCACCTTTCTCCACAGAGCAATACCTGCTTCCCTCCCCTAACTCTGGAAGCTGCCACCTAATATGGCGCAAAGCATATATGCTTTGCACAATGAATTACTGTCCAGGTAAAGCAGTGAAAAGGGAGTGGCAATGCCATTTTCTCTGTCTCTCTCTTTCATCAAGGACTGCTGCCTTCGAATCCTACTGCAATTCCCTTACCCTTTTCCTCAGAAGCTGAAAGTCATATCACCTTTAAAAAACAAACAAACAGATAAACAATCAGCAAAATAAAACAGAGGCTCACCAGGGAAGGAGCTCCTTCAGCCCATATCTGAGCTGATTTCCCCCAACCATTTGTATTCTAGAAGGATGCCCTCTTTGGACATGGAGAAACAGCCTGCAGTAACATTTTGAAACATATGTCCAAATGAGCATTGTAACATACTGGTCAAGCAACCGAACTGACAGAACCAATGGGTACATATACAGGAAAATGATGTTTGTATGCCTTGTTCTGACGTAATTCAATAATTCAGCCACAGCATTAACTCATGAACTTAATGCCAAGCCTTGTTGGGAAGCAGATTTTTTGCCTGGGGAGAGCCAGGTAATGCTTCCACCCACTTCTGCCCATCTACTGAATACTCTCACACTCTCTTTATGCACGGCACACCTGGAATTCTTCTTACTACAGGAAGCTAAGGAAAGAGGGTGTGTAAGGAATGAAGTGAAGCAGGCAAGGAAAACCGTGGCTGCCTCAGATTTCAACTAGATGCTACAGTCTATACAAAGTGTGGAAAGAAGCCTTGCTTTTGGTTTTACTTGCAAGTAAATAAATAAATAAATAAATAAATAAATAAATAAATAAATAAATAAATAAATAAATAAATAAATAAATATGCAGGGTCCTGATCCAGACCTGGCCCATTACGCACAAGTGGTGAAGATTTATACCTCCCCTATAAATCCTTCCCCCCCCCCCATTGCCCTTCTGCATGAAATTATGCCCATAAATGTTCGTGTGTGAAGCTACGTAAATGGCAGCTTCAGAGTTGTCAGCCTTTAGCAGGGCAAGGAACTGATATACTTCCTTGGCTCTCAAGGCAAGAAGACAAATCCAGTGCTGAAGGAGAACAACATTTGTGTAGTGTTGCTAACCCTGGATGCCCTTCTCCACTCATTCCGAGCTGACAAGAGAGCTCAATCACCAGGAGCCTATGTGTTTGTGTGTCTCTGTGTTGCACCATTTTCCCCTGCCAAATCTTGCCTGCTCCACTTCTATGACACCTTAAGGACCCACCCCGTGACAGCACAAGGATCCCCCAGTTCTCTAGTTTTGATCCTGAAATCTCAGGCAGTGGCACACTGCTGACCTGGCTATCCAACCTCGCTGAGAGGGAAGGCTGGAGCCTTTTACAGGGAAGAGGGAGTTTATGTTGGAAATGTAAAAGGCATTGTTTTCTCTACACTCGCATGTCGGAAATTCCCCCATTGTTTCAGTTATCGCTCCTTCGACATCTTCCTGCCGCCCCTCCTCCCCACGGTGTGAACATAAGTGCTGCTTGTCAATGATAAACCTGTGGCTCCAAGAGCTTCTTCAAGTGGTCTTTATCAACACAATTCTCTCAGCTCATCCTCTCTTTTTTCTGCATTCAGTCAAGATCGCTTTTACCCATTTAGCTGGAAGCTCGCTTGATAAGCAAGCAGTATCTCCTCCACGCTGGTCCTCCCAGGTCACGGCAGTAAGTGTGGTGCTTTATTGTACCATATGAGGGGCACTGCCAGAGGCATTTATGTGCCAGTGCAAGCATGACTCGTGTGTGCATTTGAAAAGTCTCTTCCTTTCCCCCCTTTTTGGGGGGATGGAGGTGGGGGGTATCTTCTGAGCCATTTCCCCCATTCCCTAGGCTTGCTCACCCCTTCTATATATTGCTTTCTCTCACCAAAATCCAACTCGTGTCCACCGACACAGCTAATCAGAAGACCGGACTCTATTCATATAATGACAGTGAGGGTTGCCTTCTAAACCACGAGCCAAGAAACTGAAGGATCCACAAGTAGAAGTTCAGTGACAGCAGGCAGGTTGTTCAGGTGGCAGCAGAGGATGTCACTGGGTGATTGTGCCTGTGGCATTGCATGGTCCTCTTTTGGAGGGGGCCAAGGGGTCTAGTCCAACCCCGTGCCAGTGCTGGATGTAGTAGATCACTGCACTGAAACTTGCGAGATCTAGATTTCATGTCCTCCTGGAGCCGTGGGTGAGATTGGGCCAGACGCTCTCTTTCAATTTGGCCTACTTCACAGGGTTGTTATGAGGATGATGTGGGGCAGAGTTGAAAGCCATGTACAATGCCTTGAACTCAAGGGAGAAATACAATGGTGGGATGTGAATGTAATGTTTTTTTTAAGGGCAGGAATATAATCATCATCATCATCTTAGAACTGTAGCACTGGAAGGGACCCTACGGATCATCAAACTTGCATGTTCTAGCCTCCTAGAACTTCAGGTGAGGCCAAACTGGAAAATCTAGCTCTGTGTAGATTGTCTGCACACATTTCAGCTAGCCCCAGGCCATTCTACAGTGCAGAGGGATTCTTTAGCAGGAAGGCCAATATAGGGAAAAAAACAGAGTTTCCAAAATATTAACGAAATGTTAGCATGGAAACTGTGTTTTGCACTGACCACTTAGTAGGATTTGGGGTGCCTGCCCAGCCTTTTTGTCACTAGGGATGCACATAGTGGAAACTTTTGGGTTATTTTCAGATTGGCTTATTCGGGGGGGGGGGGGTCCTCGTCATTCATTCATTCATTCATTCATTCATTCATTCATTCATTCATTCATTCATTCATTCATTCTATTTATACGCTGCCTATCTGGTCATTGCAACCACTCTAGGTGGATAGAAGCTTTTCTGGTTCTTCTGTGCATAGCTCCTTCCATTTAGGGTTCTTGCCCTTTGGTTTTCCCCATTCAGTGGGGCTGACGGGATAAGGATGTGCATGCTCAGCAGTGGCTGCAGGAGAGGAAAGAGCAGGCTGGCTGCTGGGCAAGGCAAGGTGTTGTGTGTGGTGCTGGCAGGAAGGAGGAGAAAGAAGAGCAGGAGGGTTGACTAGACAAGGAGGCCAGACCCACAGCTGCAGCTGAGCAAGGAGAAGGAGGGGAGAAATCGCTGCTATTGAAATATAATTGTTAGGCAGTTGTATGCACATGGGATGAATGAAGGCAACAAATGACAGAGAAACAGATGGGTGTGGATGATCCATGTCCCTCATATTCATCAAAACTGATCATCCGTAAACCTGAGTCTCTCTCCTGGAGTATTTGCGGAGCGTGCTACTCTCTTGAGGCTGCTTTCATTAGTCCCAGGAGCTGCGAAAGGAGATGCACAGCGATGGGCAAGTGATCCTTCCTGGGGTACCTGTCCACTCTACCTACTCATCTCCATGAGGAATTCTTGACAAGAACCCAGTGACACAGGCAGGGCACATGATTCTGAGGTCCTTTCCACTGCCTCGGCTTAAGTGATCACACCTGATGTTTTTCTCTTTTCTCCCATCTTCCTTTCCTGCTACGTCTTTTTAAAATTTGGATTTTGGGGCTGCAAGCTAGGACTGTTTGTGTCTGTGTGTGTTCGATTTAATGGATGGTTTGCAATCTGCTGTGTGCAAGCAGCTCCAAGAATCTTTTTGGCTGAGATTTATTTGTGTACATTAACACACAAATAAATAAAATAATCACTGGAGAAAATCCTCAGAGTACTGCACCCTTGATAGGGCACACAGAGATAGAAGGCAGTTGAAAAGAAACTAGGCCTGCCCTTCTCTCTTTAATAAGAGCCTGACATGTACATCAGCAAACAAAGCACATTGCTGATCTCCATAAAATAAGAAGGTTCATCTGCTAAAGCACTGTGTACTGAACTGCTGGTAAATGCAGCACATCAGAGTCAGAAAAAAAGTGTTGACGCTAGTTAGAAATGCAAGTCAATATACACGCTCCCAACTCAAAAAGATGCAGGCAAGGTGCTACAGAGAAGTGACCAGCACAAGCAACAGTGCCATGGGGTCCAGAGGCTTCTAAGAAACTTGAGTTCTCCACTTGTTTTCACCTGGCAATTACCAGAAACAAACTTTATCTGTTTATCTCGACAGTTAAACTTTATATCAACTTTAATCTGAGTTTTACCTTTATAAATCAATTTTATATGTTTCTTACCTGCAGCATCTTCTCTGGCGGCAGGTGGGAATGGGTGAGTGCACTGAACGATCCAACTGAACTATTCTGAAAATGTATTTATTTATTTAAAATGTTTTTATTCCGCCTTTCTCCTCAAAAAGGACACAAGGCAGCTTACACTCTACAGCCGCCTAGAATGGTCGTGTAGACCAGATTTGGGGGGGGGGGGGGTAATAAACCAAATAAATAAATAAAATTAATTACATCATTAAAAGACAGTATTTAAAGCTAACAACAGTGAGTATACAAATACTAAAAGGATCAAACAAATACCATACTAAAAAAAAATAAGCAACACTAAAGGACATTCAACAAATTGTTTAGAAATCCTGCTCAGGTAGCCAGTCACTCAGAGAAAGCTTGACTGAAGAGAAAGGTCTTCGCTCCCTCGCTTGCTCGCTTGCTTGCTTGCTCGCTTGCAGAAGGACAGTCAAGTTGGGGCCAGCCTGGAACTCCTGTTGGACAGAGTTCCAGATTTTGGGAGCAGCAACAGAGAAGGCCGCCTCCCTTGTATCCATCAAACACACCTGTGAAGCTGGTGGGACTGAAAGGCCTCCCCTGGTTATCTTAATAGCTGGGCAGGCTAAAAGAGAGAGCCACGGTCCTTGAGATGGCTTGGGCCCACACTCTACAAAGCTAGGGCTTTGTAGATTAGAACCAGCACTTTGAATTGGATAGTCAAGTCTTAGTATTCGCCATTGTCCAAAACTATGCAGGGCTCAAGAACGCTAGTTCCTTAGCTACAATACTTTTTTTTTAAGTCATTGTACAGTCTGCTATGGTGTGCTGCATTGTGGTGTTCTTGGGCCATCCTCTGCCTGGCCTTGCTGTCCTTATTCACTAGCCCTCTGCCAAAAAAGCCATGGCAGGCACAGCAGTCTCTGACTTCCCTGAGCATGTGGGCTTTTTCCTCAATGGAGGTTTAAATTTGTTGCGCTGAAGCAGCAGAGTTTTCACAAAACAGCAGAAAGAAAACATGGTAACGTATTCTAGACACAATGTGCAGTTCTACAATAGATGAGAATAAAGCATCCAGTCCCCAGAACAAGGAAGCTTCACTGGCTTTTTCCCTTGCCATGATAGTCATGTACACTAGTGGGCAGACTAAAATTTTGTCAAGCTGACCACAGCTTGGGCAAGGACTGTTGTGACCTTAAACAAACCCCACCTCCTCTGTCAGGCTCTGTGGGCTTGCCTCTCATTACCAACAACACAACGCTGCTGCCCTGTCATGCCATTTTGATATGCCAGGCACATCCAGCCCTCCATCCACCCAGAGGATCACGTCTCATACCTGCTAAGAATGCAAGTCACATCGACCCGTCGGCTGCCGCAGTGAACTGATTCATGCTGGAGACTCGATGCAAATAACACGGAACAAAGGCCAGGAGATGTAGGATCCTGTCTGTACAATACAGATGCTGTCTGAGTAAGAACAGACCGTCGCTCGGCGTTCTTCCAGATGCAGCAATGCAGGTTACCAACATGGGTTCTTAGCTTCTGGCTGGAAAACACTTCTCTGTAACACTGAAAGGAGGGGAACAGAAGAAATAAAGATGGTGTGGGGGGAATCAGCTAGGGGCAGTAGGGGAGAATTTAATCACTATGTTGCTTGAGTGGTCTTAATGCTATGATGACATTTATCTTTGGAAAATGGTTGGGCTCACACTGCTGTTTTGACATCACTGCCAACAAGTGAAAACTCTGTGAGCTACCAGATAAATATTAACCGCACAAAAACAGCAACTATGCTATTAAACTGCTCACTTTCAAAATAAGCAATTTCATTAGCAGATGCTGAAGTGTTTACACTTTCTTGACTAATAGGGGCACAATCTAGCAAGAAGGTCCTCATGCAGGTCTAAGTGAATTGACCAGGAACTGTCCAGGACTTTCTATGCTCCAGTTCTACCCTCCTCAGCTGCTCAGACTTTTGTATTTCTTCCTTAAGCAACCCCACCATCTTAGACCAAATATATAGTGCTATCTCTGGTCTTTTAGATACTTCTGCACTACATGGGCTGAGTGACAAATTATCTAGTGTAGGCATGCCCCAAAATGCAGTACATTCTGCAGCTTGTTAAGAGCAACTTTCCTATTGGATGATTTTTCACAAGGCCTATAAAGAGGAGTGAAACTGGGTGTTCAGACTGAGAGCAGCCATTGCCCTTACTCTGAATTGGCTCAAGAATAATTGTTGCTGCGTGACACTGTGAGACAACAATGCCATGATGTTTTACTCAAGTGATCCATCTGGAAATCTGGTGTAGCTATTAGAGTTTTGGACTGAGACACAAACACCCCATTATATTTATTGCTTCTGAACCCTTGGTCCTCTTCCCCAAATTGCATGTGCTCACATCCATCCCTTACCACCTTTGCTTATCCCAATCATCCTCCCCATCACTGCTCATTGGTGGACCAACTCTGCACGCAAAAGGCTCCAGATTCAGTCTTCAGCATCTCTAGTTACAAAGATCAGGAGGAGGATCCAGCCTCTAAACATCTGCAAGAAGAATTATCCATTTAAAACTGATGGGAGAAATAAGATTCCTACATATATTTGCCAACACAATGATTCTGCAGAGTCACAAAGACTCTCCATGTACCCTCCTTTTCCCATTTTTGGTTCTTCTAGATGAGGGGAAAGTTCCTCTCTCCTCACTCACTCTTCCAGTTTCTTTCCCATCATGAAGGACCACAGAGCTTAGGCCCTGGTCACGTGAGGGAAATGTTATGCATTTATCCACCAGTTATGTTGGTTTTTTTTTTCCTGGTTACACGACGCAGAGTCAAGACTGAGACATTTCCCCCACTAGTGGTGTAACTGCAGAATGTTTCCCCATTTCCAGGAGGGTTGTGTGTTATTTTGTACCTTTGTTGTACTGGTGCATTTCTTACCAGGATTGCCCATGTGCATGACTCGCCCCGCTTCTTTTCAGAATCGAAGCCAGGAAGATGGATGCCATTACTGCAGTGTGCACATTATTATTATTATTATTATTATTATTATTATTATTATTATTATTATTATTATTATTATTATTATTATTATTATTATTATTATTATTATTATTATCGTCGTCGTCGTCGTCGTCGTCGTCGTCGTTATCATTATCATTATCATTATAGAAATTGTGCCTGATCCATCAATACGTTGGTAGAAATATGACATGGAGGGGTGCTGCCATTACATTACTGGCGAATAATATATTTTTTTTCTTTCCTGTGTGAAGATACATTGAAATGTTGGTATGCCAATGTCACAGGGGGTGGGGGGTGCTGATCACCAGTACTACTGCGTGGATCTCCCAAGTCCATTGTGTGCCATGTGTTTCTGCAAGAGCAGCCAGTGCAATAGAGGGAAACTTTCCTAAACAGAAACACCTTCCGAATCAATGTTCCCTCTAATTCCACCCCCTGTGTGTGAGTCATTCTCTCCCCCCCCCCCGCATGTGGTTCCATTGAGACAGGAATGAAAGGGGCTGGAAACAATAACTGTGGGTGCACAAGGGAGGAGGAAAGCTGTGTGGAGGAGGGTGTTTGTGCAGTCATGAACCTTAGAGGGAGACTTGAAGCAAGAGAGAAAAATAAACCGGTACCATGGTGTGTAACCAACCATAACGATTCAAATAGGAGAAAATAAATTGGTACTGCTAAAAGTTCTTGGGATGTTCATAATGGGATATAAACCATGTGACCATAATTCAGTACAACAGAGGTATGGAAAGTATCGGAAGAACTAGAAAACATTGCCCTTGTGTGACCAGGGCCTTACTGGGATTCCTGTCCTCACAGTACATTCAAAAACAGCCTCTATTAAAATTGTTTCTCTCCACCTCTCTCCAAAGAAAGTACAGAAATCATTTTTATACTGCTTGGGGAAAAACAATCCCCTGGCAGACCTTCCTTTTCTGGAGTTGTGTGTGTGTGTGTGTTTCCTGTACTAATTGATTGCAACTTGAAAGCTTCCAATTATGAAGCTGTAATTGTGGAAATGAACTTAATGTGAAACACCACAGTGATAAACCCTTCTGCCACCACCTCCATCACACACATGAACACATGCACATGAACACACACACACACACACACACACACACATGTCATTGCTTGTAACAATTTTAGCAAGGAAAACCTTATGTCATGCGGATGGAGGGGGATTGGAATACCAATAACATCACCACTAAACCAAGTATATTTCAGGCAACAAACACTCTGTCAGAGTAAGCCCTCTGTTGTGGATGAAACTGTAGAAAAACAGTATTGATTTATATCTCCCTCGTTGCACTGCACTATTGACCAAATGGCTTCACAAGTATTGAGAATGTGGCTTCTCTTGTCAGAAGCCTGTTCAGAGCCCAGGTTCACACAATGTCATCTTGACAGATTGCTTCACTGTTTCTGAGGAGGAAAATATGATAAAAACAACAAGAAGGAGCAATGCTGCCACTTGTGGAAAAAAACACATAATTGGGTGAAATCCTGTTCATCTTTGTGTAATGTAAAATTACACTAGCATAAGCAGGGCAGGCATTATGCCCAGGCATTCCGTGAATTTGACGGCACAGCTCCTGCTGAATCTCTCGGCACAGCACATACATGGAAGTGCTTTATGAAGAGCACTTTTGCTCTGCTGTGCTTCTCACTCACATTGTTGCAGCTTTGCATGTGGAAACAGACCCGCACAAGAGGATTTCAGCCCTTACAATTTTTTTTTCTTTTGATAATCTGCATAGTGAGATCTCCCTTCCCTATAATTCTTTCTCATTTCTTGGCAATGATGTATGAGCATCTAAGTATGTCTCTGACAGGCCAAACTAGTGAGATAGGTGTTTTTATCAGTAGGATTTTTCTATGTAGCTGACACATGAAAAGCATTCAGAGGACAAACTAAGGAGAAAGTGAAAAGCTATCCACTTGCCGTTGGCTGGCTGGAGATCTAATGGCCTAGACTTTGCTGAATTGCAATAAAAAGATGGGTCTCTCTTTCTGAAGGCCCTGCCATGTATAATTCCACAGAGGAGTGGCAGCCGGGGGAGGGGAGGAAGGTAACAACAGAAATAATTAGGAGAATAATGTGTTCATCTCAATCAAATTGATCTGGACTACACTTCTAAACATGCTGAACAGTAAGCTGGTCTCACTGAACTCTACGAGATATATTTCTGAGGTAACATATAATATTACATTGCATTACATGCAAAATGCAAAAGCCGGTCTCACTGAACTCTATGAGATATATTTCTGAGGTAACATATAATATTACACTGTTAGTTTCAATCAGGAGATGACAAGGGGTTTTTAAGACAACTGCTCAGCACTAACTGAACAGATACTTCTAAAAATTCACTGTAACCAATGTGATGAATGATATTTCCCACTAATCTCACCACCAAGTGTGATAGACATAATTCCACCGTGTTTCACCACATGTAACGGATTATTATTTCATTTCCGTAACTGTAATATGTAAGGTGATGAAATATTAATATTGTTTCCATCACTGCAGCACAATACAGTATAGTGCCACCGCACTCACTAAAAAGGGGGCACTTTTCCCCTTTTACATACTTTGACTTGTCACTTTTTTCCCTACTTTTACTCTGACTTGCCACATTGCCATACTGGGCAGTAAAGACCCCTTTTCTTCTGCTGACACCTGCCTACTATAGTAAAATATTTCCTCCTTCTTTTACAGTGGCTGCATTAATCCTAGCTAATTCCCACTGATCTTTCTTCCCTAAATCTGGACTTTCATTTTTCTGCTGAAACGCACCTTTTCGGTTTTGGCCAAGCTGTCCAATCTGTTGAGGTTGCCATCAATTTTGATTCTATCTTCTGGAGCATTAGCTGTCCTTCCCATTTTGGTGTATCTGCAAATTGGATGAGCATCCTCTCTACTATTTCATTCAAGATGCTGATCAACCCTGGGCACAGAACAAAACCCTGGATCACAATGAAATCACAATAACAGAATAAAATGCAAAAGGATTGGGAGATGCAGGATGCAGAAGCAAAGTCAAAACAAGTAAAAGGATTTAATTAATTAATTAATTAATTAATTAATTAATTAATGAGAATGTCTTAACCTTTTGCCTTATGTTTTGTTGTTGTTATGTGCCGTCAAATCCCTTCAAACTTAAGGCGGCCCTATGAATGAATGATCTTCAGAATGTCCTGTCCTCAACAGCCCTGCTCTGCTCTTGTAGACTAATACCTGTGGCTTCCTTTCAGGCAGCGGTTCCCAATCTTGGGTCCCCAGATGTTCTTGGACTACAACCCCTAGAAGCCTTCACCAATAGCTGTGCTAGCCAGGATTTCTAAGAGTTGTAGTCCAAGATCATCTGGGGACCCAAGATTAGGAACCACTGATCTAAACCATCAGTGCCAATAAAGGCTGTCTGGAACGAATAAGCCATATTGAGCTTCAGTCACAATGTGGCACATTTGTCATTAGGTAGTAGTTTACTGAAACCACAGAATTCAAGTTTGGCTTTATCCACAAATGTCTCATACGCTGTTCCCTTTAGTGCCGTGAACTCTGGAGGCTTGTAAGGTGCAGAACCTCCTTTATCCATTTTATCCTCATAAAACAAGCTTGTAAGGTAAGTTGAATGAGAGCTAATGACTGGCCCAATGAGCTTCATGGTTCAGGAGGATTGAAAACAGAAAGCATAGCTCTTATAAATGAAAAGTAGCCATCAATGATTCAAGAAACAGAAACATACAATGAGGTTACAAAGCAGAAGTAAAATGTAGCAACTATAAAATGAGATTAATAGTTAAAAGTCTACATTAACAGTAATAAGATTATAATGATACTTCAGAGGTTATATTATCAGCCAGCAATTAAGAGGATGACTTAACAAAAGACAAGAGATTTTTGACTTTAATTAGAAGATTTTAACTTACATTTAATAGATCAAAAGAGATTCTTATCTAGCTTGAATCGGCTAAAGTGACTCAGATTGTATTTTATCATTTACTGTTGACAGCCATGATTTTCCTCTTTAAAAAATTACTGACTAAAGCTCCAGCCTTTAAGCTTTGTCCTCTACAAGGGGACCCGATCCTCCACCACCTGCACTTGGAATTTGCATAGGAATGAAGGCTATGGTTAAAGTGCATATTTGCAAAATAAAGATGGAAAGCCCCTGGTCTGGATAGGGACCACAGTTGAGTCAAACCTAATAATCTTGTTTGTTTGTTTGTTTATTATTTGATTTCTAACCCATCCCTCTAGACAGAGTCTACTCGGGGTGGTTCACAAGCAGTTATAAAACATTATTTAAAATAGTCATCAAAGTTGTAAGGGGGAAGCAGATGTTGTTGTGTTCTGCGTATTAAAGATGCTGTATATTAAAGCCACTTTGGGCACATCTTCTGGTAAAACAAACAAGTGAAAGTGATACTTCATTTGATCAGAAACATAAAGGCTTGAAGCAATTTGGATGAAACCCCTATGGATCAGTGAAGTCATGCTGCAATTCCCTGTGCAAGTGATCTGAAGCTGTAGCACTCAGACTGGTCTGAAACTGATTAGGGATTTTTAGTTTTCAAATAACTGGTCATTTTCGAATTCTTGGAAAAACAATGCCTAGTGGGTACCTGGCTGTAGAGCTAGAGGTTTTGGAATTTGATTCCCAACTGTGCCTCCTGAGAGTAGAGCCAGCCTGTGTATGTAGCCTTGGGCAAGTTGCACAGTCACAGGGTACCTCCAGAAGAAGGGAATGGTAAACCATTTCTGAGTACTCTAAGTCAGTGGTTCTTAACCTTTGTTACTCGGATGTTTTTGAACTGCAACTCCCAGAAACCCCAACCAGCAAAGTTGGTGGTGAAGGCTTCTGGGAGTTGCAGTCCAAAACTCCTGAGTAACCCAAGGTTAAGAACCAGTGCTCTAAGTGCCTAGAATGAAAATTCCTGAAAAGGATGGCCATAATTCAGAATCAACATCCTAGCATTTAGTTATTAATTACCAAGTGCAACTCCTCAATGGGAAGTAGTCTAGCTAAGTTAAACTTACGTGCACCTAGACATTGCTCATAAAGGAGAATGAACTTATGGATCAACCAACACAATACAGGCCAAAACATTCTTTCTACATGTTTCCACGTTGTGTGGAAATGGACTCCATGACATGTGATTCACTTGTATATTAGGAATAGTGACTAAAAAGGGAAATAGATGGTGATTTCAAGATTTATAGCCTCTCTTTTATTTAATATTAAAATGATTGAACTAATCTGAAAGTCCACCGTTGCTTCACCTCAGAACCTTTCCAAGACTTTTGACATTTCAGAGAAGTGCTGGCCTGACTTGCCACTGCTAGCACATTATCACAAAGCAAATGTAGTGAAAAGCCAAGGCGCCAAGGCAATTGTTAGCTGCTCCATGAAGCATGACATTAGCAGCCTGCTGATACTGTTTGATCTTCCGGTATGTGTTCACTAATATTCTTGGCATTAAATATCACAGGATTGTCAAATTCACATGGACAAGAGAAGACAAAGCTCTAGTAAGCTGAAGTTTCTGCAGGACTCAGCTTCTTCCTGCTACTGATTCTTCCATGGCAATAGCTGTTCCCTAATATTCAGTATGGTTTATCCATGCTTCACCTGTATCAGTTACTTTTTATTTAACCCACAATGGAGAACATGTGGCCCTTCAGATGATAATGGGTTACTTCCACTATCTCTCACTAGCTTAACTAGGCTAAGGTGAGTTCCAGTCCAATATTATTCCTACCCCCAACTGAAACAAAACACTTTAATTATTAATTTGTAATATTTGCACTCCACCGTTCTTAACATGAACCCTTCTCAATAGGACATAGGAAGCATAACAAAACAGAAACATACCTATAATTAATTAAAGTAACATCAATTCTTTGTTTTAACATTTAAACAAATGAGATTTCAGCAACAATTAAGCATTCTAGCCAGTAAAGTGTATTAATGTATTCCAGCCAGTGAAAGGATTACTGCTCACTTCAAAGTGAATTGAGACATCTAGATATTTAAATTTAAAGGTTACTAAACAAAAAGATAGAGAGATGTCCATGGAATAACATGAACATGTGGACCCATCTCTGACTGTTGAACCCTTTAGAAAAAGCTTCACTGCTGAACAAGTTCATACGAGCCGATATATCCAGATATCATATATATCCAGATGCAGCTTATGGCCGAAATGGGAGGCTCTTTATTCCATGGTGATGAAATGCTCCCTCCTAGAACCATAGGCTACTGAATGTACTTGATGTGCCAACCTTTATGTAATAATCGTAGAACCATTAAACGTCAGGTAGTGTTAAATGTATTGTTTCTCTTCAGTCATGTCAAAGGCATGGTATGCCTCGTTACTCATGATGAGTCATGACAAGAACAAAACACAAAGCCAAAGATTTTAGTACTACTGACTTTGCTTTCCTGCATGTTAGTGGATATGGGATGTTTCAGAAACATAGAAAATAGTTTCTAAGTAATAGCCACATTTAAGAAAAAAATGTGTGAACTGTAACCTACAAGAATGTGAGGACATATTAATTATATGTGTATAATTTGGCTAAGCCCTGCATCTTTTGCTGAAACTGGTAAAATTACTCCTGGGACAAACCAGACAGCATTATAAAATGTTCCTCAGTATCACACATAAACACTAATACACCTGTCAGGATATCTGTCAAGAGAGTTTTAGACTTCTTCCTTATCTGCCATGTACTAATTCTGTATGTGCAAGAATTATTTAATACCTTGGGAAAATCTCAGTCTCTATACTTCACCCTCTGTTGCTGTCTGACATGGTACTGTCCATGATATAGATATTCTGCCTTTGAGATTCTGTCATTAATGAAACATTTTGAACAGGTTTCTAAGCAAACAACAAAGCCTATGAAAACAAGAAGGAAACAAGATCACCCGGGACAGTGGTCAGCATATGCCAGTGATCCAAGGTACACATTTCAGCCCTTAACAACTGTTGAGGACCACACCATCCCTCAAAAGATGAAAAAATCAAAACAGGAAGTGATTTCCTTAGAGGGAGTCTGGTTTGTAGGAATTAGGGAAGTTTTAGTGAGAAATTGCAAAGCCAGACAAACTTAAGCCCCTCGGAGCGGAAAAAAATGCAGGGGTTTTTTGGGGGGCTATTGTTTCCCAAATTATGTTCATGCCTACTCTAGAGTAAGCACGGGTGAATTGATTCAGATTGGGACCCTAACGTGGAAGGTAGCAAAGCTTGTAAACCTTTTCAGTCAGCTCTGTGGCACCAATCTAGAGTGGAGTGGAGTGGTTTGGTTTGGCTTGGCTTGGTTTAAAGGGAATCTATTACGATAAATACTGTAGATCTATGAACAAACTTCTCTTTTTTTGCACAATAATTTTTGTAACAATCTAGTTCGAACTTGTGGCTCTTTCTAGTAAAGAACACCTGTCACTTGTTAAGGATATGCTGAAAGTATGTAAGGGGTTTCAGTTGTCTGCCAAAATGGTTATCAAAATTGCTTACAATACAAAATTGGGTGGAATAGCTAATATTCTGGAAGGCAGAATGTTCAAAAAGATCTTGATAGGCTTGAGCACTGGGCTAAAAACAGTAGAATGAAATTTAACAGAGATAAGTGCAAAGTTCTACATCTAAAAAGAAACCAAATGCACAATTACAGGTATTACTTGGCTCAGTAATACTATGAGTGAGAAGGATTTTGAAATTGTTGTAGATCACAAGCTGATCATGAGCCAACAATACAATGGACTGCAAAAAAGGCAAGTGCTATTTTACACTGCATTAGCAAAATCTAGTCTCTAAATCACATGAAGTACTAGTTCCCCTCTATTTGAGACTGGTTAGGCCTCATCTTGAATACTTTGTCCAGTTCTGGACACCACACTTTCAAAAGGATGCAGACAAACTGGGACAAGCTCAGAGAAAGGTAACAGGGATGATCAGGAAATTGGAAACCAAGCCCTTTAAGGAAAGTCTGAAAGAACTAGGGATGTTTAGCCTTGAGAAAAGAAGACTTAGAGGAGATATGATACTTGAAAGGTTTTATATAGTGAAGGGGTAGGATCTGTTCTCAATAATCTCTGAGTTCAGGGCATGTAATAATATGAGTTCAAGTTACACGAGTCCAGATTTCAGAAGAATATCAGGTAAAACATCCTAACTGTTAGAGCAGTATAACAAGGGAACCAATCACCTTAGGAAGCAGTGAGCTCTCCAACACTGAAGGCATTCATAAGAAAGTTAGACATATACTTTGCTTTGGATTCCTGTACTGTATTGAAAAGGGAGTTGGACTTGATGGTTTTATAGACCCCTTTCAACTCAATGATCCCGTCAGGGGAAATTTGGAGACATGTCCTCAACCTGATGACATGCATTCTCATAGAGCCCAGCTGCTGGATTGTGGAAGAATCTGGTATGCATCTAAGTGTACACATGCTGGATTTGCATGGGAATCTCACATACTCTGCTTCTGTTACAGTCACTTTCATCCTCAAAATGGCCACTGATTTTATATTTAATTTCTATGATGTCATTTCCCTTAAGGGAAAATCTATGCTCTTTCCAAGACAGCTCTTGCTTCCCCACTGTGGGATGCATTCATTCACTGAGGATATTTGCTGTGGCATAGATGCAGCTTTGAAAACCACTGGGAAAAGGTGTTCAGGTTAATCTGAAAGAGGGCAAGGGCAAGAAAACCGATGCCTTGCCCCCTCCCCTTTCACTTCAAGGAGTGATCCCCTTCTTTGGCACCAATTTCTTATTTACATTATTCAGACGCCTCCTTTGGCTCTCAAAGAGGTTTGACGAAGAAAGAAAAAGACACAGTGCTGGCTTTCCTAATAGTTTGTTTCTGGTAACAAGGGGCCAGAGACACTTGGAATGGAAGGTGTGCTTTGTATGGTACGCTCCAACGTTGCCTTAAACCAGAGGAACTTTTATACGAGGTTTTTGGATTTGTGTGTGCATATAAATGCTCTGCCTTTATTTAGGCTAACAAAGGGTTTTCTAAACATTGCCTGTTGTTGCTAAGATGCAGGTCCTTTGAATGCAATTTTCGGAAAAGACAAAGATGCCTGAACATCTGCTTATCTTCCATAGCTGCCTCTAGTGACCATGAAAATGAGATAAATAAATTGGGGGGGGAGGGGGCTAGCATCCTGGCTACATATTTTTTTTCTCTTTTCATTCCATGAAGAATTTTAGATAATTTCTATTTCTCCTAATGCTTGTGGGTATACAAATATACATCTGGGTGTTTTATTTTATGAAGCTCGTAGGAATCCATTACTTTGATGTGCCTGTGCAGCATTTTGGAGTATCACTTTATTTTGAGCCGTACAAGAGGAAACATGATTCCACCATCATTCCGAATTGTGTGGAGACCTCCTCTCTTATAAATAAACAGGAAGTTATTCCCCATTCAGTTTTATGTAAAGAGAAGAAAAAGGAAGAAACATCATCATAGGCATCCTTCAGTCTTGAGAGACTATGGTAACGTGCTCTGTATGGAGGACTTCGATGCTGTATGCGAAGCTGGAGTGTCCTCTCCAGAGCACGAAGCCTGTGTAAAACAATATGGAGGATAGGTTGTTACCCAAGCAGCAAATCTCCCCTCTTCACATCGCTGAAATAGTCCAATGGAAAGGCAAGTGTCAATACAACTGGTTCCAGCAATGTCGCAGGAGTTGCCAGATCGACACGAACTGCCTCCAGTACTCCGGCTCCTGCCTTGAGGTTTACTCCTGAAGCCTTTTCTATCAGTGGATATAGCCACAAGGCAGAGGAGGTTTGAAATCAGAGTTTTCCTTCTCCTAGATGGGCTGCCTTCCAAGGCTGACAAGCCCCACCTACCTGGGCTGCTCCCTCACCACATGGGTGGTGGCGGCGCCTCCTCTTTCTGCTCACAGCATGGGGGTTTGGGATCAGAGTTTTCCTTCTCCTAGATGGGCTGCCTCAGTTTTACAAAACTGTTCTTAATTCTTAGTACAGTTCTGTCTATTAGAGTGGTGCCTTGACTTACAAACTTAATTGGTTCTGGAATGATGGCCGTAACTCAAAATTGTTGTAAGTCAAAGCACCATTTCCCATAGGAATGCATTGAAATGCAATTAATCCATTCTGGCCGAAGAAAAAAAATCACCCCCAAAAAGAGAAAAACACCGCAAGACCCATCAGAAACACGATTAATCCGTTCCGGACAAAGAAAAAAACAAACAGAAAAGCAAACAAACCTTGCAAGACCCATCAGAAATGCGATTGATTCATTCCGGACGAAGGAACCCCCCTCCAAAAAAGCAAACAAACCCTGCAAGACCCATCGGAAATGCCAAAAAAAAAATCCTCAAAAAGCAAACAGAGACTGCAAAACCCATTGGACATGCAAAAAGAAAAACCTAAAAAGCACATAGAGACTGCAAGACCCATCGGAAATGCAAAAAAAAAAAAAACAAAACAAAAAAAAAAACAAAAAAACCACTAAAAAGCAAACAACCCCTGCAACACCCATCGGAAATGGGGGGGTTGGGGACACCAAAAAACAAACCCTGCAAGACCCATCACAGCATGCATAGAAACATAACCCCAACACCCAGCCCAAACTCACACTGCAAACCCCACCCAGAACAGCCAGTTTTTTAAAAGTAGAAAGCAGCACCTTAAAAGGCAGTCCAAAGCTTCCTCTGGACACACACTCTCTAACCGTTGGGGTGAAAGAACTACAAAGAAGCAGCCTCTTTGCCACCAACAGTTAGCAACTTGAATTTCCTGCCTTTTTTTCCCTGCCTTTTTTTTCTGGTTGTAACTCGAAGCTCCGGTCACAAGTCGAAGCAAAATTTTGCAGCCAGAGCTGGTTGTAACTCAAAATGGTCGTAAGTCAAGATGGTCATTAAATCTAGGCACCACTGTACTTACTTCTGATGTAACTTAGTACATTGTTCACCCTTGCTCACATATATCCGAACAACACTATGAAAAAGGTCAGGCAAAGAAGCCATGGCTGGACAAAAGTCAAACCATGAATTTCATGGCTGACAGCAGACCTGAACTGGGTGCTAGTTTAATATTCTAACCAGTACATCAAACTGTCCCCCAAATTATTAAAGAAATATTTCTTAAATCTAGCAAATTCCAACTTAACATACTACATAAAACAAAACATTTACACATTTGGGATGTTTTCCAAAAATGTTTGGATCCATTTCTACATTGAGCTACAACACAAATACCTTACAACTGCGTACACACACTAACTACATAGCAAATGTATTTATTTTACTTATTTGTTCTACAGTCAACCCTCGTTAAAAAAAGGAAGAAACACCAAGATAGGATATACATACCGCCCATTCTCAATTCAGTTGCCCCAGGGAGCAAGTCCAGGGAAAACTATATAGCCCTTCTCAGTATCATTCTTGATCTTCTGTCTCTTATTCCTATTTTGTGAAGAAGAAAAAGCATCTGCAACACAAAATCCTGTTGAGGGGATTTCCCATACAGAAAATCTTGCAGTTGGCAGAATCAGAAGTTGCCACCAGATCATCACCAGTGGCCCATATCCCAACAACACTGATTTAGCAGTGATTTTTTTTGTTTACTATTACAGTCTACCCCTCTGCTGTCTGAGGCTTCCAAAGGCTTCCCCAGGACAAAGGGAAGCCCTCAGGAACCTATAATGAGAGGACAGAAAGCTATCTATGAAATTAAATATTTCTAGTGCCCAATCTGAGTTACACAAGTGCAGAGTTACACAACAGGTTTTCCCCATAACATAAACTGGTGCCTGCATAGATCTGATGAATATTTTTCTTTATCATGTGCTGTTGCCTACTTTTGGAGAAGATTAATTCTCTGTCGCTTTGCCTCTACTTTTTTGAAGTAGATTTTTAAAGGTTCTTTGGGGTGGAATAGTGTCCTGAAACACGAATGAGAAGCATATTTGCTTGCTTGTTTGTTTGTTCAGCTTCTATACTGCCCGTCTGTCTACAAGGCCACCCTGAGAGGTTTACAATTGAAAGCAGCTTTCCCTTTCAAGGATAAACATAAAAATGAGAGAAGCCTAAGAAGGCACTCCTTGAAGGAACCTGAAATGAAAGAAATAGGAAAAATATTTTGCCATACACACCTCAAAAGCAAACATCACTTTGCTATTTTCCCCCGGCAGAAAAACATCTTAGGCTATCCCTTTTGAACCTAATGGAGATGCACATACTACACGGCTATCATAATGTCCCAGAGAGGCCTTCAGGATCTTTTGCTCCTAGACATACAAATCTAGGGTCTGTGCCATTGGTTAAGATCCTCAGCCAGCCTGAAAAAAACTTCTCCACCCCAAGTCAGTAGAGCCATCCAGATGCTGGGAAGAAGCCCAGAAGAAGCTGGTCAGTGATGTCAGTATCGACTCTTTTATATTTTTCTACACTATTGTATAATCCATCCTGATCAACAAATAACTTAGGGTTCTGTTTCTGGGTGATTCAAGACACAACTGTATTTGGCTCCCACTCAGCTAACATACTGCTCTATGTAAGTTACCCTTTGGAGTCTGCTTCCTGATGAGAATAAGCATGTCCTAGACTTGAAAGAGACTAATAAGTGTACCGTGGACACCTCCATGCTTCCCAGAGGAATTTCAGCTCCACTCATCTACACACACTCCTATTGTTGTAAAAAAAAAATATCAGACATCTCTTCCCCTTCCGCTTCAATGGGGCAAAGACACAAAATCGCAGGGCTGTTTATGACATGACCAGGCCCTGTGGGGTCATTTGCCCTCCCATTTGTCCCATGTTCCTCACTGATCATTTTGATATTTTATTTTATGTTCGGAAAATATTACTGTTAATCCCAAATAGATCTGATCTATTTGCACGGGTGTCCAGTGCAAACTGATCAGCCCTCAGTGCTTTTGTTGTTGTTGTTGTTGTTGTTGCCTCCGCATTTCCTCTCTCCTAATTTTTTTTGGCTTGGACATGTATTGTGCCAATGATTTGGCTCTTCCTCCACTGGTCTGCACGGCCACTAAAAGCACAGTAACATTCCTTTACTATTTTTTAAAAGCATCTACAAATATTCTAGCACTACATCAATGGACAGTTTAAACAAATTTTGTGCTATATCGATATCCTGATAAATGATTTTAATGCTATTTTGGTTGCTAAACTTTTTAAAGGGCTCTGAGCCACCAGCTCTGTGCAATGGAAGCATGTGATACACAAACAATTTTAAAAGTTCCAGATAGGCGGGGTATAAATAAATAAATAAATAAATAAATAAATAAATAAATAAATAAATAAATAAATAAATAAATAAATAAATAAAAATAATAAAAATAATAATAATAATAATAATAATAATAATAATAATAATAATAATAATAATAATAATAATAATAATAATAATAATAATAATAATAATAATAATAATAATAATAATAATAATAATAATAATAATAATAAAAGTTGAGAAAACCGTGTGTCTGAAAACCGTCGTTTCAAGTGAAATGATGGCTCCCTTGGAACAGACACAAAAAGTTTTGCACTATGCTAATGCACTGCTAAGCTACTTCAGACCAAAAGGGTGTTGAATCAAGAGCAATATGATATGGAAGCATGACATTCATGTATGACAAAATATTTTGGTAGTGTGACCACGTCGTTGGTGAGGTCTGGCATTCATCCACTATACAGATATACTGCTAAACCACTTCAGCTCTTTGTGGGCTGTTTTTTTAAAAAAAAAAAATTTAAAAATACCATAGATTTAGCTATATATAACAGAAACATGAAATAAATTTGTAACAGAAATGTTGGTAAACTCGTTGATGCGGAAACTCCAAGTGGTGCAGAATGCGGCAGCCAGACTGCTTGGTGGAGTGAGAAAATACCATCGTATCTCTCCTATTCTGGCCGCATTGCATTGGCTGCCCATTTGGTTCCGCATTGACTTCAGAGTCTTAATGCTTACGTATAAAGCCCTAAACGGTTTAGGGCCTCGATACTTGGTGGAACGTTTACTCCCACCAAGATCTACCCGTGTCACTCGTGCAAGTCAGGAGGTGAGGCTGAGGAGCCTGACACCGAGGGAGGCCCAGAAGTTAAAAATAAGAAACCGGGCCTTCTCGGCAGTGGCTCCTCGCCTCTGGAACAATCTCCCTCCAGAGATTCATGCGGCCCCTTCGCTGGGTATTTTTAAAAACCAATTAAAAACATGGATGTTCAGACAGGCCTTCCCCTCCAGTTAAAAGTTGATTCTTCTCTCGCTCTCGCTCTCTGTTAATTTCTTTTATTTCTTCTTTCCATCTAGAAGAACTGGCTACTTGACGTAATAATCTTTTTTGTTGTTGTTATAATTATAATTATCTGTTGCTTCATGTGTCTGTAAACCGCCTAGAGTGGTTCGAAACCAGATATGGGGGATATAAATTGAATAAATAAATAAATAAATATCTCTAAAATCAGTACTTTATATTTACTTGGCCATCTATCTATCTATCTATCTATCTATCTATCTATCTATCTATCTATCTATCTATCTATCTATCTATCTATCTATCTATCTATCTATCTATCTATCTATCTATCTATCTATCTATCTATCTATCTATCTATCTATCTATCTATCTATCTATCTATCTATCTATCTATCTATCTATCTATCTATCTATCTATCTGCCTGCCTGCCTGCCTGCCTGCCTGCCTGCCTGCCTGCCTGCCTGCCTGCCTGCCTGCCTGCCTGCCTGCCTGCCTGCCTGCCTGCCTGCCTGCCTGCCTGCCTGCTTGCCTAAGTTACTCTTTAAGATGCCATAACATTTTTGTCTTCTTTAATTTTTATTGGTTTTGGTTTGATATATTATTCAGAAATATGCTATAAAACTACAGGTTGCTTTGGCTTCCCTGACTTGTTGGACACAACATTAATTTTGCTGTTCACACTTTTGCAGAAGAGAATTTTCTGGTTAAAACTTCCATAAGGAAACATTATTTTTTTAAGCTGGCAACGGGGGGAAAGAAGTTTTTACAATCACATCCATGCCCCACCACCTGTAGCAAACTGATTGTTTTGCCACAGAAGAGAGCTAAATTTTTTGGATGAGCGGTGGAAAAATTAATTAAAACTTGCTTTAGAAAACAAACATGTCCTCCAAGTGTCCTCGGAAATCTATGGGCATCATCAAATTCATTACCCAATTTTAAAAAAAAGAAGGAAAGGCAGGAAAGGGAAATAAAATCCCTTAAACTATAAATGATACATGCGCGCACTGGTTTTTTAAAAGCTATTCAGATTCTCTTGGACCTTCCACACTGCTGTAGGTCCCCTGGAGTCAGACAAACACGAACAACCATCTGTTACTTTTGTCTACAAAATGGCAACTTCTCTTCACATCTTGTCCCTCTCCCGACACACACACACACACCTTGCATCTTCCCCTTACCCTCACCATGAATTTTTGATGGCGGCCAAGCGGACATCCAGTGACTGAGTGTCACAGAAAGAAGGGAAGCCGGCTTCCCCCTCCTTCCACCTTTTTAGCCCGTCTTGCATGGCAAATGGTTGCTTCAAACCCAAGGAGTTTGCAATCTGTTTACATATTCAAAACAAAGCGAGTCTTTTCCATGCTCTCATTTAAATTACAGTAAATGAAAGGAAGTGGCAAGGAGCAAAAAGGGGAGGGAAATGAAAAGGGGAATACGAGAGGCGAGAGATGGATGAACCCCTGAGGGAGCCCTCACACTGCCAAAAAGAGGTTCGTTTTCTAGAACCATCTGTCAGGTTCCAGCTGGAGCTTGCTCTCTTTCTCTTTGTTTTCCATCTACACCTCTCCTCCAATATGTATCTATATAGTAAAATATTCTGAAAAAAAAATATCATGGGACATAATAGGCTCTTGGAAACTAATATCACAGCTGTACTGAACACTAACTAGATGGAGTCTAACATTTTTAAAAAGCCAACATCATTCTAGTGGAAAGTCTTTTAAAAGCCAGTATTCTGAAATGGTCAGCATTTGGTGGAGAAAAAAGTCCAAAAGTTTTTTGGACTAGAACTCCCAGAATGGTTCTTAATGCTGGGATATTCTTGGAGATGCAGCCCCTAAGAGTTACTTTTTCCATGAACTCTGAGCAGAGTGATAGGAATGTCAAAATAAGATGAGTAAATATGGTTTTGAAAGCCCTACTCAGTGATGATAGTTCTTGTTCCTCCCTGTCTCCCCCTCTATGGAGCAGTGGGAGGAAAGTTGCAATTTCTTAACAACTAGTTAGATCAGCCTAAGCAAACAGACAGTCGTCCTCTTTGGTTTGATCCCAGTAATCACACATGCAAGAACTGAACCAAAATGGTGCAATCCTACCCCAAGCTAAAACAAAAACAAAAACCATTAGCCCTTGACAGGGAATCAAAAGATGTGGGCAGGCATGACAAAGAGAGAGGATGGTTTGCAACTGCAATTATCATGTGGTCACCTGAAAAAGAAGTGAACTACCCTGTCCCTGAAGTGGGACAAACTGAAGGACAAAGCCGTGCCTAAGCTTGGAAAAGCTATTTCTTTATACACAACTTTGCCGCCATAATATAAAGGACTGTGGCATGGAATCATTGTCAACATGGCCTATTTTTCCATAATATTCTACACCCAGTGGCCCTCATGTCCAAACATAACTGGGTTTTTAAAATTTTCTCACTATAAACAAATCAATTAAGAAGGAGCAAATAATTTGGAAGAACCTTTTGGGAACCGTTTTGAAGCATTAGCATACAAGCATGTGTGCACACACAGGGACATCACTTCCTTAAGTCCAGTTTTTATCTTTTGGAATAATATTCTTGGTAAGGAAAATGAGAAAATTTTATTTCACACAGCTTTTCTTGAATAGATTTGCTTCTTTAATGGGGCAGCGTTGTTTTCTTAAACAAATCTTGATGGCTTTGGATGCCTAGTGGCTACAAGCTATAACATTTCCCACAGCTATGTAGTGATCAAATTTGCATAATCATAACTCCAAGGAGAGTCAAAACTGCAGGCAGTAATTTGATCCATATTAGCTAATCAGGTCTGGTGATGTTCTTTTCTGCCAAGAGCTGGTCTTTTATACACTTAAGGGGTCTGAATAGCCAATTCAGTGCCAACACATACTCCACATATGGTTTGCATTCCATCTGAGATTGCTTGCAATAATATATTGTTGTGGGACAGAAATCCATGCACTTGCCGGAAGTGTGTCTATGCAAAGAAGGGAAGAGGGTAGTCTGGAGAGTGTGGCAGATGATCTAATCCAGGGGTCTCAAACATGCAGCCCGGGAGCCATTTGTGGCCCACCAGATGATAGTTTGTGGCCTCTGCCTTGCCTCCCCCCCTGAAGCACCCACGCATCCTCTGCTATCAAGAGTCAAAAAAAGCCTCACCTCGCTCACCGGCTCTCTCCCAAGACAGCGCCTCTTGCACTCTTCATCCGGAACTGCAGCCTGCCAGCCAGCCTGCCTGTCTGCTGGCTGGCAGGCTGTAGTTCCAGATGGAGGATGCAAGAGGCGCTGTCTTGGGGAGAGCTGGCAAGTGAGGCGTGCTGCCAGCCCTTTTCCCCGAGCACCCGAGCCACCACCACGCGATGCCTGAGAGCGGAGCTCGCTCCTGGTCCATCCTTGAAGAGCATCTCCAAGCTGCCAACAGCAGCTGCCAGTGCCACCGTCTCTTCCAGGGAAGTGGCTCTCTGGCTCTCTTTCTCTCTCGGCACCTCCAGCACCAGCCGGGCCAGCGGCCACTTCAGCACCCGGCGGTGCTTCCTCCTCCTCCTCCTCTTCGTCCTGCTTCAGCCGCCTGGGCTCTGGAGGCTGCTTGGACTCAACTCACAAAGTTTGCTCCTCTGTCGTGGTGGGGGTAGCTGCTGCTGCTGAGTGTGCCTTTTTTTGAGGGGGGCCCTCAGAGGAAGGTTGCCAGACCTCCATGTGTCTGTTTTTGTGCGTGCGCGAGGGCCTGCGTGCACCTATGGGGGAGATGCCCCATTCTGTTTAATTTTGTGGGTACCGATGGGGGCTTTTCTTCTTTGGCAAGGTGATTCTGTGAGGGCTTTTTTTAAATTTTATGTCGTGCCCTCCCCCCCCCCCCAGCTAGGCAGTCACTGGCACTCCCTTCTCTGCTTCTTCATCCTCCTGCTGCTGCTGGTGGTGGTAGTGAAGAAGGAGCCGGAGGGGGTCGTGGCCGGCGACGAGGGCTCACACGCCCCATCCAGGCTAAGGAAGCTCCTGGGCAGCTTCCTCAGGCTCTTGCTCCACTTGGCAGAAAATCTGATGCGGCCCAGCCTCACCCAGACTCTGCCTCCAGCGGCCCCCAGGTAAACTGAATTTGAGACCCCTGATCCAATCATCCCTGATAAGAAAAGAAAAAAGTCCTAGCGCTTTGACCTTGGGAATCCTGACTCCAATATACCGCCAATCCAGCTGCAAGAGCTGGAGAGAGCCAAGCAGGCTAGGAAAGACAGAAGTTTGCTTGACATTTGGTTGGCATGTTTGCGGCTGTCCTTGGCAGACTTCAGGAAGCCAGTGAGACAGGGGCTGAGCAGCTGTCTCTTCCTTGAATATAACAAATGTCCAGCCCTCTTGCGCCCAAGGAAAGTTATGCCATGAAAGGCCCTTGAATTCCTATACTTAGAGTAACTGGGAACAGTAGACTCTTTCCAAAGTCTGCAGCCTTGGCAGGCTTAAGCACAGTGATAAATTTGCATTTGTTTGTATCACATCAAACAGCATAAATGAAAGCCTTTGTTGTAAAAGCTGAAGTACAATTTGGTGTGTTTCACCTCTTCAGTTGTGCTATTAAATCATTTTTCCCCCTTCCAAATATACACATGTTGAGGCATAAGGAGCAAACTGTTGACAGATGGCGCTGAAACACCACAGTCCCATAACTGGGGTTTATTTTCATACAGCCTTGCCAGTTTGAAAACTAATTGCCAATAAAACAATGCTGTGATATTGCCACATCTAATTCCATCATATATTTCTCCAAACTTACTCTGAAATGGACTAGTAAATTCTCGTCTTCCAAAGACAAATATTCCCTCCAATTTTCATGTTCAGAAAAGACCATAAATCTTGGTGTGGTAGTTCAGCTTTGAGGGGGAACTTGGTGGCTAGATCCCCTGAAGAATTTTCAGGCGGTTATTGCTTGATTCCCAAAGGGCTGCACTGGCTGAGGTAATACAGAGGCGAGGGTGACATTTGCTGGGGAGAATCAGTGGATGCGCGTATAGGGCACTTAACCCTTCCACTGTTGGCTGGCTCTCTCCCACGACTCCCCATCGAGATAATCTCTCTCTGCACCTACCACCCATATGGTCTCAGAACCCAGCTTGCGGGTGGGGGAGAGAGGGAATAAATGCAGCTGAAGGCTATTTGGTCAGGGAGAACTGGTGGGTAGGGTTAGATCATGCAACACCTCCCATCTACCGCTTCTCCCCTGCAAACGTCCACCAGGTCTTTAGCATTTTGAAGCAAATAGAGGGCTGGAAATCCCACATTTGCTTTGTAAGACATAATTTTGCTCTTGGGAGCAAGCTATTAGACACTGTTTCATTACTGTCTCCCTGAAGCGTCATTACAGGTTCCAGCAATGTCACCTGCACTCTCTGGGGCTCATTTACTTGTTCATCTCCTAATGTGATTCATGTCATTCTGCGCTAGCAGTGACCCCTCGGCATTCTACATAACGGTAAATAGGGCAATCTCTACATAAGAGAATAAGCGGCTACAAATACGATATCAGAACACACAAAAGCCAGTGCGAGAGCATTTTAAGTTCCAGGATGTGCTCTCACTGATCTCAACGTGGCTGTTGTAGAAAAAGAGAGATCTGAGAGACAGAGAGCTCATTATAGCATCAGGCTGAAACATAGTTTCGTAGCTCACAGTATATATTTAGAAGCTGCTTTTCGCTTTTGTCTTGCCTATCACCCAAAGAGTTGTATTCCTTGGAAAACTCTGACCCCAGCACAACCAATTTTTTCCTAGAGCGGAAGACATTGCTTCAGCATTTCAAAGACTGAAGCCAAGCCATTGGTATATTAGCCAACAGATGCTTTGCCTTATTGTCCTGTTGTGATGATTTTTGTGTAGTCACCACTTTGAAATGTCATTAGTAATGATGGTAACACAGTTGTTACCTTCACACTTAAAACCAAAGTGTGGAAATAGCAACAAGTAATACAATTGTTTATAACTAGTTACTTTTGGCAACAGTGTAACAAATAGTTACAAAATTACTTTAAGGTATAAGATAAATACCACTTAAGTGCTTACTAAGGCAGTAGTAAGTAATGCATAATTATTGCCAAAAGTTGTTTTTAAAGGGCATTTTAAGGCATTTTAGTGACACTTATTTTTCCATTTTTTTATGCTGAAGTTCTAAGGGAAGTATTCATCAGTTTTGTCTTTTCACATTTATAAGTATGTCTAAAGTGCAATTGGCTACTAAGAAGGAACTGGAAAATATTCCTCCATTGT
Source organism: Pogona vitticeps (assembly GCF_051106095.1). Classification (NCBI taxonomy): domain Eukaryota; kingdom Metazoa; phylum Chordata; class Lepidosauria; order Squamata; family Agamidae; genus Pogona; species Pogona vitticeps. The sequence continues at coordinate 111,015,093 of NC_135785.1, forward strand.
TTTTCATTCTCCATACTAATAACAGCAATAGGAAGTCACTAATAATGCATAATGCAGTGAACTACTTGCATGACTGAAGCAAGAGTAACAAAACAAAACACACTTGTTTTTCTCACTTTTATATTTGTTTACACAGAATAGATAGATTTTTGTTTTATTTGTTTATTTTTCTTTTTGTTTATTTTGGCACCAGGGGCAAGTGGCATCACTTCTGATATTTATTTATTTTTATGTGATTCAACAGCACGGTAGGTTTGCTTGTTTGTTTGTCTATTCTCCTAAAAATGACCTACGGCAATGTAGATCATTTAAAGAACAATATTAAAAGCTAAAAACAGTAAATGATTCAAATATGGTGTCCACATATGGTAGACAGCTTCTTTCAGGAAGAACATAGACAAAATGTCTGAGATATGTGGGGGCAGTTTGGAAACACATTGATGTCTACAAACTCACACCTGTCTTTTGGTGGAGAGGGAAAACATTGCGATTCTTGAGTGTGTCAGTCTGATTGGACAATGCTGAATGGGTATGATGTGGATTGAAACACCTGTGACATCACTGCCACACGGTCTTTCCTTCCCCACAAATCCCCAGACCATCTGTGTTTTAAAATATTTAAAAATGAACCTATAAATGGGCAAATATACATATGTGGCTTGAAGTTTTTTAATAGTGGACCTGAAGCATGTTGGAAATATGAAAATATTTGCTGAACCACTCTTATACTGTATGCAGTATGTGTGGGCAAGGCAAATTGAAAATGGATAAGTGAATTAGCAGATACTGATCCCATGGATTTGGTGGGCAGGGGGGTTCTACTGTAAATCTAATTTTCTGAAATAGACTAAGATAAAATAATAAATGCTGGTACATCACCAGTGGTTCTAATACATCCAAAATTACATACTGTTTTTTTCCTTTCGAACAAAAGTTATTTCTCAAATTACTATTACTACTATACTCTACAAAACATATAGATTATGAACCAGACACAGTTTAATGGGCCCTGTTCATACAATTATAATACTATTATCCTACATTGTCTCCAAAGATGATCAAGAGAAAATGAGACACACAGGAGCAGGACAAATCAAAAGGGAATTCTAGAGGCAGTGAAGAACAGAAGAGAGGACATTGTCATTTTATAATACACTTTTCACATCGTTCCCTCCTTTCTATCCTTACCTGTGATAACGCCTCGGGTGATGATATATTTATAGTAGCATCAATGCACATGGTACTTTCATTGCTGAGTCACATAAAGCAAAGTGAGATGCCAATCTAAATCTAGACCAAGAAATGGGTGAAGATTATGTAAGAAAAGAGAGGTCAGCATTTATACTAGAAGGCGGCAGATGAGGGCAAATATACTTGTGCTCTTGGTGTTACAAATGCCCAAGGGTAGAGTGGGGAAGACAAAGACACTCAGCATCTACTGTTGGATGAAAAAAGGCCATAACTTTATTAGTTACCTCTATAATACCACTGGCCACAAGATAAGGCAAGGCTCTAGATTAGAGATGAGCATGAACCTCAGTTCAGAGGTTTGTGCCAGTTCATCAGTGTGGCACCATGCATGCCACAGGTTCCTTTCCACTACCACCTGACCCGCTCCCCTACTCACCAGCCCAAGCACACTGCTCTTTCCCTCTTCTTTGCACAATCATACAGTTGCAACAGGAGTGCATGCTTCCGTCCTCTGCCTCCTCCAGCAGCCGCCCACTCAAAGGCAGTGTTGCAGGAATTCCTGCCCCACCTCCTTATCTTCCTGCCCCACCTCCTTATCTGGTTAGTGGGCCAGGAGGTGGGGGAAAGGAATGTGTGTCACCTATGGTGCCAGGCTGATGCACCAGCCCGTCTCTAATCTAGATCTTTGTTTGACACATCTACCACCCCAATGGAAAAAAGTCAACATAGCACACATGCTAACATAAGCTTTAGAGTGGATGAAACAAGCATACACATGAGCACCAAGCCTTTGTGCATCTTCCCTGCCACTAAGAAATGATACTGGACCTCTGTTTCTTGAGAGAGTCAGCTTGAGGGCTACTTATCTGGAGACTTCAACAGCTACTGCCAGCTGGGAGATAGCCCTAGGCAGCATGCAGACACCCTATTCTGATGTCATGTATGACATCACAAGCAGGCTAAGTTTCAAGTACTGTACTGGCAAAGGGAGTGAAAATTCACAGCCAAACTAAGTGTATGATCAGATGGGCATTTGTTCTGCTGTTTGGTCTATTGTAGGAAGGGGCTGGTTTGCTCCTTTTTCTGGCAATTAGATGACATAGTTACTATAGCAAACCAGACCATCCCCAGAATTTTCTTACCCACATTTTTCTGGGTCCCTGTCAGGAGCTACTACATTTTTGGTATGAGTAAGATCTCTCCTTTTGGTTCGTTTCCAGCACATGCGATTGTTAGAAACAAACTAAAAGGAGTTTCCTGCTTTAATCTCCCACTGAGTTCAGTATCCACATACAATACCATTAAATGGTTGAACAAATAGTTTAAGCACTTAATGATATGGAGAAACTGGAAAATTAAACAGAGAAATTAAAAACTTCTTTCCTCTGTTCCTCAAAGAAACAGAGGGAGGACACACACAAAAAAATTTTTAAGCCAATTAGAGTAGCGCTGGTGTACTGTGCCACTTAGAGAAAATTGAATGAAAATGAAATCTTCTTCCCAGAAGTAGAAGGAGACAGGAAGAGGCAAGGAGAGTGTTTTTTTCTTTGACTGTTCTTAAAGGTCAGCTCAAGATCTTGCCTGCAGCCAAATCCACTGCCAAGTACCAGCCGCTGCGGCTGTCACCAACACCTCCTCCCTGCCTCTCCTGATGATGCTGCCTCAGTGCGCGCGCGCACACACACACACACACACACACACACACACATATCTGCCTGCTTACTTACTCACTTGTCTTCCTTTTTTGTTGGCTTAGTGGCTTCCTTGGACTTTTTTTTTCTCCTCAACCCAGCAGCGGCAAGGTCCATGGTTTATTATTTATTTATTTGATTTAAACCCCTCCTATCTGGACTACTCGTCCACTCACTACATGACTTGGAACAGCTTGTGCCAGTTGTTGATGGTTTCACTGCAGTGGCTCACACTGACTCATAACCTCTTAAAACGAGTTTTTAAGGACACAGATCAAATAGGGTCGTTTGAGGTGCATATACCATATGGATGCAATGATCACACTGCATAGCCTACTATGATCTCTATCTGACCTAAAGCAAATATATTTAGCCTGCTCCAGCCTGCTCCAACTGAGCCATGTAGACACACCCCAAGACTGTCAAGATGGATCTTTGTAACAAGTGATAAAAAGATTTGTTGTGAAGTTTGTAGGAATTTTTTCCCATTTGGGAATGATGTGCACAAGAGATTCTTCAGATAGTTCTATTTAATGTATTTATATTTGGTTGTCCTTTGTAACTTCTGCTCCATTATTTTAGAACTGAGTAACTGTATCTGATGAACCTGCAAGACAATTAAAGGAGACTGTCATAAAAGCCCAAGTCATTTAGGGCTTCGGCCATTGTTAGCAGAGCTTTCAAAGAAAGGTGGAACTTCATAGGAAGAAAACAAAAATGCAACAACATAGGTTCAATATGTTCTTGGCAGGTCTTTGAAGCAGCACATTAATACATAGCTTTGTTATCCTTAACAGATTGCCTTTAAAGCAACTGCAGGGGACACCACATTTATTTTTGTAACTCCCAGGTTGCAGTTTTTGGTACAAGTAATAACTTTTTAAGTATTGTTCATTTGGGCAGAAGCTGGGGGGAAATGTGGCCTCATACCGCCGATGTGAGGTGGCTAGACAGTTTATTTTGTCTGGTTCTGACTTTGACACAATCTGCTGCTGCTAGGAAATAATTAAAGCCCACACTCCATATAGAGGTGGACTTTATAGGCCAACCCAATTTGTAGAGAAAAGACAAAGGCACACAAAAATCCAAACACCATTGGGAACATTTTCTCTTCATCAGGTAAGATGTTATAAACAATGTGAGCCTTACACAGCAAGCTGTTTAAGGCAGAAGACCTAATGTTTGTGACTTCACAATCCTCCGTAACTCTATTGACTACAGCAGATGAAACCTAAGAACACAACATCTACCCGAACAGGCCCATTCTCTTTTCTACCACATCTCTCCTCCATCCTGACATGGAACAATGTGCAGATGAGGTCCACCCTCCTCCTCATCCAGTACTCTTTTCCTCCTCCCCACACAGCTTGCTTTTAGCACCTTTCCTGATGGAAAACAAAACAAAACATGTATTTCTGTGTGCCTCAGCATAATTTTTATACCATTTGGGTTGGCCTATAAAAAGTATCACCTCAAGAGGAAGTTGGGAATTGATGTTGTGCTAGCATGGCTATTACTTTGTTAAGAAATAATTAGTAGCCAATGTAATGGAGTAGGAAGTTAAGCAACAGTTCCTATAATGGCTAGGAATGTGACAAACGGCACTACTGAATATCCTGCCAGGGTTATTATAAGGGCTCTAGTTACTTTAACTAGAAGAACTTTGTGTTTTCATTAATTCTGTTGTAAACTTCTATGCTGTTCTTAACAACATTTTGCTGTTACTGTTTTTATTGCTGTGTTGGTTTTACTGCTGCTCTGGTTTTATTGGATTTATACTTCCCAGTGACTTGAAAATTTTGTTGTAACTCATCTTGAAATATATATATAAATAAATAAATCTATATATTGAGGGGGAGATAATGCCTGTTTGGTGTACGGGGGGGGGGGGGGAGATGGAAAGATTCTACTAGTTTAATATGAAGAATAATTGTCCGTTTGAGTGATTTGTGGGTAAAAACAAGGAGCTGGGTTTTAAAACCAACCCAGGCTCAGGGAACATAATTAAATTACTCAAATATTGCAAGCTCAGATTTTGACCGTAAAAAGTGGGGTGGATTTCTGAATGGTCCTACCAAAGAATGCATGCTGAATGCATAATGTCTGTGTCACAAAATGCAGCCATTGTCCCTGAAGTGCAGCTTTAAGGAAAGGGTTTAATTTGCCTTTCCAAAACCTGTGCACCATACTGGATGTTGCAGTCAAAACATATATGAAAGGTAGAGCAGTCTCATAAATAAACAACTAGAGATGGTATGGATAAGGATATCCCCCTGCAGCTGGACTTAATGAGGGTCTCTTCCCACTGAGCTGGCCACTCCAGGTAGAGGGAGGGAGGCCGGGCCTCCATGCATGGCTGCTGAGTGGCCAGCCGAGTGGGAAGAGAGTGGCGCTCCAGGAGTGACTGGAAAGATGAGCGAGGCTGCTGCCGCTGGACATGTGAGTGGACAGTCCGGCCCCAGAGGCTGGACCCTCATTAAGTTCAGCTGCGCAGAGAGATCCGCCTACAAATATGAATACCCCCATCTCTAGTCGTTACCCTTGTTAAATAACGTCTTCTTTGACTTTTCGGAGTGGGATATTAAAGTTAGTGTGTATGTTTGTGCATCAGAAACAGGCTCTTTCTGGGAGATGGAAGCCTCTACTTTATATGAATACCCCCATCTCTAGTAAGAACATATGTAAGGCAATCTTTTCCCCCACCATCCCCTGTGACCCTCTTGGAGGTTACAACCCCCCAGGTTGAGAAACATTGACCTAGAGGTTTTTTTTCCTGCAGTTGTGCCTCTCAGACTGCATACTATCTACAGCCGACGCCATCATAAAGATCCAGCTGGCCCCAACCCGCAACACCACTGATTTCCATTAGTCCAGTTCCCCATAAGCATCCCACATGGAGTTGGAGAAAGTGAGAATTTGTAAGCACTCTCATGTCCCACCCAAATTAAGGCTGCATCCTTCTTACCTATGTAAAGCCTACTGTGCCACAGCAAGATTTGTGTGGCCTACCAAGTGATCACGGATGATAAATAAAAACAAGAAACACAGAGGGAGAACTGAGCATAGTCCTTGAAAAGACACAACCCCTTCACCCATCTTCCTCCCAAGTAGAGACTTAAGTTAGCTCACCCTAGGGCCTGGCAGGATTTGGGAATCTGGCAGATAACAGAAGAGATACAAACAGAGAGAGAGAGAGAGAGAGAGAGAGAGAGAGAGAGATTGTGTCCTATCAGCCACAATAAAGGCATGTCGAAACTTTATTCTTGGTGGACAAACTTTAAAGTACATTTTGTATAACCCTGCAAGAGTGATGGTGTGTTCCACCACTTATTGCATAACAGATATAATAACAGGAGGACACTAAAGACATCTTTGGTGTGTCTTATTTGGTGGTATGGTCAGCAGCACAATGCAGCACTGGTTTTTCAGAAGACATAAAAGGCAATACTGTTGGGCACTAGGACTGGGCTAGAAAAGTGACGGCTGGAAGTCATAAAATGTTCAAAAAAAAAAAGGCTTCTGCATCCTTAGGGACAGGGATCCCATAAAGCTCTACAAATAAAATTATACCTAGACACATAACATTTATAGCTCTTATCCCAGTTACAGATAATGCAACTCAAGAGTAATTATATCAGAACTAAATGGCCTGAGACTAATTTTGTAAGAAAAGCAAGATCAGCATTCATATTTGTTACAGACCAGGAAGAATAACATCACTGCAAAGAACAGCAAGAGGCCCTTGTGGAGACAGAGAGTCTCTGAGTAAGTGAAGCACGAGGAATAGAGAGAGGGGGGGAGAGGGACAAAGCAGGCCGTCACAGCCTGTGCTGCAGTCCAAAAAAGTGCACAGAGGGGAGCTGCGGCTGCCAGCGGATGAACTTCTAGAAAAAGGTGAAGCCTCCCCAATCAGCTGTTGTGGGGGAGGCTATATCTAGTCCTCTGAGGCACACCAATATTGTCATTGGTAAGGCATATTTTTATATGTCAGCTTCTTTGGATTTTGTTTATTTTAATTTCTTTGGCCTTCTTTCATCTGTGTATAGGACACTGGGGGGGGGGGGAATCAGAGCCGTGGAAGAATGGTAGTTATCATTTCTCTGACTTCCAGGGAAGCTGCTGTAGTTGAGGCTCCTCAGAGTGGAAACTGGCTACAGCATCTGTACTTCATGGAGCTGAGGCAACTTCTGCACATCTGAACAAGGAGACATGATCTCAGACAATTGGAAGGGCGGCACTCCTAGTATTCTAGGTCAGTTCTCATCAGGCACTGTCTGACCCCAGGTCTGTATGAGTAGCTTAAATGTTTCAAAGGAATGACATGGAATGATGGCAGCTCAACAAGAGCAATGAAAAGCCTGCAGTTAAAGCTTGGCCCCAATTGAAGTCCGTAGCAAAGCTCCCATTGACTTCGGCTGGGTGAGACATTCACCTCAGGCAGCGGGGTTAACTGCTGGCTGTATGTTGATTAGGCTGTCTACGGTTGATTTCTTCAGCTTGCCTAGAGAGATGATTTACACCAGTTAGGCTGCTGCTCTTCACCTGAGCCTCAATTAAACCGCCTTAGAGGAGCAAACACCTCCTTGGCTTACATGTTGCTCAGAGCAGTAAATTTCCATTACTCGTTAACAGGCCTACACAAAGGGATAAGCATGCCAATGTTCTGCAGTAAGACCTTTTTAAAAAAGTAAAAGACCAATGCAGTTACCATATTGCATACTAGTGAGAAAGACAGAACGTTTCAGTCCTTTTCCCAACCAAATTGCCCTGTTCTGTTTTGTTTTGGCTCCCCAGATTTCTCCTATTCTATCTATTCTTAAGGACATTTTCCAAACCTGATTCTGTTCCTTCAACAAGACATAAGATGGAGGCCCAATAGACATGGTAAGAAGGCTCTCCCTCTGCTAACAAGCCAGAAGCTGGGTTTGGGAAAGGAAAGCATGTTCTGTATTACCTCTTTGTCTCCATTTGTCTCTTGATTGTTGTTCTTTCAGGCCTAAGGGACGTGTCAAGCAAATATTGCTCTTCCCCATATATCCTTTGGACAGTTGCCTCCATGGTGGCACTGCCATCATTGTCATCATTGAGTGTCACTGTCTCCCTCTTTCCCCCCAAAGGAATGAACAGCAGCCATTACATAAAAGCAACACAAGGGATGCAAAATAATAATGATGATGATAATTTAAAAAAAGAGGCACTCTGGGATTGAAGATGGATTGACTCTTTAGTGAAACCAGCCAGTTAGAACAAATCCTGCACGTATGTGCATGGTGAATTCACTTGCCCCATTCCGGATTGTTTTTTTGTCACAACATATTTTTATTTATTTATTTATTTGATTTATATCCCGCTCATCTGGTAAATCTATACCACTCTGAGCGGCTAGTAAGATACAACACTGGGAAAATGTTTTATGTGTATCTATGTGTGTGCAGGCATTGAGATGATTCAATAATTAAAACATTCAAGTTTTGTTCTTTATTTAAGTTGGCAAATTGTCAAGATGGGTGTCCTGATAGACAAATCCTGTGCTCACAAGAGACAGTGGGCTTCTTGTTCTCATGTAGGGGGCCCTGATTCCTATGCCACATTGCAGACATTTTCTGAAACTGAACAGAACTGCAAAACCAGCATGTGATATAACATGAGGACTTGCTTTTTAAGAGGAGAGCTTCTTTAGAGGGCCATTGTGGTTTCATGGTTGAAATATTGGACTGGTATTTGAGAGGCCCGAGTTCTATCCCTGTTAAGCCAGGAAATTCACAGAATGACTTTGGGCCATTCGCTCTGTCCCAGTCTGATCTACCTTACAAGTTTTACGTGAGGACGGGGAGCCACGTACATGAATGGAAAGAGAGAATGCAAAATTTAATAACTGTAATGAAAATGTCATTACCTGTCACCAGATCACATCTGACTGATGGCGATTTTCATGGGTGTCTCAAAGTATGTAAGAAGTTCAAGAAGTGGTTTGCCACTGTCATCTTGAAGAGAGTTTCCATGATGGAGAAGGGATTTGAACCCAGATCTCCTGAGTCTCACTATGAGATTCTTATCATCTACAGAACACTTGCTCTCATAAGAAGGCAATAAAGAAGTGTGATGTAATAGACATGGTGTGTGCTATGTGCTGTCAAATTGGAACTGACTTACAGTGACCCCAATAGGGCTTTTAAGGTAAACAAAATAATAAGTGGTTTTACCAGTGCTCTCTCCCTCCACCCCGCTGGTAAGTGAATTTCTATGGCTATGCATGAATTTGAACCTGGGTCTCCTGAATCTGAGTCTTTTGCTCTATCCATTATATCACACTGTGGGGTGAGGCCTGGGGGGGTGTGGCTTTCCAGTTTAAAGGAGCATGTCCCAGGACCGCGCACCATTAGAATTCTCTGATTCTATCTCTGGTCCTAATATGGTAAATAGGAAAGCCAATTAGATAAGGGTCAGATCATACTTCTTCACTATTAAAGAGCAGGCCGAGTAAGTGGGGCTCGTCAGCCATGGAAGGCAGCCCATCTAGGAGAAGGAAAACTCCAATTTCAAACCTCCACTGCCTTGTGGCTATATCCACTCATGGAAAAGGCTTCAGGAGTTAACCTAGAGGCAAAATCCAGAGCTGGAGTCCCGAAGGCAGTTCGTGTCGTTCTGCCAACTCCTGCAATGTTGCTGGAACCAGTTGTATTGGCTCTTGCCTTTCCATTGGACCATTTCAGCAACATGGAGAGGGGGGATCTGGTGCTTGGGTAACAGCCTATCCTCCATATTACTTTACCCAGGCTTCACGCTCTGGAGAGGACACTCCTCGATTCAGAGCATGTTACCATAGTCTCTCGAGACTGAAGGATGTTTATGGATATGGTGGGAGTAAAAATTTTCAACAGGCATGACAAACTCCTAGGAAGTTCCTGATATAAGTTTAGGATCTCTGGTATTGTGCATCGGAATATGCCCGGAATCATAAGTCAGATAACACAAGGAATTAGTCAGGAATTTCAGACTTTGAAGAGGTCACATGAAGATCAAAAGCAACAGAAACATCTTCTGGAACAAACACAAACCTTTTCAATTTTCCACTAAAATGGGAAAAGCAGGAAAATCCAGTAAGTGGTAAAAGAGAAAATGTACATTTTGGAGGAGAGAAAGAAAAAAAGGGTTTACTTAAAGAAACAAAAATATGTGAATTTTTGCTTTTGCCCACATTCAGATTATTAAACCTCAAATTCTTTCCGTCCCAAATAGGGAAAAATGTGAATTTTTTCAGAACTTCACTGAAACAAAATTCTCACCCCATCTACCCTGGCGAAGTCTAAGAATTTCAACTGGAAGGGTCAACTTGTTTGTAGGAGAAGTGTTAGTATGAAGACCCTCCTAGAAGGAATCAGCAGCTGGCTAACTTAGCTCAATCACAATTGAACAAATGGAAACTGAAAACATGGCTTTAGCGGGTAAGCATTCAAAGGTCTAGCTCAATGCACCTTTTAATTTTGGGTTCTCCTACATTTCACTTCTTTTAAAATCTCACCGTCTTTTCATCCCGGATATTTAAAAAAAAGTGAAATACATTGAAATATTAGAAAAGATGAACAGGAATTGAATCCTGGGCCATCCCTAAACAAATTGCTCTCCTTTTCCCTTCTAAGGGAACAGCGCCTCTGTGTGGAGAAAGCAGAAATTGTCTGGAGGAGAGGAGCAAAATTTGACCAGTCAAGCATCTGCTACCAGGGCAGAGTCCACCTCTCTATGTATGTGAGTCTGGTCTCAGATTCACAGCTCTATGGAAGCAGAGCCATTTTAATGCAATTATTGGCTGATCAAATGATTTAGCTCTCATGAAGACTGGCCAGGCTTTCATGCTGTCACATGTATTCAAATCAGCCATCACTTCCTGGCCATAATTTGTGCTTGTTATCCCTTGGCATCAGCCATGTCAATCAGTTCTAGCACTGATAGCCCAGTGCTGCCACAGCAGCAGCAGTGGCTGTGGCTGAGGCAGGATACAAAATGCTGACTGGAAAACTGGCAGGATGTTGAGGAAGGCAAGTCTGACTGAAGTGGCTGGGGTGTGGGAATGCATGTGAGCCAAAGAAGCAGAACCTCTCCCTGCTCCCAAGGTCCTATGGTTAGAAAGCCACTGAGCTGTTCTCATCTCGCTTCTCATCAGAACATCACAAAGGGTTAGGGAGCACAGACAGGTCCTTACAATTTAAACCTGTGATCCTCAGCCTTCAGCCCTTCAGACATTTTGGGCTTCAGCTCCCAGAACATCTGACCATTGGCCATCTCATTTGAGGTTTTTGGAAGCTGAGGTTCAAAGCATCTGGAAGGCTAGTGTTTGGAAACCACAGCTTTAAAATAGAAGAATTTTCAGGAGGCATTTCACCCAAGCCATGTTGGTCTTAAGTGCTAGGCCATGTTGTTGTTGCTGTTTTTGTTTTTGTTGTTGTTGTGTGCTGTCAAGTGACCTCTGACTCATGGTGACCCTATGAATTAGTAATCTTCGCAATGTCCTGTCCTCAGCCACCTGGCTCAGCTCTTGAAAACTCAAGCCCATAGGCTTTTTAAGGAAGTCAGTCCATCTCATATTTGGTCTCTCTCTTTTCCTGCTTCCTTCCACCTTTCCCAGCATTATTGTCTTTTCCAGAGGCCATGAGTAGGGATGAAAAATTCATCCATTTTGCTTTCTCCTGCATTTTTTTTTTGTTTAACCTCAAGTTCTTTCTACCCATGATTCATGAAGTTTAGTAGACTAATGAAAATCTGTACTGTTCATCCATCTCCTCTAGCCCAATTCAAGGAGGACAGCTATTGTTAGCAAAGACGGGACCATGTTGTACCTCCCTGATATATATGTGTGAGAAATGAGAGGTCTCTCGGGTGGGAAAAGAGAGGTGGTATCATTCGGCACTAACATGAATTTCTAGGGTTTCAAACCCAGGCTCATGTGAACTGAGTGATGAATGCATGAATCTCTCCATTTCAGTTTCTCCTGCAATTTAAGTCTGATCTCTGTTCTGTTTTCTAGGTGCTTTCCCTATAAATATAAAGACACTTGTTAATTTGGTAAGTTCTTGTCAAAAATGAAGTGAAACTAAATCTTCCCCCATCCTTAACCATGGGCTCAAGTGCATGTTCTGCAGTTCTGCCAGAGCACTGAAACAGTGGTGCCATACAACAGCAGGTATGGATTCAGCTTCATTAAATTCTCACCTATGAGCAGTGAGTTGTCTGCTCACAAACAGGCCTGTCCATGGTTGTGATTTCCAACGGCCATGGCTGCCCCCAACATGCGTGCAACTCTGTTACTTCCTTTTGCCCCTATACCTCCCCCAGACGGTGAGAAGCAGGGGGGAGGAGGAGAGGAGGAAGGAAAAGCACACTGCAGGCTGGGTTGCAGCAGCAGCGACCACAGACATCAAGAAGTGGGGAATGGCTAGAAGAGGAGGTAAGTGAACATATGGACTGCCGGCTGGCTTGCAGCAGCTGTGACCATGGACAACTAAAACTGTGGATATTGGCTCCAAGGATACAGGGGTCCTACTGTACTTTAAATGTAGATTGCTATTCTTAGAGTTGTTGATGTCATTTCCTTTTTTCTTCAAGGAGGAGACATCTCTAGATGTGAAAAAGAGCAGCCATGTACTTAAGTACAACTAGGGCATATTCTCCCACATGTATCTCTTTGGTAGACAGAAGCTTTCTTATTCTCTTCGAAAGGTGTGGATGTGATTCCTTTGCTCACATAATCATTCTGAGATTCAAAGGGCTGAATCCACAAATGAACATTGTTCCAGTATTGCTAACGCTTGATTTCCAACAAATATGCCCAACATTGTTTCATTTAGTGCCCAAAACTGCTCTTGCTTTCTATCTTTTTTAAAAAAGCAGGTTTCCATTGTTCAGAGTTATAAATATATGTAAGTAACATCTATTGAACTCTCACCCAACAGAGTGGTGAGTCACTAAAATTTCTTCAGGGTCAAACTTGAATGCCATTTTTTTCTTCCCCGGATTAGCAAATTCCAAAGAAATGATCCAACACAAGAAAATCACAGAATTTATGTTATAATGGAAAAATAGCACAAATACTGTGTGTAATTCATATAGGTTACAGAATTCCACTTGACTCAGCTCAGAATTTGGATTGCCTAACAGCAGCATTTTATTTGGGTGTTGGTGCTGTTTTAGCACAGAATGTGTGGATTTCTATGCTTCGCTGTGGCAGTGGAGGCAGAAAAGATGGAACAGACAATAGATTCTGACTCTCCATTAATTTCACTAAGAAAAGTTACTTTATGTTCACCTCTTCTGAAAGCATAATCTGTTATGGTTGTTGACAACACTCAATGATGAAAAAAGCACAGAATTTTGACCAAGTGCTGCTTGTGTGGTGACACACAGACAACCTGGCAGCATTCACCTCATAACCTAACACTAGCAGAGTTGTGCCATGGTCAGTTACAGGATTGTGTCTGGATAACATTATTCCACTCTCAGAACCAGTCAGCAGAATATACAGAGGGACATTAAGGTGGGAATGGAATAGCCACAGTTTTACTGGCTACAGCTGAGAAGCCTGCGTTCAGCAGAGGGTAATGAGTCCTGGCATCACTCAATGCTCATGCCAGCTGGTAAATCACTGCCCACAGTCCATTTAATGGGAAGACTTCCAAGAAAGGGGAAGACATAGAACTTACCTGGGCAGAGGCCACTGCATGGTCCCACTGTCTCCTAAGAATAAAGCAGATATAATCGCCCTGAGCTAAGTTTAAGCCTGAAGTCCAGGTAAGGAAACAGCTACATTGGCCCTCCATCTCCTAAAACTGATTCCAGCCAATAATATTTCTGTGACTTCCCTATCAAGCAGCACCAAAAACTGTCTTGTGAAATAAAAAGGAATGTGAATGAGGACGCTCCTGAAGACCAGCTGGGTTTCAACAGCAATGGGAATTTTTGCCTCCTCAGTCCAATCTGTGAGGAAATAGCTCTTCTCTGGTCTACCAAGGAAGCTCCACTCAAGACAAAATGGTACCTAATTGGATGGGTATTAATGTTGCTGGTGTCTGTGAAGGCTACATGGGCTCCCCAATTGGCTGCCATGATTTCTAGAAGCTGTCATGGATGCCCAACTGTGTTCCACATGCCCTCATTGCCAGCTACCGATGGGATAAATCCCTGCTCTTTGCTTCTGGCACTATGCAGTACTGCAGTGTCTTGAACTCCAGTGAGTAAGACAACTCAATATCCTGTCCTCATCAGCCAAAAGATATCAAGGCGTTATGGATGGCACTATAAATTTCTCCCAGTAAAATCAGCAGAGGATGTCGTGATACCCCCTTTAAGGAATTTCTCCTTTAAGGACCTGTTTTATCCTTCTGGGAAATCAGTACAGAGATAGGGAGAGAATGAAAACATAAGGCAGATAGAATCTGGAAGATCCTGTGTGGGAGACAGAAGGTGATCAGAAGATCCCTGAAATTAAATTAATGTTTAAGAAACATGCAACCTATAAATAAACCAATAACATTGTCAGTCAAGACTCTGAAGCCTCAGTAAAATAAATTACCACAGGTGTGAAAAGAAAAAGAAAAGAAAAGAAAGAAAGAAAGAAAGAAAGGAAAGGAAAGGAAAAAGAAAAAAGAAAAAAGAAAAAAGAAAAAAGAAAAGAAAAGTGTGCTATTTATATAGCACTCCATAGTGCTTAAAACACTCTCTGGATGGTTTACAATTTAATTATGCAGGACACATATGTTACATACAGCACTGATGTTACCTGTCTGTCATGGGTTTGGAGGGAAAGTTCCATCCTATGGGGAGTGGAAGGCGGGACATCAGGAGGAGGGGCTGTACTGTATATATGTGTGGAGCGTGTGTGGAGACGCTAGAGGAGAAGAAGCAGCAGCTGGGAAGAAGAAGCTGGTGTGGGAGTCTGTGTGTCAGACAGGGTACTACTGTGTGTCAGTCAGTACCAACCTGATAGGTTCAGGTGTCTGTAGGGTTAGCCAGAACTGATAGGTTCAGGGTCTGTGCTTCAAGTTAAGTGTTCTGTGTGAACCAAACTGTGTGCATGTATGAATGAGACTAAGCCACGTTACTATATCTTATTCAACTGATCATTTTATTTTCCCTGTGTGTTGTTTTAAATAAACCTTATTCTTTTATTTGTTGAAAATCCATCCCTGGTCTGTGTGACTTCTTATAGGGAATGGTTGGTGGCAGCTTAGTGTAACGTGTGGCATATCCCAGTAGGTCTGGGTTTGTCACATTGATTGGTGTCCAGCGTGTGGGATACGACTGGTCCAGTTGTCCAGCGGTCCAGCAAAGCCTTGGCAAGTGTGCCCAGAGCAAGGGGGGTCTAGTCAGGGACAATCTGAGAGCGCGTAGGTAATCTTCTAGGTGTGCCTCACGGGGAGGTGCACTAGTAGAAGAACGTGTAACCTCAGATTGGGGGCTAGATTAGGGAGCTCTGAGGCAGCCTGTTTTGGCGGGAAAAAGCTGAGGCAAAACTGTAAAGTAGAAGTGAGTTAGCCTGCCTGCTGAGAGGCCCAGCAGAGGGGGGTAGACTCTAGCTCGCAACTGTTGCAAGTTAGTGCTGAAGGACAGCAGCAATCTATAGAGAAAGCTGGTTCTGAGGCAAAAGAAAAAAAAAAGTGGTCGCTTTATTTTGAGGCTTGACTTTTGAAAGCAGCCTGTTCTGGGGGGGGGGGATTATGCCCTTGACTCGAAGCCAAATGGCAGAAATGGGTGAAGTGAAAGACCCCCAGGTAGACCAAGGTTCTGAGGATGAATTTGGCTCAGTGCAGGGTGACAGCACAGGAGAGCAGAACCCAGAACTCAGAAAATTGCTCCTAGCCCAACAGCATGAACTGAGGGTGAGGGAAATGGAGGAAAGATTAGAGAGAGAACGAATGGAGGAAAGGGAGAAACAAAGGCAATTTGAAATAGAGAAAATGGAAAGAGAAGAAAGAATAGAGAGAGAGAAAATGGAAAGAGAAGAAAGATTGCAGAGAGAGAAAATGGCGTTTGAATTAAGAAAATTGGAACTGATGAATCAGAACAATAATAACAATAGGGATTCTGAGGGAGGCCAATTGTCTAAAGCTGACCTGAAGAAATTCCCTGTGTACCACAAGGGAGATTGTCCTGAGGTGTTCTTTTCCTTAGTGGAAAGAGCGTTTGTGGACTTCTCAGTGAGGGAAACTGAGAAGATGACCATCATGCGATCTTTAATCAGTGGCAGCCTTGCGGAAGTTTATTCAGAGATGCCACAGGAACTGATGAAAGATTTTGCAGAGTTTAAAAAACTGGTGTTTGCCAGACATGGGATAAATGCGGAACAGCTGAGGCAAAGATTCAGGTCAATCACCAAGAAACCAGAGCAGACTTTTACCCAAGTGGGGGCCCAATTGGTGAGGCTGCTAGAGAAATGGCTATCTCAGGAGGGGACAGAGACCTTTCAGCAGCTCAAAGACTTGATAGCGCTGGAACAGTTCTATTCAGTCCTGCATGGGGAACTGAAATTCCAGGTGAGGGAAAGGAAACCAAAATCTGTGGCAGAAGCAGCCGAGATCGCAGATTTTATTTCCCAAATAAGAAAGCCCTTGGGTGAGGGGAAATCGATGGGGAAACCTAAAGAAACCTACAGCAAGTACTCTCAGGGACCAGGGAAAAGCCAGCAAGGGGGAGGGGCCCATGGTGAAGGGAAGCCCTCAGACATGAAACCAAGACCTCAGATTTTGGAGGGAAAACCAAAACAAGATGAGAAAGACTCAAAATATAGCAGAAAATGTTATTTCTGTCAGGGAAAGGGCCATCTAATCTCAGAGTGTGAGAAATTAAAGCAGCTAAAAGGCATTGTGCCTCAGGATTCGAGTGGAACCAAGCCAAAAGCTGTGTTCTGTGTCCAGAAAGAGCAAGGCTCATTGTCACTGAGGGAGCCTGTTGCCATGGCTACTCAATCTGGAACAAGTACATCTGCTGATCAGGCTGAGGAAAATGGTCCTCTTGTGGAGGTCAAGCGATGCTTGCTCGTGAGAACAGATTCTCAGTTGTTTGAAACAGCAGGGGTGGACGTAGGAATACTTGACCATCAGTATCGGGGGCTGCGGGACACTTGTTCCCAGGTGACCCTGTGCCATCCAGATATTATTCCTAGGGAATATATAATCCCAAATGAGAGCATGAAGGTGGCAGGGATTGAGGGGCAGGTGATCTCACTGCCAGTAGCGGAGGTACCTGTGAACTTTCAAGGCTGGAGGGGAGTTTGGCGGCTAGCGATTTCATCGACTCTGCCAGCAGCCGTGCTCGTGGGAAATGACCTGGCTGAACATGTGAAACGGGTGCTAGTGATTACACGTTCACAAGCCACCACGGGGACAGTTCAGGGGGGTGATGATGAGCCAGAGACGGAAGCAGAGGGGAGTTCAGAAGCTGTGGTGGAAACCTTAACCACAGACAGCCGATTTGGCCAAGAGCAAAAGGCAGACGCCACTCTCCAAAAGTGTTTTGAACAGGTGACTGACGCCCAGCTAACACCTGAAACCCCAGTGAGATTTCTAGAGAAAAAGGGGATTTTGTATAGAGAGACCCTGAGGAATATCTCAAAAGGGGGAGATGGGATCAGAAGTCAGCTAGTGGTACCTGAAAAGTATCGCCCCATGATCTTACAAAGGGGGCACTCTGACATGTTTGCTGCACACTTAGGGGTGAACAAAACACAGCAGAGAATCACACAGAATTTTTACTGGCCTGACATAGGGAAGCAGATCAGGGAGTTCTGTAAACAATGTGATGTGTGTCAAAGGCAGGGGAATAGCCGCGACAGGACCAAAGCAAAGTTGTGCCCTTTGCCTGTGATTGACACTCCGTTCAAATGCATAGGGGTGGATATTGTGGGACCTTTGCCCAAGGCCACAAAGAGGGGGAACAGGTTCATTCTCACCATTGTGGACCATGCCACGAGGTACCCTGAAGCCATTCCCTTGACTAACATTGAAACTAACACAGTGGCAGATGCCTTGGTGGGGTATATGTCCAGGATGGGATTTGCCTCAGAAATAATCACAGATTTGGGCGCATCGTTCACATCGAAGCTCATGAAACGGTTATGGCAAATCTGTGGAATTAAGCACAAGGAAACCACTGCCTATCACCCTGAAAGTAATGGGTTAACTGAGAAGTTCAATGGGACTCTAATGCGCATGATTAGGGCTTACTTGGCAGAGAATCCAAACAATTGGGACCAGAAGCTGCAATCCCTTTTGTTTGCTTATCGATCAGTGCCACAAGCCAGTACCGGGTTCAGTCCGTTTGAACTTTTATTTGGGAGAAGGGTGAAAGGGCCCCTTGATTTGATCAAACAAAATTGGGAGCAGATCACCCAGGATGACCCACAAGACGTTGTGACATATATAGACTCTTTAAGGAAGGACCTAAAGAGAAACCTAGAGCTAGCAACAGAGACCCTGCAAGCTCAAAAGGTCAGAAAGAAAGCTTGGGATGACCAGGAAGGCAGGGAGAGGCACTTTAATCCAGGGGGGGAGGTGCTTTGGCCTAGGCTCTGCAAAGAGAACAAACTGCAGCTGGGTAGCCCAGAAATAAAATACTTGGGTCACATAGTAGGGGGAGGAGTGATAAAACCCCTGGAGGCCAAAATAGAAGCTGTTCGTGATTGGCCCAGACCCAACACCAAGAGAAAAGTCAAATCATTCCTTGGGTTGGTGGGCTACTACAGAAAGTTCATCCCGAGGTTTAGCGAGATTGCGGCTCCGCTGACCGATCTGACGAGGAAGAAGGCTGATGACCGCATCCCGTGGACCAGCGACTGTGAGGAGGCGTTCCAGAGGTTGAAGCAGGCGCTAATCAACTATCCAGTGCTGCGTGCTCCAGACTTCGACCGGGAGTTCATCATCTACACCGATGCATCTAACAGCGGGGTAGGAGCAGTTCTTTGCCAGGAGGATGAGAATGGTGACCAGCATCCAGTGTCCTACCTGAGTAGGAAACTCCAGAAAGGTGAGAGACATTTGGCAACCGTGGAGAAGGAGTGTCTGGCCATAGTCTACGCGATCCAGAAGGCCAAGCCTTACATCTGGGGGAGACATTTTACTCTGTGCACTGACCATTCACAACTGCAATGGTTAAAGACAATGAAAACCCACAATAGCAAACTTATGAGGTGGGCTTTAAACTTACAAGACTATGACTTTGAAGTGAAGGTGGTCAGAGGGTCAGTGAACTGTGTTGCTGACGCCTTGTCAAGAAGACCTGAAGAATGAAGACGGCGAAAGAAACATGGACTATGTATATATATGGATGACAAAAAGTTAAATGTACCTGTTTTTTGAATTTGGTTTGTATGAATAAAGGTAAATTGATGTAATGTATATGGTAAATGTTTAAATGCCTAATTGATATGGTTAACTTAGAATGTAAGTATAAGTAAGTATGATATTGTATGTATAAATGTTTTTGTATGTTTTGGATTCAGGTTGTTTTTTGGTGAAAAGCACCTTAGCTTTCCCCCTACAAAACAACTTATAAAGAGGGGAGGTGTTACATACAGCACTGATGTTACCTGTCTGTCATGGGTTTGGAGGGAAAGTTCCATCCTATGGGGAGTGGAAGGCGGGACATCAGGAGGAGGGGCTGTACTGTATATATGTGTGGAGCGTGTGTGGAGACGCTAGAGGAGAAGAAGCAGCAGCTGGGAAGAAGAAGCTGGTGTGGGAGTCTGTGTGTCAGACAGGGTACTACTGTGTGTCAGTCAGTACCAACCTGATAGGTTCAGGTGTCTGTAGGGTTAGCCAGAACTGATAGGTTCAGGGTCTGTGCTTCAAGTTAAGTGTTCTGTGTGAACCAAACTGTGTGCATGTATGAATGAGACTAAGCCACGTTACTATATCTTATTCAACTGATCATTTTATTTTCCCTGTGTGTTGTTTTAAATAAACCTTATTCTTTTATTTGTTGAAAATCCATCCCTGGTCTGTGTGACTTCTTATAGGGAATGGTTGGTGGCAGCTTAGTGTAACGTGTGGCATATCCCAGTAGGTCTGGGTTTGTCACAACATACTGCTCAGTTTATTGACCTTGAAGGCTGGAAGGCTGAGTGAACCTCGAGCCAGCTACCTGGGATTGAACCTGGGTTGTAAGCAGAGTTTTGGCTGTAATACTACAGTTTAACCACAGCACCACAAGGGTCTAAAAAGTAAAAAGTATTAAACTTTACCTGGGATATGCCTTTATTTCTGACCCAAACTGACATTTTGGAATCTCATTATAAAATGTGTTGTTGTTTTTTTGCAACAAGAACAACAATCTAGAAAATTCAAAACAGATTATTTCAAAAGTGGGAAATTAAATGAATATTCATG
The DNA here is from genome assembly GCF_051106095.1 of Pogona vitticeps. Taxonomy (NCBI): domain Eukaryota; kingdom Metazoa; phylum Chordata; class Lepidosauria; order Squamata; family Agamidae; genus Pogona; species Pogona vitticeps. The sequence continues at coordinate 111,035,347 of NC_135785.1, forward strand.
GCATCGCCAGGGATTCATTTGCAGCTGACAGCATCTATTTTTCATATACTGTACCGTATTTCTAGGAAAAACTAAGTCCATTGATCCAAAATAAACACAAAAGTATCACAAAGGACAAGGATGAAGAATAAAACCTATTGTGTTTCATTCTGGGGAAGATTCTCATTTGTCTATAAAAGGGCTACCTGTAGTCATTGAAAAGACAAGTCTAAAATATCAGTCACTTGGCTTTAGAAGAGGGAAAATAATGAAGAAAGGCAGCAAGGCAGATGGGAAAATGCCAATAAGAAGATTTATATAACTCTAAGGTGATTAAGTTGCAATTATGAAAGCTGACTTGCAAATATTAGCATAAAGTGTCCTTCCCAAAGTACTTAAATGCCTAAATGTACAGTTCTGGGTCTCTTTATATATTCCACATCGATCACACTTTATACCTTCCTTGTACCTGAAATCCCAAATGTAAATCTTGATCTCACTACAGGTTTCTGAGGGCTGCCAATCTTCATCTACTTGCTCTGTGCCAGTGTTGAGCAGATTTCCTCTCCAGTCTCTTTTGGGAATTATCAGGAGTAATCGGATCAATTGCACACATGTCCTCTGGCTATTCAGAAAATAATTCTGGACTCAGAATTAGGGATGGTGCCCTTGTTGTACAGAAGGCCTTGGAGACTGGATCTCTTTATGACCCAGATTGCTTCCTCTCCCCACTTCCCCATTTTTTCCGTTATTTCTGTGCACATGAATAACTCATGTTGTCCTGGCCATAGCTCAGATCTTTGGTTTGATACCCTGGTTTGAAGGAAATCCTTATATCACAGTTTCCCAGGTCATATATGTGGTTTAAGAAGCCATGGCTTAAGGAAAGCTTTGCTGAAGCCAGGAAGGCAAGAAGAGGGAAGGGGCAAGGAAGGGGCATACAGACAGGTTTCTTGTACTGTACTAGGATCATTACAGCTGAACCAAGATTAGAAACTGCCCAAACTGCTTGTCTGTCGTGTGTAATAGGTGTCCTACTACCATTTCTGATATCACTGCAATCAATACAATGGACATCCATTGCTTGCTTAATAGGACATATTTCCTTGTAGCTCTGCACGGGCAACTTTGTTCCTCTTCTGCCTGTGCTCATTTGTAACATTTGTACAATGATTGTTCTCAATACAGTTATTTGACAGTAAAGGTGTAACTACACAGTGAGAAAAATATAAATGCACTCGCTATGAAGTTTCACTGGGGATTTCAGATTTCCCAGAACTGTTCGTATTAACTGGCCACACAGGCAGAGAGGAGGAAAGCCTTGTTTGCAGATCTATTGAAAATCCAAAAGCGGTGTAGTTTACCTAATAAGCTGTAAACAAGGGTTTCCTCCTCCTGTTCTATTTTCTAGGGGTCTGTCTAGGTGCACCAGTGCAACACCAGTGGCACCAAAATAGTTTCTAAAAAAAAGAAAAGTCTTGCCAATGGAGACAAGCTTTGGTTGGTGTTCCTATGACTGTGTGTGTGCTGGTGTGGTGGCTTTTCTGCATTGATTCACGTGATTACACTTTCTGAACTAATGTGAGTGGATCTGTTTGTTTAAAAGTAGAAGCACCAGTGGCAGAAGCAAAAATTATGGTTTCGGAGGAGTCAGTCCAGGCTGATTTGCATTTCCTTTGCATCATGTGATCAACAGGAAAAAAAATGCAAATAATTCCATCCCAATCCCAGACCATTTCCCACTTTTATTTTTACCAGTTTGGTCTCACCCTTAGTATGTTTGTTTAATGTCTGTCACATTTACATCTTGGTTTTTCTCCAAAGCAGTGTACATTACTCTCTTTCACTCTGTTTTATCCTGACAAAAGCTCTGGGTGATCAGTCTGAGAGAAAGTGATGGGTCCAATATCACCCAGTTTGAGTCAGTGGAAACTTGGACCTGGATTCCCCAACTCCCAGTCCAACACTTGAACCCCAACTTTATTGTAGTTCTCAGGTTTTATTGAAACCTCCCAGAATGCATGAATGCACCTGGCTTAGCTCCATTCCACCACCTGGATTCCTTTTGAATGGGTCAGGATCCTCTCTTTCCATGGAGGATCTATTGTATAGGCAAACTGGCATGTGCTAGGGGACTCTTGAAAGGTCATATCCTCATGTGCATAAAATAAGCAGATGTGGTGATGATGGGACTGCTTGGCATAATAACAATGGCAGAGCTAGTCTGCACTGCTCCATGATGCACAGATTTACTGTGTTCATAGAGTGTATGGAGATGGTTGTCTGAACCACATATAAACACCTCAGTAACCTTCTTGGACATATAGTTCATATCAACTTATCAAAAGGATTTCAATTCTAATAAATCAGTTGCATTGCCCCCTGTATGCTACAGTTCATCACTTGAGAACCAAAGCAACACACTATCTATTAGGGAAAATTAATCCATTTGCGCTTACTGTTGATACATTAATGCTCTCAAATCCCAGTGCTCTATTGATCTGCATGCTTAATTATCCTTTGTAAACACAGCATCCAGAACAGAATTTTGAGTAAAGGATTATTGGAAAAGGAGATATACAAGAAACGTTTGTTTGTAAATTCCGAAGTCCAAAGCTCAAGGGTGGTCCTTTACAGTCATGCCGTGCATAGGAAGGACCTCGTCCCTAAATTTCAGGTCAAAACAACCTGTTACTTATCATGCTGAAGGCAGCCCAGGAACAATGAATTGTAGCAGACTCTTTGATATTCTTGTTTGTGTGTTACCAGGCAGCAAAAAAAGAAAAGAAAAAGAAACCCCCAGAGTGTTCAGCTTGCCCTAAAAAGCTGCTAGTCCCTGTACAAAACAGCTAGCATTTAGCTTGCAGAACTCAACTCACACAGGCTTATTCTGTATTAAGATAGGCCTTAATTGTTGGTTTCATTCTGTCATGTTTAACTTAAAGGGGACTAATATTTGTAGAAACAATCACAAAGAAAATGTAATCTAAAACGTTTTTAGAAGTTCTTATTTTGTGATCCATTTACATTGATATTTAATTTAATGTAGCTTGAAGATTAATACCATATCGTTGTTGTTTTTCTTTTTGTTTTATTAAGCAACGATGCTGGAACGGAACATTTCTCTTATGGCACTTTAGAAAACAGAGCCAAGGAAGAAAATGTACTTGTACTGAAATCCTAGACCACCATCCTTTTGTCCTCTTCACTGCTGTCTTTCCAAAAGCAAAACAAAAACACACAGAGAGAGAGAGGGAGAGGGAGAGAGCGCCATGGGGTACTGACGGGGCTCTGATTAAATATTCTGTGCCGTAATTTATGCAAAAGCAAATCCCAAAAGGAATCAGGAGCGCTGAAAAATCTGTTGTGAAATAATTATCCTGAATGACATTGTCGGAATGGTCCACAAGGATGTTGTCAATAATACATCACACAAAATCGGTTGGAAATAAACCTTGAAAATTACACAATATTCCTGGAACCTTGAAAGAACTATCAGTAAACAAATTTAATCAGTTTGATGTTATGCATCCTACTCAACCCCTTATTATCTGATCATCTCAGTTTTAGAATGCTGTGGGGAGTTGAATGACAATGAGCAGAAAGACAGATTGCAGGAGCTTGTGCGCCAGTTAGTCAGCTACCTGATCACCATTAATTTTTCTGACTTGCTTATAATTTGTATTCCTACCCAGTGGTCTGACTGTCTTTGGTGACACGCACTGATGAAGACCTAGTTGTTTGTCTTACTGCAGTCACTGCCCTGACAGAGAGGGTAACTTGTGAGGAAAGATGGGAATTTGTTCCACATGCCGCCTATAACTTTGCCAACTAAAGAGGACAACTGATTTTTGCCTCTTCAATATCAGCAGTTTCCACTTTTAACATGATGTTTCCCTTGGATGTTGAGAGAGAGAAACTGAATGTTTTATTAAGGTTACAGTGGACCCTCTACATATGGAATTAATCCGTATTGGAATGGTGGCTGCAGGTCGAAAAGTCTGTAGGTTGAGGCTCCATTGACCTAAAATACTGTACATTGAAAACCGATTAATCTGCAACCAGCCATTTTTGTTCTGTTTTTGTTCCATTTTGTTTTGTTTTTTCTGGTCTGTAGGTTGATTCTCCGGCTTCAAGTTGAACCTAAATTTTGCAGCCAGAGAAGTCTGTAAGTCGAGCCGTCTGTAAGTCGAGCCGTCTGTAAGTCAAGGGTCCACTGTATTTATTAACGTTATTTTGCCTCGATGTGAAATGTAGGGTTGGGTCATGACCATGCCTTTAGCCACTAAACTCAGCATGCACATATTCATAAGTACAGTAAGAGCAGATTTGTGGCTTGGGGGTTAAACTGCAGTGCTGCAGTCAAAGCTCTGCTCATGACCTGAGTTTGATCTCAATGGACTCAGGTAGCCATTGAGCCTTCCATGCTTCTAAGGTTGGTAAATTTACCCAGCTTGTGGGAGAGGGGCAATGTGTATAACTGAAATTATAAACCACCCAGAGAATGCTTTAAGCACTATGGGGCAGTATATAAGCTACACACTTCACTTCATAAGTGCTTTTAATTTTTTTTTTTTAATTCATGGGTCTGCTCTAATTCGGGCTAACAATTGGATTTAGTGCTATAATTTCAGAAACCATTTTCAAAGAAGGAAGCCAAATGCAAAATAAGTCATGTCCCCTTCATGTTCTCCTCTACAGCAGAGAACTCTTTGAGATCTTCACCAAATCATAAATCTCAGGTTTCTATAAGTTGGAGCCATGGCAGTATCAAATGGCTGTCACAGTGGAGTGTATGTACATTCTGAGATTCAGGGTTCAACCGAAGTAGCTAAAGAGTAATACCAGGAAGGTAAGGATAGAGAGGCTTGTCGAGTACAGGCAGAGCCCAATGCCTGTAGAGTGGCCCCTAATGGAGATTGGAGCAACGGAGTAAGCCAGTTTCCAAGCCCCATTGGTGCTTAGAGACACTCATTACCATGTTGTTCATGCTTGTTATCTAGAGTCTGAGATTAATTTAGCCACCTAGCATTGTCATTGTTTAAAGAACAAAGCTTCCTGGGAGGGAACTGAATATCAACAGAGGTTTTAGAGGTCATTGCCATGCATGAAATGCCACACTATCAACAACTTTTTGCCCAGGAAACAAACAGTTTCTTTGTTTTGAGACCATGTATAAAGGTGTGAATATTTGGCATGTTGTCCCACTCCTACGTTTGAGGAACATAACCTGTCCGTGAAAAATGACATTAAAATGCAATAGCTAGTCTTTAAGGTCACAACATTTTTGTCTTCTTTATTATTATTTTTTTCTAATAGTTGAGTCTCCTCACCAATCTCCTCAACTATTAATATCAGTTTTAAGACTTGTCTTATGTGCCTCAATGCCCGATGAAATACACTTAGCAGGGACCAGGAACAGGGCCTTTTCAATGGCATCTAAACCTCAGAAATCCCTTCTGACAAAAGTCTGCCTCCGTTCGTTTCTGTGACCTGACCCGACCCGCACTAGTCACTTTTAAAATAACTTTCCAGTAATGTGTTTGATACCAGCCATAAACCACACCAGATCTGGTGGCTAAAGAATGAAAATGATATATTTTTATTACATAGTAACTTGGGAACAGATCTAAGCTTCAGTTCTTCATCAGTTACAAGAACCTTTTTTCTTCAGTTACACACACCTTCTCCTCACCCTCCAGCTCCCTCCTCCTTCAGGTTCCAGGATAGGCTGGCCACATGCACCAGCCAGCCAATCATTTTGCTTCCTTATTAACAAACAGATTGTTCAGAGTTCCAGTCACTGTCTCTTAATAGACTTTCTTGAGCCTTCCTCCTTGGGAAGGCTGCTGGGTTGTCAAGAATAGGCTGTCTACTTCTGTAAGGAATTGCAGTGTCAGTTTCAACTGCCCCAGGATTTTTACCAATTTGTTATGTCTGCTATAGTCTTTACATCTTGCTGTGATTTAGTGTTATAGTATATAGTAGGACATTTTGATTATTAATTTATGGTTTATATTTGTTTTCAGCTACCCTAGTTCTTTGGAGGAAAAGGGGGATTGAAATATTTTCAAATAAATAAATACATTGCCATTTCTGTATCTACTTATAATTCTGTTGTATCCCACAAAGGTAATTTAAGTGTAATTCTAGGGGGTTACTTTTTGACACTTCATAATGAGCAGAAATATAGACACTGTGAGGAATAAGCACATATATGTACAAGAGTGAGGCCATAGATGACTATTTTTCTCTCGTCCCTAAATCACATTACTGATGGATGGCACTGAAGTCCAAACCCACAGCTGTCTACTGAGATGTGGGCCTCACTGAATTCAGAGAAAAGTATATTTAGGAATATCATGTGAATGCATCCTTGAATTCAGTTCCATTCCCATTGATAAGCACAGCTTCATCTTCCACTAGGGGCATGATTGGTGAAAAAATGTGTATTTCTTTAATTTTCGATTCTTTCAGGGTGTGTCTCTTTCATTTTCATATTTGTCGCATCCCAGGTTGCCTGGCTGGAGTAAAAATCATCCAAAGAAATGGGGGAAAGTCCCTTAATGATCAAGGGGGGAAGGCAAAAAAGAAAGGATCTAAAATGGAGGCATAGCAAGCAGGCAGCAATCCAAGAGGAAGGGCACTAGGAGCTCAGTACACAGTAGTCTCACAAGGAACAACAGAAGCAAAGAGCACTCTTTGCTGGGTTCCAGGCTCATATTCTGATTGGCTGCTGATGGCCATGCAATGCTACTGGATGAAAAAATTCTTAGGTGATTTGACAGAGTGAAAAAGCATCGAACATTTACATGAAAGAGGGAACATGAAAGAAACACAAAACTTTCATATGCTTCTCTTTCATAAACATGAATTATTCATATTTAAGGGGCTGTCTTACAGCAATTGCTGAAAGATCATGAAATACAGCCTCTTTTATGTTTGGGGGTCTTTCATTTAGACACAAACAGCCCATCCCTATTTTTCACATGTTGTAAAGCATGCAATATCCTTCTATAATCTCCTGCTTTATATGCTGGAGTTTATATGTTTTGCCATTATTTCCTGGAATAACACATGGTTCTGTGGCTAAAAGAGGTCCACAAAAGGGAGGCAGTATTGAATAAAGGACACACATTACAAGGACCGGAGATGTCGGGGTTAATGCTTGTGTCATCCAGATAATGGAGGCAACTTGATGAGCTCTGCCCTTTGTGTAGTGCTGTGTCCCGATCACAGAGAACATGACATACAATGGCAGTAAAGCAAGATAATAACCCAGGAATCCCTTTTCTAGCCTGTGGCCACTTATGGATTTAAGAAGGAAGGGATGACAACAGGATCAACATCCTTGTTCCTCAAGAAAAGGATAAGATCCTTGTTTATATTAAAACTGAGGGATATTGAATAAATGTAGCAGCGGTGTTGTGGTGGCTTTTATTACTTTCATGGGTTTTTCTCACACACATACCCATGCAAACGGATTTCACAAGTCCAGAGGTGAGATCAAGAGACTTTAGTACAGCGGTTTCCTACCGTAGATCCCCAGATGTTCTAGGACTGTAATTTCTAGAGATCCTAGCCAGCACAGCTAATGGTGAAGGTTTCTTGGAGCTTTCGTCCAAGAACACCTGGGAATGCAAGGTTGAAAACTACTACTCTAGTAAAATGAAAAGGTTATGACCAGCTCTGATATGCATCTGGAATGAACACTGTGCTTTAAGTGTCATCAAGATGGAAGAGTTGTGCTGGGTAGATGAAAGCAGGAACTGGGGTCTTAAGGGTGCAGGCTCTGCAGAGGACAGACATGAACTGAGAACTCTCTGGGCTTTTACTTATTTCTCCTGTAGATTAGGGACTATTAATCAGAGAAGAGGGCAAAGCACGGCCCTCCAAATGTTGGACAGCAGCTCCCTGATTCCTTACCACTGATTAAGCTGATAGGAGGGGTGTAATACAACAACATCTGGAAGGCCACATTTTACTGACCTTTGATTTAGTCCAAACTGTGATTACACCATGGAACTCATCTCGAGCAGGAAACCTTGGGCATAGCTTCTTTAGGCACATAATATGACCGCCCACAGCACTTTATTATGCCAATTACTACAAGTTGCACTCACCAGTATTTAACCAAAGGGGCAAGAAAAAGGATAAAGGGAGGAACACGTGGACTTCCAGCTCTTATTAGAATGGATCTCCCATCAATTCTAGCCAACATAGAAAAGTGTGAAGGATAATGTGATCTGTATTCCAACAATAGGATTGCTACACATTCCCATTCTTGGAAGAGAGTCAATAATTGCGAGGAGATACAGAAATATTCTTGTTGATGATGATAATGTTGTTAAAATATTTTTACCCTGCTTTTCTCCTCAAGAAGGATCCAAGGCAGCTTACATTATTGAAAGACAACATTTAAAGCTACAAGCAATTATACAGATACTAAACAGGATCAAGCAAGCACCACACAAAAAGATGGTGAACAAAAGGGGGAAATTGTTTGTAGGGAGCAAGTGTATTTTAAAATGGCTTCAGGCCATGCCATTGGACACCCTGCTAGATGACCTATTGAGGGAGGCTGACAGGGGCAACATGTCCTTGTTGGTTCTCCTTGACATCTCAGCCGTCTTTGATACTGTTGACCATGATGTCCTCCTGGGGAGGCTCTCTGAGTTGGGGATCAGTGGTCTGGCTCTTACCTGGTTCCAGTCCTTCTTGGAGGACCATCCTCAGAGAGTCCAGCTTGGGGAGAATGGCTCCTCAATTGTGGGGTCCCGCATGGCTCGATCATCTCTCCAGTGCTGTTTAATATCTACATGAGGCAACTGGGTGTTGTTATCTGGAGGTGTGGTGTCTTGTGTCATCAGTATACTGATGACATTCAGCTCTACATCTCCTTTTGTCCATTAGAAATGCATCTGTTATGTCCCTTGAGCACTGCCTGGGGACTGTTCTTCAGTGGATGCAGGAGAATGGACTGAGGCTCAACCCGGACAAGACAGAGGTCTTGAGGGTAAGCGCCCCTGTCATCAGTGGTTTGGGAAGCTCCCTCTCGTTTGGGAGAGCAAGTCTCACCACAAAGAGTGTGATCTGCAAACTGGGGGTCCATCTTGACCCGGTGCTTGCCATGGAATCCCAGGTAATGTCTGTGGTCTGCACCACCCATTTACAACTTTGGCAGATTGCCCAGCTGTGTTTCTATCTTGATGCTGGGGCGCTCACCACACTTGTCTACATGCTCATAGTCTTGAGATTAGACTACTGCAATGCACTCTACATGATGTTTCCGTTGAGACTGATGTGGAAACTTCAAATGGTCCAGAACATGGCAGCCAGATTACTAACTGGGGTGAAAAAATATCATCATATTTCCCCTACTCTGGCCACCTTACACTCGTTATCCATTAGATTCTGCATTGATTACAAGGTTCTTCTGATTACATATAAAGCCCTAAACAGTTTAGGACCTCAATACCTGTCAGAGTGCCTTATTCCACCTATTTCTACCAGTGTCACTCGTTCTAGCCAGACTGGACAGCTGAGGGGCTTAACTCAGAGAGAGGCCCAGAAGGGAAAGAAAAAAAAACAGAAACCAGACCTTCTCAGCAGTGGCCCCTTGCCTTTGGAACATCCTCCCCTCTGAGATCCGCCTGGCTCCCTCGCTGGGAGTTTTTAAGAGTAAACTGAAGACCTGGCTCTTCGGGCAAGCCTTCCCTCCTGCCACTACTTAATTTTTCCTCTGGTTTTTGGCTTGTTTTAGTCTTTGTATTGATGGTTTTATTTTTATTTTTATTTATTTTTTGCTTTTTTTACTGTAAACTGCCGAGTATATTCATCTAGATAGGTGGTATAAAAGCCAAATAAATAAATAAACACGTATCTTTGTTTATGTTTGTTGTGGTTCTTGAATGAACGTGTGCCACCTTACAATTGGTGCAGATGGATGGGAAGTTTCAGCCTTTCCTCATAATTTCCCCCTTTCATTTATTTCCTATACAGAAGAAGAGGGGGGGAGAGAAGTCATATAACAGGATGGAAAGCTCCATTTTTATCACTATTATATTGAGTGCTTTTCTCTTTCTTAAAGAAAAGGGCACAGAGGAACCCTGCTTTAAAAAAAAAAAACAAGAAAAAAATGAGTGGGAAAGAATAGCTCCCCCTAACTGCTTGTGTTGGTCCCAATCCAAATAAAGGCTACACACTGAGTAAGAAAAAAAGAAACAATGTTGCATGCTGCAACTGAAATTTAATTATTAAATCCCAGTGTCAATGAAACTTTATATCAATTCCATAAGTACCACTGATACAATGGGTCCACTCTCTTTGGTTATATCAAATCCAATCTGAACTCCCACTAAAAGATAAAATGACTAAAGTAAAACTATCATATTCTGGCTACATCATGAGAAGATGAAACACACTGAGGGAAGGGGAGATAGTAATGCTAGGAGAAGTTAAAGGCAATTGGAGAAGAGGACAACTGAATAGGAGATGGATTTACTCAATTAAAAAGCCAGTGTTGCATAGTCTGATCAGAATAGGGACTTTGGGAGATCATTAATTCATTGGGTCACCATAGGTTGGGAGCAAGCTGACAGCATGTAACAACTCTAACCAGAACTAACAATTTTATTTTTATTTATGTATTGGACATATTTCAGTCCCCGTTGCAGGGAAGGAAGGAAGGAGTGGGAGGGGAGAGGGGGGCTGAGTGACTGCATTGCACCGTCCCCATCAATAGATGGACCCCCTCCCAGCCCCATAAAGCCACCGGAGTCGAAGCTGGCAGCCTCTGCTGTCTGAGATTGCAGCTGCCGGTAAGCGTGCTTGGAGCGGGGCTGTGGAGGACGGCTAGGGCTGCCCCCCCATGCGGCCCAAACCAAATTTATGTGCGACCCAAACCAAATTTTCATCTTCTAATGTGGCCCAGGGGAAGGCAAAAGGTTGGACACCCCTGATCTAAGTTGTCAGCTCAGAATCATCCATGTTTCTTAATCAATACACAAAAAGCTACAGTCTTGCAAAGCTTCTTGAAGAGCTGGAAAACTGGCCACTGAAGCTGATCTTCCCCTGCTCTGTAACAGTGCACCAAATTGCCACTTGTCCCAACAAGAGGCAACCGGACCATAAGAAAAGGGACAAAGGAAGAGAAGCTATCAAGTACAGGTCCACCAGTTGTTTGTCAGGGATGTCTAGATTTCCTGCCGTGAGCAGGAGACAGGACTTGGAGGGCTTACAAACCTCCTCCAACTCAGTGGTTCTAGACTTTGGGCCAGAGAGTTGGAGGAAGAAACATTTAATGGGAGGAGTGACACCACACAGGTGTTCTGAGAAAGATGGCAAGCATGAGGAAAGGAGCAGAGTTGTCTTAAAGAGCAGGAGACCTTCAGACAGAAGAGAGGAATATCAGAGGTGATACATCAGCCAGTCGGGTGTTTATTGCTTTGGGCAATGGTTTTTTTGCAGTGCAAGCAAACACAAAATGGTTTGCTCTGGCCTTTTCTATCATTCCCTGAGAAGTGTGACAAGTACTTGGTCCGAGAGCTGTTTTGTTGTTGAGTAGTTTGCCAACCTATTCATCGAGGGTGTTGATTAGGCAGTCCTGAGCCATAATGAATTCCCGTTGCTGGGAAAGCATCCCACGGGGCGTCCGACATTTCTCTTCGCCCTGAGATGCTGGCGAACAGCGACTGGATAAACACTGCATAGGCTGGCCTGTGTCTTGTAATCATCATTGCATCACTCTAAGAACTTTTTTTTAGCTTTCCACTCTCACCTAATCTCGCACTCGCAGCAGGGACGAAAGGGCAAACTGGTTTCTTCCAGACAAACAGTTGCTGATTGGGTTCTTCCCCCCCCCCGCACCCTCTTCTTTTTCCCAGAGTTCACGCCAAGCCTTTGCCAGTAGCACCCGCCGTAGCCGTTCGAGCTCGCTGGCCCAGTGGGACTAATTACTGCATTTACAGTAAAACATGCAAGGAAATGTATCTCCCCATCTCTGTATAGCCAAGATTACTGGAGGATAACCTACTACATTACACAGATTAATACTCCAGTGAGTAAATTAATCCTCAGAATTTCACTCACTCCTTGTGGCTTATAAATTTTAATTGGCTCTAAACTGCCACATGAATTTATGTGAATGTCTATTGATGCAGTGGAAGAGATCAGAAATTACTCTATCAACATGCGAACCTCCAGGATGAGATAACAGACTATTCTGAGACCAATTTACAAACATATATTAAATGTTCATAAGGTGGGGATTCAAAATTTGTAGGATTTACAATGTTTACAGTTACAAGCATCTCAGGCCAGTATCCTGTTGACCTTCCACCAAGTGCAACATCAAGGCAGTGTAGTAAACAAGGATCATGCTGCTTGCCCAAGCACAACCACTGCACAAGCCATGATCTCTAGAAAGAAAATGTACCCTTTTCTTGCGTAACAACAACATTTGTACAAGGAGCATGATCCTGTGTTGCTGTAATGGTGGGATTTTCTGTTGTTCAGAAGCTCAGATCAGACACCGGCCTCAGAATTAAGAGAAAGAAAACAAAAGAACAACCAGAAAGAGAGAGAAGAAACATGTTCAATTGCCACACTCACATTGATTCATGTTATTTATATATAACAATTCAATGGAGGTTTGTCAACAGATACTACGACATCATACCAACATTTTCAGAGGCTACATACGGGTACATAAGGATTGGCTGATCCCTGTCAGCTGCACTCACTTAGCCCTGTTATCTTACCTATTTCAATATATTCCTCTAAAAAAATACCGGCTTTCCTATTTTGCTAAATAAGAAGGGAGACATTTGCTCTGCAACCATTTTGATTTTCAGGGATTGAATCCACAAGTTCCCTAAGAGCAGAGGAAGTAAATTTTTAATTTCCTTATTTAATTTCCAAATTTCCCCATATCATTAAGTGGTGAAAATGTTTAATCAACTAATGATATGGGGGTATTGAAACCAGCTGGGAAATTGAAGCTTTCTTTGATTCAATCCCAGATGAAATGCCCATCTGATTGCACCCTTACTTATTTATGAGATTCATGTACCATCTTTTGCAGTGCAAGCAAGCTCTCCTAGTGCAACATGCGGTAATGTTGCATATAACAATATAAATTGTATTAAAATTACAGTATATTAAAACTCCACCAAAATCAGAAAATATCAGAACTCTTAATAACAGTGCACACACCATTAAAAATAGACTGAAACAAAAATATATTCAATGTCCACTTAAAGCATGAAGAGTTAACAATTCAACTTCAAACATGTCATATGTCTTTTCGTATAAAATAAAGGGCTTTTTGATTTTTTAAGGTGTATTTATTTATTTATTTATTTATTTATTTATTTATTTATTTATTTATTTATTTATTTATACCCCGCCCATCTGGCCTAAAAGGCCACTCTTATCAACTTTTAACTGTTTCTGCCATTATTGTTGGAAGGATTTTATTATTTCTTTTTTATTATTATTGCAGATACAAACATGGAGAGATCTGCTCAACATCACACCTGCCTATGGGATTGAATACCTATTGGTTAAAGGAAACGAACAACTTTCTACATTTTCACAGATCAGTCTTTGGAGAGCAGAAAATGGAGGAGAGATGAAAGATGGCTAACAGAAGAAGCAACAGAAAGAAAAGGACAATCTCAAAGACTGTGAGGCATGGAAAAACCTTCTAGGTTTAGCAGCAGATATAAAACATGCCTCCCACAGACACCCAGTGTTAAAGGAGAATTTTGCCAGATAATATTTTTTTCCAAAAGCCCTTCTCAAGTTTGTTTCCTGTTGTTATCTTTACAGTAGGACAGTAGATCATCTGAATGACTCCTTTCTTTGCCAGGTCAAAAATAACGTGACCTGACAAAGGGCCCACCCACATCTTGCCCATGTCTTATGACTTTTTCACTCTTGATGACCTTTGCTCAAAGAGAGTCATTATGCATTCATTGCCTTTGTCTACTAGGTTCAAAACTTGTAAAGCTGTCACTGTGGGGATGCTGAAAAAACAGGGTTCCTGAGGCTCCATAGTGAGCAGTATCTTCTCATCAGACTGTCCTCCTGCACATGGAGACAGCAACGGGAAGGGGCTGAGGCTAGGACCTCCAGTTAAACCATACCAATCAAATATAACTGCTGGATAGCTTGCTTGTTCAGGTGTCTGGATGTGGAGCCATAGGTTGGGAGTTTGATTCTCCACTGTGCCTCCCTGACAGGGATTTGATGATCCATATATGATCCCTTCCAGCTCTGCTGTTTTAAGATTATTGTGGGGAACATGGATTGCTCTGCTGCAAGCCCTTTGTTTGTTTGTTTGTTTGTTTGTTTGTTTGTTTGTTTGTTTGTTTGTTTGTTTGTTTGTTTGTTTTATTAGACTTATATATCGTCCATCTAGAACATGTCTAGTCTGGGCGGTTTACACAAAAAATAAACTATGGAAATATAAATGTATTAAAAATACAATCCAAATTAAATTTGTCATGTTCCCACCTGCCCCTTGGTTGTTTCACCAATCAAAGGGCACAAGCTACATGTTTTATCGAGGCCACCAGTTGATTACATCAACATTATGTATTATTAATAACAGAGGTCCAGGCCATGTGTCATTTTAAATAGAACCAAACAGAAGTTGTTTATTGTTACAGGTGATGAAGGTACAACCAATGTCTTTAACTGTTAACATCTCACTTCATCCACCCTCAACCACCAACCCACTCTGTATCCACCCTAAACTCCAAACCACCAATCCTCAAATCCAAGAACTTTCAATCCCCAAACTCCCAACCTCCAACTTTCTCATCTCTCAATCTACCAATCTCTCAAAATCCCTCCTCCTGCTGCAGAGACTCTTATATCTTGTGACTCCGCCTCTCCACTCTCATTGGTCCATGCATATAATACATTAATACTCATGACCTGGGTGAGCGCGACATTCCTCCATCTCCCGATCTCCCAGTCTTTAATGATAAAGTCAATATTCCCCAGTGGCCAAAACCATCTTGCCAAGTTACGCTGGCATAAAATAAACGGCATAACATTTGGAAATGAACTGCTTTAAGAAATCACCATAAACGTTATCTGTTGATTGCTGAGTTGTGTGGTAACATAGAAATGAGGATGTCTGGACTATGGTTTTCTTAATTGGGGACAATTTGCCTCCAAAGGCTGTCATTGGCACAGTTATGTGAAAAGATTTTGGCCACTCTCTATTTTTTTTTCATTGGTTTTATTCCTGCCATACAGTTACATTGAATTATGGAGCCTTTGCGCTGGAAGGTATGAAATACCTAACATGCTTAGTTAAATAAATAACAGGAAAATACTGTCTCAACTTTTTGCCTGACTTGCATACTTCCCAAAAAGCATCTGTCTGGCTTTTGTCAGAAACAGAACACTGGCTACACAGAACTTTACTTTGCTTCAGGAAGGTAAGTTTTACATCTTTATGATCAGGTAGGCCATGACAGGTAGAGATTTTTAACATGGTTCAGTTAGAGCTTGGGCCATTATTTTTGGACAGTAATTCTTAATGCTCCTCATTACTTTGTACCAGCCCAGTGATCATTATGGTTGCTTCACCCATAAAGCATTTTTCCATTGTACATTGTTGAGTGCATTGCATTGCCCTTAAGCACAGGTCAGAAAAATATGAGCAAATACTTTCCAGTTCCCTCTTGTTCCAGTTTTGTATCGTAAAAATATTTTAGGTAAAACAAAGCAGTTTTGCACCTGCCAGATTAGATTGACTAAAGACCATGAAACTTGAAAAATCCCTTTCTGAATATTGCATAAACTGTCCTTTAGTAATAACTTTTAAAGTAACTGGAACAGTTATATTTTCATAAAAGTAATTTTGTGGGTACTTGTTGTGTTATTTGGAAATATATCTTAGTTACAGTTCATTATATTTAAAATTAGCTATTTATAATTAATTATTTTGAAACTTACTACTTCACTGCTTTGTCTTGCGTTAATACAAACAGATGACCAGTCAGATCAAGGCCTTTACTATCGGGTCCCGTTTTTCCACCTGGTACCCCCAACTTCAGTTGAATCATGCAAAACCAAGTTACTTCAAGTCACTGACTTTTCCTCAGATCCACAGAGCATTCACAGATTTGGGCAGATGACCACAGCATATCTTGAAGGGAGGTATAAGGGAATTCCAGCAGAGGAGTGGAAATGTGTCTATGGCTGCAATCAGTTTGAGGACCTAACACTACTTATTACTCTGTCCTCTATGATAACCCCAAAGAAAGATTTTTGTCTCCCATTATTCATCTGTATCCCAACTATACTTCAATGGAAATAATAGTAAGACTACTCGCTGATACACAGCTGTATATTACGTACTCTGTTGCAGAATTTGCTCTAGAAGCTAAAATGTTGAGGATTTGATTTGTTAAGGTTCATAATATTACATAAATGCTGAATATAGTGACTTTGATATTATACACTATGCCACCATTCCCAGAATGGGTTTATTGACACCTGCAGCATCCTTTTGTTTTAAACATTTTTATGTAAGTCTGCCTTTGTAAAGGCCTATGGCCAGAAATAATAAAGGTACAATGTGTGTGTAAATAGATGACCCAACCAGTAACCTAATTTTAGTAACCTAAAAAGGTATTTTAAATTATAACCAATTTAAAATACCTTTATAAACAAATTATTTAAAAATTCTAAATAGATTTAAAAGCTATTTTAAAAATCAAATCTCAATTATACACAAATTAAAAACTCATTTAAATGGATTGGAGTAGGGATGACTGTGGTAATCTTCACACTTTAAATTGTTCCCTACTCCATTCTGTGACTCCCAGAGGCTTCCCCCGGAAGAAGAGATGCCTTAGGAATTTCTGGAAGCTAAGGAGGGGTAACCAGGAAGCTTTTTATTCTGCAAAATGGCCACAGAATGGCTGCAACTGATAACATTATCTAAGTTGTGCAGCGTAGCTTTTACAACAGGATTTCAGTCAAAATAAAAATATACCAAAAAGCCATATAAACAAGTGGGGTTTTTAACAAAAATGATAAACTATTTTAAATAGCACTGTAAAAAGTATTTAAAAACAAATTAGAAGTCCACAAAACTAATAAAAAGACATCATAAACCAATTAAAATCTATTAAGACAAATGAAAAAAAAATAAATTCAAATCCATTATGAACCTATTATAAACAAATCAATAGCTAACTATAAACAAGTTAAAAGCAATTTTAATAATCTGAAATTAATTAAAATAAAAAAACGGAAACAAATTTAAAGCCCACAAAAAATTTAAAATCCCATTATGAACAAATTTAAATTCTGTTATAAACAAATTTGTGCTAATTGTAAATTGAAACAAATTAAAAACCTATAATAAACAAATTAAACATTGTATTCTCGAAAGCTTTCATAGCCGGGATCCGATGGTTGTTGTGGGTTTTCTGGGCTGTTTGGCCGTGTTCTTAAGGTTTTTCTCCCTAACGTTCTGCCAGTCTCTGTGGCCGGCTTCTTCAGATGACAGGAGTCAGAACTCTGTCTGTGCTCTGGGGATTTAATAGGCTTATAATCAATTAAGCATTGATTATAAACCTATTAAAAACTCATTATAAATTTCCTTTATAAGTTCAACTGCAGGTGCAAACCACATGACCTTTGAGCTTCTTTCCGACTCCATGATTCCATGATTCCCACATGCTAAATTACACCATGGTGGAAAGAATACAGCCTTTAGTGTAGTTGCTAAAGAACATCCTTTCGGCCCTCCTTGCTACAGATGCACATTCACTAAAGCAAACACAGGAACATTTGTAGGTTATTGGTTAGGCCAAACATCTGAAGAATGCAACCAAAATCATAATAGTTTTGATTTCTCTAATCCATCAGGCACATTCAATCTGCCATCGCAGAGAGTTGTGACCATTTGATTTTATATGCTGGGGAGGATACCAGCTGTAAGTGTTTGAGCAGCTGAGAATACAGCACCTGCTGTCATATTGGTAAGAAAATAACCAACATATGTGAAGGAATTTCAAAGGACCCTTCAAAAAGATCATGGGACATCAATTCTCAAAATAGTGCTGCTGCTCTCAGACATTACAGAAAAGCCTTCCATATATCTGAGAAAATGTATGTACAGTATCTGACACAATTAATCCGTTCGTGTTTCAAGACCAGAACTTAGAAAGTTACTACTAAAATGTAGCTCCTATTACTTGTTCCAGCGTTTGAAAAGTAGTCCACCTCTAAAAAGAGGTGTTTTTAAAATCAGAGAGTCATCTGGAGAGTCATGTGGCCCCCAACCCTGTATTAGCATCTAGGAATGATTTTACTCTGTGTGCAGCAGCTATCCACTCTGAAAACAGGCACATATCCTAAAAGGTCAGAGACACATATAAAGGCAACTTGTGTCTCGAGGTCACACTAGATTAGAGCCAAACACAGAGCAAAATATCCTAAGATATATCCAGAACTGAGAAATGTGACCCTCAAGTTTTTTTAAGTCATATATAAGCTGAAGACTATATCTGGGAAGCAGCCATATATTGAAAGACTATAGGAAGGGTTAAGATGATTACTGTACTGCCTCCTAGCAATAAATGGTTGCATTACCAGCTAGTCCAGCTCCACATCCATCACATTCCATGTGCCATGACAGTATTTCTAGAGAATCAGGATTACCAGCTGCCAGAAAGGTTTCAAGTGAAGACACATGCAACATTTTTGGAGCAGATGTTTTAAAACATCTCCTGTGCCCCCCTCCATATATTTTTCCCTAGTCATCCTGAAGCAAGCAATGACAAAAATGACTTAAATCAGTGGTCCCCAACCTTGAGCCTCCAGGTGTTCTTGGACTACAACTCCCAGAAGCCTTCACCACCACCTCTGCTGGCCAAGATTTCTGGGAGTTGAAGTCCAAGAATATCTGGAGGCCCAAGGTTGGGGACCACTGACTTAAATGACTTAGCAGGTTTTTACCATAGGTTGGGGCTGAAATAGGAACAACCAGATCCTTTTCTTTCATTGTTTCTTCAGTTGGAAATTTTACTGTTTGGGATTTTTGTTTCCAGAATCCCTCAACCAGCATGGCCAGTGACCATGTTAGGAATTCTGGGATCTGTAATCCAAAGAGGTAACTTCTAAGAGCTTCGATGTTGCAGCTTGGATGGGCTGTCACCCATGCCACCATCAGCTCCTCTTCTTCAGTCCCTGGAAGAATTTAAAGATTGTGAAGGACAATTGTTTGATGTTGTATGGGAATGACATCCATTCATATTCATAAACATATGTGCCGGATAGAGTAACTGATGCTTGAGGGAAGGGCAGAATTAATAACTCATCAAATGTTCATTTTGTTGTGTATATGCTAATCACCAGCAATAAAATAGATGTCAGAACTCAAGAGACATCTTATTGAATGATAGCTTCTGAACTCTCTTGGGGATTCTGAAAACTGTAGTCCAAAAAAGTAACCTGCCTAACCATCACTCTTGCCTCTCTTTTGTGTACTGTTCTTCCCTAAGATGATCTCCAGTGCCATCTGTTAGGGGTTGCAACAGGTTCAGATCAACCAGCATGTCTTGTTGAATTTGGTTCCAAAGTATACCAATCTGAAGGGTCATAAAAACATAATGTAATTCAGTTAAAACCGCCCCCTTAGGTGGCCTTCACAATGTTCAGGACACATACTTGGAAAGAAGTTGGCTAGAATTGTGGGGAAGTACCTCTAAGGCAGAGCTCAGAAACTTACTTTTTAAAAATAGATGAGTTATGAATATAGTTCCAAGCCCAAAAGTAACTGGTGTCCCTTACATTTAACTATTTTAACTTATTTTTCAGTTCCTCAAAAGGGACTGTACTGTTGTTTTCCATTACATTCTTTAAAACCCTTGAATGCCTGCGGTACAAAACACATTCTCATCTGCCCAACTCAATGACAACTCAGCACCCATAACAGAACAGGAAGGACCAGCTCTAAGTAGTATGTTGATCCAAGTAATGGATCTGCCCCAGGGTGTTCCCCAAGAGGGGACTTGCACGCCTGGTGTCTTCAGTCGTACTGTGACTAGAGTTGCAAGGTCAACAGGCTGGTATATGTATTACCTTTGCTTCCCTCACAACTCTATCTGCTCTGCCATTATGACCTCAGAGGCCCCACCCCTTATCATCATGAGGACTTGCCCTGTGTCATCTGAAGGACTTGCCTTCAGGCCTTAGGTTTTGAAACCTCAAGGTATGTGATGCTGTTTATTGGTAATTCCAACGATGGGTTAGGCACAGGATGGGACAAGGTCTGGACTGCTTTTTAGGTCATCTGGCTGTGTAAATGGGCATTACAGGAATCCCAATGCATGGACCCAAAATCCAGGCAAAACCTAGCAAACCAGGTAATATAACAGCCCAAAAGAAAAACAAAAAAGCATTAAATGCTCCTAGCAGTTGCTGCCATTTTTTTCAAAGCCTCGTATTCTATGCTGCCTTTCCCACAGCACATATGACACATCAAGTTTTTCCTGGTTGTATGTTTTTTGCTTGGACCTTTGGAAGCTCACTCCAGCCCATAGGAAATGGCACTAGTTGGGTGGCGATATGCCAAGGATTTAATGCCATCTCACCACAGAAACCAAACCTTCTCCTCCAGCATCACTCATGTGAAATATGTCTTCCCACCAGATGATCTTGAGCAGCATAATAAGCTCCAGCCAACACCCCAAGCCCTGGTAAACCTAACTTGGTGGTGTTGCTACAGCTGCTAAGAACATAGGAAGCAGATCATGGAGCCATCTACCTCAAAATCAAAACTAACACAGATCGGCAGAAGTTCTTCAGAAATTTTGACAGAAATCTTTTGCTAGAGATGTTAGCCTATGCTTCTTATAGTTGCCTTCAGCTTGGAGTCAACCACCATTTTCTTCAACTTGTTTTTCTCCGACAAGAGCCTGAATCTCACGGTGGCAGTCCTGAATCTGGATGTAGCAGCAAAAATATTGTGTTGCAGCTAAACCAGTACCTCAGGTTCTTCAGCCAAAAAGCACTGATTTCTCCTTTTTTCCCTCCCTTCAGTGGTCAGCTCCAACACATTACACTTTTCAGTTCTCGTTAGTATTGTAACTTTCTAAATGTTATGAGTTTTATGATTCCTTGCTCTTTATTCATTTGTCATAGTTCTTTTTTGTTGGTCCAGCTTAAAAATAGAAAAAAACTGACTGGGGGGAATTGGATATTAAGGGAAGACTTCATCAGGGTGGGTGCTCATTTTTTTTTCTCCTTACCAGTAGTCACTGTGAATGCAGACATTCCCCAAGCACAGACATATTAGTGGACCTCCAAGTCTTGTGTCTGAGGAAATTTTATTGCTGTTGTTGTTGGCCTTGTTTAAGCATTTGTCCCTCACCTTTCTACCTGCCAGAGTTCTCAAGATGATTTACAACAAACTGAAATTATCAAAAACAGGTTAAAATTATTTTAAAAATTTAAAAACCCTGAAACAGATTATAAGCATTTTAGAACAGATCAAAAAGATTCTCCAAACGACAGTTAAAAAACAACCAGAGAGCTCAAAGCCTCTTGGAACAGCATAGATTTAGCTGCCCTTCAGGATCTAAACAGAGATGGAGCCAGGCTAACTTCTCACGAAAGGGAGTTCCCCAGTCAAGGGGCCGCTACTAAAAAAGTTCTGTTTCCCATGACACAGTGTCTTATTTCATGTCTTCACAGCTCACAGCATTTTATTTATAGTTCCCGGCACACAGTATCTTATTGTGTGAATTTTGCATGTACGGTATTGTGTCCAAAGCAAAAAAAATATTAACATTTTAGCACTCATTTTTAGTCTGAAGTTAGAGATCTATTGTCTGAACTGTTAATGTCACCTTAATGTTATTTGCCTGGGACTAAAGAGCTGAGATCTAAACTGATGGGGTTTTCCATTTCCTCTTACTGTGATATAATTAATGTTTCCTGAAACTAGCCAGGCTTGGGATATATTAGTTCAATTGTAACTAACTACACAAGATACGCTACAACTAACTCTGTGAATCAAAACTAGTCAACTTAGCACATTACTACATTTGAAACCAAAGTTGCATTGTCTCTTTAAAAGAACATAGAGAGATGGAAAGAACTGCTATAAGTATGATTCAATAAGACACAGAGATTCCAATGTGTTTTGTACTCATGCTCTTCCAGCTAAGGGCTTGAGGACATGGCAGAACTTGTGGTACACCACTCTGTCTCAAGATATGCTCCCTAATGAGAGCCAGTTTCATAGAAATGCTGTTGCAACTCCACGCTGGAAAACCATCACCATTGCTGCAACTCTTCCAGCAGAGGGCCCAGAACATAGATGAGGATATGTCATGTGTGGGCCAGGGACAGAGTCCATGTATGCCACTACTGGGCCAGTGTGATATGTGTCACAGAGGTCAATAGGGGGGCTGTCCACACAGTGGGAGCACCTAGGAGTTATTGGTGATGTATTTTCTTAATTCTATTTGCTGGCTTACTTACCTACTTAGCATTTGATATTGGGCCTGTCAATACTGTCATTAATAGCTTTGACAACATCCTAACCCTTGGATTAGCTATTTTTTAAGACCACAAATGGTTGCACAGGCTGGAGGTTTCTGGAAAGTGTTGTCCAAGACACGGAGTTTTTCCTCATATTGATGCCATCAGCTAAGATGGGGGCAAAAGTTTGGCCATTTCAGGCTGGTCAGAAACAGACTTTTAAGTATCTGCCACTGGTTGGAAAGTAGAATTAGGGAGAGAGCTGCAGCTATTCTTCTGAAATGATTCCCCCTACCACCCGTTATTTGTTCAGCCTCTCTTCTTTCAATGTTTTATTACAAAGTGTTTCACAACTCTCTTGTGTTCTCTTCTGAGAACGAAACTGATCCTGTGAGACTGGGGTAGGGAAAGGTAACACTCTGTCTGTGGGACCCATCAGCCCTAACCAGTAGACTAGCACTAAGCAAGTCCAGGAATTGTAGATCAATAATGTCTGGAGGGCCACACACTCCCCACCCCTACTGCAGGAGGCTGACCTTGGAAGCTCTTATCACTTGGCGGAGCAGACAGCATGAAAGGTTATTCCTCTCTTTTACTGAAAAAGGCATTAGAAAGCATGTGCCCCTGTGTGCATCCCATGGCCTCAGGCCCTCCCAAACAAGGCTAATCATCACATGAAGCCACACAAACACGCAGGGAGCTAACTTGTATTCATCCTCCCACTCCAGTTGGGCTCTCCAAACCAGTTGATGCACAGGCAGCCCTGGAATATCCTGACAGTCCCTAGTCCGAGAGCCCAGAGAACAGATTCTTCCAGGACTTTTTTTAAATTATTATTATTATTTTATTATAGTATTATGATTCTCTAAGCTGCCTAGAGTGGTCATATCGACCAGATAGGTGGGATATAAATAGAATAAATAAATAAATAAGACCGCAAGTCCCAGCAGCTTCCAGCCAGGACAGCCAGTGGCTTTCCTGTTCCTTTCACCTTGTGGGTTTTACTCTTGTGGGTAGAGTATGCAGTATAGCTGCACTGGAGGGTAACAAGGGTATAGTTTCATACAGAAGTGGGTCCTTCCCCATGTGCCAACTCTTTAAAATTGTAGGAACAAGCCGTCAAGGAAGGGATGTTCAGTTTAAATAAAAACTGTTTCCTTACTTACAGGGCTAGCACAAGAGGTAAGTTCAACAGGCCCTTTCTGAAGCCCCTCATTCCCAGGAAGGGGGCCGCACTGTTGCAGACTTTTGAATTTTTGGTTAAAATTCTCCTTTTTGATACACAACAGAAGTACAGAGATTCACAGAGTAGAATATTTTCAAGTCCATCCCTTTTTTTCATTAGCTGGCACTTACAGTCTCAATAACTCACCCTGAGAAAATAGTAAAAATAATAAAATGGTTTAATTATTTACAGTTGGGAACAGCAAACTAACAAACAACTGACAAACAATTCAAACATTGATTTACAAGGAACTGACAATAAACTGAAAACAGACTAGAGGGAAAAATGAACTTTCAGCATAGAGGTGGGCTCTCTTACAATTCTGAGGTATGAAAGATTGATTGGGTTAGTGCTAGATAGAATGCAGTCAACCCAGCCCAGAATGGTCCCTCCCAGTCAAACAAACTACAAGCAGCATGCAAGTTTATAAAAACTCCAACACTAACTGCCAATCTTTCAATGCTTCTGACCCTGTTGCTCCTCTTTCTTGCTCCTTCTTCCCTCACTGCAGCAGTGAGCCATGAGAGTGCTCCAAAGAATGAGAAGCACCTCCTGTATGCCTCCACAGACTGGACACAGAGAAAAGACCAAGTATATGTGCAGTGGAAATAGTGCTTGTTGAGTGGGGGACACCAAGAGCATTCAAGATTCACCAAGATCATCTTGCCTAGTTCCTCTTCCACAAATACAACATGGAAGTGCCCATACCTAAATAGACCCCGGGGGGAAATGAGAGGACTGAGAACCATTTTGAGGGGATGCAAGCACCCTTGACTCCTGCAGTTCCTGCTTGACTGGTTGACAAGCTTCCTTTCTTCCACTGATGGAAAAAGAAAGCTAACATTTTTATTGGGGGGGGGAGTTGCTACTCACTTTCTTCCATTTTTGTGACTTATGAGACACACAGCCGAGCGATAGAAATCTCATCACTTACTCTTATCTAAGGGATATCCTCTAATTTGATAGGAAAGTGCGAGAGTGTTTTGAAAAATAGATCTCAGCACAATTTACTGTAGATGCCCTTCAAGCCTCTGCCAGAGGAATCATTTATCATATATGCGAGAACATGCCACAGCAAGGATTTCTGAGCCTTATCCTAAATTGCATTTTATATATGGATTAATGAATGAAGTAATAAATCAGGAAAGACTGCCGATTGCACTTGGTTCACTGGCTATGGCATCTTTTCAGCATCTTTTCCTGCTAAACACCACAGAGGATGCTGGGAAGAAGATTGTTATTATTAAAAGGTGTAAGTATTCCTCTTTGTCCACAGTCACCAGTCCCCCTTTCTTTTTCCCATGAACTCAAACGAAATGTTTTGTGAAGCTAGTGAAAACACTTGTATATGTGTGAGACGGATATGAAAATGTACTTCCCACTTCCTCTCAAGGGTCAAGCTCTGAAAAGGACAATCCCCAGGCCGTAGTGCAAACCACTCAACAACATACTTGCTACTCCCATGCCCTTATGTTCTCCCATCACAAGGAATCCACTTTTGCAAATTCCTTTTTTTTAAAAAAAGAGGGCAAGAATTAAGAGAAATAGATGAATGAACAGCTCTCAAAAGCTGGGACTGGACAGACATATTTGTGAGTTTCAATTTGTCCCAGCTTTCCCACAGTTCTTGCCACCCAATATACGAAGATCTTTGCACATGTTGGTGAATTCTTATCGAAAACTAAAAAAAAATTGCCACTCACTCATAGTCAAGAGTTTGAAATACTTGGGGCATTCTGGGAGCTACAATTTAAAAAAAAACTATCCTAGCTTGCCTAATAAAGTAGACCCCGGAGACCTTTCCAGTCAGCAAACCTCAAGGTATAATTCTTAAATGGAAGGATATGCTTTAAAAAACAATCTTCAAAAGGAGAAAATGAACAATGGGAACTGCCTAGAATATCACAAGATGACAAGGCAACCTTCAATCAAAGACCGGAGCCACACACAGAGGCGCTCATCATCTCAATAACATAAAACTGAGCTTGTCAAATGGTTCTCGCTTACTCATCTGTGCCTTTACTCTGTGTTTGTGCAGTAGCTTTTGTGTGTGAAGGGTTTCAGGTATCATTCTCTCACTAAAATGGAAGAAGGCAAATTCCCTGTTGCAGCCATACAAAATGCGTGTGGTTGATGATGGCTCTTTGGTACTGATTTCTTCAGAGTCTAAAAGCCTGTCTCCAAAGGTAAGCAACCACATGAACTTTGCTTCACAGCTCTGCTGAAACTATCTGGAAATAATGAAATAACAATAAGAACAATAACATCAAAGAAATGGAATAATATAATGCAATTATCTTGAAAGTGAGGTGAGCATCAAGGAAGTATTTCTGTTGTCAATAGCAGGGGGACTATCTGCTGTTTCTATGGAAATCACCAGTGGGCTGGGGGGAACATCATTATCTAGCTGCTGGGGTGGAATGTGTAACTATGCCCAAAGCACTAGGCAGGTTTTTGTTTCTCTCTCTCTCTTTCTCCCCCCCCCCCACTCGCCCGCTCTCATTTGCATCCCTTCGCTTTCATCCACATGTAAACAGGAGCATAGTGTTCAGACAGGTTGTCACCAGCATCATCTTTATCCTGAGGGCTACTACTGTGATATACAACTAATCCCTTTCATCTCGTCTACACAGAGTTAAGGAGAAGGCTGAAAGATTCCACTACAAGAAGTATGTAAAGCTCATTTTTACATTAAATATGACAAACCTGGAAAGAGATGAATAAGAAAGCACCAAACCTGTGACATCAGTTGTGAGATCCTTCAGTTTGTCACAAAACAATCTGTCTTCACACTTATGTCACCCGTCTCCAAAGGACTGGATTATCATATCAAGTGCTTCTTTTATTTCCCCGAGCTCATCTCTGTTTGTTGTAAGCGAGATGGAGAAGAGTGAGGGGGAAGACACCCTTATTCCTTTAAAGAAATCACAGGAACCAAATAAATACCCTTTTCCAAACACATTCCACAGCCCCATTCCATAGTTCCAGTATCATTATCTACAGTCAGGGAAACTGGAAATTTACATAGCCGCAGATAACACCACAACAGTTGTACATACTGAGAAAGCTGGCATAAGGGGCAGCAGAAAACACGGAGAAGGCTGAGAGGCACAGAAAAAGAGTCCCAACCCAGGGTGGGCAAGGCATGGCCCAGGGGTCCCATGGAGGCCTCCCCTTCTCCATGAGGTTATGGGCACTTTCTCTGACTACCATAAGTGTTCGGTAGGTTTTGGTATTCTTTGCTGCACCACTTTGCCACACAGTGTGAGATCAACTTGAAAACGACATTAGACACCAGGCCTGCCCAGATAAGTAGCATAATAACTATTAAAAAAAGAGAGACCTATCTGGCAAACAGGGTATTTATTGACATTGACCCAAAGCTTTGAACCAAACTCTGCACAGAGGACGTACGGGCAGAAATCACTTGCACGCACACAGCCATACACCATACTATTTCAGCTACCAAGCGCTAGAAAATCACAGATGCCACTGGGGAAAAAAAGGCATATCCAGCTGCAGGCAGTCAAGGAAGCAAATATGAAAAGATGGCTCAAGACAAGTCACATACCATCAGGAGTAGAGTCATATTTGCTAAATAAATATAGGCTCAGTTTGCAGAGTGGAATTCTTCTACTTTCCATATGTAAGGACATCATGCATAACACCTGGAGAGGGTTTTACTGGCCAAGAATGAAGCCACAGCTTCAGCTCTTGATAGAAGGTCATGACCAGGTTCAAGGTCCTAGTACATACTAACAAATGAAAACCTAAACAGTTTGGGGCCTCACTACTTATCTGAACATCTTCCAAGCTCTGCTGCCCATCTTACCCAGTCCTTGCAGACCTCATGTCTGTGGGTGTTGACACCTAGAGGAGCCCATAAAACAGTAACCAGAAATCGGGCCTTCTCAACAGTCATGCCCTCTGTGCGGAATGCCATCCTGCAGGAAATATGCCAGGAAACCTCTCTCCATACCTTTAAGAAGCCTCTGGAGAAGTACTCATCAGCTAATGGGACAGAGAAGAAGAAGAAGAAGAAGAAGAAAGGCCAAATGAGGGGAACTGTTATCTTTTTCACTGATTCTCCTGCTGTGTCTTATTATAGTTAGTTTAGTGGTTTTTACAGTTGGTTTTATAATACTTTTATTTGCATTTTGCTGTACACCGCCCAGAGTAGAAAAACTTGCTAGATGGGCAGTATAAAAATCAATCAATCAAACAAACAAACAAACAAACAAACAAACAAACAAACAAACACAAATAAATAAATGCAGGGCCGGACTGGCCATCTGGAAATTCTGGCAAATGCCAGAAAGGCCGATGGTCAGAAGGCCGGTTCCTGCCTCAGCCGGTTCCTGCCTTTGCCTAGCAAGCCGGCGGGGAGGGATGAGAGAGGCTGCAGCGCTGCTGTCCTCTCCGCCCGGGAGGGCTTACCTTCCCCCTGCACTTGCCCAGCGGGATGGTGGCGGCGGCGGCCGGCTGGCAGCCGAGCCAACCCCAGCCAGCCGGCCTCCCTGATCCCGCTGCCCGTCACCTCCCTTGGAGCGCAGCCCGCTCTTGGCTCAGGGCTCGCAGGCCTCTCTGGCCCCAGGGCGGGGCCGGTCACTGCCGGGGTAAGGATCGGGGGTGGGGGGGAAAGGCTGCCTGTTGCCGGACACCAGAGCAATGCGGCGGCCGCTGGAATGCCGACGCGAGCCCAGGGCGGTGCTGTCAGGGGGGGGGAGGCTCGCCTTCTCCGGGGCGGGGTGGGCAGGGCGGGTGCGGAACCAATGGAAGGCAGCCAGAAAGGCAGCTCTCGGCCGCCGCCGCCGCCGCCTCCCCGTCGGGTCCGGGTGAGCGAGCGAGCGAGTCAGCCAGCAGCCGGCACCGGAGAGGCAAGGGGCGGCCCCACCCACACAGCTCGAGCCCGACCAGCAGAAGCCGCGAGCGCCTCCGCACGCACGCACACACGCCTGCCTGACCCCGCCTCCACGTGCCTGGGCGCGGGGGGCTTGTTTGTGATTTCGCCCTGCGCTCCCAGAGCTTGGATACATTGTCACCCTCGCTCGGCTCTCTCTCTCTCTCTCTCTCTCTCTCTCTCTCTCGCCGCCCCACCTCTTTCCCGGGCGCGGATTGGCCACCTGCAGGAGGGCTGCTGGGCGGGCCTCTGCGATTCAAACGCAGGTTCGGGCGGGAAGAGGTTGGCTCGACTCTCCCCCCCCCCGCCTGCCCGGTCCGACCCCGGAGGGCGAGCAAGAGGTAGCGACCTGGGAGAATGGGGGGGAGGGGAAGAGAGAGCCTGCAAGGCGCGGAGCAGGAGGCGGCGGCTGCTTCCGAAGGGTGGGTGCAGGGTTTGCCTTCCTGAAAACAGCCGCCCCCCCCCCAGGTCGCTCAATCTGAGATGTGGGCTTCTTTCGAAGGCACTTCCTTCCAGGGAATGCATAAGACTGAAGAGGAAGCTCACAAGTGTTGCAGCCGAGCAGTGGGGGGAGGGGTGGGGGCTCGCCTCCCACTGACATGGCATGGCGCCCCTCCTTATCTGCGATCAGCCGTCTCCGGCAGCCCTTGGTAATAAAAGGCGTCCGCCTGTGGTGGTGGTGGTGGGGGCTCCCCCTGCGCCTTTGCTGGCCCCTTCCAGCCAAAGCAGAAATCTCCGCGAAGGTGACACGCGCGACCCGATGGTGAGTCGCACCTTGACTTCCAAGAGCCCGATCCTCAGGGAATGCTTTGAAGAAGCAACGCCCTTTCAGCACGCCACAATATTGTGAATGGAGCCCACAACAGGTGGGCCTGTGTCCCAAAGCCGGTGGGCCTGTGTGCTCTAAATGCCAGGGCCGATTTTTGGTCCCAGTCCGGCCCTGAATAAATGTCAGTTAATCATAGGCTAATGTACATCAGGAAGCAATTCCAACCACTTGTTACTCCTCAGACCAGGGGGAAAGATTAGAATTGACTGCTTTACTTTCAGAGATTAAAAACAAGTCTGGTTACAGTTTATCATTATTCCAATTTCTGAGTGGTTGGTTCTCTTCCAGACACAAGGACTAAGCCAGTCACCAGTAAACTGAACCTCATTTTGCAAGATAAAGTTATCTGTAATACAATATTTTCAGAAAATGTGCCCCAGTTTGCTTCTGATAACTGTTTTTCCCCATTTGCAAACAACTGAGCATTTGACTGCTATGTTTACCCTCCTGTATAGTGAGGTGCCAACTGCTGTGAAAGCAGCTT
Organism: Pogona vitticeps; assembly: GCF_051106095.1. Taxonomy (NCBI): domain Eukaryota; kingdom Metazoa; phylum Chordata; class Lepidosauria; order Squamata; family Agamidae; genus Pogona; species Pogona vitticeps. Next base: position 111,065,291 of record NC_135785.1, read on the forward strand.
TGAAAATTGGCATGCATGGCAATATTATCGGGTTCCAGCTTTGAGTCAGCCTTCCTGGCCCATAGGAATATTCCATTATAGGGTTCTAGCCTGGTTTAGGTATTCATGGGATGTCAAGTAAAGAAAATCAGATAAGGGCTTCTGCAGCAGGTTTGGGAAACTGCACGGAAGAAGTGTCCAACAATCTCAGACAGGAAGGATCTCTGTGCAGTAAGAGAGCAAAAGACCAAACATCTTTAAAACCAAGTACTCTCATTAGTACTTAACCACTTGCCGTGAACAAGAAGGAATGGACAAAGATCAGAAGTGAGAGGCAAAGAGGCCCCTGGTTGTTATGATGTGGTTACAGGGACAGCCGATCTTCAGAAATCCACCCAACACCTCAACCAGGTGCATCCTGTAGCTGCAGGTAGAGAACGTGTGGTCCTCTAAATGTGGTGGATTGCAACTTGGTCATCCTAGCTAATGGCAGATGAGAGCAGCAGTCCAGCAATATTTCATGGCTTCACATTCCCTATCTGTGCTGTAGATGCTATAGATGGAGACGTAACACCAAAGAAATAAGAAGTCTTACCTGAAAGGTAATTCAGCACAGAAAACAGAATTTAAAGAAGGAGGACACAGAAATCAAGCTGTCTTATATCACCCTGCTTACAGGCTCCTTGCTGTGCTGTTGGTTGCATGACCAATAGCATGACCAGTGTGCGAAAGAAAACACCTGCATCCACCCTCTCTTGAACTCAGCCCTTGGAATGCTGTCGGACGGAACTCAATGGTAGAGTGTGAGGGTTCACCTTGGTCTAGATTTGGAACGTTCATCTGTTCTTCTTTAGAGTAAGCAACAAAAACTGTTCTAACAGTTCCAACACATTAACATTTACTATACTGTATTTCAGGTAACTCAAAGAAACAGTTAACATTAACTGAAATGTCTAGCTTCTCCTCAGTTCTGGGAACTCCTGTGTAGCAACTGGCAGAGTTCAGGGAAAGATTGGAAACAAGACAATTATAACAGAAAGTGAATGCTTGGCAGTTAGCCAGCCTACCATTGTTTCAACCTTAAATATACCATTTGACTGTTATGTGTTTTCATCACTACTTGGATCTATTTGATTGGTGAGCTGTTGAGTTCTAGCCATGCACCAACAAAACATGGAAAATGCACAACCCCATCCTTCAGTAGAACTCTCTTATATCCTTTAGGAGCCCTCCGGAAAAGAGAAATGCATAGGAGTCCCAGGCAAGTAAAAAATGGCTGCTCAGAGGTTGTGAGCACAAACACAAGAATGGACATGTGGATGGGGGCCAGGTGATTGATGTTCCACTCTGCCTTTCTGCATTAGACACATTGTAGATGGGCGGTATATATGTTTAATAAAATAAAATACATAAATTAGGTTACTGACCATAGTTGCTGATATGTACCATCAAGTAACAGCAGACTTAAGGTGATCCTGTGACTAGCAAGTTTAGATCTTTCTGCCTGGTTAATTTTAGCAGACTGTATTCAGAAACCACACGTGGAAATTATGGTGCAGCTCACTGGAGAGCTTGAAAGTTTACTTTAAAATTTTGTCACTGTTATAATTCCCACCACCACCCACCACCAAAATAGTTCGTTTTTTACCTACAGTATGAATTATTAAAAGTAACTCTTTCCTTTCCTTCTTCTCAAAGTAGCTGAACTAGTTCGGTTTAAATTTCTAGAGGAGGAGACCCCTGAATGCTACTACAGTGGGGTCTTGACTTGAGAACTTAATCCGTATTGGAAGGCGGTTCTGAAGTCAAAAAGTCTGTAAGTCAAGTCTCCATTGACCTACAGTGCATTGAAAACCGATTAATCCCGTAACAGGCCGTTTTTGTTCCATTTTGGTTTTTTTTCTGGTCTTTAAGTCAAATCTCAGTCTGCAAGTCAAACCTAAATTTTGCGGCCAGAGAAGTCTGTAACTCAAAAAGTCTGTAAGTCAAGCCGTCTGTAAGTCAAGGGTCCACTGTAATTACTGGCCTGTGGTACAGAATACATTGCTTTCTTTCCTGTTTTATATTGCTTCAAAATCTGAAAAAGCACATTGTGATTGTTGTTGTTTAGTCATTAAGTCGTGTCCGACTCTTCATGACCCCATGGACCAGTGCACGCCAGGCCCTCCTGTCTTCCACTGCCTCCTGGAGTTTGGTCAAATTCATGCTGCAACTTCAATGCAATATTGAACTTCAATGACACTGTCCAAGCATCTTGTCCTCTGTCGTCCCCTTCTCCTTCTGCCTTCACACTTCCCCAACATCAGGGTCTTTTCCAGAGAGTCTTCTCTTCTCATGAGATGGCTGAAGTATTGGAGCCTCAGCTTCAGGATCTGTCCTTCCAGTGAGCACTCTGGTTTTATTCCCTTTAGAATGGATAGGTTTGTTCTCTTTGCAGTCCAGGGGACTCTCAAGAGTCTCCTCCAGCACCACAATTCAAAATCCTCAATTCTTCGGCAGTCAGCCTTCTTTATAGTCCAGCTCTCGCTTCCATACATCGCTCCTGGAAAAACCATAGCTTTGACTATGCGGACCTTTGTCAGCAAGGTGATGTCTCTGCTTTTTAAGATGCTGTCTAGGTTTGTCATCGCTTTCCTCCCAAGAAACAAGCATCTTTTAATTTCGTGGCTGCTGCCCGCATCTGCAGTGATCATGGAGCCCAAGAAAGTAAAATATGTCACTGCCTCCATCTCTTCCTCTTCTATTTGCCAAGAGGTGATGGGATCAGTGGCCATGATCTTAGTTTTTTTGACCTTGAGCTGCAGACCATTTTTTTACTCTCCTCTTTCACCCTCATTAAGAGGTTCTTTAATTACTCCTCACTTTCTGCCATCTGGGTGGTATCATCTGCATATCTGAGGTTGTTGATATTTCTTCCGACAATCCCCCTTCATGGATTGCTGCCTTGTCATGGCGAAGGGGCTTCAGTAATTCAGAGAAGCTATGGGCTATGCAGTGCAGGGCCACCCAAGATGGTCATAGTGGAGAGTTCTGACTAAATGCGATCCACCTATCTTTGCCAAGAAAGCCCCATGAACAGAAAAAGCACATGGCCCAGCACAAACCAGGGTTTGAACTATGTGATATTCCCCCTTCACCATTTAGCATGGCCAGACCACAGTGACCAGGTATTGCTTGTGAACCAGGATGGAGGGGTCCCAGTCATGAGCCACTCTCATCTGTAACAAAGCATTACAGTTGACATGGTAATAAAGTTACCAGGGAAAGAACTAATTACAACTAGCGATGTATTTATAACTAGGTACTAGTTCACATTTATTATTTATATATATTTTTTCCATTCCCTTTTATAATTTCTTTTGGAATACCTGTTCTATTTTTTAAAAACTTAAAAAAGACTTCAATTTAATGAAATAGCTCTCCTTATCCCTGGCTGAACACAAAACTTTTCAGAGTAAGAAATCCAGATTAGATTTTAAAATCCAGTAGTAAATCTGAAATAGATGAGTAAATCCATGCCACAAAAAAGTAAATTGAGGCTGCTATAATTGCTCCAATAATGTTTCTCTTCCTTAAACGTTGTTCTGCGTGTCAAAAACGCTCCTCTATCTTAATTACAAATCAAAACAAACCAGAGAGAGAGAGAATGAGAGATCACACGAGCCTCTCATTGAACGCCTTTGTTTATTATCTCATCTGCAGCAGTATTTTAATATGGCAACTTTCAGCTAGGAAACAGATGCACGGGGGGGGGGGAGTTTTTGGGTGGTGATGGTTTCACACCCTGCTTCTAAGGGCTTAATTCTCTGGGTAGGACAAGGAAACTTGACGGGCAGGAGAAGCGGGAAGAGAGGCGGAACAGGAACACGGAACTTTTGAGCAAATGGGCTTGAATATTCATTAAACAACATTTAAATTAAAAAAACCCAAACTCCGAAAGCAGCAACATATGGCCTGCTTTATTTCACATAAACCAAAGAGGAGGTTGTGCCATTAGTTTCTGCAGACATAACGTTCATTACAAATGAAGTATGTTTTCCTTCAGGGACTGCGGCACCATTTCGATAACGCCACCATTTCCCCAAGAGCGGCGGCGGGTACTTCACATGTGAAGCACTCTCGGCGCTCCGCGTCAAAATGTAAACACAATTCCCATCAATCTTCCGCCACGGATAGGACGGGGGGTGGGGTGGAAGGGTAGGGATGAGCAAATTAAACCCTTTAATAGCGATTTAAAAATAAATAAAAGGAAGAGGGCTTTCAAATGGCAATATTTCATCATGGATTGGTAGATTCTGTTATCCTTCTGCATATTCTCCACATTAGGCGCTCTTTTCCCAGACACGCATCAGCTCCCCAGCGGGTATTTTGGCGTCCACGTGTACTTGCTGTAAGCCAAGGGAGCCCCCTACTGGATAAACGTTTGCTTTGCATCTCTGGAGAATCTATGTCTTCTCCTTTTTGTAAAAGAGTCCTACGGTGTCTGTGGTAAATCTTAACTAAAGAAACCTGCGACTTCTGTTAAGGCTCTGAGGGTGTTTTTCCCTTCAGTCCAAGATATCTGGTAAAACGCCGTTCCAAGATTCTTAGCTGAGATAGCAGAAGTGCATCCAAAGGAGATGTTTTCTACCTTTTACAAAAAGTGGGTTCATATCCCCTCCCGAACCTATTCATCTCATGGCTAATTTCAGAAGCTAAAATAGGGCACAAATTCTTACCTGCTTTCTGTACTTTTAGAACAGATTGAAAACTGGACAGGTTAACATCAGCTCATGATTAAAATTATTCAGGGCCATGAAATTTATTTTCCAGTACAGACCCAGCTGTACAGCATGGAGCAAACAAAACTAGATATAGGGGGCAAGTTTGGGCTGATAACAACAGCCATGTATAGATACACAGAGAGAGAGAGAGAGAGAAAAGGATGGAGTAAAATGTAATAAAGAATGGTTCATCTTTCTTAGAAATAAGGAAATTTCCAGGTATCATTTCAAATTATAGGTGTGAGGCTCCACCTGACTGAATGGTCCCCTATATAAAAGCAGAAAAGGAAGAGGAGTCTTTTTACACATTCTGAAAGCAAAGGCAGATGATGTTTTTATTAGACCACTAATAAAATCAAAAACATAACCTATCTGTCAACACCGTACAGGTCTTCATCAGACATGTCAAAACAGAGCCCATCCACAGCCCAACTGGATGAAGACCTGTGTCAGGTTGAAAGCTGGTTTATGCTTGCGATTTTTTGGTGGCCTAAAAAAGGTATCACCCACCCACCCTTACCTTCAGATTTTGTGAAAGCAGGTATCTTTGCTTTTAGATTTGGAATTACAAATATTATTGCATTACAGGAATTGACATTTGGAAGTACAGTACAGTATTTGGATCAGATATACTTCAATATAGTTTACTATAGTTAAAAAAAAACAACTTGTTTCAGTCCAAAATCCAGCAATTTATCCAAAGTGAAAGCAAAAGCTTAAAATCATGCCCACTGAAATGCTTTGCAGAAGGAAATTTAAATCCATATGTATAATCTAATGTAACAATGGTTTTGAAACTCAGCAGAAGACTGCTAAGGAAGGGGGCATTCTAGGGTGAAAGAGTTCCTGAATTTACGTGTTGTCACTGAGAAGGCCTTGTTTCTCATCCCAGCTAGACAAGGCTTTAAAAACAAAATCAAGGCAAGTTCATGTGGGAGAAGGCCATCCTGCTCCACGATTTTGTGTTCTGGCAAGGGAACAGCAGGGATACACAGGAAGTAATAATAAGTTAACTCCTTCAAAGACAAATAATTCTGCTGCATCTTTGAAGGGGATGTGAAGGGTATGATCTCAACGTTTTCAACTGAATTCAGGACATACACCAATGTTAGTAGGTTAATATAGTCATATACAGCTGTCTGATTACAGTGGTGCCTCGCATTACGACGTTAATTCGTTCCAGCAAAATCGCTGTAGAACAAAAACATTGTGATGCGAAAATAAAAAGCCATTGAAACGCATTGAAACCCCTTCAATGCATTCCAATGGGCTGGAAACTCACCGTCCTGCGAAGATCCTCCATAAGTCGGCCATTTTTGGTGGCTGTCTTGCGAGGAATCCGTCCCAGAAAACAGCAGGGAGCCATTTTATTTACCCGGTGGCCATTTTGAAACCGCCGATCAGCTGTTCAAAAATCGTCATTTTGCGAAGAATCAGTCCCCAAAGCAGGGAACTTCTCATCACAAAGCGAAAAACTCCTATTCAGACCATCATTTTGCAATCGCACTTGCAATAGCAAAAAGAATGTCGTAATGCGGTTTCATCGTAATGCGGGACAATCATAAAGCAAGGCACCACTGTATTGTTGTTGGCATTTTGTGCCATCAAGCTGCCTCTGACTTATGGCAATCATATGGATAAGCAATCTCCATAATGTTCTGTCCCCCTCAGCCCGGCTCAACCCCTGCGAATTGTAGTCTGTGACTTCCTTGTTTGAGTCAATCCATCTCGTATTGGGCCTTCCTCTTTCCCTGCTGCCTTCAACCTTTTCCAGCAATATTGTCTTTTCCAGAGAATCTTGCTTTCCCATGATGTGCCCAGCTTAGGACAACCCCAGTCTGCTGCCCTGTTGGTCATTCAGCACTCTTAATCTAGATTTAACTTTGCTTTTGATTTCTTGGATCTCTTTTTTCCCCCTGTAAAGAGATCAAAAAATTGCAACGTGGGCTACAGGAAATCATAAAATGTGCTGGAAGAAATTGCAACGTGGGCTGGGGAGTCCAAGTGGGAAAAAGTGAATTGAAAGAAAGAAAGAAAGAAAGAAAGAAAGAAAGAAAGAAAGAAAGAAAGAAAGAAAGAAAGAAAGAAAGAAAGAAAGAAAGAAAGAAAGAAAAAGCGATGGGGGAAAGCAAACAAGTCAATGTTTTATGTACTGGTTATGAAATATTTTGTTATTCTCCAGCAGGATTGTGCTGTTATTTTTCTGTCTGATTATGTTGTAAAGCCCTTTGAATATATTTGTTACTGAAAGATGGCACGTCTTGCAACACAGGTATACCACAATTTGGAAATGCCCCTCTTCTTTGGGAATCCCAGAATCCCCTCAGTCGCCATAGCTACGTATCACAACAGATCCTTCTTTACATCTTTTATGGGACCAACACTCTGATTTGTTGAAGATTCAGACTGATGGTTTCCTGATGACAGAGATTGATGGGTTCCGACAGTTGGCATGGGTACAGCCCAGGCCAAACAGAAAGAGAACTCTCTGATGTCAGAATGAGGTCACTACCTGGAGAGCTTCTGTTTTTCTTCCAACCAAGTGACAGTTAATCATCAGGCTGAGCCTTCACGTGGTCAGGAGGACTCTTTGTGATGACTGGTGAAGAAGAAGAAGGAGGGTCTGTATTAATCTTTGAGGGTCCCTTAGGGTAGCCCATGACAATGACATTACCCTTTCCTGGATGGGAAAAGATTTTAGAAGGATTTGTAGAAAAAGTGTTGGTAGCGGTTTTCTGTCTTGTAAGGGAAATGGCTGGCATTTCAAAACAGGGATGTTCTCCAAAGATAGCATTTTCCCCAGAGCTTGCAAAGTTTCCGTTTTGGGCCAGAGTTCTAAAATTCTTGAGTCAGGATGAATGTGGGATATCAGGAGACCGTAAGAGCCTCTTGAAGGAGTAGGAGCCAGTCACTGAGATGACCTTCCACCCTTTTCTAGAGGACTAACATCTTCCTTCATTTCCTCTCAATTCACAGGTCTGGGGCAAGCAAAGACAAAACCATTATTTTGTGTTAAATTTAGGATCGAGAGAGAGGTGGGTGGGTGGTTTCTTCTGCCTCAGGTGTCAAAATAACTTGGCCAGCCCTGCATTCTACACACTTAATACAAATCGGAAAGCGGATGGTTTGAAAGACTCCTTCAATGCATAAACACTAACAGATATTATTACTGAGATATCTGATGAAGGAACAAGGCTATATAGGGTACATGTTACCACGGCCAAGAAAGAAGAGGGGACAGAACCAAAAGGTAAAGAAATGTGATGTCTTCTTTCTTAACTGGCAGGAAAAAGCAATGAGCCACAACAATGGGAGAAACCATAAAGTATTCAAGCACCCTGTCCTGAAACCATTCCTACAAATATTCAAGCACAATTTTATTTGGGATGATGGTTCTTCATTTCAGAGTACAGAGGTTGTTGGGATATGGATTTGTTTGCACCCCTTCTTCTTTTAAGAGTTCAATATTCTTGTTTAACCTTCCCTTCTTTTTCCATATTGGTCATTGTTGGAAAGAGTTGTGTTGGAGAGGATATTCTCTGCATGACACAAACAACAATCGTATCATTTATTTGTATTCAAAAGTTTTTTTTTAATCCAACAGAGCTTCCCCCAAACATCTGATGATTAACAATGTGCTCCTGCAGACCAACATTTCATAAGGACAACCAGCAACACCAAAGGATGTATGTTAACAACAGGATACCTTGTGTGTATTTCTCACCTATATACCACCCCAGAGTGGTGCTAGAGGACAGTTTGCTCTGGACCGTTTGCACCATGTTGGAAGTCACTCATCCATAAGGTGGTCCTAAGTCAAAGGCAATGTGATGGCTCATAAAAACATTCCAAGCAGAGCTTGGTAACTGTTCCGTTTTTGGACTATGGCTCCCAGAATCCCCTGTCACCCTAGGCATAGGTCAGTATAGACTGTTCTTCGGGTCCATTACAAGACCAATGCTTTGATTTGCTGAAGGTTTATATTGATGGTTCTGTAATCACAAGGATTGATGGGTTCCTACAGTTGGCATGGATACAACCCAGGCCAAACAGAAACAGAATTCTCTGATGTCAGAATGAGGAACGATCTGGAGAGAATCTGTTTCTCTGCAAACCAAGTGACCGTTAACAGTCAGGCTGAGCCTTAACATGGTCAGCCTGGATCTTCAGGACAGAGAAAGGAAAAGGTTGGATGGAGGGGGAGTTGAATTAATCTTTCAGGGCAGATGTGGTATAGCAGATAAAGCGTTGGACTACGGCTCAGGAGACCTGGGTTCAAATCCCTCCTTGGCCTCCAAAACTTTCTGGAGAATAGCAAAGGTAAACCACTCCTGGAAAATCTTAGGTACTTCACAAATCCTATCAGGGTCAGCAGAAGCTGGAACTACCTTGCCATAAAAGGACAATAAAATTGCTCTTTTAAGAGTGGGGAGCCATTAGAAGGATTTATAGAGAAGGTTTTCCTAGTACTTTCCTGCCTGTTTTGTGTGCTTCACAGAGCACATTTCCCTCAGAGCTTTTTTGGACCACAACTCCCAGAAACCTTGGGTCACGATGGCCAGTGGCCATCCCCATCTGGGAATTCTGAGAAATGGAAGTAATTTTCCCAAGCTCTAGTTCATCCTTTGAGATCAAGTAACTAGATGACTGTGCCTAAGAAAGAAAGAAAGAAAAAACCAACATCTTTAATTTTTATCTGATTGCACATAGATGGTCATGAGGAATGCCAGACAACAGGAGAGTGCAGGTTTTTGAACGAGGAGTCAGTCATTCAGGTGACTTTTAGTTTCTGCTTTCTTTCCACCTTTTGCTGTAGAAGTAACGTTTTTCTCAGTTTGCCCCTGATTCACAAGTCCGGGGCAGCCATGCTACGATGCAGAGAAAGGAAGCCCATTCAGGTGTCAAGCAGGGACAATAAATTCTTTTATGTGGTGATACCTTGGCTCCCAAAGAGGGAGGGATGTGTCGGATGTTCTGCCTCAAGTGTCCAAATACTATTGTGGCCTGTCCTGCATACTATGCACCTTGATTTAACACAGGTGGGAAAGGGGATGATTTGGAAGACTTATTCAATGCATAAACACTGAGAAATATTATTATCCACGTATGAGGAACAAGATGATAGACAATATATGTTTCCACAGCCAAGAAAGAAGGACAATCAACAATATCGAAGGTTGTGTGGCAGTTTGAACAAGCCATGGACAATGTGAAGAAAACCGTCCAGAGAACCTCAGAAAGGAACCTACTTTCTAGAATTAATGTGCAGCCATGTTAGTTTCTGAAAGGTGAGGAGGGTGTGGATTGTAGATTGAGTGAAGCCATTCCTGTAAAATATTCAAGCACAGCTTTGTTTGGGAGAGGACCTCTTCACTCCAGGGTATAGAAGTAGTTGGGCTCTTAATTTCATTCTCACATCCTTTTCTAAATGGTTGAATATTGTGTTAGGAGCCTTAGCTCTTTTTTAAAATTGGTCGTTTTTGCAAGGGGCTGTGCAGGAGAGGACATTCTGTCTCTCACACATACCTTTCATGAGGACAATCCAGAAGATCCATGGCTGTGTGGCAATTTGAACAAATCCATGGATGGTTTGAAGAAGCCCACACTAAGAACCGAAGTGAGGAGCCTGCTGTAAAAATTGAATGTGCAACCATGCTGGTTTTTGAAAGGTGATGAGGGTGTAAGAAGCAGGCATAAGGTCCAGAGTCAGAACTAGGACTTGAGAGACCTGGGTTCAAATCCCTGATTGACCACAGAAACGTCCTGGAGTGGTAAAGCCCCTCCTTCAAAATCTCACATACCTTGAAAAAAATCTATTTGGGTCGCTATAAGTTAGATAAAACAAGATAACACATAAAATGCACAGACTTTTTAAAAAGATAAATATATTACACAAATATCATTTAGTAATCCATAACAGAAAGAGCCATCTATTTTCACATTGCATTTCCTAATGTTCCATGACCCTGATTTTTGCAGAACTAATCAGGATAAGGCATTCCAAACTTTACCTACATTTATACTAAGAAATTATAGATATCTTTCACAAATTTCCTTTTCTCCCCCCCTCCCCCAAATAGGTCTCTGAAGAGTGTTGTGAGCCCTCTTGAACACAAACCACAGTGGACTTGCCAGAAAGATGGAACTGAACATCAGAAACCATTTTGCACAAACTGTTATTAGCCTCTGTGTGGCCATCTCTGCTCTCACTCTGCCCCAGGATCCTGTTCCCTCTCAGCAGATCCCTCCCTCCCCAGGAGTCTGACTTGCTGTGGCTCCCAGAGCCCCAGTCCTTATCAATACCTGGAACCAGAGCCCCTTCCTCTAATTGGGAAACCAAGAGGGACATGCCCAGGGATGCAACGATCCAGATTGGCAGATCTCTCCGAGCCCTCCCCCAGCCCCCATATCCCACCCCTGTGAGCCTCATCCCATCCCCCCACCTGCGGACCCCCAGACACCCTCACCCGACGGCTGTAGCTGCTGGGCTCCCGTGAGCGTGCCAGAGGCAATGGCAGAGCAGGAAGGAGGGTTCTCTCCCCCTCCCCCTCCTCGCCCCCCAGTTTTCTTGGCTCCCCTTCTCTCTGCCTCTCTTCCTTCTCCTCTTCTGTTTCCCTCTGGCTCTTCCAATGCTCTTTGGGTAGCCTTGGCAAGGTCGGAGGGGCAGAGGAGGAAAAAGAAGAGAAAAGAGAGGAAGGGGAGATGGGGAGGGAGTGGAGGAGGAGTGGGAGAGAGGAAGGGAGGGAGGGAAGCCATTGCTCTTCCTCCCTTTTCTGCCATCTAGTGATGTGTGCCTCCCCCCCCCCATTTATCCTCATTTGGGCTGAATCAAAGCCCATGACTTGGCCTTTTCCAAGCAAATTGGGCTCCAATTGGATTGTGTTGTCCCCCAGTGGGGACACCAAACTGTGAGAGGACTCCCCCAGCCCTTCCTTGAGTCTCCAAGTGTTTGTCCCAAATGAGGTGGACCAAAGGGCTGTGGGATGGAAGGGAGGGCGACTCAGAGGGGGTCAGAAAGAAGCGAAGGGAGGAACGTGGGGGGGAGCCTTGGAGACTCAAGAGAGGGGACCGGGGAGTTGAGTTCTTCCATGGTTCGGATGGGCATCCCAGCCAGGGAAGAACTCTGGGGGGGTCGTAAATCTTCCCTCATATTTGAGGCGAAGATTACGATGCACCATCGTTGTGATCTGAGCCAAGCCATGAGAAAGCTTGGCACCTCAGCACCGTCAGCCGCACAGCACAGCCAAAGTCGGGTAAGTGGATTGTGAGTGGGAGGGAGGAGCAGCCCACTGCCCTCCTAACTGTCCTCTGGCTCGGAGGGTGAGACGGGCGCCAGGTACGAGCGCACCACAAGCCTGCTCCCACACCAGGGAAGCAGGAGGTTCGGCAGGTCTTTACTTTCCCTGGCACTTGAAACAACGCTGCTATGGCCAAGGAGAAAGGGCACGGAAGAGGGGTGGGAGGCCAAGGAGAAGCCAGCGTCTGACAGCAGGTGCAAAATCCTATCTGTAACTAGAAGAGGAGGCGGTTTTGCAGGCTCCCTAATGTAGGAAAGGAGGAGGGTGATGAGGCGGGAGTAGCAGAAGATAGAGAAGGATCTAATCCTCCCTTTCTCCTTGCCATCACTGTTGCTGCAGCCAGAAGCTCCAGAGGGGAGTCAAAGGATGGGAGGGGAGTAAGGTTTTCCCTCCAAAGCTTCTCCAAAATAAATTGCATTCTGTGGTGGAGAATCATTGGGGGAAAGGATGCAAGACAGGACAGGAGCGTTGATGATGATGATAGTCCCTTTATATTCTGATTAGATCTTGGATGGGGAAAAAGATGGGCATGTTTTTCTTCTGTGCTGAAGTGAGGCTGGAGGGAAGATCTCCCCAGCGTGGAGGGGGCAGGAAAGGGATGACTCCAATCTCTTCTTGTGCTGGGCTGACCCTGCAGGGTTATAAGTCCTCCTTGACCGCAGGATCTCACCACTCTACCATTTCTATTGTACAGTCGTGGACTTTCCCTCTTCCTCCAGAAGCTCCTTGTGTTTGATTCTTCAAATAAGGAACTTAGTTCACATTTCTTCACCCAAAACATTCTCTTCCAACCTTTATGAGGATTTTTCCATGCCTCGTGAGGGTTCTGCTCAGAACTGATCATCCTGTCTTCTCTTCCCGAAGGGAAAGATTCTGCTTCTCTGAAAGTCTGCTTTTGCCTGATGGATCAGATTTCAGGGTAGCTGCACAGAGAGGGCAAAATGCAGACTCCTTTGCACTGAATTGAAGTGTCCAGTCCAGAAAACCTGTTTCCAAGCTTTCTCGCCTTCATGGAATGGAGCACCAGGGTTGTGGCGGTCGTTGTGTCCTCCTCTACTTGACTTTTCTCCTTGGCTGAGTGTCTTCACCTGCTTTGTGGTAAAGGACCTGGTTTGAGGGCCTCGGTAGAATTGAAGGTGCCCTGCAGTCCATGGGACCAGGGTGTTTTTTTCCAGGGGTCAATCATTTATGTTCTGTTCTCATGATTAGATGTGGTCCACTGATAAAATGTTGCATCTGTTCCCCTACCTGCACAATGTCCAGTGCTTTGTGTGACCAACTGGTGCAATCCATTAATGTTGTTGAATATCTTCTTCACACAAAAAAAATAATGAGGGATGTTTCTCAATAAACCTGACATTTTTGTTCCTGTTCCAAGCCTATGAATGTCATTTCTTTGACTCGTTAGATTTGACCTGGATCTGCTCCTTGTGATCAGAGTAATTCTGATCTCCTGAAATACCTTCTTCTGAAGCTCATTTGTGGCAGATGATTTATGGGCTGTGTTAAGGGTTCCGTATCTTCCATTATAGTCATTTTCTTTTCTCGACTTGGTCAACAGCCAAAGATTTGTCAAAGAACTAATAGCAGAGAGAGGTTTGGGATCTACTTTCTCTTTAATCGCATGGGGAACCCCGTCCTGCTCAGATCCTGCAGGAGAACAGTACTTTCTGTGAATGTGGTGTTTAACTCAACTCAAGCACTGACACAACCTAATGACCTAACAGGATGTTCAAAACTCTGGAGCCCACATTTCATTCCTGTGATTTCTTCCTTTGCCTTCTGTACGTGGTGGTTTTGACTCTTCCTGCTCTTGCCAGTCCCTTTCCTGGTAGTTTGCTTCAGGCTCATCTCTAACTAGAAGGCTCTCTCTTGACCATTGCCCCAATACAACAAGGGGAACAAGCTCCTAGTCTAGCTTGAATTCCATCTGGTGTCCATCCTTGTTGATTCCTGCCATGATGTCCACAGTCTTGAGTGTTTCATTGGGCAAATTCCTGTGGGTGCCATTTGGCTGGTGTAAACCAGGATCAGCTTCAGAGGCTCCCTAGGGATCCCTTCTGCCCTGGGGAAGCCTTTATTTCCAGAACCCCAATCGGGTTTATGCTGGAAGACCTACAGCAACAGGATTTTGTCAATTATCTGCTAAGTATCCCAGACAAATCAGATGGATTAGTTATAATTTACAATTTTGCTGTGGTTCCAAAGCTCCCCCCACCCCTCCCCCATTGGTGCCCAAAGCATCCTCTTTCCGTGCGGGAAACCATCCTTTGCTGTTTTCCTCCTTGACTCTTTCTGTTGCCTGACTGTCTTTTTTTTTTTCTTCCTTGCTTTGAGGGTTTGGTCTTCGTGGCTGGCCCCGCAGCTCCCCTTCGCCTCCATTGTCGGTCACTGCTTTTTTGTTCAGACCCTCTGCATGGTTCAGACCCATACAGAGACCCTCTGGACACCACAACTGGAAAGGTGCTGTATTTCTATTGCTCCACAACGAACCAGGGGAAGCCTTTTCTTAACTCTGATACATGCTGGGACCTTGGGAGGATTCTTTATAGTCTTACTTCTATATGCTTATTTAAATTGATTTCTATTATTGTTGTGCTTTTTGAGTAGGAAACCTCTCTCTCTCTCTCTCTCTCACACACACACACACACACACACACACACACAGAGAGAGAGAGAGAGAGAGAGAGAGAGAGCGACAGAGAGAGAGAGAGTAAAGTGACTGGCATTTTGGCTTGCTTGCTTTGTGTGTTTCTCTTCCAGTCGGTCCCTGAGCTTCCCATGTCAGGGACACCTCTCATTTACTTAGAGTTGCTCAGATCCTTTGAGATCTTTGTCCCGTACAATAATTCTGCTTCTGGTCATCTCAAGAAGGAGGGTGCTGTATTTCCAGGACTCTGCTTGGGAGTAGAGTAAAACTGCCCACCAATCTGTTTTTTCCATGGGTATGTGACTTACACTTTGCAGGATGGGTCTCATGGTAGACAGTTGTCAAATCTTTCAATCCTTTTCTTGCATTTCTTTTAATCTTCTCATTCCAATCAGTGGGCCTGATCCTTTCATTACTACTTCTGAGTTTAGTTGCTCCTCTTCCATTCTGTTTTTAAACTCTGCTGCCTCTTGGATCTGTGCTTCACTTTGAGTTCTTACTGGGGGATCATCAGTGGGAAAGGCTGAGGGGATTGGGCACCAACAAATGCTCCTGGCATTATGTGTCCACAACCCTTCTCCCTCCTTGGTTCTCCAAAATGCCTCTTCCTTCTTTTCTGCTTTTTGACTCGCCGTTGGTGGATGGAGGCGTGGAACCCATAGTAGGGCTACCACGTACCGCTCGGTGTCCACCTTAAGGAAGAAATTCCACAATGAACAAGCCTTGTCTTCACTCAGCGACATTCTATTGATGGCCGGATGCTTTCTCGCCTCTTATTTAAATCTTTTTCTATTACTGTTTTGTTCTTTTAACAAGAACGTTCCCTCACAGGACAGCACATAAAGATAAAGAGTCTTCGGACAAGCCCCTTGCCTTGCTTTTCCTGCTGTGGTCAGAGTCTCACCTCAGCACTAGAATTGGGGAGAGTCCCCCTTCAGTGGGGAGATTCCCTCTCCTTTCCCATCCGGGGGTGCAACACAGTCTGAACAGGGCAATGAGGAAGCTCAGCAACACCTGATCCCCTACCTTTCCCAGGCTCCCCCATCTTGGAGTTCAAGGCGGCTCTGGGGACCCTGGGAAATGTAGCTGCCATAGCAGCCTTGCATGTGCCTGAGGAGGAGGGGCAGGGAGGTAGAGGGGGAGGCCTCCCTGCCCCTCCCTGCTGCAGCCCGGAGCCGGAGGCAGTTCAGCGGGTGTGAGAGGGAGGGACGGGCCACACGGGGGGAGGGGGCAATCCGGAATGCGGGCACCAATCAAAGAGGCGTCCCCTTGACATTCCTGAATTGGGGGATTCCAGGGCTCAGAGGCATAAATTCTCCCAGGGGCATCAGTTATCCATGCCTTGAGGAAGGCTTGGGTGGCCAGGATGAGAGACTGGGGCAGGAGACTGAGCTGCAGCTGCCTGTGGGAGTAGTGGAGGAAGAGGTGGAATCTGCTGGGAACATACAAGATCCTCTCTATGCTGTGTTGGTGTTAGGCTGGTGTTTTACTTTCTTGGGCTGCATGATCACTGCAGATGGGGACAGCAGCCATGAAATTAAAAGACGCCTGCGTCTTGGGAGGAGAGCGATGACAAATCTCGAGAGCATCTGAAAAAGCAGAGACATCACCTTCCCAACAAAAGTCTGAATAGTCAAAGCTATGGTTTTTCCTGTAGTGATGTACGGAAGTGAGAGCCGGACCATAAAGAAAGCTGACCGCCGAAGAATTGATGCTTTTGAATTGTGGTGCTGGAGGAGGCTCTTGAGAGTCCCCTGGACTGCAAAGAGATCAAACCTATCCATTCTAAAGCAAATCAACACTGAGTGCTCACTGGAAGGACAGATCCTGAAGCTGAGGCTTCAGTACTTTGGCCATCTCATGAGAAGAGAAGACTCCCTGGAAAAGACCCTGAAGTTAGGAAAGTGTGAAGGCAGGAGGAGAAGGGGATGACAGAGGATGAGATGGTTGGACAGTGTCATCGAAGCGACCAACATGAATTTGACCCAACTCTGGGAGGCCGTGGAAGACAGGAGGGCCTGGCGTGCTCTGGTTCATGGGGCCATGAAGAGTCAAACATGACTAAACAACAACAAAGGCCACAAATGTGAAAAGACATCGGATTGCAGTCTGAAAAACACTAACCGGGATATTGAGAAATGTACTTTTTAATTTAAAAAAATGTAAACTTTCAGATCTTAGAACTGGAGGACCAGCTTGAACAGGAGTAAGGGGATCATCTGGGAAAAGCCAGAGCCAGCCTAGCCCAGGAGATTCCTTGCCCCCAGATGGGGAGAGGGGCTGTGCTAGCTGTCTCGTTTCCACCTGACAATGCCTGCAACTCCCTTGGCCTCCCTCTGCTGTGTTCTGGAAAGCCTTTGCTGCTACTCTTGCGTTCCTCATCATTGTCAGAGAAGCCATCTAGACTATGACATTATTAACTGTTTTGATATTGTTTACGTATTTGTAATGTCATGAAGGCTTGTGATATGGTTCCTTTGATATTTTTATTTATTTATTTATTTATTTATTTATTTATTTATTTATTTATTTATTTATTTATTTATTTATTTATTTATTTATTTATTTATTTATTTATATGCCACCCACACTACCCAGAGGTCTCTGGGCGGCTTACAACAATTAAAATTCAATACAGTAAAAGATAAAATAATTAAAATACAATTAAAATACAATTAAAATTGCCATCGGACCCACAGCTAATATTATTTCAATTAAAAGCCTTCTGGAACAGGAAGTCGAGAAAAGGAAGGTTTTGACCTGGAGCCGAAATGTCATCAGTGTCGGCGCCAGACGAAACTCAGTCGGGAGGGCATTCCATAGTCTGGGGGCAGCTGCCGAAAAGGCCCTTTGTCTACAAGCCGTCCCTCTTACCTCCTTAAGGGACGGCTCTTTCAAAAGGGCCCCCTGGATAGATCTTAACTGCCGGGTAGGTTCATGTGGAAGGAGGCGGTCCTTCAGGTATCCAGGGCCCAAGCCGTATAGGGCTTTATATGTCAAAACAAGCTACGATGTACTTGTCACAAGTTTTCTTCAGTGGGATTAATTTTTTTGCATATTTCCATCTGACTCTTTTGCGGACTACCTTGACCATATTGGTTACTAAAAGGTTTAGATGCTTTATTGCTATGTTTCATGTACTTGAATCTATGAAAGTCTTTGGCTGATTTTTTGAAAGCCTTCGTTGTCTGGGTTGATTCTTTGTAAGGATCACCTTATAGTAAGATACCATGAAAACTAAATAAAAAATAAATCTTTGTATTGGAAAAAGTCAAATTTATCTTCAGTATGTTTTTAAAATAATTATGGGCACTTCACACACTTAACGTAAAGAAGTGGGTGTTGTGAAATAGTCATTCTTAGCAAAACAAGGAACTAGCTTCCAACCTAGACATGTATCTCAAGATGGAAAGAGATCGGACTGGACATATATTGAGAATTCACGCTTTCAGCCTGAAAACTGGGCTAGGTTTTGACAAGCTAAGCAAAGGCAGGACTCTATCAAGCACAGTACCATCCTGGTATGACAGAGACTGGACACCGGCTTTTGGAAGCTGCTAAAGAGCAGTTTCTTTGGCCACCTGCTTTCTGGGATCTATCATTCAGTCGTCCCAAAACTTAAATTCACCAAAATTGGACAGGGTGGGGAGAAGAGACAGCTGAAGATTCTTTGTGAGTTTGGAAAGTTTCTGAAAGTTTGTGGTTCATGAATAGTGATGAACCATGAACCATCACGAATCACCTTTTTCCTGGTTTATGCCCATCTCTAATATTAAATATTAAGATGCAAATTACCTTTAAAACACATAAATAAGTATTGTGCACATTTTTAAAGTCCCAATTTTCAATAGTCCCGCAGTTCCAACAAGTTCATCTACATAACACAACAACAACAATATCTCAGAATGGAAGAGCTGGAAGAGACCCTATGGATCGTGAAGTCGAGCCTCTGTCAAGGAGGCCCAGTAGGGAATCGAAGTCCCAACTCCACAACCAGAAACCTAAGTCACTGAGCTATCCAGGAATTCTTTGTCTTTGCACAGAAGGACAACAGGAAGGGGCCATCCTACTTGCCCACCCTTGGAAGAGTCACTGGGAAGGGACACATCTGAGTCTAAAATAAAAGGGCCAATAAGAGTTGTGGGCCCAAGGGAAGGGGCTCCCCTTAAAAAAATCTCAGAACATGGGCATGTAGGCCATTATCTCCTTGGGTTACCATATTATCTGTCTGACCAAGTTTTACCTGGATTTTGGGTGTACTGTATCACCCTGTTCCAGTTAAGACCATAAGCTGGCCTGGGTTCCAAGTTTTCATTTTTATTTTTCAGCAAGTCCCTTGCCCTTATAGATACAAGGCCAGGTCTATGGTTGAGACCAGCTCCTTTGCAAGAAATGAATGCAAGCTTTTTTTAAAAAAATGCTAATGCTACAGGTGAGAAAATCACTGCTTTTCATCCTTATGCAGAGGTGAAAGATCTTACCGAGTAGTAATTTGACAAGATAATAATTTTCAGTGTTGTTTTGGGATGTGTTTAGACACTTTTTTTTGATTATGAGGAAATTCATAATTCTTAAAATCATTAGATCCATTGAGTTTGACCCATGCTTATCATCTTCTGCTCTTTCCCAAATTTATCCTCTCCTTTCTTCTCTCTCTCCCTCTCTCACACACATAGAGAGTGTGTGCCCCTTCTCTTAGCTAAAGAGGTGGCTCACCTCCCTCAAGCACTGATGATTTCCCTATTATAGTAACCCTATAAAGGTTGGGCTCAGACCTTTTGCTGTCTGAAATAGTGCAACAAATGCCATCTTCTCACTCTCATACCTGAGCTGCCTAATAAGCCAGGCAGACAGTTTCACTAGCCTTTCTCTCTCTACGGCACTATTTTTTTTTTACATTCTTCTTCTTGCTTTATGGTTTCCAGTTTACCTTGATTCATACTTCTCACATACCATGTTCCAATTGTATGTGTTTTGTAGCATCACACTTCCCTTTCTATTCTGTGCATGCCAGCCACTAGACATCCTTTCGGCTTTAATCCAGTTGTATCATTACCTATTTGTTCTTGTCCTTTGCTCTTCCCCAGTAGGTGATTGAGTGCTTTTTGACCTGGAAAAGCCAACTGTCTGGTAGGGCTTCTATAGAAGCCTGCTGCAAGATTTTCCTCAAGCCAAGGGAAAGAGGGGAATAAGGACCTGGGTTGTGCTGGAACAATTTGCATTACATTTAGTAAGCCCATCTGCAGCACACCTAACAAAAGCTAATTGGAAAGAGGCAAGGCCCAGAACAGTTAATCACTCAGAGATGCAATGGGCATCCTCCTTGGTTTTTAGACCATGAGAACTATGTAATGATTACATGACTATTGACTCTCATGATATCTTCAGAACAACCAAGTATATTTCCCAGCCGGACTGCAAAAACAAAACAAAAGCACCACAATCAAATATTTATTTTGCCAAATACAGAACTTGGTAGATTCCTTTGTTCCAGCCATCATCCACACAGAACACACAGAGAAGTGGAGAGGCTGAAAAAGCCACCGTCCTCTCCTCCTCCCTGTTGTGAAAATTCAGCCCGCTTGGTAATGCTCAGCTCTTGGTTTATTGTGGCCAAATGATAACATGGGACATGCACATGATGCGTCACAAAGAGCCACTCCTTCTCTTTTAAGCATGATGGAATGCCTATACATCAAAGCAACAGTTCAATTGGCTGAACTGGGGTTGCCTGGGTGATGATTATGACCAAACACTTGTCCCAGGAGGCTGGGAGCCAGCTGCATAATGTGCCCCGGAGAAACTCCATCTCAGAGGAAATCAAACAGACCTGAGCAAAAGGGAAAAGACACTTGGCAGGTGCTTTTAAGCAGGTAATTGAACTTGTAGGGCTGGAGGGAATGCTGAGAGGGGTCCAGGATTCCCCGATGACCATCATTTCTAAAAGTCATCAGCCACTGGCTGTTTTTTCCTTTTCGTGCCCTGGCTGGCTGCAGATTTTATTCCATGCACCAGGAGCAGAGTGGATGGGAAACAGGGGACGATCAGGCTGCAAAGAAATAGGCTCCTTCTTGCTTCTCATTCTCTTTCCACTTGGGATCATTGTTAGGGGTTTTGAACTGTGGTCTGCAAGCAGCGTGTGTGAATGGGGCAAAAACGAGTTTGCAAACATAATGCACACTGCAGGAAGGGCAATCGGGTGGTGAGGCAGTATATGCTAAGTGGGCAAAAGGCCCCGCCTTTAACTCCTGGCTTCTCCAAAACCCCTGTCCAGGACCCCCAGAGAGCTCCTGTCAGGCTAGGTGTTGGAGAGTGTCCCCTGACAAAGAGGGATGACAACCCTCATGAGCCCTTGCTGAAGGCTATGGTAGCTAGGATGAATGGGAAATGCAGTTCAACACCCTCTGGAGGTGGGCGCAGGTTCCCATCTACACTGCAGGCAGTGTAAATCCTGATGAGAGTTAAATTACTATCCCCAAGAATTAATATCTTTAATTCTTCAAGATGGCTTCTGCTTTTCTTGGCTAAAAGCAGTGTGTCAGAAGTTAACATCTCTAGGCTTCTCACCTCAGTCTTTTCTTACAGTGGGATTGGGGCACTTGTCAGTCAGAGGGTGTTTGAGAGAGAGAGACAGAGACAGAGACAGAGAGAGAGAGAGAGAGAGAGAGGAGGCAATATTAGCAGAGCCCCCATTTTCTCGCAGTAGATAATTCCAGATATATGGTAACTCCAATTGCCTGCCTGCCTCTCCTGGACTTGCCGACCCACGGCAGGGCCTTCACGTTAGCTAGATGACATACTGAATGGTGCCAAGACTATTTCCTGGCTTTTTGCCTGTCTCTAATGCATTAATCAATCAGCCAGAGATGGAGAGGTCCAATAGATATTTGTTTATTTTCCGCTGAAAGCAAGCAAATGGCCGCAACTTCACTCACAGAAACATGCGAAGAAGGAGCACGCTGCGCTCATTACAGATTATACTTTTATATGCTTCTAAATGAGTAAGGGGAGGCAAAGGATGGAGAGCAGGAGAAGGAAAGGAGAGTTTGCAGACGTCATCCCTCCCAGTTCCGGCCAGTTAGACTCCCAGGTCCCTTATCACTGACCAAGAACACATTTTCAGTTAGACTAGTTAGTTGCAGGCAACAGCCATTCAGGCAGCCTCCACCCTTTGTTGTTGTTGTTCAGTTGTTAAGTCGCGTTCGACTCTTCATGACCCCATGAACCAGAGCACGCCAGGCCCTCCTGTCTTCCACTGTCTCCTGGAGTTGGGTCAAATTCATGTTGGTCGCTTCGATGACACTGTCCATCCATCTCATCCTCTGTTGTCCCCTTCTCCTCTTGCCTTCACTCTTTCCCAACATCAGAGTCTTTTCCAGGGAGGCTTCTCTTCTCATGAGATAGCCAAAATATTGGAGCCTCAGTTTCAGGATCTGTCCTTCCAGTGAGCACTCAGGGTTGATTTCCTTCAGAATGGATAGGTTTGTTCTCCTTGCAGTCCAGGGGACTCTCAAGAGCCTCCTCCAGCACCACAATTCAGCAAAGTCAATAAACAATAAACAATCTTGGCAACTTAATGAATGTTTTGCTTATAAGTTGTAAACACAGAGATAAGAATTTATTTTCCACCATAGATTTTAACTGGCTTGGCTGGATGAGAACATGATCTAATAATTTTTCTTTCTGATCAAATGTGCTTAGAGGTTAAGAAAGTCATTTTATTTTATATGTTTTTACTTTTAACAACTGTTTTATTTTTCCATGCTTTTAAAGTACATATAATCCTTTTAATACATTCTTACTTTTAAGAACTTCAATATTTTAAGAGATGTTTTATCTGAATGTGATTGTATTTGCCTTTTAAAACTATAAGCTTTTTTATTTAATTTGTACTTACAGCTTAAGTTTTGTATTTGAATGCCTTCCAATTTCTCATAGTTGTAAGACTGCTTGGATGGAAATCACACCTGTAACTTTTAATAAGTTGAAAGGAAGAGTTTCCAAGTATCTGTGCCTACAGTTTTTCTTGCAACTGTAAGACTGTACAGTAATAGTCTTCAGTACATTCTGACTTGTTACTTTTTGAATTAATTCTGCCTGTATGTAACATAAAACTAATGTCAAGTAAAATAAAGTTGTAGAAAGTCAATAAATTATTGTTGCCTGGAAATATTACAACAGTGAAAATATACTTTGATACTCATATGAATTTTGATATGATTGTCTGTGATTGTTTGGTTTTATTCTGGAATTAACCCTTTATTAGGATAAAGAATGAACATGGACCTCTGATTCTCCCACCTCCCCCGAGATCTATAGATTTTGTAGGACTCCTGGGGGCATTTAGGTGTTGACAGAATAATTTCTGCAAAAAATATTTTCAGCAAACAAATATTCAGCACAGATCAATCTACATACAGTAGCAGAATTCTGCTTATTTCCAAGCATTCCTTTCCCTCTAATGCTGATATTTGGGGATGCTGTGCCATTGTCTCCCAAGAGTTGAAAACAATGAATGATAACACAGTTGTGGGAGATGATGGAGATCTGGAAGCCATCAAGGAGAAAGCGCTCTTGATTGTCACAAATGCCATCCAAGGAGCAACGGACACCGTGGGAAACCTGCAGAAGGAAGAGGCAGGTATTGTAAAATAAAGCTTGTTGTGTTTTTAAAGCCTCTTGGAGGGTTTGCAGTTCATCTGCCGTGGGGGAGGGGGTTCATCCATGTCCTTCTCAATTGCAGCAGCCAAATATGAAGTGCCAAATATTGCGTGGATGAAGTGCCAAGACTTCACAATCGGAAAAGGGCTACTGCAGATTGAGGAGTATATGAGGGTAAGGCATCTTTGCTGTTCACAAATTGGGCTTAAGGGCAAAGGGTTGGCCTCGGGGTGTATGAATGGTTAGCACAGCCAGCTGGAACAGGTGATCCCTATGCAAGTCATTCAGGAGAACAGGTTTGCAATTTTGCATATTTACTTGGAAATAAATCACAGTACACTCACTGATGCCTCCTATTTAGTAAGAGGCTTTCTCTGCCCTACAGATCAAAATAAGGAACTGGAACTGTTGTGATTAAGAAGCAATCCGTCTTAGAAGAAAGAGGAAAATAGAAAAGAAGAATAAAAACAGTCACGTTGTCTCTGTGGGGCAACAATACTCAGGGTTTTGTAACAGCTTTATTGCAATCTTTAAAACTTCACAAACAAAGCAAACTTTTAGGTTCTCCAGAGCCCTGATTCAAGATAAAATGTACAAAATTTAGTAGAGAGGGAAAGCACTTGATGGCTACAGCAGAAGCTCCTCTCACCACCTCCTGCCACTTATCTTGCTGTGTTTTGTGACATAAACATAGAGTTCGTCCCAATTTATGAGATTTCTCAGACATGGGTCTGCCAGAAGCGTGTTTCTAGAACACCAAAGTGAATTCTTCTTCTAAGGACATAGAGTAATTAAGAAAGTATTCTTCCAAAAAAAACCCAAAAACCTCCAGTTTGATGAATGTGGGATATTATGCTTCTGTAGCCATGGTTCAAAATGCCAGAAAATGGCCAAATACTGCTGCACAATATCATGCCCATGTTGCCAGTAAGAAAAAGGATGCCAAGCTTTACATAGCAAAGTAGAGCCTGAATGTTGATGACACCAAAGGCAACAGTCCAGATGGTCCACAGGATACCCTCTTCTGCTCACTACCATTCACATTTGTCAAAAAAACAAGCCCTGACAATTGCTTTGTGTTTGGGTGAGAAGTCAATAACTGATGGGAAAGGGAGTCAGCTTCTGGGATTTCTCCTTGCTTGGTATCACATTTTGAATGGTAGTGAGCAGAGGAGGATATTCTGTAGGCCATCTTGACAATGGCCATTGGTGTTGTCAACAGTCAAGCTACCCTTTGCTATGTAAAGCTTGGAATCTTTTTATAATTTTTGTTTGGGTTGCCACCAGTTTTAGAATTGCCTTGTAAAATGTTGATTTGCTCTTCTGCACTGTAATGCGTAAAAGATTCTTAAAAGTTAGGATGGCTCACTGGAAACCAGCCTCTGGAGGCCCACGTTTGTGCTTGCGCTGTTTCTCGTTCTACTAGTGCATGAGTCACAGTAATCTAAATATTAAAGAGATAATGAGACAACTGGTGCAATCAGTCAGCCACAGAAATACTGCGTAGCAACAGGCCCACTGAAATGAATGGAATTGTTACTTCTAACCAAAGTCCCATTGATTTCAATGTGTCTAAATGAGATGACACTGGCAGCCATGGAGGGTTAAACACCATTCTACTCAAGTTTTTCCCACACTTCTCTCCTCTTTCTTTTTTTTTTCAAAATCAGAAGTGACTGAAATGTGATTTCCAACTTTTAACTTTCAAGTTTTTGGGAACTATTAAAAAGTGTGTCTGAGGGATAACTTTAAATTGGACAATCATGTCCTGCAAGATTTCAGGGAACACAACTACCCATTTAAAAAATCTATTCTATTCTATTCTATTCTATTCTATTCTATTCTATTCTATTCTACATATTATAGGTTGATAAGCAACCAATGGGCTCTGGGGTCAAATGAAAGGCCTTGGCAGACTACATATCACCTGCAGGCCACACTATTCACCCCTTTATCTGAAAAGAAGATTTGATATTTGAAACCAACCTATTAGAAATAGTTGAACACGAACACTGAAACACTCTGAGGCTGTATGAAGGGCTGGCCTTAACAAAGAAGCCAAAAGCAAGCAGCTATTGCTTATAGTGCCGCATCTGCAGATGACAGATGCAGGAAGGTCAGCAGGAGACACAAAGGTGTCTTCAACACACAGCGGGCACAGCATTAAAAGCCTTCAATTCATCAATACCTTCCACATAATTGCCTCACCTCCCACTGGAAAAAGGGTTACCCAAAGTATCATCACAGCATGAAGCCTGCAAAAAGCAGCATGTTTTCCCCCCTCTAAACTAGTTATTAAAGCCTGATCCTTATTTGGGCTTCGTTTTTAAAACAGACAAGAACACCAAACCCATCTACAACAACATCTGTCTGAAGAACATTTTTAAACTTTGAGATAACGCCAGATTCCATGAAAGATCCGCCAATTGTTAGTTTTTCAGTTTATTCTTACTGGGGGAGGGAGGTGATGTTAGTAGAGATATTTGTGTGATTCCCTCCCCCCCCCCGGCACCAAAATGCCTTGCTTGGCCAGTGGTACCAGCCTCCTTCACTTTGAGACAAGGTGAGGTGCAATCTGCCTCACACAGCTGACTGTCTTGGGCCAACCCTCCGTCTACAGCAACATACTGTCAGACACAGCAGCTTCCCTAAATCCATCCCATACTACACCCAAGTCCACAAAATCCCATGCTTCCTCATTCTTCTCCTTGCACCATCCATAAAAATAACATAACAGGTGTGTGTGTGGGTGTGGGTGTGGGTGTGGGTGTGTTCGTCTCTGCAATACCTCCAGCCCATGAAACGGAGATACTTGAAACTTGCCACGAAATTTGGCATGGGCACTAAAGTGACCCTGAGGATATTGATCTCCAGGTTGTCTTATTTTTAGATCAGGGTAATAAATTTTAACTCATTAAAATATGTCCATAAGCTATGTTTCCCTCATAAGAAAGCAGAACAGTGGACGCTTTGCCTTTTTTCCCTTTTTAAAAAAAATCTTTTTATTATTGCTTTATTAAAATGCTCCAGTTCTATCTTTCAGTCCTGCCACTTTCCTAATGCCTTTTCCTTGACATGGTTTTTGTTCTCTTTTATCTCATTATAGCAGGGGATGGTGCCTTCTACCTTGAAAGAGGCTGAGGTGCATCCTCTCCTGGATAGCACCCCTCTGGATCCGGAGGTGCTTGTCAACTACCTCCTCATTGCAAATATCCCCCCTTTTTTTGGTATGGTGCTTGACTGTGTACTGTAGTGGCTGGGCAGCTTCCAACATTCCTGGAGGAAACTGATTGCTTGGACCCATTTCAG
The DNA here is from genome assembly GCF_051106095.1 of Pogona vitticeps. Lineage (NCBI taxonomy): Eukaryota > Metazoa > Chordata > Lepidosauria > Squamata > Agamidae > Pogona > Pogona vitticeps. The sequence goes on from NC_135785.1 coordinate 111,091,951, forward strand.
TCTGGCTTCAGGCCAGGATTCGGTACTGAAACAGCCTTAGCTGCCCTGACTGAGCTAAAGATGGGGGAGTGCAACCCTGTGGATCCCCCTGGACCTCTTGGCAGCTTTTTGACCACGGTATCCTCTTAGATAGACACCATGGAATGGGAGTAGGAGGCACTGTGGCTCTCTTCCTATCTTCAGAACCAGTTCCAAAGAGTGGTATTGGGGGACTTTCTGCTCGGCCCCATAGCTATCGAGCTGTGGGGTACTGCAGGGTTTTCCCCATGCTGTTTACTATCTATATGAAGCTACTGAGAGAGGTCATTAGACGTTTTGGGGTTGGGTGTCATCAATATGCTGATAATACTCAGCTCTACTCCTTATCATTGAGGTTGGCTGAGACTGTGCATTGGCTGTAACCCAATAAACTCAATAAACCTGGTTTCCAGGTCCATGAATTGGGCAGGAGACCTGTTCTGGATGGAGTCGCATGCCCTGTGAATGAGCAGATGTATAGGGGTTTTTTTGGGGGGGGGATATGCCTAGATTCATTATTGGAGGCTCATATGCGTAGGCTTAGTGACTCAGAATGCCTGGGGTTGACTTTGACAAGTCCTCCAGCTACAACCATTCCCAGGCAGGGGTAACCTGGCTGTTATAATTGATGCCCTGATAACCTCCAGGCTAGGCTCTTGCAATGCACTCTACATTTCGGTAGAAGATGGCACAGATGCTGCAGCAGGTGTAGAGTGCAGCAGCTAGACTCCTACCAGGAACATCCTTCTGAACCCACACGGCACCAGTTCTGAAGGACTTGCAATGACTGCCAATATGCTTCCAGTCAGAGAGCTGACAATGACTTAGAAAACCCTAAATATCTTCGGAACTGGATGTTTGAAGGAGCACCTCTCCCTGTATAAGACTGCATGATCACTAAGTGAGGAGACCTTCCTCCATTTTTTACCATTCAGAACAGTTTGTTATGTGGAGATGCGAGAGGAAGTCTCAGGGGAGGGCATTCAACCCCAGCTGTGCAAAGCCCTCCCCTTAGAGGCTTGATTGGAACCGACATTGGCATCATTTAGAATCTTTGGGGTTTGAGGATTGTGGCCTGCATAGGTTTTAGTGCAAAAGTTTTAATGTTTGAATGTTTTGATTTTGTGCTGTTTGATTTTTTTATAAAAATGTTTTAAATATCTTACATATTAAATTGTTTTATGCAATTTTGTAACCCATCCTGATGGCATGATATAGGATGGGGTATAGATGGATGGATGGATGGATGGATGGATGGATGGATGGATGGATGGATGGATGGATGGATGGATGGATGGATAGATAGATAGATAGATAGATAGATAGATAGATAGATAGATAGATAGATAGATAGATAGATAGATAGATAGATAGATAGATAGATAGATAGATAGATTTGCATTCCATGGATATTGGAACTAATCTGCAGGGATAAACATGCTTATATTTTAGTAGGCATGCAGAAGATTGCACGGTTTTTAAAAAGAAGAAGTTTTGTCAAAAGTGAGATGCCTTTTGCCCATGTTTGAAGGCCAATGAACTTGGTCCTCCAGTTCATTTCAGGAAACAGGAGCAGGTTTCTTTCTCAGAGGAAATTTACTGCAGAAAGGTGGTATTTAATTCTATTCTTGCTATTACTATTCCATTTTACTATTACTATTACAAGTTTTTTTCATATAGATTTAATAAATAGGGAGATAAACTATAACTTTGTCTGACATGTTTACCAACTGGAAACCATTAAGTTTCTTCATAGTTCGTCCTGAGAGTAGCCTCTTGTCCAGAGGTATAGAATCAAATGCAATTGCACACCTTTTAAAATGATGTGTATCTTGTCACAATACAAACAGTCAAAAATTTTACCATAATCTATAAAGTACAAAATAATTTTCTTCTTGAATTGTTTGGAAATGTCCTGTAGCTAGAATGTATTTGAAATATGATTTCTAATGCCTCTTCCTTTTCTAAATCCAGCTTAAAAATTAGGCAGTTCTCACTCCATATAAGCAGAAAGTCTTTATTGTAAAATCTTGAGCTTTACTCTGCTTGCATGGGAAATAAATGTGATGTCTGTATAATTATTGTAATCTTCGACCCTTTATTTTCTGAAATTTATTTATTTATTTACTTTTTTCTTTAAAAGGATCCAAGGCAGCTTGCAACAATTAAAACACAGTATTTAAGCTAATAACAGAGTGTACATTGAATATTTCCAATTTACAGGGCATAATTTTGCTTTCCATATTTGTTGGGATATTTTATTTATTGATAAATTCAGTGTAGTTTGAAATAGTTTTTAAAAAGAGGGTGTCCCTTTTATTCCTGATTATTTTGGCTGAAGATGTTTGTGTGAGGAACTGTATATGTTGTCTGTTCCTAGTATTTGTACAGCATTCTTCTAAAAACCAAACTGTTCTTCCACATGACTCGTAGATGATGGATCATTACGTGTGGAGTGATTTGACATGTATGTATGTTCTAGACCTCCCATCTGACCAATGGTCACTCTGGATGGTGTACAACAATAGAAACAATATCCCAAAAATACAGAAATAAAAACCATACAACGTACAGCACAGAGTAACCAATATAACATTGCATGGCAAAAACCGCTCATTACACTGTAGAGAAAAAATATATGTGAACTAATAAGCATCACAAATTTTGTGTGAGCAGCTAAAAATACATGTTTTTGCATCAAATCTGTTGGTTTACTTCAATATGTATTCAAATAGTCAATACTAAGGGGGGAGTTAAACATTAAGATATTGAATTTGAAAGAAAAAGAAACAAGGGTAATTTCCCCATATTTCAGATGTCGAGCAAGATGTTAACTTTATGTGACTGGAGGAAATGTGTCTTTTTTACCTCATGACTTTGGCTGTGAGGAACCCGTACATCAGTACAGCCCAGCCTTGTTTTCAGCTGCTGCTGTGTCCCTAGTGCCCTCTAGTGCCAGCTGGAATATGTGAAAGCAGTGTTGCTTTTTACTTGACCCAAGTCAGCATTCTGCATGACCATCTTTCTTGTTCTTTGTGGAAGCTATCCAGATCTTTTAAGTTCAAGACCCACACAGACTTTTTTGAGATTATCAGATATTTTCCTAACAGTTTCATGTGTGAATTACACAAATAAGTGCAAATCTTACTGGTAGTGGATGATATGTACATCATGAGGCATCAAATCAGTTCTCACAGCGACCCCGGTCTGTTTCTGAGGAATGTGAGATAAATATTAAGGAGTGGTTTTGCCAGGGCCTTCCCTCTGTGAGTTTAAAGGGCTAAAAAGGGATTTGAACCCAGGTCTTTTGGGTTCTAGCTTGACACTCTATCCACGCCACTACTTTGGCTGTCAGCAGCTAATAGAGAGACTGATACCTTAGTTTAAGTAAATAGAGCTACCAACATATTACTGTTCTCCAGAGCTTGCAGAAAGCATGATTGAAGGTTTACCAACGATATGAAGTACATCCTTTTCCTTACTGGGACTATCATTTATTTATTTATTTATTTATTTATTGGACTTATATACCGCCCCATAGCGCTACCAGCACTCTCCGGGCGGTTTACAATTTTTTAATTATACAGGCTACACATTGCCCCCCCCCCCAGCAAGCTGGGTACTCATTTTACCGACCTCGGAAGGATGGAAGGCTGAGTCAACCTTGAGCCGGCTACCTGGGATTTGAACCCCAGGTCGTGAGCACAGTTTTAGCTGCAGTACAGCGTTTTAACCACTGCGCCACGAGGCTCTTCGTTGACTATGTTTCATTGACTATGTTTTGAACATAAGGTACCTTCTTTGCTTTAGAATAATCAAGTTATTAAACACAGTTGTTTCAACAGCTCCTCTGGAAATAATTTACAAGAGGCATAAGGTACAGCTGCGATTTTTGTCTGTTTCCCCCTACTCTGCTTTGCAATGGAGGGGAGTTTTTCAATATGAAATTCTGTATTAAGTCTAGCATCTTATGCCTGCCTTAACTGCTTCTGATCCAAGATGCAAGTAAAGGAATTTGGTTAGAGAATACGATTGTGAAGTTGGAAGGGGGTAGGGATGGGACTTTCATATTAACCCCAACAGCGAAAACCACAAAAGAGGTGTTTTCTTTCATTGGTAAATTTCAGTAAAGAGCCTCTCAAATCATCTGGTTTTCTGAAATATAGGGACATGAAAACATCTGATTCCTATTGCATTTTCTCTATTACATTGCCACTATTTATATGTGAAATCACCTCACGAATATCCCAACAAATAGCATTGTCAGGCTTGGCAGCAAGAGTTGTCAACTGTCAATTAGGATTCAGAGAAGCTCCTGGAAGCGAGGAGCTGGAAAGTTTGAATCTTGAGAAGGCTCTGGAGAACTGGAATGGCTTCTCTTTTGCTGCTTGCTGAATTGTTCACCGTTGGTGCAGGAACTCCTCTGCTGGCCTCCAGCATGGATTTGGATCCTTACCATACTTACTGCTGGCCTGGTGCTGCTGTTCCTCCATTTCATATCCATGTTTAAACTGTTTGTTCCTTCCTTTTTCATCCTTTTGAATTCATTGCGCTCTCTGACTCTTTTTTCTCTCTTTTATAAATTAGGGGAGATTTCCCCTCATTTCTTTTATTTTTCCCTGGAGTGTCTGCCTGCTACTGACCGGGGTTGCTGCCTGTGCTCTGGGACTGAAGCCATCAAAACAGTAGAGGAAAGTGAAGTCTCCTAGGAGCTTGGAGTGGCTGATTGTTTTTCTTCTCCTTAAATGAGTGCATGTGTGGCTTTTAAAAAAAAATATTTGATTTTCCCTCTATGGGTTGTGGGGGGAATTGCTCTTAATCTCATGATGATTATTTGTTTCTCATTTGTACTGTTTCCTGCTGATAAATTGAACAGGAGACAGAGGATGCGATGATAAATGTGAACTTTACTGTTAATGCCTGCATAGATCTGATTTATCTCTCTTTTTTCTAATGTACTGTTTTAGACTACATTTTTATAAGGCTGTCCATCTTGTCCCTGGTTTTTTAAGAATGTAGTTTTGGACGTTCTATAGGGCTTAACTTGGTCTAGCACCAGAAACCCAAATAAAGGGAAACAAAAGAAGACATAAGACATAAGACATAAGAAATTTATTTGTCATTGCGCTCACAAGTGGGTGCAACGAAATGAGGTGCTCTTCCCCAAGGTAAAACTGGACAACACTACAAAAAAAAAAAGTTAAAATATACACAACTTTCACCATCCAAATATAGATACCCCGTTTTCTCTCAGCAATTAAAAAGTCCACCAAAAACTTATGGCCCCGCATTTAAACTCAATACTGCACTTGGGTAAAAACTGTTCTTGAATCTGCTCGTCCTTGCTTTCAATACCCTGAATCTCCTTCCTGATGGTAATAGTTTAAAGAGCTGATATCCCGGATGAGAGGAGTCTTTCAGTATGTTAGATATCTTCCTCTTACATCTGTTCTTATACAATTCTTCCAAAGAGGGGAGTGAACAGCCAATGATGTTTTGGGCCGTCTTGATCACCCCTTGAATTGCCTTTTTCTCTGCCACTGTGCAGCTCGTGAACCATACACAGAGACAGTAGGATAATATGCTCTCAATCGAACTCCGATAGAAGGTGATTAACAAACTCTCAGTCAATTGTTGCTTTCTAAGAATCCTTAGAAAATACAACCGTTGTTGTGCCTTCCTGATTAACGCAGCGGTGTTTGCACTCCAAGTCAGGTCATTTGTTATGATAGTCCCAAAGAACTATCATAAAAAAAGAACCCCAAAGAGTCAGTACTTTTCATGTTTAATGAAAGACACAACTCAAAATCAAATCAGGCATGCAACCTCAAAAGAACCCAGAACATATGCAATCTGAAAGTGTTCCCCATTCATGTCCTCAATAAGGGTCCTCTAGAACAGTGGTTCTTAACCTTGGGTTACTCAGGAAATAGTACAGAGGCTAAACTGACTATTTGAAAAGTTTTACGTGACCTGCAGTCCGGTCATTTAGTAACCCAACTCCCAGAGACCTTCACCACCAACTGTGCTGGCTGGGGTTTCTGGGAGTTGCAGTTCAAAAGCATCCGAGTAACAAAGGTTAAGAACCACTGCTCTAGAACATTGGTTCCCAACCTTGGATAACCTAGGTATTCTTGGACTGCAACTCCCAGAAGCCTTCACCACTAGCTGTGCTTGCTGGTGTTTCTGGAAATTGCAGTCTAAGAACAGCTGGGTTATTCAAGGCTGAGAATTTTGAGATTCTAGAGTGGTGGGTTTTTACATTCTAGAATGGGGGCCTTGTTGTTTGGCCTACCTAGACCTCAATATCATAGAGAAGCGGGGGGGGGGAGAGAACTCTGCCTCACATCTTTACAAGCTGGCTGCAAGTAAAGATCAGAATCTTATTCTAAGTTTGGGTCAGGTTGCCTAGTCTCTGAGAAAATGGGAACGACATATCCTAACACCTTACCTATACAGTAATATCATGAATCCATACTGGTTCAATTGCTCCTACTGCAGAGTTGTGCTCTACTTTCTAGTTAATTTCCCACTTTATTTTTCTGGAGGCACTACCCACTCAGTTTACAGAAGCCATAACAAATGGCTAGCATTATTCTAATGGCCCAATTTACTGACCTGAGGACATTTCATGACAGGAAACCTAAAGCACAATTTCATCAGTTCAGTGGAAGTTCTCCATCTATAGGCACATCCTCACAATAAATGACCGGACTGCAGGTCACGTAAAACTTTTCAAATAGTCAGTTTAGCCTCTGTACTATTTCCTTCTCAGCAGAAAAACTCCCCTCAAAACAAAAGTTAATTTGTTAGCACAAGCGAGGGTGAGGAACTTGAGAGGTAACACACTGGAAAGCTTCGGCGTGAAGGCCTAATTGCCATTTTCCTGATAATTAGGCCCCAGAGGCATCATTATCAGATCAGAACCATCAACTGAAAAGTAATTTCAAAGGATGATGTTAAGAAGTGAGAACTTATGAGGCTACTAAAAAGACAGCTTTGCTAACACTAAGTTTCTGCTCTGCTTCATTATTTAGAACTTATTATATTCCATGCATGCCAGTGGTTTTAAAATTTTCTGCATTCAGGACTCCCGGTTAATAATAAATCATGGGCTACAAGAAGCCTGAATGTGAACCAGAAAAAACTCAGTGAGGAACATTTGAGTCAGCTTGTGTGCCAAGGAAAACAGTATATAGGCTAAACGTATCACTGTTCCTTCTCACCTTGAGTATGAAGTCCAGAATACGCAAGTCATTCTTTTGCAGTTTTGGGAAAACTGGCAGCTGGAGGGTGGGAAAGATCATTCACAAAGCTTGCTCACCACTGCTGTTTCCACTAAGGGACATTAGCAAAGCTTCCAGTGTTTTCACCAAAAAGAAGCTGCTGGCACATGTAGGTTCCCGCCTGACAGACACCCACACCTGCCTCAGCACTAGAGATGGGCATGGCGCTGGGTGGTTCGTACCAGTTCATTTGTTGGCCAAACAGGTGTTCAGCACTTCAAAGCCCTGCCTCCTCCTGCGGGAACCAACTCAAGAGGCAGCGGCCTGGCTTCCCTGCCCTGCCTCTTCTTTCTCCTGCCACATAATGGTGGAAGAAAACAGGACAATAGAGTCAGTGGTCTAAAAAAATAGGAGCACAGCATGTGGTGGTGACAGAACTGGGAAAAAATAGGGTTGAGATAAGACAAGCAAAATCCTTCTCATCCACATTGGACAGCCCCCTTAGGAAGATGTGGCCTGTGCAGTATAACTCAGCCCTGGAAAATAAAAGGGTTTTTGGATGGTTAGGTAGATTTGGTTAAAGGGCTGCTAAGATTAGAGTAGAGAAGGCAAATTGTGGCTCTTTAGATGTTACTGGACTGCAACTCCAGTTTCCATTGGATATGCTTGCTGCAGCTTACAGGAATTGCAGTCCAACAACATTAAGTGGGCCAAGAAGCTGCTCACGACCCTAACAGGGAAGCTCTGCCAGTTGTGACTTGCATGATCATTGCAGCAGGCAGGCAAGGAGGATCAGAAATTCTCTGGTTGTCCACTAGTACGTCCCTTGGAAGGCAAACATAAAAAGCACACTTATTCCTTATTAGGCACATAAAATACAAGGAAAACTAGTGTTATGGAGTTTGTTTGTGGGGGTTTTAAAAACCTTTTTGTTGACATATACACACCTGTGCACATTAAGGAAGAAATTCCAAGGAACACAAGATTTCTGTTTTTATAAAATTTATTTGGAGAGCTACTGGTAAATCAGTACCATCTTCATATATTCTTCTGCCAGGATAATTTAGTTTTTCTGCAAAGGAAAGGAAAAATAAATGTCAGTTTTAACATTATGAACGAAGATTTCGTTCATCTTACAAATCTAAAAAAATCCATTGTCCCCAAACTTCATGAATTGATCTGCCGCCCAGAGACCTTCTGGTAGTGTGGGCAGCATGCAAGTTAAATAAATAAATAAATAAATAAATAAATGAACAAACAAACAAACAAAACAACATCCTCTCATCACAGGAAATGGGAGGGAAAACAATCGATTTGCTACACCCTGCCCTTGCTGAAGTAAAAAGGCAGCCTTTTGGATGCGGTGCCATGGATTGTCTCTGCAGTTAAATTTGCGCTGTCAAACACTTAAGAAAAAGTACTATCACACACCCCTGCTAGGAAGCCTGCAGATGCCTAGATGTGTATTTTGCTTTTGCTTGCTTTCCCCCTTTTCTTTTCAACAACTCTTCCACCTCTCTGACAGGAGAACAAATGCTATGGCATTGGAAGCAGACAGGGTGTTAGATGGCTTCCTTCCAAGGCCCAGATTAAAGGTCCATGTTGCTGAACCCCAAATTAACATGTAAGAAATGGCAAAACAAAATACTAGTTTACAATATGCTCAAGACAAGAAAGCTTCCACAGTGCAGATAATTTTAGTAATTACTGGGCATATGTCAAAACTAGATAAAAATAAAATTATGAGAAAAGTAATTATGCGGAGCCTTGTGGAAGTGGTTAAACTGCATTACTGCAGCCCAAACCCTGTTCCTTATCCAGGTTCAACTGCAGGTAGCAGGCTCAAGGTCCACTCCACCTTCCATTGGAGGTGGGGCAAGGGGGATATGTAGCCTGCATAACTACACTGTAAACCATTCAGAGAGTGCTTTAAGCATTATGGGGCAGTATATAAGCAGCACACTTTTGCTTTTAATTACCGTGTATTTGACAGACAGACTTTAAAAAGAATCTCATATCTAGCAATTAGTCAAAAACAGAATGCAATAATTAAGCTACAGAGCAGTGAAAACTAAGACTGTTGTACCTGTTAAGTCCTTTGGCTGGCTCACTGTAAGAAGAAGAAAAATTGTCAGTACATATATGCTGAAATATATAGATTTGTGTTCCTTTCACAAGAAATACTGCTTTAAGTAATGCAAACTTATGACTGCCACTATGGCAGACACTAACTAGTGCCAAAGGAAATAAATTGCAAAGTCAGTGAGTTGATCTTAGAAAACTAAAACCTAGACCTTCAACTTTAAGCAAACCTCTGGTCCCAAGTATGTTAAGATCCACATCTGTGGTACAACAGGCTGGCTGTGCAGTGAAGAAACAAAGGATTGAGGAGTGGGTGAGTCAAGGTGTTGTAGGACAGTATTGAGAGTAAGCAAAACAAGTTAGAGGTTGTTTGAGGGAAGACCTGCAAAGTGAACAATTTCAGCAGCAAGCTGCAAAGATTAAGCACATGTTGTTTGCAACTTAAAACACTTATAAGGACTTTTGTAAGCTAGGTAAAAGCAAAACATTTTAGATGCTCAATCTTTTTTGCTGTTTTAATTTTTGTAAGCCGCCCCGAGTAGACATGGTCTAGAGGGGCAGGGCAAAAATCAAATAAATAAATAAATAAATAAATTTAAATTAATCATCAGGATAATGTTTCCTGGAAGAGCACCCTTTAAACAATGCAAGTCCAAACATTTTGCCAAAGTCCATTTTGGAAAGATTCAAATGTACTTCAGGTGTTTGAAACAAATTTTAAAGTACAGAGATGAACGACCTGGAACACAGCACAACATATGAACTCGTACAGGCACAGCAGGTGTTTGAGGTATAACTGGACAGGAGCAAGGAGTATATGAGGGCCAACGTAGGGTAGGGTGAGGGCAAAGCTCCTGCCTCGTATTACACACAAACATAGGAAGATGCCTTATCCTGAGTCAGAGTACAACTGGTCCATCCAGTGCTGTCAACTCAGACAAGCCGGGTAGATTTGATTTTAATTAAAATCAGATTCTGTGACAATTTAAATAAAAAACAATTTAAACTTTGATTTAAATCAATTTGATTTTTAATAACATCATTGATTTTTTTCCCACCTTGCTGACAAGTGACAGCTCTCTACAGGCAGGATTTTTTCTTAATCCTATCAGGCAACCCTAATATTACCTTGCGTTCTCTAATCCAAGTACTAAACAGACACGGCCCTGCTTAGCTTCCAAAATCAAATCAATGTTTACAGGCGTATCGTTGCACATTCTAATATGGCTTCCCACCCTAGTTCATGAACTAGAACGGAAACTCCCAGCCATGGCAAGGGAACAATGCATACAAAACTAAAGTGCACATTACAAATGATGTCCCCCTACACTTCTGCTACATTTCCTAAGCAGATCTGATGGCACCAAAATACAAAGCAGAGCTGAAGCTGGAACAGAATAAAGGTATTATGACCACTTCTCCTTCAGTTATCAGTCTTTAGTGAAGAGGTGTGTCACATAAGGCCCACACCGTTCAAACTTGGGGGGGGGGGACTTTAAAAACACATTTTGAGGTCAAACAAGGCATACTTACTTCCAAAAATTGATTCTCCTTTAAAATGAATACATATTCAGCACATTAAACAAAAATGCTTTTTTCACTGACCTGACCTCCACTTCTGCCACAAGTGGTATTCAGTGGCTTCCCCAGCAAAGGGACTGGTCCCTGGATTTCTCCAAGGGGCTCACCTCTACCTCTGCTTTGTAAGCAGATCAGCATGCTCACTTTTAAAATGAATATACATGATTGAACACTTGTTCCTTAAGAACAAGTGCAGAAATCATGGGTTACTCCATGGATTTCAAAATTGGTCGAAAGTAAAGGTCGAGGGTATTCATATTTGAATATCCCCCACAGGTGCAGATAACGAGGGTCTGACCCCCTGGGGCCGGACCGACCACTCACAATTCCGCCGTTCCACGGAGCCTTCCTATCGCTCCATTGCTTGCTATAGATTACGCCAGTCCTGGCAGAAGGCGGGATGACGGGCCTCTCTGCCAGGTTACAGAGTGGCTAATCCATCGCAAGCAAGGGAGCAATAGGAAACCTCTGTGGAACTGGCAGCAATTGTGGTTGGGTCTGGTCCCAGGGGGCTGGGCCCTCGTTATCTGCACCTGTGTGTGTGGGTATTCTTATTCGAATGCTCCCATCTCTAGTCAAGACTTCAGATACCCAACCAGATGCATCTACTGTACTGTCCTAAAACTACAAACTGACATTGAAAGTGCCATGTCCCTTATTCCCTCACAATAAGAAGAAACAATTTTATTACTTAGGAAAGTTCCAGATATACACCATATCTCACCTTTAAAAAAGCCTAGGATAATGCAGGTGTTCTTTGACAAGAGTTACGGGGATACTAACCAGATTTCTATATCCAAAGAGTTAATCACAAATCTAAGAATCTGTATTATATAGAATTTGCCACTTACATTAGGAAGGGAAAAAGCAGCATAGTTCCTTGCCCTTCTTATACAACACAACAGGTATCTAGACTTTCAATTACTTATGTTTTTAACTTTATTCATTTTGGTCCTTCAAATTATATTTTATACATAAGTCACTTTGATCCTACAATTGACTACATAATTTGCTCTACTTAAGAGCGGAAGCCACAAAATGGGACTTGCTAGTTGCAACTAACAAATCCCATTCATTTCAATGGATCTACTCTACATAGGGCAATGGCTGTCCATTGGTATGGAAGTTTGTTATACTTTCTAGATGACTGTTAAATGTTGAGATTTAGGATCACGCTTATGGTCTCAATGCGAAGCCTGTTAATCAACTTTACGATTTTATGAAGACATTTTCATAACAGTTACTTTTCCAACCAAGACAAACATGCCTGAATCAGTGGCATATTGTATATTTGAACTAAATGTATACGAAGGCAGGGAAACTGTTCCAAAGCAAAAATACACAGACAAAGCCAGAGAGCATTAGGAATCAAGCAGGTGATGCATAATTCATGCAATCACATCCATGCTTATTCTCTGTACCTGCTAGACACTTCATTTCTGATCAACAGAATTCCAAGAAAGTAGAAAAGAAAGGTGAAAGTAAAAGGTTACTACTAATCAAAAGGGAGATTTTCACAAAAAGCAATTCAGAGACATCTAATGAGAAACTTCACCATCCTTCTAAAAGAACCAGAGATACTTAAAATCCCATTTTTAATCATGCTTGTTAAAAATACCTCCCCAGTATGAGTCTTCCTACAGTGTTTTTTGTTCAGTAACACTACCTTCAGCTAGAATGATCTAAGTGTCTTCATGTCTATTAAATACCAATGAGAGTTTTGCTCTTCACCTGCAAACCCACGTCATTTTCAAATTTCTCTTTAGAAATTTGTCATTAATATGTACATATTTGAAGGATAAGGTGGGGTTAATTTAAGGTAAGGAGAGGACGACTGTTGCTATGCATGGAAAAGAGGAACAAGAAACATGCTCCAGAATTCTCCATCTTAAGATGAAGACTTTGGAGACCAGATACTATTCTTTCTAATGCTGATATCTACGAATTAGCAACAAAGTGGACAACATAAAACTATTAGAACTACTCTGTTCTTGAGTTACCTTCTGCAATCCAGAAGAATTGGAGGGTGGGGGAGGGAATAACAAAAAAGTTATTTTGCAAATGAAACATCTAACAAGATTATAAACAGTGACTGCATTTGTAAATTCCGAAATTGTTGATCTCACCTTCTTGCCAGCCCCCACGCTCGCTTTAGCAGTTCCCCTGACCTTCTTCATCCTGTTCTTACGTTCTTTACGTTGTTTCCTTGAGGTCTTCTTCTTTTCATACAACCCATGCTAATAAGAAATAAACAGAGTTAATGCACTGAACACAAGGGAACTGCCAATTCTTCTAGAACCTTGAGAACACTAACTGCACATTACCACGAACCTTTATGGTACTAAGGTTATGATTTACCCAACACCATCAGTGCAAACAATACTCTTGTTAAATGTACGTACAGTACATAAAATTTATATTACATTTAGCATATCATATGACCATTTCCCCTTAAACTCTAAGGTCAGTATCTTACTGCTAGTCCCAACTACAGTATATACATTGTCTCAGTGGAGTTTACTTGAGTGTTGACTTTCTATTCATCAATTAAATCAATGGGTCTGTTCTTGAGTTGGGACTAGCAAGTGTCAATACTGGCCCAGTTAGGTACAAAGATTAGCCCATTTCAAACAGCTACATGCTTTTATAGTATAGTAGTTAGTGGCTGAAATCCTGTTGCACTGCTATTCAAAAACTAACTTTCGGAAGCAAAGTTTAAAAATCTCTGTAGACGTTACCCTGTTTCCCCTAAAATAAGACCTAACCTGAAAAATAAGTCCTAGTATGATTTTTCACAATGCTTGTAATGTAAGTCCTACTCCAAAAATAAGCCCTAGTTAAGTGAAACCCTGCCTTCCACCATTGTGCAGCAAACAGAAGATGACATGACTGTATTTGAATAAATGTTGTACATGGCAAAAATAAAACATCCCCTGAAAATAAGACCTAATGCGGTTTTTGAAGCAAAAATTAATATAAGACCCTGGCTTATTTTCAGGGAAACAGGGTATATGTTGCATACTGAATCACACAACTTGGTGTGCAACAGCTAATGTCTACAAAGGTTTCTTAACTTGAGGCAATTCAACTCCAAAAATTATGCCTTCTGCATAGAAGCACAGGATTTCAGCCAGTCACTAGAACCACAAAGGAAAATTTGGTTCGAACTATATTACATTTATATCGTATATGACTGACCAAAGGCACTCAATGAGTTTCAAAGGTGAGTGAAAATCTGAATCCCGTTCTTGAATCCCAGTGCAATATTCCAACTATCCCACTGTGCTGGCTGCACGGACATCGTATCAGCTTAAAATACTTTACAAGATTACTCTATTAGCTATGTTTATAATCACCTTTCTTCCCATGAAATAAAGGCGGCATAACCTGGCTCCCCAGGTTCAACTCTCAAGTTGATGAAGCCAAGAGAGAATGACTGCTCAAAGTTACCTAGTGAGTTCCATCCATTCGTGCAACAATTTGAACCATGTCACCCAAATCCCAGGCCAACATCACTTTTTTTTTTCACTATACTATGTTGCCCCATCAGGACGGATGCAGAAGAAACATGGGAGATGGTGCTCCTCAGGGAAAAAGCACAATGTACTGAACAGCAATCTTCTTAATAAGTTTTTTAAATCACTTTACTAAAATTATATACAGCAGAAGTGTGGAACTGCTAAGGACTGCAAGCGTCATCAGTTTCAGTTCACTGCCAATGAAAAATACCCAGAACCACAGTATCTCTGACATTGGGCCATTGGGCCTCTTATTAAAACCCTCCAGCAGGAATCTACCACTATTCTGGAGGAGTCTGTTCCATTTGCTGAACACAGTGAAGAGGCAACAAAATAGCTTGAACATGAACATTGGTCTATTTGTACCAAATAAACAATTCAAGAAGCTTACCCTGGCTAATCTATGCTTTGGTTCATTTTTCTTTGCATAGTCCAGGGAATCATAGATCATGCCAAAACCTGTTGTCTTTCCACCACCAAAGTGGGTCCTGAAGCCAAAGACAAAAATGACGTCTGGTGTTGTCTTGTACATTTTGGCCAACTTTTCACGAATTTCAGTTTTGGGGACAGTGGCCTTTCCAGGATGAAGAACATCAATTACCTAAAATTAAAAAAAAAAATGACCAAACCAATGTATCTCTTAAAATATTTTGTATACTGTGAAAGCAGAACTCTAACAAGCAAACATAGGTCTCACAGATGTATGGTTGCTGGTCACCACCTGTAAGCCCTACACATGCTGTATGTGTACTTGCCCTCTGCCACATCACTACATAAATTGGGCACTTCTAAAGGGGGGACTCTTGGTGTTACGAAGCAAAGAACACTGCACATCCATGAGAATGCAGTGCAATTTTTTAAAATACATCCATAGAACCCTCCATTACAACAACTGCATCCTTACAACAATCAATTTCAACTTACACAAAACAACTAATGTGTTGCTTAGCTTGCAGCTCTGAACAGAGTTGGAATCTTAAATTTAAGACCAACATTAGCCACTATGGTTAGCTCCAGTTCTTTTGCAACAAATCACCCGCCACTGAGTTTTGCTCCTGTTTGTACATAAATCTAAGTTGTGCATTTAGGGCAAGACAACCGTGCTGTGAAAAATAAAATAATGCACTTGCTTTCTACAGACATAAAGAACAACTTTCAAAAAGCTTCTAAATGAAACACAATAAATAAAAAGTGTTCTGGCAATTCAATTTGTTAGCATGATACAGAGATCTCCTAATGATCATAAAATGGCATCATTCCCGAAAATGAACTTAATGGAGAAAACATGTACTATATTTTAGTAACCTTTAGGAAATGGCCACTACTATCTGCTCAACAAGACTTGTTTATAAATCAATCAGAAACTATTAGCAAAATATAAAGATACAAATAAAGCACCATCTCAAAAGTTTTCAAAACTCCAGCCACAATACAAATTAAACAGAAGTATCAAGAGCATCTTCTCACCATCTGCTTACGCTGAAGCAGCCTGTTGGTCATGAACTTCCTCGTTCTGATGGTCACCGTGTCATTCTGCAAGGCAAAGAAAACACAAAAATCGCATCAGCGCTCACTTGTGCTGCCTTATCAAAGCAACTGCTGTTTTTTCCAACGCCCCCATAATATACTCGTTTCAAAGGAAAGGAAATCCAACTGAACCTACGGCCTACCAGATGTTGCAGAACTACAACTCCCATCACACCTGACCCCTGTTGTAGGACGACTGGGAGCTGGAATCATACTTCATCTGTTAGGTTACAGAGAAAATAAATAAAGCAGGATACTCCCCTCTATCACCCCATTCTAGTGCCTAAAAGCAGGCAGAACACAAGTACTTTTCGGCCACAGGAAGAGGGGGGACAGCCCGACTCGGAGCGAGATTCCTCGAACCCTCTCTTTCCATCCAATAATCAACCAAAACCAATCTGGGAGCCCAAGTGGAAGCGGGGCGGCCGCCCCAAAGGCTGGAAAGCTAAGGATGGCGCCGAGCGAAGGCGGATTGAAAGTCTCTCCCCACAATCGGGCGAGGCCGCAGAGGAACTCACCATCTTGGCGGCCTCCCCTGCTATCACGAAAGGAGGAAAGAAGGAAGGGGATCTCGGCAGCCAATCATATAGCGGCGCGCGAAGGAAAGGCGGGGGCAACGGGCAAGGGGGCGGGATCGTCGCCTCGGGAGGTAGGGCCGCCGGAAGGAGCCTCACCGGAAACCTACGAGAGGAAGACCATAGAGAGCGCTCGAGAGAGAGGGAGAAACCATAGAGACGGTCTCGGGTTCTGTCTGAGATATGGAGAGAGGGAGGGAGGAGAGGGAGGGAGAATAGGTATGTTTTAGGAGGTCCTTGTCCAAAATCATTCCCTATTTGTTCAAGCCTTTCTGCTTCCGTGGAAACTTCGGGTTCTTCCTAGTTCAGCTAAGCACAGCCTAATAAATAGGGGTGCAGTTTTTTTAATACTAATAATAAAAAAAACCTAACCCTATGCTATGTATTTTTACACAAAAATAAGTCGTATTCTTGAAGCATGGTTGGCATGATAAGCCGTGAAAACCGATATTTACGTGGACGGAAGACTCGCCGTGTGCGCGGAATCCTGCGCCACCTCTTGGGGGGGTACAGCTCCACTGTGTCCAATAGGACCTATTTCTGGACTCAAGCATGCATGGGGCCGCTGGCGGAAAGTTTCTTCCACGAAAATAAGTCGTGCAGCATCATTAAGACGAACAGGTCTATTACCGAACGAGTTTTTCTGAGCACGCACTCTTTATTCCAAAAGGAATCTGCATCCTCAGATTTTTTTTCCAGGAAGAATTTAGCCACAGCTGGGAAATGTGCTTGGTAGCTTAGTTTGCTTTGTATGGGGAGGGGGGGGGGGAGGAAATCACCAGGTCCGTGACGACCTTTAACCTTCTGTTTCTTCCTTAGGCCTACAAGAAACTCCACTGAAGATCAGGGCTGTCCCAGGGGATTAGGGAGCAGACTTGTTTCCCTTGAAATAGAGGGGGAAACACCCTCGCTGGGTGTTTTTAAAAGCCAGCTAAAAACCTGGCTCTTCAGGCAGGCCTTCCCTCCAGTCAGTTAACCAATCCCTATCCTTCTTGTTTGAGTTATGCCATCTTGGGTATATGCTGCTTAAAAATAGGTGTTAAAACTGTTTTAGATTACTTTTATACTGTTTATATTGCTCTGTTTTTATTCACGTAAGCCGCCCTGAGTAGATGTTGTCTAGAGGGGCAGGGTAATAAGTCTAATAATAAATAAAAAAGAAAAAGAAAAAAGGTGAAGTCCGTGCTCTAATGTGTTTTCATTGGGGCTGGAAATTACCGTTTAAACAAATGCCAATGCCTAAACGCTTCATTATTCCGGTAATGGAGGCGTGGGAGAGGATCGGAGCATGGAGAGATCAGTTTGACGTACTGTATTTGCATTATAGTCCACTGGAAAGGGGAAACACCCCTTACAGAACACCCATCAAGTACTGTAAGGGCTTCAGTACCAGTCAAACAACTAATCGGCCCTTCAGGTCCAATCCCAGCACATATGCAGTGCTAAGTTACTTCGGACATTTGCACTGCAGTGATTTTTTGCAAGCACATGTTTGTGTAGTGCAGTGGATAGAATGACGGACCTAGGACCATGGAGACAGGTTTCGAAGCCCTGCTCAGTCATGGAAACTTGTTGAGAGAATGAAATCACTCCTTAAATGTCTGGCTTACCTTGAAAGCCCTCTTAGGATCACTATAAGTCGGTTCCAACTTGATGGCACATAAAGTTGGGATTTAAAGTGTGTAAGGCTTCAGAGGAATTACCCCACTTTGAAAGCGAAACTGACTTAGAAAAAGTAGGAAACTCCTGTTGATGTTACTTTCTGGGCATGCGTTGGGGAGGAACAGAAGTTGGACCTCACATAGGTATCCTGATGTTCAAAACTGCAATCCAGTATCCCTTTACTCATTGTTTAGGAATAAGTCCTGCTGAAGGTAGGAGGACTAACTGTTGAGTTCACATGCATAGGATTTTGTTGTAAATCTGGAGTTACCACTTTCAGATGAATCACTGTAATGTATCAGATAAGTGTCAAACTGGGGCTTAGGAGACGACGGTTTGAATATCCATTTGGCCATGGACACTCACTAGGCTAGGGCTTGGCACTGGTCAAATCACTTCTTAAATATCTGAAATACGTACATCGTCGTTTAGTTGTGTCCAACTCTTCATGACCCCATGGACCAGAGCACGCCAGGCCCTCCTGTCTTCCACTGCCTCCCGGAGTTGGGTCAGATTCATGTTGGTTGCTTCGATGACACTGTCCAACCATCTCATCCTCTGTCGTCTCCTTCTCCTCTTGCCTCCACACTTCCCCAACATCAGGGGCTTTTCCAAGGAGTCTTCTCTTCTCATGAGATGCCCAAAGAATTGGAGCCTCAGCTTCAGGATCTGCCCTTTCAGCGAGCACTCAGGCTTGATTTCCTTTAGAATGGATAGGTTTGTTCTCCTTGCAGTCCAGGGGACCCTCAAGAGCCTCCTCCAGCACCACAATTCAAATACTGTATGTACAGTACTGTACCTTGGAAACCCTGCTACAGTTGCCATGAGTTATTATTACGTATGACCAGAGTTGCACCTCCAGCCCAATAGGTGGCGCTCCAGCATTGGCGTGCTTTGGGCTTTTACGTCACAGAAGGGTGATCTCTGGCCGGTGCCGGTTCCTCTCCGCTTTGGGGGGGGGGGCGGGGAGAAGGAGGGGCCCCTTTCCTCCGTCCGTCGCTGGCCAAGGCGAAGGCGGGCACGTGGGGCAGCCCTTTTCTGCCGCCTGCCTGGCTTCGTTCTTCGTCTCTGCTTCGAGCGCCGCTGCCGCCGCCGTCGCCATGGTGAAGGAGCAGTTCCGCGAGACGGACGTGGCGAAGAAGATGTAAGCCCGGTGGGGAGTGCGCGCGGAATGCTGTATGCGTCGGTGCGGAGGCGGGGCTTGGGCTGCGACTGACAGGAGAGGGGAAGCGATCGAGAGCCCACCGGGGGGCGGCGGGAGTGATGGGCAGGGGGAGCAGAGACGCCCGACCTGATGGAGGCGATGCGCGAAGCCGCCTGGGAGCCCCCCCCCCCTTCCGTGCCGACACCCGAGAACGAAGGATGCTTTTTCGGACGCAGGGTCACTCGTTTTGCACTCGTCCTGTGATGCAGTGCGTTTGTTTTAGATACTGCCACTTGTCTCGGAAGCTTTTTAGGTGAAAGTGAGGGCATCATCAATATTGTGAATATGTAAACATTTTTTTTAAAAAAAAAACCCTCCACGGTTCATTCACCCTTTTCCAGGGTTTGTTTTCATGTTATCGCCAGTTTATTCCCTTAAGTGAGTTTTAGAAAACAAAATATTAGAGCCATGGAAAAGCAGCCACCCATTTTCCCCCAGCAATTGATAGAAAGCCATATAATTGCCTCTGGTACTGGAGAGGGTATTTATTCATCTTGGCCAACAAGTCGCACAGAACCCCATCCCTCCATGTGTTTGGCCCGATCACCTCTTAAAGCTGGCCAGGTTGGCAGCTCTCACCGCTTCTTTGGCCAGTGGATTCCGTTGTTTAGCTATATTTTGTGCAAAGAAGTATAATTTTGTTGTCTGTCCTGAATGTACCATCATTCAAATTCAGTGAATGGCCCTGGATTCTGGTACTCTTCTTTCCTGATCCCATGGCCTGACAGAAGGAGAAGAGGCCAAAATCAAGCTATCATGTCAAAATCAAGCATACACATTGGTTGTGTGGGACAGAGTTGATCTAAATCCTTGAGGGTGAATTCAGTGCTAAGTAAAATGTGTGTTGTAAATCCTCTTTTTCATTTAGTTCTCATCTTTGAAAAATGAGGCAAGTTTCAAGTAATCAATTCATGGTTAGTTTAAGATGCAGCTGTGGGCAGATCTTAGCAATTCCACAGGGATGTGGAGAAGGAGATGGTCTGTTGGTTTTTCAGACCGTTCATGGCTTATATATTAAGACCGATAGCAAGAACTTTACATGCTAGATTCTGGGCATCTTTGGTCTGTTAGAGACAAGCCACCATATGCAGTAGCAGCAGAGTCTTCCAAAGAGTCATCAAGGCATTAACAATATTGTATTGGGGGGGGTGTTAATTCCAGAAGCCACATCTGTTTTGGGATGAAATCTCCTCAAGAAATGAGGCAGCAGGCTCACATCCAGGTGGTTAGTAAAAATCTGTACAGTCAAGATAACAATCATTCTCCTCTACCATATGGCGTTCTTGATCATCGAATGGTAAGACATTTTACTGCTTAATCTTACCCTGTTTTGGATTCACTTCAGGAAAAAAAATTATGAAATATTTTGTAAATTCCAGAAAAAAATCCAAAACTTGATATGTGTTCAGCTACTAAAGTTCTGTTTCAAATGTTCATTATACCTTTAGTTATGGTAGGATCCCATGCGTACTAATGGAATGTCTGCTTTGCACGCAGAAGGTCCAAGGTTCAATCCCAGCATTTCCAGTATGAATGAATCTTGGATAGCAGGGCTTAGGAAAAATTCATTCTGAAACTCTAGGAGCTAATGATATCAATAAATGGAGGCCATACTGGCTTAATGGCCAACTTGAATCAACTTGGTATACTTGCTCCATGCCAAAAGGAACAGAGTTTTGTTACTAATGTGCTTATTTCTAATTGGATCATCTGTTTCCTGTATGCAGAATGAGTCTTGGCAGAATATTTGGGGGGGGGTGTTGAATCCTTTGGTAAAAGACATTTTGAGTTCCTCAGACCAAAATCTGAAATATTTTACAAAAATGAATCCCACTTACCTTTTCATGCTTATTTCTGCTAATTTTATTGCTTGTGTGAGTGTGTGGTGGACCAAAACCTAACAACATCTGGAATGTGTGTTAGAAATCCCTCTTTTTTTAGGAAGAAAGGTTGAATGGTGCAGAATGTATGTGGAAGGTATTTAATAAATCACATTGGTAGAGGGTTGGAGTCGCATTCTGCCAGGTTAGTATTCTTTTGTTGTCCAGCAAACGTGGTTAAGAGCAAATGTATAATAACTAAGATCAAAGCCCAGGCTTTTTTCTCTGGCTTGAAGTTCAGAGAAAACTGGGCAGTTTGCTCTCTCACAGCTGCGGTGCCTTCTGAGGAGGGTTGTAGAATATCTCAGAAGTGCAGGGCAACTATGGAGGAGATTCCTGCCCTCACTGTGGGCTGGAAAGGAAAGCTGGGCTTTGTTTTGGCATTGGGACAGCTGGTTTCTGGAAGCGTTGCTGCCTTTGCTGTTAAAATGTTTGTTCCAACTCCTGAGCTAATTGGTATTAGAGGCTTTACTGATCGAAGTGCGATCTAGCATGCTATGTAGTAAGTTTCCTATCATGTTTTTGGTTGCTCATGCTTTGCTCAAAATTTACCCTGTGTTCTGTCACCGTTAGTATTTTAATGAGATCCTCTATGCCGTACACAAGTTTCTGAAGCCATGTATTTTCTTATAATGTTTTCAATCTGATTTAAATGGTTTCAGTCTTTTGTAAATTGTGTGGGAGTCTTGGTGGTAAAAGTGGTAAATGTTGCCCATGCATGAGGGTTGTTCCCTCCCCCCCGTAGTCCTACAGATACTGTACTAGCCATAGGATGGCTAATTCATATGACAAGAGCCTAGAAATGTTCACTTCTTCCTGTTCATGTGATTTTTTTTATGTTTCCCTGTTACCAAGGGTACAAGTGAAAAAGATCGTCCATGTGAAACCTGTGGAAAAAATCTGGCAGAGTGCTTGGGACATTATGGATACATTGACCTAGAGTTGCCTTGTTTCCATGTGGGATATTTCAAAGCTGTGATAGGCATTTTACAGGTAAAAATGTGTTTAATGGCAAGGGGTAGGGGAACAAGAAACTGTCTCATTATGCCATTCTAGCGATTGGTTCCCAATCTTGGGTTCCCCAGATGTTCTTGGACTGAAACTCCCAGAAGCCTTCACCACTAGCTGTGCTGGCCAGGATTTCTGGGAATTATACTTCAAGAATATCTGGGGATCCAAAGTTGGGAACCATTGGTTTAGAGCCATTGTTTTTCTTTTGACACATTAAAGACATTGAGTTGGGTTCAATGCACTGTACTGCATTGGTTCTATTAAAGAAGCAGCTTAGTGAACAAAACATCTGTTATAATGTCCAAGAATGTGCCGAGATAGGACCCTGATACAAATTTCCCATAGCTATGAACTCCCAAAGTTAGCCTGGCTCCCTATCTTGATATCTACGGTGTTTGGAAGAGAATACTGAGCTTGTCCTGCGCAGATGCTAAAAGGATTAATGTGTTGTACTTAAACAAGCAAAGGCATAATCCTGCATTTGCTCACCAGAAAATAGATCTGGTCAACCCCAGAGAAATCTTCTGAGTAATGAAGCATTAGGATTGGGCCTCGTAGCAACATAAGCATTCTGTGCAAAAATACTGCTTTCTGGAACTTTCATGCTATTAACAGATCAGAAGTGTTTTTCTGGTCTTTACCATTTCTGAGTAATTAATTTTAATAAGGTGCTGTATAGAACAGACTTCCCGAAACAGTTGTGCATATTTGGAAGTATATTTTGTACAAATCACGTAATTCCCCATTTGGGGAGTTGTACAGACAGACACCATGTAGACACCTAAATGTGGTTCGCCTGGGAGAAAGGCCTAAACTGAGAGGCTTTGCTGTGTAGCTAGGCCCACTTCCACCTAACTTCCTCTTCCTGCCTCAGTGCTAGCTAGGAGCTTGCTTTCTGAACAGAAAGTTAGGCAGAGGTAGGCCTGGCTAGCACCCAAAGGCTTCCAGTTTAAGCCTTTCTCCCAGGTAAGCCACATTTAGGTGTCTGTAAGGTGTGAAGGCAAGAGGAGAAGGGGACGACAGAGGACAAGATAGTTGGACAGTGTCATCAAAGCTACCAACATGAATTTGACCAAATTCTGGGAGGCAGTGGAAGACAGGAGGGCCTGGTGTGCTCTGGTCCATGGGGTCACGAAGAGTCGGACACGACTTAACGACTAAACAACAACAAAGGTGTCTGCCAGTCAGGTGGAAGTCCTGGAATGGAGAATGGTGTACTGCCTCCCCCAGAAAATCCTGTCCCTACTCAGCACATTCGACCTTCTATCTTGAGTGGCATTGTGTGTAAAAATAAATTCTTGCAGTGTTCCAGCAATGAGTTGTCTTTTGATGTAAGGACATAAAAGCAAAGCTGAAAAGATCTTTCTGCTTTTGCTTTAAGATGATTTGCAAGACTTGTTGCCATATTATGCTAACAGTTGAAGAGCAGAAACAATTTTTAGATTACCTGAAGAGACCTGGCTTGACCTACCTTCAAAAACGAGGCTTAAAAAAAAAGATCTCTGAAAAGTGCAGGAAGAAGAACACCTGTCCTCACTGTGGAGCTTTTAATGGTGAGTAAAAGCAAAAAGCAAAGTGTGCTGCTTATATACCACCCCATAGCGCTTCAAACGCTTCAAGACAACGACCGTTCAGTTCTTTGCTCCCCTTCTGGTTTTGCCATCTCAGGGCCTGTTAGATCAGCCAGTGGAAATTTGTACATCTTGCCGACTACAATCCATTTATGAGTAAAATAAATAAAATGCAAACTTTTTCACCACGTGCAATCCAATAATATTCTCTGAAGCAAGTCTGGGAAAGGCTCACACTTGTATTGTTATTGCCTTGAGGTTCCTGCCTATAAACTGCTTTGAACAGATTATTTGTTTCCCATTTCTTTTTCATAGCAGCACCATACATTGAACTTTATTCAGACTCATTTCTTTTTACATTTATAATGATTCTGTTAATTTGTATGAAAGAGTTTTAGGTCCCGACAAACTTTTTAGGTGAGAGGATGTTACATATTAAAAACAATACTGTAATGGATTGTTTAAAAAATGAAAGCAACTAAAAATATATGTCAGGGAAAAAGAGAAAAAGTACAGTACCCAGAATTCATCTCAAAGAGAAGAAAACTTTGGTTTAAAGGAGAAAGTTATAAGTTGAAGCTGTGCCCTCGAACAAACAAAGTAAAAGTAATGGACACAGTGATGCACCCTTCCTGTCACTTAACTTCCATCTCAAGTACAGTGGTGCCTCGCTTTATGATTGCCCCACATTACGATGAATCCGCTTTACAACGATGTTATATATAGCAAAAAATTTGAAATTTATTTGCTTAGCAACGGAATGCAAAATACTTACAGAATACAGTCAATCTTCGACTTACGAATGTTCCTTCATATGAACATTTCGATTTACGAACGGCTCCATTCGCAAAAATTGGAATTGACTTGCACACGGAGCCTCGACCTACGAACAGGGTCGAGGCTCCGTTCGTAAGCCAATGCCATTTTTTGTGAACGGAGCCGTTTGTCACCTTCAGAGGTCTCAAAGGGCTTTCCCCTCGACATTGGAGGAAGCCCTGTGAGACTTCCGAAGGCAAAAAGGCAGGTCTCAAAAGGCTTCCTCCAGTGTTGGAGGAAAGCCCTTTCAGACCTCCGAAGGTAATTTTTTGAAATGCTGGAACAGATTAATTCCATTCCCATGCATTTCAATGGAAAATGGTACTTCGACTTACGAACTTTTTAACATACGAACACCGTTCCAAAATGGATTAAGTTCATAAGTCGAGGTACCACTGTACTAAGCAACAGAGTACATCAATACTTAAATCACCAGTGAACATGTTTATTGGTGTTTGTCTTGTATGGGTTTTACAATGTTTTTAAAAAACTCTTTGCTATGCAGTATCTATTGTTTAGCACAATATAAATTTGTTTGGAAATTATTTTTCTTGTAGGCACTGTTAAGAAGTGTGGCTTACTAAAAATAATCCATGAAAAATACAAGACCACTAAGAAGATGGACCCCATCGTCTCTAACTTCATACAGTCATTTGATATTGCTATAGAACATAATAAAGAGATTGAATCCTTGCTGGGAAAAGCCCAGGTGAATAAGAAACATACACAATCATGTGCTGCTTTCATGTTGTTGTTTTTCTTAGATTGAAACAATGATTTGCATATAGAACTATTGAATTATGCTATGCAAGAGGATGGTTTTAGTCATTTGTTTATTAGGCTAGCGAGGTATCATGTGCCTCTCCAACCTAAAGATTGTGGCACAAGATCCTAGGTTAAAAGTATTTCTAATTTGAAGTATTGAGTGATAAGGTTTGGTTTGGACTGCTGTCTTTATGTGATCTTTAAGAACATAGTTTGAGAAGCTGAAAGAGTGGCATGAATAGGTTTTACAAATTATGGGTTCAAGGAGCACCTATAATTTCTGTCCTAAAAAGTTTTTTTTTTTTGTATGTCCAGAACTGATGATGGCCTGTTGACAAAAAGCCAGTTGTGCTTATTTTCTCACAGAGAAGAAAAGTAGCAGTTCATGAGGAATTGTTATCTAAGATGAATTCCTATAAATCCTGGTTGTCATTTAAGGAGCTGCTTCCTTATGTTGCCAAGTCTCACTTAGGTGCCATTAAGAAAATGGCCAAGAACCACTGCTTTAAATCTCTTAATTCTATCAAGAAAAGATTGCTAATTTTCAAACTTATGGGTCCTCAGACCACAATCTTTGGCTAAATACCATGGCATATGAGTGACTTCAGTAGCAAGCAGCAAATGGCTTGTGGTTAAAGGCCTCTTTTGGTGATTTTTGGGTGCACGCAGTTTCATAGTATTGTGTACAAGCTGCAGGATTTCAGGCCTTCTGTGAGCTCTCCTATGCTCTGAGAACAGTTGCTTATGGGAAATCAAACATATGTACATGCGTTCATTAACACACCACCAGTCAAGACTTGGGATTCCCCACAGTCAAGGTTTTAGTCCAATTCCAGTTGTTGAAATGGAGGGCTGCTGGGAATTCCCGCCTTAAATTGGAGGTGACGTGGTATGGGAATCCTGAAGAAACAAAAGGAGAAGTGGCATAGCTGTACGGTAGGAAGCCAGCTGGGTGTGAGTGGCTTTCCCTTGGAGACCTTCCCCAGCAGCATGGGGAAATAAAGAATGGAGGGGCCGGCTTCTTCTCCATCCTTATCATTTGAAGTGCTTGGACAGGGCACCTGAGTCTAGATACTCACTGAGATTTCTAGTTTGGGAATGTGGGGGCAAGAAAGAAACAATTACTTTTGAAGCAGTGAATTACTTGAAGTTTGGGAATTGGAGACATTAATCGTTTAAACACACTTCAGCTCATGTGCAAATGCTCATCTAGCATTTGCTGGATGGCTGCTCTCCTGTTTTGTTTACAATTTATTTGTAAACATTTTTGTCCCTGAAATGGTGACATAGCTCTTTCTTGTTGCTTGAAAGCTACCCAGGGAGTCTGTGGATGGGAGTGTGTATTGAAATTTAACTGAACATGGGACTCTTTTCCCTGTAGCGCTGCCATGTGGTTGTAAATCTTCTGACTTTTGCAGGAGAACCTGAATCCCTTGGTGGTTCTGAATCTATTGAAGAGAATTCCAGCAGAAGATGTTCCGCTGCTTTTGATGAACCCTGAATCGGGTAAACCTTCTGACATGATCCTGACCCGACTCTTGGTTCCCCCACTGTGCATACGGCCTTCTGTGGTGAGCGATTTAAAATCTGGCACCAACGAGGATGACTTAACAATGAAGCTAACAGAAATCATTTTCCTCAATGATGTGATCAAAAAGGTGAGTTGCCATTTGATTTTGCATACAGGCATAAATAATAGTGGCGGCTCATGTTCTGTTTCTTATTGGTGCTTTTTGACTGACTGCCAGATGGGAAACTATTAACTCTTATGGATGGAGAATATGCCAGACAACATTTCAAGTTCTCCTCTATGTGCATTTATTGTGTTGTAGTCTCATGCCAAGCATAGGTGTGGCATCCGTATCTACCGGTACATACAAAAACATGCAGGCTGGTCCTGTTCATTTCTAATGAGTTTGCAGTCGTAGGAGATATTAAACAACGGCTACCTTGATTCTGACTTCCGCTCTTCATATCACTTTTTTCAGATACTGAAATCATCAATAGAAGAGGAGCTTGAACTAAACTGTTCCATTCAGTTACCTTCTTGCAGTTTTGCTTTAGACAATGGATTGATTCTGGATTAAATTAATTGGATTTCAATCTCATTGAAACAATTAAGTTCAGACTAAATCACTGTAGACAACTTTGGTAGTCCTAACTTAGTTTGAAACCAATTCAGTAACTTTCCTGATACACAACAGATGAAAAAACCTTAGTACATCACCAGGTAAAACTGATCTTCCCACTGGTGAAACATATTCTCTTAGATGCACTAAGATCATGCCCCAACACTCTGTGGCCCACACATATTGGTGTCGTTGGTATTTTACAACACTGTTTCACAGGGATAGAATGGTACAATTCCATACTATATTTTGCTATTCTCACACAGCTATTGCTTATAAAAGATAGCTATTGAAACATACTGGTGGCCCAGGATTTGAGCAGGGGAGGAGGGTGTCAAGCACTGTGTAATGAAACCACTTTTCCATTTGGATCACAAGGGCTGAAGCAGAATATGTCTAAAATTTGCATGTGAATGTCAATATCTTGGAATTAATTGTGCCATTTCTTCTCTCTCACTCCCTCTCTCTCTCTCTCTCTCTCTCTCTCTGTGTTTGTGTGTGTGTGTGTAAAGCATAGAATATCAGGAGCAAAAACTCAAATGATAATGGAAGATTGGGACTTCCTGCAGTTGCAGTGTG
This sequence comes from Pogona vitticeps, assembly GCF_051106095.1. NCBI lineage: Eukaryota > Metazoa > Chordata > Lepidosauria > Squamata > Agamidae > Pogona > Pogona vitticeps. Next base: position 111,120,095 of record NC_135785.1, read on the forward strand.
CTTTATATATTAATAGTGAACTGTCGGGTATTCCTCTCAACATGGCACCCAAGAAATGGACCAGAGGCTTTGTTCAAAGACTGAAAGGAAAGCAGGGTAAGTGTTTCAACATCATCACTACTTGCCTTGGCAAATCATGTTTGCACAAAACTGCCTTAGTCAACCTTTCAAAGTGGGCTTGGTTGGTTTCGAAAAAGACGGAAGCAAAAATAAAAGAATATATTTGTTTGGAGTCACCCTTTTGTTCTACTAGATGGCAGTGGAAAACCGATGTTTGTCTAATCTTGTTTAATTTTTCACCTTAACAGCTTCAAATCAAGTTTTGTAAATTTTCACATTTATTGTCAGATCAAATAGTTACAAGATTATTTAGACTAAAGCTGTGATAACAATGTAACAGAACCAGCAGTTACCAAAAGAAAGTGTCTACAGGTAGCAATATAGGCAACATAGAGAGGTTTTGCGAACTGGTTATAACCACAGTAATTGATGATACAAATATGGTTCTTATAATTAATCCTTGCAAGCAATGTTGGTCAGTAAAGACATATTGATAGATACTGGTAGAGATAAATTTGAAATAGATAAGCATGTGACCAGTTTTCACTTAATAAAAACTATTTGTGATAGCTGTCCTTTAGCTATTTTGGGTAAAACAGCTACATTCTAAATATTTTAAATATTAAATGGAATGTGTTTTTAAATTTTTTAATTTGGCTACATAGTAGGATAGAACAATAGAACAATAAAGTTGGAAGGGGCCTATAATGTAGAAATACAAATCAAAGGTTATCTGCCAGGTAGTTGTCTAAATTTCTCTTGAATGCTTCCAGTATTGGAGCACTCACCACCTCTCAAGGTAATTGCTTCCTTTGTATAATCTACTATGTGGCTGCAATATCTTTTTCTGGCTATTGTTAGCATGATAACATTTTTTTCAATTTTTTTTCCAAATAGTCAACACCAATTTGTTTAATTGTATTAAATAAAAGAATATGAGCTTGACTGTTACACAGTTCATTTTTACATTAAAAACATCAAAGGTCAGGAAGATAAAATACCTGAATTATTAGAACAATAGAAAGTTTTATTTTATCTTAAAGTGTTATATATTATATTATATATTTTTTTGCCCAGAAGTGGGTTAAGAAATTTATACAAGGACACACGGAAGACTTTTTAAAGCGCTATGCAGTGTTTGAGGTCCACACAAAGGGAAACTTCTCTATGAAGAGAAATGTCTGTGTGGGTCGAGTCGACAGGCTTCTTTGACCCCTTAGAGTCTACAGGTCAGCAGGCTGTGTGGAGGAGCTGAGGAAGAGATGATGCATTGGACTGCAAATCAGACAAGCCAGTCCATCTGACCCCATATTGGCTGAAATCTAGTAGTAAGTCACAGAGTATGCCCATTGAACCACTGCGGATTTGGTGAGTCATTTCCTCTCTTAGCTCCATTGGTTCAGTGGACCAACTCTAGTTGTACTTATGGATTTCAGCTATTGATTACTCTTGATTATTGCTATTGCCATTAGGCTGACTGTGCATGTGGTCTTTCTAAGTTGTTGCCTTGGGTTTCCAGGAAGGCTGTCTGTCACTTGGCTGTATTTACCCTAGAACTAGACTGTGAGCTTTGCGTCAATGATGAACTTGTATCCTTTTAACATTTCTTGTTTAAACATAGCTTTAAATGAAACATTGGCAGTTAGCAGGCAAAAGTACTGGAGTAAAAAGTCCTTCAGTAACTGAGGAGAGATTGGGGAATAGAGAGGAAATCCACACTTCATTGGAGAAGGTGTCCCACAATATTCATGCAGGCAGACATGTTAAGTTTGTAACTTCTTCAGCCAGGTGTGTGGCTCATTTATTATCCTGTGAAGTACAAAGTGTACTAATAGCGCCATAGAAAAAAATAGTGAGAAGAATGTTGCTCTCACGCCCCTCTGAAAAATGAACCAAGTTTTAGTGACTGACTTAACTTTGCTGCTGCACTCACTCTGCCTTTTCCCTCCCCGTTTTTAAAGGTCGGTTCAGAGGCAACCTGTCTGGTAAACGAGTAGACTTCTCAGGCAGAACAGTTATCTCTCCTGACCCAAACCTGCGAATTGATGAAGTAGCTGTGCCTGTTCACGTTGCAAAAATACTAACATTTCCTGAAAAGGTAACCAGGAAGAATTAAGTACCTTTTTGCCCCCCGTGTGGTACAGTGCCTTTGCCACACTATCTCTCAGAACACCTATGTGCCATCCAGAGCAGGTCATCTACGTAATGAGTCTTCAACCTTCAGAGCTGGTTGACACATTTGGAATCTTGAGAGAGTGTCACAAACGGATGTAGCAGGCACAAAAACTCTCTTTCATGGAAAGGCAGGCTGTTGGGGCTAAACGTTTTGCCAATAACCTGGTCCGAATCTTCAGCATCGTTCTGCACTACCAAAGCAGAATATCCAATCACGTTACTCAGAAATTTCAATTTCTTACTTTCAGGATCATGCTTCTTGCCCAGCACAAACTTTCTCATGATGCCTACAAATGCACAACCCCATTACACACAAACTATCCTATTTTTAATACCCACTCTCTTGAGTCACTCTCATCCCAAACTCAGGCTTCCTTCTTTTTTCCTCCTGCTACATTTGGGACGCCTCTGTCCTCTCCCCCTTGCCTGCTGCCTCACTTCTTAACATAATGAAAAATATGGTTTTACTCTTGTAGCTTCGCAGGTATATTTTACTCTGTTGAAGTGACTTGAACAGCTAAACACTCATGCATGTGTGATGTCACAGCTCAAAGTGACTTGTGAAATGTTGTATAGTGAAATAAATACTTTATCTGCTTTTACAATAAGGAAATTACTCCCTGACTTTAACTTTAGGGATTGGTAATAATTTACTGGAAAACTTAGCTACATTTAAAAAACATTTTCCTCCAATGTAGAATCTTCTTGGTGTGCCAGCAAAACCAGTTTTTTTCATCATAGTTATATTTTGCACAACACTAACTGAACAAGCTCCTGAGGTCAGTCTTTTCAAACTACAACACCGTCCTCTAGCAGTTTTCAGAGAGGTAGCCCGGTTAGTCTGCTTCCACACAAAGAACAACAAAACAGAAGCAAAAGTATTGTGACTGAGACAAACACATTTATTTTAGTGTGACCTTTCACATACTATAATCCATTTCCTCAGACGCAGACGCTAAAATTCTGTTGCTTATCGTAGTAAGTCACAACCCGAGCAGGCCCATTGAATTAGTGTGAATGTAGTGATTCAACTCCTCCATAGATTTCATTGATTTAGTGGGCCTACTCTAGTTGTGACTTACCATGCTGAGCAACAGGATTTCAGCCATAATGTACAATATTTGGATTACAAGTTTACCTACGCATACACAGTGTGGGGGTGAACGAGATCAGGTATAAGAATGGAAGTAAGAATCAAGTGGGATTGAAAACAGAAAATCACTGTTGCATATTAACACCTGGAGGTGAGCTAGCAAGGTGAGAATCGAGTTATTAGCACAAGTAGTAAACTTTCAGGGTTTAAATAATACTAACATTCTGAAAAATCACTCTTCTTTAGTGCCTTGTACCAAATCAGAATGTTGCACTTGGTAAACACATAGTGCCCGTCAGTGAACGGCAATCAGAGCCTTTCCCTGTATGGTGCCCAGTAAGGCAAAGCAAAATGTACTGCTTACATACTGCGTCATGGTGCTTAAAGCACTCTCTGGGTGGTTTAAAATTTAATACACATCTCTTCCCCCCCCCCAAAGCAAGCTAGGTACTCAATTTACCAACCTCAGAAGAATGGGAGGCTGAGTGAACCTTGAGCCGGCTACCTGGGATTGAACCCCAGGTCGTGAGCAGTTTTGGTTGCAGTACTGCAGTTTAACCCCTGCGCCATGAAACAACCTGTGTTATCCAAAATTACAAAGTACATGATGACACTGTTTTGAATTCTGTGCACAAGGGTGGGGTAGTCCAGCCTGTAATCCGACTACAGTTGTGGTCCTAAAATACTTGGGCTGATTATCTCAGCTATGAAAATCTGTGGAAAAGGCTGCCAAATGGAGGCAGAACACAAAGGCACTTTTTCAGCTTTGCAGTTTCTCTTTCTTGTCCTAGGGAACTATCGAACTTTCTGAACCTTATCACTTTTCATCATTGAATATATTACTATTTGTTGCTTCCTATACACAAAAGGGAGGAAGGAAACATAACTTTGATTAGCCTGTCTGATGTAATGGACTTGTCCATGAAAGCTCACATTAAAAAAATATAAAAGTTAATCTTTGAAGTTCCACCACATTTTTTGTCTTTTTTTTTTACTGTTTTTTTTTTTCTATTTTGCTTTTTCCTTAATGTTTGATTAACCAGAATCCTTGGGCCCACCTTCTAAAAGAACGATAGGTCTGAAAAAAAAAAATTTATTTATCTTTAACAAGAGCGTTCCTGTTACAGGTCAATAAAGCTAATATAGACTTCATGAGGAAATTGGTCCGGAATGGTCCAGAGGTTCATCCTGGAGCCAACTTCATTCAGCAGAGACACACGCAAATGAAAAGGTCTGAACTTGTATTTGAAATGGCTGCTTTTGACTTCGGTGTCACTTGATCTTGCTTTGCCCGTTCTTAGCCCTATTCCAGTGTTCTGAAAGCTTGAGGAGAGTGCACTTTATGAAGGGAGTGCAATAGCCTTGCTCCTTCTATTGTCCGGTCCGTACCTGAAAGCAATAGTCTGAAGAGATCGAGGTTGCTGCCTCTGTGAAAGCTCCATATATTTGCCAGAACAAGCACATGAAAGGTGAGAGTTCTGGCGCACATGGGGAGCCTCCGTGGAAAACCACCACCTCCACTTCTTTCATTCCTGGCACAGAGTTTACTTTTAGTGCAGTTGCCATGTAGAGCTATGGGCCAACTGCTGGAGCTGTGTGCATGGGACCCTCCGTAAGAAGGCGGCTGACGTGGGTTGGCTTCTTGACCAGATGCTGGCTTTTCCTACTCTCTTTCTCCCTCTCCCTCTCCAGCACACACACATTGACAGCTGATGAGCATAATTACGAGGACATAAAGCTTTTATGGGTTAAGTGAATCAATTAAAAGTGTTTTGATAACTAAAAGATACCCCTGATTGACTGGAAAAGCTGTTTTTAAAAGCTGATGCATTTAATAGGAGCATTTAAAAAATGGCTAGGCATTATTATCTTAAGAGACCCAGTTCTTGTCATCACATAGGAGAGGCATGACCTAAGTTCATGCATATGCCTGCTTAGATACAATTTGAACATGAGCTAAGTATGGTTTTCCCATTCCAGGTGTGGTTTTTTTTTTTCAAATGCAAGTCTTAACCTAAGGTTTTTTTCACAAATTTCTTTTTAAAGAAAGTTCTGCATGCACACCACCTCTAGCTGCTGGATTGAGCAGAGGACTGTGTGTTGAGCACAAATAGTTTCTCACTGTTATTTGAGCAAAGGTAAAGAACTCTAAAAACTTTCCTTACATGGTTTGAATTGCTGGGCATGGAAGCAACATATTAAAAAGTTATAACCCTGAAAGATAAGGTTGTTACTTTCAGTGGGATGTTAAGCTTTTGAGTCCTTAAGAGTTGGGCATTGTAAATCTGGGGGAAGGACCAAAAACCATAACCTTTTCAATTTCTTTCCCAGCCCCCAAGAGTTCTCCAATGCCTAGCCTGATAAAAAGCCCTGAAAATTCTGAAGCTTGTGCCTTTTGGATATTTTAGTTGTCCAATAAAGTTATAACCTAGTCTCGCTTCTGGATTTTGCTCATGGATGACATGGCTGCATTCCTTTTTCTAATAATAATCATGTTGCACAGTTTATAATAATGAATGACATTTAGTCACTACTGCAAAACATTATTTTTTGGGTTATTGTGAGGAATTTGGGACAATCTTCTGTATTCTTTATTTTTTTTAAAAAAAAAATAGGATTTCAAAGTTATGTGTGACATAACAGTGTCTTTTGCCAATACATCCTCGGTAATGGCAGTGAATTACATGCATGTAGCCCAAAGTAATGCCAGTGTGTTAGCTTTTCCAAACAGCATTTCCAGGTTCTGGCAAAATGATATAGAAAGGCTTTCATCTGTGATAATCATTCTGTTAAAACTGGTGATGAGCTGCTGGCTTTGTGTTTTGGCACAATTCATTTCCTCACTGAAGAGCTGACCTCCTTGGGCGCTGCCAGTGAGTAGGCGCCTGCTGGAGGGGTCAAGGCACCAAACTGCGGATCAGCTGTTTGGCTGGGAAACAAACCGCAGTGAACTTTCGAACTGTCAGTTCATGCCCATCTCTAGTTGCCAACAGTTTCAGTGTGACTTTGGCTCCAAATGGCCAAGATCCTTGTTAAAACTGAAAAACACCCAGTTGCCTCGCGAGTTTTTGCTTTATTGTTACTGATTTTCTTTCTCTTTCCTCTCCCTCATCCAGGTTTTTGAAATATGGAAACCGTGAAAAGATGGCTCAGGAACTGAAGTATGGCGACATTGTAGAGAGGCACCTTATTGATGGTGATATTGTCTTGTTCAACCGACAGCCGTCTTTGCATAAACTCAGCATCATGGCTCATATAGTAAGCATAGGACTTGCGCGCGAAGGTGGTGGTTTTGCTGTTGTTCGAGACTTTTCAAGAACCAGAACATGGAAACTGTTGACTGTGTCAGGCTTGTACAATCATCTTTGTGACATACTGCAGAAGCGAGCAGATTTTTGATTTGTGGGATCTACTTTTATGTTTCGGTACAACCTTGGGGAGATTAGGTTTCAGGTTCTAACAAAACAGCAATGTAGGCAGGAATGCAGTATAAAAGGAGTAATTCTAAACGGATGCTCATCCCTGCAATTTATTATCACTACCAGAACCAAATTCAAAGTGTTGTCGCACAAAATATCTGGTCCCTTAGGTATTTTTTCTCAGGCTTCTAACTCGGGGGATTAATATTTTTAGTTAGCCGACAACTATCAAAAAACATTGCAGATCTATTCTGAATCACTTAAATATGTAGTAATAAACCCCTGATTGACCACCCACCTTCCCCTGAATTTCAGAATTCAAATACTGCATATTATATGCTACAAATATTGTCATAGATTCTATAGCTTCACCCATGTAATATGACTATATAGGCCCAGATTTGGCAATGACACTGGCTTGGATTCTAGATTCTGCTCACAGAGTCCATGCAACCCTTCCATGCAATCCTCCCAGTGAACATAGAGCAAGAAAACTAGTTCCCAGGCCCATGTTAGCAACAACAACCTGAATCCTTGCACATGGCAAAGTAAAACTGGGTTTAAATGTGCAAAAGAATGACATAATCAGGGCTTGAAAAATGCACTCGTCCACTCGTCTGTGACAAGTGAAAAATGCTGCTCGACAAGTCAGTTCCCTGCCTGCCTGCCTCCTTCCCCTCTGCCTGTCTCTCTCTCTCTCTCTCTAAATCTACAGTCCTCCCCTCCCATTGCAAAAGAAAATGGCCCTCTTCTCGAGAGAAGAGAGTTCAAGCAGTACATAGAGATATAGCTCTGCAGGAGAATGTAGAGTAGTCCCATGCTGGAGAATATAGAGATTCCCTGCTCGTAATTTCAACCGAACGAGGACACATCCTGGGTGGGAGGGAACCGTGGCTTCTTAAGAGGCCGGGCGTTTTTGCTTTCGGTGTTATTTTTGCTGGAGACATTCAAAAGAAAGGCATTCAAAATACAAGCTTCATGATCTCACAGGCACACATGTAATAAAGCAACCAAAGTCTGAGGGTATAAATCAGTGATTCCCAATCCCAATAAATTGCAAGGCTATAGTCTGGTCATACTGACTGGTGAAATTTTTGACTCACTGGTGAGACATTCTAAAATTTTTCAAGCCCTGGACATGATAGAATTTACACTTTCAGCATGTGAAGAAATGGGAAACAGTATTCCAACTTTCCTTTTTGTTTTTTAAAAACGGAATTTCTCTACCCAACATTTATTAAATTTACACATTGAGATGGTCACTGTTTGAGAATCTCTATCTTAGACTGCTGTATTAGTTTTTGTTTGGAGGGAGCACTTTCTTCTTTAAAATTTTATTATTATTATTATTATTATTATTATTATTATTATTATTATTATTATTATTATTATATTTATATTTATATTTATATTTATATTTATATTTATATTTATATTTATATTTATATTTATATTTATATTTATATGTATATTTATAAAATCCATCCATGCTTACTTAACATTGTGTCACCTGGGTTCAGCTTATAATCATTTGTTAATACAATCTACAACGTGCTTCTAGAATTTTTCTTGTTTACTATTAGGTACATATATTGCTATCATCAACATCTTTTTTTAGTTTATTGTTATTTCTACCATTAACATTCTCCCTTCTTCATCAGAATAGATATGTTTAGAGTTTAGTGTTTCTTTCCCATATAAAGATACCCCTCTTTTCTTTCATTGTGCAGCTGAGTAGTAGAGGTTCCCAATCTTTGGGTAAATCAGATATTTGTAATGCTGCTTTTTAATGTGCGTTACTTGAATTATATATTGATTATATCTGTTTTAGTTTTTTGTAGTTTTGAAAAGACATGATTCCTTTTTCTTGGCGCATTCAGGCCATTGATGTTCACTGAGGAGATCCCAATTTCGTTCTCCATCTTGTTTACTTATATTTAGGTTTTGTTTCCCTGGTATTCCTTTTCTCTCTTTGTATTTTGTTCAGATATTGTCCAATATCCTTTTTCCGACTCTCTTCTTCACTTAGTTCACTCTCCTCTTCTGGTGTTCTCTCCCTCTGTTTTCTACTTTCTTCTTCATTTATATCTTGCCCCTGTGCTTCTTCTTCGAAGAAGGTTATATGTTTTTCAAGGAATTCTCTTGCTTTATGTATGGAGGCAAGCCTAAATCTTCTTGAGTTCCAGTTGATCAGGATCCCTTCAGGTACCAGCCATCTAAAATTCACTCCTTTCCTATTCAGTTTGGTAGTCAAAAATTGATATTGTTTCCTCCCCTCTCTTATTCTCCAAGGTATCTGTTTCAATACCATGATTTCCTTTTGTCTGTATTGTATTGGGTCTTCACTGGTCCTTTGCAGTACTTCATCTCTTGTCGATCTTTTCACAAACTTCATGTGTACTTCACGTGGTATTCTATTCTTTTTCGCATAACTTGAATTTAATCGATATAGTTGGTCTATCTCATTTCCCAAGTCTTCTTTTCCAATTCCCAGTACCTCTGCCAAAATGGTTGCCATCAATTCTGGTAAGTCCTCCTGTTCGTCTTCTGGTATGTTTTGGAATTTAAAAATGTTTGTGGCTCTTTCCATCTCCATTACTGCATTGAATCTGTTAGATTTTTGTTAGCCTGAACCAGTTTGTGGTTTTCTTTTTTCAATTAATCTAATCTCTTTTCTGTTTGATCCGCTTTGTTTTCCAATTTTTCAATTCTTTGTTGGTTCTCTGTGGTGTTTTGCTAGATTTCTTGGAGTTGCGTATTCATCATGCAGATCTGCTTGTTGATTTTATCCAATTTCTCTTCCAGTTTCTGTTGATTAAGTTTGGCTTCTTCATGGTTTCTTCTTGATTCTTCTTTGTCTCCTTGGAGGGAGCACTTTCAATGGGGGGAGGGAGTGGATTTAAGTATGCAAGTTCCTGCTTGTGTTTTGAAGCAGTATTTGTTCTGCTACCTTATTCTGTTGCACGTATAGATCCAGCCAGTGTTTTATATCCTTGAGATAAAGCATATCTAATCCTTTCAGTTTCCCTGTGAAAACCTATTACCATCTGTGTAAGCCCAGTTGCCATAACAACATCATATTTCCTCCTGCCCAGCATGTGGGTAAAGCTATTAAATGGATATAATGTGGTGTCATGTTGAGCCTCTAGCAGTGTGCGGAGGTAAAGAACACTCTCTGTGCACACACATACATACACATACATGTGTGTAAAACAGAAAATGTGAAAACAGATTCAAAAATTTGCCAGGAATGTGGTTGATGTATTCCGAAGGTCATTTTGTTTTCTTTCATGATTTGATAATATTTTTCAGGCTAGAGTAAAACCCCACCGGACTTTCAGGTTTAATGAATGTGTCTGTACACCATACAATGCTGATTTTGATGGCGATGAAATGAATCTTCATCTTCCGCAAACTGAGGAGGCCAAAGCAGAAGCACTTGTTCTAATGGGGGTGAGGAAACCACTGTTCCCACTCTTTGTTGAGATGAGGTTGATCAATTCTATTGCTGGTCCTAGTCTTCTGAAAGAACTGTACAAGGTTGCTACTATATATTGCTGCTACGTTGCCTAATGCATCGGTATCCCTCTTCCATTGTTTTGAAAATGGAAGAGGAGATTGTACTAGGTTAGGAGAAAGGGAATAGGAAAGTAAACTACAACATAGTATAGGAGGAAGCAAATTAATAGTTATGATCTGGGCCATTGCATGTGCCACAAAAGGTTAGGAAGTAACTAATCTACATCGAGAAGTGTAATTTAGTGGCAGTCTTTAGCAAAGACAAACGTTAACCTTGGAATCAGAATTAGTTGGAATTTATAATCAAGAGCATTTGATGGCTGCTTCTGCATTTGTGGGAGCCACTCCCTGTCAGATCAGTGTTCAAGAGTCCATGCACCTGACTTGTAAGTGAGCAATTATCATATAAAATTAACACAGGAGCTTTCAAGGTATGAAATGCAACCTCACACATACTATTACAAGTGTGATATACACATATAATCAGGGAAAGTGTGATATACACATATAATCAGGGAAAGAGATGTAACATTGATTTCTGGAAGTGAAACCAAGAATGGTCTTTCTATGATCTTTCTAGAAAAATACTTTAGAGTTATTGAGTAAAACAACCCCCGGTCTGATGTGATCTGGAGGCCATAAATTGGCCTCATTCCTGTTGTAAAATAACCTCATGAGATTTTACATGTTCTAAAACTTAGGCTATAATCTAAACAAATTGTCTGAGGGGTAAGCATCACTGAACCCAGTGGGATTTACTTCTGAGGAAACATGTTCAAAATGATATTGTTAGTGTCACCTAAGCAATTTGGTCTGTAATGTTAGGAGACAAAGCACTGAGGCCTACTGTTTGGCCTGTCTGTGGAACAAAGGGGTAAATCTTTAGAAACTAATGTTATGGCTTAGTGTGGTGTCCAAATCAAGAGCTTTAAGATATAATGAAAACTTGAGTCTTCCCATTGGTTCTTGTGCTATGGAAATACAGTAATTAGCTATAAGCAAAGCAACAAAAGGACTGGTGGCACCTTACATGACTAACAGTGGTTTGGTTTGTATAACCTTTCACAGACTAGAACATTTTTTTAGATGCATGACATGTTACCAATTTATTATATACATACTTATTTGTTTATATTATTTATATGTTCCCTTTCTCCCCAAGGCGGCTCACAACAATTTAAACTGTACAATAATAAAAAGTCAAAAAATACTATACAGAACTATAAACACAATTAAACATTGATCAAGATTAGAAACAATTTAAAAACATTTTAAGTTTTTTTTTAAAAAAAAAACTAAGTGTAATAAATGGAATGTTTCCTTCGTCCAGACTTATTTAAAATCCTGCCTGAAAATGATTACCAGTCCATTAGTATCATAGACACTCCCCGTACCTTCCATGGGAAGGTGCAAAATCCTTGGTTTTTTTTTAATTAATATATTGGAAAACAGAATCTTGGCAGCTGCTGTGTGATATTGATAAGGTTTTGGTCATATTTTGATTGTGTGTCTGATCATACACGCATGGTGCTGCTCCCGGCATATGAGGTGGCAGCTTGTATAGCTTCATTTCTTTACATGAAAAACAATAGGATTCTTGCCATTCTGTTAAACTCACACAGTGTAATTAAAAAGATTTTCTTCCTGTTGAAGCCCACAAATAATGGAGTAGAATCTCTTGATGAATTTTTAGTTCAGTTCTTGTTCTGTGTCTAATGTTATGAGAAACAAATAAGCCTCATGGGAGTTCTGATGAGTTGATTCGGTGGTACAGATGGTACCTGATCTGCCAGTGAGCCTGGTTCATAGATTTATCTCACAATCCGTGTTGTGAGGTATGTTACGAGTCATAAAGCAGACATAGCTATGGATGATAAATAGTGCAACATTTTGTGAAATTGCCTAATGAGTGAGTGAAAAAAATTTTCTTTTACCAGACTAAAGCAAACTTGGTAACTCCAAGAAATGGAGAGCCCCTGATTGCTGCAATTCAAGATTTCCTTACAGGTCTGTGCTTTAAAGTCATTTTACCAAGTGTTTGTGAGTGCGCATGCCCTGCTTGTTTTGAAGCATTCCTAAATGTTCCTGCGTGGCAGTGATGTTAAGTATATCTGGATGAGATGCTTCTTGTTCATTCTGATAGAACCTTTCCTCCTTAGACTACTGTCATAGTTAAGGTTCTTCTGTGCTGAAAGAGAACTTTGCCTGTTAGAGCACTGTTGCTGTTGTCTTCAGTATACAGTCAACCCTCGACTTACGAACGTCCCTAGATAAGAACTTTTCGATTTATGAATGGCTCCATTGGCAAAATTGGCATCGACTTGCGAACGGAGTTGGACCTACGAACGAGGTTGATGCTCCGTTCGCAAGTCAATGCCATTTTTTTTGCCAACGGAGCCATTTGTAAGTGGCTCCCTACAAAAAGGCAGGGAGAAAGGGCTGGAAATATGAATACATATCCCGCCCTTTCTCCCTGCCTTTTTGGCTTTGGAGCTCTCAACGGGCTTCCTCCGATATCAGGGGGAAAGCCCATTGAGGGTTCCAAAGGCGCCGATCGCGGCGGCGGGGACCACCAGGGAGGTCTCCCAGGGCTTGCCCGCCACTATGGGAGACCTCCTTGGGCTCCCCGCTGCCGCGATTGACACCTTCGGAGCTATCAAAGGGCTTTTCCCCCGACATCGGAGGAAGCCGTTTGAGACCTCCCAAGCCAAAAAGGCAGGGAGAAAGGGCAGGAAATTGGAATTTCCAGCCCTTTCCCCCTGCCTTTTTGCCTTTTGACATTCTGGAGCGGATTAATTTCGTTCCCATGCATTTCAATGGGAAATGGTATTCGACTTACGAACTTTTTGACTTACAAATGTCATTCCAAAACGGATTGAGTTTGTAAGTCGGGGTACCACTGTATGACCAACCCAAGACAGTTTTTCATGTGAGGCACAACAGTAAATGGTGTTTCCCCCAAGTCAAAATATGTTGCCCCAAAGAAAATCAAGTTATTTTGACACATGAGGCAGAAAATTCTACCATCTCCAGCTCTATCTGGCAGTAAATATGCAATAAAATAAATAACATTTTGCCCCTAATACCTCATAACCTGAGATGGGTGCCTCTTTTTGTGTAATGGTAGGCCTGGTCTTCGGTACAGATGGTAGGGAGACCAGTGCAGAGTTTTAAGTGGTTGTTACATGGACTGCAACATTTCATCAATATTAAATTGCCTTTAAGAAAGACGTAGTCTTAAAAATGGCCACTTTTGACATTTCATCCTAGCTGCTTTGTTTTCATAGAATGCATACAATGGGTATATGCCAGAAACAGCAAAATATTTACCTTTATAATGGTCATTTTTAATATCTGATAACTATGAAAATGACAGGTTTTTGATAAACTGACACACAAGTGTATTTTGCTTTCACTGTTGTTTTCTGTAGTGCTATTGTGTTAAAACGTATGGCCTGTAAGATACATATCGGTCAGTGCCACCTGCCTTCTCTTCCACTAGAGTGCTTTTCTCTCATTTTGTTTTTTAGGTGCCTATCTACTCACTTTGAAAGACACTTTTTTTGACCGAGCTAAAGCCTGTCAGATTATTGCCTCTATCCTGGTTGGCAAAGATGAAAAAATTAAAGTGCGCCTTCCACCTCCAGCAATCCTCAAGGTATGGGTCATGTTGCATTTCGACACTAATAGCTTGTTCTTCTCCAGGAGTAGTATCTGTTTGTGTGAACATAGAACCAGTGTCACCGGTGCTGTAGTCCAGTGTATCAACAGGTGTATTTTGAGACAGGGCAAGAAAAGAGGCATATTGGAAAGACAGCAAGCTGTAATTTGAACACAGTTGAGTGGTTCATCTCAACAGCTTGTCTCTCTTGGACTAAATATTTTTATATTTCATTTTTGACTGTGCAGAATGATGCTAAAACCGCATCATGATTTTAAAATATCCATTGTAGGCAAAACAGCACAGTGTTCTGATCTGTGAGTACAGTTGTTCTAGATATGTGGTGTTGTTGTTTAGTCGTTAAGTCATGTCCGACTCTTCATGACCCCATGGACCAGAGCACGCCAGGCCCTCCTGTCTTCCACTGCCTCCTGGAGTTGGGTCAAATTCATGTTGGTCGCTTCGGTGACACTGTCCAACTATAGATTTGTGTAGCTAATGCAATTTGTAGCCCTGATACTATTCCATGGCCTTTTGTGGGTACATTGCTACTTGGGCTCAAATGCTTAGAAAGTAGTGAAAGAGTGAGTTAAAGTCCCTACAGCAGGAGTGGGAAATCAGTAAACTACTGCAGCCATTTTCCTTCACTATTGACCAAACTGATGGGAATTGGAGTCAACAGCATCTAGAGCAGTGCTTCCCAACCTTGAGTCCCCATATGTTCTTGGACTACAACTCAAAGAAAGCCTGGCCAGCACATAGTGGTGAAGCTTTATGAGAGATTTAGTCCAAGAATGTGTGGGAATGCAAAGTTGGGAACCACTGATCTAGAGGGCCACAGGGCACCCTTATCTTTGCCCTAAAAAGTATTAGAAGTTTTGTTTTTCTAGTTTGGTAGAAACCATTCAGCCTGCATTCGCCATCTTTTCTCTGTGTCTTCTTTCAGCCTGTTACACTGTGGACGGGGAAGCAGGTCTTCAGCATAATTTTAAAGCCCAGTGACAGTTGCCCTGTCAAGGCCAATCTCCGAACCAAGGGCAAGCAGTATTGTGGCAAGGGAGAAGACTTGTGCAACAACGATTCCTGTAAGTGAGGATGGCCATTCAACCCACAATTAGATGATTGCAAAAGTGAACTATATTGTCTCTTCAAAGAATCTTTGAAAATTGCTGGATAGCTCAATGGTTTAAGTATCTGGCTATGGAGCCAGACGTTGGCAGTTCAATTCCCCGCTGTGCTTCCTTGACAGGGGTTGGACTCAATGATCCATAGTGTCCCTTCAAGCTCAGAAGTTCTATGATTTTGTTTATGATTATACAAATTAATTCTTTAAGAATTGAAGTTTAAGACCGATAAAAGAATGGGCTTTTATAAACATACAGTGGGGTCTCGACTTATGAACTTAATCCGTATTGGAAGGCAGTTCTCAGGTCGAAAAGTTCTTAAGTCGAATCTGCATTTCCCATAGGAATGCATTGAAAACCATTTAATCCGTATCTGCTCTTTCGTCCATAGAAACTAATGGGAAGCTGCTATTCCGCCTTCTGCCACTAGAGGGGGATATTTTTTTCTTTTTTCCTTTTAACCTAAGATGACTTAGCTTTTAAAAAAAGGGAAAAAAAGAGTTCGTAACTCGAATCTAAGTTCGTAAGTCGAGTCCATATATTCCTATGAGAGCGCTTCGTAAGTTGAAACGTTCGTATGTCGAGCCGTTCGTAAGTCGAGACCCCACTGTACTGCATAATAGTTACATGGAAGGCACTGGCAAAACGCCTAACGAAAGCCTTTGACTGATATGAAAGAAGATTTTAAAAATCATGGAGGGCAAGTCTGTTAAAAACTGTTGGTTGTGATTCCTAAGCATAACTTGTGTGTTTGATAGCAAGTCTATGTCTGGCAATCAGTGCTTTGGACAATCATGGCAATCCTGGGGAGAGATATTGCTTTTATGCCAGGCTTTGGAGCGCAGTGATGTAGAGCTTTGGAAGTTCTTCCATTTTTGTTTGTTTCACCCAGGATGCCCTACCCAGCATGTTCACGTCAGTTGTAGATTTTTCTCTCTTGTTTATTCTGTAGAATTGTTTTAAGTGTCTTTTCATGTCTGTACCTATCCCAAGTACCTCCAGATGAAGGGCAGGACAGGTAAGTAGTATGAAATAACTGGTTTGTGAGCTTCCCAGAAGCAGCTGGCTGGACACTGCTGGAAATAAAGATAAAATAGATCTTTCTTCTAATCCAGCAGAGGCATTCTTTTCTTTTATGAGACCACCAAAAGAGTTTGTTATCTGGCTTTTGATAAAACAAAGTTGGTTTGTAGTGAAATATCTGTGCTTTTATTTCACTTGAAGATTAGAGCTAATGGGTTAATACACGTTTGATTGAAAAAGTGGTTAGAAAAGGCAAAGTTGAGTAACTTTAGATAGAATATATAGAAAAGCTTTCTGGATTAAGCCAGACACCTTGAAACTCTTAGTGTTAAGGAGGGCAAACCAATGAGTTTTCAGAAGAGTGTTTTGGTGAGGAATTAGAGGTCCTTCTGGAGAAAACTCAATACACCTGATATATTTAGTAGAGTTGGCAGATGGAAACTGATGGATCACTAAGCAGAATGACGTATCTGCAGATGGAAACTGGCTCAATTCTATTTGTTTAGATTTAGGTTTGAGAGCTAATTAATCAAGAACATCCTTTCAATCCAATCAGGCTGTTAAGTATTTCCTAATTTTTTTAATTGTTTTAAAATTTTTAATTTTTAAATTTTGATTTGGCAAGAGCTATGCTTAGGAAATGAACGAGACTTCACCAAACCCTCTCATACTTCTGGCATATTTTTTTTTGATAAGTTCATGGGGTTTGCCTTTTGAGTGTTCTTAAAATTTCTCCTTTCATATATATGGTTTGACTTGGTAATGATTTCTGAGTCTAACAGGTAACTTGTTTCTAGGTGTGTACAGTGGTGTTCCAACCAGGTCAGGACCTGCCACCGGATTATTCTGTAACTCGCAGTAGGTTTCACAAGTGGCACCATCCCTGTAAAAAGTTTGGTCAGATATATTAAGAGAGCAGAAGAATGAGGAAAGGAAGTGACTGTGTTGCACATTGGGGTTAAAGGTGGATTCTGAGTGTGAAAAAGCTGAAAAATGCGATGTTAAGGGATCTCATAGGTACTGTAGCTGCCTTCTTTTTAATATTATTTCCAAAGCACTTGAATTAGTAGTTAGGAAAATGATTTCTCTAATAGATGGACATTGAGGCAAGGAGAAGGCCACTACATCATATCCTTTCTGTATTTATGGGATTACTTAGACTTAGTTCTCATTGAAGCTATAAACCTAGATGTGAGCTGTACTGTTGCAAATTATTGGTTGTTATCTACCATATCTACACTACTCACTATGAAAAACTAGGGGGTCTGAGGTTCTTATGTAACCTCCTCTACAGTATGCTATTTTTCAGTATATATGTGAGGGTAGGATTGAATGGAGGAATTTGCTGTCAGTTGAGGTCTTAAAGAGATACAGAGTTGTGTGTCTCTGTGAGAATGAGCATTGCCTGGGCAAAGCAGATAAAGGGGGCTTAGTTTGCCAATTTAAGCTGGTTTGTGTTTCAGATGTTACCGTCCACAATAGTGAGCTGATGTGTGGCAGCATGGACAAGGGAACTTTGGGCTCTGGATCGAAGAATAATATCTTCTATATTTTGCTGAGAGACTGGGGACAAGTGGAAGCAGCTGATGCTATGTCACGACTAGCCAGACTTGCTCCTGTCTACCTCTGTGAGTGCCTTTGAGAAATGATTTGTAGGAATTTTATTTATTCATGACTGTATTGCCATCCCTCCCTTTCTCCCCAGGATTTCAGGCCAGTATTTTAGGCCAGTGTACATGATTATCTCCACTGCATATTTTATTCTTGCAGTGACCCAGTGAAGTAGGTTGACATGAGAGGTTTTTTTACTGCCACCAAGTTGCCTGCTGAGTTTTGTGGTAGTAGGAAGTTTGGAACCCAGGCCTCCCTACTCAGAAATATCCCTATTAAGGGTTTTTCTCAAATGTTTAGGCTGAATGATGCACCACTATTAATCAAGGCAGGGAACAACTCCATTCAGGAAGACATATTAACCCATCGTGTATAGAAATGTCTAATGAACTAATGCAGTAGGGAAAGAATGAAGGGGCAAAAAGAACATTCTGTACAGAAATATAGCATAAGCATCCAAAACCATTGACCAAAAATAGCATTTAAGCTAGTTTTGCAAGTTTTAGAAAAGACAATTACCTCGTGGTTTTGCAGCCATGGTTTGAATTCAATACAGAGCTACAGTGGTGCCTCGACTTATGACCATCATCCATTCCAGAAGATGGGCGTAACACAAAATGGTCGTTAATTCGAAGCACCATTTCCCATAGCAATACATTGAAACCCCATTAATCCATTCTGGCTGAAAAAAATAAACAAACAAATCAAGCCGTATCGGAACGTGATGGGGCTGGGGAAAAACGCACACAAAAAAAATCACAGCACAGAAACATAACCCCCCCCAAAACCTAAACTCGCCCTGCAAAACAAAGTAAATGTACTTACTCAGGAGCAGAAAGCAGCTCCAGGCAGTCCAAAGCCTCCTCCAATGCACTCACTCTAGCCATTGGGGTGAAAGAGCTAGAAAAAAGCTCTTCCCTGACCAGCGGTTAGTACCTACATTTGAATTCCCCGCCTTTTTTCCCTGCCTCTTTTCTGTTTGCAACTTGAAGCTCCTGCCGCAAGTCGAAGCAAAATTTTGTGGCCGGGGCTGGTCGCAACTCGAAATGGTCATATGTCGGGATGGTTGTAAGTCAAGGCACTAGATCAAATAAAACTCTCTGTGTGACCTTAAAGAAGCTGAAATGGAAATTTTATCTTTCTTTGCTAACGCTTAGCTAATCGAGGGTTTTCCATTGGAATTGGTGATGTAACCCCTGGCCAGGGTTTACTGAAAGCAAAATATGAACTTTTGAATGCTGGTTATAAGAAATGTGACGAATATATCGAAGCTTTGAAGACTGGCAAGCTACAGCAACAGCCTGGCTGTACAGCAGAAGAAACATTAGAGGTGAGTTAATGACAGTGGTTCATTGTTTGGAGTAATGGGTCTGCATAGCTCAGGAGTCACGCCTCTACCACGGACTTTTTATATTTGATAGGCTCTCAAGCCAGCCAGGGGTGAGGCATAGTCATTAACATTCTGATTGATTTACTGTGATTTGGCCACTTGAAATGCAGTCTCTGTTTCTACATCACAGTGCTCTTCAGTTGATATTCTCCTTTTGTCCCTTCTCAGCACTTGTTCATTTCCCTTCATGTTCCCATTCTGTCACCTGCCTGCCTTTTGCAGAAGGGCAAATGCTCTTGCCACAAGCTTATTTGACATGTGATGGTCATCGCCACAGGAATAGTGCATCTCTCAAAACTGGTTAGAACAACAGAGGGAATCGGGCAGCCTCCTGATCTGTGTGCCAGACAGGGATTATGTATTCTTGTGCTCTTGGTCAGAGAGCATCCTGGGATTTTGCTGTTTTGTTTTTCTATTCAATTCATCAGTCTATTCACCACACAACAATTCAGACCCTGAATTCAGTCACTAGCATGACTGCCATATCAAAGTTCTAAAAGTCAAACCCAAAATCCAGTTACATTGTGTGACTGTGGCAATCCACATGTTCTTGCCTCCATAATTTGGTTGCATTTTATTATATTGCAGAGAGTACATGAATGATGTTCTTTGCTAGGGACAGTGTGCCCATTTTTAAGCTACTTTTTCTTCTTTGGTGGTTACAGTCTGTTGCAATATCATGAAAGCTTTGAGGTTGATACTGCATACTGTAAATAAACTGTTGTAATCATTATTTAAGAATTGTGAGTCTCTTTCTAGGCGCTGATTCTGAAAGAGCTGTCTGTGATTAGAGACCATGCTGGGAGTGCCTGTCTTAGAGAACTAGATAAGAGTAACAGCCCCCTCACCATGGCTCTTTGTGGTTCTAAAGGTAAGATGGTTACAATCTAAAAAACACAAGGATCAAATCGTTCTTCCATTTCTGTTGTCAGTCCATACAATATTATATAGCAAAACTGTTTTCTGAAGGGTATATCTAGTATATAGACTTCCTCTCCCTGCCCTAGCTCATAAAAACCTGAATCTGCAGCAGTAAAAGGAAGTGTAAATATAATGCTAAGTATGTATATGCAAACAGTCCTTCCACTTGATTGTACATGGTTGGCATCTAATTGAAACAGATTTCCTATTTCCAATATTCATTTGGTTTTAGCAACTAAAGATTGGTGGTGTGGCCAAAGTCAATGCCAACCAAGGTCGTCTGGCTTCAATGAGATTATGGAATCATGAACCCTGCACAAGCAGGGTGTTGTTTTTTTATGTATTTTTATTTTTATGTGTTCAACATCCTGTTCAAATCAGATTCTTTGTCTGTTAAATGTCGCTGCAAATCCCTATTCCCTTCTTTGTGTGTTGAGTTTCATCACATAGTTGGAAGACAGACAGCTCTGTCTTCATTTTATATCATGTCATGTACTGGTCAATTTGCGGGCCACCCAATTATGAGTAGATTCAGAGGAGCCTTGTGTTGGCATTTGGTTGTGCATGTTGAAAAACAGTTCTTAGCTTGCAAAAGTATATTCAAATCAAATACAGTGGTGCCTCGCATTACGATTGCCCCGCATTACGATGACGTTTTTGCGATCACTTTTGCGATCGCAAAACAATGATCTAAATGGGTTTGTTTCGCTTTGCAATGATCGGTTCCCTGCTTCGGGAACCGATTCTTCGCAAAACGACGATTTTCTACAGCTGATCGGTGGTTTCAAAATGGCTGCCGGGTAAATAAAATGGCTCCCCGCTGTGTTTTTGGACTGATTCCTCGCAAGAAAGCCACCGAAAATGGCCGCCGTATGGAGGATCTTTGCTGGACGGTGAGTTTCCAGCCCATTGGAACGCATTGAGGGGGTTTCAGTGCGTTTCAATGGGCTTTTCGCATTACAATGTTTTCGTTCTACAGCGATTTCGCTGGAACAAATTAACATTGTAATGCGAGGCACCACTGTATATCCTATATGTAGTCTAACCTTAGAAGAAGTCAGTGGATTTTATCACATTTTCCTTTTAATTTGGTAATAAGATGTGAAATATTTCACACACATTAATATTGACTATAAGTCATACTTCATTTCTTAGTAACCAGTAAATTCTCCATGGTGTTTTGAGAGTTTACATGAGAATGAAAAATAGAAGGGGGGGACTTCTTTGTGAATTGAGATGTGAGACAAGAATGCTGCTTAACATTTTTTTGTATGTGTGTTTCCTGGTAGGCTCTTTCATTAACATATCCCAGATGATTGCTTGTGTCGGACAACAAGCTATTAGTGGGTCACGAGTGCCTGATGGCTTTGAGAACCGATCCTTGCCTCATTTTGAGAAGCATTCCAAGGTGAAGAGCTTTTTAGTTAAACAGAGAATTGCTTCTCTGTTAAGAATTGCTAAGCACTGTCATAGAATGGAGCAGGAGCAATCCCCTAGGAAATAGATCTGTGGCTTCTGGTACTGTACAAGTCACTCAGGAACCTGCCATGGAGTTAAGGATGGAGTATTTGGGGCGGGGGGATAAAGATGAAAACAGTGCATATAAATATTAGACCTGTGGTCATGGGCTGTGGGAAAAACAAGCCATCATGTGAGATTGATGTTGTGACAGACAACCCACCGATTGACTCAGCTATTGCTTGAAAGAAAACTTTCTGAGTTTTGTACAGCACCCCTGGTAGGGCTTTCAAAGTTAGTGGGGTATTTTGGGGGTGACTTTAGCACTGCCATGACGCCAGTGAGTTTCCGTGACTGAGCAGAGATTCGAACCCAGGCCTCCTGAGTCCTAGTCCATCACTCTATTTAATACCCCACACTGAGTGTCTTTGTGGTTTTCCCTGCAGTTTTGGAATGGGATGTTGATCTCTGTGCAAAAAAGGCCATCACTCTGTTGCTCCTTATCCTTACGGGTCATGCGAGGACACTTGTTCACATGCTTGTTGGCTACAACGGATTGTCTCAAATGTGTGTATATGGCATTTCCTGAGGAATCCACAAGTCAAAGCCACTCAGGCAAAGATACTGGCTTAGGTACCCAGTGTGCAACCTGTGTTCTGACAAAGTGTGTGATGTTAACACTTCTATCTTTGTTTCAAGTGTATGGTTTCCCCTTTCTTATTTTATCTTCTGTGAGGTAGAAAACAACAACAAAAAGTGACCAACCCAAGATAGCTCAGTGAGCATAATGTCTCAGAGAAGATTTCAAGACAGATTTGGCTGACCCTAGTCAGACACTTTTCGGTATTGCTGGAGTTGAATACAGGCTGTTGTGGAATATATTTCAGACAAGTTCTTTCTCTTGCAGCTTCCAGCAGCTAAAGGTTTTGTTGCCAACAGCTTCTATTCTGGCTTGACACCGACTGAATTTTTCTTCCACACAATGGCTGGTCGTGAAGGTCTCGTGGATACAGCTGTAAAAACAGCTGAAACTGGATACATGCAGGTAGCTGGGGGCACTCCCCTGTGGGCACAAGACAATCTTGGCAGAACAAACTATCATGATCCATTACTCTTTATTATATTAACAGTTTCTTTTGCCTCATTTAAATCAAGAAAATAACTAGTATTCTTTTTCCCCACGGGTAACTTCCATCCCCTTTCAGTTTCAATTCTGTGAGTGAAGGATTGGAGACAGACAGAAAGAACCACATGTACCTAGACCCTTGTATGAAGATGGTAGGGAAGATAATGGGTTGGCAGGTTTTTTTTAACACAGAGATAGCTTTGCAAAGCCTAGAAACATTTATACAAAACAGTAAGCCCACTTTCACATATTAGAGGCAGAATGTGGAAGTCGTGCTGTTTTCCACTGCATCTCTCAAAATCCTGCAACTACGTGGTCAGTGGTAGGGCTGTTTAGGGGATTCTTAGTGTTATAGCTGAAAAGGGGGGAAAAGCAACTTCTCCAAAATCTAGCTAAATTTGGTTGTTGTGGGTTTTTCGGGCTCTTTGGCCGTGTTCTAGCTAAATTTGTGTGGCCATATTTTTGATAAGAAAGAGACTGAACTGACTTTCATTTTATAGTTGATTTTCTGCCTCATTTCCTAGAATTTATTTTTGTTGTTTTTTTACTGAAGTGAACCGGACAGGTCACTATTTATATGTCTATGTGAGGCTAGTTTCATATTAAAGAATACCTCTGTTTCTTGCTAAAGGGCACATAGGAAGGGGGCTAAGAGGGCTTATGGTTCCAGATAATTTTTCTTCCAGCCACTGTATTCTTAAAAACTATCTCTCTTCCTTATTAACTCTTAGAGACTTATGTATCAGACAAAATCCTGTTGATATTCATGCAAAGTTTGCATAACTTTCTACAATTAATTGCAGCACAGTGACAAAGTGTTATGGTGCACCTTGGATGCAAAGCTGGTCATGTACGTGACTAGGCAGCCAAGATATGCCCCAGCACTTCATGAGTTACCTGCCCCAAGTTACACAAACTTTTCACAAATACCACAATAGACTTCTGACCATAATATTTGCAAATAGGAGTTGTGGTGCACTTTTCAGTTAAGTAAATTAAGATTTTCTCGATATTTTGGTGAATAAATGTTAACCGTTGGTTTACACAAGGTGGTGGCAACGCATGAAGATGGTTGCCTGATAGCTTCAGTCTGTAATATTGGTGACATGAGTCAGAGTTACAGGATTGTAGAGGTGAAAGATCATGTATTCTAAACCCTGCCAGAGTAAGAAATACACAGTTGAGCAGAATCATAGAAGTGTGTTGGAATGTTCACTTCAGAGACTCAAATGAAGTGGTACATTTGCAATTATATTCCGTATACTAAAATGTGTGTGTGTGTGTGTGTGTGTGTGTGTGTGTGTGTGTGTGTGTGTGTGTGTGTGTGTGTGTGTGTCCTTGTGAATTCAGTTGCACAACTGAATAAACATTTATTTCTATATCCTTTTGCAAATAGAATGTCATAAGAGCCATCCTGTATTTGGCAGCTAACAACATCCGATTTCTAAACTAAACTGTGTTGACCCATGTATGTCTCAAAGAGACTGTCCTTCACCCAATTCATCTTTTCCCAGAGACGCCTGGTAAAGTCACTTGAAGATCTGTGCTCACAGTATGACTTGACTGTCAGGAGTTCTACTGGTGACATTATACAGTTCATTTATGGTGGGGATGGTCTAGATCCTGCAGCCATGGAAGGAAAAGATGAACCTCTGGAATTCAAGCGTGTGCTGGACAACATCAGAGTAAGTATAGAATGCCTTCTTATATTGGTAGGAATATCAATAAACTTGAAGATAATCCTGACCTTTAATAACAGATTTTCCCACTCATGATGTTAAGCTGTGAAACAGAATTCTTAATGTACTATGTTTGATCTAGCATCTATTCTGCAAAAGTGTTCTTCAAAATTCTGCAAGATTTCTAAAGCTGTTGAAAACAATGTATTCTCAAAGGCTTTCATGGCTGGGATCTGATGGTTGTTGTGGGTTTTTTGCGCTCTCGGGCCGTGTTCTGAAGGTTGTTCTTCCTGACGTTTCACCAGTCTCTGTGGCTGGCATCTTCAGAGGACTGGAGTAGGAACTCTGTCCATGCTCTGTGAGTTCCTACTCCAGTCCTCTGAAGATGCCAGCCACAGAGACTGGCAAAACGTCAGGAAGAACAACCTTCAGAACATGGCCAAAGAGCCCGAAAAACCCACAACAACCATCTGTTGAAAACAACTTTAAAGGATCTATCTCAGAACTGTTTGTTGTTGTTCTTTTGCCTTAAATGGGAGAATTTGTAAAAGCAATGTGACCCACAACCTACAATATGATTTTGAAAGCATATTTAATTGTCTGAAGAAACTGAATGAAAAATGCCCATGTAACTCGCCTGTATACTACTTTGTTGCTTAAGGCAGTGTATCCAAGTCGAAGTGAGCCAGCACTCAGTAAAAATGAATTGGTGTTAACTTCTGAATCCATCATGAAGAAGAATGAATTCCTTTGTTGCCAGGACAACTTCTTACAGGTGACGTCTTTGCTTTTTCATATAAATGTTATTTTGTCATAAAAGGAGCTGCATTTCTTTGAACACAAAGCAAGCTTCCTGTTTTTACTTGTTTTGTGCTACCTCAGTGGTTTAGCAGACAGATTTGAAGTACATAATGTGTGTGTCAGGTTGATTCCAACTTATGGCAACCCTCTCCAGGGTTTTCCAATTAAAGAATGCACAGAAGTAATTTACCAGTCCCTTCTTTGGGGGATACTTTGGGATTGTGCAGCTTGTCCAGGGCCACGCAGGCTGACTGTTCTCCCAGAAGACACAATTTGGAATCAAACTCCCCACCTCTGGTTCCACAGCCAGATGCCAAAACCACTGAGTCTTCCAGCCAGCTGTTGAAATACATACCATTTGCATTTTCTTCAGCTCACAGGATTCTGAGAAAATTGTTTATATTTTTCCGTTCGAACCAACAGGACTCCTAAATCTTCCCTTTTAAAGTAGTACTGCTCTCATAACCATAAACTAGGCTGTAGTCACTTTGTTGTTCTGTATTTAGCATAATTGTTGAAGTGCAGTGGTAGAGTTTTGCTTTATAAGCAAACCAAGATGTATAAGGGACATGGTGTATTTCTGTGAAAAATTCGTGAGGTGTATTTCAGTAACAACAATACCTGTCACTCTATTTGTTCTGTTTTCTCTTGAAGACATTTACTGAAACAGGTTATGCAACGTATAATGAGGTAATTGTAGCATTTGTGTGTGTGTGTGTGTGTGTGTGTGTGTGTGTGTGTGTGTGTGT
Organism: Pogona vitticeps; assembly: GCF_051106095.1. Taxonomy (NCBI): domain Eukaryota; kingdom Metazoa; phylum Chordata; class Lepidosauria; order Squamata; family Agamidae; genus Pogona; species Pogona vitticeps. The sequence continues at coordinate 111,145,904 of NC_135785.1, forward strand.
GTAAAGGCACACTGTGTTGGTCCCTAGAATAGTAGTGCTACTGGAACTGTGAAATGTGTCTATAGATTCTTAATCCCTGGCTCATCCATTGCCATTTGCACGTGGGGAGGAGCAGTGTGACCATTTCCTCTGCTCCATGAGGGATAACATCTTGTGTGAGCTGAAAGTTGCATACCAAGATCTGGTTCCCTCCCCTTGCCTGGGTGTGAGTGAGCTGTAGGATCTGCAGTACCTCCTCCTGGTCAGAAGGTGAGGCTGGATTCCAGGTTTAAAAATGGGATGTGTTACAGAGTTTCCCAAACGAGCTATGGATGGCTTTCAGGTTGTTTTGGATGTCTTTGTGTGCCTGCTTTTCTGGCTTTTCTTTCTTTTCTCCCTTTTTAAAATGATTTCCCTTTTGTGATTCATGAAGGCCTTACATGCATTCCTAGCAGGGATTACAGTGTCCTTCAGATTTCATTTGCTTCCATATTTCAAATGACAGTTTTATTTGTCTAATGACAGTTCCCCTCTACTCTCCCCCACATCTGTTTTCACTCGCAGCCGAGAACACATGCGTGTTCTGAGGCTGCTGCCAAGAGACTGCCAGATGAAATTATCTGTTGTCACAACAACAGGATGATCACAACCTGAGAAAAATCACATCAACAATATGACCTAGGCTTTGGGAACACAAGAAAAGAGTGCTAAAAGCAGCTGCTCTTCCCCTGCCCAAGGAGTCCAGCATACTCACTTTTGTAGCAAACTGAAAATGAGGTTCTTTCTTTGCCCCAGTGCCTGCATCCTCTTACTCACTGGAGCAAATTAATATACTCTCTCTCTCTCTCTCTCTCTCTCTCTCTCACTCACTAACTGTAGACATTGTGAGATGTAAGGGCACCCTTAGTGGCCAGCATTGAAGCTGCAGGTGTTTTTTGGTTGCACCTGGCAGTAACATTGCTTTTCACATCTTGCCGGTGCATGCAGCTGGGAGAGCAAATAGACAGCATGCCAAACGTTGCTTTCACAGTTAAGCACTACTTTGTTTCCCACTTGTTCCTTGCTGGAAGGCTGAATCACAGCAGGAACCTCACCATATTACTCCTGTTTAAATGGGAGGTAAAAACCAACAAATACTCAGAAACAGGCCTTAGGCTGTCTTTGGGGGGGGGACTCTGTTGTGAAGACATGTTATGACACAAGGGAGAGCATTGGTAGCATATTGATGTATGCTGTGTGTTAAGTAGCCATTATTCTAGCTCACGCTTTTGTGACAAGCCAGAACTGGGAGCAGAATTCAGATTATTTTCAACTTCCTTTCATTTGCAGCTATGTTTGCAGTTGGCAAAGATTTGAACTGGAATAATGGCTTCTTAGTACAGCTGAAATCCTGTTGCACAGCTCCAGGTGCACAACAATGATGATGTCATTAGCAGTGGTAATCACTTCTGAATAAAGGCTTCTTTGGGAGATTGTGGGGTATATGTGACTTAGTCACATTGTATACAAGTTCTGTGAACCCCAAAATGAATAATAGTTGGTGGTGATTTGTCTTAAATCACTAGCAGTTTGGTGCTGATGGTGACATCAGTTGTGCACATGGAAGCGAGCAACAGGATTTCACACAGGCTGCTTTGTGCTCATCACAGTGATTTTATGCTGAAGTTGAATGTGTCTGTTTTTTGGGGGGGTCTTTTGCATTTCAATTATGACAGAACCCTTTCAGAAAATTTTACTGTTTTGCATTGTGAAGCAGCTTCAAAATGGAAAGAATGAGATCTGCTCTATTAGGTAGCTTAGCATGAAATGGCAGATTCTTATTGCATCCGGTAGTGCCTGGATGCTAATGTTAATGCTGTTATCATTCCATTTAACTTCACTGTCACCTCTCTGTGTACATTCCACCCAGACAGAATTATCCAATGCCCCTAAACTAACTGCACTCTCTGCATTTGAGGAAGTGGAACTGTGTGACCATGAATGTTCATGATGTGATATATGTATTTGTCTTGAAGGTCCAACATGAACTCTTTATCGTTTTCCCCCTAACACTGGAATCATTCCCAGGGCAGCTGGGAATAACTGCTTGCCCTTTGGTAAATTTTGGTGTAATCCTGCACTCACTCCCTAAGGGGTCATAAATTACTCTGAATTTAGAAAATTCACCTCTGCAGGGTCAGTCTATATAACCTTGGAGGCTTCCAGTGTTGAAAGCATCCAAACGTGAGTTGGAGGAGGAACCTGCTTCCTGCAGCTTTCCATTGGACAAGCCTATAATGTCTTAAGAAGTTGTAGTTTGAAGTTTCCCTATGAGGAAGAAGGGTTTATACTAATCAAGTCAGCAGTGAAGCACAATTTAGATGAGTCCTTTGTTGCCATCAGAGCATGGCTAGTATCATGCCTGAAGAGAAATTACACCCTCTCTGAATTCCATGGTTTTAGGTAGGACATAATAAAAATCATCTGGTCCTTAGTGGATCTGAAAATTACATAAATATAATCTCAGAAGAACACATAACATATTACACTGTGCCTTGACTTATTTAACAAAAATAAAGCCAAACTAGAGAAGCCATGTGTGAAAAACCAAGTACAGTGGTGCCTCGCTTAACGAGCGCACCGTTTAACGACGAATCCGCATAGCGACCCATTTTTTGGGGTAGCTAATGCGATCACATTGCGATGTTTAGATAGGCTAAACATCGCATTGCGATCATTTCTGCACCTGGCGGCCATTTTGGGAACAGCTGATCGGCAGTTCCAAAATGGCCGCCGGGTGCAGAAAATGGCCGCCCGCACCATTTTCGTGCCCTGCCCTCGCTTACTGAGGGCGCGAAAATGGCAGCGCTATGGAGAAACTTCGCAGAACGGTGAGTTTAAGAGCCAAGTTTAATGTGTTTCTATGGCGTTTTCCATTCCGTATAGCGATGTTTCCCCATAGCAACGGTTAATCCGGAACGGATTAACCTCGCTATGCGGGGCAACACTGTAAACCCTTACTGCTTCCATTGGAATTAAGAGGCGAAGTAGCAGCCAGGTGCTACTAACCAAATGCGCTTGAGTTGGCAAGTTTGACCATCTCTTTAAAAGGTGATGTTTTAGCACTTTGCTGGTCTGGGGCATTCAGATGTGTGTTAACACAATGCCAAGGAGGAAACATATCAGCAATGATCATAGACAAGCAATTGTTGCTGCCCCTCATTCTACAATGAGGAAGATTATTCACAAGTGGAAAACATTCAAGACAGTTGCCAATCTTTTCAGGAGAGGACATCCAAGTAAATTCACCCCAAGGTCAGACCGTGCCAAAAAACCAAGAATTACATTTCGGATTCTACAGGCCTCAGTTATCATGTGAAATGTTAACGTTCATAACAGTACAAATAGAAAAAGACTGAACAGATATGGTTTGTTTGGAAGGGTGGCCAGGAGAAAGCCTCTTCTCTATAAAAATAACATGGCAGCACAGCTTATGTTTGACTTCTGGAACAATGTCCTTTGGACGATGAGACCAAAGTGGAGATGTTTGACCATAATGCACAGTGCCATGTTTGGCGAAAACCAAACACTGGGGACATGGTGGAGCTGTGGGCTAAACCGCAGAAGCCTGTGCTGCAGGGTCAGAAGACCAAGCAATCGTAAGATCGAATCCACGCGACGGAGTGAGCACCCATCGCTTGTCCCAGCTCCCGCCAACCTAGCGGTTCGAAAGCATGCAAATGCAAGTAGATAAATAGGGACCACCTCGGTGGGAAGGTAACAGCGTTCCTTGTGTAAGTCGCACTGGCCATGTGACCACGGAAGATTGTCTTTGGACAAAACGCTGGCTCTATGGCTTGGAAACGGGGATGAGCACCGCCCCCTAGAGTGGAACACGACTGGACAAAAATTGTCAAGGGGAACCTTTACCTTTACCTTTACCTAAACACAGTGCATTCCCACTGTCAAGCACAATGGTAGAGATGTGATGATTTGGACTTGTTTTGTAGCTATAGTCACTGAGTTGACTGAACTCCTCTGTATACCAAAGTATTCTATAGTCCAATGTGAGGCTGTCTGTCTAACAGGTAAAGCTTGGCCAGAATTGGGTCATGCAATAGGACAGTGATCCCAAGCACACCAACAAATCTACAACAGAATGGCTGGGGGGGGAAAACAAGGTCTTGCAATGGCCCAGTCAAAATCCAGGCCTAAACCCAATTGAAATGCTGTGGTGGGCTTTTATGAGAGCTGTGCATAAGCAAATAGCCACAAACCTCAATGAAGTGAAGTAACATTGTAAAGAAGAGTTAGCCAAAATTCCTCAACAACAATGTGAAAGATTGATTGAGTCATACAGAAAACAATTACATCAAGTTATTGCTGCTAGAGGTGGTTCTACAAGCTATTGACTCATAAGGTGCACCTAGTTTTTCACACGTGGCTTCTCCATTTTGGCTTTAGTTTTGTAAAATAAATCATGACACGGTGTAATATATGTCATACGTTGTTCTTCCATTGAGGATGTATTTTTAAAAAGTCAAGAGTATCTCCTTCTATGTCAAAAATTTTCATTGGATGTGGTTTGACAGGGTGGTAGGTTCTTTGATTGATAACATAATAAAATAATGGAGCCTCTGTGAAACGGATGATTCAGTCTGAGTTGGCCAGTGTAACCTTTTTTAGTTCTGAATTCTTCGGGCTATCCTTGGATGCTATGTTCACAGAAATATGGAACAAAATGAAAATCTTGCTTACAGCAAAGAAAGAAGAGTGAAAAGCTAAGCAATTCTACTGAACAGGCAGAGCAACCAGCTCATGCAAGATGTTATCTGTGTGGGGGAGGTCAGAGCTTGCATCCCTCTTCCTCAGCACAAATGGCGGATCAGTTCCCATAAGCTTATGAACCGTGGTTATGAGGATAGCAGCCACAACTTCTGTAGATGTTTTGCTGTGCTTCACACTTTCTGCCATGCAATAAACATATAACTGCTTTCCCCATTCTGGCAGCTTTTTTTCTGAAAGTTAAACTGAATAAATAACATAGTGTTTTTCCTCAGCTGAAATATAAAACTGCTTCAATCTTTTGCCCTTTCCTACCCCACCTTTTTAAAATATCACCTCTTAGATGCTGGGCTTTTGTAGTGCTCTTCTCCACCTAACTGCTTAGCTGTGTGAGGTGCTGATTTCCCTTATAGTTTTGGAAATTGTCATTTAAGTGCTTAAATGTTTACAGTCAGAGTTTTACTTAAAATCAGACTCAAGTAAATGCTTGAGGAGTATCCTGAGGAGTAAATCTGTGTGTTCCTCACCTGGGATAACCTCTCGAGACCTGCATTGTATTTGAGACATTGTAATAAGGCTTAAGCAAAGTAATGTTAGCCTAATTCAAATATAATAGTAAATTATTGTTTAGTGTTAAGAAGGAGAAGCAAGCACAGACCTTTGGCCAATTCCCAATTCTGTCCGGCATGAATGAAATAACATTGATGAAAGATACAGGTTTGTTTCCGTCACTGTAGTTCAACACATAATCAAAGTGTAGTTCTAGATCAGTGGTGTCCAACCTTGGCCCTCCAGATGTTCTTAGACTACAGCTCCCAGAAGACTTCACCACCACCTCTGCTGGCCAGGATTTCTGGGAGTTGAAATCCAAGAACATCTAGAGGGCCAAGGTTGGACACCACTGTTCTAGATCTTTGTTTTTAAATTACCCATAACTAGGGCAAACCAGTTTTACTTACTCAAATCTAGTGTGAAACTCTGATCTGAGAAACTTTGTTCAAAACTAAGAGGAGGGAAGAGAGAGGATTGAAGAGGGAAAAAATGTAGCCATGAGTCCTCTTGTGGTCTGTTCTGGTGACAACAGACCATAGGTTTAAGATTCTTCATTTGAGCTACTCTCTGAAGGTTGCAGAATTGTATCTATTGCAGGCAACCTGCAGGTCATGTCTTGTCTGAAATTTCTGAAGTACCTTACATTGCAGATAACATAGCTGCAAACACAGCTTTCCAAATAAGTCCCCAAAAGTTACTAGTTCTATGTTTTTAATGAGTCCATATCATTCAATTAGCCTAAAAAGTAAAGGGACTAATATGGTTTGTGTACAAAATTCATACCACATTGCCTGGAGATGGTTCGCATTTGTAGCTAGACGAGTCATTCCTTCACCTGGCATCATTGAGTGATAGTTTTCCTATGTATTATTATGGCATATTTTGGGGCTAACTCCTTCCAACATACAATCTGGGAATAGTTCTTTTAGTTCACTTTTCAACAGGGAAGTTGTTCAGGCTCTTCAGAGGAAGTCTCTGAAGTGTTTATGCATGTACAGAAAAGCTCAGAAAAAATGTGAAATCATTTTGTAAATCCTTAAATGTCCACTTTGTATAAGTAAAGCAAAACTGGAAACTAGAATGATCATAACGATGGATGAGATGGATTCAGACTTCTTGTTTTTTTAAAGTGTGGTTTTTATAAGCTAGATTGGCTGTTAGAGCACATGTGCCTGTGTGGCAAACTATCCCTCTCATCTTTCATTCTTCCTCCTGCCTGTGATCCATGAGGTACCTCTGGAAGCACTGCAGTGCATGAAGTCAACAATCCCATTGGCAATAATCCTTCTTGTGATTGCTCCTTGGCAGTTGCTATACAGTAATGTAATGCCTCAGAACCTGGAGACAGAGATGTCACCATTGTGACTTCTATCCATGGATGGGCTTCTCTGATTTACCTTTCCAGAAACTAATGATGTCACAAGATGCCACCACTGCATCTTGTACCAGATAATTCTAAATCAACTATGTCCCATATGAAGAACAATCTTTAGTCTGTCCTTAATCTCTTGCTGCTCCAGTTGTAACGGAAGACCCTAGGTTCTAATATTTGGTTAGAGGAGTATGGTCTCCCATCCCATCCCCCCAATCCTCCTCTTTCTGCTAGTTCCACAGAATTTTAAACACATTTTCTTCATTCTCTTCATGTGAATTCTTAGATCTCAGAACATTAGAGAATAGAAAATGTCAGATAATAATATTTGTCAGATTATATATTCCATATGAAAGGCATCCCAGAATCCTACTGCTTCTTGTTAAGTATATACAAAAACAGGAAAGTCTTCAAAAAGCTAATAAAGAAGGAAAGTATCATTGCTTAATTTCTGCTTGACAAGTAGCCACAATTATTTATTTATTTCTAAACATTTGTATCCTGCCCAACTTAGTGGGACCACTATTATGAGTATCTTTACAGTATCAAATACTGTACAGTGGTGCCTTGCCGTACGAACTTAATCCGCCCCAGAAGATGTCCGTAAGTCAAAATGTTCGTAAGTCAAATCAGCATTTCCCACAGGAATGCATTGAAACCCGATTAATTCATTCCAGCTGTTTTTTGTTCTTATGTCAAGGCATGGTTTGTAAGTCAAAGTACTAGTTCCCATAGGAACTAGTGAAAACTGGTTAATCTGTCCTCTATCACTTGGGGGAGAATTTTTCTTCTTTTAACCTAAGATGAACTTAGGTTAAAAAGGGGACACGAAAGAATGTCATCAATGGGGCACACAGACCCCTCAGACAAAGGTTTTTTAAGCACAAAAAGAGAGAAGACAGAGCGCGAGAGGAGATAATGGGGGGAGAGAGTTTGGAGTCTAAAACACATTTTAAACCTACACATTTTACAACAACACATTTTAAACCAAACACATTTTAAACAAATCACATTTTAAAACCAAACACCTTTTAAACCCTCCCACCAACACTTTTTAAAACAAAAGAGATACCACAGTACACAAACCCTATGAGCAACAGAATCCAGCAACCATTATTCCAGCAAACAGACTCCCTCAGCACAAAAACAGAGCATAGAGAGAGAGAAGACAATGGGGGGGGGGAGAGACTTGAGTCTAAACTCCATTTTAGAACAAACCAGCCAGCACAGACCCTTGCAGAAAGGGTCTGAAAGACCCATCAAAGCAAAAAGCAAGGGAGGCATGCAGGAACCATTGCAAATACACAAAACAAACGCAGATCAGAAATGCACAAAGCAAAAAGCAAGGGAAGCATGCAGGAACCATTGCAAAAACAAACGGAGCAGATCAGAAATGCAAAGAGAACAAAGCAAAAAGCATACAAGACACATCGGAAACAGTGGGGGGGGACCAAAAAAACAAACAAATTCCCCAAGACCAATCACAAATGGTAAAAAACACTCCAAAAAGGAACCAAACCCCCCCATCGGAAATGGGGGGGGGGACAAAAAACAAACAAACCTCCCCAAGACCCATCACAGCACAGACACATAACCCCCCCAGCCAAAAATCACGCTGCAAAAATACCCAGAACAATTTTTTAAAGTACATATAAAGCAACACCTTATCTTAGCAAGCAGCCTCCTCAGATCGCACACTCTCTAACTGCTGGGGCGAAAAAGCTACAAAGAAGCAGCCTCGTCGCCACCTACAGTTAGCTATTTTAATTTCCCACCCTTTCCCCTCGCCTTTTTTCTGTTTGTAAATCAAAGCTCTGTTCGCAAGTCAAAGCAAAATTTTGCAAACGGAGCTGTTCTCAACTCAAAACGTCCGTAGGTCAAGGCGTTTGTAAGTCAAAGCACCACTGTACACCCAACCCCCACAACCCCTAAAAATAATCCCAGACCATAGAACAAATAAACAGCTAAATAAAACAAAATAATGGAAACAGCTTTCCGGTGGCACAGGGTTGAAGGGCACACTAACTGAGAGGGAGAGTATCTTTAGAGGCTTCTTTTAAAAGTGTGCTTTTCAGCTATCTTTTAAAACTCTGGAGGGAGGAAACTTGTCAGATCTCTAGTGGGAGTTCATTCCAAAGTGTGGGGGCCACTTCCAAGAAGTTTCGCGTTCTAGTTGAAGCCTTCCTTGCCTTCCTCAGCATGACCACCCACAGCAGCAAGGCCTGAGAAGATTGAGTGGAGCAGGCAGCTTTTCTGTAGGAGAGACACTCCAATAGATAGCGAGGCCCTGAACCATTAAGGGCTTTGTATCAAGCCCACATATCCATTTCTATCAAAAAACCCAGTATGGACATAATTCTAGCACCAAATGCATTTTTCAGATACCCTTATTATTGCTATTTGCTGTAAAAGAGTACTAAATGTGTGACCTGTTGGTGTCTTTAATGGTAGCGCTGCAGAAATACAAGATACAACCTTGAAACACATGCTGTTTGTTGCAGGAAATTAAAAAGTTCATCAAAAATGTGTCTGAGAAAATCAAGAAAACCAGAGACAAGTATGGCATTAATGACAATGGTACAACAGAGGTAATCTACTTCTTAAATTACACAATAATTGCACATCTTCTAGCAGATGAAAATTGGGACTTTGGGGGGGGGTGTTTTGCAATCCTTTACTTTTGTATTGAAACTTATTGACAAAATCTGATCCACTTGCCCTTTATATAGCTCAAGGCTTTTTTCTACCTGCTTTATATTACATTTGTCTAATCTGTAGCCAAATGTCCTACACTGGAGTTCTAACACATGCCAGTTTTGAAGCTCAATGCAATTGTAAAGTAATTTTCCTTTTCTTTTAAGGGTTTTAATAAAATGTTCAACCTTCTAGTGGATCTGGTTGTTTGCACTGTTGAAATGGTTGCAGGTTGAGCATGTTCCAACAGTTTTTAAAGATGCCTTTGTACAGTGTTCATAATACATGCATATGCACTGGGTCTTGTGTAATACATAACCTGTGCATTACATCTGAGTCTTTCAGTGGTTCAGCTATTAAAGACTGGAGGAAAACATTTGAACACCTGAAGAATCTTGGTGGCTGTATGTGACATTTTTAAAATGCTTTCCTTAAGCGATGTACACTCTAATTTTCAGCCCCACTGGCCAGGGTTCCACCTCTCTCACACATGACTTGACACACCCCCAGCGCAGGGTACTGGAACCAAAGGGGCTGAAAATTGTTGTGTGGAGAAGGAGGAAAGCTGCACGGAAGGATGCAGAGTTGCATGCACGCCTTAGAGGAAATCTTGTCCTTAAGGTTTATCTGAAACTCGAAATGCTTCCGGTAGTTTTCCAGAGATTTCAAGCACCAAAAAACAGGACTGTACTGAACATAACTGAACACTAAACCTCTATATATTGTGCCCCAGGTCACAGGAGAAAAAAATAACCAAATTGGCACGAAGAAACTTTGACCACAACAAATCATGACAATTACACATTTACTGGTATCTAACGGCATTATGGAGGCATAGGTTTTCAAAGAATTCTATCTAGATTTAGAGGAGCAGAAATCGAAGTAAGTGAAGATAGGAAAACAGGAAGAAGTAACAGAAAAGGTGAAAATATAGTGTCATGATATTCAAATTTTCCATGTCTTCACTAGATGCTTATCATAACTTTACATTGGTCCAGCTCAGTTGTAACGGGAAACAAGTAAGGATTATACTTTCGTTGTTTATATGTCGTCATTCCTCACAGAGGGCTCAGGGTAAGGCTAACAACTTACATAACACAAAGTCAGATTTAAAAATAACACTATTAAAAGTGTGATCCTAAAAACAGAGATTTAAAAAATGAGATAAAGCAAATATCACATTTCTATGAAAACATGCACAAATATATGTCTTTTTAGATGACACCTAAACAACAATAGAGAGGGAACAACCAAGCCTTCAGTTGAGGACAAGAACAAAGTTCCATAGCCAGATGGCTGCCACCAGGACTTTATCATGGTTTTATATTGTCACTTGTTGTGAAACCATAAACAGTTTAGATATCAAGTTCATCATGCCTTAGTGTAGAGTGAGGAGGAATTCTCAGTATAACTTTTTCTCAGTGCCACCCTGGATCATTAATAGGCAGCACAGTACCAGTTATGTTTTTTTGAACACATTTCTAATATTTCTGTTGTTGTTTTAATTGCTTTAGCCATATGTTTTATACCAGTTGGACCGAATCACTCCATCCCAGCTGGAGAAGTTTCTGGAGACCTGTAGAGAAAAGTACATGAGGTATGATATTTTCTTTTTTCTTTAGGTGTGAATTAACACCTTTAAAATTGAGTCACTTATCTTTGATTATGAGAAAATAATTGGAAGAATTAAGCATCCGGAGTTGAAACTATAAAGTTCTGTCCTCTACCCACATGATTGTTCTCACAGTATCATTCCAATTAAATTTAAAAAAATTACAGTGGCTTTTCACTTTTCATCAAATTTACAACAATAAACAAGTGAACACTTCCTTTCAGATTTATGTAACATCATTTGCTTTCTCTTGCATGTACTTCAATTTTTGTGCATACCAACATTGTCTTTTAAATTTGGCATTTTTGAGTATACAATACAATTTTCTCAACAATAAGAACCACTCATTGTAACTGCAGTAATCAAACCAAGTATAGGTATAAATCTCTTAAGATTTCGCAGTACTAATACTGGTGGATTTAAGGGAACTATGTTATAACACAATTCTCCAATGTGACATTTATGGTCATAGTTAATTATGACCATAGTTAATTAATCATGTTAATTATGCCTGCAAGTGTAAGGCAAATGGCATAACTTTCAGAAGCAAATTGTCTCAAGTTAGGAAAACACAATAGACATTATCTGACACATACTGTCATGTGTCTCAGTGAGCAGCAGATGTTATATATCATGATTTCTTTTCTTAAGGCAGTTTCCCTCAAAAGGTTATACTGTTTGTGTTACGCCAGTGTAAAATTCCAATAGGATTTTGACCTTTGTCGTGTGTTTTTAAAAATTACATTGGGTATTTGAATTAGACTTAACAGTAACTGTTAAAGTTCATGTTAGAGTGAAAGGGTTGAACACAGCCTCGCTTCTTGGACATGCAAATAATCTTCTTTTAATGTGATCCAAAACAGAAAATCTCAAATCACAATGAATGAACTAAACACAAGGAAATGCAAAACTGGAAAATTATGCTATAGTCAAACTTCTTCAACTATGGAAGTTTAATAAATCCCACTAATAGTTATTGATGATTAAGTGTTTTGGGTCTGTAGTCTCTCAGTAGGTGTGTTGATATGAGAGAAATAAGATGATATTAATAGCTTCTTTCCATTAATTTATGTTTTAAATTTGCATACCACTGTTTAACCCATAATGACATGAAAACAACAGTGGGAAATACCAAGCTGAAACCATATAAAAATATAAAGCATCCTAGAGAAAGCAGTAGTGGAAAGATGGCATGTGTGAGTCATGTGATTTAACCACTTGGCTAAAATGAATCGTTTGGTCTTGATGGAAGACTACTCAAGAATACCTGTTCTCATCTGCTTGAGCTCCTTAGTAGAACGGTGGGATGGAAAGATAATAAGCAGAAACCACTTAATTAACCACCTTTAATACTTTGCAGTTATATTAGACTTCGGTTTGTGTTCTCTTTGATTTTCCATAAAAACAGGAGCAACATATATTGCTTCCTTGTAGACTGTATTGCATACCTGTAAAAGAAGATAATGTTTACTTTCAGTGTTTATCTATTTACTAGTGAATGTACTTGACATCATCTGGGTTAGAAACTCATTAGCTTTCTCCTCCGTACACCGATGTTTTCTCTGGTTATTGCCATTTCTGATGTCATCATAAAAGACAGCACACAGAAACTAATGACAGAACATTTCAGCTTCCGAGGACACTCTTGTCACAGATCTTGAAGTAGCTGATGTAGAAAAGTCAGGTTATAAAAATACACAGTGTTCTAAAAAGCCCTCATCTGTGTTTACTACATTAAATATATACTGGAGTTAATGAAGATAGTTACCTTCAGCCTTTTCCTTCTTAGATCTCACCTTATTATTCCTTTGATCTACAGTGTGTAGAAATTGTATTCCTACAAGGAAGTGTACATGACTTTCTTCCTCTCACATTATCCCCACAGCAACCCTGTGAAGCAGGATAGACTTAGAGAGTGTGACAGTCACAAGGTCACTCTGTGAGCTTCATACACATGTGGAGATTTGAAGTTGGGTCTCCTTAATTCATATCAGCAGATGCAGCTGAATCAGCAGAAGTGAATTGATTGTTCCAGTGATGATGGGTGCAGAAAAAATCAAGGACGGTTGCTAGATAGCAGCAATAGTGGGAGGTGATGGCAGCAGAGGATCCTTCATGGACATTAGCATTCATACTCAAGCTGACACTTGTTAGTACTGCATAGACGAAAGCAATGTTAAACCACTTCTGATATTTTATATCTTGAAAACCTTATGATGAGACATCTTAAAATGAAATAAGTGATAGAGCTAGAAATTTAGACTTCCATATTGAAGGGCACTCAAATCTGCTACTGGGGAAGAGCAAAGATGAGTGCAACATTCTTAATGAAGTGATCAGATTTAAGCTGAAAGGACATCTAGTTGCTGGTATTCATAAATGCAACAGGAAAGTCCAAAGGTGCATGATGTAACTGGAAGATGGAAGGTTGGAAGAATGAACCAAGATAAGCTGATTCATCATGAAATGAGAGGTGGAATATTTAAGCATTGTAATATGTGTTGTGGGTGAACAAAAGGGACTGGAATATGACATCTTCAAGTAATTAAAAACATTTCACTGGCTACTGGTTCATTTTCAGACACAATTCAAAAGGATGGTGGTGACCTATAAAGGCCTAGATGGCTTGAGTCCAGGCTGTGTCTAAAAAACCATGTCGCCCTATATGAGCCTGTGTTGATTCTAAGACCTTCAGAAGCCTCCCCCCTCACCATTTTCAGAGGGAAGGCACATGTAATGGCACCTTCTCAGTAGGTTCTCCCAGGCTAGGAAAGCTAGGAGACACCCCCCCCCCCGCCCTTACTCTGCTTCTACCAGCAGGCAAATACATTTTTATTTAAACAGGCCTTTGACCAATGATTAGGCCCTTTTAATTAGTAGATGTTGTTTTGCTGATAGAAGTATTGTTTTAAAATGATTTAAATTTGTATTGAATTCTTTTCAAAAATACTTATCGCAATTATTAGTTGTGAGTTTATTTTAGTCTGATAATTTACTTAATACTGTTTTAATATTGGGGCTTATTCTGGGAGGAAAGTACGAAATAAATAAGTAAACCTGAACTTTCTCTAGAAGCTGAAATGAGTAAACTGAAGATTTCATACTTTCAATGTATCATGGAAAGACAAGACTCAGTGGAAAGGGCAATAATGGAAGGAAAAATGCAAGTCAGTAGGAAAAGAAGTTTAAGCCCAGACGGGATGGATTCACCCAATACAAGAAACCATAACCTTGAGTATGGAAGAGCTGTTAATGACAGGCCCTTTTGGAGAGCCTGAATTCATAGTGTCATCATGAGTCGAAATCAGCTTGATGGCACATAGCAGACCCACATCTACATTCTTGCCAGAGGATGAGACCAATGCTTGCTCCAGTGGTTCTTATCCTCTGGCAATATTACTGGTGGTGATATTTTAAAACCTAAATTTTGAATGAATTAGACATGTTTGTTTGTTAAGAACAACAAAGCACAATTACTATTGAGGATATAAGATTCCCTCCCAAGCGACCATGGGGAATAGTTATTGGAGTAAATATCCTTGGTTTTTACCCAGTCTCAACATTGCCTTACATGAAAATACCTTTATTTCTAACCAGCATTCTCCTCACATTGTTTTTTGGAACATGGAAGTCTTATTTAACACAAGACAAGGACAGTACTAGTCTTGAGGTAGTTGTTGCTCTCAGAGTCTATTTGCTTTTTTATAAAGAAGGTCCAAATTATGCCGTAGGATTGTTTTCCTGGGACTTAATTGGGGGTGACAGCTGTCCTCTGATCTGCTGCTTTCTCTGTTGCATAAGGTCTTTTAGTAAGCATATTGCTGCTAGGAGTTGGTGCAGCTTGGATCCCTACCTTTGCTCTTCTTTATGAAGACAGTTAGGAAATGTTATTTAAAAGAATTGTCTGATCCTGATCTCCTTGGTTGAGATCACTTTGCCTGTATCATTTTCCATGTGGTATTCACATAGAGGGGCTGGTCCAGTGCTCTTGGCAACAGCCTCAAATGAATATCATCTACCAAATTAACTCAAATTAATATAATAAAGAGTCTCTCTTTGCATACCATGTGTTTTATCCCCTAAACACTTCCAGCATTCACTTTTACAGTATTGTTGCCGTTTGCAGTCAAATCACAGCTTTTTTTATATAGGGTGAAATGTTTTCAGTGTACATGGACAGCCTTTAAACGTGTTTTAGAATAATTATACAGGAGACCTTGTTATGCCATTCTAATGGGAAAGAGGCATGAGAGAGAGTACTCCTTGGAGGAGTCTGTTGAACAAATGCAATACCATGTGTTATCTTCTGTTATACACTTCATCATTATCCATATCCAGTATATTTTTATCATCACCATCTTCTGTCTACTAGGTGAAAATTGCACACATAGGTATGGGGGCTTTCCAATAAACTGTGCAATACTCTGTATAATTCCAATAGCCAGAGCAATTGCCCAAATACATCAAATATGCAAAATACAGAAAAGATTCAAACTCCTTTGTACAATCGTGAACAAATGCTCTTGGGTGCTGTTTCAACTCCCTGCCACTGAAACTGATGAGGGATGAGTGTTAAGACATTTGTGCTAAGAATTTTATGGTTTGGAAGGAGAATTGGGATTATCGGACACAATATCCCTGCCAGGTTATTATACTGGGAAATCTTAGCTTTCATATTTTAAAATGGATTTCTGGGCCTTGGGCAATGTTTGCTTGCAAGAGTGTTCCCAGTGCCTGGTGAATTCAGAGGTGTTGGGGGGAAGTTGACAAAAAGATTTCCACATGTCAAAATATTGGAGTCCATGAGTCCTACACAGTTTCATGTCCCTCACCAGAATTAAAAGAAACATAAGAAATTATTCAGAAGCATGTAAAGTTGAGGATAAGTTGTACAAAAAGAAAAGTTACACACATGAAGTTAACAAAATTTATCTGGTCTTTGGTTGCACATTTCTGGTTTTACCTCTGGTGTACAGATGGCTCTGGCAGCACTGTTTGGTAAGCACGTTTTACTAGATCTTCAGACAAATAATGACTCCAGAGTGCCTAGTTATCTACTAGGAAAAGTATGAGGCTTTGTCCTTAGAGATCTGTTACAGCTCAGCCATGAACTCTCCGAAATGGATGTGTAGAGGTAAAATGAATGAATGAACACAAACATTTGCTTGCTTTTACAATCTAGGGCACAGATGGAGCCTGGTTCTGCAGTGGGTGCTCTGTGCGCTCAGAGCATTGGTGAGCCTGGCACGCAGATGACACTGAAAACATTCCATTTTGCTGGAGTTGCTTCAATGAACATCACACTAGGAGTGCCAAGGATCAAGGAGATCATCAATGCCTCCAAAGCAATCAGGTATTCCTGTCAGATTTTAATATCAGCTTCAATATTGACTAGATTTCAAGTGAAATAAGTGACCATACTGTCTGTCTCTCATCAGCTTACTGGTTATAGAACTTGAGTCTGGCCAATTGCTCTTGTCATCATTGTGATCTGAAAATTCTTCAGATCTATTCAGTGCTGTTTCCTAAGAAATGAAGCATTGATTGTATTTTCCTTTGAAAAGCAAACAAGATTAGCAATTTGATTTCTGCCTGTAAGTTACGTACAACAAGATGTTTGCCGCTTGTCTGAAACTGCACTGAAATGTCCTAATTTTGTAAGGAGTGAAGCCAACAGAAGGAGAGCTGTCCGAAAAAGGGATAATAGCTGTTAGGCCAGCTAGTCATGGTGTGCCAGACAACATCCTAAGGCACCGAGATAAGTGAAAATGGGTTAATTTAATATGTGTAATTCTATTGTAATTAGTAGTCTCAAGAGTTGCTTGGTAAAGTCAAGAGATTCTTTGAACAGGATAAAGGCTTTCAATTAGGTCCTATAAAAATACAGATGTTATAAAAGATGTATGTCCATATAGATATATAAAGATACCAGGCTAGTAACTTTTTCTCAACTGTGCTTTTGCTGCCCATATGTAGTACCCCAATTATCACGGCACATCTTGACACTGATGATGATCCAGACTTTGCCCGGTTGGTTAAAGGAAGAATAGAAAAGACACTCCTTGGAGAGGTAAACTGTTCCCTGTGGTTGCTTAATACACAGCATTTCAGAGTCTGTTCTCAATGACTGCTGTAATGTTTAACCGGAAATGAATACTCTTGAATTGTTGTCTTTTTTTTAATTGTAGATTTCAGAATATATTGAAGAGGTTTTCCTGCCTGATGACTGCTTTATCCTTGTCAAGCTTTCTTTAGAACGGATTAGATTGCTGAGGCTGGAAGTGAGTGTGTCGATCTTCCATATACTTTGTTTGAGAAGTGGGTTTTTGCAAGTGGTTCACCCTCAAAGGCAATAGTGCAGTCGTGTGTAGCTATACATAAGTAGGTCCCAATGAATCCAATGGGATTTAGTCCCAGGTAGGTATGAATTGGATTGCAGCCTCACCCTGAGGCATAATGGGGAACCTTTGGCCCTCCGGTTGTTTCAGAAAACAACTTTCATGTTTCTTTGCCCTTAATCATGTTGTATGAGACAATGGAGCAAAATTGTCTGCATAATTAAAAGTTATCCACCTTTACACTGAAAAGCAAGCCCCACTGGATGTAGTGAGTAAACACTGTATAGGAATGTACAGTAGCTGAAACTTGCAGTTACTTTGCATTCAGTATTTCAGTTAATGGGCAGAATTCTGTTGGAGTTCTGTACACATAAAGGAGGGGGAAAATGAAAGTCATTGTGGCTTGTTAATGAGGTGCTGGTTGAGTACCTGGTGGTCACATGACTGGCATGTCATTCATTAGCTTTAATTAGTTGTTGCAATTTCTGCATTTTTGGTTCCATGTGCATAAAAATGTCAGTAGAATCTTGGCCAAGGTATGACTATGTCAATCCACTGTACCCCATTGAGAGCCTACATGCAAGCAGGAGCCCTTCCTCCACAAATTTACTAACTTTAACATGTAGAAAGTGGTAATAGAGGTGGGGGAGGTTCAGATACTCCCCTCAAAGTGTGACGAGTCTGTGAATGTTAAACCTGAACAAGGCTCTTGCCTCACTTCTGTAATAGCTGTAGACCTTTCCAGTTCTACACATTATACTGAATATGTTCATGAAATTTCTGATTTCTAGCACTTCAGAGTAGAGTCGAGAAAGTATACTGCATTTTATGCATGTCTTCTTGCCCCTATTTCTCTGGATTGGTAAAATGATCTGTAGCACTACAGCTGCAGGCAGGAAGGAACCACTTTTCATGTAGGGGGCTATTAAAAGCCTCCCTGTATATCGTACACTAACATTTAAGAAAGAAGGCTATAGAACACAACATCCTGAGAGTTACAAAGTTCTCTGCAGGGGACCTGTAGTCTCCCACCACTGTAATCTGAATCACAATACACTTAAGAGTTGTACCCCTGGAACTGACTGAATAATAAAAATATGTAGAATGATGTGTGCAGCTGACTTGAGGCATGGGCAGGAGTACCTTGCAAAACCAGGTGACGGGTGGTCTCACTCTAAAATTTCATGTTCAAGGAGCTTCTGCTTCCTCCAGTAATGAATTCATGTGGCATGGGATATGTGGCAGCTGCTGCTTCAAACATTATGCTGGAAATTTAAGAGTAGATAAATCACACTGCTGTAATTCACTAAACCTCTCTCATTCTTTGGTGCCCATTGATTTCCATTATCACATATTTTGGAAATGAATATTTCTGGGGCTCCTGCACAACAGCACATACAGTACCACCTTCTTAAATAATGTCTTCTGATTATCATCAAATAATCCATCACAGCATTTGGCCAAACTTGTATTTTGGGTAGCTTATGGCATCGGAATCATAGCCTACAGAACTGGACTTAGTGTCAGAAGAATTATGCAGATACTAAAATGATGTTTTCTGTTATAGGTTAACGCAGAGACGGTGCAGTATTCTATTTGTGTCTCAAAGCTGCGGGTAAAGCCTGGGGATGTGGCTGTCCACGGTGAGGCTGTTGTGTGTGTTACTCCCCGGGAGAATAGCAAGAGCTCAATGTACTATGTCTTGCAGTCCCTGAAGGAAGAACTACCAAAGGTAAGAAGGATTTTCCATCTTACAAGTGTGTTACATGGCAGCAAATAGAGTATGCATTCAAAATACTTGCTGTTTCAGTACTTACACAAACTTCACTAAACTTGCAGAGCTTGTAGAGGAGAGTCAGATGAAGTTTCTCTGGAATTTTGGTGCTTCTAGATAGGAGTTGTTTTATAGGGTTTTAAAGGCAAAAATGATGAATCAATTTGTCAGGAAAAAATCTTACGTTTGTTACTTGTGATTTGTTCCCTTGACGAATCAAAAGAAATCACCATTTTTCTGATTCATGCTCATCTCTAGTTTAGGAAAAATGTCTGATAATTTGAAAAATTGTTGAGAACTTTAAGCCTCATAAATTGTATGTACTGTATATTTACAGGAAAGAGATCTGTTACTCACCTGACTGTTGAGACTTGCAGAGTTTTATGTTATTCATATTATATAGATTTGAATGGGGTGGCCAAACTCTGTCCCTCCAGATGTTTTTGGACGAGAGATCCCAGCAAGGATTTCTGATCCTTGAATATTCTAGCCACCTTCCTTCTTGCAGATCTTTGGAATAGGTTCTTACTGACATCCATCGATTAACTCACTCCCCATCTGTCTATAGAAAAGTAGGTGGGGGCTTTTTGGGCTACTGCAATTACATGGTACCTAAAGAAACATTTATTATGACCTCTACCTTTTTTCCCCTTTCAAACATAAAGGTGGTTGTGCAGGGTATCCCAGAGGTCTCTCGTGCTGTCATTCACATTGATGAACAGAGTGGAAAGGAGAAATATAAACTGTTGGTAGAAGGTGACAACCTGCGAGCTGTCATGGCCACACACGGTGTTAAAGGAACAAGAACAACCTCTAACAACACTTATGAGGTTGGTATGGTATGGTGCAGGGCAGTGGTTGAGAGATGGACCGAATGTTGAATTAAATTGATTAAATCTTGCCACTGCCATGAACTCACTAGGCAACCTAAAATACGCCACACTCTTACTTTCAATGTCAGTCCCTTATCTGCAATGTGAAAAGAATCTCACTTCACTCCATGATAGTGTTGGAAAGATCCACATGGTAACATAGTGAAGCACTCTGAACAGTCTGTATGGATGCTTAGTGTGATGGTGGTTAAATATATATTGTTCATAAAGCTGAGGAGCAAACCAAGCCATTTTTTTTTAACAAAGCAAAAACAGGGATGTGTGGAGGAAAGAGCTACTAGGAGACATCATACCATTGCAGGCAAGCAAAACATTTCTGCCACATCACTAAGTCTAATCTTCTAGGTCGAGAAGACTTTGGGCATTGAAGCTGCTCGAACCACCATTATTAATGAGATACAGTACACAATGGTGAACCATGGTATGAGCATTGACCGAAGACATGTGATGCTGCTGTCTGATCTGATGACATATAAGGTCTGTTTTCTCTTGTTCTTTTTTGTTAACTACACAGGTTTACTGCTACCCGCTTTACCTCCTTTCCTTCCAAATAAATGTAAATGAAGAAAATAGTTGTCTGTTGTTTTAGAAATGATATGAGGGGCTCCGTGACATTGTCTTTCCTTACCTCTGCTATAGGAAGCTATGTAGCAGCCCAGTAATTGCATAAATTTGTTTGATTCAAGTATGACCAAAGACTTAAACCTATCAGAGAAGAGTATTACTCTCTCCTGGTTCATTCACAAGAGATTCGACTCTTGTTGAAGCCTGCCCTATGATTATATCCAAAATGTATGATGTTTCCTTAAATCAGCTGAGATCACATCAGGGTCAGAGATGTTACCTGCTAAGTCACACAGTCCTCTACTTTTCCTGTCCATATGATAGCATCACAATTATATTTACAGTGCATGTAAAAACTCTGGGCAGTAGCAGTTCTCTGTACCAAGGGCCAGAATAGAGATCTGCAGAGGTTAATTTTTCTTCCGTTACTGGGAAGTGAGAGTCTACCTTTCATGCTGGCTTCTGCATTAAAATTATCCCAAGGCCTTTTATTCTTGGTTTCTTCCAAGTTTTATTCTTCTTTCCTCTTCCAAACAGTTGCAGTCAAGACAGTCAGGGAGGTAGGAACCTTTGGAATGTGTCTTCTCAGGAATAGCCATAGTATATCTTCCTAAGCCTGGTCTACCTTGCTTCCTCTGAGAAAAGACAGGAGAGTGTGAGCTCTTCTCTCACCTCAGGAGCTGAGAGGAATCAACTGCCACCAGCAGAAGCATGACAGAACCACAGTTCCCTGTCTTTATTTCACTCCCAGTCTGGGAAGGCAAAATGGGTACTCAGTAAAGCGGGCCAGTTTCTTCCCATGGTCAAA
This sequence comes from Pogona vitticeps, assembly GCF_051106095.1. Taxonomy (NCBI): domain Eukaryota; kingdom Metazoa; phylum Chordata; class Lepidosauria; order Squamata; family Agamidae; genus Pogona; species Pogona vitticeps. Next base: position 111,167,254 of record NC_135785.1, read on the forward strand.
GCCAAGATTTGATGAGGAGAATCTGAGCTCTGTGCCTCCATATTCCCTTGGTGAAGAAAAGAAAAGCATGTGAATGGCAGGTATAGGTGCCTCATTCTCCCCAAATGTAGTAGTGGGAACCCAATGGAATGTTGGCAGCTTGTCAGCGCTAGATATGTTGTTGTCATGGTCCATTCATTTCTGAGTACAGTTATGTTGTTCAAACACACTGAGGGTCAGGCCAAAAGTTCAGTCCAATAAACCATTCATCTTGTCAAATGGAGAGCAGACAAAAGCACAGTCATCAGCTAATCTGTGTCACAGGGGTTTCCAAGAGGTTTGGGTAAGCTGAAATTGGGTCAGTTCGGGTCAGTTTAGGGGTTTGTCTTCCACACTTAGCTAGCTGAGAAAGAAGAATTGATAGCTCGCAATATACCTCTCCCAGGCCTCCAGCTGTTTCCAATTAATTACCAGATGTGTTTGACCTTGAGATGCCATCTTTGTTTCTGCTCCAAGAGCTGAAGCTCTCGCTGCTCCTTTCAGCAGATGGCCCACCCATCAATCAGATTCCCTTCATCTTCTTGAGTCTTCCCTGGTAGAACTGGCCTCTGCCCTCCACCCCATTTTCCTTGGGAGGACTGGCCTCCGCCCTTTCCTCCTGAACTTCTTGAGAGGGTGCTGCCAATTGGGCCATCAAATTCCCCCTCAAATTCTCCTCTGGCTGTGAGATATCATCTTCCCCTTCTGAAGATGACTCAGCTGTTTCCCAAGTTGGGACCTTGTTGTAGATCTCTCAGGAAGCAAATAATCAGGGAGTCCCACTCAACCTTCCTTTCAACCATTTACTACAAACTGTAGATTCTTGCACACTGAATTTCTGAAAGGGATGAACAAAATAGCTGAGGCCTTGTTTGCTGTGAATCAGAGACACAGGTACTGCAAACACAGAGAAAAAGGGGGAAACACAGAGCCAGTTGTTCTTCATCCTCAAATTCCCAGTCCCAGGAATGCTGGCACAAAATACATGAGATAGATAAGGCAATGTGAGCAGTAGTCACACACTCTGTTCCACCTTAGGATGCAGGTTTGTAGGGAATATTGTAATCTAAACAAGTCTGGTGCAGGGTCACATTATAGTCACCTGTATGACCAGGGTTTTGATGTTCACCTTGGCTGTGAGATACATATCCTTAGTTTCTTTTACTCCATCCCCATCAATCTTCTTAAGCTATCAGTAATACTACTTCAGTGGTCCTCTTTAATATCCACCCAGAGACCACAGCATAGCTACCTGCTTGCCTGCCTCCTTTGAGCTGAGCTCCTAACACTGTCAGCAATTGTACTTTGAGGAGTTAATCATAATTTTTGTCTTTGAATGGTATTCCTTTTTTTTAACTAGGGTGAAGTTCTGGGCATTACTAGGTTTGGCCTGGCAAAAATGAAGGAGAGTGTATTGATGCTTGCTTCTTTTGAAAAGACAGCTGACCACCTCTTTGATGCGGCATACTTTGGGCAGAAGGATTCAGTGTGTGGTAAGTAGTCTTGAGTTACCCTGAATTAAGATGAATGCCTGTCATTAGGCAAGGCCCTGTAAATGAATTATTGGTATATGTACACCCTCAAAATCTGAAGCTCCAGAATGGGAAGTGAGCAAAGGAACAAGGCATTTTGTTGTTGCTGCCATAAAGAATCTCCCTGAAAGAGGTTTAATGTTTTCTTTCCTGGCCTTTTAAAAGCCGATAATAAAGTTTCCATTAAAAAAAAAAGACCATCCAGATGCTGGTTGTTCATATGGTCATGCTACGAAGTTATAATTTTAATGAAATGGGTGCTGTGTTTATTTGTTTTTAAAGATGGAAATGCATGCAGACTATTACTGGTTAAATCCATTACTTTCCCACTTAGAAGGCTCTCCAGTGTCTCATCTCAGATCTCTCAGAAAGCTCGGAAAGCTACTGTCAGTTAGAGGAGACACAACAGAGCCAAACAGACCTGAGTGAGGTCTGTCTCACTGTAAGGCAGCTCCATGTATTAGAGCACACTAACATTTGCAATTTGGATAGCACATTGAGATCATTTCCTTGACTGGATTTTACTGAATCATTGTGATCCCCAAATGTGTTTCACTTCAGCTCCCATCAGTTAGGACTCCTGTTAGCCTAACCAGAGTAGCTTGTGGTCAGGTGTGATAGGAGTTTTATCCCTATCCTGTTGTGTTCTGGTTGTGTTCTAGAATGGTGATGGAGCCACAAAGAACTCTGTTATCAAGCAAGGAGGGAGGGGCGCTCCATCCCCTGTGGATTCACCTTTGCCTCTAGCTGATGGGAAAGATCCAGTTGTCTTGATTCCTTCCAGGGCTAGATCTAACCTGCTTGGTGAAACTTAACAAGTTTTGAGCCACGCTTCCTAGCCCAAACGTTTCCCTTCCTTTCTCCTTCAGAAATGCTTCTTTGCTTTTCATTTTTTGTTTTTTGTTTGTTTGTTTGTTTGTTTGGCCTTCTCTGCCACCATCCCTGGTGAAACCCACATCCCAACATGGTTCATGTGTGGACAGGACCTGTTTTTCATAGGGAGAGGCATCTATTTTTCTTTGACAGGAAACGTTCCCTCTTCCCCAACTGCCAGTTCAGTGAACAGTTGGTAGGAATGACAAGAGAGCTGTACCACTCTAACCAGACCACACTGCCATTTATCTGTGGTGCACATAATGCGGTCAGGAAGCTGTGCCATCCCAGCTTTACTAAGCAAGTCCCTTCCTTATCAGACCAAACCACACTACCTTTCCCTTGCCTGCAGGAGAGAGTACAGAGGTTCTGTCTTATGAAGAAGTGCAAAGGTTTCCGGTCTTCTTCCTCTAGCTCGTCTTCTGCTGCTTTGTCCTCAGATTTCCCATCCCTTTGATTGTTAGTTCACAACTTGGATTCAGGGGAGGGGGAGACAATAAAGGACCCACAACCTCTGGCACCAGATCTTTGCAAGATCACAGGAAGGACAAAAAGCGCCTTAAGTAGCAAAGGCCATACTCTCCAAAGCTTCCCCCAAGATAAATCTGAGGTTTCTATTTGCTTAGACTCCCATGCGAGGGGTAGCTATTTGAGAAGGAAATGGAATCCACCACAGCCAGCCAAGAATGGTTTTCCTCATACAGTTTTTTTCTACCAGTTTATATTTCAGAGATAACAGTGCCACCAAGTTCAGCCTCAATGAAAGCTACTCCCTAAGGGACTTAGAGTAGTTGTTCTCTGGTTAAGGCATTATTGAACTTTTTCAGTCCAATCTAGGGAATGTAGGCTAGCTCCTCGTCTTGATTGATTTGCTTGAACTCTCTCCATTAACTCTGTCCTCCAGAAGATACAGAACATAGGAATTCACTGTAGGAAATACATCATTTCTGCATAATTTTTTATTGTGAATTTGGTGTGCAGGTGACAATTACTTTAATCTGGTCTCTGAAATTGCAGTATAATACTACTGTTAAATCATCTCTTAATCAGCCAAGACTCTGTATGTTTAGCATGATGATGTACAAGGGCATATTTAAAGAAAATATTTTTCTTTCTTAATCATCTCTAGGTGTTTCTGAGTGCATCATTATGGGTATTCCAATGAACATTGGAACCGGACTTTTCAAGCTGCTGCATAAAGCTGATAAGGAAGCAAGTCCCCCAAGAAGACCCTTAATTTTTGATAATCCAGATTTCCATATTCCCCTTACTACATAGCATCTGGACAGCACTGAATTACAAGCAGATGGTGTACTCTAAATGAGAGCATATCTGTGTCTCTCTAAACATGGTTAGGAAGCTGGGTACATGAGAGGTCATGACGTGCTCAACTGATCCACCACTGATGCTGGTGCTTATCTTCTCTTGTTTTAATCCGCAGAGCTGATGATGTTTGGTTTTGAAAAAAAGAATTTTCCCTTCTACTTTGGAGAGCCATAACAGATTGCAGGAACCCAGATCTCTCTGAAAGGGAATGTGCTTAATGTTTATTTGGATTTACATTGGAAGCTCAAACTATGGCAATAGGAACATTTTGCTTCTAACAGCTGTAGCAAACATCTGTCAAAGCATCCAATGTACTTTCCAATTTTATCAATTTTGGATAAAAGGGAGGGGGACTTCAGTTGTTGTTTTTTTTTGTAATACATTTCCTTTTTTGCATTAAGTGTATCTTTGCTTTTGCCAGTTAACTTTCGACAAATATGACAACCTAAGGGTGGATGATATTGTAAAACTCAGTTCAACACAGGTTCATCATTAAAAAGAGACAGATTGAGAAATGGAAGTCCCTGTTATCTCTTTTGGGTAGTAAATTTCAAGGAGGACTTAAGTAGCATTTTAAAACACAAGGGTTGGTATTCATTGCAGTGAAGATTTTGTAATACTGGAGAATCATATGTAATGGTAATTTTAATTATTTTTAAAAAGAAATTCACCAAGCAATTCAGGCATGAAATACCTCTGCAGTTTAATAAGTGCAGTACAGTGCATGTTAATCGTGAGCTAATGGCAAACCCCCAAATTGAAGTGACCTAAGGGCAAGATTGTAAGGCAACATCCGTTTTGGTCCTGGATTGGCTGGATTTTGGTCCCACTTAAGCTTGTGGGAATGGTCAGAATGAGGGCAGTGGGTACACAAATCTTTTGGGTACCATCAGTGTTAGGAGCAAGCATGTATGTTTTGGGAAAATGGAATTACTTTTTAAATTTATTAGCAGGCTAATCTACACCTGGCAACAGACCATGTGTTTGCTATAGTTTGTGTTTCCAGCCTGGGAGTTTAAGTAATTTTATTCTTGAGCTGCTAATTCATTGGTTCATTCTGTCATATCCCAGGGAATGAGGCAGTATCTGAATCAGGAAGCAAGAGTATGCATATTCCCCTCTCCCCCAACATTTAAGGAAAGCTTTGTGTTGCATGGGAAACTCTTTTTTATATACTGGATGTGAATAAAGATACATGAATAAATAAACATTTTTCCCAGATGCATGTTTGGTTGTTTTGTTAGTTGAAATCTGCATAAAACTGCTGTAAATGTCCTTAATAAAACATAGCTATTTTAAACATGTATGTGTATTTGGCACTTACTAAGGAAAAAGCAGTGGAAAGTGGGTCATTCTGTTGCATTGCATTGCACATTGAATTCCAATACCTGAATGCATCTTCCTTCATGGTGTGCCATAAAAGTAGAAGATAATTTCTGTTCATATATATTTGTTGAGTCACAGGTACAGTTTAATTCACAAATACTTTTGATGACCTGAAGCCATAGGATATATCCATTAAAAGCAAAAATAATATATTTCCACTTGCAATCCAAGAAGAATGCATAAGCAGTATGTCCACGCAACTCTGTTGCTTATCTAGAAAGATACCTCTTCATCCTTGTTTTAATAACTGAAAGGACTCCAATTTCTTTTTGAAAGATGACTGGTCTCCCTTTATTTCCCATATATCTTGGAAACATCGGCAGCCTAGACTATGATTCCCAACCACACAGGGGAATAAGTCCTATAGAACACCATATGAGTTATGTCTTGAGTAAATTGTTAGCTAGCTGTGCCACAGGACGAGCCATGGCCTTTTCCAGGCAGATATCAGTAACCTACACAGATCAGCCTTATTGTCTGAAGTTCTCCATTAAATATTTGTCATTAACCAGTATCGGTTTCTGATGGTGTGATAAGCTGCCAGGGCACCCCACAATCTAAGCTCAGAGAAGCATAAAGTGGTGGTGGGCTCATCCCTTTCTACCTCACGTGGCTCGCCTGCAAGCCTAGCTATACCTCCCCTGTCACAGCTAGTAATGACTCTGGCATTACAGTGAACTAAGCTAATCTAAAAATGCCACTTAAACCTATTTTTAAAAGACCTAAACACATTACTGGCAGGCCAATAACAGTAATCCCCTTACATGATTTTGGGATTAGGTCAAATCATGTAGTGCAATACAGTACTAATATCACTTAAGAAAGTTCTGCATGTTGAATATGTCTTCAAGTACCTTTTCATACATTATTATCTTTGTGATCCTCCAAAAGCTTAATGAGCCCTCCACTGTTCCTAGCAGATGCTTTTACATTACGGAGTCCAAACAGAATGAGGTTTCTGACACGCTGCATATTTGAGTGTATTTACTCCTTGTTTTCTAGGAAATATTCAAGAGATAAGCTGCCCAGAGTGGCCTCAGATGGGTGGTATGAAAATTAAATAAGTAAGTAGGCAGAGATACATCCTGTAGCTCATGGTTGTTGAAAGCACGATGTCACCATTAGAGTGCTTTACCCAGAGCAGATCTACAACTGATCCTGCATTACATTGCTTCATTACACTGGGGCCGCATGAGACTGCCACTTCTATCTGTGGCTTCTCTAATGGACAAACATAATGGGAAATCAATTCAGCACACCAAGCCTGCATCTCTTATGCTACAATTTGCCTCATTAGCAATTTGTGTCATTAAACAGCCAATACTGTCTGTTTCCTTAGGGTCTTCATGCACATATTGTGTCCAACATGCATGTCATCCCTTGTGGTTTTACAAAATACCTTCACACCCCTACCTGCCCAACAGCAAAGCTGTCCCCTATCCATGAAATGGAGGGGTTTTATTTCAAGGCTTTCTGAACTCTTGGACAAAGGATAAATTGCTACTGGATCATCTGGGGCTGATCTTCATATTTACCATCCATATAGGTGGCAGCAAGCAATGACGTGCCTGTTCGGCTAAACCAGAAGTCCAACACCCCAGGCCAACACTTGACTTTGCACAATGCTTTTCAATAGAGAATGGTCACACTCAACTGTGAAGGGACCATACAATGTGCTCATGTAATATGTAAACCAATCACCAATTCTCCCATTCAGGCCCTGTGTGAAGTACCACCCACACAGAATGACCACCTCCCACATAAAGCAGATAATGGTCTCTGTTTCTAAAGATTTCTGGCCGCGTAACTCAGCGGTTTAGGTCTCTGGCTATGGAGACAGCTATGATTCTTCACTGTACCTTCTGCAAGTAGAACCATCCTGTATGTCCTTGGACACGCTGCCCGCATTCTCAGGACACCTCCAGAAAAAGGGAATGGGAAACCACTTCTTGAGTATTCTCTACCTGCAAAAACCTGAAAAGGTGTGCCAGAAGTCAGAATTGACTTGATGGCACATGGTTATTTCTAAAGATGAGGACTTCTAACTTCTAATGATTCTGAGTGAGTGGGAATTATTACTTTTAGAAAACAAAATACCTTGCTTGAAAATGCACCTTTATCTGACATCCCTCTCTGTAATGATTTGGAAGTGACCACCTGGTTTAGGGATTAAAAGATTTCAAAATAACCTTGTGCCTTCACTTACTTAAAAAAAAAAAGGATAGGAAAGTGGGGAACAGAAGTTATGACAGGTCCAGCCTAGAGCAAATGCACAGTGCTCATGCACCAGGGACCAGATGCAGCCTTCGAAAAGCCTTCTTGCACGGAAGAATTGTTTGTAGTGGAAATCTGCCTCCTGAGGCAGCATATGGAAATTATGGCATAAAATGAAGCTTCGAAATACACAAACTATGTTTTCTGTAGTCTCAAAAGTAAATTACTTAAAGCAAACCAGAAAGAAAGAAAGAAAGAGAGAGAGAGAGAGAGAGAAAGGAAAGAAAGAAAGAAAGAAAGAAAGAAAGAAAGAAAGAAAGAAAGAAAGAAAGAAAGAAAGAAAGAAAGAAAGAAAGAAAAGCATAGATTTTTGGCTAATTGAGATGTTATTTGTTGAAGGCCAAAGCCCTGACAGAATCTTTCATTAGAGGTCCAGTTAGTACCTACAATTTTTTCTTCTTATGGAACACCAATTGCCTGCCAATGCTGACTCTTTAATGTAGCAAAGCAACCTTGCCGGCTTCACCTTAGAACTGCAGGGCTGAAAGGGACCCTACGGATCATCAAGTCAAGCCCCTGTGAAGGAGGCACTGTGGTGCAATTCAACTCCTATGGCTTCACCTAAACCACTGAGCTATTCAGCAATTTCTTTTTATGGATGCTGCAAGACTTAAAAACAAAGCTACTGTATTTGAAACCTATTGTTTGGTTAGGCTTGAAACAAATGAGTTCTGGGCTTTGGTGAAACCTATGGTTGCAATGTTCTTTCATTTTGAATGAATTAATGTTCTTGGTGCACCAAAGCATAAGCCTTCTGACTACCAGCCCCACCATAACCCAAGCACCTCTGACTTCAGGAGCTAATTAGAATCAAGCCTATACATGGGGGAGACACAAAGAAGTATGAGGGATGATGATGAAGAGCTAGGAAAGAATCCTGCCTGAAACCTAGGGCTAGTGGGATAATTATCTGGCTCCAGTGTTTCTGTGTCCTCTGTGTCCTCTGCAACTTTTTCATTCCTGACACACTTTTTCTGGTCTTGCCTCCTATAGTCCACTCTGCTTGTATAATCTATTTGTGCAATATTTCTATCTAAATCTTTGTTTTCCCACCCCATACCCAACAGTTCCCTGTGTTATATTTAGTGACTCCCATTCTCTGTTCTTACTCTTCACAAAGTACTTCTCCTCCCTCTGGCTTCACAGTGGCTGTCACTAGCAGAGACAACACAACCCTAGAGCGAAGCTACATCAACCATATTGCACCACTGGCTGACTTTAATTCAGCCATGCAGGTTCATGCTGAACCCTTCCCCTTCAGGGCACCTTCACCACTAGAGGGTAGGAAAAAAACTCCATGTACTGTGAGCTGGAATTTGATTGCCATCACAGTTATGACTTCTGACTGAAGTGTCTGCTGGCTGGAAACGACCTACTGTGCTGGAGATACAAGTGCACATGATTTGCGACAAGATAGGAGGAGATCTGCTTATCATGCTACATCTTCCTCATCTATGTTGTTTATGGTGGACAGACAAGGCAGCCCAGATAAGATAGAGGAATATGTTGTATTATCACTCACGGCCTGAACATCTGAAGCAGAGCATGGATCAGAGAGGGCCCTGTGGATAGCTGTGTTTGGAGTGGAACCAATTAAAAAAAATACTTGTTAGGGCAGCTGTGACATTTGCTGCCAGCCCACATCGGTATATTGGGACAGTAAAAGGTCTGTCTACCCATACAGTTTAGCTGATGTTGAGGGTTGTTTGCTTGGACTTTATAAGTCTTGCATGTTATGTTTGCTGTATACAATTAAGTTTTCAACATGTTATAACTTACTCCGGGCCCTAGAGACAGGGCACAGTAAAGATGTGAAGAAGAAATAAATGCAAATGGATTTCTTTAAAAATAGCTTTAAGAGGTATTCCTTGCCAATAAACTGCAATTACTTAGATGGTAGGCACTTCTTCTGGATAATTCTGAATACATTAACATGACTTTTAAAGACTGATCTTTCCTTTGAATTAATATACTGATTAATGGGCATTGCACGTATGGCCTTCCAAAGCTCCCTGTGATGCTGTATATGAACATTTGAATTATTTCTAGATTTAAATAAATACTGTGTAAGTATCATATCAAACAACACGAGCTTGCTATTACTTTTCTGGAAGAGAAATGTAGACAGCTACACCTAGTCTCCCCTCTGATTTACTGACCTATCAGTTTTCTTGAACATATAGAATATGTGTTCATTTTTCTGTTTCTATTTATTTACATTTTTATCCTGCCCAGATAAAAGCGAAGCTGCGACAATGGATTTTCACAGCTCCATAAGCAACAAAGACAACATTTCCGGCCTTAAGGAACTTATGGCCAAATGATGTTGCCTCCAGCACAAGAATCACCCGTTCTTACACTGCAGGAACTGATCGAGAGAGGTGAAGGTGACTGCTGCCCAAGCAGTGGGGCTTCCCAGCCCCTCCTCCCCAAAGCCATGACTAGATTATGTGTGTCCACAAAGGGCTTGTCAACTCCTTTAAATCTAAATCTATTTATTATTTTAATGTACACAACCACCAGATACAACATCATGATGTTGTAAGCACGGACTATGCCATACCATAAGGCAGTCTCCCCACCTCCCACCAAGAGAAATCCTTACCACCCATCTTATTGTCATCAGATAAGCTGCCCTGAAAAATAGGACCAGTTAAGAGTTTTCAAGGGTGTCATTCTTTGCTCATCAAACTACATCTGAAAAGTAGGTCCCTTCTTTCTTATTCATATCTTTAACATAAGGAAGACTGAAAGGATAAACAACTATGGGGACAGGAGAGGTGGACAGAGGAGAGTCCCACAATGAATAATAATTGTGTGTCTTTAAGTCAATTCTGACTTACAGCAACTCTTTCCAGGGCTTTCCAGGTAGAGAATATTAAGAAGTGGTTTACTCCTCCCTTCTTCTGGGGGATGTCCTGGGACTGTGCAGCTGGCTCAAGGCCACACAGGCTGGCTCTTCTGGGAGGCACAGTGGGGCACTGAACTCCCAATCTCTGGCTCTGTAGCCAGATCCACAGCTCACTGAGCTACCCAGCTGAGAGTCCCACGACTGTATTACTTACGTATTTATTACATTTCTTTCCCACCTTTCTTCTAATGAGCTCAAGGGGGTATATGTGATTTTTTTTCCCCTCCCCATAGTGCCTTTACTGAAATTCTGTGTGGCAAACTATTCTGGGAGACTATGACTGGCCCAAGGTCACCCAGTGAGTGGCATGGCTTAACGGGAACTACCATCACCCAAAATCCCAGTCCAGCACCCTAATTGCTACACCACTCTGGCTCTCAATATGCAAATATTGAGAATATGCAATATGCAAAGCCTAAGGTTTTGAACTCTTCCATTCTCACATCTATTCTCCTTTGTTGACCTAATAGCAACAGAAACTGCCATGTTCCATGGAATTGATTCAAGACAAGAAAGGGGGCAAAAGCAGCAGCATAAGCAAAAATAGAAGCAGCAGTGGCATCACATGCTTGAAAGTACTTAACTTGGAATAACTGCCAGCCTACTTTGCACCTGCAGTTTATTCTATATAAATATTTAAGATAAAATTAGAAGGTTGAGACAAAGAGAATCTGCTCTTTAAAAGGTGTTTATCTGCTCCCATTGGGAGTCCAAAGAAGTGTTGATTCCAGTAGACTCAACAATTACCTAATCCATACTTAGCAGTTTGAATAGTTTGAATAGTACACTCTTAATGTACAGCCTCACCTCAGCAGTTGTTTACAAACGGCAAAAAGGGCAAGATTCCCAGTGCATGGTTAAAGGTTAAGTTTTGATTCTCAACTGGAGGCTAGTTCAGATTTTCCAGGCATAAACTCTCCCCGTGATTCTAAGCAAGCTGCTGTATTCTGTGCCTCAGCAAACCATTTGCACTGTGGAAATATTAACAGTGACCAAACATACATGGTGCTTGTGTTGTGATAATAATAACAATAATAACAATGAAATATATGAACCCTGAAAGTGCTCCACAGATTATATATTCTTTATTTAATTGCCTCCAAAGTATATCTGAAAGCTAAAAAAGAAATGGATGTTGAAGATTCTCAAACTAAGAAATATGTGCCATGTTTTCAGACACGCTAAGAGTTATGGTATATTCAATTGCTAGACCCAACTAGGGTAGACCCATTGAATCAGTGTGACTTAACATACATGTAGATTTTACCATTCAGCAATTGATTCAACTATATATCAGCTTAGATTAACGTTTGGATTTAGGCCATTGAAATTAAGTGGGGAGGGGTCAGTTAAAAGTAGTATCAGCTCCACTCATACCAGTGTGTATACTCTGAATGCGACAACAGTGAATTTTAGCCCCAAGAGTTTCTTTCAGACTTGCAAGCATTTCTTAATGGGGCTTTGCACAGCACAAAGAGCAGACGACCAGGAGAAGCTGCCGGTTGCTTATGTAACTACATTCTTGGTGTTGCAGTGAAAGGATAGCAGACTCATCATAGAGAAATAGCTTTTGGCAGCATTTTTGGTAGCAGCGGCAATTAATGATCTGGCTGCTGTCTAAGTGAACCTAAGGCTATGAAACAGCAAGAGGTGAAGAGGGAAGAGAGTTGCGTGTTTGGTAGATATGCACATATGATCCAATTATGGCATCATTTATCCAGTTATCCATCTGTATTTAAAGACTGCAACCATGAAACATCTTCATTCCCCTACCCCAAAATTTATTTTTCCACAAGAACAACTTTTATAAGGAACCTGCTTCCAGTCCTACTTCAGCCAATCTGTCAGGTCATGCAAGTGGAACAGGATGCGGTTGGGTAATATGTGGCAGAAAAAGTAATTCAGATATCCTTTGCAGGATGGGGAAGTAATCCAGTGGTCAGGTATGTACTTCCACATGTTGATATATCTAGTTCTGTGCCAAGGCTTTCCAGGCCTGGGGCTCTGAGATGGCTTTGATGAATACTGGACGGGATCTGCTCGAATTCCTCCCACACATTTCCCACAGGCACACTGGTACATTTGAGTTACCACTTCTGCCATCTAGATTCCTTTGTTACCAGCTGAGCCTAGCATCCAGAGATGTTGTTCCTGTGAAAGGCAGTCTCCTGAGTAAGCAAACCAAAGACTCCTTCCCACATCTGCTAAATCTGTTGCTGAATGGGGAACAAAGCAGCTGTGTCCTTCCAAAGCATTTTCAGACCTCCACCTCAGCTTTGACATCTTCCCTCCCTTTCCCAGACAGGTGTGGTTCATCTGCAATCCTCCAGTTTTTATTTTTAACAGGTAAGGGCTATGGATCATAGCCCAGAAGTCAAACGTATGCAAAAATTCATAGCTTAACTGTCTACTAATTCAGCAGATCTACAATAAATCATATATATGTTTAGTGGCTGAAATCCAGTAATAAGTTGCAAGTAAATCCAGTAGTAATTTGCAAGTAAAGTAGGCCCATGGAATCAAAATTCTATTGTGCAACAGTGTCCATGTAACTGAACACTGCACTCATAATAGTTATGATAGCCCCAAAGCAGAAATGCTAGCAATAAAGCCCTTCCACCAGAGCATTGTGCAACTGGTCACACCAGGGATGTGCAACTGATTGTACCATTAAGTCATACAATTCCTTGTTGCCAGGCTTAATGCCTAGCACATTTATGCTGGCACAACTTTAGCTTACACTAGTGTGAACAGGATTTTGTCTAGTGGAACTTGAAGTGTTGACTAACCAATTCCCCACTGATTCAAAAAGACTGATCTAATTGCTCCTTACTACTAAATTTCAGCCAATTTAGTTAGAACTAGTGTAGGGACAGACAGCATGCAGCCTATAGGTTGCATTCAGACCTATTTCTGCACCAGCCTCTGGTTCCTCTACCCCACATAACCAAACCATTTTCAGAAAAAAGTTTTGCAATTGTTCAAAAAACTCCCCATGTTTTCTAATAGGGTGGGATGAATTTTATCATGTTTCCAGGGCCCCCACCACCATGACCCTATTTCACCCACCCCAAATAATTGTGGGTTTTTTTTTTAAGCTGGGGGCACTAAGGGATACAAAGGTACTTTTTCAGTTAAAAACTTTTTAAAAGATCAGTCCTTTTCTTGATTAACAAAAAAAAAAAAGACTGTGCCCAAACTTTACAGTACCCAATCACTGTATTAAATTTAAAATAAATTAATAAATATGCAAGCTCACCACTTTAGCTTTACCTTTTCCCTAAACACTGGGAAATTTATAACGAAGATGAAAAGTAGTGCATGCTTCATATCAAGATGCTCCAATACCACATATACGTACCACAGCACGATCACAAAGTTGAGTAAGTTCACTCAAGGTAAATTCGCAAGCTACATAGAATGCAGTTTCATTTCTCAACAGCTTCTTGTTGCAGAGCAAGTGCACATACCCCAAAACTGTATCAGGATTTGTGGGGATGGAGGGAATTTCAGCAGTTGTCCACCACTGTTTTTAGCTTTTTGTCTTTTAATGATGAAATACACATTGGTTTCTTTTTCAGGAGAAAGATTAGTTAAAATATTTTAAATAAGCAAACAAATATCTAAATAGTATATAAAAATTCAGCCCATACATCACCATCATCATGAAGCAACTTTTCCATTGACTCCAATGAATCTTTAAGCCCTCGTTAAGCTCTTCCCAAATTACCCTGGAAAAGAAAAGAGAGCAAGAGAGAGCTGTACATTACAAACTGAAAGTTATGTGTAGTTTACTCCTTAGCTGGATGCTTCCTGTTCAGCATTGCAAACACACAAGAGACAATATCTTGTTGTACAGCTAGCTAGGCTGCACAACAGCAGTGATATTATTAGCAAACTGCTGCTAATTGAAGAGTTATTTTTATAATACAATAAGATTCTGGCCAAGAATCTTATCTTTGTTTTTAACCAAATGCTGCTGATAGGGGAAAAATAATAAATGTAGAAAGTTACTTTTAAAATAATACATTACACTTTCAAGCCCCCAAAGTACTTAGTTATCATAGCACATTTTTCTTTATTTTCCATTTCTTAAAAGTGAGGAATATTTTCAGTTACTTTAGTTTTTTAATATTTTTCATTCAGCAGAATGAAGAACAGTAAAAGGCACTGACTGAACTACTATCTGACAATCCTTATCTACCATTGAGTAAACTACAGTACCTGTAACTAAAATCTATTGCAACTTTTAATTACTTTTAGTAACAGTTAAATAGGAAAATAGAATATCGTACTGTTCATTACGTTATATCCATAATGTAATATATTTATACCCCAATTAGGGAAAGAGATTAACTGTAAGTAGTTAGACCTTATACAAGACCTATTACTGTATCTGTTGTTTCTTTTGAAACAATTATAGTCATTGTTACCATTAATGTGTAAAATGTATAAGCTTTTATGAGCTAGAATGAGTTAGATTAGAAAACAACAAAATGTTCTCCTTTTGAACATGTGGCATAGAGTTTCTCTAGAGGGTAATGATCAATACAGAAGTAACATATAAATGTTTTCTCTATTATTTAACTTTTAAAATTGAGGAACTGAAAACAGAGGTATACATGATGTATATCGATGCATATCTTTGAAGGTACCACAAAAATGACAGCTCTGTCTCAACACCTCTCTGTTTGACTACAGCAAAATGTGACGGCTAGAATCTTTTTGCTGATGTACAGTTGTATGTGTACAATGGCATAAATCATCCTGACAAACTGCTGCTAGTTCAAGAATCTCCACTTTCACTCCTTGTCACAGGCCAGTAATGTGACTTGGCACACAACAAGGAATACAAACAGCAACTCCTTAACTAGCAGTAACTCACCATAGTGTTTTATGCTATTATACTTAAAACAGTGTACATAACAAGTAATATGATTCTTTCCGATAACTGTAGTGAGAAGGACATGCACACGTAACATTACAACATAAGCTGAATGGCTGTGTCTGTTACAGAGGGGGAATTCTGCCTTGGCTTCAAGAAGCCTCAAGCTTATCCTCATCCTGAATCTGGTCTCTGAGGAGCATTAGCAGGGATTCAGCCTTTTCCTACCATTCAGTTTTGGTCAACAGTGGGAACTGGTGAAACCTGTTTACCTTGCAAAATGGAGTCACAATGTCATAGGGTATCTACCTTCACAGTTGCAGCAGTTTGATACTATAGAATCCATGTGATGTGTAGTTTGTTGAGACACTTAGAATACCTTCATGTCGTTCAAGGAAACAATACCTTGTAGCACTGTATCATAGGAGACTAAGTACCTCACCAAACTACAAGTTACACAATTCTGGTGGCTAGAACCACTGCAATTAAAGAGGTTGCAAGGTGTGATAACTATTGCAGCAGAATTAGAACATAGTTTTACAGCACATCTGAACTTTCATTTGAAATAAATTAGCTGCAGCTCACAAAAGCTTATGCCAAATAAATACTCTTAGTCTTTAAGATGCCCCCAGACATTGCATTGTTTTTGCTATTAGAGCAGATCATCAACACCATAAGAGCTAATAGGTGCATAATGTGCTTGATTTACTCAGATGATTCTAAGATATGTGAAAAAGGGAAAATACACACATTTAAAGCCTGACTCTGAATTCAACCAGATTCACTCGGGTGAAAGACGAGAGTGCAAAAAACGGTCTGAAACTCAACATCAAAAAAACTAAGATCATGGCCACTGGTCCCATCACCTCCTGGGAAATAGAAGGGGAAGATTTGGAGGCAGTGACAGATTTTACTTTCTTGGGCTACATGATCACTGCAGATGGAGACAGCAGCCCCGAAATTAAAAGACGCCTGCTTCTTGGGAGGAAAGCAATGACAAACCTTGACAGCATTTTAAAAAGCAGAGGCATCACCTTGCCAACAAAAGTCCGAATAGTCAAAGCTATGGTTTTTCCTGTGGGAAAGCGTGAAGGCAACAGGAGAAGGGGACGACCGAGGATGAGATGGTTGGACAGTGTCATCGAAGCAACCAACATGAATTTGACACAACTCCGGGAGGCGGTGGAAGATAGGAGGGCCTGGCGTGCTCTGGTCCATGGGGTCACGAAGAGTCGGACATGACTAAATGACTGAACAAACAAACAAATGGTTTTTCCTGTAGTGTTGTATGGAAGTGAGAGCTGGACCATAAAGAAAGCTGACCGTCGAAGAATTGATGCCTTTGAATTGTGGTGCTGGAGGAGACTCTTGAGAGTTCCCTGGACTGCAAAGAGAACAAACCTATCAATTCTAAAGGAAATCAACCCCGAGTGCTCATTGGAAGGACAGATCCTGAAGCTGAGGCTCCAGTACTTTGGCCATCTCATGAGAAGAGAAGACTCCTTGGAAAAGACTTTGATGTTGGGAAGGTGTGAAGGCAAGAGGAGAAGGGAACGGCCGAGGATGAGATGGTTGGACAGTGTCATCGAAGCAACCAACATGAATTTGACACAACTCCGGGAGGCGGTGGAAGATAGGAGGGCCTGGCGTGCTCTGGTCCATGGGGTCACGAAGAGTCGGACATGACTAAATGACTGAACAAACAAACAAATGGTTTTTCCTGTAGTGTTGTATGGAAGTGAGAGCTGGACCATAAAGAAAGCTGACCGTCGAAGAATTGATGCCTTTGAATTGTGGTGCTGGAGGAGACTCTTGAGAGTTCCCTGGACTGCAAAGAGAACAAACCTATCAATTCTAAAGGAAATCAACCCCGAGTGCTCATTGGAAGGACAGATCCTGAAGCTGAGGCTCCAGTACTTTGGCCATCTCATGAGAAGAGAAGACTCCTTGGAAAAGACTTTGATGTTGGGAAGGTGTGAAGGCAAGAGGAGAAGGGAACGGCCGAGGATGAGATGGTTGGACAGTGTCATCGAAGCAACCAACATGAATTTGACACAACTCCGGGAGGCGGTGGAAGATAGGAGGGCCTGGCGTGCTCTGGTCCATGGGATCACGAAGAGTCGGACACGACTAAACGACTGAACTACAACTACTACTGTGTGTTCACCAATAACTCCCAGAAGTACAAGCTGGATTTTGAAGGGGCAGAGGAACTAGAGACCAAATTGCCAACATGCACTGGATTATGGAAAAAGCTAGAGAATTCCAGAAAAACATCTACTTTTGCTTCATTGACTATGCAAAAGCCTTTGACTGTGTGGACAACAGCAAACTATGGCAAGTTCTTAAGTAAATGGGAGTGCCCGATGACCTTATCTGTCTCCTGAGAAATCTTTATCTGGGACAGGAAACAACAGTTAGAACTGGATATGGAACTGGATATGGAACAACTAATTGGTTCAAAATTGGGAAAGGAGTACGACAAGGCTGTATATTTTCTCCCTGCTTATTTAACTTAGATGCAGAATACATCATGTGAAAGGCCGGACTGGAGGAAACGCAAGCTGGAATTAAGACTGCCGGAAGAAATATCAACAACCTCCGATATGCAGATGATACCACTCTGATGGCAGAAAGTGAAGAGGAATTAAAGAACCTCCTAGTGAGGGTGAAAGTGAAAGAGGAGAGCAGAAAAAATGGTCTGAAGCTCAACATCAAAAAAACTAAGATCATGGCCACTAGTCCCATCACCTCCTGGCAAATAGAAGGGGAAGATATGGAGGTAGTGACAGATTTTACTTTCTTGGGCTCCATGATAACCACAGATGGTGACAGCAGCCACGAAATTAAAAGACGCCTGCTTCTTGGGAGGAAAGCGATGACAAACCTAGACCGCATCTTAAAAAGCAGAGACAAAGCTATGGTTTTTCTAGTAGTGATGTATGGAAGTGAGAGCTGGACCATAAAGATGGCTGACTGCCGAAGAATTGATGCTTTTGAATTGTGGTGCTGGAGGAGATTCTTGAGAGTCCCCTGGAGTGGAAGGAGAACAAACCTATCCATTTTGCAGGAAATCAACCTTGAGTGCTCACTGGAAGGACAGATCCTGAAGCTGAGGCACCAATACTTTGGTCATCTCATGAGAAGAGAAGACTCCCTGGAAAAGACCCTGATGTCAGGAAAGTGAAGGCAAGAGGAGAAGGGGACTACAGAGGACGAGATGGATGGACAGTATCATCAAAACTACCAACATGAATTTGATCCAATTCTGGGAGGCAGTGGAAGACAGGAGGGCCTGGCATGCCCTGGGGTCACAAAGAGTCGGACAGGACTTAACAACTAAACAACAACACTGTTCACTGAGAAGCAAGCTTTAATGGGTTTAGTGCATCTTACTTCCAATTAAGTGGATGTAGGACTGAGACCTTTAAATGTGATTCTTCATCCTAAAGGAGTAACCTGAAAATGAGTTACCGTATTTTTCGCACCATAAGACGCACTTTTTTCCCACAAAACAGGGGGATGGAAAGTCTGTGCGTCTTATGGAGCGAAGAAAACAGATTATATTTTCCTGTTTCCTGTTTTTCCTAAAAAATTGGTGTGTCTTATGGAAAGGTGCGTCTTATGGAGTGAGGTATCTTCTTTACATTCTATTACAATCAATCAACCTAAAAACAGCTGTTACCCATATAACATTCTGGAATGCTATTTGTAGAGGGGATTAGGCAATCATAGAGGCAGGATGGATAAAAATAAATGATTTTTTAAAAATCGATTTAAATCACAATTTAAATGAAAAATGATTTTTTAAAATTTTAATTGTCAAAACAACAACCCCAACTCTTTGATTTAAATTACTATTTAGATTTTGATTTAAATCAAATCCATCTTGGATGAGGACAAATTTACTAATAAAGTAATGATGTGGACATGATAGCTGAATTAAGACTTCCATATTATTTTGAGACAATACCTCTGAAAACAAGCTCTATAGAGCAAATAAAAGAGTATAAGCTAATCTCCTTAGTTTCCAGACATTTCTAGCTTGCACTGTGGGAAACAAAATGCTGAACAAGAAAAGCCTGTTGTTTGCTTTGTAAGCCAGTTTTCATTTCTTTTGGTTTTTTCTTTTCTTTTCTAAAACACATTTTAGTGATTTCCCTAACTTACCTACCACTCACTAAACAGTAAAAGCTATGGTATACTTTCCTTGTTTCCATTAAGTCTTCCTTGGTTTAGGAACACACTTGCACCATACATACTTTTTAGAATTTGTTTGTCCTGAAAGATCTTTGAGCAAGAAATATAAAATTTTGCGCAGAAACTACTAATTTCCCATCTTACTTAACTAGGTGTGTTACATGTCAACACTGATTTCCTCAGAGTTCTCTCTGTTTTTGTCTGTCCTGAAAGAACTTTGGAACAGTAACCACTAGAAATACCACTGGTTTAGAATGGATACTATTAATTTTCCAATATAGATAATGGTGTTCTTACATCTCAAAATTGATGTCTCTAAAATTCCTTCTGTTCATTGGTCCTGAAAGAACTCTCAGACAGCAAAAGCTGGGAATGCAACTTTGAACTAATATTATAGATTTCCTGACTGAAATGACTAGATTGGTTATATACCAAAAATTGGTTTCCTCATGTACCGATGGGATAACTGAAAGCAAGCTTTTAGCAGAACCTGATTATAGATATTTGCTGGACACTTCTGTCAAGGTGATAGAAACTGAGAGGGAGTGTGCACATGTGAGATAGAATAGTGTGGGAGAATATATATGTGGGGAGGAAGGAAAGAAATCTCACTGGGGTGATGGTGGGTGTCATGGTGTTTTAACTCAAATCCCCTTCACAGATTATTGCCTTATTGTGGCGAAGGGGCTTGAGTAATTCAGAGAAGCTATGGGCTATGCCGTGCAGGGACACTCAAGGCGGACAGGTCATAGTGGAGAGTTCTGACTAAACATGATCCACCTGGAGGAGGAACTGGCAAGCCACTCCAGTATCTTTGCCAAGAAAACCCAATGATCAGAAACAAAAAGCTAAAAGATATGATGCTGGAAGATGAGGCCCTCAGGTCAGAAGGCATCCAACATGCTACTGAGGAAGAGTAGAGGACAAGTACAAGTAGCTCCAGAGCTAAGAAAGTGGTTGGGCCAAAGCCGAAAGGACGCTCAGCTGCGGACATGCCTGGAAGTGAAAGGAAAGTCCGATGCTGCAAAGAAAAATACTGCATAGAAACCTAGAATGTAAGATCTATGAACCTTGGTAAGCTGGATGTGGTCAAGCAGGAGATGGCAAGAATAAACATTGACATCCTGGGCATCAGTGAGCTAAAATGGACAGGAATGGGCGAATTCAACAAAAACCATCCCAAAGAAAAGGAAATGCAAGAAAGCAAAGTGGCTGTCCAACAAGGCCTTACAAATAGCAGAGAAGAGAAGGGAAACAAAATGCAAGGGAGATAGGGAAAGTTACAGAAAATTGAATGCAGACTTCCAGAGAACAGCAAGGAGAGACAAGAGGGCCTTCTTAAAAGAACAGTGTAAAGATATAATGGAAAATAATAGAAAGGGGGGAAACCAGAGATCTATTAAAAAAAAAATTGAGCTCTTAAAAGACCATTCTGTGCAAAGATGAACATGATAAAGGACAAAAATGTAGGGACCTTACAGAAGCAGAAGACATCAAAAAGAGGTGGCAAGAATACACAGAGGAATTATACCAGAAAGATCTGGATGTCCCGGACAAACCAGATAGTGTGGTTGCTGACCTTGAGCCAGACATCCTGGAGAGGGAAGTCAAGTGGGCCTTAGAAAGCCTGTCTAACAACAAGGCCAGTGGAGGTGATGGCATTCCAGTTGAACTATTTAAAATCTTGAAAGATGATGCTGTTAAGGTGCTACATTCAATATGCCTGCTAGTTTGGAAAACTCAGCAGTGGCCAGAGGATTGGAAAAGATCAGTCTACATCCCAATCCCAAAGAAGGCAGTGCCAAAGAATGCTCCAACTACTGTACAATTGCACTCATTTCACATGCTAGCAAGGTTATGCTCAAAATCCTACAAGGTATGATTCAGCAGTATGTGGACCGAGAACTCCCAGAAGTACAGGCTGGATTTCGAAAGGGCAGAGGAACTAGAGGCAAATTGCTAACATGCACCGAATTAGGGAGAAAGCCAGAGAGTTCCAGAAAAACATCTACTTCTTCATTGACAACGCAAAACCCTTTGACTGCTTGGACCACAGCAAACTATGTCAAGTCCTTAAAGAAATGGGAGTGCCTGGCCACCTTCTCTACAGTATCTCCAGAGAAACCTGTATGTGGGACAGGAAGCAACAGTTAGAACTGGATATGGAAACACTGATTGGTTCAAAATTGGGAAAGGAGTATGACAAGGCTGTATATTGTCCCCCTGCTTATTTAATTTCTATGCAGAATACATCATGCAAAAGGCTGGACTGGAGGAATCCCAAACCAGAATTAAGATTGCCAGAAAAAATATCAACCACCTGAGATATGCAGATGATACAACTCTGGAGGAGAAATTGAAGAACCTCTTAATGAGGGTCGAAGAGGAGAGTGCAAAAAACGGTCTGAAGCACAACGTAAAAAAACCTATATTTGTTATTTAATACATATATATTTATGTTAACTTCCAATAGGTACATATTTCAGGCCCTCTTCACAAGTTTTTAAAATTATTTTATATAGATGTCACAATATATATCCAAAATAGCTGTGCAGCCTGTATCCTTCCATGCCATGATGCCAGAACACTAGTTACACTAAGCATTACAAGATGGATAATTGGACAGGGAACCACCATCTGCAGTGACAATTGTCTGTTTAATGTCACACCTGAATGTAACAAACATGTATTTTGTTGTTCCTATGTTTTGTAAATATGCTTCCAACTCATAGTGATCCTAGCAGGATTTTTGAGGAAGATGAGGTGTTCAAGGAGCATTCCTGTAGAGGAAATTAGGATACAAGCTATATGTATGTGTGTGTAGGTTTGTGACATATGTGTAATTATATTGAGCTGATAATGCATGTAAATGCTTTGACCACGTTAAGGCACCATGCATTTATATATCGGCTGTCAAATGTTGAAAACATTTTACTTGTGTTCTCTTGGCATAGAATTGTGGGATAGCTCAGTGCTATAAGTATCAGAGGCTGGGAGTTCGATTCCCTGCAGTGCTTCTTTGACAGGGGCTGGACTCGAGCATACATAGGGTACCTTCCACCCCTATACTGTAGTCCTAAAATGATTATGATGGTTGTGAAGTCAATAATGTTGCGTAAATAGATGAGACAGAATGACAGGCGTTCGCATGTTCGCACGCTCGACTGGCCCTGAGGGGGTCTCATGAAGGTTCCTCCACCTGAAGAGCAGGTATGGGGGGGGGGGAAGAGCCTTCACCGAAGAGCGAAAAGAGCCACGGCAACCGTCATTCATGGCTAACTTTCGTCGTAGCCCCACCATGCTTTTTGGCCGTTCAGGCTGTACCTATTGCGAAGGTGCAGTCGGAGGAGGAGGAGGGAGGGCGAGACCTCACCCGCTTCCTCTCCCCCCCCCCCCACTCCGCAGCCGCCTCAGCCGCCACTCTCGCCCAGAGACAGGGAGCGGTTGGGAGCAAGGAGAGCTCCGCCTCCCTCTCTCCTTCCCTCCCCGCCTTGCCTCGCACCGCGGCCCGAGCCTGGGCTCTCTCCTGATTGACAGCCCGGGCGAGCTATGGCGGCCGCGACGGCAGCGGCGAGCCAGGCAGGCGAAACTTCGCCAGGCAACAGAGCCGCCGGAGGAATCCGCAGCAGGGAGGCGAGCGCGGCGGCGGCAGCGCCTGTAGCCATCATCCCCGCCAGCATCATCTCCTCCTCCTCCTCCTCCTCCTCCTCTTAAGGGCTGCTCGCCCGCGGCTCCTACACTCCCTTCTCTGCCTCACTTTTTCCTTCTTCCTTTCTTCTCCCCGGTTCTCCACTGCTGAGGAGAAGAGAGAGAGAGAGGCGCCGGGAGAGGGAGGAGGGGGGGGGAGGCAGGCAGGCAACCGGCGGTTCTGGCGGCCGGGCTTCTTTCCTTTCGCCCGGCGCTTAGGGGGAAAGACGGCGGCCGGGGAAAATGCCTTCCCCGCGCCCAGGAAAAACTGCGGCAGCAAAAGCCCAGTGCAGCAGCAAATATGGCTGCGTTCGGCTCCTAGGGCTCCCGAAAGGAGGCCCTCGGAGGAACTGAAGCCGCCCCTTTGGCCCGCCGTCATCTCTCCCCCCCTCCTCTCTCTCTTTCTCTCTTTTTGTACAAAAGCCCCCCCTCAAAAAAGGCCTCCCTCTTGGTAGAAGTTGGTGGGTTGAGCTTGGTCTTAAAAGAGATAACATTTTAGGGCAGAGATAAATAAAGCAGAGGGAGTTCTCCGGGAAATCGAGGGCCCCTTCTGCGCTCCCAAGTGAAATTCCCCCCCCTTCGGAACTCTTCCTAGTTTTAACAGGGAAAGAGATAAAAGGGGGGAGGGTGGGGGGAGAGAGAAGAAAAGCAGAAGAAATTTGGGGGTGGGTGGGTAGCGAGTTCTTAGGAAAGGAAGGAGCCTCACCCTTTTTACCCACCCACCCCACAAATGCAGCCCGACTTGGCATAGGAAGGGGCAGTGGTTTGGAAACCACTACCTGTTTGATTCGGATTTGGGGGAGCCGTGGCGGTGAGGCCGGAGGAGGAGGAGGAGGAGGAGGAAGAGGAGGCAGCGAAAGAGCAACAGTTGTTTTCCATTCTGCATAACTTTGCCCGGAGTGTGTGTGCGTGTGTGTGTGAGAGAGAGAGAGATTGAGGGAGAGATTCTTTCTTTCTTTTTGATTTGATCCACCATGGAGGGGACATCGGAGAGAGAAGTTTAGCAGCTGTTTCCCTTGCTTTGTAGTGGGAAAAGAGGAGGTTTTGGATCTCTCTCTTTCTCTCCGCCCATCTCCTGAACCTATTTATCACAAGGGAGGGAGGGTGGCTAGGAGAGAAAAGTTGTTTAGCTCCCTTTGATTACAGGGAGTGGGCGGGGCCTGTTGTGCGGGAAGGAAGGAAGGAAGGAAGGAGGAAGAAGAGGAGGGAAAAGGGAGGACGGGGGGGGGGAGACAGCGAGAAGCCCAAAGCCCGGGCACAAAGCATCTTCCCCTCTTCACCACCCTTGCTTCCCTCCCGACGAGGACGGCTCTCCCTGCCCGGAGGTGAGGAGGACCGGAGTGCCTTCCCAAAGGCTCGAGCGGCGCCGGCTGCCATGGAGCCGAAGCACAAAGAGCTGCTGGCCCAGTGTCACCAGAGCCTGGCTCAGGCCATGACCGAGGTGGACAAGGTGGTCGACCTGCTGGAGGCGGCGGGCGCCTTGAACCCCCGCGACTTGCATGAGCTGCGGGAAGCCGCCGCCGCCGCCGCCGTCGCGGGAGGAGAAGGAGGAGGAGAGGGAGAAGGCGGTGGGGATGCAGGAGGAGGAGGAGGAGGACGGGAGAAAGCCTCTGCCAGCGCTGGCAAGGCCGATCTGCTCATCAAGCTGCTCCTGGCCAAAGATCGGGATCACTTCCAGGACTTGCGCGTGGCTCTGGAGAAGACGCAGCCTCACCTGCTCTCCATCCTTTACCTGAACAGCGGCGTGGCCGGCGCGCAGCCTGGCGAGACGGCTGGTGAGTGGGCACCGGGGAGGGGGGCGGCGGCGGCGGGTGTGTGTGTGCAAGCCTTGCTTGTCTCCCCACCCCTTCTTGTATGTTGTGATGTGGAGGGAGAAGATCTCGGTTGGTAGTTTGGAGGAGACGAGGATAAGGAAGCGAGCCGCTCTTTTTGCCTTGATCACATTGAGGAAAGCGGCAGAGACAGGATAAATAGTGCACAGGTTGCGAGGAGGCGTGTAGCTGGGAAGTTGAGACAGTCATTATTGATTAATCATTCCGCCCCCCCCCAAAATCAGTCCATGAAAACAAAAGCTGTTAAAATAATAATGCAAACGTGTAAGCATGCAAATTTGAACAGATTCATACCTGAAGAGGCATCCAACAACAACTGAAGAGTGACTGCAAAAGCTCCAGTTAAAATTAATAAGAATTAAACAGCATTGAACTTCTGAGGAAAAGAAAAAAAGCTGTATAAGCTCAGTAAGGTGCAATGTATCACTGAGAAATCTTGTATGAGGGGAGGGTTAAGCTTGTTCAAGATTCTGTTTAAGGCAGAAGCTTTCTTGAGGCAGAATGAAGGGACCATATATATATTCAGTTCTTCAAAAAACCTCCAGTTTATGAATGTGGCATATTGTGCTTCTCCATCCACAATTCAAAATGTTAAGAAATAGCCTGATATTGCTGCACAATATAATATTCGCATTGCCAGGAGGAAAAATGATGCCAAGCTTTATACAGCAAAGGACAGCCTGAATGTTGACAGCACCCTTGTCAGCAGTCTAGATGGTCTGCACAATACCCTCTTCAGCTGATAATTGCATTTAAAACCCTAAATGGCTTAGAATCATGATATCCAAGGGATCACTTCCCTTCTCTATTACTGCTGCTGGCTAACCTAAGCCATGTGGCCAGGCCTAGCAGTACATCCTCCTACTTTGGTTTGATTGGGATGCAGTGGAAGGCCTTTTTTGTTGTGGCACCCGGAATATAGAATTTCCTGCTTGGAGAATCATGTTCCTTCTCTCTCAGTGTTCTGAGGATGACTGTTACATTTGTTTTTTAAAAAGATTGTTTTTTGTTGTCTCCTTTTTGTACTTTATCTACAGTTTGAGGCAGAAAGGGAAAACATGTTCCATTAATGTTTTGCCAATTGTGTTCATTACTACATAAGCTGCTTTGATTGCTTCCTTTTGGAATTTGGAAAAGGAGGATTATTTGTAAACTCTTAATTTAAAAGGGCACTATAGCAATTTATAAGAAGGTGGTAGTGGATGATGATGGTGATGAATTTTTCTACCTCTCTTACAATGTTAGAAATCAGGCCAACCAATGAAAACAGTTGGCAAGAGGTATCTAAATCATGTGATTCACTGCAACAGTATATGCAGTAATGTAGTGATATATAGCTTGGAAGGTTTAAAAAATGAACTAGAAACATTCAAAGAAGATGTCTCTCAACTGCTTCTTATCATGATGGTTTCCAGATTGCAAGATAGAATGATGCTGAAAATCAGGTATTGTTTGCTGACAGTAAAGAAGGGCAGAAAATCTGTAGTGTATATCTCAGTGGCATCTAGTTGGCCAAAATGGGATGCAGCATGACTTTCTTTATGTCCACAAAGTCTTCTGGGGTTGAGTTAAGGATGTGAGGAGATCTCGGCAATGTCTCCTTTTTGGGTGAGACTCAATGTCTTGACACAGCAAGATAGTCTATTGAGGACTCATGGCAACCTGGGAGAGCTGTCCTCCAACACAAGATGAAGACACTAAGTGCTCCCCTCTCCCCTTATGGTTTACACAGTTTGTTAGCATCTTTGGCCTTTGTGAAACCCTGTATACATAAAACAAGCACAATTGTACAAGCTGATTGCTCATAAAGAAACAACCCATCAAATGATTCAGTGTTTGAAAAGGCTGTGCAACAACAAGACAGTCGTTATTGTAATTTTCAATTTCACCCAGTCACACAAAAATCGGCTCAGTGAATTCTCTTCAGGCCCAACAAAAACATCTCATCCCAAGAATAATCTTTTCCTGTTTTCTCATTTAGTACACAAGGATGAACCAGGTCACGGTTTACATCCCTGAATTAATTTATAATTGCCATGATCTCTGATCATACAGACATAGATTTCATTTTCTGAATTCTAATGAGACATATACTTCTGTTAAACTCATTGAATTCGCAAACCTGGGTTCAAATCCCGCTAATGCCATGAAACTCAGTGGATTGTTATAGGCCAGTTCTACTTCATAGAATTCTAAGTATGTAAGATATGGTGTCATTTCTGTGTATGAGAAAGAAGATCTTTTGCATCTCTTAATTGCAGTGAATGAATAATCCAGTCACAATTAATACAGAGACAGGAAGAACTACCACCTTGCAAAGGAAGCTTTTTGAAAGGAGGCAAGGCCAGAACAGTGAATCATGTGGGGATATCTACCCCAGACAGCCTTCTCTGTAGGTGGGCACTTTTTAAAAAACTAAAACAAAACCAACATATTCTACTACAGTGCACAGTTTGGAAATTACTGGAGTAAGCGGTGTCTGGGTCAATGTCTGTATTTATCTCTTGGCAAATTGTTCTTACTCTGCATTTCTTTTGCCCCTGTGCTTTATGTATACAAGGCTTTGCTGCCCTCCTCCTCCAGCAGAAGTCACTCTTTTTGCTGAGTAACTTTCAATGCTGCTGCTGCTGCTAATTGCAGTCTATGTTGCATTTCTGAAGAAGCTGCAGGTTTGTGTATTTCATACCTATACCATTACTGTCCCACCAGCAGTTATCGGAAAATGTTGGTAACTGGAAAACAGAGTTGCAGGCTTCTTGTGATCTGTCAGAAGTTCCATGTAGCAGGTTGTATTAATTGCTTAAAGTCAGAAAAGTTGATTGTAGTGTTGCAGTTGTTTCTGTTACAGGGTGACTGAACTGGGATGGCCTGACAGAATATGACAGGAGTTTATTCTGCGTGTGCTTAGACTGGGAACCCAGGCTTCCTGTGATTGTTCCCACTTGGGAGTCACTTGGTTTTAGTTAAGAGCTGGTTGGAATGAAGCGACAGTAGGCATATTTTCCAGTTTTCTTCTGTGCAGAAAATTTCTGTGAAAGGGTTTTGCCAAAACATTTCTCTGCACATTGTCTCAGAAAGATATTGTTTCTTCTAGAGGCTTGTACAAATATCAAGGACTGTGCAGGTCTGGAGTGTGAGGTGGATTTGATGTCTCTTCAGCTCCCCAGGAAAACTTGTCTACACATATTAGCCTCTTGGTTCCTCCCACCTTATGTATGACTCTCCCCCCCCCCCCACATCCCTTCGTTTTCTTCAAAGCTAAGAGTTTGCAGTCAGAAGGTTTAACTCAGTCTTTAGTCCCAGCGAAAGTAAACCCGTTGAATCAGTGGGACTTGCTTTACAAAAGTCATTTTCACTCCGCAGGTCTACCCTAACTGCAACTAACAGTTGGAGTTTGCCCAGATTTAGCAAACCTATGTTAGCTAGGTCAGTAAACATTTTGAAGATAGTTAAAATTTGTTTTCTTTTTATTCTCTTTCACCAAAGAAATGGTATGTTCTAGCCATTCTCAATGGGGGCCATATGGTCCCCTGGCACATTTAAAGGGGGCCACAGACTGTAAGCAGTTCTTCACACACCACCTTATAAGGTTTGTTACACGACTTATACAATCCTGATTCAGCCTGTATTTCTTTCATCTTGTGTTTATGGCTGAGGCCAAAAGGAAAAAAAAAAGATTGGGAATGGCTGATTTCTAGTTATGTGTACAGTAGGATGTCTGAAATATTTTAGTAGAAAATTTGATACATGGGTGAAATTTCCCACATCTTACCTTCTTATAATTTCTTGTTTCAAGTGCTTTTCCAATCAGTCACACTCATTTCTAGAATTCAGGCTACTTAGATTGTAAGCCACAGCCAAGGAAGGATACAACAAACCTGCTCTGTCTGTCTGTCTGTCTGTCTGTCTGTCTGTCTGTCTGTCTGTCTGTCTGTCTGTCTGTCTGTCTCTAAAACAAAGCAACTCAGGTGGTCAGCCTGCCCCAGAGGGTGTTCTTGAACAGCATGAAAATGCTTTGAGTTAAACTAGCTTGAGACAAATCTGTCCAGTTTTTCTTCCCGAAGGCACCAAATGTAGAAGGAAATGTGAACCAGTGGTTTATATGCTTGAGGTGATTTCCAGTACTAACAATTAGTGGGAAAATCAATTTGGGTGTCTGTGGGTTTTTTTCCACCCCTACAAGGCTTTTAACATACAGTATGTGCTTGAGGTTATATAGCATATAGATCCTTCCCATTTGGATCTCTTTGTATGATTATTGTAAATACAGTACTGTTGTTATGCCCTTGCTTACATTTGTTTGGATGGGGGGGGGAAATAAATGGAAGGCATATCCAAATTAGTTATTTTAAACTGCTTTAGGTGATACATCTTTCTCCCAGAGAAAGAGTTGTAGTTCTATGATGATACTGCAGCCTCTGTATGGGACAACCCTAGTCACCTCACTAATCTTCATCCTCTGTGGTTTACTGGAAGCTTAACCATGCCTAATTGTGTAGTTTTGGCCTACCTGAACACTGGACCTTATACAGTAGACAATTTAGTGAGCTTCATTTTGTTACTGTTGCAAATATGCCTTCTCTATAACTTTCTTTACTACTCCTGAAGTGGAAATTTGCCTTCTTAATTATTTAAATATTATATCCAAGGAAGATATATTTGTTTGTGTATATAAAGTAAGGGAAGTGCATCTGCTTTGACTGTGTCACATTTGTTTCCATTTGGCTTAACTGAAAGCATTTTTCCTCAACAAGCTTTTTCTTATTTAGGGTATAGTTAATGAAGGGATTTAAGGCCAACACATTAATTTAACGGGCTTGTTTGGTGACAACCAATCACCTGTTTGAATAGGCTTTCTGGAGTTTGAAGTGATAAATGGTTTGCTGTGTCTTGAATATGATGAAGCGGCCCAAAATGCTCTAGTTGCTGTTCTTTGCGAACAGTCTGAATTAATTTTAGTGAATGTTTTAAAAACTCAAATCTGAAGTGTTGCTGTTTCAGGGAGCACTGCTCCTGAATGTCATTGTTAGATCGTGGGATTGTAGGATCTGCATTTTTTTGCAATTTTTAAAATTCATGAGACCAAGAATGCCACTGTACACTGACCTATAGATAAGTCTCATTGAAATAAGCAGCTCTTGCTGCTAAGTAACGAAAAACAGAATTGGGTTGTACTGCAGCCACTTAAGTTCTGTTGCTTTGTCTTCACTCTGCTTTTGAAAGGTGGAAATGAAAGACTAATGGTTCTGCCTGCTTGTAGAATATTCTAAGTGCTTGAACAGTATATGGGTATGTATATGTATATATTCAAGTTTTATATACATTTGCTCACATGTGCTCATGCACTCAAAGTGAATAGTTGGATTTCTGTGCGAAGTAAGAAATTAGCTGCTCACAAGCAAGGTACCTTCAGTGAGCCTTCAGTGAGTATTTTCCCCTAACAAAAGCAATGTAACTATTTTATATGTCATACTTAACATTACATGTGGTGCTAGATAAATATTAGGTACAGTGTGATACATTATATGCAGTGTTTACTGTTTATGTAGCACTGTTGTGTTTAATAGGGACAGAGAGCTTTTATTTGAAATGGTTTAGGACTAGCCCACCAGAAGTAATTGGTAAACCCATTGAGGGCA
The DNA here is from genome assembly GCF_051106095.1 of Pogona vitticeps. Lineage (NCBI taxonomy): Eukaryota > Metazoa > Chordata > Lepidosauria > Squamata > Agamidae > Pogona > Pogona vitticeps. The sequence goes on from NC_135785.1 coordinate 111,197,817, forward strand.
AGTCCCTAGTTAGGAAGATGTCCAGTGGCGGATAGAATCCTCGTTTTGACTTCCCAGAGAGTTGAATACCACATAAGAAGCAGAAGGAATTTCTGGAGATGTCTGTTTCTGTTCTACCTTTTCTGCTGAGTCTGTGTTTCTAGCAAAGGACTTAGGATTTGCGTGTGTGTGTGTGTGTGTGTGTGTGTGTGTGTGTGTGTGTGTGTGTGTGTGTGAGAGAGAGAGAGAGAGAGAGAGAGAGAGAGAGAGAGAGAGAGAAATTGATCATCACCACAAATAAGAGGTGGACAGTAATCTAAGCCACTGTTTTGCCTGCCAAGTCATAACTTTGGATTCATTAGTCTTCCAGCCCTTATTACTTAGACTGGCTATGTTTGCACTTTTCCTTACACAACAACTTACGTGAAAAGATATTAGAGAGCAGTTTAGGACTCCTTAAAAAAGTCAGTTCCCTTCCCCAGTAAAGGAAAAGAAGTAAGGGATGAATGTGACTAAATGTAGCTTCAGTTTTGTTGCACAGCAACTGTTATGGTTTATGTATGTGCCAGACGTTCATATTAAGCCTTCATTTATGGATGACACATTTTCACTGTCATCTCTCTCTTTTTAATCTCTTGACAGGGATACATATGTACTGTCTTTCCCCAAAAGTAAGATAGGGTCTTATATTAATTTTTTGCTCCAAAAAACACATTAGGGCTTATTTTCAGGGGATGTTTTATTTTTTTTTCATGTACAACAATCTACATTCATTCAGATACAGTCATGTCATCGTCTTCTGGTTGTTGCACAATGGTGGAGGGCGGGGTTTCACTTAACTAGGGCATATTTTCGGGTTAGGGCTTATATTACGAGCATCTTGAAAAATCAAACTAGGGCTTATTTTCAGGTTAGGTCTTATTTTCAGGGAAACAGGGTAGCTGCATCCTGTATACAGTATTCAGAAGTAAGTCCCATGTTGCTTAAATGGGGCCCACTCTCCAGTAGTGTTGTAGACTTAGTTAATTGCTTTATACATTTTTAAAGATACTAAATTTAAGACATTATCTAACAATCTGCTAGGACCGCTGTAAAACTCAACAGGAAATTTATATTGGATGACAAAGCAAAAAACAAAACAAAAACCCATAAATGAAATCAATAAAAAGTGGACTGAATAGAGACTCTTGACAATTTATTTTCCTGAGTCAGGGCACTGATGCATTGCAGCTGATACATCAATACCAAATTAAAAATCAGCAACTCTGAAGGACAAAAGGCTGTATCTCAGTCTTCTGAATCTTCCCATATTCTTCCAAAATGAATGTAAACCTGGAAATACAAGGGCATAAGAAGAACTCTGGTGAATAAGACGCAAGCCCTGCCTGATATCAAGATTTTGTTCTCATCCAGTAGCCAGCCACTTGCCCTTGGAAAGCCAACAAGGAGAATGTGAGTGCAACAGGACCTCCCTGGCTCAGGTTCCCTGAAGTAGTTTCACAGGCACAGTTTCTCTGGAATGGGGTATAATACACAGCCATCAATGGCTCTGTCTTCCATGATTCTGTCTTAATTCCCATTTAAACCATTCAAATTTATGGTCATCGGTACATGTTGTGGTAGTAGATTTTGTAGTTTTACTGTGTACGTTGTTAAAAAATGCTTGTTTTATATGTCCAGAATGCCCTGCTATTCAGCTTAATGCAATGACAGTGGATTCTACCATTACGAGAAGGAAAGCAAAATACCTCCTTTTTTGTCTTTGTGGCATTGTGCATAATTATATGTTACTTAATGTGTTCCCTACTTACCCTTTTTGTAAACTTAAAAGCCCCAAACATTTTAGACTTTCTTGATAGGGGAGTAGCTCCAGCCTCTTTATCATTTGCCTTTTCTGCATATTTTCCTCCTGTATGGTGCCTTTTTGGAGTTACAGTAAGAGAACATGGGTACAGTTGGTTAGATGCTGTCAGTTTCTGTGTTATGCTTGTTTGCAGTTGTCATTAAGGTTTAGAAATTGCCTCAGTTCCTCAAACCTCTCTTCTGAAAATGGCAGTTCAGCTGTCAGTATCTTCTCTGTCTCCTCTACAATGAAGACTGAGTGTTCAGCTTCCTTATCATCCTTTTGTGCTCCTCTAAAAACAGAGGAAGCTATTGAGACAAACTGTTGGTCCATCTGTCCAAGTATGGTTGTCACTGACTGGCAGTAAATCTCCAAAATTTCAGGTTCATATTCTTAACCAATTTGTTTCATCTGATATATTTAAAATATATTTTTGTGAAGAATTTTGTAAGTCTCAGTGTTATCAGTGAGATGCACCTTTTTTTGCTTCCCTCATTACCTGCTTATGTTTCGTCTGTACAACTGTTGTACTGTATTTGGTTCTTCTTTTGTTTGTTTAATTATTTGTTGCATTTATATATCTCCCATCCAGTGGCAAGAAACTACTGTGGATAGTTTACAAAATCAGACACATACCCATAACATAAATAACTAGACCAAACATAAGCATAATATAGCAACTCCCCCCACAACAACAACAGCTAAATCAACTACAGCTATACATGATGGGCTGGGAAATCTCTCACAGGGGGAGGATGTTCCTGAAAGCTCCTTTGAATAACTCCATTTTAACATGCTTCATGAAATACAGGAGGGAGGGAGCTTGGTGTACTTCAACAGGCAGCACATTCCACAATGTTGCAGCCACCACCGAGAAGGCCAAGTTCCTGCTGGTTGTTTTCTGAGCCTCCCTCAGGGTAGAACTCACAACAATGAAGCCTGAGATGATTGAGTGGTGTGGGTAGAAGATCTTAAGGAGATACACTCGGACAAATACCGAGGTCCCAAACCATTTAGGGCCTCTTAAGTTAAAATTAAGAAATGTGGCACGTGGTGGCGCTGCGGGTTAAACAGCAGTCGTAAGATCGAATCCACACGAGTGAGGTCCCATCACTTGTCCCAGCTCCTGCCAACCTAGCGGTTCGAAAGTATGTAAAAATGCAAGTAGATAAATAACTACCACCACGGTGGGAAGGCAATGGCGTTCCGTGTCTAGTCGCACTGGCCATGTGACTACGGAAACTGTCTTTGGACAGACGCTGGCTCTACGGCTTGGAGATGGGGATGAGCACTACGCCCTAGAGTCAGACACGACTGGACTAAATGTCAAGGGGAACCTTTACATTTACCTAAGTTAAAATTAGCATGTTGAATTTGGCACCTGCTGCAACTTCCATATCACTTCCAAAGGCAGCTCCACATACAGAGCATTGCATTAATGTGTCCTGAGATTACCAGTGTATGAACAAATGTGATCAGGGATTTCTTGCCCAGGTAGAGCCACAACTGTGAAGGTTGCTTTGGACAATGCTTCCATTTTCTGAAGGAAATCTTTTTCTAACAAGTCCCATGGCACTTTGTCTTAACCACACCAGTTGATCTCTTGGACTTGGTAGTGCATTTTTTAACCTACAGACAGTATGTATTTTAGTAGAACTTCTAGTATTGTGTCATTGAGTGGCCCACAAGGATTCTAGAAAAACATCACTCTCTTGACTTCATTTCAATTTTCTTTTTAATATTTTCCTTCCTTCCTTTTTTGTTAGAATCAAGTATGATGGTACTGAAGCATTTAATACTAGGCTTTTTGACCACTGAAGAGTAAGTCCAGTGTTGTTTCTCCTGTGGTCATCCAAGATGAAAGCGGGGATAGTATTTACATATCTATTTTTGGCCAGATGTTTTACCCCTGTGTACACAAATAAGGAAGAAAGAGAAGTGGTAGTCTAGGTAATCTCATTTTTCTTAAAACCGGAATCAATGCTGGGCCTTAGACAACTACGAGGGAAGAATCAGCAGCTATAGGTGGAATTGAGACTGCTGTTTGTTACCTAGACAAAACGTTGACCTGTTCTGGGAATCTTCAGTTGAAATTGAGCCAGTGGGCTGCCTAGATGAATGCATTCACCATGGAGCCTAAGAGCATATTGAAGCCCAGGGAGCACTTTAGCTTCTGAGTGCTATAGTGCAAAGATATAGGGATTTCTAGTTATAGCCTCAGAAGCTCCTGGTAACATATTATGGGTTGCAGAAGAATTCCCTGAAAAAAAAAATCCCTATTCCCTTCTCCATTTGTTTCCAATTTTCTTATGAGCAATATTGTAGCGAAAATCAGTACATACTTTTCCCTGGGATTTTCAGGACTCTGTGTTTAGAGTATTGTATCAGGAAAATTAAATAGCAGTATCACACTGGGGTTCCATTGAGGATATCTGCAGGTTGCTTAATTGAAGAATCATTTAATAGATGCCATACCATCAAAATTTTCTGAACATAGGACTAAAAGCTATTGGTATGTCAGGGAAAATTCAAATTATACACTTCATTTGCTCTGGGAGCTTTTAAGTTTTAGTTGTATATTTTAACAACTTTACTCTACCTGCTAGATTGGTGTCCTATATACTCATAGCAAGCCTCTGAGCATATAGGACACCAAAAACAGATCCTTACATGACACTGTCCACATACAAGAGGGAGGTCCTTGGTAGACTCAGGGAACCCTGACAGTTGTAGTTGTGTGTTTTTTAAAAAACAGGGAAAATTAAGAGGAAGGGGACTCTAACCAGCCCAGTGTGAACTGATTAGCATTTTTAGTAAGCAGCAGAATGCAAACTGATTGGATATAAAAGGGGAAAGGAGACATAGAAGTACAGCAGAGTATTTAGAAAGAATTTGTAGCTGACTTTCTGGAACCTAGAGCAAGAGCATCTTACACTGCAACATTTTGTTGCCACTCCCACATGTTCTAACTTATTTGTATTTTTATACTGCTTTTCTTTTGCTGATGTTAAATAAATAGTTACACAATGCTGTCATTGTACTGTACTGTGAGTATTGTTGTTGGTTTTACTGTGATGACTATTCACAGTAAATGAATAATCATTGTATTGATTGTTCAAATTGTACCGTGATTTAACTAGTGTTGATTATTCATTTTCATATAAACCTGATTGTTACACAGTACTGTATTGTATTCCGCTGTTTCTTAGAATCACTATGAGTGCATGAATTGTAGGAAATGCGGTTTAAAAGAATGTGAATTGAATTGGAATAAATTAGCAGCTCAAGTGATTTTTTTCCTCTAAAAATGCTTCATTTTTATTTTTTATTTCCCCATTTGTGATTCTGAAGAATTCAGAAGCATTGGAAAATAAAAAGAAAGCATGGAGTAGTATTTTTGCAAGATGAATTGCTCCCTTATTGTTGAAGACGCTATAGATATATGCTGAGTAGAAAAGTTAATAGAAAAACAGATCTGTCCACCCCAACCCTCCCTTTTAAAAATCTATTTTAAAATGGAGTTGTTCTTAATGCAGAGTTTCAGCAACCCCTGTATTAGCTGTCCTTTACCCTTTCCAAATGTTGTCTGAGACCTGTAGCTGTTCTAAAGCAGCCTTCCGCAAGCTAATACCCCTCAGATCAGTAGTTCTCGACCTTTGTTAACCAGATGTTCTTGGACTAAAACTCACAGAAGCCTTCACAACTAGCTGTCCTGACCAGGATTTCTAGGAGTTGTAGTCCAAGAACATCTGAGAAACCACTGCCTCAGATGTATTAGATTGCAGCTCCTGTGATCACCAGCCACTATGGTTGACCATGAAATGTTGACTGGGAATTTTTGGAGTACTATGGTTTATTTCAGTTCTTAAAATACGGTAAACATGTGCAAATCTCAAGTTCTCTAGCCTGGTTCAGATTTCTATTTCTTTTACAGTATTGTGTGAAAGAAATGGATATATGTTAAGACACCCCCTAAAGAAATCTATTCAAGAGAGAGAAGAACCTCATTTCATATTTGTAAACCTTCAGTTCTCTGACATCAGTCAAGAACAGTCATTTCTATCCTATTGTGCTTCAGTTTTGTGGAAAATCATGATATTGTAACAGTGCAGGATAACATAACTTAAGCAAGCATTGTCATTATGCAAGAGAAAGCCATGTCCTCATGGAAATCACCACTTTTCGAATGGCAATGCCTGCTGAAGTAGTGTGATGCCTCTTTACTATGCTTATCAGGACTTTCTGCTCAGTTGGCAGTTCAGTAGGGTACTGGCCTGAATCTCCCCCTAGACAAAGTAATTCTGGCTGGAGAAGAAATGTGAGATTGAAATATTTTATAGGAGGAGATACAGATAGTTGTATAAATGCCATAAATGTTTCATGTGATTAAATTTGTTCTGTTGCTCTGATGTTTGTTGTTTGCAGTAGTGATATACTGTGATGTTCAGTATTACTACACAATTTAACTCAACATTGGGGTTTACTGAGGCAAATGTTGTTGCTTTCTGGAGATTTGGAAGCAGTTGATAATGCATGCAGTCATCAGGTACATAAACTCGTTGCTTATTGTGTGTATACTCATATTGTTGTTGTTTCAGATAAGAAGGTAATGTGTAGTTTAGTATTGTTTCTTCTGTTGTGCTTTGTTATTGGATAAAACAGAGAATATGTATGTTTTTTTTAAAAAAAGAATTCCAAACCTTATTTTCTTTTACATTGTTGATGGCTTCTACATGCATCTCTTGTTTTATATATCGTGCCTGCTGAAACAGTAAAATTTTAAAATCGGACCAAATAGTACAGTATTTCCCAGCAAAATGAAATATTTTTCCAACTTGGAATAGACCTATTGAAATCAGTAGAGCTAAGTTATTTGCATAATTCTTACTCATTTTGGCAGGTCTTTCCTATAGGGACTAATCTTGGATACAATCATATGGGTTGTATATAATACGGTTTATTTTCTTAAAGTATCAAAGTGAATATAGATTCGAAAATACATGTGTGATATTTTGTTCTGAAGAAACTTGTCTGGAAAAGAATAGGCTTTCACTAACACTTAAAGTCCACATATTTATAGAGATCTTACACCTCTAGAAGGTGCCTACCCTTTGAGATTTCAGATAACATTATCTAAGCACCCACTGCAGTATTGTGGGAGAGAAACATAAGCAAAAAATAGGAAAGAATTATGGAAAGCCAAAATACATATTTCATCGTGTGTTGTTGTTGTACATAAAAAAATACCAGACACAGTCATTCCAAATTATAAGAACATTTACTGGTATTAGATACAGTCAACACCTGTAACCCAACACCTAAGTATCTGTTAAATATCAGTGCACTATGTATGCTGTTCCTAATACCATGTTTCCCCGAAAATAAGACAGGATCTTAATTTTTGCTCCAAAAATGCACTAGGGCTTATTTTCAGGGGATGTTTTATTTTACAGTCATGTCATCTTCTAGTTGCTGCACAATGCTGCACAATGGTGAGGGTGGGGTTTCACTTAACTAGGGCTTATTTGGGGGGTAGTGCTTATATTACAAGCATTCTGAAAAACCATACTAGGGCTTATTTTCAGGTTAGGGAAACAGGGTACTGCCATTTTTTTGTAGCTCTGATGGTGTTATTTCTGAGACCTGCAACTGCTTATAGTGCTGTGTGAAATGTCTTGATATTATTCCCAAAGCCCCAATGACTACAGGGACCACTGAAGTGTGTTTCATCCACAAGCAAGATGTTTCGATTGCCAGGTCTTTGTATTTTATTAGTTTTTCTAACTTTATTTTCAGCTCTGGCATCCCCTGGAATTGCAATGTCAGTGACCCAGATGTTGTTGTTGTTGTTGTGGTGGTGGTGGTGGTGGTGGTGGTGGTGATGATGATGATGATGATGATGATGATGATGATGATGATGATGATGATGATTATTATTATTATTATTATTATTATTATTATTATTATTATTATTATTATTATTATTATTATTATTATTATTATTATTATTATTATTATTATTATTATTATTATTAAATTGAACTGACTCATAACAACCCTCTCCAGGTTTTCTCAGTTTAAAGTGTTCAAGAAGTGGTTTGCTTGTCTCTTCTTCTGGTGGCATTCTGAGACCATGCAGTTTTCCCAAGATTGCCCATGAAGCAGGGCATGTAATCATGTAATCCCATCAAGCCACACACATTCCAAGTGATCTCAGCTGGCCTCTTTCTCAGGAAGTACAGTCAGGATTTGAACTCTTGATCTCTAGGTCCTCATCTAGGCACTCCAACCAGCTGATAATTGAAATATGATTTTGATTTATTTGAAGCCATCTTGACCAATTGTATACAGTGGACCCTTGACTTACAGACGGCTTGACTTACAGACTTTTTGAGTTACAGACTTCTCTGGCCGCAAAATTTAGGTTTGACTTACAGACTGAGATTTGATTTACAGACCAGAAAAAAACCAAAATGGAACAAAAACGGCCTGTTATGGAATTAATCGGTTTTCAATGCACTGTAGGTCAATGGAGACTTGACTTACAGACTTTTTGACTTGAGAACCGCCTTCCAATATGGATTAAGTTCTCAAGTCAAGACCCCACTGTACCAAGCTGCTGTTTATATCCATATTTTTAAAAAGGAGTAATCAATGATTTGTGTCTTTATGTCTGTATAAATGGATATAAGGTGCTGTTTACATTTGTGTGTGATTTTTTTCCTTTTAAGAATCTTTGTTCTGATTGTTACCAGTGTTCTCTTCTGAGTGGTAATTTTTTAATATTTGAAATCTTCTTTTCCTCCACCATTCTTGGATCTCATTTACTTAAAGCTGAGTTACAAGCAGATGCTCATTAGAGGAAATTTCTGATAGCATGCAGAGTGGGAACTATACAAACTGAAATTCTGGCTATTATGGAGTTGATGTACAAATGTCCACAGTTGCTGACTGATAGTTGCTGATAATTTCTGACTACGTACAGTGGTGCCTCGACTTACGAATATCCCTACTTACAACCATTTCGAGTTGCGACCAGCTCCAGCCACAAAATTTTGCTTCTACTTGTGACCGGAGCTTCCACTTATGAACAGAAGAAGGCAGGGGAAAAAAGGTGGGAAATTCAAATTGCTAACTGTAGGTGGCAACGAGGCTGCTTCTTTGTAGCTCTTTCTCCCCAGCAGTTAGAGAGTGGGTGATTGGAGGAGGCTTGGGACTGCCTCGCTTCTGCTTCTGAGTGAGTGTGTGTGTGTTTACAGGGAGGCTTCGGGTTGCCTGATAAGGTAAGGTGCTGTTTTCTGCTTTTTAAAAACTGTTCTGGGTGTTTTTGCAGTGTGGTTTTGGGCTGGGGAGGTTATATTTCTGTGCTGAGATGGGTCTTGGGGGTTTGTTTGTTTTTTAGGTTTTGCCCCCCCATTTCCGATGTGTCTTGGGGGGCTGGTTGCTTTTTGGACTGTTTCTTCCCATTTCTGATGGGTCTTGCATGCTTCCCTTGCTTTTTCCTTTGCTCTCTTTGCATTTACGACCTGGTCCCTTTGTTCTTTGTGCATTTCTGATCTGCTCCATTTGTTTTCTGTGCATTTCTGATGGATTTTGCAAGCTTGATTGCTTTTCTCCCCCTCCCCCTTCGGTCAGAAGGGATTAATCGCATTTCGAATGAGTCTTGCAGTGATTGTTTAAAAAAATTATTTTGGTGATTATTTTCTTCGGCCGGAACAGATTAATAGCATTTCAATGCATTCCTATGGGAAATGGTGCTTTGACTTACGACCATTTCGAGTTACGTCCATCTTCTGGAATGGATTGTAAGTCGAAGCACCACTGTATTAAAATTCTGCCCAAAGGATTCCCCAAGGCAAAAGGGAGCCTCCGAAGTGGAAATGGGGGCACAGGAACATTAAATTAATTTAAATTAGTTTTTTCCAGTGCATTAATCTAGTTTACACCAGTGGAACAGCACCAACAGGACTTTACCCATGGTTTACACAAAGTTGTAGAAGGACAGTAGCTAGGGGTGTTATCTTGAATGAATTAGCCACATTCAAGGAAACTATTGAAAGCAATGCTAGACATTTTAATCAGGGTTTTCAACATTATGTCATGTTAACGAAGGGGAAAAAGCTTCAGGAATAAGCAGTTGGGGTGAGCAGATATTTCATAAGTAGTTGGGGTGAGTAGATATTTCTCATCTTTATACTGCCATTAATAAACATGCATCCCTGGAGTCACAAGCCCAGTTTGAGAACTGCAGAATTTCCTGTGGTATCTTGTACACTAGGTACTAAATTTGAATGTTCTGAGGTAACTTCACACCAGTAGCTCTGGTTTATCAGATTCTCATGTCCCATGAAACTGTAGTTAAGCAAGCCATCTTGGTCTAATGGCTTGGTCTAATGTCTGAATGAAGCCTTGTGGCATTAATTAAACTTACTGTTATTTGATTTCTGATTTTTACTGGGATCTAGCAATCTGGGGAAGAATCAACCAGTTTTGAAATGATGTCTGCAGAAGATGGTAGTTGATAAATATGCTTGTCTATTCTGTCAACATTTTACCTCCTTCATGACAGTATATATGACATTGATTGTGTGCCACCATCCCTAGAAGCTGTACATGGATAAAGGCTAAAGCAAGTAGAGTTTAATTACAACTGGTATTATGCCATCAATTGTATATCTGCTGTGCAGTTTCATGAGCCAATTAGGATGCATGGGGGCAGAAAACCACCACTCTGAAGTTGTTTACATAACTGGCAGGAATGGGTGAAAGAAGAAAAGGTCTCGGCTTAGTGTTCTTTTTCAACTGATAGGTCTCACACATGACAAAAAACTGTTTCAATTTACAGATCTGTAAAAAATGTTCCTTCCTGAATGTGTGTTTGCAAAATGGAAGTACTGTAGGCTGTTGTATGAGATCAACACATTTCGCACACGTACTCCAAACCTTCATGGTTCTCATATGAAGGTCCGAGTGACTTCCAGATAGGGAGGGAACATCTGAGGTAGTATTTGCCTGTGATTGGAAAGGCAGTCTTGATCATTGTGATACTAAAAACGAATGGACAAAGATTTTAAGGCCTTTCTCGCACACATTATTTCCACATCCCCATTGATTCCTGTAAAGCTCTGCTTAGATTTGTGGTGTGTGCCTGTTGCAAGTCTGGCTTAAAATGAGCCCAGGAATGTTCCTGAAGTTGCTTCTGAAGCTATGACTGAAGTGATCAAATGTGTTTGTCAAACTGTGGTGAGGGTTTTCTTGAGAGAAATCACTTTAGTTTCTTCTATCGTATTTAATATCTTGATTTTCCTGCCAGCAAAGCTAGCATACCAACAGTATACTTGGGACTTTCTTCTGTCCCTTACTTACAACAGTTCTGTGAATTAGGTTTGGCTTAATAAAGCAACAGCATGGCTGTGGCCATTAAATGAATTTCATTGGTAGATTTGAACGGAGAACTCTAAAGTCCAGTAGTGTTAAACACTACACTGTAGCTCATGAAACTCTAGGGATGGCAGGCTGCATGTGGCGCTAGTAGGGAAAAGCTGTGAGGGTAAGGAGCTTGTAATAAGAATTCAGATGATGGAGCATCCATCCTCACATAGTGATGTAATTCTCAAGCCTTTTCTACTCAGTTCTTGAAAAGAGCCAGTGCTGCTGGGAAACCATTGCAGAATCTCCTCCTGCTTTGTCAGATGATTTATACATTGACGTTGTAGCTGAACAAAATGTGTTTGGTGTAAATGGTGCGGTCTGGCGCTCACATCCTTATGGAGAAGTAAATCTTAATGTGGCTTTTCAGTTTTAAAAGTCACTGCTTGTTTTGAAGATTCATAGACACCCAAGGAAATAGGGCATATGTGAAGAAACACTGACGCCAAGGTTGTTTATGGGTCACGAGACTGGGAGGTTGTACTGTACTGTACTCCTGGCTGTGTGTAGAGAGGGCTTTGAGCTAGTGGCAGATGCAGTTTCATTTGTTTAGTGCTACATATTTTGCAAAATTTGTGGATGAATGTGGTGTTTCTCGCCCTCCACTGTCACATGCTGAATCATATGGTTTTATATTTCATTACAACATTTTATTATAAATTATTTTAAAAATCAAATGTGGGGAGCACAGAGTTGATAACTGTGTTTTCAAAACTCTTTAAAAGTTGATAGTAGTGTTTTGTATATTTGTTGCTGTTATTTTATTGAAAATTAATAAAACTGTTTAAAAAGGCATTCCACAAATGTTTTTGTTATTCAGTTGTTGTGCAGTTGAATTTTGAGAGATCCTGTGTATTTTTACTACTGAATTCAGTAGCAAGGTTCATATTAATCCCTTAATCTGAACGATTAAGTGATCAAATATCAGCTTTATATTAGGGCTGGTTCTATGTTCCTCCAAGTGACTGTACAAAGCAAACTCTTGGATCCAATGGCTTCTCTGCCCTTGTGACCTCAGAACTAGTTTATCCAACTTTTATACTGTATCTCACATGTAAACCTCCACTCCCAATTTTACAGGCAGCCACCGCCACTGCAGTTGTAGAACAGTAACTCTTCCCAGTGTGTATCTCTGCAGGTGGAAGTTTTGCTTGTTAAACTGATTAAACTGCAGAATTCCAGATTCTTTTTCAGTAGTCTTTTTTCATATATAGGCTTGTGGATTTAAAATTCTATATACATTACTATTGTTGCGCATGCACTGGTTCTGTGAGCTGATTTTGTACTCTGTTCTTCATGTCTCAGCATAACTAAATAAAGGAAAATGTGGCCTTGAGTTTGCAATATTTGAGGCAAGCTGCTAATAGTAGGACTTTTTGGAGTTCACAAATTCCTAGGATTGCCATACGTCAGAATTGACTTGATGGCACATAACAACACTTCATGGTCTTTACAGGGGTGTATGTGGACTATTTTGGTGGCAATATACAAGCCTCACTGATCTCAAAATGTGGCAGTCTGGCCCTTTAGTGTCGGGAGGAACACTCTGCTCTTTCTGTTGAATGGTGCTGTAGAGATCTGCTTCTCAGTCTTGTCCTGTTGTGAACATGGAACTTTGTAGGACTGATTTGGCTATTAATGTCCCCGTCCTGCAAATGGCGTGGGAGGGTTTAAGAGAGGATCAGCCTTCCCTGTGGAGCAGGGAAGGAGGCTATCCATTGTGGGCATTCTTCACCCATCTGGGACTGAAGCGAGATCCTTGAACATCATCAGCCTGCTGATTGCCTTTGAGGAAGAAGTATTTTCCTGGCTGCTCCCCAATTGACAGAGTCTTCTTTGTAAAGAAGAAATAGAGATTTTAAAGTAAGAGTAGAGGGTAACAGAGAAAAGTAACAGAGGACTGCAGAGTGTAGATATCTGAATCTCCAGTGGCAGTGTCTTTGTTTTTCACATCTGGACCTACGTGGCTGGTAATATCTTTGTTCACTGTTCTTCCACCTCATATTGGGGGGAAATGGAGCAGAGGATACAGCCATTCCTATATCACACTGCAGCCTCCACAGGAGAGGCAGAAGAAACAGTAGCGCTTTGACTTCGGATCTCACTTCAAGGAGTGTGTCCTGGGTTTCACCCAAGCTCAGTGCCTTGAAGAACAATAAGCTGACAGGGGCTTCTGCACAGGGAAGCCATGTAATGTGCTTTGTTCCTTGCTCACTAGATGAAAGCATCAGAGTGGAGGCCCAGGGAGGAGAAATAGTTTATGGATGTGGTACAGTAGTCTCTATCCATTAGGCATTGCACATCAAGCCTCTGAAAAAAAGATTCCTACCACACTCATAAACTGTTGTAACTCACACAAAGTTTAGCATCACTCACTCATTTTCCCTGTCTTCTCCACAATTTATTTATTTATTTATTTATTTATTTATTTATTTATTTATTTATTTATTTATTTATTTAATATGCTGCCCACTCTACCCAGAGGTCTCTGGGCGGCTTACAATAATTAAAATTCAATACAATAAAATGATTAATGGCTGCTGGTGTCTGACTTCATTAGCTATAAGAACATTACAACACCGTAAGATGACTGGGGTGGAGGATTCCTGCAAATTTTGGGGTGACCAAGAATTCCAGAAATTCTATGCTTAATGTCCATTGTGTGTTCCTAATTGCCAGGATGGAAAACATTGTCACCCTTGATCTCTATTTCTTTAAAAGACTGAGTGGTGCTTCCACCTGCATATGCTTTCCTTCTATTCTTAACTCCTATCCAAATTCTGACTGTTGTCCCTAGTCCACCTCTCATCTGCCATCCCCTTTGTGCTTACCAACTCTTTGTGCTTACCAACTCTAACCTGTCCCCTGCAGGGCACATACTGTAATATATATGAACTCTTGCCGTATCTGGAATGCCAATACCCACTATTAATCTGCTTGCATGGTCTGCATTTGGTGCTTAGTTTCTGGCTGATCCTATAGGTTGTCGTCCTGTAACATCTGGGGTGCTACCAGCAAGTATCTACCCATTACCATTGTGTTCACTTGGGTTGCTGTCAAACCACTCTGTGGTTCACTCTTGCTGAAAATATTAGCATTCTCATAGGTGAGCTGCTTGTCTGCCATGGTTCCTTCTCTCTTTACTTCCCCTTCCTGTACTTTTCATTTACTTTTTCCTTGCATGGTCAACTGTATCGATCTGTAATTTTTGTTTCTTGCTATGTCACTAAAGTAGCTAGCTTTCTGCATTCTATGTGTTTTGTATTTTCCTGCCCTTCATCATTTTATTTTAATATTTCATCATGTAAGGCCATTCTTTGTTTGCAAGTCTGATTTCTCAGGGACAGAAGTCTGATTCCTTCACCTCTCTTGAATATTTAGCATAACTTATAATTTTAGCTGTAGTAAGTTATTTCTAAGCAACAGACTGTCTTTTGTGACCTCATATTGATGATGTTTGCCTAAAGAAGAGAAACTGCATCAAGCTGAGGTCACAGTGGACTGAGAGGAGAGAGAAACTGGACAGCAGCCCAAGTTACATTTGCAAGGAAGAAACAGCTAAGTAAGAATTCTTCAAAAGGTTGAACTTGATCTTGTGTGGCCTAAATAGGGCCAGAGGTGTTTTATTTCAACACATGTTAAATAGCTCATTTATACAGGTATGTTGCTGTTACTACCTAGATTTTCTTTTTTACATAACTACTTGTAAACAGTTCTCATTTCCTGTAATCCTTGAATTTTTTTTGATTCAGACACTTTTCATGACAAATCCTTAACCTCTGAAAGACAGAGTTTAACTTTAGAAGCTAAACTCTGTCTTTTGTACTTGGATTAAACAAAGGTTACCCATCACAATATATGTATTTTTCCATTTATCTATAACAAGTTGTCCTTCTCTCCCAGTTTGTTGTTGTTTAATCATTAAGCCATGTCCGACTCTTCGTGACCCCATGGACCAGAGGAGGCCAGGCCCTCCTGTCTTCCACTGCCTACCGGAGTTTGGTCAAATTCATGTTGGTAGCTTCGATGACACTGTCCAACCATTTTGTTTTCTGTCGTCTCCTTCTCCTCTTGCCTTCACACTTCCCTTCAGGGTCTTTTCCAGGGTGTCTTCTCTTCTCATGAGATGACCAAAGTGTTGGAGACACAGCTTCAGGATCTGTCCTTCCAGTGAGCACTCAGGTTTGATTTCCTTCAGAATGGATAGGTTTGTTCTCCTTTCAGTCCAGGGGACTCTCAAGAGTCTCCTTCAGCACCACAATTCAAAAGCATCAATTCTTTGGCAGTCAGCCTTCTTTATGGTTCAGTTCTCACTTCCATACATCACTACTAGAAAAACCATAGCTTTGACAATGCGGACCTTTGTCGGCAAGGTGATGTCTCTGCTTTTTAAAATGCAGTCTAGGTTTGTCATCGCTTTCCTCCCAAGAAGCAGGCTTCTTCATGGCTGCTGTCCCTATCTGCAGTGATCATGGTGCCCAAGAAAGTAAAATCTGTCACTGCCTCCATATCTTCCTCTTCTGTTTGCCAAGAGGTAATGGGACCCGTGGCCATGATCTTAGTTTTTTTTATATTGAGCTTCAGACCATTTTTTGCGCTCTCCTCTTTCACCCTCATTACGAGCTTCTTTAAGTTCTCCTCACTTTCTGCCATCAGAGTATCGGAGGTTGTTGATATTTCTTCCGGCAGTCTTAATTCCGGCTTGGGATTCCTCCAGTCCTGCCTTTCGCATGATGTATTCTGCATATAAGTTAAATAAGCTGGGGGACAATATACAGCCTTGTTGTACTCCTTCCCCAATTTTGAACCAATCAGTTGTTCCATATCAAGTTCTAACTGTTGCTTCCCGTCCCACATATAGATTTCTCAGGAGACAGATCAGGTGGTCAGGCACTCCTATTTCTTTAAGAACTTGCCATAGTTTGCTGTGGTCCACACAGTCAAAAGCTTTTGTGTAGTCAATGAAGCAGAAGTATATGTTTTTCTGGAACTCTCTGGCTTTCTTTTTAATCCAGCGAATGGTAGCAATTTGGCCTCTAGTTCCTCTGCCCCTTCGAAATCCAGTTTGTACTTCTGGGAGTTCTCGGTCCACATACTGCTGCAGCCTACCTTGTAGGATTTTGAGCATAACCTTGCTAACATTTACTATTCGTTAAAGAATACTGTGAGTACTGTTGAAATAATTGTCATGCTTGAGCCTTTTGTGTATTTATTCTCCTACGTGCTGTTGCTTATCACAGCATCTGTATAAATGTATGTGAACTCAGGCAATACTCCATGCACCTGAAGAAATGGCTTTCGGTCCACAAATTACTCCAAATATAGCCTGTTACGCTTTAAGGTGCCACAGGACTTTTTGTTTCATCTGGAAAGAGGTGCAAACATTTCTGAATGCAGATTTCATGGGGAACGTGGCATTTTTCTTTCAGCAGGAAGTAATGTTGGTTTATTTGTTTGTCTGTTTTATTCTGGGTTACTGTTTATCTTTTAAAAGGCTGGTTTCTTTTTTCCTTTTTAAGCAGGCATCACTATCTGCTGATGTTATTCAGGATATGGAGTGACTGCCTTCAAAGTCCAGGGTGGATAAAAATAAATGATTTTTTTTAAATCCCAATTTAAATCACAATTGAAATAAAACAATTATGATTTGAATAAAACTATTGTTATTTAAATCAATTTGATTTAAATCAAATCCACCCTGTCTCAAACTCCTGTTGCTTGATAACAAGAGCATCTTTTTGTACTATATGTACCTGCTAGAGATTTTGCAGTCCCTTTTTCTGCTGAATATGAGTATTTGAAGAATTAGTATCCATCATGCTTCCAGCAAACAGTTAGCATTTATAAATAAATTAGTTTATATCATTCTTTCTACCAAAAATATTGCACTTGTAGTGGCTAATAACAATACAATTAAAATAATCCAGAATTAAAATGTGAGAAGTGGAAAACAACAGTAAAACGGGATTGTTCGGAAAATCCTTGCAGCATAAGTCCATGTTAAACGCCAAAGTCTGTTTGAATAAGAAGGCCTTTGCTTGTTTCTAGTGGGGATGGGGGCGGCAGTCTAGTCTTCCTTGGCAGGGAGTTCCAGCACTTGGATGTGGCAACCGAGAAAGCCCTTTCTCACATTCCCACTGAATGTACCTCCAGAGGTGGCAAGACTCAGAAAAAGAGTCTCATTTGAAGACCCCAATAACCAGACATGCTGAGATGGAAGCAGTTTGGAATATCACTGTTTTTTAAAACGTACTATAGAATTTGCAAAAGCAATTTGTTATTAACATTAAAAAATCCAACAACTTCATCACAGGGTGCATTCTCGTTGTTTCTTCTGCTAGTGCTGTCTGGGGCTGACGGAGATTGCAGTCCTACTATGCTGGAGGGAGAGCACAAGGTTGCAGGACCGGCCAGCTCCTTACACTGCAGGACAGGCTTTAAGTTCCATAGTGAACAAAATGGCACTTTCCTCATCCTAGTGTGAGAGTTAATCCCTGAGAACAGGACAGCTCCTTCAATTGATTCTGTCCCCAGTTGTCCATTGATTTTGGTGCACTAAAGCAAAAAGAGTATCAGTACTACTCTGCATTGCCATTTTCCCATCCTCCAAAGCAGTTTGGGACCTTCTCCTCTAAATGACTACTTGGTCTTTCTTGTGACACTTCTGTGTCTGCTGCCCAGTCATTGCCATCTCACCCCACTTTCTTCTTCCTCAGTCAGCTGCTAAGTGCTCACCTCCTCTCCAGTTTTCTCCATGTTTGTACTCAGGCACTTCAGCGTTGCCAGCTGCCAGCAGAGCAGAAGGCAGCAGCTTGACATAAATTAGAGCAGGAGCCAGGATAAACCATCTGATAGTCCTCCTTTTCCAACATTTGCTGAGGACGCAATCCTGTAAACAAATAACAGAGCAAAAAGTGTTGCCATTACACTACTATTGGAGTGAATTCATCCCTTGCTGTGCTGCAGTTTAATGTAATGATATTCTGTCCTCACTGCGGGAGAAGAAATGAATAATGTAGCATAATTTCTAAGCTGTTGTACTTCCAACTTCTGTATAAAAGAATATAGTATTTCAGATTATCTGGTCTCCGGTTATATGCAGGTTTATAAAGGATGGCTAGTGTATTGAGTTGTGCCTAGAAACGTCTGGTAGCTAGTGAAGCTGTTGAAGTAAGGAGGTCTGATACTTCCTGGTTAACAGTCTGATCTGCACTGTTCTAGACCAGCTTAAGTTCTTCAATGTATTCTACATGTACTGTAGACATCAGGAGAGAGTGGCAGAAGAGAGTCAGCTTTAGAAGGTGTAGCGGAATGCCAAAAGGTGATGTCATTCCTGCCTGTCCATCACAGAAGCTCAAGGGGGAGGAGCCAAGGATAGGGCAGGAGGGGTTGAGCCAGAGAGACAGAGAGACAGTTAGGGAGTTAGACAGTTAGGGAGAGACAGTTGGAGATATGGAATGAGAGTTAGGGTATTAGCAGTGAGAAGAAGAGAGTTAGGGATTTGAGCTGAGAGTGTTAGGAGAGGTAATTGAGATAAACGATATTGAACAAGCAGGAATGAAATAACACATACAATAAGAGAAATATAGGTATTGATTAAAAGTAATAGTACAGTGGTGCCTCGCTTAACGAGTGCACCGTTTAACGAAGAATCCGTATAGCGATCCCTTTTTGGGAAAACACTGATAGGGGCCATTTCAGGTCATCCGGCAGCCATTTTGGAGCCGCCGATCAGCTGATCGGCGGCTCCAAAATGGCTGCCGGACGCGAAAACATCGCTGGAGGGGTAAGTTTGCACGCTTATTGGAACGCATTAAACTAAGTTTAATGCGTTCCAATAGGCTTTCCTTACCCGCACAGTGATGTTTTCGTATAGCGAAGGTTAATCCGGAACGGATTAACCTCGCTATACGGGGCACCACTGTAGTTTGAAATAAAAGTGATTGCATACATAATCCAATCCATGTTAAGACCTGATACAGTTCCTACTTGATTTACCTCTATGATTTACTTATCAATAAAAGAATCTTTGTTCAATAACCCTAGTGTTGGCAGCACACAAGTATAACATAATTGGTATTAGGAAAATACCTGGGGGCAGCGTGAAAGGAAAGGGCGTGATCTCTAGTGAGGGCCAAAATAAACAGAGGCAACAAGGTAGATCGCCACAGAAGGTTTTCCCCATAGAAAGCAATGGAAGATTAAATACTAAAGTAATATTTCTAGAGGAGTCACTAAAATGTAACCTATGTACTGTACTGTACTCCTTTCGGACAGAAGGGACCAAAAGCAAGACTGGATGTGAGTGTCTGGATGGGAACCTTGCCTGATTGAGAGTAATTACTCTCAAAATGGATGTGCTGAGGAGCCCTGTGAACATTGTGATTTAAGGTATTAGGATCCTGTAGCACATCTACTTCACTCTGCAGGTATGTGAGTGATTAGCCCTAGGGTTACAGTGTTTTAAGGGGGTTTGATATGTTCAATGGAGCCATTCGGTTATAGCAAAAGCCTGAGTGGACCTGATCTTGGTTTTCCCAGCTTCTTTTATTTTGGATCTTTTTACAGTCTCCATTTTTCTCTCTTGCTTTAGAGAAAGTTCTGTTTCTGTCTGTTCTCCTTGACAGTAAAGAAGGTTCATTTTCTCATTATGCCTCTTATTCTTCTTGCCACCTTCATTTCCACATGAAATCAATTTAACGAAGGTATTCTAACCTTGTGTTTTACGTTAATGTATTTTATAAGTGGGGTTGCTTTCTATTCTCTCCTCAAAACCAAACATGCATATAATTAGTTGAGTGCCTGTACTGTTACCGGGGGGGGGGGGTTTACAGGAAATTGAGAAGTAAATTGCTAGGCCTCAGACTAAATGCAGTTGCTATTCCCAACCAATGCTGTAGTGGTTAATTTGAAAATTCAGGTGCTCATTGTAACAGCTGACACAGCCAGCTGTGAAGGTTCATTTTCTGGAGCTGTCGGCACCTCCAATAAAGGACGAGACGGTGGTAATAAATCAAACGGTTCTGTGTTCATTGCTACATCAACATTGAGGGGATGGGGGTTCAAAAAGGGGTTCAAAGTCTCTTGTAACTCCAAACTCGGTTTCAAAGGTGTACACAAACTGTTTATAAACGGATTAGTGTTCTCCAGGTTCCATGGTCCTGTTAAGGGCTTCACAGCACCAGGAATGGGGTTTAATTCTTCTTCTAAGACAATCAGGGGAACGGTTTCTTCATCCCCGCTCCAGTCCTCCCAAGATGACCCCTCTCCATCGTCGGCCATCCATGGCCCAGGAAACCCCCCAACTTCTGCAACTCGGCTATATGCCATGCCTTTTTCCTCTCCAACTCACCGGCCACAGCTTCTCTCTCTTCCCTCAGCTTCCGCCTCCACTCTTTGGTCTCCATCTCTCCCCAATACGAGGGACGAGGCTTAAGACCTAGCTGACGTCTCTTCTCAGCCTCCTCGTGTGGGACCCGCACCTGCTCCCACTTGTGGGTCCATGGATCTTCCATCCAGATCCATTCCCATCCGCCTGGTATCTCCTCCCTTTTCTCCCTTATATCTCCTACCGCCACTTCGATCTCCTCCCCTTTTCTTCCCGCCAAAGTTCCCCCGGACCTAGGGGTAATGTTTAACTCTTTCATGGCCGACGCCAGGTCGCTAGTATCTACCCCTTTATTCTTCGTAGGGGGTTCTGAGGTTTCTTTCCCCCAATCAGGGGTCTCCACTCCCTTCTCTACCCGACGCGGTGGTGTAGGAGGTGGGGATGTTTGAGTGTGTTGGGCCCTCAACGGGAGCGACGGCACTCCTACCAGGGCCTCCATCTTGGGGGCCTCACACCAGCCCCAGCCCAAATAAGGGGAGTGGAAAATGCAGACTGTTAAATCAGTCACTTTTATAAAGTTAATGGCTGGGATATCCTGTTGGTGTAGCTACACGTGCAGAATGCTGATGATGTCATTAGCAGGGGGTGATTTTAGGAAATTAAACACCCATGGCTTCCGCACAATGAAAAGAATTATGATGGAGCTGTGAGACAGAAGCGTTTCATTTCCAAAATTTGCTTCATTGACCTCTAAAAACCCTATTAGTGTTACTATAAGTCAGTTCCAATTTGAGAGTACAGTGGTGCCTCGCATAACGATGTTAATTGGTTCCAGAAAAAAAAATGTTATGTGAAAACATCGTTATGTGAAGCACCATTTCCCATAGGAATGCATTGAAAACCGGTTAATCTGTTCCAATTGGAACGGTTAAGCCGTTCTCCAATTGGAACGGATTATCCCGTTTTTTCCCTCCCCCCCGCGGCTTGGATCTGACCCATGGCGGCTACCTCAGCCATGGCTGGACTCCCTAGAGTCCGGCCATGGCTGGGGTAGCTGCTGTGGCTCGGACCCAAGCTGCGGGGGGAGGGTGGTGGGATTGGGATGCCTTTCAGGCATCCCAGGCTTGGATCCCACCAACCGCCGGTTACCCTTTAAGCGGCGGAGACAGGCTGGGGGGGTGGACCGGGGAGCTTGAAGCCTCTCCGCGCCGCCTACCCCGGCCTTTCTTGGACTTCCAAGGTGTCTGAGAACAGCCGGGCTAGGCAGCGCAAGGAGGCTTTAAGCGGCGGGGACAGGCTGGGGGGTGAATCGGGAAGCTTGAAGCCTCCCCACGCTGCTTACCCAGGCCATTCCCGGACTTCTGGAAGTCCGAGAATGGCCGGGGTAGGCGGCGCGGAGAGGCTTCAAGCTCCCCGGTCCACCCCCCAGCCTGTCTCCGATGCTGGTAGCCTCCCCGCGCCGCCTACCCAGGCCGTTCTCGGACACCTAGGTGTCCGAGAACAGCCGGGCTAGGCAGCGCAAGGAGGCTTTAAGCAGCGGGGACAGGCTGGGGGGGTGGATCGGGAAGCTTGAAGCCTCGCCGCGCTGCTTACCCAGGCCGTTCTTGGTCTTCCAGGAATCCAAGAACGGCCGGGGTAGGCGGCGCGGTGAGGCTACCGGCATCGGGGACAGGGTGGGGGTGGATCGGGAAGGCTTGAAGCCTACCCGCGCCGCTTACCCAGGCCGTTCTCGGACTTCTGGAAGTCCGAGAACGGCCTGGGTAAGCGGCGCGGGTAGGCTTCAAGCTTCCCGATCCACCCCCCACCCTGTCCCTGATGCTTGAAGCCTCCCCGCGCCACTTTCCCCAGCCGTTCTCGGACTTCCAGGTGTCCGAGAACGGCCGGGGTAGGCGGCGTGGGGAGGCTGCCGGCGGCGGGGACAGGGTGGGGGGGTGTCCCCAAGGCTTCCAGGCAAAGGCCTGGAAGCCTTCGACACCCCGGTACCCTTCCCCCGCCGCCGGTGAGAGCCTTCCGAGCTCTGAAAGGGCTTTCTCCAATATCGGAGGGGGCCCTTTGAGAGCTCGGAAGGGAATTGTCGGCAGGGGACGGTGGCTTCGGGGTCCTTCCGAGGCCGCAGCCCACTGCCGACATTTTCCCCCAGCTGAGCGGCGGGGCTTCAAAGCTCCCGCCGCTCAGCTGGGGGAAAATGGTGCCTATGGGGAAAAATCGCAAAGCGATTTTTCCCCATAGGCAAGATCGTTGTGCGATCGCAAAAGCGATGGCAAAAAAGCCATCGCTATGCGATTTTTTCGTTAAACGGGGCGCTCGTTAAGCGAGGCACCACTGTACATGATTAACTAGATATCCATAGAATAGTACTTAGCTAATCATAGGAGCTCTATTTGACAAATCAGGTGATCATCCTATTTGTTTTCACTTTGCTATTAACTAAGCATGCAACCTGTGCTCACTTGCTTTGAGATAAGCACTTCTGGACTCTGTGGGATGCACTCCTGTATAGGATTGAGCTGATTTTTAAAATTGTATACATTAGTAATGGTATTTATGTGAGATAAACAGACATTATAAGCAAATAATTTGATAATAACAGGAAAAATGATCAGTCTGTTTTCAGCTACAGAATCCCATATTACATTTGTGATATTCTCTTATTACTTTACTGTAGAAAGTTAATATGAAACCAAGACAGTGATTCCCCACCCACCCCCATGTTTATAGGAACCATTATAGTAATTCTGCCACACTTTTTCCCCATCTTCCAAAAACAGAGGAATGCATAGTGACCTATATTTTTGGGAACTAATTTAATAGCTGTCTTGTAGTCTATGGATGACATAAGGTGTCTCGGGATTTTGATACTTTGAACTAGAGGTGGATAGATTTCAGGCTTTCAGGATCTTTTCTGATTTTACTAGAACCCAGAGACCTACCCGCTGGAGTTGGATGCAGAGAACACATACAGAATTAAAGAATTCTGACCCAGGAATTCATTCTGAGTATTTGTTCTGAGTGGAATAGAGCTCACATTCCAGTAGGTTACCCAAAACTTCCCTTATTTTGCCAAATATAATTTAGAGAGCGAAAAAGAGTCAAATTGTTACTGCTGTTGTTAAACAAGTGAGAGTAAGCCAGAGATTCTTGGTGATTTATTGGAAATCCTCCAGAGTTCTATCAGTAGAGATCCAAACTTGCCCATCCCTGCTCTAAATCACTGGTTCTTAACCTTGGGTTACTCAGGAGTTTTGGACTGCAACTCCCAGAAGCCGTCACCACCAGCTGTCCTGACTGGGGTTTCTGGGAGTTGCAGTTCAAAAGCATCCGAGTAACAAAGGTTAAGAACCACTGCTCTAAATCAGTGGTTCTTAACCTTTTTGAAAGCAACGCCCCCGTGAGCCATTGAGGAAGTTAACATTGCCCCCCTCCCCGCGGTGATATCTTATTTATTTATTTATTTATTTATTTATTTATTTATTTATTTATTTATTTAAAGACACTTAAATCCAATGACCCCTGAAAACAAAATTGAATTCCAAGAAAATGAAATGCCCCCAAAAAGTAACATTTAATGATTTAGTTGCAAGCGAATTTTAAGACACAAAAAGAAATATAAAAAGGGCATAAAAACAAACCGCAATGCAGGAACTAAAAATTTCAAAATGAAAACTCTGAAACTAAATTAAGATTGGAGGAAAATATATATTCATGCACATTGTAAAAAGGCTGCAGCCATCTTCACAGGTTTGGCTTGCTCCAGCGCCCCCCTACCGCCCCCCTTCTGCTCCAGCGCCCCCACACTGCCCCTTTTCATTCTACCGCCCCCCTGAAAAATGAAATCGCCCCCTGGGGGGCATTATCGCCCACGTTAAGAACCACTGCTCTAAATAACAGGTTTCAATTTTTCTCCAGGAAACACTGGGGTTCCTCAGTTAGGACATTGATAATACTAGACATGTTTTCCTAAAATACAGCTTGTCCACTACAGTGGTCCATCTTTCTCTGCAGTGTGCACTCAACCATTGTTTTTGGGCATGCTCAGTTCAGATCTACTAGGCTATCATGGAATAAGTATGCACCCCAAAATACAGTATGTTCCAAATTCATTTTACATTGCAAGCCTGATTTGTAGTACCTCTCCAGGGATTCTCTTGCAAGTCAATCAGTGTGGGAATGGTTTTAAAATGTTGGAAATCTCTGGAAGGATTGTGCTGAGATATATATATATATATATATATAAAAAAGATCTCCTCCACCCCCACCCCAAAGATTCCTTGCTCTGCTCTACTACGGTTTGAGTGACCTATTTGAACATTGTAATTCTACACCAACTTACTAATTTTCTGCTAAGGTCACAGCAAACCCTTTTTGTCGCAATACAGGCTGGCTGCAGTAGTAGGCCAACTGGTTCAACTGCTGTGTCCCTGCTAATGTGGAACAAAAGGCTTTTGTTGTGTGCTTGGCTGTCCAAAGTGCATTGTCAGCAGGTTTCTCTGTTTGAAAGATTTTTTGTTCTAGAACCTATCAGCTGGTATCCCAGTGACTTTGGTTTCAGTCTGTAGTGCTGTTTATGGTGGGCTGATAATTAGAAACTGGGAATTTGGATCAATAATTTCTACTTGCATTATTTGAGAAATAATCAGTCAGATAATTTTGTGCTTTGTACAAAATCCTGTTGTATTTACTTTTCTTTTGCTCCTGTAATTAGTGCTTGTGTACAAAGTTCAGGTCACTTATTGAGAAAAAAGTTAGCCTTTATGTTTTAAAGCAGGGACGAAGTACCGGTACATACACATTATATTGCAGCACCCATCATCCTCAGCTGATGTGGCCAGTGGTCAGGGACAATGGGAGTTTTAGCTGAGCATCTAATGGTGGGTAGGTTCATTTTCCTTACTCTTGCTTTAAAGAATATCTAAGACGATCTTTGTATTCCTGTTTAAAAGTTATGTTTACATTTGTATTTATACCACTAAAATATATTTTTGTGGTTCGTTGACTGAAATCTCTTTATTCCTGTATGTTAATCTCCACACTTGCTGAATGGCAGTAATAATAATCTTAGAAATACAAAGCTGAAAGGGACCCTATGAATCATCCAGTCCAGCTCCTGTCAAGGTAGCACAGTGGGGAATTGAACTCCCAACCATACCTAAGCCACTGAGCTATCTGGCCATGAATCTTGATGGATTAGATGAAGTTGGAGAGCCTTCGGTTCCTGTGAGAAAGATTGGGATACAAATATATGTGCCAAGTGATTTGGTATTTAGTTTTTCTGTGCTTGCTCCTCCTCTTTGCATTTGAACTGCAAACCTAACTTCTCCAAGTGCATAAGGTGATTTATGTTCACTGAAAGAAGTACTAGATAATGTCAGTCAGGTGGTTTTTAAGAGTGGTTGAGTCATGGGTCCAATAGGTTCTTGCTCTTCTTTTCTGTCTTGCTTTCTCCTATGCTTCTTTCCACCCTATGCTACTCATCACTGTAGCATTTGAATTGAGAAACCCATAGCACCAGCCTGCAACCTGGGCCTCCAAGCTATCTGGTACTGGATTAACGGACACATTGCCAACACAATTAGTGATTTCTCAGATTTATAATGCTAATGCAGGAATGGGCAACAGATGCTTTGTAAGAGACAATCACAGGATAGGTTGATTATGTCTTTCAAATGCCTTCACCTCCCCAGCTAATTTAGACAATCCTACCCACTCACAAGACAATCTTTTTGTGTGATAAATTCTCTTTAGTGCCCTACAGAAGTGCACTATAGATGACCTTCCCTGGTAGCAAGGGGGAACATGTTTTCTGTAGTTTTCAAACATTTTGGTTTCGTTAGCTTGATTTCAACTCTTGATTTTGGCTAAAAGGTTAGGAAATAGTAATGCGAGGTTCTATTCTGCAAAATTAAGTTAAACGTTAGGGAAACCCATACATTCTCACACGTTATGGCACTCCCTCTTTCAAATGCAATCCATTTGATATAGAAATCAAGGGAAGTGCTTAGTGAATGAACAAAGTATTGTCGAATACTCCATGGAGCCATGGTCTGTAGCTACTTGAAAAATCGGCCTTCTATCTGCTTGGCATATTTGCTTTTAAAAATAAACTCTTATTCTTTAATTCTTTATTATTTAGTTTTATTAGAATTTAATTTGTTTTTAATATAGTTGTAGATTGAACCTGGTGTTTGAGGAGAAAAGCCAATAAAAACTGTTAATTGAATCATTCGCATTAAAGGAACCTTACCTAAGACTGTTAAAAGATACTGTAACAGTATTCATTAAGTTAATGCTAATATAATGGCTTTCATGTGATTAAAGTAAAGCAAATGTAATTGCTTGACATTTATACTGTATGAGGCTAGCAGTTGCATAGATGCTTTTAAGACTCTTCAACCACATGTGCTTGGAAACCCATCTGTAAAAGTTCAGTAAAAATATACCACTTTAGAATGTTTCTCTTGAACCCAAATATACAACCTTACAGTTTTGTTGCCATATTGACTGTAATGATCACCCAGCACTGTGTGCCTAAAAACCTTCTGGCTGACAGATGCTATCTCCTTTCTCCTTACTTTCATTTATTAGTTCACATAATATAGCATACTCATAAAGTAATATGAGACCTCTTTTGTCTTACCTTATTTCACTCCCTACTTTATTAAATTTTATTGACTTCCAAGTGCTTTTATTCTCTAGCTCCAATTTAAACACATTCCTCCTCTTTTTGCCCAATTTACCCTTGCCTTACGTGAACCTGAATTACATCTTGTATCCGGCCTTTTGTTCCTTCTCAGCATTGAAATTTAACCTCATAGCATCCCTACCATTCAGCCACTCAAATACAGAACATGCTGCTGCTGTCTGACACTCTAAAATTGAAGAGTTGCCATTATGGAGAAGAAAATTTACAGCACAAGAATTCAGAGAGAGACTGCTGAGATAAAATATATACAGTACATATGTTTAGAACTCATTTCAGTGGGCTCAGTATAAGCCAAGAATTTTTAGTACATTATCCAATATAAAATGTAGCATCTGCTGTAATTGCACCATGCAACAATCATAAGAAAACTTCTGCCCTAAAGTTGGGCAATTGGAATGTTTGGACAATGACCCCTGGCTTTTCTGATGACCTGCAGGAAATAGTCGATATGTGCAAGACAGCTGTCATTGACATGGAACTGAGTAGATTGCAGATGGACATTGTTGCCCTGCAAGAAATGAGATTGCCGGACATGGGATATGTCAGAGAAAAAAACTTCTCCTTCTTCTGGCAGGGAAAACCATTGAATGAGACCAGGGAACATGGTGTTGGCTCTACGGTCAGAAATACTCTGCTGAGATCCATTGTTCCACCTACTGTGGGGAGTGAAAGAATCCTGTCTCTGCAGCTCCACTCATCAGCGGGACTGGTCACCCTCATTAGTGCATATGCACCAACACTGTCGTCCACAACAGAAGTCAAAGACAAATTCTATGACGATCTGGCGGCTACTATCAAAATATCCCCGAGTAAGAGCCACTGTTCCTTCTCGGAGACGTTAATGCTAGAGTTGGTGCTGATCACAACTCTTGGCCCACTTGTCTAGGCTGTTTTGTCATTGGGAAGATAAATGAAAATGGCCAACACTTGCTGGAGTTTTGCTGTTATTATGGTCTTTTGTGTCAGCAACACATTCTTTAATACAAAACTTCAACACAGAGTTTCCTGGAGACATCTAAGATCGAAGCATTGGCATCAGCTTGATTTGAACCTCACTAGATGTTCTGGCCTTCCTAGTATTACGATCACACGCAGTTACCAGAGTGCTGATTGTGATACTGATCACCCCCTGGTGTGTAGTAGAGTAAAACTGCGAACAAAGAGATTGTACCACACAAAAAAGGAAGTAAGTATTGACATCAGCAAGACCCGTGATCAAAGAAAAGTGGAGGAATTTGCCCAAGCACTTGAGGAAACCCTTCCAGGCCCGGCTGATGCAAATGCACCTGAACGATGGGAACATGTGAAGAATGCTGTTTATAACATTGCCTTGTCCACATTTGGCAAGAAGACCAAAAAGACGGCAGACTCATTCGGAGGAGTTGATGCCAGCCATTGAGGATAAAAGAGCTCTAGCAGCATACAAAGCCTCCTCCTAGTGAGTACAACTTGCAGGCTCTTCGACTTGCTCGTAGCAAAGTCCAAGAGGCTGCCAGGAGATGTTCCAACGATTATTGGCTTCAGCTCTGCTCTCAGATATAGACAGCAACAGACACAGGTAACATCAAAGGAATGTATGACTGTATCAAGCAGGCTTTAGGTCCAATACAGAAGAAATCTGCTCCCTTGAAGTCTGCTACAGGCGTGATCATCCAGGATTGAGCACAGCAGATGGAACGCTGGGTGCAGCACTACTCTGAGTTATATTCCAGAGAGAATGTAGTAACTGAAGAGCCACTAAATAACATTGAGTGCCTGCTTGTTTTGGAAGAGTTGGACAGCGAACCAACTTTAGCAGAAATACAGTGGTGCCTTGCTTAACTATTGCCTCGCTTAACAAGGAAATCGCTTGACGATTAGGTTTTTGCGATCACAAAAGCGATTGCAAAACAATGTTTTAAATGGGCTTTTTTCGCTTCCCGATGATTGGTTCCCTGCTTTGAGAATCAATTTTCGCATTACGACAATCTAAAAACAGCTGATCGTCGGGTTTCAAAATGGCCGCCGGGTGTACAGAATGCCCCCCCCCCGCTGTTTTCTAGGATGGATTCCTTGTTTTACAGACAGCGAAAATGGCCACCCCATGGAGGATCTTCGCTGGATGGTGAGTTTTGAGCCCAAGGGTTTCCAATGCGTTTCAATGGGCTTTTTTATTTTGCTTAACGAGGATTTCGTTCTACAGCGATTTCGCTGGAACAAATTATCCTCGTTAAGCGAGGCACCACTGTAAAAGCAGCCTTGGATTCCCTCGCCTCCGACAAGGCACCTAGAAAGAATTACATCCCTGCTGAAGTGCTGTAAAGTGATCATCACCACCGAGGTGTATGAAGTCTTTTGTGTTTGCTGGACAGAAGGCAGAGTACCACAGGACATGAAGGATGCAAACTTTGTCACATTGTATAAGAACAAAGGAGACATGAGTGACTGCAGTAACTACCGTGGCATCTCTCTTCTCAGCATTGTAGGGAAGCTGCTTGCCCATGTTGTCCCGAAGAGACTCCAGGTGCTTACAGACAGAGTCTATCCAGAATCACAGTGTAGATTTCGAGCTAATAGATCCACCATCAACATGGTATTTTCTGTCAGACTGTTGCAGGTGAAATGTAGGGAACAATGACAGCCGCTCTTTGTGGCCTTCATTGATCTTACAAGGGCCTTTGATTTGGTTAGCAGGGACGGCCTTTTTAAAATACTTCCCAAGATTGGATGTCCACCTTGACTCCTCAACATTATCAGGTCCTTTCATGAGGATATGAAGGGCACTGTAGTTTTTGATGGCTCAACATCAGATCCCTTTGACATCTGAAGCAGAGTGAAACAGGGCTGTGTCCTTGCACCAACCCTGTTTGGGATCTTTTTTGCTGTCATGCTGAAGCATGTTTTTGGAACTGCAACAGAAGGAGTCTATCTCTGGACTAGTTCAGATGGAAAGCTCTTTAATCTCTCTAGATTAAGAGTGAAGACCAAAGTCCAACCGAAATGCATGCAGGACTTCCTCTTCATTGATGATGCAGCTGTTGTTGCCCACTCTGCTGAAGACCTCCAACAACTCATGAATCGTTTTAGGAAAGCCTGCCAGAACTTTGGATTAACAATCAGCCTGAAGAAAACACAAGTGATGGGCCAGGCGTGGACTCACCTCCCTCTATTACCATCTCCAAACAAGAATTGGAGGTTGTTCATGACTTTGTGTACCTTGGCTCAGCGATCTCTGACACCCTCTTCCTAGATATCAAGCTGGATAAACGCATTGGGAAAGCAGCTACCATGTTCTCAAGACTCACAAAGAGAGTATGGCTTAATAAGAAGTTGATGGCATATACCAAGATCCAGGCCTATAGAGCTTATGTCCTCAGTATACTCCTGTACTGCAGTGAGTCCTGGACCCTTTGTGCACGGTAGGAGAGGAAGCTGAATATATTCCATATGCGTTGTCTCTGACACATTTTTGGCATCACCTGGCAGGGCAAAATTCCAAATAGAGTAGTCCTAGAATGAGCTGGAATTTTTAGCATGTATATATTACTGAAACAGCAACATCTACGTTGGCTTGGGCACATCGTGAGAATGGCTGATGGTTGGATTCCAAAAGATCTCCTGTATGGAGAATTAGTGCAGGGAAATTACCCCAGAGGGAGACCACAGCTGCAATACAAGGATATCTGCAAGTGGGATCTGAAGGCCTTAGGAATGGACCTCAAGAGATGGGAAACTTTGACATCTGAGCATTCAGCCTGGAGGCAGGCGGTGCATCATGGCCTCTCCCATTTTGAAGAGACCCTTGTCCAGCAGGCCAAGGCAAAGAGGCAGGCCTGAAACCAGCAAAATCAGAGAGCTGGACAGGGGACAGATTGTATTTGTCTTCAGTGTGGAAGGGATTGCCACTCTCTAATTGGCCTTCTCAGCCACGCTGTATGCTGTTCCAAGTCCTCCATATAGAGTACATTACATAGTCTCTCCAGACTGAAGGATGCCTAATCTAATTAAACCACCAATCTTTGTAATTGTTTGCTTCTTGGAAGGGGAACTGAATATCAACAGGAGTCTTAATGGTCATTACCAGGTGTGAAATGCCACATCATCAACTACTTGTGCCCAGGAAACAGTCTCTTTTGTTTTGGGGCCATGTATAACTGTAAATATTTGCTATGCAGTCCCACTCTCATGTATGAAGAAGTGGATTTGTTCACAAAAGCTCACATTAAAATATAGCAGTTAGTCTTTAAGGTGCCACAACATATTTGTCTTCTTTATTTTTTATTTTCAAACAGATGTCTGTCTTGCTTTTGTTTCTCCATATCTTTCTTCATGTGTGTAGTCTATTAGGTTCAGACTCAACATCACAGCAGGCTGATCTGTCACTGTCAAGCTGTAGCAGGGCCAGCCCTGATGTGAGGCAGAATGAGGAGTTCCTCACGAGTTGGGCAGTAGAGACAGGAAATTTGCCACCACTCTGGGAGCACCCCTGCGGCTCTAGAGAAATGCTGCCACCATGCACAGCTCTCCAGAGCTGGCTATTTCCTAAAGGGTTGGTTCTGAGGATTTCTTGGAGCCAAGGCACTGGGGGAGGGCTAAGCTGGGAAATTGTCTGTGCTGTACATTTCCTGGGTCATTCTCTTATAAAACATTACATCTGAAGATTTCTTAAAACTAACATGTAGGCAATACATATTTCTGTGACACTTCGTGGGGTGTGTGTTTCTTCCTGTCATAGCTGACAGGAGATCTTCAGCTGTCCTGGCTTGTGGCTGCTTATAAACTAGACACTTTTTGGAGAAGGTTTGTTAGTAGAAGAAACTCCTCACCAACAATTACTGCTGTGGAGAACGTTTGTGTGGGGAAAGTTTTGATTGTCTCCCTTCCTACCATTTGAGCCCTTGAAATCATAAGTCTCAGAGCATTAGTTCTGAAACATAATGCTTAGCTGCTGTAGATGCTTGAGCATAACTGATTATGTGGGTGTAAGTTGTATTGTGACATGGTAGAGGATCATATCTAGATATTAAGGACCTTTCTGACCAAAGATACGTTTGGGTAGATGCAGGAGCCCTGAACCATCTCCATTTTGAATCGGCTTTAATGTTGGCCTATGACACAATGTTTTGAGAAAACTATGGGCATAGTCATGTATTGCAGGGAGAGTCATGAAGACTCTAAAAATTTTAACAGTCTGCACACCAAGATAGTAAACTTATCATCTATACTCTTGCGCTATTTATTTGGTTAACCTTCATTGTATAAGCAGATATATTGTCATTGTGACTGTGTAGCCTAGAAACAATAGGATTGAGATGTTTCACGGCTGCTCTTGGTGTTTATGAGTTTCATAAAAAGACATTCGCTGGGAGGTGTAAGAGTATGTGAAAACCATATTAATACAGGACATGTTAGTACTGTATGGTGTCTTGTTTCCTGGATAAATGACGTTTTTAACGTGTATCTTAAAGCTGAATAAGCAACATATAGTAGTTCTGTAATCTGCCTATAGTTTGTTATGGTCACCTACTTTCTTAGATAGCGAACATGTGGGCAGATATTATTTTGAATTTGTATTTAATGTATCATAGTAAGTGCTATAGAAATAAATGATGGAAACTTGTGTTCTGTTGTTTTCTTTCTTCTGCAGGCATTGTGTTGTAGAGTAGAATCTGAACTGACTGAAATTAATAA
Source organism: Pogona vitticeps (assembly GCF_051106095.1). Lineage (NCBI taxonomy): Eukaryota > Metazoa > Chordata > Lepidosauria > Squamata > Agamidae > Pogona > Pogona vitticeps. The sequence goes on from NC_135785.1 coordinate 111,230,766, forward strand.
TGCAGTATCCTGCCTGTCTAGTTGAGAGTAACTTCTGCTGCATTCTTTGGAAATTAATGCTAGGATAAGGTGCATAGGATAGGTAATTTACAAGATTCCTGCTGTGGATTTAGTCTTCTGAGTTTGCAGCTTAGACCTCTGACCAAAACTGCAACCCTGTGTTCAGTGAGAACGACAAGTAACAGTGTTCTAAGGACTTGTCATCATGGGAAATTCACCCATGGCGTGAATCTTGCTTCCATTGACCTTTGCAACTTGCATGACAACCTCCATTCTGTCATTTATGTTTTTGTAGAATGACAGAGTTTTGTACCTCCTTCAAAGCATTGGGAGGTTTCAGAGTGTTGGGGGTGGTATCCTCCTGTCTGTATTTTTGGGACCAAGTACATATTTGTATATATATCTGTCATCCTTTAAAAGAAAACAGAGTGGGAGGGATGTTGAGGATGGCACAGTTCCAATCTAGTTGGCTTCTTTGTAGCCATATGGCTTTTTGTAGCCATAGGATTGCTCTATTTCCAAATTTAGAAAGCCCCACTAATAGGCAAATGGGTGTATATACACACATGCACAAAGACAGAGAGAGATGAGTTGGAGAGAAAGGGAAATTAGCCTGCACAAACAAGTGGATAATGAAAATTTGGACACTTTTGTACATGGGAAAATATTGCACAAACCTTTTTTCAAGTATCATCATAAAAATAGTCTTGCACTTTTATAGATTAGGAAGCTTTGTTTTTCTCTTTTGCCATAAAGGCACCCTGGAAGCTTGAGTTACATGGGATTGATGAGAGATTTAAAGCTTTAATTAAGTCTGCTACATTTCCTATCAAACTAATTCCATTAAGCAGTCAACCTGCCATTCTGGAACATGCTGTCCTTTTAAGTGCAACTTTTGATTTAACAATTCCCTTGCTTTTATTAACATATATTATTGGGAGATAGTTCTGTTAATCAGAAGAGTTTTGATAATTAATTCCTACAAGTGTGCATGCTAGCTTATAAATATGTGTGGGTGGTTTGTGGCCACTTGAACTGAACATGTAGAGCTTGTTGACAAGTCTGTGGAACTCCTAGATACCATGTTTTTTTTTAGTTTAGTGATTTACAGTTTATAATCAGAAAACTTTGGGGTTCTTCAGAAGTTAATGCTTTATTCTGTAGGGCAGTCAGTAATAGGAAACATAACATGCTAATCCATTGTCAGTAAAGGGCCTTTTCAGTGCCTTGTGAGAGCCACGCTGCCAAGAGACTTGATTATCATTCCCTCACCAGAGACATCTTTGATGTTCCTTAGGCTTTCAGTTCATTTTATTTTCAATCCCTGCTAAAATTCCTTGGTAGACAAATTACTTTCATGCAAGGAAGAAAGTTTAAAAATGACTGCATTATTTTGGGTTTGGTTAAGAAGTTGTTTTTGGAAAAAGTAGGTCCATGTTTACCGTGAAGATTGTTCTTCACTCTTAGATAGAAATAAAGTGCATTTCATCTCTGATTTCTCAGTTGCAGTGTTAACACTTCTCCAGCAGTTGCTGTTTAGCTTTTGATGAAGAATGTGCCTAAAGAAGTGGATTCTTATCCAAAAAACCTGACATTGCAATAAAGCAGTTTGTCTTTAAGGTGCTACCAAACCTTCTGGTACAATTAAAGATGAATATTTATTCCTGAAAAATGCTGGTGTATAACAATAGTGTAGTCATTACTAAAAGCATGGCAGTGGATAAAAGGGTTCATACAGCTTTTTCTAGGGTTCAAAGTAGCTTCTCAAATAGAGTTAGTTAAGCAAAGTGTCTTTTTCACATTAAGCAAATATGAATTTCTGATCTTTAAATGTCCCCCTCCTGCTCCACCCCATTTCTATACTCTTGTCATAGGCAGTCCTGAACTCAGAACTCTTTTCAATGTCCATTGATGGGCTGCATTACACAGAGAAATATCATTGGCTAATGCAGTAGTTTACAGACCGCGAGTTACGAACCATTTTGTAACTTGAAATCTTTTTTAGGGCTCCACCTTTAAAAAGAACAACTTCTTCACCTGCAGTGTTAAGCCCCAGAAAATTTCTAGTGGGTAGTCATTGAGACACCTCTCTTCTAAGACAATACAGTAGTGAGACCAAGTAGACCACGTCAGTGTCTTGCCTAAGCACATTTTGACCTCTAAAACACCAATTTTCAACCTTTTCTCTCTCTCTCTCTCTCTCTCTCTCTCTCTCTCTCTCTCTCTCTCTCTCTCTCTCTCTCTCACACACACACACACACACACACACACACACACACACACACACACACACACACACACACACACTCACTCACTTGATGGCCTTATAGGCCCCTTCCAACTTTGGAGTTGCCTCTTGCAAAATCAGCCAGTATGTTTTGTGTGTGAACACTGAATTGTGCCATAGAGCTGGAAAAATACAGTAGATTGAAATGGAATAAATTTAACCCTTGGTGCATTTTCTTATCATGTGATCTAGACAAGCTAGATATATCCTGTTGAATATCCTAGGACCTAGACCATGGAAAGATTCAGAGGCCAGGATATATCCTTGCTCAATTTCATAATTAGGTAACTTGTATTGCTGAGTGTTACTTAAATCCCATAGTAAGTATGGTAGACTCATTGAATCAGTGAGGACTTGGTGAGTCAGCACATGGGTAAATTTTATTGATTCATTTGGCCTACCTGGGTTGCATCTTACTGCTGGATTTCAGCAGTGACTCCTCCATCTGTACTTAGAAAAGACTGGGGGCCATATATATCGTAGTCCAGCTTCTGCCAAAAGACAAAGCTTGGATTTGGATTTATAGGTCAAATCCTCAAATTTTTCTAGAACTGTTAACTGCCTATTATACTGATCGGGAGAAGAAAGTAAAGTTCAGGACCAGTTTGGTCCTTTTTATTTATTTCATTGCAGTTCTGTGTGCTCTGCATTTCTTCCTCTTCCTCTTCCTGATCTGGATGGAGTTTACCTCATCCCTGTTGCTGCTGTTATCCTTGGAACCAGCTACTGTCAAGGTTCTTGTTAGCTTTTTAAGTGAGTTAGTTGAGTGGTTAGAGGTAGGATGTTAACAGAATTTTTTTGTGGGGTACACTATACATAATCTTACAACTAAAGCATTTACTGTGCCTTTTTTTCTATTGAAAGTAGTACAGTGGGTGGGGACTATTGATTAATAGGACTGAGAGAAAAAGGCAAGGTCAATCTGGTTTATCAAGTGATTCCTAAGAAGCTAGATTAAGAGTTCTACAAAGGAGCACACAAGCATTGTATCAGCTTCACCATGTTTCCAGAATAGAGATGGGCAGCAACTGTCGGTTCAGCAGTTTGTGCCACTTCCTTTAGTGCTTCAAAGCCCCGCCTCCTCCAGTGGACACCCATTTAGAGGCTACAGCCTGGCTTCCCTGACCCACCTCGGCACTGCCTCTGAATGGGCACCCGCTGGAGGAGGCGAGGTTTTAGTGTTCAACCACTAAATGAACTGCCGAACTGGCAGTTCATGCCCATCTCTGTTCCAGTATAAAAAAACTGTATTCTGTGGACAGTCTCTAAGCCAGATGCAATCTGCAACATGATTCCAACACATAGCTTCTTATTCTAGATCCACCCCCTAGTTGTCTTCCGAGTCCTATCTTAAGAGCACATGTGAATTTGCAAACCCAGTGAGGGAGCTCTTTGCAGAAATGTTTTGACTGTCCTCTTTTTCTGCTCACAAACAGAACAGATAGCAACTTCTGTTATAACATCCTTTCCATTCCAAAATGGGGGGGGGGGGGAAGAGAACGACTCCAACCACTCTTACCCCCAACATGGATTTATTAGGGTTTATAATCCTGGACAGATTTACTTGGAGAGTAAACTTGACTGACCTCAGAAGGATTCACATCTAAATAAACTTGAAATAGGGTTGCATTATGAAACTTCATCTGTAGAAACTAAATATGCGAAGACTAGTTAGGAGCTTCTAGTGGAGGTTAAACTCTTGGTTTCCTCAGCACACAAAGACAAAAGACTTGGCAGAAAAGATAAAAAGAGAGTCCCTGCCTGCTGCTGGTTCCAGTCTTTCGTCTCATTAAATCCAAGGAATATGGCCCTTGATATAACAAGTCTGTACGTTTACTCTGTTCAATGCAGCACTGTATCTCTTCCAGATTTTTAGTACAGTTATTTAGAAATACTATCATGACTAGATTTGTTCTTCAGGGACTGTCTGTTGCTCCTAGGGAAGATATAATGAGAAATCTTACTGGGTTAATCATATATTTTTCATCTAATTAAATAATTTAAGAGTCCAAATGATTAAAAGTTTATATATTTGTGAAGTAAAGCTTTATGTTCTGCTTACTAGATTTTTAGTGGTTCCTTAGGTTTTCTGCAATGAAAGACAAGGAAGGGTATGTCACACAGAAACACTTGGGCTGTGTCAAGTGTCATGGAATGTGGCAGACTTTATGGGCTAAAATGGATGTACTCCATCACATGTGAACTATTATGGATACGTCACCAGGAAGCCCATTTACTTGTATTGTAAAACTGAAGATTCAACTAATTTGTAATCAGGATGTCCTGCTTTTGTTTGTTTACCTACAGTTTTGATTTCTTCAGAGGTGCCCCATTGGGCTGCTGATTGATAAAGGAAGCAAGCTTGGAGATTGTTAGTTTTATTCCCTTGCCTCACATATTGTTATTCTGATACTGAATTCCCGACATCTGAATTATTTAATAATACTACTATCATTTCTCAAGAGCTCAAATATTTATAAAGCACTGGAAGCACTGGACAAAGATTAATATTTGGATGGTCCCTGTAGACAAATGTACAGTTGCTGTGGCAGGAGAGGACGAAAGGATGGGGAAGAAAGAGGAGAAAAACTATAAAAATAGAAACATGGAGTATGAATATGGTGTAGATGCGAGATAAGGTCTTCATGGGCTGCTTTCAGGCTGTGGAATTTCCTTTCCAAGGAATAAGGCAGCCACCTTCCATTGTCCTTGTACAGACAAGGCAAAGACCATTTTATTCAGGTACATTTTCTTCATTTGACTAGTTTGTGAGAGACTTTTAAAGGATGACTGCCATCCAGTCCCCAAGTAGAGATCTGAACCCAGGTCTGCTGTGTCCTAGTCCATCTGTCATTCTGTCTCTTATACCACACTGGCTCCTTTTTGTTCTTACCAATTCTTTTTCTAAAGTTACTCTGACTCTGAGCTGCCTTTTGGGAAAAAGTGGTAAATAAATAAATGTAATTGCTTTCAATTGGAAATAAATACCGTATTTTTCTGTGTATAAGACATTGCTTTTTCCTAAAATCATTACATGAAATATTGTGGGGTGTCTTTTACACAGAAGTAAGCTGAGAATATTGAGAGAACAAAATGGCCATACATTGCCTCTGTAAACAGGCTTCCTTCAGTCAAGAGGCTTAGCTTCCTACAGTCAGGAGACTTAGCTTCCTCCAATCATGACCTTTATGGAACTAATGTCAGCTGATGCTGAACAAACCAATTGGAACACACCTCTTGGGGGTGGAGCCTGTAGTCTCAGATGCAACAGGGACTCGTAATGTCCAATGTTCTGAGCCCAGAGGCTGAATACTCAAAGCTAGGTTTTCTTAATTTGGGGGTTAGAAAAGTTGGGGGGGGTTTCTTATAAATGGAAAAATATGGTACCTTCTTCCATAGTTCCAATCTTGATTTGATAATACATTGCTGAACTCTGTGGCAAAGAGAGATTTTGCTAGAGTTGTGAAACAACCAAATTCATTGTGATGCCTATTTCTCCTTCATTTGTTGCTTTGGTTCCCAAGCTCCCACTGTAGTAAATAAAAATAAAACAGGAGTGAGGCTGTGAAGATAAACCATTGGGGCATCAGTCAAACCAGGCTTCCTTTTCAGCAGCATTCATTAACATATACGAGGAATGGTAAACCAGCCACATTCTGGCACATTGTTAATACAGGGCAAAAGATACTCATCTCCACAAATGGTAGAGTGACCTGCAGTTTTCCCATTTGCTTAAGGTATAACCCCCAAAATGTATCCCTTCCGTCCCTGTCAGGTAAGTGAGCGAGCATTATTTGGTCCTGTAGGAATTCAGAAAGAGCTCTGTTGGGGGGGGGGCAGCATTAACAGTCAGAGCAAAATTTGTTCTCTGTCCCAGACACTTGTCTCTTTGTGAGAGGTTTCCTGCAGATGGGTTACCACACATTTCAGGGCATGCAGCACGCTGACAAACTTCATTGCACGCACCAGTGATCACAGCTACTGGCTTTTTTGCTGATATTTTAACGGGCAAATGTTTGTGGCCTAGAAAATGCGGGGAGAGGGTGTTTTAAGTTGGGATTTACGCAAACACATTCAAGAAGTTGTAAGGTTTTTGTGCTTTTTACCTTTGCTGACATTCAAGTTTGATTTACTGGAGAATAGCTTGAGCCACACATGTAATGAACCTCCTGCTGCCAGCAGTTATAAGCTTGCCCTCTGACATGTTTTTCAGTGGGAAATACCCAGTTCCCTGCATTTTAATGAAAGGGTTAGATGCAGTAACTCACTAACAGCCTAATCTTGGAGAATTAATGTTTGCTTTTACCTAACAGAGTTCTGGGGCTTCTGAATAGGCAGTGTTGTCATTTTAAAATTGTGGAATCTGATCTCTTTGTTCTTCTGCCTGTGAGTTATACTGTATCAAATGAGCTGCCAGCATTGAAAGGATGAATGTCCTTTTAACCTAAATGTAGATATTTGGAATGGATAAGCAGATTGTGTGTGTTGTTTTTGTTTAAAGTCTGTTTCTTCATCTTTGCTTGTTCAGTAGATATTTAATCCCTCTCCTGTGCCTCCTTCCTCTTTCTCAATTGAGATCAATTCAGATCTTGATTATTAAACTTTGACATTTAAATCACAATTTAAAGCATCTTCTCATGAGAAGACTCACTGGAAAATACCCTGATGTTGGGAAAGTGTGAAGGCAAGAGGAGAAGGGGACGACAGAGGATGAGATGTTTGGACAGTGTCATTGAAGCTACCAACACGAATTTGATGAAACTCCGGGAGGCAGTGGAAGACAGGAGGGCCTGGTGTGCTCTGGTCCATGGGGTCACGAAGAGTTGGACACGACTTAACAACTAAACAACAACAAAAAAAAAACAACAAAAAGAGAAAACCCCAATTTGATTTGATACCCCCTGAACAATAGTCCCCAATTTGATTTGATACTCCCCTTCATGGATTGCTGCCTTGTCGTGGCGAAGGGGCTTGAGTAACTCAGAAGCTATGGGCTATGCCGTGCAGGGACACCCAAAATGGACAGGACATAGTGGAGAGTTCCGACTAAACACAATCCACCTGGAGTAGGAACTGGCAATGCCACTCCAGTATCTTTGCCAAGAACGCCCCATGATCAGAAACAAAAGGATAAAAGATATGACGCTGGAAGATGGGCCCCTCAGGTCGGAAGGCGTCAAACATGCTACCGAGGAAGAGCAGAGGACAGGTACAAGTAGCTCCAGAGATAAAGAAGGGGTTGAGCCAAAGCCGAAAGGACGCCCAGCTGTGGACGTGCCTGGAAGTGAAAGGAAAGTCCAATGCTGCAAAGAAAAATACTGCATAGGAACCTGGAATGTAAGATCTATGAACCTTGGGAAGCTGGATGTGGTCAAACAGGAGATGGCAAGAATAAACATCGACATCCTGGGCATCAGTGAACTAAAATGGACAGGAATGGGCGAATTCAGCTCAGATGATTATCATATCTACTACTGTGGGCAAGAATCCCATAGAAGGAATGGAGTAGCCCTCATAGTCAACAAAAGAGTGGGAAAAGCTGTAATGGCATACAATCTCAAAAATGATAGAATGATGTCAATACGAATCCAAGGCAGACCTTTCAACATCACAATAATCCAAGTTTATGCACCAACCAGCATTGCTGAGGAGACTGAAATGGAACAATTTTATGGAGATTTACAACACCTTCTAGAACTGACACCAAAGAAAGATGTTCTTCTCATTCTAGGGGACTGGAATGCTAAAGTAGGGAGCCAAGAGATAAAAGGAACAACAGGGAAGTTTGGCCTTGGAGTTCAGAATGAAGCAGGACAAAGGCTAATAGAGTTTTGTCAAGAGAATAAGCTGGTCATCACAAACACTCTTTTCCAACAACACAAGAGGCGACTCTATACATGGAAATCACCAGATGGGCAATATCGAAATCAGATTGATTATATTCTCTGCAGCCAAAGATGGAGAAGCTCTATACAGTCAGCAAAAACAAGACCTGGAGCTGACTGCGGCTCTGATCATCAGCTTCTCAAAGCAAATTCAAGGTTAGACTGAAGAGAGTAGGAGAAACCACTGGGCCACTCAGGTATAATCTAAACCAAATCCCTTATGAATACACAGTGGAAGTAAAGAACAGATTTAAGGAACTCGATTTGGTGGACAGAGTGCCTGAAGAACTTTGGATAGAGGCTCGTAACATTGTCCAGGAGGCAGCAACAAAAACCATCCCAAAGAAAAGGAAATGCAAGAAAGCAAAGTGGCTGTCCAATGAGGCCTTAGAAATAGCAGAGAGGAGAAGGGAAGCAAAATGCAAGGGGGATAGGGAAAGTTACAGAAAATTGAATGCAGACTTCCAAAGAATAGCAAGGAGAGAGAAGAGGGCCTTCTTAAATGAACAATGCAAAGAAATAGAGGAAAATAACAGAAAAGGAAAAACCAGAGATCTGTTCAGGAAAATTGGAGATATTAGAGGAACATTTTGCGCAAAGATGAACATGATAAAAGACAAAAATGGGAGGGATCTAACAGAGGCAGAAGACGTCAAGTAGAGGTGGCAAGAATACACAGAGGAAATATATCAGAAAGATTTGGATATCCCGTACAACCCAGACAATGTAGTTGCTGACCTTGAGCCAGACATCCTGGAGAGTGAAGTCAAGTGGGCCTTAGAAAGCTTGGCTAACAGCAAGGCCAGTGGAGGTGATGGCATTCCAGTTGAACTATTTAAAATCTTGAAAGATGATGCTGTTAAGGTGCTACATTCAATATGCCAGCAAGTTTGGAAAACCCAACATTGGCCAGAGGATTGGAAAAGATCAGTCTACATCCCAATCCCAAAGAAAGGCAGTGCCAAAGAATGCTCCAACTACCGTGCAATTGCACTCATTTCACACGCTAGCAAGGTTATGCTCAAAATCCTCCAAGGTAGGCTTCAGCAGTATGTGGACCGAGAACTCCCAGAAGTACAAGCTGGATTCCGAAGATGCAGAGGAACTAGAGACCAAATTGCTAACTTTCTGATTATGGAGAAAGCCAGAGAGTTCCAGAAAAATATCTACTTCTGCTTCATTGACTATGCAAAAGCCTTTGACTGTGTGGACCACAGCAAACTGTGGCAAGTTCTTAAAGAAATGGGAGTGCCTGACAACCTTATCTGTCTCCTGAGAAACCTATATGTGGGACAGGAAGCAACAGTTAGAACTGGTCATGGAACAACTGATTGGTTCAAAATTGGGAAAGGAGTACGACAAGGCTGTATATTGTCCCCCTGCTTATTTAACTTATATGCAGAATACATCATGCGGAAGGCTGGACTGGATGAAACCCAAGCCGGAATTAAGATTGCCGGAAGAAATATCAACAACCTCAGATATGCAGATGATAACACTGATGGCAGAAAGTGAGGATGAATTAAAGAACCTTGTAATGAGAGTGAAAGAGGAGAGTGCAAAAAACGGTCTGAAACTCAACATCAAAAAAACTAAGATCATGGCCACTGGTCCCATCACCTCCTGGGAAATAGAAGGGGAAGACTTGGAGGCAGTGACAGATTTTGTTTTCCTGGGCTCCATGATCACTGCAGATGGAGACAGCAGCCACGAAATTAAAAGACGCCTGCTTCTTGGGAGGAAAGCGATGACAAATCTTGACAGCATCTTAAAAAGCAGAGACATCACCTTGCCAACAAAAGTCCGAATAGTCAAAGCTTTGGTTTTTCCTGTTGTGATGTATGGAAGTGAGAGCTGGACCATAAAGAAAGCAGACCGCCGAAGAATTGATGCCTTTGAATTGTGGTGCTGGAGGAGGCTCTTGAGAATCCCCTGGACTGCAAGGAGAACGAACCTATCAGTTCTAAAGGAAATCAACCCTGAGTGCTCACTGGAAGGACAGATCCTGAAGCTGAGGCTCCAGTACTTTGGCCATCTCATGAGAAGAAAAGAGTCCTTGGAAAAAACCTTGATGTTAGGAAGGTGTGACGGCAAGAGAAGGGGACGACCGAGGATGAGATGGCTGGACAGTGTCTGCGAAGCAACCAACATGAATTTGACACAACTCTGGGAGGCGGTGGAAGATAGGAGGGCCTGGCGTGCTCTGGTCCATGGGGTCACGAAGAGTCAGACACGACTAAACGACTAAACAGACACGAACAATAGTCTCTGTATAATAACTAAAGTACATTAAATTACAACACTAGAAGCCTCTATACCATCTAGAAGGGTATAGTTCATATGTTTTTTTAGGTAACTTTCTTCTTGTTAATTTATGAAATAATTGTGCCTAGCAGACTGTTTATATTAAGGAGTAGACTAGTTACAGAAACAGAATAGTGGCTAGTTTTTAAAGCTAAATCTTAGTTTCGTAAGTGTTTCACATTTGCTGCTGAAGCATTGCTGGCTGATGACTGTCCTTGGACAAGCTGCCCATCCATGGCCATCTATGGTGCTTTTTTATTGTTGTTTAGTCATTAAATCATGCCCGACTCTTCGTGACCCCATGGACCAGAGCACGCCAGGCCCTCCTACTGCCTACCAGAATATGATCAAATTCATGTTGGTAGCGTCAGTGACACTGTCCGACCATCTCCTCCTCTGTCGTCCCCTTCTCCTCTTGCCTTCACACTTTCCCAACATCAGGGTCTTTTCCAGGGAGTCTTCTCTTCTCATGAGATGGCCAAAGTATTGGAGCCTCAGCTTCAGGATCTGTCCTTCCAGTGAGCACTCAGGGTTGATTTACACAGGTATTATACATGACAGTGCCCCCAAGGGGAGCAAAGGACAGCAGCCACAGAAGAAACTAGAGCTGCATATTCTCTTCCAACCAACCAACTCCTTTGCCTAACCCTACCACTAGGAGCAGTCTTATTCAGCCTGTGCCTTCCACTGTCAAGTAATTTAAACCTTCTGGGTGCCAGGGGCAGGGGTGTTGGCAAAGCTGAAAGTCCAGTATTTGAAGCAAGAAGAGCTTAGAATTAGTGTTCAGTCCTGGATAGACCAGAGACTTAATGAAATGTAAGGGTGCAATCCTGCCTACTCAAGCTGGCTATGGGGCCAGCATAGTGTTAAATTCAAACCCAAACCCCAAATCAAACATGGGGATGCTGGACATTACTTGGAACAAACCTCACCTTAATCCAATTTTCTGTTGATGTAATGACTGTGTCAGTGGACCAGAAGTCGCTGATATCTGTAACTCAGCACAGGGGAGTTGTGCCAGCAGAAGGAACTTCTGCTGATTCCAAACCCATTGTTAGGAATGAACTGTGTAAGCAAAGGGTTTTTTTTAGTAGTGTTTTTCTGATGCAAATTAATTTTAATTATTCATTTTAAAATAAGAGTCACAAAAATTTAATGTTTTATAGTTTTTTTAAAAAAATTAAAATTGACTGGTAATTTTTCAAAAATCTCATTCAGGTTTTTTTCCATTCTGTGTCTCTTCCGAGTATATAACAACATGTAGCATAACATACGAGATAGTAATGTGTTTGAAGATAATTATGATAACTTTGTGAGTGTGGCAGAACTGGAAATAGCTTGGAGCTCTCTGCTGATGGTACACTGTGTTAGGTCCAGGTTTGTGTCTTGTAAGTAAAATAAAATTTTCTGATATGGACCTCTGGAAAAGACCCACTCTCATAACAACTCAGCAGATGGGAGATACCCTGGTAGCATATTGTGTGTTAAAATGGTCAAGCAGGGAGTAGATCTGAGGAATAGAAAACACCAAGTTGGATAGTTGGCACGTGACATCAGCTCTCAACATGACAGGTTGGACCCCAGAGTGCCTTTTCTTTACATAAGTGCCATTTTTACACTTAATTAGGCCATGATATAAGGGGGAGAACCAAATTTGTTCTTCCACTTCTACAAGATCTGTTTCTACAGGAACTGTTACAGAATGTTCTCGGTATAGCACCATGGAAGCTTCTATAACGGTGGTAAGAGATTTATGAATGAGTGCTAGTGCTCTTTCCCACATTCATTCCTGTGGATCCAATCCTCAAGTGGGTGGATGTACACAACTGTTGCTACATTGATTAGAATCAAGGGGTTTATATTTTGTTTGGGTGAGACACCTACAGACAGATTCCCGGACCACTCTTTCTGTATTCTTACAAAGACTGTAGGTATTGAATGAAGAAGAGCTGACAAGATTAATCATAACAAAGTGGGTTCCAAGTAAGCGTTCTTGAAATAATTAATTTTATGACTGTAATTCCTATTAACATCTTGTCATTTTGATAGTTCTCTGTTGTGTCTGTGAATGTATCAGTTGGCTTTTTGCCAACTAAATGACTATAATGGACACACTGGGGGAAAAAACATGATACGGAATATGACACCTGAGGGTGGCAGATTCACACACACACATACATATACATATACATATACATATACATACATACATACATACATACATACATACATACATACATACATACATACATACATACACACACACACATATATATGTATGTATGTATGTACGTATGTATGTGTGTATGTATATATACACACACACACACACATACACATACACACACACACACACATACATACATACATACATACATACATACATACATACATACATACATACATACATACATACATACATACATACATACATACATCATATAACTAAATATTTAAGAGATCTACAGTATACAGAACATTTCATATTATTTATTCACTGCCTTTGGCAGATAGTCAAATGAAATTGTGTATAAATCATCCCCATAAAGCAGTGTTTCCCAATTCTGAGTCTCCAGACATTCTTGGATTGCAATTCCCAGAAGCCCTTGTCAGTATAGCAGTGAAGGCTTCTGGAAATTACAGTCCAAGAACATTTGGGGACCCAAGATTGGGAACCACTGCCATAAAGGAAGCACAACACTATTCATAAATTCAGATAGCTAGATGAAATTAGAGGACAGGTTTTTTTTTGGTTTACCAGGGCCACATAACTTGAATTGGTGGTGAAGCAAAGTTTTAAACGAGAGGCTTCCTAGGTTAAAACATACATGGTTTAGTAAGGGTGGGGTTTTCATAATTTTTTGGAATATAGCCCCCAGTGGTCTGCTAGAATTATCCCAATTTTATCTCTGAGAACTGTAGAGTATGCGAGTGTGTGTGCGCACGAGCACACACACACACTCTCACTCACACTTCCGTGTGATATAACTCACAGCTGGGGCATAAATGAGAAAAGATCCTTCCGTTTCTGAGGCAGAGGAACTGACTTGGCTTGGCTAAGGTCTGTGGCAGTGCAAAACAATAGGGATATTGTTGTCTTCCTGTCGTTTATGCTCTATATAGTGTACCTTTAGAGAAATGACAATGCTCCATATGCTTTACAGGGCTTAGCATGCCCAGCCATTCCTTTGCACCAGAACTCAGAGGAATCTTTTCCCATATATGCTCCAGTTGTAAGTTATGACATCCGTCAACCGTCATCCATGAGATGGTTTTTTTAGGGGGCTACAGCCCCCAGAATTCTAGCTGTGGCAGTTCCAGAAGATTTCTTGGGGGGGGTAGTTCAAAAATACTGTAAGGGAAAAGAACCCATTCCTATGATTTATCATGACTGCTGTACCAGCTCTTTCCAGTGTACAGCATGGTATGTGTTCCTGATATAAAGAAAGAAAAAAGCAGAACTGTAAGAATGCATTCCCAGTTGTTACACTACCCAGTGGTGTCGAACTGTGGCCCTCCAGATGTTCTTGGCCTTCAACTCCCAGAAATCCTGGCCAGCAGAGGTGGTGGTGAAGGCTTCTGGGAGTTGAAGTCCAAGAACATCTGGAGGGCCACAGTTCGACACCACTGCTACACTATTCTGTAAAGGTATTATAGCAGTTAGGAATTTGATTAGAGGTCTTATGGCTGGGGAGGATGAATTATTCTACTGAATCTTTGGTGCTGAGTGCTTAGCACTTAAAAAAACACATTGATGGTTCACAGCTGAAACACGAGCTGACTGCTGTTAAGAAGGATCATGTCTGAGATGATGTGTGTGTGGTGATATGAAAGCTTTTTGTATGTGTATATGTGTGGGTGTCTAATCCATCCTGCAGCTGGAAATCTTCACTGTCTGTTGCATGTATTGAGCTCATTGTTGATTTGTGGGCTCTGATGAGAAGTGGCCATGGACCATTTTCATCAGCAAAATGGGTTGTGAGCAGCTTCTTTTGTAACGGGTTTTATAATTTATATTAATAATAGTGTGATCTTGTTAAAAGATCATAACAGCCCTAAAGCTTATTTTAAAAGTAGCATTTTATCTCCCCCATCCTTCCTTTTTCTTTTTGCCTTTGGCTTATGAAGCGTAATACACTAAATGAAAGTAATAGTTTTTGAAAGCTTGTATTATACATGGTCTCTCATTTTAAGCTTTGAAGAAAATAACTTCTGCAAGTACAAGGCTGGCAAGCAATATTTACTGTGCAGATAAATTGAGCGCAAAAAATCTCTGTGTTACAAGGGTTAGAAGAAAAAATTATGTTGAGCAGGGAAGGAGAATTAGCCCTCCAATCCTAAGGAGACATTACGTGGGAGTGGATTGTTTTTCTATGTTACTGTGCATTTCCCCCATTTGCTGAATTGAGATATCATTCGAGACTATGGTTAAAGGAGCTGAGGTACAGTTTGATATAATGTATGAGGTGACAAAACAGTATTAATGGCTATTGCTGAAGGTCTAAAGGTCATTGGGTCTTCCTCTCAGTGAAGGAAAGCAAGTTGGCTTACAAAATATTTATAAGATAAAATATTTAGACACCAAAAATACAATAAATTACAGTGTTTTTTTAAAAAAAATGTTATTGTTTAGTCAAGTTGTGTCCGACTCTTCGTGACCCCATGGATCAGAGCACGCCAGGCCCTCTTGTCTTCCACTGCCTCCCGGAGTTGGGTCAAATTTATGTTGGTAGCTTTGGTGACACTGTCCATCCATCTCGTCCTCTGTCGTCACCTTCTCCTCTTGCCTTCACACTTTCCCAACATCAGGGTCTTTTCCAGGGAGTCTTCTCTTCTCATGAGATGGCCAAAGTACTGGAGCCTCAGCTTCCAGGATCTGTCCTTCCAGTGAGCACTTGGGTTTGCTTTCATTCAAAATGGATAGGTTTGTTCTCTTTGTAGTCCATTGGACTCTCAAGAGTCTCCTCCAGCATCACAGTTAAACAGTATCAATTATTTGGCAGTCAGCCTTCTTTATGGTCCAGCTCTTGGTTCCATACATCACTACTGAAAAAACCATAGCTTTGACTATGTGGACCGTCATTGGCAAGGTGATGTCTCTGCTTTCTAAGATGCTGTCTAGGTTTGTCAGTGCTTTCCTCCCAAGAAGCAGGTGTCTTTTAATTTTGTGGCTGCTGTCCCCATCTGCAGTGATCACGGAGCCCAAGAAAGTAAAATCTGTCACTGCCTCCATATCTTCCCCTTCTGTTTGCCAGGAGGTGATGGGACCAGTGGCCATGATCTTAGTTTTTTTGATGTTGAGCTTCAGACCATTTTTTGTGCTCTCCTCTTTCACCCTCATTACGAGGTTCTTTAATTCCTCCTCACTTTCTGCCATCAGAGTGGTATCATCTGCATATCGGAGGTTGTTGATATTTCTTCCGGCAATCTTAATTCTGGTTTGGGATTCATCCAGTCCTGCCTTTCGCATGATGTATTCTGCATAAAATTTAGATAAGCTGGGGGACAATATACAGCTTTGCCGTACTCCTTTCCTAATTTTGTACCAATCAGTTGTTCCATATCCAGTTCTAACTGTTGCTTCCTGTCCCACATATAGATTTCCCAAGAGACAGATAAGGTGGCCAGGCAGTCCCATTTCTTTAAGGACTTGACATAGTTTGCTGTGGTCCACACAGTCAAAGGCTTTTGCATAGTCAATGATGCAGAAGTAGATGTTTTTCTGGAATTCTCTGGCTTTCTCCATAATCCATAAATGGTCTGTGTCTAACCAAGGGCTGAATTCACTTTACAGGGGTGGGTGGGACCAAAGGCAAAAGAATAGGACCGAAAATATCTGCATGCTTTATTTTAGAGCTTTTGTTACTAGAACAAACCCTTAGGAGAGGAAGTTCCACCTTTTAGAAGGAAGAAAAAGAAGTGCCATATCTGGAAAATGGTCAGATGATAGTGTGTGAGAAGGGGGTGTTGCCTTTTAAGGAAGCCCTCAGGATTGAATTGGGACCCGCGGATGACTGAATTTACCCTAGAACCTGAGGCTTCCAACTCTGATATAAAACAGCCTGAATCCTATTGATGTTCACTTAAAGGTTGCATAATTTCTTGAAGCTAATCAATGGGATGTGGAGGAACATCTGGGCTGTGTAGTCAAGTGCATAGACAGATATGGGACTGACATGTGTTCTGGCTCCTCATCATTCAGCCACAGTTAGCTGTGGGAAGTCACGTAAACATTATTGGAACACCACTAGGAATCGGACTAGTCTGTCATTTCATGGATGATGATAGATTGAACTAGGGTGGATGTGATTTAAATCAAATTGATATAGATCACTATTTAAATTTTTCAGAATTGGGTTTTTTGTGGATTTACATTTTTAAATGATTTTTTAATTAATTATTATTCCAATCGTGTTTTTAATCAATTAGATTTTTAAATAGTCATTGATTTTTATCCACCCTGATAGACCAGATAGTTTGCTCCCGTGCTCCTGTCCCCTTCCTGTCTCTTGATTATCCCCAGAAAAGGAAAGTTGTATAGAGAATAGAGTTGCAATGTATTAAGATTGCAGTCACATTCCCTCCCTCTTGAAAGAGCTGATAGAGCAAGATGGTTTTCTTGTGAAAAATAATGGGAAGCTCTCAAGCATATGCTGAAAAGGCGCAGAGTTCAAGGATGACTGCTTTCTCCAGGTTCAAGTTACATATCAATCAATCAATCTTTATTGTATGGTCATAGACCCAACAAAAAGTTGCATCTGAGCATAAAAGTCAGGTGGCTATCTTTCCCATTTTCTTTTCCTTTTTTTTTTTTTTTTTTTTTTGGCTACTGTTTTACAAGTGTTTGTATCTCCTGATTTGTTTTAATGGCAAATTCCTAGAATATTGTTGTCATTTACAAATATTTAAATGAATGGTAAGCCAGTCAAAATACTGCTGTTCAGGATTCATTTAAGACAGCTTCTGTTTCTAGAGTGCACATTGTCAAGGGTTGGATCCTTTATTTTCTCAGAGCAGAATTGTGGGCTGTGGCTGAGCTAGAGAAATAAATATAAGTATTCCTTCTAACGCAACATGAATGAACATTTTCCATCTGGTAGGCTGTATCCCATGTGGCCAACCTTCTAGAACTGCATCTTGGCAGTGGCAGAGCGATAGCATAAAGGGCAAGGGATCTATCTCATAACTTTGAGCTCCCCATAAACCATCATGCCTTCCAAACATGGATGCTGCCACCCACAACAATGTAGTGATTAGGCTTAACAAAGCCTCCCATGGGAATGAGAGCACTGTCGAGTTAATCTGTCTCTTTCCCACTGCTGCCCTGCCAGGGGGGAGGAAAAACACACTCCGCAGGTCAAGAGGAAGCAGTTGTAAAATCCCACCTACTGCGTGAAGTGATGCAAGGAGGGGATTCTTCAAGCCACTAAGGGAGCCTCTGTGTATGGTACCTGGCCTGCTAATTCCTCACTTCAATTCTAAAGCTCATTATAAGGAGGGACAATGAACACTTCTTGATGGAATTCCACATGGTGTACATAGCATTCCCTGGTGTTCTGCCGTCCAGGACTGACAAGACCAGTATCTGCATAGCCCTGGCAAGCTGTCTTTATCGTGTAGCTTGCCAGACCTTACTCAGGGCCTAGAGGCAGAGCTGATGTTGTTATTCTGCAGTTCTAGACTTGGCACCAATTTTATGTCTATAAGGCACAGTAGCCTTTTGATGCTACTGACATTTGTGGACATGTAGGATAATATGGGAGGGGGAAATGGGCTGGTGGAGCAGGTAAGCAGGAAGCGGGGGAGATGGAGGGTGATGGCTGCAGCAGAGACAAAAATAAAAAGAAGGATCATTAATAGGCAGAAGGGCTCATTTCTATTACCCCATCTCTGTTTCCCCTTCCCACTTAGTACCAAGTTGCAAAATTTACCTTTGCCCCTCTCAGTTAATGGGGAGGGGGTATTTTCTGACCACCTTGTGTAGTCAAAGATGAAGATGGATTTAAGAACCATGATAGTTATGATTTAAGAACCATGCAGCTCGCCTGCAAAATTTGCTTTTAAAAAATGACCATTGGGTTTGACAACTATTTCCTTCTTCTCTAGCACCCATAGAAGTAACATTTGTACTTGGTATGAATGACTGTACTCTCTACTAAAGACATTTGCATGCCACTATTTCTAAGATCAAAGCAATTTACATTAGGAAAACTAATTTTAAAAATGTATTCTCTTACAGAAACCAATGTGAAACAATGTGTAATGAAACGGGCTTATTCTTTCCATAGGGCAGTGTTGGCCCTGGCTGTGACACAAGATCCATACATCATCTGCTGTGTGAAAATATTTATGAGCCAGCCACCCTTTCATAGTCTTGAATGACCCTCCTTCTCCCAGAATCAAATCTGTTGTTAAACTGGCATTTCTTGAGATATGCCATTGTCATCTAACAAAGCAACAATGAACAATATTATTTTATAGCTACAGTTGTAATGCTAATAATGGTTACTAGCTAGTACATCAAAATTATACTCGTGTAAATGTGTCTGTATGTGAAGTGCTTGTTATATTTTACAAAACATGATCACAAACTAATATGTGGACACTTAGTCTTGTTAATAGTGGGGAAGAAACTCATTAAATTTAACAAGAAGTTGAATTCTGTAAGAATTACCCCCAGTTGAATTGCCTTTACTACTGTTTTCTTTTAAAAGTGCATGTGTTGTTATGAAATATTTTCCTGCAGGTCAGACGGTAAGTCACCACTGGAAAGTACAGTGGTGCCTTGCTTAGCGAGCGCACCGTATAACGACGAATCCGTATAGCGATCACCTTTTTCGGGATCGCTATACGGAGCACCCAATCGCCGCACTCACATTGCGACGATTGGGGAGTCCGGCGGCCATTTTGGAGCCGCGTTCGGTGGCTCCAAAATGGGCGCCGGATGACCCGAAATGGCCCCGCGCGGTGTTTTCGCGCCCTCGGCAAGCGAGGGGAAGGCGCGAAAACGCGGCGCGGGGCCATTTCGGGTCCATTTTGAAGCCGCAAAACAGCTGTTTTGCAGCTTCAAAATGGCCGCGGACAACCCGAAATGGCCCCGCGCGGCGTTTTCGCGCCCTCCCCTCGCTTGCCGAGGGCGCGAAAACGCGGCGCGGGGCCATTTCGGGTCCGTTTTGAAGCCGCAAAACAGCTGTTTTGCGGCTTCAAAACGGCCGTGGATGACCCGAAATGGCCCCACACGGCGTTTTCGCGCCCTCCCCTCGCTTGCCGAGGGCGCGAAAATGGCTGCCCGGGGCCAGGAAGCTTCTCTAAGTGGGAAGTTTAGGGCTGATTTGGAACGCATTAAATGAAGTTTAATGCGTTCCAATGGCTTTTTACTTCCCGCTTAGCGAAGATTTCACATAGCGAAGGTTAATCCGGAACAGATTAACCTCGCTATGCAGGGCACCACTGTACTGTATACAGTGATGCCCCGCATAGTGATGTTAATCTGTTCCGGATTAATCATTGCTATCTGGAAACATCGCTATACGGATGGAAAAACCCCATAGGAATGCATTAAACTTTGTTTAATGCATTCCTGTGGGGGGAAAACTTACCGCTGAGCGGGAATCCTCCATCCGGCCGCCATTTTCGCCGCCTTGGTAAGGGGGGCAGCGCGCGAAAATGGTTGCGGTGGCCATTTTGGAACCGCTGATCAGCTGTGTGAAAATGGGGCCTTTGGGAGGACCAAAGCCTCCATTTTCACACAGCCGGCTGAAGCGCTTCAGAACGGCGGCGGGGGAGCCCTCCCCCGTGGCCGCTCCGAAGCGCCCATGGCGAAAATGCCGCAAAAAACACACACACAAACCACAAACATAACCCCCCCAGTCCAAACCCACCCTCCAAAACCCACACAGAAGTTTTTTTAAAAGGACTTACTGGTCCGAAGCCTCCCGGTGCTCTGCTGGCTCCGCGCGGCTGGGGGCGAGCGGCCAGGGGCCCGACCTGCTCTAGCCTCCCGGCACTCCGCTGGTTCTGCGCGGCCGGGGGCGAACGGCCAGGGGCCCTGCCTGCTCTAGCCTCCCGGCCCTCCGCTGGTTCCGCACGGCTGGGGGCGAGTGGCCAGGGGTCCGGCCTGCTCTAGCCTGCCGGCCCTCCGCTGGTTCCACACGGCCGGGGGCAAGCGGCCAGGGGTCCGGCCTGCTCTAGCCTCCCGGCCCTCCGCTCCGCTGCCTTTAGAGCTTTCAAAGGGCTTCCTCCAATGTTGGGGAAAGCCCTTTGAAACCTCTGAAGGCACCGATTGCGGCGGCAAGGACCCCCAGGGAGGTCTCCCATGGTGGCGTGCAAGCCCTGGGAGACCTCCCTGGGGGACCCCACAGCCGCGATGGGCGGCTTCGGACCTCTCTGAAGCCAAAAAGGCAGTGAGAAAACGTGGGAAGTTCGAACTTCCCGCGCTTTCTCCCTGCCTTTTTGGCTTCGGAAGCAAACAGGCGGGCCAGGGAGGAATCGGCTCCCTCCTTCCACCCGACGGTGAGTCCTCTTCGCGACGGCTGAGCTCAGCCCAGCACGAGGAGGACCCAGCGTTGGTTGCAAGAAGGGAGCCGATTCCTCCCTGCCCAGCTGGCTTGCTTTTCCAAACGAGAAGCAAGCCGTCGGCCAGGGAGGAATCGGCTCCCTCCTTCCACCCCACGGTGAGTCCCCTTCGCACCGGCTGAGCTCAGCCCAGCATGAGGAGGACCCAGCATTGGTTGCAAGGAGGGTGCCAATTCCTCCCTGCCCAGCTGGATTGCTTTTCCAAACGAGAAGGAAGCCAGCGGCCAGGGAGGAATCGGCTCCCTCCTTCCACCCCACGGTGAGTCCCCTTCACGCTGGCTGAGCTCAGCCCAGCGCGAAGAGGACCCAGCGTTGGGTGAAAGGAGGGAGCCAATTCCTCCTTGGCTGGCCGTCCCCCATGGCTGATCTGAAGCGCCGGCCGGCCGGCATTTTCAGGTCAGGCGTGTCGGAGCGGCTGCGGGAGAGCCCTCTCCTGCGGCTGCTCCGACGCGCCTGCCCCGAAAATGCCGGCTGGCACTTCAGAGCGGCCGCGGGAGACACTTCCCCCGCGGGCACTCCGACATGCCCGCCCGAAAATGCCGGCCGGCCAGCACTTCAGAGCGGCCGCGGGAGAGATCTTGTCTGTGGCTGGATCGACGCACCCGCCAGGGGCCTATGGGGAAAAATCGCAAAGCGATTTTTCCCCATAGGAAACATCACAATGCGATCACTTTTGCAATCGCAAAAAATGAATCGCTATGTGGATTCGTCGTTAAACGGGGCGCTCGTTGTGCGAGGCACCACTGTACTTTGATATATCTGTTCCAAACAACTAAATAAGCATCCCATGTGAGCAATTTTTAGCACTTTCACAATAAATCTTTAAATTTCAGTTGTTATAAGAGATTTTTTACTTCATCATGTCTTACATGTTCATATTTCATCATCTCAGTAATCATCCATCTCTTCATGAGCTGTGTACCATTCTCTGGACTGAATATGTGATTTCTCCACTGTTGGAGTTTTCACATATGTAAACTCCTCTTTCAAGTGAACACATTTTGACAGCTCAGACATTTTGATGCACATGAGTATCAAGCACAGTCTGTAATGCTGTCACTCTCTCCCTCTATTGTATGGCTCATGAGGGCATGTTTCATGGTGGCCCAATATTCCTAGTGGGATCCACACTTCCGTTTCTTACAAATATCATTCTGCGTGACTGTTGGCTAGTGCTGGAATCCATGGATCGTTTGGTGGATGCAGTGCAGACTTGAGCCACACCCTTCAGTGGTTAAGCACAATGTCATGGCCCTGCTGGATAAGTCCTCCAGTAAAGATGAGCTGAAGCTATCCACATCTGATATAGATGAGGAAACCCCAAATAACTTGATCCAGCCAGTGGCCGTATTGGTCTGTCCCAACAAAAGAGAAACCAGAAGCTATGCAGCATCTGTAAGGCCAACTAGTTTTTATTTTTCATAAGCTTCATGGGTGCAACATGTTCCTTCTGATGAACAGAGTGGCTGTGATTCTCGGGGCATCATGCTCACATGCTAACAGCCACTCTCCTCATTGAAGAAGTGTGCTAGGACACACAAAAAAAGCTTATGAAAAATGAACACTGGTTAGATGTACAGGTGCTGCATGACTTCCAGTTTCCCCAAATAACAGCATGCCTGTGCCTGATGCTGGATCTTTGAGGTTCGAATCTAGGGGGATGCTGAAGAGCATGGGGTGGACAGTCTTGCGGCCCAGAAGTCCCCAGACAAAGTGCTTCAGTGCAGGGAGAGATTCTTATGAAGCCTCTTCAGAGTAGGGAATTTCCTTGAGGGAAAGTCCTTCTTTCACCAGAGAATAGCCAGCCAAACCCTTTAGCTATACCAGTTGGTTGCATGCCTTCCGATGAGTTCTAGGGAGGTCACAGGCAGGGGTTCATTCAGGTTTTCTGAGGTACATATCTATATCTAAACGTATATTTACCTGTATACAACTATTTACTTACTGATCCACCTCTAACTTTGTACAATTTGAGGTAATGAGGAGGCAGCAAATAGATATTTTAAAAAATAACACTAGGAATGAACAAAGTAACATTATTGGCAGAGCAAGCAATGTTTTATAGGTACAGTGGTGCCTCGCTTGACGAGGATAATTCGTTCCGTTGAAATTGCTGTTAAGCGAAATCCTCGTCAAGCGAAACGAAAAAGCCCACTGAAATGCATTGAAAACTGGTTCAAGATTTGCTGGATCTTTGCGTCCAACAAAGATCCTCCATGGGGCGGCCATTTTTGGTGCCTGTAAAGCGAGGAATCCATCCTAAAGCACAGCCGGGAGCCATTTCGCTGTTTTAGAATCATCGTCTAGTGAAAAATCAGTTCCTGAAGCAGGGAACAGATCATCGTCAAGTGGAATTTCCCTATCTAAACATCATTTTGCGATCGCTATTGCGATCATAAAAGCCTCATCGGAAAGCGGCTTCGTCGTTTAACAAGGTAATTGTTAAGCGAGGCATCACTGTAGTTTTAAAAGTTACATTCCAAAAGGCATTTTAATGCTTTGCTAGAGACATTCTAGGAGAAGGGGATGACCGAGGATGAGATTGTTGACTTTCTATCCAGTACATTACACCAGCTCTCTAGGTGTGTTTCCCATAATGACATACCTGTTGTTATTGTTGTTGTTTAGTTGTGTCCAGCTCTTCATGACCCCATGGACCAGAGCACGCCAGGCCCTCCTGTCTTCCACTGCCTCCTGGAGTTTGGTCAGATTCATGTTGGTAGCTTCGATGACACTGTCCAATCATCTCATCCTCTGTCGTCATCTTCTCCTCTTGTCCTCACAGTTTCTCAACATCAGGGTCTTTTCCAGGGAGTCTTCTCTTCTCATGAGATGGCCAAAGTATTGGAGCCTCAGCTTCAGGATCTGTCCTTCCAATGAGCACTCAGGGTTGATTTCCTTTAGAATGGATAGGTTTGTTCTCCTTGCAGTCCAGGGGACTCTCAAGAACCTCCTCCAGCACCACAATTCAAAAGCATAAATTCTTAGGCGGTCAGCCTTCTTTATAGTCCAGCTCTTGCTTCCATACATCACTACTGGAAAAACCATAGCTTTGACTATGCAGACCTTTGTCGGCCAGGTGATGTCTCTGCTTCTTAAGATGCTGTCTAGGTTTGTCATCACTTTTCTCCCAAGAAGCAGGCGTCTTTTAATTTCGTGGCTGCTGTCACCAACTGCAGTGATCATGGAGCCTGAGAAAGTAAAATCTGTCTTTGCCTCCATATCTTCCCCTTCTATTTGCCAGGAAGTGATGGGACTAGTTGCCATAATCTTGGCTTTTTTGATGTTGAGCTTCAGACCATTTTTTGTGCTCTCCTCTTTCACCTTCATTAAGAGGTTCTTTATTTCCTCCTCACTTTCTGCCTTCGGAGTGGTATCATCTGCATATCTGAGGTTGTTGATATTTCTTCCGCCAATCTTAATTCCGGTTTGGCAATCCTCCAGTCCAGCCTTTTGCATGATGTATTCTGCATAAAAGTTAAATAACCTGGGGGACAATATATAGCGTTGTCGTACTCCTTTCCCAATTTTGAACCGATCAGTGTTTACGTATCCAGTTCTAACTGTTGCTTCCTGTCCCACATATTCTCAGGAGATAGATAAGGTGGTCAGGCACTCCCATTTCTTGAAGAACTTGCCATAGTTTTCTGTTGTCCACACAGTCAAAGGCTTTTGCATAGTCAATGACGCAGAAGTAGATGTTTTTCTGGAACTCTCTGGCTTTCTCCCTAATTCGGTGCATGTTAGCAATTTGGCCTCTAGTTCCTCTGCCCCTTCGAAATCCAGCCAGTACTTCTGGGAGTTCTTGGTCCACATACTGCTGAAGCGTACCTTGTAGGATTTTGAGCATAACCTTGCTAGCGTGTGAAATGAGTACAGTTGTACGGTAGTTGGAGCATTCTTTGGCACTGCCTTCTTTGGGATTGGGATGTTAACTTATCTTTTCCAATCCTCTGGCCACTGCTGAGTTTTCCAAACTTGCTGGCATATGGACTGTAACACCTTAATAGTGTTATCTTTTAAGATTTTAAATAGTGCCACTGGAATGCCATCACCTCCACTGGCCTTGTTGTTAGCCATACTTTCTAAGGCCCATTTGACTTCACTCTTCAAGATGTCTGGCCTCAAGGTCAGCAACCACACTATCTGGCTTGTCCGGGACATCCAGATCTTTCTGGTATAATTCCTCTGTGTATTCTTGCCCCCTCTTCTTGATGTCTTCTGCTTCTGTTAGGTCCCTCCCATTTTTGTCCTTTATTATGTCCATCTTTGCGCAAAATGTTCCGTTAATATTTCCAATTTTCCTGAACAGATCTCTGGTTTTTCCTTTTCTATTATTTTCCTCTATTTCTTTGCATTGTTCATTCAAGAAGGCCCTCTTGTCTCTCCTTGCTATTCTTTGGAAGTCCGCATTCAATATTCTGTAACTTTCCCTATCTCCCTTGCATTTTATTTCCCTTCTCTTCTCTGCTATTTGTAAGGTTTTGTTGGACAGCCACTTTGCTTTCTTGCATTTCCTTTTCTTTGGGATGGTTTTGCTTGCTACGTCCTGTACAATGTTACGAGCCTCTATTCAAAGTTATTCAGGTACTCTGTCCACCCAATCGAGTTCCTTAAATTTGTTCTTCACTTCCACTGTGTATTCATAAGGGCTTTGGTTTAGATTATACCTGACTAGCCCAGTGGTTTTTCCTTCTTTCTTCAGTTTAAGCTTGAGTTTTGCTATGAGAAGCTGATGATCAGAGCCACAATCAGCTCCAGGTCTGGTTTTTGCTGACTGTGTAGAGCTTCTTCATCTTTGGCTGCAGAGAATATAATCAGTCTGATTTTGGTATTGCCCATCTGGTGATGGTGAAGTACAAGCTGGATTCCGAAGAGGCAGAGGAACTCGAGACCAAATTGCTAACTTGCGCTGGATTATGGAGAAAGCCAGAGAGTTCCAGAAAAATATCTACTTCTGCTTCATTGACTATGCGAAAGCCTTTGACTGTGTGGACCACAGCAAACTATGGCAAGTTCTTAAAGAAATGGGAGTGCCTGACCACTTTATCTGTCTCCTGAGAAACCTATATGCGGGACAGGAAGCAACAGTTAGAACTGGTCATGGAACAACTGAGTGGTTCAAAATTGGGAAAGGAGGCAGTAGAAGACAGGAGGGCCTGGCGTGCTCTGGTCCATGGGGTCACGAAGAGTTGGACACGACTAAACGACTAAACACACACACACACATCTGGTGATATCCATGTGTAGAGTCGCCTCTTGTGTTGTTAGAAAAGAGTGTTTGTGATGACCAGCTTGTTCTCTTGACAAACTCTATTAACCTTTTCCTTGCTTCATTTTGAACTCCAAGGCCAAACTTTCCTGTTGTTCCTTTTATCTCTTGACTCCCTACTTTAGCATTCCAATCCCCTAGAATGAGAAGAACATCTTTCTTTGGTGTCAGTTCTAGAAGGTGTTGTAAGTCTTCATAGAATTGGTCAATTTCAGTCTCCTCAGCATTGGTGGTTGGTGCATAAACTAGGGTTATTGTGCTGTTGAAAGGTCTGTCTTGGATTCATATTCAAATCATTCTATCATTTTTGAGATTGTATGCCATTACAGCTTTCCCCACTCTTTTGTTGACTATGAGGGCTACTCCATTCCTTCTATGGGATTCTTGCCCACAGTAGTAGATATGATAATCATCTGAGCTGAATTCGCCCATTCCTGTCCATTTTAGTTCACTGATGCCCAGGATGTCGATGTTTATTCTTGCCATCTCCTGTTTGACCACATCCAGCTTCCCAAGGTTCATAGATCTTACATTCCAGGTTCCTATGCAGTATTTTTCTTTGCAGCATTGGACTTTCCTTTCACTTCCAGGCACGTCCACAGCTGGGCGTCCTTTCGGCTTTGGCTCAACCCCTTCTTTATCTCTGGAGCTACTTGTCCTCTGCTCTTCCTCGGTAGCATGTTTGACGCCTTCCGACCTGAGGGGCCCATCTTCCAGTGTCGTATCTTTTATCCTTTTGTTTCTGTTCATGGGGTTTTCTTGGCAAAGATACTGGAGTGGCTTGCCAGTTCCTGCTCCAGGTGGATCGCGTTTAGTCAGAACTCTCCACTATGACCTCTCCCTCTTGGGTGGGCCTGCATGGCATAGCCCATAGCTTCTCTGAATTACTCAAGTCCCTTCGTCACAACAAGGCAGCAATCCATGAAGGGGAATATACCTGTTACAGAAGTAGAATGTACTTGTCTGCTTCTCCCCCTTGCCTATCTTGTATATTTTGAATACAAAAATCCCTTACCAGAAATTTCTTTCAGTTTCCTTAAAAGGAAACTTATCCTGTGGAAAGAATGCCCTAAAGCTTCCCCATTTTCCCAAGCAACAGCATATTGGTGTTAGAATTATTCCTGAAGGGAAGAAACAGTAGCACACTAAAGTGAAGATGGCATGTATGTCATGTTGCATTTGACAGTTGTGAACAAACATTAGTTTTGCACAAATTTTGCCTTGAAAATCCCAGCACTTATGAGAGAGAGAGAGAGAGAGTTTACCACTTAGAATTGCTGTGAATGTTACTGCTTCTGACAA
This sequence comes from Pogona vitticeps, assembly GCF_051106095.1. NCBI lineage: Eukaryota > Metazoa > Chordata > Lepidosauria > Squamata > Agamidae > Pogona > Pogona vitticeps. Next base: position 111,258,391 of record NC_135785.1, read on the forward strand.
ATCCAGCAGCACAATCCTGTAATGAAAGAAGATTCAGGATGGCATCTCTGTGTGAATGTGGAACTCCTTAGGATTTTTTTTCTGGTGATATGAAAGGGAATAGAAGACTTTTCTGTTTTGATTCTTCTTCTTTTTCTTACCAAAGCAAAAAGGAGCCCTCCCACCTTCCGTTCAGTTTGATGCACTGATTAGCAATTAAACAAACATTTGTCATACTACCCTCTGACCTTTTTCAGGCTGGAGTGGGTATGGAGGGCAGGTTTTATCTATGTATGTATGGTGTGAGGGGTGTATTTAGAGGGAAGGCAAAACATTGAATAGGTATGGAAAGTACAGAGAAAAAGAAGTTTAGGAAGCTCCTTGTTGTTGTTTAGTCGTTAACTCATGTCTGACTCTTCGTGACCCCATGGACCAGAGCACGCCAGGCCCTCCTGTCTTCCGCTGCCTCCCAGAGTTGGGTCAAATTCATGTTGGTAGTTTTGATGACACTGTCCAGCCATCTCGTCCTCTGTCATCCCCTTCTCCTCTTGCCTTCACACTTTCCCAACATCAGTGTACAGTATTTTTCAGGGAGTCTTCTCTTCTTATGGCCAAAGTATTGGAGCCTCAGCTTCAGGAAGAAGAGATTTTACTAATTCTGTCTCTCGGAAGGCGCAGAGAAAAAAAAAATAGAAAAAAATAATGGTACCAGCTGGGGTGCTGCCTCTGAGTGGGTGTCCACTGGAGGAGGTGGGGCTGGGAAGCAGCAAACACCTGTTTAGCAGGTGGGGAATGAACCTGCAGTCCATGTCCATCTCTTAACTACGAGGCATGTGAATGAATGTTACACTGTTTCAGTTGCTTATTTTTGAAGTCCATGTAAATAGTGTGATTGGTTAAGAATGTCCCCCTGCCCGAACATTGCAACTAGAATCTTATTGCCTCTTTTCCTGCACACAAAGGAGTGTTGGATGACCAATGGAGCTTTTGAGGAGCTTTCCCAAGAAGGCATCCTTTGGAAACATAAGCTCTGTTGGAAAAAATGGGGATGACATCCAGCTTGCATACCTGCTAGCCAGAGAATCATAGACAAAGTTTTATGACACACCCACTCAACAGAATTCTGGTTTCCACACATAAGTGACATTTGAGGATGAAAACTGTGTTTGCATGGATTTCCATTCTTTTAAGCAATCTGTTTCTATGTAAATGTTTGAGAACAGTAATTTGATTGTCAGTGTTCCATACATCCCCATTAACCAGTTGTGAATTTTCAGTGCAGGGCTATGTAGCAGATGCACCAAAGAGACTGGACATCATTTATATAAGAAGTGCTTTATTAAGATTTTGAGATATTAGAAATTTCTAGCTCTTGTGTTCGTTACAATGTTCAGAATTAAATTTGTTGTTCAGACAGTGACTTTATTACATGGTGGGAACAAGAGTTAATGCCGTCTGAACTTCTTAACTTTTTACAGTTTCAAATATAAGAAAGTGAATTCTTTCAGAAATGATGGAAAATAGGGCGGAATTCTTATTTTTAAGTTAATATTTTCTTTGTGAGTTTTATCTGCTATCGTTTCTTGAAAATTGGTTATGGTGGGTGTGCCTGTAGGTATCAAAGGAGCCGATGGTAATTTAGATTGTAAACTGTAGTTAGGTAGTAAGCACTGTGGTTCTGCATTCAGTTGTAATTTGCAGGACAGGAATTGTGAAAGCCACCTGTTGGCTTCTTGGCTGGCAGCCAGATTCCATCCTGCTGAAGCTGGCAAGAAAGGAGGAAGCTTGGGCATTGTATATCCGGAACAGTTTGTTGATAAGATTGGCTCAGTAAAATAGAAGGCTCTGGTTAAAGGCACACCATGGATAAAACTACCACCTTCTGAAGCCATTTCTCTTTTGCTTTCTTAGGGTATATTAGGCAGGAGAGGGACCAGTAAGGGTTATTCATGAAATTCTGCCGGTAAGTATTTTGTGTAGCTTGCATAGTCATTGCTTGTTGACAGGCAGTTGGTGGTTACAGCCATTGCCTCAGTTGGCCATTCTGAATTGGTCATCGTTTCCCCTTTGAGTAGTCTTGGTTTGGACAAAGAAGCTGTCCCTATTTTGTTCTGAATAATTACAGTGACTCTTGGTTTTTTTCCCCTGTATGACGTTTTGAGGTTAATGAGACAGAAAGGAAAAAGCCTTTTCATTTAATTGTTTGTAGATTTTGTGTGTTAATCCCTTCCCTGTTTTTCCAAACCTTCATTTCACTGCTGCCAGCTGATCTTCCCATCAGAGCTCCTCCCACCCCCATCTTCTTTATCCATATTTTTCTGCATTTTGCAGCACCAGCTGCTTGTAGTGAAATCTGCCAGCACTGAGTTGCCTGGTAGCGTGTGGCTGTGATTTGGAAGCATTAATGAGAAAGGAGATAGATTTTAACAGTTGGCGTGACTCTCATAAACTGTGAGTCAGTTCAGGGATCAAGCCAAACTATGTCTAAGGATGTTTCTCCCTCTCTGCCCCTGAACAATAAAAGGACCCATAAATCCCGAGATGAAAGGAAGAAAAGACATGTAAACCACTAACCAGGCAGCAATCTGTGACGTGGGATGATTCAACGGCAACAAGAACAGCCACAGTGACCCACTGAAGACAGAGAACTGCTATATCTTGGAGGGGAAAAAAGGGGAGGGGACAATATTTTGTGAAATTTTCCCCTTTGGGTGTGTGTGTAGGTTATTGTAAATTCCATGGACTAAATCTAAATAATCTTAGTTAAAGCTGTTCATTGAGTGAGACTTATTAGGTGAACATTTATGTAAGTCCCATTGATTCAGTGGGTTCACTCTATTTAGGACTACTTTTGTATTTAACCCTTTTAACTTCTACTTGTGCATCATGAGCAGGTGCAGGCAACTAATGCACATTGAAAGAAGGGCACATTTCTGACTTCATGTTTCCTTCTGGAAGACTGCTGCAAAATAGGTGTGAAAGGGATGTGGGTGGAAATACGTATTTCAAAATTGGGCCCAATTTGATCAATTATTTGTGTGGCTGGTGGCCTATAAGAAACCTGTTTCACTGTTGTTAAGGTCCCTAGCTAGAGTGGAATGTTACATGGTAGAGGCAAGCAGGTCAAATGACTCTAAACAAGCAAAGAAGCATGATCAGGAAGTGGGATTGGTTTTGCTTATAAAGTGCAGATCCATCATCAGTGGAGATTAAGCAAGTAATTTTTATCTCCTTTTTTCAGGGTCTACTTACAGTGTACTGTCCATAATGCCATCAGACTCTGAAAGCAGCAGTTCTCTTAGCAGCACTGGTAAGAAATATACTGGGTTGATTTTGATTATTTGCTTTGAGTTACATTCATTCAAAACTCACATACGTCTTCTTACTCATAATGTGTGTGTGTGTGTGTGTGTGTGTGTGTGTGTGTGTGTGTGTGAGAGAGAGAGAGAGAGAGAGAGAGAGAGAGAGAATTTTATTATCCATCTAATATTCCAGGCAAGTCATATATCGATAAGAGTGTCTCTCGGCACCTGTTTTTAGTTAGGGTTGAATTTCTAAACTGTTGGACCAGAAATGGGTTAACAAATCAGAGGTTTGGAAAAGTGAGGGGTGAGGAGAAAGTGAGGGCTCTTTTATTCTTCTCTTCCCCTTAGTGGAGTAGTTGCTGTGGGTTTGCAGTCAAATAAAGCTCCTTCTTGGCCTCATTCCTCACTTTCTCCAGTGATTGATTCATAGCGGAGCAGTGCTTGTATCATCCTTTCCCTTTGCATCCACAGTAATTGGCAGAGGAGACAAATAGGGACATTTCGTAGGGACATAGTACAGTATGTCTAAATCCCTCACTGCCTTCCCCAGTAGTCATTTTTGATGCAAAATGTGAGTTTAACCTTCCTTTGCCTCTGATATGCATCTGTCTAATAAAGTGGCTGAAGAGGACAGCCTTTGATGGAAATTTATGCCAAATGAAGTTGTAGTCTCTAAGAAGCTACAAGGCTCTTGTTGATACTATCTTTAAATTTACTGGGGTTGGATATGCATCAGATGAGAAGACCTCTAAGATTGCTGTGATAGTGGATGGAAAACTTTGTTGGACAGGAAGATCCTGGGAAATTGAGCACTCTAACCTGAGAACCAGCACTATCCCTCCTGCTGCCTGAAGCAAGAAGAGAAACATCTTTCCTAGCTGTTGCCATGATGCTACCACTAGTGGCACAGTGATGATGAAAGATGGCTGCTGCTGCTTTCTCCTAGGCACCTCCCAACCTCACAGCTGCTTCTTATACTCTGTGTATGTAAAACTTGGCACTGAAGATCCTCGGAATATGACATTATGCATACAGGGGACCAAGAAATGGCTATGCCGGGGAGGTAGGGAGATGGTAAAAGCAGCAGCAGAGGCTACCAGGATTGTCCAGGTGAGGCAGCGAAGACTGGGGAGCCCTGGCAGCTCTGCTTTTCCCTGAATTCCATCACCTTAGGTAACTGCCTCATTCTGGTCAGTGGCCAAGGTGGTCCTGCTAAGAACTCTCAGATGTGACATTGGCTTTCCTCAGGTTGTCCCAGCTGATAATTATTATGTTTATCAAAAACCAGGATCAGTACCTTTGTGTTATTATGTTCTAATAGGTGTATGGCCCAGTAGCATGTGGTAAAGCATGTGTGTGTTCTTATTAGAAAGGTGCCTTTTAGGCTTTGGGAAGAAACATGGAATGAGAACTTTTTTTTTGACAAGGGTAGAGACATTCTCTTCATTTAAGCCCCCAAGAGGACCACACGTATTTCTGCTTGGGCATTAGGTGGTTTTGCTGGAATATTGGAAGTTAAACTTCAGATTTTTGCTTTAAAATGTCTCTTCTCTCCACAATACAGTACTGTTTTTTTGTTCTTTCTTGGCTCAGCAAGACATATTTAAGAAAATACCAGCTTGCATTTTCAAACAGCAGTTCTCGTTATGTTCCAAGCACAAGAAAAACAGAATGAATATTTCAACAACTGATCCCTGAGATAATGAAAATACTGCTATCATTAAATAGTTCTTCTGTCAGGGTGTGAAAACATTTTTATAAAATATTTTATAACAAACCAGAGGCCAGCTTCACTTGGTTGGGATAAGCATTTAGGAAGCCTAAAGCTTGCATATTTGTGCCTCCTTTAACATGTAGGTGTTCTCTGTATCCACCTCTGGATTTAGACAAACCATAGTTAATTGATTTGATACCGCAGACAAGCCAGGATTGCAAGAGAGCAGCCACAGAGCATGAGGAGAGCAAAGAGAGAGGGAGAAAAGGGGTTTTATCTGAGGGTTCCCAAATGCCTACTCACATAGCACTGAACTCAATAGCGTCCTTGAGTTCGTGGCAGAGGTTGAACATTAACTCCTTAATAGAGTCGTTTCCTCAGAATTTTCGCTGATGTTTTTAAGGCCAGAATTCAGTAATAGCAAATAAACAAATTAACAGTCTGTCCCATCTTTCCTGGGAGCATTTGTCTCCAGTTGTGTGTACAATCTGTTCTAGGTCCTTCCTCCTTCTCTCTAATCATGCACAGGAATTCCCATTGTCATATCCTTGCTCAGTTCTTGAATGGGGACAAATGGGCTATGCCATAGCCCTGTGTGAATGGAATACAGTGATGCCTCGCATTACAAGCACTCCGTTTGACGACGAAATCACTTGATGTTGAAGATTTTGTGGTCGCAAAAGCGACTGCAAAATGATATTCCCTATGGGGGAATTTCACTTTGCGATGATCGGTTCCCTGCTTCGGTAACTGATCATCGCAAAGCGATGATTTTCGCACAGCTGATCTGTGGTTTCAAAATGGCTGCCGGGTAAAAAACATGGCCGCCTGCTGTTTTCTGGAATGAATTCCTTGCTGCACAGGCAGCAAAAATGGCCGTGCTATGGAGGATCTTCGCTGGACGGTGAGTTTGAAGCCCATAGGAATGCATTAATTGGGTTTTAATGCATTTCTATGGTTTTTTTAAATATCGCATTACGACGTTTTCGTTCGACAGCGATTTTGCTGGAACGAATTAACGTCATCATGCGAGGCACCACTGTATATGTCTGCTAACATGTCTCAAAATCATATAACCGTTTTCAAGCTTCATGTCTCATGTTCGTTAATACCAAGCTTTAATTTTGTTGGAATGAAATTTCTGACAGAGCAACAGGGATCGGTATGTGGATGAGGAGATAATCAGATGATCCATTGGATTCTACGCAACTCCGCCATTTTAAGATGGTGATGGTGATGATAGCTCTGTCTCCATAGTATTGAAATGGCATCCATTTGGATAGTGCAGCTGTAGGTAGATAGGTAGGTAGGGCTCATATAATCCCCTGTGCCCTCTTAAGAGGGGTCACGAAGAATCAGACACGACTAAACGACGACGCCCTCTTAAGAGGTTGGTGAATATTCGTGCCATGCTCTTAGGGCTCCCACCCCATTTTTTTTAAGTTGACCATTGAAGAGTGTAGGGAGGCTTTTTCATTTTAAAAGGAAATCTATTCTTATAAGAAATAGTTTTGAGGTAAGGAGTTCCAAGGGGAGTTGTTGTTAAGTGCTGTCAAGTTGGAACTGACTTAAAGTGATCCTTACAGGGTTTTTAAGGTAAGTGCGATATTTAAGGAGTCTTTTTACCAGTTCCATGGCCCCAGTCAGTTTCCATGGCTGAGTAAAGATTTGAACCCTGTTGTCCACTACACCACACTGGGAACAACGTCTAGGGTCTAGAAATGTGCTGCCCAGACCCGTGGAGGTTGCCCACCCCAGTATGAAGGAGAGGGAGAGTTACTTTAAATCATCTTGCAGTTTTGTTTTGCCCATACTTGAGTTAATGGGTACGTTTACAGCCTGGTGTGTTTTAATTCACATAACAATAGCATGGCAGGATTCCTTTTTGCCTGAAAAACTGCTTTGAGAAGGGGGCACTTGAGAGATGATGGAGAGGCAGTGGCTTAAATGGCCTCTCCATCACTTTTTCCCTCTATGGGCTTTCAGATGTGTTTGCTGTCAATCTGACACTGATCAGACTGATTTCTGCTAAGCTTTAAAACTGCAGTGCCATCTTTTTGCATTCAGACTACACTCTGAGCACTAACATACGTTATTTAGGTTCCTTCTCTTTTCCTTCTATGCTTTCCTTGTTCCAAAATGTTGATATGATTACTGCCCTCCCTTCTAGTCCTAGAATCTCTGAGTCAGGCCACATTTCTGCATTTTTGACTTGCAGAAATTATGGACAGTCACCCTCTACTAGATAGTTTAGCTGCACTTTACAGTCAAAATAATCAAGACAGTATGCAAATGTAGTATTTCAAAAAAAGTGTGGATTATTATTTTCAAAATAACATTGTCTGGCAACCTGCTGTTTAATTGCATGGATTTCTGAAAAACTTGAGGCTAGTGGTAGGCTTTATCTGATGAGAGAAAGGGGAAAGTGCTGTCCTAATGGGGTTGCCTCCGTAAGTCCTCAAACTCCTGTATGTATAGGACATGGATTATGTTCATGCATACCCAGTAGATACAGAATCCATTATTTCAGGGTAAGCTTATGATCAACGTTCCCTCTAAGCCGTGTGAGTGCGTGGCTGCACAGTCGCTGTATTGGTGCTGTGCAGATCAAAATTTTGTCATTCATTCTAATTTACAAAATACAGTTGTTTTGGCCACCATACTTATCACCCAAAACCAAGGATAGGCCTACTTTAGTGCAAAACGAACATTCATTGCTTGCACTGGATGTCATTCTATAATTATGCTCGGGGTCTTTCCCCAAAGTAATGATGTCACATGCATTTCCACTTCACTTGGCACTATTTCCACGAATCTGCATGAAAGTTTGAATGTCATGCAGTAGTTTTCAATTTAAAATATTTTTGCTCAAAGCATCAAAAGTTTCACTCAGTCTTTGGGAAAAATTAGAAGGAGTATTGCTTATGATGAATGGCTTGCTTCATCCCACTCTGCAGCATTTTACATTGCTTTTTAGCCCAGTTGTTGTATGAGATTGCAGTGATACTTGCGAACTCTGTGGAAAAGAGATGGTGGCTACATTGGCAATTCCCTTAGCTTCCCTCAGTGTGTAAGAAGTGAAGTGCAGAGCCAATTTTAATGAGCTTTTCTCTTATCAAAACTATCCTCATTTCCCACAAAATTTGTTGTTGTTTATTGTGAGCAGGAAGCTCAACCATATCAATGAAATTTAATGGATTTTCCGGGCCAAACACACTGTATAGAGAGATTTTTTTTCCTGCTAGATCAAGACATTCAGCAGCTATCCTGTGCCAGCAAGAGGCAGGTGCCACACAGCATAGCTAGAGTAACACACTATATTCTTTCAGGTTTTTGCAGTAACAATGTACAAAATCCTCCCAAGAAATTCAACTGTTAATGAAAAACTTGTTTTGCTCCCTTTTAAAATTGCTCAGTTGTATTTGCCCAAGTTCCATTACTTCACTGTTGCATCTCTTTTCAATTTTGTATGTAAAGTATAAAATTGTCAAGGGTCTTTTTTATGTACTAGGCCTGTTAAGAACTTCCTGTTGTCTTTTACCAGCTATTTCCACAACCACCATTTATTATGATCACTCTATATTTTTATAATAGCAGTGTTCTGCTGAAAGACATGGCTGAAGTTATAGCTAGCTCTTTTCTCTCTGTCCTTGTGAGAGCCAAAGCCACATTGGAAAGCCAGCTCTGTGTAGAAGGAGGCACATAGTACTTTTCTCCCTAGGGTTTTTCTGCTATCTGTCAAACCATATGGCCCTCCTGTTTTTGCTGGCCATGTGATATACTTTCACATGTCTCTCCATAGGACCACCACCAAGCTCATGGCACTTATCTCATCTTCCATATCAGACTCTTAAATTTATGAGAGAAATCTCTCAGATTTTATAGAAAACAGTACAGTGGTGCCTCGCCTTATGTACGTCGCTGCTTATGACCATTTTGAGTTATGGCCAGCTCTGGACACAAAATTTTTGCTTCGACTTGCGGCCAGAGCTTCCAGTTATGACCAAAAATAGGCAGGGAACAGGGGCGGGAAATTCAAATGTAATAACTCTTGGTGGTGAAGAGGCTGTTTCTTTGTACAGTGGGGTCTCTACTTAAGAACGTCCCTACTTAAGAACAATTCCACTTAAGAACAGCTCCATTTGCTAAATTTTGCTTCTACTTGAGAACAAAAATCCAGATAAGAACAGGAAAAAAAACTTTCCTGCTCTTTTTTTAACCTTAGGTCATCTTAGGTTAAAAAAAGTTCTCCCCCTAGTGGTAGAGTACGTATTAACCAGCTTTGCATTAGTTCCTATGGGAACTAATGCTTCAATGTACGAACGCACCTCTACATAAAATTGGATTAATTGGTTTTCAGTCCATTGCTTCAAAATTAGCTTCGTCAGAAGTGCTTTTAACACTGATCCCTGACCTAAGGGAAAAAAAAGAAAAAAATCCCCCTGTAGTGGTAGAAGGCGGAATAGCAGCTTCCCATTAGTTTCTATGGACGGAAAAGAGCAGATACGGATTAAATGGTTTTCAATGCATTCCTATGGGAAATGCAGATTCTACATAAGAACTTTTCCACTTGAGAACCACCTTCCAATACGGATTAAGTTCTTAAGTAGAGACCCCACTGTAGCTCTTTTGCCCCAATGGGTAGGGAAAGGGATGCAGCGGCAGGGGGAGGCGTCCCTCGGCGCTCCTTGCCACCCTCCATGGGCCAGTGCCGCCACTGCTGCTGGTGCCTGGCCACCTCCAGCTCCGGCACAGGCACCTGCGGCTGCTTGCTGGGGTGGTCGCGTTGGGCCTCGGCGCTCCTCGCCACCCTCGGCAGGCCAGTGCCAAGAACAAAGAGCCTCCAGCCCTGTGGCTCTTCTCCCTCCCTCCCCCCTCCCTCGTTACCTTCTGCAGGGCCACCAGCACCATCAGCTGCGGCGGCGGCAGGATCTGCAGCGGCGCTCCCACTCTCCAGCACATGGAGGTGAAGCAAGCAGCTGGCAGGGGGAGGGCAGGACTAAGTGTGAGCGGCACACACGGGAGCAAGCGAGCAAAAAGTCAGCGACTCAGGCCAAGGTGGGAAGGACGGGAGGGGCCGCCGGAGGATCCCTCGGCATTCACCTCGGAGGAAGTGGCGGCTTGGTCTCTTGTTCGCCCCCTTCTTTCTCTCCCTTTCTCTGACTCACCCCCTCCCCTCCGCCTTCCCTGCTTCTTGGGTGCTGGGGATGGGCTCGGAACACAAAAGGCAGCTGGCAAAGGAGTCGGAAAAACAGGTGCCACGGAGGGTGGGGTGGCTGGCAGTGCTACTGGCTTCTTTGCTCTCCTCCGTGGACCATGTTCCTTCGCGCTCCTCAAGCGGTAGCAACTCCTGCTACTACTGCTGGGTTGCCCTGGCTGGCGACTCGAGGCAGCCCATTTCTCACTAAATATACAAATATTAAAAGAAGAATTAAACAAGTATTATATTAAAACAGTAAATAAATTCAATAGTAAAACACATTTTAAATGATAGAGCACAGCCATCCATTAAAAAACTCCTCTCAGACCGCCAGTCATTAAGGGAAGGCCTGCCTTAAGAGAAAGGTCTTTGCTTCCTTGTGGAAGGACAACAAAGATGGGGTCAGCCTAGCTCCCCATGGGAGGGGGTTTCAGAGTCTGGGAGCAGCAACAGGGAAGGCCCTCTCCCGTGTCCCCACCAATCGTACCTGTGAGGGTGGTGGGACCAAGACAAAGGCCTCCCTTGATGATCTTAATGCTCAGGCAGACTCATAGAGGGAGATGCAATCTTTTAGATAGCTTTGAACCAAGCTGTTTAGGGCTCTATAGGTTAAAACCAGCACTTTGAATTGTGCTGGTTTTAACCTATAAACAAATTGGCAGCCAATAGAGCTGCTGTTACAAGGGAGTTACATGTTCCCTGTTAGCAATCTGACTGTAGCATTTTGGATCCTTTGAAGCTTCTGAACACTTTCTAAAGGCAGCCCCATGTACAGCCTGTTGCAGTAACTGAACCAAGATGTAACTAGGGCATATGTCACCGTGGCCGGATCAGATATCTGAAGAAACGGGCACAGCCGGCACACTAGTTTTAACTGTGCAAAGGCACTCCTGGCCACCTCTGAAACCTGGGCATCCAGGTTCAGAGATGAATCCAGGAGCACCCCCCCCCCCCACCGAGCTGTGCACATGTGCTTTCAGAGAAAGTGTGAACTCAAGAAGTTTAGTTACGGTTGTGTTATAGAAGAGATAAATGGTAGCTCTAAAGCTATTACTGTACACCAAATCGACTGCCTTCTATTTTACAACCACATGTTTACCTTGTAGGTTCTTTGGCCTTCTACATAATTTAGCTGGCTGATGAGTACTTTCAGTACCTATTATAATTGCTACTTGTCACATACAGAACCCACTGTACAGCTCAGATATTGTCCTACTCACTTTCTATTCCACACAGCATAGATTGCTTTTGTTAAAAAGATTCCTCTTTGCCTCCTTAACACTCTATAATGCAGTAGTTTGTATTGCCTGTGTTTTCTTTATTTTTGACCATACAAAGGCATGTTCCCAACATGTTAGTCCTAATTTACCAGACAGTGTTACTTTTCTGAAACATGTTTCCATTAAAAGATTCTCTCTGTTTTGCTTCTGGTAAGCTTCTAGAGTTGTAGTCTTCACTTTTCAGCTCCTTTTTTCTGGGTGTCCTAAGAAGCTGAGGAAAAAGTTAAGGAAGACAATTCAAATAATGCTTGTAGTTGTAAGTGCAGGTAAATGAATGTATACTTCTTGGATGCACACCTTAATATGGTGAAAGGGATTGAGTATGTCACAGAAGCTGAGAGCCATGTTTTCAGGAGGCCAGGCACCGGTCACCTAAGGTGGAATGGTCACAGCTGAGATACCAGACTAAAATGTATCCACCCTTTTCAAGGCAGCTGCTGGGCAGCAGTGGTAACTGAAGTGGTAACTCCACGGATGGAAGGGGTAACGGCAGTAATACTCAAGCTAACTTTTGTTAGCACTGCCAGAAAGTGGCAATAGTAAACCCTCTGCTGAACTTTTCTTATGATAAAAACCCTTTGATCAGACAGTCTGAAATGAATCAAGAGATAGTACTGGAAGATAATATTCCCAGGTCAGAAACCATGCAATTTGCTACTGGAGAAAAGCGAAGAACATGTACAAATAGCTTTGTTGCTAATGAAGCAGTGAGATTAAAGCCAAAAGGATGTCTAGTGGCTGCTGTGAGCAGAAGTGAAAGTAAAGTTTGATGCTGCACAACACATACAGATGGAACATGAGAAGTATGACTCAAAGTAAACTGGAAATGGTTAGGCAAGAAATGGAATATATAAACATCGCAGTGCTTGAATGGGATATTTTCAGTCAGACAACTAAAAAGTGTTCTACTCTGGAAATGATATATTCAGAACAAATGGAGTGGTTCTAATACCACTCCATTTTAATGTAAGATCTAACCAAATAATATCAGTTAGAGTCCATGGAAAACCTATCAACATAATTCAAGTTTATGCTCCAGCTACTGATGCTGAAGAAGATGAAGTGGAAAGCTTTTATGCAAGCATCCAAGAGGAAATTAATTACACACTAAAACAAGACATGTTTTTAATCATGCATGACTGGAACACAAAACTAGGGAACAAAGCAGAACCAAGTGATGTTGGAAAATTTGCCCTTCTGGACAGAAATGAAGCAGGGTAATGATTCATATTGTTCTGCAAAGCGAACTATCTGTTTATTGCACATGTTTTAAGCAACTAAACAGATGGCTATATACATGGATGATACTAGATGGTCAGTATAGAAATCAAAGAGATTAAATAATTGTAAGCAGGAGATGGAGAATCTCTGTTTGGTCTCCAGCCAGAACAAGACCAGGAGAACACTGTGGTACTAATCATGAACTGCTAATATCCAACATTAGAGTAAAGCAGAAACGAATACTAAAAGAATTGTAATGCCAAAATATAATTTAAACATCATTTTTTATTAATTTAAAGACCACATAAGAAACAGATTTACATTATTAAACACAATTTACCACGAACCAGACGAACTGTGGATTGAAATCAGAGATAGTGTTAGGGAAGAATGCAAAAGGACAATTCCTATAGTAAAAAAGAAAAGAAAAACCTAGATGGATGATGGAAGAAACAATTCAAATTTTAAATGATAACTGAGGAGCAAAAGTAAAAGGTGGCAGAAATAGAGTCAGAACACTAAATGTAGCTTTTTGACAGCTGTAATGTAGAGACAAAGAAAACTATTGCAATAACCAATGCAAAGAAATAGAGGAAGACAACAAAAGGGGAGAAACGAGATATCTCTTCTGGAAGATCCAAGAAATCAAAGGGAAATGTAAACCTAGATTAGGAATGCTGAATGACCAAAATGGAAGCACATTTATCTGAATGAGAAGAAAATGAAAAAAAGATGGACAAAGTATACTGAAGACCTATATAGAAGAGATAAAAGCATGACAGTGTTCCCTCTAAGCTGTGCGTATTTGTTTACTTTGTTTTACTTTCCGAATGAAGCCCCGCCAACCCCATGCACAGAGAGCGAGGATCCTGTGCAGCGGGACAGAAAATTAGAGGGAATGTTGATGACAGGTTCCTTTGAAGAGGAATCCTATGACAAATGACCTGCAACTCTAGAAAATGATGTGAATTCCTGCTCTAAAAGCACTAAGAAGAAATAAATCACCAGGAGTAGACAGAATACCAATAGAACTATTCCAAACCACAGAGACTGAATCTGTCAAAATCCTAACAAGAATATGCCACCAAATCTGGAAAACAAAACAATGACCCATGAATTGGAAAAGTTCAATATACATTCCAGTTCTCAAGAAAGGAGATGCCAAGGAATGCAGTAATTATAGGACCTTGCTTTAATTTCCCAATACAAGTAAAGTTATGCTCAAGATGTTACAACAAAAGCTTTTACCTTATATGGAATGAGAAATGCCTGATGCTGAAGCTGGATTCTTAAAAGGAGGAGGCACTTGAGATTATATTGCAAATATTCTCTGGCTACTTGGGCACACCAAAAAAATTCAGAAGAAGATCAATCTATGCTTTATAGATTACAACAAAGCCTTTGACTGTATGGATCATGAGAGGCTATGGATTGTTCTGAAAGAAGTGGGTGTGCTTCAGCACTTGATTGGCCTGATGCATGCATGACCTATATTATGGACAAGAAGCTACTGTTAGGATAGAATCTGGAGAGTTGGGATGGTTTCCTATAGGCAAAGGTGTCAGACAAAGGTGCATTTTATCTGTTCAATCTGTATGCAGAACAAATATGGAAAGCTGGACTAGATTTAGATGAAGGAGGAGTAAGAATGTTTGGAAAAATGTCAATAATTGAAGTTATGCAGATGACACCATCTCACTAGCAGAAAGCAACATGGAGTTGAAACAACTTTTAGTGAAAGTAAACAAAGTAACAAAAGCAGGACTGGATTTAAGAAGACAAAAACGAAGACTACAGAAGAACTACACAACTTTAGCATTGGCAATGAAGAAATTGAAATACTTAGAGATTTTGTGTACCTTAGTTCAATCATCAATTTGAATGGAGACAGCAGCCAAGAAATCAGAGGAAGACTGAGATTTACAAGGGTAGCAAGGAGGTATTTGGAATAGTCAAGGAGCGTAAGAATATATCACTGGAGGCCAAGGAGAAGATTATCCACACTCTTATATTCCCTGTCATTATGTATTGGCATGAAAGCTGGGCAGTAAAGAAAGCTGAATCAAAATATTGATTCATTTGAAAATAATAGTGCTGGAGGAGAGTTTTGCAGATACCCTGGACTACCAGAAAGATGAATGAGTGAGTCCTAGATCAGATCAAGCCTAAATTATCTCTGGAGGCAAATATGATGAAACTATGGCTGTCATACTGTGGGCACATCATGAGAAAGCAAGATAGTCTGGCAAAGACAATAATGCTGTGAAAAGTTGAAGGCAGCAAGAAAACAGGAATATGAGATCGATTGACTCTTTAAAGGAAGACACAGGGTTGAGTTTACAAGAGCTGAGCAGGGCTGTTGAGGATAGGTCATTTTGGAGATCTTTTATTCATAGGGTCACCATAAATCAGAGGCAACTTGTCAGCACATAACAACAAATAAATGTACATAAAATAATTTAAAGACCACACCTAATAACAGTCCCAAACTTCAGCTGTTAAGGTTAATACATGCGCTCGTAATCTCTAGATTAGACTACTGTAACGCGCTCTACGTGGGGCTCCCTTTGAAGCTGATGCAGAAACTTCAGGTGGTGCAGAATGCGGCGGCCAGACTCCTTACTAGAGTGAGAAAATATCAACATATCTCTCCTACTCTGGCCATGCTGCACTGGCTGCCCATCCGTTTCCGCATTGACTTCAAAGTGTTAATGTTTACATATAAGGCCCTAAACGGTTTAGGACTCCGATACTTGGCGGAACACCTGCTCCCACCTAGATCTACTCGGATCACCCGCACGAGCCAGGAGGTGAGGCTGAGGAGCCTATCGCCAAGTGAGGCCCGGAAGGAAAGGACACGAAACCGGGCCTTCTCGGCGGTGGCTCCTCGCCTCTGGAATAACCTTCCTCCGGTGATTCGTGCAGCCCCTACACTGGGCACTTTTAAGAGTCAACTAAAAACATGGTTGTATGTTCAGGCCTTCCCTCCTGTCAATATTTAATTCTTTCTTTATTTTTTCTTTCATTTATTATTTGTTTTATTATTGTATGTGTTATGGACTGTTTGTAAAATGATTGTGTTTTATCGTATACACCTTATTGGAAGCCGCCCAGAGTGGTTGACCAGACCAGATGGGCGGGATATAAATCAGAGATAGATAGATAGATAGATAGATAGATAGATAGATAGATAGATAGATAGATAGATAGATAGATAGATAGATAGATAGATAGATAGATAGATAGATAGATAGATAAAAATTAATCTTTCATGTGTGGCCTCGTGTCATCATAGGCATCCTTCAGTCTCGAGAGACTATGGTAATGTTCTCTGTATGGAGGACTTAGAACAGCGTCTAGTGTTTTGACGCTGTACGGAAAGCTGGAGTGTCCTCTCCAGGGCATGAAGCCTGGGTAAAATAATATGGAGGATAGGCTGTTACCCATCCAGCAAACCCCCCCTCTCCACATCACTGAAATAGTCCAATGGAAAGGCAAGAGCCAATACAACTGGTTCCAGCGACGTCACAGGAGTTGACAGAATGACACGAACTGACTCCGGCTCTGGATTTTGCCTCAGAGTTAACTCCTGAAGTCTTTTCCATCAGTGGATATAGCCACAAGGCGGTGGAGGTTTGAAGTCAGAGTTTTCCTTCTCCTAGATGGACTGCCTTCCAGGGCTGACGAGTTCCACCTACCCTACCTGTTCCCTCATGGCATGGACGGTGATGGCGGTGCCTCAGTGGGGTTTGAAATAGGAGTTTTCCTTCTCCTAGATGGGCTGCCTTCCAGGGCTGATGAGTCCCACCTGCCCGGCCTGTTCTCTCATGGCCATGGATTGAAAAAATGTCTACTCTTGCAGAGAAGCAAGAAGAAGAAGAAGGCTGTCTTCCTTCTTTCCCTCTCCAACAATCCCCACATGTCAGAGTGAATACTTCACTTCACCCTCTTGAGTCCCAAAAGAGGAAAGGAGAAATTCCGTTGAGGCCCCATGCTAGGCTGTCCAGGGTTGGAATTTTACTGACAGTGCCTGCTCTTGGTGACCACAGGGTTGAGCCCAGCAGGACTGGGAACCAAAAGAAAAACACTCTACACATGTTCATAGAGGCACTGCTGTAGACAGTAAAGCGGGGACTCACGCAACCTGGGTTTGAACCTCCACTCAGCCAGGGAACTCACAGTGTGTGCTTGCTTTCACAAACCAGAGGCCTCCAGAACTGGGTGACAGAATGAAGTGAACCTCAGAATATGGGGATTTCACACTAACTCAGTCCTTTGCACTGTCATGCCCATGTCACTGGCCCCTCTTGCCCTCACTGGGTACCATGGAAGATCTGGTAGAAGGCGCCCTCCAAACGTTCCTGATGTTTCCTGCGATTGGGCTAAAATTCTCTGAAATACTGATGTAAACTTTGCTACATCTCAGGTCCTGTTAATCACAGGGTTATCGTTTAATAAATAAACAAACAGTGGTAGTGCTACACCAAAATTAAAGTTCTGTTTGACCAGAATGAGCCTGGGCGAGTTTCAGTCATGTATAGAGCTCCCCTTCTCCTTTATTGTTGCTTCCAGGAGTTCAGAAGCTTTCAACTCCATTCTACTTTAGTTACAGCTTGACATCTTTTCCATATCAGTAAACTGTAGTTAAGGTCAATTGGGGTTTCTTTGAAACACAGAGACTTGAAATAGGAGTTGGGGTTGGCTTTTTAAAGTAAGGTATCATTAACATTAAGGGCTGTGTCTTCCCTTCAGCATGGGCATCATGAACAATCACAAATGAGCAACATGAGAAGCGAAAAATTGAACACTCCTCTGTATAAGCAGACTGATTATTAACTGAAAAATGTTATTCTCTGACAACCTTTTAAATTAAATTAAAATTCAGTGTGTCAGGTGACACTTAACTGACAAAACTCCCCCCCACTCCTGGTCATGCTACCATCTAGTTCTCAAAGAGGACTGCAAAGATGGGAGAGAACCTCCAGGCCACACCTGCCCCACCAGCTTGAGAGACCCGCTCTTGTTTACAGATAATTATAATCTTGCCTTCTCATAAAGCATTATATCTTTTCCAGCAGCCTCAGTTGTGTCTTACCTCGATATTGGTTCATCTTCTATTGCTGTTCACTCACCCAGCCACTACATCTGTATTTACTTCTCAATTCCCAACATTCACAGATTGAAATTAGCTTTGTAATTGTTGTAGGGTGTATGCAAAATTATGTTGGCAAGACGTGTCTCTGTTAGAACAGTGCACACACTTCAGCTAGAGCAGAAACTGGCTGTCTTGGAGGCAAGCCAGAAAAGGTGACCCACATACTGATTGGTTCTTAGGTCTAAGTGTGGAAACAAAAAAAGTGAGCTGTGAAGCTCTTATTTTAGCCGACAAACAAGCTGCACTTCACGACAACCATTAATAAATACATTATGACAAATCCAGTTTGTCTGAAAGAGGCATATTAATAAAAAGGTGGGGGATAATTTAGAAAACGGAGCCTTGGTCTCGAGGCCCAAGTGTGTTAGAAGGAATTTGATTAGCTAGACAGTGAGGAGTAGAAGTGGTATGGCATGAACCAATCAGTCAGGTAAGAGAGGGTGAAGAGCTCAAAGCCCAGGTCATTTCCCTTACACTGAAGTGAGGTGACAGATAAAATTCAGTTCTTAAAAAAAAAACCCTCCAGTTTATGAATGTGGGATATTGTGCTTCTGTACTCATGATTCCAAAAGCTAGGAAATGGCCCAGTATTGCTGCACAATATTGAGCCCACATTGCCAGCAGGGAAAAAGATGGCAGACTTTACATAGCAAATGTTATGAATGTTGACAACACCAATGGCAGTGGTCAACTTGATCTACAGGATACCCTCTTCTGGTCACTGCCATTCACACTTGTTGAAAAGAGCTCTGACAATTGCTTTGTGTTTGGCTGAGAAGTCATTAACTGATGAAAAAAGAAGACCACTTCCAGGATTTTGCCTTGCTTGGTGTCACTTTGTGAATGGTTGTGGTGCTGGGGGACTCCAGTTCAATAGCTTGACCAATATCCCATGGAGTGTCTCAGATTTCCATGACTCTCCATAATATTTCACATATACAGTGGTGCCTCGCTTAGCGAGGTTAATCCGTTCCGGATTAACCCTCGCTCAGCGGATCCATCGTTAAGTGAAATAAAAAAGCCCATAGGAACGTATTAAAACTGATTTAATACGTTCCTGTGGACTTAAAACTCACCGTTCTGTGAGTTTCCTCCATTGCGGCGGTCATTTTGGATGCCTCGTTAGCGAGGCAAAACAGCGGTCGCCATTTTGTTTTAGCAGCGGCCATTTTGGAACCGCCGATCAGCTGTTCGCTATGCTTTGATCGCGTCCGCGCGATCATCGCATAGCGAAAAAAGCCCATAGGGGCCATCGCTCAGCGAACGCTCCAGCGATGGCCCGGGACCCCTCGTTGTGCGGTTTCATCGCATAGCGAAGCGTTCGCTATGCGAGGCACCACTGTACATGAAAAACCTGAAAGAGGCTGTCCAGAATTTTGTGGTCTGGTGTTACCACTGTGCGGATGACACCCAACTCTATTTGCTTTTTAAGATCTTCCAGGAGGCCCCCTTCTCTCAGTCTCTCAAGCCCCAGCAGCTCTGCTACCCAGAGAATCATGCTCAGTTGGTGGTGCTCTCACACTGTCACCTTTGCTGACAAATGTATTAAAGAGTTCCAAGATTATTGTTTTTTTACTAAGGTCTTAACTCCAGTTGTGTTTACATTTGGCAATAGGTACAACGGGTAAAGCATCGTCACCACCACCCACCGTTGTGGACGTGAGGCAGATGAATGAAAAACTGGAGACCATTCTGTTTCAGCTCCGCCAAGTGACCCGTGAGCGGGATGAGTTGCGAAAGCGGCTTGCACTCTCCTCTCCTGGATCAACCTTTGATGATTGCAGGTAAAAGAGCACAGGAAGAGTCTGTTTTTTTCTGTCCAGTAGAGGTTTGGCTGGGTGTGGCTTTTCATTAGTCTCTGTACCTTGTCAGAAGTACAATTATTTAATTTCTTAAGAAACATTCCACTCATTTTGCATATAGTAAACCTGTGTTGAACCATCCTGCACTTCTTTCATCTGTACATTTCTGGGGATGATAAGGGACAAATCATTCTTGAACAGTACCTTCCTTATAGGAAGCTGTGAAATCAGCACAGGTGAAATCAGCACCCATGAAACAGGTTAGGATGGTGTAGGAGACAAAATGCTGGTTACAATCCAGGGAACCCCGAGCTCAGTTCTCCACTCAGTTGGTAACTTTGGGGTAGTAACTCTCTTTCATTCTTACTTCATGGAATCACAGACCTATAATGCGAATTATTGTATACATTATTAGTGGATGGTATACAGTGCACATGGTCTTGGTAATTTGAGGTCATAGCCATATTTGTTCATTTTCTAGTCTAGAGTTATTAGAGGGGAGCAGCTTGTTGTGCCTCCTCCGTTGTCATATTCTTTCAACATCTAATTTGAAGAGGAGAGATTCCTGCTTGCCTGTAGATCCCTGCTTTCATGTAAAGCCTACATACATATGAGCAAAAACCTCTGCATTCCAGACTTGTTCCTGATTGCATGGAGAAGGCAGCAAGGGATAGAAAGGGATCACTGCTCCTCTCTAAACATGTTGAAAACAGTGGATTAAGAAATGACTGATAAGGCTTTATGTCGGCACTGAAAGTAGGATTGTATATTTTTCTAGGTCTTCTGCTCATTATTTGGACAAAATGGTGGCGTAATTGAGATTGATGTCCTGGATGAGGGCATGTTAGTGGGGTGAAGTTGGCATGGAAGATTAACATAATGATATTGTTTAGCAATGTATCTTAATAGTTCAAAATCCTCCAAGTAAATTATATAAATTATTGTAGTAATCCCACAAAGTAGTCTGGAAGCTATAGAATGTAAGAGATAGTGATTTTCCTGTGGTAATTTTAGGGCAAAAAAAACATTAGTGCTACTATAATTTGGAGAGAGGCAAAGTTGATCAAATACACCATTTATCTGAGATACTTATCAAGACACTTCAGATATCTTTATTGGAACAATTAGGTTTGGAGATAATTGCTTCTGTGCATTACATTATATAGTTTTCTTCCTGTGTGACTTTTGAATAAACTCCCTGATAATGAGTGCAACGATAGATTTGAAATAATATATTAAATAACAATTGCAACTCATTGCACTGTTGTATCTTTCTGGTTGTTGACATGGCCCTTTTTGTTTCCTTTTTTTAATTGCAAAAAATTGCTACCTAGTGCAATTTGCCTCTTATTGCAGGCTGGGAAATATCGTACTTTGTAATGTTGTGAAGTCATAAGAAGGAGAGTTGATGGGCATAATGTATGTGATCCTTCAAAGACCCCTAGCTACCTCTCTATTGTGGCATCCCTAGAAATCACAAGAAAATCCAGTATGAGCTGGACATCACTGGGCCCACCAACATTACTGAAGGCTTGTTGTTGTTGTTTAGTCGTTTAGTCGTGTCCGACTCTTTGTGACCCCATGGACCAGAGCATGCCAGGCCTTCCTGTCTTCCACTGCCTCTCGGAGCTGGGTCAAATTCATCTTGGTAGCTTTGGTGACACTGTCCAACCATCTCATCCTCTGTCATCCCCTTCTCCTCTTGCCGTCGCACTTTCCTAACATCAAGGTCTTTTCCAGGGAGTCTTCTCATGAGATGGCCAAAGTATTGGAGCCTCTGCTTCAGGATCTGTCCTTCCAGTGAGCACTCAGGGTTGATTTCCTTTAGAATGGATAGGTTTGTTCTCCTTGCAGTCCAGGGGACTCTCAAGAGTCTCCTCCAGCACCACAATTCAAAAGCATCAATTCTTAGGTGGTCAGTCTTCTTTATGGTCCAGCTCTTGCTTCCATACATCGCTACAGGAAAAACCATAGCTTTGACTATGCAGACTTTTGTTGGCAAGGTGATGTCTCTACTTTTTAAGAGTAAAGTAATGTGATCCATAGTTTTGCTGACTCCACTGCATAGAACAATGGTGGGTGATCTTAGCATGGCTGACTCTCATTTTTCTGATTTGTCAGCAGCTTGAGGACTGCAAGGCTAAAGGAGGTTGTCTAGGGCTAAAGAGGTTAATTTGCATGTTAATTTTAAAAATATTTTATTTTATTTTCATGCAGTAGTTTCCTATTGTAAAGATTTCTCCAGTGGGGTTTTATTAATTGAAAATTTGGATATTTAAAATAGTAAACATGTTTTTTTAAAAAATGAAAAACTGAGGGATAAGATAGGGGGATCTTGGAGTCCTGGGAGGCCATCGAAACATGGAAGAAAATTATTCCTCTTCCTCTAGAGGGCACAATGGAACTTTCTGGGGAAAAATATCACAAATTCTGGTATGTATATGTTTGTGTGGTGGTGGAGGGACAGCAAATCAGTGGCACATATGACTCACTCTGTCATAGATCACAAAAATAGGATTTTTTTCACATTGGGGTATTGGTAGCATTATGTCTTCACAGGGCCATCCTGTTGAAAACCATTTCAAAAATACTCTCATTATTTAGCTTTAGAAAGGAGAATGTTTCAAATTCAATTCTATTGGTGAGGCTGGAACCTTAAGATTTTTTTTAAAGGAAAGCAAAATCTATACCTTACTGTTTCACAATCTTCAGAAGAATACTTAAAAACATATATAGAACCCTTCTAATCTGTTCTTTCATTAATACTTACAAACTGTGATGCTAATTTATTTCGTTGTCATTTTAGAGTTACATGTACTTCTTACACCTGATACCTGTTTCTGTTAGGCCTAGTCCCAAGCCAAATCATGATTATGAGAGGTTGAAGATACAGTGTATGAAGGCAATGTCAGACCTGCAGTCTCTACAGAACCAGCACACGAAAACACTGAAAAGATGTGAAGAAGCTGCTAAGGAGGCTGATTTCTATCAGTAAGTAACAGCTCAAAGTGTTAACACAGAAATGTATTTTGGTCTTCTCTCTTCCTTTGTAATGTGCTGGATAGAAGACTTAAAACCCTAATATCCAGAGATCTTTCAGTAACAGCTTCCTTATCTTCAACTTCAGTATGCTTTTTAAAATGCCATGATTTTGACATCAGTTGGGAGATAGCAGCCAGAGCTTTCAGCAGCAGATTACGGATTAGTTTTTTAATCTCTGTAGATACAGAATTGGCATCTAAAAATTGAGATGGTGTGCATGTTTGGCTTGGTGTGAAATGAAGTGAGAGTAGGAACTCTTGGCTCACCAATTCAGTTTTCAAGCAAGGGGGTTCCTCTTTTGGGATCCCAATTTTTCTGCTCAGACTGGAGTCTAGTGATTGTATTAATGAGGTGGGGCAAGGGGTAGCCACGGTAACCTGTTGCAGCAAAAACAGCAGTCCTGTTATACCTTCAAGTATAATTTTAAAAAAATCTGCTGTAAGTTTTTTTGTATTTCACCTCATTTCATCAGACGAATGGAAAGTTTGCTCAGTTAGAGATTATTATTGCCATGCTCAGGTGAGTACAAGATTGTAAATACGTATGGGGAAGAGAGGAAACTGAAATACAAAATGTAAAAGCGACAGTCTTTACCTTAATGGTGGTTGCAAATACTGGTAATTCATCAAGCACTTCAGCTTTGTATCATTGGATGGGGATGGGGACTAAGTCTTTTGACATTCCGCTATATATGTTGAGCAGTTTACCTAATTAAGGATGTTCTTGTACAGTGACCCAACTCATTACAATTCCACCTACCTAACCACACATATAATAATACACTGCACAGTTTGCTAGATTCTAAAACTGTTTATTAGGGTAAATTCCACATATGATTAGACAGGGAGAGGACACAGGCTTAAAGATCTGCTGCTTTGTTCCATATTACATACATGCTTCAGATGTTGTAGTGACGGAAAACTTTTCTAGCTGGGTTGTGCTAACAGGGATGCATCATTGGGATGCCTGATCATTCTAGATCAATGGAATTGGTAACCTGGCCCAATGTGTGCTGCTATTACGACACCTAAAAGGTCATGGTTATTTCCAAATATTTCTTGTTTTAAAAATTTCTTTCTCATAGGCAGAGCTTGGAAAAGTTGCTTTTTCTAGTATAACTCCTAGAGTTCTCCAAAGTATGGCTGAAGAATTCTGGGAATTTTAATCCTCACCCCACCCCACCCCCCAAAAAACAAAAACCATGACCTTAGGGTAGGAGTGAGGAACCTCTTGTCCCATAAAAAGTGGATAGCCTATGAGAACTCATTCCACAGCTTCACCTGGTAGGGGGAGAAAACAGGGCTAAAAGTAGACAGAATTGGTTGTTGTGGATTTTTCGGGCTCTTTGGCCATGTTCTGAAGGTTGTTCTTCCTAACGTTACGCCAGTCTCTGTGACCGGCATCTTCAGAGGACAGCACTCTGAGTGACAGAGTGCTGTACTCTGAAGATGCCGGCCACAGAGACTGGCGAAACGTTAGGAAGAACAACCTTCAGAACACGCCCAAAGAGCCCAAAAAACTCACAACCATTAGATCCCAGCCGTGAAAGCCTTCGCGAATACAGTAGACAGAATTGTTCCTTCTCTGTGTTTCTTTTTGTCACCTGCTGTTTTCTTTCTCTTCTAACTGACATTTGCCCCCTTCCTGCTTGAGCAGCCTTTGCATGAAAATACTCTGATCTCCCCCTTTTAAGTTGGAATGGGGGCTTCTTTCTGCTTGACAAAACACAGAGACTTTTGAAAGGGTGGTCACAAGAGGATAAATGCTCTTCATAGTGTTGTGCTTTCATTGCCGTTGTAATGATTCACCTCTTCATTCTTCATTTCTCTGAAAAACTCTGACCAAAGTGCTCTGTAACTGGACACTGCTGGAGGCAGGAAAACCTAGTTTTGCTGATGGGTGGGATGTTTCACTTAACTGTTCAATAGCTAATTCAGTAGACCACCTCTGTTTGTAGCCTTGTGCTACAACTCCCAGAGATTTGACTGGTGCTACTGCACCATTACCTTCATTGAAAGAAATGTGGTATGACACTCTGCACATTTGAGAAACACATCTGTGTTTCATACAATATGATTTCATACAATTGTTGATTTTTAAAGAGTTCCTGTGTCTGGGAGATTCTCTTGCATTTCTGGTCCTCCCCCTTTTTTTCTTTTTGGTTTAATCAAAAATTTAACAGGACTCACTTAATGAAACAATTAATTGGGCCTTTTAAAAAAAAGACCTATAGGTTTTTAAATGCCATTGGAGCATTTTACTTAGATTTTCTTGTGAATCTTTCCAGTACGTTACATAGCCGTCTGCTGAGTGACCAGTCACAGCTGAAGGAGGATATGGACACTCTGAAGCGAAAGAATAGTCAGTTGGTACGAGAGCATAATCACCTTCAGCAATCGTGCGAGGAAATGAAGAGACTTCACGATGAAGACCAGAAAGAGATAACAGACCTACGCAGTCAACAACAGCAGGTAGCCCAGGACTTTCTTTGCCTCTGCTACTAATTGATTTACAAGTTTTTTTATTTTTTCTTATTGCGCACGAGGTTGCAGGTGCTGGACAAATGCCGTGTTTATCACCATCTCTTTGTGACACTGTTTTTTTCTTTGCCTTAATTTCTGTAACTGACAAAAATGAAGTGACTGCACAGCTCTTGTATAATTCGAAACTAATCACATTTTCTAACACTTGACTTGGAGCTGCTTAACTTCAGCCACTCTCGTTTTCTTTGTCCTCAGTAAGGCTTTTTCCACTTTTGAGCATCTTGAACATCATCACATCTGTGTCTATGCTGGTTCAAAAATTTCTGATCTGTACTGCATGCAGAAAGAACAAAAGATGGTAATACTGAATTTAGACACGCCATTTAGGTATTTTTCAAGGCAGTCTAGAAAACATGGTCCCCTGAGGCCTTTTTCTTTTTCCAACCTTCAAGTGTCTGAAGATTAAAGTGTGCTGACTGCATCTTACGGATCTTTTATACAGCCTAGGAGTGCTCTTTGTGTCATTGTTCGTTTAAATTTTCAAATTTAAGATTTTTGATATTTAAATATTTGAATGGCTTTAATACTTTCAAGACATTGATGTTGGGAAAATGTGAAGACAGGAGGAGAAGGGGACGACAGAGGACGAGATGGTTGGACAGTGTCACCAAAGCTACCAGCATGAATTTGACCCAACTCTGGGAGGCAGTGGAAGACAGGAGGGCCTGGTGTGCTCTGGTCCATGGGGTCACGAAGAGTCAGACACGACTAAACAACAACAGCAATACTTTCATTACATTATTTGCCTTTATTATTTGTGTGATGAAGCCATATGTGTATTTGTGTGATGAAGCCATATGTCAACACTTGAAATTCTGTGTTGTCAACATCTGTTGAAGAACTGCTCAGAAATTACTCAATGCTTGGCATTCTAACCAGGATACAGATGTGAAGCTCAGGCACTTTCCTTCTCTCATTCTTAAATTATGTTGCCTTAGGTGGAAGAGAATTCCCTAATACATCTCTTGCCCATCTTCCACTCCTTTGTATTTTTGGGTTAGATGGAGAGAACTGCCATCTGAGAAATTTGAAGAGTTGTGTGTATTTACTAAGAACAGTTGTGTGTATTTAATAAGAACAGTTATTGATGAACACTCTTTTAACTGTACAGGATGCCCAGTTGTGAGAGATAAATATGCATGTCTTGAATATTTGTAACAGTTACACTGACTCTGCACTAAAGTGTTCCTTGTACTAGAGGACTCAGCACTAAATACCATAAAGCATGTAGGAAGGTAAGAATATATAATCAGATTGCATATGCCTAGTGGATGATCAGGACTCTGAAGAAGACATGGATTTCTTTATGAATTTTCATATGTTATCTCATTGTTGTTTTGGCTTATATACTGCCCCATAGTGAAAAAGCATTCTCTGGGCAATTTATAACATAATTATGCAAACAACAGTTTTGTCCCCCAGCAAAATTAGAAAACTAAGAGCAGTTACAGGGAGATGTCTCTTGATGAAATAGAATGATTTAACAACAGTAGGCTTGTTCATACACCAGAGGTGTATGAACATAGCATACACCAGAGGTGTATGAACATAGCATAAGTTAATACTATGCAGATAAAGTTAAATATTTTTGGTTGTACCAGTGAGGTGAGTATCAAATTAATGCGTCGGAGGATAACTAAACCTATATTTAGTTGGCATTTACCCTACACCGAAAGCTCTGGGTAAATCAGGAGTCTCAAATTCAATTTACCTGGGGGCTGCTGGAGGCAGAGTCTGGGTGAGCCTGGGCCACATCAGATTTTCCGCCAAGCAGAG
The DNA here is from genome assembly GCF_051106095.1 of Pogona vitticeps. Classification (NCBI taxonomy): domain Eukaryota; kingdom Metazoa; phylum Chordata; class Lepidosauria; order Squamata; family Agamidae; genus Pogona; species Pogona vitticeps. Next base: position 111,285,408 of record NC_135785.1, read on the forward strand.
CAAGAGCCTAAGGAAGCCGCCCAGGAGTTTCCTTAGCCCGTCTGGGGCTCCGAGGAAGAGGAGGGGCGTGCAAGTTCTCGTTGCCGGCCACGACCCCCTCCAGCTCCTTCTTCACTACCACCACCAGCAGCAGCACGAAGAAGCGGAGAAGGGAGGGAGCGCCAGTTACCACCTAGCCGGGGAGGGGAGGGGAGGGCACGACTTAATTTTTTTTAAAAAACCCTCACAGAAATGCCTTGCCAAAGGAGAAAAGCCCCCATCGGTACCTGCACGCACACGTGCGCACACACACACGCGCACGGAGGTCCGGCAAACTTCCTCTGAGGTCTTCCCCTCAAAAAAAGGCGCTCTCAGCAGCAGCAGCTACCCCCAACACTACAGAGGAGCAAACTTTGCAAAGCGAGCCCAGGCATCCTCCAGAGCCGAGGCGGCTGAAGCAGGACGAGGAGGAGGAGGAGGAGGAGGAAGCACCGCCGGGCACTGAGGTGGCCACTGGCTGGGCTGGTGCTGGGGGTGCTGAGAGAGAAAGACATCCAGAGAGCCGCTTCCCTGGAAGAGGGGGTGGCAACAGCAGCTGCTGTTGGCAGCTTGGAGGCGCTCTTCAAGGACGGGCTGGGAGCGAGCTCTGCTCTCAGGCATTGTTCGGTGGCGGCAGGGAAAAGGGCAGGCTGCACGCCTTGCTTGCCGGCTCTCCCCCAAGACAATGCCTCTTGCACCCTCCATCCGGAACTGCAGCCTGCCAGCTGGCAAACAGGCTGCAGTTCTGGATGGAGGGTGCAAGAGGCGCTGTCATGGGAGAGAGCCCGCGAGCGAAGCGAGGCTTTTTAAAAAAACTCTTGACAGCAGAGGACGTGTGGTTGCTTCAGGGGGGCAGGCAAGGCGGGGGCCACAAACTATCGTCTGGCGGGCCGTGGATAGCCCCCGGGCCACATGTTTGAGACCCCTGGGGTAAATGGTTATTTTTAAAGATACCTGTCAGAACAGATTAAAATTTACAAATATTTTAGATGTTTTAGAGTGGTGTGAAGTGAGGGAATATATTTTGTGCCTTTGATAGTTGCTGTGTTGATATTATGGTTGATTTCACATGCAGACAGGTTTCCTTTGTCCACATCAAGATGGGGAAATGTGGCCTTCAGGCTGCATACAGTCACAGGGGTGTTTCTTTAGCATTATCCCATAATTGATCCATATATTTGCATGCCTCTCTCTCTCTCTCTCTCTCTCTCTCTCTCTCTCTCTCTCTCTCTCTCTCTCTCTCTCTCTCTCTCTGTGTGTGTGTGTGCGTGTGTGCGTGCGTGCGTGCGTGCGTGCGTGCGCACCGCTATGTGATTCTGTTTTTGGATACAACTTGTTCTTGTAAACTATGGTTTGGTGTGCATTTCTGGAAGGTATTTTGTGTGGATCTGCTTTTGGAGGCAGTCTGGAAGCGGTTCCCTCTCCCTCCCTTTTGCAGTCTGAGGGTGCAGTGGAAGAAAGAAGGTTGAATCTCCATGCTCCTGTTGGACGCCCCTGTTCCACCTGTGGAGGGGTCCGGCACTAACCCCTGCCCTGGAGCTGCTGCAGAGTTTTATAGTCCCGGCTTTTAATGGGGGGCGGTTGGGCAGCTGGCAAAAATATATTACTCCCATTCCTCTAACTAGATTAAAGTGGAAAACTTGCCTGCAGCAAGGGTATTCATTGGTGAATGATTCCCCAGAGGGAAAAAGACAGTCATACATGGAAAACTAGCAGGTCAGATTATAAAGGTTATAAATTTCAGTATAATCTGAGAGAGGGCTTCACCAGTTAATGGAATGGTGGTGGTTCCCCATTAGTTATCCTATACATGTAATATTGGAAGCACAGTAAAGCTCTGCCATTTCTTTTATTTAGGTATACTGACATGAATAATATTTTTGGAACAGGAGTTAAGAGTGTGTATTTGGTTGCTTCTCATCTAATGTATATCTCATCAGGATGATGTTAGAGTGGGAGGTGTCAGCACTAGTGTGTGTAGGTGTTTTGATGCTTGGGATCATTTAAAGTGGTTCAGAAAACACAGTAGCCCAACTGCTGGAAAAAAAACCTCAAAGTTTTTATCAGATTACTTCCACTAACAGAGATGGCCATTGATTTTCTGTGCAGCAGCTGACTGACTTGTAAGTCTTGCCTGCTCAGTTACAAGGCTTGCTGTTACCATGGCTATACCCTTTGGCCTAGCTTAGATTATTTTCTTCCTGTCACCGAATGGGAGAACTTTCTTGTTATGCTTTCTCTTCCGTCTGTCCACCATTATCTTCATACCTTGATTTGTTTTCCTTTCCTTTTGCTTTTCCTTCTTTCAAGAGTGAGCAGTCTAAGTGATTTGAGAAATCTTCAGCCTCTGCAGTTAGCAAAAAATAGTTTGCTAAGTGCAGAGTCTCATCAAAAATATATTGAAGAAATACAAGCTGTTCTGCCCCAGTTCTTTTTGGAGACAGTGATCCTCTCAGCTTCATCCCCATCCTTTTCTGTCAGGACACTGGTTTTCAAAATAATCTGCTGTCCTTATTTCTTAATTGCACGTTATTTGTACAAAAATAATATGCACGTTAATGCATGTGCATAACTTAACAAAGGTTGCAAAAGCATATATATTATCCAAATGGTGTATCAGGAAGCTGTTGTCACTACTTCAAAAATGGAAATGTCAGTAAGATTTAATGTATGCTCTTGGGGATATATGTTCAGAATTAAACAATACATTTTCTATTTGATGTAATTCATTATTTTTTAATTACATACTTACTGTAGTTAATGCTATATGTTACCATCAAAGGTTGGCCTTTGTGGGACATTCAGGTACATTCAAAATACATAAGTCTATTTCTGGTCATTCAGTATGTGAAATCATGAGGTGGTTAGAAATACAAAGAAATGGTCACATGTTTTCAGAAATGTTACATGACGGCAGGAAATAGAAACATCAGTGTCCGTGCATGTGTATTCATACAATAATATACAGTTTTCGGGGCTGAAACATATAAGACTGAAGTTTGAACCCAAGTTTCGTCTGAATGAGATAGATAATTTTAAGAGTGAAAAAGAAAACAAGGGAGGACATGTCAGATCACATGCCTTACCTTCTCCACTCATCTCAGGATGTTTTTCCTATTCTATTTTAACTCCTCATAGCTTAACTGGTCTGACAGGAGTTCAAACAATGGTCTGGGGTGGGGATATAAGGCACAGGATGGGGAGAATTAAGCTTGGACCTCATTTGCATGCCCACTTTACTTTTAAAACAGGCCCTGTTCCCTTCATACATCTGTGCCTGCTTTGTTGTGCACTGGCCTGCATCTGTGTGAGTGAAAGAGCAGTTGCCAAACGTGGCTCCACCTGTTCTCCTGTATACATCAAAAACATGCTCTTCAGTGACCCAGTCATCTCCTGCAACTGGCTATTCCTTTAGTGCAGGGGTCTCCAAACTTCAGTGTGAGGGTCACATCATATATGCTCCACATTTTCGTGGGCTGAAGGAACATGTACGCATGGCCTGCTTGAGCCTGCAACGTTTGCTGGCTGGATAAAAAGGCAAGGCAGACTGAATGTGGCCCGCAGGCCATAGTTTGGAGACCCCTGCTCTAGTGCCATTGATTGCCTTCAAAGGACCTGACATACTGGCCTACGTGGTTACATTTTATTTGTGCAAAACTGTTTAAGCAGTATTGCCTCAGTGTGGACTGCTGGGGGGCACGAGAAGCAGGGAAAGAATATCGGGGTTGTTGGCGAATGCTCTTGCGCTTTATCATGCTTTATCATGGAGCGAGCTGAGCCTTATGTGTAACCTGGCATTATGCAGAAACCTATTTTAATATTAAGCTTTTGAGTGAGTGACGTGGATGAGGTTCACCTGTAATACTGGCACATTTGGTGGGAGTTAGACTGAAGAGTGAGCACGTGGTACTTTCCTTCTCTGCCCAAGCAGTCGGTTCCCCATCCTTAGCCTATAGTGTGTTTTCCCATGCTAGTTTAGAATACTTTTTTTCTAGCTGGCAAAGGCTTCTTGTCTCTTTGAATATTTCATGATCACTCTTTGGAAGTGGATGCTTTCATACCACTTGATCCTATGCATATGTATGAGGGTCTACAATTCCATTAAAACTGCTCTTGTTATGGGATGTCAAGTTGGAACTGACTTACAGCAATCCTAACAGAGTTTTCAAGGTGAGGTATTTAAGGAGTGGTTTTACTCCCACTCCCTCAGTCAGTTTCCATGGCTAAGTGGGGATTCAAACCCTGTTCTCTGGAGACCGAGTCTGTCACTCTGTCCACTACACCACACTGGGAACTCCCCATTAAAACGGAGGAGATTATAATTAATAAAACTCTTTACCATCAATTCAATTTTTACACTTAATGTTGAATGTTACACATATATAATAGGGCTGCAGTGGTGTGCCACCTTGTGGTGAAAGGATCACATCTGCATGTAATCTGATTGTGTGAAGTTCTTGGTTTTTGTTTTGTTAAATATAGCTCACCTTGTTCTCAAAGTTCCTCCACATTATGCTGTGTAGCATAATGTGTTAAGGATTTTTATTTTTATTTTTTTTACTTATTTTATTACTTATTCAGCTGTGAGAACCTCTGCCTCCCATCAGAACAGGGAAAAGACTGCTGCATCTGTTGCTTGTGAGAACTGGCCGAGATCTGCTGCCCTTATTGGGAAAGTACTAGCTTTCCATGGTAGAAGAATATTGCCTTCTTTGTATCATACAGTGGTGCCTCACAAGACGATTGCCTTGCGGGACGATTAATCCGCAAGACGATGGGTTTTTGCGATCCCTGTGGCGCTTTGCAAGACGCTTTTTCCTATGGATGATTTCCGCAAGACGATGTTTTGGTCTATGCTTCGCAAGACGGGTTGTTGTGGTTTTTTTAGACCGATGCTTCGCAAGACGGTTTCCTCCCCCCATTGGAACACATTAATTACAACATTTTTCGCTCCATAGTGTCTTATGGAGTGAATACTGTAAAAAAAAGTTCAAAACCTCTTCAGCCACCCCCACCTAGAAGCCTCCACAGTTCCACCACTGTGCCAGAAGGCCTCCAAACCAGCACCAGAGGCTGCTCAATGTGGCAGCTGCATTGGACCTTGCTGCTCTGCCATCTGAGCTGCTGGCTTTCCAGGATCTGCCTCCTGGAAAGCCAGCAGGGCCAATGGGCCTATGGCTCCAAATTTAAATGGCAGAGAATGGTGAAAACAGCCAAGGGCCAAAGGGTGAAGAGATTCTAAAAAGAGCAGGGAAAGCACAAATTATGCAGTTGAGTTTCCCACATTTGGGGAAATCACAGGGATCAGCACACCTGAAGTGCAATGGATGAGCCTCACCCTGGAAAAACCACTTTCATGACTATGGTATTTCCCCTGCAAGGTATGAGTTGGAGTGTCTCTTGCACCTCATACCCCCTTCTGTGCCCTGCCTCCCCAAGGCATGGTGACCCCCTGGCTGCACCTCCTGCTCAGAACAGGGCTGCACAGCCCCAGTCCTGCCAGAGGCCAAGAGAGCTCTTCAGTGTTTTCGGGTGCCCCACAGGACCCCCATCAGGGGCTGGTGTTCCTCCCATAATCCTCTAGTGCACAGGTATTAGCATATATATTTGCATCTGGTCCCATGGCTTGTGAGTCTCCATCCCTACTGCCCACATCTTCAGATGATATCATTGGTGATTTCACTCCATTAACTCCATTAGAGGATGTCAGGGTCTTTTGCTGACCAGATTTTTCATGTGGCAAAATGCCTACAACTATGTATTGTGTGCATCAATCATCTTCTGTACCAGTGCTGCTACCACTGCTTCCTATGTTTCTATGTAGGGACCATGGTAGCAGATGGATTAAGGAGAGCATCAAGAACCAGAGATATTTGCAGTGAAAGGATAGGTGTAGATATTTCAGTGGCAGGTAAAGTAGAAGCCAGGAGGCCATGTGTAGAAGAAGTATTGATTCCACATATGTGAGTTCATGATACCCACAGTTACCAATGGCAACCCAACATTCTTACAGAAATGTATTCTTTGTAAATCCAAGCAACCTAAAATGCTTAAATCTATAACAGAAAACAAGATAGTCTGTGTGGCGTTTACCCCGTGGGCCCTGCTTGTTTCACCAGACAAAGAGCTCACCCGAGTATCCCAACACACCCTTTAACACACTGCCACCAGTTGATCTCTTTATCAACCTATATTTCCTTTGAAAGACTGAGGTCCATTCAGTACTGAACTTCTAAACAGAAACAGGTTTATTGATTACAAGTTGTTTTAGGAATAGTTCTTAAGCACATTCTTAAAGTTACACAAAGCTTTGGTATTTTATTTTAACCTCTTCTATCTTAATTAATACTGGTCCCACTCTGACTAATCACTCCTTAAACACACACTCTTTCTGCCTCAAACCCCAAATTCCTTTTTCTCCTCTCTGTCTCTGACTGAACTCCTCTAGACTCTGACTCCCCCCTCCTTTCTAGTTTCTCTGGCTCTGCCTCTCAACAGTTCTCATTGGTACATGCAAATACACTGCTGAATATTCATGCCAGGGATGATTGCTTTCTGTAACAGAAAGCAAGATAGTCTGTAACAGAAAAAACATGGATTTTTTGCTGATGTTGAAATTACTTTTATTAATATGGGAGAATTTATTTCCAGAATTATGTCCACTTTGAAAAGCATGAACATCACTTAAAATCATTAACTAGTATCCTGTTTCCTAAATGCACAGTGGAAGGGAAAACCTTCAGATTTCCCACCTTCTCTGGCAGGCTAGCTGTGGCATAACCAGGTACGTGACTGAGCTTGCAACTAGTGCCAGAATGGACACACAAGAAGGAGCTTCCAGAGTAAAGGGGACCCCTGTGCAATTTCCCTTCCACTCCATGTTTAGGCAGCTTTTTCTGCTGTGTATAGCTTTTCTTGATTTTCATGGCATGCTTCTGCTTTGATGGCAATGTAGAAGACACATCCAGTGCATGGAAGAGCTCTTTTTATACTCTGCATTAGATTTGCAGCAAGAAAATGAACTAAAACTTAAATATCGTTCTTTCTGTATGAAATAACTACTTCAGCTTCTTTTGTGAGTAAAACCACATGCTGTGCTAAAGAACCAGACTTTGACGACACTGTGAATTCTGCACAGATTCTTTTTGGTCCGGTACTAGCAGCCATTTTAGTCTACCCAAATCAACTATTTATTGGTGGTTTTTTTGGTAAGATTTCTTGAAGACACTAGGTAAGCTCATAGTATACAAGTAAATAAATGCTCATTTTTCCCATATTGTTGTTGTTCAAAAACCAGCCACAGTCAATCAAAATTATAAAAACATTGGTTGGTATTATATAACAGATAAAAGTTTTAACCAAAAACCTAAGTATCTGTTAAATATTGCCACAGTATGTATGCTGTTCCCAATATTGCTGTTTTTTGTAGCTCTGATGGTGCAATTCCTGAGATCTGCAACTGCTTATAGTACTATGTGAAATTTCTTCATATTCTTCCCAAAGCCCCGCTGACTACGGGGACTAGTGCAGTGTGTTTCTTCCAGGTACAAGATGTTTTGATTGCCAGGTCTCTGTTAGTTTTTCCAGTTCTTTATTTTCAACTCTGGCATCCCCTGAAATTGCAATGTCAATGATCCAGGCATTTCTTCATGTGTTATGTTCAATATGTCTATCAGTTTGGATCTGGAAATCCCACAAGATCTTGATTTCCTCGTTTTCTGACACCTTTTCTACCTGATGTTCCCAAGGGTTTTTGAAGACTGGAAAGTTATATTTTTAGCCTAATGACCAGTGCACTAATTTTGGCTCGCTACCATGTCTAACTTTGTTATCTGTTTGTGCAGTCTTTGGACATTCACATCTGAAGTGATTTTTAATAATAACCACATATGAGATTATGATGATAATAATGATTGATTGATTGATATTAGAACTGCAGATCTGGAAGTGACCCTGTGGATCATTGAGTTCAGCCCTCATAGGGAGGCACAGCGGGGAATCAGTGCCTAAGCCACTGAGCTATTCATGGAGTTCCATCTATGTGGAATTTTTGCTCAAAATTTGTTCCATTATTCCAGGTTATGAAGCAGAATGGGTCATCAGAGATACTAAATAAACTCTATGATACAGCAATGGACAAGCTAGAGGGTGTGAAGAAAGATTATGATGCACTAAGGAAGCGGTACAATGAGAAGATAGCAAGCCATAACACTGACCTGAGCCGGCTAGAACAGACAGAAGAGGAGAACAGGCGCCTCCAAAAGCAGATTGAGATGTTGATGAAACAGCGGGACACAGCAATACATTTCCAGCAGCAGTATTCCTCCTCTCTCAGAAGGTAAAAATATGCTTTTATGGCTGCTGGTCCTGCCACTGAGCTTTGCCATATTTCTTGGACAACACACAGACACAGTTAGCTTTCCTCCTCTTTATTTCAGGAGTGGGAGTGGGGTTAGGGTTAGCCTTGTTAGTCTGCTGAAGCAAATAAAAACCCCTTAAAGTTTGAGAAGTTTTATTTGGCATTAGCTTTTATAGTGCTTCCTCACTTATATTTGTGGATGTTCATGTTTCTTCTGTCACTCAGAGTCAAAGCAGACAGGACAGACAGTCACATCTTGTTGTTCCCATATGTGCCACATTTACCTTTAATGTGGAATGAGTACATCTGATTTTGATGCCAGAATATATGCATGAGTAAGCTCCCCTTCCCATGGTCTGTTTTTTCAGCATGATGTTCCCATCTGCCTCATAGAGACTAGAAATTTGTGGGACTGATAAAAAGGATTTCAGTCAATGGGATTTAAAAAGCAAGCCAAAGAGAACTCAGTGACTTTCACTTACCCACATACCACCCCCAGTTTTAAATACTCAAACTAGTCTCTCTCTCTCTCTCTCTCTCTCTCTCTCTCTCTCTCTCTCTGAGACACGTGTCAAAAGAAATCTTACTGTTTCAAATTTTTAACTGTAAACATTTCACTGTTGATGTCTTGGGTGAAGAGGACAAAAGCTTTTATAAAATCCCCACACGTTCCAAATTTTCAAAAGCATTGTTTGGATTTTATTTTCTCTAGATTTGAGTCTGTGCAGCAAGAACTGAGCAAAGCCACAGCCCAAAACAAAGAGTTGCAACGAGAAATGGAGCGGTTACAGTCGGAAGTGACAAGGTTTAAAACGATGCAGCTGAAGGCTGTGAAGGATGCAGAGAAGTACAAGGAGGAGAGGGACTCTGTGTTCAATGAGTACCGTCTCATCATGAGCGAGAGGGATCAAGTTATCAAAGAAGTAGATAAACTCCAGACAGAGCTGGAACTTGCAGAATCCAAACTGAAAAACACATCCTCGGAGAAAAGAGTGGCCAGTGAAGAAATGGAAGCTTTAAGACAGGTACAGTATTTATAAATTTAATTGTTGGGCCATATATCCTGTGCAGGCTGGAGATCACGTTAGATTAAAGTCTAGGTCCCCCTAAAGTAGTAAAATCCTTTGGGCCCACTTTGGAGGATGAAATGCATACCTAAAAACAAATCATCTGTCACAATAATTATTTAGGAACTTGGTTCATTTCATTTTTCTATAGTTCTCGAAGACTCAAGCAAACAACTTTTGAAACCTGTGTTATTTCATATAAGTCGGACATCTAACACTGGCTTGACATTTTCATCTAGTTGTTCATCAGGTTCCAAGTTGAACCTGACAGAAAGAAGATAGTTTAAAAGGGAGAACCGTTAAGCACTCCTGCCTCTTGCTTCATCCTTTTCCATACTTCCCACTATCTGTTTGCAGTGGTTCAACATCATCTTCTAATTCAGCCCTTAGGCACAGTAATGTGCTAAAGTTTGAAATATTTATCAACAGTGTTTATAAGTGCTTGATGCCATTTTATTCCTCTTCCTTATAAATGGGACAAGCTTCCAAAATTGCAACGTTTGTTCATCAGCAGAAGTAGTTGCCTCAGTGTTTAATGTTGCTAGCATTGATGGATTCCATTTTAGGAGCTGAATTCTGCTCTAGTGGAACGAGATCGGGCAATCTGTGAAAGGAATGAACTCTTGGAAAAGTACTGCCATGAAGTGAAAGACAAGGCTGAGGCACAGAAGGAACTGGATCAAGCATGCAAGGATATTGAGACGGTGAAAGAAGAGAGAGATGTAGCCAGAAAGGAAAGGACAGAAGCCATCATCCAGAGGGACCATCTGCTAAGGGAATATTATCAAGCTCGGCAGGTACAAGCACGATCAAGAGATTTATGGTATTTCCCAGTCTGTTTCAAAGCTAGTTAGTTCTTTCAAGAAAACCCATGAATAAAATCTATCTTTTACAAAAGACAAAGAAAACTGAAAATAATGACAAAGGCCTTGATTGAAAGCTGGTTCCTCTTTTTAAAAGAGTGGAATTTCCCTTTATTAGGGGTTTCTTCCCTTTTCTACCCTGGTGTTGTACTTTTCATGGTGAACTTTAGTTTTACTGATTTCAAGGAGTTTCTAAGTGTTACTAGGTAAAAACATCTGTTATCTATTCCGTCTCCTTTTCTACTCTGGCATTGGGTACTTGAAATAGATTCTCCTAGCCTCAATTTCTCCCTTGATTTTAGGATTCTGAGTTACTCAACCTTATTTCTGGAACATACTAGCAAAGCAAACTGCAGCTTTTTCTCTTTTTAATTTCCAAACGCTAGCAGGTTTCTTTCTTGTACTGTTTTACAACAATCCTAATCCTTCCTTGTTTGCTTTTAGCCATAGGTAGGTAAGATATGAGATATTTTAGGCGTTTTATAATATTTTTGCTAATAAAGTTATTTTTAAAAGAACAAGGAAAAACCTTGTGTTCCTCAGCATCTATTCTTTAAAATCAGTAGGATACAGAATATAGGGTTTTGTGCTAAGCAAATAAAAAAACATACATAGCATTAGTATCTCTATTGAATTCTCTTCACAATGCCAGCTGTTTTGAAAAGCAGTGTTTAAAAATGTTGTGGTTTCCTCTTTGATTTTTCTTAAATCAAAATGTGGCCGCTTTCTATAAATTATGATTAAACATGTAGCTGTTATGTGTCTTCAAGTCGGAACCAACGTATAGCGACCCTAATAGGGCTCTCAAGGTAAGTGAGGTATTTAAGGGGTGGTTTTACCAGTTCCAGAGCTCCAGTGATTTTCCATGGCTGAGTGGAATTTTGAACCCAGACCTCCTAAGTCCTAATTCATCACTCTGTTTAATGTACCAATCTGGTTATCCATGAATTTATATCCCACATATATTTTCACTTTCTTAGATACAAGATTCTGCTACACTAGATATAGAAAGAGCTAACAAGGAAATTGAAATGCTCCGCAAGCAATATGAAGCCATGTCACAAGAGTTAAAAGAAGCTGTCCAGGAAGCAGAAGTAGCAAAATGCAGAAGAGATTGGGCCTTCCAGGAACGTGACAAAATTGTTGCGGAACGAGAAAGCATCAGGTAAAATTAACTTCAATTACAGATAATGTTAATTGCTCTACTTTGGCTAAAACTCCTTCTCAAAAATTTGCGTTGTAACATCTGTATAGTAAAGCAATTTAATAAACAACTTAAAATAAGTTTTCATAATGTAATAGTGAGATTCCCAATAGTTAAATAAACTAAAATTTTGTAGGTATTTACACTGTTGAAAGGAAATTGAAGCGGTATGCAGCATCCCAAACCTGGATTAATTAGTAATTAGGGAATTTTTGGAAAAGGCATTAATTTATTTTATTTTTCGAGCATGAAAATAGTGTGACTGTAATCTGAAATAAAGGGTCAAACTAGATGTGATGGGGCTCCCATATTGATTATATATGGCTACTTGATAGTGCAGGACAGATAAGTTTATTACCAGAAAGTGCATGACATTGAGATGTATCTAAACTCCATCACCATCCCACACGTAATTACAGTGGTACCTCGCAAGATGACGCCCCTGCTGAACGACAAATCTGCATAATGACGACTTTTTGTGATCGCTATAGCGATTCGCAAAACAGTCATTCCAATGGGCGATTTTCACTTAACAACGATTAGATCTGTGCTTCGCAAACTGTTTGTTTGCAAGACAATGATTTTTTCAGCTCCGCAAAATGGCTGCTCTGTGTTTTCCGGACCCATGCTTCGCAGGGGAGCCATTTTTAAAGCTAATCACTGGACAACGAGGTATTTTCCCCATTGGAACGCATTAAACCAGGTTTCAGTGCATTCCAATGGGGAAAGGGTTTTCGCATGACAACGATTTCACTAAACAGAGATTTTCATGGGACAGACTATCGTCGTCATGCGGGGCACCACTGCCTCCCAATTTTGTGTCTCTCTCTGCCCTCTGCAATTGTAATGGCTGTTGCCTGCTTGTACAAACATCTTCCATCACTGAACACATCATGCAACCTTTAATTTTCCTAACTTAATAATAACATTAGTTAAAGCTTGCCTTAAGGAAAGGGTATCTGAGTGAGGGTTGTTTTGTTTTGTAGTTGTGATAATGATAACAACCATTAGCTGGCAGCCTCTGACCTGAACTTGGTATGCTGAGATTTTCCAGCTGGCCTTCCAGATAGCAAACGAGAAACAAGAGAGAGTATTTATGTAGGGAGCTGTAACCTCACAGTGGCTCTCCAGTAAAACTGGTTGCTAACCAAAGGGTTACTTTAGTTAACCTCCAATACCCTCAATGGCGTATCATCACACATTTTGCTGCCACCAGGGAGGTTTTCTGGAGCCTTCGAGAATAAATGCAACCCCAACATTTCATTTCAACTCCTTTGCTTTTAAAGGACTTTGTGCGATAACCTGAGGCGAGAAAGAGACAGAGCGGTGAGCGATCTGGCCGAGGCTCTACGCAATCTGGATGATATGAGGAAGCAAAAGAATGATGCTGTGCGTGAATTGAAAGAATTAAAGTGCGTTATAGGAAACTCTTCCGTGTGTAATTCTGTATCTTTCTGTTACATGTCAAGTGTTTCTTGCCTGAGCTCTGGCTATTTGTTTAAATACATGTCTATTAAAATATATTACTTGTTCCCAAAATGTTAGTTAATCGGCAAATCTGGGGAGGTACATGTGGGAATGAGTGCACTGGTCAGGCCTACAGCTCAGTCAGTTGTAAGAGGGAGTTAATGTTTACTTGCTGTCTGAGGCAGTGGATAAGACATTTCCCCCTTTCATTCCTTAAATAAAAGCAACCTGGACTAGCAGTTGAATTCTTTCTTCAAAATAGGATATTGTCTCCCACTGTGTTTGAAGGGTTAACATGCTAGGCTGATATCTCGTCAGCTCTTGACAGGAAGGGTGGTTAGACTTGCCTTCTGAGCAGGCATTACTAGTTACAAGCCATACTTGCAGGAACAGGACACCCCATGCAAACTGCTGAGGGAGTAATACTTGTTACTAACAGTATGTGTTTGTTCAACTTCTAGGACATTTTTCAACCAGGGAGGCTTGTGTAAGGCACAGAAGCTACATCCATATCTCTCTTCTAGGTAGAAAGGGTTGAATGCTCCTCAAGACTGCAGTCCTATGCACCCTTCAGTATTCGTCTCACTGAACTCAGTGGGACTTACATCTGAGTAGTTATGTATAGGATTGCCTTTGTGATTAGACAAACTAAAAGAGATCAAATAATCAGATCAGCGGTGTGGAAATCACAACAAATAAGGAAGGAATGACCCATTGAATAGTAGTGCTCTCAGGGATAGACCAGCAGGATTTTTACTGTCATTTTAACAGAGGGAAACTGCAGTTCTGTCCACATTTAAGCTGCATGGTTTCTGTACGACTGAAATTTCTGAATCGTGCTTCGCTATTAGTCAGAAAACTTTAATACTACATTAAAAATTAAGTGATAATATATATTTTTGTATGTAGTTACTTATGTCATTGTAACAAATTTGTAATGATTCAGTGAATGCAAGGATTAAAATAAAAATTAGTCCACTTGTGTCGCTTGAAATACTCAGATATGCCTTTCCCTACAGAGAGAAGATGGAGAATCAGTTGGAAAAAGAGGCACGGTTCCGGCAGTTGATGGCCCACAGCTCTCATGATTCAGCCATTGATACAGATTCTCTGGAGTGGGAAACAGAAGTAGTTGAGTTTGAGAAAGACAGGGTAAGTCTTTAATTCTCGTCATCACCAGAACATTATCGGTAATTATAACTAGAGCAATCGCATTGTGCCAATCGGATTTGTGTAAGTGTCAACTTATTCTTCAACAAGTGATTCAGTGCCCCTACTCTAGTTGGGACTACTAACTGGATTCTGGCCCATTTGTTATACGTGAGAAAGGGTGAAATCTTGTGAGAAAGCTTTACCTGTTGAAGGCTCCCCCACCAACATGCAAAAAACCCTGCAGGGAATGTGAAGATATAATAGTATATTATTTGCTTATGTCTATGCTGAATCACTGAGATAACATGTTCCATTGCATATTCAATAGGAAGATATGGATTTGAAAGCCCTCGGGTTTGATGTGGCTGAAGGTGTGAATGAACCATATCTTCCTGGAGACTGTGGAATATTTGTTACCAAAGTGGACAAAGGAAGTATTGCGGATGGTCGATTAAGGTAATGGATTGGTGGCTTGTCAGTCATTTGTCAGTGCTAACCTGTGAAACTTTAGGTTTATGAAGAAAGCCATGCTGTGTTGTTATCACGACTCCTGCATGCTAACTGTATGTGAAACACTTCGGATGCTTGAAGAATGAACCAGCTAAGTGCTGCTTCTACTGCTACTAGTACTTCTACTTCCTTTTGTTACGAATTTTAAATTAAAAAATACTTCTCACAAGTTATTAACAATCAAGATCAAGAGAGACCTTTATTTTTAAATAGAAACAGATAATGAGAATTTAACAGCTCTTTTTAGTCAAGGCTTTTCAGGACCCATTTGAAGAAGGCAGAAGTGAAAATGTGTTTAAATACTTCTGTTTGTTAAACGCTTTTATAAATGTGTTGTTTTTTTTTTAAGTTTATGTTTTGAATCAAAATTCTGTTTAAAAGAACATTTTAAACTTTTGTGGCTTTGTCTTGCTAAGATATGAGCTGTGAAACTGTGCTTTTGACTTGTGCCCTTTGGGGAAGTGTCCTCCACCAATATTTTCCAAGGATCAGTCTGAATCTTCCTTAGGACCCAACCTGAAGAATCTATGCTTTTAATATGTAGTCACTCTGTCATGCTGCAGTGAGATACAAACAGCTTTTAGCAGAAACATTCCCACTTTAGGAGTTCTCAGGTTGTGTCCACACATTGGTGCAGATAAATTACAAGAAACATTTTCTCCCTGTGTGTTGAATGTGACCGATGCTACGATTCTGAAGGAAGTTCTCAAATCACACTCTGACAACAATTGGTGAGAAATTGCTGAGTTGTTTCCTCAAAGTCAGTAAATTACAATTTGTAGCCTCTTGGCATTATTAGAAGCGGCTGCATTTCACTTTGGTTATTCCTCTCTAACATGCACATGCAGGGAAAGAGAAATTGACTTCCTTGCTTTTGCTCTAATTAATCAGAGTGAATGATTGGCTGCTGAAGATAAATGATGTGGACCTTACTAACAAAGACAAGAAGCAAGTAATAAAGGCCGTACTTAATGGTGGAGGAGTTATTAATATGGTAGTTCGAAGAAGGAAATCCTTAGGAGGAAAGGTGATAACACCCCTGCACATCAATCTTGCTGGCCACAAAGGTAAATCCATTATGTACTTCAAACTAAGTAATAAACACATTAGTGTGTTGAATATATACAGTCACAGAAATGAAGATTTCTATTAGGTTGAACAAGTCTCTAATCTAATCCTTAAGAAAATGAAATGGGACCAAAAGCCTTTCTAGACCAGGAGTTTGTTCATATAGTGGCCAGTGGATCACTCAGTCTGTCCAGCCACTCAGTTTCAGTGGATGAACCCAGATTTCAGCATGATAAAGAAGAAAACCACCTTGCTGCGTACTTTTAAACATTTCTATCATTTCTTTCCCTGCTTTCCTTTTTCCTAAGATGAACATTCTTATATGGTGCAACCTTTATATGTAGTTGACTTGTTTCACTTTATTGGTCATCTTACTTTTTAAAATTTACTTTACATTTTAAAAAAATTACTTGTCCTTTTCTGGACACTTTTCAGTTCCAGAGGGTTTTTGAAATTTGTGTCTTTTTTGTTGGGGTCTTTTTTTTGCTAGTTTGCTTGTTTTTTAGGTGAAGTGACCGGAAGTGTGCACAGTAATCCAGGTGATCACACCGTAGATTTCAAGTTTGATGTAGCTTGAAGCTAGCAGTTTTATTTTTAATTCTTTTTCTAATTTTGCATTATGGAATTCATCTTTCTTATATCAGATGCACACTGGGGTGTGTGTGAAATTTTCATAAAGAGCCTTCCATAGCCCCAAGATAGAATTTTATTTGCCCTTTTAATGCCTCCCTTTTCTCCAAATGAACCTCTGATTCCTTCAGCAGACAAAGCCCACCTACCTTAGCATCCTGTTCCCAACAGTGGTCACAGACAAAAGGTGAGGAAAGCAAGAACTCACTCTCTCTCTCTTGTTAACAGTCTAGCAACTTCTATCACATGTACACATGTTTCTGAGCCATGGAGGTTTCATTTAAGTATGATGACATTTGAAGGAGCCAGTCAGTATGAACTTGCTTAGTCTTTTTTAAAAGCTACCTACAGGAAATCCTAAGTTTCTCTTGCCAGAGCATTCAGGAACAGGAGGTGCTCAGTTCTCCAAAGAAACAGAATATACTTCTAAATCTTGCACTAGGGTACATAAGCCATGGACATATAGTGTAAGAAGATACGTATTTTGGTTGAGGAAACAGGAGATGTGAGGTGCTGAATCTCATCAGCATTTTATCATAGCGCTAGTGAATACAGCCCCTAATGATTTAGTTGGCTTAAGGATTGTGCTGTATGCATATCCAAAATTAATCAGAGTGATATGTGTTTCTCTGTTCCCTATTTCAGATAGTGGAATTGGTCTGGAAAATGGAATTTTTGTTGCCACTGTAGTGCCTGGTAGCCCAGCTGCCAAAGATGGGTCCCTCACAGTGGGAGATAGGATAATTGCCGTAAGTTCTATTTTCAGCTTTTGTTAGCTCATATGAGAGTTTATGTAAAGGTTTATTCAAATACTATGCTGAACTATAGTTTGTGCTAACCAAATCAGAAATTCCAGTATGCTTTCATAGTTCATGTGCTCATCACTCTGATTATTCTAATTTAGAAGCATAGTTATCATAAACTGTAGTTTGGAAAATAACGTGGGGTATGCTTTATTTTTTGTCAATTCAGGTATCCCACCAAGCCATAATTAAGCTTCTTTTAAGTTTTTTGGGAGGTGCAAATAAGGGACTTGTCACGTATATTTTGTATGGGTTGGAAAAATAACTGCTTTAGACTACAGCTCCTGGAATTCTTCAGTTTGGAGGTTCTCGTAGTTATATTCAAAAAGGCAACTTTTTCAGGCTCAGATGTATTATTTGATCTAGATACGTTATATAACAGGAAAAATTGGTGGGACAGTGTCAAGTCAGGAAATATTGAAATTGAGCTGTGGAACCTGTTTGTCAAGATTTTCACAGTTTGTTTCTTTTCCAGTAAAATAGGTGCAGAAATAATAATGGGTGCTTGCAAATCATGGTTTACCCTTCAACCTCAAACCCAGTGCTAATCAGATTCTAGTATCATCATAGTTTGTAAACATAATTCAAACCATTATGTTTTGTGATTCTAAGGAAGGCACAATTCATAGATTTCTGAACATCCACAAGGCAAAAAAAATGGAGGAGGGCTCTTTAGACGGAGACAGAAGATAGATCCACCAATGCTGACTTCCAAATTCTAGGCTGTTATTCACATGAAACATGATAGCATTTTCTTGAGATGTCCAAGTATTTATCTTTATTAAGTGTGGATAAAAATAGTTTCCACTGTTTGCTTTTGCATTGTTGATTTGTTACCATTTTGTTGCAGATAAATGGCATTGCACTTGATAATAAATCACTGACTGAATGTGAAACTTTGCTGCGAAACTGCCGGGAGTCTCTTACACTTTCATTGATGAAGGTGAGTGTTAAAAGATAGAAGAAGCGAAGGCTAATGAAAGAGGCATCTTCTGCTTAAAACAAGTGTTTATCTGCATAGCTTTGAAGTATACTGCCACAGAGCCACACATTTGATCAGCAGGGTGGAGGACCATGATAGTGATTTGATTCCAAAGAGTTCAGTCTCTTCCTCCACCTACCTCTGTCTCTGCTCTGGTATCCCATCATCCTCCTGTAGCCATCCACACTTACACTCTTTATCTTTCTTCCTGTTCTGTTGCACCATTACCATTTCTTTATTTTCTTCCTACTGGCCTCCAGTCTCTGACCCTGCTTTCAAAGTGTTTGAAGGCTCCAGAAGCAGTTGTTTTTGTTGTTGTTGTTTGGACTCATATACCACCCCATAGTGCTAGAGCACTCTCTAGATGGTTTACAACATAATTATGCAAGCAACACATTGTTGAGTATTCATTTTACTGATCTCAGAAGGATGGAAGTCTAAGTCCAACCTTGAGCCAGCTACCTGAACCCATTGGGATTGAACTCTAGTCATGATTAGAGGTACTGCAGGTTAACCACTGTGCCACGGAGCTTGGTTGATGGAGACACTGTTTCTGTGTCTACTTAGATTGCATTAGAGCACTTTCTCTTCCCCTTCCTTTCCTGCATTGCGCTTGGCCATAGTGGTCTTGTGGCACCACTGTGCTTCAGCTCAAGTGCAACAGAGGAAGGGGGATCTGGGAAAAGAAAGACAGTCAGTCTTTGTGGACTCAGCATGCACACACAGAACTCTGCTTTGTCACCAACAGGCACACATACTGTCCCATTTCACATTTGGGATGTATTTAAGCATTCTCAGTCATTCTTGACCTTGATGGAGACAGATGGTTTTCATTTTATTGTCTCACATGTGCATCTTCTATGCAAGTACCTGCTATAAATAACTGATCTGTACCCCAAAGGATGAATCCTGATTGTCTCTGGACGCTAGTCTTGCAGTCTAGCCCTCACAACTGTCGAGAAAAATGTGAAAGTGTCAGTGGTAAAAAAAAGCTTTAGAAGCAAATGGTATTTTAACATTCTTGTCATACATCATCTTCAAGATTCTGTGTCAAGAGTTTATGCTTTCTGCATTCCAAGCAACAATTTCATGACAGAATTGTAGAACTAATACAGAATTTTGGCAGCAGTCATTTGTTTATGTATTTATATGTGTTTATGTATTTATATTTATATCTCACTTTTCCTTGAGATATAGTTCTAAGGATTGTACAGAAGTCCCAGCTCCCTTCATTCTCACCACAACCATGATGCAGGCTGGACAATGATAGTGACCTGAAAATGATCTCGTGACAGGTTGTGAAGAAGTAGATTGGGACTGGTTTGTAATCTTTATTGGATGAGGTCTTCAGCAATGAACAGTGCTATGTGTCTGTTGGGCCTCATCTTCAGACACTTGCTGAGCATACATTGCAACTCATGTGATGAAGAAGCAGAATCCCCATCCCCAATTCCACTCTACTGTGAATATGTGATAAGAAGCGGTGCAACTCCAGTCTCGGACGTCTCATGTAGGGTTCCACTAGTCAAAGGGTGTGACTTCAGTGGCTTGTTGCAGCTGCTTTCTCTTCCCTAGAGCCAAATAGAAACAATGAGCTATGCAAAGTAAAGGAAATTGCAGAATAAATTATACAAAATTGAAAAATTATTTAATTGGCTCCAAAACTTGTCTTTTCTAGTAACATCATTTGGCATGCTATGATGCAGAATCTTTGTAAGTTTGTAGTGCCAGTCTGTCTTCATAGAGATACAGAGAATAGATGGTGGTGTTTCTTGGTCAGGGTCATATCGTTGTTTTTTAAAACCTTATTCTGTGCTTCCCATGGGAGCAAGCCCCACTAAACTCAGTGAGACTTCCTTCTGTGTAGACAATATAATTTATGCTATGAATCTATTTTGTTGTAATAGTACTCTGTTGAAGGTGTGTTGTCTTCTTTTCCACTTAGGTTTTTCCTCAAAGTTCAAGCTCATCTTGGAGTGGTCAGAACATATTTGAAAACCTCAAGGATTCAGAGAAAATGTCAAACTGTAGGGTCCATGCATCAGAGGTACAAGTTCAGAATAAAAGAAACTTAAAACACAACAGTTCAACCCAAACAGACATTTTCAACCCAGACATAATGGATGTCAAGAAAGATCAGAGTGATCAAGAGGGAGGTGGTTTGTATTGTGATCTCAAACCATTCTCCAGCAGCGTTTTACACACAGACACTCACCGGAGCCCTGTACATGGATGCCACAGTAACTCAGAGCACAGCCTTGGCTCCTTTAGTCCAGATGTCTATGGGGAGCCCAGCTATGGGATAGTTAATCTGGATAGCAGGAGGCTGCCCTTTGAGCCCACGGTTGCAGATTGTGTGATGGTTGAGAACCCATCAGACAAAGGACATGGTGGCAAACATAGTGGAGGCACTTGGCCCAAGGTTGTGGTCAACATTGCAACCACAGAAACCGAAAAGTTCTCTGTGTACAAAAAGCCAAAACAGAGGAAATCCATCTTTGATCCAGACACTTTCAAAAGACCTCTGACTCCTCCCAAAATGGACTATCTGTCCCCCAATCAAGTGTTGGCTCATTCACCCCAGGCCTCCAAAAGTGAAGCTGTTCCCACCCCTCCCACCCCTCCCAAGAGAAGTGACTCTATTAAGTTTAAACACAAACAACAGGCAAGTTCCACCTCAGAGTCAACAGTCACTACTGGCTCCCCACCTACCAGCCCAGCCACAGTCCAGCCCCCTGAACTCAAGCCAGACTGTGGCCTTCACAAGGGCCGAGGAAGACCATCTGGACATTACTACAGAGAAGAAGGGGTTGACCCTGTCCATTTGCCTTCTAGAAAATCCTGTGAAGAGGACATTGGCTTTCAAAGAGTGGAAGAGCCTGAAATCAAAAGACCAAGGCCCAAGTCTGCTCCTGCCTTGAGACATAAACTTACTCCTGTGCTCATTCCTAACCCATCTCATCAGGTAGAAATGAGAATCTGATGAAGGAATTCTCATCAATCCTTTCATCTTTGGTTTGCTTATTTGTTATCTATCCTTTTCCTCCAATGAACTTAAGGATGGTTTCTATAGCCCTCTTGTTCCTTTAATTCTCACAACGACTTGGTGATCTGGTCCAATCTGAGTGTCACAGGCTGAAGGTCACTTAGTGAGTTCTGTATCTGAGTGGGGATTTGAGCCTAGGTATGGCTCAGGTGGTTTTAGAGATTTATAGGACCGTTCGAGATGCAGGTGCCCAGAACTTTGCAGAATCAGTGTTTTGATAGTCAGGGACAAACTGTGCACATCAATAAAACATGCTGTCTTTTCTGGTCATAAATACAGTGGTACCTTGCTAGACGACCTCTTAAAACAACAAATCCACATGATTATGAGGTTTTGCGATCGCTATAGCGATTCACAAACCAGTCATTCCTATGGGGGATTTTCGCTGGATGACGATTTGGTACATGCTTCGTGGACTTTTTTCGCAAGACGACAATTTTTACAGCTGATTGGCGGCTCCGCAAAATGGCTTCCCTGTGTTTTCGGGACCCATGCTTCGCAGGATAGCCATTTTAACAGCTGATCGGCGCTCGTAAAATGGCTTCCCTGTGGGCGATCTTCGCAGGACGACAATGTATTTTCCCCATTGGAGTGCATTAAACCAGTTTCAATGCATTCCAATGGGGAAACAGGTTTCACATGATGATGATTTCACTAAACATCGATTTCTATGGAATGGATTATCATTGTCATGCGGGGCACCACTGTAGTCATAATACAAGAAACAAACCTGTTGCAGAACAGAGGTAGTTAAAAGTACTTAAAGTAATGTCTGTGATGACATTGATTGATACAGTACATAATTCCAAAGAGTTACAGGATGGAGTTTCCTTGATCCCAGGGAGGCCCGAATAAATGAGTGCAACTTTCATCCAATTTATTCTGTTTTAATTGAAATGCTTGACTTTGAAACTGTGTATCTGCTCTCCAGTGCTTGCTTTTTTTTACTTAGAAAGATAAGAGAGGGGCTGAATGTGGCAAGGACAGGGATGGGAACCTCTGGCTGTTGGGCCTAATCCAGCCAACAGGCAGACCAAAAGTGCTGTTTCCCTTCTCAGGCACTACCCTTCCTGGAGATTTGTCTACACTCTTCTTGTTTCCCAGGTGGGAAGGCAAGTTGCAGGTAGAAGGAAGTTCTACTGATACCCTGATCTGAGACTGGAGATAGCAATTGGAGTTGTCCCTCTCCTGTGCTCACTATTTCCAGCCAGGAGGATAGGGAGGGTGAAGGAAGATTACTCTGTTATCTCCAGTCGGTGATTGAAGATGGGAATCTGCCCCCCATTCCATTTGGATTCTTAACAGAGAATACAGATGAACAAGACAAACCAAGATCGTATTGCTGTCGCCTGTTAAAAATCCGAGAGAGTAGCTTGATTTCTCTGTGTCTTGTTGCTGTTGCCATTGGAAGGAATCACTGTGTTTGGAGATAGCAGTAGTGTATTTTTTTGCAGAGAGAGAGAGGCATGAAACTTCAGCTTTCTGAGTAGAGAAATTGACACTTGGGAGGGATGGGGCTAGATTATGTCAGGATGAGGTAGGGGCCTACCATCATGACACATATCATGCCAGATTGTTTCTGGAGGCAAAGCCACTCTGCTGGGACAGGTCTGCTTCTCAACCAATGACCTTCATTTTAATGCAATTTAGCAGCTTTTGGGGAAGACTTGAATAGGAAATTATCATACATGAAATTGTTAAGTAACTGGTGTGCCTGCACAATTTCTCCATTCAGATCTTCTCTTCCTTTACTATCTGTTTGTCTGTCTCAAGCACACATGCACACTAGACATGTGCTATTCGTATTCTTATACCGGGGGGTACGAATACAAAGAGCAGAACCACAGGTGCCATGGAGGCCCCTTTCCTCACCCCAGAGCTGGCTGGTCCACTCACTGTTCACAGTGCTAAGACTCCATTACCCTCCATCACTGCCCAAAATTTGGGCAAGGAACTTCTGCCTCTTGATGGTGGTGATAACCTACGGGCATACAGTGGACCCTCGACTTACAGACGGCTCGACTTACAGACTTTTCGAGTTACAGACTTATCAGGCTGCAAAATTTAGATTCGACTTGCAGCCAGAGAATCGACTTACAGACCAGAAAAAAACCAGAAAGGAATAAAAATAGAATAAAAACCACTGGTTATGGGATTAATCAGTTTTCAGTGCATTGTAGGTCAATGGAGATTCGACTTACAGACTTTTCGACTTGCAGCCACCATTCCAATACGGATTAATTCCTTAAGTAGAGGGTCCACTGTAATCCTACTCTGAAAAACTGGATTTTTAATCAAGATGATAGTGAAAATAATTATTATTATCATGTGCTGTCAAGTCAGTTCTGACTTAATGGGGGCTATGTATGACTCTTCACCTTGATTTGTAAAGATTAAAAAAACCATTGTATATCTCTCCAAACATTGATTTTTCACAGGACTTTTACTGAATTAAGATTCCAGGTTAAGGCATCTGCTTATTAAGAAGGGAGATATTTAAATGTTCAGCTTTCATAATTAATTTGGTTGTTTCCAGATTGAAGATGTCATACACTACATACTGAATTGCCTCCTATATATGGAACCAAGGACAATACTCCTTTTTTTAGTATTGCCACATATGCTAATAAATTTCATAAAAATAATATAATAGGAGAATTATTGCATTATGATGAGCCTTTTTTCACTTATATGATTGCATTTGTTGCCATGGCACCTAGGGAATTATGTCACTATTCAGGATAGCAAAATACCTGGTTTAAGTTAGAGTCCTTTTAAAATTCTAACTCTTGACTTATTTTCCTTTAGAAAACAAAATTTTCTAAATTTTAAAAGCAAACAAGTTTTTTAAAAGCAAACAGAATTAAAAGCTAAACAGCCTAGAGTGGTCATCCGACTAGATAGGTGGCGTATAAATGAATGAATGAATAAATGAATGAATGAATGAATGAATGAATGAATGAATAACATTTAAAATGTTATAATTATAAATATAACATGTTTTGGACATACTTTGTCAGGTCAGTTGATAGATCCCAATATAAAGATCAGTGATGCTTTTTTCTTGGTTATTATTTGAATACTGCTCTTAATGCATATATGCTTTACGAAGTATGAAAAAAACCAGTCCATTGTCTTACAATGTTTGCAGTAGAGATTTCAACAGCTTTTGAAAGAAGATAGGAAGGTAGAGGAGGCATGGATAAATGCTGGGGGTGGGCGAGTTGGAAATGTACATTCAATTCTATTGTACATATTTGGGTTTCGTTCCTAAATAACTGATCCACTTAGGTGAAAATAAGTCCTACAGAACTCACTTGGGCTTATACGTAAATAGACATATATAGGATAGTTGTGTTATGTTTTAGTTGTACTTTTATACCCTACCTTTTAAGACGAACAAGCTCCAGGTAGCATCTAGGGTTCCTCTCTGTACTTTAGTCTAACTATCACCTTGTGAGGTAGGTTAGACTCAGAGGCTATGACTAGGCTAAGGTCACTCGTTAAATTTCATGGCCAAGCAACAATTTGAACCTGGGTCTTCAGAGCTGTAATCCAAAACTCATTGACCCACCCACAGTATTAAGCAATGATGCATGAGTCTTCACAGAGAAAGCAGATTTTGAGGAAGAG
Source organism: Pogona vitticeps (assembly GCF_051106095.1). NCBI lineage: Eukaryota > Metazoa > Chordata > Lepidosauria > Squamata > Agamidae > Pogona > Pogona vitticeps. The sequence goes on from NC_135785.1 coordinate 111,310,210, forward strand.
AATGAGGTGGCAGCACATACTATTAGAAATAGTAAAATATGTTGCAAATAGTACTTGTAATGCAAGGAAAGCTATTAGGCAGTCTGTAAGGCAGATTCTAAGGGACGTAGTGGCGCTGCGGGTTAAACCGCAGAAGCCTCTGTCCTGCAAGGTCAGAAGACCAGCAGTCGTAAGATTGAATCCACGCGACAGAGTGAGAGCCCGTCGCTTGTCCCAGCTCCTGCGAACCTATAAGTTCAAAAGCATACAAATGCAAGTAGATAAATATGCACCACCATGTTGGGAAGGTAATGGCATTCCGTGTCTAGTCGCACTGGCCATGTGACCACGGAAACTGTCTTCGGACAAACACTTGGAGACGGGGATGAGCACCGCGCTCTAGAGTGAGACATGACTGTACTAAATGTCAAGGGGAACCTTTACCTAAGGTGGATTCTACACCAAGGCTTTTTTTTTATCCTTCTCTTAGTTTTGTTCTTAATGTGCCCTCAAATTGCTACTGACTTATCGTGACCTCATGAATCAGTGATCTTTAATAAATCCTGTTATCAGGACTTATTAAAGATCACTGTTCAACTGTTGCAAACCCAAGGTTGTGGGGTTTTCTAAAGACAGTTCATCTCTTTCTTAATCTTCCTCTTTTCCTGTTGATTCCAACTAGCATTATTGTTTTTTCCAATGAATCTTGTCTTTTCACGATGCAACCAAAGCAGTATGGTAGCCTCATCTTAATGGTTTGGTTTTTTTTCTTTTTGTTTTTTGCTTGTTTCTAGGGGGAGTTCTAACTTGATTTTATTTAGCATTTATTTGTCTTCTTCTCTTTGTATGCCCACCAAATTCCACTCAAGGTGATAGAAATCCTGCAGTTCTACTCATAAGGGAGAGATGGTTTTTCACACTGAAAGAAAAAGGCGATTCTGCATTTGAAGACTGCACCTTATTAGCTTAAATCATATCAGTTTGTATATATTTGTATGCATTGCTATGTTAGAGCTGGAGATGTGCTGCCTAACTCAGATGCCCTTGCTGCTAGATAGTAATAGCAGCTGTGTTCTGGATCCTGAACGATTGTGGGTATCATTTTGTGCAGCAAAATGCCTAGTCCATGGTACATCCTCAACTGACAATCCCTACCATAATTGATAGTCAGTGTAGGTTTTTTTTTAAACACTGTGTTGAAGCTGTGTTAAAACAAAGACAGACGATTTGAACTTCCCCCCGACAGGTACAAAAATACACTCCAGCAAGTGAAGAACTTCTTTCTCCTGAACTACAGGAGTGGCCAACATATTCACCAAAACGGTCCAGTAGGCATAGTGATGGCTTTGTGCCTACCTCTTTATACCCTGGGAGCATGTCAGCAGGTTAGTAGCAACATGTGGCTAATTGCTTCTTTGTACAGAAATCTCTCAGAAGTTACTTACGTAGGTAGCTGATCATGGATCATCTGTTGACTCAACACACTAGATTTTCTCTAGATCAAAATGACCCTTTAGGACACGAGTCCAATTCTGAGATTACAGTTGTCGCACCTTAAAAATCACCAGATTTTATTATGCATAAGCCTTTGTGACCTAAAGCCCACTTGATGAGGTACATGGCTGCGCTCTGTGAAGCTTGTGTCAAATAAAACTTACTGATCTTTGAGGTGCCTCAAGGCTATTCGTTGATTTTGCTACAGCATGGCTACTTCCCTATTGATTTGCTAGAACCAGTCTTTGAGACCAACATTTGTACTGCCTTTCCTTGTTATTTCAAATAAAATCTCATTATGGAGGAAAAACAGATAGGCCAATACAAAGCTAATACATGTATAAATAATGTTTTAAAGTATTATATGCATTCATAATCTAATCAGGGTTTATAAAGAGCAAAGCAATGTCCAGACTCCCGTTAAAAAATTACACTGGTGTAATTCCCACAATGAAAATGTCATTGTTGCCAGTTAATAAATTGTGCTACTACTGTGTAACAAGAAAAACAGCAGCTTCTTAACTGGCTACAATTTGCTGAAATTTACATCATTGGAGTTACACAGGCATGCGTAAGTAACAGGATCCTGGCCACAAGTAATTAAGGGACAGTATCTTGTTGCATAGTTCCACTTGCACAGTAGGAGTGTTGTGCTTTTCATTAGAGAGCTCATTTTTTTCAGTTTTGGGGTGTGCATGTTTCCTATATACCTCAAAATGAAAAAGGGACTCTTCAATTAGGAATAATCTACTGTGGCTGGTATCATATCTTCCATTGCACAGGACATTGAATTTGTGTTCAAAAAATCTGGGAAAGAGTTCTTCAGGAGACAGCTGAAGTGTAAGGCAACTGTACTGCCACTTTCTGCCTTTTAGACACCTTTAAATGTGTCCAGTTATTAACTTGTGTCTCTGTGTGTGTTTCTATTTGATAACTAACTGGTACAACGGAATGCAATGATGTTATCAAAATCAGCATTGGGCCTAAGCAAGATAGTAAACAGACTTCTAAAGAGGATTTATAGCTGCATGAAACACACTGTAGTAAACATTTTCAGATACAAACACGGGAAGTGATAAGTGAACAATTTTCATTTTATGATTTGGGATTCCATCCTGGTTATCTAACTAGATAACACTCCTTCCTTGCTTAGCTCTTGGCTCTTCTTTATGGCTGAAGAGGAGTGTGTCTCCCTGGTTTACAACCTTCTCCCTATACCTGTGCAATATACACATCAGATGTTGTTTCCCTATTATTATTTTTATGTATGTACGACCATAAATGCCTCTGGCATGAGGAGTGTCAGAAAAGTTGCAGGAAACTTGGTGTTCAGTATTTGCTATCTGTGCAAGAGGCCTAAATGTGTAACATTAGGCTTTGAGACAGCATTAGAATTGGATGCAGAATTCACTTCAAGGAAGTTAAATCTCCCTAGTGTTATCAGAAAAGACCAGTGTGGTTGTGTTGGCTCTTTTCCATATTTGGGCTGTAAGGGATAAACAGTGAATGTGTAATGAAAGGAAATGTGAGTTGGTTTCATGTCCAGTGTGTGTTTGTGTAACTAGGCTGTGAAGAGTAAATAATTATAAGGTATATATTACTGTTGAGCTAACCATCAAAAGCAGAAGTTACTGCATGCATTATTCATCTCACTCTGCAGGTACTGTACCAAGGAACATTGCGCCATGTCCTGCAGTAACAGCTGTTATGCGAAATCCTATTTACACTGCCTGGAGTCATAGGGTTAGCACCACTAACTGTCCATCTGTCGCCAGTCAATATTGCCATCAGCATCTTCATCCCAGGTGAGTAAATAAAAACAGCCTTGATACATCATGCTAAAAGCCCACCTGTTCTTGTGTGGACAGCTTAATAGCTCTGGAGACTCACCTCCGCTATTTTTGGTATTCATAGATACACTGGCCAAAGATCTCAATTCTCCAGTTGTGTTCTGTGTCTTAGCTGAAGTTCATTGGTGGGAGATTATGTCTATATGCACCTCTTGGCATCCGATGCTGCTGGCCAGTGCATTTTAACTAGTGACAATTAGTTTTCCCTTGTGTCACAGTGCTCAACACCAAGGTCGCTTGAGTTTGGACCTGAGTCACAAACACTCCAATGAGTGCTCTGAAAACACACGCACAAGATCATCACATGGTTCCAATTCACTGCCCTCTAGTGCAAGACTTGGTAAGTAACATTGCAGATTGGACCGTTGAGCATCTTTTTACAACCTTGCTTTACACAACTGGGAAACACTTCAGCATGCATCCTGTTTACAGCTCCCAGTCAGTTTAGAGTCTAGTCCAGTTAGTACTGCCAGAGTCTAGACTCTGATGCTTACCCTCTTTTGCCATTGGGAGTTGGACTTTGAAAGACAAGGTCTGGTCCATTTCTAAATGATCCAAGAATTTGTCCCAAAACCATTACACCAATTCCTAGAATACCAAGTGTTTGGTCTCACACAAGTCTAGCATGAGGTGCAAGAATGTATCTTTGGGTTTGTGCTCCCCTGTTTGTATACAAAACATGCAAGGTGACCAGATTACATGTTCTGCCTGTGCAATTAATCTGCCTCTTGTTTTCAAGAGCACAGTGCTTATACGTAATGTCAGAGCATGTTGTGTAATGTGTGTTTCTGTGTATTTAAGAGTTGTGTCTGCAGTTTACTACACCAAATATAATTTATTTATTTATTTATTTATTTATTGGACTTATATACCGCCCCATAGTGCTACAAGCACTCTCCAGGCGGTTTACAATTTCATTATACAGGCTACACATTGCCCCCCCAGCAAGCTGGGTACTCATTTTACCGACCTCGGAAGGATGGAAGGCTGAGTCAACCTTGAGCCGGCTACCTGGGATTTGAACCCCAGGTCGTGAACACAGTTTTAGCTGCAGTACAGCGATAGTTTAGAGTGCAAGGCAGCCTTGAATAATCTGTTGGCACTGACAAGATTGCATGTACATTTCTACTTGGAAAGGGCAGAAAAGGGCAAAAGAGTCATATTAAAGTCTTATTACACACCACTGCTTGCCAGGATGGGATTACATGAACATCTAATCAAAGGGGAAATCCAGCAGTTGTCATATCAACCTTCTCTATTTTGCCTCAGTTAAATTCTTAATTTGAAGAACAATGTTTGCCTATCCATCTCCTTAGTCCCTTGCGGAATGAGTGGGATGTGTGCAGCTTCAGATGAAGTGCCCTATAATGTAGCAAATGTTGTGTCTTTAAAAGCATAAAGGGTGTAAGAATAAGGGAACAGAACCTAACTACCAACGTATCTCCCTGCAACCCTGTTCACCTAAATCCCCCCCCCCCCGGTGGGGTGCATTTTTAGTACCAGAGTTCAGCTGAAAAGAAGGGCATACAAGATTGGAGCAATTCCATGTTTAAGTGCACATAGCTGCTACCACCATGTCTGATTTTGGTTAGTAAATTGTAGACACATGTGGGAATTCTTGTTAACAGAGTTTATAAGCAATAGTAAAATTAGTTCCAAAGGATTGTGTTGTATCATTGTTACTTCAGCCACTCAGATAATTTTGTAAGATTCAGAATCTGAGTAAGTTTATTCCTTTTTACGTATTAAGTCTGATTTTCCCTCCTTTTGTATTTTAAAGTAGGTTCTTCCAGCAACTTGCAGTATAGAACAGAACGAATAAAAATACCCTTGACACCAAGATACCCAAGGTCCATCATTGGCTCTGATAGGGGTAAAAAAACCCTAAATATTTTATATTGCTCTATTGGAAATTACGTCATAATTGTGGATTTTTGTACTTTAGTAGAGTTAAGTTATGTTTAGAGTAAGGAAATAGCCCTTATCCCATGTATATAGTTTGATACTTGCCATAGGCAAGGACTGTTAATGCTTAAAATGTTTACATTCCAAAGATTACCATTACACAATTGGGTTTGATTAAGAGTTACAAATTCTCTTTTCTTGTTGTCAGAAGAGGGGCACACACCTGGTGCTGAACTTGTCCATGGAGCATGCTGTCATTTGTATGTTGACTTCCATTTCAGCTGTGGCAAGTGTTCTCGTGTCAGTCTTGTTTCCAGTACAGTGCTTGGTCTTTCAGCGGAACCAGTATAGCATGTGCAAGAGACAGCTGTACAACATGAGCAGCAGATTTAAATGTCTGCATGTTGCAACATTCTCCCTCTTTCCCCCCCTTTCTCTCACTCACTCACTCTCTCTCTCACACACACACACACAAGCACATCACCCAGTGTCTCTATTCACTAGGGATATATGCATGAAATTCCCTGAAAAAATGCAAAACACATGAGAAAGCCTTTTTAAAGCTTGTCTTATTATCTCTCTGATGCCAAAACTTCTTTTTAAGCAACATTTTGGCGGCAACTCTGCTCTTCATCCTCTCCTATATTGGGGTAAAATATCAGTCATATATACTGACAGCATGCTCATTCTTTGAAGTGCCGGTCCACCTATGAAAAATGGCACATTCATGCACAAGAGGTATCATCTGGTTTATACAATTCATTGTTTACGGAAATAAAACTGGAGGGTGGGGAAGAGAACAATATGCAGGCAGAAAACAGAACACTTCTGTGAGAGAGGCAGAATGGAGTAGCCTGGAAAGGTAATGGCTGGACCCTGAAGAAGAATACTCCACACTTTTGTTGCATCCCTCTTAATAGTGATCTGAGTCCTCTGAATGCTAATCATTTTGTAGCCAAAATGTTGCACAGTAAGAAAGAGGAGATGCCACCAGCCTGGGGAAATTTAAGGTACAAAATGCCATTAGGGAGGAGAATCTGCAGGTAGGGAAACAAGCATTTAACCCTTGCTGTGCAGGAGCAGTTGTTTTTTCTAAACTAAAACCTCAGCATTCGGGTTTTAATTGCAGTATTGGCACTTTGAAATAAATAAGTTGATTTTATGTTGCAGTTTGATCACTCAGGATCAAAAAGGTTCACCATCACTGACCTAGAGTATGATAGAGGAAGACAAGGCTATGCAGAAATGCTCCATACTGTAGTAGCTTGTTGCAGGTTCTGATTATACCCTTGTCATTAGTAGCTGCAGCTGGTGTTGCTCTTTAGGGATGTGCATTTCTGATTTTTTTGGACTAAGAATCCCATCATTCTTTCTGAGAATCCCACCTGCCAGACCCAGACCTTACAGACAGGTAAATCACCTGGACAGAAGACCTAGCTGGCAGGCTACATGCCTTGCATACATTGAACTTCTTGTTTGAAAAGGAAGCTGCTGAGTCCCAAAAACCCAAAATGCACATCTCTATTGCTCTTTTTTTTAAAAAAATGTAAATACATTGCTCATGTTGAAAATCCACTGAAAACAAACAAATATATTGTAATGTGAGAGTGTCTGTGTTGGCTCTGTGTAGGTTCATTGTCACATTCCGAATGTAGCAGTCCAAGCCTAATAACTCCTCCACAGTCACCACTTAACCTTGAGACGTCATCCTTTGCCAGCAGCCAGTCACAAAACTCCCTTTCCACAATGCCCCGGATCTCAGTGAGTCCAGTATCAATAGGACAACGTCGGAAAGATAAGTAAGTGGTGATCCTTGTGTTGATACCTTGTGTAAGGGTTTGTTTTTGAAAACTTGATTGAGTGGTAATTTGTTGCAACAGCACTCAGGGGAGGAAAAGGGCTAATTAATAAAACTAAAAACTTTTAGGACAACAACCGTCTTTGACCTTCAGACTGGGACCCACCTTTAACCACAGCCTACTACTTGAAAAACTATCTTCTCATTTCCCACTATACATCTATCCATACTTCTGCTCCTCTTTCTCTATCTCCCACCTGTCTTCCTGTTTGTTTTTGCCACTGCTATAATTTCCCTTTTAGGAAATATAGATGGCCTTTATTAAATTCTTCTATCCAAGTGGCTTCTGACACCATTGGGTCTTAACTCATTAGTTGAAGACAGGTGTTCCAGTTCCAGTAGAGTCTAGAGACAGGAAATTTACAGGACACTTTTAAGTACCAGGTCACTTTAATGCCCTCTTCCGCATAAGAAATGCAATGGGCTCTGTGGCACTCTTGGGTACTTGTGACACCTGCCAACAGCTCATGTATGTTTGCTTCATGCTCCTTGTGAAATGCCTCTTACTGTATCATAGCTACCTGCCCCTCCAGCACAATGAGTAGGGCAAGTGAGAGCATGTGGGATTAATAGTGAGGAAGAAAGGTGAACAGTTCCTTGGAGAGTTGCAGGCCAGGAATGACAAGGATACCTTCATATGTGATCCTAACTCTTGCAAGCTGGTCACCAAAGTAGAGACTTTACTGGTCCCTTTAAAAAGAGAGAGAGTTGTGACAAAGTTGCAAAATTATGTAAAAATATCTTATGGACTTGTGAATCTCCCTAGCAAGAAAAGAACAGTCCATCTTGACAAGAATTTGTTCCCTGTGTGATTTCCACAACTAGCTCTTTCCTGCTTCAGGGATAGGAGAAAGAGCTATGCATTTTGAGGATAACACATGAGGTTAAAGCATTTTGGGCTACCTCTGGCCTCTCAACCAGGTCAAATTGTTAAAATTGTTTGCATGAATTGAACCTAGTAAAGATCTGTGCTGCAGTTCATGGTAATTTGCTTGAACACTTGGTGGTGGGGATGATGGTGATGAAATAAAATATTTCAAAAAGTCTCCCTTTCCTCCATTTTGTATGTCTACAAAAAAAAAAGTACTGCCAGAATCCTATTACTAATTTATACTTGCATAATGAAAGCTGTCTCTGGCTTGGTAGCAAATTGTCATTCCTTATCAAAGAACGAGATGCATTCCTGGACATGCCTCCAAGAACTCAACCAGGATCTTATTATTGAGCAACAGGTTGCCTCCAAGACTAAGCCCATTTCCCTTATGCAAGCATAAACTGACAGTAGGATTCTGGCCTGTATGTGCAAAGAAGAACTGTCTAGAAACCAGAATTTGCATTTGTTCACTTTCTAAATTAAAAGTACTCCAGTACCAGAAGTAGCTGTGTGTGGACAGATACTTCCAAATGATTTTTATTCCCTGCTAGAGCTAAGGTTAGTGAGTGTTTTTTCCAGACTTCCTCTATCTCTGCCCTTGTCCTCAAAATCCCAGTTTCCCATGTCAAAAGTCCGAACCCTAAATCCTGTTTTCCTTCTAAGTCTCATACAGATTTGCTTTTCTGTTTCTTTTCCTCAGTTTTCCCAAAATGCTTTTTTTAAATTGCTGCATCATTCTCCTGCCTTGTTCTACTGTGTTGTATTTCCTGTTCCCTTTTCCAGCTCAGTCATCACCGTGCTTCTTTCCCACTTGCCCAGTTTGATTTCTAGGATCCTCATTTATTCCTCAGCAGCCAGTTCATAAAATTAGAGGTGCCACCACTCCATCCAAGTGGAAATTAACTCAGAAAGATCTATGCCTTCCCTTCTAAGCTCAAGATAAATGGATGCTTCTGTTGTGTTAATAAATAGTGTTGGAAATATTCTACAAGTACACAGAGGCAGCCATGTCTGTATTTACATTACCAAAAAAAAAAAAAAAAAAAAAAAAAATCCTCAGACTATGATGAACCAAGCTGCTCAGCCAGTGTGTTCTCCTTATGTATACGATTGTTTGTAGGACAGGTGTATTCCTTGGCTTTTTATTGGACAGTTACCAGTACATTGTTTGGATACTTATCCTGGGAATTACTTTCCATGTTTGCATGAAAAAATGAACACAAAGTTGTGGACAGATTGTATTCACAGCTTTACTGCCGCAGACCTTCTGTCTGGCCTTGGCAACTCATTTTTTCCTTTGACCTTGATGAAGGTGAGTGGAGCTTTTGGGTGAGAGGTGTAAGGTGCGAATAATAATTGAAGTCAGGTACAGCCTTGAGCCCCACCATTTCTTCAGCGCACTAGTTAATAATTAATGGTTTCATGTGAGAGGTATCAATATGGATGTTCTGACTTCCTTCATGGGTGCAGCTTGGTCCAGGTGGCAGGGCCACCATTCACAGGCAACCATTGCAGATGCAGCTCAAGACAAAGAGTATCTCTATGCAATCTTGGTAGCAACTCTGCTCCCTGCCCCCGCAGTGTGTGCCTACAGTGTGTGAACAACTTCTTGGTGAGGCCAATGGGACATGCAGTCCAGTGGTGTCACTGTAGATAAGCCATCAGTTTCAGCTGCTGTTCTCCAAGATGTCAAACAAAGTTCTTCCTCAGCTCTGCTTATCTGTAACTGTCTCGAAATGAACTGTGGCTGTTGCAGTAATGTGCTGCAGTACCTTCTGTACTACATTTCCTCATGTTTGTTTTTCAATTCAGTGTTACTTTCAGGCTTCAGTGCCCTGGAATTAGCATAAGGAATGCATGATTCTCATGAAGTTGCATCTTGAGTGAGAATAGAATAAAAGACCAGGTAGTTTACAGGCCTCTCCCTTTGTTCCATTGCTGAGCGAGAACCTCTTGTAGAAACAGCATAGCTAAAAACTGGGATGCTGGAGGAAAGCTGTGCCTTCCTTTGCTGTCAACAGTGGAACTGAGTGTGCATTGCACCAACTCTTGAGTTGTTATTAGTCAAACATTGCACACCAGCTCGGACTGAGCTGGGTTCAGTTGAAAGCGCATATCAAGGCTGGACTGACATTTTTTGAGGGATACCGTTTCTATTCTCAATGTAGCTGCATAGACTCTGTTACTATTGTCTCTCTAAGTGTTTTTTCTTTTCTTTTTCTTTTTCTTTTCTGCATCCTTCTGCATCTTTCAGATATTTGTTCCGTAATAGATCTTTTCTGAGACTCCCTGTGGCTCCTAGGCCAAGGTTCTGTTCACTAAGGAGTTTGAGGTTGGCTTGATATAAAGGTTGTCCTTCTCAAGCAGTCTTTGCGCACCTTCCTTGTGCTATTTACATGTTTGGATAATCCCCTCCCCCCAGGAAAATTTGCATGGTAATTGCAATGCTACCATGCAAGCCACCATCTTTAATGGCTTGAGTTGTTGTTTTTACAGCTGCTTAATTTCCATTGACTAATGCTGTGTTCCCCTGCATACAGATATTAAATATTGGTATTGTGCTTTCTTTTCTTCATCTCTTGATTCTCAGTCATACCGTTTTTTGATATTTATGGCTCTAGCTATTAAGGCTCCTGAAGTTTCATTAGCTGATACAATGTTTCCTTTGGGAATGTTTTTTGAATTGCATATTATATATATTTGTGTGTGTGTATGTCTAATATATAATATGGTTTAGATGTCTTATTTCAAAACCTTTTTAGCATTATTTAATTTATAATTCATCTTTGCATCTAGTTTTCCATTCCATTTTTCTCTTCTCTCTACAATCTTTTAAAATATGTTTCATCTTATGTCTTCTTGATATAGCAGTCTTTGTTGCATGATGATGTGAAAGGAATGTTGTTGCTTACAGCATTTTAGTTACTGATTTAAAGAGGTCATTATTCCGTTTTTAGAGACGTGAGGGTGGGCATAAGTAATGCATGTCCTCCACATAATTTAGGTGTGTGTATGAAAAAGAGGGGGAACAAGCTTATGCTATAAATGTGTGGCCTTGTCCTTTTTTCTTCCCAAAGGCCATATATGGAGGAACCACGTCACGTCAAAGTGCAGAAAGGCTCTGAGCCACTTGGAATCTCTATTGTGTGCGGAGAAAATGGTGGAATCTTTGTATCAAAAGTGACTGGTGGCAGCATCGCCCACCAGGCTGGCCTGGAATATGGTGATCAGTTACTGGAGGTAAAATCTCATAGGTTGATGTTTTCTAGAATTAGGTAATTATCATTGCTGCTGTTTCAAGTAGGCAAAGTAGCCAGTCGGTTTACATTCTGAACCCTACGAATTGGCAACATTATTGGAGCATTTACCTTGATCCCATAAACATAACCACAATACAGTTACAGTAGTATGTTACTGCTTCTAAAATAATTCTGAAATTGCCACCTGCAAATATGGGAAATGAGACAACTCTAGGGAGAATAAATCCCTGGCTGTGTTGCCTGCTATTCTGAAGCACACCTGCTGAGTGCATTCTCAAAAGGGAGTTGCAGGTAGGAATGGATCCTCAATAAGTGTGCCTGTTTGTTCTGCATATGTAAAACTAAGCATGTGTCACATCCAAGCATGTTGATGTGGTGAAAACTAGAGAATCAAATTTTGTCTCATTTTTGTTTTGGCTGCCCTTGAATGTTCTTGCCTCACCCCCTCTCAACATCAACCACCTGGCCTAGGGGGAGAGAGAGCTTACAGGCCGGAGCTGCTCCTGGGACCGCACCAGACCATCGTGCCTACACCCAGAAGGAGCCAAAGACCATCTGCCGGCCATTAAGAGCCTCGTGGCGCAGTGGTTAAACCGCTGTACTGCAGCTAAAACTGTGCTCACGACCTGGGGTTCAAATCCCAGGTAGCCGGCTCAAGGTTGACTCAGCCTTCCATCCTTCCGAGGTCGGTAAAATGAGTACCCAGCTTGCTGGGGGGGCAATGTGTAGCCTGTATAATTAAAATTGTAAACCGCCCGGAGAGTGCTTGTAGCGCTATGGGGCGGTATATAAGTCCAATAAATAAATAAATAAATAAATAAATAAAGTCCTCTACTATTTCTGCTATCAAATTTTCAAGCACCACTGCAGCCATGATTTGACAACTACAAGGCCCTACAATCTGCCTGTAGGCTTAATTCAACAAGAGGAAACAAAGAGCAGTCAGATTGTCATCAGTAGCATTCCTTTGTTATGAGGAAGATTAAATCTTACCCTTCACTGTCCTGCTCTTCACACAAATACCATCTAAAGATGAATGACATGCTTTCCTCAGACCTGGATCAGGCTTTCTCAGACCTTGGAAAAGTTACTTTTCTAAAAAACTACAACTCCCAGAAAAGCAAATTTACCAAGCTCTGAGCTTTTCAATATGGAAAACGGTGTTCATGCACCTGTTGGGGTCAAAGTTCCTTTCTGCATAATATAGCCTGAATCCAACTGAAATCTCAACTAGAGCACACCGATTAAGTCAGTGGGAGTTATAAAAATGTTGACTGCTATTAGACCATTAATTCATGGGTCTGCTTCTGTTGGGACTGCTGATTAGATCTGGAATCTTGTGTTTACTGGTAAGCCTTAAAACTTCTTAACCTAAGAACACATCACAGAAAGTCTGCAGAACCTGAAATGCCGCTTTTTAAAAAAATTGTGAATGTGGAGAAGTAAAAGCAACAAGCAAAGTTTAACTTAAGAAGGTAAGGCCAAGCCTTCCTGTCCCGTGTAAGTCAGGGTGTTGGAAATAATAGCTATTGCATAATACCACCAGCTTTTGGGAGGCAGAATGCATGATTCTTGCTTGCTGCTGCCAAGAGAAACCTGTTCCTTTGGGCATTGTCAGAGATGCAGTAGCTTCTGCTGCCTTTAGCACACTGGTGACTCTGGAAGACACCTCTCAGACACTGACAAAAGGCACCCTTTCAGTTTTTACTACAGCATGGCTTGTGTGTCACTTTCTGGTCAGCGGAGGGTGGAGACCAAGCAGCCTTGCCCAATTCAGTGACTCTCTTTTCTCCATTAGAAATCGGAAGGTTTAGTTTTTCACATTTTGTGGTACTCCCTCTTAGTTAAAGTTTTCTCCTATTCTCCACTGTCTACTCATTTACTTGCAATGTATGGATTCTCTTGACATTTTTTTCCCAAGTGTATTCTGGCAGGGTGGGGGTCGGCTGACTATACTGCTGAGGTTATGTTCTGTGATTGGAAAGGGGTATCTCTCTCCCCAGTTGGCACCATGAGCCTTTGCTTTTGCTCAGCCTTGCCTTTTACAGTAAGTCCTTCCCTGTTGGGTTCACTGATCAGAAGAACACTTCACGAGAAGCCCAAATTTCTGTTGTGCTGCATTTGTGAACTGTTCTTTTAAAAGCACTTTTCTATATTTCAGTAGAATAGTAAGTTATCTACTGACACAATAGCTAGGTCAGAATATCAAATTTTATGGTACCATTGATTTCCTCCCCAGCAGTAATTGAATAATATAGACTCAGCAACAGGACTTGTATCCATCGTGCCTTGAACTTGACAAGTATGTGGTAGAGGTCCAATAAATTGGAGGAAACCAAGTTTCAAATAAACAATATGAAGTTAAATGGAAAGACCTGCATTTATTTCGTTAGTGTAAAAATGCTGCTGAATACATCTGTCTTCCTTTTCCACTTCTAAACTCCAGTTTAATGGAATAAACCTGCGGAATGCTACAGAGCAACAAGCCAGACTCATCATTGGGCAGCAGTGTGACACCATAACAATTCTAGCACAGTATAATCCACACATGTTCCAGCTGGGCAACCACTCGCGGTCAAGGTAAGATTGACAGTACCTTATACAGGCTGGTCTATGGTCTGTGAACTGATTATTCAATCTCAATACTTCAAATAGGGCATTGCATCAAATAATGGTATGTAGTCTTGCCATCACTTAGAGTGACTGCTACTTTGTTTTTTTTCCTCATCTTTCATCCTCTCGACATTTGACTGTGTAAATTATTTCCTGTCTCCGTGTGCCGTAGCCTCTGTAAGGTGAGAGACAGCTGTAGTTAGGATTTGATCATTCAAACCATAATTGGAATATCCAAAATTAAGATAGGGTGTCTGAACTGGGCTACAGTGAAATAAATATTTTCCCAAGGAGATCAGTGCAACCAAGAAGGGTAGGACAAGTCCAATCACAACAGACTTTTGACTGAAACCATGGAAAGGAGGTATCAGTAACAGTTCATACATGTCATGTGAAATGTGCATATGAGAGTCTTGCTCCACATAATATCCTGTAGCAGAGGAGGATATTTTCACTTCCACAGGCAGAAATGATTGGCCAATCAAATGGCACTGTGGCTCCATTAAGGGAGAGAGGGAGAGAGAGAGAGAGAGAGAGAGAGAGAGAGAGAGAGAGAGACCAATCTTGGCTGAACCAGTTTCAGTTTCTGCCTCCACTTTGCAGCTTGCCTCTTCTTCAGTTCCTTTACACATGGTTGTTGAAAGCATGAGGATGGAGCATAAGGGTTGTGAACCAAAAAGTCATAGGGACCACGTTTGCTTTGAGGAGGGACTCTACCTCAGGCATCTATGATTCCTCATGGAAGTTGTTCTTTTTTTAAAAATATTTTTTTCTATAACTATAACATAAACAAAAACATATAACATATAAACTAAAATACAACTTAACTGTGTTTCCCACTACCATATACGGGACCTCTTGCCATAATCTTCCTCCTCCTCCTCCTCCTCCATATTCTTCCTCTTCTATTGTCCTCTTCTCCAAAACGGCATTGATTCTTGATTTGGGGCTTTCCCTTTTCCTCTTATTAACACATATTTCAAAAATCTACCCCATATTTCATAAAAATTGTTTTTTTCAGCTCTCCTTTCTTAACCTTTAAATTACAAGTAAATTTATCATTTATTGCTATGTTCCATATTTCTTTGTACCATTCTTCGATTTGCAATTCAACTTTTAATTTCCATTGCCTAGCTATAATCAGTCTAGCTGCTGTTAATAAATTGGTTATTAATTCTTTAGTCATTTTGTCATATTCCACATTCTCATATATTAATAACAAAGCAATCTCAGCATTAAATTCTATCTCTTTCACATATGTAGCTTAATTCTTTAAAAATTTGTTTCCAAAATCTTTGCACTTTTTCATATTCTCACCACATATGAAAGTGTGTACCAATTTCTTTCTCACATTTCCAACAGACATACGGATGATTGGCATTAATTTTATTTAATTTTAACAGTCTTAAATACCATCTTGAACTGAGTTTAAAAATTTTTTCTCTTATTCTCACTGACATAAATCTTAAAACCGTCATTTTCCATATCCTCCTCCATTCTTCTTCATATTTATTCTTTTTCCAATGTCTTGCTCCCAAACTATTTTCAATCCTTCTTTCTCACTTTCTTCTTCCTCTAAATTCAGAAGTAAATTTTACTCACAGTACCTTTTACTGAGTCAGTCATCCGAATGTCCTCATATGACAATAAAAATTGTTCGTACTTTGTATATTCTGTACCTCTATTATATTTCTTTACCCATTCATCTGGGACACAAAATCTACAGAAAACCCACCCACACAGACCGGTACCTACACAAAAACTCCAACCACCACCCACAGCAAAAAACCAGGCATAATCAAAACACTGGTAGACCGTGCAAATCGGAACTGTGAAGCTCAGTTTCTCAGCACTGAACTCAACCATCTGAATTGGGCCCTACAGGCAAGTGGCTACTCCAAAATGAAATCACAAGAGCCATCAAACCAAGAAAACAACACCGAACTGAAGAAGAAAAACAGCCACCCACAAATAAAGTATTTCTGCCATACATCAAATGGGTCACGGACCGCATGGGGAAACTTTAGAAAAAACGCAACCTACAAACAGTATTCAAGCCCACCACAAAAATACAACAAATGTTACAGTCGGCAAAGGACAGAAGGGACCCCCTCACCACCGCAGGAGTATACCGGATACCTTGCAGTTGTGGCCAGGTATATATTGGAACCACAAAATGAAGCATCCACACCAGAATCAAAGAACATGAGAGACACTGCAGACTAAAACAACCAGAAAAATTTGCAGTAGCTGAACATGCACTGAAACAAACTGGACATGAAATTCTATTTCAAAATACTGAAATACTGGACGACACCAGCAATCATTACGTCAGACTGCACAGGGAATCTATTGAAATCCACAAGTACCAGCACAGTTTCAACAAAAAAGAGGACAGTATGAAGCTCAACAAAACTTGGCTCCCAGCTCTCAAAAATATAACATGCAAAAGGTCAACAAACTCTACCCAGCCACAAGGACAGGGGATCACTACATACAAAAGACCAGCTTATGACACCCATCAACCACAGGAACAAATAATCTCTTCTCCTTAGCACAGCAATACACCCACAACATACACAATAATCACCAATCTACAAAAAAAGACAAAAGCCTATCTCGCAGCCATAAATACTGCACTCCCAAGCCAACTACACCAGAGCACAGGTTGCTGTCCTCTGAAGATGCCGGCCACAGAGACTGGCGAAACGTTAGGAAGTACAACCTTCAGAACAGGGCCAAAGAGCCCAAAAAACCCAGAACAACCATTCTGATTCTCCTTAATATATTTTATGATAAACTTGTTCATTCTATTTGCAGGTATTGCATCTTGATTTAATAGTGAAATAGGTCTATATGAACTTGGGTCTGTTAAATCTTTATTGGGCTTTGGGACAAGAGTTATTAATGAATGTTTCCAAGAATCTGGTGTTTTCTCTCCTTCCAATATTTCATTATAGAACACTTTTAGCTTAGGGATCAATATTGGTTTAAAAGTTTTATAATATTCTGATCCTAATGGAAGCTGTTCTGAAAGTGGTGCAGGAGGAAAGGCAGGGATCCTCTCTCTGCTTCTGTTGAAACAGTTCTTTCTTTTCTGCAGGACAGAGAGACTGAGACCTAATACTCTCAAGAGATAATTGGCAAACCTATGTCATCACACCCAGATACCCTTCCACCACATAAAATGAATATTTCACATTCCTTTCGTAAGTCCCATGGACAGGAGCATACTCCCTTCTGTTAGCACTGAGTACTGTCTGGGGGAGCTGAAAGAAACAGTTCCAAAAAAACTACCTCCAGCCATTACAGCTCTTGGAATACCCCAGCCATTGTGGCTAGTTGCCATGCTAGAAAAGGAATTCTAGGAACTATATCCCACAAAATGACATTTCTCAGTTCTGCGAGGGGGCACAGCATTGGTTTAGATCAGTGTTGCCCAACCTTGGGTAACCCACATGTTCTTGGACTACAATTCCCAGAAGCCCTGCCAACACAACTGGTGGGGGAGGCTTCTGGGAATTGCAGCCCAACAACACCTGGGTTACCCAAAGTTAGGAACTACATGGTTTGGATAATAATTTGTTTTGACCCACACCGATGAAAAGGAACTCAGTGGCCTCCACTGCTACTATATGGCTATTTCATTCATTATTTACTTTGGCACCAGCTGCTTTTGCCTATTAAAAGAGAACAGCTACTCCCAGAGTAAGCAAGAGGTGGATTCCAATGGTTTTCAGAGCGGGTACAACCACAGCTTGATCTAAAATTCAGATCCTGGTTTTATCTGAAATCTCCGTAACAGCTGAGCTAACTAAGTATTTGAAGATGTATTTTAGCCACCTTTTAATTTCACAGTCACTACTAATATTAATGCTGCTGTTTTCACATTTAATTTGAGCTCCCGGCTAGAACCTGTGAGCAGCCATTCCACCCCCCAAGGCAGTGGAGCTGCCACGCCTGATAGCCATTCCATAATTGATACTGTGAGCGAACAAGATGAAGGGACCATGACGCCCCCATCCAAGCAGACCACCCCAACTACCAGTCCCTGCAATTCAATGAGGTATGTGGTCTTCCTGTCTTACTTAATGTTAAAAAAAACATCAGTGTTTAAAACAACCTCTCTGTTTTGAACTGGTGATTGCTGGGCCTTTTATTAGCTTAAACAGTCTTCTCCCGTATGGTGCTATCCACTTATTTGGACTACAGCTGCCATCATCCCTTAACATTGACCATGCTAGCTGAGTTTACTTGTCCATATCATCTGAAAACTCCATATTGAAGAAAACTGATATAGGGTGACTGTTGGGTGAAAGGAAACACAGAATATAATATTCAGAAAGTCCACTTCTTTAAGTAGCATGGTCTGTGGTATGCCCAAGCAGTTCAGGAGTGAGGGAGGGGCATGATATTGAGGGCATCTAACCTATGAGAAACTCAAAATTCAAATCACTATTGGGAAAGTCTGTTTTTTAATAAGAAATTTACTTGAGATTCAGTAGCTGGAATGAACTTCAGCTCTCTCCTAGAACTGTCACAGAAACATAAACTTGGGAATGTCCAGATCTGAGGGATGTGGGAGTACTGCTGAATGTGGATTAATGTTCAGACTGGCCTCCTTGGGTCTCTTTTTTCCTTGCTGTTGAAAGGAATTCTGTGGACACATCTAAGAAACCACCTGAACCTAGAATGGTTACCCTTAAGAAGTCTCAAGTGGAACTTGGAATCCAAATCTGTGGTGGAAATCTGTATGGAATATTTGTGTCTGACATAGAAGATGACAGCCCTGCCAAAGGACCTGATGGGCTGGTGCTAGGAGATATGATACTTGAGGTAAACTGTGAATGTAAAATAAGACAGGTAGTTGTTTAAACCCATGCACAGTGTGTGGATGCAAAGTGCAGTGGCTGTGTTGCCAGCATCATGGTTTAACATTGTGAGAATAAACCTAGCTCATCCCCATCTCTGGGGCAGCTGCTTCTCTTTTGGATTATTCAGTCCAGAATGGGGAACCTGCAGCACTCTAGGTGTTTTGGACTTCAGCAGTGATATAGGATTGTGCAAGTAACAGTCCAATACATCTGGATAGCCAAAGGTTCTGTAGAGCTGATGTGCTGAAATCTTGCACTGTAAATGAGCATTGAAGACTTGGCTCTCCCGCCAGGCTTTCCCTGAGTATTAGTTTTTTGAGATCTCGGCCTCCCTTTTACCATCCTTTTTGCCATCCTTTTGATCATCATTTTTACCACCTTCATTGCCATCTGTTTTAATTTCTCTTGCTGGTTATTATATTGGTTGAATGTATGTATTATTTTTTTATCCTGTTTTGATATTGTACTGTTTATCTTGTTAGTCACCCTTGTTAGTGTGGAGTATGTGTGTATGTATGTGTGTGTGTGTGTGTGTGTGTATAAATAAACAAATAAACAAATAAATAAATAAATAAATAAATAAATAACATTTTTGACCATCATATCTTGAAACAGAACTATGGTTTTTGATGGCTTGTTTCTAAAAACTGTAGTTAATATTCACTACAATTTCTCTGGGTTTGGACAATCTAGGAGGTTGTAATAAATATAAAATGAAGATAGGAGCGCCAAGTCTCTTCTTGATAGCAGGGCAAAGACCAGTAAACAGATAGATTTGTTGGGACAATACACTGTAGTTCAGACTTGCATCTGGAAGAGACCAAGTATACACAGAAGAAATGAAAAATTCAGATCTGAGACCCTAGAGTCTTGGTGCACTGCAAATCAGACAATACTGGAACAAAATGGCAAATAATTCTATTTGTTATAACTCAGCTTCCACTGCTCTGGTACTGTTTTATGTGTTATTTCTTTTTTTACCTCTATGGTAGGTTCACAGTCTTGGTCCTACTTTACCACATTTCCTGCTGTTTAATTTTCAGAACATCCATACCAGACTTAGGATTTCAAGCATTCATGATTTCTTTTTCTCCTTCTCCCAGTATGGATCTGTTGATATGCGGAATAAAACAGCTGAGGAAGCTTACCTTGAAATGCTCAAGCCAGGTGAAAATGTCAGAATAAAAGCACAGTACAGAGTAGAAGAATTCAACAGGATCAAAGAGCTGCCTGGAGATGGATTCTATGTCAGGTATTTAAAACGTCATTCGGTAAGCCAGGAGATGTTCTATCAGCCAGTAAGAACTGGTACACGCGGACATAAATAGCCTTTCATCTTTCAGCACTTGGTGATTTGCACCCAAATGTGTGAATGAGCTCCACCAAAAGGATTGTGTGCATTGTGCATTAATCGGCAGTAGCTTGTAGGAAAGTTCATTGCAGCAACTGAAAGCTGCACCTGTGTATTTGCATATGCAAGCTCCCTCGCTGCTGCACTCAGCAAGGGTGAATATCTGGCCCACTTTTAAGAGAGCAGCTGAGTGACTAACCAACGTTAATAATGTCACCAAGTTCAATGAACCAAACTCTCTTTGACAGATCAGTTCACCTCCCTGAATTACCTTAAAGAGGCACATGCTGTGCCTAGGCAGAACTAGAAGTATTGGTCTTGAGGTATCCAAAAATTAATTCCCAGCACAGATACAAATCAGATACATCAGTTCTTAGGTGTTTCATGTAAAATGAAAATAATAGTGAGTCCTATCCCAGAGTCATGTGAAGAGAAATAAATATATTGGGGGTGGATGTGGGGAGAGGAATTTAAAAATGTTTTGCTAAAAAAGTCTTCATTTTATAAAGATGGTGATTATTATAGGAAATAAGATGTTTCCTTTGGCCAAAATCCTGTTTGTGCAGCTGTGCTGCTTAAGGCGGATGATGTCATTGGCCATGATAGTTTTTCAGAAATAAAACACTTCTGATGTTTGGAGTGGGCCAAGATAAAGGGGAATTCTTTAATTTCAATAATTACCATTGACTCCCCAATGACAAGGAATCCCAAGGGAGTCTTGGGACCTTCTTGGAGAGGGGTGGCAGGGGGAGATCAAGTTTCTGAAAAGCTGCCATGGCTGATGGCATCATCAGCCCTGTGTGACATAAATTGTGTGGATTTCAGCCAGTGAAGCTGGTGATTCAGTGGCTGAAATTCTGTTGGTGCAAATTTGTGCTGCACAAGCCAGATGACATCATCATCTAGTGACAGATATCCTTAATTTGATTGAATCACAAACTTCCTGTCTCTCTGTTGAGGCCCTGAGGCTCCCTGGGGATCCCTTTTGCCCTTGGAAAGTCTTTGGGAGCCTCAGGACAGTGGGAGGAGGAAACATTTAATACCAGAAGATTGCCCCAAATCATCACCAACAGGATTTCAGGTGTGGTATTACAGATGTATTGTAGTAGGTTTAAATGATTGGAATAGTACCTTTCTGACTACAAGATATTTAAAGGCTGTGTTAATGTGTACTGAGTACATTGAATCAAAGTTATTGGTAGGAACTTATGTGCATTTTAATTATATAATTATGTACAGTATATGGTTTCTGAGACCAATGTATATATTTTATATGGTCAAAGCAAGACAGACGGGGCAAAGAAAAGAGCTGAAGTCAAACTTCTGTCACAAGCCCTGATGCAGCATGAACAGTAAGGGCAAATAGTGGGCTTATCATTTTGTTTCTTTCATCTTGTCTTGTACTTTTCTCTCACCCACCCTATTGATGGCAGGGGGAAAAATACCCATGGAAGATTATAGGCCCAGCTCTGCCCACCCTCTCCTGAATGGAAGGGATCAAATAGCAAAACAGTCATCCCTTGACAGCCATGTAAACCATTTAGGGGGAGAAGGCAAGATCCTTTTATTTGCCCCAGGCTTAGCGCATCCATAGGTTCCTTACTCATCTGTAGAAATTAACATGCACTATTAAGTCAAATAGCTATCTGAGGCTTAAGTACCTACCACCTCAGTCAGAACTTGGAAAAGTGACTTTTCTGGATTACAGCTTCCAAAATCCTCAAAGCAACATGGACCCTGGCTATGCTGGCTGGTGGATTCTGGGAGTTCCTGTCCCCCCCCCCCAAAAAAAGGCATGTTTCTCAACGTTTGTTCTATTGTAGCTCACAAGATGAGATCCCTGCCTCAAATGGAGGAAGATTCCTTGCTTGTTCCCTGGAGTCCTTGATATTCCATTTTTAGTGCTAAAAGTCCCATTTCCCCTCTTTCTTTGCAGGGCACTTTATGACCGACTGGCAGAAGTGGAGCAGGACTTGAGCTTTAAGAAAGACGACATTCTGTATGTCGACAACACTCTGCCACAGGGGAACTTTGGTGGCTGGATGGCATGGCAGCTGGATGAGAATGCCCAGAAGCTGGAAAGAGGGCAGATTCCCAGCAAATACATGTAATTCCATCTTTGAGATATAAGTGACATTTATATCATTTCTAAAAGTGCACAATTACAGAGAAGTATGAACAAAAGCCAAGTGTTTCTGTCTTCAAAGCTTTGTAGCCAATATTGAAGGGGTGTTAAGTTTCCCAGTAAAGTTACTTGAGAGAGGTGGCATGTGTTTAATAACACCCAATTAAAGAAACTATTCCAGCAAGTCATTTTTAGTGCTGTTGATGGTTGCCCATCTGCTAAAAATGGAAAGGCCTTTATTTTCTGATTCAGACACTAGGCTAAGGGCTTCCAATAGTCATGTTGTAGCATTTTTATAGCATCCATGTTTAATTTTGGTCCTAGAGTTGGGATACAAGACTGCACAGCATTCTTGCTTTTAATCCAGTAAATCACTGCTTGCTTTTCATAGAGATCAAGGAGATCAAGTTTAAGAGGCAGAAGTGAGTACCGCTGCCTTAGCTATTAGTCCAGCAAGTAACAGCAAAATGTTCCCCATACCTCGCCTTGTGCCTTTTGGGTTTCTCTCTCCCCTCCTCCATCCTTTCAACATGATGGCTTTATCACCTTGCCTTCCCTGCACTGACACTCTGCAGTGGCTTCTCAGGCTCATTCTTCTATCTTACATCTTGAACTTAGGGACCTCGTAATTCTTAGACTGCTGTGCCTCCTGCTTTTGGAAGGGCTATTCCTTCCAACTGTCACTTGAGAATCCGTATCTGGAGAGCTGCACCCAAACTGAAGAGTCAGTTGAACAAGAGTTTTTCCTCAGGTTTTAATGACATTTTCACAAGCCTTTTATCATTTTCCTGATTACCCAAATGATTTCCTTGTAGGATGGAGCAGGAATTCTATAGGAGGCACAGCATGTCTGAGGCTAAAGAGGAGAACAGCTCTGCAAAGTCATCATCGGCAGCAGCTCGAAGATCATTCTTTAGGAGGAAACATAAACACAAACGCAGCGGGTCCAAAGATGGAAAGGATTTGCTGGCCCTCGATACCATCAGCACAGACTCCATTCCTTTCTTAGATGGCAAGTGATTGCTCTATTCAGTTAGCATGTGACAGCATAGTCTGTATTTGTTTGCACTTTGGGTTTAAAAAGAAAAGAGGGGAGAAGTATGTGGGTGAAGCTCAGTCCACCTCATCCAGTATGTATGTGTAGTACTACTAGACCATTCTAATACCAAAATCTCCATGTTCTGTGTCCCACCCCATGCCACCTCCTTCTTTTGCATACAAATAAGATTATTGTGGTCCATATCCTTCCCCTCGCCTTTGAATACACACACACACACACACACACACACACACAGAGAGAGAGAGAGAGAGAGAGAGAGAGAGAGAGAAGATAGGCTGGCCAGACCTTCCCCACAAAATTCCTGCTTGCTTTTCTCCAGAGCATTCCTGTTCCTAATCTACAAGGAGCTTCAGGATACAAAGCACTTATCTAGCTGAAGAGATTGCAAAACCACTGTCATATTATATATATTTTTAATCATGGAGGATGTGTGAAGTGCCAAATGGTTGGAGAAGGGCTAATGTCTCTATCTTTAAAAAGGAGGAATTGGGGAACTATAGACCAGTCATCCTGACATCAATCCCAGGGAAAATTCTGGAACAGACGACTCTGTAAGCACCTTGAAAACAAAGCAATAGTAACTAGAAGCCAACGTGGATTTGTCAAGAACAAATCTTTCCAGACTAATCTAATCTCATTTTTTGATTGGGTAATCTCCCTAGTAGACGGTGGGAATGTTGTAGATACAATATATGTATCCTGATTTCAGCAAAGCCTTTGACAAAGTGCTGCATAATATTCTGATTAGCAAGCTAACTAGGTATAGGCTGGATAGAACAAGTGCCAAGTGGATATACAGTTACTACAGAACATACTGAGAAAGTGCTTATCAATGGTTCCTTCTCAAACTGGGAAGAGTGGGGTACCGCAAGGTTTAGTCCTGAGTCCAGTGGTCTTCAACATTTATATTAATGATTTGGATGAGGGAGTACAGGAAACATTTGTAACAGCTAATACCTTGGAAGACAGAAACAGAATTCCTAAAGATCTTGATAGGCTTAAGCATTGGCCTGAAAACAACAGAATGAAACTCAACAGGAATAAGTGCAAAGGATTGCACCTCAGAAAAGAAAAAAGAAATCAAATACAAAGTTACAAGGTGAGGGATACTTGGCTCGGCCATACCATAAGTGAGAAGGAACTGTTTTAGATCATAAGCTTAATATGAGCCAACAGTGTGATGTCACTACAAAAAAAGGCAAATGCTGTTTTAGGCTGCATTAACAGACGTATAGTCTCCAAACCCTGTGAGGTACTAGTCCCCCTCTATTCGGCACTGGGTAGACCTCATCTACAGTACTGTATGCAATACTGGACATCACACTTCAAGTACAATGCCAACATACTGGAGCAAGTTCAGAGGAGGGCAACAAGGGTGATCAGGGGATCGGAAGCCAAGCCCTTTGAGGAAAGACAGGAAGAACTGGGCATGTTTAGCCTTAAGAAAAGGAGACTGAGGGGGAGTTATTATAGCATTTTTGAAATACTTGCAAGGTGGTCATACAGAAGAGCAGCAGAATCTGTTCCCAATCATCCCAGAGTGCAGGACACATAATAATGGGCTCAAGCTACAAGAAGCCAGATTTAGGCTGAATATGAGGAAAAATTTAACAGAGCAGTATGACAATAGAACCAATTACCTCAGGAGGTGGTGAGCACTCCAACACTCGAGGCATTCAAGAGAAAATTGGACAACCGTCTGTCAAATCTGCTTTGATGTGGCTTGCTTCATTGAGCAGGGGGTTGGATTTGATGGCCTTATAGGCCCCTTCCAACTGAATTTTTCTACGATTCTAGTTCACATCAGATCTTGCTTCCTGACAGCTATTTGACTGCAGTAGCTGGCAGATTCTCAATCAGCCTTTGATCCTCTTAGTCTTGTAGCAAGCTGTGTGATGTCACAATGCGTGGTCTTCCAACACAAGGGACATAAGCCAGTGTCATATTGTTTCCCACACAATAGACATTTGTTTGTTTGTTTGTTTGTTTGTTTGTTTGTTTGTTTGTTTGTTTGTTTGTTTGTTTGTTTATTTATTTATTTATTTATTTATTTATTTATTTATTTATTTATTTATTTATTTATTTATTTATTTAGACAAGATTGATAGCCTTAGGAACCATTGTCCATAGCACAGGTTTCTTTAGGGCTGTACTTCAGAATCAGTCTTGCAGGAGCCCATTCCCTCTTTGTGTTTTCTTTTTTTCACCACGTCACATTCTCTGCACTAATATAGCTGACATTTTAGCTATGTTATAGAAATGATGTGATCTTATTCTAGCCTTCCTGACATGCTAGCATTTTCCATAGATACAGTGGTGCCTTGCTTAACGACGATAATCCGTTCCAGGAAAATCACCGTTAAGCCAAAACATCGTAAAATGAAATTTAAAACCCAATTGAAACGCATTGAAACCCATTCAATGCATTCCAGTGGGGTAAAAACTCACCGTCCAGCGAAGATCCTCCATACGGCGGCCATTTTCGCTGCCTGTATAATGAGGAATCAGTCCCTAGACACAGCGGGGAGCCATTTTAAGCACCCGGCGGCCATTTTGAAAACCTGATGATCAGTCTTGTTTTGATCGTTGTAATGGAAAGAATTGGTTCCCGAAGCAGGGAACCGATCTTCGCATAGTGAAAAAAACCCATTTAGACCATCGTTTTGCGATCGCAAAAAGATCATCGTACAGTGATTTCATCGTAATGCGGGGTAATTGTTAAGCGAGGTACCACTGTAATTTGTTGCAGTTAAAAGTGAGGAGGGGTTGGGCTTAGTGCTGCCTGCTGTGTAATGTGGTAGAATCCCAGTTGGATTCCATCACGTCTTCTCTTGTAATGGAGAGGTAAGCAAACGTGTCTTGGTTAATGCTGTATTCATTTCCTTGGTTCATTGTCATCACAATCCTTGCTGCTGCTTCTATAAAAGTTGCCTGCAGGTTATACGTCTTTTCTTCACTCACTTTGGGGAGACTTTAATAAAAGGTCCATTGACGCAAACCTATGTGCTGTTGCATGCCCTGCAGAGTAGACTTGAGTAGAAGAAGTTCTCAGTGGATTGCCTAAACAAAACCTGTGTGTAGGATCATAGTAAACATTTCGGAAAATGAGAGAATGTTTGGGTTTGAGAAAATATATTAACTTCAAATGTAAATTAAAAATCTTATAAAAAGGCTGGGTAAACCTGGATAACGTCATATTACTTGTTCTAGTAGATACGACAAAAAGAGCTCATCGTTCAACAAAATAATTGATTTGCTTTTATGCCACATGTTCTTTTAAAAATAAGGTAATGTGACCAGTAAAATTGGCAGACTTTAAATGGATAGAAATATGGTGGTGTTCTTTTTTAATTTAAAAAAATTCACGGAAAAGCACAATTTTGTTGTAGATAACAGTTCTGGAATATGAAATGTAAAGTTCCCAGAATAATTCCTAATGATCTGTTTCCATCTCATCTGTTTTGATTAATTTTTAATTCAAATTTTGTACAGGTAGAGACTCTAGATTCATGTTTCAGGTAGCTATGTTTCAAGACCTAGAATGTGCCCCGCAGTCAAGGAAAAATTATATGTCTAGAACAGCTATAAATTAGATTCTGATTGTAAGTCGCTCTCCCTGTGTTCCCAGATACTGTAAGCCTTGCTTATCAGCGAGTTCAGAAAGTGGAGTGCACCTCTCCTAGGCCCGTGCTTATTCTAGGGCCATTACTTGACGCTGTGAAGGACATGTTAGTCAAGGAGTCTCCAGGAAAATTTTGCAGGTGCCCTCTTGGTAAGTACTTCAGTAGTAGAGAGTTCTCTGGTAACAACTGTTACTCATTTTGGGCCATCAGCCTGTTGAACTTTGAGCAGGAAACCCCAGCAGCATAGCAACATGGGATTGTTCTACTTACACCAGCATTTCTGTTGCACAAAGGGTGGATTATTCATGGAGCTTCCCCACTTGTACAATGGCAATATTTAAACAAGTGGCACAGTTCTACCCTTTTCAACAGCTGGACTTTCCACTCAGCAGAAACTCAATGGGGTAATGAGCTTTAGGGTTTATTAAAAAAAAAGATATAGAAATACAAGGGTTGGTTGCATCTTGTGGGTGACCTAGATAGCTCTGCCCAAGATAGTACTTCAGGAGGCCTTCCTTCCTGTCAATACTTGACTTTATTTTTACTATAATTTTCTGTTTTTCCATCTTGAGCACTACTAACCATTACTAATTACTATTGTTTATAATTGTTTTTAACTGTTTTAGTTTATAATGTTTGATAGAACCCGCCCGGAGTAGACTTTGTCTAAAAGGGCGGAATAGAAATCTAATAAATAAATAAATAAAAATAAAAAAAGTTCTTTAGTCTTTCAAACTGTGACATATGCCTCCCCAAAAAAAGGTGGCACATGCCCTTTCCCCAGCTCTCCCTTCCTTTGCTGAGTTATCTAGTCATGTTTGTCCAGGTTCTCTTTGTTCCTCCTTCTTTTTTGCACTCTGCAACATGGAATTCTCTACCTGATATCAAAAATATCTCTGCTGTCTTTCTGTATGATGCTTCTAAAATTTCTTACCATCTGATATCCTCTCTCATACACACACAGTTGGTGGGCACAGTCAGCTGGTCAATCTACACCTGCAGCAAAATGAAGTGACAGAATCCCGAGGTGCTGGTGTGGACTGTATCATGAAAGACTGCCAGAGTCTGACGTTCCATTTTTGAATGCTTCCAAGAATGTTTTTAATGTTTTATTGGAAGGAGGCTGCCCAGCACTTCCTGCTGTGTAATTTCCGACTTACATCGAGTTTTAAGATGGAATACAGTGGTGTCCCGCTTGACGACAACCCTGTTAGATGATGAAATCGCTTTACAATGACTATTTTGCGATCGCTATAGCGATTGCAAAATGATGTTTCTATGGGGTTTTTATGCTTAACGTTGATTCGGTCCCTACTTTGGGAACCGATTTTTTGCTTCACGACGATCTTTACAGCTGATTGTCAGGTTTTCAAAATGGCTTCCCGCTGTTTTCTGGACCTATTTCCGGAAGACAGTGATCGAAAATGGCTTCCCCTATGGAGGATCTTCGCAAAATGAGCAGGTTTTTCCCCCATTGGAACGCATTAACCGGTTTTTAATGCATTCCAATGGGTTTTTTTACTTTTGCTTGAAGACGATTTGCTTAACAGCGATTTTAACGGAACAGATTATCATCGTCAAGCGGGGCACCACTGTACTGTAAAACTTTGATACTACCCACCCACCCCTTCAGCTGTAACACTTCATTCTCTTGCAAGTATACACCAGACCTAAGTGATTGTGAAGATCTGTATTTTATCTTTGTTTTTGTAGCTTGGCCTTTTTAAAAGACATGGCTGTGAGCAGTGCTGATGTACTTTAGACATTTCATGATTAACGTGAATTACAATGAGGCTTCTACTTGTGATGTATTTTGGTGTAGTTTTAAATTAAAATATTAATTTGAAAACAAGAAAAAAATTCAGGCACAATTACAGTTCTCAGCCAACCAAGATACAAGTGAACATAATCTATATTTTTTTAAAAAAAGACTAGATTAGCACAATTGTGATAATTCCATTCTGTATATAATTTTTGTTTGCTTTCTTTTTCATTCTTTATTCCTTTTGAAATGGTGACTGCCAGTACTTTTTAACCTCTAGCAAGGATGTAGTTCCACTACGCATCTTGTAGCTCTGTCACATTTGGAGCCAGCTCAGCAACTGCTCTGACAGCTTCCCAGCTTCCCCCAAGGCTCTGTCTATGATCCTGCATTTCATAAGATGGGAAGGACACTAGCAGGACTGCACCATCACCAAGTGCAGACATGCCTCCTGGCTTCCTCCTGTGCCAATTCTGTGTCCCTCTCCCATTTGAGATAACATCTAGCTCACATCATTCCTTTAGCATCTGTGAATATTTTGTGCTATGGGGCATAGATACAATGCAGATATGTATTCCTTGGCAATCCCAATAAACTCTTTAGTGCTGATGTAGCCAAATAAATAATAATAATAATAATAATAATAATAATAATAATAATAATAATAATAATAATAATAATAATAATAATAATAATAATAATAATAATAATAATAATAATAATAATAATAAGCTTAGAACTGCAGAGCTGGAAGGGACCCTGTGGACCATTAGGTTCAGCCCCTATCTAGGAGGCACAGTGGGAAATTAAAACTCCCAAGTTCTGGCTCCAAAGTCAGATACCTAAACCACTGTTCTGTTACTTAACTGGTTTATACATCAGTACAGATGACAAAATACACATGCTCATGCGCATAGACAAAGAGAGAGGGAGAAATGTAACCTAAGAGCCTCTGAATAACATGTCTGTACTAAACAAATGTTTCTCCGGATAAAATGGCATAAACCATTCTTTTTGTTCTTAACAGAAGTGATGAAAGCTTCTCAACAAGCCATCGAGCGGGGTGTGAAAGATTGTCTATTCATAGATTATAAACGCAGGAGTGGACATTTTGATGTGACAACTGTTGCCTCAATAAAGGAGATAACAGAGAAGGTGTGTGTTCTTTTAATATACTTGGTAGCTTTATCTTCAGTGGTTTTTCTCAAAAGGAAGAAACGTTCTATTGCAGTTCTTCCACTGGGGACAAGCGGATTTAGTTCTGCCAGCTTTGTCGATGGGAGGCTACCAGGAAACTCTGTGAAAGTTGCTCTGAACTCTGACAGTGCAGGGTAGAAGAGATTCAGCAGTGAAATCAGATCCAGTCTCTTCTTATTTGTGGCTGCCTGATGCATTCAGCTCTTGACTGAAACAGGGCAGTGGCTAAGAAAGTGACCCAGGAAGCAGCAAAGGCTGGTTCCCTGAGGGCAAGTGAGGTGCTGCCCCACCTCAGAGTCAGCCAGCCTGCTCCTTCCTGCCTTAATACCCAGAGGCAGAAAGGAGGGCCCTAGCTCTGTTCTCCTCTAGCTTAACCTCCTTCCTCAACACACTCAGGGTCGGGGTGTGGATGGGGAGAGAATGAGGGAGTTTGCGTGTGAGTCAGTAAGTCAGCTGCCCAGCATCCGGTTCCATGGGCAAAACTAGACATGGCAGGACAGCTGTAAGAGACAGGAAAGGTCTACTTTTTACATACATTCAAAGAACGCATAGCAGAGAGGAGCTGAGGCTTCCTTCCCCATATTAATTTCATGTACTGGCTGCAGAAAGGAGTGATTTGGGGTGTGGGGAATAGAACAGAGGAAGATTTAGCTATTTTTGTGTTAATGCAATTCTTGCTGTAAAATGTACCATATTTTTCTGTGTATAAAATGACACTTTTTCCTAAAATAATTAGAGGAAAAATTGAAGGTCATTTTATACATGGAAGGAAGCAGCCACACGTGCTCGGGCGCCTCTTACTGCCACAACTGTCGCCCAGTTGCCTCTTCCAGAGCTCACGGCTTGTCCCCTCCAGTGGCCAAGGCAGCAACAGCAGCAGGAGACAGAGGCGAAGGAGCATTCATACGCGCTGGGGCGCCTCTTGCTGCTGCCTCCCCCTGCCTGCCCGATCACCGCTGCCTTGTCCCCTCTCATGGTGGAGGCAGAGGCGAAGGCAAACAAGCACTCAAGCACCTCCTCCTGCCTTGTTAGCAAAAAGGAAAGGGAGCAACAGCTCCCCTTTTTTTCCTAAACTCCGTGCCTTCTCTAAAGGAGAGGAAAAGCGGCAGTCACTTTGACAGCCACTTTCCTTGCCTTTTGCCAAGGTACGGGGCTTAGCAAAAAGGGAGACCTTTGATCCCTACTTTTTAAAATTTGGGGTTGGAAAAGGGGGGGTCGTCTTATACTTTGGGTCATCTTATACACGGAAAAGTACGGTACATTCTACTCACCTACTGCTTTAGATTTTAATGGAGACAACCATGTAAATAAATTGATATAGTTGTTCCCGTCACTTCTGTCCTGTCCCTAAGAAGCTAAAGTAGAGGACGGAGGTGAATTTGGGAATATCAGGCCAGAACTTTGAGTTTAATCAGGTCTTTAAAGCTACTGGATGAAGGAACGAGAGAGAATATTTCAGGTGGAGGTGTGGAATATATTATTCTTTGCAGTATTATAGGTGCCATGAGGACTGAAGTAAGAGAGCAAGGAGGAGCATAGGGCTGGGGCAGAGGGATAGAGATTTCACAGATACCTTGAAACAGGAGAACCAAGAGGAGAAGAGAAAGCCAGCATCGACAATAGAAATAAGAGACATAACAGAACCATAAAAGTGAGTGAATGCATCAGATAAGAGAAAGGACCACAGTTAAGGACCTGTTTGTGTTCTTAAACAAGGTGGTATTTTGTCAGCCCTTCTTCTGTACCATGAGGCTAAGAATACTGGCCTACTTGAAAGGACATTTTAAGAGCATGCATGAGAAAGAGTTTGAACATTTAGCTAGCCACATGTAATCAGTTCATTCTTAATTATTAGGATTGCCACTGTCTCTTGGATATCGCTCCCCATGCCATCGAACGTCTGCACAGCATTCACATTTACCCGATCGTCATCTTCATTCGTTACAAAAATGCCAAACAGATCAAGTAAGTGTGAGGGGTGGGAGGGTAAGGGATTATGGCCATTGTTGGGATACATGTGTACTCACATTTCCAGCTTTTGGGGGTGGTGGTGAATGTAGATGTTGACTTTCTTGGGCAGTTGTATCGATATTGCCAGGTACAGGGGATGTGGACAGTCATCAAAACACCTGCAGACAGCCATGCTGGTTTTTGCCACATATAGTAATACCTGCTGCTGATGGAACATGGCCTTTCCAGTCACAGCAGTTTAGAGGTTCAGCAGTTCCTCATGTGCTTCTATTGCAAGCTGCCTTTACTTGCTGAACAGCAGAGGGTGCACTTCACACAGCTTAGTGTTCCGTTCACAGTGCAGATTCGACTGCAAATTCATTTATGCAGTCTGCCTGGTGTCTCCTGAAAAAATAACCTTCCTATAAGCATTTAAAATGTACATATTTAATATATATTTGTCTTTTACAGAGAACAGAAGGACCCCATTTTCCTGAAAGATAAAGTTACACAGAAACATTCCAAAGAACAATTTGAGACTGCTCAAAAAATAGAACAGGAATATAGCAAGTACTTCACAGGTTTGTATTTAACTACAATTAAAGAAACAAAGACAAATAACAACATACGCCAGGCTCTTTCCTTCCTTACGTTTAGGAAATTGGTGAAAACAGAATTATTCAAATCTGCTTTCAACAACTGATTCTCCCAGATGCTCTTAATTTTAATGTTAATTTTAATTATTCTCTTCTTTTTGCATGGATGTTAGAACTATACTAGATTGTCATACTGTTGAATGTAATTTGTTAGGTGGGGTTTTGTGGGTTTATGGTTTAACTTTTTTCCTTGACAATCAGAAACATTTA
The DNA here is from genome assembly GCF_051106095.1 of Pogona vitticeps. NCBI lineage: Eukaryota > Metazoa > Chordata > Lepidosauria > Squamata > Agamidae > Pogona > Pogona vitticeps. The sequence goes on from NC_135785.1 coordinate 111,342,851, forward strand.
GAGATTGATTTATTGCTTTACTGCCCCACTAGTGTGCAAGCACTACTTTGAGTGCAGTTTAGCACTTAAAACTTAAAACCCCATAAAACCCTATGTAACAAAATATATTCAACAATTTTTTTGGTTTGGTGCAGCATCCAGGAGAATTGGAGCAATTTAAATAAATGTACATTTCCTGTAGGATAAAGTCAACGACTAGGAAGTAACCACCACTTTGGGAAATGACAGGCTAAGGCCACCTGCTTGAGTATCTTTTGCATTTAGTCATTTACCCTGGAATACAGCCTGCATGCCTTTTTGATTCAAAATTTTCCTGATATGAAAGACAACTGTGCTTAAGGCCAGTCTTTTTCACTCTTACCCATCCTAGTTTCTCTGACTCTTGGAACCTTTTCCTCTCCAGAACAAATTAGACAACCACAAGAATCTAACAATGGATGGTGGGGAAATTTTTAGCCGTTTCTGCTGGTCTTTGGGATGCTTTTATCCTGCACCAGAACCTACTTGAGATAGATCTAAACATGTTCAATTTTATTTAACCTGTTACTGGTTCCATGGTATTTGTTTTTTCTCTGGTCCTCTTAACTGTGACTGCCAAAATTGTTATTAGCCAGCCATGCTTGTTTTATTAACAAGACCCATAAACGGTCATCCTCCATAGCTTGTTGTAGTATTTGTAGATAGAGGCTTGTTGCTATGGGTGTCGTTTCCATGTCTGCTTGCTTACTAAATTTAGCTTGCTGTTCAATCATGAGGGTTTATTATGCTGTAATAGGGTTCCTTGTAACCATATTTAGATATAATGTGTAGACTTTGTTTCCTAATGCCACTGAAAATAGCTTTCGTAGGGCTTAGTAAGAAACTGGTCTTGGAGGATCATAGTTGTAAGTTGTGGCTTTCTGTTCTTGCCATTCATTTTATTGAACTAACTAAAACATCTCAGTGTTGAGTGTTTTTCTGTATCTCTCCTGTCTTGTCTACTGGTACACATTCTCTGACCCCCTATGTACACACACAGAGAGTTCTGTGAGGCTCAAGAAGTGATTTCCCCAATAGGGCCACCTTGAATTCATTGAGGGGAAAATGTTATACAAATCAATTAAATAAATGGGAAATACCTCCCCTCCCTTTTCTTAATTTAGTGGAATTTGGCTTCCTGTGCAGTTGTACAAATACATGTCTTTCCTAACATTCCTGCTGATGGATTGATGTGTATTTTCTTGTTCTCCTTCCTGCAGGAATAGTCCAAGGCGGTCCTCTTTTAACCATTTGCACTCAGATCATGACGACTGTTGATCAAGAACAAAACAAAGTCCTGTGGATTCCAGCTGGACCTCTGTAGACATTCCCTGTGCAACGACTGAAACTCTGCAACAAACTGTGCATAGATAGTTGACGAGGGGCTTTGGCCTATAACCCACATGAAGGGTTTGTCATGAGCAGCATTACCTGTGAGGTGTGCATGGAACACCGTGGCTCTTTCATTGGCAGAATTTTTTTGTGACATAGAAGTGGACATTTCCAGAATTTCTTTTTTTCCCCATAGGAATACTTTATGATGCTGCAAAAGAAAGAGAGAGTGAATGACAGAAACCCTTTAGGATGCGTTTACACCCCCCCCAAGTGTTTGGTGGTTTGTGTTTACTTGAATTTTTCCTTTTTTTACAATCTCTTCTCTCCCCTGTCCCACCCTCCTTCCCACCCTCCTCTGCTTCTAATGCAAAAAACAAACAAAAACAAAACACAACGGAATGGAATTTTTATATACCGAGAGGGAATGACTTTTCCATGAAGTGTGGTTGTGTGTCCTTTGGTGATAGCCATTCTCCTTCAGAATAAATGCATGAATTGTGAATGGTCTTCTCATAGATACATGTTTTTTGAAGTGAATTCAGGGGGAAAGCGGCGATCCTCCGACACAGGGGTCGGGCCACTGTTTGTATTTCATGAATTCTTGATCTTTTAGAAGTTTTTGGCTTCTTTTATGCATGAATTTGGTACTTAAACGTCACCATGTATCCAATCAAACTGCTCACTGTATATTCAAACACAATAATTGTGGGTTACTGAGTCTGCATTAAGCAGGAAGAGTTCAGAGTTGGCCTTGATTGTGTAATGTTATCACGCATAGATGGTCTGTTGTCATTGGAAGCTTATGCTTTCTTCTTTGCTGGAGTGTAATAACCATAGGGATTTTTATTTAATTAGAAGCACAGCCTCAGTTTTAGAGATCTGGAAAGCTCTAGCATTGTCCTGTGACTGTCATTTTGCCACTGTCTACAAATAATAATAGTGTGTGGTGTGTTTGTTTGTTTGTTTCTTAATTTTTTATTATGATTTGTATTTCCTGACTGTACCAAATTCCATTGTAAGTTTTCTTTTTTTGCACTTCGAAAGTCATTTTCCAACCATGTTTTTTATTTTCCCTTCATTAAAAAAATTGCATGTCATGTTTTATAGGTACTGTAACTTTATTGTTAAAGTATCCATTTGAGTAGAGCTGCATTTGTGATTACTGTTCCTAACATTTCATTATGTAGATAGTTATCCTTTTTGTTTTTGCCCTTTAGTTTGTAGTTGTTCCTTTTTATTTACATTAATTAAAAAAGGGATTCTTGCACAGTTGTTCGAAGACAAAATTTGGTTGGAAATTTTAACCTCTGTTTTACAGATACTATTTTATAGTTCAAAATATGGGAGAGAGAGGAAACGCGTAGAAAGCCTATTGATAAATTCTTAGTTGAAATACTGTTTATAAGTTGAGGGACAGCAGTTATATATTTTTTTTAAAGAGGGAGGCCTGAGTGGGACTTCAGCGGTACGATTGAAGCAAACTGGTACTGTTGCAACATTAATTTTCTGTACTAAAAATATGTCATTTTGTATTAAAACAAACAAGTTAAAGAAACTGAGTATTGTGTTGAATAAAGGTCAATTTCTATAACTTGTATGGAAGTGTTGCAGGTTACCTGTACAGTCTCTGCCGTTCAGTTTATTGCTGCCATCTGTAAACCATCACAGAGCTAAAGTGCCCAAACACTTATACAACTGAAAGAGAGTCCAAGAAATAACAAACATTTGTGAAAGGTGTCTTGTCAGAACAATTATTTTTCCTCTTCTAGAGAGCAAGAAGGCAGCACCGAATCATGTTTCATTGATATTATTCCTTGTTTTCCTACCATAACGGAACATACATACACAACACGTAACAGCATGTGGCTCAAACATGGTGAACGGGGGTGGGTGGGTGGTTCTTTAAACTGTCCTTTACCAAGGCCCTCCAGGTTGGGTTGCTACATCATTACTGGGGCAGAGGAGGGGGGATGAATTAACAATCAGTCATGCTCAAGAACAAAGCAACACCCAAGGTTGTCCTAGTTTTGTTCCTCTGGCTTGAAATCTTCAGGAGGTATGGATCTAAGCCTTAAGGCTTCTAAGGTATCGTCTTCCTTGAGGTTCAGGCATTATTTAAGTTCCTGAGATCTTTTCCCTGGCTGTTCTTTTCTTTTCTTTTTTTAAAGACTTTGAATAATTGAATAGAACTTGCTGATGGAAGAATTCTTCAGTATGTGCAGTGAGATTCATACATGGTGCAGCATAGCCATAAAAGTCTGCCTTAGAAGTGTGTAAAGTATGACTTTCCAGAGGTTGGATTGCAACTCCCAGATTTCTTTACTATTGTCTGTCCTGGCTGGGACCCAGGATTTGCTGACCAACAAGGAACACCACACTTGATGTATAACTGCTCTTCAGCATGTTCTATGCTGTTTCACATGTCAAGTTCTGCTATCACGATTTATATCCATGGTGATAATCAATGAGTGGAACTGAAAGAAAAGATGTCACTCCTACTATTTCTAGGCGACCTGGCTATTTCATTCTGTGTGCATTCCCATCTGAGGCTGACCTCATTAAGACAAACCCCATATCACACGGTGCGCCTTCCCTTCTTCCTCTTTCTGTGACTAGCAATTGCTTACTGTGTAAGCATGAGACCACTAAGCAGCAGACGTCTCAAAATCCTGTACAAGAAAACAGTATTTCTATACCTTACAAGCCCAATGGATGACTTAAACAACGAGTAATGCACAAATAGATTTCCTTTACTTCTGCTTTACCTAGTAACTTAAAATATTACTTTTAAATATTTTTGTACTACCTTGCATTTTAAAATACCCGAGTGGTGCATAAAATGTAATTGTGAAATTTGGAAGGAATATAAATGAACAATATTTAAAAACAAGGCAGCTTAATGTATGTCCACCAGACAAAGATAATAGTTCTATAGCTTTTAAAGCAAGATTCAGTGGATGCCATGGTTCCAGAAAAAATAGATGAAAAGCACATGACACAAATGTTCCTTCTTAAAAATTTCAGATCATTATTACAGTCAGCTTCTAGCCCTTTTAGTTATGCTAGAGAAATGTCTGATGAAATTTCAGAATCCAAATGAGTTGCCATGTTAACATTTCTAGTAGAAAATGGGGCTCCAGTGCCCTATGAAAGTCCTTGTTCCTCCTCATGATTAGCAGATAAATTATTCAAAATGACAATGTAATAATTCATATTTGTTTCATTTATTTATAGAGGCTGCAAAGTTCAGGATGGGGCAGGGAGAGTTAGGGACTTATTACTACAGTTTTGTATAGACATCACACCTTTCTGATTTTAGATGAGTAGAGAAAATCACCTCACGAAATGTTGCACTCATCACAGGCAAGAAATACAATTTGAGAAATTTCAGTATGACCCTTCATCATTCCCATTGGATTAAGGGCATACTTTCTAGGAAATCTAGAACTAGCCCGTGTTAATGTCATGTTGCAACTATGAATTCCAGTCCTGCCAGAATAATTTCCAAACTGGATAGAGAAGCCTTGTGATTTTTAACAATAATAAATGCCAGTGTTTGAAGCGGAAGTCCTAAAAGACAGTGTTATGCCTGCAAGCCATGCATACTGCACAATAGTTCAACCAGTGACCTTTTTATTTGTTGAAGATCACCATGTTTCCATTCCAATAAGAAGCCTTCTTGACATAAGAATTACTAACACACACACCCTGCAGGGCTGCTGAATCTATATTCATTTTGTTGTTGTCCCTGTCCAAGTTCCTCCTATTCAAACCCACACTAAACTGGCCAGGATAAACTGGGATGAAGCTGATATTTTCACCATCAAGATAAGAAAAAAATTCTGATGTTATGCTTTGGTTTACATATTGTAAAGTAAGCCATTATTGAGAGGGCAAACGTGTCCAGTGTCTGTTCTGAAACCTTTAATGGCATTTAGCATGTCCAATGTCACAAAACGGTAATTCATAAACCCTATTTCTTGGGAGGAAAGTTAATCCTGCACATAGAGAAGACACATGACTGAAACAAGGGAGGGCTAGGAAGTTTGTCCTTGGCATGTTGATTTTACATACTGGATATAGATATGTATTTAACAAAAATAAAGCCAAAATGGAGAAGCCATGTGTGAAAAATGTGAGAATGGAGAAGCCATATGTAGGCAACCTTCAGTCTCAAGAGACTAAGGTAACGTGCTCTGAATAGAGGTCTTGGAACAGTGTATACTGAGAAGGCCATAATTTAAGAGTGACAATCCCTTCCACACTGAAGACAAATACAAACTGTCCCCTGTCCAGTTCCCTTATTTTTGCTGGTTTCAGGACTGCCTTTTTGCCTCACCCTGCTGGACAAATGTGTCTTCAAATTGAAAAACTAAGTACTGTACACCCTTCCTGGTTCCTTAGGAATTAAGAGGCTAAGTAGCAGCCAGGTGCTGCTAACCAAGTGCCCTTGAGTAATTGATCATCAGCAAGTATAACCACCTCTATAAGAGCCAAAGCTTTAGCAGTTTGCTGGTCTGGAGCATTGAAATGTGTGTTAACACAATGCCAAGGAGGAAACACATCAACAATGATCGTAGAGAAGCAACTGTTATGGCTCACCAAACTTTTAAAGTCCATCATTCTACAGTGAGGAAGATTATTCACAAGTGAAAAACATTCAAGATAGTTGCTAATCTTCCGAGGAGTGGACATCCAAGCAAATTTACCCCAAGGTCAGATAGTGCAATGCTCAGAGAAATTGCAAAAACCCCAAGAGTTACATCTCAGACTCTACAGGCCTCAGTTAGCATGTTAAATGTTAAAGTTCATGACAGTACAATTAGAAAAAGACTGAACAGATATGGTTTGCTTGGAAGGGTTGCCAGCAGAAAGTCTCTTCTCTCTAAAAAAGAACTTGGCAGCACGGCTTAGGCTTTATTTTCGTAAAATAAATCATGACACGGTGGAATATGTCACGTGCTGTTGTTCATCTGAGGTTATATTTACATAATTTTTAGATCTGCTAAGGATCAGATGATTTTTATTATGTCCTGATATGTAAAACGATAGAATTCAAAGAGGGCATACGGTACTTTCTTTTTCATATGATACAGCCTCAACAATGTTGTAGTGCGGATCTTGATTGACTACACCTGAGTTGGAAATCAGCTAGGTAACTTCAGAATCTTCATTTTTAAATATTAGGATTGTTTAATTACAACACATATGTCCTTCATAGTCTCTATGACTCACACAGATCGGCTTCTTTAACTATGCAGAGGTTTCCAGAACACTATAATGCTGAGCAATGTAACCCACCTTTGGATGTGCCTCATCTCAAGCCCCTCAGTTCTTTTTCGTCTGCTGACAGAACAACATCATTTTAGAACACACACACACACACACACACACACAGAGAGAGAGAGAGAGAGAGAGAGAGAGAGAGCTCTTTGTTCAAGTATATTTTCCTCAATCTTTTTCTTATTTTTCATATATGTCCTCATTTCTTCGTATCCATGCAGTATCACACCGTGTCAACAGCCTCTGTGGCCTTATCTAAAAAGTGCTTCAACTGTGGAGGGAAAATTGCCCCTATGGATGATTATTCCAAGTGTCTCTTCTGCTTTGATGAACACCATCATCCTCAAGCCTGTTCCATCAGGGACAGATCACCAAGCAGAACTTAAAATTTGGGAGAAGCCTCTGTCCTGCTTTGCATGTTCACACACAGTTATTCAGTGTGCATTGTGATAATTCTCAAAACTTCTTCCTCATCAGAGACAGGCAAGGTCTAAGCATCCAATACCATTAACACAGCAAGAGAATAAAATCTTGCTTTCTCAAGCCATTTTAAAATCTGCTACAGCAATAACATGCATGTAGTCATTTACTTCACAATTTATTGCAGAATACTCTTTTTTATTTTATTTTTTTTATTTTTATCACCAGAGGCTCTTCTGGCAAATTAAGACCTTGTAGCAGGTTCTTTATTGGCCCTCTCTTGGGATAGTGAAATCATCATTTCCACCCTCAGCTAAATATATGCAATGCTAAGCTGCTATCCTTGAGGCTTGTCGGTATCATCTGGTGTATGGGTGTATGTAGTGGGGGAGGAATAAGAGATACTGTCCTCTTTGGGTTAAGAGACACAAAGATCCAGATCAGCTTAGTTTACATTTCAGTCCACCTATACTGTCAGCTCATATATACTGTCCTGCTTTTGTGAGTACCTTGCATGGCTTATCAGGATCTTAATAATTAATAACCATCATGTGCCATCAAGTTAATTCAGATTTCTGGCAACCCTTTTCAGGATTTTCCAGGTAGAGAGTCCTCAAAAGTGGCTTACCCTTCTCTTCTTCTGGGGGCAGCCTGGGACTGTGCAGTTTGCCCAAGGCCACTCAGGCTACTTGCAGGTGGCGCAGGGAGGAATCAAACTCCTAACCTCTGGCTCTGCAGTCAGATACAAAACCATCAAGCTATTGCAGGGCTAAATACGGTACTTTGGCAAAAGGATAGTACCAGGTGTCACTACAAGATGGCGGAAATCCAGGCTGGTCCAGAGGATGGAAAGTTCCTTTGAAAAATCATAAATGTAAAACTAAGGCCACAAAAATTGCTAGAATTGCCATTATAGGTTTACTGTTTAAAAGAATGCAATTCTTGACTTTCACATTTCCAAAATGTAACTAAAATCCCAGCTTTTCATTACATAACACAAATTATATTCAAATGTTACTAAGCTGCTGATCTGTAGCTCAAAACACTTTTCTCTTGTCCACTTGACAACAGAGCACGACATAGCATGACGAGGTACAATATGAGCCACCTCTTGATCCACGGGACGCACCACTAAATGTTATTGAAGATATCAGTTTTGGGGTAAAACTAGAAGAGTTCATTGGAAATGCTCACACACAGCAGCTACATTGCACAACTGGTTAAAGCCAAAGTTACATAGCTAGAGCAAAAGAAAGGGTTGGGAGGAAGCCTTTTCCCAGTGTTTGGGAAGATCAAAGCAAAGTTTTGTGTTTGTGACTTACTTCCAGCTTACATACATAAAAATCCATGCAGGTTCAACTGAAGTCCAAGTACTTAACTAAATGGCTGTCTGGCAAAAGCATCTTCGCAGAAGAGACAATCTCCAGGAACTTACATATATAGCTCCTTGCTGAATTCAAAACAAGCTGATAGAGAGAGGGAAGAAGAAAACAAAAGAATGGGCCAGAGGCTCACAAGCCACAGAGTGCTAGAGCTAGGATAGTCAGCCCCATAGCTATCCAGTTTAATTCTTCCCTCCCTGGAGTTATTGCATGCAGGTTATAATACAGTATATCCAACAAATGTAACCCTATCTAGGCTGGCCATTTCCTGATTCTGAAAAACACCATTTTCCACTCCCCAAAGAACAAGCAGGGTGGGAGTAACATTTAAAGGGTAAATTGTGCCCCCCCCAAGAGGTTTCTGGGAGGTTTCATATTTTGGGAATTAAAAATGCTCAGGATGCATGGGAGATCAGCGAGGCATATGGCCAGGGAAGATAACAGCCGCCCCAGTACCCTCAAAGTTGCTCATACAAAATATTATAGATCTACAATCTACAGCCGCCTAGAGTGGTCCTGAGCTGACTAGATAGGCGGGATATAAATAGAATGAATGAATAAATAAATAAATAAAAGCACTCAAGTGATCCCTTGATAGGTCACAGTCGTAATGTAATGTGGTATTGCCTTGGTTATAGAGTGAAGGAATTATTTTAAAGTAATTAGTATTTATTTTTGCCAGGTTCTAGGTCATCGCTTATACTTTTTGCTAATCAGACAGAATGGTTGTCACAGAAAAGGCAGCTGGTAGTTTTTGTTCGTTTGTTTTTGCTTTGCAATAAACAATTTTTAAATATCAACTTTTCAGGCCAACTCATTGGATTTACTACACTGCATGCAATGTACAGTCTAATGGGCATTCACAGTACACAAAACAATGAATACGAAGCAATTAAATGTTAGCCCTGTGTTGACAACTTCATTGTAGCTCTTAAGGCTTGGAACTCTATACCGATTGACTGTGTAACTCACTGTAGCTAATGAAAGAGGTCCTGGGGCACACACTGGATGCGGAATCAGGTGTGTGACTAGGCACAGTACCAACAGGAGCCCAGCACCTTGTCAATTAGCTGTAGTAATTTATGCAATATCTCTGTGATGATTAATAATATCTCTGCAGAGATAGCTCAGTGGTTGACTTTACATATATATATGGCTGTAGAGCCAGAGGTTGGGAGTTCAATTCCCCATTGTGCTTCCTTGATAAGGGCTGGACTCAATGATCCATAGGGTCCCTTCCAGGATGATGATGATGAGGATGATGATGCTGATGATGATGAAGAAGAAGAATGCATTAAAAAGTAACCACATGCAATACACAGTGGTCTGATCTGGTCACAGTGACACATGCCTAGTTATCCCATTTGGATTACTGTACTGCAATGCATTCCACACAGGGCTGCCTTTGGAAAGTGTTTGGAAACTTATCAGGGGCCTGGAACTACGTCTCGTTTCCTGACCAGAAACAGGGTGAACACAAGAATAGCATTTGATGCCTGAAAAAGCCAATCACTGTTGACAATACCGGGCCAGAGTGATAGGTGGCCTGATTCAGTGTGTGAGAGTCACTGGTGTTCCTTCCAACAGTGAAAAATAAGTCTTACGTTTAAATCTTTTTAGTTTTAGTTTTAGTTTAGATGTTAGTTTTTCTCTGTGGCTCCAAAATCTCTGGACATTGTATAAGTCTGTTCCCTGCTCTCTGCTTACTCCTTCACAGATGACACTCTTCATCTGTTACTTGTGTGTGAGGAACCAGACTCCCTTATTCAGGCATTCAAAAAGTGAATGCTTTGATAATGCAAATACAGCAAGTACACCGGCTCCCTTTCCTCCCCTGTCATTTCTGTGGCTCTCTGAACAGGCAGGATGACTTTCCAAATGGAAGAGCCACCTCCAGCTATGAACACACCCAGAGCACTTGGAGCATAGACACTCTGAGTTCAAATTGCCTAGAGAGCTCCACTCACACAGGAAGTTCACCTGCCATGGAGAAGGGTAGAGCTTCACATGCTGGATGTCTAATGAACTCTGTTTTTGGACATCTGAAGATGGCTAAGATCAGATTCTCTTTGAATATTGCTCAGGCCAAAGACAGAGAGCCTTCAGAGACAAATAAAAGTAATTTTTGTAAAATACAACTTCCAGAGTACCTCATGGTCAATGGCTGTGCTGGCTGGAGTATTATGGTATTTGTAGGCCAAAAAAGTACATTTCCACATTTCTGGACAACTTCTGTATTTGTCTCCTAGCTGGAAAATGGAAGTGGATTGCCTTGGAATGCCTTGCTCAAATTCTCCCTCACATAAACAGACACAAGACCAGAAAGAGGGGCTCAGCCCTCCTTTCACCATGCAGCTTTCAGCCACTGGCTGCCCAAAATGGGTTCCATGTAGTGGTGGGATTCAAATTTAATTTATGTCCTAAATGACCATTTTAACAAGATATCGTTGAAGCTTCATCAATAATAAAACTGCAGTATAAAACTGATTGAATTTTAGAAGGATTGTGACCCATCTGGGAGGATAAAACAGTCCATAAATAATCATAAGCTGTTGCCACACAATCATTCTTTTTTGCCACAATAACAACTAAATAAGGACCCACCCACCCCTTCCAAAGACAAACCATTAGTGTTAAACAGAATTAACCCCCAAGTATGCCTTACTTTCGGAATTTGGAGACACTCTGAGCTAAATCTGCTGGTTAGTCTCACGGAGGAGAGACCTATTGAATAATTGAGGCTTTTGTAGGCAACACATATGCAAATCCTGCTGATTCAATAGGTCTTCCTTAGGTGGGACTAAACATTGGATTCGGCTCTTTGTCTTGCTTGGCAGTCCTGCAGGGACAAGTACAAACAGCCGATGGGAGAGGATGCGCCTTGATTCTGCTAAGCTTTCAGGAGAGAACCAGGGCAATTGCACAGCAGAAAACTCATCTGGAAGCGCAAAACCGCCTCCTTGAGCAGTTTAGCCTTCTGTGGTTTAGCCTGGGGAGGAGAGACCTCCATGGTCCCAGTTCTCAGTCTGGTCCAAAAACACCCTGAGGCAGGGTAAAGGTGGCGGCTATCTCATCGCCAGACACTTGGAGAGAAAGCAACCTCATCAACTCCAATCTGGGAAGGCGAGAATAAAAGGGTTGCATTCCTTGCTGATTTATACCCGTTTTCATTGCCAGTTTTTGCCATGGTGCCATCGGGGGTCCAGAGCCCACACAGCAAAATCAGGGTTGGCTGGACCCTAACTTGAAGTGAAGCAAGTACTATACAGTTCTATCTATCTGAAAGATGGGGAGGTGCAGGCAGAAAAACTATGGAGTACCCAGTTGACTGAGGGGGCAATATGTAGCCTGCATAACTAAGTTGTGAACTGCCAAGCGTGTGCCTTGAGTGGTGTGTGTGTGTGTGTGTGTGTGTGTGTGTGTTGTGCTGTCAAGTCAGAACAGACTTTTACCCTAATAAGATTTTCAAGGTAAGTGAGGTATTTGAGGTTTTTTTTACCTGTCCCTGTCCCTCAAGTGAATGTCCATGGCCTATTCAGGATTCGAAGTTCTAGTCCGTCACTCTGTCCACTACCTCACACTAGGAATCCCTGAAAGGCCATGGGATGATATATAAGCAGCACACTTTGATTCCAGGACCAAAAGGCGATTCCCTTCCGGTCCCTTTGGGCCATCTTCACTCAGTGGTGTCCTGATCAAGCAGCCAATTAGGGGGATGCAGTCCAGCCAACATGAAGGCCTGGCTGGATCATTTTTTGCCCTTACCCCACCGAGCTGTGCCTGGGTTAAGTACGTATTTGGATATTACCCATGTCAATCAAGGGAACATCACAACGCGGTGGGGAAAACCGCGAGTGATCACAAGAGGAAGACAAGCACTCCTGTTGTCTTTCTGGCTGCCTGCACCTCCCCATCTTTTTGACAGAATTGTGTCTTACTTGCTTCCCTTCCCTTCAGAGGAATAACGGCTGTAAGCAGGCAGGCAGAGAGAAGAGGAAAAGCAGGTGCGAAAGAGCTAGGGAAAGAAAGGACGGGAAGAATGAAGGGGCAAAGACCCAACAGGGAGAACACAAGCTACAGGAAGGAAGGAAGGAAGGAAGGAAGGAAGGAAGGAAGGAAGGAAGGAAGGAAGGAAGGAAGGAAGGAAGGAAGGAAGGAAGGAAGGAAGGAAGGAAGGAAGGAAGGAAGGAAGGAAGGAAGGAAGGAAGGAAGGAAGGAAGGAAGGAAGGAAGGAAGGAAGGAAGGAAGGAAGGAAGGAAGGAAGGAAGGAAGGAAGGAACACAAGGGCGTAAGAAAGGAAGGGGAAAGCGCAGATTGGCGCAGGTGGGGCAGGGCAGGGCAGGCGGCGGCCGCAGCCGCAGAGCATCACAAGGGACGGGAGCGGCCGCCCTCCTCCAAGCCGTCACGGGCCGGAGTGGATTTGTATAGACTTGGCTGCCTTCCCAGCATCTCTCCTCCAAATCACGTTTGTGCCCGGTTCCTCTCCCCAGGTGCACCCCCACCCACAAGCAGGTGCGCCCAGTAGTGGGATTCAGCAGGCCAGCAAACGGTTCTGCAGAACCGATAGCACATTAGGTACCGGTTCTGTAGAACCGGTGCGAACCGGCTGAATCCCACCACTGGTTCCATGTGAATTACACAAAACACATTCACATTTTAAACCAATATACCTTCCCTCAATGAAAAATTTTTCTGTCATAGCTGCAATTATAGGTCAAGCTAGCAAGAACTGTTCTGACTTGAGAAGCTCTTCAAATATTTATACTTAATTTATCTGAACAATTAGAGTACTTCATACTCCCCCCTGCAGCTCAAAACTCTTTGGCAGAGCTTTTTCATGGTGACAATTTTTGGCATGGTAATTACATTTTTTGCCTGATAATAATCAGGACCTTTCTATTCCAGGTTTAGAGCAGTCTTCTAGAACATAATCTGGCCCTTCTTTCTTGCCCCACTCTCAGTGTGCCAGAAAGATACACAGACACAGACACAGACACAGACACAGACACAGACACAGACACAGACACACACACACACACACACACACACACACACACCAGTTTCCCACATACCCCTCTTTCTTTTGTTCATCTCCATTGCCCAATGTCCTCATTGTCTGTTCTCTTGTGGCCAGTCCTTTTACTGTTGTTATGCGCCATCAAGCCATCTCCGATTTATGGCAATTCTATGAATGTGCAATCTCCATAATGTCCTGGTCTTAACTGCCCTGCTCAGCTCTTGCAAACTCAAGCCTGTGGCTTCCTTAACAGAATCAGTCTGTCTCATATTTGGCCTTTCTCTTTTCCTACTGCCCTCCGCATTTCCCAGCACTATTATCTTTTCCACAGTATCATGCCTTCTCATGGTGTGCCCAAAGTAAGACAGTTTCATTTTCAACATTTTTTTCCTCCAGTTCAGGCTTGATTTGACCTAGGGCCCACTTATTTGTCTTTCTGGTAAACCAGCTACCTTATACTGTAACTACTTATTTAGGAGAATATTTTAAAAATCAAGGGTTGAGAGAATTAACAGAAGCCCTGTCTTATCAGAAACCTCCAGCTGTGGATGGCTCTCTCAGAAGTCTATTCCTTCCCTATGAACCTTCCACAAAAGAGTTATTTCGTGGACAGATGACATGACCTTGCCTCCTGACCCTAACCACTTCAACTGTGCCTTTCTGAACTTCTGATCCCTGTACAAAACTTAGTAGGTGGACCCACTTATATTTGCATAGGAACTTCAATGACACTGGGATCTCCAAACATGCAAAGGTCTCCATCATGTGACGGAGCCTACATGAAATGCAACTGCCTCCACTTTCCAATCTTTGCTGAATGTGCACAGGACACGACTGCAGTACCGAGAACAGAACCCACAGTCTTTCACCCTCTCTACTGAGATTTTCTACACAGAGCAGCACAGTTAACTCCTTAAAGTCTCTCTCATCTTAGGGTTAGGCAACTTGTGGCCTTCCAAATGATGTTGAACTGCAGCCCTCATAGGTAATGCCAAGGGATCATAGGAAATGCTTAATCGGTATTCCCAACCAGGTGTGCTTCTGCAACTGCACTCAGCTGAACATGGTTACAAAGCCCTCTTGATTGATTGATTGATTGATTGATTGATTGATTGATTGATTGATTGATTGATTGATTGATTGATTGATTGATTGAGCTTATATGCTGCCCATTTAGACATAGTCTACTCTGGGCGGCTCACAAAACATGTAATAAAAACAATTAATATGTAATAAAACAATTAACAATTAAAATGACAGTTTACAACATTAACACAAAACAGAATAGATAAAGATAAAGAATTATGTAGTGTCCAGAGGGAAGGCTTGTCTATATAACTAGGTCTTGAGTTGGTTTCTGAAAATGCCCAGCAAGGGGGCCAGACGAATCTCGGGGGGGGGGAGAGCGTGTTCCAGAGCCTAGGAGCCACTGCCGAGAAGGCCCGGTGTCTTGTTTTTTCTTTCCAGGCCTTCCTCGGCATTAGCCTCCTCAGTTGCCCCTCTTGGTTAGATTGGGTGATACGAGTAGATCTAGGTGGGAGGAGGCGTTCTGCCAAGTATTGAGGTCCTAAACCATTTAGGGCTTTGTATGTGATCATTAGAACTTTGAAATCAACATGGAATCGAATGGGCACCCAATGCAATGCAGCCAGAGTGGGAGTAATATGTTGATGTTTCTTCACCCCACTAAGAAGTCTGGCCGCTGCATTCTGCACCATTTACAGTTTCCGCATTAATCTCAAAGGTTGCCCCATGTAGAGCACATTGCAGTCATCTAATCTCGAGATTACAAGTGCATGGACCAAGGTGGTGAGTGCACCAACATCAAGAAAGGGACGTAGCTAGGCAATTCGCCAAAGATGGAAATAGGCGGTGTGGATCACTCACACCACCGGAGTTTCCATGGTGAGCGCCGGGTCCAGATATATCCCCAAGCTGTGAACTTCATTCTTAGCAGTGAGAGTCACCTCCCCCCAAAAGAGAGGGAGTTTCCCAAACCACTGACAGTGGGTCCACCCACCCTCAGGACCTCCGTCTTGTCCCGGTTCAGCCTCAGCCCATTTTCCTGCATCCATTGCAGTACAGACCCCAGACAGCGCTGCAGGGACAGAACAGCATCCTCTGTAGTTGGAAAAAAGGAGATGAAGAGCTGAGTGTCATCAGCATACTGATGGCACGATGCTCCACACCCCCTGATGACCCCACCCAGCAGCCTCATATAGATGTTAAACAGCATTGGGGAGAGAGTCAAGCCCTGCGGAACTCCACAATTGAGACTCCACGGGGCCGAGACACTCTCCCCAAGCTGTACTCTCTGGGGGCGGTCCTCCAAGAAGGAACAGAGGCAGGCAAGTGTCAGGCCACCAATTCCCAGCTCAGAGAGCCTCCCCAGGAGGATACCGTGGTCGACGGTATCGAAGGCCGCCAAAATGTCGAGGAGGACCAATAGAGACATTTTACCCCTGTCAGCCTCCCTCAACAGGTCATCTAACACAGTGGTCCCCAACCTTGGGCCTCCAGATGTTCTTGGACTACCACTCCCAGAAGCCTTTGCCACCACCTCTGCTGGCCAGGATTTCTGGGAGTTGAAGTCCAAGAACATCTGGAGGCCCAAGGTTGGGGACCACTGATCTAACACACTGGTTCTTAACCTTTGTTACTCAGATGTTTTTGGACTGCAACTCCCGTATCCTTCACCATCAGCTCTGCTGGCTGGGGTTTCTGGGAGCTGCAGTTCAAAAACACCTGAGTAACAAAGGTTAAGAACCACTGATCTAACAGGGCGACCAATGCCGTTTCTGTACCATGGTGCAGCCTGGAGCCCGACTGGAATGGATCCACGGCGTTTGTTTCATCCAAATGTGCCTGAAGCTGATTGACTACCACCCTCTCAACGACTTTACTAATGAAAGAAACATTGGCGACGGGCCTATACTTGCCAATATCGTCCACCGCCAAATTCAGTTTCTTTCTTATGGGTCTAATGAGTGTCTCCTTGAGGGCAGAGGGAACCCTGCTCTCAGAGAAAGACCCATTAATCATTGCTGTGGCCCCTTCTGTTGTTCTAGGCCTGGCTGCTTTGATTAGCCAGGCCGGGCAAGGGTCAAGAGTAGAGGTGGTGGCCCTGCAGCGGTCAAGCACTTTGTCTACGATATCTGGCGTCACAGGCTGAAAGAGATCGAAACTTACCAGGCAAGGCGGAGCGCTGGACATCTCTGCTCTCTGTGTGTGGGCAGTTGGGGACAAGGTTTAAATTCACACCCATCTTCCAATCAACCTTTCAGCCTTCAGTCCAAAGCCTGAAAGGTGTTTAAATATAAGATGAGACTAAAGGATGCATGCGAAAAACACCAAAGCAGACTACTATGGGAGGTATATGTCAAAGGACTCAGAGCACAGCTCATTAAACAGGATGTCGGATGTGTGCCCCATGTAAGTAGAGCTGACATGTCAGCAGCATCCCATGCCCAAAGATGGAGGGATGAAATCTGATGTCAGAGATGGTCCCCTGTGATGTCACAAAGGCAGAGAGGGCATGTTTTGATAGGCTCCCAGAGCTGCCTCTGGGCCACCGGGTTGTGGAAATGGACACAAGGAGAAACAAGCACAGAATCAGGGTAAAACCTGGTTAACAGGCAACCCAGAACAAGGTGATTTTAAAGACTGTATTCATTAATTAATGTGTGTAAGTATTTATCTAGTGCAGCTGGGTAGGCGGCAGAAAGTTCATCCCACAGTTGCCACAATCTCCACTAAGGCTCACATCATGCATGCAGAACCCAGGGGATGTTTTCCTAGGTTTTGCACTTCTGCTGGCACTTGTGGCAGTTTTCCATCTTGTCCACGAAGAGTCCCCACTCCTAGATCCTGTGCCATTACCACCAAAGCTGCTGCAACATACAAGTTCATGAGCTGTGCCGCCGGTGCTCCCCACTCCAAATAGCTCGATGGGCTTATGGTGGATTTTACCAGACTTTTCCTTGCCTCCTCTCCCACAACTCCGGACTTTTTGGTGCAGTAACATCGAACAAGGGCAATATCACATACAAACATCTTTGTGTTGAGCCAGTGAACCATGGTCTTGGATGACAATGGGTGGGGATTGCCTCATTCCCCGAGGGTTCAGCTGGTGCCCTAATGACCTGGTAGCATGAGGGTGTAGGCTTACTTAAGATATAAATGCTAAATTTTAAAAGGGTGGAGTGTAGAGCATGCTTGGCCTTATTCATTTATTTATTTATTTATTTATTTATTTATTTATTTATTTATTTATTTATTTATTTATTCATTCATTCATTCATTCATTCATTCATTCAATTTCTATCCCGTCCATCTGGTATGTTCTACCATTCTGGGCGGCTTACAGAATACCTCATAATCCCCATAACAATGCTATCAACAGAGGCCAAACAATAGTCAGCTCTAGAAAATGTACCCTTTTCATGTACTGTATAGGTAGCATACTTGATCTGAATGGATAAGGAAGAGAGAACTGGATTGGGAAGGCTGTTCTTATGGGTTATTTTGAAAGCCAGTGGGTTCTGTCAGTGAACACACTAGTGAAATTGGAACTGAGAAACTTCAGACACACGTTCTGAGGGATGGGCTAAATGAGACACCTGGACAGATTTACACACAACCGCATACAATTAAAGACACTGCATACATTTTAGGATCTGAAGTGAATGCATGATGCCCTAATCTAGATCTAAGGTTTCAAACTTCCCTCCAGACACCCCGTCCCAAATCCTCCGCCACATGAGGGCTTAAACGGAGGCTTCTTTAAAAATCCGCCATGTCATGGGAAGCAAATTTGGGTGACAGTTAGAACCAACCAGAGGAAGGTTTAATCTTCTTCACAATTGGCGCACAATTGCCTGGATCCAGATCAAGGCCCCACATGCTTATTTGAAAATAGAAAAGCAAGTGATCCTAAACTTCTTGGTGGTACATATTTAATGCAGTGTGTGGTTAAGTCCTCATTCTGCTGCAAATGAGAGCATTCTCCGTGCCATGAAGCACCGGCTGATGAAACCGTTACAAGACAAGGACAAAGTTATTTAAAAACAAAACAAAAAAATGTTTACCTGTGGGGAGGGGATGCTGGCAAAGGGGAAACCCCCGAGGTTTATAAAATAACCTGCAATTGAGAGGAAGTGGCACTGGCTGTTGTATGCTGTGGTGCAGAAAAGCTTTTCTAATGATGGCAATTAGGTGCCAAGGCTATGAAGCATTGCTAAACGCATTCAGAAAGCACACACATCCCATTTGGGTGGAGAATTAATGAGGTGCTATTCATGTGCAAAGAGGAAAGGCATCAAGGAGCTAAATTAAAAGATAAAGTGGTGAGTAGCTTCGGCTGGCTTCTGGTTGCACTCACATCTCCATTAATTAGGAGCAGGCAACCGTACACAAAATGCAGCAGCGCTTTCTAAGCCTGGACTTTAATAACTGGAGCGAAGCAGGAAGGAAAGAAAAGGGGACATAGCTCTGAATTACAGCCACGTCCTGCCCCATGGCCTTGAGACATCACTGGGTACTGCCTCAGTGTTGCCCGTCCCTTGGTACTGAAGCTAGTAATGTAGACTTTGTCTAGAGGGGCGGGGTATTAGTCCAAATAAAGTCAAGTAAAGTAATGGCTTAATTCTAGCTCAGTGGTTTAGGCACCCGGCTGCAGAACCAGAGGTTGGGAGATTTATTCCCCACTGTGCCTCCTTGATAAGGGCTAGACTGGATGGTCAGTAGGGCCTCTTCCAGCTATGCAGTTCTAAGATTAAGGTTTTTTTTTTAAAAAAAAAAGTAGAAAAAAATTGTAACGGTTTGGCCATAATGAAGTTTTAGAGCAATATGAATCACCATGAAAGAGAAAAGGAATAAACAGAATGTTAGCTTTAAGTTAGCTCTTTCCATGCTTACGGAGTAGACAAAGTAACTATGTCATGATCTGGTAACCACACTCAAAATGGTGGCAAGCCTTCAACTGATGAAATGAAGTGGGGTTAAAGCTTTTGCGGTGATTTCATGTGTGAAGGAGAGGTTAGCAGGAATCACATCCCCAAAATCTTTGTTCGCAGCAGCAGGATTGAGTGTGGAGGAACAGATAAGACAGTGGACAAAGTGCTGAATGCCTCGCTAGACATAATTGGTTCACTGCATCGCCTCTTCTTCCTTGACTAGATGCCATACCCTGGTTGGCTGCGGAGGCTATTTGCTTGAATCTCTGGGGAAATCTGGGGGCTTTTCTGTACCAGCAGTCTAACTTCTTTGTGGCAAGGGGCCATAGTTCAGTAACAGAGTGTATTTTAAATGTTGTAAGCCGCCCAGAGACCTTTGGGTAGTGTGGGCTGCATATAAAATAAATAAATAAATAAATAAAATTAAATAAATAAACTGTGACAATGTGAGTTGCTGTGGTGGTTATTCCTCCTCCTCTTCCTCCAGTTAAAAAGCAGGAGAACTTTCATTTTCTGAATCTCACACCTTGCTGCCACATCTTTGATTATTGAACAGCTGTGGCTTGTGTTATCTCTGGCAATTGTTTTGATGTACAGAAGGAGAAGCAAGCCCATCCTATCTTGCAGAATATATGATCATTTTAACATATAATGTTATTAATAAACTCAGAATTAATGAGAAAAAAATCCACTAATAAAAACCTGCTCTGATCTGACCAACATTTGAATGATAGAATTTCACAAACAAAAGAGAAGCACTGTAAGTAAAAGATGTTTCCATCTGGAGGCAGATCCATAACTTGGAGAAAAGTTGACTAGTTTGAGAGCTTTGGGGTTAAAAAAAAAAGCAAAGGAGAAAGAAATGACTACGGAAGTCTGTTACTGCCCTTGAGTCAGTGAAAACCTAAATGCTGCCCTCCTAGAATAGGTTACCAAACATTCAAAGAGGCATAGTAGTAATGGGGAATTCACCCACCCCATCACTTGACAATTTCGGACCGCAGAAGGCGAAAGAAGCAAGAAGGGGACTGATTGTTCTGGACCTGAACTTCTCCAACAGGAAAGAACAGGTGGAACTTTGGCTGGAACCACATTCTCTGAGGGTTTGTTGTCCTGAAGAAAGAAAGGAAAGGCTGCATGTCGAATGACACAAACTCTGAATTTTAAGAAAACTGATTTTGGATGTAACCACCTGGGTTGATGCTCCAAAGGGAAAGATGCAAGGTGATGGATTCAAACTATAAGAAAGGAGACTAAACAATAGGAAGAATGGCCTGACAGTACAGCTGTTTGACAGCAGAACAGACTGCCTTGGAAGGTGGTAGATTCTCCTGCATCGGAGGGTTTTTAAACAGAGGTTGGATGGCTTTCTCTCAGGGATACTGTAGCTTTGGATTTGAGTGTCCCTTCCTGCTATACAATTCTTTTATTATATTCTCTACTGTGCCAAGCAGCAGGTTGGATTTTCTCCATTCAGTTTACCAAAGGTCCTTGGAACCAGCTTATACAAGCAGTTATTCAAAAGGGATTTACAAAGTCAATTACACAAGGCAGACCTATCAACATCTATTTATCCATGAGAGTTAAGTGAAATACATATTTTATGTTTAGGAAGTTTTGTCCTATTCTGAACACCAGCTGCTACAAATAAACCAATTAGCTGCTACCTTCATGCTCAGACTAGTAAACCTGGAATTGCACCTGGTTGGCCACTGTTAGAAACAACACAAAATCTAGCCAGTAAATGGATGCATTGTCCAATGTGGTAGGGTTATTCTTCTGTTAACTTATCTACCAGCTCTCCAACTCCATGGCCTCAAGTTACAAAACCCATCTTCCTTTTTTTCTGGGAGAACTATGGGACTGGAACCCACTACCTTCCAGATAGAAACCTAGTTGGAATACAAGGCTTAAATAACTCAGCCAAACAGGTGCTGCTGTCTGTTTCTTTATCTTACTAAATTCCTATTGTGTGTATTTTGTCTCTCCACAGGGGGAGACAAAATACACACAATTAGCTATTGATCAAAATTCAGTCACTGGCACTCATCATGTTAATATGCCTCCATTATAGATCCTTTGTTTGAAACAGTTGTGATGGAAAGAAAAAACCCTTTGGGTTTAGAGAATGGACACAGTCACACAAATTCTTTCCTTTTATAGTCATACCTTCGTGAGGAGAAAGCTGAGCCACAATCTGTTTGGTACTGTGATCTTACAGCCTTTCTGCACACTTTATTAATAGCATATTTTGACTTAGCTGGTGACTTTCACCGTATAAGGATTAGCACATCTTAGTGCTTTCTTTCTTTTCTTTTCTGTTTTTAGCATCTGTTGCTTCCAAAAAGTCCATATCTGGCCTTGTGTTGACCTGCGGCACTTGAAATAATGGACATTCACATAAACAAGGTACTGAACCTTGCATTCATATTAACAACTTGTTTGACATTTCTGGATCTCAAACTTTTAAACTCAACCTCGCGTAAAAAAACAGAACAGAACCAAAGCAATGAAACTAGATGATTCAACAAGTATCACTGAGTTGCATTTGGATACATGGGTCTCCAGTTTTCTCAACATGAGCATTCCTAGAAGGATGAGTTGGTTTCTAAGATTTGTTTGCTGATAGTTTTGCCACATGTTGACAGTTCCTGATCAGAAAGGGATACCTGTGTTCCATTAACAGCTGTGTGGCAAATGCAGTTTTTCCTTGGAGACAGTAGAGCTTCATAAGCTGGAGAAAACAGCACTGCTGAATCTTCACCTGGAGAGGGACTTGGTTTTGACTTGGGAGGGGGCACAGTTCACAGATCAACTTGTGACCGACCATCCAGAATTAGACTGCATATTATAAAGTGATCACTCTGCAAGCAACTAGAAAGCAATGCTGTACAGTGGACCCTTGACTTACAGACGGCTTGACTTACAGACTTTTTGAGTTACAGACTTCTCTGGCCGCAAAATTTAGGTTTGACTTGCAGACTGAGATTTGACTTACAGACCAGAAAAAAACCAAAATGGAACAAAAACGGCCTGTTACGGGATTAATCGGTTTTCAATGCACTGTAGGTCAATGGAGACTTGACTTGCAGACTTTTTGACTTGAGAACCGCCTTCCAATACGGATTAAGTTCTCAAGTCAAGACCCCACTGTAATAACTAGAAGCCAACATGGATTTGTCAAGAACAAATCCTGCTGGATTAATGTGATCTTATTTTTTGATCAGGTAATCTCCCTGATAGGCAGAGGGAATGCTGTAGACATAGTATATCTTGACTTTAGCAGAGCTTTTGGTAAAGTGCCCCATGGTATTCGATTTCCAGGCTAACTGGGTGTGGGCTGGATAGAACAACTGTTAAGTGGATACACAGTTGGCTAAAGAATTGTACTCAAGAGGGTGATGGTTAATGACGCCATCTTAAACTGGGAGGAGGCAACAAGTGGGGTACTCCAGGGCTCAGTCCTGGGGCCAGTGCTCTTCAACCTTTTTTAGTAATGATCTGGATCAGGGAATGCAGGGGATGCTTATCATATTTGAGGATGACACATAGTTGGGTGGATTAGCTAGCATCCTGTAAAACAGAAACAAAATTAAAAATGATCTAGATAGACTTGAGCACTGGGCTAAAAACAAGAGGATGAATTTCCAGAGGGATAAGTACAAAGTACTGCACCCAGGAAAAAGAAACCAAACAAACAGTTACTATATCAGGGATACCTGGCTCAGCAATACTAAGAGCAAGAAAGATCTTGGAATTATTGTAGATCACAAGCTGAATATGAGCCAACAGTGTGATGTGGCTACAAAAAAGGCAAATGCCATTTTAGGCTTCATTAACAGAAGTATAGTCTCCAAATTCTGTGAGATACTAGTCTCCCACTATTCGGCATTGTTTAGGCCTCATTTTGAGCACTGTGTTCAGTTCTGGACACTACACTTCAAGAAGAATGCTGGCAAATTGGAATAAGTTCAGTGGAGAGCAACAAGGATGATCAGGGAGCTGGAAGCCCAGCCCTATAAGGAAAGATGAAAAGAATTGGGCATGTTTAGCTTCGAGAAAAGAAGACTGAGGGGAGCTGTGGTAGCACTTTTCAAATACTTGAAAAGCTGTCTTACAGAGGAGGGGCAGGATCTGTTCTCAGTCAACCCAAACTTCCTAACCGTTAGAACAATACAGCAGTGAAATCAATTATTTTGAGAGGTGGCCTGTGCTCCAGCAATGGAAGCATTCAAGAGAAATTTAGACAACCACATAGCAGCTATCCTTTGATTTGTACTCCTGCATTCAGCAGAGGCTTAGCCTCAATGACCTTATAGGCACCTTCCAACTTCATTATTGTTTGATATTAATGTTTCTTGCCTACTCCTCGTTGAATGTGGGAATCCCATGTAGTTTCCCCAGTGTGTGGCAGCAAAACTTAACAGGTTTAAGGAAGCCTACAAAGAGTTAGTTTTTTGTGGTCGGTATTTATAACGTTTTGCCATATGTTCACACCACTTTCTATTTGTCTCTGAACTGAAGCAGCAAAACAGCTTGCTAATAAGAAAACATCAGTTGCTAAATGCAGTGCTTGAGCCATGTTAAGAGTTTAAAACAACAGTATTGTCATCCAGCATTTGCTTGTTAAAGGATTTTGTCAATGTTTATGTTAGATATCTGTAAAGATTCTCAGTCATCCAGGCAAGGTTATCTGGAAGTTGAGTCATGGCGACTGGACTTCTTTCTTAATTGGTTGAAACCTTTTGCTACTGATCCAAGTAGCTTCTTCAGTCTGAAGAGAGTTGGTAGGAGGCCCCTGATATAATCTCCACATTGGTTTCACTTCCCCCTGATCTGAATAGGCTTGTTAGATGGACAAGGGATGGAGGGGTGAGTGAAAATTGCTCTTCTGCAGTCCTTCACCCATTGTCATAGAGCATTAACAGTGGTTAATGGTGGTCTTTCTAGTTGATGTGGTCCTGACCTTCCTGGACCATACCCACCAGAAAGATCACTGAGCCCCTGAGCAAATTTGTTCATGTTAGAGTTTGCCCGTCTGGTAAGAAAAACCTACTACATGGCAACACTGTTTTCTTAAACTCTATGAGAAATAGTGTGTCAGGGACTGTTTGAATCAGGTTAAAGTTTACCTCACTTCTAAGCATTTTAAACATGGTTAGAGAATTCTTTGTACATTAAGTAAGGATCCATATTCTGCTATGAGGTCTTCAGTCCATCTTGAATCAGGCTGAACGTGGGCTGGAAATGCACTTTTCCAATTGAGAGAAAGTGCATATGTAATTTTAGAATGCAACCTAAACATTGATATTCCAGACTTGGATATATACCACTGTCTGTTAAGTTCTAAAAGTGTAGACGGAGCTTCTATACAAGCTGATCCCCTGAGCAAATTTGTCCACACTTTAATTGTAGTCAGCTCTAGGTTTCTTTGTGTCTGTCCGTCTTCCATGGGGAATGAAATTTATGCTATGAATTGAGTGTTGCCATTGTTAAGAAAAGTATCTCTATTTCTTTCCGACAGTTTGCATCTTTTCCTTTCTCCTGTGAGAAACGATATGGTCGGCACATATTTTAAAAAGTGGATTCTGTTCAAGATCATAAAATGTACACTTAAGGTCATGACACCACCTTACTAAAAATTGGAATGTCATGGCATCTCAAAGTATTTGGGTCATTTGGACTGGAGCTAAAAGGAGAAGTTGACATATGAGAAATGTTAGATAAACAAGATGCACCACAGGGAAGAGCTGCTGGTTGTGGTACCTCACTATTTTTAAACTTGTGAAAGTACAACTTAATTTACATATGTGGTCCTTCCTCCTTTTCAGGGGTCAGGGAAACAGGGACAGAGACCTACTGATCTATTACGAATATCATAGTGGAGTCACCCAAGGCTCTCTTTTTGAAATCCCACCATTCTGGTATTTTTAGCGAAGGTTAAAATTAATCAGTTCCCCTTGCAGCCTTTTGTGTTGTGCATAATTATCACTGCAGTTATTCAGTCTATGTTGTGGGAAAGACGCTTTAAAAACTATTTTGAGAAGTGTCTAAGCACATGGATGTTTCCGAGGTTGTTTCACGATTTTCCTGCTAACTGTGTGTCATTCTCAGGCAGAGGAAAGGAGACCATTCCTTCTCTCTTTCTGCTTTCTCAGCTCCTTTCACGTGAAGATTCTAGGATTTGATAAGAGGACGTGGTCTGAACCTGAGCCTAGGTCTCTCCAATTCACTACTGGCCCTATGCTTGCTGTTTGAATGTGATTCTAATATACACCTAGGGTTCAAAATAGATAATACTATTAGTTTGTATGACTGTTAATTCATGTATGTTATTTGCCTGAGGTAAACAGTAGCTGACCCAAGTTCCAAACCATGACAGCTGGTTTTGGGTGGACGGGGCATGCATCCACTTTGGGTTTTAGTCGCACTTTATAAGAGTTATCCAAGGCGCTGAACCTGTTTTGCAGATAGGGTTCAGCACCCTAGACAGCTCCTGTAAAGTGTGGACCGGAGGCCAGAGTGGGTTCATAACCTCTGCAGAATTAGAAGTCCAGCCATCACAAGTTTGAACAGTCTCAGAACCATGTGGAATGGGGAGGGCAGCTTCAAGGTTTCTTTCACTATTACACCATTAGTACAAACCTTTCTGAAGCTGTTCTTTGCATTGTAAGGGAAACCTCAACTGATATGAATAGTAACTTCCCCTGAAATACAAATATTACTTTCAGAGAGCCATTGCTGTCAGGACTGTGACTGGAGAAAAAGAGTAAATCTTCCCCCCACCCATACACACACACACACATATTCCCTCATGGTTCTGAAACTGCTAAAGCTTCCCTGTCACTGTTACTTGTATCTAAATCATGCAATTAATACTATGTATAGTTTGACTTTGGGTACATTCCGTTGCTGCACCAATTAAAAATGTTGATAATGGCCATGAAATATTAAAAATGGGTTTTGAAGGACTATGCAGACCTCTTTACCTTTGCTGATGATGCCACACTGCTTGGCAAATGGGGATATCTGGATGCTTTAAGCATCTATTTGAAACTTCTAACAGAGTTTTCTCCAGGGGTCATGGGGCCGGGTAGAAAGAGAAGATTCTGACTGCTACATGTTTTCAATAGCAGTAGCTCACTCACACTATTCATTTTCCATATATCCTTGATTTTGGCTCCCCGCCCCCGGAATATGGTCTGAAAAAACATATCTGGAACTCAATTTGGCCCTGGGTCAAAAGGTATTCTTTACCCTTGGAACAGAAGCATGACTGTTACTGACATTTTCACCGATTTCAGTGTGTGGTGAAATAATTTTGTATCCCCACTAATAGCTTCTTAATTTGTTATGGTTAAGAAGACTGTGTGAGTTTTTTATTTTGTTATAGAGCTGCACTTGGTGTGATCACTTTTACTCATACCTGCAGCACAAGGTATCCATGATGAGGAAGAGTGATCTAAAACATTTTGTTCGATCAGCCAATAATTTTTAATGAAGTTTCTGTAATGGACTGTCATGTCCCACTTAAGATACCAACTAAACTTTTGAGACAAATCTCTTTATTTTAATAGACATGTTATTTGTTGTTGTTTTGCTCTCTTTTCAGATGACTGTGACATGAATACTCCGAACAAAGTGTATTCTACATAAGTGAACTCAGAAGTATGCCCTCTTGAGTTCAGTGGGATTTACTGGCCCAAATCCTGTTGCTCGGCATAATAAATCACACTAGAGTAAGACCATCGAATCAATGTAGATTTGGTGAGTTTATGTAGGTTCCACTGATTCAAATAGGCCTACACTAACTCTGACTTACTTTAGTATAGTAGGTTACAGTTAGAGTAGGCCAATCTGAATCAATGGAACTTAAGGAGAACTTGACTCATTAAATCACCATTGATCAAGGGGCCTACTCTAGTGCTATTCACTATGCTAAGCAACAGGATTTTGGTCACTAACAGGAAAGTGTGTACAGATGGCAGCCCAAATCTGTTTTGAAAGCAACTCATATTATGCACGGCTTTGCGACTGTGCAGTTACAAAATGAATTGAAATACTGTTTTTAATTGTTAACGCCCTAAAAAACCTAGATTCAGTTTGCAAAAAGAGTTATCTATATTTACCTACCCACATCCTAATAAAGCATGTTGCCTATATAATTATGCAGGCTACACATTGCCCCCACCCCTGCAACCTGGGTACTTAATTTACCAACTTTCAAAGAATGAAAGACGGAGTCAACCATAAGCCAGCTACCTGGGATTGAATGTGGATCATGAGCAGAATTTTGGCTGCAGCCTGGCAGTTTAACCACTGCACCAGGAGTCTCCTAATACTGCCATGAGAGACTCTCCTTGTGCCTCCACCAAATGAGGTGAGACAAGTGGTTATAAAAGAGCTGTATTTTCAGTGGAGGTACCCTCTCTGTGAAAAGCCATTTCCAGATGCGTTTATTTCTGTTATGGTCTTTGTGTCACCAATTGAAGGCTTTTTAGTCTTCTGGGGATTTTAAGAACTGTTTTTAGTGCTTTCCAATCTTCAAACGTCACCCTATTCTTCTGGGTTCCACTTTGTTTTGTTTGCTGCAGTGTTTTAACGCTTTGCTGCTGATTCTATTATATGTTTTTTTAATTCATTGTTTAATTGTTTCTATATTATATTTATATTTTAAACTCACTGTACCCCACCTAGAGAACTCTGTTTATTACATGGTTGGGCCGTCAATCAGTCAGTCAAGTCACTGATTATTGGTGGTAGTTAACAGAGCTTATTTGCATTGCTTAATGCCCATAAATAACACATTGGAGATTTGAAGTATAGCACTTGAAGCTGGCATATTAGATAAATCCCCAAAAAAACCCCCAACCAACCAACCAAACAAACAAACAAAAAAAAAACACTCCAGATGCTTTGTGGAAGTGGAATAGTGTTTCAAAGAAATTTCCCAAATAAAGGCAACAATAATTTAGATGACTAAACTACAGGAAAAAAATGACTAATGAAATATATCTAATCTATTTAGTGGGAAATTTTCAAGCACTTAGAACAATTACTTTTCCATTTTTCTTCCCTCCTTCCTATTCTCTCTGCACTTGTAAAAAGAAATGTATATTGACGGCACAAAAACTGCTGACACATCCCCACCCCCACCCCTAATCAAATAAATAGGATTTTCTCTCCAGGAAAAAAAAAAGGTTAATCAGGAATAAAAGATTAATGCGGCTCACCTTGTTCTGCAATCACTTCAAGTTCAATAAATTAAGCACCACTTGGACAGATTAATATTTACATGGCAGCTTCTGCAGAAAAGTCTCAATAGAGCTTTTTAAATCCTGCCTTCTTCCTAGAGAATTGATGCTTTAAAGCTTTGTGTTTGGTGGGGCTAAGCACAAGGTTTAGGATGGAGAACGAATCATGCACTGTACCACTTGTTGTTGGGCCCAACAGCTCTCAGTGGTTGTACCCAGCACAGTTAATGGAAGTAATTACAGGAAATGCAGTCCTATAAACCTTCAAAGGCCCCCAAAATGTTCATCCTCTGAAGCCTCCACCCTTTTGAGGTGCAGGAGCATGTAGCTGGACATAAATGCTTAGGCAACCACGAGGCTGTTGTTAGACTGCAGATCCCTCAGCTTTGTCATGGTGGGCTACTCTGGCAGCTGGAGAAAGCAACATTTCTAAGAACTCGTACCCTCCTGCATTTACCACAGCTAATGCTTCTGCATGGTTTGGATGAGAAACGAAAGCCACATTTGTTTTCCCCATCATCTGAATTCTCAAATAGTGGCCTTACAGGTGCAATTTCAAAACTTGTATTTCATTATGCCGAGCAATCCAGCTGTCAATATAAGAGCAAGGGCAGCTTTGATATGAAAAGGGAGCTGGCAGTAAATTCATCAGTATGTGGATGAGCTTAGCTTCATAGCTAAAATGACTTGCACACACTACACTGCATGACAGTGAATGGCTTATTGGCTCAGGTGTCAACTTTTCCCGTCCTTCATTCTTAAAAGCCCACCTGCTTTTTAAAAACACTCATTTTTTAAAAAAAAATTGCATAATGTATAAATATCATTAAAACCATCTGTTTCATTAATTCATAGATGGATTTCGTAACAAGAAGTAACTTTTTCAAAAACATAACATTTCTTAAGAACTGGAGATGGGGAAGAAAATTAATTGCTGGCTTTATGGATGCTAGCCTATTAGTGCTAAGCAGACATCTTCTGTTGTAAATACAAATAACAATTTCCTCTCCCTGACTTTAGGAAGAAAAGGTACATTTGGACTAAACTCAATGAGTGGCTTCACTGCTTTAAAATGCATGTGTCTTTACCCCATGTTTAATTTGGTGACAAACAGTTCAGCTTTTGAAGGCTGAGATTCTGGCTCGAGAATGCATTCACCTAAATAAATGTTTAAAATAATTGGCACCATCAGCTTTGACAATGGTGCTCCATTGTAGGGAGACCGATAAAGGTGTGAGGGTGTGCAGATTTCTTCTCAAACTGCCCTAAACATGTAGCCAGAACACTGGCTAGAGGAGACTAAGCAAATTGCCTGTTAAGAGATAAATCCACAGACAGATCCAGTTCCCTCAAGCTTTGCTTGATATGAAAGCTGAAGGTGTAGTGGGCTCTTTAATTGCTCTAGATTGAGAGTGAAGACCAAAGTCCAGCTGAAATGCATGCAGGACTTCCTCTTCACAGATGATGCAGCTGTTGTTTCCTATTCTGCCAAAGACCTCCAACAACTTATGAATTGTTTTATTTTGGATTAATAATCAGCCTGAAGAAAACACAAGTCATGGGCCAGAGCGTGGACTCACCTCCCTCTATTACCATCTCTGCACAAGAACTGGAGGCTGTTCATGATTTTGTCTACCTTGGCTCAATGATCTCTGACACTCTCTGCCTAGATGTCGAGCTGGATAAAAGCATTGGCAAAGCAACTACCACATTCTCTAGACTCACAAAGAGAGGATGGCTTAATAAGAAGCTGACGGCATATACCAAGATCCAGGTCTATAGAGCTTGTGTCCTGAGTACACCCTTGTACTGCAGTGAATCCTGGACCCTTTGTGCACAACAGGAGAGGAAGTTGAACACGTTCCATATGTGTTGTCTCCGACACATCTTTGGCATCACCTGGCAGGACAAAGTTCCAAATAGTGTAGTCTTGGAATGAGCTGGAATTGTTAGCATGTATACATTACTGAAACAGTGATGTATACGTTGGCTTGGGCATGTTGTGCAAATGGCTGACGGTCAGATTCCAAAAGATCTCCTGTATGGAGAATTAACGTAGAGAAAGCGCCCCAGAGGGAGACCACAGCTGTGATACAAGGATATCTGCAATCAGGCTCTGGAGGCATTAGGAATGGACCTCAACAGATGGGAAATCTTGACATCTGAGTGTTCAGCCTGGAGGCAGGTGGTGTATCATGGCCTCTCCCATTTTGAAGAGACGCTTGTTCAGCAGGCCAAGCCAAAGAGGCCATCCTGAAACCAGCAAAATCAGGGAGCTGGACAGGGGACAGGTTGCATTTGTCTTCAGTGTGGAAGGGATTGTCACTCTCGAATTGGGCTTCTCAGCCACACTAGATGCTGTTCCAAGACCTCTATTCAGAGCACGTTACCATAGTCTCTTGAAACTGAAAGATGCCTACTAGTGGGCTATGACGAGTGACTGCCTGGAAGGAGTGAAGTTAGTGGTCCTGCAAATCTGTGAGAAACTTTATGAGTCCATATGAAAACGCCTACATGAGTACTCCTATGGATCCTTGACCAGTAAGTGACACTGTCCTATGTAAGATGCTCACAAGCTGAAATTAATTTGATCTTCTGGAAACATGCAGAGTTAGCAGTGCTTGGAATGATATGAAAAGAGTACATTTATTGCATGTGGGAGAGGTCTAGCCCCAGTTAATCTGATGTTCCATTTGACCTGTAATTTTCTGCTAAACAGTAATTTAAATTTATATAAAGACATTTGGTCTGTCTTTTAAGGAGGCTTCGGACTTTCTCAGAAATGCTGACAAAGACATTTATGCATATATCCAGTATTTTGCCCGAGAAGTTCCACAAAGTCTAGAATCAGCCTTTCTGCCCCTCTTTTGTAAGAGAAGAAAGGTGACAATTTATCAAAAATGGAGAAAGGAGCAGTGGAGTATTTCAACACAATTAGCTATTGTTGTGTTGTTTTTGTTTTTCAGACAAGTTGACACACAAGCTTCAAAAGGTCGCCTGGTCACTTCCTTCCAAAATTGGCGTTTTTAATTCCTATCAGTCAAGACTTGCTGGCCGTGGTGTCAGGAGCCTTGGGCATTTTTATTAGCAGGGTCTATGCTCTACCAAAATGCAGGTGCATGCGTGATCTTGTCCAGGCCACCAAAACTGGACTCAATAAAAGGTATGATGCCAGCAGCCATCATTGTTTATTCACCCGGCTACTTTGTTCATTCATAAAGCATTACATTGGGAGGAAATCATTCTTTACATCAAACATAAGCGTTGAAAGAAACTGAGCCCTTCGCCTTCCCTACATAGCTAGAACTAATTTTCTCTTAGTCTGACTCCAGTACCAGAAAGCGGGGTGTGTGGTTTCACCATTCTTCACCTGTGCACCTCTTCTGATGAAAAATTGGGTGCACATATATATACCTATTCCAGGCACATTCATTCAGGCATATGTCTGACAAATGTGGCTGCCCCATCAAATGTAGTGTGGTTGTGCATAATTTTCACTTGGGCTACCTGTAATGTCAAAAGGCAAATCACACAGATGAATGAACCAACATTACAGATATTTCAGATCACTTCCCACCACCTCCTGCATTAAAGATCTGCAAATTTGTATATCTGCACTGCAACTACTAGAGTTCTCCAGACAGCATAGCCACTAGCCATGCTGCCTAGGGAATTCCTGAATCCTTGGGCCAAAAACATATCTGCATAACTGTGTTGTACACTCTTCCTCAATACTGTTGACTTTCTATTCAACAGTGAGTCAACAGTGTACTGAGGCATCAACAAATCATCTGACCTATGCTTGTGTCTGCTTGTGAGCATGTACATATAATCAAATTCATAAAACATTATTTAATATGCTTTTACAGGGCATGTGTGTTTTCAACTGCTGCTGGATGACTCAGTAAGTTAAGTATCTGCCTGTGAAGCCAGAGACTGGGAGATCAATTCCCACTGTGCCCCCCAGGAGTAAAGCTAGCCTGTGCAGTCCAGTCCCAGGATGCTCCCAGAAGAAGGGGATGGTAAACCAGTTCTGAGTACTCTCTACCTAGAAAGCTCTGAAAATGGTTATCATAAGCCAGAATTAACTTGTTAGCATGTAATTATCATTATATTATGCAACAGTTACCTTTTTTTCTAGTATAGGACCCACTTCTTCTCCTTCTCTTTTTATTGTGCCCCAAAGCCTGTAATTATCTACTTGACAATATTTACATCTCTTGACACTATCAGTGAAAAGACACTGTGCAGCTACTCTGCCTTTTCCCTTTGTAACTGATCTTCTTTGAGAAAATTATGGGAAAACATGAGAGGCTTGGAAGTGGAAAGTGGTATTGTCTGTTGTGACACATAATCAATGGATGTATTGCAGATTGCACATGACTCCTAAAGAGTGTATTTAATTCAACGTGTCTTTAATTCAAAAGGCAGGACATCCTCGTGTCTCAGAATCTCCTTTTGTAAAATGATCCAAGGCAGAAAGATACATTGCTTGAACGAAAACTATTTAAAGCCTTAAGGTGAAATGCAAGGATAGCTGCAAATACACAATACCATCATGAGTGATTTACATCACGAGAGAGATGCCTACTTAGGAGTTTTTCAGAAATAGAAAAAGATCCAGATTCAGCTACACATAGAAAGCGCTGGCTGCTAAGAATGTACTTTGTTCAAGCAGGTCATAAAAGGTTGACCAAATGATCCTGATTGAATAATACATGTGGACATTCGACAGCACACCCTTCACTCAATTGTTGAACCTTATAGCTTTGGCAGTTTCTTATGCTGTCTGTCTATTCTGTGACCTTCAGGGGCAGTGATTGTGACATAGGCAGTGATATCATCAACAAAAAAGTTTTAGGAGCAGTAAATAAAATTTCCAGTGGAATTTGTATGATCATTCAACAAGTTTGGCACAGCATCTTATGAACAATAGAGAGAAAGAAAGAAGAAAAGTGGATCAACAGGTCCCCTGTTCCCAACCTTTAACTCAAATGTAGAATCGTGGATATTAAGTCAAAGCAAACAAGAAGGGAGGGGGTAAATTAACCAAAAGTATTTTATTTTGTCTTGTTTTTCTATTGGAAATGCTGTTGTCCCTTTAAATCAATGTTTTTACCTCTCTTTTAGAGGTTTTAAAGCGCCCAAAGCACATCACAGTATCAGTGTTCACATGTGTTAGAAATATTGGTTTTGTCTGTCATTCTGCCAGTAAAAGGGATTTTTTCATTTAAGCAGCACAATGAGATGCAAATGCGTCCCAGAGGTAATTTTGTATTTCATTAGTTATCATCACGCATGCTTATGAGACCTCTCGAAATAAGTACCTACACAATAAATAGGACAAAATGGCTCATCCAGTGATGTTCTTAAACTTGGTAACTCAGTGCTTTGAAGCAAACCTGGAATTACAATGCCATGTAATGAAGGTGACATTTGGACCTTTATAAGTAAAAGCAAAATACAAATAAAAAGTTAAAAAAGACAAAAACATAGTGGCACCATGAAGACTAACTTCTTCTTCTTTTTTATGTGAGTCCACTTCATCAGAGCTTTGTAGCTTTGTTTACAACTCTGTGCTTAGTTATTTTCTATATTTCTTCAAGACAGAGATAAAAAACAGGGAACAAAAACTTTGCAACACTGTGGCTATCTTATATGATATTGTATGTAGTGATCCCCTTCACGGATTGCTGCCTTTTCATAGCGAAGGGGCTTGAGTAATTAAGAGAAGCTATGGGCTATGCCGTGCAGGGACACCCAAGATGGACAGGTCATAGTGGAGAGTTCCTACTAAATGCAATCCACCTGGAGTAGGAATTGGCAATGCCACTCCAGTATCTTTGCCAAAAACCCTCCATGGACAGATACAAATGGCTAAAAGGTATGATGCTGGAAGATGAGCCCCTCAGGTCAGGAGGCATCCAACGTGCTACTGAAGAAGAGTGGAGGACAAGGGCGAGTAGCTCCAGAGCTAATGAAGTGGTTGGGCCAAAGCCAAAAGGACGCTCAGCTGTGAATCTAAGGCAGACCTTTCAACATCACAGTAATCCAAGTTTATGCACCAACCACCAATCCTGAAGAGGCTGAAACTGACCAATTCTATGAAGACTTACAACACCTTCTAGAACTGACACCAAAGAAAGATGTTCTTCTCATTATAGGGGATTGGAATGCCAAAGTAGGGAGTCAAGAGATAAAAGGAACAACAGGTAAGTTTGGCCTTGGAGTTCAAAATGAAGCAGGGCAAAGGCTAATAGAGTTTGTCAAGCTGGTCATCACAAACACTCTTTTCCAACAGCACAAGAGGTGACTCTACACATGGACATCATCAGATGGGCAATACTGAAATCAGATTGATTATATTCTCTGCAGCCAAAGATGGAGAAGCTCTATACAGTCAGCAAAAGCAAGACCTGGAGCTGATTGTGGCTCTGATCATCAGCTTCTCATAGCAAAATTCAAGCTTAAACTGAATAAAATAGGAAAAAACCACTGGACTAGTCAGGTATAATCTATACCAAATCCCTTATGAATACACAGTGCAAAACCATCCCAAAGAAAAGGAAATGCAAAAAAGAAAAGTGGCTGTCCAGCAAGGCCTTACAAATAGCAGAGAAGGGAAACAAAATGCAAGGGAGATAGGGAAAGTTACAGAAAATTGAATGCAGACTTCCAAAGAATAGCAAGGAGAGACAAAAGGGCCTTCTTAAATGAACAATGCAAAGAAAAGGAGGAAAATAATAGAAAGGGAAAAACCAGAGATCTGTTTAAGAAAGTTGGAGATATTAAAGCAGGGGTCTCAAACACGCAGCCCGGGAGCCATTTGTGGCCCACCGGATGATAGTTTGTGGCCTCTGCCTTGCCTTCCCCCCCCCCCCGGAGCACCCACGCGTCCTCTGCTGTCAAGAGTCAAAAAAAGCCTCACCTCGCTTGCCAGCAATTTCCCAAGACAGTGCCTCTTGCACCCTCCATCCGGAACTGCAGCCTGCCAGCCAGCCCGTCTGTCTGCCACCTGGCCCTATTCCCCGAGCACCCGAGTCGCTGCCGTGCGATGCCTGAGAGCGGAGCTTGCTCCCGGCCCGTCCTTGAAGAGTGCCTCCAAGCCACCAACAGCAGCTGCCGCTACCGCTGCCTCTTCCAGGGAAGCCTGAGCACCCAGCGGTGCTTCCTCCTGCTCTTCATCCTGCTTCAGCCGACTGGGCTCACCTCGCAAAGTTTGCTGCTCTGTCGTCGTGGGGGTAGCTGCTGCTGCTGAGTGCTCCTTTTTTTGAGGGGGGCCCTCAGAGGAAGATTGCCGGACCTCTGTGTGTGTGTGTGTGTGTGTGTGTGTGTGTGTGTGTGTGTGTGTGTGTACTTCATTGACAAGACAAAAGCCTTTAACTGTGTGGACCACAACAAACTATGGCAAGTTCTTAAAGAAATGGGAGTGCCTGATCACCTTATCTATCTATATGTGGGACAGGAAGCAACAGTTAGAACTGGATATGGGCCAACTGATTGGTTCAAAATTGGGAAAGGAGTACGACACGGCTGTATATTGTCTTCCTGCTTATTTAACTTATATGCAGAATACATCGTGAGAAAGGCAGGACTGGATGAATCCTAAACTGGAATTAAGATTACCGGAAGAAATATCAACAGCCTCAGATATGTAGATGATACCACTCTGATGGCAGAAAGTGAGGAGGAATTAAAGAACCTCTTAATGAGGGTGAAGACTACTTAACTTGGAAGGCCACGACTTACAACTAGGATGGCATGCTTATCTATGGTATAAAAAGGATAAAGAACAAAAGAACTTTAACTCACACATGATAAGAAGAGCCTTATTGGGAATGTGGAGAAAGATTATACAACAAATTTACTACAAAATACCTACATGGGTGTCACCGATAGAGGCCTTTACAAAACCTGGACTTATGACAAAAGCAAATTTTTTAAGATATCAAGATTTATTAAAAAAGGATGGTGAATTAAGGTCTAAGGAAGAACTAGAGTCACAGAATGTATATATAGATTGGTGGCCTAGAGCACAGTTAGAATCTAGATACGCAAAAGACAAAACAGAGGGTTTCTATTCAGAGCAAACGACTTTTGATAAGCTGCTGTTGGGTACCAAAGAACAAATTGTTAGGAAAATGTATAACTATATGTTGGAATTTAAAATGCAGGATGAAATGGTTAAAGAATTATGATAAAGTGGGCACAAAACATAGGGCACAATATTGATATTGATCAATGGTTGAAAATATGGCAAAGTAACATAAAATTTACAAAATCGGTTAACCTTAAAGAGAACATATATAAAATGTTTTACAGGTGGCACATGACCCCAGAAAAACTGTCAAAGATGTATACAGATGTATCAAATAAGTGTTGGAAATGTGAAACACAAGTGGGAAGTTATTATCATATGTGGTGGTCATGTGGAGTAGCGAAAAAATACTGGAAAAGAGTACATACTATGTTACAGCAAATAATG
The DNA here is from genome assembly GCF_051106095.1 of Pogona vitticeps. Classification (NCBI taxonomy): domain Eukaryota; kingdom Metazoa; phylum Chordata; class Lepidosauria; order Squamata; family Agamidae; genus Pogona; species Pogona vitticeps. Next base: position 111,379,999 of record NC_135785.1, read on the forward strand.
CTCTGTAATGTGCCATTAACTCCAGAATTGTTTTTATTGAGTATGATACCTGATAGCATAGATAAGTCAAAGAAACATATAGTCATGTATATTGTTACGGCAGCTAGAATTTTATATGCAAAAATTTGGAAAAGTCCGACGATACCGAAGCAAGAAGATTTTATTGAAAAAATACGGGAAATTGCAGAAATGGACATTTTATCAGAAGTCATGAAGGATTATCCCCTACAGAAGGCAACAGAAAGATGGGACCTATTCAACAAATGGACTAAATTAACAGGCAACGTGTAAATAGCATATACTGAAATGAGAGCTTAATCTAAAAGGCAGAAAAGAGAAAACAGAATAATTTAAAACTATGATATGGCATTAAGTTTAGAATGGTTGTTAGCATGCTATGATCTCTCCTCTTCCCCACAAATTCCTACGTCCCCTTTTCCTTTTTGTCACCCCTTATGTTAAAAAATAAAAATTATAATTAAAAAAAATTAATGAGGGTGAAAGAGGAGAGCGTAAAAAGTGGCCTGAAGCTCCACATAAAAAAACTAAGATCATGGCCACTGGTCCCATCACCTCCTGGCAAATAGAAGGGGAAGATATGGAGGCAGTGACGGATTTTACTTTCTTGGGTTCCATGATCACTGCAGATGGTGACAGCAGCCATGAAATTAAAAGATGCCTTCTTCTTGGGAGAAAAATGATGACAAACCTAGACAGCATCTTAAAAAGCAGAGACCTCACCTTGCTGACAAAGGTCCGCATAGTCAAAGCTATGGTTTTTCCTGTAGTGATGTATGGAAGTGAGAGCTGGACCATAAAGAAGGCTGACCGCTGATAAATTGATGCTTTTGAATTGTGGTGCTGGAGGAGACTCTTGAGAATCCCCTGGACTGCAAGGAGAACAAACCTATCCATTCTGAAGGAAATCAACCCTGAGTGCTCACTGGAAGGACAGATCCTAAAGCTGAGGCTCCAATACTTTGGCCATCTGATGAGAAGAGAAGACTCCCTGGAAAAGACCCTGATGTTGGGAAAGTGTGAGGAGAAGAGGATGACAGAGGATGAGATGTTTGGATAGTGTTATCAAAGCTACCAACATGAATTTGATAAAAATCCATGAGGCAGTGGAAGACAGGAGAGTATGGCGATGCTCTGGTCCATGGGGTCATGAAGAGTTGGACATGACTTAACGACTAAACAACAACAACAACATGTAGTGATAGCTAGGTTGATCTAAGCCATCATGTAGGAAAGTTACTTTGGCAGACTTCTCCCTCCTACTTTGACATATTTATTTTTCTTCTTCTAACTAAATGGGGAAAATTTGCCTTGAACAAAACATATTGCAACCCCCTTGGCTGTGCTACTTAGAACTTCTAGGAACAGGAATCTAAAATCTCTGGAAGGTCAAAGTTTCCCTATCTATCATTTAATGAAAGGAAACCTTGCCCGGATGACAGTAGGTGCTTCTAGATTCAAGAAACAATAAGCATGACAGTGCAATAACCTTAAGAGAGGGGCTGCACTGTAGGCATGGATTTAGGTTCCTTTGGATGAAAGAGCATAGGACACTAGACACAGTGGGTCTTTGGATTGAAACTCAATAAATCTTCAGCACTAGCTGTGCTGGCCAGAATTTCTGGGAGTTATAGTCCAAGAACATATGGGGACCCATGGTTGGGAACTACTAGACTAAAGGAAGAGGTCATATTGACAGCATTACAGGCTTGCTACCCCACAGAATACCCCTAAGGCAGGTTCTATATCCTTCAAGATACCTTCAACCTAGAAACAACTCCTCTCTCTCTCTCTCTCTCTCCTCTCTCTCTCTCTCTCTGCAATCTTGTAAACATCCATGTAGGAAAAATCCCATTTAATTTGTTCTAGCAACACCCGTCAGTTCTCCCCTCCACCCAACTATAATTGCGGCCATCAGAATAGAATTTTTTGTTCTTCATTAGATATAGAATACTAAGGAAATTGATAGGAAGCCTAAAGTGATGTTGATTTTTCTGCATCCACCCAGGGTAGGTACAGCAATCTGTTTCATTTAATAGTTCATGTTTGCCTCTTTATCTTGTGACACTTTTTTTTGGTGACTGAATTGATGTTTAACCTTTATAGGCAGCACCATCATTTAGGCTTTTCTACCTGGCATCAGTTTCCCTTTCTCCTATTTAAATGCGGAAGTTTTAAAAAACAAAAGCCGCCTGCCTTTGCTTGGAATTGCAGCTCACATGAACTAGACCTTGTTCCCAAGGCAACGAGTCAATGCTCATCTCAGAAATAACCAACCAAAAGCATCCGTGGCTTTCCTAGAATATTGGATTTCTTCGAGCTTCTCCCTACGTTGCCAGATGGGTTGATTGAGGGAAATTACTTCTCCTTCCCAGATCCCTGGAGCTCTATAATAGCCATATTTTTGCTCTGGCTGTCGTCATTATTCCGTAACACCCAAGGAAGACCAAAAATAGTGAAATATATCTTTTGTTCACCAGCGGTATGTGAAAGTTACATGTACCCCCATCAAGGTGCAGCAATAATTTGGCTATGCTATAAAGCAGTGGTTTTCAAACAATGGTGGCTAGTGTCTGTTGTGGTTTGTGGAGTGGAAGGCACAGCAGTCAGTGGTAGGTGGAGCAACAAGTGGACCCAGGGCAAAAGTGAGTATTCACAGTGAGAGAGCAAAAAAGGCAAGCAGACAGAAGTTAGGAGTTCATCAGGAAGGGATCACAGACTAGGCCCTCACTCAGGTGAAGAGGAAGGCAGGAATGTGCTGGCTGAGGGGTTGGTAGCCATGCCCACTAGGACCCAATCGATGAGGCTCCACTGTTAAAAAGCTCTACTTCTAGGGCATCATGCCTACATAAAAATATCTAATAACACATATCAAAAATCATAAAAATTGTGCTCATCTCCCAAGTCCTTTTGGAAGTTACAACCTCCCCCCCCCCCCCCGCTCTTATGGAATCCAATTCCCCTTTTTTAAAATTGCATTGACTTTTGTGAAGATATATGTCCCTTCCCCTTTATTAATGCATAATCAATGGATTCTCCTCATAAAAGTATTCTTACCAATCAACCTTTTCTTAATTTTAATATTTCATGTTAGCTTGTCATTAATAGGTATATCCTGATCCTTTCTATACTATTCATTGAATTGAAAATTATACATTGTTTTCCAGTTCCATTAATCATGCTGTTAATAAATTTGAAATTCGTTCTTTGTTTGTCCAATTACACCCAATTACATCGCTCCCTACCAAAAATTGATAAAAGTGCTGTTTTAGGGCATATCTTTACATTTAACTTAATCATTTCATTTTATTTCCTTAAAGACCAATTGCCAGAATTTCAATATATTCTTGCATTCCCATGACATATGAAAATAAGTACCCACTTTCTGACAACCTCTCCAACACAACTTGGAATAATTAATATCTATTTAATTTAATTTCACCAGAGTTAAATACCATTTCCAAACCAATTTATGAAATTTTCCTTCATCCTTACAGAAATAGATTTCAATATTAATATAGTCCATTTTTTCAAACCCCTGTATTTATTTCTTCTTCCATATTATACTCCCGTAACATTTTAAGCGCATGCTCTTGATCTTCTGCATCCAATATTATTTTATAAATTTTACTTCCTGTCCTTTTCATTATCTTAATTTCAGCTGCACTTTCTTTTTGCAATGCATTTTCTTCAGATTTTTTTCCAGTTCCCTACATTTACTACTTCTTACCCAGTCCGTTGTCCACTGCTCTAATTGAATAAGAGTAAATCAAGGCATATCCATTCCTAACACTTCTTTTTATTTGCTCTTTATTCTCTCTTTCCCCCCCTAAAACTATTTGATCCTAATAACCTGTCTCTTTCTTAATAATGTCTCAATCCTTCTTTTCAAATTACCTGAAAGTTTCTCCAGCTCTACCATTGAACCAAAGAATACAGTGGAGAAATTGATGGGATAAATATTTTTCTATACCTATTCCAAATTAAAAGCATATTTTAAACAGAGGATTTCCAACATTTCAGCATCCTCTTCTGTAGCTCTATCAGCCCTGTGTATTGCATATGATTGTGAATTGTGTTGTGAACAATGTCCCCCATTGTTTAATCATGGAACTTTCCAGGCTTGACAGGCCTCTTTGATGCTCTGCATGAACCAGAAATATATAGAAATACACGGCATTGTTATCCGGTTCTCTAAAAGAAGGAAAGCTCCCAAAATGAGAGGCTGAGACACGAAGGCTTCTGTTGAGGTTGTTTATTGCAAAAGAAAAACGCTGCTGCAGAAAGCGGGGAGAAAGCAAGTCACCACGTAGGGCGAAATGAATTTCTCCAAAGAACAAAGGAACTGGTACAATCTCTTATAGCCTGTCCCTTCCGGGCGATTGGGGTGGGCGCACAATCTCCTTAAAAGGGCAAAAAGTTAGTTAGCGAAAATTCATTGGATTAGTAAAAACACATCTTAAACATGCGCAGAACAGTTAAACAGATCTTCTTCCTTAAACCGTCTTTGCTGACTTAGCCTAGAAGGCTGCATTCCATTCTTATCTACTGCAAGCATGTTGCTTTTCAAGAAACGCTAGTCCTTGAGCTAAGAAGAAAGAAAGGAAAAAGGGGAGGGGGTCGGGCCCGCTTTTACGGGGCTAGGTTTTCTTCTTTCTGAATAAGTCAAACACAATTTTCCTAACAGCATTCACCGAGAAGCAACAGCAGCCTGCTGCCAGGAAGGCCACCCCTACCATAAGCCAGAGTGGCATGGTTACCTCAAGCAGCAGGTGTTTACAAGGTGACAGTGAAGTGTTAAAGGATAACAATGGGTGCTATGTATTCTTCCCTGTGACCTCTCAGCCATTCTCCCTTGGCATGTGGTGAAGAATGCTTTTCCAGTGCCATTATGGAAGACAGCTTCAACTTTTTGTCCAGTTGGCTTCTATGTATGGAATGAAAAAGGCGGTCCATCTTGTTTTTTGCTTCATTCAGCAAAAACTCTTGGGCTGGCTCTGGATATTTCCTTTTGCTGCTGCATGCAGCAGAATTCAGAAGAGGTCTCCAGGGCCTTCACCAAAGAGAATCAGGAGGTGACAACAGAAGCATCAAGGCTGTTATTTCAGCATCATATGTGAAGCAGGGCCTGGTGAGGCCTGGTGAGGTGAGAATTGTGCACAGATTTCTGTCAATACTGCCTCACATTCTCTGGCAAGTATGCTGGAGAGCTCTCCTCCCTTCAGTAGAATTCAATGCCTGACATAGGCAATCTGCCAGTGAACTGTAACTCTTATCTGCCCCCGCCCCCCGTTTCTGTGTATGCATGAAAGAGAATATCAGAGATGCTGGGCAATGTTCAGGGATGTTTGGCTGCCATGACTGATCTTCACATGGAAGCTTCTCTGATGAGTTCTAAGGACTCCACGGGTAGCCCTACATGCTCATTCAACAAACAAAGAAATCAAGGGGAATGGTACACAATGCAGCCCACCTGGCTCCATGGTGAAAGGGATTTGCAGCCTGCTGGCTTTAATTGACAGTTTTTACAATCCCATCTATAGGCATCCTTCAGTCTCGAGAAACTATGGCAACATGCTCTGAACTGAGGAGTGTCCTCTCCAGAACATGAAGCCTGGGTAAAGTAATATGGAGGATAGACTATTACCCAACCACCAGATCCCCCCTCTCCACATTGCTGAAATGGTCCAATGGAAAGGCAAGAGCCAATACAACTGGTTCCAGCAACGTCGCAGGAGTTGGCAGAACAACATGAACTGCCTTCGGGACTCCAGCTCTGGATTTTGCCTCATGGTTTACTCCTGAAGCCTTTTCCATCAGTGGATATAGCCACAAGGCAGTGGAGGTTTGGAATCAGAGTTTTCCTTCTCCTAGATGGGCTGCCTTCCAAGGCTGACGAGCCCCACCTACCCGGCCTGCTCTTTAATAGTGCAGAAGTATTATCTGACCCTTATCTAACTGGCTTTCCTATTTACCATATTAGGGCCAGAGATAGGATCAGAGAATTTGAGAATTCTAACAGCGCGCGGTCCTGGGACACGCTCATTTTAAGTGTGTGTGGGGGAAGGGATCCACTATATTGAAAAAAGGGTCCCATTCTCCGTGTTCCAATTTAAGGCATTTCATTCTCATCATGCCAAATTTTGCCATGGAGTTTTCCATAGTGATGTTTCCGTTCTTTGTTTCATTTCCCCCAAGTTTTTATTTCTTTAATGCATTCATATCTTTGCCTTCCTTCCACCATGGAACATGAGACATGTGGGGTTCCTGAGTAGTCATTCTCCCCATAGCTTTAGGAAAGATAAATCCTTTGTTCCCAACTAGCAGGGCTCCCAGCAGACCCATTTCTGTTCAGCTTCATTAAGGGCCACTGGAAGTCCCAACCACGGCCACCAGACCATGCCTTGGCCACTTTTTTCGTAGCTGAATTCTTGCACTACAAAAAAATATAGCAGGGAGAAATTTTGATAACCACTATGTGAAAGGGGTGGGTTAGAAAGAATAAAAGACTCTTGATGTGAGAGCCAACACATGGTTGCGCTCCCCATGGAGCTCACATGAATACAGCTGAATGCTAATCACAGATGGCACTGACATTTTTATTCACATACTGCAATCTGTATTTAAGAACGATAATGCAATGATCTTGGCAACAGAGGGAGAGCTCTCCCGTGTTACAAGAATATGCTGCCTTTTGTAGAATCCCATCGTGCTGTTCGCATTCCTTCCTAGGAAAAAAAGTCTTCCGAATTAGCACATGGTATTTATAACTCTTTCCCAGAGAGAGCAAGGCCTTCCGCGTAGCAAGCCGTTCTCCACAATGTTTGATGTGAGTTTCTTCGCCCTTTCTGGGATAGAGAATTTACAGTGCTGGGCTCAAAGAGAGAAAGAGGTATTTGTTGAATCTGAGCTAAAAGTCTGGGAAGACCTCCGTGCTCACTGAGTCAAGGCAAAATGGGTCAATTGCGGATATGGGGAAAGTCACTTACAGTGATTCTGGAAGTTGTGATGCAAAATCACTCACCCATTCCTTCTTAGAAAGGGAGATCATTGGGGGGGGGGGTTGCCAGGAGTTGTGGTTCAGAAAGGTAACTTTGAAGTGGTGCATATACAAATCTTGGGTGCGGCCAAAATCAGCTTCACATCATATTTACCAACATTGGTCGTCCTGCCCTCCCCCATTCACACATATTCACTCACATTCAGATATATGCGTAGACATTCACTATAAGCACAAATAGCTTTCCTTTGATTTACCTACTCTAGATAGAATTTATCACTTATAGCAGTGGTCCCCAACCTTGGGCCTCCAGATGTTCTTGGACTTCAACTCCCAGAAATCCTGGCCAGCAGAGGTGATGGTGAAGGTTTCTGGGAGTTGTAGTCCAAGAACATCTGAAGGCCCAAGGTTGGGGACCACTGACTTATAGAACTTGGTCCTGGAAATTGATCTAGGACAGACACTTCTTTATGCAAGAATGGAAGGACACTCAACACTGGAAAGGGAACTCCAGTCCAACCGTCCAGCGACAATCCAAACATTTGGCCTGGCCTGCTCTGCATACACTATACTGAATTCTGTATCCAGAAAACAGATTCTGTTTGTGAAATTTGCTGTTGATGATAAAGAAAACAAGAAGTTGTATTTATTCTGTTTTAAATATGCTGTTCCAAGTGTCTATGGAAAATGGTCCGGGCAGGTCATTTGTTGTTTGGAAATGGCAAAACTGGGAATACTGACCTACAGTTTTCTTCCCCTTTCCTGTTGTATCCTTTAAGTTCTATGCTTCTTTTTTCTTTTTGTCACCTATAGTAGGATCAATTGAAAACAAACTTTAATAGAATATTATATTCTTAAGTGGATGGGTTTATCTGAAACTTTATAAAGAGATTTAAAATGCTTCTTTTTCAAGCTGTTGAAGAATATTGATTTTATGCACTGATCCTTCTACAAAGACAGTATTAAAGATGGTTTAAAGTGAAAGGTGACTGTTTAAGAGAATAGTTTTTAAATTTGGTAAGTCTGCTTGCAGCACAATCCTATGTTTGTCAACTCAGACACTGAGATAGTTTCAAGTACAGTAAATGTACCGTATATACTGTACTACCTATACTGTGGCTTGATCCTTCAGTCCTAGTCCCATTTACCAGAAGTAAGTTCAGTTGAATTAAATATTATTTCTGAGTAGATGTGTATAGAATATCACTATTATATAATATATGTATGCTATTTTATGTACTTTAGGATGAGTTGCATAGAATCATTATGAAAATAATTACTCTGTTATTTAATTATTTTGTACCATACCACAGTTGGAAAAGAGCAGTAGTCTCTCTTTGTCATTAGCAATTTCTTCAAATTCAATAAATTATCTGTAGCATTGTTAGATGTCCCCCTGTTTCTCATTTCTGGACCTGTTCTTAAGAAGAAAGATCATCTACCCTTTTTAAAGGCATGCCACCCTCTTCCTTTCCACTGGATGCTTTCATTTACAGTTTGCCACTTCCTGCAAGAAAGTAGAAGCCCAAAGCTTTGACACTGTCTATACCATCTATATGAAGCCATAAAATTTATAGTTAATCTAAGTCTTCAATGAGGACATTATTATAAGTTTGTAGTGGAGATTGATGAAAAATGTAATTTTGGAGGAGGTAGCCATTTTAGTCTGTGCAAGCATACCAGGCAAAATCCAAAGAAACAAGACAAAAATATGTGGCATCTTAAAGACTAACTGTTATATTCTAATGTAAGCTTTCATGGATAGATCCACTTTGTCAAACATACGGAAACAGAATGAAATGTGAAAAAATGAAAAATGTGAATCAGAAAGCCCATGCTTTTATATAAAATCATAGGCCCATGTTTTTCTTTCTATTTCCGTGGGAAATGCGACATTAAATTTGTGTGTGGTCTACTCAAAGGTTAATTGATTTTAAGTTCAACAGAGCTTACTTCCAGGTATTTGATATAAGACTGCTGCCATATTGATGGTCAAGTCAGTGCTGTTAACATCCTGTTGTTGGAGCTGTGATGAAAATAACAATAATGGCAAAATCAGTAATCTTATCTTTAGAAATGAACTTTGTATGCTACCTGGATATTGTGTGTGTTCAAATCAAATCACTACATAAACCAAGTATTCTTAATATCAACAGACTCTGTTTATGAAATTTGCTGTTGATGATAAAGAAAACAAGAAGCTGTAGATACTCTATTTTAAATATACTGTTCCAAGAATCTATGGAAAATGGTTCCCTCCATGATGGAAAGCAGGAAAAGTCTTGTTTGGTCATACTCCCCAGTAGCAGTTTTTCAAAAGCTTGCAATACTGTATAGCAGTTCTTTTGGTAGCCCTTACAAACAGTAACTGTGAGCCACCACAGCTAACAGAAAGCCATTGCTAAGCTTTGAAGAAGTTCTGATTTGCTGCTTCCTCTTGGGAAGCTATGGCACAGCAAGTCTGACTGTCCATCCTTGCAGAGGGCAGGCCATAATTCATTTATTGACAAAGTTGCTGAGGATGTGAATTACAATAAAGCAGATTCTTACACTTGAGACTCCAGGCGAGGAAGCTGATCCTCACCACAAGCTTATTCTGGGAAAGTCAGGAAGAAGCATTAGGATTTCTTGGCACCCTTACATGTTCCGGGCTCTGCTAGTATAAAAACGGATTATCCCTACTGGATAAACCCGGGAAGATCTGAGGACCTTGAAAGAGATAAGGAAGAGAGAGAAAATTAGCATATAGCTAACCTTATAATGATTTTGCATGACATTGCCCTTAAAATAGAAGTGAAAGAAATCAGCACTCGTTTGAGGTCTCCTTTATTTACAAGGCAAGGAAGAATTTCTTTATCAGCCCGTGCAGGCTCAGCCTGAGAGCTTAGAGAAAGATTGCATGGGTAAAGAGTCCAGGAACCTGATAGAAGTAGGTGAGATTTTGCTGAATGCATGGTTCTTTCCAAACCAGAATGATGGAGGAGGGTGGGGTACCCAGCACCTTCCCAGAGATACCAAAACATCCACTGCCGGAGACAAGAGTAATGGAACAGATGGTCTGCTGGCCCAGAATGATAAAGAAGATGTCTGTTGTAACACACAGTCTCATTTTCAGAGAGATAGCTGTGTTAGTCTGTTTCAGCAACAACAAATTCAAAATCAAACCGAAACAAAAGTATTGTGGCACCTTTGAAGCTGACAAATGTAATTCAAGGTGAGCTTTTGTGGATACAAAACCTCACATTCTGCTCTTTTGTACATGAAGAAGTGGATTATATCTGTGAAAGCTCTCCCTGAAATAAACTGCTTAGTCTTGACAGTGCTGCAGTACTTTTGCATTTAAGCTTGCGATCATGTTTGTATTGTTTTGTTGTTATGGCAATCCTTATTTTCCATTGTACCATAATTGTAAACGAGTGGAATGGCATCCTTTCTAGCAAAACAAGGGATTAGGTACTTCAGTAACAATGTGGCACCTCTGAGCTTTTGGCTCACGTGTCACATGGCTGTTGGCTTCCCTTGTTTAGAGCCGGTTGGACTGCCTGCTTGTTTCACTGTTTCCTTAACATATATTTCGCTTACTCACCTCATATTTCTCATAGATCAATGATCTTAGTGTAGGAGCAATGTAAGTCAGTGGTGTTCTCTGAGATTTATGGGATATGGGATATACTGTATGTAAGAAATATATTGCCAGATTTAATTTCTGTAAAATGCTGTCTGTGCAGGTGAGTGATTTATACCTTCAAAATTTATCAGGGAAACACTGTTTGGATATTTTTGCCTCAGCATGGTCCAAGCATTGAACTCAGATGTCATATACTGCCAGGCAGGTCCTTCTGACAATATATCTGTAGGCATTTTTGAGCTTTGCCCGTTGAAGAAATGGAGCAGAACAGATGGCTCTTCAAGATTGGTTCGCTATAAGCATCAAGGATACATGTTAATATCCTTCTAGGTGACCATCATTTGAAACGCCACTTGTGACTTTTCCCTTAACAGTAGTACAGTCTTCACCAATAGGCACACAATCGTGTTTGCTTCTGTCCATTGAAAACTTGCACCCACTTTTGTTTGCTTATCAAACTCCTATTAAAGATGCAGAACCTGGCAGGCTAAAGTCCTCCCACTCCACTTCCTTGCCAGTTACCAACTCTGCATCCCTTACACAATGAGACACAGTTTTTAATTTTTTTTCCTGTTTCTATGATTTGATTCATATTGTTAAACAAGGAGCTTCCCGCCTAATTTTAACCACTGGAAATTTTCCCCAAGCACCCCTCCACCTTCCGAGATTTCGATAGCAGTTGCCTTTTCAAAAGTATGCTGTTGTTGTTGTTTAGTCGTTTAGTCGTGTCCGACTCTTCGTGACCCCATGGACCAAAGCACGTCAGGCCCTCCTGTCTTCCACTGCCTCCCGGAGTTGGGTCAAATTCATGTTAGTAGCTTCTGTGACACTGTCCAACCATCTCATCCTCTGTCACCCCCTTCTCCTATTGCCCTCACATTTCCCCAACATCATGGTCTTTTCCAGGGAGTCTTCTCTTCTCATGAGATGGCCAAAGTATTGGAGCCTCAGCTTCAGGATCTGTCCTACCAGTGAGCACTCAGGGTTGATTTCCTTTAGAATGGATGTTTGTTCTCCTTGCAGTCAAGGGGACTCTCAAGAGCCTCCTCCAGCACCACAATTCAAAACCATCAATTTATCAGCAGTCAGCCTTCTTTATGGTCCAGCTCTCACTTCCGTACATTGCTACTGGAAAAACCATAGCTTTGACTATGCAGACCTTTGTAAGCAAGGTGATGTCTCTGCTTTTTAAGATGCTGTCGAGGTTTCTCATTGCTTTCCTCCCAAAAAGCAGGCATCTTTTAATTTCATGGCTGCTGTCACCATCTGCAGTGATACAGTGGTTCAAATGACTCAAACTCTAGTGGATGATTGTCCTTTACAATTTCTTTCCTTCATTCTCTTTCTTGCTCCACATGTAGGATTTTCAGTATCATCAACTCCCTCGCTTGTTAACTCTCCTATTCATAGGTGCAGAGTTGCCAGCAACATCCCATTCATTGGGATATTGAGATTGTAGCGTGACTGAGCCACTCTGAGGTCACCTCCTACTCAGGCCTCTCAGGATGCCCACCACGCCACTACACACTCTTGCTGCCACCAACCTTTCCTTTAAATCAAAAGGACAAGGGTTTCTTCAAACAAAATAAAGTATTTATTGATTTGTACAAAATAAAAGGAGTAAATCACTGGTATAGAATCAAGCTGTCAATCACTGTTACTAAAACACTAACTCACACAGACTTTCCCTCACTGACACTCAGGCACGCAGGCCTCTTTCTCTCACACACTAGATCTCTCCAGATCTCACTCTCTAACTCTATCAATCTCTCAAACTGATCTCTCAAACACCATACACACCCCTTTATATCCCAGCTCCTCCCCCTTTAGCACCACCTTCTGTCCCCTCATTGGCTGCTGTTCCACTGCCCAACTGTGACGGACAGGTGAGGGCAGGGCTGAACGTTACAGAGATCAGTACCTGCAACTTATTAGAATGTCTTGATGATATTACAGGGTGGGTCCCTATGAGGTTGCAGAAGTGGAGAAGACAAGAGTTGGGAGCGGGAGGAAACACAACACACAGAGAGACCTCTCACACTGACTGACTGAATGTGTCCTGGCACCAGCAGGCAATAATAGGTGAAGAGTCTCTACACATTCAATATACCTCACAGAGAAAAAAACAGATTTTCTCCTCCTTCAATGCTGTGTGTCTTGAGATTTTTCTTCCTGCCTGGAGATGCAAGGAAGCACATCCATTCCCTGAGACTTCAGGCAGTGCTCTGAAATTTGGCAATCCTATTGGCCGGCAGAGGACAATGTGATTACTGCAGAGCATGGTCAATCGATCAGAAATTTTCCTTATTACAGTCAGTGATGAACATCAAAAGAATAAATATAACTTAAAATATAGCGTCCACAGCATAAGATGCTATTCACATATAATATCTTTTACCACCTAAATTGCTCTTACATCAGTGGGGTCTCGACTTACGAACTTAATCCGTATTGGAAGGCAGTTCTCAGGTCGAAAAGTTCTTAAGTCGAATCTGCATTTCCCATAGGAATGCATTGAAAACCATTTAATCCGTATCTGCTCTTTTCGTCCATAGAAACTAATGGGAAGCTGCTATTCTGCCTTCTGCCACTAGAGGGGGATATTTTTTCTTTTTTCCTTTTAACCTAAGATGACTTAGCTTTTAAAAAAAGGGGGAAAAAGAGTTCGTAACTCGAATCTAAGTTCGTAAGTCGAGTCCATATATTCCTATGAGAGCGGTTCGTAAGTCGAAACGTTTGTATGTCGAGCCGTTCGTAAGTCGAGACCCCACTGCCAGCCATAAAAAGCCACATTATACATGACAATTTTGATGAAACAGTTCTCTGGTGGATTTTATTTGCAGCATTTTACTTGCCATGGTCTAAACTGTGACATTTTTTTTTAAAAAAAATGTTTTTCAAAAGCTAAAGTACAGTATAACTAAGATTCTTAGATGTATAACAAACAAGAACAGAAATCGAACATATTGTGATACATTAAAGACTTAGGGGTTTGTTTCAATGTGAGCTTTCATGGATTACAAACCACTTCCTCAGACACACAGAAGTATAATATCTGGGCCTCAGGTTTATACACATAATGTACTTAGGTTTCTTCTTTTTTGGGGGGGGAACTATGTGGAAAAGATTTTAGGCACAGCCAATGAACTTTGAAGGTGTTATTAGCACTGTAAATGCACGTACGTTTTCAACCAATATAATGGCTGTCTTTGATGCACAAAGGATTTGGGTTTCAGGAAGTGTTCGGTTCTTCTTGAATTAACTTCCAGTTCTGAGGCCAGAATTTTACCATTAAAAATAACTGGTAAATCTTTTGTATGGACAGCACTTGGCAGTTTTCCTTGGCAAAACTCTCTCCTCAGAATTGTCAATCTTGAGTTATAAATCTTGCATACAGAAAAATGTAATTCAGTCATTTGGGAGAAAATGGAATCCACCATCACTGTATACCCTCTGAACCACTTGCTGCCACATATTTTGTGTTTTGTCTGCAACCTGTGAAATGTTAAAAAAAAATCATCTGCTTGTGTGGGGGGCGAGCTTTTCTAGGATCCTTAAGAAATTTCAGCATGCAAATCCTAATGAAAGTAGAAGAGAGATTTATTCTTTGAAATCACACAGTGGTACTGGAGGAGGCACAGCTGGGGAAATGGCAAGAGCTAACGGTGGTGCAATTTCACCTCTGCAGGCATCACAGCAGCTGGCACAGCAGCCAGAGTGCTCATCTTCATCTTCAAGGTGATTTGTGGAACGTTTCCAACCCAATTATTGCACATCTATTCATTGCATGTGGCTAGAATCTCAGTAACACAGACGGTCTCCTTCCGGAAGTTATTATCCCTAAATAAACCTCCCCCCCTTTTTTTCCTGAGTTTAAACAAGTGCTCATTTATTAAGCAAATCAAACTCCAACAAACAACCATTGTTATCTGCTAGCTTTTCGTTCTGCTGTAACAGGCATGTCGGTGAATTGTTTTCCTCACTTTAATCGCTTTTTAATCCCTTCAAAGGGGAATTACAGTTGTGTCCCACACATTTCCCTCTCAAAACAGTCTTGGGTGGGAGGAGAGGAGTCAAGTTTCTGTACAACAGAGAAGGAAGCACTTCCCAGGACAGGATAAAGAGAAGGCCCTGCATGTTTTAGACAGACCACTGGTTCCCAATGTTAGTTCTCCTGATGTTACTCCCCATCAACTCCCACCCGGGGCAATATCTCAGTCTCTCCCAATGGCACATGCCCCTCACCCTTCACCCATTGGTAATGGATGGGGAAGGGCAGTCTGATGCTTACTTGTTTTATTATTGGCTAAATTCAAACTGAGAAGCTTTCATGAAAGGGAAGAAGGAAGCCGTTAACCTTCACTAGACCACCTTTACCACAAGATAGAGAATTTGATTACATTGAGAAAAGAAAACTTTATGAGATGCCATTTAGAGTTTCTCCCCCCCCCCACCTGATGATAAGCCCTGATGTCTTGGGGTATCTCTGGATTTTCTTTTCAATTTTTTGAAGTGGCAGGTACACAACTAATGCTCACTCCTGTGTAATGTGCACCATGTAAGAAACATACTTTTCCTACATTAATTCCACCCAATAGACTGGGCTAGGCAATGTCCAAAGGGCCAGAGGTGTTGGGCCTTGGAGGCCTGCACCCCATCCACCACCCCCATGAATGTTCCGCTCTCTTTTTGTTTAACTGAATAAGTCTCTTGGGGTGGTTGGAGCTACCACATGTTGCTGAGGGCTGCATTTGGGCCTGGGGAGGCACTGCATGCAATCCACTGGTCACCCTTTGCCCACGCACCCACCCCAGGGCTTTTTGAACTTTTTGGCTGCTGTGCTTTGTGAAGGTTTGCCAGGGTCCTGCTAGATGTCAGGGCCAAAGATAAAAGATGCAGATCATGCCTCTCCCCACCCCATTTTCCAGTGCTTCTGAGGACCAAACTATTAACTTCTCAGGAGAGGAAAGAATTCCTTAATTGCTGGAAACATTTGATTGTCACAGTTTCTCAAACCTCCCATTGTTTGCACATTTATTTGTTTTGCTTTGCTTTCTTTTGCCATTGATCATTGGGAGATAAGCACAGTCTTTATTTGCACTCCTCTTTAATCAGTCATGAAGGTCTGGATGAATCACTTCTTAAAAACACTAAAATGAACTTCAGGTTCTAATGAGAGATTACCTTTACTATTATTTAATCCAGAATTTCATCTCTGCTTTTATTACTGTTTCTTGTTATGGAAGCAAGAAGTACCAGTGGGTTCAGGACAAAATGCTTCTCCTACCAGCAGTGATACAGCAGGAATTTGATCTTCAGATTGTGGGACTCTCTCAGCGTAGAGCTTGTGCATCAACTCACTTTTTCCATACAGCTAATCCGTGTTTAATTTATGTTTCTCCACATTAAGGCTCTTGTTTCTGTTTTATGTGCCTTCTTTTTTTCCTTCCCACCTATATGGTAATTTTAAATAGCACTTTTCACTTCTCTTCACCAACTATACTTTTCCTTTGACATTCTGTTTCACATCCTCTTATTTGCCTTCTACATTTCTGGGATACTTTGGACATACAAGGTGAAGACAAGGCTCACTGGAAAATACAATAACGCTAAGCAAGGTTAAAGGCATCAGGAAAATAGGAAGACAAAACATGAGCTAATTTGACTCAATAAAAGAACCCACAGCCTTGAGTTTGCAAGACTCGTGAGTGGTTCATAGGGCTTCTGAGAGCTTGTTAATTCACAGAGTCAGTACAAGTCAGAACCAACTTGATAGGACATAATAAGTATGGGATATAACTCATTGATAAAGCACAATGAAGAAAGTCCCAAGTTCAATTCCCCTGCCTTTCCAGTTAAAAGGATCAGGCAACAGAGGACTGGATAGACCTCTCCCTGCATCAGACCATTAAATGCTCTGGTGAAGAACAGTAGGCAATACTGGGCTAGAGAGATTAAAGGCCTGATCTGGTATCTGGTAGCTTTGTGTGTTTCCTCCTGATCTTTCATTCTTATTTTTTTTATCACAAGCAAGGAAGCCTCCACCTTGCGCCCTTAGTTCAACCCACAACAGATCTGACCCCATGAAGGGTCAGGATCTGTCCAGCTGGAGACTCCCTGACATCCCCTCTCCCTTTCACAATGCGACATCTCCTCCTGGAAACAGAGGAGTCTCTGCCGTACAATCACAGACAAAGTTCCAGCTCATGTCATCTTTAGGTGTCTTTTATGTAACAATAATAATAGTGGGGGTGGTGAGGAGAAGATGGAGAAATTATTGTTATCGTCATCATCATCATCATTGTCAGATTAGTGGCTTCTTTCTCAAGGAATATGTGTTTGGAGTATTCAGTCTGAATGCAGGAAAACATTTTTAGGGCTCAATAAAATTATTAAGAGTATTATGTATTCTGGTACAAATCCATTTGGTCATTACACTTCCCTCTTTGTCTTTTTTATAGGATAAATGATAGCAAGTGAGATGAGTTTTATTTTTTAGGTAATATTGCTGTCAGTCCTCTCACTTTGGCCTTTATTGTGGGAGATAATAGAAATAAAGATGTAATCAAATGCTTGGGGGAAAAGACTTTTCAAGCCTCCCTGCAGACTAGAGGCTTTCCTTGCATATTTTGCGTTTGTTTCATGTAGTGCTTTCCTGGCAAGTATTCCAAGGCTCAGATTTCACTTTTTAAGGCTTTGTGAACAGCCTTTGGAGAATCAAAATGACTTTGGCTTCTTCAACTAAAAGGAAATCTAACGGTGGCAATGACTCTTTTGAAGGTTTTATGTGGATCATAAGAAATGTTAATGCCCAAAGGACAGAAGATACAAAATGCAGAAGAAGTTGATCTCTACATTTGTGTACTAAACTTCTGCAGAATTCTTGATCAGGCAGAACAGAAAAGATGGCGAATCTAATCTATGGCTAAGACCCAGAGCTACAGTACATTGCTTCATTGAAGTTTTTTTTGTTGTTTAGTCATTAAGTCATGTCCGACTCTTCGTGACCCCATGGACCAGAGCACACCAGGCCCTCCTGTCTTCCACTGCCTCCCGGAGTTGGGTTAAATTCATGTTGGTAGTTTCAATGAATCTGTCCAACCATCTCATACTCTGTTGTCCCCTTCTCCTCTTGCCTTCACACTTTCCCGACATCAGGGTCTTTTCCACGGAGTCTTCTCATGAGATGGCCAAAGTATTGGAGCCTCAGCTTCAGGATCTGTCCTTCCAGTGAGCACTCAGGGTTGATTTCCTTCAGAATGGATAGGTTTGTTCTCCTTGCAGTCCGGGGGACTCTCAAGAGTCTCTTCCAGCACCACAATTCAAAAGCATCAATTCTTCAGCGGTCAGCCTTCTTTATGGTCCAGCTTTCACTTCCATACATTGCTACTGGAAAAACCATAGCTTTGACTATGCGGACCTTTGTCAGCAAGGTGAGGTCTCTGCTTTTGTCATTGTCTAGGTTTGTCATTGCTTTCCTCCCAAGAAGCAGGCGTGTTTTAATTTCGTGGCTGCTGTCACCATCTGCAGTGATCATGGAGCTCAAAAAGGTAAAATCTGTCACTGCCTCCATATCTTCCCCTTCTATTTTCCAGGAGGTGATGGGACCAGTGGCCATGATCTTAGTTTTTGTGATGTTGATCTTCAGACCATTTTTTGCACTCTCCTCTTTTACCCTCATGAAATAGGATGCAGTTATTTTAAATTTTCAACTCAATCAAGTCTCTAGACATGCTACTCCTCATCTTGAGTAAAGTATTTTCCTGTTCTGTGAGTGAATACAGACTCTAAAGATGTAGAGGCAATGTGTTCAACTAAGTGTCCTTACAATGTGAGGCTCCAATTATGTCAATTCAATTGCATTTGATTTCCAGCTAGGATTGGGCACTGAAACAGCTTTGTTTGTGCTGATGGATGACTGATGCTAAGAGAAAGGCATGGGGAATGGGGTCATGCTATTTCTCCTGTATCTCTCAGTAGCTTTCAGTACCATTTACCATGCTATCTTCTGGAGGAACCATCTGAGGTGGACTGTGTGCTCTTCACATCCTTTCCACCACTGATGGGGGGATTGGCGTTATACCTCACCCAAATGCCCCACATAGAAATGTGGGGCTGCCCCACTTAAGAAAGAAAGATCCTGCACAAAAAAGCAAAAGAAAAACAGCCCCCAGTTTTGCCTAAAATTTGCATTTGCTAATAAATATGCACAACTGCAAATTTGAAAATTAGCCAGATTGCAAAAATAAAAGATTCTACCATTGTAAACCTCAGCAATGATTCTTGCTGAGCCAATAAGGAAGCCATTTAGAATTCTGCATGCTGAGAAATAATGACTGTTCAGTCATTCTGTGTTGTTCAATGCTCATGGGAGCTGAAGAATTGGGAGTTTGGTACAGAGGTTTTGTTTTAAGGAAAGGAGAAGGTATCATAAGATTGCCACTGAACTATGCCTATGGTGCATTGAGTTTGGGTATCCATGTGGGAGGTCCATTAAATTTTATAAGGCCCTAATACTATTCCAAGTCAAAATAGATTTTGTGCTGGCATAGTTGAGGGACAATAGACTGAATCTGAATCTGAACTAGATGGAGGCCCTGCGGGTCAGTGCCCCTAGTGTCTGCGGTTTGGGGGCCTCTCTTTCCTTTGGGTGGCATACTCTCTCCAATAAGGATGAGGTTCACAGTCTGGGCATACTTTGGAGTCAGTGCTATCAATGGAGTCCCAGATAGCATCTGTGGTCCATTCCACCTTTTTCCATCTGAGGCGGATTGCCCAGCTGCATCCCTACCTTGACATGCTGGTCCATGCATTGGTAGTCTTGAGATTAGACTACTGTAATGCTCTTTGCAGGGGGCTGCCCATGAGGCTGCTACAGAAACTACATCAGGTCCAGAATATGGCAGCCAGATTACTGAGTGGAGTAAACAAATACCATCATATCTCCCCATCTCTTTGTTGCCTTACACTAGTTACCTTTTTGTTTCTGTGCCAGCTTCAAGGTGGACAATGCTGACATACAAAGCCCTAAATGGTTTGGGACCTTGATACTAACAGAATGCCTTCTTCCAGTGAGATCTACCAAACTGATTAAGTCTTCCCAGGCAGGTCAGTTGAGAGCGTTGACCCCGAGAGAAGTCCAGAAAGAGAAGAGCAGAAACCAGACCTTCTAACTAACTAACTAACTAACTAACTAACTAACTAACTAACTAACTAACTAACTAACTAACTAACTAACTAACTAACTAAGTAACTAACTAACTAACTAACTAACTAACTAACTAACTAACTAACTAACTAACTAACTAACTAACTAACTAACTAACTAACTAACTAACTAACTAAAGTACAGAGCTGATGCCTGGGGACATCCGTTCTTTCTTTCTGGCTCAGAGAGGGAGGGCCAATAAATGCTGAATAGACAGAGGCTTAGCCTCTCCAGCACTTCCTTTGTAGAGAGCAGAGGGAGAAACATTCTAGTAGGTTACAGCCAAAACAACTGAAACCTTAATGACTAACCCACTTATTATGGTGTAAACTTTCAGGATTAGAGTACACTTCATCTACTCAATGGCTATTCCTAAAATGGCATACTTAAGTGTCTGAGTTGGAAACTGAAAAGTTAGAGGAAAATGCAATGACAAAGCACAGGTTGTGACACGCTTCTGTGTGTAGGCATCCTTCAGTCTCGAGACACTATGGTAACGTGCTCTGTGTGGAGGTCTTGGAACAGTGTCTTGTGTGGCTGAGAAGGCCAATTCGAGAGAGACAATCCCTTCCACACTGGAGACAAATCCAATCTGTCCCCTGTCCAGCTCCCTGGTTTTGCTTGTTTCGGGACTGCCTCTTTGCCTCGGTCTGCTGTACAAGTGTCTCTTCAAATTGGGAGAGGCCATGATGCACCGCCTGCCTCCAGGCTGAACGCTCAGACGTCAAGGTTTCCCATCTGTTGAGGTCCATTCCTAAGGCCTTCAGATCCCGCTTGCAGATGTCCTTGTAACGCAGCTGTGGTCTCCCTCGGGGGCGGCTTCCCTTCACTAATTCTCCATACAGGAGATCTTTTGGAATCCGGCCATCAGCCATTCTCACGACGTGCCCAAGCCAACGTAAACGGCGCTGTTTCAATATTGTATACATGCTGAAAATTCCAGCTCGTTCTAGGACTACTCTATTTGGAACTTTGTCCTGCCAGGTGATACCAAAAATGCGTCGGAGACAACGCATATGGAAGGTGTTCAGCTTTCTCTCCTGCCGTGCACAAAGGGTCCAGGACTCGCTGCAGTATAGGAGTGTGCTCAGGACACAGGCTCTATAGACCTGTATTTTGGTGTATGCCGTCAACTTCTTATTAAGCCATACTCTCTTTGTGAGTCTAGAGAACATGGTAGCTGCTTTCCCAATGCGTTTATCCAGCTCGACATCTAGGGAGAGAGTGTCAGAGATTGTTGAGCCAAGGTACACAAATTCATGAACAACCTCCAGTTCTTGCATGGAGATAGTAATAGAGGGAGGTGAGTCCACGCCCTGGCACATGACTTGTGTTTTCTTCAGGCTGATAGTTAGTCCAAAGTCTTGGCAGGCCTTGCTAAAATGATTTATCAGTTGTTGGAGGTCTTCAGCAGAGTGGGCAACAATGGCTGCATCATCAGCAAAGAGGAAGTCCCGCATGCATTTCAGTTGGACTTTGGTCTTCGCTCTCAATCTAGTGAGATTAAAGAGCTTTCCATCTGATCTAGTCCGGAGATAGACACCTTCTGTTGCAGTTCCAAAGGCCTGCTTCAGCATGACAGCAAAGAAGATCCCAAACAGGGTCGGCGCAAGGACACAGCCTTGTTTTACTCCGCTTCAGATGTCAAAGGGATCTGATGTTGAGCCATCAAAAACTACAGTGCCCTTCATTTCCTCATGAAAGCACCTGATGATATTAAGGAGTTCAGGTGGACATCCAATCTTGGGAAGTATTTTAAAAAGTCCATCCCTGCTAACCAAGTCAAAGGCCTTTGTGAGATCTATGAAGGCCAGAAAGAGTGGCTGTTGTTGTTCCCTGCATTTCTCCTGCAACTGTCTGAGGGAAAATATGTCGGTGGTGGATCTGTTAGCTCGAAAACCACACTGTGATTCTGGATACACTCTGTCTGCAAGCACCTGAAGTCTCTTCAGCACAACACGGGCCAGCAGCTTCCCTACCACGCTGAGAAGAGAGATACCACGGTAGTTATTGCAGTCACCCCTGTCGCCTTTGTTCTTATACAATGTGACGATGTTTGCGTCCTTCATGTCCTGTGGTACTCCACCTTCTCTCCAGCAAAGACAAAAGAGTTCATACAGCTCAGTGGTGATGATCTCTTTACAGCACTTCAAAACTTCAACGGGGATGTTGTCCTTTCCAGGTGCCTTGCCAGAGGCAAGGGAATCCAAGGCCGCTTTTATTTCTGCTAAAGTTGGTTCACTGTCCAGCTCTTCCAAGAGAGGCAGGCACTCAATGTTATTTAGTGCCTCTTCTGTTACTACATTCTCTTTAGAATATAGCTCAGAGTAGTGCTGCACCCAGCGTTCCATCTGCTGTGCTCGGTCCTGGATGATCACACCTGTAGTAGACTTCAAGGGAGCAGATTTCTTCTGTATTGGACCTAAAGCCTGGTTGATACCGTCATACATTCCCTTGATGTTACCTGTGTCCGCTGCTATCTGTATCTGAGAGCAGAGCTGAAGCCAATAATCATTTGAACATCTCCTGGCAGTCTGTTGGACTTGCCTACGAGCAGCTCGAAGAGCCTGCAAGTTGTACTCACTAGGACAGGCTTTGTATGCTGCTAGAGCTCTCCTCTTATCCTCGATGGCTGGAATCAGCTCCTCCGAATGGGCTTCGAACCAGTCAGCCGTCTTTTTGGTCTTCTTGCCAAATGTGGACAGGGCAGTGTTATAAACAGCGTTCTTGAAGTGTTCCCATCGTTTAGGTGCATTCGCATCAGCCGGGCCTGGAAGGGTTTCCTGAAGCGCTTGGGCAAATTCCTCCACTTTTCTTTGATTGTGAATCTTGTTGATATCTATACGTGGCCTTCCTTCCTTTTTAGTGTGATACAGTCTCTTTGTTTGCAGTTTTATTCTGCTACATACCAGGGAATGATCAGTATCACAATCAGCACTCTGGTAACTGCGTGTGATCGTAATACTAGATAGGCTAGTGAGGATCAAATCAAGCTGATGCCAATGCTTCGATCTTGGATGTCTCCAGGAAACTTTGTGTTGAGGCTTTGTATTAAAGAACGTGTTGGTGACACAAAGACCATAATAACAGCAAAACTCCAGCAAGCGTTGGCCATTTTCATTCATCTTCCCAATGCCAAAATGGCCTAGGCAGGTGGGCCAAGAGTTGTGATCAGCACCAACTCTAGCGTTAAAGTCTCCGAGAATGAACAGCAGCTCTCTCTCAGGGACTTTTTTGATAGCAGCTGCCAAATCATCATAGAATTTGTCTTTGACTTCTGTTGTGGATGACAGTGTTGGTGCATATGCACTGATGAGGGTGACCAGTCCCGCTGATGACTGGAGCTGCAGAGACAGGATTATTTCACTCCCCACAGTAGGTGGAACAATGGATCTCAGCAGAGTATTTCTGACCGCAAAGCCAACACCATATTCCCTGGTCTCGTTCAATGGTTTTCCCTGCCAGAAGAATGAGAAGTTTTTTTCCTTGACAGATCCCATGTCTGGCAATCTCGTCTCTTGCAGGGCAACAATGTCCATCCGCAGTCTACTCAGTTCAATGTCGATAACAGTTGTCTTGCGCACGTCGTCTATTTCCTGCAGGTTGTCAGAAAAGCCAGGGGTCATTGTCCGAACATTCCAGGTTCCCAGCTTTAGGGCAGATGTTTTCTTCTGATTGTTGCATGGTGCAGGGTTATTGATCTGTTTTTCGGCTCTCCCACCATCAGAAGTAGCCCCTGGCATCATGCTCTATGCCAATCGAGCAAAACGTATAACCAGTAACTGCTAGTTCCTGTGTTATTTCGACACTGTATGCAAAGCTGGAGTGTCCTCTCCAGAGCACGAAGCCTGGGTAGAATAATATGGAGGATAGGCTGTTACCCAAGCAGCAAATCCCCCCTCTCCACGTCACTGAAATAGTCCAATGGAGAGGCAAGAGCCAATACAACTGGTTCCAGAGACGTCGCAGGAGTTGGCAGAACAACACGAACTGTCTACGGGACTCCGGCTCCGGATTTTGCCTTGAGGTTATCTCCTGAAGCCTTTTCCATCAGTGGATATAGCCACGCTTCAATGTACTCAATATTGTTAGCATCAGTGGTAGTTGTTGGCTGATTACATTCTATTCAAAGTCAGTGCTTTCTAAAGTCAGCTAGGATGCCTTGCATTCTGTGCAGAGTTACTTTATAACAGGAACTAGCTAAAGCTACTGTTTGTAGAAGTAACTTTTTGTTTTCACAATACAGTGGTGCCTCGCTTAGCAATGTTAATCGGTGCAGCAAAAATAACCACTAACCGAAAACATTGCTAAGCGATTTTTAAAAGCCCATAGGAATGCATTGAAACCCCTTCAATGCATTCCTATGGGCAAAAAACTTACCTTTAAGCAAAAATCATCCACATGGCGGCCATTTTCGCTGCCTGGTATGTCAGGAATCTGTCCCCAAACACAGCGGACAGCCATGTTTTTTACCCGGCGGCCATTTTGGAACCGCCGATCAGCTGTTGGGAAAACATCGCTATGCGAAAATCGGTTAGTGAAACAACTTACCGATCATCGCAAAGCGATTTTTCCCATTTAAAACATCGCGATGTGATCACTTTTGCGATCGCAAAAACCAAATCGCTATGCGATTTCGTCGTTAACCAGGGTGCTAGTTAAGCAAGGCACCACTGTAATTAAAAATATAGACTTTTTCATTACTCTTAGAAATAGTGTAAGAATGCTACAAGCTGCTGTTCTATTGTACACCTATGAAGTGGGGCCACCTCCATAAGTATAAAAGCAACTAAAACACAGTCATAGTGTAATAGAAAAAGTAACATGATCTTTTCTTACATTACAACCATAATGTAATTCAGTTATCTCATAGCTGTTGCAATAGAAATAGCTTCTTACTTAGAAGTTGCTTACAAACATGGGTGCAGGTACTCATCCATATACATTCATTGCTGAATTCATATACTTTATGCCCATGATTCTAATTTGCAGAACTGGGATGTGCATCCTCTTATTCCTCCTTTTCTCTTTCAGTCTAACATCTAGAACTGCTGGATATCTCAATGATGTTTTGGGCCTCTGGCTGTGGAGCCAGAGGTTAGGAGTTCACTTCCTCACTGTGCCGCCCTGACAGGGGCTGACTCAATGATCCCTTCCAGCTCTGCAGTTCTAAGATTTATTATTTTATTATTACATCTCTCTGCTTGGCAGTGCAAGTCCTGCACCATCAGCCCTGTGGCGCCAATGCTTTATCCCCCTTCAAGATATGACAGTGTCAGACAATTTATGTACCTGTTTTAGTCCTGGTCTCCAACTACCACGATAAACTACAGTAACTGCAGAACAGTGTGTGCCTCAGTTTAATGTGAAGAGACATCATGTTACTCTGAGAGTTTGAGGCAAAGATCCCCTCCTACTTGCTTAATTCTGACATTTATTAAAGCCACTGGCAAGAAGAATGGAGCCTCTGTAAAATGCAATGTAGGAGAACTTCCTTGGCATTTGGAAGCTGTATGGCCAAGCACCCTTATGGGGGAAGTAAGGATGGGCATTTTTCTTTGATGACAATGGAATTCTCAGCCTGTTAGGGTTTTGGTCATGAACAAGGCTGACAGAGAATGCACCTCCTTTGCTCATGCAAATTTATGTCTTTGCCTTTGTCACATTAAAATCAAATTTA
Organism: Pogona vitticeps; assembly: GCF_051106095.1. NCBI lineage: Eukaryota > Metazoa > Chordata > Lepidosauria > Squamata > Agamidae > Pogona > Pogona vitticeps. Next base: position 111,405,533 of record NC_135785.1, read on the forward strand.
ATCTTTGCTTGCTATGTGCATGAAAGAAATTTAGCCTAACATTAAACATTGCAAGGCAGATAGTTTATTGCACTTCATTCCAAGAAAGGTTTGAATATCTGAGATAAATGGTCAGTTTGGTCCCTCAACAAAACCAAATGGGTAATATTTTTTTTCTAAAAGCAGGAGACAGGAAAAGAGCAAGTGAAGGCCATATGATTAAATCTCCCTGCCAACCCAGTCCATCCGCCTCCTGAGTTGTAAAGTGAACTCTGTGATACCCTAGAACTAGACTGTGTGAAAGAACCCAAAAGATAAGGCTGCAAAATCTGAGCATTGAGAATTCTTCCCTTTGACCAATACTTACTTAGGAGTAAGCCTGACAGAGAAAGATGGGAGTTATTTCAAGGTAAACATCCATAGTATTGAACATTATGCAGAAACATACAAAAAACTATTCTGTTTCTTTGAGCTTTGCCTCTCTCATAACTGAAGCTAGAAAAATGTGCAAGAAAAAAATTACTCATAAGACGCTGCAGATCAATGAAATGAGTAAAAGATATACTTGTCTAGCAGCAAAATGTAATTAGAGGGTGACTTCAGTTACTGTGTAGCTAGGATTGGTGGGAAACTATCATGATATCTCCTTTGTAAGAGAGAGTGCGCTTTCTGTCTACCCTTTTTCTTTTTTGGCAAGCTGTTTGTTATGGCTGTTATTCACTGATGATGCAGTTCCAGTTCTCCATCCTCCCACTGTCTGGAAACTCAGTGTCTCTACTTGGGTCTTGTGTCATCGCAGCTTCCCGGGCTTCCACTGCCGCTGCCGGGAGGCCTCTGGAACTGGCACCAGACCTGTGCGGGTGTGCAGGAAGGCCGGGTAGGGTCCGGGAGGGCAAGGGGGTGGCGGTTTTGACCCTCCCAGACCCTTCCCAGCTTTCCTGCACCCCTGCGTGGGCCCACTGGGGCCAAAACCACCACCCCCTTGCCCTCCCGGACCCTTCCGAGCTGTCACATTCCCAGGGGTTACAACAGCAGAGTCCGATAAGCCACTCCTATGTCAGAAATTCAGAGAATGCAGAGCCGATATCCAAATACCAAAGCCAACTCACACAACGTAGTCCGGGGTCAGAGTCCAAAGCCAAAACGCACAACGTAGTACAGGGTCGGAGTCCAAAGCCAAGTGTCCAGAGAACAAGGTTCAAGGTTGTCAGGAGCGTGGATGCAAGCCAGAGGTTTGACTTGTTGCTTCCATGGACTTTCAGCCATCTGAGTGCTGTTTATATAGTAAAAACAGCCCTTGAACTGCTGGAAGCCTTTTCATCCTGTCAGAACTCAGGGCTAGTTGATTGGATGTTTCTACGGGCAGCCTTCAAGCGATCCTCTGACCTTTTCGTCATAAGTCTTCCCCGAAGCCTGGCCCTCAACCTGTTTACTGGGGGAGGAGAATCTGGAGGTGATTCAGCTGTTTGTATTTCTAATTGCTCACCATTCTCCTCAGCTACAGTTAATCCTTCTGGTTCTGGATCTTCGGCTGCACCAGCCTTCCTGCACCCCCGTGTGGGCCCACCGAAATTGCCACCCCCCGTAGCCCTCCAGGAGCCTACCTGGCCTTCCTCCACCACCTTTTCTTAACTGTTGAGGCAAAAGAGCTACCAAGAAGCAGCCTCTTTCGCCACCTACAGCTAGAAATTTGAATTTCCCACCTTTTCCCGCTCCCTTTTTCCGTTTGTAGGTCAAAGCTCCGGCTGCAAGTCAAAGCAAAATTTTGCATCCGGAGCTGTCGATATGTCAAATTGTTCGTAGGTCAGGGCATTCGTAAGTCAAGGCACCACTGTACAACCATACATGCTGTCTGAAGCTTGAGTGACTGGGAGGGACTTTTCATGGTTTATCTATCCAGCATGAACCATCTATCTAGCACTAACCAATCATTCTTTCCAGCTTTTGAAATTAAATGAGAGCCCTGCCTCTATGCTGAGAGTTCTATCTCTGTCTTTGTTGGCTGGTAACAGTTGTTTGCTGCTATTGATCTGTTTGGTTAGTTGCAATTATGTGTGCAATAAAGAAAGCAGCATACACAACTCTGTAATTTTAATCAACTGTAAGCAAAACAACTTAAAAAAATTCTTTATTTTACACATGCTGCATATCAGAGTGAATTACTGGGATTGTTTCGGAGGGTTACAGGAATGGAAAAATCCACAGCAATAATTATAAGTGCTAGTTAATGAGAAAGGGTGGAGTCTGTGGAACTTGGTTCCTATTTGCCTCTGTGGATCTCTGTACTTCTACTGTGTAGCAAAAAGACAATTTTACAATCATTGGGGGTAATACAGTATCATAGGATCACAGAAGATTAAAGCTAGAAGGGACCCCAAGCTCTTCTGATACAGGAAATCCACAGCTCATGCATCTATGACAGAAAGGCATCCAATCCCTGTTTGAAAGTCTCCATTGAAGAAGAGCTCACCACTTCTCAAGGCAATCTACTGTTGTCAGGAGGTTCATCATAAACTAAAAGTGAATACATAGAAATCTAATAGATAAAGGTCACTGCTTTGTCATCTGTCCAGGCTGCAAATGTACTTTCCCATCTGAGCTGGACAAACAGAAGAGCATACATGCCCCTACTCACCCCCTCTCTTCTTATTTCAAATTTTGCCACTTCTTTCTCTCATTAGCAAAAATGAACGAATCTTTTGCTTGGAGACAGGATGCAGGGAATGTCAAGCCCTGGGCTGCACCACCTCAGTGAATCTCCCTCAGATGAAGGAGGTGTCAACCATGGTGGGAATGGGTGAAAAGAGGCAAGATTGACAGCTTGAACCTGGGCTCAGCTTGAGGGTCACTCAGTTCAGCCATGAAGACAGGCAGGCCCTCTGAAGAACACACCATTGATCCTTCCTGCAATATTTCATCTGCCTTCTGGTTTGTATGCCTCACATTCCAGGGCATCCTGGTACCCTTGACCTCTTGTAAACTGTGATCCACTGAAAGAACTTGGGCATCACCCACAGGAACACAATTTGCCCTGCCTCCCTGTTGCTCTAAGGCAATGCAAAAGTCTCTGGCATTTCAGAGAGAGAAAAGGATTGTAGACATCCATGTCAGGAGTCAGAACTTCTATAGTTTTGCCATCCCCCATTAGTCATCTGGCACTTAACAGCTGTTTCTTGGGTGGAATGGAAAAGGATCTGGAGAGAAAACTTTGAGTATCCTAGGTTCTCCTTCAAGGGGAAAGATTTTTGCTCTGAGGGCAATTAACAGCTCATATGTTCTGAGCAAGGCACACCAGGAATTTCACACCAAGAGATAGCCAAAAAAAATCTTGACAGATCAAGCTGGCTTGTCTTAGCCCTCACAAGTCTGCCTCATGTAGTTAGGATATCATACAACTGTGGAGCTGAAGTGCAAGGGGATATTAAATTGGGGGTGTGGGTGTCAATAAGGCAAGATGTCTGTAATTAAATACTCTTTGCGGGAATGCTTGGCTTCCCTTAAGGGGTGAGCAGTTCCAAAGACTCTCAAGAACAGTGGACCCATACAGCATTTTTGTAAATTCTCTTTATCTAACTAAAAATACATAGGCTGAGTCAGGGGAAGCAGGCAGGCAAAGGTAGCAATGCAGCTTCATTTCTAGCAAAAGTAAAAAAGCCCAACCTTTTAACCCCTTTTTATTTACCGAGGCTTTTGAACTGTTGCTACTGAGATTTTATCTGCTGTTTTAATGTGCTGTTTTCATATATTGCCTTTTATTGTTTAGTATTTTTATTTTATTGTAAAGTGCTCTAAAGAGTGGTCCAGAAAATTTTTCCATAAAGAACAAATACATAAAAGCCAAGACTATTTTCTTCTGCCACTGTGCAAAGGACTCTTTCCTTCCTTGGCCCCCATCTGCTTCTCCACACATAGAGGCTCCCTAACCACCAGACTTTAATGGTCAGTGAAGAACAATCTCCTGTGTATGAAATGCCATTCAGCAAGCATCTTCATTTCTCTTACCAACTGGCAACGTATGTTCACTGGTAAGCATTAGCAATCACCCATCAATCAGTTTGGAACAATGATGATTCAAGTGCTGTTATTTACATTGGAGTTTCTTGTTCTGTATTTCTGCTCCCTAAATCAGAATTATTTCTGCAAAAATCTATAGGACCATACCATGTGATCCACATCCTTTAGCCCTTCAGATATGGTGGGCATACCTAAAAGTAAAGGTAAAGGTTCCCCTTGACATTTTCAGTCCAGTCGTGTCCGACTCTAGGGGGCGGTGCTCATCCCGTTTTTCAAGCTGTAGAGCCAGCGCTTGTCCGAAGACAGTTTTCCGTTGTCACGTGGCCAGTGTGACTAGGGAACGCTGTTTTTACCTTCCCACCGAGGTGGTACCTATTTATCTACTCGCATTTGCATGCTTTCGAACTGCTAGGTTGGCGAGGAGCTGGGACAAAGCGACGGAAGCTCACTCCGTTGCGTAGATTCAATCTTACGACTGCTGGTCTTCTGACCCTGCAGCACAGGCTTCTGTGGTTTAGCCCACAGCAGCACCCCTTAGGCATACCTAAGTTTACACTATTTGTTTGTTTAATTTATATACCACACCATTAATGCACGACACTAATCTGGGTGGTGAACAGTGTGATAAAATCCAGGAAACATAAATAAATAAATAAATAAACAAACAAACAAACGGATGGACAGCCGGACAGACAGAGACAGACAGACAGACAGACAGACAGACAGACAGACATAGACAGACAGACAGACAGACAGACAGACAGACAGACAGACAGACAGACAGATGATAGATGATAGATAGATAGATAGATAGATAGATAGATAGATAGATAGATAGATAGATAGATAGATAGATAGATAGATAGATAGATAGATAGATAGATAGATAGATAGATAGATAGATAGATAGATAGATAGATAGATAGATAGATAAAATTAGCAATCAAATAGAATTAAACAGAAATGTTTATTCCTCTTCTTAAGTAGAAAAGTTTGTTACAGGACATGGTAGCACATCTACAGGAGAGACTGTAAAAAACCAAATAAATGCATTCACTTCTGGAAACCACTGTGTTTCCTAATGGTTTTGCAGAAATCCATGCTAAATATTGGCAATTTTCAAAGCTTGGAAGAAATGCTCTCAGTTGCCACTATGGGTTCCATGTAAAACTGTAAGAAGAGAGAGAATACCTCAAAAGTACATGGGAAATTTATTTTATTTAGCAGTTAAATAAAGTATCTTTTCTGTGTTCCTGTCTCATTAGTACTGTTTACATTTTAAACCAAGCTATTTTGAGGCTGTCACTCTTCTCCTGAAGGACAAAATATGGAAAGCTGTTTGTTTAATTTGTTGAGTGAAGCAGTCTCATTAGCACTGGAGGAAGTAAATTTCCATAACCCTCTGTCCCTCCTAAGAATATACTGTGCATACATGTCCGTCTGCCTTAACCTTGAGCAATGCTTTGCCCTTCTGCTGGGTGTTGTTACACAGATGCCTGCCTGCTCTGGGCTTTTGAGGTTCCAGCTGGGGAGCAGAACACTTGCTGGTTGCCTAGCAACTGCTAACACTCTCTGCCACTGTTGCCACATGATTCCACAAGCCTGTGGTGTTGTTTTAGAAATGGGAGAGAAAGGGTCTTAACGTGTGTTCCTGTTTCTGCACTCAAGCACCCACCCCCTCATCAATCAATGTCGTTCTGCTTATTCCAACCAGGCAGTGGTGGGAACATGTAGCCCTCCGTATATTTTTGGACTGTAGCTCTCAAGCAGCCCTAGTCAACATAGCTGATGCTTAGGGGTGATGATCTGTAGGGCCACAAACTGCTAATCCCTAGTTTAACGGGTGTAAATCTGGGCCTGGTATGAACCTTTAGCTACCTAGAATGACTCAAGAGTATCCTAGGCCTCAGACTCCAAATTTTAAGCAATAGGTCCAGAGAACACATTCAATCTCCCGGAGAAAGCAGAAGTTGACCTAATTTAAATTCATGGTTTCTCTGAGCATTTTTTTCTCTCCACACTCAAGCTTTCTGACTGATCCTCTATATTTTCAACCATAGTTCAGGATAAGTGTCTGAGGAGTTACTGCTACCAATGTTTAGATCACAGCTTTTACAGCATTCTCTGCCTATTCAGTAATTTCTAGCATGTACTGTGCAATAGGTTTAAAATCTGTTGATTTCTTCTCCTTTTTGTGGCATTACAGTTGCTGTAATTCATGTCACCACTAGGTGGTGTGTGCTGTGTTTTATATGAGGAGGTATACATGCAGATATATTAAGAACGCTAATGAGATACACTGACAGCTTGGAAGTGAGCATAATTAGTAAGTTTCTTGTAAACAACAGCAGTTCATGGTCCAAATGAGGGGGGAGTACCTGGAAGTACCCTTTTACTCTTGTTATCAGCCACTCGTGCTTTTACTTAGTTCCTTTTTTTCCAACCACAAAGATGTGTAAATGAACAGTTATCCAGGGATAGCATTGGTCCTACATCATTTCCCCTCTGTTTTTGCTGCTTGTTGTCCTTTAAGGCATTTAGCAAGACTATGACATAACTGCTAAGTACCTAGCACTGAAGTCCTTCACGGCTTCAACACAGTTCTTGCACTTGCCATTGTCCGGTAAACTTCCACTGCAGTTGACTGCCACCTCCTCCTTTCTTTTTTGCTTTTTGCAGCCTTTTAATGATAGACAAATGCTCTCCTGCAGAATCCCAATAGATTAGTATGCAGAGGAATCCATTTAATGCCTTGAGGTATGACAGTAGTGGCGGCGGCAGCAGCAACACCAATAGTTGTTGGTGGTAGTGGTGGCTGACCCAAGGGTCTTCTGAATCTGGCAATCAAACGTTTCCGGAAATAAAGTTATGGAGTGTATCACTGCTGCTGGAGGAAACAGGAGGCCCTTTGGGTGATAGTAGCTGGCTTCCTTTGCAAATCTTTCCTGGTAGCATTAGCAGTAAATTGCTTGGGAAATGCCATAGTGCTAAATTCTGCAGTCTGCCAGACAAGAGTACAAAAAACAAGCCATGGGTTTTGGGAGGGACAGAAGGTGCTGGAACTCATGGGAAGGGAAGAAACTGGTAAAAAGTGAGATAAGAAGAATATTGTCTGGATAAGCCGCCTAGAGTGGTCATTTTGAACAGATAGGCGGGGTATAAAATAAATAAATAAATAAATAAATAAATAAATATCAACAAAACTTCCAGTAAGATCAGTGCACAATGAACTCAGTAAAGAGGAGGGAAATGCTCTATCTGGGAGATCCTCTAAGTTAACATTGGCTGAAGTCCAGTAGTAAGTCATGACTGGAGTAGGGCCATTGAATCAGTGGGGATTTGGTGAGTAAACTCCTTTGTAGATTTCACTGACTGAATGGGCCTACCCTAGTTGTGTCTTACTGCAAGATTTCAGCCACTTTTATTCTACATTACTATTACAATTCAGTGAGGATTAGTTTCATTCCTTTTGCAATGTAACTGCTTTTTCAGTTACTTTTGCAACTGCACAAGTATAGTTTTGCTACAAAATAGAAGAGGAATATTACATGTCCAGATGTTCAAGCTGTGTCTCATGCTGCTGCCTTTAAGTGTCTTACCCCTTCAAAATCACTTGCAAGCAACAATTTTAGTTACTACCAGGAAACAAACCAAAAAAGTAAATAGCTGCTTTAAAAACATGAAGATATAATGTTAACTAACTACACCATAAGTATATATTTTAAATAACTTAAAAATAATTTTAATAACTTTTAAATAACCTCTGGGCATTATTTTTGACCAAGTGTCAACCTCTTCCTGTCTGCTGAGGGCTGGCTTCTCTAAGAGGTTGAATGTCTTTGAGAAGAAAGAACTGAGAGGGAAAAAGCTCTTTTCCTGTTTTCAGGTTGTATGGTTAGAAAGGAAGCAGTCATAGCCCGCTGTGTAAATTTTTCGTATCTTTACTACCTGATGAGGGATGGTCAACAGAGCTGCAGAAAATGGCTTTGGTCACTGGGTTCAAAGATCAGATCTGGATACCGGAAAAGTAAACAGTGGTCACCAAACCATGAATCCTATTGCTGCCTCTTGTTGGTCCTCTGGTTTGTTAAAAATATCCTCTGCGTTCATGTGTATCATGACTTACGCGTATGCCTTGATATAATCTGCAGGAGATAAGTCTTCAGGCAGTTGATGAAACTGGCTCTTGTCTCGTTGATGCTGTGATAAACATGTTAGCCTTTACGAGTCCAGAAGGCTCTTTGTTGGCTGAACTCAAACCATAACTGCTGGCGAACTCTTTGGAATTTCCCAGCACTGGCTCACTTCTTTGGTTGGGTGCTCAGAATAAACTGTCCTATTTGCTCAGTGTTAAGTTTGCAGAGGGCTTAATTAGGGCCTGGAGCAAGGGAGAGCAAACAAGCAGGACAAGGTGTTTCCTTCTGACAAAAATCAGCTGCTCTCACCTAAGCAGACAATCTTGTTATGCACTTCATTGCCCATGGGATCGTTGTGCCAAAAAGATGATAAGCTGACTTCAGATAATTTTGACACCTTTCTGGTAATTTTGACCACCCTTTGGCTTTACTGACCCACCCACCCACCCATGAGAAGAATGTGACCCACCTGTATTAATTCAAGCTGGTTAAATCTTATCATGTCAGCAGCTGCACAGAGACTCAACAAAATATTGGTTCAAAGAAAAAATTCCCACCTATATGATACAATTGAATATAATATAAGGGAGCAAAGAACCTCCATAAACAAGATTGTATACTGGAGTAAAGGAACATTTGATTTGTCCTTTCAGATGTCTGATACTTCATTTCCCAAAAGACCCACCCAACACTGTCACACCTAAAAGACTGGGGGTGCTGTAGTTCAAACCATCCAGAGGATCAGTGATTCCCCACCTCTGCTATATAAATGATACCAGGAATAAGTATCAGGAACAGCAGGTCATCATTCCATGCTCTGCTTATGAATGCTGGTCAAGTCTCTGAAGGAAATTTACTGCTGAACTAGATGGATGGATGGGGATCTGATCCAGCACAGCCATGTATATATATTAGAATTTTTATCAGCAGCATCAGTGTAACTGGTGATAATAACTGGTGTATCATCTTAGCAGTGGAAATAACTATTATGCCATATTTGATAGTACTTCTGTCATCACGAATGCTGCCATAATAAAGGATTGTGATGGTGGCTATGATGACACTCACATTTAGCATATCACTATTGCTACCTGGCACCTCTGAGTGTTCATAAAAATTCAAATATATTAACTCCCTGTAATTCTTACAAAAGCTTTATGCAAGGTACATCATGGTTGGTATTTTTATTTGCATATCCCAGATAAAGGGTGAGCCTGTGAATTGGGGAAGGTCATTGTCACATGCTCACAGCATGACCAACATGGTATTCGGATTGGGGATTACCTGGCTCACAACTTTTGGCCTTAAAACCACAGCCAATACATTGCATAAGACACCTGTGAATATTTACTTGGCATAAATTCTATTAAGAGGGACTGACTTCCAAAGAAACCTAAGATCACTTTGAAAACCTCATAGGTATTGCTCACGTGGATCAAAAGAGACAGCTGATGGACACCACAGGAAAACAAGTGTGCATTTATAAAGAAGTATATTTGAACCCTGCCATAGATGCCATCTGCTCCCTGAGCTTTGAGAAGAGACTGTAGAATGTGCTCCGCAACCTTGAAAGCTAGGGAATATCTATTTATTTGTTTACAGCAACAGTGGTAGTGATAATAGGAGCAGTAAACTGAGATGCTCCACAGTCTGTATGTTTCTCAAGAATCTTCTGCATGGAACAGCAACCTTGTGGGCTGGTTCTCGGTTCACAGTGGAAAATAAACCTAAAATCTATCATCACACACTGAAATGTATAATTGCATCTAATTTTTTTTTATTGGTTCGAGTGATTGACACTGATTTGCTGAAACTTTTATTATCTTCTCTTCAGCTTTGGCTCTCAGAAGATGAGATATCTATTAAATACAGTAAACAAATGAGACACAGAAACTTTATTTTTCTTTTACCAAAAGAAACAGCTATGGTTGTTACAATTGTGACAAGTTTTGCTTAGCAACAGAAGGAATCAAGTAATATTCCTTTTAACTGACAAATTCCATTCCTGTTTTTAGCTTTGCTTCATTTTTTGAAATGTCATACTTCATCCTCCGGCTACTTCAATTCTAATTATTAGCAGCATTTCAGAGAACCAGCCTTCAAAGTGAGGTTAGGAACCCTTAAGAGAAATCTCCCCTCCAAAGATGGCTTCAGCATTAACAGGGAGCAGGTAAGTGACATCATTAACACATCACAGACGAAATGACACAGAAGTGATTTCATAAGCAGTATCTCTGGACTACAGTTTGAGGCTGCTAGCATGTGCATGGTATACCTTTTCTGCTTCCCTAGAGTGTTTTGCTGTGTGTGGATAAAGATCAAATGACTGTCTGTCTACAGATGCCAACAGAACTTGGACATTTACTTTGAAGACCAAAGAGATTGGAGCCATTTATAGGAGCATAGGTACAGTAGGATGATGTTATGTGCCCCAGAGCATTATCTCAGAACTGTTTGGTGATGGACGACTTCAGCATCTCATAAAATCCATTAGTCTTAAAAGAAGTCTTCCTAGCTCAACTTCAGCACAGGACCCCTGGCTCTCTACTTGAGACAGCAGTCTAGTTTAGGTGACCCAGGTCAGGCTATGTCCTCCAATGGAGGAGAATAGCTGGGAGGCTCAAGAAATGTGGCAAAGGACACTGCATCAGTGCCCTCCATCATTGTCTGACAAAGGCAGGGTTTAATGGAAAGCTTAGGTAGAGCCTGTTACTGTGATCCTCAACAATGAGAGCAATAGCTTGACCCTGTCTTGCCTTTTGTATTTTTAATTCATACTAGGAGTTGGAACTAGTATACTACTCACAGGTTGCTTTCATTGAACACCTGAACAGAGTTCTTCCGACACGAGAATCAAATAGTATAAAGGTTGGGCCACCCATTAGCCAGAGTGATACAATCACCACAGGCAATAGAGTGCAGGGACTTCTCCCCTTTTCCACCATCATTGCTTCCCTACGTCCAGAGCTCAGTCATTGCTTGGTGGCTTATGGGAATAATAACCCACCGCAACTGTTCTTGGGCCCAAGGCATTATGGGGAGAGGCAGCGAAAAAGATCAATTGCCACAGGCAAGCTTTTTTTTGGCCACCACTAATTTGCCATGTGCATGGGAAAGCATTAAAAATAAATTATGCCACACTTTCAATCTGAATTGATACGGTTCAGGAATGGCTCTGTAATATAGAAGTGGATAGCAAATCCAGTTGATTTCAGTGAGAGAATGAGTGTGTGCTGATATTGCTGTTTTTCAAATGAGTAGGCCATAAAAAGCACAGTTGTGGCTGAATTGTACCCATCAATTTTTAAAGAAGGATAAAAGGCAGACAAAGGAGGGTCGAGAGTTCATAATACAGGGAACAGCAAAAGGAAAAAGGATCAGAGACAGTGTAAAGCAAATGGAGCACAAGTATGAAAAAGGAGGAAAAGGAGGAGGAGGAGAGTGCAGGAAGGCATAGATTTAAGACTATGTTAGGCCCTACTTAGGGTGTGATCGCAGCGAAATAGACTGCAATTTGAACTGCTTGTGTAGCAGTCTAGTGCAATCTGTTTCCTGGCAATCACACAACATATGGGAAAATGCCTCCAACCCATCTCCAACCCATGATCAAGCTTGCTCTTTTTGGTCCGGCTCTAGGGCTATGGCCTTTGAGGGTCAGGTTTGGAGTGATTCCCCAACAAAGGGAGGGGTCACTTCAAGGGAGATGGCATCTAAAGCAACCCTTCCCTATGCCATCAGGCACATATCTCAGCAGGTATCTGATTGCACCTCTAGAAATACAGGTAGAGTTGTGTGTCCTTGAAGAAAGTGGTAAAGATCCGATCCCCTGCCTATGTGTGTTCCAAAAAAACCTCTGCACCTCTGCAGTATGGCTATACATTTATATTCCTATAGATAGATACTGCAGATACATTTTGGTACAGGTGGAAAGGGTTAAGCGCAGGCTATTGTGATAATCACCAAAGAGCAACATCTTGATGCGGATGTAGTGACCGTGCAGAGCTGACTGCACTTCTGAAAGGGAATTGAGGACAAAGCTGATAAATTACTGTTCCTCTGGATGAAAGACAGATGGGGATGTATGCCTGATAAAGTGTTGGCGTGTGGGTGGGAAATGGGGAAGGCATGGTTGAACCTATGTCTGTGGATATGTCAGTTTCATAGAATAAACAAATATGCCTTGGCTTTTAATCTGAATTTTCAAGAATCTATCCATAGTCCTTAACCTAGTTTGATTATAAGGTTCAACACCTTGAATAGCTCTTGTAAAGTGTGGACCAAAATCTTTAGCAGATTTGCTACCCAAGAGTGGTGACTTGCCTCTGTAAACTGTTAGCAGATGAGCTCTTGGCTAGACCATCTTGGAGACAGGTGGGCATGGGGGCTAGGTTGCAATACAGCACAAGTAGGCTGCTTAAATTTCTCTGAAATCATCCAGCCACAGATCTGTAGCCATGTGAAAAGCTTCAACTAATTATTTAGTTCCTCTCTTGACTTTCTTAATGGAAGTTCAAACTTTAGTCATAAAATTTTCACATCCCCTAAATAGTTCAGCTCTGATGGTTCATTTCTATCAAATCAATTAAAGAAACATTCTGATTATTTAAATCAGTGAAGTGTGACATTGCAATAGATGACTTGTGAAGTGCTTAGTCAATCCTAGAGACCATGTATATTGTTAAACACCAAGACCACATTAAATTGGGTATAAAATCCATAGAACATCAAAGCCATCATGGGTTATGCAACCTGTTCCGATTTTAAGAAATGCCAGAAACACTGAATTGCTAAGTTCGAGTTCCAGTATCACTGATTTACAGTGACATGTTGCATAAATCACAAAAGGAATCTAAAATATTCAGAAGTGGCAAGTCAGTTAATTGCAGACAAATTCGTGATAGTTTCTTTTCTCTTCATATTTGCTGAACAATTGCAATACTTTCAGTATGAGATGATAAAGAGATATTCAAAGAAAATTGTATTTCCTGCTCTTACAATGTTTTAATTCACAGAGAATTATCCTCCTTGTGATCCATGATCCTGTGCTTATATTTCAGTGCAAAATTCCATATGTGCTTGTGAAGTTCCTTAGTATCCTTGGAATAACACAGAAGTGATGTCTGAGATCCCAAACTGACTCCCTGGAACCCTCATAGTCATCTTCAGGACAGAGCTGAGGGATGGCTCCGTTGAAGAGCACACCAGATGTAATTGCCAAAAAAATTGTGTGTCTGGTGTTTTGAGAGAAATATTGCAACATGGATATGGCCACCCACAAAGGATCAAATGCCCAGAAGGCAAACAGGTAAAGCTAGTTTGCCAAGAACCTAAGCACACAGCAGAGGTGGGGGCTGAGCTCCCAATCACAAAAACACTCTTTTAGACTCACAGTTGTCTGTTTTTTACACTCATTTCCCAGAAGATAAACTTCTTCTCTTTTTCACACAATCAACTAACCCAGTCCACACACCCAGAGACAAAATACACTACAAACACACTCCAGCAAAACATACACCTCAATATGACCACCACTCCTAATGCACACGCGTGCATCTGTGCACACACACAGACAGAGACACAGAGAGAGTGTTATAGATGACTCGTGAGACTTTTTCTTGTACAACCTTGGGAGCAGCAAAACAGGCTCCTTCCATCCCTTTCCTACCCTACCTCTGTGACTATTGTGGAAATTGGTATTTCCCTTATAATTAGCAGAATATAAAATACAAAACAAACAGCAGAAAACATGGAGGAGAATATATTTTAAAAAAGAGCTTCCACCCATCCCTTTTGTTTTCACCAGCTCTTTGTATTTAATAATAATAATAATAATAATAATAATAATAATAATAATAATAATAATAATAATAATAATGATGATGATGATGATGATGATGATGATGATGATGATGATGATGATGATGATGATGATGATGATGATGATAATAATAATAATAATAATAATAATAATAATAATAATAATAATAATAATAATAATAATAATAATAATAATAATAATAATAATAATAATAATAATAATAATAATAATAATAATAAAGCACTCTGCAAGTATCTTGAGTAGAAAAGAAAACACCTTTACTTACTTGCAGTTGAGCTTCAGTTACAATAACAAAAGCGAAAAGGATAAAAGAAAGAATTGACAGTCTCAATTACCCTCAAATGCTGTTAATTTTAACATTTGAACCTCAGGTTTCTTTAGATGACCGCACTCAAGTTGGTTATATTGACATTTTGATTAGGTTATTATGCTTTTATGCAAATAGATATGGATTGTGGATTTTGGCTTGTCTGTATATGGCCCAGAGTAGTACGAGTTCACTGATTCAGTAGTATATAAATTAAATAAATAAATAATTCCCAGGCAGTGTTTCTATGGCCTCTCTGCTCTTCGGTGGTTGTACAGCAGTCATTGCTTCCCTTTAATATCATGATAAAAAGAAGTGGGTTGGATAAGATGCCTAGTGAGATGAGCTGAAAGGAAATAACCTGTGTGCCTGACAAGTTAGTGAAAGAATTTAGAACACTTTGTTCTTATACATACAGATTCCTTCTGACACACAATCACCTCTGTACCATTGCCAATGTCACCAAGACCTTGAGTGCACCTGTCATTCAAATGACAGGGAAACCTGCTTAGCTTCTCCAGAAAGTTCTCTAAACATTTGTCTTTGTGATTTGTTTTCCTTGCCATTTTTGCCATTTCACAGAGAAAACTGAACAACTTGACATAGGTCCAAAACCCGATGTAAAGCAATGTTAATCTTCCTAGAAGCATGGTAGGTTAAGAACGCTATTCTCTGCAGCTTAAATAAAGTCTGAAAACAGGACTGCTAACTTTGTGTTATTATGCAGGTATTATCTTGTGCAGTGATGTTGTGCAGCACAGCAAACCAAGATTCTTCAAGGCAATTCTAAAAATGAGGGCAGCTCAAACAAAATGTATAACTTTTAAACTGTTTTACCTGTGCAGAAATAAGTGACCCTAAATGTTCCCAGATCCAAAGCATGTAAAATAAACTGAAAAGATGACTCTTGTTTGAAAAGGTGACTCTTGTTGCCACCTTCTTCTTTTTTAAAAAATGGAAATAATCCAGGCTGCAGGGGCTGAAATATTGATCCTCAAAAATGACATTTAAAAAGGGAAAAACAGTGACTTTGTTACACAGGATTGCCAGCAAGAGCATTCAAAGTAGATACATTGTTGAATCTTTCTTTGGCGGAATCCAGTAGGGCAATGAAAGGTCATGGATACAGAATCAAAAGATAAGTTTTCTTCAAAGAATTGTTTAAAAAAGCATAACCCCCAGGCCTGCTTTAAAGAAATTAATGGAGTGACAGTCCTGTAGAAAGGAACATTTTGCCCTGTATCTTCAGGGAATTAGCATACAGTTTTATAAGACATATTAAACATGGTTGTTGTAGGCTTTTTGGGCTGTTTGGCCGTGTTCTGGTACACGGCCAAACAGCCTGAAAAACCTACAACAGCCATCAGATCCGGGCCATGAAAGCCTTCAAGAATACATATTCAACATATTTCTGTATTCTGTTTGTCCCTACTCTGAATGCTTTCAGTAAAGATTCTTTCAGGATTTCTGAAAGTAGGCTCCTGATTCAAGCATTCAAGAGGAAAATCAGTTCCGTATCAGGGGCAATCTGAACTTCCAACCCTGTCAGTCAGGATCCAATCAATTGAATCTCAGGAGGAGAACTTTTAGTTCCTTCCTGGCCAAAAAGGCATTACAAAGGGATTCTGTTTCTGGTTGTAAAAATATTTTTAAAATAATAGAGGACTAATATTCAAAAGCTCATTCATTTAGCTGCTAAATCACAGTGTGTGTGTGTGTGTGTGTGTGTGTGTGTGTGTTTTGCTTTTGTAGCTAGGGATTGTCTCATTCAATGTTAGCAGAGCATTCTATATCTTATCACAAAGAATTGTCATTATACAATTCTTTGTTTATGTGCCATCAAGTCACTTCTAATGTAATGTAAGTTATATACGTTAATAACCTCCATTATGTCATATAATTAACAGCTCTGCTTAGTTCTTGCAAACCAACAACATCTCATATGAGGTTACTCTATTGTTCTACTGCCCACCCACCTAGCAAAATGGTCTCTTCCAGTAATTTCTGTTCAGGTTTTACAAACTAATAGCTATAGCTTCCTTTAATGAGACAATCTGTCTCATGTTAGGTATTCCTACTGCCTGCCACAACTTTTGTCAGCCATATTGTATTTTCTGGTCAGTTCTGTATTTTTATTATATGTGTACGGTTGAATAGGCTCAGTTTACTGATTTTTTGAGAGTTCAGGCTTGATTTGATTGAGCATCCACTTATTTTGCCTTTTTGGCTGCCTGTGGTGTCTGTAGGGTTCTCCTCCAACACCACATTTCACATGAATCGAATTATGTCCCTGTCGTTCTTCACTGTCTTTCTTTTATGTAATATGGATGACTTTGACCTTGGTTTCCAGCAACAATCTTTGCCAACTCCCAGCTCTTACTTCTTTTAACTTCCAAAGTGCAGGGGACTTTTTAAAAAAAACATGCACACAACATGTTTGTAGAACTTTTGATCTGATAAACATTTTCTTCCTTAGGTTGCCTACCCCAAGGAAAGGGTTTGGAAACTGGAACATAGCTTTCTAGTCTACATTCTGCGGAGCAGGTTAAAGGGTTTGTATGTTTCTCCATTGTCTGTGTTGCACTTACCCAACCCTTCACTTCACCATTTCAAAAGCAGGACTTCAAAGTATCAGGCACAGAGGAACTACAGCCACATCACAGCTGTTCTTGCTTCTATCCCTTTTCAACAACAACAGTGCAGATTGAAGACTCATCTTCTGGGATCTCTAGTACTGGGTAATTCTACATGAGGGTACAAAACCTGTCCATGAAAGCTCACATTAAAATATAGCAGCTAGTCTTTAAGGTGCCCCATATCTGTCTTCTTTATTTTTTATTTTTATTTTCTTTTTGCCTGATATATGTACATGAGAGAAGTTTCTGTTGGAATTTGTGTATGTATACTTAAACTTCAATTTTTAAGAGCCAGGAAATTAAATTCTTTTAAAAAACCCTCCAGTTTATGAATGTGGGATATCGTACTTCTAGATTCACAATTCAAAATGCCAGGATATGATCTGATATCTCTGCACAATATCATGCCCATATTGCCAACAGGAAAAACGAATGCTAAGCTTTGCATAGCAAAGGGCAGCCGGAATGTTCACAACACCAATGGCAGCAGTCAAGATAGTCTACAGTAGTGGTTCCCAACCTTGGGTCCCCAGATGTTCTTGGACTACAACTCCCAAAAATCCTGGCCAGCACAGCTAATGGTAAAGGCTTCAGGGATTTTTAGTCCAAGAATATCTGGGGATTCAGTGTTGAGGATCTCTAGTCTACAGGATCCCCCCTTGTGCTCACTACCATTCACACATGTTGAAAAACAGCCATGACAATTACTTTGTGAATGGTAGTGAGCACAAGAAGATATCCTGTAGACCATCTTGACTGCTGCCACTGGTATTGTCAATGTTCAGGCTGCCCTTTGCTATGTAAAGCTTGGCATCCTTTTTCCTGTTGGCAGTGCAGGTACAATATTGTGCAACAGTATTGGGCCATTTCCTGGCATTCTAAGTCATGGAAAGAGAAGCACAATATCTCACATTCATGAACCGTTTTTTTTTTTTAAAGAATTAAATAAAAATATTGCCTTTCCCACCTCGCTCTCCAGGATTAGAGCCAATGGATTCTTGAGTTTACTTGAGGTAGCATGTTTATACTTTTGATCGGACCCTTAGAATTCAGAGGTTTATGTAAGACTTTTCAGAATAACAACTGGAAGATAAGCCCATGCCCCAATAAACTGACAACTTACAATTCAACACGAAGGGCAAACTACAGAGGAATGAAAGGTGAATAGAGGCAAATGGAAACAAGGGATGAATAATAGTTAGTAGTTAAGCATATTTCGGCTTCATTTCAGTAACTGACAAGGATTCAGAAGCTGTGAAAAATGTTTTGTAGAGAAGATAGATTTTTGAGGAGAGAAATGCAAGAAAAATGTCACCATCCAGTACATGTTCCAAGGTTTCCATTCTGACAGAAGAGCCACTAAGAGAAAAAGAGCAGAAATCCCTGAGAGAGGAAAGGTGCTTCAGACAACCCCCTTCATCTCACTGAAAGCACATATGAGAGTGTTTGCAGGATCAAGGCTCACCCCCTTGCCATATCCCAAGACTGACAGCAGGAGATATAGATGACATGGGTACCTTGAGAGGAGCTGGCAGACACAACATCAGTTTGAAAATCCCTAGTTAGGAAAACCTCTGAGGGTTCAGGGCAATGAATCCAAAAGTCTGTTTACCTCAAAGCCTTCTGTATTTGGTCTTGATTATCTATACAATGATCTGTTTAAATAAACCACTAGGACTGGACTTGCCAGAAAAGGCAGTAGCAAGTTTGTTTCTTTCCGTTGACATTTAGTCCAGCCGCGTCCAACTCTAGGGTGCGGTGCTCATCCCCATCTCTAAGCCATAGAGCCAGCGTTTGTCCATAGACAGTTTCCGTGGTCACGTGGCCAGTGCAACTAGACACGGAACGCCATTACCTTCCCACCTTGGTAGTACCTATTTATCTACTCACATTTACATGCTTTCGAACTGCTAGGTTGGCAGGAGCTGGGACAAGCGAGGGGAGCTCACTCTGTCGCGTGGATTCGATCTTACGACTGCTGGTCTTCTGACCTTGCAGCACAGAGGCTTCTGCGGTTTAACCCACAGCGCCACCACTTCCCTTCTTTGTTTCTTTAGGAAGTGTCTTTTTCATGTTGTTGAGTATTTACCCTACTCTCAGATTGTTTCCTGGTGCATGGCAACTATTTAAATTGTTATAAAATGCAATTGGTTTTTTGTACTCACATTTTACTTTAGCCATTGTTTATTGCAGTGTGAATAAATTTAACTTTGGGGGATTAGTTGCAAGTCGAACATTAAGCTCATGTAACATTGAGGTCCTGTTCTCCCAGTAACATAACATAACGTAACATAACATAACATAACATAACATAACATGGATGTGTGGAAATAGTTGGAGGGAAATAAACTGAAGAGAGCAATGGGTACAGGGACTGGAGATCTGCAGACTGTGATCTGCTGGAATAATGGAGTACATTTCATTGACTTGTGCTTAAAACGCCAAAGAAGGCCATTTCACACCAGTCATATAGTTCCAAAATGCTCTTAAGTGAGAGGTTAATCCCAAGCAGGCTGTAATAGATTGACTGTCTCCTGGGCTGTCAGTTGTGGAAGGAAAGTGACTGCCAGAAACAATCTACTCTCTGTGTGCAACAATCTGCAGTTTGAGTCTCCAAATTCCTGCTAAATGCTCAGGAGCTGTGGCTGTGCCCACTTTGTCCAAAATGCCAATCACGCTAAACCACCTAAGTCCCTTTCAATCAGATACTAATGCTGGAGCAATTATTACGGCAACTTTGGCATATCTATTCTGAACTATTTTAACTTGAATAACAAAACAAAACAAAACCACTGTTGAGCAACTTAGAGCTAGTGTGGCACAGTGGAATGAGCGTCAGACTGGTACTCAGGAGACTTGAATTCAAATCCTCACTTAGCCATGTAAATCAAGGAGTGGCAATGGGAGATCACCCCTTGAACATCTTGCAAACCTTGAAAATAATATTAGCTTCACCATCAGCTGAAAGCAATTTCTTGGCAGATAACAACATTTGCACATTGCTTGCACATATGGGGCTAAGTCAGCAGTAGTGTTCAAACCATGGGGTAGGCCCTCCTGAGGAGGAACATGTGAAATTGTAGAATGGGGATCAGAACCCATGTCAAGCAATGCCAGTCACAGGAACAGAGGCTGGTACATATATTTCTGGCTACACAAATTCCTCCCAATCCTGTTCCTTTCCATGATTGGTTAGTTTATTGGCTTTTAAGAAGGAATCTAGATCCATATCTGTGGAAGAGGGTTCTGAGGACTCCAAATTTGATCAGAGTAGCAATGCTTGGGAAGGGGTTTTACCACCTCCTCAAATAATGCATTTGACCTAACAGCAAGTCATGACTCTTTCACACCTATTAATAGCCTTACAGAAGAAAAATAGAGATACAGATGCTACCTTTGTACTTTTCCCCTGTAAGATTGACAGCTGTTTAAAAGCAGGAATTTAAACTGATGTGGAGGAAAAGTTCTTTTTAAATCTATCCACCACCACCGCAAGGCCTTGCTCTATCATGAATGGGGAGCAATGCTGTTGGTCATTTATTTTACTATTCTTGCAGTTTTGCAGCGAAGATGGGTAAAGATACTTCAGAGAATTTCTGCCACCTGTACCAGAATAGTTGCTTCAGGATGCTATGTATCTTGGGCTTGGGAGTGGGGAGAAAATTACTGTCCTGACCTTAGTAGCAAAATATTTGGGACTATCCATGCCTCATCTACTGTTGATATTCCAGTCAAGTTCAGAATTCACTGCTCCTGTTTTAAACCAGTGGACCCAGATTGAATCCTTCCTCTCACATCACGTCTAGTTTGGCCTTGTGGCATACTGTCCCAGCACTCTTCTAATGGCACTGTTGGATGGTTATCCCATTTCACAACACTGAAATGTATCCACTGGCACAGTGTGTGCACTGATTTGATGTGTTAATCTATGTCTCCCTCACCTTGACAGACAATGGCCAGTGAGTTGGAAAGGGTTCAGGTGGAAGAATTAGCTTAGGAAAGATTTGGAGTCCAAAATATTCATGAACCCTTAGTTCACAGGATCAAGAGTCTAGTGCAGAAGCTGCAGCAGAGGGTGTGAATGACAGCACCTTTCTTTCTAGAAATCAACAGGCCAATCGGTAGGCTTCAATACATCTCTGTCAATTGCTTTCTCAGTGTGCTGCCATCCTCTCACAGCTTGCATGCCAACTCTGAATATGACTCACAGACCTTAATTTTCACATCTTATTCCAAAGGTGATATACTCCTGCCGTATTCGAATTCTAGCTCTGTGGGAGCTGTAGCCCTTTCTCTGGGTACAAATTCCTTTGTCCTGTCTAGGAAATTACTGCCTTCTTCTCTCCCAAAAACCCCTGAATAAAAACAACACATGGACTGCTCACCATAACTCATTGGACTGGTAGTTGTAGTGAGGCGGCGTGAGTAAGAATCAAAATATGCTTATACGGGATAATGCTTCTGGCTAGGTAAACCTAAGAATGAAAACAACCACACCTTGCAGAATGGATGAATGTCAAAGAGTGTCTCCCACAAGACTCTGGCTGGTCCATCTGGAAGTCACTTAACATACTTTGAACTGACACAAGAAGATCAAGAATAATCAAGTAAAATAGGGCTACTTGGATACCAGGACAATTTTTCTGGGACAGTAGAGAAATTCAATCAATGCAGCACTTAGAATCATCATCATCTTGGAACAGCAGAGCTGGAAGGGAAGTATAGCCCCTGTCAAGAAGGCACAGTGGGGAATCAAACTCCCAACCTCTGACAGCCAAGATATTTAAACCACAGAGATATCCAGCAGTTATTGTGTGTACACAATTTATGCTCCAGCACATGTATAAAAGAATATTTAGCAAATAGCTGAGATAATGCTATTGAAGTAGCCTGCCTCTGATAAACAACAACCTAATTATCTTAACATTTTAATTTGTTTTTAATTTTACCTATATTTCATATGCATCCATAATTTAAAATTGCGCAATGCTCTGATATAGAGAAAGAAGAAAGAACTGGGGATAGATGTTGTTTTGGTAAAAAATAAAGGGGGGAAATAAAAGAAAAAAGGCAGACTTTTGTTACACTTTAAAGGCTAACAGATGTATTTCACAGTGAGCTTTCATGAGTGGAAATCTACTTCTTTGCACATAGGGAGTGCACCCACATGTCCCTTATATTTATTCCTTGGTGGTGAGAGTTATGTCCTGGTAAAGATGCAGATGATAGACAAAATGTCAACCCCTTTGGGATGTGACATCCTCCAACATCCCCCCCCCGGCCCTCCTGGAGCAGAGCCCGCGGGGTTGGTGCACAGAGCACAGACAGAGTTCTGACTCCTGTCCTCTGAAGATGCCGGCCACGGAGACTGGTGAAACGTTAGGAAGAAAAACCTCAAGAACGCAGCCAGACAGCCCGAAAAACCTAGAATGACCAAAATGTCAATGGTTTGTTAACAGAAGAATGGCTTTGTTAAATTGTTAATCAGCAGATTCTAGCTAGGGTGATAAGCTGTATATCAAGTAGACCGGTCTGTCCACCAGAATACTAAAGGTTGTTCACAGGACTGTTGATGATCTACATTGGCAGCGTCAAACAAGGGTTCCAATAATGTCAACCACAAGATCAGGGTCTCATTTGCTTGTTCATCCTCTAACACCATTGATGGTGTCTTCTGCCTGCTCTGCTCTCTTTGTATTCTACACAGGACAAACTGGACAATCTCTGTGCAAAATAAGGATTGACACGAATCTGCCATTCAGAACGGCAACACCAAGAAACCAGTTTCGGAACACTTCAGCCTCCCAGAAGACTTGCTTATGGATCCCAAAGTGGCTATTGCAAAGAAAAAGAATTGTAAAGGGAGACTCAATGAAGAGACAGAATAAACATGTTCCAGTGCGCCTCAATAAATATCTGGTCTTCTTAGCATGTTACATATATTAATAACCCAGCTTTCTGCAATATATTGACAGACTTGGACTTTAGAACTCCTATGACAGCCATGTCTAGCAGGCATACAGCTTATCAGCCTGGCTAGGTTCTTCCAATTAACAGCTTGATAGTCCCACTCTTGTGTTAACAAATCATTGTCTCTTTGTCTTATATCTGCATCCTTACCTGGACTTGAGTCTCATCATCCCCAAGGAATAAATATGTGTGTGAACTCCCCGTGTGTGAGGAAGTGGATTTTGATCAACTGAAATGAAATTGATAGTTTTTAAAAGCAGAGAAATATTTTGCATTTCTTTTCTCCCCCCCCCCTTTACTTTTGCCAAGATGCTAAGAGAGAGACATACATGGCTACTCCTTTGGATGAAGCTGTATTACTTCATATGCCACAGTCAAACAGAAATGTCTGTTTCACATCTTTGGATTTTATTTCTCACTTTAAGGATCCAGGCCATTTTAAAGCTGATTGGGCTGTTGGAAAACCCTGAAGCCGCAGGGGTTATTCATGGAACGGCTACCAGGATTTTTGTGTCTCCTACATCCCATCCTCACACTGGGTATGCCATTTACTGTGGACTCAGCCACTGTTGGTAAGGCGCAGTGAGAGCTCTTCGCAGCTCTCTTGAAGATTCCAACTGACTACTCCTTCCCAGAGTCTAGGCCTTCAGTATCTGAATTTCTCTCTAGACATGGAAGTACTGTAACTCTGGATGGGAATCTGAACCACCTATTAATACTCCTCTGATTTTCCCCCTTTTCCTTTAATATCTACATATGATGTAAACCATTTCCAGGCTAACTGGCTTCATATTACTCCCTCTTTAATGGCCTCTGCCAACTAAGCACAGAATGATTGTTTTTTTTTTAAATAGGCATTTGATCTGCCAAAGTATTAGTTCTAATTTCCCTGGCACCTTCATTGTTAAATGTTTTATTTATTTGTTGTTCCTTTATTTGTTTCTTTCAGTTATGCTTCATTTGTACTGATCGTTCTGTTATTTCTTTTTATTTTTATAATGGCTTTGCTGTCAGGTGCCTTGAGCACTTTAATGGAAACATAAGGGTTAAAATATTTTTAAAAAACAGCAATTAATAAGCAGTCACCAGACCTACAGTTAGGGGGTCAAAACAGCTTTGTGTACTGTACTAATCAGTTCTCCTATACATGCAGGTTCTGTAAGGTAAAGGTAAAGGTGAAGGTTCCCCTTGACAATTTTTGTCCAGTCGTGTTCCACTCTAGGGGGCGGTGCTCATCCCTGTTTCCAAGCCATAGAGCCAGCATTTTGTCCGAAGACAATCTTCCGTGGTCACATGGCCAGTGCGACTTAGACACGGAACGCTGTTACCTTCCCACTGAGGTGGTCCCTATTTATCTACTTGCATTTGCATGCTTTTGAACCGCTAGGTTGGTGGGAGCTGGGACAAGCGACGGGCACTCACTCCGTTGCGTGGATTCAATTTTACGACTGCTTGGTCTTCTGACCTTGCAGCACAGGCTTCTGCGGTTTAGCCCACAGCGCCACCACATCCCGCAGGTTCTGTACAGAAGACCAAGTCAACGAGAGGAGCTTAAGAGTATAATTAGAGAGGGGCTGTCCTGCTCCCCTCTCCTTGTGTTAATTATCCCTGAATTTCTTGTCCATCTGCACAGAGTTCTGCATCTTCAGTATGCTGTACATTTCCACTTCTTGCCATAGAGGCCATAATAACAAACAACAAATGGTTGTTTATAATGTCTACTAATCAGACTTGACAGCTTTGCAGAGCCTTGCCAAAGATTTTGTAACAGAGCAAAGCTACTGGTGTTCTGAGTCAGCACAGACAAAGGCTCTTGCACTGAAATATTCCAAGGTAGGTTTGCCAGGTTTCTAAGCGCTGGCTGGTGCCTCAAGAAATTACTAGGCTTCTCTAAGTCTCAAGGCAGGGAGACAAATCTCAGGATGAGCAAGACTGGAGGTGGAGAAAATGTGCCCCCCCCCCGTGAGGTACCTTTAAAGTCTGGGCACCCATCCACCCCATTCTCAGCTGGCATCAGTTGTCACTGGCACAGTGCCAAGGACTCTGTGGGTGGAGGTGGGTGGACAAGCAAGCACGTTGCTCTAAAAGTCATGATCAGCTCACCTGCATTTACGCTTCAGCTCTCTCCTCTGTCCCCTCCCTTCATGCTTTTGGTACACCAATATTGGGCCCACACATGTCTTTTGGAGCTCTGCAGAAGGTTAAGCATCAGTATCACAGCTCATGAGACTTCAGTTCATATAAATATATGTAGCAACAGCTCAAAACCAGAGGAAAAGACTCCCTCCTCTAAATGTTTGCCTCCTCCCTCTCAGTGCTACTACCCACCCCATGACATCATAAGTGTCTGTCCTTCTTCACAGGTTTTAGTCCTGCAATTTCAGATAGTGAGATTCACCTGATCTGACAACCCTATGCCATTACTGTATATTTCTTCCCATGTCTTTATCCTGTTTTCCACCAGACATTGGTTACATGTTACAACCCTTTATTACAATACACTAAAAACAGCAGTTTGTAGAGAATCAGTTTGCTAATGAGGGATGGAGGTTCTTTAGCTAGGTGCAATCCCCTCTGAGAGAGGTCATAATAAACACTTCAGCCAAAAGGGATCCCCTCAAGAACTTGAGAGTTTTACTTTTTGGCGCTGTGACTTTGAAAGGAGCATAAATAATGGGAAGAGAGGTGCTATTCAAAAAAGTAACCTATTTGGGCTCTGAATTTCACTTTGATCCTTTGTCAAATATGTAGCTATGTTAGCCCGTTAGCCTGCTTCTGGTCTGTTAAACAGAAACAGAACAAAAAATTAAAGTAGAAGTCTTATGCTATTTTAAAGACTAACAGACTTATTTCCACGTGACCTTTGAATATCCTGCGAGCAAACTAAAATTCCAAGCCTAGACGTGAACTGAACCGATAAACATCACTCATTGGCTTCCGCTGTGCCAACAATGCTTTCATTTTCTTGTAAGCCACCTGATTTCTGTGGGACATTGCTCGACACAGACAGCTTCTGTGGGGCCAGATACTTTCCTTGAATAGACAAGTGAAATGCTTTGACTATGTTTGTGTTCGGAACCTGCTCAGTGACTTTGACAGAGCCACCTTCTTTCTCACGTGGGCTAAACTCTGTAACTGTTAATGATGTTTGCTGTAGTTCTTAGCAGTTTGCCCACCTAGAACGAACATGGGTCAGTTTGCAAACACATCTGCCAAATGGGGTTGATAAGAGTTTGTTCCAAAGATTGTGTGCCAACAGTTGATGGGGGGGGGGGGTACACAGCAGTTTTTTAAAATCTAACAAGAAAATGAGAAAGGTATTGGATATGTTAATCTAGCTATTTATCTTTATTGTACAGTCACAGACCCATCAAGATACTGAATATTTGCAGCTGACAGGTGAAATAGTTTTGGGCAGCTTCTGGGTTTTGGGAGGTGACACTGTTTTAGGACTAGTATTGTCTGTGAGCCCACTTTCCTCTCTTATTCTCTAGAATTATGTCCTCTAAGAGCTATTTTCTGCTTAGTATTCTGCTCTTACACCTGCCAGTTAAAAAAACTTTATCTTCCCTGGTAAATGTTTCTCTTCTTGCTTGTTTCACTCTAGCAGTTCACTGCGTAATTTCATTCGTTGATACTATTTCTACTTAAACATCCATGGAAGCTGCCAGGCTCTTAATCTCAGTATTAGTATCTTCAAGGTGAAAGACAAGCTGCAAATAGTACTGCTTTCTCTGCCAATGTTGTACTGTGCCTTTGACTATATATTGTCACAGCATTTGACACGTATAGTGATCCTGCCATGTCCCCAAACAACTGGGGAAGGGAGCAGTCCTTGACCCCAAAAAGCAGATTAATGTCTAAACCTCAATTTCTAAATAAACTATTCCAGCTTTCTCTAAAATTATGATATATTAACTGATCAATAAAGATATTTATGTGTTGCTTCCCATGTAAAAATCCTGAAAGGGTTCACAGGATGTTTGAAAATGATGCAGGCATATAAAACACAGCAATGGGACAAATGACCAATAGAAAAATAATTTTGAAATACTTTAAAACAACTCTATCAGTTAACAGTTGGGAAAAGTCAAGGTACTGTAAAAAAGTCAGCATTTAACGAAGGTAGAATGGACATGACTGTCCGTGCCCGATGTGTCATGAACAGGTCGGAACAGGTCATCTGGGCCTCTAATGCTGTTTATGAATCTATGAGCCCTCTCAAAATATGTATTTGTTCCTTGAGGTGAATGCAAACCCCATCTGCCACAGATAAATGTAACTGATGAAAGAGTCATTCAGGTACATCAAGGTCAAGGGGTTCTCTGTTAATATGCAACACAGCTCCTAATTTGTTGCAACTCTTGCTGATTGTCTCTTTCCATTATCAAAGGGGAAAATCTTCAAGAGTTATTTTCCATGGGATCAACTCTATTGGCTGTTTGCCACTTATTAAAATGCAATGCAATCTCTTGCTGACTGTCACTTAGCTTACGGTTTCAGTGTAACAGAATACAGCTGCTTCCACCATTTCTTAATCTTATGTTGGTATTCAGACTATACTGGAAAGGTGACCTTATACCAGCCTTGCAAACATTCAAATAATCCTCTTGGAGCAAAGGGACTGCTACTGAAGCAGCTGTTTTTGCTTGGGTGATGATGAGACTAGAATTTCAGTGTTGCACAAATGGATTTGATGGTTGTATGGTGGGGGAGTGGTTTGACAGTATGGTTCTGAAACAAATATGGTATACAGAACTACTTACATATTCACTCCTTCTCCCACAGTCTACATCACTCACTCACTCTACACCAGGGTGGCCAGTTTGGACCACATGGGGCCTCCAAGAGCATTTTGTGGCCCACAATCTCCCAAGGGACCTCTCAGTTTCCATAGGCCTGGAGGCCATATTTTGACATGGGGCCTCTAAGCCTCCCAGACACAAAAATGATCTTTTCAACATACATGATTCTTAGAAAAACAACCTGAGGGCACCCCCTAAAATTGTGTGTAGAAGTACCTATCCAGGCACTTCCAGTTTTGGGTTTTTTAATGTATTTTTTAATTTTTTCTTGTCATTTCAAGGCTGGGTACAATGGGGAGGCAGTGGAAGACAGGAGGGCCTGGCGTGCTCTGGTCCATGGGGTCACGAAGAGTCGGACACGACTTAACGACTAAACAACAACAACAATGCGGAAATTGGGCCTGCAATATTGCCGAAGTTGCCTGTTCTTCCTTTACACACACACATATATAGACACATGACCTGCTTTACCATGTCCAATAAATAAGTGATCAAGCTAATATCTTGAGGTTCTTCTGGAAGTTATTTGCTTTGTGGTCAACTTCTAATTTAGAGATGGCCACTTTCTTCAGCTTTGGTGCTGACTTCCTACCCCTACCCCAGCTCAACAGCTCAACTGTCAGATACTTCTGTTGCCTATTATGTCACTGGCATGATGTGCTACATCTCAGTCAACAATGGACCTCTGTGAAGTAAGCAGTGGGCCATCAGGAGGGTGTTTGTTTTGCCTATGGATTGGCATTTATCACTGTCTAAGCTAGAAGGAATGATGCTCATGTTTTCAACTTGGCCTGATCAGGAATATTCCCCCAAGGGTCTCTTGAAGAAGTGAAGGGAAAGACCATTAGTTAATGACAGAACAATGCATTGCAAGCAAAGAGCCAAAGGTTCATTTTTCAGCATCACTAGGTAAACCGGGGGGGGGGGGGGGGGAGACCTGTCTGAAACTCTGGACAGCTGTTCCTAGTTGTAGCGAACAGCCCTGTCCTCTCCTGTCAGTCACAGCAGAACAGTGAAAAAGGAGCCTATGAGTGAACGGAAGGCGGAGCCAAGGGGGGAGGGAGCTGGATATAAAGACTGGTGGATGGAGTCAGAGAGAGATTCTGTGAGTGAGAGGCTGTGTGTATCTTGAAAGTGTCTGGAAAGCGAGTTAGAGATCTGTAAGAGTCCAGATTGATACTGAGAGTTAAAAGAGTTTTAAGTTTATCAGATGTGATTAAAATACAAGTGATTGGCAGCCTGTGATTTATACGATGAATCGTTGTCATTTAGTCGTTAAGTTGTGTCCGACTCTTTGTGACCCCATGGACCAGAGCATGCCAGGCCCTCCTATCTTCCACTGAGTTGTGTCAGATTCATGTTGGTTGCTTCGATGACACTGTCCATCCATCTAATCTTCTGTTGTCCCCTTCTCTTCTTGCCCTCATACTTCCCCAACATCAAGGTCTTTTCCAAGGAGTCTTCTCTTCTCATGAGATGGCCAAAGTATTGGAGCCTCAGCTTCAGGATCTGTCCTTCCAGTGAGCACTCAGCGTTGATTTCCTTTAGAATTGATAGGTTTGTTCTCTTTGCAGTCCAGGGGACTCTCAAGAGCCTTTTCCAGCACCACAATTCAAAGGCATCAATTCTTCGGTGGTCAGCTTTCTTTATGGTCCAGCTCTCACTTTCATACATCACTGCAGGAAAAACCATAGCTTTGACTATTCGGACTTTTGTTGGCAAGGTGATGACTCTGCTTTTTAAGATGCTGTCAAGGTTTGTCATCGCTTTCCTTTCAAGAAGCATGCGTCTTTTAATTTTGTGGCTGCTGTCACCATCTGCAGTGATCATGGAGCCCAAGAAAGTAAAATCTGTCATTGCCTCCATATCTTCCCCTTCTGTTTCCCAGGAGGTGATGGGACCAGTGGCCATGATCTTAGTTTTTTTGATGTTGAGTTTCAGACTGTTTTTTGCACTCTCCTCTTTCACCCTCATTACGAGGTTCTTTAATTCCTCCTCACTTTCTGCCATCAGAGTGGCATCATCTGCATATCAGAGGTTGTTGATATTTCTTCCGGCAATCTTAATTCTGGCTTGGGATTCATCCAGTCCAGCCTTTCGCATGATGTGTTCTGCATAAAAGTTAAATAAGCCGGGGGACAATATACAGCCTTGTCGTACTCCTTTCCCAATTTTGAACCAATCAGTTATTCCATATCCACTTCTAACTGTTGCTTCCTGTCCCACGTATAGATTTCTCAGGAGATAGATAAGGTGGTCAGGCACTCCCATTTCTTTAAGGACTTGCCATAGTTTGCTGTGGTCCACACAGTCAAAGGCTTTTGCATAGTCAATGAAGCATAAGTAGATATTTTTCTGGAACTCTCTGGCTACTATGAATACTCAATGTTTATTTATGTCCCTGATAAAATAAAAGACTTAAGTTTTCAACAGCACATTTGTCTCCATAAGTAACTGATATTAAAGAATTAATATCTGGTGGCAGCGAAGAAGGAAGAAGAGCAAGAACCTCGTGAAGGGTGGGGGAGGGGGATAGGGACTTCAAAGGAAATCCCCACACTAGTCAATGTTCACATCTCTGCACTGGATTGAGTAATAGTTTGACTTGGTATAATGCAACATCCTAGGTTCCTAACAGGCCATCTGTCTCTAGCCTGGGATAGGACAGTATGTTGGGAGCACATAAAATCAGCACAGAAATCACATTAGATAGACCCAGAATAACTGCTAAATTTGGACCTAAAGGCCACTCTGTGTGGTGGATATTGTGGTTCAGCTTCTCAGAACATGACAGGAGGTAGATATACCCTGATCTAGAGAAAGTGACCCAAGTGTAGACACCAGTTCATATATATGAATTGTTTCTTCCAAGTGCAAAATTACAGGAAAAGGAAGGACAAGACTTCCTGTCCTGTATCCTGAATGCACATCTTGTGTTCCTACTCTCTTTGCATCTCTCTCTCTCTTCGTTACTGTACGATAGGGATATACATCTTGGCTTATTCGTTCTTGTACATGAGAACAAAAAAAAAATTCAGAAGATTTATCCTTGTTGGGCATTGTATACAAGGGTTTCTGTGCACTGTTTGCATTTTGACACTTTTTGGCAAAAACCATTGTGGAAGGTTGGTTGGTTTGGTTTTGCACGAAAACCATGGATAGTATTTTGCTTCCTAAACTCAGAGTTCAAGGGAGATCGGGTAAATTCCCTCCACCACTTCAGCTGGTCTCCAGTTGCCTGCTGATTTTTCCTCTGGCTGTACTACCAGTCTTGTAGTTTGTTAAGCAAAAAGAAGCCCATCAGAGCAAAGTACGTTTATGTGATTTCCCTTTCAGCCTTGCACTCAGGCAAAAGAATACTAGCCATATTATCCACACAAGATCTTGTATTTTTCATTTACAAATTTGGACAAAGTATAAATTTGTATTTTGAACAAAACATAAATTTTCTCCATGAAGTACAAGATTTTAATATGAAATTCTTTCTTTTCTTTTCTTTTTTTTACACAAGAAACACTTATTTCCCTCTCCCAATTCTGTTGAAAAGAGTGTTGGCTTTTTTGCTCTTATGCACTAGTGATAAACTCCCAGCAATTGACCATTTTTTTCAACAGACATCTTGAGAAGTTGAAGATGAGAAAGCTTACAAATATTTCCAACTGTACTGTATACTCATGGGTAGCCCAATAGAAATTTTAGTGTGCTCAGAACATGGCATCCAAGGTAAAAGACAGTGAATATTTTATGCAAGCAACCAGAACAGTTGCAGAACACTCCTCTTACCCATTAGACTTCCAAGAAGAGCAAGGTGTACAAATGCCCGTGTATACTTACAAGCAGAGCCTAAAGATAAAGTGGACATCATCAGGAAGGGTGGAGAACTACAGTACTTGGGTTGTTTTGTTGTGCAGATCGTCCAACCCAATGACATAATTTTTCTGTCAACAAAAAAGAATCCAAAACTAGTACACACAAGTCAAAATCCTATTGATTACTGTAGTAAATTGTTCTAGAGTAGACCTATTAATCAATCTTAAGTTCCATGAATTCAAATAGGCCTACTCTAACCACAACTGACTTTAGCACAGCAGGTCACATTTAAAGTAAACCCATTTGAATTCATGTAACTTACACAGGGGTTGACTCATCACATCCCCATTGATTCAATGGACCAACTTACATGCGATTCACTGTGCTAAGCAACAGGATTTCGGCCACTGTGTAATTCATTACTGAGGCAAGAAAATTTAGCTATCTGCTTTGATAAAAGAACCCCTCAGAGATTCAATCAAATATTCTTGAACATACACAACACATGCAATGCAAATACTAATAAAAAGAGAAGATGGCAAGGAGCATCTTTAAAAGGCGTCCTGCTTCCCTTTCACTGAGGAAATGCCTGAATACAAAGTTCCTTGTGACAGTACACATGAACACCTTTTATAGAATAGAAGTATACTGTAACTAAGCCTTTTGCTTCAGAACTCATTTACAATATGCAAATGCAATTGATGATTATTAATTGACTAACAATGAACTCCTATGTATGTTGACGCTGAAATAAATCCTATATAGGAGTTCAAGAGTGCTGTTTTGTCACAAATGCATGCATTATGGGATTCACGATAAAATATTTAATTGTTTGTGTGTTTCATGTCTGAGCGTCCATCTCCCAGTGCGAGGACCCATGGTGGCTTATATAAAACACATATATTGACATCTAGCACTTTGTTAAAGGACTTGTACAATTATGTACGCATATAAGTTATATAAAACTTATATCCGTACATAATTGTACAAGTCCTTCAACAAAGTGGTAGATGTCAATATATGTGTTTTTTGGTTACTGGTTACACTCCTTCATTTCAAAGATATGGGAGAAATGATGAAATGAAAGCGGAGTCAGAGGAATAGTTTAGGAAAAGCTAAGGACTGCCTCAGCTGTTAGGAACAGCAACTTAGAAATGGGTTGGTGGTATTTGCAAAATTCTGTTCGTAGGAGAGGAGGTCCCCTGACACTAGAAGAAGTCCTGCAGAGCACATCTTCTCCCTGTAAGAGCTCCTAGCCACAGGAGTCTTGTCAGAGAGGGCAGACGTTCCACCTCCCTTTTCCCCAGCTAGTCATGGAGGAAGAGAGGGCAGGCAGGATTCGTGTCAAAACAGCACTTTAAAAAGCCACTTCTCTGAAAACCACTTATCTTCAGAAAATCTCAAGAACTGTTTTTTAAAAAAACATACAAGTCTATTTCCTCTCTGGAGCAAATCTTCTGGTGTGTGTGTGTGTGTGTGTGTGTGTGTGTGTGTGTGTGTGTGTGTGTGTGTGTGTGTGTGTGTGTGTGTGTGTGTGTGTGTGTGTGTGTGTGTGTGTGTGTGTGTGTGTGTGTGTGTGTGTGTCTTTCTTTCTGTGTACTAACTGAAAGCTTCTGAGAGGTACACTCTGATTTTGGAAATGAACTTCATCCAGAAAGACCATAATTCTAAACTCTAACCCCACCCTCAAAGAGGGGGGGACCCCAAAGATTAAAAAGGAACCATTTCTTCGGGAGGGATTAAAAACATAGAGAGGCACGGGAAAAACTAAACTAAACACTGTACTAATTGAGACAAAGAGAAGGTTGCATGGATGGTGAGAAACACACTGATAACATTATTACAAACTCAGGTGCATGCAGGAAAACAAGTTCTTGGCACAGAAGAACCCTGTCTTCAACATTTTTAAGAAGAGAGCAGAGCAGGCAAGGAAGTATGAAGATTTGAACTTAAAGCCTTAATGAACTAATGCCAGTACCAGAGAGGGACACGAATCAGAAAAGTGGTAATTCATTTCAATTTGTGATTTGGCAAGGGTGACATAATGAATTTACAAATTTTTCATGAATTGACAAATTGATTCATTGATTTGTTTTGCCATTAAAGCCCTATAAAATGCCCCCCCCCAGCACCTAGAGACACCAAAATGGCAAAGATATTTCCCCTGGCTCTCTTCTACAAGCCCAGCAAGTCCTTCCAAGTTTGGGGAAGATTATACACCCACAAAGTTGGTCCCCTCCTGGAAGGTGCCCTTTAGCAACTAGCTTGGGGGAAAACCAATCTTCACCTAACTTGGAGGGATTGTAGAGTAGAATCAGGAGAAAGATCTCTGCAATTTTGGTGTATCTAGGTGTCTTGGGGGGGGACTTTCCTGGGGGGGCTCTTTGTGGGTGTATAATTCAAATGTCCAAAACCCAATCTTCACTAAACTTGGAGGAATTGTAGAGGAGAGTTGGGGGAAACTTCACTGTGACTTTAGTGTCTCTAGGTGCTTGCAGGGGGCATTTTATAACCCCCAAATAAAAAAATCACTAAAATGTGTCAACTATTTGTCAGGGGCCATCGATTTGGACAAATATGAATCAAGGAACTGGTGATTTTTAAATAAATTTTGCAATTCATTTTTTAATTCATTTCCATCTCTAGCCAGTGCTAGCTAAGGCTGGACTCCATTTCAAGACAGTTCCATGCATTGCCAGTTAACTGATCTGCAGCACAAATTCTATCCCTTTCTACTGAAAAATCCCACTAAGTCAACAGCAAGCTTTGTTTTCACTCAGAAGCCATTATGGCTGCTTCCCCGCTCCACCCCAATAACAATAAACAATTTAGGGACAATCATGTACTAGCAACAGAACATCTCAAATAGGTCAGGTTAAAAAAAATAACACCTCCATTTTGTGAGAAGTCAGCTTTGGCAGTCAAAACATTTGAGGTGGAACAAACCTTTGGGATAAAAATTTAATCTTGCCGTCAACCTAGCCCTTCGCCATCAAAACTGTTTTTTTGTGCCAAGGCACTATGAATACTTCAAAAGCACCTAGATGGAGAAATTAATCTCTCTCGCAGAGCATATTATTGCATTAAGCTCCATGTCTGATACAGCTTTATACAGATAATGAAGCACAGGGTGAGACAGGACTCTGTATAATTACATTCTGGTCCCTTTGTAGGAGCACTTCAGTGGAGTGGTGCATAAGAACAGCTTTTATGGGTGGTTTGGTAGAGAAACTGTTCACAGTGTAGGCTTTCTCTTTCTCCCATTGAACCTAAGTGACTCTCAGAAGTAAAGCTGGACTGGAAAAGATCATAAGAAGTCCCGGGCTCTTTACTTAGAGTAGTAGAGTAATAAAGGTTTGGTTTGGTTTTAAATTATTCCCCCTGTTGAACAGCAAGTCTGCTTTGGGCCTAGAACCACTCCAACTATGTTAGCTCTTTGAAGGGCAAAGTCTTACCCATTCTCTAACATGCCCGCTAAGAAATTGTTGGAGGGAGGGAGGGAGAGAGTAAGGAAGGAAGGAAGAGAGCGAGCAAGCCAGCAAGAACGTAAATCTTCCTTGCTGTTTTTGGTTCCACTTCCCCCACATCCCCCTACCATCAAAGCTTGTGTATAAGTGTCCACCAAGGCAACATCCTGTTAACCTGCTGAATTGAATACAGTCCTTAAAAGTCTGTGTCACATAAAATATGTCAATCTTTAAGCTACCCAAAGAGTTTTTGTTGTACAGTGGTGCCTCGCTTAGTGATGTTAATTGGTTCCAAAAAAAACATCGCTATAGGAAAACATCGCTAAGCGAAACACCATTTCCCATAGGAATGCATTGAAAACTGGATAATCTGTTCCAATGGGTACGGATTACCGTCCTTAAGTGAAAATTGCCATAGGAAACATCACTAAGCGAAACGCGGCTCCCCCATTGGAATGCATTGAATAGGTTTCAATGCATTTCAATGGTTTTGACAGGTCCGTTTTCGCTATTTCTAAAGTGGCTTAAAATGTTCAAAAACTGTTTTAAATGCTTGGGATCGTTAGTGCACCTACAGTTCAATGCATTCCAATGGGGGGGGAATTAACGAAGAGTCAGAACAAAGCCAAATTAAGTTTGCAAATGTTTTACAAGGTGCACTAACAATCCCAAGCATTTAAAACAATTTTTGAACATTTTAAGACACACTTAAAATAGCGAAAACGGACATCGCTAAGCAAAACAGGGGGACCTAAACTGTCATCGCTAAGTGAGGCAAGTCCCGAACATCGCTATGCGAAATTTCCCCATAGGAAACATCACTAAACGGAGCGCAAAATTGCTCCAAAACCTCATCGCTAAGCGAATACATTGTTAAACGAGGCAATCGCTAAGCGAGGCACCACTGTATTCTCAATAATTAGCTCCGGAGTTCAGACAGTCCTCTCAAAATCAGTTCCTGGTGATAAGCTAAGTAATGTATCAGAGTCAGAAATGTGAGTTCAGTTTCCTTATCCATTATTTTTACTTGCCATTTTCTTCATCCCTGTATTTTTTGTTTTCATTTTTGCAATATCTATACCTTTGAGCCTTAAGCAGCAACATCCAGAGGAACGAAAGCATCTCATGCTACCTTAAAGACTAGCAAGTTTTATTTGGCACACACACCCCTTCCTGGATTATAGAGCCCATTTTCAGGCACATCCAGAAATTACACCAGTTAAAACCTAGCTGTTTAAGGTGCCATATATGACTTTTTATTGTTTTTGCTGCAAGAGACTAGCATGGCTATTCCTCTGGAAATGGCTGCAAGGACTGCCTAGGTTGTAGTGTATGTTACCAGAACACTGCATGTGATTAGGGGCAAGACCACCAGTCCTCATGTGCTCAGACAAATGCTTGAATCTGTCTTCAGCCACCTTGGAGGGCAAGTCTTTGTAAATTGCCCTAAAAATTATGGCCAAAGGGTTTAAAAAAAAAAAAGCTTGTGTGTGTGCGGCAAGGTTGCTGCTCCCCAAAAGAGGATGCAGCATCTGCTACAAGTGTAAAAACCTTGGCTGTGAAAATGACAGGTGCTGCAACCTGAGATTCTTGAAGAAATAGACTAGATATGATTGTGCAAGTGTGTGATCTTACAGTACTGCTGCTTGCAAATGAACGTGGATAATGTGATGGATTAGATATTCACGAATGTGATCACACTGGAGAGGTGATCATAATAGGGTCAAGGCTGTGGGTGTGTTAAGAGTCTGAACATGATGATATTCTACCCTGCTCCAATCACAAGCAATCTATGGTCAACACAAAGCAGTGCCCAAACGAAAATGGTGCAGAGTTGCCCTCTTCTCCACAAACTTTAGAAATCAGTTAATTATTTTTTAAAAATAAATTACATGTTAAATTTATAAATTAATAATAATAGTCATATGCTGTCAAATCAGTTCTGCCTTATGACAACCTTTTTCAGGGTTTTTCAGCTAGAGAATACAGTGGTGCCTCACTAGATAGTTACCCTGCAGGACAGTTTTTTTCGCTAGACATTGGCTTTTTGTGATTGCTATAATGATTCGCAAAACAATGATTCCTATGGGGGAATTTCGCTGGACAATGTTTGGTCCCTGCTTTGCAAACTGATTTTCACTAGACGACGATTTTGACAGCTCCCTCCGCGCTCGCAAACAGGTGTTTTTGGGACCTAAGCTTCGCAAGACAGCGATTTAAACAGCTGATTGGCGGTTCGCAAAGCGGCTTTCCTATGGCCGATGTGATGATTTGCACTAGACAACGACGATTCTTCCCCATTGGGACGCATTAAACAGGTTTCAATGCATTCCAATGGGGAAATGCTTTTCACTAGACAATGATTTTGCTAAACAGTGATTTCAGTGGAACGAATTATCATCGTCTAGTGAGGCACCACTGTACTCAGAAGTGTTTTACCCTTCCCATCTTCTGAGTGTGACCTGGGACTGTGCAGCTCACCCAAGGCAACACAGGCTGGCTCTACTCGCAGGAGGCACAGTGGGGAATCAAACCCACAACCTCTGGTTCCCAGCCAGGTATCTAAACCATTGAGATACCCAGCCAGCTAAACAGCCTTTGCAACCCTTGTGGGAATGCTGTTGCAACAGAACTGGTTCACAACTTTGTACACAATGTTGCAATGAGGGAACGTGTAACCCACTGCTCTGATCTAGCAAGTGAGTTACACAGGGTTAGTGCGGCTTATGCTAGGACCAGTCGTGGTACCTAACGTATAACTT
The DNA here is from genome assembly GCF_051106095.1 of Pogona vitticeps. Lineage (NCBI taxonomy): Eukaryota > Metazoa > Chordata > Lepidosauria > Squamata > Agamidae > Pogona > Pogona vitticeps. Next base: position 111,443,258 of record NC_135785.1, read on the forward strand.
CCACTGAAGTGCCTTCCTGTCTTTCCTCAGTTCTACTTCTGCTCCTCCAGGGATCATCTCCAAACTCCCACATTTAGGTTGCCTCGATTTAGTGTCTTCTGTATGTTTTATTTTTAGCTATGAAATTACAGCAGTAACTGCACAGAGATTCAGCAGTACTATTACAGGGCACAGAGCTGTTTCTTGCCAATAGCTCAGGCCAACTGTGGTTATGAAATTTTGGAAGAAAAGATAACTAATTACAAAGAGGAATTATCTGTGGCATTAAAATGCCAGCAACGCAATTGTACGATGTTCATGCGCTCCATCATGTAGTAAATTATGTGCCTATTCATAATGGCGTTAAAACAAAATTTGCTCACCTGCTGTGTGTGTTTAGAATCTCTGCAGGCTGAAGGTAGATAAACAGTAGTTAATGCCATCTGTACAGCAACAGAGCTTCTTCCGTAGCAAGGTACCAGTGGGAAAACATGGTGGGAGAGATAAGGGAACAGAACATACACAAGAGGTAGCAAGTGCAGATGACACTTCACTAAGCAGTTGAGACAGCTTGATTTGCTCTGGGAGGCATATCATTCTCTTTTAATGGAGCTGAGTATGATTCCTGCTCTTGTTTCTGGGATACAAATACCACCGCAAGATGTCTGCATCAGTTTTAAACAATACTGGTATCCAATGTAACATTGTGTTGCAATAATATATCATAAAGAAATATTAATATAATCCAAAATGACCCTCCGATATACATACACCTTTCCTGCAGAGATGTCTTAAGAGTTGCTTGGCACTAATAATTATACAGAGGCTTTATTATATAATGATTATGAGAGCCAGTGTGGTGAAGTGGATAGAGTATTAGAACAAGAATCAGAATATCTGGCTCCAGATTTCTGCTTGGACATAGAAATTCACTGGCTAGTGGGGATGGTAAACTGCAAGTTGAACATCTCACATACCTAAAAGTCCTCAGGGTCACCATACATTGGAAGCAACATAATAGCACATCACAGCAAGATCATTATGCACAATATTTTAAAAAGTTTTGGTGGGGGTGGAAGAGAGGCAGGCATTTATGTAACTGCATGCACATCATGAACTTGGGTTAGTTTCAATGCCTCCATCTTCTTGCTTTGTCCAAGTCTGAGGTAGGTTAAAAGTTTTCCAGCGTGCCATTAATGTCATTGTATGTTATTTACTTGCACCTTCCTCCCCTTTATTCCTCTGAAGTGCCTAGTCTTGTGATCTTATGCCTGTCTCTTCAGAAATAAGCTCCATTGAGTCCAGTGGGACTTATTCCCAGGTAATCTCGTAAGAGTACAGTTTTAGGTTTCAGTCATATATCTGCTTCCTCAATGTTAACCCCACTGAACTCAGAATGAGTTCTGAGGAGTCATGCATGGTATTGTGCTATGGGTAAGCTGCATATCACTCAGTCACAGTCATAGTCCAACAGCCACCTATAATCATAGTCTAAGATTCTCATTATCTTGGAGTGTAGTTACACTGTACACCAGTTTGATAGCGTTTTAATTGGCATTGCATCATCCGATACAATCATGAGATATGTAATTTGGGGAAAGTGTCTAGAATTCTTTGCTGTAGTTCAGTGGAGTGCACTTGAACTTTGTCCAGCAAATCATTCCAAGAACCTTGGAAATCTATAAATATTGGCATTGCATAGGATGGGTACATGGCAGCTGAAGTGGTTTCAAATTGCTCTCACTGTGTAATGGGGAGGCACTCTCATGTGTATGCCCAAAAATTGCCCGAAGTATCACAAAAAAGTTATGCCTACTGTTCTATAAATATTTTAGGCCATAAGCCATGACTACTTTGGGTTTTCTCACCACTTTCTAATTGTTACTCCTCTCTATCCTGTTGATTATTTATCCTCCTTTCTGTCCACTTTTATTTACTGTTCTTTGATTAACCAACTAATGGAAACACCTGAAACATTAAACCTGCATTAATGTTTTGGTTTTCTAAGAGCATTTCTGATTGCTCTGTTGCAAATTCCTGCTCTAGACCAGTGGTTCTTTACCTTGGGTTACTCATGTGTTTTTGGACTGCAACTCCCAGAAGCCTTCACCACCAGCTGTGCTGGCTGGGGTTTCTGGGAGTTGCAGTTCAAAAACACTTGAGTAACCCAAGGTTAAGAACCACTGCTCTAGACTATAGTTACACCATTGTGGTGAACAGATATTTGTCTAGTGTTTGCAACAACCTGATCCCAGGAATGCAGCTTATCTGAATTCTCAAGTTACATGTATATTTATTGTATAAATATATATATACAAGTTATATATACACAATGTCTGACAGTCTGTTTTCACAATTGTCTTCTATCCTGGTTATTAAGTGTACAAAATGGACCTAGAGTTGTTATTTAGAACATCAGCCTTTAGTGCAGGGGTGGGCGATTAATTTCTATAGGGGGGCCACATGAAAAATCTGAACTGTGTTCGGGGGCCGAACCAACTTTACTTAAAAATAAAATAAAACATTGATGTTATGATTGTTTTTATTTTAAACTCGTTAATCTTCACAAATACTAAAGAGGTTTTTTTGCAGTATGCTAAAGATAAGCAACTGATCAACTTCAGACAAAAAGCTATAAATGGTTTTGATGTTCAAAACTGTCCGCGGGCCAGACAGGAGCAGGTCGCGGGCCATATGTGGCCCCCGGGCCGCACTTTGCCAAGGTCTGCTTTATTGTGATGATCTGTACCTTGAGATGTTTATACCTGAAGTATAAGCCCTTTATGCTGGTTGCCATGTTAACTGCCATTTCAGAGCAGTCCTGGCCCCTTGAGTTCTGTTTAAGCTTCAAGTTCTCTTCAAAGAGGTTTCCTAAATTGCTCGGTTTAGACTGATATATTATATTTAGAGATGGGCACAAACCAATAGTTCAGCAGTTCATGCTGGTTCATTTATTGACCAAACAGGTGTTCAGTACTTCAGAGCCCTGCCTCATCCAAGAGGCACCCACTCAGAGACAGCAACCGTGGGAGGCCGGGCTTTGAAGCACTGAACAGAACCTGAACACAGAACCTGAACCTGTTCAGTCAATAAACCGGCAGTTTGTGCTCATCTCTGATTATATTTGCTAAGATAAATGACTACTTTCAGAAACTGTTGGAGGTCTTTCTGTGGGTAATATCACAGTGGTATTACCCATCTTCATACTACTACAAGATATATATGCCAAGATAGAATGGTGCTATACAGTAAAATAAATAAAACGGGCTGGCAATGGTAGAAAAAAAGATCACGAGAAATTGCCATCAAACACTTTTCTAAAGCGCTCTGCCTTTAGCAACCTTTTAAAGGTGGGCAAGGATGGGGCCAGGCTCAGCTCAACTGGCAGTTGGTTCCAAAATGAAGACACCACAACCCGGCTTCTAACATGTTTCAAAGCAGTGATCAGGGTTTGGAAATCCTCCCAAGTCTTCTTCAGAATGTCACACAAAGCAATAAGGGTGAAAATGAGAAAACAAAACAGGAAAAGAAGCAGGACGCCTTGAGGCTTGGAGACTTGTTCTTGGCACTTGGTTGTGTTTGCTTAAAGCAGCATGCTTCAATATCCAGCCCGAGGAAGAATTTTGAATATCTTTAAACCATACTCACTGTTTTGTGACATTTTAGTTGGTTCAAATAAAAATATTGTTTTACTGCAGTGTTTGGATTTTCTCCAAACAAATAACAATCTGTTTAATGACCTCATGGAACTTGGGGGGGGAGACACCTAAATCATATTTCTCCTTTACTGACCCCCAATAAATGGAAGAGGATTCTTTGTGATGATGACCTTTTTCTCTGTCATGACTGAAGACTTCACTCTTATAACTAACTCTACTTTACTTAAGATTCTCATGGAGAGGATATGGCACCTACTCATTTTATATGACAAATAAGGCTTCCTAGTTTCTGTGGATGAAGTCGTTTCACATGCTCATCAGCTAGCCTGCTGCCTTCAGTTGCAGTAGAGAAAGCTGCACCTTCACCACTTTTGGAAGAATTGTTCAACTACTAGTACAGTTGTCTTCTGTTCTTGGAATGGTAGCAGATAGCAAAATGCCTTCAGCCAGCCCTGTACCTCACCTAGCACCTGGAAACATTCCTTTCTTGGGACAATAACTTCCAGAGTTTTCAGCCACACTGCCTGTCACGGAAGGTGAAATTTCCAAGAAGGACTTGGAATATTTCTCATTGATTACGGCCACAGTTATGAGATAACTAAATACGTACCAGACAGGATAAGGAATATTGATGGCATATTTTGTTATGAAATCTAATTTTGTCCGTAAGAAATTTGATAGGAAAATGTATTTTAAAACTAATGGGCATGTACATTTGGAGTGGCCTACCTGGGAAGTGCTGTTGTGAGTTCAAATCAACTTGATGGAACATTATTATTATTAGATTGTTATTTCATCCTTCCTCATTTGCTCAAGCTTCTCTAATCTAAGAAGCAGTGTTTGCACCTTGGAGGTGGAACAGCAGCTGGAGTTACATTTCACCTCAAGGAATGTTTTAAGCAGGTCCTGTGATATTTTTCTTTTCAGAGAATATCCACAAGAGGGAACTCTAAAGATGGCTTATGGCTTTATCATTGAAATTGCAGCCTGACATATTAACAAAACTAGCCATGGATCTTTTATTTGACAAGATAGCATGCAAAGCCCATCAGAATGTTATAAACATATACAAAGGCCATGCAGAAATATGTATATCTACATAAGCTGCCCAGATCTATCTAGACTTGGAACAAGTTATTTCCCCTTAGTTGTTACTGCAAAGAATTAAGATTATAGTCAATGTCACGCAGTATATGGCAGTGTTTGACTCCTCGTTATGTGGGCCAGAATATCTGCACACAGCTGACACACTGACAATGTTTTCCGCTGACTTACCAGAGATGATCAGTGATATGTACTATGTGATTTTGAAGGAGGCCATGACAGGAGAAAGGAAGGCAAACTCATGTTAGTAAAATCCAAATGAATTATACCACTGTAATCACAACTCTCAGGATTCCATAGGCAGCATAGCTGCTGACTATGCTAGATGTAGGGTTCTGTGTGATGTAATTCAAAAACATAGGTTTCCTCATCTCTGTATTTAGGACAGATTTGCATTGCATTCTTCAGATTTTGGTTTGGGATCTAAAACTTAGTGTGCTATATAATATGATCCTAAGACAACTTGACCAAGCTCTTTATCAAAGTTTTTACTGTCTAGGAGAAAAGACTCAACAGGAATGGAGCAAGTATGTTTGGACATAACATGCACAATTGAATAGGAGATGTCATGTATGGAATTTCTCAACTTCACAACTTTTAAATTTCCTATTACAGTATTTTCAGCGAAGCAATTATCCTGGGCAGGGCTACCTAGAGCTGACAGGAAAATAATTGATTTGTTTGATATGTAATGCTGGAGGAGAACTTAGTGGATATCCTGGACTGGCAGAAAGACAAACAACTGAGTCCTAGATAAAATCAAGCCTGAAATATCTTTGGAGGCAAAAATGTTTAAATTGAGGCTGCTGTACTTGCACCCATCATGAGCAGGCAGGGCTCTCTGGAAACTATAATAATGCTGAGAAAGGTTGAAGGCAGCAGAAAAAGAGGAAGAACAAATATGAAATGGACTGATCCCTTAAAGGAAGCCACAGGCTTGAGTTTACAACAGCTGAGCAGGTTTGTTGGAGACAGGACGTTTTAGAGACTGCTCATTCAAAGGGCTGCTGTAAGTCAGAAGTGATTTGATGGCACATAAGAAAAACAACGTCTGGAGCCAGAAATTGCCAGGTTTGAACCATGGATCTGGACTTCCAATTGGTGCCCTTGATTTAGTGTCATGACTGATCAAGCCATTATGTGCCGACTTCAGAGACGAAAGGCCCTCCTGGGTCAACAAACCCTAGTCCAACGTTCTCTTCCTAAGGGTGGCCAACTCAATGCCTCTGAGAAATCCACAAGCAAGGCATGAAGATGGTGGCCTTCGTCTCTTTTCAAAAGTCCACAACCCAGCATCATAGATCTGTTCCATTTCGGGTGCATGCCTAAGGCTGAGAAGTGCTGAATACATAATGCCTTAGTTTCAGAAATTTATGAGTCATAGGTACTGACCTTGAAAGGAAGCCGCTGTAGAAATCTCTACAGTGACTAGATGGGCTTGGAGGATCTATTTCTCCCCCTAATTATCATTACTATTAAAATCAAGGTAAACATTACTACCTAAAAATAAGTAACCATTTTATGGTACTTAAACATTCAATTTAACAACTACTCACCTTTTTAAACTGTCTAGGTCAGCAGCATTACACCTAGTGGCAGCAGATTAAATAAATAAATTGTGCCTTATGTGATAGACATCCTTCACTATCCCATGATGCCTCCATCTCACTAGTTTCACTGGGACTAAAACCACAGACTCTTAATACATGGGCCAGGCTAGCTGACTGTCATAGCATACCTGCAACAGTTCCCTAACTCCATAAGAGCCATAAGGAGCCTTGCTGAACGGTGGTTAAATTGCAGTACTGTAGGCAAAACTCTACTCATGACCCAGGGGTTCTGTCCCAAGTAGCCAGCTCCGGGTTTACTCAGCCTTCCATCCTTCTGAGTTGCTGTAGTGGGGGTGGGGGAATGTGTAGCCTGCATAATTAAATTGTAAGCTATCCAGAGAGTGTTTTAAGCACTATGGTGTGGTATATAAGCAGCATGCTTTGTTTTGTTTTTCTGGAAGTGCCACAGTGTGAAAACTGTACCCAAAGGCACTCAATTGCCAAAACAGTGCTAATTCCATTACTTTCAAATACTGTATTAAGTTAAAATGCACACATTCCTAGTAGTTCTACAAGTTCCACAACTTAATTTATTGGAATGCTTCCACCATCTAGTTAACATCACTGTTTTAAAATCATTATACCATATTTGACAATCTAACTTAGGTAAGTTGAAAATAATCAAGTGGGAGGTATGAAATGATATTTTTGTAATATTAATGCTGTGTTTCCCATATGAATATCTATATTCTTCAAATGCGTGTGACACATCTAGGCAGCTCTCCACGGGATATTAAAGAACTATTGAAAAATAATTTTTTGGTGTTCACTGGATGTTCAGCTGAGCTTGAACTCAGTATTTCATGGTTTCGGATTTTATGTTTTCAGAAACATCGTACAGAAAAACTGTTTTATTAATTATCAGCTACAGTATATATAGATTTTGTGCATTTTCATGGCAGATATAATAAGCTCCCGCATCTACTGTATAATATTTTAAGCATCTGTAATATTTTAACCCACTAAGCACTTTAACTGGCCGTGAAAAATTACTATAGTTAGAATCAATCCACCCAAAGTTAGGGACTTCCAAGACTACAATCTCATGCATATTTTTCTGGAAGTCAGTGAGTCACGCTGGACACAATGGGAATTTCTAAACACCAAATAGAAAGTTGCCACCAGAAATAACGTACTTAGGAAACTATCTGAGTAAGACTGGGGTGCATACCCACAAACAATAAGAACAACAGCTTTGTGATACTCCACAGCACAATACGCTGGTGATGTATGGTATAAATCGACGCATGCCAAACAAGTGGGTGTAGCTCTTGAGGTATCATGCAGAGTTTTACTGGCTGCCAGAAGGCTACTCCCATTGGGAACGTCTGTTATTTGGCTTGCATTGCCCCTCCAGAGGTAAATTGAGAGGTGCTAGCAAACAATGAGTGAAATAATGTAGCACCAAACTCACCCACTTCAAAGGGACACTTGCGATTCTTCTCCCCCACCCTCCCACCTGCATCCTGGCATCCAGTCAACACATCCACCAACTCTTCCTATGGTTCTTTCCTGGCTGTACATATAATATAATATAATATAATATAATATAATATAATATAATATAATATAATATAATATAATATAATATAATATACACTCCCTACCAGACTACAATCCAATAAAATCAATACAAATCCTACCCCACTTAGGGGGTTTCAGCTCAGTTGGGGTTTCTGGTGCTTCATCCTAACCCATGGGCAAAGTCTCATTGTGCTACACAGGCATCTCCACGGAAGCATCATTTTCCTTTGCTCTTGGCTGCACCTCCTCCTGTTCTGGGATATGGGATTCCTCTAGGTTGCAAATAGCTCAAGCGATGGCTCCCAACTTTGGGTCCCCAGATGTTCTTGCACTAAACCTCCCCAAAGCCTTCCCCAATAGCTATGCTGGCCAGGATTTCTGGGAGTTGTGTAGTCCAAGAACATCTGGGGACCTAAGGTTGGGAAGCACTGCATTAAAGGATCAGCAGAGCTGGAACAAGGAAAGAAGGAAGAAACGGGGTGTGTGAGAGAGCTGAAATGTGACACACACTGCAACCAGCATGAACAGGGAACTCCTGAATCGATCTGCAGCTCCTGTGTGGACACTGTTTGCAATTTCAGACGTAACACAAGCAGTGAATCAAATCACAGGAAAGCCAAAATTTTTGGATTCACCTCTTCAATGCAGCCACACCATTCTGAGTAGAAATGTATAGGGCTGTGCAGTTATAACTCTGTAGCTCTGACAGGATCATTGTGTTGATTTACTTTACACATAGATTGTTATGAAATGCCACAAATGTTCTTGTGTACTTCTGAAACAGCATTGATCTAGAAATAAAATGCCATATTAATCCAGCAGCAAGATTCCAGTGGATTTATTTCGCAATTTATTTTGCATCCGACCCTTGCTAGAGGAAACTGGGGAGGGAAAAGTTTTACGGTAGGGATTTTCCCACGACAGCAACTCCCTGATAGGTCTTTATTGAGATGATAGGAGACAGGTGTGCCCACTATTCCCTGGAAAAGAAGATTTTGAGATGATTCTTAATTGAGGCAGCTCCTTCTTTGTGTTCAGTCACTAGATCAGAATGGCCCCATCCTTTCTGTTTATTCAGTGCCCTCCTGAATATGCCTGATTATCTCAAATTCTCTTCTTACCTTGGAATCATCAGGTAGGACTTGTTTATTAGGCAGGTGCGGTTGATGCCTCTTCCTTTGAAGTGGTGTGGGAGACTGCTGACCAAAGATTAGCACTGCTTTGCCTTTGGTCTAAATACTACCCCCAACAACAACAACAACAACAACAACAACAAAATGTTCACTTTCAGAATGCTGGGAATATGTCTTAGCAATCTCCAGTAAAGCTTGTTCTTTTCCAGATTCCCAAAAGATGTCATATTCAGGAGGCATATCATCCTCTGGAGAAAGTGCAGCTGTCCCTCTAATTCTGCACAGAAGTTTCCCATTAACTTGGTCCCCTTTGGTTGAATGCTAGTAATGATCTGAATAAATCAAACGGATACAAATTGGGGAAGAGATGTTCTTCACCCACCTGATATTATAGACATCAACTCCCAGAAGCCTTCACAAGAATAGCCAATAATCAAGGATTTCGGGAGTTGGTCCAAAACTTCCAGTGGTCCAAAGACTGAAAGCCATTGCTCCAATTGACCTCTTGGTAAATTAAGCCACAGCCTTTAGATTGCAAGACCTCAGCAAGGCTGATAACGACACGACCTTTTGGAGATCATTAATTCATAGAGGTGCCATAAGCTGCAAGTGGCTTGATGGGAAATAATGAGAAGGAATTAACCACTGGAACACTTAAGCTCCTTCGGGGAGGCTGTTTGGTTGGCCTTTGATGTGGCACATGTCTGGCTCTGCAGAAATCATCACACTATCTTCTGCTGGCCAAAAATATAACATGCCTGATAACTTCTGCAGAGCTGGATTGATTCAGAGAGAATTTAACAACACTGAGAAGCAAGCACACAAACAAATAAATGCCAGCCAACCACCTCCAGAGTAGTTGCCTCTGCATTCCGTAGCATGTCCAGTTTTAACTCTGCCTCTGTAGATGAGCAATGATCACTTCCCAACTGACCCAGATCTCAGTATTTGTATCATAAAGTATTTATGCCCCTTGTCCATATGGAAGTGCAGTCCTGAACAACTACATTTAATTAGATATTTATGGGTTCTAACAACATCAAACAAAAGCTGGCCCAAATGAAAGTGCTTTCACAAAGGTTTCACTGAGCTCGCTGTCTTCTCAGTTCAATAATTTATTCTTGAGATTGCATATGATCCTCATCCTAAACTGTTTCATTCTGATTTTTACCCTCTGCTGTCTTCTCATCTCTCTTCAAGTGCTGGCTTATTGTCCTTTTTCAAAAACCCCTCTGCAATTACATGAAAATCCTTTCAAGTGTGGCTTGATTGCAATACTGTTGACTCAAGAGAGTCAGGGGAGCAAACAGCACAAAGAGACTGTGCAAGTACTCCCACCTATTCATCCCCAGCAACTTCAGCTGATCACCTGCCGAAAAGGAATAAATGAAACTGATAGAATCTCCACAATCACCATTACCACCACAGTAAATGTGTGTTTTTGTTCTTCCAGTTTCACTGTGTAGATATGGGCATTTAAGTTTCACAGTTTGCATAAATAATCATGCACTGTCAACTCAGTTCTGACATACTGTACGGCAACCCTTTTCAGCAGTAGACTTACTGCCACAACATCCTGTCACCAGTGTGGCTAGCAGCAATACAGGACAAGGGACTGTGGGAGTAGCAGTGATGATGATGATGATGATGATGATGATGATGATGATGATGATGATGATGATGATGATGATGATGATGATACAACGACCCTTTTCAGGGTCTTCCAGGTTGAGAATAATCCGAAGTGGTTTACCCTTCCCTTCTTCTGGGGATGCCCTGGGACTGTGTCCCTTACCCAAGGCCACATAGGCTGGCTCCCCTAACAGGAGCCACAGTGGGGAATCAAACTCCCAGCCTCTGCTCAGTGAGCTATCCAGGCAGCCATTTGTTTCTTTAAAGGCCACAGAAGCATCAACAGAATAAACAGGATTTTCCCACCTCTCTAGTCAGGCTAGAGAAGCCGACAAAATGGATGAGGTTCGGTAGGCTTTTCCCCCTGTTGATAGTGTTTGCTAGTTTCACAGTTGCTTCCCATTCTGCCTTTGTGAGATACTGATGCTGGCAGAAGGTGGAAAAAGCTGTTTTTGTCCTTCTATAGGTACTAGACAGTGTTCAATCACCCTCCTGAAGACCAATACCACTAATGCGGCGTTACTCAAAATATAATTGATGTGTGTGCAGTCTGAAAGCCTAATTCACGTATTAGTTGATAAAATCATGCCCATTAATTCAATTGCTCAAAATGTCTTGAAGTTAGAGCTGAATTAGCAGAAGCCAGAAGACCTAGTTTCACTGCTGCATTTTTATTAATTCACCACTGATGTCTCTGCATTCTTTGCCTATTGATTATCAGTTCTAACTGAGTGGTCATTAAGCAGAGCAAAGAATACAGAAATCCTGTATAGTTTGGTTGGCTGACTTTCAGGATTTCATGACTGGGTAGTATTTCATTAGAATTTGAGACTTGTTGGCAATTAGATTTTTAAAATGTTAACGCATTTATAAGTGACATCTGTGCAACTGAGCCCTGTGCATCCAGAATAAGTACTTAATGTCCTGGCAGGCAGGTATGGGATTGCAACCTTAAGTTTGAAAATAATATCATCAATATTGAGCCTTTAAGACTTGAAGTAATATAAATTGATCAGTAATTCATTTCTTAAAGGTAATTGAGCATTAATTCATTTCTTGACACGCATGGTAAGATTCTTTTCTATAATTCCTTGAGAATTGTTAACATCTAAGGGTATTTCTTTTGTTTCATCAGTTTTTAAAGTTGTTATAGTGCCACACTGCCAAAGTTCGAAGTGTATGCAAGTTGCACTAATTAATTAATCTATAAGTGATACAATGGAACAAAACATAAAACCTTGGTAAAAGTTTCAAATTTTTCAATGTAAAGGCCACTCTTATTTTAAAGGTGAAATTTGTGCATTTTGTCTCTAATTTTGCTTGGAACTGTGGGTGCCAAGTTCCTTAGATTTGTGGATATACTTTGATTTAGGCAGATGTCAACTACTACATGCTACTTCATGCCAGGTATCTGTTACGGTCACTTAATATCAAGGGTATTAGCCATCCTAGACACCATCTGCCCTGCCCTGTGTGTGTAGTTGCTAATGATTCTGTTTCCCCATCAGCGGCCTTCCTGTGAACAGTAAGCTCTGCTTGCTCCATGGTATGCATAAGGGGTGGGCTGGATTGTGCCCCCAAATACTGTGGCAATATTACTATCAATTGCCATTGGGTATCACTTCAACAAATACAGTATGACCAAATATTTTCAGGCATGAATAGTGTAAGAAATTATAATAATACTGTAATAAACTTTCTAGATCAAACATCAAATACTGAGATGATGACAATCATTTATAAAATAGGCTTCTATTAAAAATATACATGCCACTGTACATTAAAGAAAAGCATGATGCAATCATTTGAAGCCAACAGCTTTTAATAAAGCACAGGAATATCCCATAACAAAAAATGGGTGTTTGTGTGTGTGAGAGAGTGGATTTTGGAATATGCGAGAAGAGTTCTCCTGCAAGAATGCAGGGTCCAAACTGTTTAAGATTTAAACGTTAATTAGTAGCATCCTGGAAAAAGAGACAAGTGGGTCCTAGAGGAAATCAAGCCTGAACTTTCTCTGGAGGCAAAACATGATGTAACTGAGGCTGTTCTATTTTAGACACATTGTGAAAAGTCAAAATTCACTAGAAAAGACGATGAAAGGAAAAATTGCAAGCAGCAGGAAATGAGGGAGACCAAACATGAGACAGATTGTTTCCACAGGGTTGAGTTTACAGGAGCTCAGCATAGCTGGAGATCACTCATTCATAGCATTGGATGCAACTTGTCAGCATGTAACAACAAGCACATCCTATGTAAAACAAACACAAAAAACTTCATGTCATACAACTAGAAAGAGAACACATTAAAAAAAGGGAGGCTGGAAGTGTTCATATGAGAGCTTTGCAAAGCCAAGACATTAAAAAAAATATGGAAGCACCATCAGACCATTCTCCTGCCCACCACAAATTTCAGCAACCAGAATTGCTCCACAGTCCTTTGTTAGCAATTTAAAACTATTGCCAATAGCTGCTTGGTTTCCTGATTTCTGTAGGGACGTGGTGGCGCTGTGGGCTAAACCGCAGAAGCCTGTGCTGCAGGGCCAGAAGACCAAGCAGTCGTAAGATCGAATCCACGTGACGGAGTGAGCGCCCGTCACTTGTCCCAGCTCCCGCCAACCTAGTGGTTTGAAAGCATGCAAATGTGAGTAGATAAATAGGGACCACCTTGGTGGGAAGGTAACAGGGTTCCGCATCTAAGTCGCACTGGCCATGTGACCACGGAAGATTGTCTTCGGACAAAACGCTGGCTCTATGGCTTGGAAACGGGGATGAGCACCGCCCCCTAGAGTCGAACACGACTGGACAAAAATTGTCAAGGGGAACCTTTACCTTTACCTTTACCTTCCTGATTTCTAGAAGCCAATCATTTTGCAAACATTATCTCAGTTGCAAATTTTTAGATCTTGACTTGATTCATAATTTTGGGATTTGACTCTTTGGTCTACTCCCAAGTATCAGCAATACCAAGAAATAAGCAGTATAAATGATGAGTCCAATGACAATGTACTATCAGCCCTTCCCCAGGTTTTCTAGGTATCAAGTATCCAGAAATTATTTAGCCATCCATTCTTCCGGGACTAGGCTACCTGCCCGGGGCTACACAGGCGGCTGCTTCTTTCAGGAGGCACTGTGGGGAATAAAACTCCCAATCTCTGGCTCCAAGACTCCTTAGCTCACTGAGCTATCCAGTTAGGAAAACATCAGAACCAGGGTTGAAGCCAGGGGCCACAGGGCATCTTCTCTTTCCTCCTTGTACAAAAAGACACTTGGGGTTGCAGCTGAACAGTATCTCAACTCCAGCAAGGAAACAGAGTCCTCTGTGCCACTCCCAAGGTTTACTGTGTAACTTGAAGGATGACTGCAAACCACATGGGAAGGGAGTAGTGGAGTGGCTAGGGGACTGATGTGGTATTCCCCATCTGTGTTTTTTTTAGTGCCTATACTTTCCTCGCAATAAACTCGCCAATCCCTTTACTGTCTCGACGTGCCTTATGCTAAAACCAGCCCCAGTCAGGGTCTTAGTACTCGACCTAGCGAGTGGGTACCTTTGTCTGCTTCATTCTAACCAGCGCTATTCAGTTATTATTTTAGAGCCGAAGAAACTTGAGCCTTAAAGCAGGATTGCAGGTCGGAGCTGTCATCCAGTGAAACCTCACCGAAAGATAGGGGATTTCTAAGGGACTCCGACCGACCAGCAGGGATCTGCATTAGGAATTAAGTAGCTCTCTTATTTCTTTGGCTGCCCCGCCTTGCCACAAGAATGTGAAAGCAAATATTTAAAGAATCTTTAGTAGCTGCTGGTTGTTGTGTGTGTTTTTTTTAAAAGAAAGGAATGCCGTGACAGATGCCAGCATGGGCACCACTTGTGTCATAGGTTAAGTAACGATTATTTTATAATGGTGGCTTTATACAGGAGCCATCAAGAGGGATGATGAACAGGAGGAGACGTCCGTCAGCGCCCCGCGGGGCTTGGTGATGTGTTTACTGCCGAAGAGAAATGGAGGGATCTGCATAAGGAAGGGTGCAGAGGGGCCGGGAGGCTTGCGCCAAGCGAGGGCGCCGCTCTTCGACACCAGCACACACACACACACACACACACACACCTTTGTTTACTTATTCTTCCCCTTTCGGGAATTCCGTACGACGACGCTTAATCCGAATCCGGGTGACGCCGATTGCCGACTACGCGGCTTCCCTCCCCCCTAAATGTCTTTCCTCCTCCTCCTCCTCCTCCTCTTGCAGTAACTAGTTTCATTCCCAGACTGCTGTTTCTGGTGCATGCGAGATTAAAGGCTATTTTTTAAAATGCTTTCTGTGCCCGTTTGGAATCCATGCAACACACTCGCCTTAATGGTTTCCCCGGTGGCTGTTCAGCTTTAAGAGAGAAGGGGAGGGGGGGGAAGAGAGAGAAAACCAAGCGCGAAAGAAAACAAAATACAGCCCCGCTTCTCACATCACGACGCACCTGTTTTTGCAACTCAAGCCTGCTTTCCTCCCTTTTCCCCAGAACGCGCGCGGCCTCCTCTCTAGGCCCTCGCCAAGCAAATACTGCTCTCAGCAATAATAATAATAATAATAATAATAATAATAATAATAATAATAATAATAATAATAATAATAATAATAATAATAATAATAATAATAATAATAATAATATTTCACACAATATTATAAGCAGTTGCAGATCTCAAAAGTAACATCATCAGAGCTGCAAAAAAAAAAACCCTGCAATATTGGGAACAACATACATATGGGGTGATGTTTAACAGATTCTTAGATTTTTGGGTAAGACTTGTATCTGTCACATAACACCAATGTTTTTATAATTTTGATTGACTGTGTCTGGTATTTTTGAGCAATAATAATAGCAGACAACCACCGATCCCGAATGCTTTCTTCACACCAGCATTTCATCAGCGTGGAGAGCTCCCTCTGTTTTTGCGTGAACCTATCAACCCCATCGCTGCTCCTCCAGTGGAGAGAAGATGAACGGCAAAACCGGAGGTGTGTGTGTGTGTGCGCGCGCGCGTGTTTCGGTCCTTCTGCTCCAGCCCTACTATTCGGCATGCAAGTCACTGAGATCTGCTGAGGAAAAAAAAGAGAGAGGGGGGGGGGCTGGAAAACATCGGTGGAGTGGGGCTCACATCGTCTCAGTTTGTGGGGAGGGGGGGGGGAGAGGGAAAAGACTGACAGCCCGTGCGTCACGCCGTTCACCAACGCCGGGGCCGCGCTGGGACTGGAACCCTCCTTCGCTCGGCTCTTCCGAATCCCCCTCCCCGCAAAGGACACCGCCACCCAAATCCGCTGCTTTCGCGGCTTCGGGAGAGAAGGCGCCGGGCGCGCGCCGCAATCTTCTCTCGCCTCTTCCTCCCCCCTCCCCCCCCCGGGCCGCCGCTCCACCCGCGCGCGCGCGCAACATTTCCCTGGGACTTGTTGGAGTGACAGGTCGCACGGGGCGGCGCTCCGGCTCCTCCCGCTGCCGCCACCGCTACCTGTGCAGCGTTTGGGGGGGGGGGGCCCTCCGGCTCGCTCGCCGCCTCCGTCTGTTCCAAGCAGCCTCCACCAACCGCGCCAGGCTGTTTGGAGAGCGGCGGCAGCAGCGGCGGGGGAAAGGCTTGAAGAAAGCCGAAGGAGAAAGGGAGCCCGCTGCGCTTGGAGGCCTCCGGCGGCGAGGCAGCCGCCTCAGGCAGCCGCCCTCGAGACAGGAGCAGGAGCCCCCGCGGCCGCGCTCGTGGCCCTCCCGCGCGCCTGACAGCCTCCTCCTCCTCCTCCTCCTCGCTGAGGCGGCCGGCAGGGAACCAGCCGCTCCAGCGCCGCTGTCCACGCCAGCAGCTGCCAGGGAATCCTCCTCGGCGCCAAGACGCGCAGCAGCAGCAGCAGCAGCGAGAGCAAGAGGAGCGGCGGGGCGCGATGTGCCGCTAACCGGCGGCGGCCAAGGATGGAAGCCGGCGAGGCGGCGGCGGCGGCGAGAGCGGCAGCTGCGACGCGAGCCCAGCCGGGCGAGCAGAGGCGCCTCCGTTAGGCAAGGAAGGGGCCGGACTTGAAGGACCCCCTCCCTTCTTCTCTCTCTTTTTTTGAAAAAGAGGGAGGGCAGAACTTGGAGAGGGGCTCGCCCTGCTGGTGTGCCTGCGTGCGTTTGGAAGTCCTCCTCCTCCTCCTCCTCGTGCTCCTCTTCGCCGCCCGCCGCCCCCTCTTCATCCCCGGTGATTAATCTGCCCAGCCCCAGACCGGAGCGCGCCTGCCCGGTTTGGCTGGTGGGCGCCGAGAAGAGGCGGACTCGGGGGTGGCGCGCCGGCGTTTGGGGAGGGGGGTGGGTGGGACGGGGGGGCTGTTGACTTGATTCGGCAGCCCCGGCCAGCGGGCGGGCGGGCGGCGGTGTCCTTGCCTTCTTCGGCTCCTTACTATTAGCACGAGAGCGAGAGAGATACCGAGCTTCTTTCTCACCCCCCCCACCCTGCTCCACCCCACCCGCGCATCGCCCAATCGGGGAAGGCGAAGGCGCTCGGACTCTTGGACGGAGGAGAGGCGAGGCAGGCGAGCGAGCGAGCGGCGGCAGGAAGGGACGGCCCGAGGAAGAGGAGCAGCAGCGCCGGCGCGTCCGCTGCCCGCTGCCGGCTGGACGGGCGCTAAGGCTGGGCTTGCGCGTCTGCCTTCCCAAGAGCGGCACGATGGCCGGGGATGGCCTTGGCGGCCGGGGCTGGCAGGGGCAGCAGCATCAACAGCATCAGCAGCATCAGCAGCGGCGGCAGGAGCTCCCCGGAGCCCCGGCGGCGCGCCCTGCCCGGTGTTAGCCATGGCAAATGGCAGCGGCGGCGGCGGCGGAGGCGGCGGTGGAGGCGGCGGCGGCGGCGGCGGCTCCAGCAGCAGCAGCTACTACTCGGGCGGCGGTGGAAGCAGCAGCGGCAACATTAGGATGAGCAGCCCCATCAGCGGCAGCCTGAACACGGACTCGTCCTCGGCGCCCGCCAGGCCGTCCAACGCGCTCATCATCCCCATCACCATGGAGGTGCCCTGCGACAGCGGGCAGCGCATGTGGTGGGCCTTCCTGGCCTCATCCATGGTCACCTTTTTCGGGGGACTCTTTATTATCCTGCTCTGGAGGACCCTCAAGTACCTGTGGACCGTCTGCTGCCACTGCGGGGGCAAAGAGAAGGTAAGCGCGCTCTCAAGCCCGGGGCAGGGGGGGGGGGACTTAGTTTGGGAGCTTTCCCTCTTTGAAGAGCGCCCCGCAACTTGTTCCATTTGGTCCAAACAAATCACCATCATTATCGTAGGAAACCAAAAGCAGCGGGCCGCGACCCATGTGGTAGAAACAAAATCCTGGGTCACGTAAAAAGTTACCGACTATGGATTAACAACGGTAACAATCCACAAATTATGCAAACTTGGGCATCTAACAGAAACGTTCACCTAGGAGCCCGGATTGGCTTTTGGCTCCCTTCGGTACACTGGTGAACAGAAACAGGTTTCAAGCCACAGTGTAGGAGAAACAGCTCTTTCATCCCAGTTGCTGTTTGGAACAAGGTCATGCTATATTCAGTGAAAGTTACAAATCAAAACGTCTTTGCTAATGCCTTCATGCAGCCACTCCTATGCATGCTTACTCAGAAGTAAGCCCCACTGAGTTTGGAGGCATCAATCATAAGGGCATTTAATTCTGAGTTAGTCCTTTTCAGTGGCTATGTACAATTGCAATTATTTGTAAAACCTTTGGAGCTTAATGGGACTTGGTAGCAACTGTATTTGGGATAACAAAACCAGCCCCAAATAAGCATTCATAGAACCCAGAGTCATCTTCTATATGTCTCTTACTTGGCTTCTCTGTTTTGTTCCCTCTTCCTGATTTGGCTTTTTCCCTTTTCTCCTTTCCCCTTCTCCTCCTGTTGATACTTTTTCCCTATACTGCAAGAATTTCAGAATAAACAGGAGATAGAGTAATGATGAAAGTTAATTGTTGCTGACACCCTTGACAGTTAGTCGGCCTCTTGCCTCTGCCTCTGCCTTCAAACCATCCACTCAACCAGAATGCTGTGTTTTCCTCCTCTGGCTGCCTTGGTTTCTTTGGTATCAAAATATAAGATCAGCGGGGTTTGTTTGCGAGTGCCCTGTATAAATGTTGATGAAAGTGTGGTCCTCAAAAGACAGTGACCTCTGCAAAAGTCAGATTCTGAAGAAAGTTGTGGCGCAGTGCTTGAGTTGTTGGCATGAGATGGATTGAGGTTCAGGCACAGAAGATTCTGTTGAGAGACATGTCAATAATGAATAACAGTAGAAAGAGAATATGATGATAACCATTGTTTTTTTTATCCTGATGAAGGATTCCTTTCCCCTGCACCAAAGAAATTGGCAGAGAAAGAGATTCTTTAATAATAAACCCTCCAATCAATTTGTTCTCACCATTATTCCTGTGAGGTCTGTCTTGCGCATGAGTGCGTCCAACTTTTTAAGTGAATATTGATTTTGATTTTGAGTTAAATGTAAGTTATAATAAAGTGAAAAATTAACTAACTCTTAATAAACAAAATGGATTCGCCATCAGGGAGAACCAACAGGGAACAAGAGCCAAAATGAATGCCTTCCCATGTAAACATACTGGTATTCAATCATGTTGAATTTAATGAAATCAAATGCATTTTTTATGAGAAAGGGGGAGCCCATTTTTGTCATTTGTAGCAGATTGCATAGGTCAGAACAGACTGAGAGAGCATGCAAAAATCAAAGAAAGTATTAGAATCAACAAATGTTCTTGGAAGAGTCTACCAACCATTTGCTTACTTATGTAGGCTTGTGTGTCTTTCAGGTGCAAAAGTGAGAAGGGACACTTCTGCAGAAACAGATCCCTCCTTGGACTGATGTGTAACCCTTGCTCTGATTGCTCCCTACCCATCCCCCCCAAGATATATTTAAGCAAAATTTTGCTCTCATTGAAGTCAGAATTCATATCAGATTGTATTTCCCCTTCTCTGTAAACATAATCCATATCATAGTGTTTTCTTTCTTTCTTTCTTTCTTTCTTTCTTTCTTTCTTTCTTTCTTTCTTTCTTTCTTTCTTTCTTTCTTTCTTTCTTTCTTTCTTTCTTTCTTTCTTTCTTTCTTTCTAGCTTCTGCCCCTCTGAAAACACGTTTTCAGTACCCTGTTCAAACAGAAGCCAAGCAAGAGCGCAGAGTTCCTTCCCGTTGGGCTCAAGCCCATTGACTTCAATGCTGTGGATATCTGGAGGTCTTAAATTTCACTTCGAACCAATGATTTCAGTGGAATTTACTTCCATGTTTGTATGCTTTAGCTGCAAGATATGGCCTGCAGTCCACCTGGTGATGGTACCAGTTTTGTTTCTGATCCAATTAAATGTAGCCATTCTTCATCCCACAGAAACGAGCTGAAAAGAATTTGTTCCATTAATTCCATTTGAAATTAAATGTAGCTGAAGCTATAAGCCTAAACACTATTACCAGGCAGTAAGTCCCACTGAATGCCATGGGATACATTTCTGAGTAGATATACACGAGGTTGCTTTACATGTTTTTGTGTACTGAAGCTTTTGGCTACCATCCTCTCTATAACTTGAGTGCTTAAATCCCATTGATATGGACAGTACCTCTCACTGTGTACAGGGCTGCACTCTCCACATCATAATGCAGAGACAAAGTGTGTACAACGTGCCACGTAGAACAAAAAGTGGGCTATGAGTCTTGTTTGCAGCTTCCATGACTTGCATCAACTGTGCTTTCCTGTCCCAAGCCTACCACTTTGCTACTTTGTTGCTGTGAGTGCGGAAACAAAGCCAACAGCTGCACAAAACCATGTAAAATATATAATTGTACTGAGATTTCATGTATATCAGGTGTGGTTTCTTATGGAAAACAGTAAACAAGCAAGATCTTTGTTCATGCTTCCTTTTCCAGCATTTGAGAGAGACCACTTATGAAAGACAGTGGACCACATAGGCGAGACCACCCCTGAAAGGACATAAGTAGTCTCTCCTAAGGCAATCGGCTTTTGTATATTACCATATCAACATGTTTGCTCTGTTGCTTATTTTCCTTGTGTGTTGGAGGTACTCTTGATTTTCTCTTCTGTTCATTTATGCCCGCGCACCACCTGAAGATATTAATGGACTCCCTTGCTTTGGTGGAGGGTGATAAGAAAACTCCCAGTGATGGCTCATTTATCTTCAGTTGGAGGGTGGGTGGGTGGGAGGGCTATCAAAAGCCGCCTAGAGTGGTTGAAATGACTAGATAGGCGGGGTATAAATACAATTAAATAAATAAATAAATATACTGTGGGAAGCAAAGCACCAGGTTTGTTCGGTTCCTGTTTCAAGGGAAGCAAGAACTTGACATGAGCGGATCATAGCTTAAACATCAGGAAAGTATTTCCTCTTTCTTCTGCTTAATAACTAGTCTGATGAAGAATTATGGAGAACATGAACTCTTGCTCACCATTGTGTGATATTTTGGTTGGCTGGATGAAGGTACTGCCCTTCTGTCAATTATAGCTTCTTGATAAACCTGACATATAGGTTGCTGACAATTTCCTCCAGCATAAAAGCCACTTGAGTGCTCCATGGGATTATTTTCAAATATGTGGTCTGTGGTTTACAGCTCCCTTGTGCAGGATCAACCCCTTCTAATTTTACACGTAGCAAGTGAGAATATAGATCTGTATACTTAAAAAGTCATTGTATTTTTTTAAAAGCTAGGAAACAGCCCTATGGATAACTTATTTTCTTTCTTCTTAGCAGGAATGATTTTTGGCAGAAAAAAAGAGAGTTAATATTCTAAATTTGCTGATGTGGCATATGACAGGCAGTTTGGACCCTCCAAAATAGACCAGCAGCTGGAGTTTCTCCCTTCCTCTTTTCACATTTTTTGGATTACAAATGGAAGAATAGATCTGCTTCAGCTATTCCTGGCACACAGATACACATAAAACACACAAATCTTTTAAATATATATATGGTTGCTAGGTTGCTGTCGTGATGTGACATTCAGCTATCGGCTTTCCATGCTTTCCCCAAGATGTAGCATAACCTGGCTGTGAAGAGTGGATTCATTTTTTTTTAAATTTAGAAAGGAGGGGAGATGATGGCAGAAGTAACACTGCAATACAATGTTATTTTGAGAATTAGGAAGGCAAGCTTGAGAAAGTTAGGCGTATACCTATGCCTGTCAAAAGAGGTGGAAGCCCTTGATTTCAGAAAGAGCTAGGCATGCTTAAGCTGGACCAAAGCACTACTTTTCCTCTACTTCTTCTTAAACCATATATCACTTTATCCTCCGCAACATGGCCCACAAACTTCCAGGAGACCCACTGCCATCTTTGGTAAAGCAAGTGTTCTGTGTAAAGAATGGACGACTGAAGTAAGCTAAGAAAAATTGAAGTTCTGAAATCTAGTTTATCTTGCTAAGTAAATAAAAGGAGCAGCCTTTTCTTTAACAAGAAATTCATTTTTCTTGAGAGGAGGAAAATGGAAATGTGTGGTCATAGAAAGAAAGATTTGTTGAGGCTATAACATTTGGCTCTACTTTTATGATGACAAATGTATATTTTTGGGGAGGACTTGGTTCTTCCAAAAGGAAAAAATCAAATAACTAGATAGGTTTGGAGGAGTTTCTTTTCAGTGCATATAAATATGTATCTATATATTCAGTGCTCTACTGAAATAAATTCAAGGGAATCCAGAAGGCAGCAAAGACCTACAAAATCTTTGGAGGTGATTGACAGCATTGCCTGCTTTTTCTTTTACCATAACATCATAAAGTTGCAGAATAAAAGAGCATACATTCTTGGAGGCTCAACAAGATTATTGTTTATGGCAGCAAACCCTGAATGTCCAGTGTGTAGCAAACCTGTAGTGTGGCAAAGACTCCCCATTGTATGCAATCTCTGCTCCCTGGTGTTAATTTTGAAACAACCCTTTGTGAAGAAATCTCTCATTTCAATGTTTTTTTCTGTTTCACCAGCACTCTGCCTAGCATGCTGCCCTCACTAATCCCCCAAGCAAGTTAATGTCTAGCTTTTCAAAGATATCCTGCAACCAACCTTGTGTATAGCAAACTGAAATAGTTCATTGTACAACTGAACATGATTTCAGTTCATTTATACATCACATGTGGTTGACTCTTCCTGTCCAGCTTGTACCATATCTATCTATCTATCTATCTATCTATCTATCTATCTATCTATCTATCTATCTATCTATCTATCTATCTATCTATCTATCTATCTATCTATCTATCTATCTATCTACCTACCTACCTACCTACCTACCTACCTACCTACCTACCTACCTACCTACCTACCTACCTACCTACCTACCTACCTACCTACCTATCTATCTATCTATCTATCTATCTATCTATCTATCTATCTATCTATCTATCTATCTATCTATCTATCTATCTATCTATCTATCTATCTATCTATCTATCTATCTATCACCCACCTAGCCAACCACTACTCTGGGCAATGTACAATAAAAATAAACTTTTTAAAAAATTCTGCCTTCTGTCTCCCCCTCCCTTCAGTTAATATTATTGATGTTGGGAAGGTTGGACCTAGCTCTCTTTGTTTGTTTGTGTGCTTGATTTGCTTAATTTAAATCTGCAATTCATACAATTAAAATGTGCCACTTGGTTGAGTTATGGTCTGTGCTCAAGAAGTATATGGTCATTAGATTGCCTTCAATTCACAGGACCTCATTATCTTATTTTTAACCCGCCCTCCCTTCTCATTCTCAAGCTGTTTCAGCTTCAGGCCTGTTTTATTTGGAGTTTACTTAGCATATTTTCATGCATCCAGTATTTTTATTTTTTTTCTTCTTCTTTTGAGAGGTTTTCTCCTTGATGTCCTGAATGCCCTGTCTACTCATGCCTGGAAGCTCTAGCTTTTTCCGATGCCATGATGTAATGGAAGAAGGACAAAGTTGAGGGAGGGGGAAGAGGCCATTTTTTCCTCCTAAGAGCAAATAGTGCTAAGCAAAAATTATGGTAGATTTCTAGATAACCAACCTTTGCAAATTGAAAAGGCAGCAAACACAGACACAGACACAAACACCAAAGACAAGGCCGTTCAGTCCTGACTGATCCACCCCTTGTTGTAAGTTCTATACATCTATGTGTGGTTGTTTTCTGTGTGGATGAATGATGTTGTGCCTCAGAGCAAGCCAGTGCAACTTCTGGGCATCACTGCACTGTTCTCTCCATGTTTTCTGTGACATCAGGTCTACTGTGTTGTTGAGTGCAACTTACTCCCATAGCTGGGCGTTCTGTAGTTACAAAACACATTATGAATTGTGGCCATTGAATATTGCACAGGTGACCTATTTTAAATTGTGGGTAAAGTGTCCTGGGAATTACACAAAACTGGACATTGTGGAAAATGGGGATGGCAATACCCAGTGAGTTTGCGCTAGAAGAGAGTCTGAGTCAAAGGGCCATTTACCCGGGGTTCTCTCAAAAGTGGAGCAGGCCTTGACAACCATACTGGGCAAAATATTGTTGGTCCCTGCTTCCTAATTTCTTATTTTGTGCAGAACTTGGAAATAGAGCTTAATCCCCAACTGAATGGAGACCTGAGGTTTATCTACTGCAGCAGCCCAATCTAATTTTGAACTCTCAGTACCACACAGATGATTTCCAGTGGCCCAAAGTTTATCCTGAGGTGCAGAGGCCCAGTGCCTCAGTGGGTCACAGAGGCATATGAATACCAGGTCCTTGTCCAGTTGAATGATGGAGTTGTGTTTTCAAGTTTTGTGCAAACAAGAAACTGGGAACCGAGTCAGTGGCATTTTTTGCATTTAGTTGCAAAGACTTTTTTCCGTGCAAGACATGAAGACAGAGAGACAGTATGTGTTGGTGGGCTGTACTGTCTCAGATGTTAAATATTTATATGGGAAATATCAACTGTCTGAACAATCTTCCATATAAACAGTCCTCTATATACAAAGACTAACATGCTAAAGATGGTTCTAGATTAGCTCTTAGCAAAGTGTGTTAATGTTTTATGTGCCCTTTTAAAGAAAAGAGTGAATTGTTTGGGCCTAGTTCACTGGAGTAAACTGTATGTTCCATTAGGAGATCAGAAAATGATTAGTCTCCCCACTGTGGCTTGTTTTTGTTTTTACCAGGGGCACAGTAGGAAAAAGGAGGTGCTAATTTGATTTAGGATGGACAATGGAAGCATTCAGTGTTCTCTGAATCAGTGATTCCCAACCTTGGATCGCCACATGTTCTTGGACTATAACTCTCAGAAGCCTTCACCACTAGCTATGCTACCCAGGATTTCTGGGAGTTGTAGTCCAAGAACATCTGGGGACCTAAGGTTGGGAAAGCACTGCTCTAAATTGTGCAAACCCTCTCCCAACCTGCTTTTTTTTAAAAAAAAATTAAAATTAAAATAAGGATAGGATACTGATGCTTTTCTCATTATTCTTTTTCCATGAAACAAAGAGCACTTTGGGGCAATGTAATACAGGGTAGCAAAAATTCACCTCTTTGATCAAATTAGCAGCCATTTTGTTCCTGTGGCTCTGTTTAGTTAAAATGTAACACTCAGAAATGGGGAGGGGGATCAGGAGATAAATGATGCATAGGATTACCAGTTTCAGGGCACCAGCTGAAGTTTTAGGGAATTGCTGTGCTTCCATTGGTCTCCAGGTGGGGAGGCAAATCTCAAGGTCATTTATGCTAGAGAAGGAGATGGTTTGACTTTTGCAAGATAGATTAAAAGCCTGGGTCATTTTCTCCACTTATCCCCCAGCTAGCACCAGGGCTTGTTGGTTAGTACAAAGGGATTTATGTGTGTGTTGCATCTGACCTATGTTGGTATGCCCCCAAACCAGGCATACCAGTAAGGAGAAGAAATGTGTGTATGTCCGTGTGCGCATCTGCATGTACATGCTTTTGATTAGTTTGTTTTTTCCATGGAAAAATAGTCATGCGGCTCATCATATTCTTGCATTTTTAGCACTACATAACCAAAATACATTTTTGTATAGACTAATATTATCTATTTGAGAGGACGTGGAAATATGTAGTTAAAACACTTCACTTCATAGACTGATCATCACAAGTTCCCCTATTTAATGAAGTTTCGATATTTTCTTCATAATAGAAGCAATTGTCTTCAGATGGCAAGTCATGTCAGTAGAAACTTTATCTTCAGTTCATCAAAGATTTTATTCCATGCAATTCCAAATCATTGGCCAAAATCCTATTGGTATTTGTGTAAGATTTGTGTACTGTGTTTCCCTGAAAATAAGACAGGGTCTTATATTAATTTTTGCTCCAAAAAACGCATTAGGGCTTATTTTCAGGGGATGCTTTATTTTTTTCATGTACAACAATCTACATTTATTCAAAGACAGTCATGTCATCTTCTTCTGGTTGCTGCACAGTGGTGGATGGTAGGGTTTAACTTAACTGGGGCTTATTTTGGGGGTAGGGCTTATATTACGAGCATCCTGAAAAATCATACTAGGCCTTATTTTCAGGTTAGGTCTTATTTTCGGGGAAACAGGGTAACTAGCTGCAGTTAATTGAAGTAACAATGTTCGATCTGCAGAGCTGGAAGATGCCTTATGGATCACTGAGTCCAGCCTAAACCTCTGCAACTAGATCCAAAACAACTGAACTATCCAGCAGTAATTGTCAAGGTGCTTGGGTTCACCACAGTTTCACATTACGGTATGGATGGGATTTTTGGAATTTCTTAGGTTAAAAATCCCAGTATTTTTCATTCTCAGAATTTTGTCTGACAGAAAAACACCTTACAGATACCTAAATACAGCTCACCTGAGATAAAGCCCTAAACTGGAAGGCTTTGATTCCGCATGTTTCCTGTTCCTGCGCTGATGCTAGTTGGGAGCTTTCTGAACAGGAAACAAGGTAGAACTAGGCCTAGCTAGGCTTCGAAGCCTTCCAGATGGGATTATTGGGTGATTCTGTAGTTGATATAATTTCATACGCTGGTTTCAGTGGATCTGTTTGCACTGCCTCTTCACAGCCCAGATCAAAGTGATCCAGACTGCATCCCACCTATGCTCATTTTTCAGGTATATAACATACTGGAGTCCATGTGGGCTGTGTTTGCAGCATCCATGGCTGATTGATATTACAGTACCTTGTTTCAGCCAAGGTATAGGCCCACAGTGTGCCAAAATAGACCTTGTGAACAGCATTTCTTTTTATTCTCTGGAGCTCTGTGCAGAGGTCCTGCTCCTTGTGTGTGGAGTTCCAGCTGCAAACTGAAGCAGATGAGCAGATATACTCACTCAGCTGCATGTACCTAATGCAGCGGTGCATGCCCATGCACCCTCATGGCTTAGACAGAACATTGCTTGTGAGTATTGACGTTCAGCTGGAGTCCGTCAATGGCAGCTGACAATATTTGCAGGACATTGATGCAGGTTGCCTTCCAGGAAAGGGGGGATCTTTTGGCATTAGCTGCAGGGTTATTTATTTAACTCTATTAGTATTATATTCTGTTGCTCCCTGGAGCTGCTACATTATATCCAGGAAGTTTACATCAAAAGAAATCAAACGTTGAGAACCTCCCCTCCAAAGGATGTATAATTTCTTACCAAGAAGAAGAGTGTCCAGTTTTCCCAGCACCCCTTCTTCCTCTTAACCAGAGCCTGAAGACAGAATGTCTTTCTGCTTCTGCTGCTGTTATAATAGGAGGTATGTTGGAAGAATGTTTGTGAAAACAGGGATCACTGTTCATTCTCTCCCTTCTTTCTTTTATCACTGGCTAATCTAATACGTTTAAGATGGTTTAAAGTACTGACCACAAACTGTGTGTAATTTTAAAAGCTAGGTGGCCAAGTGTGCATATAATTCCAAGGTACCTATGAGACAGTGGCTAGGGACTCAGTATTCTCTTCATCTCCCCAAGGTGTACCCCAAGTGGGTGGAATGCACCTCCCATAATGCTTAGCCAATGTAGCCTTTGGGTGTAATGGATGGGGGTTATGAATGATATGGTCCAGCCCATCTCAGGGCCCCTGTGGTTTGGAGGATGCTTCCATAGCCGCTGTTTGAAGCAGATTCTTTTCTTAGTAAGAGCAACGTGCATCAGTGCCCTGTCACTATAGTTACCTGCTTCTGAAGGACTCTAGCTGAAGGTCAGTATCCACCAGGCCTGTTTCTGCACTCTGTGAACCCAAACTTTGGCTAAAGCAGGGAATTAGATCAGCTATGGATGCTGCATACACAGCCCTGAAAGGCCAGTTGTTTCCTTGCTACTAGTAGGCGGACAACGCCCTACTGTAAATCTAGCTCCAGGTTTTTTCAGACTGCAGTTCTCAATTTGCCACTGCTGCTGTTAAAGAGAGGGGAAAAGGAAACAGGAAGGAAAGTAAATTGTTCTTGAATATGAAGGAAATAATGACAAGGGGGATAACTGGAAAGGAGCTCAGTCAATGGAGGGCTGATTGCTTCAGGGCTTGGAAACAGCTCCATCGGGATACCTGTAATTTCCCTTGCTCAGTCCTTTGAGGAGCAGTTGAGTGCATATTTCCCTCCTACATCACTTCAAGTGAAAAGGCTAAAGTTTTGTGTTCATTTAAAAAGGAAAAAGCAAAGAAAGCTGTAAATCCAGAAAAGGAACCTAGTGTATTCTTGAAGGAGCTGTCCTCCTACAGGCTTTGGCTTTGATGGCCGGATGACCTGTGGTGCCCTGAAGCATATGTTGTAGCATATGGAACTTCTCCAAGTGCTAGTTGACATCACACACATTTACCCAAACCTAGCTTTTAACCACACAGTGTCAATGTTTCCTGTGAAAGCAGATGTTCTAGGGAGCTGTCCTGGCCCACCTTTTTAGTTAGTTAGGCATCCTTCAGTCTCGAAAGACTATGGTAACGTGCTGTGTATGGAGGACTTGGAACAGCTTCTAGTGTGGCTGAGGAGGCCAATTCGAGAGTGACAATCCCTTCCACACTGGAGACAAATCCAATCTGCCCCTGTCCAGCTCCCTGCTTTTGCTGCTTTTGTGACTTCCTCTTTGCCTCAGCCTGCTAGATAAGGGTCTCTTCAAATTGGGAGAGGCTGTGAGGCAGTGCCTGCCTCAGGGTTTCCCATCTGTTGAGGGAAACGGATGAGGTTAGGTGGAACTAGCTACCAAGCCTAGAATTTTACATTTGTATTAACTGGGCGGCATCCACTAACTTCCTTAATTTTTTTAAAGCTTTAAATACAACTCTAGGATATTTTGAAAATTTATTCAGAGGCCTCCATATGCTAAAAGGAAACCTCACATCCAGGCCTTTGGCACCTCTTGTTACAGTATTTGTATTAGAGGAGAGGGCTGCTGCTCAGGACCAACTATAGATTACAAATAGCACATCGTTACAGGTATCCATTAGGGTTCCAGATTTATGACTGGGGAGCATCTCTGGGACCGGGTAGGCATAGTTGCCTGTGTTTACCTTCTGATGGCCAACTGCAAAACAACACAAAGCTGTGGGAGTTGTGAAAAGTTTTTCTGCTGTGAGAAACAAATATCACCAGCAGTTAAGGAATACCCACTTCCTTTTTTTCTGTCTTTTTTTTTTCAAATTCACCTTTCAAAATCATCATGCAAAATCAAACAGTTTCATAATAGTAGTACAAATATTCATGCAGGTACAGCACATATCGGGAGTAAAGCTTATTGCTTGTGGAATTTAGCACACTTTTGAGTTTATAAAATATCCTGCCATAATGTCAGGCATTGTTCTTTTGGTCTGAATTCCCCCCGTGGGTTCAATGAAGTATTTAATAAATCATTCCTCTTCTAATAATGTATAGTGACATATCACTGTCCCTCCTTGACAGGGGTTGGACTTGATGATCCATAAGGTCCCTTCCAGGTCTGCAATTCTAAGATGATGATGATATGATGATATTTGGTCTTTAGACCTTGGCTAACTATTACACAGGAGAACAGACAAGAGTGGGTGAGGGGTATGTTCTAGTGATCTATCTCTGTCAATTGAGGTTGGACATCATGACTCCCATGCCAATTTGCAGCCCACAAGACTCCCCTATTTTTTTAAGTTGCCAAAAATGATCAACATGTCTTCCTAGCTATCCTCCCCTCCATGTTTATCTATAGCTAATTTATATTTATTCCATTTTGCTTTAACATATTCAGTGGTCAAACGTTATTTACAGACTTTAGTTTTGTTTAAAATTGAATTATTGGATCTTAAATACCTTAATTGATCAAGGAAATCTCCATTGAAAGTGATTATTTCCTGGTTTGTGATTGTCAATTAAGTTGAAAGAAAATCAGGAAGTATCCACTCCTACTGAAGGCTTCCTCACGCAGTCTAAGGTAATTACGGTAAGGAACTACAATTTTAAACAGAAATAAAAGCCACAAACAATGCTAAACTACTACATGTGTTAAAAGAAATTGTGTGGAAAAGTAGCTGCAGAGAAACCTGAAAAATGGCTTGGAAACTGTTCTATCAATTTTGGCCAATGAATTGTACCACTGATTTTTGATGACTTTTCTGTGTGGCTGTGGGATGCTACACAAATTGGAATTTGTCTGACAGCCTGGCTAAGATCATCATCACTACTGTAAATGGTAATTTTACATGGAATTGTTAAAGTTATTATATATCAGTGCAGTTGGGTATTTGCATAAGCTAATAGAAATTCGCAACTCTGTAGCAGTTTTTGTCTGATAGCTGTTCATTTTAGAATGGTTAATGGAGCTGGTACACACATGTACAAACATCATTCCATGTTTTATCTCTTGGTCAGTCGCTATGTGAACAACTTCCACTGAAAGAAAATACTGTGTTTGAGGATGAGCTGATACAGGATTTCTGTAGGTGGTGTCATGGTGAATGTCTTAAACACTCACCATCCAATGATAAGTAGGCATGCTGTGAATCCACCAGCGGTCTGTCCACATATTCATCTCTTTCAGTTGACTTGCCAAGTGTAAACTTCATTTGGATGACCCCAGCTTTTTAGACCTTAAAAACTGCCATTCTTTATAAATGGTGTTATTAGCAGACTATTATGTATGCTTATTCTACCTCCCCTGCCCTCAATTCTGCTCTAAAAGCATTTCCAACTTTCAAAATCACTTCCAGAAATACAGAAGTCTCTCCTGTTACCCTTCACAATGGAGATGATGTTAAAAATGGAGACGGAATGTATACCTCCTCCTCACGCATTTACTTAATCACTTTTGGAACACCTGGATTGGCTTTCTTTTAATTCCCAATCTGGCTTTGCCATTTCAGTGGACATTGCTCATATACATTTGAAGTTATCTTTAGAGTTACAAGGACTAGAAATTTGAAAGCAGGTTCTCAACGATGAATTATGCATGTATTACTGAATTCCAGTATCCTTCTGGAACATAAATCTTTGTTTTATAAGCGTCACAGCTGCATTACATAGAAGCCACGTTGAAAGAAGGTGACTGGAAGTGTGCATGCTTTCCCAAAATGAACCTTAGAGCCAAAATCACCAGGCAGTACTCATTTGGCCAGATAATTGGTCGCAGATATCAGTCACTATTCCCAGCTTAACTACTAAATGTAAAGAAAACCATCTAGTCATTCATCTTCCTATAACAGGAGATGCCTGCCTGCAATAAGTGAATGAGAAAAAAGCAGGTGTCTTCTTCTGACCTTAAATGCTGTACTTGATGTATAGGTAGGTGGAACAGGACATGGGAAGCTTTGGGGGTAAAGATGAAGGAAAGGACTGATTGAGTGTGAGTTGGGTATGCGATGGGGAAGAGACAGCAGTTGCCTACATATTCTTCATACATATACAACACTGAAGTACTATACATTTAAGAAGTAACATTTAAATGTTAGATGCCAAAGTATGTACAGTAAGATCATGTACTGGGCTGGTTAGGAAATTTCCCTCTTTGGTGTTAGACATCATGCATCCACACCTGCAGATCTTTACCTCACCTGGCAGTCTGCAAGTGATGGACATTCAAATGAATGAATGAACCAATCCATTGTCTGAAGATGGAAGCCTGAATGGACGGCCTAGGTAATTGAGTTGAGGCAGGTGGAGCAGCAGATGGTGGGTTTAGGTCAGGATGTGTTGCTTGATGGGCGACTTTCCCGGCAAATGAAGTTATGGCATTTGCGCTAGCAAAACATCACATCTCCTTCCTAAGATTGGACTGCTTCTATGAGCCAACTGTTAAATGCTGCCTGCTGTGAAGCAGCCCTATAATTGATATAGATACACAAATAGCTTAGTAATATTCCCTGATCTTTCAGTGAGTCAGGTACCAATGCCTCAGGCAGCCAATCTACAAGAGATGAAACACGTGTATTTATGCCTCTCACTCCTATCTGTTGAAGTTTACAACCAGCTGCTTCACTGTTCATTTTTTTCCCTTCCTCCTGCCTCACGGGGAAAGTGGCCTCTCCAGTTGCTCATCCATTTAATTGTATGAGGAGCTGAATACCTAATTTACTCCTGTAGAACATGACTGAGCAAAATCAAGCAGTCCTGTTCTCCTTTCTAATAGTAAATTCTTCAGTGCAAATAAACTTTGCTGAAGGATCAAAACCTATGTACCTGAGAGACAAATGTAGCTACTGGGGATACAATGATGATCTGTGGGGTTTTGACTCCTGACACAAAAGTAACATATTTGAAATTGCCAACATATGTCCTGAATGTAACGAGTTCTAAAATAATAATCAAACACTGGTTTTCTTCTGGTGATGTGGAAAAGCAGAAGGAGACGAAGGATGAAATTGAGTAGTAAGTTGCATCTAGAGTAGGCCCATTGAATTAGTGGAACTTACATAGTGGTTGACGCACCAAATCTCCACTGATTCAATGGGCCTACCTTAATTGCAACTTACTACTGGGTTCCAGCCATTGTGTTGTCACTCAGACGAGTTCCACAGACTGCAGAAGCAAGGCAAGGTGCTTGAGTAATGATGGGTAACATGTGGCCCTCCAGATGTCTTTGCATCACAACTCCAGTGATTCCTCACCATTTACTATATTACCTATTTAGAGCCTAGAGGGCCACAATAACATATTGTTGTGGTTGAGCACCAATCTGATACTACTGTCAAGCCAGTCCACACTTTGAAAAGGAGCAATGTATATGTTAATGCTCTCCATCTCTCCATCCAAAGAGATCAGGCTGGGATACAAATTCAGTTGTGCTGTAACCATTAGGAAAATGGCAGCCCCATGGAAATCTTATATCTGAAGGTAGGTGGGGTGTTTTTTTTAAAAAACAGATATCTGTCTCAGACATAAAATATTGCTTCTTAATAGGCACATTCCCATAGGACAGTGTCCACAGTGGACTGTGATTCTGTAGACAGTCCAGAAAACCACATGATATGGCAAGGGATGCAAAGAATTCAGTTTCCTTCAATTTTTAAGTTGTAGTTTAATTAAAAAAAGCAAGTTCCTATGAAGAATTTTATTTATTTATAGACCTTAATTCTCACACTTCTTAATATTTATCCCAGTGTAGTTTATAATGCTAATATACTCAGTGAAGTGCAGTGGTAGACTGATGGAGGCCTGGGAGGATGATACTGGTAAAGCCAATCCTAAAAATTTCTCGCTTACCTCAAAAACCCCATTAGGATTGCTGTAAGTAAGATGTGAGTTAACGGCATTTAAGACACACACTGTTTACAAGGCAAGTTAAAACAAAACAAAACAGCAAAACATACAATGAGCCAAGTAAAAATAATAAACAACATAACCAGCACAGTATAAAGTTAAGACCGCAAAGTAAATACCTTTATTTCGGAGCTTTAAGATGTTACCATTTCTCCATACTATTTTAAAACCATGATTCCTTAAATAACTAAGTGGATGCATCTGTCTTGTCTTAGTGCCTTAAAAGAGTAACATGAGTGGATGTCTCTGCGAGGAGAGTTGCCCAGCTGGAGGAACCCTCGTCATAGAAGCTGTGTCTTTTTTTTTCCCCTTTCTCCCCCACCTGCTTGTTCTCTGCCTGCACTGGTGCTCTGATAAGGACTTCCATGGATAATCTGAGTAGTCAGGTAGATTGGTACATCTGGAGGTTGTTGGATTAAAAGTTCCACAAGTATGGATTTGATTATATAAATGCAGGAAATCTGTAACATCCAAAGGTCCTGCCGACAAGGGGCAGTCTAGGACTTGTAACTTTTCCAGGCTGTCCCTAGAAGATGAAAGAAGTGCTGAAGAGTGTTTCAGTGATTGGCAGGGAGGTTTTAGTACCCCAGGTAGATCCCTGCCTTTCTGGATCACTCCATTAGAATAAATTGGAATAAACATGATAAATTAAATATAGTTGTATAATTTGCATTATCTACAAAATTAGTTTTTTAAGCTTGACATTTGAATTGCTTTCAGTGCCAACATTTTACCCTTTGTTTCTGTTTTAGGGACAAAGTCTCACTACAGTGACTATAGCATGGAATAAATAAACAGGGATTTAGCACAAAAAAGTGACAGGCCTACCGCCTGTGTTGATCTGCTAGTTTGTTTGGTGTACTGTATTTGCAAGATGAATTTTTGACCCAAAAAACATGCCTCCAAATGGGGGGGGGTCATCTTGTATGCCGGCTGCACTTCATTTGGGCCAGGAAGGAGCTGCCGCCGTTGAGTGAGTGACACGGGGCCGCACCAGCCGGAGAGGAAGGCAGGCCAGCAGGCAGGCGGTCGGTCCGGACGGAGGGAGGGAAGCAGAGCCGGCCATGCCTGAGCGGCCTGCGCGCCACCGGAGAGCTGCTTCTCCTTCCCCTCCACCTCCTCCGCTGCTGCCGCCTGCCTGCCCGCTTCCCTTCCCTTTCCTTCTCGCCCTCCTCGTCGCCGGCCATGAACTCTATATTTTGAGTGGAAATGTTGGGGGGGGGGGTTTCGTCTAATATGCCCAGTTGCCTTGTACGCCGGCAAATATGGTAGTTACCATTTGCAGGAGGATTGGCAGAGTCCCTAGGTAGTTTGCAGAGATCAGGTGCAACAATGCAAAGCATAGGTGGAGATTTTGATAGCAACACAACAGTAGAAGATGTGAATGGCACAGGGTCTAATGCAGTCGAAGACTATAGAACCATCCACCTTCCTCGTATTTGCAGATGACAAATTATCATACTCAACTGTTCAGGACCAGTCACTATGGGTAGATTGGAAATGATAATATTGTTAAGCTTATTAGATCCCTAATGATTTCAGGCAGTGACAGATTTTACCTTCTTGGGCTCCATGATCACTGCAGATGGTGACGGTAGCCACAAAATTAAAAGACACCTGCTTCTTGAGAGGAAAGCGATGACAAACCTCGACAGCATCTTAAAAAGCAGAGACATCACCTTGACGACAAAGGTCAATATAGCCAAAACTATGGTTTTTCTAGTAGCAATGTATGGAAGTGAGAGCTGGACAATAAAGAAGGCTGACTGCCGAAGAATTGATGCTTTTGAATTGTGGTGCTGTAGGAGACTCTTGAGAGTCTCCTGGACTGCAAGGAGAACAAACCTATCAATTCTAAAGGAAATCAACCCTGAGTGCTCACTGGAAGGACAGATCCTGAAGCTGAGGCTCCAGTACTTTGGCCATCTCAGACTCTGTGGAAAAGACCCTGATGTTGGGAAAGTGTGAAGGCAAGAGGAGAAGGGGATGACAGAGGACGAGATGGTTGGACAGTGTCATTGAAGCTACCAGCATGAATTTGTCCCAACTCCGGGAGGCAGTGGAAGACAGGAGGGCCTGGCGTGCTCTGGTCCATGGGGTCAAGAAGAGTCGGACATGACTTAATGACTAAACAACAACAACAATGATTTCATAATGCTTTGCATAGCTAGCTAGCTAGCTGACTAGCAAGCAAGCAACCAGTTAAAGACAGACATATTAAACCAGTTAATCAATGACATAAGTACAAGCTTCATGAACAGATGGACAGTATGAAAATCAGAGGATTAAAAAAAAAGGAGGACACCTTTTGGCAGTCTTTAAAAAAAAGCAGGAAGGAAATGTAAGGAGTATTTATTGGGAAAGTGATCTAGAGCAATGTTAGTGAAGTGGCTATACAACTGATAGGCATGTGCAGCCCCTGGTCCTCTGGAGAGTGCCCACTGTTGACCCTGCAGATGTAGTCTTGGTTTTTTTAATAAAAATCTGCCCCAAGGGCCCTTTATTCTGGGTGCATTTTTCTGGTTCTGATATCGTCTGAAGATAGTGGTGATTCAGTCAATACCGCAGACAGTATTAATTCCGTTGGTACAGAGTCTGACTCAGCCTGCTCACGTATTCATTCATAGTGAGATGCCAGTGGAAGTAAAATCCAAATCAGAAACACAGTTGGTTTGTGGGAGCCCTTGTTGAATTAAGGGAAAGCTCGTACAGTACATGGAAAGCTAGCAGAGCTGGCATCATTTCCTGGAAAGTAGCCCTTTTTCAGCTGGCTGGAAGCACATTGATTGCCCTCTGCGGAGGGAAACCTGGAACTATCTGGTTGGCACAGGAGTCCAAGTCCTGTGATTCTGGATGGGAGCCCACTGCCCTGTGGCATTACAGATGATGAAACCTCTGGCTGCAATATAATTTGACCATTCCTAAATGGCAAAGGTCCTTTTTTAAATTTGGGTTTCTGAATCTCTGGTGATTTGGAAGCCCTGATTAGACTGCATAGAAATGCAGTAGGTTGAGAGTTACGAAGTGGTAATAAAAGAAAGTTTGGTAGGCTGTGAAGCTCTGGATTTGAGGAAATGGCTTTGAGGAAATGATACCTTCATCACATTACAGTTCCCAGGATTCTTGAGGGGAAGCTGTGCAAGTGAAGTGGTTATTGAAACTGGTATAATATTATCCTCTGAGATTTTACTTCTAGATGCGATTGAGAACTCTGACATAGCATAAATCCAAAATAGGGATGCAACCAGAGAGGTCAACCTCTCATGACATGATCCTACAGTAGATCATACCTTTTGAGCTGGTAAACCTATGTTTTGTCAGTACCGATGTAGGTTCTTATGATGAAAATTTCCTCCATACTTAAAAATGTACTGTATTTTTCCATCTATAAGATGCTACTTTTTCCTAAAATCATTACCCTAAAAATTGAGGGGCATCTTTTACATGGAAGTAAGCTGAGATAGCTGAGGAGAGAACAAAATGGCGCATACCTTGTCTCTGTAAACAGGCTTCCTTCAGCCCCGAGGCTTAGTTTCCTACAGTCAGGAGACTTAGCTTTCTCCAATCAGGAGCCGTATGGAACTGATGTCAGCTGATCTTGAACAAAACGAGTGGAACATACCTCCTTGGAGGTGGAGCCTGTAGGCTCAAGATTCGACAGAGACAAAATGTCCAACGTTCTGAGCTCAGAGGCTGAATCCTCAAAGCTAGGTTTTCTTAATTTAGGGGTTAGAAAATGGGGGGCATCCTATAAATGGGGGCATGTTATAAATGGAAAAATACAGTGTATCTTCATACACTGAAACCAATTTATGGCTCATGTTGTTAGGCCTTTTGCTGTATTAATTCCATAGTTTTAAACACTGGTGTGATTCAATTAATGTGGACTGTTTCTGCTATAGTCCTTCAGATGATTCTGTTTCTGGTTGAACATGACCAGCAGCTGAGCCACGAGACCCAATCTTTGACAAAAGAATTTATAAATATTCCCCTGTAAAATCTTTAAATTGTGAACACGCTCTGTGTTATGAAAGAGGAAGAGTAATCACTCATTATTAATTGTTAAGTTGAGGGTGAAGATTTTTGCTCAGCTCTTCCCCTCTGAAAAAGTTTGCCAGGGGCAGCTGAATGCCTAAATGGCAGAAAGACAAGTGCAGGGGGAGGGGGCGTCGTAGAGGAAATGCCTGGATATTCAATAAATCTCAACCTATCTCTCAAACACTGACAGATTTAAACCAGATAGGATCATCATTCAAAAACAAACCTGTTTCTTCTTCTTCTTCTTCTTCTTCTTCTTCTTCTTCATCATCATCATCATCATCATCATCATCATCATCATCATCATCATCATCACCTCAGAACTGCAGAACTGGAAGGGACCCTATGGATCATTGAATCCAGCCCTTTTCAAAGAGACCCAGTGGAAAGTCAAACGCCCAACCTCTGGGTCCGCAGCCAAAGGCCTAAACCACTGAGCTATGTCCAGCAAGGTTACAGAGTGTTGAAGCCTGAAGGTGTTTTTTTTTTTTGAAGAATTTGAAGAGTATTCCCAAAGCATAGATACGAAGGAGGAAGTGAAACCTCTTCAACTGGTTGATCTGTCTGAATTTGCTGGTGAAGCAAAGAATAGAGGGCTCCTATCACTAAAACCAGAAAGTGCTTCTTCTGTTTCAAAAGAGCAGATTCAGAGTTAGAAACTTGGTGATGTTTCTAAATAAAAAAATTGGCAAAAAAGATGTGGTGCTACTGGTTGATTTTTTTTTCTTTTGTTAAAAATGAAGTAGATTGCTCAAGAAATTAAATCAGGTTTAAAAGCAGAAATGGGAAAAATGTGACTGAAATTAAAACATTCTATAAAACATTATCACCAATTAAGGATGAAGTAAAAACACTGGGCTTAGAAGTTAAGTGTATTGATAGAAGGGTCTCGGCCAATGCTAGACAGCTACATGCACATGAAGATAAACTCACTGAAATTGATAAAAACTTGATTGATCTGGAGAACAGAGGGTGGAGGAAAATAGTCAAGCTGCATTACTTTCCTGAAGGTGGAGCTGAAGACAGAATCAAACTCAGAGCTGTAGTACTGTAATGGATCAATATTGTGGCCCTACGATGGGGTTGTCTGCAAGAAGACCTAGAGAGATTGTGCAGAGTGGGACTGAACCATGGGGGTGAATGGCACCCAGAGATACTATGGTATATTTCACAAATTTTTACAAGAAGGAAATGTTTATGAAAGCTGTCAGAGAAAAATCTGGGCAGTTTTCCTGCAGTGATGTGCCAATGCAGTTATATTCTGGCCTTTGTTTTCAAACAGTGGTGTGGAGAAGAAATATGAGACTCATTACCAAAATTCTTGCAAATGTATAAAATATTTTTTGGGGTACCCAGTTTTCCTGAGAGCTTTCCATGCTGGAAAAAAAAATATAAGATGACATAGAACAAGGCTTATATTCTCTCCATGAAGGGGGCTTGACGGAGGAACAACAATTGGAACAAGAGAGAGCCAAATTGGAGGAACATTTCCTTGGATTGGTCTTCTACTTTGAATAGAGAAACGCAAGGAGAACAAATGGGAGCTGAATTAGTCGGACAGGTGTCTGGCTGCATGGCTGTCTCACAGGAAATAGCTGAATGTCAAAAGCACCCTGCAGGCCAACAGGTAGAAGATTAGTTTCTGAACTGGCTGAGACTGGTTTTTCTAGGATTATTGGAGTGATACAATGCATGCTATAAAGGAGAGGGCTCAAGAAGTGGCATTTGAACATCACTGTGAAGACGGCTTAAAGAAGAATTAATGTGGATACGAGTGACATAGGTTTATATATTTTAAGGATAGAAATATGGTAGGGTTTGTTTGTTGATATATACAGACAGACAGACAGACAGACAGACAGACAGATGATAGATAGATAGATAGATAGATAGATAGATAGATAGATAGATAGATAGATAGATAGATAGATAGATAGATAGATAGATAGATAGATAGATAGATAGATAGATAGATAGATAGATAGATAGATAGATAGATAGATAGATAGATAGATAGTGCTTATATACCACTTATCCATGGGAATACAAATATGAACATTGACACCACAGGTGTCTGGGAAAACCAGATCCTCCCCACCTGAACCGACAGGTCCTCTTACCACTCACTGTGCGGCATGCACAGCTGGCGTTGTTCTCATCGTGCCAATCCAGGAAGCAACCTGATTGGTGCTTCCTCTTCTCCCCAGACAGCTGACCACTCTGGCGAGGGGTGAATGATGAGTCTCCAGGCTGAACTGTTGAGCATTCACTCAGCTGGGCAGGGAGGTGGGGAAGTGTTGGCTGGGCTTCTTCCGAGATAGGCATGACAAGAATGATGTTGGGTGTGTGGGCTGCGCAGCAAGCGGTAAGCGGATCTGCTGGTTCAGCGGGGAGGGCCTGGGTAAGTAACCCCTCCACTATTCTGGGCGGGTTACATAAAAACAGTAAGATAAATAAAAGCTCAAACAAAACATAAAACAATGCCAAGAACCCTGTGGGTATAAGTTGAAGAACTGGTTGTTAACAAATTAGTTCCAGTAATAGGAATTCCATGGGGAGTCTGTATTAAAAGAGACATGGGGTAGGAGGAAGGGATATAAACTGGCAAATTAAAGTTCTTCATAAGTTTTAATGTTCTATCCATAAAAGGAGGTAATTATAAGTAAGGGAAGAGAGAGAGAAGAGGTGAGATAAGGAGAATATTAGAATATAAGGCTGGAAGGAACTCCAGATGAAGACAGATGAAGAAGGGATAGTTAAATAGTTGCACTGAGATGAGTTAAACTTTAAAGATTTTAAATATGAGAGTTACAGGTTATGTGGCAGATAAATAAGATAATAATTTAGTAGGAGAGTTAACCTAAAAGAATTAGTGTGTGTGTGTTTGTGTGTATTTAGCTATTGTTAGTGGCTAGACCTAGATGGAATGCATGACTAGGAAAAAGTATGGATAAGAGATATGGGATATCTTGTAGAGATATGGAGCAGAAGAGTAACAAAAATTCAGCAGTTACAAATTGAGTAGCTTTTGGACAACATAAGGTAAATTAGGAATAAGAAATAAAATAGGAAGTCTGGGATGGCTGTGTATGGCTGTTGATGTAGGGGCCACAAGATGGGTCCTTTCCCTCCCTTATTTTTCAGGAATAGACAGTGGCTGGGATGGGAGATTTCTGGCAGAAGAAAGGGCGGGAACTTTTGTGTGAGAGTGAGGGGTTTGGGGGGCTTTCTATTATTTTATTCTGAAGTTGTAGCAGGGATTCACTGTGTGGGACCAGAAGGGAGGAATGGAGGTAGATAGTAATGGTTAATAAATTAAGAATATCATCTTTAACTATGAAGAGCCTGGGGAGTGATATAAAGAGAAAAATAATGAATGTGTTATGTAATAAAGTATTATAAAATGTTTAGGAAAATGTTAGTACCTAAACTAAAGTTTTTAACAAAATAATGGAAGGAGAAAATATATGGTCATCCTGGAAACAGTGAACAATTATTTTAATTTTAAAAAAAGAATAAAGACCCCACTGATCCCGAGACTTATCAATATTAGCAAGGGAATGAATAATTTTATTACTTAATATATTAAAAGAGATCAAATTAGTTTTACGCCTCGAGGCAAATGGCTGACCTGACCAGAAGAGTGCTAAATGTAATAAATGGAATACATAAACAAAAGATTAAGGCAGATTTAATTTTATTAAAGATATTTAATGAAAAGATATTTTTAAGGCATTTGATTTGGTAGAATGGCCAACATTAAAAATGATAATTAAGACATTAGGTTTTGGTAAATGCTTTGAAGGAAAAATTTAACAATTATATTCAGAGAATACCACAGCAGTATTAATAAATGATGGAATAACAGAACAGATATCTCTGTCCTGAGTTACTAGACAGGGATGTCCTCTTTCCCTGTATTGTTTTCTTTGAAGCGTGCTGCTTATATACCACCCCATAGTGCTTAAAGCACTCTCTGAGCGATTTACAATTTAATTATTCTGGATACTCAGTTTACTGACCTTGGAAAGATGGAAGGCTGAGTTAACCTTGAGCTGGCTATCACTGGGATCAAACTCAGATTGTGCGCAGAGTCTTGACTGCAGTACTGCAGTTTCACTACTGCACTACAAGGCTCTAGCTTTAGTTGCAGAACTATTAGCAAACACTGTTTGAGAAGATTAAGAGATTTAGGTACTAGGACCAAAGGCAGAGTTAAGATCAGTTTATTTGCTGACAATACCTTATTAATACAAAAAAAAAGTACAACACAAAAAGCTACGAAGGGGGTAAAATCGAATCCGAAAGAACTTGGAGAGATAACTAGCTTGCAGGTTAATTGGCATAAATTGGAAATGTTTTTTTTAATTGTAATAAATAGGAAAGAAAAAAAGTTTTCAAAAATAATAAGATATTAATATTAAGATTGAAAGAAGACAATCTCAAAATATTGAAACAAGTAATCATGAATAAATTTAAAGATTTAAAGAAAATTGGAGTATCATGGTTTGGCAGAACTGCAGCATGTAAAATGAAGATTTTACTTAAGATAAATTTCTTATTCATGATGCCACTGATAAAGATTAGTGAAGAAGAGCTAAAGGACTGGCAAAATATAATCAATAAATTTTGTAATGGAGATAAGAAGCCAAAGGTTCATAAGTGAAGATGATAGAAATCTCAAAAATTTGGCAATTTAGGACTTCCTAATTTTAGGTTATACGGTATTACATTGCCAATCAATTAAGACATATTTCAGGTGCCATGTGTCAGCATAATAAACTGATTTGGTTGAATATAGAAATATAAGAATTACATTTGAATTTGGTAATTATTTCAAACAAGATTTTTTAAAAATCTGTTTCTTAGAAATAACTATTTGGAATGGATATAGTACGCGATTTAGCTTGCCAGATTCCCTACTATATCGGTTATTTATGTGGAGAAATTCCTGGAGAACGTAAAAAGATCGAGAATTTATTAACAAAGAGACAGATTTTTAGAATAAAGGATTGGGTAGAAAAAATAAAGAAGAACAAAGAAAAGAAACCTCAGGTCAAGATGAAGTATCTTGATATTTCATTCAGTTAGAAATGTGGACAAAGGATTGAATTTTTTAAAAAAACAATAAATGTAGGGAACCTATGAAATAGTAGGAAATTATATTACAAAAGGAATTCAAAGGTGATAATAAGGTAACAAAGGATATGTAAAATATAATTTATAATATACTACTGGAAGCAGAAGAACAAGAAGAACTTCTTAAATTGTTTTAGAGCTTGGAAAAATATATGGAATATTAGAATACTGAAAGCAATGTCAATAAGGATATATAAAAAATTATTTTTATAAGTTAGTTTGGAGACGGTACTTAGTGCCAGTGAAAATTTCCCAAATCATGGTAATTATTCTAAGATATACTAGAGAGGGTGCCAGAAAGCAGGTTCATACTTCCATATGTGGTGAAATGCACATATATGCTGAAATTTTGGCAATTAGTGCTCAAGGAAATAAATGAAATAAACAATTTAAATTTACCTATATGTCCTAAAATAGCACTTTTATATATAGTTGACAAAATGGTAGGTAATTGGACAACTAGAGACTTAATTTCCAGTCTATTAACAGTGGTTAAATTGGTAATTGGTTCTCTCAGAATCTCTTCAAAGCCTTCAATTCTGTTATCCATGCCTGTGTGACTTTTTTCTTTCCCATTTTAATGAAGAAATATATTTCTAGGATCCTTATACATTCATAATTTGATTTGTAACCTCTCTTGACAGTGATGCATGCCTCCTGCCCACAAATGAGGTACGCCCCTGAAAGTTTAAATTTTCAAATGCAGAGAACAAAATAAGCAGGCTTTGTGAGATTTCAGAAAGGTTTCAGTTTAAACGCAGGCCTTTCTGGCTGTGCTATTCTTAGCTCCTTTGAGCAACACATGCTCTCTCCAGCTCTCATTTGTGAATATGGTATTCTGTTCTTAAAAGGAAAATGTCTATGAGTTGCAACTAGGCTCTCTTCTTATAACCAAGAAAGGAAAGCAGCAGGAGGGCTGTCTGTGGGAGACTGGACTTGAGTCAATAGCAATTAATCAGAATGAATAATCTGTAAAATGTGTCTTTTGCTTGAGCTTTGGTGCCTAGTGATGCTAGAGGAAGGGATGGGTGAGGGGAACAGGTGATGTGTTGGGAGCCAAAATAAACATCTGACCCATTAGTTTTCCTTAAATGTCCTTGTGCAGCAGATGGTAGACTTATTTTGTTTAACATGTCAAGGCAGCATCTATAAAAGCAAATGAGGTTTCTTTTGTAGTCTCTCTGAAGGCACTTAATGTTGCTACTCCTGATGTTTTCTCAAATACGTGCTTGGGTTTCTAAGTGAAAAAAATGATCTGAATCTGATGATACTTTTTTCTTCCCTGTGAACAGAGAGCAAGGGTGTCCATTGGACATACATAGCCATCATGTTTGAGCAGAGCATATGTTCAAATGTTGCATACTCATATGATACAGTGGTGCAGTTGATTTCTATGATGCTTGGGAGGGCTGGGTTGTGTTTTGTAGCACTATATGCAATAGATTTTGCAAGTGTACAGCCTGGCCAAACATATCGAAGATGTAGATGCTTGGCGGCATGGGAAGGCATGCTTTTACTGTGTATAGGAATATCTGGAGGAAAGCATCTGTTGAATAGATCAGTGGTTTAGATATCTGTTTCGGAGTTCAATTCCCCACTATGCCTTCTTGACACGGGCCGGACTCGATGATCCATAGGGTCCCTTTCAATTATGTGGTGCTAAGGAGATGATGATGATGATTATACATTATCCATTTAGTTCTCTTGTCATTTGCAGAGAAAATTAATATAGCTCTACTTATTCAAGGGCATGGCTGGATATCTCAGTGGTTTAAGTATCGGGCTGCGGAGCCAGAGGTTGGGAGTTCAATTCTCCACTTCACTTCTTGTGAGGAAAGGCAAGTCTATGCAGCCTTAGGCAAGATGCACAGTGCCAGGACACCCCCAGAAGAAATGTAAACTATTGCTGAGTA
This sequence comes from Pogona vitticeps, assembly GCF_051106095.1. Taxonomy (NCBI): domain Eukaryota; kingdom Metazoa; phylum Chordata; class Lepidosauria; order Squamata; family Agamidae; genus Pogona; species Pogona vitticeps. Next base: position 111,487,629 of record NC_135785.1, read on the forward strand.
TTATTTGTCTAGAAAACTCTGGAAACAGTTACTGTAAGTCAGAATTGACTTGATGGCACACAAATATTATTATTTATTCAAGGGGATAACTGAGAATTTATCACTTTCTGGGGAGACGCATTGCCATTATGCCAAGAAGTGGAACATGTGGGCATGGCAAAAAAAAGAAGGGGTGGATGTTCAGGCTTCAGGTTCTACCACTTGGCTGTTAGCCTCAGCAGGCTGGTAGACATGATACAAAAAAGATGAGTTCTAGAGAAAGAATGGGTTCAGTTGTTTAAAAAAAACTCTCTAGTTTATGAATGTAGAATATTGTGCTTGGGTATCCATGGTTCAAAAGGCCAGGAAATGGCCCGATATTGCTACACAATATCATGCCCACATTGCCAGCAGGAAGAAGGATGGCAAGCTTTACATAGCAAATGCCAGCCCAAATGTTGAGAACAGCAATGGCAGCGGTCATGTTGGTCTGCAGGATACCCTCTTGTGCTCTCTACCCTTGACAATGAGATACCAAGCAAGGCAAAATCCCAGAGGCGGACTCCTTTTTTAATCAGGTAGTCACTTCTCATCCAAACACAAAGCAATTGTCATGGCTGTTTTTCGACAACTGGGATAAGAGCTGTGAGGGTATAGTCTCTGGAAGCCCACATTCCGGGGTTCCTTGATAAAGGGCCCTGATCCAGCAGGCTTAGGTTGTGACTCAGACATAGTAATAAGGGTAGAGCTCAGTTTTTTTTTTTTTTTTTGCAGTCTCTCTGCCTCAGATATCGTTCATCTGATTGCTCTGTCTAACCCAGTGGTTCTTAACCTTTGTTACTCGGATGCTTTTGAACTGCAACTCCCAGAAACCCCAGTCAGGACAGCTGGTGGTGAAGGCTTCTGGGAGTTGCAGTCCAAAACTTCTGAGTAACCCAAGGTTAAGAACCAGTGGTCTAACCAACCCCTTGGAGATTTGTAAGATCATTGTAAGGATCTGTTTTGCTGGAGTTTTTGTAAAATTTGCGGTAAGGAAATGTTTCTTATTCTGAGCAGCTGGTCTTTTTTCACTCTTGGAATATAATTCAACCTCTGGAATAACTTGCTTTATTGTGAACGCTGGTGACTTTTTTTTTCATTTTGCTGTACATAGTTTCGATGTAATAAGTACATCTGTAGGGAAATCTGCCATTTCCCCTTGATGCTGTGGCTCCAAACAGATGTATGAAGCTGTGTGCCCCAGTCTCAATGCAAGTGCTTACTTGTGAGTCAACATATATTTATGCCACCGTTTGCTAAAGAGCTGAGGGACCTGTATAGTTCTTCCCCCACCCATATTGTGTGATAAGTTAGGATGTGAGATAGTGATTGGCCTAAGGTCATCCTCTAAAATTTATGATTGGTCTGAATTCCCCTGGTGATTGTGCTGGATTTGAACCTGGGCCTCCAGTCTTGGTCCAGCACTTTGAGCAATTAGATTACACAGGTTTTTTGTGGTTTATGGAATACAGAAAATCATATAGTGAAGTATTTTCTTATAACATACCAGCTCACCAACCTTCCCTCTTAGGAATTTTCTATGGTTTATTTGCTGGAGTAGCTGTTACAGCATATGCAAATGCATAATTTTTAACATAATTGTTATACTTACTGAATTAGGAGCCCTAGGGACATTTACTGCTGCTTTTCAGCATTGAAATGCAAGCAAGATAACAGCAAGATGAGAGCAGTGTAGAGCAGAGAATTAGCTGGTATGCAATGCTAGAAAGCGGAATGTTGAGTCTAATGTAATCAGGTCTGGATTAGGAATTGAATATCTCAAGTAGGGATGCTTTTCTAGGTCATTCTTTATGTACCTAACCATAACTCTCTGTCTTACATCTTCCAGTCTGCAAGTGCCAGTTGACTTTGGATTTAGCCCTTTGATTCCTCTCTTCTCCATCCCCCTTTAGTTTCTGATCTAATGCACACAAAGGCAGCTCATTCTTTAAACTGAGTTTTCCTGCTCCGGAAATATATGGAATGAATTAGAGACAAAGGTTTTCTTTTGAAAGCCCCCAAATACTTGCTGTCAGTTGAAAGTGAATAAGATTTTTTAAAAATCACTGATACCATGGGAAATTGGAACAAAGTATTGCAGTTTATCCTTATCTCCTAGCAGGAACACTATTATTTAGGCAGCCTTGTTCCTCTACCAGCCCCTTTTGGTGTTTTATATTCCAGCTGACACTCAATATTTCTGGGTTACTGAGCATGTTCAATTCTCAACATGGGGTGGAAGGAATTACCCTTTAGGATTTTTGTTTTGTTCTGTACTTTCAACTGCAAAAAATACTTTTAGGGTTTTTTTTGTACTTTTCACAAAGGTATGTTGGGGTTCCTCTGGAACATGCAATTATCTGTAAGTAATTAGTTAACTATAATGCCTCTTGGGATCTTGAGGACCATCCTACCCTTGCCAAGTTATGAAAGACTTCAGCATGTTATTCTATTCAGACTGCTTAAATATAAGTTTCCAGGCTTTGCTTATGATGATGGAGGTGGAGCAGCAGTGGCGGTGGACAAGGATATTTTGACATGGTAGTAATGCTTTCCTATCGTTTAATGATGGCCATGTGCTTAGGAGTTCCCTATGGGTTCCTCTTATTCTCTTATCCTTTTAAAAACTATAATAATATACAACACAAACATATAAAATAGAATCAAATTCTTGCAAACCATAAACTAAATCCCAAAGCTCATAGCAACATACATGTTGTTAATGGTTGTTTTAAAAATCAGTAACATTTCTATAGCTTTTATTAATAGTACTGATATTTCTATATCTTTCTCTGGTCTCTTTGATACAGGTGTTTTTTTCTATCTTCAGGATGCAAAATTTCTCTCTCTCTCTCTCTCTCTGAATGTGGCAGCCTTTTATTAATTTCTTTCTCTCTTATGTGGTCATCCCTTCATTTAAAAACTATGGTTAGTATTGTACCTGGACCGGCTTTTAAGTCAACCATAGCCAATGTACAGATTTACTGCTGGCCATAGTACAAAACTGTGACCTCATATTAAGAGTGCCATTATATACATGTTTATTCAAAAGTAAAGCTTGCTGCATTCAAAGAGGCTTATTGGAAATAGGATTGAAGCCTGTGCTTGGCCGAATTGTTGATGCACATCATAAATGGAAGTTGTAAATGCTTGGAGTGTGCAAAGTAGCCTGTCATTCAGCAGTAGAGTACATACTTTGCTTTTGGAAGGTCCCAGGTTAAATTCCTGGCATCTCCAAAAGATTCTGGAAATAAATCTTTTTGAAACTTCTAGAATACTTCAACCAGGTTGGCCTCTGCTTTAATACATAGACACTTAGTGTGGGATCAGCAAATGGAACCCTGGTTTGGCCTTCCCATCAGTTACATTTGTGTAAGCAGAGGTATTATGAAACAGCCTAGAGCAATGGTTCCCCACCTTGGGTCCCCAGAGGTTCTTGGACTACAACTCCCGGAATTCTTGGCAGCACAGCTAGTATAGAAGACTTCTGGGAGTTTTAGTTTAAGAACATGTAGAAACCCAAGTTTGGGAGCCACTGGTAGAGAATCTAATGAGTGCTGTGCTACCTTATTGTGGCATAATGTGTTGTAAGCATTTGTTGAACAGAAGCACTTCCCCATGAAGTGCATAGTCATCTCACTAAATAGGTATGTGACTCGAAGTTCATATATTTAGCCCTCACAGTTGACTACATCATGCCACAATACACTGTTTAGCTTTGAGGTGTCACCAACACCTTTGCTGTTGGAGAAGAGATTTTGTGACTGGCAGGGAAGCATACCTGCACTTCATGCTTTGAAAGAGTGCACTGATGCTAGCTTCACTTCTTTCAGGCCAAGAGCAGCTTAAGTCAGAGACCTTGTTTACCTATGAAACAAAATTTGAGGTTGTGCTCTTATGTATACGGTTCCTGTGTTGCCATTGTATATTCCACTGCATGACACATGTCACTGGAGGTGAGATTAGTATTGGGTCTCAGCACTGGCAGAAAGGTGCAAGCTTTTTTGACCTTGTGTGGTCATTGTGGTCATGGCAACTATTGTGATTAGCACCACAGAAGGCTGTGCCAGGGTTGTGGTTTGTGAAATTGTGGCATTAAATGACTTAGAGAAAGAAAAATAGGGAAACCCCTCTGAAAAATAAATGCATTTCATTGTTATTAATTCTGACTTCTAAAAATTGGAGTTGGCCCTTCTGTATAGTGACTTTGCACAATGATTCAGTCAGATGTGTGTCCCTTAGTGTGTGTCTGTGCTAATACAACATGACAGGAGATAAGATGAGATGATACAATTGGAGCTAGAAATTGGCTCAGAAGATGGAAGCCCACAGAAGTTTATTGGTTTTAAATTTTTTTTAAAAAAAACACCACAGTTTATTCAGCTTAAAACTTTTTTAACTGTGATATTCTCTAAGGTAGTGTGTTGATGCTGCCCATCAAACCAGATCCCCCTCTGCAATGTCAAAGATAGATGGCCTGAAATATTTTACGGGCACATGTGTAACTCACAGTAGAATTAAATATGTGTTTAATTGGAAGTAAACCCCATTGAGCTCGGTAGGGATTGTTGTTGTTTAGTCATTTAGTCGTGTCCGACTCTTCGTGACCCCATGGACCAGAGCATGCCAGGCCCTCCTGTCTTCCACTGCCTCCCGGAGTTGGGTCAAATTGATGTTGGTAGCTTCAATGACACTGTCCAACCATCTCGTCCTCTGTCGTCTCCTTCTCCTCTTGCCTTCACACTTTCCCAACATCAGGGTCTTTTCCAGGGAGTCTTCTCATGAGATGGCCAAAGTATTGGAGCCTCAGCTTCAGGATCTGTCCTTCCAGTGAGCACTCAGGGTTGATTTCCTTTAGAATGGATAGGTTTGTTCTCCTTGCAGTCCAGGGGACTCTCAAGAGCCTCCTCCAGCACCACAATTCAAAAGCATCAATTCTTCGGCAGTCAGCTTTCTTTATGGTCCAGCTCTCACTTCCATACATCACTACAGGAAAAACCATAGCTTTGCCTATGCGGACTTTTGTTGGCAAGGTGATGTCTCTGCTTTTTAAGATGCTCTCGAGGTTTGTCATCGCCAGATAAAGGTGTGTAGGATATAACCTAAGACATGAGCCTGGTGGCACAGTGATTAAACTGCAGTACTGTGGGCAAAACTGTGCTCATAACCAGGGTTCAATCCTAGGTAGCTGGCTCAAGGTTCATTCAGCTTTCCATCCTTCTGAGGTCAGTAAATAGAGTGCCCAGTTTTTTTGGGGGGGGCAGCGGCAATTTGTAGCCCTCATAATTAAATTGTAAACTGTCCAGAGAGAGTTTTAAGTCCTGTGGAGTGGTATGTAAGCAGCACACTTTTTGCTTTATGATATTAATGTGAATAACAGTCAGCAAGGCTGGTCCAGCTATTGGGCAGAATTGTACATCTGCCTACAGGAACAGACACCAAAAGAAGATGATTTGTCAGTTTTTCTATTCATAGTTAGTGCTAGCAGAGTTGCCATTTACCCACCCCACCCCTTATCTTTGGCAAGCACCCTGTGTTTCTCAACTCTTTTCTATTACTGCACTTCTGGGGCAAAAATATGCATTTCTGACTAGTTGAGAGCTCAAGAAGCTGGTCATGAAAAATGGAAATGTGGTAAGTCTGTGGAAAAGTGCTGTTTGAATTTTCTGCTTTGAATGCTCATGTGTGTTGATCAACAGACTTGGTCTAAGGGTATGTATCAGGAAGACTGCAAGAGCTAAATTCGTTTAGAAGTATCCTTTGATATATGTCCTTTGATATAATGTGATATACCCCATCCAAGTTGCCGTATTTAAAAAAACCACAAACAAATTGCCTCTGCACATCATTTAACTAACTGATTTAACTTTCCCTTGTCTTAATGGCACAGCAGTTTTTTTTGAGAGAGACTGGTTCTATTATAGTGAAATATTGAAACTGTAAGAGCCTTAAAAGCCATATTATTTGTGTGGCCAAATGACAATTAAGTTACAAATCCATTTCTCCTCCTTCTTTCTCCTGCTTAAAAGTGCTATTTTCCTGATTTCATAAAACCCAGTTGCTGAATTGCTTACAACTGAATTATACTCAGTTGCCAGACCACTGTAATCAGCTGGAGCTGCTGCATTAACAAAGCAGTTCTGATTATTGTATCTGAAAGGTGACCTTTCCTTTCAGACTTTGTGGGATTCCCCTAATGGCAGGAAACCCCTGCATACCATTTTGGTTCTGTGTGCTTCACAGCACACACAAGAGTTGCCCAGGCATTCAGTTGGGTATTGAAATAATGAAAAGGAAGGATGGGAGGGGGTTCCCTGCTGCATGGACTTTGTCCTCCATGCATCCAAGGGCCCCTGTGTGTGCAAAACTGATGCATGCTTCATACTTCAAAAAAAGTGGTTCTGGAAGCTGGATATCAAACATCAGTAACACACAATAGTCTTCTTCTTGTGGGAAGACAGAAAAAGAAGAGGTGCTCATCTGTCTTATATAGTAGTCAGAAAACAGCTCAAGGTGAATGACTATCTGCGTCTTCCACCCAGAATGTTCTTAGGGCAGTACATAATCCAGCATGTTGGCAATGAGTCACACACTGGCCTCAGGCATCAGCAATAGCTCATAAGCTTCTTTGTGCTGAATTGATCAATAGACCCAAGATCTTTCTGACTCCAGTGCCTGTCTTCCAGTTCTTCCTTATTCCCATCTCAGGCCTATGCAAGTCTCAAGAGTTCTGTTTAGAAAGCTGCTTCTTCTGGATCAGATCCAGAGCCTGGACAAATTATTTGTTAGGACTGTAGCTCAGTTGTTTTGGTATTTCGCTGCAGAGCCAGAGGTTGGATGTTTGATTCCTCACTGTGTCTCTGTGATCGGATTCTTCTTGAGTTGGTGACGCTCCCCTCATTTTGGCGGGAATAAGAGACGGAGGCAGCTTTGAAAATCCAACAGGCTCAACTTTATTCACATCAGCTTATGATTCAACTAAATTAGACAGGTCAAAACAGCTCAATTCAGGTAGAGTCTTGTAACTTAAAATCTTAGCGTCAGGCGTAAACAGGTCACTTCTCACATTGGGACTGGACCAAAGCGTTCACGATCGGTTATTATCCTCAAGGGGATACTCTTTTCCACACATACTGTCCCACAACAAGGATGCCTAGCCCAGTCCCCTTCGAGAGATGGATTGTTGTAAGAGGCACTGGGACGAATCACTTTCCTCCCTCCACCTTGGCTGCGGGGGTAGACCACAACCGTCCATTCCAGTGGCCTAACCCCCTTCCCCTCATGCCTCAGTAAACCTGGATCCGGGAGTAATCCTCGACCGGTCTTCAGGTTGGGGAAATCCTTTAACAGATCACAGACCTTGTCTGGTGTCTCCCTATTCCTTTCCGTTTGAACCGCGCAATCTCTAGTACGTTTCTGAGTCTGGTCTGTTTCCACTCTAAACTCCCGTGCATCACCCCACTCTTTCATAACATCCTCCCACACTATCAGATCTTGCTCCTCCTCTTTGTCCTCCTCCTTGTCTTCTGCCAGACACACTTCTATCACCTTCTTCTCCTTTACTCCTTTCTCTTCTATCTCTATAAGCACCCCCTCCACACATCCATACATTTCCTCTTGCACATTTTTGGTTGAGGACGACTCACTAGCCTCCTGTCCTTCACAGTATCCTGCAAGTATATCCTGCCTTTGTGGCCTTGGGCAAGTTGCACAGTCCCAGAGTGTTCCCAGAAGAAAGGAATGGTAAACTACTTCTATTCTCTACTTGGAAACCCCTGAAAAGAGTTGCCATAAGTTAGAATTGACTTGACAGCACATCATCAACCCTTGCCTTGCCTTTCTGCTGGCCAGGTTGACGGTGGGTTATTCTGGCAGTAAGTCATCCAAAAGAGTAAAAAATATTTCAGATTTTAGATAATGAAGTCTAGCCCAGGGGTATCTCCTCCGACCGTCATAGTTGCTGCAGCTCTCAAGAAGAGGTGGAAACAGTTCCTAAGAATTTAAGAAAAGTTCTGCTGAATCAGGTGAAAGGTCTATATAGCTCAGTATTAACTTCTCTTGGTCATGTGTGAGCACTATGGGACCTCCCCTCCCATATCATTATTGGACTGCAACTTCCACCAGGCTTAGCCAGCATAGCAAAGGCAGGAATGCTAAGAAGTCCTGTCCCCTGTTGTATGGAAAGCCACCGCTTTCCCAACCCTCCTTTAGGTTATCCAAAAATCTTGCACAAAGGAAGGACCTATTTCTATTAGAATCTTAAATGCCGACAGTGCTATCTTTACACCACCTCTGCTTTCATTTCTGGGAAAAAAACATTATTCTCTGAAAGCAATGTAAGGTCAGGTTAGTATGCACACATTCTCTTCTTTTATACTGTAAGGTGTTTCTTACCCACATGCTCTTCTTTGATATCATTAGAAAAATAATTCAGCAATCCCTTCCTGGCATCAGTTGCATTTGATAGGGCACAGGAGAGGGCCTTCACTGTTGCTGCTCCCAGACTCTGGAATTCCCTCCCACGGGAGGCCAGGCTGGCTTCATTTTGGCTGTCCGGCTGCAAGTAGACAAAGATCTTTCTCTTCATGTAGGCTTTCCCTTAGTGACTGGCTGTCACTAACAGGGGTTTTTAAATGGATTCTTGTCCCTTGTTTCTTTTAAATGTGTTTTTAGTATTGATTTTATTTACCATTTTAAATATATTGTTTAATTCTTTTAAATATTTGAATTTTTACTGTTTTTAGCTTTTAAATATATTCTTTGAGCCACCTTGGGTCCTCTTTAAGGAAAGAGGCAGAATAAAAATATTTTATATCAATAAATAAATCATAAAGGGATTGTGGGTTCTTTCCAACCTACAGTACTTTATGCATAAACTTTATAATTGACACCACAGAAGTCTGAAATGTGTAGCAAATAAACTCAGGATTGCAAGTAGGGGAGGGCAACCATGACTGATTTCAAAATGACTTCTTTTAGGCTTCAAATTTCAAGTAGATATAGATCCTCCATCTGCACTGTAGTAATTGTTTTGGTCATATTGGTGGGTTGAGCTTTTCATGGAATGTCTAAGGCCTATTCAGGCATTCTTTTTTTTAAAAAATTATTTGTATTTTTATAAACTACAATGTAAAATACGTAAAGCAAAATACTGTACAAATCAATCATGTTCCCCACCACCCTAGTCTGTTCCCCACCACTGCTCTTGCAGTAATCTTCTTCTTCCATTGTCTTTATTCTTCTTCTTCCTTTATTGTCCTCTTCTCCAGAACTGCATTGATTCCTGATTTGGACTTTTCCCTTTCCCTTTTGTTATCACGTATTCAATAAATCTGCCCCATACAGTGGTGCCTCGCACAACGAGCGCACCGTAGAGCGATGAATTCGCACAATGATGCGATCGTACAACGATGGCCCCAATGGGCAAAAATCGCAGAGCGAAGGTTGGTAAGCTGCTCGCTTACCGACCTTCGCTTTGTGACCTGCCGATCAGCTGTTCGGCGGGTAAAAAATGGCCGCCGGAACAGCCGAAAGGGGGCGGGGCGCAGCGTTTTCGCACCCTTGGTAAGCAAGGGGAGCGCGCGAAAACGCTGCGGAAGCCCCGAAATGGCTGCGCGCAACCATTTCGGGGCTTCCGGCAGCGTTTTCGCGCGCTCCCCTTGCTTACCAAGGGCGCGAAAACGCTGCGCCCCGGCCCCTTTCGGCTGTTCCGGCGGCCATTTTTTACCCGCCGAACAGCTGATGGCAGCCATTTTGGTGCCCTCGTTCTGCGAGGGGAGGGCGCGAAAATGGCTGCCGCCTATGGAGGAATTTCGCTGAATGGTGAGTTTGAAAGCCATAGGAACGCATTGAACAAAGTTCAATGCGTTTCTATGGCTTTTTCCCTCCCGCACAGCGATGTTTCCCACAGCGAAGGTTAATCCGGAACGGATTAACCTTGCTGTGCGGGGCACCACTGTATTGTGGCAAACCCAGACCTACTGGGATATGCCACACGTTAACTAAGCTGCCACCAACCATTCCCTATAAGAAGTCACACAGACCAGGGATGGATTTTCAACAAATAAAAGAATAAGGTTTATTTAAAACAACACACAGGGAAAATAAAATGATCAAGTGAATAAGATATAGTAACATGGCTTAGTCTCATTCATACATGCACACAGTTTGGTTCACACAGAACACTTAACTTGAAGCACAGACCCTGAACCTATCAGTTCTGGCTAACCATACAGACACCTGAACCTATCAGGTTGGTACTGACACACAGTAGTACCCTGTCTGACACACAGACTCCCACACCAGCTTCTTCTTCCCAGCTGCTGCTTCTTCTTTTTTCTGAACTTCACCACACAGGCTTCACATATTTATACAGTACAGCCCCTCCTCCTGATGTCCCGCCTTCCACTCCCCATAGGATGGAACTTTCCCTCCAAACCCATGACAGACAGGTAACATCAGTGCTGTATGTAACACCTCCCCTCTTTATAAGTTGTTTTGTAGGGGGAAAGCTAAGGTGCTTTTCTCCAAAAAACAACCTGAATCCAAAACATACAAAAACATTTATACATACAATATCATACTTACTTATACTTACATTCTAAGTTAACCATATCAATTAGGCATTTAAACATTTACCATATACATTACATCAAGTTACCTTTATTCATACAAACCAAGTTCAACAAAAACAGGTACATTTAACTCTTTGTCATCAATATATATACATAGTCCATGTTTCTTTCGCCGTCTTCATTCTTCAGGTCTTCTTGACAAGGCGTCAGCAACACAGTTCACTGACCCTCTGACCACCTTCACTTCAAAGTCATAGTCTTGCAGATTTAAAGCCCACCTCATAAGTTTGCTATTGTGGGTTTTCATTGTCTTTAACCATTGCAGTGGTGAATGGTCAGTGCACAGAACAAAATGTCTTCCCCAGATGTAAGGCTTGGCTTTCTGGATCGCGTAGACTATTGCCAGGCACTCCTTCTCCACGGTTGCCAAATGTCTCTCACCTTTCTGGAGTTTCCTACTCAGGTAGGACACTGGATGCTGGTCACCATTCTCATCCTCCTGGCAAAGAACTGCTCCTACCCCGCTGTTAGACGCATCGGTGTAGATGATGAACTCCCGGTCGAAGTCTGGAGCACGCAGCACTGGATGGTTGATGAGCGCCTGCTTCAACCTCTGGAACGCCTCCTCACAGTCGTGGGTCCACGGGATGCGGTCATCAGCCTTCTTCCTCGTCAGATCGGTCAGCGGAGCCGCAATCTCGCTAAACCTCGGGATGAACTTTCTGTAGTAGCCCACCAACCCAAGAAATGATTTGACTTTTTTCTTGGTGTTGGGTCTGGGCCAATCACGAACTGCTTCTATTTTGGCCTCTAGGGGTTTTATCACTCCTCCCCCTACTATGTGACCCAAGTATTTTATTTCTGGGCTACCCCGCTGCAGTTTGTTATCTTTGCAGGGCCTAGGCCAAAGCACTTCCTCCCCTGGGTTAAAGTGCCTCTCCCTGCCTTCCTGGTCATCCCAAGCTTTCTTTCTGACCTTTTGAGCTTGCAGGGTCTCTGCTGCTAGCTCTAGGTTTCTCTTTAGGTCATTTATTAAGGTGTCTATATATGTCACAACGTCTTGTGGGTCATCCTGGGTGATCTGCTCCCCATTTTGTTTGATCAAATCAAGGGGCCCTTTCACCCTTCTCCCAAATAAAAGTTCAAACGGACTGAACCCGGTACTGGCTTGTGGCACTGATCGATAAGCAAACAAAAGGGATTGCAGCTTCTGGTCCCAATTGTTTGGATTCTCTGCCAAGTAAGCCCTAATCATGCGCATTAGAGTCCCATTGAACTTCTCAGTTAACCCATTACTTTCAGGGTGATAGGCAGTGGTTTCCTTGTGCTTAATTCCACAGATTTGCCATAACCGTTTCATGAGCTTCGATGTAAATGATGCTCCCAAATCTGTGATTATTTCTGAGGCAAATCCCATCCTGGACATATACCCCACCAAGGCATCTGCCACCGTGTTAGTTTCAATGTTAGTCAAGGGTATGGCTTCAGGGTACCTCGTGGCATGGTCCACAATGGTGAGAATGAACCTGTTCCCCCTCTTTGTGGCCTTGGGCAAAGGTCCCACAATATCCACCCCTATGCATTTGAACGGAGTGTCAATCACAGGCAAAGGGCACAACTTTGCTTTGGTCCTGTCGCGGTTATTCCCCTGCCTCTGACACACATCACATTGTTTACAGAACTCCCTGATCTGCTTCCCTATGTCAGGCCAGTAAAAATTCTGTGTGATTCTCTGCTGTGTTTTGTTCACCCCTAAGTGCGCAGCAAACATGTCAGAGTGCCCCCTTTGTAAGATCATGGGGCGATACTTTTCAGGTACCACTAGCTGACTTCTGATCCCATCTCCCCCTTTTGAGATATTCCTCAGGGTCTCTCTATACAAAATTCCCTTTTTCTCATGAAATCTCACTGGGGTTTCAGGTGTTAGCTGGGCGTCAGTCACCTGTTCAAAACACTTTTGGAGAGTGGCGTCTGCCTTTTGCTCTTGTCCAAATCTGCTGTCTGTGGTTAAGGTTTCCACCACAGCTTCGGAACTCCCCTCTGCTTCCGTCTCTGGCTCATCATTACCCCCCTGAACTGTCCCCGTGGTGGCTTGTGAACGTGTAATCACTAGCACCCGTTTCACATGTTCAGCCAGGTCATTTCCCACGAGCACGGCTGCTGGCAGAGTCGATGAAATCGCTAGCCGCCAAACTCCCCTCCAGCCTTGAAAGTTCACAGGTACCTCCGCTACTGGCAGTGAGATCACCTGCCCCTCAATCCCTGCCACCTTCATGCTCTCATTTGGGATTATATATTCCCTAGGAATAATATCTGGATGGCACAGGGTCACCTGGGAACAAGTGTCCCGCAGCCCCCGATACTGATGGTCAAGTATTCCTACGTCCACCCCTGCTGTTTCAAACAACTGAGAATCTGTTCTCACGAGCAAGCATCGCTTGACCTCCACAAGAGGACCATTTTCCTCAGCCTGATCAGCAGATGTAACTGTTCCAGATTGAGTAGCCATGGCAACAGGCTCCCTCAGTGACAATGAGCCTTGCTCTTTCTGGACACAGAACACAGCTTTTGGCTTGGTTCCCCTCGAATCCTGAGGCACAATTCCTTTTAGCTGCTTTAATTTCTCACACTCTGAGATTAGATGGCCCTTTCCCTGACAGAAATAACATTTTCTGCTATATTTTGAGTCTTTCTCATCTTGTTTTGGTTTTCCCTCCAAAATCTGAGGTCTTGGTTTCATGTCTGAGGGCTTCCCTTCACCATGGGCCCCTCCCCCTTGCTGGCTTTTCCCTGGTCCCTGAGAGTACTTGCTGTAGGTTTCTTTAGGTTTCCCCATCGCTTTCCCCTCACCCAAGGGCTTTCTTATTTGGGAAATAAAATCTGCGATCTCGGCGGCTTCTGCCACAGATTTCGGTTTCCTTTCCCTCACCTGGAATTTCAGTTCCCCATGCAGGACTGAATAGAACTGTTCCAGCGCTATCAAGTCTTTGAGCTGCTGAAAGGTCTCTGTCCCCTCCTGAGATAGCCATTTCTCTAGCAGCCTCACCACTTGGGCCCCCACTTGGGTAAAAGTCTGCTCTGGTTTCTTGGTGATTGACCTGAATCTTTGCCTCAGCTGTTCCGCATTTATCCCATGTCTTGCAAACACCAGTTTTTTAAACTCTGCAAAATCTTTCATCAGTTCCTGTGGCATCTCTGAATAAACTTCAGCAAGGCTGCCACTGATTAAAGATCGCATGATGGTCATCTTCTCAGTTTCCCTCACTGAGAAGTCCACAAACGCTCTTTCCACTAAGGAAAAGAACACCTCAGGACAATCTCCCTTGTGGTACACAGGGAATTTCTTCAGGTCAGCTTTAGACAATTGGCCTCCCTCAGAATCCCTATTGTTATTATTGTTCTGATTAATCAGTTCCAATTTTCTTAACTCAAACGCCATTCTTTCTTTTTCCAGAGCAATTTTCTCTCTCTCCATTCTTTCGTCCCTCTCCATTCTCTCTCTCTCTCTCTCTAATTCAAATTGCCGTTGTTTCTCTCTTTCCTTTTCCTCCATTGCCCTCACCCTCAGTTCATGCTGTTGGGCTATGAGCAATTTTCTGAGTTCTGGGTTCTGTTCTCCCGTGCTGTCACCTTGCACTGAGCCAAATTCATCCTCAGAACCTTGGTCAACCTGGGGGTCTTTCACTTCACCCATTTCTGCCATTTGGCTTCGAGTCAAGGGCATAATCCCCCCCCCAGAACAGGCTGCTTTCAAAAGTCAAGCCTCAAAATAAAGCGACCACTTTTTTTTTCTTTCTTTTGCCTCAGAACCAGCCGTCCTATAGATTGCTGCTGTCCTTCAGCACTAACTTGCAACAGTTGCGAGCTAGAGTCTACCCCCCTCTGCTGGGCCTCTCAGCAGACAAGCTAGCTCACTGCTATTTCACAGTTTTGCCTCAGCTTTTTTCCCGCCAAAAACAGGTTGCCTCAGAGCTCCCTAATCTAGCCCCCAATCTGAGGTTACACGTTCTTCTACTAGCTTACCCCCCCGTGAGGTAAGCCTAGAAGATTACCTACGCGCTCTCAGATTGTCCCTGACTAGACCCCCCTTGCTCTGGGCACACTTGCCAAGGCTTTGCTGGACCGCTGGACAACTGGACCAGTCGTATCCCACACGCTGGACACCAATCAATGTGGCAAACCCAGACCTACTGGGATATGCCACACGTTAACTAAGCTGCCACCAACCATTCCCTATAAGAAGTCACACAGACCAGGGATGGATTTTCAACAAATAAAAGAATAAGGTTTATTTAAAACAACACACAGGGAAAATAAAATGATCAAGTGAATAAGATATAGTAACGTGGCTTAGTCTCATTCATACATGCACACAGTTTGGTTCACACAGAACACTTAACTTGAAGCACAGACCCTGAACCTATCAGTTCTGGCTAACCATACAGACACCTGAACCTATCAGGTTGGTACTGACACACAGTAGTACCCTGTCTGACACACAGACTCCCACACCAGCTTCTTCTTCCCAGCTGCTGCTTCTTCTTTTTTCTGAACTTCACCACACAGGCTTCACATATTTATACAGTACAGCCCCTCCTCCTGATGTCCCGCCTTCCACTCCCCATAGGATGGAACTTTCCCTCCAAACCCATGACAGACAGGTAACATCAGTGCTGTATGTAACATGTATATCATAGAAATTATTTTTTATCTCTCCTTTCTTAACCTTTAAATTACAAGTTAATTTATCATTTATAGCAATGTTCCATATTTCATTATACCATTCTTCCATTTGAAGTTTTGATTACCAATTCCTGGCTATTATTAAACTAGAGGTTGTTAATAAATTGGTAGTCAACTCTCTAGTCATCATATCATATTCCACATTTACGAATATTGATAAGAAAGCTATCTCAGGATTAAATTCTATATCTCTTTCACATATATTCAGGCATTCTTAAGCAGGTTTTTTTAATCAACATGACTGCTCTAGGCCCAACCCCTCCATTGTCACTTTGCTTGGGTGAGGTGTTACAGGTCTGAAGAAAGTGGAGAATCTTCTATTCATGTAGGCTACTCATTGGAGCCAGAGCCATGATTTTCTTATGTTCTGGCTACTGCTCATAGGTAGAAGAGTTTTTCCTTCTCAAACTTTTCTTTTTAATGAGAGCAAAGCAACAAAAGATGGTGAAGGGCTAGGAAAATTTCCTTGTTGCATCGTGACGGTTTGGTTTCGGGCTCCTTCCTTGTTTCAAAGAAATCAGGAGATTTTTGTAGTTTAGAAACATGATAAATATTTATTGGTGTGTTTAACAAATAACCAGTGTCTATAAAATGATTCCAACGTCTTTCTCCTTCGGACAACGGGTCCTGAAGGGGCTTCCATTCATCGTCCAGGAACTGGTTTTTCTCACTGGAGTTCCATGGACCCGGCTAGTCTGTTATAAAGTTCGGGTTCACAGTCTGTCCTGCTTCGCCTTCCAAAAGGGGCACGGTCTCATCATCTCAGCAGTCACCCCACACGAGACATCTTCCGGGTGTGGGAGTTTTCCAATGAACCCCTTCCTCCTCATTTCGCTCGCTCTCAATTCCAGCCTTCCTCTCCTTTCTCTCTCTACATTCTCCTTCTCTTCTCTCAGCCTCTGCCTCCACTCTCTGGCCTCTACTTCTCCCCAATATGACGGTTGCGGCAGGATCTCCTTTCTCTTCCTACAGTCTGCCTCCTCTTTGGGCACTCTCAGTCTTTCCCAGGCACCTGTCCATGGGTCTTCCATCCAAATCCATTCACAGCCAGGTGGTAATTGCTCTTCCCCCCCCCTTTTATATTTCCAGTCCCCGCCTCTATCTCCACCCTCTTCTTTCATTCTATTCCCGCCGTTTCCCCCTGAACCCTTTCAACGGTTAATTTTTGTATTCCTCCTATCTCCTCTGTTTCTGTCCCTTGCTGCTCTGTCCTTCTCTGCTGTACGGAGGAGGGACAGCACTCCGGTAAGTGGGATAGCTCTCTTGCCTCCTGTCTCACGTGCATGTGGGGTTAAATAAGCTTAAGAATACCTTGGTAGAATTTAGAGGTTAGACAGAAGTAGTCTAGATGTGTGACTGGAGCTGGAGTTTCATGTTCAAGAAGCAAAGATGTCCAGAGCCTGCTGCCTCACCTTCAAGATCAAAATGTGGTATTTTCCAGACAAAACTCAAAAAGAAGAATGAGATTACACATCTAACAAGAATTCAGCATAAGTGTTCCTATTCCTGCTTGAATGAACCCGTTTGCGATTTTAATAAATAACATGTCTAGTAAGATGTCATCTTATATGAGGGTGAAGTTTCTGAAAATTTCCTTGTATAAAACAATATCCACAAGTATAAACAACAGGGAGAAAGAAAGGTTCTAGCCCACTACTTTCAGATTTGTTTGTATGTTTTTTAAACCAAGAAAGCATTTGGAACACAGCTCCCTTCCTGCAGTCAAAAGTAGTATGTGCAAGATTTGTGTACACATGGCCTATCTAATACCAATATTTCTGCTTTTGGTTTGGATGCTTTATTGGAGTTGTTAGGTAATCAGGCTCCTTCAGATGTTTTGGTTAGAGAAGTAAGGATGGGGGGGGGAATCTTTTTATTGGGAAGAGAAATATGACACATTAGATAACCTGAATAATTTTTCTATGAGAAGACATAGCTATTCTGTTTGAGACTTTTTTGGGGACTTCACAGCTTGGCTGATCCAATATAGCGGAGCTAGAAGTCATTGGATATGACTGAAAGATCCATTGCTCAGTTTACTGTCCTGGATACGAGACAGACAGAGGGACCCCTGAAGAAGAAGCAAGCGATTGGCTTCCTAGGCCTTTAGTAGAGGGGTGAATAGTGTACAAGCCTGGAAAAAGCTAAAAGGCAAGGAAGACCTGTATCGAGGTGAGACTCCCAGTTCCTATGTCCTCCCCTCTTTAGCACAGCAGGCTAATGCATCCATCAAGGCCCAAAGGCACCCAACAGGGGTCAGTCTCTTACAATGCCCTTTATTTACTTGGGTTACAGTGTGGGGTTGAGGTGAGTCCTTTCCTTCAGAGAGAGTGCCTAGGAAGGGTGCTGTCAAAACAGAGTGACATTTTGCCTGAGTCATGTGCCTCCTAAAGTCAATTTTCTAAAGGTCACCTAAGGTTGGTTTTCTGTGACAGAAGTTGAGTTGCCTTAGTGCAGAAGTCTGGTTGTGGTGCGTTTTAGTTCATCGTGGTACACACAGTCTCAGCTTTGATAAATATCTGAGCCTTCCTTTTTTAATGTTTCCCTTGCTCTAGCTGCTGTTCCTCGTTGTGAATAGAGTTGCCATCTTTGTTGCTCAAGGGATGCTTCCATTTAGGGTGACTCCTCCCCACTTCTCTTTCTTTTAAGGTAAAGTGCTGCCATTAAAAAGCATATGGCAAGCCGTGTGTCCCTGGGGCTCTCTGAGTTCTGTGAAGCAGAGGATGTTCCATTTCCTCCCTGCTTAGGTTCACGTGGGGTTCCAAGCTACATGACTCCAATTAAAAAGCAGTGGGAGCTAGACAGATAAAAACCCAGCGAGGATTCGCAGTGTTTAGGAGGCATATTGTGATCATAAGTATTCTTTCTTTGCTGATGAATAAGTCCCACTGAAACAGATAAAGTTCATTTCTGTGTCATGTTGCTGCAACTGGGCTGTAAAATGGGGTACGTTGATTTGGCTTAGTATCAGTATACTCATCACAGTGATTTTCAAACTTTTCCCCAGAGTTTGGAAAAGTCCCTTTTTTTAGACTACAGATTAATTCAACAGGCTATATTATATGAAGGATTTGAGGATTTGTAGTTTTAAAAAAGAGTTCTTCAAATCATGCTTTCTGCCTTTTGGGAATTCTGGTATTTCAAATTTGACTATCAAGGAATATCTGCAGATCTGGCATGAGATCTCAGTGGACTGGCAGAGAACTCTTGAGCTATATTCTGAATCACATCAGAGTTTAGATATGTTGGATCTCACAATTTTATCAAGCAAGCATGACATTGCCATTTGTGTATGTTTGCTGTGGCATTTGTCCATGTGACTATGTCATTTTCAACATAATGGCCTCAGCCATCTTAAATATTAATGTACATGCGTATTGCAGGCAGTTTCTATAATTTGCATGTACAAGGTTATTTCACAACTGGGTTGCATTAGTGTGCTTTATCTTGAATTCAATCTGAGTTTTACTTTGTCTCTAACTTATTTTGATAGTCTGAGATATGTGAATTTTCAAGGCATCTCTATTTGAGAACCATTAGCTAGCTTTATCCTTCATTCTGCTTAATCCCCTTTTCTCTCATTCATTCTTAAAACCATCACTTTTCCGACTGACAGTAAATCCCCCTTTCCTGCTGGATGGCTGTGGTCATCTGTTTGTGAAGTACTAGGCTATGGAGCTGTCAGAAATAGGTCAGAGATATTATGCCAGCTATAAATGTCCTCAGAGTTGGATCCAGATCAGGAACATACTTTGCATTTAGGGACCACCTCTTGTTACTGGTATAGACTACAAAACATCCTGATGCATTTTGGCGTATAGCCATTATTCCAGGGCTAAATTTTATTCCTTTCTCATCTCACCCATTTTAAGTCTTGTGTCACTTTCAGCTTCCAGCACTGGAGATCATCTTTTCGTTAACAGTAACAGCTGGGGAAGGGGGCGGTTTAACAATAAATTAAGGACATTTTCATTCAATCTCTCTCCAAACGATAGTCATAGATGAAAGGTGCTAAGTGCTACCGGGGGGGGGGTGTGAAGAGAAAAGGGGAATTTTGTCATCTTGGCCAATTAGATTTTTAAACACAGGTATTGAAATGTGCCTTGAAGGGGCTAGCATGTTCAGCACTGCATATATTGCAACATTTTATTTTTAGCTTCATATGAAATCTGGGAGTCTCCAAGAAAACATCTTATTTTATTATGCTTTATGTTAGAATTCTATATTTTGTCCCATCATTTCCAAATTTAACTATTTAATTATTTCCCATTGAAACATACCTGTTAGTGGAACAAGGATAAAATTTCTCCTACAGTCTGAAGAGAGGATCCATAAAGTTTGTTTGCCAAAATTGCTTTCTGTCTCTTTGTGTGCATGTGCATGTGCACATGTGTATGTGTGTGTTCACCTGTGCTTTCTGGGGGGTGAGATTACATGAATGTGTAAATTAACCTTTCAGTGCTTTGATGAAGAGAAAGGTTATTGAAGTCTTACATCAAGTAAAGCACAAATGAGTAAACTCAAGGTGATTAGTTAACTCCTTAGTAATTGCTTATTTCAGTTTTACAGTGGATCCTCTACTTACGCAATTAATCCATATTGGAATGGTGGCTGCAGGTTGAAAAGTCTGTAGGTCGAGTCTCCATTGACCTACAATGCATTGAAAACCAATTAATCCCGCAACCGGCTGTTTTTGTTCCATTTTTGTTCCATTTTGTTTTTTTATGGTCTGTAGGTCAATTATCTGGCTGCAAGTCGAACCTAAATTTTGCGGCCAGAGAAGTCTGTAACTCAAAAAGTCTGTAAGTCGAGGGTCCATTGTACCTGTGGAATGGGTTGCAATTAAGTAAATAATATAAACATTTTATATTAAATTAATAGAAATGTAGCAAATTCCAGAGATTATTGATGCACACATCGGTATTTCAGCTCTTCATCCTTACAAATATTTATAGTTCTTAATAAGATTTATATTCTGTGAATCTGTTTCTTGTGCAATAAAGAGTGGATTCACGCTGAAAAGATGTTGACGTTTATTTCTTTAATATCTACTATGGATGAAATTGGCACCACAGCTTCTCTCTTTCTGATGAACCACAGTGCTGACGTTTTGTTTACATACAGTTATTGACCACACATTAACAAATAGATATGATGCCTGCTGTGTTTATTTTGCATTCAAGGGCAATACACCAATCCATTTTGTTATAATTGTACAAAAGGTTGGAGGGGTTTGAAAGGTCACTTGTGCATTATGATTTGTGTTTATCATGGTGTACTTGCCCTGAAACAGTATAGTGTTGTAGTCGTAATGGATGTGGAAGGTCATGTTGCCATTTCAGGTCCTTTTAAATAATGGTTCAGTAAATGCTTATGTACTTGCATCTGTATGGAGGAATAAAAGGTTGAAATTTAAAAAGATTGAATTGTTACTGACAGCTGCACAGTTGAAAATTGGCTCCCACACAGCTGAGCACAATCAGGAGGTTTGGAAATGGAGAATAGTCATGAGTTTCCTCCCTGCAAACCCCTGCTCACACCTGAGATCAAAAGGAAAAAAGGGGGGAAATGTTGCAAAACAAATTCTATAACACTCCCACGGGTAAGACTTATCATGCCACTACAATGCACATTCCTTGGTAGTGCACAAAACTGGAGTCATTGGGAGAACCATAATAAAAGTGGTCTGGAGAAGAACAGTAGGGAGAAATACTTTAAGCAAAGATTATTCTGTACCATTGAATATTACCTTTCTTGTTACAAGAAAATCCAGAAAAGCTCACAACAAACAAAATTATACCTCAGATTTTCAATATAAATTAAAAAGAATGCTTAAAAACATTCTCAGGAACATAGTATTTTTTTAAAAGATATATTTTGGGAATACTGGTTGGTGCCCTATTTGTATAACTTGCCATGACTAATTGCAGCTAACTGACAGGGTAATGTGGTACATCTCAACTGTGCAATCGGGCATGTGGCCAGACACACAGTCAAGAGGCACCCCAGCTCCACATCGATTAGCCGTAATTAACCATGGCAAGTTATGCAAACCTTAAGTGAACAGCAATAGGATTATGACCGCTCTTGCCTTGGAGGTTTTTTGTATGCCTGACCTTGCAGTAGGTAGGTAAAAGACAAGGGGTAATAACTTTCGTATCATGTACTTCTTAAAACATCCTGAAGAGATTTGCACAGAACTTGTTCATCTACCAAATGGGTTGATCATCACTGGTGAAAAACATGAATGTTAAGTAGTTGCTGTAGGGCCTCATGCTGTGTTTCAAGCGTGAAGCATCCCAAGCGTTATTTAAATTAAATATAATAATTATTGTCTTGAAAATTATTTTGACATAAGAATGATGAGTTCACTTGGCCTCCTCTGTGTGCCGGTGACTAATGCACGTTGCAGGAAAATTCCACTCCAGCAGAACTGGCTGCCTACAATGAATAGCACTGTGAGAAGAAATGTTTTGGTTGAATTCTGTACTTTGACTTCAACGAATTACAGTCATGATGATAGTATTCTGCCCAGGAAACCAGTGCAGTTCTGGGTGTGATATATTCGCTAGCCTCAAATTAGGGACTGTTCTGAATGCTCCTTTGTACCTTGGGTTCTTGGTGGCAAATAGATCTTGTGTTCTGTATGCGCAGGTGCAGCTTTTTGGCTTTTCCTAGATGTTCTCACTGTCTCCATGTAAACCTCAGTGTAGGAAGACCGAATACAACTCCTGAAGCCTGACATTGCATTCTTTGTGTAGCTTGGCTAGCTCTGTGCTGGGATGTGAGCCACTGTTTTCAGTTAAACATCACAGCTCAAGTTTGGACCATAAGATATAAAAGTATTCCATTTTTATATTTTTGGAATGATTGGGTTGTGTTATGTTATGTGAGCATCAAACTTTAGTATGGAAATAAGTTCACCGTTTTGGGAAACCTTTCATATCTCACATTTTGAGGTTGGAATGTACAAATGTTCCATTTTCAGTTCATTCTGACTTCTGAAATGTCTTAGACTTCCTAGGTTCCTAATTTAATGTTTTGGAGTTGTGTGGAGCCCAAATTATTTTACATTTAAGAGGCACACTCTAAGATTAGTATTACCTTCAGGTAGTACTGAAAAGAATATAATGTGATTGCACATCTGCATAAATATTTATTTCATAAATAATAATAATAATAATAATAATAATATTAACAACAACAACAACAACAACAACAACAACAACAACAACAACAACAACAACAACAACAATAATAATAATAATAATAATAATAATAATAATAATAATAATAATAATATTGGGATGCCAACACTACAGTGACCATATACAAACTCCCTGAAAGTAATAATAATTATATTATGCAATTATGTCATAATTCTCACTGTGTACTGGTAGGGTAGGCTCAATTTGTTGGGATCATGTGCTGGAGGGGAAAAAAGCTCTGGAAATAATACTCAAGCATCATCCTAGGATTGCGAATAGATGAACTCTTGCAACCACTAAGACAAGGGATTTTGCACACCCGTGCAATGTTCACTTTTAATGCCAAAATCCAAACCTCAGAACTGTGGAAAGGTATGCTGGGTTGGGGGAGTATGAGGTGTTGTCTGGATGTTGAGAAGATTCTTGAATTCTGCAATAGATTATGTATCTGTTATAATGGCAGAACCATGATGGGAAAAGCTACAGTGGTGAAATTCTGTCTTCTGTGCAATTGTCAACAATACAGGAATTCATTCATCCTGGTAGAAAGTTTGTTAGATAAAGTTCATGTCCTGCCTTGGAAGGGAACACAGAATAAACCTAATGTTTTCCACTCATTCTTGTATTAAGTGTTCTTAACTACCACTTCAGTACTTGTTTTGCTGACTTGTTTTCTATTATGTTCTGATTCTAAGGAAACCAACCAGCATGAAGCTGTGGCCATTAATTGCTAGTTGATAATCACTTGTCATTCTTGTAAGGAAGGTACAGAAGGCATTCAAGCAATGATGAAGCAGCAGTAGCAGATTGCATGCCCTAAATTGCAAAACTGGGAGATTTATCCTTAAGACAAATGTAAAAATTGGGTTTCCTTAGCTACACATTGTTTTTATTCTTTTCCTTTTTCTTCTGTCATCACACATGTATTTTTGTCCTTCATTGAAAGAGCTCAGAGTAGCTGGCTTATCCAAAGGCTGTCCCATTTTTTATCATCATCACAGATATTTGTGAAGTATGATGCACTTAGAATGTGTGGCTGATTTAGTCCAGTTCAGTATTTTGATCACTGCAGTGTGGTATAGGTGTTTTTTTTTAAGCATTGCTTTCTTTTTGAGGGGAATGATGGGATACAAATGAAATAAATGAAGACAGTAATATGGCAGACAGACATTTGATGGATTTAATATCCTCTGTCCAAAAAAGGGAGGGAAGAGAGTGAAGACTGCTGAATTTCTGTTTGTGGTGCCAAGGTTGAAGATACACAATCTCAGCCAAGAACAGGGAGGGGAGTGATACTCTAGCCATGGAAGAAGTCTGACAATCCAGGGAAGACAGCATCTTACAGTCACACGTTGACATGAATGGCATATTTCTACATCTAACTTCAGTAGCTGTAGCTTGTAAAACATTTTCAACAATAATTTTAACAATTTAATTCTACATAAAATGTATTTAAAAGTAGATGCTGTGGGATACATAGTTGCATTTCAGCCATATGAAGGGGGAGATAAAGCTTTTTAAAAACAAATCTGTCAGTTGATAGTAGGAATTCTGTATTTAATACAGTATTTTCTGTTGGAAATAATAAGCGTATTTCACCATCTCTGGATTAAGTGAGGCTTTGACTTGTCAAGCTAGATCCTGCTTTTAAAAAGAGAGATGCAAACTGTCAGTTTAGCTTTGAAATGTTTATGCTGCTTGTTTGCATGAAATCTCGATTCTTAGTCCCAACAAAAACACTTTCCTTTTGTTTTTGGTGTTAACAATGTTTACAGCTTGGGAAAACATTGTAGTGAAAAAGAGTCAATAACAGGGATTGTTTGTGTGTTCCTTGACTTGGGACTGAGATGCGTTGGACTTTATTTCAAATGATGCAATATACTTGCTTATCTTTAGTGAATTGCTATGAAAACATTGTTATACTGTACTGGTGCATTTCAGAATTACTGTAATGTGTGGCACATACAGGGATTGGCAAAGCTCTTTCCATCTTAGTAGACTGGTTGAAAGGGAGGGACTGAGTTAGATTAACCAAGTATGATTAGTTGTGAGTGGAGGCTGCAAGGCTAGATAGAACTGATACTCATAGAGGATTATCAAGGCTTTTTGCTGCCTGCCATGCAATTTGGCACATGACCTTCTTCCTTTTCCTTTCCTTCTCTGGGTACTTTGAGAGATATGGAGATTTTTTAAATATCTCACCAAGATGTGGTTGAGGCAAAGTGGCATGATTCTGATTCTGCTTTGCCTCCTCTAAAACAAAAGCAGGCATGAGAAAATTGGAGAGGTGAATGGTTGGGGTCCTTATGACCACAAATAATGGCTTAGTCACCAAGGGGAGCCAAAAGTTATTGACCTTTACTGCTGATGCAAGTGCTAAATGTGTTTGTGGATTACATGTAGTCTACTGTGGTACATTCTTGAGTTTTCCATTCCATAATAGTTTTTGAAAATCCCATCACAGGGGAGAAGGTTCCAATAACTCAACACGTGTTTGCACTACTGTAGTTTCTTTCTTTCTGTCTTTGGTGAGACCATGTCTAGACGGTCGGCATATAAATGCAATAAATAAATAAATCAGGGAGAGGAGAAGGCAGTATTATGACAAAAGACATGAACATTCATGAAAGGTGGGTCATTTTGGTTGAAATGATTGTGTGATCTTGGGCTCCTGCCCATTAGCTGGCCACTCTGTTCTGCAACCATCCTCAATCTAGTTCCCCTTCCTCGGCTTCAGATCTTGTACAGAGTAGATGAGTCACCCAGATAGGCGGGGTATAATAATAATAATAATAATAATAATAATAATAATAATAATAATAATAATAATAATAATAATAATAATAATAATAATAATAATAATAATAATAATAATAATAATAATAAAGCAAACAAAATGCTACATCTCAGCCTGACTGAGGCTTGTCAGGCTACCAATGGCAGGCAGGAACTACAGGTTCATTGAGGTACAGTCTAAGACGCAGCCTTCAGTGCCAAGAAAACCAGACACACAAAGTAAGGCAGTATCTTACTGCATGGCTGTTGGTCTCAGCAGACCAAATTCCACTGTTTGAATGTTTGTAGAGTGTCCTTTCTTTTCTGTTGAGTAACTGCAATGACTGTACATGCCTGAGATTAAAGGGAAGGCCTTCCCTGTTGGATAAATGGAAGATTTTTTGAATGCTATAGTTTTGCCTTGTTACTGTTCCAATTTAAAGACACTTTAAAAACCCAGTCTTAATTAGCCATGTTTACCCAGCAATTCTAATGTACTGGATTTGGGTCAGGACTAGAGCTTGCCTAGGGGCAGTTGCAGCTCAGGCTGGAGGTAAATGTGACAAAATTCTTGGAGGAGTGGGAGGGGAAGGGAGAACCTACTAAACCAGTTCCAAGGGTGCAAGTACAGCTAAGGGGCAAGGAGAAAAGCTGGTATGGAGTTTTATTTCTATCCAGACAGGTGGCTTCAGGCCACCGTATAAAAGGTTGAGACACATGTACTTTGATTTTTAATACATGCCTGAATAATGATTTTCTCTCTCACTGAAACTAGGAGTTAAAAATTGAACAACTCTATCTCTTATTTATATATTCATAGAAAAATGTCATATCAGAATAGCACAGTGTTGAGTGGATTATCATAAGTACCATTTGTAATGTAGCTGTCTCTACTATTAGTGGATAAAAATACCATCGATTTTATCTTTCTTTAGTTGCTAGTCCTGTGCTGATAACCATATTTTGTTAATTAGAACTTATATTTCTTTTCTTCTTTCCATAATCTTTAGCAAACATCCATTCTTTGCTTTCCGGATGCAATTTCACCAAATTAAGCAAACAGGAGAAAGTAATTTCAAAGCTCCTTTTTTTTCCAAGAAAGGTAGGGTCTGCTTACACATCACAAGTGATCATACAGAAGCCACATTCAGTGGTTATACATTGTAGAAATGCTCATGAAATGGATATTGCAGATTGCAGAGAAAATCTTTGTGACAACATTGGGTGGACATGTAGTGCTGGTATAATACGTATGTCAGACTAATGTTCTGGCAGCAGAAATATTGATATTTCATTTATTTTGCAAATTTTTTTGCATTTCTTTGAAATAGTATAACTAGTCACTTGGCAAAATCCTTTTCATAAGAACATTAGAAACTACCCTGCACAGAACAAAACTGCTGGTCCATCAGGTTAATATTGTCTTCACATTGGCTATGCTTGGTCTTAGGTAAAGTTTTTTTCAGTATGCTCTGTGGAGGTGCCAGGGACTAAACCTGGGATCTTAATTCAAATCATGTGCTTTATCAGCAGCTACTAAGCTGTGATGCTTCACTCACCCCATTCTATAACTCATTCTGTACAAAATCAGCTTGAATGCATATGCTCACTGTCACAGGTTTTGTCTGTCTCCAGTATAAAAGTGGCACAGTGTTCCCTGTTCTATCATTCTGTCATTTAATCATATAAAGTTTGATGTAGATGTTTAATTTAGCCTAATGGAAAAAGCCAAACCCTTGACAAGTGTGAGAAACAACAGAACAGATACAGGAAGCTCCAGACTCCACCCAGATACAACAGAAAGTCACCGACAAACGAAACCCTGTAATAGCTCTATCCACGTAATGTTGTCCTGTTTCAATGTTTCCTGATTCATGTGAGTTGGTTTTTGAAGAGGCATTTCAGTCTCTGTGTCAGTGTACTTGTTGCACAATTATGACTCATTACTGAGTGGCTGAGATCATGTTGCTTAGTTTTGTGTAAGTCACAACTAGAGTCAACTGTTGAATCAATGGAACGTATGAAGGAGTTGACTCCTGAAATTCCCATTGATTCCATGGGTTTACTCTAGTTGTAACTTACTATGCTAAGCAACAGGATTTCAGTAAGTGTCTCATAACCATCTTTGGATAAAGATTTCTGAAATGTTGGCACTCTTGAGCTTCCAGAGTTGCTTCTAGACTATTCTGAGCACAGTTTTTTTTAAATGCTTTTCCCTATCGATTTTAAAAAAACCTTTAATTTATGCCAGAGCACTTATTTAAAAACTATTATCAAATTATAGTAATAACTTTTTCTTAAAGATAGGCTAAAATGTTTTATGTTAATGAAAAATTAGAAGAAAAGATTAACATGGTGCTAAAATGGCACCAGTTCTAAAATACTTTTTTGTTAGTGGCTGTTTTATAAATATTTCAATGACAGCAGTAACAAACCGTGTATTAGGATGTATTAGCACACATTATCTGAAATCCAATAGTAAGTTGCAACTAGAATACAGTAGTTGGATTGAATCCGTGAGGCTTTGGTCAATCAACTTCTCCATTGATTAATGGGTCTACATTAGTTGCAACGTACTACTGGACTTTTGCCATTAAAAGGTTGATGAAAACCTACACACTGATAAAAGGGTGCTGTCATCCTTTTACTGGGATACAAGGACTAGACATTTGAGCCAGAGTTAGAAGGCACAGTTGGTCGTGCCAGGGGGCTGACACAAGCCACATCCTGACAAATTGGGAAGCAGGGTTTCATCCTTGTTGCAATTTTCTTATCCAGTATGCTACAACAGGGGAGTAGTGGGTGTGTTTGGATCAGGCTAGATGGTACTCTTGACACTTTATTTAGAAGATATGCTCCCTTAAGTGGTTCCCTTAGTGTTCTGTGTTTTGTGATTGGTTGTTAAAGGGTGAAGATGGATTTAATTTGCGGATCTGATTGTTGGGGATACCCTCAGAAGATCTTGTTCTCACAGAGAAAGCAGGCTAATGAGAAGAAATAAATATTTCCCATTTGATCATCAGTTCTCAAAGATAACATTGGGGCCTACTACATTTTATCAGTATGTCCAATGTGAACAGAATGTAAGTTTTCCATATTTTGTGAGGTTCAGAGTGGAGGCTGCACTCAAAGCGTCAGTGCTTTATAATTCAGGGGTTGGAGAAAGAACTCCAGCTCCCATTCTTTTTCCTGCCTCTTTATACCTTCTGTGGCCAGGAATCTTTAAAAGGAAGGCTAACACTCTGGAAAATATTCATGCCCTGAGACCTAGAAACCCTAGTCTTTTGAAACGTATTGAGGCTTTGACAACAACTTGCATTCTTCAGTTGACAAATCAATGCATGAAGAATTTTCTGCAAATAAAAAATTCTGAAACTGCTTCTGTAATTTGATATTGTCATTCGTTGTCGTTATGTACATCAAGTGACCCTGAAATTATGGTGGTCCCATGAATGAGCAATCTCCCAAATCTCCAGTCCTCAACTGGCCTGTTTAGCTCTTGCAAACTCAAGTCTGTGGGTTCCTTTGAGGAGTCACTCCATCTTGTATTTGGTATCTGTAAGTGCTTTCCATGTCAGCCATGATCAGGGTGCCCATTCCTGTAGAAAACTCCTTAGGTAGCAGAGGCTCTCACTCTTCAGACTTGCCTCCCTCCATTGTAGAAGGGCAGCGAAACCTGGTATGTAGGGGGCAGAGCTAAAGTGTTTCCTCCAAATGGTGTTTAACAGCTGAACAGGCCTAGAGTCCACATAATATTAGGTGCAAAAACGTGCATGGACATGGCAGCATAAGTAGACATTAGAAAAAAACAGCTCTGTAAATGGGTATTTTTCAGCTTCCTCACTGATCAGCAAGAGGACTAAATGTCTTGTCAAGTACATGTCCAAAACAGTTGAATTGTGACCTTCATGAAACTTCAGGCCTTAAATTGTGATTCAAAGTGGAAATGGATATTGTAAAGGCAGTTAACGTAATTACCCATTGAGGACAAACTGTACAGCCAAACATCTGATAGTAAATAAATAAATATAAAAGATGTCCTCTGAAAACACAATCAAGCAGTTTATTATATTTTCTTTAAAACATGGTAAGACAGTTTACCGTGTTATCTGTAAAAACATGGTAAGCAAAGACAGAATGGATTGTAGACTTTGGGCTGGATTGTTTTCAGTCTGCAAATCTCTAGTGAAAGCTTTGGAGAAATACGTCAACACCTCTGATAATTTGTGCAAGAAAAGTATATGCATTCTGTGAGAGAATTACTAACAGTAGGCCTGGGTACAGAGTCCTTTTGGGGAGCTGTATTATATTACCAATGTCTTTGTTGGCCATGAACAAATAGGCAAGGTCTGACAGACTACACATGGTTTGGTCTGGGTTGATATATTCATATATGTGAGGTGTAGGGATAACTGACCACAAGGAAAATATATATATACAGACATTAAATCTATGGAACTTTCAGAGGTGTGGTTTTGTAATTTACTACCATATTTTTCAACATGGGGACCCCAGATTTCTCTAGGGGAAGAAATAATTCTCTAGTAGTTTTTCAGGGGTGGAGCTCACTCTTAGCTGTGTTTGTATCATAGCCTCTCTCCTGCCTCTGTCTGTCTTTTTGTTGCCATGGTAAATGGCAGCAATAGCAATTGTATTGGTAGCCTGGCTTTCATTTTGCTTCATTCACAACACATTCTTATGGTGAGGCTGGTAGTGAGGATTCAGTCACCTACCTCTCCTCAAAACAATAGAGAAATTTTGAAACAACTTCTACAAATGGCCTTTTATTTCTAAGGAAAATAGAAGAAAAATCTAGGAATTTTTTTCAGGAAATGTCTTCTGAAGAAATATTTCCAGGGTTCAGCACCTGTCTGAGTTCTTCCAGATATTATATATTTAACAGGTCATTTATTGTATATAGCTTTTTTGTCTTCTGCAGAAGCTTGTTAACACACCACTTTTCCTGTACGCCCTGCAGCTCGTAAAAGAGAAGGCAATGTTGTATCCATCTCTAGGAAACAAGTGATATTTATGTTGTGCCACAGTTTGTTCCTCTTTTCCCACAAAATGCTTTTTCATTTTTTGCCTCATTCTCATGGTGCTTTAGAGTTTCTTTCCGTTATATTTTTGCAGTGCGGCATCTGTTTTTCCTTTATACACATATTTTCATCACTCTGCAGCTTCACTGGCTGCCCACACTTCGTGATTCCCCAGTAGGTCCGGTCTACTCCCCAGGCTTTCCTGGGGTGTAGACTGGGCCTACCAGGGGAAGATCTCCCCTGGTAGGCCTGGTCTACAAGGCTTTCCCAGGTAGTAGACCGGGCCTACCAGGGAAAGCCATCCCCTGGTAGGCCCAGTCCACCCTGGGAAAGCCTGTGTCGGCGGGGGCAGGGGACCTTCGAGAGGCCTCCCATGGCGGTGGGGAAGGCCTGCAGAGGTTCCCCTTGCCGCCGATCATGCTTCAGAGGCTCGATTGGCGGCTGGGAGGACCTCTGAGATGCCTCCCATGGTGGCGGAGAAGCCCTGGAAGGCATCCAGAGGCAAGACTGGAAGGGGGAGGTGGGGAAAGCGCCAAATTTGAATTTGGCGCTTTCTCCACCTCCCCCTTCTGGTCCGTAGGTTGATTCTCCGGCCCCAAGTCGATTGGAAATCTTGTGTCCGGAGAAGTCCGTACCTCAAAAAGTACGCACGTCGAGCCGTGTGTACGTCAAGGGTCCACTGTATGTTGGTTTGGATATGTGACTTGGTGTAACTGAAGAATAAAATCTGCTCTAGTTCATCAGGCTCAGACTTTGCTGGGTATAAAAATGTCATTTTTACAAAATCAAGTAGTAACATATTTTGGATTTTTTAAAAAGTATAGTGACAAAAGTTATTCATTACTCTGTTGGCCATCTTGTATTTTTCCAGTTTTAAAAAATATAAAATGCAGAGTAACTAAAAAGTAAAGCATTAGGCATGCATTAATAAAACAGTAGTGGAAGTAATAAATAGTAGTAGGTCACTTTTTAAAATATTAAGGCACAGTGAGCAATAAACTGCTTTTTTAATGGCCAGAATCTGAGTGTGGAAAATGACAAGTGGGAGAGCAGTTAGGTTCATTTCCCAACTAAAAGTTGTGCAATCCACTGCAAGACTGTGCAGTTGAGGGAGGACCAGTTGTATGACAGGCAGACCCAAAAATACCTTCCTCTGCTTGTGTGATTACCCTTAAGTGATTATATAAGTCAGTATGATTCTGGCTGATATCTGATGCACTGCATCAGAGTGCTTTGCTTAATTATGATCTGGCAGACCCAATCTGGATTTGCCTTGCTCTTTGAAGCCATGGGTGAAAATCAGTGAGGGTGGTAGTGGTTGAAAACATAGCAATCCATACCCTTTTTTTCTTGCTTCAATCAAAATGAAAGCCAAATCAGACTTCTGTCAGACATTCTGACTCTGAAACTGAACCAAAAATAGGAGTTGACTCCTGTTGTAAAATGAAGACAGGTCAACCCCTTATTAAGGGGAAGAGCTTTGGCTCGGTGGTAGGGCTGATATTTTACGCATGGAAGGTGCCAGATTAAATCTTCAATTAGGCCTGGGAAAGACTTGTACCTAAAACCCTGGAGAGCTCCTGCCAGAATCAACAGTACTGAGCTAGGCAGACCAAAAGTATAAGCTAGCTTGCTGTGTTCCTAAGAGTGACACATTTATCTCAGCTGTTGCTAGGACTCTGGTTTCTGTGATTCCGGCTTTAACATTCTACAAAGCAAGCATTCCCACTGGGCCTGCTCTCTCTGCCTACCAACATTAGTCTTTTGAATTGTTAGATAGCAGCCTGGGAATGGGGAAGTAATTAGTCCCCTTAATTCCCTCCTGGTGGTACCTCACCTTTAAATATCAAATACCCTTCCTTGCTTTTCACCAGCCTCCAGCATGAGGTGGCAGTCTGCCTGATACCAGGAATTTTAGCATTTGTGTACTGTGGGATTGCCAACCTGTGTTAAACTGTGAAATGATGTAAGCAACGCAAACTATTTATTTATACTGCCTATCTTGGAAAACTTGAAATCTCTTTGAAGGGGAGATCTAAGCGATCAAGCTTCATGGAAAATGTGTGGAAGTTTGAGTTATTTGCAGATTCTCTTAATTTTTCCTATCCTGGATATTTTTTAAAAAATGTTTGCTTCCTTCCTTGAACTTGTGTAGTTTAATACAGTATTATTCAGGCTGTGGCCTTACTAATTATATCTCTACTATGTGTGGATATAAATAGGCTGACTGGCACTGGAGCAGTTATCCTTCTTTTCCACTCCACTAATTTGGTTCAAGGGGGGAATTCGTAGTGCCACAGTTTTAATCAGAAACACAAAACCATTTTTATTATCCTTATTCCATTTTGGTTTCTGTCTTAACAGGTTACATGTTTTGGGGAATGTTTTTTTTAATAAGGTGAGAAAAAACATGATTCTTGAGATAGGGCTATTGCTCAGTCCATGTTGGGTCTCTCTTTTGCACATCTTCTGTTGAGTGTAGTATTTCCCCCAAGGTTAATTTGTTGGGGATCACATGCAGGTAGTGGGGTGGCCATGTTGACTGCCACTCTGAGCAGTGCACATATCAACTCTTGTCTTGGCCTTTAATGCTAGAACTGTTAAAACTATTTGTAAACATTTGCCTTGCGAACTTAATGAGTCTATTCTAGAAATGTTTATACAAATACTTCTTCTTCACATGCCCTTTTGGCTTTCTTGACAGAGAATATATGTAAGCAGGAATCTACTTCCCAGAAATGGTTTTTGTTGTTCCACCCTATAGGTTTATTTCATTTATTAATCCATCTAGATTTGACTCATTAAATCAGTGAAACTTTGTTGACTTAACAAGTTTCATTTATTTGATGGGTCTACTCTAGTTGGAACAAACAATTGGATTTTGATTCAAGAAATCTTTACTTCGTAAAGTGAATAAATGATTAAGTATACACAAATACACACACACATAATCACAAAGTCAATAACAATCTGGAAGGATTTTTCATTGCTTGCCATCACACTTCCATGTAAACTACCTAATGTTATATCTAGATGATGTATTCCAAATAGGTAGCATACAGTTCACTTTCATTGCTCAGAGAGGATGCCCCATGTTGGCTGTGGGATTTTTGGAGATGTGAGAGAAGAAGTCAGTTTGAGACATCCTTAGTAGGCCTCCAGAACGTGAAAGAAGCATGACATGCAAACATGAAATTCTTCTTGAGTTTCCTCTGACTTTTAAGGTGCTTGTGCAAGATGTGTAGGATAGTAATATACTTTGGGTGGAGGTGTTAAACCATATGAAAAGCAGTGTGGTCCTAGCTCATACCTAATCTTGTTGCTGTCTGAAGTTGGCCTTGTGTGTTGGAAGGATATTTTTTTTTCTGAATCAGGCTTTAAAATGGGAGCAAAATTCTCATGATTGGAATCCAAGATGACACTTCTTTTGTGCCTAGTGAGATTTTTTTTTGACTTTCCAGTTTTAAAAACAGTTTATCACAACAATTTTGAGCTCCCCTTTTGCTTTAAAAGGTGCTGGCCTTTTGTTATTTGAAAAGCAGGTCTGAAGACTTCTTAGACCAGTGAAACTAGTTGCACAACTTGTTGATGCCAGTGCCATGCCCTCCAAGTACAACTCAGTACTGAAGAAGCAATATTGTTTAGACAGTAAGATCTTTTGGAATGTCAGTCGACAATTGTCAGGTGGTGCATTTGCAAAAAAAGTGACTGCTGTGTTGGAGCATGTAACCTCACAAATGCAACAGAATAGGATGGACCTGACAGTTCATTAAAACACAAGCAATTCCAAAGCTGCACCATGGAAGAGGTGGCTTTTACCATGATATGCTTGAAGGACTGTTTCATCCTCAAAGTTTTTGGGTATTAGTAAGGATGACCGTAACAACGAGACTTGACTCACACTTCACTGGGAAAGATATCCTGTGCAAAATCTACTGAAATAAATGGGAATTACATAAGAGCTTCAGCTTCATTTTAATGGAGGATGTATATTAATATTTCCTCAGCAGATTGGATCCCATGCAAAATAAGAAAAGGAGGTGGAATGTCTTTTATTTCCCCCCTCCTCCACCCTCTACATAGATAAAAGACAGTTTCATACAAGGTTGCCATAAGCTCTCCTATAATGTATCATTTTGTGAAAGACGTACTTTGAAAAATTAGGGTATGGTTTCACTTAGCTTGTGTTCTATGCATATTTTAGAGAATGCCAACACCAAATGCACTACCTCAAATATTAGAAACTTTCCTGAAAGCCTAGCTTTGATTTCTGCCATTCTGTCAGTTTCCTTTTGCAGGTGTATAGTTTCTGTTGTGGTTCCAGAAAGAAGGAATTCCTTTCCGAGAAACTGACCGTGCTACATCTCTTTATAGTTTCAGAGTTTAGAACAGGTGCAAGAAACAAGTGGCTCTGTAGAGGTGATCCTGGTAAATGTTAGTGAGGCATCGTGAAAGCCTGAAAGTCAGGGCACTTCTCCACTTTGTGTAGGTATACAGAAAGCTTCCCAAATAATGGCAAATATGTTATTTATTTTCATTTCCTCATTCTGTTGCATTTGATATTGAAAGCAAAATTCAGGATGTATCTCTGAATAATTTGTAGCTTTTCAAATTTTACCATAAGGTCAGAGGTTAAAATATGGAAAAGTTGATCAAGGACGTGTTTGCATTGGGTACTGTAGTTGTAGCTGTAGCAGCTCCAATAAAGGTAATTTGATTTATTTCAGTGTAACTGATACTTGACTTAGGTGCCGTGTATTGGAAAATTCTGCCTTCACTTGCCTGCTTGTATTATTGATGTTCTCTTTTAGAAATGGAAAAGAAAAGACCCAAGTTAGCCCTGCTTCTAAAAACAGCTCCTAATCATTTTATTACTGTGGTTCCATTAGACATTAAAATCATAAGGGGAAATTGCATCTTGGGGATAAGTGCATAAGAATCACATTGAGCTTATTAGCAGCAGTCACGTGTGTGTGTGTGTGTGTGTGTGTGTGTGTGTGTGTGTGTGTGTGTGTGTGTGTGTGTGTGTGTGTGTGTGTGTGTGTGTGTGTGTGTGTGTGTGTGTGTGTGTGTGTGTGTGTGTGTGTGTGTGTGTGTGTGTGTGTACACCTGAGGTTTAAACTTGGCTCCCTGCCTAAGGTTTCAGTAGATCATCATGTAGCAGGACTGTGAGCTAATAGATTCATTCTTTATTTACCGCAGGCAGACACAATGAGGGTACTCTTTCACTGAAGCTTTGTTATGTAAAGCCTTTTGACTACTGTACTGAAAAGAAACCATTCCTGAGAGATGAGGTCTATGACCATTTTATAAAGGACCAGCAGCTTTGACAAGTAGCACCCTTGAAGAGGATATATGACACCATGAAAATGCATTTCCAAGAGAAGTTAGATTCTTCCACATGTCTAGATGTCATCAACCCTTGTCCTCACTCTTGGCCCAGGCAGAAACTTTTAAAACTGAATTTTAATCTCATACAATGATAAAAATACCTGCCAGTTTAAGATCAGTATTAAGACAATCTCATATTGACTTATGCTGAGATTGCATGATCAAATACAGCAGGATGTGCTGTGGATGTAAAATGGATGAATTCACTTTTTTAAACTGATTAAATGATGCGAATGGCAATTTGAATCAGTTTGGCCTCTTTTTTTTTGCTCCCAACATGGGGTTTTTTTCCTCTGCTGCTGGGGCTTCTGCTTTTTTTAAGGCCAGAAGAATTCGAACAGACTTCTCCACTAGTGATTGTTCATTTTGTTCTCTAGAAGAACAGGGGGCATGAGTGTGGACAGTATTCTGTTGATGAACTAACCTAAGCATCATCTTTTGTGCAGCAGGAAAAGCCAGCCTTGCAATCTTCCTCTCTAATCGCATTGAAGTATTTTTTTAAAAATCAAATACTGATTTTGGTGCTTGATCACTAGAGTAATATACTAATTTAGTGCTAGATCACCTCTGCATGGAACAAAAAAAAAAGAGATAATCAATATGAAACAGAAACAACTCTGATGAACTACAACAGGCTGTTTCTGCAGTAGATGTGCATGCGCTTTTGTGTTTTGGAGAGCTTTGGGAAACTGTCCCTTTTCCACAGCACCATCATCAGCTTTACAATGGGCCATAAAAGGAGAGCCAGGGATTACCAGAGAACAGGATCAAAGGAAGGGCGGCTGTGGGCTCTGGCATGCATCAGACTGCATCAGACTGAGGAGCCAGTGTGGACACTTGCATTAAAACAAGCCACAGTCTCCACGTGATCACCTCATCTGAACAGAAGCATAAAATGAACTGCAAATCAATCCTTAGCAGGGCCAAAACACTCCGATTTGGCTTGCCAGTGTATTTGCAGCCTTAGGCTCCATCAAACTGGAAATCAGGAAAAGGCTGAAGCCTTTAATAGACATGTCCTGTGATCAATATTAATGTGTACTGTGGTTCTTGTTGACCTTGGGAGACAAAGCCCTCCTTTAAACAGAAGTTTAAATTTGCTCAATTAGGAAATATATTGGATTTAGTATTCAGACTCTGATATTGAAATGGTCAACTAGGCATGTTCTCCCTTTTGAAAATAAATCATATCTACACTTCTTATTCTGATAAAATAAGAAAGCTAGTGTTTTTTTTAGAGAAATACATTGAGATAGGAAAAATAATAGTTAACTAAAATGGAGATGCAGGGATTTTGGTTTCCCCTTCACCTCTTGAAGACAAAGGCAAGATGTATGAATTGTTTTCTCCCAAAGCGGGTCAAGAAGATAGAAATGTGAGAAGGAAGGAAGTGACATCCCTAAGAATATCACTCTAGGTTGAATTATGGGTGGCGACTCACTACAGACATTCAGGAGGCATTTCCTTGTCCCGGAAAGGACATTGGATGACAGGAATATTATCATGGGTCGATGCAGATAGAGGACAGGTTAAAAAGTGCTGGGAGGATGCTCTCTTTCTCTTTGTTCCTCACCATACAAAGACATGCATCTTCTTCAGTGTAAGATGAGTTTCGGCCAGTCTCCATCTTATTCCTAGGTCAGTTTGCAGCTACTTACCTGATATTGAAAACAGCAGATGTGGGAGGAGAATTTTCATCACCACTGCCTACTGGGCACCTCAGTTGCTTCTTATTTGGCAGGAATGTCAATCATTTTATTCCATCTTGACAAGTCAAGTAAATTCAGAGTGCACCACTCTTGCTCCAGAAACTAAGAAGTCTGAGGTGTAGTAGTAGTGTAAAGTATTGTTTACACCAAGTTGAAAAGTCCCATGAGGCTGTACAATACATAGGAAGAAATAGATTTCTGGTTCTTGATCTATGCCACAGCTTATGCAGAGCACAGAGATGCACAGGTCCAGGTGGAGGTATAATGAGCACACACATATGTATCTCAATTGCAAATTCAAACCATGCGTACAGTGTTCAACATATTAGGGATTCTACTGAGAGAAAATTAATAATAGAAGGCAAACCAGTAGTCTTTCAGTACTAATTATATTTAGATGTCCCATTGATTATTCTGGCAGTCTTGGATGTTTGCAATGGAAATAAGAATGAAATCAAGATGTTCATAACCAGATGGTGAAAAAAACCAAACCCTAAATTAGGGATCATTGGCATGGTCTATTTGTACATAAAACTGGGAGGGCCTCTGCATTAATTCCACATCAGTGATGTACCACTACTGGGCTTTCAGCAGTTTTCTTTCATCCTACAGTTTTTGCCTTGTAACGCAGATCACACTGGCTGTTGCTCAGAGACTGATTATTATTCTCACAGTAATTATGTGAGATGAAGAGATCCTGTTGTTGCCCTCAATATTGGTTCCCAGCCTTGGTAGAAAAATGTGTGGTGGTGTATTCATAAGTAGCTCCTGTGTAGCTATGAGAACAAGGATAAAAGGAAATCATGTAGTTGGGTCCAACACAACTTAAGTCCTTCCCCACAGAAATTCCGCTCTGTAGAATGCCACTGATTCTGTACAACATATTTCCTGGTCAGTTCTCACAGAGGAGGATGGTCTTTTATGCCAGTGGGAATGGTGTGCCTGTTATCACTTTGGAGGGGACAATGGGACTTGGAACTTCCTGTACCCTCCTCCAAAGAAAGTGGTGTTGGGAGTGCCTGCCACCCCTACTTCCCTTCCCCTGCCCCCAAAAGAAGCATACTGGCAGCGACTGGAGAGGCAGAGATGGAGGTAGAAGTGCAGACACTCAGAGTATGAGTCAAGTGCACTGTTACGCTTCCATTCTTCAACAGCTTGACTTATACTCCCTTGTAAGGAAACAGGACCAGTATTTTGAAGAATAGCGCTATGCTGCTCTCCTCAACACTGACATCCCCATTGGTGTGGGCAGAATTCCATATGGACTAATGGGTAACTCTGGCTTTCTTATTTCATTTGCTAATGTACTCAAATGCCAGCATGATTGCCAAACACAAAATCTAAATTCTAAAATGGGAATCTAGTAGAATTTTTGCTAAAACTCTCAGAACTGTCTGTGCCCCACCACTTTCTGCAACGTGTTGAACTTCTTCATTAAGAGATGCAAAGAGAAAAGGCTGAGAGTTTTAAAGCCACATTTATCACAACTGTTGTTGTCTTTATATTACTGTATATGCCATACATTTGCAGGTAGGTATGGATTTGTCCAGCACTAGCAGGCATCCAGTGCAGAGGATGACACATCAGTTATTCCAAAACTGACAGCGATTCAGTTATCCATATGTATAGTTTCCCCTCTCCACAGACACACTTTTCCCCTCTTCTCTTTTGCTGATTCATTTGGCATCTCCCTCTGTATTACTTGGCTAAATAAAAAAAAATGCTCTGCACTAATTTGAAATTTGATATAGGCAAAGGCCTGGGTGCTTGCCTTGAAGAAATGCAGTGGCTACAGCTACTTGGCAGCAGGCCTGGAGCTCAATGCCAGTTTTATGGGTTATTGATTGGCTTTGACATACAGTGCTGTTTCTGCTCTCAAAGCACACTGGCAGCCAGACACACTGCCAGACTTATTTCTCCTAAATTAGCACTGACAATCTCGGGGGTGCATGTGTGTATTTGTGTATATACAGCCAGAGCTGTATACATGGTAGAAATCATTTGGGATATGAAGTGACTTTTGTCATTTCCCATCGTGTAAGCTGCACTGCGCTTTGAAATAGTATGCATTGAGTGCCATTTTGAAGTGCAGTAGGGCTTCAGCTTTGCAAGAGAGCCCTACCTTCTCCAAAGTGCTTGCCCATCCCATCAGTGGCTGGATAATGACAGCTGGGAGTGTGGTGACAGTAGTGGCAGGGGTGTCTTTGAAAGTCAGGAAGACTTTTGCCACTTTTGTCAGTGTGCTCCCTGGCTACCACCACCTAGTTGCCCGCCAGCAAAGCAAGTCCTGTAGAGGATGAATGGCAACAGAATCCTTGCCTGCTCCACATGTGGCAACAACAGAGCCATTGAAGCTGGGCAAGGACAATGTGGGTGGTCAACCAGCACTGAAGGGCTTCTTAGCTACTTCAGCAGTAGCCAGCTAACATTGTTCTAGGAGCGAGCAGCCATTGGCTCCATTCTCATTACATTAAAATAGGATGTGTGATAGGAGCTGTTTCACTCCAGTTTGCAGCTAACCCACAGTAAAAAGCTTAATGCTGGATATCTTCAATATGTATTTCAAGCCTATGTGTGTATGTTGAAGGGGATTTCGATGGTAGATGTGTGACCTCAGGTCACGGAAGGCTGAGGCCACATTTTACATTATCTGCTTGAATGCAGCTAGTAGAGTTGGAATTGTTGTTACAATTCTCCAGAGGGTAACATAGGAAAGGGGGACACTGTGTACTAGCAGCAAACAGAATTTGTATGAAGAAAGATCCCAAGTTAAAATCTTGACATTGCTTAAAGACTCTTACATGGTAAGCACAGGAAAAATGCCTTTGTGGCCTTGGAAGAATAACTGGTAAGTGACATGGGCCAGGATCGGCCTTAGAATGTTTTGTATATTCACAGCTTATATAAGGGGTTGGAAAACTGGGGCCTTCCAGCTTCATGCTGTCTAGAGCTCATGGAAGTTGCATTCTGGGACTCCTATGAGCTCTAGACAGGATGGCCAACAATTAGAGTTACAATTCAAATCATATGGAGAATGCCAAATTTCCTGCCCCTGAGTTAGATAAGGCAGTGGTAATTTTTCTACCTGGCTGATTAATCAGAGAGTTTGTAGACTGACTGACCTGGTGTTAAAAAACAGGAAGAAAATAAAAGTGAAAATCAGAGAAACACTATTTAATCAAAACAGATATTTTTTACATTCTTGATTAGTATGGAACTGCTTGACTTTGCTATTCTGCAAGGAACGTGGAGCCATCTAGCCAAGCTGGGCACACTGTTGCATTCTGTCTCCTGATTTTGGTAGCTCTTTTAGAGAGAATGTGACACTGAAATGGGATGTTAAACTTGCTTTGAGGAAGATAATTTTGACTCCAAACATATTGGGACTATGTTCTGTGCATCTCTGGGGCTTCTTCTCTTTGTTTCCTATGCTTTGTCCACCCCTGTTTCTCTGTTAGTTTCATTTAGAGTCTGGGATGGCAATATAAAATACAATAAAAATAAAAGCGAAGGGGCCTAGCAGGCCTCACCAGATGATTAATGAATCTCAAATGATATGGGTGTGCATAAGAAGTATGAATGTGTTGGGAGAGGGGATGTTCATCCTTCTTAAAAGGAACAAGAGTAGGACCTGGCTGCAGTTTTTAGGACAGAGCATTTCACAATCTAGGAGCAACACAAAAGAAAATCCTCCTCCTTGTGCCCATGAAATGGGTGTCTGCAGGTTATAATATTCCTAAGAGGTCATCTTCCAAATATCTTAACATCTGGACTGGTTTGTAGTGTGAGAGCTTAGATAGCCAAGGTGGTCCCTTAGATAGTCATTTAGGGCAATAAAGCTTAAAACTAACATCCTGAATTGGACCTGGAAAGCAATAGGCAACTATTGGTCATAGGCATAGGTGGTATGCTGTTGCTAATATTTCCTTTTTTATCCCCAGGTTATACTAATGTCTGAGGAAGCTGGAAGGAAATGAAAAGTTGTAGTGGGGGTGGGGACAAGAGGTGAAGAAGGGGGGGGCAGAAGGAGAATACATATGCTTCCTCTGTGTCATCAAAACTGAGAGGAATATGATCTGAGAAGACAAGAGACAGTTTTCATGCCCGTCATTTTTCTTCACTGTTGTGATGACACATCAGTACGTGACCTTTGAATTCTGTAAACCTTATTGTTATTGCATAGCAAATATTTACTTTTTACACAATCATATTGGAGCAGCTGGAGTCTTTTAACACTGGGGGAACAATGTTAGACAGTGGATAAAATGCTGGGATATGGATATGACAAACTTTGGCAAAATTCCTATCATAGCTTCAAAGCTAGTTTCCCAGCCTGCATAATGTGATATGCTATCATGAAGGACAGTTA
Organism: Pogona vitticeps; assembly: GCF_051106095.1. Classification (NCBI taxonomy): domain Eukaryota; kingdom Metazoa; phylum Chordata; class Lepidosauria; order Squamata; family Agamidae; genus Pogona; species Pogona vitticeps. Next base: position 111,529,455 of record NC_135785.1, read on the forward strand.
ATTATAGAAATTAACACCATATAAAATTATAAAGTGAATGCCCATTCAAATCCTTTTTCACTAGGAATGTGATCATTAGCTGTGTGGGAACAAGTATAATAACTTTACTGAAACTGAGAAGAAAATAAATGGTTTTCTACTGGGACTCTAGAACAGTGGTTCTTAACCTTTGTTACTCGGATGCTTTTGAACTGCAACTCCCAGAAACCCCAGTCAAGACAGCTGGTGGTGAAGGCTTCTGGGAGTTGCAGTCCTAAACTCCTGAGTAACCCAAGGTTAAGAACCAGTGCTCTAGAACACAGGAAAGTTGTTATACATTTGAGGAACGATGTATATTTCCTAGAAATAAAAAAGTTTCAAAAACTATTCATTTTTAGTTAACTTGGCAACAAATGTATGCATTCTGAAATAGGCAGAGATTACTGGAAAATAAAGCAGCTTCTGGGCTGTGAGTATGACTGTGTATGATTCACATTTATGCATTTCCCAAACAAATTAAAAGGACACTGCTCATTTTCCAGTTTAACTTAGCTGTCTCTCAGAAAAAACACACAGAAATACAAGGCCTTGCCAATGTAACTTGAGGTCTAATGGATGAGTGCTTTTGATGTTTTTTTTTAAAAAAAATTGAAATAGAGAGTTACAAATTCTGTATTTTCACACCATGTGTGGTTTGCTGATAATTGTGGCATGTATTAGTCATGTAATCATCATGGTAGTTTGTGCACACCCAGCAATTTATTTCCCCGTATGCTATAGATGCGGGTATCTGTTTGGGATTCATAGTTTGGTCAGAACAGGGTGGAGAGAGCTATTCATTCTGTTTGAGTCAACTGTCTGGCAATCAAACTCTTGATGAATAGTTTATCCTGTATATGAAGTGGAGGCTGCCGCATTTGAACATGATACATGGGTGGATCTGGCCTATCCACATAATTATTTGTGGATAAGTCCAAATTCTTCATTGCAATGCTGTTCATAGCTTAGTGTTGTCTTCTTTCCCCCCCTTTTATGTGGGATCTGTATGACATTAAGTTTTTTTTAAAAAAGAGAAAAGAGTATTCCAATATGTAACATAATGTTAAACTGTGGAGACTGGGTGGTATTTTTGGAATGTTGGGTCTGTGCTAGATAGTACCAGGTGTGTTCTTTGCTTTGAATTTAAAAAATGTGAGGGCCACCAGAGAGCTATGTAAAGAAATGCAGATTGTTCCAGTTGGTTATGTTTTTATATTTGTTTATTTATTCCCATATGATTTTGGTAGCTACTATAGCTTTGTGTTTATACTAACAAACTGAGCCATGAATATGGACAGTGGCCAGTTCAAACCTTGTTTCAGTTATGAATTTACTGGGTGGCCTCAGGCAAGACATTTTCTTTCCACCTCAGCTCTTCAGTCCTTGTTCTGGAAAATGGGAACAGTAATACAGTACATATTATGTAGTTCAGTGGTCAAGATGACTGAGATGATGTTGCCTTCTTACAGTCTCCTTCTTGCAATCATTTTCATCATGTTTGTGTTCATCTCCTGCCATAGTGAATATATTGCCTGAATCAGACTGCAAAGAAGCCTCATCAGTTTCCAGAATTGCAAGACTTGAATTTCTTCTCCTTCTTCTAGTTAGTTCCCTTTGTTTAATCTTCTTATATTTCTGGTTACCTTATTGGTATTTGGAGACTGTCACATTCCTACGTGGCCCTTGGTCGTTTCATCAAGCAAAGGTGAATGCTACGTGTCATTCAGCTGCCACCAGTTGATTACATCAACTTTGTTTACTATTAATGACAGAGGTCCAGGCAATGTATCATTTAAGAACCAAGTAGAAATTGTTTATTGTTACAAGTGATGAAAGTTCAGTCAATGTCATTATCTCTCAACTAAACAACCTTTTTTCTCTACTCTCAACCGCCTACTCTACTCTCCCTTTCCCCCCTTTCCTTTTCCCCACTTAACTCCGCCTCCACCAACTCCTATTGGTGCATGCAAATTTCAACATAAGTATTCATGGGCAGGGTGAGCAGTTTGTTTTAGGAGGGGAAACCTAAAGGTTTGCCCTCATAAACAAATGAAGGTTCATGGAAGAATGCAAATATTAACCTCTTACATTACTAAGGATATATGCTATTATTTTTCATAGCTAACTCTTCAGTTTAAATTCCTGTTCCAGCTTCCACTTTTCATTATCTTGGGAGCTTTGGATATTTTCTCCTTCTGAGGCAATTATTACTGGTCCCTCAGTTTCTTGATCACTTTGAATTTGAGGGTTCCCATTTCCCTCAGCACCCTGGAGCTCAACCTATGCCTCCATAATCAACTTTTTACTTCATTTGGGTGGCATAAACAATACAATTTCTTATTAAATTCAACTGTTTTTTCTCCTCACAAGAGCCAAGTTTGTTCTTAAAAACACCCCATGATGGAGCCAGACAGATCTTTGTAGGCAGGCTGTTCCAGAGGCGAGGGGCCACTGCTGAGAAGGCCCGGATTCTTGTTCTTTCTCTTTGGGCCTCCCTTGGCATTAGTCCCCTCAGCCACCCATCTTGGCTAGAACGAGTGATTCGGGTAGATCTAAGTGAGAAGGAGTGTCCCACTAGATATTGAGGTCCTAAACCATTTAGGGCTTTATATGTCATTATTAACACTTTCAAATCAGTGTGGAAATGAACGGGCAGCCAATGCAGGGCAATCATAGTGGGGGAAATAAGCTGATATTTTTTCACCCCAGTGAGAATTTTGGCCTCCGCATTCTGCACCATTTGAAACATCTGCATCAGTCTCAAAGGTAGCTCCATGTAGAGCGCATTGCAGTAGTCTAATCTCAAGATTACAAGCGCATGGACTAGAGTGATGAGTGCCCCAACATCAAGATAGGGATGCAGCTGGGCAATCCGCCAGAAATGGAAATAGGTGGAGCGGGCCACTGACGCTACCTGGGTTTCCATGGTGAGCGCCGGATCCAGATGGATCCCCAAGCTGCAAACCTCACTCTTCACAGTGAGAGTCCACCAAAAGAGAGGGAGTTTCTCAAACCACCAATGGCGGGGACACCCACCCACCCGCCACCCACCCTCAGAGCCTCCATCTTGTCCTGGTCAGCCTTAGCCCATTCTCTTGCATCCATTGCAGTTCAGACTCCAGGCAGTATTGAAGGGATGGAACAGCATCCACTGTTGGTGGAAAAAGGAGATGTAGAGCTGGGTGTCATCAGCGTATTGATGACATGAAGCCCCATGCCCTTGATGACCCCACCCAGCAGCAGTTGTAATTGTAATGTTGTTGCTGTTGCAGCTGAGATAAAAGAATAAAAAGCAGCTGCAGCAAAGGAAGGAGGCAAGAAAAAAAGGCAAACAAAGAAAACAAAAGGAAAGCGACCAAAAAGGAAAGAAAAACTCAACCCAGCAGAAGGAGAAATGCACCCTCCTACTATCGGGCCACCATCTTAAGAACCAAGTAGAAATTGTTTATTGTTACAAGTGATGAAAGTCCAGTCAAAGTTGTTATCTCTCAACTAAACAACCTTTTTTCTCTATTCTCAACCGTCTGCTCTACTCCCCCCTCTCTCCTTTTCCTTTCCCCCACTTAACTCTGCCCCACCAACTCCTATTGGTGCATGCAAATTTCAACATAAATATTCATGAGTAGGGTGACCGCTACAGAGACAGACATGGCAGCATGCTGGGTATATATGTGAGGCAGGAAGGGAAGATGAAGAATTTTTTGGGTCATTGATTTTATCATCATCAGTCCCTGGGATCACCATTGTTCTGTTCCCACCCTTCATCTATCAGCTGCCCTACCCTCCTGTCTAGGCACAAGTAATAACTGGGACATAGTTCTTGAGAATGGTTCAGAAGCACAAACCTTTCTGCCTCACAATGCATGTAGTAATTTAAGTGTAGAAATATAGCATGGGTCTAACTATATATAGCTTCCCTTTTATCCAAATGTAAGTGTAAGGAACCCAAACCAGATTATGACCCTAATGTGCACATTGCAAGGGTTTTAATTCTTTGCTCCTTGATATCTAGAGCAACACCCCTCCATACACAGACCCATGCCTGAAGATTCCATTGCTTCCTAAGAGATCTACTGTTGATACACCTTTTGGCAATGTAAATTGCATGCTTGGCAACTGTTATACAGTCTAGGACCATGATGTAGGTAGGGAGAGTTAATCAAAGGGTTAAATCCTTAAAGCCCCCCCCCCACCTCTTAGTAAGGTTCCAATCCAAACTATTTTCATGGTTCTTCCTTTTGCACTAAGAAAAAAGTAATGTGTAGTATGAACCTATCTCTTCCTTTCTAACAAAGTTCAGGTTCAGCATCTCATTGTTCAGAATGTTGCTTCTTCTGCTTGAATACTGCTCCTGATTGGCCATGCACCACTGGCATATACATCTGGGAAGATATAATAATGGAGTTGCAGCCCCCCTCCACTGGATCTCTGGTTCCCCATTAAATGTATTCCATCCCCTCTTGTTTTCCATTTAGATCATGAAAGCTGATGGCTTGTTTAATTTGTAAGATGCCACAAAGCTCTTTTTGTTGTTGTTTTATTATAAATAAAGAAAATAATTTTGTGAATTGGGAATGTGTATATATAGTTTTCTGTGAAAGTGGGTGTGTAGAATTTTCGTGGCAAAAAGCAAAGCTTTTGTTTGGACTTTTTCCCATGTACAGTGGTGCCTCACATTACCACGTTAATTCATTCCAGCGAAATCGCTGTAGAAGGAAAACGTCGTAATGCGAAAAGAAAAAACAATTGAAATGCATTAAAACCGTTTAATGCGTTCCAAAGGGCTGTTCCAAAGGGCTGTAAACTCACCATCCAGCGAAGATCCTCCATAGGGCGGCCATTTTTGCTGCCTGTGCAGCGAGGAATCCATCCCAGAAACAGTGGGGGGCCATTTTGTTTACCCGGCGGCCATTTTGAAACAGCCGATCAGCTGTAGGAAAATTGTCGTTTTGCGAAGAATCGGTTCCCGAAGCAGGGAACTGATCATCGCAAAGTGAAATTCCCCCATAGGAAACATCATTTTGCGATCGCAAAAGCGATTGCAAAAAGTTCATCGTAATGCGGTTTCGTCGTTAAACGTAATCGTAAAGCGAGGCACCACTGTCAGTATGCAAGGACTGGAATTATTATTTTTTCTTTTATATGCATCTGTCCCTTACTCGAGATTGAGGAGATGAAGCCTATATTCAGCTCTCAAACCTATCACGGGTTACTAGAAGACCAGTAATGTCTTCTAGTATAGAGGAGATCTGACAGAAAGTTAAACATTTTAAAAGAGGAATTCCATGGTGTATTTTTTTCTGGAGAGAGAGATGGGGGGAGGGACATCAGTGTGGAGGAATAGGTGCTTTTTTTTGTTTCACATGGCAATGGCCTACAAATGTACTATCATGTGGGGAATTAATTCCTCCACTCTAAAGATTTTATTATATATATAATCTTCAGCAAATCCAATTCTGAGTTTGAAATGTACAATGGGGAAGAACAATGAAATCTCATTCAAAAAAGAACAATACCTGCTGCAAGACCGGGAGTTCTGTGAATAGCTGAGAGCAAGGCATTTGCCTTTCTTCATTCAAAAGCCCAAGATGTTGTTCTCATCATCACCAGTGAAGGGGAATTTATCACAGGCAGCCTCCTGGACTCAAGCAGCTAACATGCAGAAGGGCATAGCTCTCTATGTATCATTTTCCATTTAGCTATAATGGCCAGCAGCCCTTGATGGCTCTGTTCTCCTCTGTACATTTTCTTGAAGCTGCTCTAAAGCCATTTAGGTTATCACTTGCCACAACTTGCAGTACTGAATTCAGTGGGAAGTAGGTGACCTCTTCCAGCCAATTTTTACATCCAATGGGTTTATGTTCTGAAGTGTTTTTTTTTTCTTTTCGGTTTTCTTCCTCCTTTATGCAGTAAATTATGCAGTGAACCACATCTGCTGAATCTGGCATCCTGCTGTTCTGCACTGACATCACCTGGGTGTTTCCAAAGAAGTGCTCTTGAAGTAGATTTTATGTGCTTCTTTGGAAAGGCGCTCACACTGTTCAATATGTATTATTCAGAAAGGTTTTATTCTGAAATTTAATGTCATCTTAAATTAAACTGTTTGAGGCAGAGAAAGGTGTACAATAATTAGCCAATGACTAGAGACAACTTAGTAGTGCATACTGAGCAACCTAGCATGCTTTTATTGTTCCCAGATGGCAAACCATGTAGTGCAATAGATTGGATAGAGCATTCGTCTCCATGTGAGAAGCAGGATTAACTTTCCAACTGGACACATATACAAAGGTGAGCAAGTGGGTTTCCTTTAGCAGAGCATTCAAGATTAGTTGTCCTACAGAGAAAGCCCTGTCTGGTGATCCTGTCGATTTCACTTTGCCAAAAGAGGGAACACTGAGCAAAGAATATCCTGCTCATATGTGTGAATAAGGAGCAGGGTGCAGAAGAAAGGATGGCAAGCCTTAAAATATACGGGATCCAGATTTCATGTGCACAACGCAGGCCTTAAACCTCCACACCAGTGCTTTGAGTTGGGCTTGAAAGTTTACTGTCAGCCAGTGCAGTCAGCTGAATATAAGCATACAGGGCTCCCTCCATCTAACACATCCTCTTTAACAGGGGAGCTGTCCAACTTTGCAGCTTCCAAAAAGTTTTCAAAGGCACCCCACACAGATTGTATTACTGTAATTAAGTGAGAGGGTATTGAAGCATAATTGACCAAATCAAGCCCTTGTACTTTTCAAACTCAGAATTGGGTTTGCTGAAGATTATAATAGGTTATGAGCAACTAGAACGGAAAATGTATTGATTTATTGTACAATTTTCTTTTACTTTTCTTTCAAAATAGATCACATTTATTTTATATAATGTTTACTTCAGTGGAAGTATCTTGAATATAAAATGCAGGCAACTGAGAAGTGAGTGTGCACATATTGTTGTTGTTTCTCTTTAAAATACACTGGTATGCATGTTTTCCAGTTACATTTTTTGTGTACTCGAAGAACAAGTGACTGACATTTATAGGCCACACTTTGAAATATCTTTTTTTAGTAATATGTTGCTTATTTCCTTTATGATTCTAATACATTTCTGCTTCATAATGCTACATCAGGTGTTTTCCATAGAGATCAGTTTTCAAAAGATCTCCACATTTAGTTTCATCTTAATCACTTTCATCTAGAGCATTATCGAACTGAGCCAACTTAGAGTAAGCAGCAGGATACTGTGGTCAATGAAATCAAATGCCACTGACCAAGACCAGGTGACTAGAGCAGTGTTAATCCCATATCCCAGTAGAAAACCTAATTGAAATGAGTCCTGGCCCTAATAATCAGTATCATGCAAGAGTGCCTGGAGTTGTAGGGCTACCACTTCTCAACCACCTGAGCAAAAAAATTGCAATTTTGGGACTAGCCTATATTTAATCAAAACTTCTAGGTCAAGACAGGTTTCTTTAAGGAAGGTTTTATGACAGTTTCCTTTACGGAGAAAAGGATAGACCCTTTTTTTAAAGGAAGCATTCCCCTTCCCTTGCAATGTCATCAGTCCCATTTTAGCAGATTAGATTAGCAGGGAGGGGCAAGGATTGAGTGAGCAGGTGGTAGCCCTTACTATTCCAAGCACTGTGTATACACCCTCAAGAGTCACAAGCTGAAAACAATCCCAGCTAAAAGTACAAGCGGTTGCCAAAGTTACATCAACATGCGCTGCTCCAATATCAGAGCTGAAGTCCAGACAAAATGTGATGGACCTTGTCTGCAAAACACATAGTAAAGTATTCATGCTGAACAACTGATTCCTATGGCACTTTTCCCCAGTACTCTGGTGAAAGTGGCCGTGTACAGTTTGGAAAAGCATCGCTGATCTGCTATGTATGGACACAATAGTGGACATTGATCAAAATTCAGTTCATCACCACAGAACATAACGTCATGCAGGCATGACTTTGCCCGGTGTTGTGTCTGGACAAATGTAGATTACACAATTGGATTGCACAATCAGTTTTATAGTTCTTATTGTAACTGATTGCACAGTGCATTGGCAAAAGTGCTTTGTGGATAGCACTTGTGCCTTGGTGCTATTGTTATAATGTTACATTATGCCTGTGTAGCTACACAAGAGGATTTCAGCTAGTATGAAGGAGTGTGCCCAGGTACAGGTTTTACGCTGCAATAAGTAACTATTAGCCCTTCGGGTGCCACAAAATTCTACTGCTATTTTTGGTCCAAGAACATTTTTTGGAATTTGGATAAATAATTCTGAGAAGCAAATACCACTACACTTGGTCTTAGTCAAAAGACGAAGAAGCATAAGGGGAAATCTGAGGGAGAGTGACCATGTTTTGCTTGAATTCTTGGTTTCAAAGGAAACAAAAGCAGAGTGTAGCAACATCGGTTTGCTGGATTTTAAGAAAGCCCACTTTAACAAACTCAGAACAATGATAAATGAGGGCTCATGGCAGGAGGTCCTTACAAGAAAAAGAGTTCAAGATGGGTGGGAGTTTCTTCAAAAGAAACTTCTAAAGGACCAACTACAATTTGAAAAAGAAAAAAATGTGGAAGATAGACAAAAGTAAGACCAGTGTGGCTTCATAAAAAGCTCAGTGAATACCTAAAAACAACAATAAAAGACACATATAGGAATTGATCTGAAGGGTAGGCTGAAAAGGAAGAGTGCAGATAGGTAGCAAAGAATTTTGGGAACAGTGTTAGGAAGGAAAAAGCTGAGAGTGAGTTAAGGTTAGCAAGAGACATGACAAGGAACAAAAGGAACAAAAAAGCATTCTTCATGTGTAGCAAAAGTCAGAAAAGAAATTGTGGCTCAGCTGCTCAATGAGGATGGAAAAATGATAATGGATGACAAAGAAATGACAGAAGTGGCCAATTCCTATTTTAGCTTGCAATTAGAGATTGATAAACAAATAGGAAATACCTTGTTACTTTGAATGATTTCAGATCTCCAGGGCCAGATGAACTGCACACAAGAGTACTGAAGAATTTTCAGAACCACTGTCTATTGTTTTCTTGAAATCATGGAGGATTGGTGAAGTTCCAGATGATTGAAAGTGGGCTAATGTTACCCCTGTCTTCAAAAAAGGCAAAAAGAAGGAACCTGGTACAGTGGTGCCTCAACCTACGACCATAATCTGTTCCAGAAGATGGACGTAACTCTAAACGGTCATAAGTCAAAGCACCATTTCCCATAGGAATGCATGGGAATGTGATTAATCTGTTTCAGAAAAAAAACCACCCCCAAAATAAAACAAAACACTGCAAGCCCCATAGGAATGCGCTGGAGCTGGAAAAAGCAAAACAAAAAAGCAAAAAAACAAAAAACAAAAACAAAAACCCAGGAAGCCCCGAAGGCACTGGGGCTGCGAAAAACAAAACCCAAAAATAAACATCGGAGCAAGCCCCATGCTGGAACTGCCAAAAAAAATTCACCAAAAAACAAAACAACAGCACAGAAACATAACCCCCCCCCAGCCCAAACCCACCCAGCAAAACCCACCCAGAACAGCTTTTAAAAAGCAGCACCTTACCTTACCAGGCAGTCCCAAGCCTCCACTGATTGCACTCACTCCCCAGCTGCAGCCAAGGCGGCGGCAGGGCTGGCCATGGTGGAGGGCGAGGCTGGGGCGAGCAGCTGGAATGCCCTGGCCAGGAGGAGCCTCTCCTTCCAGCTCCTGGAGAGGTGGACCATGGCGGAGAGGGGTGGGACGGCCACGCTGGCGGCCTGGGCCAATCTCAGCCTCCCGGTGCTGTGACGCCGCTGCTGCAACCCCATGCCCCGTCCCTGGAGGAGCCCATCAGGTGGCAGCGGTGCTTTCCCGGCTGCACGGCTTCCTTCAGCACCACTTCCATGCTGGCTGGCCGGGCCTGTCAGAGCTTCTCTCCCAGTGCCGGAGCCAGAGGCAGTGCTGAAGGAAGCCGCATGGCTGGGTGAGTGCCGCTGCCGCCCAATGGGCTCCTCTGGGGACAGGGATGGTTTGTGGGGTGGCGTCGGCAGTGTCCTAGCGCCAGGAGGCTGAGTCTGGGCCAGGGCTGCGGTGGCCGCTCCCTTTCTTTCAAATCGCATCTTTTATTTATATTCGGAAACTCTGCCATGTAGATGGTTGCAAGTGTTAAAACAAAAAGGGTGTAAGGAAGAGAGCCACTCCCTCCGAAAAAGAAAAGAAAAAACCAAACCAAGAAACCCAAGCAGAAACCACCACCCCCAAATAAAAACTAAGTTCACGGGGGGGGGGAGTTAAATGTGAGGCCCGCACTAAAACCCTAACTTCTGCCCAGGCCAAGAACTCTGGATAGAGAAGGTTCCCGTTTTCAAAAGCAGACACTCTCTGCACTCACCCCCATGCGGGGAGCATATTCCTCACCCCCATTTCTTCAGAAGAGTGCACAGTCGCAAGCAAGCTGACCCTTTTTAGTTTGACACTAGCAAAACCACGAGGGGGTTTTCCCAGCTACTTTCTCCACTTCAGTGCACTGTGGGGAGCGGATGCTTGTTAACACATATGGATTTACTATTTTTTTAATATAAAAAAACAAACTCCCATTTTCTCTCCTCCCAGTTGTTCTTTCCCTCTTCTAGAAGTTTAAAAATATATATTATTAAATTTTGATTGATACAAATTCAGTTTCCTCTCCAAAGAACTCACCAAGCTTTAACCCCCCCAAAAAATTCAAAACAAAAACAAACAAAAAACTAAAAAAATTCCATATCTAGGCTATTTTTCTCCCCACACTTTCTTTCCTTGGGCTGTCATCTAGTCTTTCTCTTACACACCCGATGGGCTGGGACAGGTATACCTTTGTGTAAAATCTTTAGAATAAAAATTGAGAGTCATCTTATACACGGAAGTAAGCAGAGGAGAGAAGAAAGACAAGTGGAAGGGAAAGCAGGGATCAAAGCGATCCTGCAGTGCTTTCATCCCTTTTTCCCTACACTTGCTAAGTCCCACTTAGATTTCTTACTTTTGGGTTAGAAAAGTGGGGGGGCGTCTTACACATGGGCCTGTCTTATACATGGAAAAATACGGTAAGTCGAGGCACCACTGTAATTAGAGACCATCCAGCCTTACATCAATCCCAGGTAAAAGTCTGGAGCAGATTATAAAGCGGTCATTCTGCAAGCACCTTGAGAACAATCCACTCATAACTAGATGCCAACAAGAATTTACCAAGAACAAATCCTGCCAGACTAATCTCTCATTTTTGCTCTTATAATATCCATGGTAGACGGTGGGAATTCTGTAGACGTAACATATCTTGACTTCAACAAAGCTTTTGACAAAGTGCCTCATGATATTCTGATTAGCAAGCTACCTAGGTGTGGGCTAGATAGAGCAACTGTCAAGTAGATACACAGTTGGTTGCAGAATCATACTCAGTGCTTAGCAATGGGTCCTTATCAAAGATCTTGATAGGCTCAGGTACTGGGCTGAAAACAACAGAATGAAACAGTGATATGTATAAAGTTCAACACCTGGGAAAAATAAATCAAATGCACATTTACAGGTTGGGGGATATTTGGTTCAATAATACTATATGTGAGAAGGAATTTGGAATTGTAGATGACAAGCTGAATATGAGCGAACAGTGTGGTGTGGCTGCAAAAGAGGTGGATGCTATTTTAAGCTGCATTAACAGAAGTACGTATAGTCTTCAAGTCCCTTGAAGTACTAGTTACCCTCTATTCGGCATGGATTAGGCCTCATTTTGGGTATCGTGTCCAGTTCTGGATTCTGCATTTTGAGAAGGATGCCCCCAAACTGGAACAAGCTCAGGGGAAGGCAGAAAGAATGATCAGGGGACTGGAAACCAAGCTTTATGAGGAAAGACTGAAAGAATTGAGCATGTTTAACCTTGAGAAGAGAAGACTGAGGGAAGATACGATAGCACTTTTCAAATACTTGAAAGGCTGTCATACAGAGGAGGGGCAGGATCTGTTCTCAGTCATCTCAGAGTGCAGGAGACATAATAATGAGCTCAAGGTACAGGCAGCCAGATTTTGGTTGATTATCAGGAAAAACTTCCTAACTGTTACAGCAGGTGTGACAAAGGAACCAAATACCACAGGAAGTGGTGAGCACTCCCAATTCTGGAGACATTCAAGAGAAGATTAGACAATACAGTGGACCCTTGACTTACAGACGGCTTGACTTATAGACTTTTTGAGTTACAGACTTCTCTGGCTGCAAAATTTAGGTTTGACTTGCAGCCTGAGATTTGACTTACAGACCAGAAAAAAACCAAAATGGAACAAAAACGGCCTGTTACGGGATTAATCGGTTTTCAATGCACTGTAGGTCAATGGAGACTTGACTTACAGACTTTTTGACTTGAGAACCGCCTTCCAATACGGATTAAGTTCTCAGTCAAGACCCCACTGTAGTCTGTCAGATATACTTTGATCTGTATTTCTGCATTGAGCAGGGGGTTGGACTCAGTGGCCTTATAGGGTCTTTCCAACTCCATTATTCTATGATTATATGATTCTATAAGGAGGCCTTAACAGCAGCAATTCTGCTAGTGATGAATTTCATGACTAAGCAATTTGAGACAGGCCATTGTGCCAGGACATTCTCACAAATGGGTGGGAGATTAAAGTGTTTACCCCATTGCAGTTACATAAATTGTCTCCATCACTTAGCATGCTTCATTGTTAAATTGCAGCTTTGGCATGAGGCTAACTGCATCATGCCAACATGGCTTTCCCTTTCGGAGATCCCTGAATGATAATACATTATCTTAAAATAACTTTTGAGAGACATAAAGAAGATTAACAAGTTTTGTGTGTGTGTGTGTGTGTGTGTGTGTGTGTGTGTGTGTGTGTGTGTGCGTGCGTGCGTGTGTGCGTGTGCGCATGTGCGTGTGTGTGTGTCGGAATAGAATGAGATGCAGTCTTGGCAATTTGAATTTATAGTGCCCAGCTGAGGTAGCAGGTCATAAATAATCCTGAATTTATCTTCTCCTGTTGGACTTAAGCAGCCACCTTAACAAATAAAACGCATCTATTTCATCTGGTACACAAACAAGCCATAAATACTGACTGTCAAAATGACTTTAAAATTCTATTCCAACAATATAATGCCCTGTTTTATTTCAGGTTATACCTCCATAACCGGGCTCATGGGTATACATTCGGAGTAACTCTGTACTGTTGATCAATGACTATAAGGAAGATGCTTAATATAATTAATGGAAATGTTAAGAAATATTTTTTGAAAATTGCATACAATGGCTAGAACAACACATGAAAACTGCTTTTGAAAGAAACAGATTAATGAAGTTGTAAGGTTTAAAATGAAATTAGAGGAGTGTTTGAAGGCCTTGCCAAAAGTACTAAAAACAACACAGATTCTCTGTCAAATGGCACATTCTTAGGTTGTTTTTACATTCTAATTTTCTGTATGATTTTATTCTGAGATTAAATTCTGAGAGCAAATTATACCTTTTTTTTGGAAAATCAACGTAGGGGATTTCTGCATCTTTTAAGAAAAATGATCTGCCCTACAGCAGTGGTTCTGGTCTCAAATGTTTTGAGCATGTTAGAACTAAGCAGTTCAGCCAGAATTCTGCTGCTTTCGGCAGGTTGTTGGAAATGAAGAGGCAAAGCCTTTTCAAAGGAAAAGAAAATCAAGCTGAGTCACTGTTTCTGATCATGCACATGCCTGAGCAGTATAACATACATGCACACTAATGTGTCCCAAGACTGATGACTGCTGTGCATTGTCAATGCAAACAGATGCTTATTGGACTAAAATGTAGCTGCCTGTCACTTATGCCTATTTTAAAAGCAGTGAGGGGTGGGCAAGAAAACCCATAGGTATCCATGCATGTTTATATCTTGTTTAAATCAGACCTTCAGCATTATACATGCACAGCTAGCATGCTGTGCTCCATAATCTGCTTGTCTGGGCGCATCGCCAGTGTGCTAACACGGCATACATGCAAGGCCCGGTTCAAATGACATGCTAGCCATACATACTGTACACAAGTTCTGTGTGCCTTGCCACATGGCTTTTAAACTAAGCTTAACAGTACTGCGTGGAGGCTTATAGTGTTTTGAAAGACAGCATGCATATTTGGTTCATCAAGGGGCATCCCTATGGCTCTTTCCTCAGTTCAGTGATTGTCTAGCACCTTCTTCCAAGCTGCTGCTCAGGTAGTGCAATATCTGTGGAGTCACGCTCCCGGCAGGCCAGAAGGTTGACTTAAAGAGAGCTGCTCCATTATACAGTAACAGATAGTTTTGGACTTATACCAGGGACATCTAGTTTCAAATCACTTGTCAGCTAATAAGCTCATGGCAGGACTGTGAGTCCATTGCTTTCTGTCAGCCTAACCTATGTTACTGGGACACTGCAAAAAGACAACAAGCTATTGGCAATGGGAAGGGACAAATCTGCCTATAATGAGAAGCACTTGGTTCAGTGCCAACGTTTTGTAAAATGAAAGGTTAAAGTAAAATCAAGGCTGAGGATTGTAGGCATGATGCAGAGGATTCACCAGAAGAATTTTCTGTGATTTGAGAGGCTGAATACACAGGCATTTCGTCTGCTGTTTGGTCCTCTGCAGGAATGGGCTGATTCGCTCTTAAAGACAGTGTTCAAATGTCTTTTGTTGAAGCGAACTAGCCTGCCCCAGAAGAGCTCTATCTGTACCTTTTTGAGCCCTTGTCAGGGGCTCCCACTTTTTTTTGGTGTGGATAGGATTACTTTGGTTTGATTGGTTCCAGTGAATAGGATTTCTGGTAATGATCCAAAGCAAGCCGTTTGGTTTGAATTTGCCAATATTATGAAGTGGTTTAATAAGCGAGTAGGGTACTTAATGAGTACAAACCACAATTTGGTGATTTGGCCCAGTTCAGTGCCACAGCTGCACAGGTGCTATGTAGACCTTGTGCACTCCCCTCTCCCACTTCCTCTGTGCTCTCACCAATTCCCCGGGTGACACATGCTTCCCTCCCTGCCTTCCCACTACCCGCATAACACCTGTGTGTTATACATAATACCTGTGCTGGGCTCCCACATAACGCCCTGTACCAAACTTGGCCAAAGTGCCAAACGGCAGTTAGTGCCCATGTCTTTAAGTGAGCCATTTCAGAATATTGACAAATTAATCTCTTCCTCTGCTCCTCAGCGGAAGGGCAGGGGAAGTGATTTTTTTTTTACTACACATGGACTATTGATAATGCAGGTCTGGTAGATAAATTGCCTATAGTGCAGGCAGGCAGTTTGTTAACTGGTCTTTTAAGAGAAGGCAAATAATTAATATGTAATTAATAATTAATATATCTCTTTTGCGAATTCATTCTCACAACATATATCTGAGGTGAAGAATTTTTGAAAAACAAAAATGAGAACAAAGGAATTAATTATTTAGGAGGAAAATATCCATAAGTTGATTTTATATATCTCTCATTTTTGTTTTTCAAAAATTCTTCACCTCAGATATATGTTGTGTGAATGAATTAGTAAAAGAGATCCTACGTGGAATATGAAAGGAGGTATTTATTTAGTTTTCCAGGGGTTGTTTAAATAAAGAAAACTTTTCTGCATGAGTAATTCTACAAGATCGATATTTATATTGGGGTGGACGATTCATTTTTAGTTAGGATGTCTGTACTTCTTTGATCCTTAGTTCTCTACAGACTCGTCTTTCCCATCCCATTGCACCTGGTGTGGGTTTACCACCTTTGTGACAACCTGAGACACACTCAAGGAACTGCATGGGCTTGAGCCAAGGACAGGTGTAAATCCTGTGTGAATTTCTCCATCATATTTGCATTAAATGCTATTATTAGGCATGCCCTCAATTTCCAAGGGGAATTCTGCAGCTTACAGAAATTTGCCATTTTAAAAAGAATTATGTGTGATTTTCTGTATTTATATTTTAATCTTCCACACATTTGTTAACAACCTTGTCCTAGTTTCTCCCACCACTGGAAACCTTCTATTCTTGTATGAATTAGAATTAAAATAGTAATAGTCACCAATTCCTAACTTCCTTTTTTGAGTACGTAGTGCTTTGTTTCATGAGGAGTTGCTGTTAAAAGGATTTCTGACATGGTATACTATATCAACATTCCTGTTCCTTAACAGCAGTAGTAAAAATAAGTGTATATACTGATAATGAAGTTGATGTAATAATATCAGAGTATTAATTCATTTCAGCTTATAAATATCTTAATTAATATTGACATTTCTCCCTGAGCATGTAGAATTCCATTTTCTCTTAGATTTGTATCAAGTTCTGGTCGTTACAGTGCATTTGGCTTAATTGTTGGGTTCCATTGTAAGAAACTGGTCGTTTGTTCCTGGACCCCATAAAATGCTTAAGAATTGTGAGTGACTCTGTGTGCATTCTTGCCTTCATGGCAATTTCAGTTGTATACTTAAAGTACTGTAGTTTCATCAGTTATCATGTGAATAGCTAGTCTTCAAGGAGAATTGCCTTAGAAATACTCAGCTTGTTCACTATTGGCTTCCAGCTAGGGTTGCTAGGTCTCAGAGTCTGACTGATGTACCCGTGTTTTAGTCATCCCATGAACTCAAGGTAAAGATCAACATTTTGCAGTGAGAGGGAAAACCAAAGGAGCAGCTCATATTTTGCTTGGCTTGAGCAATATTGCCATTTTCCTTGTCTTCCCACTCTTACTCTTCACATGCCCTTCAGGCTCTTCCTCTGGCTGTCTTCTTGTCAAAATCAGATCAGCTCCAAAATGAGCTCAGACATTCAGCTCTGCAGTTCTAAGACCATTATTATTATTATTATTATTATTATTATTATTATTATTATTATTATTATTATTATTATTATTATTATTATTATTATTATTATTAATTTCCTGTTTCTTTGAAAAAAGAAGTGGATCATATTCCTCATGCAATCCATGTAAGTCATGAGTAATGTATCCTTCTCTGCTTTCTATAAAGCAGTAACAAGCAATACAACATCTGATGATGGTAGAATTTCATGTTTTCATAAATGGAAAGAAATAAGTTCTCATGTGAATAGCTATCCTTATCCTGTGGATAGTAAATAGTTATCCTGTGTGTGAGATATGTAGCAAAAGTGAGCTGTACTACTCGATTGTTGCTATCTCAAGGGAGATGCTTCAGAGTTAACTAATTGATTGTGCATGGCATATCTGAAGCTAGCAAGAGATATGACTTCATTAGCATCTATTGTAATTTATAGTGAGCTGTGTCATACTTGTTACCAGAGGGGTACACTCAAGGTAGCAATTTTGAATATTTTAAGTGGCTGTGGAAGAGAAAGGGAGAAATGCTATAATTTGTGAGTCATTTGCAAGCCATTCAATAAATGGTTAGTCTGGAAGGTCCAGGGACCAGTAAACTTCTTTTTGCTATTGTTTCAAGGATCTATCAAAGCACATTCTTAGCCATTTGATGATCAGGGAACCTTATACAAACAATTGTGGGTCATGCCTTAATCCTAGATATTGTCTAGCCCTGGACATTGTACGTAATAAAAGTGCCCTCCCCTTTTTTTGTTCCAGAACATCATAAACAGCTTCATCCTGGTAAAATGTGAGGTCGCAATGTGAGATTGGGCAATAGAAGTCCTTGTTATATGCCACACTTGGAGCAGACTACATGGGTTTTGTTTTGGCAGATTTGTTCTACAGAACCCCCTAATATATTATTGCATGGCTCAGCAGGGATCCCATTGTTAATCAGTCACACTTCATCAAAATAGGCAGGGTTCTTCTTGAGTTTATGAAGTATATTCAGACACTCAGCAGCAAAAGAAGCCCCTGCTGTCACCATTACCAAAGGAAAAAATGTGTTACACTTTGCTAATTTGTGACTGGGTACATGCAATAAATGTTTGCAATGGTGTAATGTCTCAGAAGGACAGTAGAGAAGATTAAAGGATTTCTGCATAATAGGAATAGTGCCAGCATCAGCCTGCCTGTGAATTCTAACCACCCATTTTATCCTTCCCCCCATCACCTCCTTAGATACCTTCGTTTTGTTTTGTTTTTGTTTTTGCTTATTTCATGTTTAATCATTTAAACATTCACTCTAGCTGCCTAGAGTGGTCTGGTGGTCTAGATAGGCAGAGTATAAATCAAATAAATAAATAAATAAATTTAGAGCTTGGATAACCCAAATGTTCTTTGACTGCAACTCATAGAAACCCCAGCGAGAACAGCTGGTGGTGAAGGCTTCTGGGAACTACAATCCAAAAATATCTGTGTTATCCAAGTTTGGAAACAAGTATTCTGTATGTGTTCACTTTGGAGAGAATCAAATTGAAGTGGGTAATTGAATTGTTTCATGTTTTTAATGTGATTGTAGGCACTGTACAACCACACTACCAAATGGTGTGCTTGAATTTTGGAACAGGAGTACCGCCCCAACACTGAGTGTTCTGAATTGGGCATTATAAGTCTAAGCACTGAAAATAATTAAGATTCTCAAGTGTTAACTCTGTAGTGTTAACACTGGGGAAGAAATCAGTATCTCTCTGTGTGAGTGTGTGTGTGTGAGAGAGAGAGGGAGAGGGAGAGAGCAATAGTGGTAGTTTTTAATCTGAATAGAAACAGGCTTTGTTTTAAACTTTCAGCCCCATCATCAGTGGAACAGCTGTGTTCACATAGTTTTCTATGGCTATACTGGAGGTATTTGGAGTGGACATGCCCTCACATGAAAGCAACACTTCTGCATCATCCTAACCTCAGCAGTCTTTGGTGATGTTTATTTCCCTTGTATTCGCGAAGGCTTTATTTCCCTCGTTAGTTTTCTTTAAAAATATGATTATACATGCTTTGGTGCTTCACCTTTTACCATGAATAATATTGTATATTTTTAAAAATGGTTCTTTTCCTCTTTTTTTGCTTCTTATTTTGCCTTTTGTGGGGGAATTTGGACATCCTGATGGTTGTGGGGAGTTAGCATACCAACAAAATTAGGGTTTTGTTAGTATGGTAGAGTTGCCCTCATTGAGACTCCAGGTTTTTTTTTAATTGAAGATCAATAATGTAACTCTCAGGAGAAGGTGGATGTGAGCAGATGATGCAGATGTATCATATATTTTATCTACTAGCATGAAATACTTGGCTTGCTTCTTCACAGACTGCAGCAGAGAGGCCTTGCACTGTTGATAATATATTACAGGTAAATTATGCTGAAAGAAAAGAGAAAAGGTTCATATTTCACCGAAGACTCAAAATCACTTTGCATTTGAGTCAATGCTAGGTCACCTATTGTGCAGAAAAGAAACGTAGCACTTGATAATCAGCAAAGTATGATGGGGTTAAAATATGTGAATCTGTGATCCTTGGTGTGAAAATGGAGGTGTGATGAACAAAGATAAGAATGGTATCTTACTTTTCTGTTGCGAAATGGTGGGGAGTTGTCACTGTGGGGTTGCTGCTATAGGAAAAGCAGTATATATTTCAGGTCTGTCCTCTCTAAATAATAACTCTTAATAATTGTTCTCAATAACATCCAAAATATTTTAATCCAACATTGATAACAAAACCCAAGGAAAAACTGGTTCATTCTGAATGCATTCAAAAGCAGCCATGTGCCTGGAAGCAGAAATTGCACCAAGTTATCCTGAAGGGGTTGTTTAACCTAGACAGTGATCCCAATGGCTTTCTTTTTCGTTACACTCAGCTTTATAGCTGAGTGAGGGAAGATGATGGCTGGAAAACTGGAAGTAGTTCACATTCTGTGGTGCAGTCGAGTGCCTGGATCCTCCCAGTATGATCCTCCTGTAATCTGGAAATGTTCTGACATTTCTTGGCACAGTGAACACTGCATGATATAAATGAACATTTACACATCAGATGGAAAGTTGGTATTAGGGAAGAAAACTGTGTGCAGGTTTGAACACAACCCCTACACCTTCTGTTGGTGTTCTTGTCAAAATTAGGTTAGAGATTTTAGAATATATTGTTAATATGGTAGCTGACTTGAGAGTTGAGATATCAGAACAAACATTGTTGTGCAGATTCAGGACAATATCTTGCATTCCACATTTAGACACCACATTGATTCCTAGTCTAGTTTTCAATTAGGGATGAGCGAAAACAGACTTCCCAGTGTAAGAACAAGAAATGGTATTCAAAGCAGTAGTATCAACATGCTGTCACAGGAAAAAGAAAAGAAAAGAAAGTAATTTACAAGATCCTCCACTCTCCCGTTTTGTCCTCATAAGAATGCAATATAGTCTTTTTAACTGAGGGGTAGTGACTAGGTCCTCCCCATCCTAGTCCAATTTAGGTGTTCACAAGATGATAGGAAAGGTGTTCATCAGGTCCTGAAGGGGAAAAAAAAACAGGTTTGATACTATTTTCCACAAGAAGGGTTCCATAATTGCAGTGAGAAAAAGGTACGTAATCCTTTATAAATTTAAGCAGTTATAGGGAGTTTCAAGAAAAGCTTCTGTAGATTATATTAGTGTTTGGGCAAGTTATTTCAGAAAAGAAAGTACAGTAGTCCTTTGAGTGCATGGGCACTAGGTTTCACAAGAGCTTTGAAAGTAACAGACTGTGATTAGCATAACTTTATTACAGACTGTGGATTGTGCAGCCTTCAGGATTGCAGTTTGTTTCCACTTTCACTGCTTTTGGGAAGGATGTGAAGGCTCATCTTTTTTGATTGGCTTGTAATACTGTTTAATACTGTATATTGTAATTATTTTAATTGTTGATTTAATGGAGTTTAATGATCATTATTATTGAGTTTGTTTTGTTTTGTTTTATTTTATGGCTGAACTAGTTTTCAGTTGTTCTGAGTATGGTTTATGATGTTTGCAAGTTGCCTTGATCTCTACTTAGTATCAGACAGGTGGGTTAGACATGTAATAAATTAATAATAAGAGCCAGCGAATTGTGGTTGAGAAACAGTTAGGAGCCATTATAGATGGTTCAATTTAGTCAAATAATCTAGTTGGTGTCTTTTATGCCAATTGGAAGTTCTGAATACTTGCCAAGAGCAGGTCCACAGAAAACACATCAAAATGGCAGTCTGTATGCTTTTCAGAGGTTATTAAAACCCATACAAAGCCACTTGTATAGTCAGAATTGCCTGGATTTTGTTTTGTGCTGTAAGGAAACATACCAAGTTAGAGCACATAAATCTCCCTAAAGTTATGCTAATCCTTATTTATAACCTAATGCTGCTCCCTGAACACTCATCACACTGTGCACATTAATCTATATACATACCCATGCTAAGTATTTCCTACTTTGGTGTTATACTGTGAGGGAGTAATGTCTTCTCCAAGACACAGTGTCTCTTGCTATCAGTGGAATGAAGAATGACATAATGTGGGCATTAAGCCCCTGCTCATGGGCATCTTTATCTTTGAATTGTTGAGAAGAAATAAGTGTTTGATTTACTCTTTGTGGTGAGGAGTACAGCTTTTCCAGATCAATGAGGATTGACTGTCATGAGTCCCTTACATAAAGGCAAATATTTAAGAAGTATGAAGCTACAATATATCTTTTTCCTTCCACATTTTTGGGCCTCCTATTTCTGTGTATCAGTGTCCATTTGTCATTCAGCTATTGAATATATGATGCCACCTTGGAAGTGAGATATGGATATATTAAGTGAAAAAAAGAGAGGAAAGAACAGATGTTGCAAAACATTAGAAGAATGAAGAATCTACTACACACATAATATTCCCTATATTTATCCTAGGTGAACTGAATAGGGATTTTAATCTGGTCTTCCACAGTGAGCTTTTTAGTCTGATACAAATTTGCTCCTGAATTCTTCACCTGATAGCCATTCCTTCTCCCACACTGGCTTTCAAGTACTGAGCATGTAGCAACCACTAAACCTACACTGAAGCAACTGATTTGAGCAAATGGTGGCACAACCAGAAGACTATTAGTGCCGGCCCAGTAATAATCTCTACCATATCACAATAAAACAGTTTTGTGAACCTGAGCCACTTTTTATTATTTTCTTTTAATCCCAGATAAGTATCTTTAAATAAAAGATACAAACATGTGCAGTTCCCCAAGTGCAAAGACTGCCATAAATGCATCCAGTCTTGCTGATCAAGTTCAATTCAGTGCTTCCAAACATACACCTTGGCAGATATTCTGTGTACTGATATCTCCTTTTCCCCTTCTCTTTCCTCTCCCTATATTTTGGATGACGGTAACAGCCAGTTCCAAGAGTAACCGGACTCAAGTCTAGGTTAGATTTTAATTTCAGGGTCCCTCTTATTAATGGCTGAGATTGGAAGTATGTGAAAAAGGAAGATTATGAAGAAGGAAGTCCTTCTTATAAGGAAAGAATTGAGGCCACGTTCCTGGTGTTTCTTCCAGGTCTCACACATGCAGAGATGATTTCTTGCCTGTCAGTTGTAGAGGCTGATATTACAGATGCCTTTTTCCTTCTGAGCCTTCATAAGGGCTGGTTGTGATTTGAACTGAAGCATAGTCCTAATTAGCTGAGAAGACTTGCTTCAAGCCTGCATCTCTTGCAATTTCCCATTCAGGCTCCAGAATATCTAAAAAACAGCAGGACAACAACAGTTTGTAGGAGGCTGAAACTGGGTTTAATTAGAACAGTTTTGCACTCAAACCATTTTTTCCTGCTTCTCTAGAAGTGCTTTCTCTTCAGATACACTAAAACATTTATTTTGTTGCAATGTGGGTGTTTTGGGTAGAGCCCCCACTCCCATATGCTTTTCTCACTTTACTTTATGTTACTTAATATGCATAAGTGGGATGCTTGAAGTAGATCTGATGTTGCGTTTTCTAACTTGTTCCTGACCAACCGTTGCTAAGTGATGTTCACATGGAGTTATGTGAGTGAAGTGCATCTGGGTTCTTTTGGGAATTTGGATAGCAATCTTCTGTGAATGCATTGATAGTGAGGGGAAGATCAGGGCCAGGAAATCTTTGTAGCATCCCTCCTTCACCTACAGTCAATTCTGAGTAAAAATCTTGGAATATGTTGTGTGCGCAGTACAGACCTCTCAAGTTAATCTAGGCCATGAGATTTTTTTTGTCAGTTTAATGGATGGTCTTGGTAGTGCACTCTCTCTCTCTCTCTCTCTCTCTCTCTCTATGTGTGTGTGTGTGTGTGCAGACATACATGTGTATATATTATTTCTGCATGACAGTGCAATATTTTTTGCCTTCTTGCATGAACTAGGAAATGTAGCAACATTGGGTGGGCATGGCTTTCTGATCAGTTTGTCCTGTTGTGCTAGCTGTATGTATGTGTTTAGCTTCAAAAAGAAAAGACCTGACATTTGTGATTTGTTATTTTGTGCAAAATGTAAAAAACGTGACAAGATGGTGCACATTGTGTTTCCATCTTTGAGGCAAAACTGACGGTTGGACGATTCTTGACAGGTTGTCTCATTGTCTTGAGATAGCCATTAAAAAAAAAAACCCAACAGACATCCCTAGTATTTTCCTACCTGCCTGTCTCATGTGCTGTTACACAATTCACATATAACCAGGTGAGAAATTATTCCTGTGCAATGGAGTAAGGCTATGTAGTATTGTAGTGTGCTGTGGAAAGCTTTTGAGTTTTCAGAAAGAAAACCAGGCAAGTAGAATAAGGGGGAGAGAGAGAGGGTAGCAATGGGACTTGTCAGCAATCAGAAATCAAATTAAATCTGGTCCAGTTGGCAGATGTCTATTGTATGTGCCTTGCAAGCCTGCTGATAGATCCCGTTTGCCATGCCTTGTCATTTGCAAGGGATTCAGACACTAACGCTTTTGTCTTGAAAGAGGTTTCCAAGTGGACACTGTCAACACAACCCAGGTGATAATGTGATTTCTTCTCTGTGTAACTAGACTATGGCATTCTCTGTGAGACAGCCAAACCACTCTGATTAATGAGAGTGATGTTGCTACTATTGATTGATGGTGTCCATTACTTGATAAGCAGCAAGCCAGCCCTGTCTACCAAACCCTTTCATGTAGTACTTATGTCTAGAAAATTAAACACCAGCATGTCATCAAATATCAGAGCAGTTGCAGCTTTTGCACCATTGCCTTCTGCTTGAAAGCTCTGCATGATAAAACAACGTCCTGGTTCAGTTTACATTGTTACCTCCAACACCACAAATTGTGATATTCTCAGCCAGCATGATATTCCTAGCCCTTCTTATTCTAATTATATGATCACAAAACACTTTATAAAAGCTAGCTGTCTTTTTCAGAAGGCTTAAGTATTGAATACATATGCAGCCAAAATGAGATAAAGACCCAAAACACATGATCAAAAATTATCATGCATCTCTTGATTCAGATTGCAGATGTGGGGATGGAAAATGTAAAGGTTTCTCTAAAAAAAACTTCCTTCAAAATCAGATTTGCCAAGGGAAATGCAGCTCACAGATTTTTTTTTCCTCTTGGGGTATAGGAAGTTTTTATGTCTGGCATTTAAACAAGTAATCCCACACCTGCAGTGATCTGAAGTGACACAGATTACAGTACATTCTGTGTGATGTGGGGGTGAATACTTCCACTTCTACATCATGTAAACAGATTGACAAGTTAAGAGACTATAGGAACAATTCACAATTTCTGTTGGATTGCAGTTAACAGAGTGCAAAGTCGTTATACGAGTTTGCACTCTGCTAACTGCAATCCAACAGAAATCAGAAATAAGTAGAGAACAGCAGGATGGGGAGGACTGAAGATGGAACGTGTCACCTTGTTCAGGGAGCATTGGTATAAATCAGGGTTCTCCAAACTTTTCACATGAAGGGCCACAAAATATATTTTTGATATTTTCGAAGGTCAAAGGTGCGCGTGCATATGTGTGTGCGTGCTCCTGCCTGCCCAGACACTTGCACACCCACACACACTCCCATCCGCACCCCCACATGCACTCCCACCCACTTGCATGCACACATGCACTCCTGCCCACCCACACATATGCACACATGCACTCCTACCTGTACGCACGCACTCCCACCCATCTGCATGAACACACACATTCCCACCCACCCACCTGCATGCCCATGCACCAGCACCCCCACACACGGGCTGGATAAAAAGGCTAGGCGGGCCAGATGTGGCTGTACTTTGGAGACCCCTGGTGTAAATCATGGCTAATATAAACATGGCTCTCCCATAACTGTAACATACAAATCTGTTTCAGGCAATTGTTTTGGTCAATAGTTTTCAGGGTACAGCAAGTACTGCAACGTTGAAACGGTCTCTGTAAAAATACTCCAGGTTTTCTTACACTTTCTTTGTAAGTAAGGGCCTGTCCAGAGTGGGGAATTTGGAACAGTCTGGTTCGGGCTTAAAAGGTGCTTATCCTAAGTGCGATCTATTTATCTTTCACTTGAGCGATCCTTCTGTTCACGCTGGGCATGTTTATTCTCCTGTGAGAAGGGTCCACACAGGTCTTTGGATGGCCAGTTTACTCATGAGCAAGTTTACCTGCTTTGACCATGAGTAAGTTTTATCAGGTTTGCTCTCATGTACGTTTATTAGATTTACCCATGGGTAAGGAGGCAACAGCAGACGACAGTGGCAGTGCACTGAGCTCACAATGGTGGTACCATGGTGAGGGGAAGATGTTGGGGTGGAGTTTGGGGAGACAGAAGGGAGGTAATACCCTCCTTCCCCCTCCTTTCTTCTCATCTGGGGCTCTGCGGGGGCTGTGCTGTCATGTGAGAGTAGAGCCTCTGGAGTTGACCTGGCCCCTTGCCCTGCCTTTTCTCGTGACTGCCATTCAGAGCACTGCAGTAGACTTCCCTTCTTCTTTCTTTCTCCTCAATAAAGTAAGTGGCATAGCAAAACAGCAATGTATCAAGCTAACATGGTATACATACTTATGTGTATTGTGTCAAAAACACACCTCTTGATGTATTAGACTTGTACTGTGTCTGTTAGGGATTTTTTTTTTTTTTTAAAAAGAAGAAATAGAGGAAGAAGTTTCTCCGTCCCTCCTTTTAATGTCACAATCCACCTCAGATCTGAGGTGACAACCTGAGGGTTGTCACATCAGATAATGCCACTCACAGTTCTATTTGAGTGCAAACTAACCATCTGCTACACAACGACGTAATTAAGAGCACTTCCAATCACACCAAATAAGTTGCAGCCAGAAAGAGGCAGGGATGGTTCTAAAAAGGGACAGGATGGAAGCGCTCTAAGTCAAAGCATGTATTGGACACCATAATATGGTTTGAACCAAGCTGTGTCAAAAGCAGTCCAAATAGTGAGCTATATACCCACCTGAACAATTCCTAAACTGTTGCTTTCTAAGTATCGAAAGGGAAAGGCCTACGATGATAACATTAAGAGCTGGTTCAAGGGCATCTTGGTGTTTTTGTATGATAATCTTGCTATGAAACATTAAGATAAAAATGCAAGTCCATTTAAATTCTTCAGCCCCTATTTAGTTCTGGATGAAAACAAAACTCTTTGCTCCAGAGAACTCAAAAAAGCTACTGTTTAGTGGTATTGTAATTGTTTTATTCAGACTACATTAAGGTATTTGTAAACAAAAGGTATAAATATTTGTTATATAATAATACTAAATAACCCCAAAGCCTGAGTACTCTGTGCTGCAGAAGGTGCTCTGGGGCTTGACATAGGTAAAATTTCAGTAGAAGTATTTTTTATTTTAAAATACACTCAGCGGGCATGAGACCTCATGAGAACTGTAAAATTAGAATAAAAACAATAAACAGGATGAGGTTCCTTCTGCTACTTTTCCCAATGCCTCCTGATAGAAGGTTCAGCCCATCTGTATAATAATTCTTTCACAATATATGCACAATATTTATTGAAATAGCATGTGTTACATATAGGCACCTATAAAGAAATCCATAAAGATTTCAATAGTATGCAGCAAAAATTCACATACCTTTACCTCACAATCCTGCTAAAAATCAGTGAACCAATGGAAGGCATCTAATTATTTCCACTCATAGAGACAAGAAAGATGGTGAGTGACCTTTCTATCACGTTAATGTCAATTACAAATGAACAACTATCCTTAAAACCCTTGAGGAACTAATTTTAGACAAGAAATTAGCTGTTCAGTGATCAGAGAGATTAGAATGTGGAGAACACACAGTCCAAAATAGCTAAACACTAGACTTTCAGGATATCAGTAGAGAATTGAATCCAGGTGAAGTAGGGTGCAAATTGAGAAAGCAATTTTCTTGGCATAATTTTCTTTTGGTGGGGCAGAATCTCTTGCTACTATACATAGCAATTATGTTATTAAGGACATGTTGAAGGACAAGTTCTAAAACTAGATAGGTGTGAAGAATGATGATGATTTTTTTAAAAAAAAGATTACTTGTTTCAGAATATGGTAAGAAAACACATTCTCTGAGTAGTTATTCCAAAGGGATAGACAGGTTAGTTTGTTATAACAAAACGAACAAAGACTAGTACAGTATCCTTTTAGAAAAATGTGTGCAAGTATTTGCAATATCACAGTAGCATTTTAATAGTTTTCCAACTGGCCATAACATGATAGATTGCACAAATGGAGCACTCCATTTGTGCAATGGAGAATCCAGAAATCGTGCAGTCCATTTATTCTATTGCCCCCTTTTCACTCCATGGTTGTAGTCCCATCCCAAAGCTCCCAGCGGTTTGAAATGGATTCTTAGGGAGTATCGGAACTTGGAGGAGAGGAAATAGGAAACATTTAATTACATATAAAAGACTGTGTCTGATGACATCATTAGCCTTGTGTGGGTAAAGCTGTGCTAACAGGATTCCAAGCCATTGTTTTCCAGGAATCATCATTGTCCACTTTCTTTATAAATATTCAGCATGCAGTTTGCAGTGCATGATAAGCATTGGAAACATGTTTGCTAATGCGTTCTTCTTGTAGAGAAGCATTTGTCTGTGAACTACTGGGCCCCCTGTAGTGGTGTAGCTTGAGGGGTATGCTCACCCATAGAAATTGGCCACCTTCAATGATGTAAATCATGTATCTTTTGCCCTTGGATTGAAACTGGGGGTGGGGGGGAATAACTCTTTTCTATTTGCGTACACAGGTTTGACTACACCGTTTTTTTTCCAAAGAACTTTTCAGATTTCTTATATGACTTGTTGTCATGGGGGGGGGGAAGAAATGTCATACTGCACAGAATGATTATATTTCTGTGCAGAATAGCATCTTTCTTACACAGGATTCATGTGGAAAGGGCCAAGGAAACAACAGCCTGCATAAGGTAGTTATACTTCCCATACAGAATGGCACCTTGCCTGGACAGGAATCCTGTTCAAATCATATTTGAACCAGCATTAAGCTATGCAGAACAGTGGGGACAAGTTTGTCATTTTTTAGTTGTTTAGTCGTGTCCAACTCTTCATGACCCCATGGAACAGAACACGCCAGTCTCTCCTATCTTCCACTGCCTCCTGGAGTTGTGTCAAATTCATGTTGGTTGCTTCGATGACACTGTCCAACCATCTCATCCTCTGTCATCCCCTTCTCCTCTTGCCTTCACACTTTCCCAACATCAAGGTCTTTTCCAAGGAGTCTTCTCTTCTCATGAGATGGCCAAAGTACTGGAGCCTCAGCTTCAGGATCTGTCCTTCCAGTGAGCACTCAGGGTTGATTTCCTTTAGAAATGATAGGTTTGTTCTCCTTGCAGTCCAGGGGACTCTCAAGAGCACAAGTTAGGGGAGAATAAAAGGGAAAAACAATACAGGGATCTTGCAAAAACAGGGCCTGTATTTTCGCAGGAAGCTGTGAAATATCACTGATGCAGGGGAAGTCTTTTTGAGGTGTCCTATCATAGTGAGAACTCACTGATAGTGAGAAATTTTGGGAGTGTCCTCCATTATATTGTATCATAGATTGTGCCATAGGAATGAGGGGAGAAAACACTGCTGAAAAGAGTATGGCATATGCTTTACATGAATGGGGATGAACATACTTATGCTTGTTTTCAGCTGGATTCTGAATGTGAAAAAACTGAAAACAATACTTATGCTCATTTTTTGTCCTGTACTGCACTGGTTCTTAACCTTGGGTTACTCAGGAGTTTTGGACTGCAACTCCCAGAAGCCTTCACCACCAACTGTGCTGGCTGGGGCTTCTGGGAGTTGCAGTTCAAAAACATCCAAGTAACAAAGGTTAAGAACCTAGGCTGTACTGTCCTGATGCTAATGGAAATACAGTACTCAAATGCTTAATCAGCTACTGAATACAGCATGACAATTGGCTTGAGAAACACTTGTGATCTCTTTCATATAACGTTTACCAAATATTGATAATTAAAAAACAATAAAAGTTGAGGTACAAAAAATGCAGTAAAAGTTACAATAAATCTTGATCCGTGGGAGTGTCGTCTATCACTTAGCTGATTTACTCATGCCGTTGCAGCTTATTGTGTACTTAGATAGTCTGTTGAGAGATGGAATGGTACTAACTGATTTGATGGAAGTGGCTCTCACCTGTAGAAACCATATTTGAACCAGTACAGTCAAGCAATGACCAAGGTGGTCACAATGCTTGGTGCATTGTCATTTATTTCTTCCCCAGGTTTGAAAATGAAACTGATGGTTAACCTAATGTGAGTTGTTTATGCCAGGTTCCCAGGAGAAAGAACAGGGAATGAGATGCTGTTATTTTTCCTAAATTTTGCAATAACCATAGCATCATTCTGAACTAATTCTGAACTATTGTGGAATCTTAAATCTGTAACAAGATCTTGACTTACATTATTTATATTCAAACAGAGTTTGAGTTATTCTATAGGGAGAAGTAAATTGCAGTGTCATTAAAAGGAACATTTCCCCCTTTAAATTCTTTTGGAATCAGGATTGTTTCAACAGTAGAATTCAAGTTTCTCTTGAGTCCAGAAGCAAATAGAAACCAAAGGAATAACATTTTGTCCTCTGAAATGGGTATTTGCCATGGTACACTACAGTTCAATGACATTTGTCTGTTTATTAGTTTTTTAACTGAACCCATAAATTTATGAAATGAAAAAATGAGTTCTGGTTTAAATTCCTTATTAAATGAATGATGGATTGAATCTGAATAGTAATTAAGCCGCGTAGGTTCCTTAGTCAGCCTACCAACTACTAAAGGCGGGGAATATAATTTTTAAGGCATTTTTGATGCATCATTAATGGTGCATCCAATTAAAAATAAATGAAAATGTAAATTTCCACTCACTGCCTCTTTTTTCCCCAAGTTTCTTTCTTGGGTTTTTGGAAGTACTTGAGAAAATTAATTAGGTATGTGCTAAATTGAGTACCAACTGAAGTTCATCCATCTGAGGACTCTACATCCACTTAACTCTGTCATTGCTTCATGTTCTCAGTTAATGAACTTATTTTGGAACCAGTGAGTTTTAAGGGATCAGAGGTAAGGCTAATTTGGGAACCAGCTCAAATTTAGTAATTGTAGCATTTCCCCCCGTTTATCTCTTTGGTGCACATGGCATTTCTAAGGACATAAAGGACATTCCTACTGAGTCTTGTTTATGTAAGTACATCTGTGATGGAGCAGGTATGAAAAACGTTTTTGCTGTTGGATAGGTAGGAAACTTCAATACTGATTTATTCAAATATGTAAAAGTATTTAAAAATCTGAAATCCAATTCTCAGAGTTCCATCATGTCACATCAGTTGAAACCTGTGATACGTGTAAAATTTTGGAATAATTGAACCACATAGGTCAAGGAAGAGAAACAGTTAATCAAGGGAATAAATAGCATGGCAAGTTACAAGATCAGGAAAAAATGGGCTGCAGAACCTTGGACAGCTCCAAGATGGCCTACATTCTCTAGCAAGTAAGATACATGCAAAGTTTAAAGTGGGAAAATAGGTTGGGAATGCACATGGACTCCCCTTTAGACATCAAAACTTCTTGTGCAGAGGCTTTTGGACGGTTCATTGGAACATGGGTACAAACCTCTTCACAGTTTAATGCTCAAAGTCTGAAATTTTTCAGGAATTCTGAATCAGGGAGTCTATATTTCTTGCACACATTAAGCCTTCACATGTTTAGGTGAATGCCTGGGCAAAATAGTTACAGACAAACTGAGCTCTTTATGTTTCTGGCAAGGGGACTGAAGGATTTAAGCGGCTCCAGTAACTTGAGGTAACTAGCTGGACTGCTATTCCTTTTTGGACTGGACTGTTGCCTTCATCACTTTGTGAATCCTTCATGGCCATCTTGTGCTGCTCAGTGCAGGAATCTGTAGTAGTTCTGAGCACAGCATTTTCCTCACCTTAGCATTCATGGCTGCTTCACTGAACAGGACCATGGCAAGAGGCCCTGTGGGGATGAAGCCAAAGGGCGACCAGATTAGGATGAGACTTGTGTACCAGCAGCTCAGGTGCCAAAGTGTGCTACTTCAGTGATTCAAGACATTAAATAAGGAAACAGGTTTAGTCCTGCGACCTCTTTTCTCATTGACAAATTAATGGAGGCTGTTCACTCTTATATGCAAGGCTTTTGCGCATGACGACTGTTGTGGTAAGAGCAAAATCTGGCCATCATAGTGCTGAACTGTTTTCTAACTTTGCTTAATAAAAGCCAACTCTAAAAGAATTGAACCTAATTTTAATTTAGCATGATTGAGAAGAAGAATGTGCTCTGGTGATGTGTCTTCCCGCTAAAAGACGATAGAACTGCATCATGCCCCATTTCTTCTGTGGCTAGAGACTAGTCTCTTCTATGTGCACACAAGACCAGTTTTTCTATCCTACTTTCCCACAGCAAAAAAGGTTCATATGAAAAAAAAAACCTTTTGTTTTATGAATATTGTATTGTCTGTTTTTAAAAGAGGGTGTGCTACCATTAGTAAACACTGTAATTAGCATTATTATTTTAGAAGGATAGAACATAGTGTCTGTCCCACAGAAAGACAGTGTGATAAATCCAGTTCTTTGTACTAACTAGGGTAGATTTACCGTAGTTGGATTTTCCAAAGTGTTTACTTAGTAAGTCTCATTCTTTCAATGGGACTAGTAGTTGCATTTAGTCCTTTCTCTGAAACAGCCCCTTGCTGTGGAATGGATACTGCCGCATTGTCTTTGAATTGGGTCTGTCTTATGAAGTTCAGAGGAGACATGAATTTGAGTAATTGAATGACCAAACCTTTTGCTATAGCTTCTCCAAGCTGTACCTTGTTCAGAGGGACAAATGAATTAAACAAATGAATTTCTCAGATTGTTTCAAAGTGCTGAAACCTTCCAATGCTGAATTAATTCCTTGTTTATTAATTCACTGCTATTCAGTGTAGAGAGGGGCACGTGGTGCCTTTCAGGAACCAATCTCCTTAGTAAGCTGAGGAGCAATGGACATGTGTGTGTGTGGGGTGGGGGAGAGAGAAAGTGAAGCATTAAAAACCTCTGTATGGCTTAGGAGAACAAGCCTTCATGCAGGGGTATAGTAATGTCCAGAGAGTGACATGGGATTATAAAGATAAACAGAACAGTCTGGAGCACTTCCAAGGCAGTTGGCCAGGGAAGATTATGGCAGAAAGACAAAGTCTAAATGGGGGCATGGTGAGAGATGCATAGATATCAACAACTGAGTTTTAAAAAAATCACTTTATCAGAAAGCTGGATAGCTCAGTGGTTTATATATCTGGTGCAGGACCAGAGGCTGGGAGTTCAGTGCTTCCTTGATAAGGGCTGGACTCAGTAATCTGTAGGGTCACTTCCAGTTCTGTGGTTCTAAGATGACAATGATGATGAAACAGGCTTCCTTTTGAATGTGTCCTTTTTCCTCCCAAAATTGAATTCTCCAAACATTCCCTTGGAAGAAACGTGTTATCTACCACTGGGCCTTTGAATGAAGTCTTGCAATCAAGTCTACAAAAGTCACAAACCCACAAAGCCAAAATTAGCCCACTTTCCAGAATGTAGCTATTGTGGTCATTTATGACACTTAAATACAGTAGCCAGAAGAGGGTGGGAAAAACAAAGCACTGAGGAATGCTAGTTCTAAAAAGGCATCTTGCCTGATTTATCCAAGGCTGTCTTACTCACTTCAGAAGATCTCACAAGTGGCTACTTAGATGTTTAGTGCTGCTGAATATATTTCTTGTGAATCAGTTGGTTAGAGATGTTTCTTGTGGAAAAGCAAGCATATTGTAGAAGTAGGTCAGAAGAGCCTTTGAATGGAGATTCTTTCAGTGTCTTACCAGAACACATTTGACTCATTGCCTGTTCATTGTATTTCCTCTCAAATCCAATCCAGCTTGGCCTGGCCACAGCAATCAATTTGTATCTGTTGATTGCAAAGTATATATATTTT
Organism: Pogona vitticeps; assembly: GCF_051106095.1. Classification (NCBI taxonomy): domain Eukaryota; kingdom Metazoa; phylum Chordata; class Lepidosauria; order Squamata; family Agamidae; genus Pogona; species Pogona vitticeps. Next base: position 111,562,708 of record NC_135785.1, read on the forward strand.
AATATTGTCTGTATATTGCCCTGGCTGCATTCAGATTGAGGAATAACAAATGTATTTTTATTTATATAAAATGTTGATATTTGTAGAGTTGCAGAACAGAGCCATTGAATAGAAGAATGGCTGATTAACATCCTCTCCTTGCTCAGGGCTTCTGGGAGTTGAGTTTGAATTTTTTTTAAAAAATTATTATTAGTAGACATACTGTACATTACACTAAACAATCCAAACTTAAAGATTTTAAAAACAATAATTAAAATACAGGAAAAAATCAAGTAAGACACAGTTTTATACACAGCGGAACCATTGGAGAGAAAACCAGTTCTCTGTCATTCAAGGGTTCCAGTTCCCTCTTCAAAACTGTAATGTTTCTTACGATGGTGCACTTCCCTTTCCCTTTATTAATAAATGATCAATAAAATCTCCCCACATTTCTGCGAAAGTATATCTTTTTAAATAATCCTTTCTTTGCTTTGATATTACATGTTAATTTATCAACGATGACTGTATTCTATACTTCTTTATACAATTCATTTAATTGGAAACCATGTTTTATTTTCCATTACTTAGCTATCATTAATCTAGCAGCTGTTAATAAGTTACAGGTTAATTCTCTCATTGGCCATTTGTATTCTTCCTTATTAAATATTGATAAAAGTGCTACTTTAGAACATACTTTTACATTTTGCTTTTATATTTTATTTATTTTATTTTATATTTATGGATGTTTTATTTCCATAAATACCATTTGCCAGAATTTCATCACACTCTCACATTCCCACCCCGTATGAAAATAAGTAGTGTACCAGTTTTCTGGCGTCCTCTCCACCACAACAAAGGATAGTTCTTATTAATTTGATTTCATTTCACCAGAGTTAGATACCATCACCACACAATTTTATAAAAATTCTCTTTAATCCTTATAGACATAGATCTCATTATTTTTATATCCTGTATTTTCTCCCAGCTCTCAGTATAATATTTTCCTTCATATCATATTCCCATAAATCTTTCAGTGGTTCCATTGATCCTCTGCTTCAATTTTTTATAAATTGTACTTACTATACCTTTCAGAGTTTTATTTTCCTCTACACTTTCCTTTTGTAATACCATTTCCTAAAACTTTGTAAGTTCCCGGCATTCCTCAACCAATCTTTTGTCCAGTGCTTTAATTGTTTTAAGGTAAACCATAATATTTTCCAATGGTTCTAGCCTGAAGAACTTACAACATCCATCAGATCCCGGCCATGAAAGCCTTTGAGAATACATATGGTAATACTCTTCCCTTCCTAATATATCTTTTATTTGTTCTCCATGCTTTGTACCCTGTCCTTTAATTGAATAACTTGCTTTGCTCTTAATATACTCTCCAAAAGTTTTGAAGCATTGTTTCTTGGTATCCTATTGTTGTGGACTGTGGAATTCTGGTCTTGTATGATTTTCTTTAGGTACCCAGTGTGGTGTACTGGATAGAGTGATGGTCTAGGATTACGGTTCATATCCCTACTTGATCATGGAAATTCACTGAGGGACTGGGACTGCTAAACCACTCCTTAAATATCTCACATACCTTGAAAGCCCCATTAGGGTTGCTATAATTAGGTTCCAACTACAGTATAGGCAAAACGTAAGCTGTGTTTGACTATAAAATACAAGCACATTTCTTTTATGTTGCTCTTATAAAAGAGAACAACGTGAATATTTCAAGTGCGGCCTAAGACAGAAATTTTATTTTATAAGAAATAAAATTAAGAATAAATATACATTTTTTAAAAAGCATTTTTTTCTCTATATATAACTTAAATAGAGGAATTTCCCTTTTATTATTAAAAGCAGATAGATGCTAGAATGGCCCAGTTATTTCATGGGGATAGTCTGAAGGTGGCTAAATTGCTTTGGCAGGAGGTAGAGAGGGCATGTAGACTTGTAGAGGACTCTCATGTATTCCTTGGAGGCTTTTGAAAAATAATCCCTAGGGTCAGGGTGGCTGAAATTCATCAGCTTCAGACTTGCATACCAATAGGATCATATGGATAAAAGTCAAAAGACATAAATGATATGTAATATGATTTATTGCCTGTAATATAGATAGCTATAATCATGTTGATATCATCCTCTGCATCCCACTTCACTTGGTCATTGCTTTTCTAACCAGGTAGACTGTATTTATAAGTGTGTAATCTAAATACTGTGCTCCATGCCCAGTCCTGTTCAGTGCTTATGCTTATGTAGAATTCCATCTGACAAGACACCAGTTACATGCCTCCTAACATAAAACCAATGCTTTGTCAGGACCCTGAAGCATCTTCTATAGTTGGTGCTCTCTGTGAAAGTAAATATTGAACAGGATACTGGCCCATATATCTAAGTGGATTATAATCCACAAAAGCTCACATGGAAATATACTATTGGTTATCTGAAACAGACTAATATGACTACCTCTCTGAAGATTTTGGTCCTCTAAAAACAGACCCTGTGTTTAATACAGTATTTCTCAATTCTGCCCTCAATCCAAACATTATTTTCCTTTCTCTTTCAGACTCCTTTTGTTACTTGGAAAAATCACACTGCTAGCTGAGAAAACTGAGCTTATTAATGAAAAATTTCCAAGAGGTCTTCTCCTCTGGCTGTGCTAAAATGCTAATAGGATTGTGTACATCTTGTTTCTCATATGGGCATTTGAACATGATTTGGATTTTGAAGCCTCAAACTGGGAAACATATTAGAAATAGAATCTGACATAAAGCTATAGGTGTCTTAAGGCAACATGATATTTAGATGAGAGTAATAGTCCCACAGTTGTTTCTAATCCTTTCTTCTCCAGCCATTTTTTATAGTCAAAATCTTTGTCTCTGTGGCTTTTTTCCTGAGAGAGAAAAATACATTCCTTTTCACCTCTTCACTTGATCAATAGAAGCTGCAATTTTAACCCTCAGTTTTTGTACTGAATGAGTTGTGGGATATTTTATGACCCTATTGTGTATTCAGTGTATTGAAGGCTAGCAGTGTGATTAGGGTTAGCCGAAGGGGTTAATGTATACTTCTTGCACTTTTGAACCATAAAGAATTTCAGTGTTCCCCTGAATGAGACTAATCTAGTGAGTGTGACAGTAAGAACATGCCATTTCTGCTACTCAACATCATAGTTCTCCTAAAAATAATACAGGCTATTTTCCCCGCAATATGATACATGGGCTGAGGGGAAATGTTATTGGGCCATTTTTTTTGTCCTGAGTTTTTTCCCTTTTCACTGTAAAGCACAGGCACATATGTGTACACACACCAGCCCCTCCCCCCAAATTGTACACAATTGGGGACATTTTAAATCTAGGTTTGTGTGGCTTCTGTTCTACAACAAAATGTGACTCTGGGGGACTTTATCGTGTCTTCCTTATGTTTGAGGGTTAAAAAAAGAGTTAGGATAATGACACCTGCATTTACCTGTAATGTCTAATTTCATTTTTAGGAGCAGTAACTTATAAACAAGAGGGTGAAATTCTAATCCTGAAATGTGGAAACAAGTCAGCAAATACAGATTTATTCCAGTTTACTGGTATAGGACAAGGTCTAGTAAGCAGGCTATTTCTCCAAATAATCCTTATGACATTTGGTCATCTGGGTTTCATTTGTAATAATCAGCACCCTCATGCCTAAGAAAATGCCTGTTTTAAAATGTCAGTTTCAAAAAGAGAATGTTACTGAGAAGTATCTTCCCCATTTGCTTGCAGATTTTTAAAAGAATTATTTGTATTTCTACCAAGTGAATGTGTCTTTCCCCCAATCCCATCCTTTTTACCTGACAGCCTATTAAAGATAAGATTGATGGGGAAGATAAACCTCTTACTGGAGGTTCAATCAGTGTGATTGTTGGGCCTGCCAGAAACCTGATTATAACAAGGCCTGCCATGTTTTGCTGAATTTGCTCAATAAATAGAGATAATTGTTGAAAGGGGTTTTCTAATTAATTTGTTAGTGATGCACTGTGCAGTGTATTGATTGGGCTAATTTACTCACCCTGTGAAACAGAATTTAGATGTGAGAGTCCTTATGAAGTATATTGGATGGAATTTGAAATGCAGATTTATTTATTTATTTTTTTACCAATGGTAGGACGTTGGGACCCTTAGACTCTTCTGTCACGCTATTATTTGCATGTGTTTTAAAAAGGTGCAGTCAAATAAGGACCAAGGATGCTCTGTTGCACCTTTTGGCCTACATCAATGAAGGAAAGATCTACATTACAAGAGCTGCTGCCATATCAGGCTGACGTAATGCTAATTGTTTTTTACTTTCATGGCTTCCTGTGAAGAATGCTGAAAATAGTTGTTTGTGGGAACAAATAGTTGTTTGTGGGAAATGCCATGAGTATTGATAAAGATCACGAGAGGACTCAGTGTTATCCTATCCTGTAGAGAAAGAATGTGTTGTTGCTGTTATGTGCTGTCAAGATGCCTCCAACATGGTGACCTTATGAATGAGCAATCTCCACGATGTCCTGTCCTCAACATCCCTGCTCAGCTCTTGTAAAGTCAATTGATTTCGTATTTGTTCTTCTTCATTTTCTGCCACCTTCAACCTTTCCCAGCATTATTGTCTTTTCCAGAGAATTCTGCCTTCTCATTATGTGCCCAAAGTATGGTAGCCTCAATTTCATCATGTTTGCCTCCAGAAATAGTCCAGGCTTGATTTGCTCACTTGTTCATTTTTCCAGCAGTCCAGGGTACCTGCAAAGCTCTTCTCTAGCACCATATTTCAAGGGATTTTTTTTCCTGATCAGCTTTCTTTACTGTCCATCTTTCGTACCCATACATAGTGATTGTGAATATGATAGTGTGGATGATTTTGGTCTTAGTCTCCAGTGCTACATCCTTACACTTGATATTTTCTAATTTCTTCATTGCTTGTAATTAATAAATACTCTTTTAAAAAGCTGTTTTCTGGCTGCTTGGCTTTTCATATGTACTCCATAACTAAATTAGAAGAACTTGCAGTTTGGAGGTAATATATTACTAGACATCAGATGCTAGGGAGAAACAACAGAAGAAGCTACCATTGCTTTTATTACCTGCTTCTGAACCTCCTGACTCTCTACTGTTGGAAACAAGATGCTGAACTAGATAATTCTTTGGTCTCGTTTGGCAGTACATCTTTTGGGTTCGTCTTTGTGAAGGGAAGGGAAACAGTGGTTCGCTACATATTGCTCTATTGTACAATACATATTGTTACATGTTGTGTTACATATGGTTCTACTGTGTTAATGCAAGCGGAGCAATGACTATTCCTCTAAATTACAAAAAGACACATCACTGCATTCTGGGATAAAAATGGTGTAATGTTTTTAGCACAGTTCTGACAGTCAGCTTTCATTTATGGGAAATCTGTTGCAGAAATCAAGCAAAAGCTTAGAATATTTCATAAAACATTTTCCTAGAGGATTGTTACACTGCATTTGTAGGGCATAATTCCACAACAAGAACTACAGTAATAGTTGTTTTGGAAAGTAGTCATAGATTAGGCTAGTTCAGATAGCAATAATGGCTGTTGTCAGTAAGTGGGGAATCTGCTAAGAGGAAGCTGCCATGCTTGTATAGAGCTTTCCAACTGACATTAAAAATGACTAGTAGATAGCACGTTTTCCTGGGGCATTTATTTCCATGCGCCTGTATTCACAGGGCTTTTCATGACAGATGAGCAGGCTTCCCTGTTCCATTTTCTAATTATGCTGTGGGTTGGCTGTGCCTCATCTTCTACCTGCCTTAAGTTTAATTGCTGAAATTAATTTCAGAACCAGCTCATGAGCAGTTCAGCTGCAATTTTCAGTTCACAGGTCATCTCTGTGTTTTTCATCAATTCATATGAGCACAGGTACATATTGATTAAAATACAAGACATGGAAGAATTTTGATTTTGCTGTTATTGATCGCGCCAATATTGCTCCTTTGTGCAAAGACATAACCAGTGTTTTAATAACTTGTGACTGCTCAGGCAGTGTATAAATGGAAACCAGCAGCAAACTGAGCAGCCTTAACCAAGTCAAGAATTAAAGATAATGTACAAACCATGTAGGTTTGTTCTGTTAGACAACTACTAGAAATTAGACCTTCTTGGCGGTAGCTCCACAACTATGGAACTCTCTTTTGCCTGAAGTCTGCCTGGCTCCTTCAATGGGCACATTTAGGAAGCTATTAAAAACCTTACTATTTCAATGCAGGGATGTGGTGGCGCTGTGGGCTAAACCACAGAAGCCTGTGCTGCAGGGTCAGAAGACTAGCAGTCATAAGTTCGAATCCACATGACAGAGTGAGCTCCCGTCGCTTTGTCCCAGCTCCTTGCCAACTTAGCAGTTTGAAAGCATGCAAATGTGAGTAGATAAATAGGTACCACCACGGTAGGAAGGTAAAACAGCATTCCCTAGTCACGCTGGCCATGTGACAATGAAAACTGTCTTCGGACAAACACTGGCTCTACACTACAGCTTGAAAAACGGGATGAGCACCGCCCCCTAAAGTTGGACACGACTGGACTAAAAATGTCAAGGGGAACCTTTACCTTTACCTTACCTCCCTGAACAAACAACTGTGTGATACAACAGTGTTTGCTAAAATATCATCCATCACACCACCATACTTCTTGACTTTTATACAGTGGTGCCTTGCTTAAAGGCGTTAATTCGTTCCAGCGAAATTGCTGTAGAGCGAAAACGTTGTAAAGCGAAATTAAAAAGCCCATTGAAACGCATTGAAAACCCCCCAATGCGTTCCAGTGGGCTGAAAACTCACCGTCCAGCGAAGATCCTCCATAGGGGCGGCCATTTTCGCTGCCTGTAAAGCGAGGAATCCATCCCAAAACAGTGTTAATCAGACGGTGGCCATTTTGAAACCCGACAATCAGCTGTTTTTGATCATCGTAAAGTGAAAATCGTTTCCCGAAGCAGGGAACCGATCATCGTTAAATGAAAAAAAACCATTTAAAACATTGTTTTGCGATCGCAAAAACCTAATCGTACAGTGATTTCTTCGTAGAGCAGGGCAATCGTTAAGCGAGGCATGACTGTATTTTATGCTTTAAATTGTAATTTATTCTATTTGTCTTTATTGCACTTTATGATATTTGATTTATGCCCCAATTGTACAGTGGTGCCCCACACCACGACGATAATTCGTTCCCCTGAAATTGCGAAAACATCGTCCAGTGAAAACAGTTTTCCCATTGGAATGCATTGAAACCCATTTAATGCGTTCCAATGGGGAAATTACCTCATCATCCAGCGAAGATCGCCCATAGGGAAGCCATTTTGCGAGCGCCAATCAGCTGTAAAAATGGCTGCCCTGCGAAGCATGGATTCAGAAAACACAGGGCAGCCATTTTGTGGAGCTGGAAAAATCGTCGTCTTGCGAACAAACAGTTCACGAAGCATGGACCAAATCGTTGTTAAGTGAAAATCGCCCATTGGAATGACTGTTTTGCAAATTGCTATAGCGATCACAAAAAGTCATCATAATGCGGATTTGTCGTTCAGCGGGGTCATCGTTTAGCGAGGTACCAATGTAGTATTGTTATTTTGTATATGTATTATTTTGTTATTATGCTGTTTGCTTATTTATCTGTTGTGAACCACCCAGAGTGGCCCTGGCTGCCAGATTGGTGGTATAGTAGTAGTGGTGGTGGTGGTGGTGATTATGATGATGATGTAATTAAGAAGCCTAAAACCCAGGTAGAAAATCTGGCAAAAAGAATTCTATAAGCTTTCTTGCTGTTCAGTTTGTTTTATTATCTAGTAACATCAGGACTCTTGTGGCCATCTGTATATCTTCCTGCTTGCGGAATAGCCCTTCTGCATAAATCTGTCTAGAGAAGAATGGTGAACATTTATGAAATAACCCATGCGAGTTAAAGAAGATTGTTGGTAGTATTTCAAGATGTATTATTGATTCACTCTGGATGTTAAGCAGATTTCTTTGGCTTTATTGCTGCCTATGAGCTTGCAACTCACTGCTAGAGCTGTACATCTTAGAAGAAGTTTAGTCTTTTAAGTCTTTTATATCATATAACTTTTAAGAATGCTTCATAATATTACTGAAGATCTAGTATTCTCTTAAGGAGCTGCAGGTGTCCTACCAATATAATTGGAAAGTTCTGGGATACCTTTATCAACGTGACAAAAATTATTTTGAGGTTGACTGTGTAGCTAGTTGTTTCTTAGAAAAAATGCAGTATCAGTAAATTTCCTATAGTGCTTCTAGGGCGGAGGAGAACATCTGGCTATATCTCTGGCCTTCTACATAGCGTTTTAAGGAGAAGAACAGGGACCTTAGCAAACTCTTGTATTTTGTTCAGTTTTCTAAACCTCTTCTGTTCATTTTGTAAATAGAAAAGAGTACTGTATGTGTTTGAAAGGGAGAAGATCCCCTGTGCAGAGTTGGCTTTTGCTCTCTGAACCCCAGTTTTCCAAAGGGATGTGTTTGTGTTGCTTTGGAAACCTTCCCATAAAAAAAAAAAAATTGAGCCGTGTCATAAGCCTACTTTTTGTGGGGCGGCTTTGGACTTTTCTGGACAAGGGAGGGTGGCTTTATAAGAAAAGGCCCCTTCAGCTTCAGATTACCATAGAGAACAACTTGATTTCTTCTGAACCTTATCTTCTTTGAGATTAATATGGGAGACTTTATCCACTCTTATTTCTCTCTGGTTTGAAACTTAATTTGCTTGTAGGCCCAGAACTAAAGTATAGTTTCAGCCCTAGGATGTCCAGAAGATTGGCAAGAATATTTAATTACTGTGCAGTTCAGGAAGTTGACATTTTGGACGCATGTGATGCATTCTGTGCTTATTTTTATATTTAATTAGGAGGAAGCTTCTGAGATACCTGCATAATAGAAAGGACTTTGATCATGCCTCTTTTCAAATATTTATGTGAAAGGAAATACCTTTTTTTTTTAAAAAAAAATTGTGGTTGTGAATCATTCAGTCCAAGATCTCAGCAGTTTGCCAATTAAACTTCTCCTGTGCATCTTTCCTGTGTGCCATTTGGCCTTGTTTATATGGACCAAAAAAAAAAAAAAAAAAAAAAAGACAGATGTGCTACCTGGTGAATAAGTCCTCTTTTATTTATGACAGACAGCACATCGGTTCTATGACTTATGTGTTGTTGTGAGGGAAAAAGGACAAGAAAATGAAGCTATTTATTATGATTTATACATATTGATCATTCTGGAATTATATTGCCATTAACTTCCTATAAATTATGGGAAGGAGTAATACGAATTTCTGTGATTTTTAGATTTTTATTATAATAATAATTGCACACAGCCACTCCAAGGCTTGAAGCACTTTCTGAGAGGAGGTGAAAAATTAAACAATAAATTTCAATAAAGTATTTTTTTTAAAAAAACTATTACAATAAAATCAATGTCATCAGCAACATAAAGCCAAATCTGTTCTGTGTTTGTAGGCCTTTCCTCCAAGAGAAAACCAGATATGCCATGCATGGATGAAGTAGTTTCACATAAAGTGTACTTTGAGCAAATGCTGTAAATATAATGTGCATTTTAAAAAATACAATTGGCTGTACTTGGTACAGGTACACCAGGCAGTTACATTCCTAGGAAACACTGAAAACAGCTGGGTTCATATGAAGAGATCATCTCTATAACTGTGTGTCCTGGCCTATGCTTTTAAGAGATAAGAATCTGCAACTTGAATTGTACTGGAAGCTAGCACAGATGATGCATCCACCTTCCAAGACCTATGAAGAAGTGGACCATTACTGGGCTAGCTGGAGCTGTTAAGTCTTCTTCAAGGCCAGCTATACACAGAACACATTACTGTAGGCAATCCTAGAGGTTACAAAAACACGAGTCAATGTGACAAGATTTTTTTCTGTCGAAAACGGACGTAGCCAGTCTAACAGATGAGACTGGTCTAAAATGCGGCTGGTTTTCACCCAACACCTGCCTTACTGCATCTAAATCAAGAAGAGTTTGACTCACCAGCCTGGAATACTAAGGAGTGCTCATTGGTTTCATTGATATAAATAAGGTTTTTGATGTTCTGATTCACGTTTTGTAAACAAATGTAGTTTAGAACACATGAGGCTAGAACTAAACTAATCCCAATGCTGTTGTGAAATAACTCTGTGGCTCACTGTGGGCACAAGGACACAAAGCTAGATCATTTACTTCGGGAGTAATTCATTTACTTCAAGACCTGAAGAGCAGAATTTTGCAGAGGCAGGGAATGATACTAGGTTTGTAAAATGGTGTTTCTCCATGTACTTTTACCTGAATATCCATAGAATTCATGACTGGATTCGTCACATTTCTAATGCTTGACCTCAAAAGTAAAAATTTTTGGCTCCTAGTTTCTTTTGCATAGAAAACTCAGTTTGACTGTGTCTAAATGTTCATAGCTGGCACTCTCCTGCTTGTTCTGGGAAGAGACTACATTTTCTGGACAGTGTTAAGTATTGCAAGGGTTTCTGCATGCCTATCACTGTAAGAAGGGCAGCCTTAAGATAGTCCCAGTGCCTCCATACTCCCAGCATTTCAATGTAGTTGTGGGAGAATGTTAATTAACCCTGCATTGGCAGAAAGGGTCCAGTCAATGATATGCATGGGATTTCCCAACTGTAGAGGCATACAGTAATTTATCCTTCCCCAGGCAGGTGGCAACATGACTGTAGTCCAGCACATCTGTGATTCGGATATCACACGTAGACCCTTGGGAACTGTTTGCTCAGGCATAGTTTGCCGGATGATTCCCCCTCCATTGAACCCTGTTACTTGTTTGAGTGCTTTTACCCAAGAACATCAACCCATGTCACCAGATCCTCTTGGATCATGTTCTTCTGGATTGTCACACCCAGGGAGACCAGAAAAACATCCACCAGAAGTCAAGCTTTCTTGGTTGTGGCACCAGCCCTTTGGAACGGGTTCCCCGTTGAGCTGTGCCTGGCTCCCTCCCCGCCTATCTTTAAAAGGTTGCTCAAGATAATTCTCCTTGCAGAGGCTTTTAATGGCATCCTTACATGAACCTGCCTTTTTGTCTTGCCCATCCAATCATGGTTTGCTATTCTTGGCTCGTTTGTCTTATGATGTTTGATTTGGTTTGATTCCTGCATTCTTTATCATCGCTGTTGTTATTGCTTAATTTGTAGTTATACTTTTGCTTTTTGCTGCACACTTGAATATTTCTGCATTAGTTTCACATGGTTGTGGAACTTGTTGTCAGGGTAGACTTACATTGCACTGGAGACTTGACTCTGGATTTTTCCCCCCAATGACTCAGACTTGGACTAAATTCGCAACTTGGAACCCTCCCTCCCTCTCTTTTTCTCTGGGGAAAAAAAGCTTGGTTTTAATAGGGACTCAGGGTTTGGTTTCATACGCCTCTCTATCCCATGGACTCTTAAGTGGGTTAAAGCAGTCTCTTCAGAATTTTTTAAAAAAGAATAATTGATTGAAAGATTACAAACCTTGGCTTCTAAGCTTTATGGTTTGCTTCCCCAGTGCATCTCTTCAGCTCAGATCTCTCATTTAATTGAAAATGTTGCAGTTTTATAACTCTTTCACTGCAGTACATTAGGAGGTATCTTTTGGTGCTTTTTTTCAGATTATTGATCTGGTAGCCTCTCGTGGTACTAGTAGGGGAATTGCAATATTGCCTCATTCCATCATTTTTGCTGCAACATCTCAAACGGCATCTTTCTAATTTATTTTTCCCAAGAAAAATGTCACTAAAGAATAAAGTCTCAATGAATAGGGAAAATGGAGGCACATGAATGGAATCACAGGCTTGACCTAGTTTCTTATACAAGACTGAATGGCTGGAGCAAATGCATTTGTAAATTGAAAAGCACTGCTAGTATGTGAAGATATATAATGTGAAGCTGCCTTGTGCAGAGAGAAAGCAGAATGTCCAGCCTTCTTTCATGATATTGCAGGTTCTGGCCGGTAGCAGGTCCCCAGGGTCTCCAGCAGTCCTTCACTTCCACCCACTGTTCCTGAAATTCTAGCTGGTATTGCCTGGGCTTGAACCTGAAGCCATGTATCAGTGAAGCGAATATTGTGCCACCGAGCTGTGGCCCTTCTCCAGTGAAACATAGTTTGCAGTCAATGCACTGAAATCTCCCTAAATACACAGTTACCATAGAAGTGGGCAAAACCTCAGAGTTGTGAGGGTTATTTACACAAACCTCAGGACCCTCTCGTGGACCCCACGTAGCACAAAATACAGTTCTTTGACAATGCCTTTTTTGTGAAGTGAAAAAGCTTGCCATGTCCTTTACTGACCAATATTTTTTAAAAAAAAAATTGGGGTGGGAGGCAGGATTCTGAAGAACAAAATGGTCTCCCATATCCTCTAGAGAGGGCACAAGGGGACTCTTGAGCCAAATTTTCTCCTCTTCTTCCTTCATCTCTTCAATTAAGGTGTGTGGTAGGGTTGGGGGAATGGGTGGAACTGCATGCATATCATGAACTATACTTTGCTCACCCATAATTTACAGAATGATTTCTTTTGCCCCCATTGGAACTCTAGTCTGCAGTCCATCCTTAATGTCTATGCGATGTGTTTGTAAATAAAGATAGGTGGTGGTAAGATGTTATTTATATTTTTGAAATAAAAGAACCTCTCCTGGGTGCATATGTAATCCTGAGATTCTGTATCATGTCATAGCTGAAGCCACCTTTTACCTATGGTGAAGATTTAAGGATCTGTTCATCTTTCTAATTGACAAATTGTGGAATAAGAAACAAAGCAGTAAAAAGTGAATTCTTACAACACAACTTTAATACCTTTGGCAGTTTCTCGCAATGCTTTTATCTGGCAACTTCAAAGCAGTCTGTAGGAGCCATATATCATTGAAAAGTTTTGAAGCCAGAAACTGTCAGGCACATTTTACCTCTGTATTGCAAAAGGACCCAGAATGCTTTCAAACATTGTAGATATGAATTAGCTTTGTACACTGAATCAGGTTCTTTGTTCAATATTGCTTAGTGCAGTATTCTATACTTGGAGAGGAACTACCAGTCAAGGTCTTTTCTCACTTTGTTACATGGCATCTTTTAAAAATGGATGTCAGGGATACAACCTGGGCCTTTTTTATACAAAGAATGCCTTCTTCTGGTGGTCCTTTGTTCATGTTCAGTGTACCTTTCCTCAGAGTGTCATGAACCTCCATTTTCACTGTCTGTGTAAATAAGAAAATAAGCTGTATTTGTCCCTTGTCATTCTAAGTGTAATTTTCAATTTTTTTTGTTCAGTGTCACATCCAGCCAACAGTTTCTCTCAAACAAAATCGTGTTTCAGCATGCAAGCAGCAGTGTGTATTTATAGCCAGGCCAGGGTACCAACAGCTCTCCCTAACTGTTGTTGCTTAGCAAAAGGGATTCAAGGCCATGTTGTCTTTGCACATGAAGCCAGTGTGTGGCAACTGTGACTAATAGACATTGATGTATTTTCCATAAATGTGGTTGCTTATAATAAATGTTTTTACTATGGACGCTGTAGCATATGTTCATATTTTATTTTACCTATCACCAGTAGATTTAATGGCAGTACTTTCCCACATTTAGCATAACAAATTGTCAGGGTAAGAACCATATGATGATTGGGGGTCACCTTGATATTACTTATTTATTTACTTATTTACTTATTTACTTATTTACTTATTTACTTATTTATTTATTTACTTATTTATTTACTTATTTACCTACCTACCTACCTACCTACCTACCTACCTACCTACCTACCTACCTACTTACTTACTTACTTACTTACTTACTTACTTACTTACTTACTTACTTACTTACTTACTTACCCCACCTTTTTCCTTAAGAAGGACCCAAGGTGGCATATATCATTAAAAGACAACATTTCAAGCTAAAAATGGTAAGGATCAAATTAATACCACACTAAAAAAAAAAGTAAACAGAAGCAACACCAAACACACATTGAAAGCAGTAAGGCACAGTTGTCCATATAAAACTCCCACTCAGGCTGCCAGGCACTCAGGGAAAGTTTGCCTGAAGAGAGAAGTCTTTGTCTGTTTATGGAAGGACAGCAAAAATGGGGTCAGCCTGGCCTCCTGTGAGAGGCAGTTCCAAAGTCAATGTAAAATTAGAGAATGTAACTTAATTTTAGTAATTTTCCACCTTACGCCCCCATTAATTTCATCTCCAAATATCTTAATTATTTCATGAATGCTATCTTCTTTTAGCCTTTCAGCATTTAGAATTATATGTGCTTGTTCACTTATGAAGAATTGTCAGTGTAATATGCCACTGGTGCTCAAACCAAAGAAGGGGATTGATTGTCTGGCAGTTGTTTCATGCTTTCATAAATCTAAAACTGAGTTTGATTAAACATAAATTAACAACAGAAACTAGGCTGAAAATTTATTTCCCTCCTTCATGTTGATTGTAGTAATTGCAAGCTGAAGGTGATACACTGTGCAATCCTATACATGTCTTCTTAGAAGTATCACTCACTGAATCAAATGAGACATAACCCCACATAAGTATAAAACTGCAGCTCTAATTGTACTGCTCTTTCCCTTGTATTTACTCCCAAATTCTAGCAAGGTACTGCTGGTAAATGTTTTCTAACAATATTTTGCTGTATTTGCTCACCTATTAAAGAAAACTTGGTACAGTAATCGAGGGAGCAATTCATTCAGTCCATTTTTATCAACAGCTTTCTGTATTTCTGCCACCTGTCTGAACCAGTGTAAACAATTTATATAATAGAACTTCAAACTGGATACACCTAATCTTCTTTTGTGGCCATCCACGGCACCAGTCATCACCACTTCCTCTCACAGTAAATTCTGTAAGTAAATATGTGTTCTGTGGTGTAGTCTTTCCTTTTGTTTGTGCTAAAACTGGTGCCAGGGCATTTAATTGGGTAATCCTGCCTTTTCTAGTATTGCATAAGAGTGGGATTGCTGGAGTTTGAATAATCTCCATTCATGATTTATAAGCAGAAATCCACATTGGTGCAGCCCCCTGAGGCAAACAGTTAAGAGACAATATTTCACCCTTTCCAAACTGAAGGCAAAGTCTCAGGCATTCTGTAGCCCTTCATCCATCTCAGTACAATGGCAGGGGGACTCTCTGAGCTCACACTGTAAATCAGCGAGGTTTAGAAAATAAGTGAGATGAACACTCATAGAAAGTAGAGTAGGCTCTTGAAAGCCTCTGAAGCCAAGTGTGACCTCTCAAATTGAAAGCTCCATCCCTTTTCCCTATAAAGGCCAACCAAACATTTGCAGATCTTTACTTATTAGCACCTAAGATGTCCCTCGTTGCCCCTCCCAAACCTGTACCAGCTTTAAAAAAACACATCAAAAACAAGGAAGCTGCTTAATTGTCCCTTTGTGTTTGTTATTCTACTTTCTTCCAGTGCTGTTAAAAAAGTTTTTTATATTTTGAAAAGTTGCTAGAACTGTGCATGGATTTCAGGCATGACTGCATCCAATTTATACAAATGTATTATAGTACTGGAAGCTGATTTTTTCCAGTCCTTTCCCTAGTATATTTTAACATCAAGGAGGCATTTTTCATGCTATTCACCATGACCCCAAAAGTTCTAATTCCATGTAATGTACTGCCAGCTGAGACTCCACCAGTATGCATTGACTTACATTACACTGACCCTCACTGACCGTTTTATTGTCCACTGCCACCAGATGGAGAGATTTTTCTCCAGTTTTTTACTATCTGTTTTGGATGTAGCCATCCTGAATCATCATAAATAATTTGCAAACATGGATCTGGCACTGTTCTTATTACAAATTATCAAAGCTTGTTCTTCTATGATTCAACGTGATTTTTTCTTCCAATTTATTTGTATGGAAGTTAGATTGAAGGAGCTGTAAATGTCCTTATAGATCCAGATAGCTTCTTAATTAGTGTGTTAGCTTGGATGGTTGATGGGAAATGGTGCTCCTGTATGGAATCATTTTGAGTTGTATATCATATTTTGCAAAATTACTTTTTAAGCTTTTGATGTTCTATAATTTGAGGCTGTGATGTACCTTTCTATGTTATTTTTCTATTAAAAGGTTTTTCAGAAATGTAGTAGTCTGAGAGTGAACCATTATCACTCGTTCGTTTGTTTAGTCATTTAGTCATGTCCGACTCTTCGTGACCCCATGGACCAGAGCACGCCAGGCCTTCCTATCTTCCACTGCTTCCCGTAGTTGTGTCAATTTCATGTTGGTAGCTTCAATGACACTGTCCAGCCATCTCATCCTCTGTCGTCCCCTTCTCCTCTTGCTGTCACACTTTCCTAACCTCAAGGTCTTTTCCAAGGAGTCTTCTCATGAGATGGCCAGAGTACTGGAGCCTCAGCTTCAGGATCTGTCCTTCCAGTGAGCACTCAGGGTTGATTTCCTTTAGAATTGATAGGTTTGTTCTCAAGAGCCTCCTCCAGCACCACAATTCAAAGGCATCAATTCTTCGGTGGTCTGCTTTCTTTATGGTCCAACTCTCACTTCCATACATCACTACAGGGAAAACCATAGCTTTGACTATTCGGACTTTTGTTGGCAAGGTGATGTCTCTTCTTTTTAAGATGCTGTCAAGGTTTGTCATTGCTTTCCTCCCAAGAAGCAGCCGTCTTTTAATTTCGTGGCTGCTGTCTCCATCTGCAGTGATCATGGAGTCCAAGAAAGTAAAATCTGCAACTGCCTCCTTATCTTCCCCTTCAATTTCCCAGGAGGTGATGGGACCAGTGGCCATGATCTTAGTTTTTTTGATATTGAGTTTTAGGCCGTTTTTTGCACTCTCCTCTTTCACCCTCGTTACAAGATTCTTTAATTCCTCCTCAATTTCTGCCATCAGAGTGGTATCATCTGCATATCGGAGGTTGTTGATATTTCTTCCGGCAATCTTAATTCCGGCTTGGGTTTCTTCCAGTCCAGCCTTCCGCATGATGTATTCTGCATATAAGTTAAATAAGCAGGGTGACAGTATACAGCCTTGTCGTACTCCTTTCCCAATTTTGAACCAATCAGTTGTTCCATATCCAGTTCTAAATGTTGCTTCCTGTCCCACATATAGGTTTCTCAGGAGATAGACAAGGTGGTCAGGCACTCCCATTTCTTTAAGGACTTGCCACAGTTTGCTGTGGTCCACACAGTCAAAGGCTTTTGCATAGTCAATGAAGCAGAAGTAGATGTTTTTCTGGAACTCTCTGGTTTTCTCTATAATCCAGCTCATGTTTGCAATTTGGTTTCTAGTTCCTCTGCCCCTTTGGAATCCAGTTTGTACTTCTGGGAGTTCTCGATCCACATGCTGCTGAAGCCTACCTTATAGGATTTTGAGCATAACCTTGCTAGCGTGTGAAATGAGTGCAATTGTACAGTAGTTGGAGCATTCTTTGGCACTGCCCTTCTTTGGGATTGGGATGTAGACTGATCCTTTCCAGTCCCCTGGCCACTGTTGAGTTTTCTAAACTTGCTGGCATATTGAATGTAGCACCTTAACAGCATCATCTTTTAAGATTTTAAATAGTTCAACTGGAATGTCATCACCTCCACTGGCCTTGTTGTTAGCCAGGCTTTCTAAGGCCCACTTGACTTCACTCTCCAGGATGTCTGGCTCAAGGTCAGCAACTACATTGTCTGGGTTGTCCGGGATATCCAAATCTTTCTGATATAATTCCTCTGTGTATTCTTGCCACCTCTTCTTGATGTCTTATGCTTCTCTTAGGTCCCTCCCATTTTTGTCCTTTATCATGTTCATCTTTGCACAAAATGTTCCTCTAATATCTCCAATTTTCCTGAACAGATCCCTGTTTTTTCCTTTTCTGTTATTTTCCTCTATTTCTTTACATTGTTCATTTAAGAAGGCCCTCTTGTCTCTCCTTGCTACCATTATCACTATGCCTTGCTTTTGCACATCCTTCTCCCTCTGACCCCAGGCCTGAACATCATACCCCAACTGCCCTTCTCACTGAAATGCCATGTACAGCCATTACCACCTTTACAGGAACATATCAAAATTAACTACTTAGGGAAAAGCCTGTTCAAATCCTTCTGAGTTGAAAAAATAGAGCCCCCTACCCCACTCTGGTAGGAAAGAAAAATAGCTACTTTGGGAGCAAAAACGGTTGGACCAATTCAATTCAGCCTTTGTGTTATGTGGTCAATAAAAATTACTTCAGATTCACCCATGTTGGGGTAGTAAACCTCATATTCATTCCATTGCCATCAGAACCGTAATCTGTGTTCACCTTCCCCGAGTAGCCAGAAACATTTTTGACTGTTCTTCTACTCCCTTCAAACAGAAAACCAGCACACCAGGCAAATGATTGCTCTTCAGCATTTCCCTCTCAGCTTTTTCTTTGTAGGGAGATTCTTTTTAATATGGAATATTTAGGAATGGTATTCACTACCTGCATTCCAAAACCATCAGTTTGGCATCTCAGCATTTTCCCACCCCATCCTGCTTCATGGATACACCGAGCTGCAATCTCTATTCACCAGAAAACAGATATGTATGTGTGAAGGAGCTCTTACAATTTTTGTGAAGACAGCTGGCAGTGTGACACTTGTCATCATGTCCTCTTTGCCAGCAAGGTATTACTTTAAAGTATATAAGGAGCTGCACTGCTAGGTGTAAATTGCCCTTGAACTTTTCTGAACATCCAGTTCAGATTTCAAGACCTCAGATCTTTCTCTTGGGTTCTGACTGACATTGTCATTGATCTTAATCCCTGATTTGGGGGAGGGAGTGTTCCTTGTCATCTTCTGTCATTAACATCTCTAAAAGAGAGAATCCACACTTTGGATTTTTGCATTCCTTTTGTCTGTTATACTTGAAGTATTTGTTTTGAAAGGGAACCTCATCTTTGTTTGTTGAGAAATTCTGTTATGTTTCCTTTAAAGAGATGTGACAGTGACAAGGATAATAGTCACATGATTCTGCGTGTTTGCATCACTGTGGCCTTTAAAAAAATCCTTTTCCTAATACTTCTGTCTTAATCTGAAAAAATGGTCCTTGCTTTTCTGTTTACATGAAAGAGACATGAGCTTTTGCTTAGCAGTTATTTATTTGATTTGATTTCTACACTGCCCATCTGGCAGCCAAGGCCACTCTGGGTGGTTTACAACAACTAAATGGAAAGACCAATGGAATCACAAAACATAACAACATCAATAAATTTTAAAAGTGCACAACAAAATATCATAAAATACAATAGGAGACATAATAAAATACAATAAAATAAATAGCATAAAATTAGCATTTTCATTCCATACCAGAGTTATTACAGTAGTACCCCCGTATCTGTATCCATGGGATCAGTATCCAGGTTTTCACTTATCCATGTTCTGAAAATATTAGAATTTTAAAATAAAAAAATCCAGAAAAAAATTATTTTCACGTGTATTGACAGAACTTGCCACTCGAGGGAGCAAGAGACCGTGTTATGTTAGTGAATAATACATAGCATGTTCTCTGGTGCCCTCTAATGGCCAGTTCTGGTAATGCATGTGAAAAGATTTTTTTTCTGTTTTTTTTTTCTCTATTTTACCATGCTACTGTATGTATAAATCACACACACAGAGAGAGTGAGAGACTGTGGTGTTCACTTCAGTATCTGCTGTGGGGCTTAGAACCAATCCCCAGTGGATATGGGGGGAGGGACCTACTGTACTCTTGAAAATTACTAAGTCAGAAAATTAGTAAAGAATGAAATTTCACCATCTGATTTGTGCAAATCATGTATAGATAAATACTCAGTTCCTCTGTAACCAAGACCATTTGTCTGTAGTACTTCTGTTTTCTAGATTGTTTGAAGGAAATTTGGAAATATAAAAGTGGAAAGTTAGAAAGTGAAGATCCCAGCTATCTGTTTCACATTATTTGATTCATTGACCCAGAATTGTTATTATTACCTGATTTAAATATTTTCAGTATGGTTCTCAGAAGCTGCTGGGAGAAATCTCTCATATTTCCCTGCCCCAGATAATTTATGTCCGCCTTTTGTGCATCATTCATATGCATAATGCACCTTAGTCTTGATTAGCAGACTGAGAAAACATCTTAACAATGCTGATATGCCTTCTGTTTTTCTTCACTTGTGCTTATGTATTCACTCTCTTAAATGTAGGGAGGATTACTGTGACACCCACTGAGAAAATGCTAAGACAAAGTGATGTGGGTTCAGTTTTGCATCGAAAGGTGCTTTTTCAGCCCTAGAATCCATAGATAGCTAAGTAGAAAAGAAAAATCAGTGCTTCCAGTGAGTTCTGCAGCCCCTAAGGTAGCCCAAGGCACTATTCTCAAGAAGTTTGAATTTTAAATGGATGTATTTTCAATGCAGCCTACCTTGGCTACATTCCACCCCCTTTGGCATTTCTTTCCACCTCTTCCCCTCTGTTGGCCACAGCCAATGTCCGGTACTGAAAAAGCAAGTGAGGAGGCTAAATATAGACTAGTGATGCAATCTGCCTTGCATGAGAGATCTTTCATGCCTAGGCTAATAATGTAAGCATCTCTCACACACAACCCTTTGCATTCACACTAGGAAGAAGTATTCAGTTTGTTGCATGGGGGTGAGGTTGGAAGAAGAGAAAGATCTAAGGTGACAGTGGGGGCTGCCTGGCTTATTTGTCTGGAGGGTGGTAGAATACAAAGCAAGGGTGACATTTCGGAAGGGCAACCCCTTTTGGTTTCCAACCAAATGTGATTATTATTCCTCAGGGCATTTTGTGTTTTTGGCCATCTCACTAGTTATATAGACTGTATGGCTGTCATCAACAGCCTTTTGGACTTTTGTGTTGGGTGTGCATGTGAGTGGCATAAATACTTTTGCTACAGAAAAAGAAAAGTATTGCCCCCTGTTTATTTATTTTATTATTTATTTATTTTATTTATATGCCGCCTATCTAGTCAGCTCGGACCACTCTAGGCGGCTTGATAATACTGCACTAGTCTTTTATATGAAAAAATGACTGCAACAAATGCTGTTAAAAGCAACTGAGTGGTGTTCTTCATAAAATCATAAAAAGGAAGAGCTAGAAGGGAACATCTTGGGCCTTAGATTTTAAAGACAAGGTAGAAAAGTCAAAGTCCGTATCAGATTTTGAGTAGTCATTATCTTAATTGTGCTGGCAAATCTACTTAGCTCCCCTTTTTTCAATGGTGCTTAAGTGGCTGCCCTCCCTATAAGATGCCCCTGATTTTGCAGTTCTGGGCAGCCAACAAAATGGGAGGCTTATTGAATCCTTCTTGGGTTGCTTTCTGTTTAGTGAGCTGCAGTACAAACAGTCATCATTTTTACTGCTAGTAGACATGTCTGCCTTCTCAGAGAAGCCATGTATGAATTCAGAATATACGGCCGGAAAGCTAATGGAACTGTAGTTTAAATTTTGGATAGCATTAATTTCGAATACTATCAGTGTCCCTCCCCAGACGAAATTCTAGATCATTCAGAGTTTGATGTGACTTCACCCTTTGGAGTCAGCTTGCACAACGTGCAAGCCATTAAACTGCAGACAGCTAGATAATATCACACAATATTAAAAATATCCATAATAGACCTTCCTTAGTAACTAAACCAGTTCTCCGAGGTAGCATTAAAGCAGAGGAGGAAATTGTTTCCTGCCATTCCTTTGTGTTTGGTTATGGATAAGTGCCTATTAACATATTATTTATCTAGTATTGCTTTGCTTACCCTCCAAGGCTAAAACTACTTTTAAGGATAGATCCATATTCTTTTTATTCATTTATTTCTGTTTTGCCTAAGGCAGTCTGGGCAGAAATAAGGGAACGACACAGAGAAAAGCTGTGCCTACTTTCTTTTCCTTAGCCTTCCTGTGTTGTTTGAGAATTCAGTTTTGATCTCCTGGAGAAACAGAGTGGAGAATTAAATAGCTCCCTCTCATATGTCCTTTTTCCACTTGGAGCCAAAACAGAATGTATGCTGAATGTGCAACTATGTTTACATATTTATATTTTATTACTATTATTTAAACCACAGCTGAAAGATCCTCCAAACTAATCTGGGACTGTGGCATTGGGGGGAGTGGAGAAGAATAATTTTGTTGATGAAAATAGCTCCACCTCCAACGCTGCAATTTTTTCATAGGATGAAGATGGAACATGTAAATAGCAGCTTCCCTTCTGGGTGTGGTAGCCACAGGAAAAAGAGGATATGACTGCTAATAGATGCTATTTTGAAAGGGAAAGCTATTTGTTTTTATAGATACAGTCCTGCTAAGTTTGCAAGTAACAGCATAAATCACAAAACTGAAAAGAAAACTTTATTGAAACTACTACAGTACATTTGCAAAAATGAACAAAGGCATTTAAAATTTTGCACTCATGTATAGACTGTCTCCCACCAACCTAGCGGTTCGAAAGCATGTAAATGCAAGTAGATAAATAGGGACCACCTCGGTGGGAAGGTAACAGCGTTCTGTGTCTAAGTCGCACTGGAAGATTGTCTTCGGACAAAACGCTGGCTCTGTGGCTTGGAAAAGGGGATGAGCACCACCCCCTAGAGTCAGACACGACTGGACAAAAATTGTCAAGGGGAACCTTTACCTTTACCTAGGAGGAGGAGGAAGAAGAAGAAGAAATAGAAGGAGGAGTTGTCAGAATCATGGACTTACCTTTATAGACTGTCTATGGCAGAGGGACGAATATGGTCTTCTGTGTAATGTTTACCTTGGGCTTTTTGGCAGTGCCATTAGGCAAGTGGAACATCTTGCAGATATTAACAAGGGAGATCCTTGGATGATTTTGCAAACAGATATCTATACAGTCACAACCCACACCTTGTACAACCTTTGGTTAGCTTTTCTTATTTTCTTCCGTTGCTGTTGTGGATGTAAATTTCCCTAACAGGATATATATGTTCCTTAAAGTATTGTTCATTACGTCAATACATTATCCTCATGTTGTTAAATTGATATAGCAAACATTAGAAGACTCTGCCTTGTTCCTTCCATAAATGTTATACCAATTCCAGATGGAAAATGCATTTCATGGAGAGGAGGTGGTTGACATAACTCAGCTGCAGGTGCTTGATACTGTAGTCTTTTTTTTTTTTTTTTTTTGCTCTTGTCTTTCAGCTACTGATCTTGGAAACCTTCTGTCAGTTTTGAAGCATGGGCTAGAACTTGCTGTCATGATTCCATTTGGCCCTTGATTGTTTCACCAAACTAGGAGCTCATGCTACGTGCCCCTCAGCTGCCAGCAGTTGATTTCATCAACAATACATTTTTTTTTACTAATACAGTACAGGTCCAGACCATATATCATTTTAAAAGAACCAAATAGGAATTGTTTATTGATACAGGTGTTGACAGAACAAGCAATGTTGTTAACTCTTCAACAAACATTCTCTTTTATCCACAGTCAACCATCATTCTCCCACCCAAACTCCAAAACTCTCTCAACTTTCTAGCACTCTAATTCTCTATCTCAAAACCCTATCAAAACCTTATCTATGTCTATCAAACACCTCCTCCTCCTGAGTCTCTCAGACCTCATGACTCCGCCCCTCCAGCACTCCCATTGGTCTGTGCAAATAGCATGACCTGGGCAAACGCCACACTTGCTAAAATTAAAAAATAGCAAGCTAATTGCTAAGAAGTGGTAGTTTCTTAGCTAAGTAATGCTAAGTTTCTTAGAAGCTAAGAAGTGGTAGTTTCCCTTGGCTTGTTGTTGTTCTCTAGTCATGTCCAATTCTTTGTGACCCCATGGACCAGAGCACGCCAGGCCCTCCTGTCTTCCACTGCCTCCCGGAGTTGGGTCAAATTCATGTTGGTAGCTTCGATGACACTGTCCAACCATCTTGTCCTCTGTCATCCCCTTCTCCTCTTGCCCTCACACTTTCCCAACATCAGGGAAACTCTCCAGGATGTCTGGCTCAAGGTCAGCAACTACATTGTCTGGGTTGTCCGGGATATCCAGATCTTTCTGGTATAATTCCTCTGTGTATTCTTGCCACCGCTTCTTGATGTCTTCTGCTTCGGTGAGGTCCCTACCATTTTTGTCTTTTATCATGTCCATCTTTGCACAAAAGGTTCCTTTAATAGCTCCTATTTTCTTGAACAGATCTCTGGTTTTTCCGGTTCTATTATTTTGCACTTTTTCTTTACACTGTTCATTTAAGAAGGCCCTCTCATCTCTCCTTGCTATTTTTTGGAAGTCCGTATTTAATTTTCTGTAACTTTCCCTATCTCTCTTGCATTTTGTTTCCCTTCTCTTCTCTGCTATTTGTAAGGCTAGGCTCAGCCTAGGGAAATCATCTTCACAGATGATTGCTTTCTAGGGCAAAAGGCCAATGATTTATTCTGAAATTTTGGATAATTTTGGTTGCTTTGTATTTTAAAATAAAGGGACCTAACTTACACATCCTGGATAAATATGCAGTTTGGAATACAGTTATTCTTCAAACTGCATACATCTTTCACTTTTGTGATTCAGGTTCTTGGCTAAAAATATGTCCAAAATTTACAAAATGTATGTTTGGGGAAATAAATGTGCTATTAAAATAATTAAAGTCATCTAAGATAATAAAGTGAATATACAAAACAAGTAACATCAGCAGATTGAAATCTGAAAAAAAAAGATAAATTGTTAAGGCCTGCTGATAGGTAAACTGAATTAAACAGCAGAGCTTTAGTCATATAGATTTCTCCTGGTTTAGGGTATTTATTTTATTTTTTTGAGGAAATGGTGGATCTTATATATCGAAAAGAATAGGAGTGCCCAGTTAGTGATCTGCCTCCCAATGAATCCTGCTAGTTTGGTAAGAATAAGCCTATGGATGCAAAATTATAGCCAAAGAATTCTCCTGGGGTCAATAAGGGGCTATGTGAAGATTTGGTCTGTACCTTCATCCTGCCTGCTGTGCTTCATCTGAATGAAGTTGAAAGATGGAACTGCTGGTGATATGGAAAAGTAATTAATTCTAAAAAGGAAATATATAGTCATTTCAGTAGGCAGGGATGTTTCACAATGAGTCACAGTGGCTGACCAAAAAAAAAAAAAAAATGTGGGCCGAGAATGTTGAACAGCTATCTTTCTCCTCAACATTTCAGTTTTGCGAAATTGTTTCATTTCTAGAGGACAGGCCCCTGCTTAGACTGCATGGTTCAAACAATCAAACCATACTTCCTTAAAGCTACTTATAGGCCTTTCTTGGATATAGGTCTCCCCAGAAGAATAGAGCAAGGAAACCGATGGCCCCATTTAGACAAAGTTGTTGGTGCTCACTAGCGCTACCAGGATTTGTCCACAGTTTTGCAAATGTGCAGATTGGAATTTTTTGCTATCAGCACTGATTTGTTGAGGCCGTAGCTACTGATGTAGAACTAGATTGCACAGTGCTGTTCCCATAATCAGGCATTTATTGGAATGCAGCATGGTAGAAATTACTGTAATGTCCAGAGTTGTCTGTTATCTATTCTCAGAAATGTTTTGTTCTTGTTGTAGTAGCAGTAAAACGTTATTGTGCTGCAACATCCAAAGTGGTCGACACGGTTCTTTGCTCAATATGTTCTCCTTTCTGCACTTCTTCCTCCATTTATTTTACTTTAAACGACCAACTGTAAGAACCTGTACTTTTTAATTTCTTTTTTTTGTGATTAGATTATGTTATGTACAATGTTATAGTTTTCTCATTTTTATTAGTTGTATAATTTGGTTTTTGTTCATTCATTTTAGTACCTCTTTGTTCATCCTCCTCCTGGTCCAATAAATTCTTAGCATCCTATGATGCTCAAAATAAATAACAAAAATAATATAATGTGAGAGATCCTTATGTCAGAAAGAAAAAAAATGTGGTCATGTTATAGTGCTCAGAATAAGTTACAAAAACAATGTAATATCAAAGATCTTTAAGTTTCTTGGAGGAAATTATATATCTTATAATGAAAAAGTTTTTATTGTTTTGATGAAACAAATAGTACCTAGTCCAGAGATCTAGAGAGCAAAGAAGAACTGGATGTCTCCTGCATTCATGACTCTGTTAGAAGTTTTTATCTGATGTTTTTTGTAGTCCATACTAACCAAAATACATCCCAAGAATTATAGCTGGATTTTGTGAAATAGAATAAATTCAGATTTCCCACTCTAAGTTCACTACCTAAGAATGCAGGGACATTCATCTTTGGCCAGCTTTAATATCAAGTTGTAAATTGCAGGTGTGAAGCAGGCCTTGGAGTTTAAAAACAGCAGAATGTTCATATTGCCCTCAAACACCATGATTTTAAGTGGAAATAGTTCATAGAATCAGCTGTACTTCATAAGCAGTGTCGAGGAATTCCTTCTCCCTGTTGTGAAGTGACATGTTGCTCTAGATGCCTCTTTCTCTTCTGAAGTTATATCCTATCAGCTATCCAATAGAATAGTTATACATTTTTCTTCTCATATTCCAAATATTGGCCTATTTTATAGGCTGTGCTCTTATTTCAGAGAAGTTAGTCAAGAGTCTTGTGGCGCTTTAAAGATTACCTCGTTTATAGTGACATAAACATAAATGGGCCAAAGACCATTTTGTCTGTCTGGGATGTCTGTTTCTCCCCTATTCCTGCCCCACACAACGTGGGAGGGGGGCAGGGAAGGTGCAATGGAAAATGGAAATCTGGGACTTTCTGACTCACAAAGAGATTGTGTTTTTAGATAGTTGATGCCAAGGACTATTTCCAGCTGAAACTAGTCCAGCCTTTTCTTCTGTAGATCACCCAATTTGTCCAATTATAGTTCATGAAATCATAGAAAAATCTTACAGAATAAGATTTGCTCAGCGTATAATGCCATCAATTTTTGTCATCATGTGCCCCAACAGGCTTTATCTTGTGCTGCTTCTATTTACACAGAGCATTCCATTCTCCCTGAGTTATCCTATTTGATAATTTATTATTTGATGAAAAGGAAATTATTATAAGGTGAAACATTATATAGAACACAGAGTAATCAAGAAACATGACTTATTGCAAATCTACGTTACCTTGTAAGTATCCTACTATTTACTCAGTTCTTGGTGCAGAGTGTAAAGTGTATAATATGGGCAAATTTGTTGTAGTGAAGGGGGTGGAGATCCTTCTGTTTCTGCAGATGGTTAAAATTAGGTGACATCTATGTCCCTTTCATCAGTAAAATCAGTTTATATAATCCAAAGCACTCCTGCCTTCCTTGTCCTATCCCTAGAAGTACAGTTCCTTGTTCAACTTAACATATTGCTAGTAATGTTGACAGCAGGTTGAAACAGTGCAATTACCATTCTAGAAATCTTAATGGGAAGTTGCATCTGCATCTGGAGAACAAAAAGTCGTATGTTCTCTATACACAATTGCGAGAATACAAATGGCTGAGATTTGTTTAGACTGCATTACATGCAATTGCCTTAGAATTTATCAGGCTGCTTATGCACACAAGAGGCTTGCCAAATACAGTGGGGAACATTCTGGAAGCCCAGTGTTTTAAGCAGCTACTGTATTAGGGACATGTACCTGTGCCCTTTCATATGTCTCCTAACTTTAGCTCTCATGATGGTCAGGGCTGCTGTGAATTTTAAGGGAAAAACACCTTGGAGGACCACAGTTGCCCATCTGTGACGAAAGAGGGAGACATAAAATGGTAAAACAGTGCCATCACAGTTGTAGAAATTTTTACTAAGACACAAATTATTCTTAAGGGGTTACCTCAGACCTTTCTTAATGGAAAGAGACATTTGCAACACACAGGCAGCACAAAATGTCTGAACGTACTGTATATTGGTAGAAATACTAAGAGACTACCTGTGCCTGGAAAATTGAGCTAAACCTTCTGTCTTTTGCATTTCAAGCTCCTGTCGTTTAAAACTGACAAATGGTGGAATGTTTCAGAGGTCTGCATCTGGATTCATGTATTACCAGCACTGTTAGATTTGGACTGTAGTGTTCAGTACTGCTGGATGGCACTGATGTGACCAATATTTCTACAATGAACTAAAAGATTAATCTACTTCAGCATAGATTTAATATGATGTTCAATTACAGCAACCTAGCACTAGAAACTTCCTCAGCTTAAGACTTTGAGAGGTTTTCATGGGGGTGATGGAAAAGCATTTGGATTCACCAAAGATGCTATCATTATCGCATAGGTCAATAACTTTTATCTATACTACACTGAAAATATAGGATGAACCCTTTTTCAAATCCACCATGTTTTTAGCAAAACATTACAGATTTTGAGCATATGGAGATCCTGTTCAGTACAGCATTATCATTGTTATTTATTACCTGAATTAAGCAATAGCACAGCTGCAGTAATGGCAGTGATAAGCAATTGAACCTCTTTCCAGCAAGTGCTGCCTGCAAGATTCAATAAATGAATCAGGGTGATAAACCAGTCAGATTCTTAATTGCAACCTCAGAGTGAATTTAGGCATTTTCTTAAGCCATAGGACATGCCCAGTGGTTCTGGGTGTTGAAAAAGAGTTTACTACATGGCATGGAACGAATATGTGTGTTGCTCTCTGAGAAATGCAAAATCCCACCAGGCTTTCAAAACCAGTTGTATAATTCTTTGGATCCCACCTATGGATTAGAAAAGTGATTCATTAGATAAGTCAGTAACCTTATAGATGATTCTTGTGCATTTGTTTTGGTTTGCTTCCAGTCATATTTTTACTTGAGCAAAGAAACATTTATCTTCTTAGTCTGAAATTATTACAGCTTCTATAGTTAATTTATTTCATAGCTTTTTTCCTATCAAGAAAGTGCAAATGATAGTGCCATTTGAACGGTCTCTATTTTTGAAGTTGAAACCTTTTCAGATCTTTATGATTAAGTCTCTATGAATGAAAAATGCCACTGTTCTACACTTTCTCCAATGTCAACATATATAAAGATTTTCCCATTTTCTGCTAATCTAAGGCACTGCATCTGCTAGTGATATTTAAAATAAGTAGAGGTTTGAACGGGAGTGTTACTAATCCCAGTCTAGCATTCAGCCCACTGGAGCTGGCCAGATTTGCTGGTACAAAATCTCTTACCTATCTGACATAAATATTTGGGGGGTCATATCAACATATATATATGTGCCTTCCAAGAGGTCCAGGGAAAACAAAAATGCAACATCCCATAGATTTCAAAGGGCTTAGAAGTTGTTTGGATTTTCTGAACTAGATTTTTGGTCACTAAAATTATTGTACTCAAATTTAAGAGGCTGAAAATATGTCCTCTTTCTGGGTGTAATGGGGGTGATGGAAAGTCTATGAATAAAATTTAATTTTGCCTAGTTTGATGAACAATTAATTCAGTAAGTATTCTTCTGAGGACCAAAGCAGGTTGCTACCTAAGTAATGAGGTCATTTTTCTTTGTTTTTAAGGTTCTAGAAGAGTATTGAATCTCTAGAGAATGATGTTCTGATTTTGACACATTTCATTTTAGAACAAGCAGTCCCGTCCTGTCCCATTTTTAAATTAAAAATGTTTTTTGAGGTTGATGTAGTGAAATAATTTTTCAAGGATGTGAACCCAGAATGAACATTTCTAGGTACTTCATCATCCTTTCTGTAGATTGTTTACATCAGAGAAATATCATAGAATGGAATAATTCATATACCTTTTAAACCCAGGCTTTATTCACACAGGGATACTTGGTGTGGTTCAGATTGAGCTTAAAAGTTTCTTATTTTAAGTATGATCTATTTTAACTCTCATTTGATTGATCCTTCCATCCACACTGGAGAGTGTGCTATGGGTCCTCCTCTCCTATGCTACAGGTCCACACAGAGCAAGGTTTGCTGTTTACTTGCAAATAATGTTTGCTCAGTGTACTCATGAGTAAAGTTACCAGGTTTACTTGTGAGTAAGGAGGCAACAGCAATAGTAGCAGAGGACAGCTGCAGCGTGAGGGGAAAATATTGGAGAGCAGGTTGAGGAGACAGAAGGGAGATATCCCTCCCTTTTACCGCCTTTCTCCTCAGCAGGGTTACCGCTCTGCTGTGCTGGGCTGCTTTGTGGAGGTGGAACTCATGGAGCTGACCTAGCCCCCTTCTCTGCCCTTTCTTGCAGCCATCATCCAAGGGACTGAAGTGACTTCCATTTTTGTTGTTAAATAAAGTAAGTGGCGTATTGAAATATCAGTGTGTCAGCCTAGCATGGTGTTAGAATTTTGCTGTGTTGGTTAGGGAAATACTTTTTAAAAGAGACAAAACCAGAGGAGGGACTTTCTCCACCCTCCCTTTTTAATGTCACAGCCCTCCTAATACAACACTGGCTTGTGTCCCTTTCTCTTCAAGCAAGCTTTCCCTGAGTGACTGGTTGCC
This sequence comes from Pogona vitticeps, assembly GCF_051106095.1. Taxonomy (NCBI): domain Eukaryota; kingdom Metazoa; phylum Chordata; class Lepidosauria; order Squamata; family Agamidae; genus Pogona; species Pogona vitticeps. The sequence continues at coordinate 111,592,981 of NC_135785.1, forward strand.
TGAGTGGAGTTTTTTTTAATGGATTGTTATATCTTACTGCCTTGAATGTGTTTTTAATATTTATTGTGGTTTTTTTTAGTATGGCATTTGTATGATCCTTTTTACTACTTGTATACTCACTGTTGTTAGCTCTAATATTGACTGTTAATGATGCAAGACTCCTTGGATCCTTTTAAGGAGAAAAGTAGGGTAAAATATTTGAAACAAACAAAAATAAGTAAGTAAGTAAGTAAGTATGTAAGTAAGTAAGTAAGTAAGAAAGAAAGAAAGAAAGAAAGAAAGAAAGAAAGAAAGAAAGAAAGAAAGAAAGAAAGAAAGAAAGAAAGACTGTCCACAATTCCATTTGGATGAAGGATAAGAGCTATGGAGGTTACTCAATGAGGTAATTAGGAGTTCGATGAATTATACCAAAAACAATACATGCCCTACCATTGTGCCAGAAAGGTGTGCAACAATTTGTAAGGGGACAGGATGGATAAATCTAAGTAGAAGCACATGCAATTGCCATCATTTGGTTTGAACCAAGCTGTACCAGTAGTGATCCATATAATCTGTATGCCACTGTGGATAGTCTTCCAGGTACACACAATGGGACATGTTATTAGCAGAGTTCCAAGATTTAAAGATCAATGTATGAAAAATACTGCAATTTTAGTTATTCTTAGGTACATCCTAGACTTGTTTCATGTGAAATACTAAATGCTTCCGCTTTTACTATAGATGGTTTGTGACCAAAGGACCCACTTTTTGCACAGAAAACTCCTTTTATATGCCACATCTTATGTTTCTCTGTCCATGGCTACATCCTGATTTTATCTTTCGGTAGTCTGTTTCCTTTTAGCCAGATAATTCTTTCTACTTTCCCTTTGTAATTATTTTCCTGTTAGAATCATTACAGTTGGAATCACATTAATGATTAAAATTCAGGCAGACTTTCATGTCAGAGAAACCAGAGTGGCAAATGAAGCAAATGCTTATGTACTGAGTTCCTTCTTGCATCTACCTCATAACACAGTCTTTGTCTTTTGTCATTCTACAGCTTCTACAGACACAAAATGGCCCAGTTTCTTAGCCTAGTAGCTTTGTTAGCTTGCAGTGGGCGGTGAGTGAAACCTTGGAACAGCCTCCAGAAAAGTGACACTTAATTTTATTTGGAGTTGGCCTGTGTACAAGCTGTTTTAGGGGAGGCATCTTGTGTTCTGAATTCAGGACACAGTGTGCTGCCTTCATGTTTGTCTTTCAGCATTTCCATCTCAGTAAGTGAGGTTAATGATGCTGTACAGTCATGAGGCATAGTTCAGTCAGCTTCTTTTCTCTTGGTCCTTGTACGGTTTCCCTCTTTCTCTCTGCATTCCTTCTGTGTTTTCAAACTGTTTTCGTTGGGATCTTTATGGTACATCAAAAGCAAACATCTTTGGTACCTAAAATATAATTCGGAAAGCAATGCCACAGAAGTGTGGGATTTAAAATATGTCCATCTAGCTTAGGAACAATTATGTACCATTTAAGTTTGTTGTGTGGAAGATCTACCCCTTTCATTATGATCCACGAGAATTATTTCTCATTTTTCTGAGTAATGTAGCTCCTCCTTCATTTCATTATAGAATAATTGCATCAGATATACACTCTGGAAAACTAACGATCCAGACTGTTAGTTACCAATATCTTCAGTCGCATGCTATTTCAGCATCATTTTATAATATTGGGGAGTACTGTTGACCTTAATGTTTCAGATAGTGCTGAATTTTGTCAATAGTCAGCTTCAGGAAAAGCAGATAGTTACAAAACAAATATTACAGTCTTGATAGAAATGGGTAGTTAATCTGTGCTGTATAGTTGGAAACAATTGATAGTGAGCCTTTTATAGTAGGCATCCTTCAGTCTCAAGAGACTATGGTAACATGCTCTGAACAGAGGTCTTGGAACAGCATCTAGTGTGGCTGAGAAACCCAATTCGAGAATGACAATCCCTTCCACACTGAAGACAAATACAATCTGTCCCCAGTCCAGCTCCCTGATTTTGCTGGTTTCAGGACTGCCTCTTTGCCTTGGCCTTCTGGACAAGTGTCTCTTCAAATTGGGAGAGGCCATGCTGCACTGCCTGCCTCCAGGCTGAATGCTCAGATGTCAGAGTTTCCCATCTGTTGAGGTCCATTCCTAAGGCCTTCAGATCCCACTTGCAGATATCCTTGTATCACAACTGTGGTCTCCCTCTGGAGTGCTTTCCCTGCACTAATTCTCCATACAGGAGAACTTTTGGAATCCAACCATCAGCCATTCTCACAACATGCCCAAGCCAATGTAGACATTGCTGTTTCAGCAGCAGTCTGCTCATTACCCCCAGAATTTTTACTTTTACCCAATTTGGGGTAATTTACTCCTGTATTCCGACCTATGGTCTAGAGAATATGGTAGCTGTTTTGCCAATGTCTTTATCCAGCTCAACATCTAGAGAGAGAATGTCAGAGATCACTGAGCCAAGGTACAAGAAATCATGAAGAACCCCCAATTCTTTTGTAGAGATGCCAATAAAAAGAGGTGAATCCACGCCCTGGCCCATAACTTGTGTTTTCTTCATACTGATTGTTAACCCAAAATCTTGGCAGGCCTTGCTAAAATTATTCATAAATTGTTGGAGGTCTTCAGCAGAATGGGCAACAACAGCTGCATCATTGTTGAAGAGGAAATCCCACATGCATTTCAGCTGGACTTTGGTCTTCGTTCTCAATCTAGAGAGGTTAAAGAGCTTTCCATCTGATCTAGTCCAGAGATAGACTCCTTCTGTTGCAGTTCCAAAAACATGCTTCAACATGACAGCAAAAGAGATCCCAGAGTCAGTGTGAGGACACAGCCCTGTTTCACTCCACTTCAAATGTCAAAGGGATCTGATGTTAGCCATCAAAAATTACAGCGCCCTTCATTCCCTCATGGACCTGATGATGTTAAGGAGTTGAGTTGGACATCCAATCTTGGGAAGTATTTTAAAAAGTCCGTCCCTGCTAACCAAATCAAAGGCCTTTGTGAGATCTATGAAGGCCACAAAGAGTGACTGTTGTTGTTCCCTACATTTCTCCTGCAACTGTCTGATGGAAAATACCATGTTGATGGTGGATCTATTAGCTCGAAATCTACACTGTGATTCTGGATAGACTCTGTCTGCAAGCACCTGGAGCTTCTTCAGCACGACACGGGCAAGCAGCTTCCCTACAGTGCTGAGAAGAGAGATGCCACGGTAGTTATTACAGTCGCCCTGGTCACCTTTGTTCTTATACAATGTGACGATGTTCACATCCTTCATGTCCTGTGGTACTCCACCTTCCCTCCAGCAAAGACAAAAGATTTCATACAGCTCGGTGGTGATGATCTTTTTACAGCACTTCAGCACTTCAACAGGGATGTAATCCTTTCCAGGTGGCATGCTAGAGGCAAGGGAATCCAAGGCTGCTTTTATTTCTGCTAAAGTTGGTTCACTGTCCAACTCTTCCAAGACAAGTGGGCACTCGATTTTATTTAATGCCTCTTCAGTTACTACATTCTCTCTGGAATATAGCTCAGAGTAGTTCTGCACCCAGTGTTCCATCTGCTGTGCTTGGTCCTGGATGATCACGCCTGTACCAGACTTCAAAGGAGCAGATTTCTTCTGTATTGGACCTAAAGCCTGTTTGATACCATCATAATTCCCTTGATGTTGCCTGTGTCCGCTGCTGTCTGTATGTGAGAGCAGAGCTGAAGCCAACAATCATTAGAACATCTCCTGGCAGCATGTTGAACTTTGCTACGAGCAAATAGAAGAGCCTGCAAGTTGTACTCACTCGGACAGGCTTTGCTAGAGCTCTCCTCTTTTCCTCAATGGCTGGCATCAACTCCTCCAAATGGGTTTCAAACCAGTCAGCCATCTTTTTGGTCTTCTTGCTAAATGTGGGCAAGGCGGTGTTATAAACAACATTCTTGAAATGTTCCCATCGTTCAGGTGCATTTGCATCAACTGGTCCTGGAAGAGGTTCCTCAAGAGCTTAAGCAAATTCCTCCACTTTTCTCTGATCATGAGTCTTGCTGATGTCAATACATCGTCTTCCTTCCTTTTTCGTATGATACAACCTCTTTATTCACAGTTATACTCTGCTACACACCAGGGAGTGATCAGTATCGCAATCAGCACCCTGATAACTGTAGATGGGGCTTGTCAGCCTTGGAAGGCGGCCCATCTAGTAGAAGGAGAACTCCGATTTCAAACCTCCACTGCCTTGTGGCTATATCCACTCATGGAAAAGGCTTCAGGAGTAAACCTTGAGGCAAAATCTGGAGCCGGAGTCCCTGAGGCAGTTTGTGTCGTTCTGCTAACTCCTGCAACATCGCTGGAACCAGTTGTATTGGCTCTTGCCTTTCCATTGGACTATTTCAGCGATGTGGAGAGGGGAGATTTGCTGCTTGGGTAACAGTCTGCCCTCCATATTATTTTACTCAGGCCTTGTGCTCTGGAGAGGACACTCCAGCTTCGCATAGCGCATCGAAATAACACAGGAAATAGCAGTTACCGGTTATAGATCTTCGCTTGATTGGCGTAGAGCGTAAATCCAGGGGCTACTTCTGATGGTGGGAGAAGTCATTGCACCTCACTAGGCAGCTACTGCCCGCCTTAAGCTGGGCATCCCCCCAGCCAGTAAGGTGCTGCCTCACCATGGTCTATTAACCTTCCGGGGTGCATGGGGTTTAGGGTAAAAGCCGACAAGCAGATCGATAACCCTGCATCATGCAATAGCGACCTTAATAGGACTTTAAAGTAAGTGAGATATTTAAGGAGTGGTTTTACCATTTGCACACCCCAGTGAGTTTCCATGGCTGAGTGGGGATTTGAATCCAGTTCATCACAGTATCCACTACATCACATTGGGTACCCCAGAAATGGGTTACCAGTGGATAAAAGGCAGAAAAACAATTTTCCAGCCTAATTTCTAGTGCAATCCATTGAAAACTACATGAAATGTGTGGCATGTCAACTCAGAAGATTAAACTATCTCTGTGTGGTTAAGTTGTAGAAGTCAGCATCTTAGTTTTACAGTGTCATTAATACATCTCTCCAAAGTTCTTTTGTTTAAAGAGGATATTTTACCTTCTGCACATCTGTAATCACCTAAAAACACTCAACAAGAAAAACAGATACATAAATATCAAAGTTCTCTGCTTTTAAGCACCCAATTTTCCTTCTTTTTTGATACTTTGGGTTTTCCTTTCTTCTTTGATGAGAAAGAGAAACGTCTTCATCTTAAATATAAATAATAACAACAAATAATAAAGAGATAGAGAGAAATGTGGTTGTTGTGGGGAGGGGTGACTTGCTGTCTAGGAACTGCTCCTAAATTTTATGTCTCCTAACCCAAATGTCAAACTTATACAGTATGTGGAAATGAAGATTTCAAGCTCTTCCCTGCCCCTACAGTGGTTACTCAGTCAGCTTTCTTGCCACATCTGCCTATATGAGCTTTCCTGAACCTAATGCTCTCCAGATACAACCTTTACTAGCTCCAGCCATCATGAAATTGATGGGAGTTGTAGTCAACCACATTTGAAAAGGACCAGGTTGGGGAAGACTGGCCAATGAAGTCTCTAGAGTTGTAGATACTGTCTTTCACTTGCAACTGTATTTTAATTCTTGCATAGATTTATGTTAGATGTGATGGAGCAGCATTTGTTTGTTCATATGTCCGCTGTGTTTACTGTAAGGTGGGAAAGAAAGGAGTGATTTCTCAACAAAATGTCAAAGAGCAAGGGAATTTAATATTCCTTCCCCAGAATTTTCTTGCAACAAACTATTACTGCAGCCATTTTCTGCCAAATGTGGTTAATTTCAGATATTGGAATTGACCTGGTAGAAGAAGTCTCCACTGTCAAGAAAATATATGGAATTAACAAACAATAGTAAGGATTCTGAGAGGAAAAAAATTGTCACTCCACCCTAGTCGCTACTCATATATCAATCAGTCAAACCTAAAAATCATAGGTCTGCCTCTGTCATGTCTAATTTACCTCTGAGAGTATGACTACATTGGAAAAACTGTGGGAAATACTACAAATTTGAGGCAGGCTGATCAGCATTTTTTTTCCTATTGACCACATGATGCAAAGGGAAGTGTGAATCAGCCTAGAGTCCTCCCGCCTCACATCCATAGTTTTTCTCCCTGCCACTGGGGCTTCAACTTAAAAAAAACAAACCAGATCCATTCACATCAATTCAGATACCCACATACATAGCTTTCCCTTTTCCTTGAGAGGGAGGATAAGCCACATGTTCACACACATACCCCTTGGATTCTTTTAAAAATACCTTATTCTCTCATGATATTTTAACAAGAATGAGCCTCGTGGTGCAGTGGTTAAACCGCTGTACTGCAGCTAAAACTGTGCTCACGACCTGGGGTTCAAATCCCAGGTAGCCGGCTCAAGGCTGACTCAGCCTTCTATCCTTCCGAGGTCGGTAAAATGAGTACCCAGCTTGCTGGGGGGGGGGCAATGTGTAGCCTGCATAATTAAATTGTAAACCGCCCAGAGAGTGCTTGAAGCACTATGGGGCGGTATATAAGCAGCATGCTTTGCTTTGCTTTTGCTTTGCTCTCTCCATGACAGTTACCAATAATAAGGAATTTTAAAAGCCAGACATGAAACTTTTCTAACCTTGGACATGTGCATGCCAGATAGCCTTTTGGGGTGGGGTCATATCACTTCTTTTCCAGTAATGAATTTCCCTTTTGATACTTAAAGGCTCCAGATCTTTAGTGTCATTTTAACTCCCAAATAAATTTCCTCTGTACTGAGTAATTTGCACTGACAGGAAAATAGTTTGCTTGCTTTTTCAGACAAATGTAAATTCCCTCACAACATTTTATTTTATTTTATTTTTCTCATGAATCTGTTTAATAGGGCAGCTATATTACTTTTGGATTTCATAGTCTCACTTTAGACTGGCAAATAGCTGGATTTTAAAACAAATTAGGGTTAAATGAATGAATTAGGTTGGGTGCACTAGTGTCATTTGATTACTTCTATGAACAGGTTTTCTTCTGTTTGCAGATGGATCACAGATTCACTGGAATATTCTGAAAGTGGAAAGGGTTGGGGAGGTAATTTATTTTGATTCCCCTTCTTCTTGCCACTTCTCTCTTTATTCCTGAGCCTCACACCCCCTCCCCCCTTTGATTCCAGAGGATCCCCCAAGCCCAATGGAACAGACATTTTGAGGACTGCAAGAGGAAGGGAAACCCATAATCCCCTTCCCTAAATTGGCACCACCTAGCCAGGAGTGAAGCATCTCTTGGGATGTTTTTGTCAACAGAAACAAAGTGACAATCAAGCTGTCATTGCATATCTGGGAGAGAAGCTGTTTTATCATTGGCTACTCGATAGAGCAGTGCAATTCTTGAAGCTCTTTCAGATGGAAACAAAACAGAGGCAGCATGAACTCTCTGGCAAATGTTTTATCTCTCAGTCAAATCAGAGAATACGTTGTATATGTGTGTGTTTTACAGAAGTGCTTCTCCAAACGATGAAAGACTTCTGTTTTCCACAGCATGTGATTTCCTTCACCTTGCATATAGCATGCTTTGCTTTATGATTGATCATTGGAAAATAAACATGGAATGCCCAAGTTGCAAATCTGGTGGCTGAGGACAGGGAAAATGAGATAATGGTAGGGAATAATACCTCATTTGAACAGGGGAAAATATACGAGTGCTCTAAGGAAAACACATTGTCATATGGAGACCCCGTAAAATTCAGTGAATGAGGTGGGGGGTGATGGAATGATAAAAGCCTTGCCTGGAATAATCTGTGGACTCCAGTAGAAGCAGAGAAGCTCCTCTGAAGGGTCGTGCTCGGGGAGAAGAGATGGAAAACTCATCTTTGCAATTTTTCTGGGCTTAAGACATGCTTAGAAATCTCTGCTTTGGAGCACAATTGAACCACAGAACCCTTGAACCACAGCATGTTAGAAAGTAGGGCAGCACACAGTGTGGCTGTAGAACTGAGGATGGGATGGTCTTCGAGGCTACAGTTGGCGGGATACCTCAGTGGGTTTGAACACCTAGCTGCCAAGGCAGGTTTCTGAGACTGATTCCTCACTGCACCATGTAGGAGAAAAAACTGTGTGTGGCCTTGGACGAGATACACTGAGTCAGAGCACCCTGGAAGAAGGGAATGGTAAAGTACTTCTGAGTCCTGTGTATGCAGGGAACTCTGGTTAGGGCCACCAAACGTTCAGAATTGACTTCACAGCACGTAATTATTATTATTACTGGGGATACAAGATCCTTATTAGCATCCCTTGTATGGAAGCTACTGGATATACAACATAAGAATTAGGCGTCCTCTGCTTTAAAAAAATATGTTGTGCATTGTGGAAAGAATATTATTGTTGGGGATGGTGCGTGCATGCTCTTGACAAGTCTTGAGTAAATGGCAGATGCCCAGCCTGCCACCCTCTGGAGCTGGACCTGGCAGGAACTTGTGTTTCCAGAGCTCAGCAAAGCCTGAGAGACAAGTACTTGCTCCTTGTCTCTCACTTTTGCACTTTCTGCCAATCACTCTAGCAACTGCCTTTGTAGAGCCCATTTTTCTCTCTTCTATAAATGGGCTCTATGTTGATTGGGTCAAGAGTGATGCGGGTGGAAGAAACATATAATAACTATTTTGTGGCCTACACAGAAGTGTTTTCTTTTACTCTTCCTTAATTTACGGTTTCTTAGGGTGCTACTATACTGGATTTAATTTGCAGTCTGTATTATGTTTGAAAATGCACTCAGTGCTCACATAGTGGTTGCGGATTGATTTGGGAATTCACTTTTCATACTGGATGTGATGTGATTCATATTCCAGCCGACAGCCCGTGCTTCTTTCCTTCCTGCCTCTTCCAATCCTTTTATGGGGCATAAACCTGTGAAATAATAACAATGAGTACCCAGCAATAAGGTGATATGGTGAATGGCGTTAACGCTACGTATATGTAAGAAATGTTTATATATTTTTTAATTGTAAGGCAATCATGGGAGAGGACAGAATATGGGGTCATGTTCTTCTGATCCTGAACATCATGTCTCAACTGCCTACAGACATCTCCTGACTTTACAAGAATGTATCACAATTAACCAAAAAGGAAAAAGCCTGTTCAGATCATTCCAACTTCAAAAAGTAGAAGTCCTCTCCCCCAGCAGAGAAAAAAGCCACTCTGGGAGCAAAAGGGGCTGGATGGATTCAACTCAGCCTTTGTGTCATGCAGTCTATAAAATACTTCAGATCCACCCATTTTATAAACAGAGCAAAGCCCACAGTATTTGACCATGTATTTGCAGCCTCAGTCATTGGCCTCATACATAATGCAAATATGACTTTCTTTAATGCACCTTTTAGATCCATTTTCAAATGATTTTGTGGCAATGTTTTAGGGATACAATTTGCAGAAGAGCTAGGCAGAAGCAATTTTTCCTGCTTACAGCTCCCAGATTTATTAAAGTTCCTTATCTCTCTCATCTGTCTACTCTGTATTGTTTATAACCTCTGTTATTTCTCCTTAGCTTCCGATCAAGACATCCACAGTAACAAATCTGTACAAAGTTAGGGCTGACATATTGCCCGTTCAGCTAGGTTTGCCTTGGTGCCCACTGGGACCATCATCTGGCTTGGATTCTAAGCTTTCATCTGAAAGCCTTGTATAATAAGAGATAGGAGACAAAGTATGCAGACATTGCTTTGTTTAATTGTGAGAAACAAGCTTTTCTGTGTGATTAGCCAATGAGTGATAACATTCACCATTTCATGGGTATTTACAGAGATGTAGATAAAAGAAATGGCTAAATGTTGTATGTTGTCTTTTTGCAAACAGTTGAAATCTGTTTGCAGATGTCTGTTTTCAGAGCTCCCTGCATTGTTGAAAAGCAGACAGTTCATTAAGAGCAATTAACCCATAGCAGTAGATGCTTGGCGTGGGATCTCTGGAGCTGTAGTACAAAAATGGCAAATTTAAGACCTCTGGTATTATGCACCTTGCTGTGTTTCCTGCTCTGACAGGGGGTTGAACACTAAAACTTTGGGGTCCTTTCTAGCTCTATAGTTCTGTAGTCCTCTGTGTGATTCTGTGGCCTTTCAGAAATGTTAAGTTGCAGTTTATTTCCCATCAGCCATTGAAACTTAGCTGAGAGCTTAGATAGGTGCTGAAAGAACCAGTGACAACAACAGATCATAATTTTGCAGGTGCCACCTTTTGAAGAGATTTATTTGGCCAAACAAGTAAACAAAACAAAGCAAAAAAAATGTATCTCCCAGAATCTCTCAGCCAATATAGCCAGTTCTGGCAAAGGATTCCACATGGTTACCCACGTTTGATCCAGGAAACTCCTCAATCGACCAGCAGGTGGAAACAAGCAGCTGAACTAGCTTGCTTGCAAGTCATCAACAGCCAGGTATGAAGAAGTGATAAAGCAGCCTAATTAACATTGTGTTACAAATAGGTGAGAAAGATCTTTAAAAACTGTATCTATTTACTATCCCTGGACAAGACAACTTCTATGGCAGAAATAGGGTCTCATGGCTCTTCATCATCGTTGATTGAGCTGTGGAGAAGATGGGTAGAGGAAGAGATGGAGGGAGACTCAAGGAAAATAAACTGGCCATTAATTAGACACTTAATTATACTTAAAGGAAGGAAGTTTGGTATTAACACTTAATTTTTCCCCCTGAAAACACTACTGATAACAACTTTGGAAAACAAACTCTGTTTATGCTATGTGTAACAGCTATCTAAGGCACTGGCAAAATGCCTAGAATCACTGGCCTTGAATGTTCTATGAGTGTTTGGAACTCTCTTTCTCTTTGAGGACAGAACTGAACTACAAACAAATTAACTGTGGAAAGCCTAATTTAGCCAAAGTGGAATTTACAAACTGTATCCTGGATGTTGAACTGGTTGGGACCTTGAGCATTTAGGCAGGGAAAATTCTCTATGCTGGACACGATTCAAGCTTAATGGAATTGGATTGATGACTTTAAGCATATGGACAACGTTAACTTGGAATACAATTTTTTGACAATTGGAACATAATGACACAACAAGGACAATTTTGGGAGGAAACAAAATCTCCCCTTCAAGCAATCTTAGAAACAGTGAAATCCCACAACAAACAGGCAAAATTATTCACAGTGCAGTTGAAGAAGAATTATAGTCAACAGGAGACAGGAAATAATGAACAAGGGAATGAGAGAGTGGTGGATGGTGTATGCCAACCTAAAGAAGGGCTGGAGGAAATTAAAGGGGAAAACCTAGTGGAATTGAGGACGTAAGGGAAGATACGAAGAAAAAATCAGCAGAATCAATTAAAATTAGCCTGGAAGATCTATTGGAAATAGACCAAATGTATAAAGATCTGTATTCGCGAAGGCTTTCATGGCTGGGATCTAATGGTTGTTGTGGGTTTTTCGGGCTCTTTGGCCATGTTCTGAAGGTTGTTCTTTCTCTGTGGCCGGCATCTTCAGAGGATAGCACTCCCAAGTCAACTACACCAGAGCACAGAGTGCTGTCCTCTGAAGATGCTGGCCACAGAGACTGGCGAAACATTAGGAAGAACAAACTTCAGAACATGGCCAAAGAGCCCGAAAAACCCACAACAACCATGTAAAAAGATCTATTGGAGGTAAATCAAATGCATAAAATGGCCTCAGGACACAAGAGATGCCAGAATGTTTAGAAAGACAGAAACAAAAACTGAAAAAAGATTAAGAGAAGGAATTACACAGAAAGATGGAAAAGGGAAAAACAGGAAAGTGGCCCTCAATTTTGGAAAGCATTGTTGTTGTTTAGTTGTTAAGTCGTGTCCAACTCTTTGTGACCCCATGGACCCGAGCACGCCAGGCCCTCCTGTCTTCCACTGCCTCCCGGAGTTGGGTCAAATTCATGTTGGTAGCTTCTGTGACACTGTCCAACCATCTCATCCTCTGTCGTCCCCTTCTCCTCTTGCCTTCACACTTTCCCAACATCAGGGTCTTTTCCAGGGAAATTTCTCTTCTCATTAGATGGCCAAAGTTATGGAGCCTCAGCTTCAGGATCTGTCCTTCCAGTGAGCACTCAGGGTTGATTTCCTTTAGAATGGATAGGTTTGTTCTCCTTGCAGTCCAGGGGACTCTCAAGAGTCTCCTCCAGCACCACAATTCAAAAGCATCAATTCTTCAGTGGTCAGCCTTCTTTATGGTCCAGCTCTCACTTCCATACATCACTACAGGAAAAACCATAGCTTTGATTATGCGGACGTTTGTTGGCAAGGTGATGTCTCTTCTTTTTAAGATGCTGTCGAGGTGTGTCATTGCTTTCCTCCCAAGAAGCAGGCATCTTTTAATTTTGTGGCTGCTGTCACCATCTGCAGTGATCATGGAGCCCAAGAAAGTAAAATCTGTTACTGCCTCCATATCTTCCCCTTCTATTTGCCAGGAGGTGATGGGACCAGTGGCCATAATCTTAGGGTTGTTTTTTTTTTTTTTTTTTTTTTTTGGATGTTGAGCTTCAGACCATTTTTTGCACTCTCCTCTTTCACCTTCATTAAGAGGTTCTTTAATTCCTCCTCACTTTCTGCCATCAGAGTGCTATCATCCGCATATCAGAGGCTGTTGATATTTCTTCCAGCAATCTTAATTCCAGTTTGGGATTCCTCCAGTCCTGTCTTTCGCATGATGTATTCTGCATATAAGTTAAATAAGCAGGGAGATAATGTGCAGACTTGTCATACTCCTTTCCCAATTTTGAACCAATCAGTTGTTCCATATCCAGTTCTAACTGTTCCTTCCTGTCCCACATATAGATTTCTCAGGAGACATATAAGGCGGTCAGGCACTCCCATTTCTTTAAGGACTTGCCATAGTTTGTTGTAGTCCACACAGTCAAAGGTTTTTGCATAGTTAATGAAGCAGAAGTAGATGTTTTTCTGGAACTCTGGCTTTCTCCATAATCCAGTGAATGTTTCTAGTTCCTCTGCCCCTTCGAAATCCAGTTTGTACTTCTGGGAGTTCTCGGTCACATACTACTGAAGCCTACCTTGTAGGATTTTGAGCATAACCTTGCTAGCATGTGAAATGAGTGCAATTGTATGGTAGTTGGATCATTCTTTGGCACTGCCCTTCTTTGGGATTGGGATGTAGACTGATATTTTCCAATCCTCTGGCCACTGCTGAGTTTTCCAAACTTGCTGGCATATTGGGTGTAGCACCTTAACATCATCATCTTTTAAGATGTTAAATAGTTCAACTGGAATGCCATCACCTCCATTGGCCTTGTTGTTAGCCAGGCTTTCTAAGGCCTACTTGACTTCCCTCTCCAGGATGTCTGGCTCAAGGTAAGCAACCACACTATCTGGGTTCTCTGGGAGATCCAGATCTTTCTGGTATAATTTTTCTGTGTATTCTTGCCACCACTTCTTGATGTCTTCTGCTTCTGTGAGGTCCCTACCATTTTTGTCCTTTATCATGTCCATCTTTGCACCATATGTTCCTTTAATAGCTCCAATTTTCTTGAACAGATCTCTGTTTTTTCCCTTTCTATTATTTTCCTCTATATCTTTGAACTATTCATTTAAGAAGGCCCTCTTGTCTCTCCTTGCTATTCTTTGGAAGTCTGCATTCAATTTTCTGTAACTTTCCCTATCTCCCTTGCATTTTGTTTCCCTTCTCTTCTCTGCTATTTGTAAGGCCTCATTGGACAGCTACAGTGGTGCCTCACAAGATGGGCGCCCCGTTTAACGACGAAACCGCGTTACGATGACCTTTTTGTGATCGCAAAAGCGATCGCTTTACGATGGTTTCAATGGGGGGATTTTGCTTGCGATGATCGGTTCCCTGCTTCAGGAAGCCATTCTCATAAAACGACGATTTTAAAACAGCTGATCAGTGGTTTCAAAATGGCCACCGGGTAAAAAAAAATGTCTCCTTGCTCTTTTCTGGGATGGATTCCTCGCTGCACAGGCAGTGAAAATGGCTGCCCTATGGAGGATCTTCGCTGGATGGTGAATTCAAGCCCCTAGGAACGCATTAATCGGGTTTTAATGCATTTCTATGGGCTTTTTAATTTCACATTACAACGTTTTCGTTCTGCAGCGATTTCGCTGGAATGAATTAATGTCGTAATGCGAGGCACCACTGTACGTATAGACCTAACTTCTGGAATTACAAAGGGGCATATCTTATATATTAAAAAAAGAGAATTAAATTGAAATAAGGGAGCATTAATCAGGGTAAAGGCATAATATGGTGTGGTATTTTTTAAGGAAAATTGAAGCTAGATAGAAGGTTGGGGTTAACAAATAGTACATAATGAAGATGCATTAGATATGATATTGTTATAGACAGGATAGAAAATGTGGAGATAGAAATGTCTAAAGAACTATTCAAAGAAAATCTGTATAAGATGGTCTAGATCAGGCTTGTCCACCCTGCGGCCCGTGGGCTGCATGTGGCCCAGGTTGGCTCGTAATGTGGCCCACTGCAGTTTTTTATTTTAAAAGAAAATCCAAAGTTTCAAGTTACATTGCCGGCACTTGCAGCTGGAACACGGCCGGGGTACGTCACAATGGTAGGGGGAGAGAGAGAGGGAAGGAAGGAAGGAGCGGGAGGGGAGGGGAGGGGAGGGGAGGGGAGAGGGGGGCTGCGTGACTGCATTGTGCCACCCCGTCAATAGGTGGACCCCCTCCCGGCCCCATAAATCCACCGGAGTCGAAGCTGGCAGCCTCTGCTGTCTGAGATCGCAGCTGCCGGTAAGCACGCTTGGAGCGGGGCTGTGGAGGAAGGCTAGGGCTTTCCAAATTTTCGTCTTCTAATGTGGCCCAGGGAAGGCGAAAGGTTGGACACCCCTGCTCTAGATAATATCTATTACGTGTTAAGAACTTACTCAGTTATCATTGGTATAATTTACAAAGTTTGTCAGTTAAATTATCTCAAATTATATAGATTTGGAACTGGAATGACTTTAGAGGATATTAGAGGATTTTGAAAACATTGTATACTATGAGAGTAATATGATAATAGCCAATATTGTATACTAAAGTACATACATGAACAGTTTGAATGATTGGAAGATGTGTGGAATTTGGTCGGACAACTGGGAAGACATCAAGACACAAAAAACAATGCAACATGATGTTTGATAAGCATGAACCGAATGTAGATAGATTGAAAAACCAATAACATGTATTTTTTAAAAAAGTTATATTGCTGAAAGCAATTAGTCCACCCCACCCCACCCCCGCAACTGAAATGACAGTGTACCACTGGTGGGTGATTCCTGAGATATTCTCTCAAATGTGTAGGGGTCTTTCAGAAATAACATGGCTTGTGCTTAGGAGGATGTTTTCCAGAAGCCTAATGTGTATGACAAATTGTTATAATTTACTTATATGCACCAGCAGTGTACACATAGTTCTTCCCTCCCCATTGTATTCTAAAAACCACCCTGTAAGATAGCTTTGGCTGTGAAGTACTGACTGACTAAACATGTCAAAGGAGCTTTCTGAGTAGAGATGGGCATGAAATGAACCACAAACCAACCCCCCCCCCAAGGAACCAGATTAGTTCATCGTACATTTCCTAGCACAGCTCAACGGTCCCATCCTCGGAGGCAGTGGGCCCAGCTTCCCTGCCAGGATCCAGGTCCTTCCTCTGCCGTGTGCTCATCTATCAGCTGGACAGCAGGTGCATGCTCAGAGGCAGTGCCCAGCTCCAGGAAGCCAAGCCATGGCTTCTGAGCATGTGACCACTGCCCAACGGATAGGGGGTGCATTTGCAGAGGCAGTAGGCCCGGCTTCCCTACCAGGAGTTGACTGCTGTTTCTGAGCATGTGCCAGTGGCAGCAGCAGCCAAGGAGAGGCAGGCAGTGGTGGAGGGAGCAGGAGAAGGCAGCTGCCCCCCCCCAGCAATGGACTGGAAAAATGAATTGTCAAATGATTTGTTTTTCCGTGAGTTCATGACGGTTCATGGTTAGCCATGAACCACAAGCCATCACAAAACACTGGCTTTCTGGTTTGTGCCCATCTCTCTTTGTGACTGAGAAGGGATTTAAATTTGAGCCTCCCGGTTTCAAATCCATCTCTTTAACCATTGCACTATACTGGCTCTTTCTAATCGTTAGTTACTATATAAATGACACCAAGGCGATAATATATTGGTAGAAAAACAGTGTGAAGTTTAATGTGCTTAATGTGCTGCTTGATTTGCATACTATAAAAACCACATGAATTAACATTCACATTTAAATATTATGCAGATTGGACTTGCAGATTGCATATTACATTGCCTGTATTTGAAGAACTGGAATGTGTGAACCAAGTCCCTGTTTAAGGCGGTTCCCTTCTTAAAGCTTTTTCTTAATACTACTGGATGTGCTATGGCACAACACAAAAGGGTATATGTAAGTGCCTAGATGCTCATTTAAGGATATTTTGCCATGTAGCAGAAGAGTGACTTCTGATAGGCTGTTCAGTGTACTACACAGAATCATTGCTGAAGATTTCCTAAGTGCAGGTGAGGAAAGCTGGGGTTTAGAATGCTGTTAAACCCAGAGTATGCCAATGAAAATGAAGTCTGGTAATTAGACACCAGCATCTCTTGTTGAAAGGCAGTCAGGTGGTCAGGGTGAGAAAGACTTTTGCATCTGAGTTTGGCAAACCATTATCAGCTGCAATAGTTTGTTCTGAGCTAAGTAAACAAATGATCCAGCTCAATTTCTTGTTATTTGTGTTTAGGGTGTGCAGTGTATCAAGAAAAACAACAGCAACAAAACCAAAGAATCATTCTAAGGAAACCGAGAAAAGATGTGCCTCTCTTGGCCTCTACTGCTTTTAAAAAAGAGTTGTCTGTCACCTTTGCCAAGGATATTGAAGTGACTAAAATATCATTATTAATTATGTATCATTATCTGTGGGAGGTTAAGCATTATCAAGGCTATGACAGTAGACATCTACCAGAAAAAATTCTTGACATTTGAAGGCAAGTTTTACTTTGTCAGACAGCGCAGCCATTTGGGCTTAGGTGAAGATAGTGAATCCTGGTGTTTTCATATCAGATTGCCAAGATGCATTTTTGTTTATGTTCATGTGCAGTTTCTAAGTTCATGTGTGTCCATACTCAAAATACCGGTGGTTTTGATCAATAATTGCTTAGCTAGTAATTTGAAGTATGCTGTTTCAATCATCATAATCACTTTTTGTATCACATAGCTCTTTGGGCCTCTGTATGGAACAGCCTCTTTCTCTGCAGGAGTCAGGTTATCTTCCTCTCATCATATCTGTGAAGATTCTCAGTCATTCAGGCCAGGTTATCTGGAGGTTGAGTCATAGCAACTGGACTTCTTATTAGGTTGAACCATTTCACTACTCATCCAAGTAGCTTCTTCAGTTTAAGGAGGGTTGGTAGGAGACCCTTGATATATCCTCCATGTTGGTTTCACTCCCCCTGGTCTGAATAGGCTCAGGTTAACAACCCTCTTCAGACTGAAGAAGCTGTACTTGGATGAGTAGTGAACTGTTTCAACCTAATAAGAAAGACGTCTAGTTGCCATGACTTAACTTTCTTTCACCATTTGAAAAAGTTTTCAAAACCTCCGTGCTCCTCATACTGTATGTCTTCTGCTGTCCAAAAGTGCTCACAGGAGTCAGGATGAAGCAGCTGTTCTAGATGGCTAGTCGAAGGACCAATGAAATAGGACACTGTTGAAGTTGACCAGACCAAAAAAATAAATAAATCTGCCAATATATTTTCCTGCATAAGCTTCTGTGAAATGTATGCTGCCTGTGTTTGCCCCCTTTAGTTACTGATTAACCTGGAACAATTACTACCTGGTTTAAATTCTTACAATATCTATTAACTGATTTCCATAACCTGTATCCTGCCAATCTTCCAAAGCATTCTGCCAAAAAATAACAAGCAATGGTTATTAAGCTATAAAGGACTGAGCCAGCTTTAGAGCTAATTGAATAAAGGCAAAGTCACAGTGAGAAAATAACAATTAAGTAGCATTTGGGGGAAGTAGGAGAAATCTAAATCATGTGCTAATTAAAAATCTCAGGTCAACAAACAGTTTTTTCACCTTTTTTCTTTTATAATCTACAGGGAAGAGTAAATGCTTAGTGTATTTGGGCAACAGATTTCCAAAATAGTGCGGACACAGCTTGAGACAACCATGCTCTAGGTTCCCACTATGGTTAGGAAGCAGATCCCAAGACAGGCCATCATTACAATTTTGCCTGGTTTTTTTTTTTTTTTTTTTTTTTTTTGGGCCTGGCATCCTCCAGGTGTACTGGACTACAATTTATATCATCTACATCTAGCATGGCCTTTGGCTGTAAAAGCTGATCTAGTCCATAAACAGGCATGCAGAGAAGTAATGGAAAGAAATCCATCCATTTCACATTCTGCAGCTCTGTGCATATAAAGCCAGAATTCCTCTTAATTTCCGCAATAAGTTAGAATTTGAATGCAAAGGAAAACGTAGGCATAACTTTGAAATACTAAAAGCACACAGTCCAGTGTTGATGTTTCTGGGCAATTTGTTAGTGAACAGTAGAAGCTGTCTTGTTTGATGAAGTTTCAGATCCAATTCTCCTAATACTTTTAGAAACCAGGTCACACAAAGGTAATGCCATTTTTGATGTTAGTAGTGCCTTGACTTAATATAATGAAATATCTGTTTCGTCCTTTCTCAACTGCAGTTTTATAATTGAATGGGGGCTTTGTGGAATTAGTTTTAATAGTAAATGTTCTGACTTTCCTAATAAACTGGGTTAAGCAAGTAATGTCCCAGTTTACAGCAGAGAGGAAAGAGCTATACAAGAACATTATAGAGGTTAGAAAACTTATTTTCTGGACTCCGGGCTGTGATGCTCGGAGATCTGGGACTAAAAATCCAAAAAAGTAACTTGCCCTAGTCATGCCTATTTCATAAAGATAGTACATCATGACTTGAAACTTGGCCTGAATTCACATAATATCTGACCCTGCACGTCTGTGAATGTGAAAGTAAATATTCACAGGGGAATAGGGAAAACAGAATATATGGGTTGAGGAGAGAAGCAGAAATATATGGGTTCTCTTTGCTGAAAACAGGAGTTAAAATAAATGCAAAATGAATATAATCAGAAAAAGCCTGTAGTATTAGAAGAAAATTTGCCTAGTCTAGCATCTTTTTTTCGGCAATGGCCATCCAGGTGTTTCTAGGAAACACTACAGCAAAGGGTAAAATGCAACTACCTAATCACTCTCCTTTATCCTCAAGTGAATTATATTTGGGGCAGACTTCCTTTAAAACTGGAAACTCCATGTAGCTGTCACAAGTGGTGGAACATCAGCCACTAAGTGATTCATATGTAAAATACTATAGCTTCAGTCCTGTACCCACTTAGTTAGAAGTAGGTGCCACTAAGTCAAGGCTGCGACTACATTGGAGAGCTGAATTGCAATGATTAGGTTTTGCTGTGATTTGATTCGCATGCCATATTACATCTGAAATTGCAATCAGTGCTCACACAGGGGCTGCGGATTGATTCAGGAGGTCACCATTCATACTTATAGCAATGCAAGTAGCATTCCAGCCCACAGCCCACCTTCTTTCCTTACTTCCTCTAGTCCCACCTCCGCCTGCCCTTTCTTTCTCTGGTCCTCCCTCTGCAATCCTTTCATGTTTCTATGTGAGAAACTTAGAGCCGGGGAAGTGAAGAAAGGTAGTGATACTCTGGTTATTGACCTGTTTGTTCTGATGTGTGAATTCTAGGGATAGGTGGGTGAAACTCCAATGGAGAGTGTGTGTATGTGTGTGTGTGTGTGTGTGTGTGAGAGAGAGAGAGAGTGAGTGAGAGAGAGACAGAGACAGACAGAGAGAGAGAGAGAGAGAGAGTACACACATGCATAGATTTAAAAAATGTTAGAAAATGTCCCACAAGGGGAAACAGCTGAGACTTTGAAATGCACATGTGCACGCACACACACGATATATTGGGATTCCCTCCCTCCTTTTCCCTATTTGCAAGCTGAGTGCCCTGGCTCTCTCTGTTTCCATCTGAATGTTTGCCAATGGTCCAAAGCACTTGAAACAGTGGGTGGGGGGAATGTAAATGAAAACACCACCAATGTCCCTGCCCTCATCTTTACAAGAATGTCTGCAGGGGGGAAAGCCTGATTAAATCATCTTGGCATGAAAAAGTAGATGCCCTCTGGAGCCAGAGGAAAAAAGCCTCTTTGGCAGCAAAAAGGCTAGAGGGAATCAAATCAGTCTTGTACATCATGCAGACAGTATCATATACTTCAAATTCACCTGATTTATAAGCGGAGCACATCCTGCTGTATATGACAATGTGGTTGCACTCCAGGTTTGATTCACTCCCATGCAAACACATGGACAATCAGACTATATGAATCAATATACATTTTGGGTGCCAGTTTTCTCAAATAACCAATAAATTACACAGCTTTTGAATATTTTATAGGAGGAAAAGGTGTTTTATTTTTCATTAGACTGTGTTTTCCACTTGACCATTTGTTTCCCTTTCTTCACTAAGAAGAATAATATTTTCCCCACGGGTGTCGATAACTAATCCTTTCAAACCAGGGTACAGAATGATGTCTGACATCAGTGCAACCTAATAAGGACACATTGCATTCAGAGGGAGGCTGCTGCTGGTAACCCAGTTTGTCAGACTGAAGCCTTAGCTGCTAGGTGACATTTGATCACCTTGAGCTTTATCTCCATGGTGAGCTGATTTGTTCATTCCTCCTCCTTCCTCTGCCTGTTTTAAACCTTCTCTGCTGTCTTTCATCTTCTGACATTCCATGAACAGATGCAGTCAGATTTTGAATTCATCCATGTGAGCTCAGCAGACATCCCACCTACATTTACTCCCTCCAGCATGCCTTGTTTTTCTAGCCGACCCCCCCCCCCCAACACCTTGAATGACCCTGGTCTGTTTAGTGGCAACTCAGGTTTACATATACATACCTGATGCTTTCAGTAGCATCTCAGAAACAAATTGTTGTCATGCTATTCAATCCTGAGATCTTGTTTCTCAGCTTTAGTTTAACTAGAGCTTTCAGTTCCAGGATGAAGTTATTCCTGTGCCAAAAAGATGCAATCGTACTAGGACACTGAATTATTTAGAGTTCCGTTTAGCTGTGTGCATGTGCTAAAGCAGCAGTAAGCAGCATAGCCGGTTACCCTGTAGGCAATAGCAGCTGTTATATATAAAGCGAACGCTCTCCTGCCTCCCACCTCCAAGGCTGAGACATTATGGAAGTGTGGGGGCAGTTCTAAACCTGCTGTACAGAGCCATTAATTAGGCTCAAATCTAATTTTATATATATAAATAAAGGTTACATCGGTATGATGTAAAGATTAGTGTGAGCACTAAGGGTCCCAAATTCAAAGCTTATCTTAGCCTCTACACAAAGTATTTCTCCATACTTTTGTTTTCCCTAAGGTAGGGATGGACAATTGTGGCACTCCAGATGGATCTGAATTACATCTCCCATGATTGCTCACTATTAGTTAACTTGGCTAAGCCTCATGGGAGTTGCAATCCCACCCATGTCTGTATCTCTCCATTAACCTGTCTGTGTTTAAGACTGTGTACGTACCTGAGATGCACCCTAACCCTTCATCGGTTAGCTGAAGTTAGCCATAGGAAGTTACACAAACCTTATGGAAACACCAGTAGGTTTCCAGCTAGTGGGTCCAATCTGTTTGAGATTGGATTTAGCCCTGTGATTTTTAAAATGATTATGAACACTTATTTTGGCATATGAAGAAGAAAAGAAAAATCTAACAGTAATATTTTAAAGCATGCAACAAGCTCCTATTTCAGCCGGGTTGCCTCCAAACCCCTTCCCCCCTGCTTTCTGTCTTTTTCTTCCCCATAAGCCTACCATCTACCCATTAAGAAAAACAAAGAATTTCACATGAAATATACCAAAAAGGAAGGGAAAATTTCCCTTTAGACTGAGTTACAGCATTACATGTGGGTCTGTGGGCTATGCCATAGTGAAGAATTCATAAAAACTGGGGTTTGTGGTAGAATATGAAGAAAGTGAAGTCAGATGGCATCACACAGATGTTCTGGGAGACAGCTTTCCAGTTGAGGAACAGCATTGGGGGCAGGAGCGCGAGAAGGGATTTTTGAAGTTCAATAACTTGGATTAAAGGTCAGTCCTGTGTAGGTGAACTTGATGTACTGCTAGATGAAGGAAGATCTGCATTCAATTCTCTGCTTTGTTATGAGATTTACTGAGTAGCATTTGGCAAATCACAGTCCCTTATCCTAATCCATCCATCCATCCATCCATCCATCCATCCATCCATCCATCCATCCATCCATCCATCCATCCATCCATCCATCCATCCATCCATCCATCCATCCATCCATCCATCCATGTGCACATATAGAAAACAAGAGACTGAGAAAGGGGGAGGGAAGGCAATGGGACACAGAGAGGTATATGATTGTTTCTGTTATCTGGATAATTCAGTGATCTAGGTATCTGGCTTCAGAGCCAGAGGTTGGGAGTTTGATTGTTCACTGTGCATGATCCATAAGGCTCCTTCCAGTTCCAGAGTTCTAAGATAGTCTTTAAAGCCACCTTAAGCCTTGGGAAGAGAATGATATAAAGAAGCATCCAACCAGTTAAAAATACTCTGTACATCTCTATTAACAGGTACTCTTTGGGCTTGGCACAACTCCAAAATGAATCTCAAGCCATGTAAATTTAAACCTTCTCTTCTGATGAATATGCTGTGTCTCTCTGCCGTTTATAAATGTAAAAGACAACATCGTACCAAGCAGTAGATACACCCTCCCACTTCACTCTATTTATATGTTCTTGTCATCAAGCAATTAAAATAATGAATACTTTACAAAACAACAGGTAAGCAGCCTGCCTGCATAAAGATAGTATTAGCTTAAAATGTACCTGCCGTGCTTCTAAATAAGGCACCAATTAAAACTCCATCCTAGGTCTGGTGAGACATTTATTGTTTCTGACTCATGGCTGGCTGCAGCATTATTTTATCAATTCTCTGGGGTGATGAGAAAGTAATAACATGTCAGACATGCACCATTGATAAATAAGGAATCCAATTTTTCCACGAAAGCCTCGTGTACATTTGCAAGCAAGCTGCAGTGGAGGAAACCCCCCCCCCGCCCTCCATTCCTTTTCCATTCCCCACATCCTGTCAAATTAGCAGTTGTCCCCTAGATTTATGAAAGTCTTATTCTCCCCTCATAGCATCCTTTCTAGGATGTTGTGTGCAGTCCTGCGCTAGCTTACAGGTTACTGTTTATCCCCAATGAATGAAACCTTTGAACACTGAAGAGTTGTCTAGAATATTTTCTAGGGCACACACTAATTTCACACACAATCCCTGTTGGATTGAAAAGTGTTCTCATTAAGGACACTGATCAACTACCAAGAAACCTTAGGGTGCCTCAAGGACAACCTGAAAAAAAAACCACTGCTGAACCTCCAAGTAGGATGTTTAGTGAGAATATGTATGTTGGTTTCAGAGGAATGGTGTTTCGTTAACACTTTCTTTGTATATCATTTGTTGCTGTTGGGTCAGAATAGAGGCGATCATTTGACAGCAGATATAGATTTTGTCTTTCAAGTAGTTAGTTATTGACCAAGGTGAAGGACGGCTCCCTCCCTGCATTGTAGCATCTGGCTGAAAAGAAATTAGCATTAATAGCAGGCAGGCAGGCAGGCAGGCAGGCAGTAAAGCATATGATTCATGTGTAGGGCACTTAATGCAAGCCCTCTCATGTCTTGACTGGGCTGAGAGCCTGAGAAAGACAGGTCTTTGAAAGCATGAAGCCCCCTATCATTCAGGGTAGGCCATACTAAGCAAGTGGGCCATCACTCTGATTGAGTAAAGGCAGCTTCCTACTCTGCATCCTCTAATTGCTTCTGTTCCTTGTTTACAGCATCTTTTACTCACAAGAGTTGTTCTTTTATGGGACAAAATTTTGTTAAAGGTTTTGTTAAAGAGTTGTATTTAAAGAAATAAGATGTGCAGTACAAACTGGTGCATGCTCGCTCAGAGGAAAGTCCCCTGATTCTGGTAGGGTTACCCCAGCCCCCTCCCAGTATTCACACATAGGACTACAGGACTTATGCAGGACTGGTGTTTTGGAGAGAAACACTTTCCTTGTGTGGACCACTATGTTTTCTGATGTTAGTATTCCACATGGAAACTGCCTAAAAAGGTTCTGAAGTAAAGCTTAATTCCTGCCGTATCATGAAAACAGCTGTTTTCTCAATGCCCATGATGAAAAGGAACAGGAGTATTGCTAGGGAAAGGTAGGCCTAGAAGAAACCATGCTTCAGAGCTGCATAGTGATGATTTTGCTCTCCTTTTAACCACACCCGAGGGGTTCAACCGTGCGAGAATGCTGGCTTGTCACTGTTCCAGAACTGCTTATTTTTAGGCATTATTCTCATGAGGTTCTCTGTAAAAATAAACAGTGGCACAGTACAGTAGTAACCATTCTGCCTCACAATATGGATGAGACTGTGAGTTAATGTTGATTGGGAGGTGCTGCCTCTCTGCGTGTTCTGGGAAGCTGTGATACATGGAGATGCAAGGCGGCATCATAGACTTCAGTTGTAATAAGCATATTGTCATTTTAGAAATGAAGCTGTAGTTGGAAAAAATATTTTGGGAAATCTTAATATTCTGTCAAAAGGTGTGTGTTTTCTATGTAAGAAGTTCAGTTTTGAATAGCTTCCATTTATTGTCCTGTGTAACCACCTCAGCTTGGAAAGGAGAGGCCCATTTTAGTTATCCTCTAGTTGGAAAATAAGGTCAGTCACAACAATACAGCCCCCTGCTCCTTCTCTGCCTTGATGTACATCTTATATGGAGAGTATTGGGGAAGTGCATCAGGTTTGGGTAAAGAAATGTCTGTGTTTCTGTGCCCCACTGAACTGCTGAAAACTGGGATGACTCAGATTTTTAGTTAGCTTTTGAAAGTACTGTACCCAGCAAAGGGACCAGACAAACCTCGGAGGGGAGATTATTCCAAAGATGAGGAGCCACTGCCAAGTAGGCCCGGTTTCTTGTTTTTTCTTTACCATCCTCCCTCAGCTTTAGGCTCCTCAGCAGCACCTCCTGGCTAGATTGAGTGATACGGGTAGATCTATGTGGGAGGAGGCGTTCCGCCAGATATCAAGATCCTAAACCGTTTAGGGCTTTATATGTACTGTAATCATTAAGACTTTGAAATCAATGCGGAAATGAACGAGCAGCCAATGCAATGTGGCCAGGGTGGGAGGGATATGTTGATGTTTTCTCACCCCACTGAGAAGTCTGGCCGCTGGATTCTGCACCATTTGGAGCTTCCGCATCAATCTCAAAGGTAGCCCCACATAGAGCGCATTACAGTGGTCTGATCTCGAGATTACAAGCACATGGACCAAAGTATGTTGATTCATGGTGGCAAACTAGAGAGGAAAATAGTTGCCCTCAAACCCAGCTGGTGGGCTTCCTGGTTGGTTAATGTGGGAAATGGAACAGTGGAGCAGAAGGACACTAGGTTTGATTCCACAAGACTTATTGAATATTCTTATGTTTACAATCCCTTTTTCAGACAGAGAGGTTACTCCCTCATTTCAGTTTTTTCCCCCAAATAGTTTTTGTGGGATGTGTCAATGATGAATGCTGCATGAAGAAAGTCTGATTCATCGTATCTATGTTTATGTGATTATGAAGGCTGTACATAAATGAAAAAGAAAGATGACTTTTGTCCTTGCAACAAATGTTGATCGAGGGGGGTGGGGAAGGGTTACTTAGTATTCATCTGAATTGTCATTCATTTATCCTGGAGGGTTGGAACCTTTCTCACTTGTAGAATGAGTGATGGCATATTTTGAGATGAAATCTGATCATGGACAGTCATTCTGAAGTGTGATGAAACAACTGGGAGGCATATTGAATATACATTCTGAGCCATTTGTTTTCAACATGGTGAATGTGTGTTCAAATTAGTGCTGTGCCAGCTGACTCACATTTTTAGTGACTTTCAGTACCTATGTTGCTTTTGTGGGCTGAGTGGATGGGGTGGCAAATTACCTACTGTTAAGTGATGGGGTGGTCTTTTCTCTCTTTTAAACAATTTCAAATAATGTATTTCAAGTTACAGCCCTTAATACCCTCAGCAATGGCAGCAAGTAACAATATAATGTTAGTTCGGGTCCACAACAGAGAAACAAATATGGCTGCCTTCATTGTATAGATCAGTGGTTCTTAACCTTTTAGAAAGAAACGCCCCCTTGAGCCATTGAGGAAGTTATCATCGCCCCCTCCCTGCGGTGATGATATCTTTCTTATTTATTTATTTATTTATTTATTTATTTATTTATTTATTTATTTATTTATTTATTTATTTATTTATTTATTTATTTATGACACTTAAATCCAATGACCCCTGAAAACAAAATTCAATTCCAAGAAAATGAAATGCCCCCAAAAAGTAACATTTAATGATTTAGTTGCAAGTGAATTTTAAGATGCAAAAAGAAATATAAAAAGGGCATAAAAACAAACCACAATGCAGGAACTAAAAATTTCAAGACGAAAACTCTGAAACTAAATTAAGATTGGAGGAAAATATATATTCATGCACACTGTAAAAAGTCTGCAGCCATCTTAACAGGTTTGGCTTGCTCCAGCGCCCCCTACCGCCCCCTTCTGCTCCAGCACCCCCACGCCGCCCCTTTTCGTTCTACCGCCCCCCTGAAAAATGAAATCGCCCCCTGGGGGGCATTATCGCCCACGTTAAGAACCACTGGTATAGATTAATGACTATTCAAAAACATTTCACCTTCTCAAAGAACAAAGATTATTTGCAGTCTAATTTTTGTTATCAATTTGAATGAGACAAATACCGGACTGTCTGAAGGAGTGTATCTTCCTTTAAGCCCAGGACTTTTGTTATTTAGGGTAAGCCTTTCTCTTAGTCGCCCTACTCTCACAGGCACACTTAGGCACATTTCATTTAGACATGAGGGAGGGCCTTCTTGGTGGCTACTTCCTGGGTGAGAGCCCTCTTCCATAGGAAGACAAGCTGCTTCACTATCTGCCCACTTCCTGCCAGGAGGCAAAAACCTTTCTATTTTGACTGCCCTTTGTTTACTGTCTGTCTGTTGTGGAACAGTGTGAATTATACAGTTTCTTCTCTTGTGGTTGCAAAAATAGCACAGTGGTTTAGGTCTCTTGCTGTGAAGTTAGAGGTTGGAAGTTTGATTCCCCACGGTGCCTCCTTAACAGGAGCTGGACTTGATTATCATTAGGGTCTCTTCCAGCTCTGCAGTCCTCAGGTTATTATTATTGTCACTGATGATGTTGTTGCTGCAGATTATTTAGCTCACTGCTTTTTAACATGATAACTTATGTAATTATTTTAAATATTATAATTCCTTTTTTAACCAAGCACTGTCTGTTTCATTTCATGTCGTGAACTGCCTTGGGTCATGCAATAGCAGAAATATGGGGTGTAAGATAAGAAAATAAATAGCCTGTAGAGACATGTGAGGATGTCCAGAGGTAGGGTGCTGAAGAAAGGATGCAGAGTAGTATGTGTGGAAGAAGAGGCAGGAACCAGAAGAGGAGGAGGAGGAGGAGGAGGAGGAGGAAGAGGATGAGGAAGCAGCAGCTTGAGGAAAAGGAGCGAAGAGACATGATACTGAAGGAGGAAGAAGCTAATAAGGGGGCTCACAACATTTGGACCAGGCTTGCCCAAGGGCTGCATGCGGCCCAGGTCAGCTCGTAATGCGGCCCAGTGCAATTTTTTATTTTAAAAGAAATTCCAAAGTTTCAAGTTACACTGCCAGCGCTTGCAGCCGGAATGTGGCCGGGGCATGTCACAACAGTAGAGGGGGAGAGAGGGAAGGAAGGAAGGAGGAGGAGGGGAGAGGGGGGCTGCGTGACTGCATTGCGCCGTCCCCGTCAATAGGTGGACCCCTCCCAGCCCCATAAAGCCACTGGAGGTGAAGCTGGCAGCCTCTGCTGTCTGAGATTGCAGCTGCCGGTAAGCGCGCTTGGAGCGGGGCTGCGGAGGACGGGTAGGGTTGCCCCCCTCATGCGGCCCAAACCAAACGTATGTGTGGCCCAAACCAAATTTTCATCTTCTAATGTGGCCCAGGGGAAGGCAAAAGGTTGGACATCCCTGATTTAGACAATAGTATGCATGCTGTGCAGGAAGGATTAAGAGGGAGTTTTGCCAAGAGATAGGCTTCCTAAGGAAAGCTGGAAGAAGACAGCAGTGCAGCACGAAGTTAAGGAAAATATGGATGTGGAGTCAGGCAGTAGGAGAGAGAAGGAGTTCAAAGGAAAAATAATTTGGTCAGAATTTTCATGCAGGGCCTGTGGACAGAAGGAGCTGTGTTCTTGTGCTGAGAAGTAAGAGACAAGCAAGGGAAGTTTGCTGGGCTGGTGTTTCTGGGTCAGGGAACCAAGGGACCACTGAAATTGCTAGAGCTGAAGTGTAGACTGTGGTAGCATTAACAGAGTGCAGACTTCTGTCAGTTGTGGCCTCTACCGCAGCATTATGTTCTGGCAACCTTAGGAGGGAAGAAGAGAGGGAAACGAAATCCAAGGCTGGGACACTTGAATTGTACTTACAGGTCTGACTTTGAGAACTGGGTACAGCCTTCCAGCATTCCTCTGAATCATCTCTGCTAACCGTGACTGAAGAAGATTGGACGTAGCATCTTTTTACTAGCACTGCCCACAAGAACTGAATGAGAATGGCAGTGGCCAGTAATGAGACAGCCAGCAAAGGCAAAAGGCTTTTCTTTGATCTTCTTCTTCCTCCCACCCCACTCTTTGACTCAGTCAGGACCAGTGCTTGCAGACAGAGAGGAGTTCCTTGGATTCATCACACAGCAATCTTTTAAACAGGGCTCCTTGGCAACCTAGCAGCTTTCTGGAAGGCTGACAGTTCTGCATTTCATTCCTGTTAAGTGTTTTAGGTTTCACACACTCTTGGATAAGTACTTCTAGAAACCACAGAATTAAAATAATACATGACTAATATGCATATTTTAAAATGTAAGTTAGTTTTGTCTGTGTTCATGTTTTGCATCCAAGGCTATAAGAATATATGGCTACATTTGGTAACAGACATTCTCAGTGCCAGCTATTTTGCATACAGAATTTGAGAAAAGAAGATGACACCATGAAGTCAAAAATACCAAACAACCTTGGAAAAATGCTGCCTATTATATACACTGTATGCCAATAATTTGGGTATGAGAAACATCAGTCCAGTCTGAAAAACATACAGCTTAGGCAGTTTCATGGGAGGGATCATAAAATGTATTATGGATGCTATCCTTTTTGTCTCTAGCCTAATCTAAAATTAGACCATTACACCATTACGCCACACTGTTCATTTTGCTTCCAAGTAACATCCCCACCCTTCCAACTAAGGTCAACACTTGTAAAACTGTGGCTGCACCATTGAGAAAGCAGTTACTACTTTTGTTTGTTTCCCACTATGCTATGTGGTCCTGCCTGGATGAAAGTTCTCTGTATTAAAATTCACATTGTACATTACAGGAAATTGGCTTTGGAGGTTGGAGTCCCCTCACATAAAGCTAGGATGAGCATAGATCTTATTAGACTGAGGGAGCACAGGTGGCTTATTGCAGAATTTCTGAGACTTGCTGTCTGTCCAGCACTTGTCAACAACAAGATTTTTCTTTCAGCAGTAACTAGAAAGTAACTTAGTTTCCTTTTGGTTTCCTTTTGGGGAGAAGAATGTGATTTCCCCACTTACCATATGTTATGATTGCAGTGGCTATTTATTAAGTATTCTCTTGCTGTAACCAGTGTCTTTCTAACTGCTCCTCTCTCTTCATTTTATAGGAGGCCCAGAAGATAAATGTCACTGCGGAAACCCAGGCAGACGGCGACTTGAAACCCACAGATGAGAAAGAGGAAACTGTGGCAGCAGAAGTGGGCTGGATGACCTCTGTTAAAGACTGGGCAGGGGTGATGATTTCAGCCCAGACCTTAACCGGCAGAGTCCTTGTAAGTTTTCTCATTCTTACTTCAGTTTCTCACCAGTTTTTTCCCAGTGGTGGCTTCAAATAGCTAATATAATCATTAAAAGTATGAGAAACTGACATAGACAATAATATTCCTCTTTGGTAGCTACCTAATATCAGGTGCAAACAAATGGTTTCACATGCAAACTCCTAATAAAGGATGAACCCTACAAACAACGAGGCTATTACTTGATGGTATTACTCATTAGAATAGAAAATGTGGTCACAGGAATCACTCTCAGTATCCATAAGTATCTGAATTGTTAGCAAGCTCAAAGAAAGTAAAAGGGGCTTATCTTCCCAGAAAATATTGGCCCAAATCCTGTTGATTAGTTATGCCTGTGGAAGGCAAAGGATGTAATTTGCAATGGCTTCTCTCTGGCATACACCATTCTGGTGGGTTGAATGCACTTGAAAATCCAAGTGAGGATTTGTTAATTAGTAGCAAGAAGCCCATAGTACCGTATATTTCCGTGTATAAGATGCCCCATGTATAAGACATGCCCCACTTTTCTAATCCAAAATTAAGAAATCTAAGTGGGCCTTAGCAAGTGTAGGGGGAAAGGGATAAAAGTGTTCCAGAATTGCTTTGGTCCAGCGGTGGGATTCAAATAAATTAACAACAGGTTCTATGTCCTAATGACCATTTTAACTATACCAAAATATATACCGAAAGGTAGTTTAATAATTCATGCATTAAATACTGCAATAAGAAAAGTAAAAGAAGTACAGACAACTAGATTATGTTTAAAGGAAGATTTTTACCTGACAAACAGTTATTGAAGATATTTCCCTATTGCTGTTTTATTTATTTATTTATTTATTTATTTATTTATTTATTTATTTATTTATTTATTTATTTATTTATTTATTTATTTATTTATTTATTTATTTATTTATTTATTTATTTATTTAATATCCCGCCTATCTAGTCACTTAAGACCACTCTAGGCGGTTAGATTGCCCCTCCTCCTGCTTGGTCTGCAATCCACAAAGATCTTGCAAGGGGAGTGCGAGGCGTCTACTATATTTTGTCCTGTTTCTCCCCTGCCTTCTCCAAGGGGGTGTAAATTGGGAGGGGAGCAGATGGGAAGTCGGA
This sequence comes from Pogona vitticeps, assembly GCF_051106095.1. Taxonomy (NCBI): domain Eukaryota; kingdom Metazoa; phylum Chordata; class Lepidosauria; order Squamata; family Agamidae; genus Pogona; species Pogona vitticeps. Next base: position 111,624,182 of record NC_135785.1, read on the forward strand.
GTGGTCTCGAACTTGCCCCCCCCAGCAAGACACATGGGCTCTTTCTGTGCTTTCCTGCGAGGAGATCCCCCTCTTTCCCCAAGTCCTTAAGGCACCCTTTTTTTAAGGGTGGTGGTGGCAAAGGTTTTCCTTTCTCTTCCCCCAAGAAGGAGAAAGGGGGGGGCTTCTGTGAAATGCTTGGCAGACCCTATTGGTGGGGGGAGGAGGAAGAATAAAGAGGCTCTCCTGCCCCCCACAAGGATCTCCCCTCTCCTGTTTCTGCCCCATTGAGGCTCCGCCCCTTCTGCTCCTCCCCTCCACCCGCTTTGTTCTCACCCCTCCTGCCCCCGCCCCTCTTTCCATTCAGGAAAACTGAGAGCTATCAAAGGGGGAAAGACCACTTTGTGGGGGGGGTGGATGGGCTTCCTCACGAGTTTTCTGCCAGAGGACAAGCAAGGAGGTCAGCAATAGGGGATCCAGGCCTGGGGTGGGAGCTAAGGAGTTGCAGAGAGATATTTTTAAAAATATCCAGAAAAAAGGCTTCCTCCCCAGAGACCATGCAATATGGACCGGGCCCCTCCTCCCACTGCAATGCAAGAAGGCCTTGCTGGGGGGGGGGAGACGTCTATTTATTGTTTTGTGTGCCAGCTCCTCTTCCCCCTTCTTTCCCCAGATCCTACAGGCACCCTTTGGTGGGGGAAGGAGGGGCTCTCGGCAGTAGTGGGATTCAGCAGGCCAGCAAATGGTTCTGCAGAACCGATAGTACATTAGGTATCACTTCTGTAGAACCGGTGCGAACCGGCTGAATCCCACCACTGCTTCAATCCCTGCTTTCCTCTCCACTTGTTTTTGTTCTCTCCTCAGCTTACTTCCGTGTATAAGACAACCCTCAATTTTAGTCTAAATATTTTAGACAAAAGTATAGTCTTATACATGGAAAATACAGTAAATAATGCCTTTTGCCTTCAGCAGGAGTGACTAAGTAACAGGATTTTGGAACAATATGACAAACACATACTGATTATTTTTAGATAAACTCTTTTTATGTTATTTTTACATTAGACCTACTAATCACATTTCTACATTGAATACCAAAACAATAGGTTTATTCCAATGCAGGGAAATGTACTGGCTTGGAGTAGTTGAAGTCATGAATTGTTGTTTCAGCAATGATAAAATATTTACTACAGGCTATCATTTTTGTTGTCATATTTTGTAACTGCTCCAAGCATAACACTTGTATTCATAATTTTGTATTTACGCCTCACTGTTACATTGTAAAACAAATTTGAAGAGTCTGAATTACAGTGTTCTTTCCCTTCCTTTTATTTTATAATGCCAGTTATGCTAATTATGAAAATGTATATAATTTTACAATCTAACCATGAGCAATTTCATATGGAACAAAACTAGTTTTAGAAAAGGCCCTGAATCTCTGATTGAAATTTGCGGGTGAGTAGGTAAAACAGTACTAAAATACTGAGTACTTGAAGTTGTTGATGATGTCTATAAACCCACAAATACCACTGCAGGTCAGTGAAACATATTGTTGTATATGGTGTTATTCTTGTGCATTTATTAAACTGTTATTTCAGTGGAGCATTATCTTATAGTTGAATAAGAAAACCAGAAATGTGGAATTTTGGTGTATGGGGCTTCACTGCTCTTTTGGTTAACCGTAGGTCTTGTGAGATTGGCAGACATAGGGAGAAGATGGAAGAATGGGCAGGAATGGCAGGATATAAACATGGCAACCATATTGCCTCTGCATCAGACTTGCTGGTTTTGTGTTTCTTTCTGCCTGGAAAAGAAAAGCTGGAGGTGCACATTCATGCCCTCCCAGCAGCAAATACCAGTGGATGGGTATAGGCAGTCCCTGCTGCCTTCTCCATGATGCAGAGTTGAGCTGTAAATAAGCAAGGGATTTATTGAGAAACTAGGATAAACAACAAAAACTGAATGGGCTTACACTGTGCCACTACTGAAACTGGGGATCCCTAAAAAGTGTTTCCCTCTCTAAGTAAATAAATAAGCGTGGGAAGAAGGTAATTGTTTGTAGGTCACTGATGCTGGTGTGTTGATAAACCTCTTTTGTCCTCCAGGTGGTCGAGCACACCATGGAGGTGGGGTAGGCAGGGTGTGCTGCAGCAGGGGTGATATATGGTTACTGTCAGCTGGCCTTGCACCTTGCTCTCCTTAGCCTCTGCTTCATTGTACCAGAGCGCCTCAAGAAGATGGACGGCGGATGGAGCAGCAAAAGAGGTGGTGGCAAAAGGCCAACTGGAGGTTAACCTGGCTCTGTGCTGGTTTAGGCCAGGGGATGAAGGGGTCTGCTGGAGGCTTCAAGAGGACCTTAGGGTGGGTTACTACAAATTGCTTCTGGCTGGGGTTCATTTGCTCCCTCACCCCCTTTCCCATGTGCTCCTGATCACCCCAGTAGGAGGGGCATTGCTGTTGTTGGGCCTGGTGAATACGTTCTGCCTCCTCCAGCTGGACTGTCAACTCCACCCACTCAACAGTCCATGGATCACAGTGGCATACCACCTCCTAGCCTTTGCAGCTTTGCTCCTCACCTGCCTCTGGGGCTTCTGCTTGGCAGACCTCCCATTCTGCCACGTCTATAGCATTCACCCACTGGTCTGGCTCGCTTTTATCCACCCCCCCAAAGCACTACTCCCTCCTGCTCCTGCCTCCCCCTCTCGGGCTACTGGATGCCCCCTGTCATGCCATCTGCAGTCTCCCTGAATCTCCACTCTGCAGGGGAATGGCAGGAGGTAAAGTTTGCCAGCCTGAATGCTGAGGTTGAGGGCCTGCTGTGGGTTGGACCAGCCTCGGGAACGGGGTCGTCAGCAGTCCCACAATAGGTTTGTACCCTTCGAACAGCAAATATTTGTGTCTCCAAAATTTTGGTATCCTGGGTCAAAAGCTCTACTTCCCCTACACTAGTTAAAGTTTGTGTTACGTTTGAGATAATAGATATTACATTGTCTGGTTTTGAGCCTTGCCCACAAGGAAAGAATCCTCTTGATTTGTGGATAGCTATTTTGGATGTAGGCCTTGTAGCAGCAAAGCTGTTTTAGAACATGGATGGAAGTTAGATAGTATATGTGGGAAAATGTCTGTCTTCTAGGATACAGAGCTGCCGAAAAGCAATTGAGATTTATTGCCTACATTCGAGATGTAATAACTAGTGTAGTGTAGTGGTGAACTAGAACTCAGAAGGTCAGGGTTGGAATCCTTTCTCAGCCATAAAAACTCACTAAAGGGCATGGAACTGGTAAAACTACTCCTTAAATATCTCACTTTAAACCCTTATTAGGGCCTATATGAGCCATTTTCTACCTGAGGGCATGTAGCACACACAGCTGAGATGTAAACATTGAATCCAAAGTTGTTAGGGTTTTGTTTGTTTGTTTGTTTGTTTGTTTGCTTAGTTGGTTGGTTGGTTTTGTTTTTGGGCATTAAGTGGTACATTTGATTTTTACATTCTTTCCTCCTATGAAAACCATTAAACATTGTTTGCAGTGGAAAAAAATCATTGAACATTATTTGCAACCACAATGAAGCCTGGGCAACAGATAGGGGCATGACAACATGATAAACGAGAAAGAATCCAGTCATATCAGTGTTCAGCATAATCGCTGTGCAAATACTGTAGCATGGTCATCTCTCTTTATGTATTTGTGTGTCTCTTTTTATGATATGTCTGCCTGACTTTATATCTCATTATGCAGATAGCATGGTATTATGATATAAATATCAGGGACTTTTAAAGAGTGTAATAAGATTGATGCTCTTGCCAGGATCTATGGTTGTCTTGGATCAACTACAAATAATTGGAATTAGATTAACCAGCAATGCAGTTAACAGTTTTTATAATAAACAGCCTTGTAAGACATACTGGCATCTTTATCACAAAGAGCAACAAGTCTCTGTTTAAAAAGAGCTTACTTTAAAAAATAATAATAATTTTTTGAAGGCAGGGGATGACAAGTCTAGTTTCAGTCCTTCCTTTCTTGATAGAATTAATGTAACTCTAGTCCATGTTCTATGTTTCATTTTCTGAGTTTTTAAAATGTTGCATTGTTTCTCTAGTAGAGGATGTATCACCATACACGAATAGTCTATTCATTTGGAATGACATTTTAGTTGCTTTGTTTTATTACAAACTAGACTTATGGATATTTGTGCTTTCTTACAGTACAAAAGATTTGAAAAGTATCCAGTTTTCCACATTTATAATTTGGAACATTCTCAAATACAAGTTTTAAAAAATCAGTGAAAGATAGCCTTAACTGATAGCCTTAATTATCAAAAGGTAATCTAATTAAAATCATATCTGATGCTTCTCTTTCCAGCTTTATTAGAACTTAAAAATACACAATCGCCCCAAACAGAATGACACTCATTCAATTCATTCTTTATATCTACTTTTACAATATTACAAAAAGTTCTTAACAATACATTTTGTTTTTCCTTCCAATTAGAAATGCAGTCTGCCTTTAGATACCATTTTGGATCTAGCTCACAGTTTATGTGGCCATTTCTTTCAGTGAGATGTCTAAATAAAATGCCAGGTGAAATTGAGAAAAAAGTTATTGAAATCTCGGAAAAATATCCAGCCTCTGGTTCTTTCCGACATAGCATAATGTATTCCTGAAAGGTCTTATCATTTCCCCCCAAGCCAACTGCAGAAAATTATATTTTTATTGAATTAAAGCTTATGGGGTTTTTGTAGGTCAGTTACAGATCAAAATTAGATCAGCGAGAGTGACACATGAAGAAATTACAGTACCTTTTCATACTGTAGGCCACAGTCTAAATCAAAATCAATCTCCCACATTCACCGTTAAATAACCTTTAGGAAGTGGTTCACTGAACACTTCTGCTGAGGGGGGAAGAAAAAATGGCAATTGATTTTTAGTTTGGCATGCTTGCACAAAGAAAGCTGTTGTGTAACTGGCTAAAGTTATTTGCCAAGCGAGGAAGAGAAAGTTAGTAAGATATGGAGTGAAGATTGCTCTAAAATAGGAAATGTTTCTTTTCTGTCCTACAAATCTCTCCTATTTCACTCTAGTCTGTTTAGGCATTTTCTTATAAAGGACTCCAATGAGGGTGGCCAGAGCAGTGGAGTGTCAAGCTGTTGTTGCACAAACACTGTAGCCCCTGGCATCTTCCTTCATGGGTGGGGAGGTGGGGAGAATCCCTTGTCTGGCACCTTAGAGCAGGGCTAGGCAAGAGCCACTTGCAATCCCCAAGTTCAAGAAATCTCCATGTACACTCCGAGGATGAATGTGATAATTTTACCATGTTTTTGCCTCCCTCCCCATAGTTCTAGGCATCCCCACATCCCCAAATGCTTAATGTCATTTATTTGTTTGAACTTTAAAGGGTACAAAGGAACTTCTTCAGTGAGAAACCCCAAGTTATATAAGTTTTTTTTAAATGGGTGTCACAGAGATGGAGGCAGCCATCCAAGGTCCTCTTGGCAAAGCATGACATTTTATGGCTTAAAAAACTTCTAACAGCAGAAAAAGGTTCATGGACTTAGAGAAACAAAATTAGCTTCAAGTCTCCCCAGAGTAGATCACCCCTTATTGTTTGTTTTTATCTGCAGGCATTTATTGTCTTAATAATTCACCCAGGGATATTGGCAGGAGAAAGAACAAAAAGTTCCATGTACTCACAGTTCTGTATAGATCAGAACCAGCATATTTTTTTTAAAAATAATAATGACCGGTTACATGAACAGAACTTAACTGATTCATACCCACATCAATGACTAACTAAATAGCAGACTCCATTGCTACCTAACTGACAATGTAACTCTGACCAATCCTTGATTAACAATCTGACTGGAAAAAAGGGCAGGAAAATAAGACTTAAGTAGAGAGGTGTGGCTCTCTTCAAAATTGGAGGCAGAGGGAGGACAATTGGTTGCTGCTGGATTGTTTGACAGTCACCCTGTCTCGGAAAGGTCCCTCCTAGCCAAAACATTTTAAAGACAGCATAGAAAGGTTGCAGTAATCCCAACAGGTCCAGTGGTAGATATGTGTAGCACCCCCCCCCCGATCTAGGAGCATTGCCCACCTCTGCCTTAGAGAGTTGCTGCCAGACATAGAAGGCAGGATTGGATATGGCACAGAAATTCACAGCATAGCCACAAAATAAGTGCATCTTAATGTCATGGGCTAAAGAAGGATCAGTCCCCAAGTCACACACAACCCAGCTGTGACCTGCTGTTTGACCCCGTCACACTCATTGGAAATGTATAATGGTAGCACAGCTTTGATTTCCTAGAGAACTGTTTGAGTAGAAAAACTGAGTTGCAGGAATGCTGAAATTCTGCTCTTAAACATGGTAACAAATTTGATTATTTTGGTAGTTTTACACAAATGGACTAGGACCTTCTAGTATTAGCCACTGTGACTATATGTCTGACAAGCAGTTGCAAAGGAGATGGGTACTAGCACTCCTTAAGGCTAAAACTTCAAACACATGAATGGAGTCAAATATGAGATGGCAGGAAGAGTGCAGGGGAAAATATGGAACAAGCCTGATAGACTGGAATGTGTTACTGTGGCTGCCTGACTTCTGACACATTGACTGCCAATTTATTTAACTTCATGCTTCTAAGACACTGAAGAATAAAACCTCCATTCTCATAATGCACTGGAAAATAATTTCTTTCTTAGCCCCTCATAGATTCATGCAAACTTTTCATAATATTGTGGCTTATATACAAAATAATCTGTTGACTCCTTCTGTGGACAGAATGTTTTTAGCGGTGCTCTTGAAAAGTCCCCCATCTGAATTTCTTCCTAGATTTCAAATGCCCTGGCCTTGTTTAATTTGCACAGATATTCTAATGCATCTCTGATCTACCATTCTTCGTTGGGATTTCCAGTCATGATCCAGAGTGCTTTTTTCTTTTAATCAAGGCATTTTTGTGCTTTTGCGCCCTGGAAACCTGCAAGGAAAAGCAAGGCATGAAGTGAAAATGAGGGTGGGGTGGGGTTATCTGAAGAAGCAATCAATTCCAAAAATTATTGCTTCTGCAAATTAAGCCAGCATGTTGACAGAGGAAGGCAGGGTGGAGAAATAACCCACGGAACAGTAATAAAATAAAAAAGGGATGTCTGCTCGTCCTTAATTCTGTTCATTTTCACATTACAAAAATTAGAAAGCTTGTTAGCAAGCAAATGTGTGAAAATTATTTAAGACGTGACATCCCTTGCCTGGGCAGCTGTCAAAACCAGGAACAGTTTGTTAAAGCTAAATTAGTTCGGAAGCATGTCCAAAGAAAGCTGTTGAAAGACAGTAACATTCCAGATACTTTTTATAATTTGATGTCTAGAAGAGATAGCAATTTGTTTTTTTGTATGAAATATATATGTAGCACTTAATAAAACTCCAGGGGGAAGAGGCTGCTGGATTCTGCCCTGTGAGTTGCTAAGGTGTTTGTTTAGGGGGAGTGATCTGAGGCGTTGGATACCCTGCTTCCTGACCACCCTAAGCAAAAGTACAGAATGGCAGGCGTCTTATTGGGTGGGAACAGTATTCAAGTCGCTTTATATACTTGAGGAACTTCTAGGAAACACTGGCTCATAATGGTCTGGTCATTTTCAGCCCCACTGCTACTCTCATTGGTGCTTATAAAATAGGAAGGCAACTGTTTCTGTGTGTAATATTTTTCTCACTGCAACTGAAGCAGGGACAAGAAAAAAGAGAGGTGGGGGGGGTGTCTCGTGGAAAGGGACAAATTGCCCATTCACAAATCCCCTGATATGAGAAGTAGCTCCTTGAATGCCTAGACAGAACATCCTGTCTTTCCCCTAAAACTTCATTTAAAAATACAATTCCTCCTCCTGGTTCCTGGCCACATGAAACTGATGCATGGAGAAGAAGTCACATATAAACGATGCTCTGGCAGTTGAAAATTCTTCAGGCTGCCCTGGAGACAGACCAAAATGTCTGAAAGATATGTGAGAGCGACTGTCTCTTGGTACACTACCCTGATCCTATTTCCCCTTTAGTGTCTGATATTCCTGCGTAGTCAGGAGGGGGCTTAGTTGGGACAATTAGCTGTACCAGATGCTCTGTCACGAATATAGTGGAATCCGCATCACAGTTTGTTATCTGCATCTTCTGTGGCTGGTAAAAGCAGAGGAGCTTGTGAGGAGGAAGAGTGGTAAAAATATGATAAAATAAATTGAAACCACAGGGGAGACACACTCAATGGACACAAGGTGTTCACCTCTACATTACCTACAGAGAGTCCCAGAAAAAAACATCATCTGTTTCCTGTGGATAAAGCAGTTCTGAAGGAGTGGTTTTGAGGTCATTTTTCATAAGCCACATGATTTGCATAATTAAAAAAAAACATTTGCCTAGCAAATACATTCAACCCAATCTTAGATTTGTGGGACTAGAACATGGGGACACTGCTGACTCCACCCTTCAAATAGCTTTATGGTTTCTAACCATAATTGCTAATTTACAGACCTCAAGCAGTCCCAGCTTGGATTGAAAATCATTTAGAATTTTAAGCATTGAAACAGAATATCTACCCTTCTCTCTGACAGAATCTCCTCTGATTACATAGAAGAGACTGGTTAGAAGGGAAGTCTAGCTAAGCAGTTCACTCTGCCCTGAACATGACCAGGAAATTCCAGTCCATGTTCAGAATAGAGCTAATCAAGCACTAGCCAATAAGTCCGCCCTGTTGCCCATTCCTTCACACCTGCTTCAGAGATAAAAAGAGGGGGTCATCTTTAAAAGTGAAGAGAGGCCTGTTGGAGTGGGATGGGGCGCAGCTCTTTCTAACTGGAGTTAGCCTCAAATGAGTCTGAGCTTGGTTCATGATCAAGCAGCTCTTTTTCTTGGGTTGAGTGTATTTGTATTCTTTATCTTCCCACAAAGCTTAAATGTATATCACTATTGGTAATCATTAATATCAAAGTTCATATTCACTGACAGTGAAATTGCTTTTTAAACCTTTGAATTAACATGTATTTTCAGTATAGCTCCTGGAATGTTATGTTTATTTAGCATATAGGACAGGCATGCCACATTCTAATATGACATGCCAGTGATATTGCCAGTCATATCATATTGGTGTAAGAGCTGTAGCAACCAAATAAGATTGTGTAGTGTTTTCTGCTAGGAGTTGTTCACTGTATTTAAACGTTTTATCTTACCCCACTGCTGTAACTCCTGAAGCAGTGGAGAAGTCATTCCTTTTTCATCACCTCCCCACCATCTGTTCATGCTTTATACTGTCAAAGATCTACCCTGATAAGAGTAAAGTATTCAGAAAAATATAGCCCTGTTGGATGTAGTGGCATTGGGCCTCCAAGAGTTGGCATAATAATTATGCCTGGAGTTGCTATTTATAATCACTCAGGGAAAAAAGAAGATTAGAGCTAATTATCAAATGGCAGCAGTTTTTATTAGTAAAATTAATTTGAACAGTTATTTTGAGAGTGTTAAACCTTGTAGTAGGTTGCCATGGGGATTTGATGCAATAATAAATTCACTTCCTAAGAAGTGTTCACATGGGTTAATCTGCTTGCAAACACTCCCCCTTTCCTCACGTTTAATTTGTAAGCTGTGCACCTTTGCTGGTCCTTGGGTCTATTATCGATGTGCGTGGTTTATGTCCTTTTCTCCCTCTATGTGTACATCAGCGGTAGTTCTCAATATGAGAGATTGCTCATTGCTGAATTGAAATGTGAGCTCCACTTTGTTTTAATCTCCTGTGACTACAGTGTGGGCTATTTCCTAGGTTTCCATAGGGACTGGAACAATGTTTCCCGTTGGGGTTCATCAGCCACGGAATGATGATGCTATAAAGTACATAATGTTGAGTTGGTCTCATTGGTTTCTATGGTAACTGCAGCTTTCTTTAATTCACCTCTCTTGTGATTGTTTGTGTTCTTTTACTTCTGAACCGGATATCGTTGCCAAACCAACAGTGCATTTGTGGAGATTTCTTTTTGGCTCACATGCAATTTATGCAAGGGGACAATACTGCAGAAATGTATTTTTGACATATTTCCTTCTTTCTTTTGGGTACCTTGTTCTTTCACTTTAGAAATCAAGACACAAGTGCTATCAGACCTTATAATGTAGCCATCTGTCCCACATTTTAATGAGACCATCTGAATCTTTATATGCTTGACTCACCAGCATTTGAAAATCACTAAACAACATCATGATTTTTTTTAAAGGCAACAATCCAACAGCATTTAAAAAGAGAATCCTTCTAAATAAAACAAGATGAATCATAAAATGATTCACTGTTGTAGTTTAGTGGTGCTATATTGTGAAATGGAGATGCAAATCTAGAAAGTTGCAATGACATGAAGTTCTACCAATTCTCTTTATTAATTATACTTATGTACATCTGAATGATGTCATTTCATGGTCTCCTAGTGATGGTATTTACAAGTGCTCTTTACCACCTTAAAAAAAGGTCCTTGCTATTCATGGGAAAAAATGTTCTTGCCACTGACCTTTCTGTTCTCCTGAAAGCTAGAGGGTCTTGAATCCTGTCTGTGACGCCCTTGGCTTAGAGGTGTTTCAGAACCTGAGGAGTTACAGCAAAGTTGCGGCGTAAAGGTCTCCATTCTCCTCCACAAAGAAGACGCTCAGAAAGTAGCAAGACAATTGGAGCAATACTCCCGTCTCCCAGGTTTCATGGAGGGGGGAGAGAGAAAAGAAGCTTCTGCTAAAATATGAGTATGTGCGTGGCATGGTCTCTTGACCTCCTTATAGGGAGTAAAAGGGCATACCTGTGCAAATGTACCATGCCTCCACCATATTGCTATAATCATTTGGGGCAATTATTTGTTTGCCTCTTCCTCATAATAAAATTATCCTTTGGTTATCATTTAAATTGGAACTCAATATAGTACAGTATAATGAAATAGAGCATTGGACTAAGACACCAGAAACCTGAGCTGAAGTCCCTGTTTGGCCATGGAAACTCACTGAAGAGCACAATAGTAAACCACTCATGGAATATCCCACACACCTTGAAAACTCTATTGTGGTTGCCATAAATCAGAAGTGATTTGCTGGGACATAACAGCAACCTTCATTTAAGCTACAGAGAGATAAAGCGCATAACGAAATAAAACAAACCACTTTTGTAGGTGATGCATAATTGACAACAGGATTTACTTTCATAGAGGATGTGCTGATCATTAATAGCTTCGACAGATTTGAAAGGGGATTAAGCACATTCTGGAAGAATAATTCTATCAGTGGCTGTAACCTCCAGACTCAGAGGTTGTTTCATGTTACTATAACCAGTGGTTAAGGAGAGAAGGGAGGATACTGCCTGCATTGTATCCTGTTTGTACATTTCCCAGGAGTCAAATTCTCAGTGTGTAGGAGCTGGCATTAAATTTGCTCTATTATCACTGATATGTAAGGGATGCTGAATTACCCATTTGGGTTTTACCTGGATCTTAGCCATGCTGCCAGTGCCCTTTTAGCCTGGATTCTAAGACTTTGTTTCTTAAGGAAGTCTCTGGCCCTTACAGAATTTATGAGATAAAATGTGCAGTCGTTGCTATGGTCAGATTTTTGGGTGAGAAACACAACTTCCATTTGATTAACCAATGGCTAAAGCCATCCACAGTATGACATTAGTGCAAACCAAATCTCTGATCAAATGTTGCAGTTGTGTGAATATTTCATTCTTACCTTGTTTGCAAATAGCTGAAATCTGTTTGCAGAGCTCCCTCCAAACAACATAAGAAAGTAGTAATGCCACAGAAGTGAGGAATTATGATAGCTGTAGTCCATAAACAAACAAAAATAAAAACCAAGTTGTTGAAGCTCTCATATTTTTTATTTTATTGCATTTCTTGGACTTGATGACCATTGGGAATCATTCCAGGTCTACAATTCTATGAGTCAATTATTTTCTGGCCTTCCAGAAACGGCAAATTAAATTTTTATCTTCCACAAACTGCTGGGATTTTAGCTAGGAGCCATCATGAGAAAAAAAGAGTTGGCATAAACAAGAGAGGAGGAGAAGGAGATCGAAGAAAAATTATTGAAAGTATCCGCTTGTTTTGTTGTTGCTGTTCAGTTTACAGTGGCTGGGAATCTTACATTTCTGGAAAAGGTTTCAAACAATAATAAATAAATTATAATGTCATTTTTGAAGAATTAATTTTGCATTTATTTGTCTTTTTGAGCTACTTAAATACATAAACTACTATATAAAATGGGTCCTTAAAATGATCATTATGTGTCATCAAGTTGATTCCAATTTGTAGTGATCCTTTTCAGGGTGTTCTAGATATAGAGTACTCAGAAGTGGTTTACAATTCCCTTTTTCTATGGGTATCTTGGGACTGTGTACTTTGCTCAAGGCCACGCAGGCTGTGTCTTCTGGGGTGCACAGAGGGAACTGAACTCCCAACCTCTTCCTCTGAAGTCAGATGTCTTACTCACCATAAGTTAAGTAAATGTGTGTAGGAAATTGCTATACCTGTTCTTATTAGAAAAGAGAGACTGCCCAAGTTACTTTCTTGGATTTGAAATCCCCAGATCCCCCAACCAACATGGTCAGTGACTATTTTGGTTGGGAGATTCTGGATGCTAGTCGTTCATAAAGTAACCTTTCAAGCTCTGCTTGTGAATCTCTTTAGGTGTCTGACTGTGGAGCGAGAGGTTGGGAGTTTGGTCCCCCACTGTGCCTCCTTCGCAGGGCTTGGACTCAGTGATCCATAGGGTCCTTTCCAGCTCTGCAGGTCTACAACGATGATGATGATTTCATACCCTACTACAAGAAAGCCCATGGCAGTGGAACAAAATAGCAGCTAGTGGGAGTGGGAGTTTAGGAAGGAGGCACACTGAATTAGCACTTGCTTTTAGATATGTAGGCGTATGTGTGAAAAGTTACATGTGGGAAAGGAAGTTAAGCGAGAATCTTTTCTAGTTATTTTTTTTTAAAAAAAACAGTCTGCATTGCTGACACCTTCATTTCTGCAGTTTGCCCTCACTTTTCCCTGGATTTTATTTCTGCCAATAAGCTGATGCTGTGTCACTTCTGTGATGTTCTCTTCCGTTTGTAAACCTCTTTTCGGGGTGGAGGTGGGGAGGAGCATTAATATAGATTGGTGGTGAAAAACAACATCCACTTCATGAGATTATAATCAGAAGCTCATGTGTATAGCAAATTATTTCTTTGTTTATATGCACCAGCAATGTAATGACTACTTTTCATCTTTCCTATCTCCCTGTTTTATTCATTTAGTACTGAATGGCCCCCAAATACCAAGTAAACATTGAGAATAGGTGGGAATTCAAGCTTTTTCTTCCTTTTCTAAGTCCATGATTCTGACAACTCCTCCTTCTACTACTTCTTCTTCTTCCTCCTCCTCCTAGGTAAAGGTAAAGGTTCCCCTTGACATTTTCAGTCCAGTCGTGTCCTACTCTAGGGGGTGGTGCTCATCCCGCTTTTCAAGCCATAGAGCCAGCGCCTGTCCGAAGACAGTTTTCCGTTGTCACGTGGCCAGCGTGACTAGGGAACGCTGTTTTACCTTCCCACCGTAGTGGTACCTATTTATCTACTTTCATTTTTACATGCTTTCTAACTGCTAGGTTGGCGAGGAACTGGGCCAAAGTGACGGGAGCTCACTCTGTTGTGTAGATTCGATCTTACGACTGCTAGTCTTCTGATCCTGCAGCACAGGCTTCTGCGGTTTAGCCCACAACGCCACCACGTCCCTCCTCCTCCTCCTACACCATATTAATACATCATGTTTGTCATAGTAGTGTTGCTATATGAATGATGCCAAGTCTAAAATATATTGGTAGAAAAATGCAACTACAAATATACTAAATTTGCATAATATGAAAATCCATTTTAATTTGCAGAATAAGCAAAATTTCACGTTAGAAAAATAAGATGGTTTAATTTCCATAATATACAAACGATGGTGGTTACTCTTGGAGATCTGGAATATAGCAACCCTTACAAGAATGTTAGCTGTGTGTTCAGTAATTTTACTGACTTAAGTCAGGGAAGAAAGTGATTTGAGTAAGGTTTCATTACTTAAGCATTTAAAAAACAATGTATTCTTGAAGGCTTTTTCAGGCTGTTTGGCCATGTTCTTTGGAGCATGGCCAAACAGTGCTAAAAACCTAAAACAACCATTTAAAAATGCTCTTTACAAAAGCAGCAGTATTGAAGTGATATATAGCAGAAACAAAATGCTTGGCTAATTGTGTGTGTGTGTGTGTGTGTGTGTGTGTGTGTGTGTGTGTGTGTGTGTGTGTGTGTGTGTGTGTGTGTGTCTAGCAATACTTTACAGTAGTATCTCAGTTTACAAACACCTTAGTTAACATAATTTTCTATTTAAAAATGGAAATCCATTGAAAATAATGCCTCGGCTTACATTTTTTTTTCCGGTTTACAAAGAAAGTTTCCCCAGGATGCATTGTGCCTGGAGATTTATAGCACCACCCTTGTTCCTATGGCTATCTGCGTTCTGGTTTACAAATTTTTCGTTTTACATAACGTCCTGTAGAATGCTTTAATTTCATAAACTGAGGTACTACTGTATTTCTATAATGTCAAGTAGCAAAGGACTCCCTCTAGAGTCCAGGTTGCAGAAGATTATCATCAAATTAAAACTGATAATTGGCACGTGTCCTTGATAAAAAAAAATCATGCCTTATTTTCCAACATGGTCTGAATTCTCCTTTAAGACTGTGCCTGTGTCACAGATGTGATAACATATGTATTTGCTGTGTGCCTTCCATAGCCTACTTATGGGCTTCTCGGAAAACATCTGACAGCCCTGTGCCACAAGCAGGGTGTTTAAGTAGGTGGACTTTGGCCTGATCGAGCAGAGCTCTTTTTATGCCAGTACACCTTTCCTGTCATTCAGAGCAGGCTTTCTGTTACAAACTTAATCTGTTCCAGTTTTACCATTGGAAAAACTAGTACAAAGAACAAATGACTATAGGAAAATCCTTATGGATGCAACTTCCTAAGTATAGAACAGTTTAGCAATGAATAAACAGCAAACTTAAAAACCCCCACTATGAGAACCCACTTTTTTGGCTTAGATGCAGGGCTAGCTCATGGCCTTTCGTTGCCTGAGGCAGAACAGATTATGCTTCTCCCTAAGGTAAAGTGAATTAAGGTATTTTGGTGTATCAAGCTGAAACTCTCACAAGTGTCTCTCCCTCTGTCTAGTAGTAAAAATACAATGAAAATAAGTAATTAAGAGGTAGCTGCCTTTTATGACACCCAAACTCTGCTGTGTAAGATGGCTGGTAGGGCTGATTCTGTTTAATGAGCAAGCCTAATCTCAGAGACTCTAAATAGAACTCCATATACCCAACTGAGACGTTGGTGTCAGCCACTCAGTGAAAAAGCAAGAGCGAACAACTGGGAAACTGGCATTTCCCAGTTGGTGGCATTTTGGAAGCCCCTATCCCTGGAACAGATGCTGATGTTAGGAAAGTGTGAAGGCAGGAGGAGAAGGGAATGACAGAGGATGAGATGGTTGGACAGTGTCATCGAAGCGAACAACATGAATTTGACCCAACTCCGGGAGGCAGTGGAAGACAGGAGGGCCTGGCGTGCTCTGGTCCATGGGGTCACAAAGAGTCGGACATGACTAAATGACTAAACAACAACAACAAATCTCCACTGTTACCACAGGGATAGTCATTAAATGCAGTGAAATGAAAAACAGTAAGACAGCTACAGGTATGCTTCTTCTTTGCCCTCTCCCCAAAGCACTATATTTAAAAAAAGAACCTTGAAAGTCACTTCCTGGTTAGGATCTAGAGCTGTCACTGACAGAACCACATTCACATCTCTCCTTTCTCTCTCTTCTCTGGAGATACTAGGGGAAGGTTTTAAAAAAAGAAAGATGGAACAAAAAACAGCCTCCTGAATGGCCTCTTAGGTCATTCCAAGGTCTTGAGACTAGTATGTTGTGCCTTTGATCACTTTGGACCCAAGTCACTTCCTGTTTGGAGACAGTCTGTGTACATCTAAAATGAAGTGGTTTCTCTTGTGGCCATGCTTCATGTGAAATTTTTGGACATTCCTAGTGTTCAAGGAAAGCTGAGACAGGTGGCTATCATTTCTGATATAAGGTTAGCACAAATAGAAAAATATGAATCATGCTTTTCAATTTATATACTTAGATTTCTTAACAGTAATCCAAAGTTATTGGCAGAACCCCTGTTCCTTAGTGTAGTAAGTTGTATTAGAGTAGGCGTATTGAATTATTGAGGATTTGATGAATCAACTTCTTTGTTAAGTTCTATTGATTCAAATGGGCCTACTCTAGTTGTGATTTAGTACACAAAATTAAATCATAAGTAGAGTCGGGCCATTTTAATTGATGGAACGTACAGAGGGCTTGACTTATCAAATCCCACTGGTTCAGAGGGCCTTGTCTAGTGACCTACTACACTGAGAGACAGGGTTTCAGCCATTGTGTGTTTGCTCTTGAACATGTTTACCCAGCATTCACAGTGTGCTGGAATAGTCACAAAAATATGCAAAAGGAGCCCTGTTTTCATCTGTGGGTCATTTCCCTTGAACATAGATGAGCAAGCTGCTGTTCTTCAGGGCTTGGGTTGCAATTCCCATATATAGGTGATGTCTGGGGGGCTGCTAATTGCCCATCTCTGCCTGAAGAGATGGGAAAACATGGACACTTGGTATAACATGCATGAAGCTGTGGATTGAGGGTTAAAGATAAATTAAGAATCTAAAAATATTGGAGGCAACTAACCTGACTTTAATAACCTGGTCACAATGTAGGTTCTGCTACTGAATTGTAAGGTTCAGAGATTCAGATTGATAGTTTAGAAATTAGAATGGCAAAAGCCCAGATAAATAGAAATATTTCTCTGGTGTCCCAGTTTTGGGTTAGAAATGCTGATCTAATGTTGTAACTCAAGCTTTTTTCTTTGAAAATGCTGCTCAGACGTTATATTCTTTCAAGTACTGTGGATGGGAAGGGAAACCAATGCTATATAGGTCAGATGTTGTCCATAACACCTTTCTGACTAGCTTGAGTCCTCCCACCCAGGAATTAATCTTGAATACAGATGCAATAGGAACAATTTTTAAACGGCTAGCTTTAGTAGATTTGAGGAGTACTGGGGAGCGATGAGTTAACTCCCTAGAGTTGTGACTGTGGTGAAAGTTAGCTAGGTCTGTAGTACAGTTAATTTTTTTTAATTTTAAAAGCCCAAATCTCCAAACCCCATCCCCAACTTCAGTTGGAGGTCTTTTAAAAATCTAATTCCTACACAGAGGGGGCAAAAGTTTGGGGGAATATGCTGTATGGGTGGACCTACCTGCTCTTGGCCTGTGGCATACAGAAGGTACCTGTGAGAAAATGGTTCCCTCGGGATGAGAAAGCTTCCCTGCTCCTTTTCTAAGCCATATCTGGTTTGTGAGACTCGTCAAAACGTTTAAGGTGATGATCATAAAGAAAGTACATCTTCCATATTAGATAGTCAAAAGAAATTCAGGTGTTTTAAAGTTCAATACACTGTGAATTGAAATATTTTATTATTGACAATACAGTGGACCCTTGACTTACAGATGGCTTGACTTACAGACTTTTTGAGTTACAGACTTCTCTGGCCGCAAAATTTAGGTTTGACTTGCAGCCTGAGAATTGACTTACAGACCAGAAAAAAACCAAAATGGAACAAAAACGGCCTGTTACGGGATTAATCGGTTTTCAATGCACTGTAGGTCAATGGAGACTTGACCTACAGACTTTTTGACTTGAGAACCGCCTTCCAATACGGATTAAGTTCACAAGTCAAGACCCCACTGTAATTAGTTTACTAATTGGTTTAAGCCAATTGTGTAATTGGCTGGAAATTCCTACTAAAATCCTATGTGGAGATAAACAGTGAAATATTGCTTCTTTCCTGTGGCTTATGTTTGAGATTTTAAAAATTACTATTATTATTTGGAGCTCATTCATAGGCACACTATATGACTGCCACTGGGCATGATACTATTCTTCTAAGAGGGTGAATCAGAACAGAGAGTGGGAGAAACTTTAGTTTCCTACATAAATTAATGCAAATTGCTTTAAAAATGGGAAAAACAACAACACACCCTAAGATAAAGAAAAAACAAGAATGTCTGGTGTGAGATCATGGACTGTTTCAAAATGATAATGGTGATCTGTTCACTTTTAGAAAGAGGTTTAAAAACCAAAACATATAAATGTAACCTGTATAGTTTCCAGTGCAACATCCACTGACCAACCATCACAAGACTGATAAGATGCTCTGTTCCTCAACTAGAGAAATATGCTTATATTGCTGTTTATATAACTGGAGACGTCCTAATAGTTTGAGTAAATAATTTGAAAATGACACGCAAACAGGCCATGTGTCTTCTGAATGTTTTAGATAGGGTTTTTTTTTCCCATTCAATTTTTGCTGGAATGTTGTTAAGTCTGATTTACATAGAAGTGGTAGGTGGAGACATAAGATAGCACATAGTTGTGCAGTTCTCACAGTTACAACTTTGCTTTATTGTTGGCATCTTTTCCTTAGTCCTCTCCCACTGACTTAATTGTGTAGTAATTGACTCTTATGTTATCTCCCACAAATAAATTAGTACTGTAGTTTATGCCAGTGGGTTACTATATGCCACTGTCAAGAGCTGACATAATAGGAAAGAAGAGAGGGATGAAGGGCAGGAAGAGCTTGGGTGGAGACTGTGCTCCCACCTTTTTTGGCAACCTCTTTTTTTTTGTTATGATGATTATTCATTGATACTGCAGTGCTATTTCTCAGTCCGTACACTCCAAAAGCTCAGGGTCCTTATTTGTGCCCTCCACCTAAATAGAAAATGTGCAGTGGCAACTGTAAGGTAAAAAGTGTGGTTTTCTGTATCTCCTTGGGTAGGACTAGCTTTTGGTGCAACACATCTGATGAGGGAATGTGTTTTCAGGGGAAGAGTTTGAGCAGCACATCAACAGTAGTATGCAGGACCTGCCTTTTTTAAGGAAACAGGCTTGAATAGCAGCTTCCTTCACTTTGTGAGATGATGTGATAGAACTTCAGAAGTAGCTGTCTTGAAAATTACTGGATCTCCTTTCTAAAAGTGAGTTTGATGTTCAATATTGATGTTGACTGTTTATTTTGTTACTTATATAGTAACCCTTGTTATTGATACAGTAGCTGTTACGTTTTATTCTCTTACCTCAAATGGTTTACTAAAGACAGATTTCCTTTTTCAACATTGATGTCTGTATGATTTAACAGTTCAAGAAACAAAACAAAACATGGACAATAAGAAAGTAACTTGGGTTTCAAAGGATATGATTGAAGTTATACCCAAGGAAAATGCAAGAACTCTACTTTTTGATTCCCTGAAAAAGATAAACCATCTGCTTGTCTGAGATTAATCCAATTGAATACATGGATTATTTGGTCTGGACTAGTAAAGATTATTTAAGTGCTGCATTTATGTTATTAGTAAATGTTGACTTAATTAAAACTTGTATTTAATTCCATCTCTTCTCCATCAGCAGAGTGATAAGTGAGATTGTGATGTAGTGTTTGCTTGGGATGAAAGTTAAGGTACAAAAAGAGTGCATCAGTGTGACCATGTTTTAGTGATTTGTGTGAAGGGAGTTGAGCTATGGCCTAACTTTCTTTGCTCTTTGGGTTGTAGTTTCAACCATACGTTTTCACTTTAAATTGATGTGGATTTTTTTTCCTCCTAGGGAATTTAATCTGTGCATCACCAAAACTCAGTATAAGTGTCCTGGATCCCAAGATACATTGACTTAAGTTACTTTTTCTGCAGTTCTGGGACTTGTTCAGTTCCATTCTCTGGTGACAACTCTCAGTGCACTGTACCCTTCTGAGCTTGTCTTCAGTTCCATACAACTGCACCTCATCCTGTGTCTTTACTAACCAGATATGTGCAGTGGTTGCTAAACCTATTGAGACAAAGAAAGGAAAACAGTGTCTATGATTCAAGCAGACTGTTAACCAATCATTTGTATCCAATATATTCCCCCCTTTCCTGTTTGTGCTGATTGCTCAGCATATACATGTATTCAGGACAAGAAAGATGGAGACAGCCTGGTTTGCCGCAGGAGGGAGTTCCAGAGTCTAGGAATAGTGACAGAGAAGGCCTTCTTGTGATCATCTTAATAGCCACGTACGCTCATGCAGGGAGATACAGTATTCTGTGATGGTGGTGGGACCTTGGGGTAAAGCTGCAGAAAGTGCTTATCTCCTGTGCTTTTAACAATTACAGCTGAATCCCTGAACCCCATTTTAACAGATGATTTTAATATTTTTCATGTTTTACTCTTTCAGTTTTATTTTAAATCATATATTGTTTAATTTGTCTTTTAATATTTAACTTCTGTTTTTAATTGTGTGAATTTTAATGTGAGCTGGCTTTGAGTCCCTTGTTGGGAGAAATGCGGCATATAAATATAACTAATATTTCTGCATTTAGAAGAAATGCTGCCTTAATTGTAAAGAATGTTTGTCTTAACACTGAACAATTTTCATTTCTACATTTCACAAACTAGCTTGCTTTGTTTTGGCATTGGTCATCAGGAGGTAAATATATTATAAGTCTGATGGTGCACAGGGAAAATTAGAGAATTTCACTACTAGGAGACCGATTGTTATATCAGCTTCTGATTATGAGCTCAGTGTGTCTTGCAGTTTCTGTAAGAAATAGGAAAACTGAAAAGTTGGAAATTTCTCCTTTCCTTAATTTTTAATAGTTATTCTTCTTGCTGGCACAGGCTTTCCAAAACAAGGAGATGAGCTTACGTAGATGTGGTATATTGTTGCAGAGGTTAAGTTTAAACATGTGTTCTTGCCATGACAGACATTATATGACTTTTTGGTACATGTGATGAGCAACCAACCTTCCTTCTAAATTTCAAGCTGCAGGGATAGGCAGAGATCCACCTGGGATTGCCCTCAAATTTTCAGTTCCTTGAAAGGGAGACTGGGAATTTGCAGCAGCTGTGAAATGCTTTGGCAAGATAAGGCCCACCAGCAGCCCTCCCTTCCCCCATGCACAATCCCTGCTGATGTTTTCTACTCTGAAACAGGAATGGAATGCCTTGGGTATCCATATTTGATGGTGCTTGGGGCAGTTTCAAAATGTAATGTCCAAGTTAGTGTATAGATATTGGCCACACCCCAGTGGAGGCTGATGACTGCTTTTCATGAAGATGATGAATCTGCTCAGCATTGAATCTGAAATTTAAGGAGCTATCCAGAATGAAAGAGAGTAAGGCAAGGCTGCAGATTTCCTAAAAGAGACAGTTGTACTGCCTTTGTTGAAAAAGCCCTCCCTGAACCCCATTGCACTGGAGAACTATTGATTAGTCTCAAATACTCCATTTTTGGGCAAGGTTCTAGAATGTGGGATGGTTTCTCAGTTCCGGGTGTTCTTGGATGATATTGATCATCTAGATCCATTTCAGTCTGGCTTCAAGCTTGGCAGAAAGTGCTTTGGCTGCCTTAGTGAATGTTCCATGTTGGTAACTGAACAACAGAGTGTGTCCCTGTAGGTTCTGCTGGACTTCTTAGTGGCTTTTGATATCATTGGCTATGTTATCTCTTTGGGTATTCTCTCTGGAATAGGTCTTGGAGGCACTTCTTTGCAATGGCTCTGGGCCTTCCTGGAGCAGCAGGCTCAGGAATTACTGCTGGGAGCTGTGTTCCTGGTCCCTAAGCAGTTTAATATATACACAAAACCACTGGGAGGGTTTATCCCCCATTTAGGGGTTCAATGCCTCCGATACGTGGAGGATGCCCAACTTTATTTCTACTTTCCATCCAATTCTGGGGGAGCTGTTTCAGTCCTAAAACATTGTCTAAGATGAGAAATGGATAGGAGAAAAAGAGGATGAATGAACTGAGGCTCAATCCAGATAAGACAGAGTTGTTCCTGGTGTGGGAACAGGGCAGGTGAGGGAATAAGGATTCAAACAGGTGCTGGCTGGGACTGCATTCCTTTAGAAAACCTAGGTTTTCTGCTTGGGTATGCGTCTGAATTTATAACTGGGCCTTGATGCCACCAGCAGTGGTCAGGGTGTGTTTGCCATTAAAACTTGTGTGCCAGCTATATCTATTCTTTGAGAAATCTGATCTGATGATGGTGGCACATGCCTCAGTTATATCCCATTTGGGATGGGGATTCTTTTGCAAAATGTTCAACCAGGGTCTGGGTTCCAGCATCTAGAGGCCTTGTCTTTTTAATGTTTGCAAATGTGTTTGCAAATTACTTTACAGGGATTTTATTTTGTACATTTCAATATTAAATATGTTTAATTCTGTTTTAATGGCATAATTTATTGCTTTTGTGATTGTTTTAATATTTGGTTTTCAAACTATTTGTAATGTACCTCTACAGAGAATAAGGTTGAGTAGAAAATAAAATAAAATAAAAGCCAAGAAAGAATGCTGAATCTACTTTGGGGTAAGAGTTCAGCACCTTGGATAGCTCATGTAATGTGCATACTAAAACCTAGAGTGAATTCACTGATCCCTTGAAATTGGAGTCACCAATCTGAAACTGAAATAGGAAGTTCTTTGCACACCAGGTAGAAAATATCCCATCTGTAGTACCTAACCTCCTCACCTAGTTATTCTTCAGGGTCAGTGATGAATTAGAAACCTTGAAATATTAAATTCTATTCTGAGAAAGGACAATCTTATTCTTACCCATGTTTTAAAACATTATTTTGTATTCAGTTGTTTTCAGACATTTTTGTGCAATCCAAAAGGTCTTAAAAGGTATATTAGACTTACATTATTTTGATAAGCATTCAGGCTGCACAAATGTTGTATTATGACCAAGGACGTAACATTTTCACTTTGTTTATGTATAGCTGGATGAGAAACAGGATTAGTGGGAGGAATCCCCTTTGTCCCAATAAATATGCTAAAATATTAAAATATTTGTTGTTGTTTAGTTGTTAAGTCATGTCCAGCTCTTTGTAACCCCATGGACCAGAGCACGCCAGGCCCTCCTGTGTTCCACTACCTCCCGGAGTTGGGTCAAATTCACGTTGGTAGCTTTGGTGACACTGTTCAGCCATCTCATCCTCTGTTGTCCCCTTCTTCTCTTGCCTTCAAACTTTCCCAACATAAGGGTCTTTTCTAGGGAGTCTTCTCTTCTCATGAGATGGCCAAAGTATTGGAGCCTCAGCTTCAGGATCTGTGCTTCCAGTGAGCACTTAGGGTTGATTTCCTTCAAAATGGATAGGTTTGTTCTCTTTGCAGTCCAAGGGACTCTTAAGAGTCCCCTGGACTGCAGATAAAAATGTAGCATTAAAATATACTAGCTAAATGCTTTTATTATTATTTTACAAATTTGGGCATTTTCATTTGACGCACCTGTATACTAAAAGTTTTATCTAATGATTCTTATTTCTATACTGGCAGCAACAATTGGGTTCTGTACAAACTGTATGGAATGTCATAAATTGTTGCTTCCCATTGCATAAATGATCGTGTTTTCAGAACCTCACAGATGGCTTTCCCTGAAGGCATTGTGGCCTCCTCATGCAGAGAGAGCAATGCTTTGACCTTGCACTTAGCAACACTTTGTTTAATTGTTGTTACATACATTGTTTACTCCATCAAGCAGTATTTGTGGCTGTATTTCCCAATGCAAATGTGATTTGCCTCAGGTGTGCTTCTCTTTGCTGTGCTGAAATCTTTCTGTAACACATCTTACAGTCACTTGAGAGTTACAAATGCAGGTAGTTTAATAGAATGAAGTGAGGAGGCTTTTGCTTTTTTGTATGTATATGTTCATTATGAGGAAAATCAAGATTCAATTTGTTTACAATTTGTTCTTTAATTTTTATATTCTTGTCATGATCTGTTTTGGAGTAGCCAAGATGGACATCCCAAGCAACAATATTAAAATCTGTACCTCAACACCTTTAACACACTTAGAGTGCCAACAAGGTCCAAGGGGTATATTGGACTCTGCTGACTATAGTCTACTGAGACCAGGATAAGTTAAGACAGATATTATGGAATCAGCCTATATAATAAGGCCACTAAGTAATCACCAGCTTGTGGGGGGGGCACAAACAAAGATTGTGTTGTGATGAAAGTAACACATTTCTCTTCCCTCCTACTCTTGTCTGTCATTTTCCTTTTTCCCCCTCCCCCTGTTTCCCCCAATATTTGTCAGAACACCATATAAAAGGGTTTAATGGGTCAAGCCTGAATGTACATCCTTGGGTTAGGCAAGACAGGCCACTGAAGTGAGGACACTCAGTGGATGGTCTGGAAAGATAACATCTTCCAGATGATAATTAATAATAATGTGCATGAAGTCATTTTTGACTTATGATGACTGTCATAGAGTTTTCTATGTATGAAGAATTCAGAAGAGGTTTGTCAGACTCTCCTTCTGATGGAACTGTGCAAGCCACACAGTTCCAGGGCACATAACCTTATCAGCCACGTGTGCTTCAGGTAATCTCAGCTTCCCCTCTCCAGTGGACATAGTAGAGATCCAAATTCTTAGCCCCTGGCTCCACAGCCAGCTGCTCCAACCTGTTGAGCTATACCAGCTCCAAATAGCACAGGCAAAACTAGCAAGGAAATAATCAGACTACAGACATGGAGCAAGGTGCAAGATTGAAATTTTGGGAGTCAGCAGCCAGTCATTAAACAATGCAGTGCTCACTTCTGAAAACTAAACAATCAGTATTAAAAAGAAAGGAAAAGTGACGACATAAACACCTTTAATGACATTTACTGAATTTCCAGTCAGATGAGAAAAAAGTTGTGGACCTTAACTTGAGTATCCGGTTTTCCATGATTTCCTTTACTACTGAAGAATGCCTGTTTCTATATGTAACTGGGTATCTAAAGTTATTTTTGGATCATCTGTGAGAGACGTGAATGCTGTAGAAAGCAATATAATTCAGCCTAATGAATAACTCTGAAGTCAGCACACCACATGTAATATGGTACTAAGCTCATAGAACAGCTAATTCTGTTCCCAGTACAGCTGTTGCCTGAAGTGTCTTGTGGATATAACTGATGAAAGTGACAGATAAGCAGCAGAGGAGATACTATAAATTGAAGTTGAATTTAAAAAAAAAATTTTTGTAGCAACTGAAGATTTTCCATAAAATTTGGGATTGTTCCAAATGGAAATAGCCATGAATTGTTGATTAATTTTTGCCCCCAAGACATCTACACATCATTGTATTCTCCCGATTGCCCTTCATCATTTTCCCCAAGCAGCTTCTGTCTTTTCTCTTCGCCTACCACAAATCAGACTGAGACACATTTTCCATCCAAGCCCAACTCTAAGAACTTAGATTTGGCAAAAGCAAATGATGTCTGTGGAGAAAATAACAACAACAGAATTACTCCACCTGAAGTTCTTATTCTAAACCACAGTGTGTTAATTAATTCTTGCTTAGAGTCTCAGATACATCCTAGCTCCAACTGTAATACCTCAGTTTCACCTGACTGTTCATCTTGACAAAACCTGAAGATCTTCCTTCTCTTCCCTTTGGATCACAGCAAACTTTAATTCCGTCATCACTGTTACTTATGGATCAGCCCCATCTCTCAGCAACAAGTTCAATGCCTGATCTAGAATCTTCAATGGAATACCCTATCTCAAATTGACAATCTAGGAGCCAGAATGAGCAATGGCTAAAATGTATGTCATGAAATATATCTGGCTGATCAAACAAAAATCAAAATCCATTATTTCTACAATTTATGAAAAACTTTGATATCTGTACTCAGGAGATGTGGTCATTAACTGAGTTGATATTAAATGGTTCACCTCATACACTCTTATTGCCACTTCGCCTGCAGCTAGAGGCCACCCAAATGGAGGGCTGGCTTGTATGACATCTACCTCAGTGGTCTTTACGGCTCTATTGTTACCACCCTTAAGACCTATTGCAATGACTGTTCTTCTGACCTTTAAAGATTGGGAAATCTTGATTGTGGATGTCTATATTCTCCCCTACTCATCCCCTTTCTATTATGAACATTGTTGGTATGACTTAGAAATATATATATTCCTGGAGCACAAACAATATTACTTGGAGATTTTAATGCACGTTTGGGCAATGCCTATTTTAGATCTATTTATGCTGACCACATTGGTGATTTCTATAATCAGCTAAGAAATATAAAAGACCCTCACCTGAATAATTCTGGAGAAAAAACTCTGGCATCTGATTGATAAGCTTAATTTGGTTATATTAAATGGAAATTTTCAAGGTGATGAATTAGAAGAATTCGCATATTTCAGTCAAAATGGAGCTAGTTTAATCAATTACTTACCCATCATCCCTTTCTTATTAGATAATATTTTATATTTTACAATATGTACGCAGCTAGAAAGTGACCATTAGCCTCTTATATTTCATGTTTATACCTCTAAATCCCCACTAAAAGGAGGGGGGTGGACAACCCTCTTCTGATGGATCAAGTGTTGGTGTCAGTGGATATTAGGCTGAAGTGGTCACCTACTCTGCAGAAAGAAATGCAGCAAATTCTGTATAGTACCACTATACTTCAACTGAAAGGAGAAATTGGGACAGCCCAAAATATTAAGTCTGTTTTGACAGGATATGGCAAACTAATTGATACTCTGAGACCCTTCCTAACTAAGAATGTAAAAATACTATCTAGAAGCTGCCGAACTAATAATACCTGGTTTCATAAAGAGTGTGAAACTATGAAGCATCAATTAAACAGAGCCCTCAAGTTGCATAAACAAAACTGGTCTATGAGTTTATCCAGATCCTTTTTTGACCTATGTAATAAGTATAAACAACTCCTTAAAAAGAAAAAAAACAAGCCTCAGTTAAAGATTCCTGTCGAGAACTCGCCCTGGCCTTGTCTCAGAAAGATATGACAAAATTCTGGCTACTCCTGGCCTCAGCAGAAGGAAAGCTTCGTCATGATTTTAACTCTTACATACCTGTTGAATGCTAGGAAGAGTACTACTTTAAACTTTTTAATGATACAGCCCCTACTAGTGAAACTGTTCTACCTTTAGTATCATTTTCCAATTACTTAACTAGTTGGCCACCAGTTACAACTAAAGAAATAATATCGCTGTTTTCATCAATCAAGAGCAATAACACCCCCGGGGAAAACTACATCCCTCCTGATTTACTTAAATCTTTTCAGGACTGGTGGGTCCTGATTTTAGCCACTCTCTTTATAGATATGGTGGGTAGTATCCCAAAGGAATGGACCTCCTCTATTGTTGTGCCCATTTTCAAGAAAGGAATGTGAAAACATTCAGCTAATTATAGATCTATAACTTTACTTGATGTCATAGGCAAACTTTACATACAACATCTTCTCCTTAAACTGGAAGTCTGGGTAAGAGAAAATAATCTTCTATCTCCTGAAGAGATCAGATTTAGGGAGGGTCACTCCATGTCGGATCACATGTTTTTGTTAAACCATCTAATTAACAAATATACTATATTACTCTCAGGACAATTATATGTGGCCTTCATCGACCTCAAAGCTGCTTTTGATTCCATTCCAAGAGGACAACTACGGGAAAAAATTACAAATCTCAGAATAGATCCTAGATTGCTAACAAGAATTAAAGATCTGCATACTAACTCTTCCCTAAAGGTCAGAGTCCACATTTCTGGCCAACTATCCAATATAGTTAAAACATCTAAGGGTGTCCACCAAGGTTGCATCCTGACTTCTTTGCTCTTTAATTTATATGTCAATGACATGGTGGATAGGTTAACGGGACTACATTTCTTTCCCACAAGAGTAGGTGAAAAGGCTATTTCAGTACTACTCTATGCAGATGATACCCTGTTAATATCTCATACTCAGATAGGACTTAGAAGATTATTGAAATAATTTAGTAACTATTGTAACAAAAATTCCTTTAATATCAACTCTGAGAAAACCAAAATTACGGTTTTCAACAGAAGAACTTAGGCTCATAAATGGTCAATGGATGGGAGAATATTAGAACAGGTAACTCATTATAAATATTTGGGTGTGATGTTCCACCAGTCGGGTTCCTGGGCGGCCCAGATTGACTTTGCAAAGCAGAAATTTGAAAAAGCCATATTTGGTGTACTTAGATTCTATAGAACTAAAGCAGGACATTTTGTGAAATTTATAAAATCATGCTGCTTCCCTAGATCCTGTATGGTGCTGAAATATGGGGAACTGGAAACCTAATCTCCTTAAAAGTAATCCAAAATAAATGTGCTCAATTATTTCTGGCAGTGCCCCCTTCAACCCCCCTCAGCATTTCTTAGACTAGAACCTATTTATTTATTTATTTATTTATTTATTTATTTATTTATTTATTTATTTATTTATTTATTTATTTATTTATTTATTTATTTAATTTTATTTTATTTTATTTTATTTTATTTTATTTTATTTTATTTTATTTTATTTATATCCCGCCTATCTAGTCGGTTAAGACTACAATAATGACATCAGTCTACAAGTCAGTAATTAATTACTGGCTGAAAATTCTGTTCATCACTCAGTCTTAATTTTTAATAGCATCATATGAGGAGATGAGTTTTGGATTGTGGAAACTTTTTGCATTGCAACTAGTTGCTAAACTTGGATTCTCAGAAGAGTATGTGAGACACCTTGGCCTACCCTCTGCAAAACATTTACTGAAACAGAGATTGTCCAACCACTGGGTTCAAATGGAGTTAGGTCTGTTAGGCACCCTAAAAACGGCCCCTTTATATAAGAACATTCTATCCTTGTCTTTGAATCTTCCATCTTATTTCGCTGATCTAATGAGTTCTGATTACAGAAAAGCTTTTACTCGGGCACATTTTGATATGTTACCACTAGCCAGTTTATTAGGCTGCTATACACAAATTTTGTATCACGAGACAGTTTGCTCTTGTGATAAATAAATCAGTGGAGAATTTGGCACATGTAGTGCTCTATTGTTCACTATTAGACACTTATCGCAAAAGACTCCTTAACCCTATTTTACAAAAATGCTAGTAATTCTGAACATGAAAAACTCAAGATTCTACTTTCCAACAGAGACAAATTTGTCACTTTCCAAATGGCACACTTTATCTCTGCGTTGATAAAAATGAAATCTGTATCCCCCGCCTCTACCAATTAAGTCAATATTTAAGTAACTACATCTTTGGGGTTATTCCCCCCCCCCCGGCAATAGGTGCTTACTGCTTGCTTTGGTTAATGTTTTCCATTTGTCTTTGTCCTCTCCTTAGATGTCAAAATTTTGTGCTGTAATAGAAATCAACCTGATTCTAAATGGCTTTTAATATTTTATTGTACTATATTTTAATGGAGTATATTACATTGTTTATACCGTTTTATATTGTTTCATCCGATGTATGTTGCAATGGTCTGTGTGCCATGCAATAAACTTATTTTGCTTGCTTGCTTTCTCAGAGTGCAAAATAAGTAGCTTTTAACATAAGAATGGAAGAGAAGCATGGTCTCTAGAGGTGTGATAATTGTTAGTGGTATTTTTTCATCTTTTAAAAAGAAACATGGTTTGACATGTTTGGTGATATAATGAATGAACTTACCATCATATATCTACACTCCCACACATCGTCACTGTTATGTGTTCAGTGAGTACCATTTTTGTCTCTGGTTTTTAAAGTTGGCTTTTAATTTGTAGGAAGTTTAGCCTATGCAGTAAAAAAATTACAGTACATAATGAGATGTAAAAAAAATCCTTTAAATTTTATACTAAAATATTTTTATAAGTTGGTATTTTATCATTCAATACATTTCTGCCATTTTTATTTTATTATTTTTTCTGGTTGTTTCATATCAAATGAATGCTTTAGCACAGAGGTGTTTTTGTATTTTTTAAAAAAAGACTATTTGCATACTCTTAGAAGTGCAGAGCTGTAAAGGACTCTATGGATCAGGAAGGGCTCAGAAGAACCGATCCTTCCCTAACCACATGGCTATGTGACATCCCGTAGTCTTGGACAGAATCAAGAAGGATAGACATACTATAGCAATCATTTTGATCCCATTGTGTCGAAAATCAGTTATAATTCTACATGCGGTTTACAGTAGCGATTTACCTTGATGGGGTATCTTGATTTTTGAGGGTCCCTCAGTGTGTGAAGAAACTCCATGTGTATCCAAAGCTTTCCTCTTTAGGCTGTTACTGTCTCTATGATGAAAGTAATAGGCAGGGGCTGGGGCTAGAATTTTTTTTATGCATTTGGATTATTCCTTTTCTGAACATCTGAATAGGTCTTAGATCCATGCTCATTTGCTGATCTACCCCTTTTCTCAAATTTGCAGGTGTCTGAGGCATTATGAGCCCCATTTAGCACCACTGATTTATATGATGCTTCACAGAGCAATAAAGGGAAAGGGTTCCTTCTCCAGACAGCTTACAATTTAAGTTTTGAGAAAGAAGGGAATAAACTGAGGGGAGAAAAGAAAAGTGGGTGCAAATCTGGTAAAACAGAGAAAGGGAAGGGGTAGGAGAGGGAACAATAATAACATATGCAGCAGCTATATTGACTCCTATGTAGTTTTCCTTAGGGAATGGCATTAAATCTCCCTGTTACTTGGATTTCTAAAATGATGGCGTCCACTGGTATTTTCATTTCCACTGGCAGCTGCAGGTGCGCTGCAGGCAGGTTTCTGTGTCGCACTTTCATCCAGGCTGAATGTCCTATTGCCCTGTCGAACCACGTACAACCCTTGTGGACAATGCAGACATTCTGGTAAATTGCATTCTGAAAGGCTGGAGAGGTCACTTTTCTTGTTTTGTTTTAACAATATGTAAGATTCTTCCCACAAGACATTGTAGTGTGTTGCATTAACTGTGTAAAACTGTGTTACCATTTTGCTTGACATTGACACCAATTAAAAAGTAAGCTGTTCTGTAAGTAAACGTATAGAAAGAAACTTTTAATAAAGCATACAAAGTTTCTTTTTGCAGGTCACCTTTAAATATTCGATGCATCCTATTTAGGAAGATAATATAGTTTCTGCCCTTCTAAATGTAGGTTGACTCGCTCCCATTTTTGCCTTTCAAGTCTGGATTTTAAAAGTCCTTGCTATAAATCGTGTGCTTGAGGGAAGAAGTGATTCTCTCCCCGTGAAATTTCTCATCTGAGTCACAAATCCCATCAAGAGGCCTGAACATCTCCCTCTGTGTCTTTATTTTCCTGGATCTTTGGTTTTGGTGGGAAAGTATTCACAGAAGAGAGGGGGAGATTTGTGATTTAAGGTAGATTTTTGGTAGGTATAAAGAGAATGAAAAAGATAGCCTTAGGATACCAACTATCTGTCAACAGTACATACAGCTCTGTAATATAATTGCCCTACCTTACAATGTGTGAATTCTGAGATAATTATGCAAAGCTTTGAAATTTCTGTGGGTCAAATCCTGAGCCTTTACTTAAATTGTGTACATTATGTCTATCTGAATGATGTGTGATATTGTTCAGTAATTAAATATAAGTAAGTCTATGGTAAATATGTAGTCAGTTGCATGATTCTCCTCTGTTACAGAGACTATGTAGGATGGGAATACAGAATTTGTATTTTGGGATAAGGAAAGTAACCTAATGTGATGGTACTACCTCTTCTGTTTCAATTCCCCATTGGTTTCATGACTGAAGAAATGAAACTGCCTTTTTGAAGCCTTGTTTTTGCTGATTATCTTCCTAAATAGCAGTAAAAAGGTAAAGGTTCCCCTTGACATTTAGTCCAGTCGTGTCCGACTCTAGGGGGCAGTGCTCATCCCCGTCCCCAAGCCATAGAGCCAGCGTTTCTCTGAAGATAGTTTCCGTGGTCACGTGGCCAGCGTGACGAGACATGGAACGGTGTTACCTTCCCACCGTGGTGGTACTTATTTATCTAATTGCATTTGCATGCTTTCGAACTGCTAGGTTGGCAGGAGCTGGGACAAGCGACGAGAGCTCACTCTGTCGCGTGGATTCGATCTTACGACTGCAGGTCTTTTGATCTTGCAGCACAGAGGCTTCTGCGGTTCAACCCCCAGCACTAACATGTACTAGAGGATATTTAGATATCCAGGATTAGATATAAAGAACAAGGAAGGGAGCAATCATTTGACATGTCTCTCAGTGAAGGTATGCATGGAAGACATTCGTAAGATATTCTGGAAATTTTGAAAGGGTGATGCGTTGCATAATCATTTGTTTGAAAATATACTGTTGATTGGGTGCATTCTGTAGTGTTTTCAGGACCAATTTTTCAATATGCTTAATAGCTGTTTTCGTTTTGTGCCATCAAATTGCCTCAAACCTGTGGTGACCCTATGAATGAGTGACTTCCAAAATGCCCTGTCTTCAAGAACCCTGATCAGGCTGACTCAAGCCTCTGGCTTCCTTTATGGAGTCAATCAATCTCATATTTGGTCTTCTTCGTTTCCTGCTGCCCATAATCTTTTTCAGTATTATTGTCCTTTCCAGATTCTCTTGCCTTCTCATGATGTGCCCAAAGTATGACATCCTAGTCACACAATTTTTGCCTCCAGAGACAGTTGAGGCTTGATTTGCTCTAGGATCCCTTTGTTTGTGTTTCTAGCAGTCCAGGGTATTGGCAAAGGTCTCTTCCAATATCATATTTTAAGGTAACGGCTCCCCTTGACATTTTATTCAGTCGTGTTCGACTCTAGGGGGCGGTGCTCATCCCCGTTTCCAAGCTGTAGAGCCAGCGTTTGTCCGAAGACAGTTTCCATTGTCACGTGGCCAGCATGACTAGGGAATGCCATTTTACCTTCCCACCGAGGTGGTACCTATTTATCTACTCGCATTTGCATGCTTTCGAACTGCTAGGTTGGCGAGGAGCTAGGACAAAGCGACGGGAGCTCACTCCATCATGTGGATTCGATCTTATGACTGCTGGTCTTCTGACCCTGCAGCACATAAAGGCTTCTGCGGTTTAGCCTGCAGCGCCACCACGTCCCTAGTATCATATTTTAGATGAATCAATTTTCTTCCTGTCAGCTTTCTTTACAGTCCAGCTTTCACACCCATACATAGTAAGCGGGAATACAATAGTGTGGATTATCTTGGCTTTGGTCTCCAGGGACACATAGCAGTGAAAGAGATCGATTAAAGAAAATAATAAATGAATCGATAAATCAGCAGGGCTGTCAATTGATTACATATTTTTAATTAAGTGATAACCTGACTTAATTCAGTGAACTGAATTTAAGTAAATAACCTTAAGACTCCATGGGATTCTAGCACCAGGATGTTGGCTAGTTACTGTGTGCTGTCACCATGGCAGCTGGCTAGGTTGCTGTCTTTATGCTGCAGCACTGCCTCTCTTGCAAATAGACAGAGGGAATATTGTAGGTTGTTATAGCTGCCAGGGCTCAGGTGAATTAAGAAGCTAATAGTCTTCCACCTTGGTCTACATAGCTACTGTCTCTTGCCTGACTCCAGGAACTTATTACTGTAATTAAGGGCAAACTGGCCTGTTCTTGGACTGCCTATTTGTGTTTGAGCCTTCCTTGCCTCTTGTGTGCTTCCAGAATATAAGTCTTAACATTATGCATATTACCCAAGCCAGAAATAGTTAATGCTTAATGAAAAGAGATACCTGTGTCCCCCACCCCACCCCGCTTCTTCACTATGTATTACAATAATGTACCAAAACCCAAATAGCACAAACAAATAACTAGGAGCACCTTTTCACTTTTAGCTTCTCTTGTTACATTTTAGTCTTAACAACTAAGGCCCATATTCAATTGTTAGTGCAAACTAGATGACAGCTATTAAGTCAATGGGGCTTATGGAATTGACTTAGCAGATTCCATTCATTTAGTAAGCCTGTTCTAGTTCCAACTAATAATTGGATTTAATGCCGTGTTTGTTTGAAAGCTGGCTGGATAGCCAAGTGAGTTAGGTATCTGGCTGCAAAGCCAGACATTAGAAGGCTTTCCCCCCCTCCTATTGCCCCTTCTGGAAGAACCAGCCTATGTAACCTTTGACAAGCTGCACAGTCGTTGAACATCCCCAGAAGACAAATTGTGAACAACTTCCAATGAAGTATTCTCAAAGGCTTTCATGGCCAGGATCTGATGGTTGTTGTAGGTTTTTTGGGCTGTTTGGCCGTGTTCTTAAAGTTTTTCTTCCTAACAGTTCGCCAGTCTCTGTGGCCAGCCAGAGAGACTGGTGAAACGTTAGGAAGAAAAGCCTCCAGAACACGAGCAAACAGTCAAAAAAAAAACAACAACAAAACAAAACAAAACAAAAAACAACACAAAAAAACAAAAAAAACCAACAGCTAACTTCCGCTGCTCTATACCTAGAAAACCCTGGAATGGGCATTTAGAAACTGATATTGACAGCATATTCTAGTAACTATTATACAGAAGTGAACTTGTTAAACCTTGTTACCCTAAGAAGGCTGTTACTTTGATAAAATGGGAACATTTCCTTAGGGTATGTAGCTGGTTGTTGCATACTGTATCTCTTTCCTTTGGGATATGTTGAATACTTTTTCCATGGCTTTTTCTGGAAGTTAGAGATGCTACTAAGATTTAGGAAACACTGGATTCTACCTTTTGTTTCATTCCTCTGATTTCTGGAGAGCAGGATGATTAGGTGGAAACTAAAAGGGAAACATTGGCCTGCTGTGTGTAACTAATATTTCCCTGCACATTACTTCTCATTCTGTGGGCGCTTGTACTCAAGATAGAATCATTGCTTCTGTGAAATATCCTCATTGATATCAAGCAGAATTGAATTGCTCTTGAGAGCTCCGCTGATGCTTTGCAGTCTTGATGGCGGGTAACGCCTTGAACTGTGTGGAAAGGATATAAAGAATGTCACAATCTTGTGCCTAATGCACTTTCCTGAGGGGGAAATTGTCTTTTAAAACAGTTTCACAAAAAAGGAAAGGAAACATGAAGTATCTTGTTGATAGAATCATAAAATCTCAAGCTGTATTCAAGGAATACATCTACAGTATACTGGTTGTTCGTGCATGGAGACAGAGATTACTTACTTTGGATACAGTTCTGTACACACTTACAAGGAAATAAATGTCTTTGAACTCGATAACTTAAATCCTGTTGCTTAGTGTGCTAGGTTGCAGTTGAATTAGGCCCATTCTGGATAGCTCACTTGTTTAGGAGCCAGATGTTGGGAGTTTGATTCCTGATTGTGCTTCCTTGATAGGGGCAGGACTTGGTGGTCCGTAGAGTTCCTTCCATCCCTGCAGTTCTGAGATTACTGTTATTGTTATTATTGTTACTGTTAATAATACTGTTGTTATCATCATCATCAATGGAACTTACAGGGGAGTTGACTTACTGAGTCCCCACTGATTCAGTGGGCCTACTCTAGTTCTGATTTACTATGCTAAGCCACAGGATTTTAGCTATTGAGACTTAATTCTAAGTAGACAGGGATAGAATTGCATTGGTAATATATTTTCTATGGGCTTTAGGAAGCACACTTGTGGCTAGCATAGACATGGTGGCAAATACAGCATTGATTCTGTTTTCTTTTTATTTCTCTTAAAGATAAGTGAAGCGGAGGAGTACAGATTCAGATTCTCTGGCATGTGTTCAAAAAGTTGGAAAATGTCCATTTGGAGCATTTGTAACATTAATTTAGATTCTCCACCATCCTATGTGAATTTTAATATTGACCAGACTTCACTATAGTATGTGTGCTGAATGAGAATTTGTTAATGGTGCCGTAACTGTATGAATCACCTAACCTTCTGTTGGGAACCTTCTTGGATACTGAGTTTCTCACAAGTAGTATAGAGGGGAATGAGATATTGCAAAAACAGATGCTTCCCAAATTTTGGTTGCAGATTTTATAAAGAAGAATCAGTGCAGTTGGTATCTTCTGCTGTTCTTTTCTTTATTTGAATTTCTGAATTTTGTATAGAGTGCAGTGTGCTGCTGGTTTCACGTTCATCAGTTTATTTGCATCTCCACTCCCTCATGAATACATTAATACTTCAGCATAGGTTTCATTTGCTGAAGCATTATTCAAATGATTGCTTCAAGATTCTTCTTGTACAGTGTTTTATCTGTGCAGTGATTAGTACCCCCCCCAAAAAAAACAGCTGTCTGGCAATGTCTTGCTCTAATCAGTCATACAATCTCATCAGAATTCCTTCTCTCTACAGTTCTATCAGTAATGGCACAATCACTGCAGGTGCTAGAGTGTTGTCTCTGTTTTATGGTACATTAGAAATCAGGTGGCAAAATGTGATAATATGGTCCTACATGTTGCTCTAGAGTTTCTGATTCTGCTGTGGCTCCTTGGACCAATCATCCTACTACCATTGGCAGTCTGTCAGCTTATATACATAATATTAAGGCTGTGGCTAAATATGTTGCATGTTTGTACATTATTGGTTTTATTGAAATGCTCTCTGGTGTAGACCTCAATATAATAATAATCTCTGAGCCACTATCCTGACTGTCCACTCTTTACTGTATTGTCCTGAGAGTCCTGTATTAGCTACATCAGATGAGCATATACAGTAATTCAAAATAAGACTTATTACTGGACCTCACTATTGACAGAAAAGAGCTTTGTACTTACTGGTTTTGGTGAGCAGCAAACCTTCACGTTTCGTTAGTTCTCCCAGATTGCAGACATTTGGGGAGGGGCAATACTAATTCCTTTTGGTTTCTTTGCAGCTATTATTTTCTATTAAATCATAAATGGTGTCCCAAGCCTGAAAATGGACATGCAGTTTATCAACCCAGCATTTAGGTACCTTGAATGCTAGTGTTAGTAGTGAAAATCTACCTAAACTTTAATTTCTCCATGAAAGTGTGCATGGCTGCTACAATAAAGCAGAATTTGCTCCAAGGGTGACCCTTTTACTCCTGTGGTTTCCTGTCTGTGTTTTGAGGATCTTCATCAGTTTCTGTTTTCATGCTCTGCTTGCAGGCTGACTGGACAGGTTGAAGGGCCATTAGGACTGCATGTAAAGAACATAGCTGTATGGTGAGGATTTTAAATTTTTCTCATAACCTTCAAGGAGAGAGATTTCAAGGGTATTTCGAAGCTGCTCTAAGAAACCATCCCAAGATTAAATATTTAGCACAACTGTACAAAAATCCAATTATATTTAATATGCAGGAATGCTACTGAGTGAATTCAGAATCAGTGTATTATGTGCAACAACAGGGATTGAGGGTTATCTAGCAGTGGTTGCAGAATAATAATACTACATCTGTCTCCTGAGCCTTCCTTATTCATAAGGGAGAAGAGGGCCAAAATAATTACTGTACATTTTTAGACTCAAGCCAATATTCTTCTGCTGCATAAAACTGCTATGACTTCTTACAGAATTGTCCAATCGGGATAAATGTCCTTGAATTGAGGATCACCATCTGGTTTACTTGTCTTTTGCAGACCTTCACATAGTCTTATCTTACTGCCGCTATAATGCAGGAAGTTGGAAATGTGGCTTTCCTTCTGCTAGCAAGGCAAACTGCCATTCAATGTACATTTTAGAATTCACATTAGAAAGTGTATTTACTTAATAATATTCATTAGAAATCCAAAGAAGCATTTAGTTCTTCTATATTCTGTTATTTTTATTGTGTCCTTAGTCTTAAAACCAGTGGTGTTTCTAAGATTCTTTTAAGAATTACTAATCAAAACAAGGATAGTTTTCTCTGCAGGATAATATTTACTGATAGCACTCAAAACTAGAATGGATACCAGACACTGAATAATAAACATTGTTCAAGCTTACTCTGGTACAAGTGTAGTGGCACTAAATGAGCTCAGTCTTCCATTATAGCTTTAGATGTACATCTAAACATATACTGTGTAAATCAGAAAAATAAGACACTCATCTGCAATTCAAGATTGGCTGTAGCTCTCTATTGGCTACATGCTTGTTTACGCCCCTCATTTCTGGCTAAATTTTTGTTTTTCACCATATAAAGTAGCAAAGGCTCAAGGATGAGTTAGGCTAAATGTATGCTCAGTATTTGAAATCAAGCCTTTGTTGTTGTTTTAGTCAACTGTAAAAAAAACTGTAACAAAAAACAAACAACCCCCCCCCAAAAAACAGAAGAATGGTACCCTGAAGCCCTCCGAAATCATCTTTTTAAAAGAAGTGCACCTTCAGCCAGAATTAGCAGAATACCTAAATTAGAGGACCAAATGTCACAGGATCTCTTTCGTGTCAGCACAAAAGAAGCTCCAATTTGTTGGTCCATATCTAACCATGAACGAGTACAAGCAGGTACTAGTTCCGTATTGCCACAATCCCAGATGAGGAAAGGAAAATGCAAACAAGTTGCTTTGGTTTTGTTTTACATATTGTGTATAATTGCCATGTTACTCAGTTTGCTGGGATCTGTCTGGGTTTTAGACATTCCACCCAGTGTCTGTTTAGTCAATCAGCAGGCCTGGATTTTAAGCTTACATTTTTCTCAAAAGTAGTGTATACATTAAAGATTTTAGGTAAAAGTTACATTTGTAATTGCCTGCAAACACTGAATAGAAAGCAGATAATTATACCTGTGAGTGCCCGCTGGCGAATTATGGCAGTTGTAGTCCAAAAAAGGAAGTTTTACAAGCTTTATTATTATGCATTGTGCTGCATGACCTGCTTTAGCAGATGAGTCAGATTCAATGGCCAGAATCCTGTCATACAACTTTATATTTCACAACTGTGATGCATTGATATGAGTATATTGTATGGCTTTTTGAAATGCTTATTTCAATATATGTTTGATTAAATGGCTCCTACACCTCAGCAAATCTATGTAGAAAATAAACATATTTGTACATATTAAGAAAGAGATAATAGTGAAGTTATTTTCTTGGAATATGCAGCTCCCAGAACCTCACAACCAGCATTATCAGTGACTATTCTGGGGGATAGCCCAAAAGTTAATTTTTCAAGCTGTGCTGTGAAGCTCACTCTGTACTACAGAAGAGCCCATAACAGTGAAACAAAACAGCTAATGGAAGAAGAGATTTAGAAAGAGGTACCATATTGGAGGAATTATACCAGAAAGATTTGGATGTCCTGGACAACCCAGATAATGTGGTTGCTGACTTTGAGCCAGACATCCTGGAGAGTGAAGTCAAGTGGGCCTTAGAAAGCTTGGTTAACAACAAGGCCAGTGGAGGTGATGGCATTCCAATTGAACTATTTAACATCTTAAAAGATGACGCTGTTAGAGTGCTACATTCAATATGCCAGCAAGTTTGGAAAACTCAACAGTGGCCAGAGGACTTGAAAAGATCAGTCTACATCCCAATCCCAAAGAAGGGCAGTGCCAAAGAATGCTCCAACTACCGGACAACTGTACTCATTTCAGCTAGCAAGGTTATGCTCAAAATCCTCCAAGGTAGGCTTCAGCAGTATGTAGACCGAGAACTCCCAGAAGTACAAGCTGGATTCCGAAGAGGCAGAGGAACTAGAGACCAAATTGCAAACATGCGCTGGATTATGGAGAAAGCCAGAGAGTTCCAGAAAAACATCTACTTCTGCTTCATTGACTATGCAAAAGCCTTTGACTGTGTGGACCGCAGCAAACTATGTCAAGTCCTTAAAGAAATGGGAGTGCCTCACCACCTTATATATC
This sequence comes from Pogona vitticeps, assembly GCF_051106095.1. Taxonomy (NCBI): domain Eukaryota; kingdom Metazoa; phylum Chordata; class Lepidosauria; order Squamata; family Agamidae; genus Pogona; species Pogona vitticeps. The sequence goes on from NC_135785.1 coordinate 111,663,798, forward strand.
TCCTGAGAAATCTATATGTGGGACAGGAAGCAACAGTTAGAACTGGATATGGAACAACTGATCGGTCCAAAATTGGGAAAGGAGCACGACAAGGCTATATATTGTCCCCCTGCTTATTCAATTTATATGCAGAATATATCATGCGAAAGGCTGGATTGGAGGAATCCCAAGCCGGAATTAAGATTGCTTAATTCAACCTCCAATATGCAGATGATACCACTCTGATGGCAGAAAGTGAGGAGGTATTAAGGAACCTTGTAATGAGGGTGAAAGAGGAGAGTGCAAAAAAACGGTCTGAAGCTCAACATAAAAAAAAACTAAGATCATGGCCACTGGTCCCACCACCTCCTGGCAAATAGAAGGGGAAGATATGGAGGCAGTGACAGATTTTACTTTCCTGGGCTCCATGATCACTGCAGATGGGGACAGCAGCCACGAAATTAAAAGACACCTGCTTCTTGGGAGGAAAGTAATGACAAACCTCGACAGCATCTTAAAAAGCAGAGATATCACCCTGCCAACAAAAGTCCGAATAGTCAAAGTTATGGTTTTCCCTGTAATGATGTATGGAAGTGAGAGCTGGACCATAAAGAAAGCTGACCGCTGAAGAATTGATGCTTTTGAATTGTTGTGCTGGAGGAGGATTTTGAGAGTCCCCTGGACTGCAAGGAGAAAAAACCTATCAATTCTAAAGGAAATCAACCCTGAGTGCTCACTGGAAGGACAGATCCTGAAGCTGAGGCTCCAGTACTTTGGCCATCTCATGAGAAGAGAAGACTCCTTGGAAAAGCCCTTGATGTTGGGAAAGTGTGAGGGCAAGAGGAGAAGGGGACGACCGAGGATGAGATGGTTGGACAGTGTCATTGAAGCAACCAACATAACTCCGGAGGCAGTGGAAGACAGGAGGGCCTGGTGTGCTCTGGTCCATGGGGTTACGAAGAGTCAGACACGACTAAACGACGACAACCATATTGGAGGGGCATTTGCTAATACGTGTGTCTGTAAAGCAAAATATGTCAAAGAAAACTAAGGAAATTTTGTGGTTATAATATGGGATTTGATATGTAGTTCTGAAGGAAATGACAATTTTTGTTTTCTGATTTCTTTCATTTGATTTCACTGCCCACTGTCACTTGTTGGGATCCCTCTGGTGTTCTCATGGATTTGTAGGGGTTCTGTGCAATCAATGTCTGATGGCAAATGCAACAGACATTTCATGAGAATGTCAACAAAAGCCCATCTGTGGCAAAATGTCATTCTTTATTTATATTCACCAGAAATGTGCATAGCTATTGTAAACCTCTGTGCTGTAAGGTCAGAAGACCAGCAGTCGTAAGATCGAATCCACGCGACAGAGTGAGCTCCCGTCGCTTGTCCCAGCTCTTGCCAACCTAGCAGTTTGAAAGCATGTAAAAACGCGAGTACATAAATAGGTATCATCATGGTGGGATGGTAACAATGTTCCGTGTCTAGTCGCACTGGCCATGTGACCACAGAAAGGGTCTTCGGACAAATGCTGGCTCTACAGCTTGGAGACGGGGATGAGGAATGTGCCCTAGAGTCGGACCTGACTGGACTAAATGTCAAGGGGAACCTTTACCTTTACCTATTTTAAGTGGTGCTGCTGGTTTATGCCATAAACCCCCCTGTAATTAGGGTTGGCAAAGTGACTACATTGGCTCTTTCAGATCAGTTATATACATGATGCCAAGATGAAATATACTGACAAGAAAGCAATGCATCAATTAATGTGCTTTATTTTTTTAATATTTAAAATGTCCTTAAAGTGATTAAGGAAGGAATCAATTGCTTGTTTCTTTGTTAAGGCATTTCCTTTGAATCATGCCACCTACAGGCACTTCAAATAAAACTGCAGTTAGAAGGGATTTTTCTCCTCTGCTTGTTTGGCCACTTAAATTGAAGAGAAGCAAATGCTCACGTGCAACTTCACAGGGAGAGAAAGAGCGAATGTGAGTTAATTTGCATTTCCCTCCCAGTGTAGTCACATCCTAAGTTTCACACTGGTGAGAAGGTAGACCTCCAGTCCCCACTGTAATCCCCTGCTTTCTCCTTGTCCATCAGAAGCAGATTTTATGCAACTTAAGAAAAATTGTGTAAATTTGTATAATATTTGAAAACCACAGAATCTAATTTTTCTTGTAGCAGAACATGATTCAGCTACAAAATGTTGACTTTCTTTTAAAGACTTAACACGATCAATTATATGAATATTTAGATTTATAATATGATACAGTTATGAATGTAAATGGTATGGATAATATCTTTCTTGTCCTTTTTGAAAGCTGCAATTTATGTTGTACTTAAAAAAACAAAACACCAAGCATTTGGAACACTTGGAAACGAGTTTAGTGCCAATGATCTTTAGGAGTTTCCTTTAAACACACAACAGGAGCCCTAAAACATTGCCAGCCTATCATTCCTTTCTTGGTCCTGACTTCTTGACAAGGCTAATGTGATCTCAAAGGGAAGCCTGACAAGCCCAGTCAGAATTTCTGGAATAGACAGAAAAGTATTTAGCAGAAAAAGTAGAAAACTCCCTTAAGGAATTTCATCTTATCAAAACTCTCCTTTCCTTTGACACTTTTCAGATATTTCACTTGAACCAATTCTAGATTTGTTTCATATTTCACTTTAGATGATAGAAGTACTATGGCACTCTGCCATGCTTAGGTCTTTTAATGAAAATATTATTCCTTTGGTGCGGAACAGTGTTCGCATCTGAGTTTGCCCGTCTTGTCAGCATTGCATTTTGTTCAATCTAATTTGTAATATCGATTTATCCTATCCACAAGAAGTGCAGTTGATCAACAGCCATTTTGGCTTAGTGTTATAGTATATAACTGCTCTGTCTGGTGGAGATGGGACCTCAGGAACCTCTAATGTCTTGTGCGGGTAAGCAACAGATAACTGATATTGGATTGAGGCAACGCAAACCAACCAACCAACCTGTGGACATAGGGCATAATGTAGGGATATATGGGATTGGCCTATTCACAAAGAAATTCTGGTAATCTTATCAAAACTATTTCCCCATTACTTGTATGAAAAGAATACTCACTATACTCTCTGTTCTGATTTATTTAAGTTATGTTGAGGTGAGGAGGCTCCTCAATGAGGAATTTTCAAGGCTCCAGATGAGAGCAAGCCAGGGGATTTTTTCTCACACATAAAGTCTGCATTTTTCCTCATCAAGTCTCATGTTGTCCATTCTCCTTTGAGAAGTAAAACTTCACAGTTCTTCTGCCATCTTGGTGTTACTTTTTTTTAAGGTGGGGGAGTGGTTTGAAACCTTGAGAAAGAGCAAGCAAGGTGTTACCTATATAATGCAATTTTAGGATCACTTTATGCTTGCTTTCTTGTTTCACATGGATTTTAAAAATTCTGCAAAGAAAACCTATCTGGCTAAAAATGTTTCTGACCACATTTTGAGAGGTTTGTTTGGTTTGAAGCCTTTTCATCATTTGCTATATTTTTGCTGTTGCCTATGACACTTTCTCTGCCATTTCCTACGGCATCATATGATGTCATAGTGTGCACTTTGTTCCTTATTTTACAGTACTGTATTCTGTCATTAGGTGCTGCTGTTTGTCTTTTGCCTTTAAAGGCTGTTTATGTTTCTGTGAAGATAACACAGAACAGTTCACAAATTCTTCTTACAGTTTCATTTCAGAGTTTATATTATTGCTCCTGTCTGTCACTCTCTCTCTCTCTCTCTCTCTTTTCTCTTTTCTCATGTGTTTTACATGCTAATAGGAAATTGTTTTGTCTTCCAAAACAAGTTTTCAAATATTTATGTGTGATATTTGTCTGCTGGCCAATTTAGAAAACAAAAATACAAACATTATAACTGTGGATGGCATTACCAATTTAGCAGCATCCTTTTTTCTGAGTTCCCAGTGTCAAAATGCCAGATGCATGAGATGTGATATGGTGTGCCCTTGTGATGTCACAAAAGGCAAACCCTTCAACAGCACTTGTAAGTGATCTGTGTGGCAGACCTATGAAGTTGTGAGCACAGTGATTAAAGGTCAATAGAATAGTACTGCCAAACATTTCTTTCTCGGAGGTTGTTGGGAGATAACTAAGAAGCTGAAGTGCATTGCTGGGAGGAAAAAGGAGAACCAAATGTAAACTAAAGGTGAGATGAGAGTAAATTGGATGTATTAATAGATCTATCGATGATCTGAACAATGGCAGGATGGACCCTCAAAGCAGATCAGGATTGCCTGATCAGCCTTCTGTTGTTATCCTGTTGCATCACTATTCGGGTATCACATTCCACCAGACTTTGGAAATAAAGGGGGGGGGGAATCTTTTTAAGACCAGTGTAATGTAAGCCTGATGCTTCCAATCAGTTTTTTGGATGTTAAATAAAATATAGGGGTGGCATGGAGCCTATGTTAGCATAAAGTGAGAGACTGCTTCATTCTCAAGTCATTTATGTTTTCTGAAGAACTTGTGGCAAGAAGGGTGGGATGAGTGCCCCTCATTTGACTTTTAGAGGTAAATGGTCACCAGAGACATCACATTTAGGGACCTCTGTCAAAAAGAAGTCCAGTTGCTATGACCCAACCTCCAGATAACCTGGCCTGAATGACTGAGAATCTTCACAGATATGATGAGAGGAAGATAACCTGAGTCCTGTAGAGCAGTATTCCCCAACCTTGGGCCTCCAGATGTTCTTGGACTTCAACTCCCAGAAGCCTTCACCACCGCCTCTGCTGGCCAGGATTTCTGGGAGTTGAAGGCCAAGAACATCTGGAGGGCCACAGTTCGACACCACTGCAGTAGTTTGAAAATTAAGAAAGTCAAAATTCTTAGTGACTTCTAACTGGATTACAGTACCTGCTTCCTGATTTCAGCTACTATAGTTTATATTCAGTTTTTTGGCTTGCAAAGAACATTGTTCCTGGCTTTCTGTTGCATAACCTGTTGTGCCTTGCATGCTATAAATGTTCAATTATGTCAGAAAACTGAGATTTGGTCTTATGCTGAGCATGTGCTTCTGCTGGTGAATGGAATCAGGTTAAGCTTTGTGTTGCTGCTCTTTTGCATAACCTAAAGTAAATAAGGAAAACCAGCTGTTAAATAGTTTAATTCCACTATTTATCCTCCACACAACTAAAAGGGACCTCTCAATGCAGTGCTAAATCAGACAAACCATTTCTAACAATATAGGCTTGAGCTATAGCTGGGCACAGTTGCACAACAATCTCATCTGTCATTGAGACATTTCTATACGCATGGGGAGGAGGTGGATGAAAGGAAATGTAAAATATAGGTAGTGTGGTATAGGTCTTATCACTGGCTGATAATGGTCTATATGTACTTGACTTAAATTTATGGTACACAAATTTATGATACATAAACTAGAGTACACAAAGCTTTAAGTCTCTCCATTAGTTAATGACAGTGGTAATGGTTCTCAATGCCACTGTTGACTGCTGTTCACTTTACATGGTTCAAATGTTATTCTGTTATAGTTTATTAAATATTTTATTACACTATTTGGTTCCGAATATTATTTCCTGTTTTTCTCCTCTAAAAATTAGGTACATCTTAAGGTCATGTGCATCTTATGGAGCGAAAAATACGGTACCTCTTGCATCCTCTAAGGCAGTGGTCCCCAACCTTGGGCCTCCAGATGTTCTTGGACTTCAGCTCCCAGAAATCCTAGCCAGCAGAAGTGGTGGTGAAGGCCTCTGGGAGTTGTAATCCAAGAACATCTGGAGGCCCAAGGTTGGGGACCACTGCTATAAGGCAGCCATTCTCAACAGGGGCCATATGGCTCCCTGGGAGGCCCTGGCTTATTTGAAGGGGGCTGGAAAAGAATTGTTACAGATTGGAGACAATTATTCACACACCACTATAAGGTTCGTTATGTGGCATATACATTCCTAATTCAGCCTATATTTCTTTCATATTGTCTTGAGGGCCGTGGCTGAAACAAGGTTAAGAATGCCTGCTATAAGGCATGTAGGAGCAATTTTGCATGTTTTTGTTCACCTGACCTGGTCTAGACCATGGGGATGGGGCCTTGGGGAAAAGACCCCCCAGGCCTAAAACATGCACTTGGGGAGAAACATGGCAAAATTGTTCCCTGAACTTCTGTGTGTTTTTTTTCCTTTTGGTAAAAAAAAAAAAATATGAGGCATGAATTGATGGTATAGGAGGAGTTCCTCAGGCACACATGCCTATATGCCATACTTCATTCATCCCAGTGCTGAACTGAAGCTTCTCAGGATAGTGTTTATAACTTTCCAAAATGTCACATCTCTGATGAGCTGGGAATAAAATCATACAAGATCATCTAGGGCCAGACTAGATACAGTTCATATAGCATGTCCTTAGAAGAAGAGTTTCCTTATGAGGAAATCTGTCTGTTCTAACTCAAGTCTACCCCAGTCTTCAATTGGCAAATTATCTATGTTTGTCTTGTAAATTGGTCATTTGGGAGTTGGCATGGCTTCATTCGCATATCCAATGTCTCAGGCACATAGCACTGAAAGATTTTGTATGCCTGTAGGGATAACGTTAAGAGGAGTAATATGCATATGCTTGAATTGGTAATCAGACTGTCCAGTATTCTTTGCAACACTTCCTTCAACAGTCTTGTATTGTTCTCCCAAGAAGCCTGTAAAAAGCAAAATATTGGCCAGAATTCTGTTGGTGATCTATGCATATACATGTTGACTTGTGTAATTCACTGTGGCAAATTTTCACTAACAAATGAAGTGCCATTTGCTGTGCTGTGACTGCAACTGTTACATAATCGTGTGCACCTTGTAACACAGTCAGCACCTCATTAATTTGTGGCAGTTCGCTGTGATGAGTTATATTGTTTAATATACATTCACATGAACTGCCAACAGGAGTCTAGCTCTTAAAAATGGTGGAGATGGTGGTGTGATCATAATCATCATTACGGCAGCTACTGGGTGGTGTTGGAAGCTCTGTAATTTGTGTTTAGCCTGATAATAATGTATATTTCCTTCATAAACAATCCTCCATTTAAATTGATATACCAGACTTTAGACACCAGCTCCTGGCACACACATAATAATTTACAAATCTGTTGAGGATTAAATTCTTTAAGAAGGATGCAGGGAATCAGTTTGATAAGTCAAGTCAAAGATCTTGCATAAGCTTAGTCTAAATGCTGATTGCCTGAGAGATAAGAATAGACAAAATGAACACAATGCAGTGCCATTTTTGGATCTGCCTCAACTTGTAATTATCCTTGAGGGTTACCATTGGTATTTTTAATTATATTCCATTATAGGCCAACATACAATGAGGTTTAAAAAAAAGGAGTAGATATTATCAGTGAATAGGAGAACAGAAGTATGAAACTTTATTCTCAATCTACAGAGAATAATGCACACCAAAGTTGCAAGAGACATTCATTTACCCCACTTTGCAAAAATATGTTTGCTGCTATGGCACATGGATTCAAATTGTGCTAATGTTTTATTGATTCTGACATAATATGTATTATTATATGTATCTCTCTTTTAATTTCTAGTCTGGCCATGTGATGTGATGGCTATAACAATTGTTGAGGCAAGGTGGATTTATACTTTTATGAACTGTTTCTTATCCTAACTTAGGCTGCAGTGACACCAGCAAAATGTTTCTAAGTTACCCTTTGTGAATTTTGGCATTGTTTTTTGGTTTCAGATTACTCAAGGGCCATTATTGATTCCTCTGTGCCATCTCCACACCAAATCCAGCCTGCTGGGAGGCTACTATTACTGTATATTTGTACCATGTTTCATCGCACAGTGGAACTGACATCCCGTTGAGAGTGTACTCTAAAAGCAATTCATTGCCTATGCATCTGGTGTGCAGTTCCACCTTGCCCACCTGTTGTCGTTTGACTCCCTTAATTTTTTAAAAATTCATTTTCAAATGGGAATGTTGGCGTGTTTGGTATACCTCCGTCAAATACAGATCATCGGTATTTGTCTGTCTTTTGACTGCCGCTGCAGTGCCGTGTGGGTTCTCCTCCATAGAGGGCAACAAAGCATGGAAATGCAAAGAAATGGCTCAGATCAGTACATGGTCAGCAAGGGTGTTTTGCCAGCAGAGCGATGTACCTACACATATTTTTTAAAGAGAAAGGGGCAGAGAAAGGCACAAGAAAAGGAAGGAGATGTATATCCTGTTCAAGGGGTGTAGATGGATGCATCTAATTCACCCCCCCCAAAAAAATCAGACTGATTAAAAAATTATGAACCCACTATCACAAGCTATATGCCATGTGACTTAATTTTTCAGACATGGCTTCTCCATTTGGCTTAATTTTGTAAAATAAATAATGACCCAGTGCAATATGTCATGTGTTGTTGTTCATCTGAGGTTGCATTTACCTAATTTTCAGACCTCCTAAGGACCAGATGATTTTTTAAATTATGTCCTGATATGTAAAATCCCAGAATTCAAAGAGGTTGTACTTTCTTTTTCACACGATTGTAGGTGTGAAAAGAAAGAAAAACCAGAGGTTAAGTTAATGCACTTTAAGAAGTAGGCTCTGTTCACTTAAGGCCTGGTAGAGTTGCTAAGTCTCAGGATGTTAGGCAGAGAGATAAATCTCAGGATGAACAGTAGTGAAAGAAGAGGTGGTTTGGTTACTACCAGCGTGAGGTGGCTGTAAAGTCAGTACATTCATCTTTACCCATTGCCTGTTGGTTCAGAGCATATTGGCTGAGCAAGAGTGTATTTCTAGGTTGCTGTGAAATGCATAATAATCCCAAGTGCATACACATCTACTTTCTGTCTAATCTGTTCTCCTTCTGCCTGGATTTTTGGTGTTCCAGTGCTGAACCCATTACACCATTTGGAGAATGACAGAGGCTGGAGTCCTAGCAACAATGGCAAAAACTTGAGGGGAAAAACTTCTCACAACTCTTGCCTAATCTGCATTTGGGAATTCTCAAGAGCTTGCCCCCTGATCTCAGGTTTTAGCCCAGAAGTGTTGGGGAAACAGGATGCTGCTATCCTGATAAGGTTTGGATGTGAAACAAACCACAAACCCTGGGCCTTCTTATTGCCCCTAGGAACAGTCCCATCTGATCTGCTTTAGTCTTCCAGTCTCTTTCATTTCTGCATGCATGGACACATACTGATTCCTCTGCCTATGTTTTGATTCCCTCTGTGAAAAGAAGAGAGGCTGGTTCTTGACATGCCAGCTACATGCTTGAATAACCATTAATCAATGTCTTGAGTTGGTTGTTGCTGAAAGCTGACTGCCCAGTCTGTGTTTTTATATCTTAGGCAGTCTCTGGGAATGACATTGCATACTGTTTGCAGGTGATGCTACTTGCAGATGCAGAGACAGAGATGAGGCAAGGGAACAAAGTGAAAGAAGTGCTGCCAAGCCTTGCTTTTGGAAATGGAGGGCCCCGGCTGAAAAATACTGACAAGTTACACACTGTTAATGTTCTAATCAACTTTTTTGTTGCAGATAGAATGGAACATTAGTGAAATATTGATTTCTGTGGACAGGATAATTGGAAAGCTTTTATTCCTGTGACAGACAAACATTACTAGTTGTGCATGACTGCACCTAAAAAAATTGTTCAGAACAGTGTGAACCCAGTTAGGTTTCTTAAGTGAGAACTCTTTTACACAGGAAAAATATGTGTCTGTGATCTGAAACCCTGTGTCTCATTAGTTCACAGTAAACTGCAGTCCTTTTTCTTTCCTTCACATTTTGTCCTGAAACCCTCTATTGCTTGCACTTGACTATGGACAGAAATAAACCTCCAGTTTCATTATGAGATGGATTGATGGATGAAGTGAAATGAGTATGAACGATTCAGTTAAGATATTGATCCCATTTGGATGACTTCAAAGCTTGAAGTTCGTGAGGCCCTACCTCTAGCCTACCTCTCCAGTGAGACAGGACTGTCTCTGGTTCTGCTCTATTGTCTATATATAGAGTTCCCAGGATCTCAGGGAACCTACTTGCATAGACGTCCATCTGCATATGTTTGAAGATGCTCATGTTAACGTATGAACAGTAAGGTGAGGGCCTAGAGGCACATACTACCTGCTTTGTACCTTCATATGTTATGTATCAATGTGTTAGGAAATACATCAAGCTAATGTCTAGATAGAAAAAAGATATGTTTTAATTTTAGAAGTATGTGCATGTGTGTGAGAACATGTAAAACTGCCTTGTATGAGGACCTTGATGCATGTAACCTGTGTTAACCAGAGATGTGTCAGATGGAACCACATATGCCCAAGTTCTTTGATTCTTGAAAGAGTTGTTAAGCTAGTGATGTGATCAAAACTTTTTTGCCCCAATGGTTCTTCAATAGGGATGCAGTATAAATCCTTGATATATTGAGTTTCCATTAGAATTCTGATGTTACCCTCATAAAGGCATAATTGAAGTCATGGGTGTGTAGTGTGTTCTTCCCCGGTAGGTGAGAACAGGACCAAAAGGTGAACACTGAGGTCTTATACTCCCTCTCAGAGACTCCTCTCCTTCTGACAGATTCAAGACGTTTGTCAGAGGAATAGAAGCAATGTCGAGTCTAGAAGGGAAAGAATGGTATATTCTATCTACATGACTAAAGTGGTGGCCCCTTGCTCTTAATTGACCAAAGCAAAGAACTCTTGCCACAGAATATGCCTAGATAAGGCAGCTGTATTCAGGGGGAAAATATCTGAGTATGTGTGTGTTTTTTATCCACTTTGTGTGTGGTGATTGCCTGTCCATATGACTGGAAATCCCATATTCTCTTTCCAAAAAAAAAATTATGAAATGACAGAGATGAAATGAATTAAATGGCTATCCACAGCTGCTAATTTTCTCCCCCAGCACATAACCCAGTACTATGTATTTTGACTGGCAGTACCTCTTCAAAAGCTCAGCTCTCAGGTATTTTCCATCACCTGCTATCTGATGTTTGAACTGGAAGCGGTGCTGGTTGAACTTGGGGTCTTTTTTGTACAAAATGTATGCTATGACTGCCATGGTTTATGGCTTCCTCTCAAATCTGTAATATGTTACTTCAAGCAACAGTTGAATGTTAAGGCTATATATGTAGAGACTGGAAAGTTCTCAAAAGGCTATCCCACAACTTTGGAATGATTATCACACTGAAATCTAGAACACAGGGAAAGTTTCATTATGTAAAGTTTCCTTTATAACAGTGGAATGTTTCACCCACTAAATCTTCTCACAATCTACATCTGATAAAGATATATATATATGTTACAGGGGAAAACAATGGCAATCCATATGTACTATTCAAGAGGTTTAAATTTGCTTTACGTTTAAAATTGAGATTGTTCATATGAGAACTACTGGATAGTTCAATGGTTCAGGTATCTGGCTGTGGAGCCAGAGATTGGGAATTCAGTTCCCCACTGTGCCTCCTTGACAGGGGCTAGACCCGATGATCCATAGGGTTCCTACCAGCTCTGCAGTTCTCAGATTATTGTTGTTATTATTAAAAGTTGGAATATTGTATTTCATTCTGCATAATATGCTGCTTTCATTTGATACTTACATGAAATTTCTGATTAGACCACGAAATTGTGCATAAAGCTGTAACTTATTGGAATACTTCAGGAGATACAGGACAGTTTGGCTAAATTATCAGACAAGCTGATAATGGACAGTGACACATCACAGATAATCTAAGGTTCATTTTCATACCTGCACTCTTTGAATATACAGTACCAGCCTAAAGGTTACTGATGTTTTGGGACTGTTATCGCAAGACAACGTGCACTGTCACTTTGTGAAGGACACTGTACAGAATTTATTCTGTCTCCTATAGCAGGGTTTGTTCATCTTCCTGCCCAAAGAGTGAAATGGTCAAAGGCTGGATAAAGAAAGGGTGCCATCAGCCAGTTACAGACAGCATTGTGTGAAGCAGGCAAAACCTGATTTCCTGATAATGGCATCTGTGGACCAGGGCTGAGCCAGAGGCAACCAGTATTAGCTGTGTGATCAAAAGAAAGGATAGAGTCCCAGATGCAGAGTGTGTGGAGAGCATGTCATTCAGTATATCCTGCTAAGAGATAAATTACTCAGAGTGAAGGACAAGCCCTTAAGCTGAAGCTTTGTAGATCTATGCCAAATCACACTGGTATCCCGGGTCATTTTTATGCTCAGGGAGTTAGATTTCTGGCTGCAGAGCCAGAGGTTGGGAGTTCAATTCCCCACTGTGCATCCCAGAATAACCAGCCTATATGGCCTTGGGCAAGCCGCACAAGCCCAGGGTTACCCAAGAAGAAGGGAATGGTAACCCACGCTTGAATAGTCTCTACCTAGAAAAAAACATGAAAAGGAATGCCATAAGTCAGAATGGACTTGATGGCACATTGTTATCATAGAAACATCTGCAGATATAGAAAATGCATTGAAAAGGAATATAGGGAAATATATTTGAACTGCTTATGTCTAATGTATATACTATTCCACAAAGTGTTGTTGGATGTATTGAACATGTGTGTATTTATGGATTTTCCCTTAGTTTATCATAATGCAAGCACACTAGAAACATGTCATTGAGTAAGAAGAGAATACTGGCCAGAAATCTTACAGGGATTTCTCTGCTGATTGGTGAAGTGGATGATCCTTTCCATCTGGTTTATATTTCTGATTAACTGTATCGGAGCTCTTTTTGTTGTTGAATTAAAATAGGTGATGACATTTTTGTGAAGCATTTCTAACAATACTGTCATAGTTATAATACTTGAAGAATCTATATTTGGTACCAGGGAAGATTTAACTAATGAGGAAACTGAGTAGTGAGTATTCAGGGAGAGAAATGTCATTGTGACTTGAAACTAATAGTACTACTGAGTAGGGACAGTCATTCTTCTATTAACAGGGCACTAATTGGGCATTAGTCTTACTTTTATTTTGATGAGAGGTGAGGGAATCAGGTAAAGCAGTTGAGACTGAAAAAGAGGCTTAATCTACGTGTCAGGAATCTTTCTCATGGCAAATGTAGTGAGCATATTTATTTATTGAGCTTATATGCCACCCATTTAGACATAGTCTACTCTGTGCGGCTCACAAAACACTGAATAAAAACAATTAATATGAAATAACAATTTCAATATTAATTCCTGTGTAAGCTGCAATGCGAAATAATTGTTTTGAAACCTTTATTTCAGTAGCATTTATCAGTTTAGGAATCAAACTGTCTTTCAGACATTTGGTGCAACTCTTTAAAGAATCTGGTACATGAAATGAAGACTCAGTTTTATCATGAGTGTAAACGTTGTTCCTGAGGATTGTGAATGTGGGGAATAGTTTTAATCCCCTTGAAAACTTAAATTAGCCTTCCCCAACCTGGTGTCTGCTAGATACGTTAGTGGCACCTCCCGTCATCTGGAAGGTACTAGGTTGGAAAGGTTTGTTTGTTTGTATATATATAGTGTGGGCGGCATAAATATATGAGAAGATTTCATTGGGGAAGGACAGAAAGTCCCTGGCTTCTCCTAACAGGGCTGGAAAAACTTACAGCAAAAAGCCTGAGAGAGACCTTTGGGTAGTGTGGGCGGCATATATATATGAAGGCGGTTCTCAAGTCAAAAAGTCTGTAAGTCAAGTCTCCATTGACCTACAGTGCATTAAAAACCGATTAATCGCGTAACAGGCCGTTTTTGTTCCATTTTGGTTTTTTTCTGGTCTGTAAGTCAAATCTCAGTCTGCAAGTCAAACCTAAATTTTGCGGCCAGAGAAGTCTGTAACTCAAAAAGTCTGCAAGTCAAGCCGTCTGTAAGTCAAGGGTCCACTGTACTGCTGCCACCACTGTTATTGACAAGGGAACATAGAAAAATAGAAGGCTGCTTTATAGTGTCTTTTACTCTCAGTCCATCTAGCCCTGTATTATCAACACTGACTAGCTATTCAGGCTTCTTGCTGTAAGTTTTTCCAGCCCTGTTTGGAGAAGCCAGGGACTGAGCCTGGGACCTGAGTGGAAAATCTGCACCTAATCCTCTGAGTTCTGTCTTTTCCCAATAAAATATTCTCATTGTACTAAATTCTAATGTTCAGTAATGTTACATTTATCCCATTGAGAGGAGCAGCCCTACTGTCATCCCACCTAAATTCAGTGTATTCTGATTCAGGCATACTGCTAATTTCCTCTCCTGCATCCATCTTGTTTGAAACATTCATGTTGTCATTCTCAAAGGTGTTTAGGGGGTGCAGATGTGAGATCCAAGCTGCATCTTTGGGTAATTAATTATAAGTGTGTGGCAACAGGACACATATTCCCATTTGAATAGCAGAGTTCCTGTTCCTGCCCAGGGAAGTTGAAAAATCCACTTTGTTGTAATGTGTAATATTCTTCTGAGTAGCCCAGAAATGGCAGTATTTTAGATATGTCAAAATAAATTTGAAGTGGACTTAACATCTGAAAACCTTGTTGGAAGTGTGACTAGCAGGTTTATCATCATATGTGACACGTCCAATGATTCTAAATAACAACATGGACCTAGAAGGCTTGTTTTACATAATTAGAATATTATGGTGGTAGTGTTTTGGTTTGTTCTATATTAAAATGAAATATATTTAGCCTATCTGGTATTATTTTTGCATAAATGTCTTTTTTCTGCAGAAGTCAACATTAACAAAATGGAAATGGCTCTTTGTATAAGGATTTTGGTTGGGATAATTTTGTTTAGCTGTTCATAGTACTAAGCATATTCACATATGCATGGCTGTGACTTGATTACTGAAAAATCAAGTAATGGCTTACTTGCATGGGGCAGTTTTCCCTTACAAATATAAACAAAGAAAGAAATAACAACTTGAATGCATTGCTTTTCAATGGATTCAGTTTATATAGTCAAATGAGGAGACATTGCAAACTGAAGTTATACTCAAACCATTCCATGGTCCCCCTATTTTGCAATCCTCTGACGTTAGGGGCAGGGATGGCATAGTGATGGGGTGCAGGATTAACCATCCCCTCCCCCTCACACTCAGTCCCAGAAAAAATATGTGAAGATCCGTAAATTTGAACAAGTGTAAATTAAGGGCAACAAGAATCTACAAGATATCCAGGCTCCACCCTCTCATGTAAGCAACTTGCTCTTTTGAGATCGCTTGGCAGCCTTTGTCTTGTACAGTGGTGCCTCACACAACGATGTTAATTGGTTCCAAAAAAATCAACGTTGTGTGAAACATCGTTCTGTGAAACACCATTTCCCATAGGAATGAATTGAAAACCGGTTAATCCGTTCCAATTGGAACAGATTGCCATCTTTAAGTGAAAAAACCCATAGGAAACATCGTTGAGTGAAACAATGTTTCCTCCATTGGAATATATTGAAGCCGACTCAATACATTTCAATGGCTTTGCGAAGTCATTTTTCGCTCCTGTAAAAGTGCCTTACAGTGTTTGGAACAGGTTTTAAATGCTTGCAATCGTTAGCCCACCTCCTGAACCCTATGCAAACTTAATTTGGTGTTGTTCTGAGTTGTCCTTAATTTTTGGTGATTTTTTTTGTTTTCCCTATTTAAATGCATTGAACTGTCCATTCAATTGATTTAAATGGGGAAAATAAAAAAATCACCAAAAATTAATGGAGACTCAGAACAAAACCAACTTAAGTTTGCACATGTTTCACAAGGTGCACTATGGAATCCAAGCATTTAAAACAGGTTTCAAACATTTTAAGACACTTTTAAATGAGCAAAAAGGGACATCGTTAAGTGAAATTCCCCCATAGAGAATATCGTTAAACGATGGGGGAAATTCCTCAAAAAAGCCCATCGCTGTGTGAATTCATCGTTGTATGAAGCAATCGTTGTGCGAGGCACCACTGTACTCTCTGAGCAAAAGAGAGATACTAGCATTAAAGGGACATGGTATCCTACTAGATGAAAATTAAATACCGTAAATCCTTGAAAGAAGCTGCAACTCAGCAATAGCTTCATTTTTCTCTCAAGAAAAAAAAAGTGTAATCAAGAGAGCAGTTCCAAACAAAAATAAAATTAAATGATACCATCTAATAACACTAGCTTTCTGATCAAATTATGCTTGAAAATTATGTTCTTGAAATAAGACTGGAGGCAATTAACTTTACTTTTTGAGTGTTATCAGATGGCTGTTTTGTGGCTTCTACTCATATGGAAATATTAAGCAAGAGAAGAATATATTAGTGTCCTGACTTTCTAGAAATTGGGGATGGCAAAAATGTAGCCTACAAATGGCAGGGGGTTCCCTAGTGCCCCAAATCTAGGTCCCAAACAGCCTGCTGAACAAACAGTACATTGCTTTCATTTACTTTTTATTTTGTCCTGGTGAGATAAGAAGTTCCACTCTTGATCTTAGCGTACATATCCATCTCATTACTTGGATTCTATCAAAGAGATCTCCTGTTTTTCCATTTCTGTTTTTCTTCCCTTCCCCAAAATTGTTAATATATTAGTTCTCTTTATTCCTGCTTGCAGGTTGCTGAGAAATTGCATTTAGGACCCTGTTTCTCTTGGCTTTTGCTTTTGCTTCTCTTCTGTCATTAACAAATTTAAGAGTTTCATTAGTTATCACTCAAGGCTAGCCTTTTGTTTTGACTACAGGAACAGTCATTTTGCATTTTTCACAGATAATAGGTCTGGTTTCAATGCACAACTCTTCTGGTTCATGGTCAATTGAATTTAGTAAAGCAAATCTATTCTTTCATGATACTGAAATTATTCAGGAATGTTATTTAAATTGTATTTAGGCACTATAATTGCTTTACTGTCCTTCATCTTCACTCCATTTTTAAACTATAACGTCATGTCTACAGTATACTATAGTTCGTTCTTGTATACTAGCTTTCCTATCTTCTGCTTCCAATTACATAGTCTCTTTTGGTTATCCATTGATATGCGCCTGTGTAATCTTTTGTTAGGCTGCTTAAAACATACAGTATATTTGAAATAAACAAATTGTTAGTTTCACATGCTTCTATGAGTCACTCTCCTGCTTAATTTCTGACTTCTAAGTCAAACTTACAGACAGTATTTGGTTCACATTTACTTCTGATTTCTGTTTTCTAGTCACAGTTATCAGCACAGTATGTTCTGATGTTTGATCAGTTTCTACCTGGACACTTGAAAGACTTTTAGTTTCTTTTTCGCCATCTGTAGTTGGAGAACAGACATGAATAATAGTTGTGCTGATAGGCTTTCTGTGACATCTTATTGATGTTATAGCCCATGACCACTTTGCTGCATCTTGTCGCATGATCAGAGCTGCACATTTTTCTGAATTCATTGTTTCCAGTAAATACCAGTAAACTTTAGCTTGCCCACACCAAGTAGTAGAAAGCTGAAAAGTTCCATTTCTTGTTTCATGATTTTGAGCTTTCATTGATTCATACTCCTCACATAGCATGTTCTTGTTATATGTCTCATGCAACATTGAGTTGCAACCTCAGTGCTGCATAGGACATGCAACATTTTGTCTCTGTGCATGTCGGTATCTAGTCCTTTTTAGTTTAACCCAGTGGCTTCATTAACAGCAGTGCTATTGTTATCATTTGGTTTTCCCCATACATTATTTTAATGTTTTTTGACCTGGGAACTTTTGGTCTTTCTTAATTCTTTGTCTGTTCTTGGCAGTCTCTTGTGAGTGAAGTGATTTGTGATCTGCTTTCTACAGACACATTATACCAAAACTCTGATAGAATTGCATACTTTTCTCTGGTAAATATCTCAAGGTGCCTGAATTAATTTAGCTGTGGCACTTAAAAATAATATGCCGTGAAGCAGACAGCTAGTAATGTACAGGAAATTGTAACCTGTATATTGCTTTAAAAATTGTCGTCTCCTTGTGCCAAGTCTTTTTCATGCTGTGGCTTGCACTATGAACATTCTCCAGAGTGTGATATATCTCCTGTTGGTGAGCTTACCATTTATCAGTTTTTGCCCTACAAGAAATTCTTTAATAAGGCCTCAGTGTAGAGACCATCTTTTGTATACTGAACTTGAGTGAGCTCTGCTTGAGGGTTAGTTCATCGGGATTATATCTGTGAAGATTCTCAGGCATCCAGGCAAGGTTATTTATTTATTTATTTATTTATTTTATTTAATTTATATGCCGCCCACTCTACCCAGAGGTCTCTGGGCGGCTTACAATAATTAAAATTCAATACAATAAAATGATTAAAATACAATTAAAATACAATTAAAATACATTTAGAATTGCCATCATCAGGACCCACAGTTGTTATTTCAATTAAAAGCCTTCTGGAACAGGAAGGTTTTGACCTGGCGCCGAAATGTCATCAACGTCGGCGCCAGACGAATTTCAGTTGGGAGGGCGTTCCATAGTCTAGGGGCAGCTGCCGAGAAGGCCCTTTGTCTACAAGCCATCCCTCTTACCTCTTTGAGGGATGGCTCTTTCAAAAGGGCCCCCTGGCTAGATCTTAACTGCCGGGTAGGCTCATATGGAAGGAGGCGGTCCTTCAAGTATCCAGGGCCCAAGCCGTTTAGGGCTTTATATGTAAAAACAAGCACTTTGAATTGGGCTCGGGCAGCAACTGGTAACCAATGTAAATTGAACAGAATCGGCTTGATGTGATCTCTAGCGGCTCCACCACTCACCAGCCGCGCAGCTCGATTCTGGACCAGTTGCAGTCGCCGGACCGTCTTCAAAGGCAGCCCCACGTAGAGCGCATTGCAATAATCTATACGAGATGTTACCAGTGCGTGTGTAACTGTCATGAGACTCCGCTCGTCCAGGTAGGGCCGCAGCTGGTATAATTTCCGCAGCTGAAGGAAGGCGCCTCTGGCCACCGAGTCCACCTGGGCTTCCAAAGTTAGACTGGGGTCCAGGAGCACCCCCAGGCTGCGGACCCTGTCCCTTAGGGGGAGTGTAACCCCATTCAGGACAGGGAAATGGCCCTCCAACCTGTCCGGCGAAGCACCCACTAACAGCACTTCCGTCTTGTCTGGATTGAGTTTCAATTTATTAACCCTCATCCAGTCCATTATCAGGTCCAGACACGAGTTCAGCACAGAAACCACCTCATCTGGATTGGTGGAAAACGAGAGGTAGAGCTGAGTGTCGTCAGCATATTGCTGACTCCTCAGCCCAAACCTCCTGATGACCTCTCCCAGCAGTTTCATGTAGATGTTAAACAGCATGGGGGACAGTATTGAGCCCTGAGGAACCCCATGACATAAATGCCATGGGGCAGAGCAACTGTCCCCCAGTACCACCCTCTGGATACGGTCAGCTAGGAAGGAGCGGAACCACCGCAAAACAGTGCCCCCAACTCCTAACCCAGCCAGCCTATCCAGAAGGACACCATGGTCGATGGTGTTGAAAGCCGCTGAGAGGTCCAGGAGTATCAACAGGGTCACACTCCCCCTGTCTCTCTCCCGGCAAAGGTCATCGTACAGGGCGACCAAGGCAGTCTCTGTAACAAAACCCGGCCTGAAACCTGATTGAAATGGATCCAGAAAATCCGTTTCATCCAGCAGCACCTGGAGTTGCCCGGCCACAACCCGCTCCAACACCTTGCCTAAATAAGGGAGGTTCGCCACTGGTCGGTAGTTAACCACCAGCCTTGGGTCCAGGTTAGGCTTTTTAAGGAGTGGTTGAATTACCGCCTCTTTCAAGGCGGTAGGGACCACTCCCTCTCTCAAAGAGGCGTTCACAGCCTCCTGGACCCAGGTGCGAACCCCCCTGGCAGAACTTCCGATTAGCCAAGATGGGCAAGGGTCGAGCAGCGTGGTGGTAGAACGGACAGATCCAAGCACCTTGTCCACATCCTTGGGTCTCAACAATTGAAACTCATCCATTAAAGTTTGACCTAAGCACGGCACACTGGACACATCTTCCGATTTTGCAGTAACTGTGGAGTCCAGCCCGCTGCGAATCTGAACGATTTTTTCCTCAAAATGAATAGCAAACTCGTCACAGCGAGCTGATGAGCAGTCCGGGACCTCCACCAGATTTCCCGGTTGAAGAAGATCCCGGACCACCCGAAACAGCTCTGCTGGACGACATTCAGAGGAAGCAATGCGGCTGGAGAAATATTGCCGTTTCGCCAGCCGTATTGCCACGAAATAGGCCCGATAATGGGCTCTAAGTCGTGTTCGATCGGATTCCCAGCGGGACTTCCTCCACTTGCGCTCCAGCCGTCTCCCCTCTCGCTTCATCGCCCGCACTTGGGTTACTCCAGTGCTTTTGGACTGCAACTCCCAGAAGCCTTCACCACCAGCTGTGCTGGCTGGGATTTCTGGGAGCTGAAGTTCAAAAACACCGGAGTAACCCAAGGTTAAGAACCGCTGATCTGGAAGTTGGTCTCCACCCTGTTGAGTGAGGGATTTTTCTATATGCACATGTATCCTCCCTGACCTCTCTCTCAAATCACCTATCTTCTCGGTCCAAAATGCGTACATCTTTGTCATCAAATGAGTGTCCTTAATAGAGGTGGAGGCCTTAGATACAATCTGTCTCCTATTTATTGTACTGCCGTTCCATCCGTCTCCAGAAAAATCAGGACCACACCCACTAGAAAGACGACTGTTAATGACTGTTAACGACCCATGACAGTGGGTGGAAGTGGACTCTTTCTACATCTAAAGAGCCTATTCAGAGCAGGGGGAAGTGAAATCAACTTGGCAGATATCAGGGGTCTCCTACCAACTCTCCTCAGATTGAAGAAGCTACTTGGATGCGCAGTGAAACTTTTCAGCCTAATAAGAAATAAGTCCAGTTGCCGTGACTCCAATTCCAGATTCACAGGGAGTGATGCTTCTTAATTCTTTGCCCCATGCCATACCTTTAGGAATACATTTTTCCCCATCTGGGATGCAAGTCTGTGGAGACATCACTGTTATGCATCAGGGCCTATCCATGGCTAGTTTTATAAGTGGATGGGATTTATTTTGAAGCCATGGTTCTTTATGACATATTCTTGTTAAGGAAATTACAGCAGCCACCCTATATTACCTGGGTGCTGGCTCACATTATAGAAGGTTGCCGCATAACTGGTTGAAAATCAGACATAGTGGCTTCTGACACAATTTACCTGTAGACCTTCATCTTTTGTGAGCAGGTTTGTGAGTGTTCATTGGGTCATAGCCTATGCCAACTTCATCCAGAGTAAAAGCAATCAGCAGCTTGCGGGGAATTCAGCAAAGCAGGACAAACAGATAGAGGGTGTGGGGTATTGTTCATTCTCTAGTATAAGGAGAGCTTTACCTGGTTTTGTGTGGCTCTTTTATTTTCCTTTTGTTCCAATTAAACTCTACCTTCCACAGTATCTTTCTCTTTTTGGAAATATGAAGAAGAGAAATTAGGGCTGTAGTTATTCTGAATTCTATAAAATTCCATCTGTAAAAGTCTTTAAAAGCAAGTTTAGAAGTTGACAGCTCTGTGAAGATGTAGTAGAATTTTGTATTATTAATACAGTGTTCCAAATTTTATTCTTTGCTATAGACTTTGTAATAGCTTCACTGCAAATTGTGGATAGTGCTCACAGAGATTCAATTTAAATAGTGTCAGGCAAGACTGATTTCTACTACAGTATTGCTTGCAAGGTTCCCTTCCTTTCCCTCTGTACAGAGATAAGTTTTGATTTCCATAACCTGGATTTTAAAATGATTTTGGTAGAGAAGACACAGACAAATGGCTTCCTAGTTCTTGTTTGTCGGGCCCTTTCCCTCTGATGGAAGTGGATACTATTGTTTGATTTTTATTAGATACAGCTCTAAAATAACATTTTATCCTAATTGGTCGACGTGTGCCTCAGCAATTTTTACAGTTGAAGGATGAAGTTTCTTGCTTCAACTGATTTGTGAAGTGAATGTAAAGCTTAGACTAACTGGAATGCTCACTTGATTACAAAATGTACCTTTGGACATTTGCCATGATCAAACATTCACAAAAATATTGCAAGAGAAAAGCAGAGGCAGAATTTAAAGAGATGTTGTGTCCTTCTGTTTCTAATGTGAACATAAGCCTACAATAGATACATTTACTTTACATATGCCTCTCAGCTGCCTTCTGCAACAACTGTTGTGAGCGATTTGTAAACAGTGTGAGAGGGACTCAAAACCAAGCCCTCAACATGATAATGTTCACAGATGGATGTGTATTATCTAGACTTATGGTTTCAAATTCTAGATGTGTATTGTCTAGAATTGTGCTCAACATGGACATTTAAGATTAATAAAAATGAGTTGATTCCTTTGAAACATAATGTGAAACAGTATCCAGTAGTTGGTTGTTATGTACAGTAATCAAACTGCATTGTCTTATTAGGAAGATAAATGAGCCATTTCCAAATGCTCCACCCCTCCATCAACATGTGTCTATGGTGCATGTAAAGTTTTAAAAGTTCAAGGCTATATTTACTTTAAAACGTTCTTTAAAATAAGTGGAATTTAGATGCAACTGGTTCTTTATTATCTAATTTGAGGATGGTATTGAATGTAAGGTCTGTGAACTGCGTTGGGCTGCTTAAAGCTTTTCTTGATTGTGCTGCCACCATGTGGCAACTCACCTGTAGGAGGAACTTCAAAGGGACATAAGAAGATCTCTGCTGGATCAGACCAAATGTCTTTCGTAAGGCATTGCATTTCTTGCAGTGGTTTTGTGGATGCCCAAGAGAAGCCCTTGGACAGGACACAGGTGCAGTAATAGCAACCTACTGCTCTTATACCCAGGCACTGGGTTTCTGAGACCTTCTGCCTCTGATACTGGTGACAATATATATATATATATATAGGTGTTGTGAGTAGTATCTGTTGAAAAGCTTGATGGCAGAATATGAAAAACGTGGGATGCAACATTAAGGAAGCATATGTTCAATACTCTTAGTTTCTTTGCTTTCACTGATATTGAATCTATCTGAGGCTAAGTTCTGTTCCATGGCTTTCAGTGGGATATAATCATGCACCTAACTTTTACTTGGAAGGTGCCCAAAGGCTTCGCTCCATCTGCATTAATGAGCCATTTGATTAAGATGCCATCTGGTTAATGTGCCATTTAGCCCAAATGCTAGATGTGGGGATCCAGGCCAAGAAAAAAGGACTGCAAATGCATCTTGGCTCTGCCAGCATTCACATTGATAATATTTATCACCAATGACACTCCATCATCCTTTGTTTTACCCTTTCCATAGCTTAAAATCACAAGAGATTAGTCTTGTCCACACATATTCTTTGTTTTTTTCCCACATGAACATGCACACGTGTATATACATGCACATAAACATACTATTTTAAAGAACTTTTTAAAGTAAATATAGCCTTGTACAATATAAGCTTCTAAAGAAAAGCACAGACTAGTTAGAGAAAGCAGGGCAGGACTGTCATGTGGTGTTTTCTAAACAGAAGATTTCTGAGCAGTGCATCAGCTATTACATAACCAGTGAAGGGAATTCCGAAGATCTGACCCAAGGGAACATCTTGAAAAGACAGCGAAACTACTGCAGTGTACTGTGTTCTAAAAATAAATCATATTTACTGTTTGAGAAGCAGTGAGGAAAGGGCTCAATTTGCATTTGTAGCAATTCCAGTTGTTTTCAGCTGAGTTACTTCCTCACTTTTGTGTTGTTGCTTCTTTTTCTAATAAAAATAATATTAGCAAGTTTTTTTCTGTGTATCGAGGCATGTTTTTTTCCCCTTGAAATCTTAAAGTCTCAAAAACGGAAGAGACACCTTTATAAGTTCAAGAATGAGTGAAATACTTCTCTTCTATATCTCCACATACATTTCTCTTCCTCAGAAAACAGCGACAGATAAAAACTAGGACATCCTTTGATTCAAGTCTTTTCTCTGTTATTAATTCACTGAGTGGCTTCATGCAAGTTACCTGATGGTGCTCTTAGTTTAGTCAAATAACTGTCTTGTGTTTTAGCTAAGATGCAATCTATTTGTGAAGGCTTTCATGGCTGGGATCTAATGGTTTTTGTGGGTTTTTCAGGCTCTTTTGCCGTGTTTTGAAGGTTTTTCTTTCTAATATTTCGCCAGTCTCTGTGGCCAGCATCTTCAGAGGATAGCACTCTGTGCTCTGGTCCTCTGTCCTCTGAAGATGCCGGCCACTGAGACTGGTAAAACGTTAGGAAGAACAATCTTCAGAACACGACCAAAGAGCCTGAAAAACCCACAACAACCATAAGATGCAATCCTCTACATATTTTCCTGGGAATGAGACCCATTGAATTCTGCTGACTTATGCCATTGATTCTTTTTTTTTTTTTTCCTGCACTGAATCTGCACATCAGTCAAACAATTGTTTGGAAACAGAATGTATACATAATGTATTTCCATGGGCCACACTTTCCTCCTTTGTGCCACAAAGCTATAGAGGATTTGTACTAGAGAATTCTGTGAGCTGCAGTCTAAAAAGTGACATTTCCAGACTCTGATAAGGTCTTGGATTGTGAATTCCTTGTTTTTAGCAACGTAATGTTTCATTTTTAAAACTATTCTTACATTTCATAACAGATGTTATGGCTTGAAATTCTTAGGTGCTCATGCCTCAAAAGATAACATAGAAGGTGCAGTGGTATGTGCAGCAATAGCATGTGTGGTATGAAGCGTTCGGATTGGCCTGGCCCAGGAGAGAAATATTAGGAGCTTGGTGCTCTGTCCTTGCACAGCCACCAAAGCAGCATCTTATGACTCTTCCTTGCTTTAAGGTTGCTATACTGTATTTCAGTTCTGCATAGCTTGGGGGGAGGGGGCTACAGCTCTCATAAGTCAGATCCTGAAAGTTGCTTTGTGTCTCATAGTGTAAAAAGGCAGGATATAAATAAACAAACAAATCCTCCAGCCAGCATTCATTGAAATGGCTTTGTTGCATTCTATGCACTATTTGGAGGTAGCTCTGAAAACAAATTTCAGTTGTTTGTAAACCAGCTAAGGACCAAGAATTCCCACATTTGCAAAAGTCAATGTTTTTTTTTAAATACAATTGATTTAAATCACAATTTAAATAAAATATTTAAATTATTTAAATTATATGTCAAAAATCCATTTTTAAAATTTAAATCATAATTTAAATCATGGTTTAAATCAATTTGATTTAAATCAGATCTACCTGTTTGCATCATTTATCGAGAGTCCTTAGTTTACACAGTCTCCATTAAATCCTGTCAATCTGAGGATGATTCATTGGCTGATGAGAGGGAACAGCAACCTTTTTCTTATTCAGCTGGTTTGAAAACTGTGATTGCATGTTTTGCCTTATGTGTTTGGATCTATATGGAGTAAAGACTCCGTAATGTGACAGTCGTGTTCTCTCTGCCACCCTTTGCCTTCTTTTATAGGTCTCCTTTTTTCTTCTTCTGTCCCTTCCTATCTCAATAGAAGAATGTATTAATTAATATTAATATTTCTATGCTGAGTTTTTGCATAAGATTGGAGCCCTGACATATCCCAGAAGCTTAGTAAGTTGTTCTTGTCTAGCTCCTCCATGTCCCTCTTTGTTGCTGTTGTTCTCCTGCTTATGGTTGCCATCTCCTTGCTCTTATTCCTCTTATTCTCAAGCTGGTTCCTTTCTATCTCCTCTCAAACATGACAGTATCTCCTCTTCCATTCCACAAACCATCCCTTAAACACATTCTTCTCCTCCAGCTGCCACCCAGGTTTTATTTGGTTCTCTGCCTCTGCTGTGTTTCCTGCCCTGGCTCAAGCCCAGGTATAAGCAGCAGGAACCTTGGCTTGGGAGAAACGGGACCTAACCATCCGTGTCCCTCACAGCATTTTGACAGTTTTGAAATAGATGAAAACTGCAAATGTTTTCTGTATTGGGACTGGCAGCCTGTCTGCTGAGCTGTGGCTTTTCCATCCAATGATTTTGGACCCTTAGTGTTTCACATAGCTTGTTTCCTTATAAACAGCTCACCCTGTGGTCTGTTTTTGCCTGCCTCCCTGCAATTTGATTCAACATCTGCCAGCCAAACATCAGCATTTGATTGTGTGCAGAGGAAGTTGGAGGATGTGAGCAATGGAGCAGTAAATTATCTGCTGCTGTTCTGTGCAGTTTAATAAGCACCTAGAACAGACATTGCTTTACGGAAGCTACATCTGTTGTGAACCATGTCTGCTTTTAAAGTTTGGAGAATGGCAATGTCTGTTTTCAGGGAAAATATTGTTTATTTTTCAAAAAATTGGGTAGGGGCATTAATTGACCGTGTTTGTCTTTGAGAAAAATATTACAGATGAAGTTTTCTTTCTGTACGGACATGGCAGTAAAGGCACTGTGCTAAATGTGGCTAGCGCCAGTCTCGATAAGAACACTAAGTGTGTTCTTTAACACTTGATTATCTATTGCTAATGTGTTTCAATGATTTAAGAATCCACGGAAACTCACTGAACTGGATCACATCTGTGGTCAATCCAGTCTGGTGCTCATGAGCACCTTCTCAAGAGCAGCAAGTGGTACTTGGCTGTTGGTGCATCCAAAATGTACTTCTTCACATGTAGTAGCATCAAAGGAGGTGATGCTACTACATACTCCACTGATGGCAGTGGATGATACATATGGCAAGACAAATTGCATGTCCACATGCATGTTCTTCTGTTCCAACTCCCCATTCAATGGGGAAAAAGTAACTATATTGTTAATGTCTTGTAATTATAGCACAAAAGGGCAAAGCTATCCCACATACTGTACAACTACTGTATTACTTTGTCACACTCCTGTGTGGTAGAAGGAAATAAATACTAGTAATTCCTTAGTTATAACTAGTTGCTTCCAAGTTCTGGCATAACCTGTGATCTTTGGATCCAAATGTAGAAACAGGATGCATCAGGCCATATATGAGATTCAAAAAGAATGGGGTTGTCAAAGACTGGCCAGCCATTAAGTGTCTAGCTGGTGGACAGCATTGAGTATGATGAGCTGCAAGTAATGCAAGCCTTATCCACTGCTTGAAAAATGTTTTTAAAGGACAACTCCAAACTCTGGTTTGATCAAAAGTATAGGGAAAGCCCTCCATTTTAATTCTGACTCTATTACTGCTAAATTAAAATATGATCCTTGCTGCTTACCATTTCTTCATGAGCTGTCTTCATGCAGAAATTCATTAATCACTAATATAGAATTTCTGAGTATATTTTAATAATGAATTAGTCTCAGTTTTGGGTCTGCTGAGCCACTCAGCTTTGTTGAGCAGCTCAATAACTTCTTTTTGGGAATGTACATTCCATTTGTCAAACAAGAACAGAGATGGATTACTTTGAATGTTCATTGACTACTTCACTTAATCTCTAATTGATCTTTTAATCAACTAATTAAAAACCCATTTTTGCAGGGATCTTGTTGGCTTTTTCTTTTAAACAAACCATGTTTATAGTCCAAGGCTTCTAGTATTTATTTATTTATTTATTTATTGGACTTATATACCGCCCCATAGCGCTACAAGCACTCTCCGGGCGGTTTACAATTTTTAATTATACAGGCTACACATTGCCCCCCCAGCAAGCTGGGTACTCATTTTACTGTAAGCAGTTGTCTTGGACTCCTCTGCCCCCACGCCGCTTTCATCCCAAATCCTGTGCCAAGTAATACCATCACCACCCATTTCAACATATTTTCAGAATTTGACTAAAGTTAGACATGTCCTATACAAAAGAAGAGTAACAGTTCACCACTGCTCATCTGCAAAGTGGAAATGCCATTGCGAGTGTTTTTTTCTCATTCTACTACTGCTCTTTCTTTTTACATAGGTACATGTGTGTATGTATATATGTGCTCTGTTTCATTGTTAATATCGAATGATAAGGAGCTGGCTTCATGCATTATAAGGGAATTGGCAGAAAATACATTCCTTAATTTAAACTTAAGTCATGCATTTGTAAATTTATTTAATTGTTCAACTATGGTATTTTTTGTGCCATGTATGCTCTAAAGCCATAATATGTTGTT
The DNA here is from genome assembly GCF_051106095.1 of Pogona vitticeps. Classification (NCBI taxonomy): domain Eukaryota; kingdom Metazoa; phylum Chordata; class Lepidosauria; order Squamata; family Agamidae; genus Pogona; species Pogona vitticeps. The sequence goes on from NC_135785.1 coordinate 111,691,688, forward strand.
AACAGATTCGAGAAGTTCTCTGAAATGTTCGGTTTGCACACACAAAAATCGATAACCACCAACCAGTACCAACAACAACAAAGCTTCAGTTCAATACGTTGTGTTAACAGTTCATCAAGCTCGTTGAACCTCTAAGGTGCTGGCCTTATGTTTAAAAGTTTTATGATTTAGGCAATATGTATATTATGGTGTAGTATTCTGAGTATTCTGTTACAGTTACTTTTCATTTTACACTGCCTTGTGAAGCTGTATAGCTGTCAGTGGAAGAATAAAAGAAGGAAGTCCCACATTTCTCTCTTCACTGGAAGAGACATCTGGGCCAAAACCCTACTGTGAAATGCCACAAACTTGAGGCAAACCATACAAATTGTTTTTACATTTGTCAGGATATGTGACTGAGTGTCAACCCAAGTGCATCATCCAGACATGTCCAAGATGCCAGATGTCCATATATAAAGAGCCTCATGGTGCAGTGGTTAAACTGCTGTACTGCAGCTAAAACTGTGCTCACGACCTGGGGTTCAAATCCCAGGTAGCCGGCTCAAGGCTGACTCAGCCTTCTATCCTTCCGAGGTTGGTAAAATGAGTACCCAGCTTGCTGGGGGGGCAATGTGTAGCCTGCATAATTAAATTGTAAACCGCCCAGAGAGTGCTTGAAACACTATGGGGCGGTATATAAACAGCACGCTTTGCTTTGCTTTGCTTTATAGTGCACAATCTCAACAGGATTCTGGATTTGTAGTCTGTGAAATTGAACCTATCAAAATTTACAGGGATCCCATCAGGCAACTAGTGTGATCCACATAGAATGACAGAGTTGGAAGGGACTAGACAGTGGTCAGCACTCCCTCCTTCCCTCAATCCTCTGTGGCATGTTGGGGATTTGATGGGAATTACAGGTTGAATAGGGACGTGGTGGCGCTGCGGGTTAAACCGCAGAAGCCTCTGTGCTGCAAGGTCGGAAAACCAGCAGTTGTAAGATTGAATCCACGCGACAGAGTGAGCTCCCGTCGCTTGTCCCAGCTCCTGCCAACCTAGCTGTTTGAAAGCATGTAAAAATGCGAGTAGATAAATAGGTGCCACCATGGTGGGAAGGTAACAGCATTCTGTGTCTAGTCGCGGTGGCCACGTGACCACAGAAACTGTCTATGGACAAACGCTGGCTCTACGGCTTGGAAACGGGGATGAGCATTGCGCCCTAGAGTCGGACACGACTGGACTAGTTGTCAAGGGGAACCTTTACTTTTACCTTTACAGGTTGAACAAGTTTCCCAAGAAGGAATAAGGCAAGATACATCTCTCTTATTGCTCTTTCTGCTTTTCCCACAACCCTGTCAAAAAGCAAGATGTTGTGCTATCCCACTCCAAATCCTTTGAAATGCATTGAGATTCATACTGTCTGGAAAGCTGGTGTGCTATGGCAGATGCTTGCAATTGCTGCTGTCCTTCCAGTGAAGCTTACCCAAGCTTCAAAGTGTAGATGTACCTTTTGTGTTAAAGAAGGTGGCATTCTTTATACAAGGTAGCTGGGAAGTTCTTTGACAAAACTTGCACTGGCACCAGCTTTTCCAGGAGATCTTGCAATGTGAAATGCTATATAATTGATCTCTCACATAGCTTGTGGAATCAGCATTTGACTAACATAGTTGATCTGTGTGGCTGAGTTCATGAAATGCTGTATAATTGATCTCTTCCATAGCTTCTGGAATTAGCATTTGACTAACATAGTTGATCTGTGTGGCTGAGTTCATTGCAATCCATTGTTTTTATTCCAGAGGTTCATGGAGCATATGAATGAAATCAAGCTGACAAACATGCCAAATGCAACCTGACAACCATGTACTGAGCCCATCAATGGCTTCAACATTTTTTCTTAACTGCTTTGTTGCTCTAAAAATATGGACTATGAACCACTGGATAGATACGTAATAGTGTATAGTTGGTGGTTCATTGGCTTAGTGAGCCACAAATTTTGTGTCTAGATTAGACTAAAAGCTGAACTCCCTTAATTCTTTGGTCAGTTTTAACAGTGATCAGTATCTTGTTCATATTGGTGTAACATAAATTTCTGCAACAAGAAATTGTGCTATGGAATGGTGCAATTGGTCGCACATCCCCAGCATGATCATGTGCAATGCACTAGTTGAAAGTGCTTTGAGGATAGCACTTGCACCACAGCACTAGCTCATCTACTATGCATACAACCTTGAACTGTATGAATGTACAATGATTAATTTTGCCTTCCAATTATGTATGTATGTATCTATGCCTCCTTGCTTGGAGCCATACTGATGTATGCCAACTGAGGATCTGACCCAGTGTTCTCACCCCAAAATGTATAATAACACTCCATTACATAAGGAAATTCCACCCTGGAAGCAGAAAGTGATCAAAGGAAATTACGTCATACTGGTATTTAATTCAGATTTCTTTACAGTGATTGAGAGTCACAAGGATTTGGCTTAATGGTGTGACAAAACTGAATGATTTGGAAAAGTTTTAACTTTTTTAAGAAACATAGGAGAGAAATTCTGATATTCAAGTCTTGTTTTTTCATAGGTATAGAAATATTATGATCAATATTCTGTTTCAATAGAAATGTTTGCTGCACTTGAGCAGGTTACCTTTTGTGTGCTTGGTCTCACACACTGCTTGCATTCACACAACATTCTTCTGGGGCAGGTGGTGGAATGCTTATGCAATTGCTTTTCACACTGACAAGAATCATGGTATATATATATATATTTACAAACATACAATGGTATTCCTGTGTCTTGGTGTTCATATTTTTCTATAAATATACCTGAAGATATTCTATTTCAAAATAAACAAAGCACACCTGAAATTATTGGTGCCCAAGAGAGCACCAATATAATTTGCTTATAGCAGCATTCAGCATTCTGTAACCCAGCTCAAAAAATACCATTCACACTTGTTGAAAAATGGCTCTGACAGTTGCTTTGAGTTTGGGTGAGAAGTGGTTAACTGATAAAAAAAAGTCAGCTTCTGTGATTTTCCCTTGTGTGTTGTCACTTTGTGAATGGTAGTGAGCAAAAGAGAGTAGCCTGTAGACTTCCTTGACTGTTGTCATTGGTGTTGTCAATATTCAGACTGCTCTTTGCTATGTAAAGCTTGACATCCTTTTTCCTGCTGGCCATGCAGGCAGGATATTGTGCAGCAATATTGGGCCATGTCCTGGCTTTTTGAATCATGGGTTGTTGTTGTTGTCCAACTCTTCGTGAACCTATGGACCAGAGCACGCCAGGCCATCCTGTCTTCCACTGCCTCCCGGAGTTGGGTCAAATTCATGTTTGTAGCTTTTATGACACTGTCCAACCATCTCATCCTCTGTCGTCCCCTTCTCCTCTTGTCTTCACTCTTTCCCAACAACAGGGTCTTTTCCAGGGAGTATTCTCTTCTCATGAGGTGGCCAAAGTATTAGAGCCTCAGCTTCAGGATCTGTCCTTCCAGTGAGCACTCAGGCTTGATTTCCTTCAAAATGGATAAGTTTGTTCTCTTTGTTCTCATTTTGCTTTATACTTTGAATCCTGGGTACAGAAGTACAATACCCCACATTCATAAACTGGAGTTTTTCTGGCAAGAATTGAATCTGCTTTTCTCCATGGGATGTTAAAAACAGACACTAAGATTACAATTCTGCACTGATTCAGCTGGAAGTAAATCTCCCTGAACTTAGGAAAACTTATTTCATGTTTGGTATTATAAAAGGCTTCTGCCACTGTTTTAACACCCAATGGTTTATCTTTAACCTCATAAAACTAAATAATCTTCCAGTGATTTTCAGTGATGTCTTTAGGACAGATGCTTTAAATGACAGTTCCATTGATTTCTTAACTTTTGCTGGACTGCACCCAACTCATGTTAAAATAAAGTGCCTTTTAGATGGTTGTTGTGGGTTTTTTGGGCTCTTGGGCCGTGTTCTGAAGGTTGTTCTTCCTAATGTTTTGCCAGTCTCTGTGGCCAGCATCTGAGACTGGCGAAACGTTAGGAAGAACAACCTTCAGAACATGACCAAAGAGCCCGAAAAACCCACAACAACCATTAGATCCCAGCCGTGAAAGCCTTCGCAAATACAGTCTTTTAGATGCTTTTTGAAGGCATTTGGAAAAAGATAAAAGCTCTTTACCTCCCACCTATTCTCAGCTCTGAGCAGTTGTTCATTCTCAGAATAAGGGATAAAGGAGAAAAGTGTCATGTTCTCTTATTTATCCTGTTAAACATCTTGTGCAAGGAGCAGTTCTGAGCCTGGTGTGAGGCACTGGAGGTTATCTTGGTTTTGCAGCCCTGAACTGCTCAAAAAAGCAGGGGACGATGGAGGAGACTGGAGAGGGATCCACTGTCTTCCTTCTAGCCAGAAGGATGACATAAATGATGAACAAGAGCCCCCTAGCTTCTTGTTGTTGTTTCTTTTCTCACACTTTCTCTCTCCAAGTAAGAAGCTGAGGAAGACTTTCTAACTGCACCGTTACCTGGTGAAGATTGGGTGGTTGGGGAGGCAGGGAGCAGTAGAGGAGGAAGCAAAATTCCCAAAATCTCCCAAGTCTTTACTCAATGTGACTCATGGTCCTTCTGGACGCTTCCTGAGGGGAGAAATGGGAAAATGTGAAAAGAATCTTCTCTATGCAGGTATCACTGGGCAATGACAGTAGGTGGTGTGCACCTACCTAGAAAATGTGCTTTCATGGAATTTAAGTTCCATGTAAATCACTCAAACATTTAAGTAAAACATCATGTTCTTTCATTTTGTTCTTCCATAGGGAGAATACTGTACTGTGATATGTTATTTTTGTTTTAATCAGTTGTTGCAGGGTTTGGAAGTGCTGATGATTATTTGTGTCACTAAGGCCTAGATTATAAAAGTGCATGCATGTAGTTTTTTCCTACCCCTTTCTGCACATGAGGAAGGTACTCTAGTTGCACACGTCTGATTGGTTCTGACTAACAATAAACACATCTTAATAGCATTATTATTATTATTATTATTATTATTATTATTATTATTATTATTATTATTGTTGTTGTTGTTGTTGTTGTTGTTGTTGTTGTTGTTGTTGTTGTTGTTGTTGTTGTTGTTGTTGTTGTTGTTGTTGTTTAATTAATTAATTAATTAATTAATTAATTAATTAAATTTATATCCCGCCTATCTGGTCGGGTGAGGACCACTCTAGGCGGCTAACAATCGTAAAATACTACAATAAAAAAAATATAAACAATTCTAAGTGACAAAAACATTACATTACATTACACATTACACAAAACAAAAAACAATAAGAGGGAAAGAAAGGGCGTCAAGAGTTATCTGATAGGAAGGCCTGCCGAAACATCCATGTCTTTAATTGATTCTTAAAGATATCCAGCGAGGGAGCCCCGTGAATCTCAGGAGGTAGATTGTTCCAGAGGCGAGGAGCCACTGCCGAGAAGGCCTGATTTCTTGTCTTTTCTTTCCGGGCCTCCCTCGGCGTTGGGCTCCTCAGCCTCACCTCCCGCATCATGTGCCATGGACATATTTTCATAGCGTGTTAGAAGAAAATAGAAGTGGCTGCTGCTAATTTATTTGGTTTGTCTATCTGAATTTGCAGCAATTAGAAACAACATTACTGTTTTGTCACAGTCAGTTTTAGTGGGAAGCTATAGAAGAATGGGCTGGATGACCAGAGTTGCTGTTATGTGTTAAGTCATCTCTGACATATGGTGACCCTATGAATGAGAGATCTCCAGAATGCCCTGCCCTCAGCTACTCTGCTCAGTTCTTGTAGACTCAAGCCTGTGGGCTGTTTTAGTGAGTCAATCCATCTCTTATTTGGTCTTCCTCTTTTCCTGCTCCTTTCAACTTTTCCAAGGATTATTTTCCTCTCTGGAAAAGCTTGTCTTCTCATGATGTGCCCCAAGTAGAACAACCTCAGTTTCACGATTTTTGCCTCCAGAGATAGTTCAGGCTTGATTTGCTTTAGGGCCCACTTGTTTGTCTTTCCAGCAGTCCAGTACATCTGCAGAGCTCTCCTCCAGCACAATATTTCAAATGAATCTTTTTGTCCCCTGTCAACTGTCTAGCTTTCACACCCATACATGGTGCTTGGGGATACAAGAATATGGATGGTCTTGGTTCCCGTGACACACCCTTACATTCGGTGACCTTTTGTAATTTCTTCATTGCTGCCTTTCCAAGTCTCAGTCTTATGATTTCTTGGTTGCAGTCTCCATTAAGATTGGTGATTGAACCAAGGTATACAAAAATCTGTAACTGTTTCAGTTTCATCATTTTTGATGCTCAAGCTGAATTCTGATAGTATTGCACAGAAGGTGCCAATAGTAGACCCCTGCTGAACTTGCCTTGCCATAAAACCTTATAATGAGACCAGAGTATTGAAACCAAAAGAAACTATCAAACCGTTAATTTTGTTTAAATGAAGAGCAAGGCAACACATCAGTGTCCCGTTGCTTTAGAGGTAGGTAATCAGCACGCAGTTTAAAACTGTGAAAATTGAATGCTTGCAGTTGAGTGAAGTTCATCTCATTTGAGTTCAATGCATGATTATTTTCTCATTGTATATTATGTCTAGTAGAGATAGGATATTGTAGAGAAAGATCCAGTTGCAGTCTCTGGGCATTGTTCCTTTAATGTAGTTGCCGAAGAGTTGTCCACTAAAGTAGTCCATCAGAATGATCTCTACTCTTGTCAAAATTGACTTAAGTCTCTCTCCTTCCCCCATGCCTAATGTAATTTAATCTTGTTACAACTGAAACCAGAATTAAATTGGGAAGTGGTAAAAATCTTACCTGCAGAAACATGGTTGTCAGTGGGCAATAGCTCTGCGGTTGAGCATACTTTTTGCATACAGGAAGTTTCAAGCTGAATCCCTGGGACCTGTATTGAAAGGAACAGGAAATCCTAGAGAGCCACCATCAAAGGGGACCATTGTGGGCTACGTGAGGAAATCGCATGACATGGAGTAAACGAGCTCACTATGTTTGTAACCCAGCACATGCAGTTAGGTCACTGTATCAGGAAGCCAGATTTCAGTTGAATATCAGGAAAAGCTGTTAGAGCAGTATGGCAGTGGAAACAATCATCTCAAGAGCCGTTGAGTGCTCCAATACTGGAAGCATTCAAGAGAAATATAGACCTGGCAAATAACTTTTGATTTTTATTCCTGCATTGGGCAGGGGGTTGGACTTGATGGCCTTATAGGCCCCTTCCAACTTCCTGAGTTTATGATTCTTTGTTGAATGGCTCAAAGAATTGGGTACCTGACTGTGGAGCCAAAGGTCGGAATTTTGATTTTTCCACTGTGCCTCCCAGGAGAAGAATCAGCTTGTGTATTGTCGGTCGAGCTGTGCAGTCCCAGAGTGCCCCCAGAAGAAGTGGGTGGTTTAAAAAAAAACACTTGGTAGTCTATACCTAGAAAATTCAGGAAAGTGTAACCATATGTCAGAATTGATTAGATGTAACATTATTATTTCATGTATGTTTGATAGTTTGGTATGTCGATGTCTTTGGGGATGCACAATGTCAGGTTTTGAGAGACAGTAAATAGACCTTTCAATGTCGAAGGGTTTTTTATTCTTTTAATTTCATATATTATTTTGATTGAGAAGCTCAATTTGTTGGTAGCATCAGAGATTTAAAAAGTACCAGTGGTGCCCCGCATAGCGAGGTTAATCTGTCCGGATTAACCGTCGCTATGGGGAAACATCGCTATATGGAACGGAAAACACCATAGAAACACATTACACTTAGTTTAATGCATTCCTATGGCTCTTAAACTCACCGTTCTGCGAAGTTTCTCCATAGCGCCGCCATTTTTGCGCCCTCGGTAAGCGAGGGCAGGGTGCGAAAATGGTGCGGGCGGCCATTTTCTGCACCCGGTGGCCATTTTGGAACCGCCGATCAGCTGTTCCCAAAATGGCCGCCAGGTGCAGAAATGATCGTAATGTGATGTTTAGCCTATCTAAACATCGCAGTGCGATCGCATTAGCGACCGCAAAAAATGGGTCGCTATGCGGATTCGTCGTTAAACGGTGCACTCGTTAAGCGAGGCACCACTGTACATTAAAGAAGCTTAACAAACCTCTTTTGTCTCCTGATGAACAAATGTCAAAACCTGTTTTCTGCGCTGAGCTTTTGGAATGCAGTTGGTAAATCTGATAATGAATAAGTAAATATACATTACTGGAAGAGGAAATGCATTATCTGGCATTCCTCCACTGTTAGCCTAACTTGTAAGTGTCTGTTTCTATATCAGAACACAGTGCATGAATATTCTGAATCAGACAGTTGGTCCTTCTGTTGCCTATTCTGGCTGCCGACAGCTCTTCAAAATGGAAGGCCTTCTCAGCTCTGCTGTGTGAGATGCCAGAACTTTAGGTGCCAGGATTGATCCTTGGGCTTTATGCATTCAGAACATGTGCTCTACCACAGACAATCCAGATGTTACCAAGAAAATATTATTATTAAAATATACCCTTCATTCTTTTTGAAAACTATTTTCCCCATTCATATGAGCTGTGGCAATTCAAAGTCAAGATTTTTTGGATTTTACCTAAAAGATTATGCATCTTGTGAATATCTTCAGGATGGTTTATTTTAGATATTTAACTAGGTTCAGTCGTTTTGATTACTTCACCAGAAAAAAGAAAAGAGTTGAACTTTAATGAAGTATTTTGTATATTTCCTTTTACAAGATAATGAATGCTAATGGAAGATAAATGAGGAGTTATATTCAGCTACCTTCTATCAGAATGATAACATTTGATATGTTTTACTCAGGTGGATTTTGATGAAATGCTAGAGCAAAATACAAACTGGAAGTCTTACACCTGCAGTGAAATTATGAGTATTATTTTTGTTCTTCACATACGGCTTTTTAGTACAGGTTTTGTGTGTCTAGTTGTTTTTGTCCTTAATTATTATAACATTGTACCCCTGTTATGAATCATGTTACTCACATTACCTTTTGCGTAGGTCCCATTCATTCAGTCTCCCTCCTTTTTGTTTTGCTTTACTGGCTGTAGGAAATTTGTGAAGAAACATGTTGTTTCAACAGCATTTTCAAAATGAAGGGCATGGATTATTAATCTGGGTGAAAAGTATTCCACTTGAAGAAGATAAATCTATGTTGAAAATTCCTACTTCGCCACATTACTCACGGAGTGATTCTAGGAAACCTACCCTATCCAATGTACCTTATTCACAGTATGGACAGATTTTTGAAAAATGAAAAGAACCATAGGACTTCTTTTTTAAAAAGGCAATGCAATAGTGTGTGTAACGTTCTCAAAACAAACATAAATGGTGAAGAGCAAAAAGTTGTTACTTTCGTGTTCAAGTTCTTCCAGACTTAAATAAAAGCCTCAAAGGCAAAATGTCATCAAAGCTGTAGAGAAATAAAAAGTCATTGGCCAGAGGGCATAGTCAGGGCAGCAGTGCTAAAGCTTTTGAATTTTAAATTTGTTTTTGTTTTGAAGTTTATAGAAATGTGCTTGGCCTTCTTTTTCTGAAAGCTAAATGCAACTTAGAAAAAAAATGATTAAAATGACACTGGTAAATCTAAAGTAGATAGAATAGGTCCCATAGTAAACACTTTGTTTCCTTTAAAAACATGCAAGAGCAGGATTGACCCAAGCCATTTTTGTTGCTTAAGGTGAAGGACAAGAGGGTGCTTTTATCCAATTTGTGCACAGAAGCTGTCTGCTGGCATTTGAATCTTGGTTAAGCATTTATCTCCTCTACCACATCTAAACCATTAGGCTAGTTAGATGGCCAAGGACAGCTTATGTGGCATACACAACTCTGTTGCCCAACAGAAGGGAATGGCCAAAGAATTCATGAGAAATAGTCAGGAGTTTGTCACTGCTACCATTGCTACCTCACTCTGCCCTGTGGTGGGGCCATCTCGGTAAACTAGACATCCATTACGTGTGCACAATAAATATAGTTAGTGGTTTTATATTGCTTTTCCCGTTACAGTATCCTTCAGAAAAATCTTCAGAATTATAGTTTGGTGTGGTTCTGGGAATTGTCTGATACAGAACCCTACCTGCTCACAGATCTTTCAGTTTTCTGAGGAAGGAAGTAGCAAAACAATGCAGGCCTGAAATGTGGGTGCAATTCTTGGAATGTCATGTTTCACATTAAATCATATTGTTACTTTTATAGTTCGTTATTGAGGGCTGAGTGCTAAAGGAATGTAGGTTTGTTCAGAATTAAGTTTTAGCCCTGGTCCCAAAATAAATTAGTAGACCAGATTTTTAGAAGAGTAATTATCAATTTATAATTGAACACTGTATGAATAGAGTTTTCTGGGGTGTCTGAGTTGGAGGGGAAGATTTGTCAGTGTGTTTTCAATTTATGAATTATAGTCAATGGCTTATGCTTGCACTTTCTCCTAGAGATACACTATACTCTTCCCAGAGTATTCTTGCTCAGTGAAACAATGGGGTGGTCATCACGTTGTGTTGGTTTCTGAGGGATCAGGGTGTGGGGAAAGCTTGCCATTGTTTACCCTTGTCATGGGGGGAAGCAGCTACAGTGGGAATTGTACCAGGGCTAAAACTTAATATTTGGATGGCATTTTGGACAAGCCACCATAGCAAAGCTGCATGCTTCTGCTGCAACCAGAAGGGATCTAGTAGTATGCACTTGTGTGCTACACATTCATAAGAAACCAGGGTCCCCTTGATTCCCTGGCTTATTGTGTTGTCCAAAAAGGACCACTATATGTTTCCTGCCTCCTTTTGAGTCTAGTCTGAAGATGGCAAAGAAACATTTGGACAAACAACAAAAGCTGACATTTAGGTAAGCAGAATTTTAAGGGCAATTTTATAAATAACAGCTAACTACTCAGATTTACTGAAACACCATATTAGTGCTTAGGATAAGATGTATCAACAGCTTTTTCAGGACAAATGTGAAAATTGTACTGGAGGGCACAAATCTGTGCCAAGACCAAAGGACCTTTAAATCTTTAAAGGTCACAGTAAGCAAATATTCAAGAAGTAATCAAGGATTGCAATTAATAATAGACATTTTAAAAGTGAAAATTCCTTTTTATGGAAGCTCGAGGTAACACACAAAACTCCAGTCATTTTAGTTAACATCATCTTAGGGGTTTTTAACAGTCTTACGAAATAATGGGACTGAGTAGGAGAAGAAATCCTCATATGTAGCTAGTTGCTAAAAACGTGACATTGTGATGCTTTTTAGGGTCACCGGTTTTGCATCCTCATCTCTGTCCACTGCAACATCATTCATTTATAGATTTGGAAATTTGATTTTTCTGAGTTTATAAAGATTTGCCATATGTAAACCGTTACTGGGGCCTTGGTGGTGCATTGTGTTTAAAATAAGAGGTCAACAACCTGTTCCAAATGAGTGATGTCATACATCCCATGAACTCACTTCACACAAGATGTTTCACGAGGAGGAGGAAGGTCACGAGAACAAGAAAGTTTCCCATTGCAGAAATGAAAGAGGTTGGCAGAGTTCACGTTGCAGGACTTTCCTGGCTTCTTGGTTTGACAGCTGTATCCCCAGGCTCCCAATGAGACAGCAAAAACTCCCAATATAGTAACCCTTGTCAATTTAAATACAGCACCAGGATGTTTTGTATTCTTCTTCAACATCCGGACACAGCAGCTGACACCATGCATTTGGCTGTATAGAGCTGATGTTCTCTGCCTTGCAAATGCAGGACTTTTAATGAGAAGCTGGGTATTCAGCACTCATGAATAAATCTAAGCTCCTTTTTTCCCTCTTTCCTGGACTTGCAGACATGGTGAATGAAGCACTGATTATAATCAAAACACTAGATTCACATCCCCCAGTGGTGTGCTTTAACTAAATCAACATTGATGCATACAATTAAATGGCTAGGTATCTACTGGAAACATCAAACCTTGTATCGGGGATAATGGCTTGAAGGCAAAGAAGGCAGGAAATACAGCCAGCCTGAGTAGAGCAACAGGTTGCCAGATTATGGAGCCAGAATCGAAGCGGACATTTTTAAGGACCAAATAGAACTTGTTGGTTCGTAGGTGTGACCTGGTCCATGCTCAGCTGGTTAGCCTTTCTGTGGTAGTAATGTTGAACCACAAGGACCTTCCTTCTTGTGGTAAACTACCATAGTGACATGGAAATGATGGCAGTTGCACATGCCTCTAAGTCCTCCATGGGGAAGAGACCCAAAAGGGATCCACTGGTCTAGATATAATGTCTTTTTGCAATTCAACTTTAATGAACAGATCAACAAAATAAGTGCACACTGCTGTAACCATGTGAACCATCCAATTAGTCCACTATTGGGCAGTCCACAAATCTAAAGTGGTATGGTTACCTCCTCCTCCCCCTGCAAGTCTTCAGATGTTCAAAATTGTCCTTGTTTGAGGTCGTACATTGAATAGCTTGTGTACCAGCTTCTAAATGTTAGAAGTGATTGAATTATCTCTGTCTCCTCCAACGCCATAACTGGGCAGTGATTGACAGGGCTGGTTCTTTGGATGGCTGTTGGTGTCTCATTTACAAGATAGCATCTTATGGCCATTAAAATGTGACGCTTACATTTCCTTGGATGGCTCCCCTTGAGGTTACCTCAATTCACCCAGGTCTCTCCCTTTTCTTATTTTTCATCCATCTCCTTGTCTTCGTTGACCCACTGCCACCAGTCCTTCCCCTCATCCCTTCTCCCTCCCATTTTTAAAACTCTGGATCTCCTTGTTCCCTTCTAGAATCTTCTGACCCTGATTCTCCTCTCTGGATCACACTCTTTCTAGAAAGTTCTCCAGCCTCTCACCCTTTCTGAGCAAGCTCTTGTGCTGTCTTTTCCTCATCTACCTTCATTGGAAATTCAGGTGGGGCTGGCGACTTTGTAGGTGGCAGTGTAGCCACTTTGTAGATGTAGGATGGTCCAGGGGAAATCACTCATAGAACAACTGTGGTTGAAAGCACAGAGGATGGCCCACCACTGGACCCCCTTCTGGGACTCCCTCAGTGGTAGTGCAGCATTTGAAGATGTCTGCTTTCTCCTCATTAATGAAGAATTTTACATGGTCACACTCATATTGTTTCAGTTTCTCTAAACAGCCATCCGAAATTGCTGTGAAGCCTAGATTTAATTGATGGATTTATTTTTCCTGAAAATGTCCAGCATTTATTGATCAAAGATCTTGTGACTAAAGAGCTTGGGCCTCCCTTATTACTCACCTTTAGGGGCTCCAAAGGAAGAACTTCCCACGTCAGAAAAATCTGACTCCAAATGAAGGTAACAGCCACAGGAAAAACTAAAAGAGGAATCAGCAGCAGCATGGGAATACATTTTGTCGTGGGGTTTCAGTCTTATCCATTGCATCTGTAATTCTCTGCCAATCTCAATCCCGAGAAATAAGAATAAGTTTTTCCCCCCTCCTTTTCTGACAACAAAACAATCTTCCATTTTGGCAAATTAGTGGAAAAATTAGGTCCTACTACACTCTAATTGAGCCCCATGGGGGGTAATGTATCATTGAGTTCTATTCCTGCTAAAACATTTCATCTACTGCTAAATGTTTAATCCTAAGAGAAAGCAGAGGCCCGTATGAAAACACACTATGAACTCCTAGATGCTTTTAAATCACAGTTAATGGCACCATCTTAAGAACAGCTTATACTTTAAAACATGAGAAAGCAGCTCAGTGGGTCCTGGAGATTTGAATAAATCAGGACCAATTAAAATGGAGTTTGAGAAAGCCTGCGGAGCGCTCTTCACTTCAGGCACCATGGAATCTCAGCTCTGGTTCTTCATGCTTATTGCCATGTTCCTGAATATCGAAAAGCAAAACTGCTAAAATCAGCTAGGTAAGTACAGTGGGATGGCTTAGGAAATGCAGCATCATGAGAAAAAAGGAGCTCAGTTCAGGGAAGAGTTAGTACAATTAGACCAATGAAGGTCTCGTCCCCTAAAAGAATCTGGTTCAGTTCAGTTGTCCTGGTTGTTATGTGCTGTCATGTCACCTCCAGTTCATGGCGACCCTATGAATGTGCAAAATGTCATATCCTCAGTGGCCCTGCTCAGCTCTTGCAGACTCAAGCCCATGGGCTCTTTTAGGGAGTCAATTCATCTCATATATGTTCTTCCCCTTTTCCTGCTGCCTTTCACCCTTCCCAGCATTATTATCTTTTCCAGAGAATTCTGCGTTCTCATGGTGCACCCAGAGTAAGACCCCCAGTTTCATCAAGTCTGCCTCCAGAAATAGTTCAAGCTTGATTTGCTCTAGGACCCATTTGTTCATTTTCCCAGCAGTCCAGGGTATCCATAAAGCTCTCTTCCAGCACCATATTTGAAACAAATGTTTTCCCCCCCTATTAACTTTCTTAACTGTCCAGCTTTCACATCCATCCATGGTGATGAGAAATACAAGAATGTGGATGATCTTGGTCTTAGTCTCCAACGACACATCCTTATACTTGATGACCTTCATTGCTGCCTTTCTGAGTCTCAGTCTTCTTCTGCTTTCTTGGCTGCAGTTTCCATTAGGACTGATGATTGAATCAAACTACACAAAACCTCTATCTCAGTTTCTTCACTGTCAGTGTTAAAGTTCTGTAGTTCTTCTGCAGTCATGATTTTTGTCTTCATGTTCAGCTACAGTCTTGCCCTGATACTGTCTTCTTTCACTTTCTCTAACAGTCCTTTCAAATCATTGATGCCTTCTGACATTAAGATGGTTTCATCTGCTTATCTTAAATTACTGGTGTTTCTTCCACTAATTTTCATTCCTCCTTCATCTGAATCTAGTCCAACTTTTTGTGTGATGTGTTCTGCATACAGATTGAACAGATAAGGGGATAAAGTGCACCTTTGTCTAACACCTTTGCCTTTAGGAAACCATTTTGTCTCGCAATATTCTGTCCTCAGTCTAGCTTCTTATCCACAGTACAGGTTGCACGTTACGACCATCAAGTGCTGAGGCACACCCATTTCTTCTAGAACAGCCCATGGTTTCGAATGATCTACACTGTCAGAGATGTTGCTGTATTCCAGTTCAGACATGAGCCTAAATCATATTTTGTGCCAGTTGGGTTTGCAAACTCAAACAAGGATCTGAACTCTCAATGCTTTGCATGCTGAGTACTATCTGTGTTCATGATGTGTCAGTTGAGGGGCTATGTCAAACCATAACAAAAACCAATGTTGCATACTCATCTCAAGCCATGCTTTCTGATTCTGGTTTGTTGCTAGGTTCTAAGCTATGGTTGGAATTCCATTGTATCAGACCGCAGTACTAATAAAAAAGTGTAAACCCATTCTAATGAATGCTGTTTGTCAATCTAGACAGCACCACAACACAAGACACAATAACATTTTCTTAACTACTATTTGGCATGAGGTCTGATTTATGCCTGAATTAGCCGTAGGTTCATCATAAAATGTGTGCCATGTGTGAATTGTTCAGGTATATACCCCAATATTTAAACTATGTTGAACTATAATCTTCCAACTTGGCATAGATACCAAACAATTTGTTTTCAGACTGGTAAAATCTTAAGGGGGAAAGTCAGTTATTGGCATGAGTAGTTGCTTTTTTTTAAGACATTTCTTTGGATAATTTGTTTGACATTGAGGGTGAATATTTACATCTGCAGGTAGGTCCACCAAACTAATGTGCTAATCTTGCATTCAGTATCAATTTGTATGATACAGGCCTGACAAAAAAAGTGCTGCTGAGCACTCTCCAGTCACTTTCATGGATTTATGCCAGGCTCTAATACTTAATGGAGTGTGCCCATAGTTTGCAGTGTCAAAGTCAAAGCCAAGGAGCATTTCCCTTACTTGGCCTGAAGAACATCACACAAGTACTGCTGCAAATAAATTGTACCAGTGGTGCCTCACTTAACGATTTTAATTGGTTCCAAAAAAATCATCGCTATGGGAAAACATCGCTAAGCGAAACGCGGTTTCCCATTGAAATGCATTGAAAACTGGATAATCCATTCCAATAGGAACGGATTGCCACCCTTAAGCGAAAATCGCCATAGGAAACATCGCTAAGCGAAACGCGGTTCCCCAATTGAAATGCATTGAAACCCATTCAATGCATCTCAATAGGGGGAAAAAAATCAACAACAAATTTAAAAAGAGTCAGAACAAAGTCAAAATTGGTTAACAAAGGGTTTATTAAGGGCACTTTATGATTTCAAACATTTTACACAGTAAACTTTAACTTTATAACATTTTAAAAAACAGCAAACATGAGGCTGTTTAAACCATCGTTAAGCGAAACAGGGGACCCACAAACCTAATCGTTATGCAAAGCATGGTCCCAAAATCGCTAAGCAAAAATTGCCCATAGGAAACATCATTAAACGGAGTGCAAAAATGCTCCGAAAAAGTCATTGCTAAGCGAATTCATCGTTAAACAAAGCGCTCGTTAAGTGAGGCACCACTGTACTGGAAGATGTCACTGTGCAGTTTGGTGGTCAGAAAGGTAGTTGGAAAACTGCTGAAAATCGTACCTTTCTACCAATAGAAATATTTCAGATTTTAAAGCAGAATCGGTGGAAGAAACTCTTTCTGGAGGCAAACATGTCAAAACTAAGGTTGTCCTACTTTGGGCACATAATGAGAAAATAGAATTCTCTGGAAAATACAGTAATTCCGGGAAGGGTGAAAGGCAGCAGGAAAAGAGGAAGAAGAAAAATGAGATGGACTGACTCCCTTAAAAAGCCCATGGGCTTGAGTCTGCAAATGCTGAGCAGGGCCACTGAGAACATTACATTTTGGAGAATGCTCATTCATAGGGTCGCCATGAGTTGGAGGCGACTTGACAGCTCGTAACAACAAACAAGTTTAATATAAAGAACTAGTGACCATGCTTTTAGAGCCACATAATTTCTTAAACTGGTTTACATAGAAACACTAGGCACAGCAAAACCATGTGAACAGAAGTCATAAATATGATATAGAAAGTATATAAATAATCACAAACTGTTTAGAGTAATTAGTAAAGGTTGATAGAAACAGACATCTCTTTAAGGCCACTGGAGTCCAGTTAAATAATTATGCCAGCCTAAGTCCACAGGTATCCAGTGTGGTGTAGTAGATAGAATGATGGAAATCTGGGTTTGAATGGAAACTCTAATGTCTAATAAACAAACAAACAAATTCACTGGGGCAGTAGAACTGCTAAAACCAATTATTAAATATCTCACTTAACTTGAAAGCCATATTAAGGCCACTATGTGTCAGTTCTGACTTAATGGCATATAACCACAAAACAAGTCCGTCAGCATAAATTTCAGTGGTAAATTACAGCTAATTAAAAAGTCAGAGTATCTGTGGGGGTGATTCTCCATATAATCTGTTTCCAAACTCATTAGGATTTTTAAAGTAAACACTTTACACATTTGATACACGTTTTGGCTTATATCTTTTGATCACTTGCCCCTCCCTTCAGCGAATGGGTAGTTGCATTTGACATTATCTGCATTCCATGCTGCCACACTTATTTGGGTTGTGTTTCCATTTGTTGAAATGAAACACTGCTTCAGGACACGTACAGCAACATACTTGATGGCACTTAACCCCAAACTTCTGAATGCCCTTGTTCCAACAATTTACATGTAGGCATTAAAAATGCATAGGGGTCAAAATGAAATACTCAGGACCTCACAGGAGAACAAAACATGAGGTAAAAGAGCAATACCTCAGCACAGTCCTTTGGGTCCTTCTACTCCCTCTCTAGGCATGTGACCAGAAAGATGCCCTGTCAAAGACTATTGAGAGGTCCAGGAGGTTATTCACATTGTATCCACCCTGTCCATTTCTTGGTCTAAGTCATTTAACAGGAAGATCAAGGCAATTTGTCCCAAAACAAGAGTGGTAAAGGATCCAAATAATCTATATTATCTAGTATCACACTGAAGTATTTAAAACACTTCAAATGCGTTATCTTTCAATAATTCTTGCCACAACCTTATAAAATAGGTTAGAATTATTACTTTTATTTTGATTAGGGGCCAGCTCCTCCTTTGTAGAGGTATGTATGGGCACCAAGAAAACACCATGGAAGGACAAGCTTGTGAATTAACCTAGAAATGTGCCATTGTGAACTCAGATGGTGTTACATACATAAGAGAAATTCTGCTAATGAGAATGGCAGCCTAGAAACCTTACCTGTTTAGGCAGCAGATCTGGCAACAGGGCCAGCTGTTCGTTAGGAGCAGGGGTGGGTGGGGCTGGAATCCTCTGTTTTCATGTACTGTATTTGGTAAGGACAAGTAACATATCACAACCATTTCAGGACTTTAATTTGAAGAAATCCACATTCTTCCCAAAAAATAGTTTTATGAGCTGAATGGAGGCCTAGGATGGGTGGTGGAGGAAGAATCCTTTTGAATGCAACATATGCTGTGGAAGGCAGAGGTTGAGGTTGGAGGACCAACTTGATGGTGGCAGGGTATGTGTGAGAAAATCTATTCCCTCCATAGAACTCTTAGGCTGTGATGTGATGGGATAGATGGATGTGATGCATGGGCTTATTTCCCTTAATCTTCTTCCTACTCCCCATCTCTCAGTCTGTGCTGTAATTTCACCTTAGAAAGTGGAAAGCTGTCCGTTTGCATGATCTTCTACTTCCAAAGCTCCATGATTCATATCTGACAAAGTCTGTTCTTTGTTATGAGACCTCATTTTCTTTCACTGCAAGGCATTTTTGTCAGCAGGGAATTGAGGAGGTGATGAGCTTGTAAAGCTTGCCTTTCCTTTTATGTTGTGAAACTCACAGCCTCTTCTGGTGGAAAAATTAAGGGGAGAAATATCTTATTATTTTCTAATTTCAGTAAGATTTATCTGCACAAGATGTTCTCCCTAAGGAATCTCTCAGGAAATATCATGGGCTTTCTTAGAAGTTTCATGACCATTTTATTCCTGGAATAAATACAAGTTGTGTGAAATTGTTAATGTTCCTATTTAGAATGGCATCTGTCCTATGCAGGAGTCGTTGGAAAGGACATTAAGCTTTACAGTTTGGCAGTTGCCTCTGTAAATCAACAGACACAAAACTGAGATTAAAAGGGAAAATTAGACCGGGTCGTATCTTTGTGAGAAGCCAAGAAATCTTATTGATGCAGAGGGGAATCTTAATAGGGAGTATGGGCATGGTGAGACTTGGGAAGTTACTGAGAAGAAATAAAATTTGCAAGCACTTACCGTGTCTCTAATTACCATTACCAGTTCAGAAGAGCTTTGCTCCTGTCCTTGAGTGAGAGTCCCAGCCCATTGCTCCAGAATCCAGGCCAGGATGTTTATTTGTGAGAAGATCCAGTGTTTGATGGGGTGTCTCTTCAGACATCACAGGGAACTTAATGCTGTGGAACAGTAAGGTCTTCTTTATCAAGAAACTCACTTCCCTGCAATCTACGTAGTCCAGAAATGAAGCATTGGTTGCTATGTCAATCTGTAATGCTCTTCATGTGTCTTGGATCAAGTTAAACTATTTCCATTTCCCTCCGTGTAAGGTGAATTGTTTTCAAAGTGGTTTGTGTGAGATATATATGAAAATTGGGATATATCCACTAATTCCTACTGTGAGCTATGCAAGTCTTCTTAGCATGCTATGGTCATATGGTCAAATCCTGTAATGCAAGTTATGCCTGCTGAAGAGTGATGACATTGCTGGCAGTGGAAGATTTTTAATAATTAAAGACTTCCTACTTCTGTCCTTGGGCTCATGTGGTTTGGACCTAATGACTGAAATCCAGGAATAAGCAGGAATAATTTGGAACTAGAACAGGCCCATTGAATCATTGGAACTCATGAAGGAATTCACTCACCAAATCCCATACAGATTCAGTGAGCTTACTCTAGTTACAATTTATTACTGGATTTTAGCCAATGAAAGTTGGACAAACTGTGGGATAGAAATTGGAAATCTTTAATTACTGAAAATGTTCCCCTATCTGTGATGTCATTACCTTTATGCATGTGTAATTTATGCAACAGAATATTGGCCTCTACAAATTAGTAAGTTGATTTTACAACGGTTTTATATATAGCCATTTTTTCTTTTTCACTGAAACTTTTGTTTAATCACAGCAGACTCTTGAGCCTATTGCCTCAGTATGTCAAAGAGAAAGGCCCAACAGATTTATATACTAATGTAGAGACATCTACGTTATTCAAGAACATATTGTGCATAATTATTCAAGATTGTGTATTAGCTTGCATACATTTAAAATTAGCTAATTATGTTACCTTTGCTTAGGGTTGCCATATTCCATTTTTTTCAGATCCCGGCAGCCTATTTTGTATGTTATGCATATTGGATAGTCCAATCGGCATATTGTACTAATTTGAAAAATTAATTGGACCTTTTTATTACGAATATTAAGAACATGAACAGTTGCATTCTTTTTCTACAATATATGTTAGAATCCTTTATACAGCTACCACTGATCTGAAGAAGCCAGTATTATGTCATGGTTAGGGCAAGAAGAACTGTCAATTGGCACCTTAAAGGTCAATGAGTTTTATTTGACATAAACTTTCATGGAGTGTAGCTTACTTGTTTGCCACAAAAGCTTGTGACAGACAAAACCTTTTGGTTTTTTAGGTACTGCAAGAGCCCTTTTTGTTTCTTTGTAGCAGTGGTAGCCTGCCTCTGCATTAAGAAACAATCTTGCCAACGTCTTTTTCCATCTATCTTCCTGAAATATGGCTTTTATGGGAGGAGGATCCTCAATGTGCTGAGGTTTGCATTTTGGATCAAATGGGCTGTTATCCTCGCTGTTTGTCTTGTTCAGGTGATTTCCTAAGTGAAGGTGGCATTTGCATTAGATGAAGGTCAATGCTGTGTATAAAGCATGGTTACTTGTCTGCTCTAATTCACAGACAGGTAATGCTTTTTGCTCTGCCTCTTTTAAGGGGCTTTCCTGCTCTCAAGATATCTAGGTCAAGATCTATTTATAAAAGCTGTCAGAAAGACAGTTGGGGGTTTCCAACAAAAAAAAGAGTACTGAGGATTAAGGAGACAGGCTGCCTCTTTGTTTATTTGCTACATAACAAATCCAGTCATTAAAAAAACACCACAGATTATATTGCTTCTAAAAAAGTTGCTTTTTTAAAGCCATAGTTCCTTCAAGTTTATTTGTTTTCTAATTGAATAGAAGAAACAGACTAAAATGCAAGCTCTCAGCATTTGTAATTTGTTTCCCCCCCTCCTGTATTTCTATGCAAAATCATAACAGTAATGGGCTCTGATTAATCATGTCACTTGTAGATAAAGGGCAGTTAGATTTCATGCCATGGGGATTTCTGGAGGAACATGAAACTGGATTACTCTATTCTAGGCAAGTGGTTTCCAATCTTGAGTCCCCAGATGTTCTTGGACTAAAACTCCCAGAAGCTTTCGCCACTATCTGTGCTGGCCAGGATTTCTTGGGAGTTGTAATCCAAGAATATCTGGGGACCCAAGGCTGGAAATCAACTGCTCTAGGCCTTTCTTGCTCTCCCATTTTTCATCACCG
Source organism: Pogona vitticeps (assembly GCF_051106095.1). NCBI lineage: Eukaryota > Metazoa > Chordata > Lepidosauria > Squamata > Agamidae > Pogona > Pogona vitticeps. The sequence continues at coordinate 111,713,205 of NC_135785.1, forward strand.
TAAATTGTCTCTGAGTCTGGACAGCCAGGTTTCGGTGGTGGCCAGGAGTGCATTTGCACAGTTAAAGCTAGTGCGCCAGTTGTACTTGTTACTTGAGAGGTCTGATCTGGTCATGGTGATACACACCTCAGTTTCTTCCTGGCTAGATTACTGTATTGTGATTCATGAGGGGCTGCCGCCTTTGGAAAGTGTTTGGAAACTCCAGTGCATCCAAAATGCTGCAGATTGATTGTTAACTGGGGCTGGTTACGGGGAACATATAACAACTAGTAAAGCAGCTCCACTGGCTTCCAGTCTGTTTCCAGACATAATTTAAAGTGCTGGTTTTAACTTTTAAAGCCTTAAACAGCTTAGGTCCAAGCTATCTAAAAGGCCGTATCACTCTTTATGAGGCCACCGGAGTATTAAGATCATCAGGAGAGGCTTTTCTCCGAGTCCCACCACTCTCATAGGCCTCATTGGTGGGGATATGGGAGAGGGCCTTCTCTGTTGCTGCTCCCAGTTTTTGGAGGCCAGGCTGGCCCATCTTTCCTGACCTTCTGCAAGTAGATTAAGACCTTTCTCTTCAGGCAGGCTTTCCTTTAAATGGGTGGTTATTCAAGGGGATTTTTAAAAAGGAGTTATTTTATTCTGTTGTTTTATTTATGTTTTTAATACTGCTCTTATTATAGTTTTAATATATATATCTGTTTAATGCTTTTTAAATATTGCAGTAATTTATTATATAGCCTTTAACTTTGTTTCTTTTAATACTGTAAAGCCACCTTGGATCTTTTAGGAGAAAGACATCATATAAATATTTTAAATAAATAAATTGAATTTTTTATGACTTACCTGTTGAGCTTGATAATCCTTTCAGCAAAAGCTCAAAGTTTCTTTTTTAAATTAGACTAGGTTTATGGTTATTCCTAAAAGAATACACTTTTTACAGTAGAACGTTATAAATATATTCATGGGTAAACTCCACACCGAGAAATTGGCTGTCATATATTGAAATGTCACTGTCAATTCTTTAAATTCCGTCAGGTCTGTTTTCCTTTCTGCTTTAGTGTAGATACTGAACATTAATTCAATTTGTTTTACCACTTAATGATCTTTCATCTTCTAATAAACTCAAATATTTATCCACCTGGCCTCTTAAATTCCTTGCTCAATTAAACGTTTGTACATACATGAATTAGTACTCCCCCTCCTCTCATCTACCTGTACTGCTGTTATTTAACATTCTCTAATTAGGGCAGATGTTTATCCTGTCAAATTGAGATTGGAAGCAGATCTTAAATGCTACAGACCACTCTGTTCAAAGTTGGTGGAAGTGAACAGAGTGATTTCTGTTTGCATTTATGGAGTTTAGAAGAAACTATACATTTGTTCAAAACAGTAGACAGATCTGGAGCAACAACAGGTAATTAAGTATCTCTGTGTGAAGGAAAACACACTATAACCTTCAGTGACAGTGGCTGCTAGGCATTTAAATTAGAGGATATTTAACCTCACATTTAAACTATATGTGGAACAAGAGACCTGTGGGTTTGGAGCAATTTGTGGAACTCGGCCTACTTTCATGCAGACCTTTGCCTAGCTTCAAGCCCTATTGACTTTGATTCCAACTCTGCCTTCTTGTTAGAAGAGGTCCTAGTCAAGGCAGTGGAGGACTCAACAGTAAGACTGTGTTTCTGATGTATACTTGCTTTTTAACTGTGCTGTGGCAGGGCATAAAACCTGACAGGCTGCACAAGGCCTAGACGAAATGGCCCAAAATAGGTATTTGTAAAAGAGAAAATGAAAAGGAGATGTACTTATCTTTTTTCCCCTAGGCTTTAGAGGAAAAGTCTTGGGGACTACCCAGCCTAGAAACTGAAAAGTGGTCTTCCTATGTCCCTCTTTTGCCAAATAACTATTTATTTATTTTTTTATAATTGGGAGGCTCTTGTGAGCCCCGGTATCTATGGACTGCATTTTGTCCACCCCTCCATTAATGTGATAATATGTGCAAAAACCATTGTGGCAGAGTTTCCTCAGTAATAAAATAAAATACTGTCTGCCATATGTGATTTGTGATGTCTCAAGTTGTCAGTACAAACAAAGAGTTATGCACAACCATCAATTGCCAAATCAGTCATGAGGATTTTTTTTTTGGTATGCATGTATTTGTTTAATTATTTTTTCTGAATTTTTATCTCTGCCCTTTATGGTAAGCTATCTAATAATGGAATAAATATGTAGTTTAAAAAGTCATCATCAGGTACAGTTATATATGGAGGCCAGTCTTTATGGCACACTTAAGGGCCAGAAGAGAAGAAGGAGGCATAAGTCTTAGAGAAAGGAAATAAGGTGCTGATACTGCACGTCTTGTCTCTGATATCCATTTTGACCATTTTTTGCTACACACCCTCAAACTGTAGTTCCCACAAAAAGAAGTAAAAAGGCAACTTGAAGGGAGATAGATTCCTGCATGTGTGTACAATTGCATGGAGACCTCCTAAATTAACCAGGGTATCCTGTGCGTACAGGCAATCTGGACTGTGCTCTTTATGTGCCTGATGATAAATCAGTCACTTTATTGAAAGATTTATGTTAAGACAAAGTTTGAATGCACCGTTTTGCTATAACAGGCAATTGTCCTGATGCTATGAATTATTCATTAACTGCATCGTTGGACTGTAACACTCCCTTGCACTGTGGGATGATATCTACAGCGTACTAATGTGTTCCCTATTGTGTTACCTTCCTGACACAACACACTCCCTGTTTTCATCTTCCTTGTCTCTCTATACACTCATCACACAGAGTCTTTCCTTTCTGTGTTTTGGAACAATGAAGCAAATGTTTTAAAAGGCAAATTATAATGAGTCCCTTTGCAGAATGGAAACTCACAGGAAGGAGGAGTTGTAATTTTATTGTATTTTATTCTGCTTCTTGTTCGTTAATAAGCTTTCCTGCCCTTTGGGAGGAAGATACTTTTGGGTGACTTAGCACTACTGGTTATATAAGCAGCTGTATTTTGAAATTGTCTAGTATCTGTAACAAAGAATGGCAGCAAGACAGCTCTTTCCTTTTTTTCCCCCCTTTATGACATCTGGGGTCACTAAGGCTTGGAAATAAGAATGTCAGTATCATACTCAGAGCTGCAGAATGCAATCTTGATAAGGGTCCATAAAACCTGCTAGATTTTGTTCTTTGATTGCTGTGCCAACAGGGTAAAAACACTTACCTAGGTCGCTGAACACCTCTGAGCATTAGGTAGATGTAATTAACAGGATCTCAATCCACATATGAAAGAGTAAAAATTGCCTTGATGGACTGAAGTCTCTCTAGTCCAGGGGTTTCTGACAGCACCCACTCAATTACATTTGCAACCCCATAAAGCGGCCATTCATATGATAACCTTCCTCTGACCCTAGCATATGTTCCAAATTATACAGCTTGTGCCTCTGCTTCTGTATGCAAGGGTTCCATTTTGCTGTTGCCATTAGTAATCAGTACTTGGAAAAATCAGTTTTTGAATGATAGCCCCCCCCCATATCCCCCAACCATATGGGTCACCAGGGGGGATTCTGGGAATTATAATCCAAAACCTAACATTTACAGATTCTGCTGATGACTGCAGATAAAATCTGACCTTCATAACATCTATGTCAGAGGTGTGGTACCCATGGTCCTACAGATTTATCTACCCCTCTTCATTGTTCATTTCAACATCAATTGAAGAGAGTTGGAGTCTGTGGCATTTGGTGGACTACATGTTTCATATTGATGTTTAAAACAGTGTATCTAAATGACTTTCACTACGCCTTATAGTATTTTTCACATGAATTTCATTTAAATTGCTTAATAGTTCTGTACCTATTGGCACTTAGCTCCATAGGCTGAGTCATGTTCTGTAACGTTCTGTGAGAGGGATTTATCCTGTGAGCAACTGTGGGTTACCCATGATTATGCACAATGTTTCATGTTGTATCACAAATGTAGTGACATTACTGTTCTTTATGAAGACATTTATGATATTTTCCATTATAAATTGGTTGTTATTAGACCAGAAGGCAGTAAAAAGTCATCACAGCCATCAGGTAGGAACGTTATGTCTCCCCCCACCCCCATTTTCAAGATGATCTCTACTCACATAGTTTTTGTAGGGATTTCAATTCCCCCCTCCCAAACCTCAAAAATATGTTTGACCAGGGACTGTTGACAAAGAAAGAATAAATGTATATTCCTACAGAGAGTTGTTGGTCTACCCACTGCGTTCCAGTATCTGACAAAAGTTGTATCTGTGCATAATAGCAGCATAAACCTAACACTGCTATGAGTAGGACATATACCAGCTGCCAAGTTAGTTGACAACATTTGTTTAAAGAAAAAAAAAGAATAATGTAAAAAGACTGATCAGCAAATATTGAGGTGTGTTTTTTTAAATGCTGTGCTGCTTAATATACTGTTTGAACAAAAAATATAAGGCTGTGCTTGATTTAGGGGAACAGCAGGCCTGAATATATAAATAGCCTCCTTAATTTAAGCGAGGCTGTTGAAGCACGGGGCTGGCAGTAGTGAAAAAGTAGAGTAAGGATAAGAAAAAGAGTGTGACGTTCCTTCCCTGCTTGTTGTGGTTGTGGGAAGAGTAAGAACTGCCCTGCTGAACTGCAGTGCTCTGCTTTCTACAATGGCCAACAACATTTCCTCTGGGAAGCCCTTAGCCAGGATATGAGGATGGTTACAAACCATTCCTGTTGTTGTCCAGCGACTGATGTAGAGTAACATACGGTTCCTGTAACTCCACTGCTACCTTGAGTCACATTAAGAAATCAAATGAAAGGTAGGGGAGATGTTAAAAAGCTGGAGGTGGACTAAATTCTTGTTTTCCATTATGTTCATTATGTCCATTATACAGCCTACTATTTCTGACCCAGTTGATTGAGGTCCCTGCTTGACTCTTATTCCAGGTATATTAAAGACTAGGTAAAGGTAAAGGTTCTCCTTGACATTTAGTTCAGTCGTGTCCAACTCTAGGGGGTGGTGCTCATCCCCGTTTCTGAGCTGTAGAGCCGGCGTTTGTCCAAAGACAGTTTCTGTGGTCACGTGGCCAGCGCGACTAGACACAGAATACTGTTACCTTCCCACCGTGGTGGTATTTATCTAATCACATTTGCATGCTTTCAAACTGCTAGGTTGGCAGGAGCTGAGAGAACTGATGAGAGCTCACTCCATCATGTGGATTCAATCTTAGAACTGCTGGTCTTCCAACCTTGCAGCACAGAGGCTTCTGCGGTTTAACCCGCAGCGCCACCACATCCCCCATTAAAGACTAGAGGAAGGGCAAATAATCATGCCAGTAGTGATTTCAGTGGTTGGCATTCATTTTTATGAAGAAAAATCTGCCCACTCATCACTGTAGAATATGGGTGGGGCAGCCTCTATCAGTACTGTATGGGTCACATGTGTCTCTGAGTAGAGTTGTTATATTCCATCAAGTTGCTTCTGACATATGGTGACCCTAAGAATTAATGACCCCCTCTCCCCCCAAAAAGATTCTGTTATCAAGAGCTCTGCACAGTTCTTGCAAACTCAAGTTTATGGCTTCCTTTATTTAGTCAATTCATGTCATGTTTGGTGTTCTTCCTCCCCTCCTTGTTTCCTTCAACTTCTCACATTATTGCCTTTTCTATGGCGTCTTTTCATGGTATGCCCAAATTTCAGTAGCCTTGGTTTAATCATTCTGGTTCTAGGGAGAAATCAGGCTTGATTTGCTCTAGTATCCACTTATTTCTAGTGGCCTATGATTTCTGCAAAACACTCATCTAATAATAAATTTCAAATGAATCATTTTTTCTCTCTGTCAGCTTGCTTCAGTGTCTCGCATTCTCATCCAGACTAGGAATACGAAAGTGTAGATCAGCTATTCTAAACTATATTTTGGACACAGCCATTAACACTATATGAAAGAAATATAGGTCAAATCAGGAATGTTTAAGTCACATAAACAAATCTTATAATGTAGTATGTGAAGAATTGTTTCCAGAGGAAGCCCCCCCTTCAAATTTATCAGGGACCCCCAGGAGGCCATATGGCCCTTTTGAGAATGACTGATGTAGATTATATTTGCCTTTGTCTGCAGTTACACTTCCTTAAACTTCAGAATCTTTTCTAGGTCCTTCAAAGCTGCACTTCTAAGTCTCAGTCTTCTGATTTTTTGGCTGCAGTTCCCATTTGAATTGATCACTGAACCAGTTTTCATAGCAGATCCTTCTTCTACGAGATCTCCGAGATGACCCAGCATAAGGGAGTTATGCCAGCACAGTGGCACTTGTGCTGGTAAAAGAGGCTGCTCAACTTTCAGATCCTCTACCGTCAGTTCATCTTTGAATTAGAATTTCATTGCCTGTAAATTAAACAGATGAAAATTGTAACTGCTGGTTGAGTAGTCTCTAAATGTCCAAAATACATGTTCTTGCCAAAGTGAATGACTTTTCAGTTAACCTTGGTGTCAACAGAAATACTGTGTCACTTCCTTACTCTCCCACTGAAACCAGTATACTTAAACAAGTGCTAAGGAGGACAAGAAGTGTTTTCCCTAGATCATATTTAAAGTTCTTTACTCTTTTGTTGGTGATCATTGTGGCAAAGGCCCCATAATTAATGGCATAATAAATCAGATTACTAAATCCTTTTGTGTAAATTTATACAGTACTGGTAACTTGAATCAGATGTTGAAGATTTAAACTAATGAATTTTAAACTAGCAAAAAGTATCTTATCCACCTCTTCAGGTTCTGAGGCTCCCTGGAGCTCTGCTTTGCCCTGGAGAAGTCTTTGGGAGCATCACAATGTGGTTTGGGGAGTATTTAATAACATAAACCAGTGGTTCTTAACCTTTTTGAAAGAAACGCCCCCTTGAGCCATTGAGGAAGTTATCATCGCCCCCCTCCCCACGGTGATATCTTTTTATTTATTTATTTATTTATTTATTTATTTATTTATTTATTTATTTATTTATTTATTTATTTATTTATTTATTTATTTATTTATTTAAGACACTTAAATCCAATGATCCCTGAAAACAAAATTAAATTCCAAGAAAATGAAATGCCCCCCAAAAAAGTGACATTTAATGATTTAGTTGCAAGTGTATTTTAAGACGCAAAAAGAAATATAAAAAGGGCATAAAAACAAATGCAGTAACTAAAAATTTCAAGACAAAAAGTCTGAAACTAAATTAAGATTGGAGGAAAATATATATTCATGCACATTGTAAAAAGGCTGCAGCCATCTTCACAGGTTTGGCTTGCTCCAGTGCCCCCCTACTGCCCCCCTTCTGCTCCAGCACCCCCACGCCGCCCCTTTTCGTTCTACCGCCCCCCTGAAAAATGAAATCGCCCCCTGGGGGGCATTATCGCCCACGTTAAGAACCACTGACATAAACTCACCACCAGATTGCTATCAGGATCTGGCAAACTAATATATTTCTTGTTGTATGAAAGACCTAAGCAGCTTCTTATACCAATACATTTTTGTGTTCTCTTTTATTTAGTGCATAGGAAGCGGAATTGAGGTTAACCAGCTTGGTCTTTTTGACCTGGAACATATATTGTACTTGTCTTCTTGGCAGCTGCACAGGCTTCTTTGCTTTGATTAAGTAGAGTCCTCATTTAAGGCACTTATCTCAGCAGGTTGCCAGGACTTACATTTTATCTGGCAATAAATTAATAGCATTCATTGCCAAGAGGTAGGTAGGTAGGTAGGTAGGTAGGTAGGTAGGTAGGTAGGTAGGTAGGTAGGTAGGTAGGTAGGTAGGTAGGTAGGTAGGTAGGTAGGTAGGTAGGTAGGTAGGGAGACAGAGAGACAGAGAGACAGAGAGACAGAGAGACAGACACACTGACAAGGAAAATGGCATGTTTCTTGCTTGCAGCTTTGTTAACACAAATGTTTGATTAATCCTTATATGCTGTGGGATAAGTCTGCAACCAGACGTGATGTCAATGAGTGGCTTTCACATTCTACAGAATGCTAGGATTAAAGGCTATTCCCACATTACATGGTACTAGAACTATGTATATTCTAACCTGAAGAGAAATCAGTCTTCTTGGAATTATATGCACACTACTATCAAGAATTGCCATGGCTCAAGCTGAGATCTTCAAACCAATGTGATGAGCCAATGAATTGCATGTTGTGACATATGTCAAGACAGCTTCAAGTCTAAGTAGTCAGCCTTTGTATGCATAAGCTCTGTGTATGAGTAAAACTAAGCACAAAAGCTTCACCTTTTTCTTTAATGTTCTTATAGTCCTCTACTAGAGGTCTAAAAGAAAACAACTTTTTGTCAGTGAATTTTTAGTACAGATGGTTTGTCATGACATAATTCAATGGTGTACTGAATCTGCATACATCAAGCACTTATTTCCCATTTTCTTTCTGGAATTCCTCTGCATAACACATTTTCCCTTTGTGAAGCAAGGCACAAATGCACAAAAGATGAGCTTGTTGATCATAAAGAAGCAAACAACTCATCCAATGCTACTACTTTTTAATAGTCAAGAAGGCAAAAATAATACAGCAATGCAATAAGATTAAACATAATAAATAAAAATAATACAGTTATTACTGTATTGTTGCACATTCTACAAATGAGCAAATTATTTGAGAGACAAAATATATTCGCTGTCTGCCAATGAGAGGAAAAAAATCTCAATTATCTCATTTACTGCAGGAAGAGAAAGATTTGCACACCTCCTGATGGGAAGGCAGCTGTCTGCAAAGGTGAAGCTCTACTTGTGGAGGCCCTCGTCTGAATCTTAGAACTTTGGAAAACCAGGCTTTAGATGGGAGGATAATGGTTTTTTTTTGGGGGGGGGAAATCCCAAGCTATTCATGGGATCTTTCTGGAAGGACTTGTCAAAACTGAACCATGTACAGAAGTTTATGGTGAGCTAAGAACAAAGCCTGCATTCAAAACTGAAGAAAAAAAATCAGAACCAAAGGACAAACCAGCAGGCAGGATCAAGGAGATCCATATACCAGAAATCCTAGACTGAATGATCTAGTGGCCAGCATGCTTGTGTGTGTTTGCATCACTCTAGAGTCTGAGGCTTGTTAGCTAAAATTCTGACAAATGCAGTGTTGTTATTCACCCAACTTGACAGCTGCAGGGATATGTCAGCATTATCTGACGACAGCATGAGATGGACTCCCATTCCCCCGAGTCTTTGGTGGAGGAGGCATTATGACACTTAATTGACCATATACGTCAATCCAGCACTAAATAAGTTTGGATGAGATCAAATAGATTCCTTTGTGATTGGCTGATCATGAAAATCAGTCCATTGTGAGATTAAATATTGTATGAAAGATTATTGAGTATTTTAAATATACATACAGCAATGGAGAAGAGCCTTTGGCAAGGCATAAATTTGGATATATGTGAGGAAAGACATAGGCTGCGAAGCTTGATATGGAAATAGAAGTGCTTCAATGAAGTTGCATTAAAAGAAGCATTGTGGGTAGGCATGGGAGTTTTGGATATATATGTATTTTTACTACAGTTACCTGTATTCAGCGGGAGTTCCTCCAGCTAGAATTCTGATAGTTTTCGCCAAATCATCCAAATTCTCAGAAATGTTTCATGATGCATATACACATGTTGTTTGCAAAGGTTATGTCTGCTCCAGTGATCATTATGGAGAATGACATGGATGAAGGTTTTTAAGCTCCATGGAAACAGCAAAGCATTAGAGAAGTGGTAGTTTTTTGAGAGACACTCAACAGCAGTGTTCCCCAACCTTTTTACTAGTGCGGACCAGGGGAGTCTCTAAGGGAGGTGGGGTGGCCCTTCGTGCTTATCCTCTCCGATGTATGTGCGCGTGCGCGTTCCCTCAGCGCTTCATGCATGTGCAGGAGTGCCTGCACACCCCTGCACCCACCCCACCCCTGTGCGCAGGCGACTGCTTAAAGGGGTGAGGGACTGCATGCTAGCGGCGGCGGCAGCAGCCTGCAAGTCCTTTTTTAATTTTTAATTTTATTTTACCCAGCTCTTGCCAACCCCCAACCCCCATCGCCGCCGCTGCTGCCAGGAGGAGAGCAGCTGGAGCACCCGGCCCTTGCTCTGCCTCCTGGCTCTTCTCCACACACCCCACCCCCGTCACCACAGCTCTTGTCCTGCCTCCCGGCTCTCCCCCATCCCGGTTGCCACTGCTGGGCCACAAATACAGACCTCTCCCCACCCCCCCATGCACTCCCTCCCCACAGCTGCTTTGCGCCTGCGGGGGCTTGTGGGAAGGGGTGAGGGAGGACTCACCGCGGTGCCAGCATGCATGCGTGCAAAGCAGCTGTGGGGAGGGGAGTGTGGGGGGGGCGGGGGGAGGTCTGTCTTTGCAGCCTGGTCGGGCTCAAGCCATGGACTGGCAATGGGCCACGGACCGGTGGTTGACGACCTCTGCTCTACAGAGTTTAATGAACAGAGAGACTACCAAAAATGCTGTGTCTAATCGTGGTGTGTGGATTTGTCACAGTAATAGAATTGGGCAAAGCATGGAGAACTCCCCCAAAGTCAGGAAAGAGCTCAGGGTTGTTGTGGTTTTTTTGGGCTCTTTGGCTGTGTTCAGAAGGTTGTTCTTCCCAACGTTTCTCCAGTCTCTGTGGCCGGCATCTTCAGAGGACAGATGTAGCTTTCTGTGCTCTGGTGCAGTTTGGGAGTTGAGTATTTATAGCTGTGGGATTAGCTTTTGTCCTTTTCAGGAGATTTGGATATATGTGAGGAAAGAGCTAAGGGTTCCACTGAATCAAGTAGAGGAGTGACTGCAGAAAAACAAGGTACCATTGGGTCTAGTGTACCAGAAAACTGGAGCTAGAGATGATTACCAAGGTTAGACAAGTAGTAAGTTTAAAGCAGGAGACCAAGATGGGTGGTATGAACTGGTACACAGATTTTCTGCTTTCTGAGAAACTGATTTCCAGTCTTGCCACCTGTTAAAATCCTTAGGAAAATAAAAACAAACAAACAAAAAATCTTAAACTGTCTTCTCAGTACTGGGTAACATATCCTAGGGCCATGCTGGCTAAGGGAAAGGAGAAGGCATTCCCTGTTTCACTTGTCACATCCACAGCGTATTTCAGGGCAAATATGTTTCTCAGGAACACATAGAAACGGACAGGTTTTGAATCCAAAGCTGCAGAGCAGGCGTTCTTCTTTCTGAGGCATTCTTGTTCTGTCAAAGAAGAGATAATTCACCATTCATGAAAAGCATCTGTTGCAGAATTTCTGTACTCAATCGTGCTTTTCTGTTCATTGTGGATTAGTTTCATATCCATTTGTTACATATCAGTGTGCTCATTTTGTAATAGAAACAAGTACAGAAGAACTCAAGTTACAGCTGTAGATTTGCATTTGTTTCTGTTGCTGCAAAAGCTGCATGTCTATTTAAATACCAGATGGGGGATAGACTGATTGTTGTTAAAAATGTTTTTCCCTTAAAACGAAATTATGTATTCAAACACCAAAGGAAGGGAACAGAAATTATACATTTGTCCTCCTACCCAAAGGGCAAGATAACAATATGAAACTCAGACATAGATGTGAGCATCTCTAACTAGAGGTCAAGACAAATACTTTCATTTAGTCTCCAGTGGCAGATGTTTTGGGTAGAAACAGGATCTGCTACTACCAGGCATAATCATGCTGCACAATGAGCTTCCACCTGCTGCTATTACTGAATTAAATATACAGTATTATTTTTGTGGTACTGAAGTTGTATGCCAGTTAACCTCTGAATGGCAGAAGAAGATTGTGGTAAAAATGAACCTCAGTGTGAGCCACAACGGGCTGTAATCTCCAGCACAAGCCCCCTTTGGATACACTTTCTGCTCCTGTTGTGCTCTTGTTTGTTGTAAAGTCTGTCCACACTGGCATATAATTATAGCATAAGGTTCCCTGATAGCACTGTTTGGCACGGGGGGAAAAGATCTTGTCCACTTGTGTTTATACTTAGAATGACCCATCTTTCCCCTTTAAGAGCTGGGCCATATCTTTCTGGCACAGGGCTAGAGCATGCAACCTTTTTTGTGATGATTTGTTGAGATGCAAAATAGCTCCCCCCCCCTTTGTGGACGGGTACTTGAGTTAAAATAGCATTCGAAAATAAGGACCTTTTAAGAACCAGTTGGATTGCACCAAATTTCACAGTCTGCACAGGCCCTTCGTAGGAGTTGGCAGTAGTAAACAAGACCTACAGATTTTTACTAGTGAAAGTTTGATTGTGACATGGGAATACACAAGAAATGCCAGTTCTTTATGTACATTTAGAATATTTCAGTCCACCTAGGAGCAGCTGATACAGCAGCTAAAGCAGTAATGAAAACAGCTTAAAACAGTTGCAGGAGATAAAAAAAAGGATGACCCAGGTTCAGACAGACTTTTCTTTTGGATGTGTACTCTCATACGTCTATGAATCTAAAAGGCATAGGTGCATAATGGATGCTTGTGCAATACTTTCGCACTGATATAGGCTGTCTCAGTGAGAGCCTTCAACATAGAATTTTCAAGCCACAATATTCCTCCCCCATAAACAAGAGAGAGAGAGATGAAGGCAGGCTATGTTGTTTCCTCATTGTGTCTGTAATTTGTTCACTCTGTCTCTATGTGAAATTAGTCTGTTTTCCTTTGGAGAAGCAAAGCACACAGAACAAGCATAGACGACTGGCTGGCAGTTTAAAAAAAAAGCTGGAAACAGTCACTCTGATTCTTCTAATTGTTAAACATCCATACTACTATGAAGCAGCCGTTATGATTTTGTATTTATTTGCAATGTTGCTTAATCTGTGCAAAATTTTGTTCTTATTCTCTTGATGAATACATCAGAAATATCACCCAAGAGAAGTGAATGATGTGTGTAAAAACTGAGACAGTTATAGATTTACATACCTACTGGACTCCAAGTCAGATCACTCTTCTATCTAACTCACTAATTGCATGTGTTAGCACTTTCTGTGCTGGCGTGGGTATTGCAAGGTATTTAAAAGTTTTAGGCCATGGATCCATAAGATGCAAATTGGCATAAACTTGTAAATTTAGGAATTATACTGAATGGTCTTCCAACAGTGGGATGGGATAGCTGGTGTGCTCCCATCACCTGACTCCTATAATCATCTACTGTTAGACAGGCACTCTAGCCACGCTGAATGTCATTCTGTCTTTTCATATTTTTGTTACCCATATTCCAGTCTTTGGCAAAGCTCACCTGGTACTGAAAAACAGGGGTCTAGTTAACTTCCGGGCAGCAGATTTAAAGAGTATACAAACACCTATCCACAATAAATGAAAGTATTTAAAAAGAGGGCCGCTGTGATGATTTCATTGGAACTTTTTCTGAGTTAATGGTAATTCATCAAATATGGTAAGGAGATCTTGGGGAGACATTTCTTGGATGATTGTGTGTTCTGGGCATGACAGATAACATTTTGTATTTCATTTTCCATACATACATGACTGTACCGTAAAACAGCTAGCTATGGAATCAACCAAAAGGAAGGTGAGCTTGCACACAATCTTAAACAATGCCATCCAGAAATTATGGTGAGGTGTGTGTGTGTTGAAAATAGTGAATTAATTAATCCCAGTGTTGATCCTAGGTAAAACAGGCTAATCGAACCAATGGGACCTTTATAAGTGCTAACATATTAAATTCCCATTAGTTTAGTGGTTGTTGTTGTTGTTGTTGTTGTTGTTGTTGTTGTTGTTGTTGTTGTTGTTGTTGTTGTTGTTGTTGTTGTTGTTGTTGTCTCCAATAACTAGACCAATGTGCTCACAAATTTAAGTTATATGTTGACTGGAAAATTGCCAAGGAAGTCTAGACTGTTGAATTTAACTTTGAAAAAAAAATAGGTTTTCTAAACTGAAGGAAGATGTAAAAAATAAAGTTGAAAGGAGAATTCAGACTATCAAACTTCTCCAGAATTTTCTTTGTGTGTGGCAAGCGTACTCAATCCCACAAAAACAGAAGCCCAGTTAGAATGTATATTCTATAGATGAAGAAGTGTAGGATGAGAAATTTGTTTCACCTATCAGGGGCATCATGGGTGTGTGAGGATGACTAAATCAACAGTGCACCTATTAGAAATAGAAATGAGGACTTTCCTGGCCATGTGAGCCAGTGAGAGTGGAGGAAACAGTTAGTATATGGCATGGTGCAGCAGCAGAAACATCAAAATTCCTCTTATGCTGCCAGACTAGTATGTGTAGGACAGTGGTGTAGATCAGGGCATGGACTACAAAACCCAGTGTATTATTAACAATATCCCCAAATTCTCAAAGTTTTCAGGCAGCAGTCTTTTGCAGCCTGGCCTGAGATTTCAGGGATTGAAACTAGGACTTTTTCAAACTCTTGGGGGAGAGTTCCTCTTGGGCCCAGTCATGAGTTGTCTGTGCTCTCTCTCTCTCTCTCTCTCTCTCTCTCTCTCTCTCTCTCTCTCTCTCTCACACACACACACACACACACACACACACACACACACACACACACACACACACACACACACACACACACACACACACACACACACACACACACACACACACACACACACACACACACACACACACACACACACACACACACACACACACACAGAGTATTCTATCTTTCCCCTCTGAAATACCCAACATTTGCAAGACATTTTTGAAGATGATTTCCTAATGGTTGCTTAAGGTTTTTCCTCCTAAAACGATAAGTTTTAGGACGATAAGTTTTCTTCCTAACGTTTCGCCAGTCTCTGTGGCCAGCATATTCAGAGGACAGGAGTCAGAACACTGTCTGTACTCTGTTCCAGAGCACAGACAGCGTTCTGACTCCAGTAATCTGAAGATGCCGGCCACAGAGACTGGTGAAACGTTAGGAAGAAAAACCTTCAGAACACGGCCAAAGAGCCCGAAAAACCCACAGCAGCCATTAGATTCCTGCCGTGAAAGCCTTCAAGAATACGTGATTTCCCAACATTTTATTTAGCTTTGCTATGAAGTTTTTAATATCAACCTCCCCCCCCCCCATATCTAATGTGAAGGTTATGATTTTTCATGATAAGTTAAAAAGTAATCTACCAGCCATATATTTTATTCAAAGTACTAAATTAATAATTAATGCTAAACTTAGGAAGAAAATGTCAGTGCGTATGACACAAGGCACTGGGCACCTGGCAGCAGAATTTGAACTTGACTTAGGACATTTCTTGTTTAGTCTTTACCATGGAACCTAAAATCAATGGAATTGAACTGAATCATTTAATGTTTTCTACCCCTAAATGCATCAGCCATGGCCCAGTATTCAGTGTGAGCACAGATCCCGTTTCCCTCATCTGACAGCTTTTTGATAATCAAAGCAGAGAAAATGTCCTCCTCTGCTCTGGGCAACAATGGAGCAGTTTGCTTTGAGCCTATAGAGCTCGGCCACAGCCACTTCCTTGGGCATTAGTTCCTTAGAACTTACTGCTTGTATTGATAACTATCTGGGAACCAAATAGTCTCCGCTGGGAATTCACTGTCCAAGTATTTACCCCTTGCCTTCCCCCATCCCCCTGCAAGAAATGAGTTGCAGTATGTGGAATAATACTGACCTACATCTTCAGAATCACAGAATCACAAAATTGAAGCATTACAAGGATTGTCAAGAATTATTTAGTCTATTCTGCAACATTTCAGCCTGTTTTATGGACATCTTAGCAAGCATTTCTGAGATATTCAGGGTTATACATTTAGTTGAGTCACAGTTAGGGAAAGGAAAATCTTACAGCTTCTCTTTGTTCCACTTTCAGATTTTTAACATTTCAAGTTCTACCCATCCTGAATAGAAGGATATATAAGAGTTTTAGTAAATCTTTCAAAACTGAACTGGAATTGAATGTTCATGTACTCATACTGACTGAGTTCAACAGCTGTAGCTGTTACCAGTGTGGAAAGGACTGTTTTTTTATCTGTCTGCCATACAGGATATGAAAAATGAAGAACCAACTTCCCAGGAAAAACAGATATGGTAGCCGAGATTCCACATTAATGGAAAAATAGAAATCGAGAGCCACACTTTTAAGAGTAAAGAACTCAAACCCTCATCATGAATGTTTGAATCTTCCAGTTTTCTCTCCCCACCCACACATTCAGCAGCCTGCCCACTAGAGTGTTCCTCTATTTCTTTCCTTCAAGAAATTTATGAACTTGGTAAACTAAGAGAAATAGAATTCTTGCCCATTTATGATCAAAGTACAATTTAATGGCTAAATCATGTTGCTTAGGTAAAGTTGCTAATTATACGACTACTATTCTACTGCTCGCAATTAAAGGACTACCTGTTCCTTCCTTAGCCATTCTGAGGCTGATTACTTGGCCTGTTAGCCTGCTGTTTGGAGTGCTGCAGGGGCAGACTGGTGCACTCTTAAAGATGGTGATCAGATGATGGCTTTGCTAGAGTGCAGCGGCGTGCCCACTAGAGTGCTCTTATCTGCACATTTCTGGTCCCTGTCAATGAGTTTCTGCTTTTCTGGTACAATTGCTGTGGTTTGGATGAGTTCCAGAACTTGTGATCACTGGGACCAATCCACAGCAAGCCTTCTTCTTTCAATTTGCCATTATAGTGAAGTGGCTTAACAAGCAAGCTACTTCAGGATATTGACAAATTAATCACTTCCTCTGCTTAGTAGAGAGAAGCAATGGAAAAAAATCACTGAATTTAGACTATCTCTGATGTGCTACATAATTTTTTTTAAAATTTTTTCATTGCCCCATGTTAAAGGACTGGTTGAGAAAACACCCACAGCTGAATCCTTGGAAGTGGCTATCATTGCAGGCAGTTTCTTGACCAGACCTTTCAGAGAAAGCAAGAAAACAAACAAAAAAACAGATGCAGCACGTCATCAATAGTCTATATACAGTCAAAACATTTTTTTCTTTTCTCCTGCCCTCTGCTGAACAGGGAAAGTGATTAATTTGACTATATCCTGAAATGGCTTGCTTGTTAAGCCACTTAACAATATTAGAAGGAGCCATTATTGTGTGAACAATTGGGTTTCATTAGATCATTCCAGTCAAGCACGGACATTATTAAGCGAGCCACTGTAATCCTCTCCTGGTTACTAGTACTGTATAGCTGTACCCTTTCTTTACCATTTCGCTCCACCACCCACCCATATGGCATTCTTGAAGTCTTGTTTCCTTTTCAGGTTCAGGATCAATTGCAGCTGTTTTGATTCTTAATTTCTTACTAATTTTAAAGCTACATGAAAAATCCTGAATTGCATCATGGCAACTCCATGTTTCTCAGCAATCATTTTCATAATAAAATTTCCAAAGTAAATATATATCATTTGTGGGCAGCAGGATGCAATTGGAATAATAAGATAATCCTGGTGGGGATGTGAAAAGACTGTAAAATTCTGAGCAGTCCGACATCTGCAGTGGCATAAAGTTTAGAATTTCCACAGGACTTGGAATTCATATTATGGAAATAGAATGAGAGAAAGAAAGACTGCAGCCATTCTCCTAGGATGGGTGGGCAACTTGCAGCATCTAAATGTTGGACTTCAACTCTCATCAGCCCTACTCAGCGTAGTGAATGGCAAAAGATAAAAGAGGTGGTAGTCCAACAACATCTAGAGCTGCCAACCTCTATTTTGGCCATGCCCATAAACACAATATGAAAGAAATATGGACTGAATCAGGATTGTGTAAGTTACACACAAAAAACTTATAAAGTGGTGTGTGAAGAATTATTTCCCATCTGTGGCTCCCTTCAAATGTGCCAAGCCCCCCAGGGGGCCATAGGGCCCCCGTTGAGAATGGTTGACCAAGAGAACCGTGTGCTGACCTCTATTCTGCAACATGACTTAGAAGCTCCTAGAAACTCACCAATGCCTATGTCATGATCAAGTGATGACATGCCTGTGTGAACAGGTCATCACAGTTATAAACCATAAGTAGATAATTGCTAGATGGCTGGACAGCTGCCTGAGTTGAAGCACCTAGGAGCTCACTTTCTTACTGTGCTTCTGGGGAGAAGAATCCTGGGCAAAAATGACAGGCCCAGAGTACCCCAGAAGAAGGGAAT
This sequence comes from Pogona vitticeps, assembly GCF_051106095.1. Lineage (NCBI taxonomy): Eukaryota > Metazoa > Chordata > Lepidosauria > Squamata > Agamidae > Pogona > Pogona vitticeps. The sequence goes on from NC_135785.1 coordinate 111,731,278, forward strand.
AGTAAATCACATTTGAATGCGTCGAGTATTGTAAACCTAGAAAACTTCAGGCTATCAAGTTGACAACACACAAGTATTATTATTATTATTATTATTATTATTATTATTATTATTATTATTATTATTATTATTATTATTATTATTATTATTATTATTATTATTATTATTATTATTATTATTATTATTATAAGCAATTACTACACAACACATAGCTGAGGTAGTTGTTTCATGAATAATCAGTATTACTACCCTTCTGTAATATTCAGATGCTGATGATCAAGTGTACCATGCAGATAAATCAGTTGATTTGCATGGCAAGAGACTTAGGCTTGTGAGTTACTTCTGCATGTAGAGTGACAGATGGGGTCATGTTCATATGTTAATATTGGTTACATTTTTTATTTCCAAGGTACAGAATAATAATTATCTGGCAGAAAGGAAAATGGGGGAGAGACACAGATACTGAAATGCAGTAAATACTAACTGTGGGGGGGGGGGAATCAAAGGGCTGTTCTTTCATTCTGCTGACCTGTGCAAAGAACCTTGTCCTGAGGAAGAGTACAAATTGGCTAGAGGGACAGCAGAGCTGGAGCAGCTGCCAGGTATCCTGAGTATCCTGGTCTCTTTTCTGCCACCCCAGCAACAAAACAGAGCTAAAGGCAAGCTGGCTCAGCAATTGTGCCATGGGCAGCAAATCATGTTGCATTACTGCAAGGCTGTCCCTGGAATTCCTCTGCTAGTGGAATTGCATGCCCATAGTTGATGCACAAGGCAATAAGCTGGTGGCTGTCAGCAGTTTTTAACTACTGTATACTGAAATGTTTCCAGCAGCACAGCTTATATATCATCTCAATCTCTTCCCACCTACTATTACTATTACTGTTACTATTACTATGACTATGACTATTACTATTACTATTACAGTGGTGCCTCGCTGTGTGAAAACATTGCTGTACGGATCAAAAAAGCCATTGGAACACATTAAACTTAGTTTAATGAGTTCCAATAACAGCTTTACTCACCGTACAGCGATGTTTCTCCGATGGCTGGCAGCCATTTTTGCGCCCTCCCCTCGCTTAACAAGGGTGTGAAAACACTGCATGCGGCCATTTTGGGGCTTCCGGCGGCCATTTTGAAGCCACTGAACAGCTGATCGGCGGGTCGCAAAGCGAAGGTCGGTAAGCGAACCACTTACCGACCTTCGCTCTGCGATTTTGAGCCATAGGGGCTGTCGGTGTGCGATCGCATTTGCAATCGCTAGAACGGCCCCATTGTGCGGATTTGTCGTTCTACAGTGCACTCGTTGTGCGAGGCACCACTGTACTGTTGTTGTTGTTGTTGTTGTTGTTGTTGTTGTTGTTGTTGTTGTTGTTGTTGTTAAGCAGATACAAGTTTTAACCAAAAACCTACTTAATTGTTAAATATTGGCACAGTATGTTTGCTATTCTTAATATTGCTGGGTTTTGTAGCTCTGATAGTGTGATTTCTGAGATCTCGAACTGCTTATAGGACTGTGTGAAATTTCTTGATATTGTTCCCAAAGCCCTAATGACTACGGGGACCACTGAAGTGTGTTTTGATTGCCAGGTCTCTGTACTTTGTTAGCTTTTCCAATTCTTTATTTTCAACTCTGGCATCCCCTGGAATTACAATGTCAATGATCCAGACATTTCTTTATTCTATTACTACTATGTCTGGTGTGTTATGTTCAAGGTGTCTATCCGTTTGAATCCAGAAATCCCACAATATCTTGACTTCCTAATTTTTTTGATTTCTTTGATGTCAATATTAAAATTAGGTAATAAAAATTAGGTAATGCCTTGGTAGTCATTACGTTTGTCTTAACATCCCATTGTAATTCTGTTTTTGTACTTCTTAAACATTCCTGAGTAGTCATTTCAAGTTCTTGCTGCTTTCTGACACCAATGGTTTTACTTTCGGCAGTCCTATTGGTGGCGATGGTGGGGAGAATACTATTTTGTTATTTTATAATTTTGTTGTCTCCCCATGAGAGTTCTTAAGTGGAATTTGCTTCAGATTTAGCTTTAGGTGCAATTTTGGTGAGAATAGTAGACAAGTAGACTTTCACACAAACATATATAGTTTTATATAAGTACTCAAGTACTGTGGTCTTAAACTCTGCTGGAATGAACCTTCCATGGTTTAAATTTTTTTTAATGCCTCCACAATATAACAGTGGTTGAAGAAATGTTCAGTATCAGATTACTGGATCATGTATATATAAATGTGAACTTCCATTTTGTCTTCTGAAGGACACCTGGGAGACATGATTTTGTCAGGGTGAGGACTACTGATTAGTCAGTTTACTAAATGGCAGTTTCCTTAATTCATTGGGGAAAGCTATGACAGCTACAATGATCTGAAAAAACGGATACAATTTATGGTTTCAGCAAGGCCTCGCTCATCATACAGAAGAAAAATGGGGAAATCTTGAGAATAAATCACAGCCACACAGATCTGTGCCTTCTGCTGAATTCACTAGTTGAGAGATTCCACTAAGACCAAAACAGTTAACTTTCCCACAGCTCTAGATATTTTTCAGAAAAATGAAAATAAATCTTCAGTCAGCCTAGCAAATATGCTGGTAAGTCACTACATGTAATATTAAATTAGATGTGAGCATATTGAACTGTATAGAAAACAGTTACTCTTGGCACCTTTGGATAAGATTTTTCACCTGGGCAAAGGTGACCATTGCCACCTAGCTCTGCCTAGGCTAAGATTGGGCATGGTTTCAGATGCTCCTATTTCCTGTATCACAAGCAGAAGCAAGCTACCATGAAAACTGACAATGCTGCCTGTGGAATTCTTGGAGCTGTAGGCTAAAAACACCAATGTGCACACCTCTAACTACAAGTACAGGAACTCATTGACTAAAAGCAAAGTGAGGATGTGGGGTGGGAAATGCATGAGGCAGAGCTCTATTCCCTGTATCACTGTAGTATAATCTTCCGTTGATATATCATCTAAAGATTGGTTACCAAGGAAATGAAACATATCATGACAGGTTCTTGCACTTTATTCAAGGAACTTATAATTTAGCTTCAGGGACGTGGTGGCACTGTGGGCTAAAACCACAGAAGCCTGTGCTGCAGGGTCAGAGGACTAGAAGTCGTAAGATCGGATCCACGCGACGGAGTGAGCTCCCGTCGCTTTGTCCCAGCTCCTCGCCAACCTAGCAGTTCGAAAGCATGTAAATGTGAGTAGATAAATAGGTACCATCTCGGTGGGAAGGTACTGTAAAATAGTGTTCCCTAGTCACGCTAGCCACGTGGCAACGGAAACTGTCTTCGGACAAGCGCTGGCTCTACGGCTTGGAAACGGGATGAGCACCTCCCCCTAGAGTCGGACACGACTGGACTAAAAATGTCAAGGGGAACCTTTACCTTTACCTTATAGTTTAGCTTGAGAAAGGTAGGCCTAGACAAGGGATGAAAAGCACACCTACTACAGTACAGTATTCTGGATTCACTCCCAATTTAACTGATTATGTTGAGCTACATAAGGTTTAGTTAACCTCATTTGGAATGAAAAATGGGGTGAGGAGATAGAAGCACCTGATGGGTCTTAATATCTGACTGCTGAGTTGGCTATGGTCTCTGCACATCTGATTTAAATATATCACATGTAGCAGTCATTTATGATGCAATGAATTGTGAAGTCTGGGGTATGCAAAACCATATTGTATTAACCATATGCCATATTGTATTAATATAATCCAATTACCTTCTTCTAAAGTAAGCCCACAGCTTGTTAAGATATATTAGTATTTTTCTCTTAACAAATGCTTCAATTCAATAAACATTATCTTTCCTGACTGTGTCTAGTTAAACATTATCTAAAAGAACAATAATGGGAACTGTCATTTACTTTTAGCTGTTAATGGAGTAAAGAAATTAGAAGGTCAATGGAAACTCTCAAGTGATGAGATGCCACCCTGGTTGTGTCTGGAATATTGCCATCCAATAAATTGCTTCTAACACCACTATAAAATGGGAATGAGGCAGAAAGAAATGCTGTTGAGCATAGCGCACTGCACTCTTTGTCATTTGCCAGACTGTGATTATGGCAGTTATCGCTCAGCTATGATTGCCAAGAGTTATAGAAAAGTTGGCCCTTCATAAAGAGTTGTCACATAAAATAGGGAAGGGAAACTTAGGATATTGTAGAATGATGCAGGTATTCCCTCTTCTAACAGTATGAACATATTCATGCAACTAGAATGATTTACCCTTAGGGTCCCTTCGGTCCTTGGGAGGCATGTAGGTATAGCAGGACGGAGGCAGGAAGTCTGAAATGTCTGAAAATCATTGCCTCTGTTCACATTGATTTTCAGATAATTTAGACTGCCTGCCTTTATTTTGCTGTCCCCAAAGGCTTTGCCAGGATCAAAGTGATCCTAAGGGTCCAGGAACCTATTGAAGGGGGAAAGTAGGAAACATTTAACTACCAAAATATGGCCACAGATAATGACATCTTTCTGACTTGTGTGGCATAACTTTACATTACTGGATTCCAGCCATTAGGAACAATTACAAATTCCCATGAGGGCTCTCAGAACACCCAATTTCTTTCGGATCTATTTTTGACCTTATCATAGCATTGCCAGATAGTCAAGAGACCATCATTTGTTTTTTTAATTTTTCTTTCTGTTACAAATCCCTTCATCACTTTGCAGCTTTTCTGGCTGCCCACGCTTCCTTATCTGAAAAAGGACTATGAGAGGAGTTACCTTATGACGTTTTTCCCTGGGCTATAACTGAAGTGTAGGAAGTGTGTTTGTATGTGTGCTAGCTGTCATGGAGCTGATTGTACTATGGAAGATGGGATGTTACATAATCCTAAACTACCTCAAAAGTAAGGTAAGGACCAGGGTCCCCAATCTCATCTGTAATAATTTATCTGAAATTTCCCCTCTTCAGATATATTTTTAGATACATATTTTTGTATGAAATTCAGTGTAAATGTCAAAATTCACCTGGGATAAATTTTCAGTGCAGCACTATTGTGAATGCATTTATGCCATTGGGTTATTAAAGTTAAGGGATTATCACATGGAGTTCATATGATATTGACAAATGCTGTGTGAATGTGCATGTATATTTGTCTCAAATTGACATCTCGTCATCATGCTTTTAACTTGAGACCATTGGAGCACTATTTCAAAGCCACTGTTGCCAAGAATTGTGGGGCACTGGAAGCTTGTATAGCCCTTCCTAATTCTGGTGCCCTACAGTTGGCTACTCTTGTTACTGGTTGTAGTCTAACATATTTGGAGGACACCAGGTGTGAAAGGTTGTTTTACAGAAGTGGGGTGTACCACCAAACCTCTTCTGGCTTACATGTGTAAAGGTTTCCATCTTAGTGGGGCGTGTCTCGCTGAAGCTCCCTCATGGAGCCAAAACTATGAAATGGTATAGAGTCGGAGTCCACAGATGATATCCACTAAATCTCCAGTTCAAAATCTACTGAATACTAGAGTCTTGAGAGGCATTGCCTCCATTTAGTCATCAAATGATATTTAAGGAGGCAATGATAACTCACAAAAGGGAATGACAAAAAGCACATGAACAGAATGGTTCTTCATTCACATAACTAACTGTATTGCAGAAAGAAACCCCCTCTCAAGAGAAGCATATGCATAGTAAGAAAGTTCCTAGTAAATAGACACTAAAAGCAGCACCTTGCTTTAAATTAGTTGTGAGTGATAACAATGTACATGAGCACACATCTGAAGTAGCAAAAACTGGACTGTTACATTACTGAATTAATAAAGGAGAGCATTCTTCGTTAAGAACAGAGAAGGTTCTGGTATTACAGTTCAATAAAACACTTTTGAAGGTCAGATGTAGAAGATCTATTCTCTAAGCAGTCTTTTCATCAGTGTTTCATAATGTATGTTGCATGCATGTGAAAACACACACGCACCCACCTTTGCCTAATGGGAAAACAAAACCCATTTCCAATGCAGCCTCTAAACAGACATGACAGACTGAAAATGGACTGTGTCATAGATTTGAGAACATTCTGCTGCCAAAATAGGGGAGGGAAATATTTCCTGTGGAGGGCTATTGACAAGTTAGAATCTAACCCCACCCCTGATCATCATCTGGACATATTTAGTTAAAGGTAAAAGGTAAAGGTTCCCCTTGACATTTAGTCCAGTCGTGTCCGACTCTAGGGTGTGGTGCTTATCCCCGTTTCCAAGCTGTAGAGCCGGCGTTTGTTCTCAAATAGTTTCCATGGTCACGTGGCCAGTGCGACTAGACACGAATGGCGTTACCTTCCCACCGTGGTGGTACCTATTTATCTACTCACATTTTTACATGCTTTCGAACTGCTAGGTCAGCAGGAGCTGGGACAAGAGACGGGAGCTCACTCCATCACGTGGATTCGATCTTACAACTGCTAGTCTTCCAACCTTGCAGCACAGAGGCATCTGCGGTTTAACCCGGAGTGCCACCACATCCCTACATATTTAGTTACTTGTTGCTAAAAATGTTCAAGCTAATTTATTTCTTGACCTTGTCACTGCAGATGCAAGTTTTCTTTCTGGCTCTTGAAGTGCACATGGATGTGTACTGGCTGATACAGTGAGAAGAGTGGGTATAGTTCTGAGAAGATAAACTCTTGTGAATTCTGCTGAACTGAATGGGATGCTGCTAAGCACATACATAATTTTCTTAGTTGAGTTGCACCTCTCCTTTGTATTTTCCACATTGATAACCACTTGAGATAGAAGTATAGTTATTCTAGTGAAAAGGGCATTTTCCCTTTTTTAAAAAAATGTGCATTAGCTTAAAGAATGAGAGACTGTGGTAGTAAGCCCCACCTCTAACATACTCATAATTACTCATCCATTTATGTGACCTTTATGCACATATCTTCTGTACATGCAGTCAAGTGCTGTGCAAAAAGCATAGTCCCTGTGACCTGACATATAAAGCCTATATTCATGAAGGCAATACACTGTTAGGTTACTATATACAGGTCAAAGGACATGCTTTGCAGCTGTGTTGTTCAGTGGGCATATTTGTTCTCCTTGCATTATACTCTGAATAGGCTCTTTAAGAACTGTTTTCATCAGCTTCTTTATCAGCTGTATTGCTTCCTTTCCCTTCACATCTCTAAAACTTCTCTGTCTTTGCCTATAGTACTTTCAAAGTACTTATTAGGTGTGTACGCTTAGCACTGTCTGCTTCACATCTAAGGTTGTAACTCCACAGTGAGAAAAATGTGAATTGATCCACTGTGAAATCACACTTGGAAACACAGGTTTCCCTGGATAAATTCATGTTAACTGGCCACAGAGGGAGAGAGGAGGAAATTGACAAAACAGTCTTGTTTGCAGTTTGTTCCTCCTGATTTGCAGAAGGCATAGCTACAGGACTACAGGAGAACTACCTTAATAAACTGTAAACAAGAACTCAGTGACAATTTTCTCCTCACACTCTCTCACATTTATAGATGCCCTAGCTGGCACCAAACCTTTCAAAAATAATGAAAGAAAAAGAAATGTCATGATTTGCAAAGATCCAACCCTATTGGTGTTTTAACACCTTCTGAACTGATGCAAATAGATCTGCTGTCAGGAAAAAAAGTAGTATCCCAGCATTGGAGGAAAAAAAATACTGTGGATGGGGTTGAGTTTGACTTGCATTGGGTTTTATGTCATATAGATAATGGAGAAAAATGTAAACCAGATATCCAAATCTCAGAGCATTTCCATTATATGTCCTTATATGTAGTCACACTCTAAGCTTAGGAGAACAAGTAAGCTTAAATCAAAAGCACATTCTGCACATGGATATAAATTCACTTGGAAATTTTGTAAGAAAAAAAAACATTTCATTTGTAATATATTTGAGCATAACAAGGTGGGGAAATTTGCACAATCTCTAATTCCATTAGGAGGGAAAGTGGCAAAATTCCATAGAACTAAAGAGTGAGCTTTCATATCTTTATGTGGTTATATTTTTATTTTTCTGCTTTTCAGTACTTACTTTTGACAAAATGTAGCTGATAAAGGTTTTAGAAGCTTGGGTAGGCAAATATTTGCAATTGTTATTTCCCCCTTTCTTGCATTTTACTCTTGCATCTGAGTCATTTTACCAAAATCAATTTATTTAATTGATGGTTGAAGAGGACCATCTTTCCTTTCTTGTGGTCCTGTTCTTTGAAGTCTTAAACTGTGCCTGTTTGATGGTTAGAATGAAATGTAAATCTGCATAATGAGTGAGCATTACAAAGGAGCCCAACACAGCTATGCAAGCAGCTTTCCTACAGTTACATTTCCCCAGCTTCTCTCCTGTAAATCATTGTGTCCTTCACGTGTCACTTAGCTAACAAATGGTAATAATTGGGAAGGAATAGAGAGAGAGAGAGAGAACAGCTGTTATGGAATGGAGTAAAAATGGACCTGAAAGCAGAAAGATGTTAATCAGCTTCTTGTATAGTCTTTACAAAGAAGCACAGACGTAATTTCTCTTTGAAAAATATAACAATGGTTGTCAGCTTGTTATGTACGGTTTTCCTTCAAGTATTTCCAACTTTAAATTGGGTCATTTTGTGATCGCTTTCAACAAACACTGATTTGATAGCAACCAGCATTTTTGCAGCTTAATTCTCAGTAAGTATGCTTGTAAGTAAGGCTCACTAGCCTCAAGGGATTATTCCAAGCTGAATGACTATTGACTATCAAGAGGGTGACCATGATGTACTACCCCAAGACAAGAAAAGTATAATAAAAATAAAGTATGCTGATTTACCTAAACTTTGTCTAATTGAATGAGTATGTATGAAATCCAACATAGAAGTTACTAGAATTTAAATAGAATTAACATTTTGTCATAGTTGGCAGGACTGAGACCCATAGGTAACCTGTCTATGTACAAACAGTTCTTTGGGAACAATTATGATGTTCCTGCTGCCCTTTTTTCTGGTTGTTTATCTTTCCCTTGAAAACTTGGACTGGATGGGTTTTCAAAGAGAGAACTGTTCTCTTACAGCCCTTTGTACAGCCCTCTGTATAGGAGGATACATTACTTCCCTCAAAATAACAGCCTAATCATGTACTGAACCGCATTTCTGTTTGAATTCTCAAGCCGCAACAAAAATGATATTCATGATTGTTTCAGTTGAATGTAGGAGAATGATACATGACATTTGTATTAAGAATTACAAATACAAACTTCTTCTAGTTTTGAATGGTTTGCTTTTAAGAAAAATCAGACAAGTGTGCCTGCTTCATTTATCTGTGTAACTCCTTTGGATTGCTTTAATTTTTCTTAGTGGGCTGGGGTGTAACAATTTTATTCAATAGATTCTTATTATTTGTTAGATCATTTTACTAAGTGTTTACTAGAGGTGTGTAAGATCCATTTGTTATCTGGGTAAGAATTATCTCCCTGTAATCAAGCACAGAAGCTTGAGGAAACAAGTTTAAGGAAACTTGGTAAAGACAGTTATAGTTTTGGAAGAGACAGAAATTACAATTTGCATTTTCTAGTGGAGTTGGCATACTGGTTCTGAAGATACTTCATCGTGTACATTATAACGTACAGTACATGATGAATGTACATGATGAAGCATCTTCAGAACCACAACAAGTTGTGGTTGCATTTATAACATTCTGGTTGACTTTTCCAGAATTTCCTAGGTAAGGTGAAGCATAGTCTGGAAGAATTCATGAGGTTAGGTCAAAGAATCCATCTGAATCAGTGAAGAATATAGGTGATTCATGCTCTGAATATAGGTGTATCTTGGGATCATCTGAGTCAGTGCTATGGTCTAAAAGAGGTTGGGATCTGGTTCCAGAACAATAAAACAGGGACCAGAAGTACAAGAGGCAGGTGTGTAGTGAAAGCCAAGTTGGGGAAAGATAATTTCATCCTTCTTTCTTTTGACTGAGGGAGTGGAACTCAGTGAACTGAACTGATCAGGCAAGATTAGTTCAGGCTTTTAATTATGTGGCCTCAAGTGGTTTCTAAATTAACCCTTATAAGATTTTGCAACTTACCTAGTGCCACCAGGCTACCAGGACATGTAACTCCTATAGCCGAACACAGTCCAGGTAATCTCATCTGGCTCCTCTCCCAGGAGATATAGATGATATTCAGACTCATAGCGCTGCTTCCATAACCAGTTATTTCACTCCACTGAGCTATGCCAGCTACAGTTTGGGCTGAGTTGTGTTATTATTCCACTGTGAAGTCTGCAAGGAAGTTGAATATTTCTCAATACTTAATCTTTCTCCTACTTAAGCTGCCTCTGGACCCACTTCCTTTTTGCTTTTAATTACAGGAATTATCAGTTGCAATCAGTACAGATGAAAGGTTTTGACACCAGAAGTTGGTGAATTGTTAAGAATGGAGACTGGGAAAAATTACTTTTGGACCAGCAACTCCTACAATCACTGACCATTCTGGCTGGCAGGATTCTGGCACTTATAGTCCAGAAAATATTTCCGCAAGGTTTTAATTTTTGTGAGTGTGCAGAACATTCTCTCTAATTTTGGAGTCTACCTACACTATAGACTGAGTGTGACAGGAATTCCCATTCTCCAGGGAATAAATTCCCAATGTGGTGTAATGAATAGAACTTTGGAGAACAGAGTTCAAATTGCCCACTCAGCCATGAAAGCTCACTGGGGGAGTGGAACTAGGAAAACCACTCTTTAAATATCTCACTTACCTTGAAAGCCCTATTTTAAAAAGGTAAAGGTTCCCCTTGACAATTTTTGTCCAGTTGCGTTCGACTCTAGGGGGCGGTGCTCATCCCTGTTTCCAAGCCATAGAGCCAGCGTTTTGTCCGAAGACAATCTTCCGTGGTCACATAGCCAGTGCGACTTAGACACGGAACGCTGTTACCTTCCCACCGAGGTGGTCCCTATTTATCTACTTGCATTTGCATGCTTTCGAACTGCTAGGTTGGCGGGAGCTGGGATAAAGCGACGGGAGCTCACTCCGTCGCGTGGATTCGATCTTACGACTGCTTGGTCTTCTGACCCTGCAGCACAGGCTTCTGCGGTTTAGCCCGCAGTGCCACCACGTCCCTCAAGAAAGCCCTATTAGGGGTCTCTATAAGTCATTTTTTACTTGATAGCACAGAATAACACACACACACACACACACACACACACACACACACACACACACACACACACACACACACACACACACACACACACACACACACACACACACACACACACACACACACACACACACACACAAAGTTCTTTAAAGAAGGCCAGAGGTCTCCAAGAGAAATGTTACAGATAACCACTGAACTTCAGTCACACTGCATTTGGGATATAGATATAACTCCAATATAAATTTTGTAGATTGAATATATTCTCATCAACTTGAAGATAGATATAACAAGCTGTTTCAACTTCAAGTTGATATGAAGTGCAGTGTCTAACAGATAATATTCCGGAAAGAATACTGTATTCTTTTCCTACTAATTATATTAAAAACTGCTTTGGCAAAGCTGCCTGTATTTCTCCTGGTCTTATTACCAGGCATTTTCACAACAAATCTAATTAAATTCAAATGTACAGTTCTGCTACCAGATGAGATGTCTTGTGGATTTTCTTGAGACTACGAGGCTTAAAAGACTCGAAAACAAACAGAATACTATATTTTATTTGGTAGTTCTTCTTCTAATATTGATATCAGTTGGAAAGCTTGAGATAAGAACTTTTTAATACAGCATAAATGTAGTATAGTTCTTTCCTATCAAGAGAAAATTTGCTGGAAAAGACAGTGATGTGGTAACATGGGATAGATATATTCAGTAAAGGAAACCATGGGCCTTTCGTTTGTAAGTCTTAATGATAGAAATTTTTGGAAGTTGGAAATGATTTGACAACATATAAAAAGAGCAAATGATTCTTGTATGTTTATTTAGAAGTACCGCCTATAAATTAGAGCAGCTCTACAGACAGGTAGATGAAGATACAGTTGCACACCTGGAAAAGTAAAGCACTAATATATATATGCACCCTATCGTGATAAAAAATTGGAAAGGAATTCTGGAACACAGTTGCTTGTTGCAATTTTTTTATCCAATATTTTCTGTATTATCATATTAATTCCTCAATTCTGATTGAGGTTGAACAACTTACATAAATTAATAATAATAATAATAATAATAATAATAATAATAATAATAATAATAATAATAATAATAATAATAATAATAATAATAATAATAATAATAATAATAATACTTTGTCGCTGGCATATTTCTAGAAAAAAAATTTAGTTCTATACATTTTCTCATCATACATAATGGCAGTTAGTTTATGGTGCCTTACTGAATAAGAAAAAGAAAGGAAAGCTCCTGGTTGAGGGGGATTTGAGGGACCTTGAGTAAAGTTATTCTTGTGACCCCACTTGAATCTAGAGGACTGTCTCTCCAGTATACTTGGCAATTTGGTGATAGCAGCACTCCAGATACTGGGAATTGTCATTTTGATTTCTCACAGTGCCCCCTCCCCCCCGAGCAGTGTCACTCTGTGGTACTGGGTAAGATTAAGATGGAGACTCTCAGCTGCTCATTGTGTAGATAAATATCACTGCTAATAGATCCTACTTGGACTTACGTGAGACCTGGCAGTTGCCCTAGAATGCCAAAAGGTGGTCCTGTGCTTCGACAGGATTCGTACTGTGATGTTTCATTGTGTAACTTTTAATGAGCTAGAGAGACTGGAGAAAAGATAAGGACAAGCTTGGCAGAATTTTCTTTTCTTTTATCCTACAACTTTCAGGACTTCCTCGTGAGTATGGTGCTGTTCATACTTCCTGAAGAATAGGATGAAGAGATAAGTTGATTGAGGTGAATTTGGCACAGACTTTCTTCAGAGCTGGCAATTCTTGGCTGAGTGTATGATAGCATTATCACATTTGTATAGTGCTGTGGCACCCCACCTCACTCCCAAGCTGGGTGGGGGTTGTGGATTCTGTACCTGTAGCTGTGATTTCAAATAGCTCCAAACTCTGACTAGGATGGAAATGAATCTTTATTTCGGTATCAGACTTGTTCAGACAAAGTTCCCTTCACCCTCCCTTGGTTATCTCCAAGGCTCAATTCCTGTCACTAATCCAGGATCCATCATGTCTCCTTGACGGACCTCAGTTAACTCAATTCAGGTGGACCCCAAGTAAAGTCCAGTAATCTAGACCACATGGCTTGCTCCCCTCAAGAACAGCTTGAACTGGCGGTCTGCTGTCTTGTTACCAATCGCCTGAGTCCTCCTGGAGATGTTGTCTCTCTCTCTCTCTTTCTCCCCCTCTCTCCCTCTCCCCCCCCTCTCACACACACACTCTCTGTCTCTCTCTCTCTCTCTCACACACACACACACACACACACACACACACACACACACACACACACACACAGAGAGAGAGAGAGAGAGAGAGAGAGAGAGAGAGTCTTTTCTTGCTCCTCCGCAGTGTTGCTGTTCCTTCAGGTTAATTCTTTCTAGACTGGTGAGAATTAAGCTTCTGGCCCTGAGCCAGGCATTCAGCTTTAACACCCACCCCAGGCCTACCCGAAGGTGATTTTGATGGGCTCTCGTGGGGGCACCTGGAAAGAGCAGATGGCCCACCAGGAGCTTCCAAGGTGGTGCCCTCACATTTGCCTTTTCCCATCAAGTCCCCCAGCAGTTTTTAATTTAAATGTAAACCCTCAGTATACCTAGGAATTGGGCATAAGTACTGTGCATGTACATATCTAAGTAGATCTGTAAAGGTACCTGTGTTGTGTGTACGCGTATCGCTCCTTTCCTTTCTGGAAGAACAAATAGCAGCTATTGGAATGGGGAGTTCAGCTGGGGGAAAAGATTCAGGGGGAAAGTATTCAACATTTCCTCCACCAGTACTCCTGCTTGGATTCAACTCCGGAATCACTTTTAACTTCTAAAGGTAGGGGACCTGATTATGGATCTTTCCATATAATAGTTTTCACAAAATAGGCTTTTAAACCCAGTTGCTGAAGCTCAGATCTCAACATTCTCAATCATGTTATTAAAATGTGTCTTGCTTCTTCCCATTCATGCCCATTTTAACGTTCAAAACAGAACATACCAGTAACGTGGCTCAAGGAGAGGGTGCAGCCCATCTCTTACATCACATTGCAGTGAGACCCACTCACGTTTTTCACATTAAAATGTGGGTCATACCCAAATAGTATTGTGATAGCTTTAACATTTGAAAGATAGAAGGTGTAGTAAGTATTTTGTATTCTTGTATTTGTTTTGGTAATTTTAAAAAAATAAATTGGTATGTTAAATTTTTTTAAAAAAAAAGAAAGATAAAAGGTGTGTTCTACATATTTCACCACTCAACAAAAAAGAATGATTCGAGGTTTTTAAAACATCTCCTCAGGGTTAATCTCTCAAGTTAATACTCCTTTAATATTTCCAGTATGTATCTTTTCTTTAGAGATGAATATGGGTCTTTCATTGAGATGAAAGGTAATGACTTTCTGAACCACTCCCAGTCCACAAATCCTGATTTAAACTTGGGATGTGTTCCCAACACATATTGGTCTGTCTGTCTGTCTGTCTGTCTGTCTGTCGGTTGACTAGAACCAGTTTGAGCACTAGTTTGTCAAATCCTTTTCAAGTTGCTTGCTTGACATTACTATTATAATAACCATGTACTGTCAAGTCAGTTCTGACTTAATGGCAGCCCTTTTCATGGTTTTCTAGGCAGAGAGCATTTATAAGCAGGGTGGCTAAAAATCAGTGATTTTTTTTTAAAAAATCAAATTGATTTAAATTGCAATTCAAATCATGATTTAAATAAAAAAATTTAAAAATTGTTAAAAATTTCAATTTTTAAAATTTAAATTGTGATTTACATCAAATACACCCTTCTCAGGAGTGCTTTACCATTTCCCTCTTATGGGGGCACACTGGGACTGCGCAGCTTGCCCAGGGCCACACAGGCTGGCTCTACTAACAGGAACCACAGTGGGGAATTGAACTCCCAACCTAGCCAGATATCTAAACCACTGGACTATCCAGTCAGCTCTGACATTACTATAAGTAGCTTATAGGTAGCTTATAAAACCTCCACCAAAGATTTTTACTGAGATTCTGTATCCTTGTACTTCAGAAAGCATCTTGACTACAGTATATCAACATTTTTTTGACCTTAATGGTACAAAAGCACATACATGAGAAGCAGCCTCCATTCCACCATGGTATCAGTTGAATTGGGGCCACTGAAACACACTAGGATCAGTCAAAGAGGACACTGTTTCTACCAGAGGGATATTTATTTTGTTCTGTTTTATTTGACCATCTCTTTTGGATTAAATGGCAGATCCAAATGCTGCAAGAGCAGCCTGCCCTATCGAAAGGATTACTAAAACATTATTCAAATGTGAGCATAAAATCAGAATAGAAAGGCTTTAATGAGGATACAAATCTGGATATGCAGACTGCTGTGCCTGCTGGCGATTTGGATTTTATGAGTATCTTCATAAATCATTTTAGCTCAGCTGACATGCATAGAACAGAAAAGTTGTACGTGAAAGAATTAATGTTTTTTCTTTCATGAAACAAAAACAAAATAATGCAAGGCCTTGATAGCTTTTTTCTCTTGTGTCTCTGAAGAGCTTCAATGTACCATATATAATAACTATTATCCCCACTTCAGGAAGTGTTATTACACAACTGAGTGATAGTCTGAAGAATAGAGGCTCTGTCTCCTTTATGTTTTCATCTCTCTGTAGAGTTAATTGCTAATTATTCTCTGCTTGTCTTGCAGTAAGACTGCCCTTTTGACAAAATATTGAGAAATTATGCAGGGCACAGTTCTAAAACACACACATACAGGAAATAAGCACCACCAAAATAGAGGCTTCTCTTCCAAAGAGAAGGATGACATATTTTCATAAAGTTTTAAAACTCTGTAACGTCACTCTAGGATGTTTTGAAAGCCATTGAGCCTTTATGTTGTGCCTGCACAAACAGGATTCTGGCCCACATTTGCCCATGCATATCTGTCCTTGTGTCAACCTCAGAGAGACTCCCTAGAAAACTAAGGAACTACTGTATCCCTAATAGACTGTTTTAAAGGTATATACATAACATGCATCACATTGGCTTTTGTTTGGTAAAGGCAAAGGTGTGAACCTTCAGATGTAGGCTGCAGTTTCCAGAATTCCTTACCATTGACTGCTGGGAGTTGTAGGCTAACAGAATCTTAAGGGCTGCAGCTGCTGATTTCGTAGAGATCAGGGACATTTGTAGGGAAACAAAGCAGACAAATGTTCAGGAAAGAAAGCTTGGTTATTGGTGCAGTTGTCCCATCCTACAACTAAGCTTCTCTTGAGTTCAACTGTGCCCTGCCCTAGACTTAGCTAAAGGCTTTCCAGTGTCAGGATTTCCAGGGAGACAAAGAGCCTCCTAATTCATGATGAGGCTTTTGTTCCTAATGAAGTCTTCCTTTTTGCTTGGTTGGTATCTGCCTAGCTTGTGCCCTTGTTTTGTGTTTTTCTCTTGGGGTGGGAGGAGACCTAATCTCCTTCTCTGATTCTAGCCTTGGGCTGTGTGCCTCTGCCTGAAGTGTATCGACATCTCTCTCTCTCTCAGGAGCATCAGAAGCTGTCTTCTTCTCTGTGCTCTCTGGCCCTGTAGGGTCTCCATCTGGTAAGGATTCATCCAGTAGTATCATGACAATGTGGGTATTTATTCCTCCACTCCCATACGATAGGAGCTGGGGCAGCAGGCCAAAAGAGACTGATATCTCCACTGTGTTCCGTAAACCTTTCCCCTTTATTGGTAAGCCTTGGATTCTTCAGAGCCAGTGCAGTGTAGTGGACAGAGTCTTCAACTTGGGCTCAGAAGGTCTGAAATAAAAATCTCCACTTGGCCGTGGAAACTTGCAGAGAGATGGCAATGGTGAACCATTTCTTGAACATCTCACATAACTTATAAAACCTTGTTTGGGTCACCGTAGGTTAGAAGTCATTTGACGGCACATAACAAGATACTTTTTGTGTGTGCTTTTGGTCTTTGTATATTTTAAGCATTTCCTTTGTTCAGTTGTTCAATGAATTAAGCCAAATAGAAATGCACATCTGCTTGAGTAACTTCTGCAAATGGTTGGTTTGGCTAAGCAATTATATAAATCCAAATAATGTGTTTAGTGAACAGAATGGAAACTTTTATTTCATATAGGAGCCTTTTTAATTCTATGGAAGTTCACTGTGGCTTCCATTGGCTTAAGGTACCCATTTTGTCAATATGTGGCTTGCAATTTCTACCTGTCTTAACTACAGTATTCCTTTCAGGTTGGATTTCCATAGTTAATTTCTTCACATACAGTGTTGATTTTCACCAATCTAGATTGTGCATGCTTCATAGTCTCAGAAAGCAAGCAAGAAACAAATGGCAGAAATGTGTGAGCTGTCAAATTTTGTTCAGATGTCCAGGAGATATGTAAGGAGCTGGTATAAACCATGATCCACTAAGTCAAATGCAGTTTGTTTTGATTGAAAGCATTGTTTCAAGGTATCAAGCAAAGAGTCCTTCCAGCCTTGTTTCTCCCTGAGATGTTTTACCTGCTGGTGAGGCTGCCTACTGAAATTCAGGTCTCTGGTATTCAGAACATTTGCTCTCCTGCTGAGCTATCGGTTCTACTTAAAGCTCAGGTTTTCCGAAAAAAGGAGATCCTATGCCACTGACTTGTGGGAGAGTGGCAGTTCCACATACTGTAATGATGTTCCTGTGCCACTGGGACAAGTGGAAATTTTCAAAGCTGGAGGCAAGCTAATGGCCTTCTTCTCACAAACAGATAAATACTATCTTTTCCATGATTGTCATCCAT
Organism: Pogona vitticeps; assembly: GCF_051106095.1. Taxonomy (NCBI): domain Eukaryota; kingdom Metazoa; phylum Chordata; class Lepidosauria; order Squamata; family Agamidae; genus Pogona; species Pogona vitticeps. The sequence goes on from NC_135785.1 coordinate 111,749,148, forward strand.
GTTTCAGGGCAGTGGCCACTTGCACCTTTGGTGTATGTGACAAGACAAAGAACATGGGTGAGAGAGGGCAGTCCATAATGCTCTTTTGCATAGTTCTCTTTTAGTCCACCAATTATGCTGTTGTAGGACAACTGTTTCTTCTTAAAACATTGGCAATAAACAGGAATTTTCACAGGGATTATTTCTGTTCTTTTCTAATATATCACCAAATATTTTTAAAGTTATTCTGTAATTACTGATCTATCTCTTAATAATAACTACTTTCCATATTAGCATTAAACACAACACTGTTTTACTCGATTCAAGTACAAGTAGTCTTTTTTTGGTACTTATATATCTTTAGTCTGCTGTCCTAAACAGTTACCTGGGAGTACAAGTAGTGGAAAGATGTAGGGCTTCCTTCTGAGCAGCCATGCATAGTATTGGCTGATTAGATATGGTGATCTTGCACTCAAAAAGAGATCACCTTCAGCTTTTCTTTACTCAAGAAATTACTGCTTCTCTTTGACTCAACTGTGCAAATAATTTAGCAGCTCTGCCTGTGCCAGAATGATTGATCAATGTAAACATATCTTCAGTGCCCTGTAAAATAATTTGCTTCTGTGCTTTAATAATAAAATCCAAGTAAAGCATCTCTAACATTTTCTAGAAGTTACTGCACATTTGCAAGTAATGTATCAGAATTCCAATATAGATTCATTTCACAAAAGCTGCACACTTTTAACTGTAAAGATTCTTTCATTGTTCCCCCAGTCGCCCATGTTGATCTATGGAGGGATGTGCTAACTTAATTTGATAATACCATCTGATGTCCTTAATGCATATGTTATTTTGGAGATTATAATCATTATTACCAGTTTTGTATAATGTGTTTCTATTTGAATTACATTGTTACTTCTAAAAAGAGAAGTCAGGAAAAAACCATGTACATTTTGTCATACACGTATAATCAGGCTTCTGTTTTCCCTGTGTAAAAATTGTCAGCAATAGTAAGAGTTTGCAACATTGTTTCATATTAAAATGATGCAAAATATGTGTACAAAGCTACATTGTTGGTATAACTTCCATTTTTTATTACAATAATACAAAACAAATAAATTGCGAAACAAAGAAGCAAATAACTTTAGACGCACAAACACAGAGACACAGAGAACCAATACAGTACTGTTCTTTGCAGCGAAAAAGAGCAACAATAGATTGGAACCAGTGTGATGTTGCCCATCTTGTGTTCCATGTAAAATATATCCTACATATTTAAGATTTTTTGTGAAGCTGGCACAAACAGATGTATGATAGGCCACTGAGACTACATTGTCCTTGTTTGTAGGTAGTTGACCAAACTAGGCCCTGCCCATAACCTGCCATAAATTCTGCTATGCTTTGCCATTGGTCCCGTTGCTGATACAATTGTTTGTTGTTATACCACTAGTAGACACAAAGTGGATTTTCTGCTGCAAAGACCAAAATAGTTTTGGATGATTATGGACATATGACACAGCATAATACTTAGTTTTGAGAAGCCATGCACACAATATTCTTATTTTTGGTAAAGCAGAAGGTAATTAAAACAGAAGGAAAATTTTATGTACTATTTTCCCATTCCTATTTGCTTGTTTGTTTGATTAATAAATGCTGTACCTTGGAAAGTGATTGTTTTTTTCCTCTTATTTTTACAGGTTGTTTTAGTCTTCGCTCTTAGTATTGGTGCTCTTGTAATATACTTCATAGATTCGTCAAAGTGAGTATTCTTATATATTTCTTGTTCCTTTCTTATTCACCTCTCTAAAGTAATTATAAGACTTGAAATTGCTCCATTCATCTACTGGAGTTCAATGCTTTGTACTCATCAGTTGCATACAGTAGGAGAAGTGGGAGTATTGTTAAAACATTGCTGTTTCCTACACTTAGCTTTAAAAAGATTCTAGAAGTTCTTTTTTCCCTCTTTTGTAATTTTTCATGTTTTGGGATAGGAAAAGATAGGGAGAAAAAAATGCTGTGTTGTCAGAATATGCATAATTTAGACAAATACTGCTCCTGCAATCAAAGTGTTAAATAAGAAACAGAATATAGAATGGCTAAGAATGGGAGAGATGATCTATAAAACTGCGTACCTATAAATAGTGCTGCTTATATAAGAATAACAATATACAGTATGTGTAACCATGAAAACCCATATAAAAATTATGGAAAAATGCTTGACTACCACTTCAGAAAGCCAACATGCACCTTGCAAGGTCACTGTGTTCCACGTTTCCACACTGTTGGAAAGTAAGGCCGAGAAGTGGGAGTAAGAAACATGGAACATCATGACACCTCAACACAAACTATGTTCAGGTAGACATTGCTGGGTGAGAAGTAGCCATTTCTGATAGCAACTGCACCCCAGTTTATTGAAGGTATTCTCTTTTTCAAAATTTTATTTAAAACAAAAAAAGAAAGAAAATGTTTCTTGGTAGGTTTCTCAGGTCCGTAGTAGACACCAATATATCTAGGACAGTCTCATTGATCTCAAAAATAATATAACATTTTACTTTGTGATGTTGATGGACATGGCCTATATATGTATATTTCTAAAGATGCTACACTTTCATTGTAATACCTTTCTTTAGTTGCAGTATAAACTAGGACCATCATGTTTTGCTGTACAGTTACCTGATCTTCTTTCATCTTTGTTTAGTATAACTGTCCTCTCAATTCTGAAACAATCAACATTTCTGTGCTTTTACTGTAAGAAAGCTCTGCCACTATAGCAGCTTAGATGATTACTCTAACCAAATAGTGTTTATTCGGCCTCCATCACACATTTTGAAGATTGTATCCATTATTTGGCCAACATTTAACAAGTTGGCAGTCTCGTTGATTTGGATGGGAGAGATTTAATGTTATTGCAGCTTTTCCATTGAAATCAGCAGGACCTATTTCTGTTTGTCTTGATGTAAATTGTGTTTCTCCTAGGTTTGCATCTGAGCTGTGAATGTATTCAACATGTTACAAACATATCAGATAGCTATATGTGTTAGGAAGATAGAACAGGCTACAACATAATGTGTAAATGGCCCTTCGTTTGTGTGTGTGTGTGTATGTGTGTGTGCGTTGGATGCATCAGTTCATCTGGTTTCAGTGCTATCCTGAAATCTGCTGTGCAAGGCAAAAAGCAGATACAATTGGATGCAAAGGCAGTGTTGCATTTGTATTTCAATACATTTGGCATGTGACTCTAAGGAGGCACCAAATAATCTCTGATTTCATATTTACTTTCAAAATAGTGTATTTACTGCAGCTAAAAAACTTACCACTATCCCCACAATGGAGGAGAATATATATATTCTTTTATATATATATATTATTTTTGTTATGATTATTTTGAGACAGATGTGTTTTGAATAAAGTTCTTCCTCAGGAGTTGGTTGCAACTTCATTTGTAATTGTGTGCAGCTACTTGTTTGAAACAGGTTGTCCAAGAATGTTCCCCCCCCAAAAAAAAAGAACTCTAGCAGAAAGAACAGCTGTTCTTGTGCACTTGGAGGTGTCATTTCTTTCTTGCCCCCACTGAGCTTAGCCTCATTTGTCTTCAGTGCAATTTTGTTCTATAAGCTGTGGTAGCTTGCCTAATTTTGTCTGAATATCTTTTCACTGTGTTATCCTGTCAGATTTATAGTGATATCACCAACAAAATCATGCATATTGCCTTAGCCAGTAGAATTAAACAGCAATGTGTGGACAAATGAAGCCAAAGACAGTGAAGATACAGGAAGAAAATGCCACCAAATAAAGTCAACACCAGAGTATTACATACATGTCTACAACATTTGCCCATTCCCCAAGAGAGTATGAAAGAGACACCCATTAGTGATCACAGAAATTGTCATGAAGCTAAGTAAACAGCTTGGGTCAGCTCTCTGTGGCAGCAAGGTACCACACAGAGGCATTGATGCAGCTATCTGTGCAAAAGCATCTTGGGTCCATTGAGTATGCAAAGATAATGCTTGATAATGGGCTGTGATGGCATAGTGATAGTATTTAATACAGTCTTATCCATGTAGTCAAGACAAGGGATTTTCCTTACCACTGTAATGATCTAACTATACAAAACACAGTCTTTGCTTTTTGACCGCCCAAAAAGCAAAGACTCCAAGAATACCAAAGGCACTGCCCTCAGCATGGGCACAGGCAGAAAGGTTGCAGAAAGGGATGGAGAATATCAACAGCTCTATCCCACTGTTGTTTTTAGGAAGAGGACAACAGGGAGGAATGCAAGATGGCTAGTTAAACCTCACCAAAAAAAGAGGACATTTATCAGAAAAAGAAAGCAACAAACAGGGCACAGATTTGCATACAGTTTGCATCTGTTGATCATGGGGGTAGGTACAAAAGTATATATGATTCCTGTGGCTTAAATAGTAATATAGCACATTCTACTGTAGTAGGGAGGATTGGAGCTAAGTGACCTGTGTGCATGTGAGTGATTTCTGATGTGCACACGTTCAGTGTGGATGGGCAAATTCTAGCCCTCCGTTGTCCCTTCTTCTGGTTTTTTATTGTTTAAATTGAAATAGAACTGGAATAGGACTGTCATGTTAAAGCAACCAATTTGAACTCCGTCAAGAGTGTGTGGAAATGAACTCATTTGTGGCAGACTGATTTTGAATTGGGCCAAAGAAGAGTTTTTCTGAGACTAAATAAAGTTGCACTGCCGTAAGAAAATGCACTAATCTTAACTGTGACTATTTCTCATTCATGGCATTGTTGGTGTTAATATTACTGCCATCTGAAAGCTGTATATGCTGCTGTTGAATACAAAGTAACACAATATAATGTATATATTTACATTTTATATACGAAAATGTTCTAAAGATGGTATAAAATTTGAGTCTTTTCTCTGTGGCTTTCTTAAAGCAAAATCCAGAATGCCAGTACATATAGATCTTCCTTCCTACGTACCCAGGTACTCAGTCTGATGTAGTGGACAGAGTGACAGACTAGATCTCTGGACACCAGGGCTCAAATCCACAATTTGCATGAAAACTCACTGGGGGAGAAGAACTGGTAAAACTGCTCCTTAAATACCTCACTTACTTTGAAAGCCCTGTTAGGGTTGCTGTAATTTGGTACCAACTTGATGGCACCTAACTAAGTATCCTACCCACATATACACATACATATCCAAAACAAAGAAACTTGGCTCTCAGAAATTGAAAGCTAGACAGGTAACTTCCTAACTTATTGTGCAATGGATGTTGCCCCATCATTTCACAGTCAATGCTGAAATGCTGAAAAAGATTCACATTTTTTGATAAGTAATGATGATGATATGATAAATAGAGTAACCAAAATGGATCCAGTCTTATGCTTTGTAATGTATTAAGAAATCTCTGTGAAGAGTCTCAACATGGCAAGACAAAAGAAAAAAGAAAAAGAACAAGAAATTTGTCATGTCCCTACTCTGCCTTTCGAGTAGGGATGTGACCTAATAGGGACTTCAGTTCCCCACTGTGCCTCCTGGACTGGACAATGATCCCTAGGATCCCTTCAAGCTCTGCAGTTCTAAGATTTTATATACTGTATTATATACAAGGTTCTGAAGTGTGAAAAATATTCCTAAATGTTTGTGATTTTGGGCAAGGAAGGAAAATTTTTGAAAGTTTACATTCTTGCATATAAGAATAAAATAAGCAAAGATTCATATTAAATGTGCCACTTATGTTGGTTACATAGTATCTCCAGTATAGGAGGTTGTTGTTTAGTCGTTTAGTTGTGTCCAACTCTTCGTGACCCCATGGACCAGAGCATGCCAGGCCCTCCTGTCTTCCACTGCCTCCCGGAGTTGGGTCAAATTCATGTTGGTTGCTTCAATGACACTGTCCAACCATCTCATCCTCTGTCATCCCCTTCTCCTCCTGCCTTCACACTTTCCTAACATCAGTGTCTTTTCCAAGGAGTCTTCACTTCTCATGAGATGGCCAAAGTATTGGAGGCTCAGCTTCAAGATCTGTCCTTCCAGTGAGCACTCAGGCTTGATTTCCTTTAGAATGGATAAGTTTGTTCTCCTTGCAGTCCAGGGGACTCTCAAGAGTCTCCACCAGCACCACAATTCAAAAAAAAAATCAATACTTCGGTGGTCAGCTTTCTTTATAGTCCAGCTCTCACTTCCATACATCACTACAGTAAAAACCATAGCTTTGACTATGCGGACTTTTGTTGGCAAGGTGATGACTCTGCTTTTTAAGATGCTGTCTAGGTTTGTCATTGCTTTCCTCCCAAGAAGCAGGCATCTTTCAATTTCGTGGCTGCTGTCACCATCTGCAGTGATCATGGAGCCCAAGAAAGTAAAATCTGTCACACCTCCATATCTTCCCCTTCTATTTGCCAGGAGGTGATGGGACCAGTGGCCATGATCTTAGTTTTTTTTTATGTTGAGCTTCAGACCATTTTTTGCACTCTCCTCTTTCACCCTCATTAAGAGGTTCTTTAATTCCTCCTCACTTCCTGCCATCAGAGTGGTTTCATCAGCATATCTGAGGTTGTTGATATTTCTTCCGGCAATCTTAATTCTGGTTTGGGATTCCTCCAGTCCTGCCTTTCACATGATGTATTCTGCATATAAGTTAAATAAGCAGGGAGACAATGTGCAGACTTGTTGTACTCCTTTCCCAATTTTGAACCAATCAGTTGTTCCATATCCAGTTTTAACTGTTGCTTCCTGTCTCATGTATAGGTTTCTCAGGAGATAAATAAGGTGGTCAGGCACTCCCATTTCTTTAAGGACTTGCCATAGTTTCCTGTGGTTCACACAGTCAAAGGCTTTTGCATAGTCAATGAAGCAGAAGTAGATGTTTTTCTGGAACTCTTTGGCTTTCTCCATAATCCAGCACATGTTAGCAATTTGGTCTTTAGTTCCTCTGCCCCTTCAAAATCCAGACTGTACTTCTGGGAGTTCTCGGTCCTCATACTGGTGAAGCCTACCTTGGAGGATTTTGAGCATAACTTTGCTGGTGTGGGAAATGAATGCGATTGTACGGTAGTTGGAGCACTGCCGTTCTTTGGTATTGGATGTAGACTGATCTTTTCCAGTCCTCTGGCCACTGTTGAGTTTTCCAAATTTGCTGGCATATTGAATGTAGCACTTTAACAGCGTCATCTTTTAAGATTTTAAATAGTTCCACTAGAATGCCATCACCTCCACTGGCCTTGTTGTTAGACAAGCTTTCTACGGCCCACTTGACTTCACTCTCCAGTTAAGGAGGTACGTCATACCAAATAATGCAACAAAGAGAAAAATAGGAGTTAATAATGAGTTACCAGCGTTCCGTGTCTAAATCACCCTGGCCATGTGACCACGAAAGATTGTCTCCGGACAAAACGCTGGCTCTATGGCTTGAAGAGCGGGATGAGCGCCGCCCCCTAGAGTCGGACACGAGTGGACAAAAAAAAAATTGTCAAGGGGAACCTTTACCTTTAATGAGTTACCATGACTAAAATCCTGTTGCAAAATCTAATGCACATAAGAACAATCATAGAAGTGTTTTTCATTTTCGGCTAGCCATCTGTCACATGCCTGGCATGCAATGGAGTGTACAACAAATTGAACAACCTGGACAGGGATGAATGTAAAATGGGCAGCCAGCAAAATTGTTTATACTACTTGCATTGTTTCCAGTTTAGGCTGTGTGATGCTGATAGGATTCTGGCAAGTAATTAATTATAATAATAAACACAGAGTTAATACTAATTATAGTAATAATTAGTTAGTAATTACATAATAATTACAGATGTTGGATCAGGTTTGATAAATGTTAACAAATCTAGAGGTATATAATTATGTAAGGCACAAAGTTTCATCCATTTTGTATGAATATAATTAGGTATAGACAAAGATCCACATATAACAGTTCACTTTTCCAGTTGATCAAATTAATGCAAGGGTGTTTCTCAACAGGAGCAGTTCAGGCAAGCAAGTACTTAAGGTTTTAATTTTGAATGATGGATAAAATTGGTAGAATTATCTTGATTAGTGTACATTCCTACCTGTTAAGTCTCTTTGTAATTAAGACCTAGTATTTAAAAAGCTATAAAGGCCTTGGGCTAGTCAGGTCAGAGGGCATTTGAGACATTTCAAAATCTCAACAAAGCTAGTGGCCAGCTTTGAAAATGCCATAGTATATCTGTCATTGCTAGATTTTCTTCTTGAATTAGAAAAGAGTTTCAATATAAAGAGCAGAAGAGCATTGTCATGGAACTACTCTATCCAACTTTGCCATCATTGTACTGATTGCTCATTAGTTTCTGAAAGCTGCAGTGTCCTGAGTGGTTAGGCCCTAGTATAGTTTCTTTATTTTCATTATACAATAATTTTTTCAGAAGTCATTTTCATCCCGTTGGACACAATATTGTTGGGTCAATACCTTTCACAAATAAATAAACTTGCATGCCTTCGTTCCTGGAACAAAATTTTATCCCAATGTTATCTTCACAACAAAAGAGTGAATCAGGATGAGTAATAGTGAGCTTTATGATCAATGGGAGTTTGAGTCTTAGTCTTTCTGGCAGAAATCATCTTTATCCATTACCTTCACTGGGCAAAGCAAGGAAAGAAGAATGCAAAGTCACTTGAAAGAGCATCCCAGCTTCTGCATAGGCCACAGTTCAAGACCATTCCTTGGTTTTGACCCTGACAAGGACATTTTCCTTTTGAAAAGCAGAACCAATTTCCAGCACTCTCTACCTAAGACTTTATAAGAAAATGATGCAAAGGATGAATCATTTGTTCCTACTAGAGACTGCATGAGCGCTAGCAAAGCCTTATGACGAATGCTATCAAAAAATAATGTTAATAGGTGAGGGAATCACTGTAAACAGGATGGACTGATTTTGCATCATTTTTCGGAAGTAAAATGGTATCATTCTGCCTCAGAGGAATCCCAGGAGTTTTCTCTCAACAGCTGTTCTGCTGCTTTGTAGATTTACATTCATTCTATAGAAAAGTTCCATTATTAACAGATGTGGTAGCACACTATTTTCCCCCCCTCCCCCGGCCTTTAATCACCTTTGCTCATTCAGGAGCAGAACTATTTGGGGGGCACATTAAAGGCAGCACCAACAACAGCAATAACAGAATTCTAGAATTTGCATGTATCATGAAGAATCGGATCCACCAGTTGAGAAAGAAGTAAATACAAAAGGTACTGTTACCTTGAATTCCTTATTGGTTGCATCTAAAAGCTGATTTCCTGCTAGTTTCTCTTTGTATGCCTAAACATATCTAGCTTGGCTGTGTTTTCACAGTGACCACAGAATTCCATGGATTCACTGTCTTTACCATACATGGGCTCACATTTTATGCATGTTGTCACAAGGAACAATAAGAGAGGGCCGATAATGGCACCCCATTTTGGATGGATAGGAAGTCACTACAGAGAGTCAACAGCATTGACTATCATCCTCAGTACTTCTTTTCAGGTTGCTTCACTAGATTAGGTGATTTGGATCACATTTTTAAAGGGCCTTTTTCTAGTGATGGTCTAGTTATGGGATGCTCTTCCTGGAGAGGTTTGCCTGCTCCTTACATTATTATACTTTTTGACATTAGCTAAATAAGGTTTTCTTTTCCTAGGCCTTTAAAACTTGCTGCAGCCTTTTCAATCTTGATTTAACTAATAGGTATTATGAATTGTTTGATTTTTCACATTCTATTGTCCCAAGTCCTCTTGTTGTTTGTTTGAAGATTGTGTGACTTGCTGTAAATGGTGTGGCACCTGGGTAACATCTTAGTCCTGTCCCTCGTCTCACATCCAACTGCCCAACTGAGATGTACCCCAGCACTTTATTAATTAGCCACAATTAGCTGCTGAAATTTACACAGACATTATGTGAACATTTCCAGAATTCCATCCATTGTTGTTTATTTTATTGTTATCTATTTTTTAAATTTTTTATTTTGTTTTTATTCTGTAAGCTGCCTGAGAACATCTTGGTAACAGGGCTGCATCAAGCTACTTTGGGAAGCATGAATGAAACAATTGGTGCAATAACAAGAGAAAGTTGAAAAGCAAGTAGCAGGTGACTCAAGAAGCAAGGTTCAGGGGTAGTATTGCAACAGCAGCCACAGATAAGGCCTATAAAGCATGAGATGCAAAGACAGCAGGCAAGTCAGCTGGTTGAAGGGTAAGCTCCATTGTTCCTCAGAGGTAGAGTCCTGCTAAAAAGACAACTCAGGATCCCAGAACCAGGGACTAAAAACAATTTTTGGAAGTTGGACAAGTGACAAAATGTGCTAATACTGGCATTGTGTAGTTGTTATTCCTGCTAGGGATCTTGCCTACAGCGTATGTGACACGTGACCCTAATTCTATACCTTAATGATGCTGTTGAGGATTGTGGAAAACCTAGGGGAATTTTTTTTACAAGTCTTGCTCTGCTGCTGCCCATGTGTGTGCATCAAGAAGGTGCACAAGTTGTGATGCTGGTGATCCACAACCCTCCTTGCATCACAAAGAAAACAAAAACCTAATCTTTTTTCTTTTCTAGTGTGGTTCATTCTGAAATATATTTCCAAACTTGGGAAGTATAGCGATTCTCTGTGATTTCATAAAGCACATTAGACTTGGCAGTCCATCTGTCTCTGTCTGTCTCCCTGTCTGTGTCTGTGTATTGTGTGCAAACCTAGTATCTTCCCCACTGGGATTATTGTTGTTTGCTTCAGCTGCCTACCACATTTTATAGCAACCATATTTATTAGGTCCTGCAGTAATTATTAGCAGTAGTGATAATAAAACTACAGCTTCCTTGTGCAGTCCATTTCTCTGGGAGATTTGGTTGCAAAACACTGCCAAGCAATCCCATGAGCTACAGCAGTTCACATTCATTTCTCCGTACTTGTTCCATGCAGGCTGAAGATGTTTGAGTTGAATAAAAATGAATTGATCAACTTACCTTCTATGCCTTGTTCCAATGCCTATAGCATTGGTAGGAAAGATGGTCCAGCATTTTGATTATATGTCTAGGTGTTTCCAGCTCCTTTCAAGATGAGACAACTTCCAGCATCCTTTTCAAGATGAGGCAACTAAAATTGTGTCCTAAATTTCAAAAATATCATACCCAATGATATTGTGCAATGGCATTGTCCTATCACAATGCTACTTCCCTGCCTTAGTAACCTCTAATATGGAATTCAGTGGCACTTGAATGCTGCTGTTGTTTGTAGTGAGCTTTCTACCATGAAAACATATTGATAACCCAGTCCAATTGTGAGATTGGATTGATTTTTTTAAAAATTTGGTTCAGTATGGGTTACTTTATATGTGCCTCTTCTCACTCAGTTTACAATAATCTTTTCACAGCTGTTCGTCTGCCTGTCTTTCATCATACTGAATAATTTGGAATCAGCTGTGAAGTTGACTAGGTCCAGATAACTCTCTGGCTTTCTCCATAATCCAGCGCATGTTAGCAATTTGGTCTCTAGTTCTTCTGCCTCTTCGGAATCCAGCTTGTACTTCTGGGAGTTCTCAGTCCACATACTGCTGAAGCCTACTTGTAGGATTTTGAGCATAACCTTGCTAGGGTGTGAAATGAGTGCAATTGTACGGTAGCTGGAGCATTCTTTGGCACTGCCTTTTTTTGGCATTGGGATGTAGACTGATCTTTTCCAATCCTCTGGCTACTGTTGAGTTTTCCAAACTTGCTGGCATATTGAATGTAGCACTTTAACAGCATCATCCTTTAAGATTTTAAATAGTTCAACTGGAATGTCATCACCTCCACTGGCCTTGTTGTTAGCCAGGCTTTCTAAGGCCCACTTGACTTCACTCTCCAGGATGTCTGGCTCAAGGTCAGCAACTACATTGTCTGGGTTGTCTGGGATATCAAAATCTTTCTAATATGATTCCTCTGTGTATTCTTGCCACCTCTTCTTGATGTCTTCTGCTTCTGTTAGGTCCCTCCCATTTTTGTCCTTTATCATGTCCATCTTTGCACAAAATGTTCCTCTAATATCTCCAATTTTCCTGAACAGATCTCTGGTTTTTCCTTTTCTGTTATTTTCCTCTATTTCTTTGCATTGTTCATTTAAGAAGGCCCTCTTGTCTCTCCTTGTTATTCTTTGGAAGTCTGCATTCAATTTTCTGTAACTTTCCCTATCTCCGTTGCATTTTGTTTCCCTTCTTCTCTCTGCTATTTCTAAGGCCTCGTTGGACAGCCACTTTGCTTTCTTGCATTTCCTTTTCTTTGGGATGGTTTTTGTTGCTGCCTCCTGTACAATGTTACAAGCCTCTATCCAAAATTCTTCAGGCACTCTGTCCACCAAATCTAGTTCCTTAAATCTGTTCTTCACTTCCACTGTGTATTCATAAGGGATTTGGTTTACATTATACCTGAGTAGCCCAGTGGTTTTTCCTACTCTCTTCAGTTTAAGCTTGAATTTTGCTATGAGAAGCTGATGATCAGAGCCACAATCAGCTCCAGGTCTTGTTTTTGCTGACTGTATAGAGCTTCTCCATCTTTGGCTTTAGAGAATATAATCAATCTGATTTCGGTATTGCCCATCTGGTGATTTCCATGTATAGAGTTGCCGCTTGTGTTGTTGGAAAAGAGTGTTGTTTGTGATGACCTGCTTGTTCTCTTGACAAAACTCTATTAGCCGTTGCCCTGCTTCATTTTGAACTCCCAGGCCAAACTTTCCTGTTGTTCCTTTTATCTCTTGACTCCCGACTTTAGCATTCCAATCCCCTAGAATGAGAAGAACCTCTTTCTTTGGTGTCAGTTCTAGAAGGTGTTGTAAATCTTCATAACATTGTTCAGTTTCAGTCTCCTCAGCAATGCTGGTTGGTGCATAAACTTGGATTATTGTGATGTTGAATGGTCTGCCTTGGATTCGTATTGACATCATTCTATCATTTTTGAGATTGTATCCCATTACAGCTTTTCCCACTCTTTTATTGACTATGAGGGCTACTCCATTCCTTCTACGGGATTCTTGCCCTCAATAGTAGATATGATAATCATCTGAGCTGAATTCACCCATTTCTGTCCATTTTAGTTCACTGATGCCCAGGATGTCAATGTTTATTCTTGCCATCTCCTGTTTGACCACATCCAGCTTAACAAAGTTCATAGATCTTACATTCCAGGTTCCTATGCAATATTTTTCTTTGCAGCATTGGACTTTCCTTTCACTTCCAGGCACGTCCACAGCTGACCATCCTTTTGTCTTTGGCACAAGCACTTCATTAGTTCTGGAGCTACTTGTACTTGTCCTCCGCTCTTCCTCAGTAGCATGTTGGACGCCTTTCGACCTGAGGGGCCCATCTTCCAGCGTCATATCTTTTAGCCTTTTTCTTCTGATCATGGGGCATTCTTGGCAAAGATACCGGGAGGAAGGAAGCCAGCGTAATGCTAGGCCTTCAATTCTTAATCCTGAGAACTGGTCCAGGAGGGTACTGTGGTTGATGGTATAAAAGGAGGCTGAGGGATCCAGGAGGACCAACAGGAACACACACACACAGTCAGCCTTCCATAACAGGTCACCGAACAGGATGTCTCAGTCGCATGAAGCGGCCTGAACTCCGATTGAAATGTATCCGGACTGTCGGTATCCTCCAGGTCCCTAGGGATGGCAATCTCCCCTCCCCCTTCAAGTTGTGGTAGAAAGAGTGAGCCCCCTACTTCATTGGGCAGTGAAGGACAATGTTGTCTTATAAAACTGTTAATGTTAGTATTTTACTTTATCAGAAAAATAAAATCTTTTAAAGCATGCCTGTTGAATAAACATGGCATGGAAGTGTCTTTCCCTTGATCTTTCTGGTTGTCCTCTCTTTTTTTTGTTTTTAAAGATGATGATGATGATTGTTGTAGTTGTTATTATTAGTAGCAATAGTAATAGTAGCCATAAGAAGCTTCTTGAACCTTTTGAAAATGAATTCAGACATAATGTTCCCTTCTGTTCTATGTTTGTTCTACAATATTCTACTATATTTTAAAAGCCCTATCTTCCTTTTTTTTGCTTTCTAATGATGCTGTTCCGGTCAGAGCCAGGTTAACCAGACAAAAGCATCTGATCCTATGTGATGTCAGAGTTTGGAAACATCATGTGTCTTTCATACAGAGGATACACGTAATTCAGTAGATCTCAGGAGATTATTGTAAAAAATTACAGTCCCCTGTAAATAGTTTGCTGGGTCATCTTAGCATGCTACCTGTATTACCACTATTCATTAATCATATATATCACTGAGAACCAACACTGTTCTCTTTTTGTCATTGATGTAAATTTACAGAATCTTCGGTTAAATCTTTATATAATATTAAAATACTGCAAGAACTTTGTTACCTGGTTCTTACTAAATAAATCACCTTTTTTTTTATTCCAGAAAAGTAAATCATACTTTTGTCTTGAGGCAAACAATGGGAAAAGCTACCAGGAAACACTTTGGACATGCAGCCATTGAAAGTATTTAGTCTTGTTGCTTGTCCAGTACTCTGCCTTTCAGCTTGATCAAACTCTTCTCTCCCGAGCAACCACATATATGTATTTTTGCTCATTTGTAATGCGATAGTCCAAGCTCAGAGATATCTGGCCTCTTTTCTAACAGGATACAGTCAATCATGTTGCTTGTGTTGTTTGCCAGGAACTGGTATTCTGAAGCCTATTGCCTCTGATTCATTAGATTGCCGTGATGACTAGTAGTCATTCATAGCCCTTCATTAGTCTCATCTCTTTTAACAATGGTTAGGTTAGTGGCCATAGCCATCACTAGTTAATTCCATAGTTTTACCTCTCCATCCCCTCTTTCCAGCGAAAGCATTCTTGCCAATGCTGGCAGTAGTGGGCAGAACTGCTGCTTGTGTTTTCACTGAGCTCTGAAATACTGTTGTTTGTTAACACAAAATTCCTTGAAAAAATGAATTATTTGGTCCTTAATAAAGGTCAAAGAGCCCATAAAAATGACAGTTTCCAAGAATCTTAGTATTTAGGCACATGCTCAGCAAGGACCTAGGCATCATTGTACTTCTGAACTCCAGAATCCTTTTTAATCTATAAAGCCTCATATCAGCCTTACCAGTTAAATTATAATAGAAGAGAGGAGCAGAGTAGGGGGTTTGGGAGTGGAGACTTCCCAATAATTTAGAACTCTTGATTATGAATAGTTCTGTATAACAAGAAAGTCCTCTTCAAATATAGCAGTATACATGAACCCACCCACCCCTGCCATGTTTTGCTCTGTATTCATAAGTGCTTATGAAAGTGGAACTATGTGGTGATGTGACATCAGGGGTAGGACTGCTTGCATGGTGAGTTCTGCCTGGTTTTAGTAACATGTGGACTGGGTTAGGATGCTGGGACTGCGAGACGGAGTGCTGGGGAGCTTCTGAGGAGACAGAAGAGGGAATTGCATTGGAATGTTGCTTTGTGACATGCTGCTGTTTAGGTTTCCAGCCACTTCACTATCAAAAGAATAGTATGTTCTTCCTTTCTCTCACCCTACCGTCAGACAGTAATCCAGGTCTTCTGCATGTGCTGTTAGCTCCCCCCAGCTAAACCTGTTCACTGTATGACAGATATGATTTTGTTTTGAATGTCTGTGGTCTTAGGAAGACACATCCATTAACAAGCACCCTGTTTTGAGCACTTCCTTTGCCTAGAAATCAGATGTTCTCTTTTCAAACCCCATGCTCCTCAGGATTTATTTATTTAGTGCCAGAAGCAGAGTGCTTCTGAAATATTTGCAAGGGCGTTAACAAGCTGCCTTCTTTCTTTTCCCGAGTGGCCTGATTAGTTATGCACATGGAATTAGTGGCATTCTGCTTCAGTGCCAGACAAGAACATATTAAATCTCTGCAGTACAAAGTGTAAAATTAGCTGAGCTGGTTTTGGAAGGCTGGGGAGCCATTTTCAAAGCAAACTTTCTCTGACAAACCATTTGTCAAAACAGGAGGATTTGCAGTGGTTGTTGCCTTCCAGTGTGATGTAGCAAAAATAATCACATACCCATTATCAGCTTTCATCAAATGTGACCTTGCTTATCCCCCCCACCCCATGACAGCTTGACATCTGTAGCTTTTGGGAGACCCCAGCACTTAATGAATCATTCATAGCTAAAAATAGACTTCCCCACAGCAAGGACACCCATTCCTTTTTTGATGCATATGTCACCACTGACAGAGTCATAGGGCCAAGTATGTCATATTATTTAACCTTTTTTTTATTTTGTCAGGTTTTGATTTCATTAGCCATGGTTCTATGGTGAGAGAAATAAATTGTGGACTTCACTGCCCATTATGGCTACCTCTTTTCTCCAGTTAGGAATCCATTTTGTCCATGATTCCGAATTTGCACAAAGGCAAACAGGCAACGTGTCACTTGGCATGAATTTCTGATTGCTACCATATTGGTACAGGACTTCAATCAATATGCATGCATGCATGCATGCTTGCTAGCTTGCTTGCTTTGATTTATTTGATTTATTGTCCATTTTTCTCTCAGTGCTGTGTCTCAAGATGGTTACCTAGTTACAATCATGTGCAATATGGGGATCAGAAATATTTTTACAATTAAATTTATGGGAAATGCCCTCTCTCTTTTTTTTGTAAAGAAAGTCCTTGTTATTCCTGACCTTCTTTTTGGTTATGTTTTTTTTTTCTTTTTCTTTCTCCTGCCAACCTAGAAGTTCTAAAACATATAAATGCGAGTAGATAAATAGGTACCACTACGGTGGGAAAGTAACAGCATTCTGTGTCTCGTCGCGCTGGCCACGTGACCATGGAAACTGTCTACGGACAAACACTGGCTCTATGGCTTGGAAACGGAGATGAGCACCACACCCTAGAGTCAGACACGACTGGACTAAATGTCAAGGAGAACCTTTACCTTTACCTTTTTTCTTTTCAGCAATGGAGTAATGGCTACCCTAAGATGAAAGCATAGTCGCATTTTCCATTCCCTCTTATAGACTTTACAACACACCTTACTCTTAGTCTCTGAAGTTTAACTAATAAATGTGTACAATCCCTCTTCTGTTTGTATCTTGTTATCTTGTTGAAGGGGTCTTTGAACCCTGCATGTAAGTTAGTTTCTATCTTTTAAAGGGGTCTTCAAAACTGAAAATTTATCCCACTTCCTATTGCTGCTTAGTGCTAAAGAAATGCATAGTTTGCTAGCAGTGGGAGTTTTGGATTACAAATCTAACAATTCTTCATCCTGGGAATCCTACCTGACAGGCAGACAGCTTCCAGACACCTAAATGTGGCTCACCTGGGAGAAAGGCCTAAACTGGAAGGCTTTGAGACTTACATAGACCTAGCCTTCTGTCAAAAGAGAAAGCTCCCAGCTAGCCCTGGGACAGGAATAGGAGGCTTAGGTGAAGCTAGGCCTAGTTAGGCCTCAGGGCCATACAGTTTAGAACTTTCTCCTTGGTAGGTTTACCAGAATCATGGGTACCAAAAGGAGGTCATAGAAAGACAAAAAAGAGGACCGTAGACCAGTGGTCCCCAAACTTTTTGGGAACACAGACTGGTTGGAGGGGCGGGCTGCGTGTGCGGGGGTTGTGTTGTGCTCACGTGGGGTGTGCCACAGCAAGGCACTCATAGCCAGCGCGGCAAGAGAAGAGCACCAGCAAATAACAGGCAGAGGGATACCTAGCCCTGTGGTGCTTATTTGATCTCCACTTTCAAGCTACCTGAGCTGGCAGACCTCACTATTCTTGTAGCAATGAGTTCCACAGTTCAAAAGGACATTCTGGAAGCAGCAGCAATAATAATAATAATAATAATAATAATAATAATAATAATAATAATAATAATAATAATAATAATAATAATAATAATAATAATAATAATAATAATAATAATAATAATAATAATAATAATAATAGTCATCGTCATCGTCATCGTCATCGTCATCATTATTATTTCTCTGCCTGGAATCTGCCTCTTTTCAACTCCAGGGATGACCCTCGTGATTCCTAGTGGTGTGAGAGAGGAAGGAATGTATCTCCCTCACCCGATCTACTTTGACCAGGCCGTGCATGATTTTAAGCATTTGTGCCATTCCTCCCCCCCCCCACTCTCAGCATTATTGGCTCTTTACATTATTATTTTAAGTCCAGCAGGAGCCTAAATGCAAGAAATCTTCCCCTGCGGGGGAGCTCCTCCAGACCTTGGTCCTATTGCTTGGCCTATAGGGAAACAGAAAGGGGGCCCAGCAGCTCACCTGCTTTTGGTCTGATCCACTCTGGATTCCAGCAGCAGCCGGACCCTGCACATCAACAGGCCAGCCACAACTGGGTCACTTTGTAATTGCAGTGGACTCCCAGGAAGCAGAAGTCATGGCCCACAGGGCACCTGGAGAGCCTAGGGACAGGGAAGTCAGGCAGGGAGGGGGCTGCGCCTTCGGCAACACGCACGTGCACAGAGATGCACAGGTTGGGAGAGTGAGTGAGCAGGTGGCCGAGAGCAGGGCCCATGGAACACTCATTGGCAGACGGGGGTGTGGTTGGCCATGTGGGTGCAGATGCCCTGGTTCTTGCAATAGTCCCGGTGGCAGAGGGAAATGCAGCAGGCGCTCCTGTACTGCTTGTCAAGGCATTCGTAGCCAGCGTGGCAGGAGAAGAGCATGGCACACGGGTCCAGGTCCCTCTCCGTGGAACGGAGGGAGGGGGTGAACCAAGAGAGCCCACAGGGCCCTCTCCTCAGAGGGGGGTGGACTCCATGCACAGGGAGCAGTGGGCATGTCACACTCACAGTGGGTGTGGCCTGCATGCACGCAAGGGCGACACACCCACCATGCATTCGGGAGGGGGGCGGAGATACAAAAGCCGGTCATTTTAAAGGTTTTCAGCTTTGCCTGTCGGACAGAGGACATTAGGCTAAAAAGGAGGACATGTCCTGCTTTTGCCAGACGTCTGGGAACTCTACTCCTGGGCAAGCTGCATTTAGGTGTCTGTCATGTGGAAATCCTAGAATTTAATATTACTGTATGTGATTTGTGGTTCAAAAGAAAAGAAGACTCATATCTACAGTTGATAACAGCTACTGGCATTAATGTCCAAGCAAGCCCATTCCTTTTCTCTAATATAAAGACTCTTCACCTTATCAATAGTCTAAAAACTCTTTAAACAATATTTAACAAAATCCACATTTCTGATAAAGTGCTGGAGCATCTCCTCACCTTTTTTTAAAAGGTGATTTTAAATATAGAGCTTCTAACCACGAATCTCTCATAACAGACAAGAACATTAATGAAAAGTGCCATAGCACCTAATTCTGTCCCCACTTCCCAAACAATAGGAGACTAAAAATAAACCTTGATTTCTAAGATTGAGAACACAGGAAATCTTGAAGAAGTCACTGGACAAAGCAAGACAAGATTTAAATCACTTCTTCTACAGGTAACATCATTGTAGAAGCTAGTGCATTCAGTAGAAGAAGTGTTCTTACTCATTTTTAAGTTGAGCTCTTCCATATCAACTCAGAAATAAAACTCAACAATAAAAGTCCATTGCTATAATGAGATGCCAGGAACATGGTGCTGCTGCAGGTTAAACCGCAGAAGCCTCTGTGCTGCAAGTTCAGAAGACCAGCAGTCGCAAGATCAAATCCACGCGATGGATTGAGCTCCCATCCTTTGTCCCAGCTCCTGCCAACTTAGCAGTTCAAAAGCATGTAAAAATATGAGTAGATAAATAGGTACCACCTTGGTGGGAAGGTAATGGCATTCCGTGTCTAGTCTCACATGCCACATAACCACGGAAACTGTCTACAGACAAACGCTTGCTCTACGGCTTGGAAACAGGGATGAGCACTGCCGCCTAGGATCAGACACGACTGGACTAAATGTCAAGGGCAACCTTTACTTTTACTTTTACTATAATGAGAACTGTCATTGCAGGATATTTTTACATCTCCCTTAATGATTTTACTGCCATGGCTTTTATTTCGATATATTTACTGAGATCCAGAGATATTTGTTGTTTAGTCGTTAAGTTGTGTCCGACCAGCGCACGCCAGGCTCTCCGGTCTTCCACTGCCTCCACTTCCACATTTCCCCAACATCAGGGTCTTTTCCAGGGAGTCTTCTCTTCACATGAGATGGCCAAAGTATTGGAGCCTCAGCTTTAGGAGCTGTCCTTCCAGTGAGCACTTAGGGTTGATTTCCTTCAGAACGGATAGGTTTGATCTCCTTGCAGTCCAGGGGACTCTCAAGAGTCTCCACCAGCACCACAGGTCAAAAGCACCAATTCTTTGGCGGTCAGCCTTCTTTATAGTCCAGCTCTCATTTCCATACATTGCTACTGGAAAAACCATAGGTTTGACTATGCAGACCTTTGTTGGAAAGGTGATGTCTCTGCTTTTTAAGATGTTTTCTAGGTTTGTCATCACTTTCCTCCCAAGAAGCAGGCTTCTTTTAATTTCGTGGCTGCTGTCACCATCTGCAATGATCATGGTGCCCAGGAAAGTAAAATCTGTCACTACCTTCATATCTTTCACTTCTGTTTGCCAGGAGGTGATCGGACCAGTGGCCATGATCTTAGTTTTTTTGATGTTGAGTTTCAGACCATTTTTTGTGTTCTCCTCTTTCACCCTCATTACGAGGTTCTTTAATTCCTCCTCACTTTCTACCATCAGAGTGGTATCATCTGCATATCTGAGGTTGTTGATATTTCTTCCAGCAATCTTAATTCCAGTTGTGGCTTCATCCAGTCCTGCCTTTCGCATGATGCATTCTGCATCTAAGTTAAATAAGCAGGGAGACAATATGCAGCCTTGTTGTACTCCTTTTCCAATTTTGAACCAATCAGTTGTTCCATATCCAGTTCTAACTGTTGCTTCCTGTCCCACATACAGATTTCTCAGGAGATAAATAAGTTGGTCAGGAACCCCAATTTCATTAAGAATTTGTGATAGTTTGCTGTGGTCAACACAGTCAAAGGCTTTTGCATAATCAGTGAAGCAGAAGTAGATGTTTTTCTGGAACTCTCTGGCTTTCTCCATAATCCAGCGCATGTTAGCAATTTGGTCTCTAGTTCCTCTGCTCCTTCGAAATCCAGTTTGTACTTCTGGGAGTTCTCGGTCCACATACTGCTGAAGCCTACCTTATAGGATTTTGAGCATAACCTTGCTAGCGTGTTAAATAAGTAAAATTGTACAGTAGTTGGAGCATTCTTTGGCACTGCCCTTCTTTGGGATTGGCATGTAGACTGATCTTTTCCAATCCAGTGTTTAATGAAGGTAAATTAATTAATTAATTTATATCCCACCTATCTGGTCTATTCGACCACTCTGGGCGGCTTCCAGTGAACATATATACAATAAAAACACAGAGATTTTACATAAACAATCCATAACAAATACAGTACTAAAAACAAATAAGAAAGAAAGAAAGAATAAAGGAAAATTAAGTATTGACACGAGGGAAGGCCTGAGTGTACATCTATGTTTTTAGTTGTCTCTTAAAGGTACCCAGCGTGGGGGCCACACGAATCTCTGGAGGAAGGTTATTCCAGAGGCGATGAGCCACCGCCGAGAAGGCCCGGTTTCGCGTCTTTTCCCACCGGGCCTCCCTCGGCGTCAGGCTCCTCAGCCTCACCTCCTGGCTCGCGCGGATGATCCGGGTAGATCTTGGTGGGAGCAGGCGTTCCGCCAAGTATCGAGGTTCCAAACTGTTTAGGGCCTTATAAGTGAGCATTAGAACTTTGAAGTGGATGCGGAAACGAATGGGCAGACAGTGCAGTCTGGCCAGGATAGGAGAAATGTGATGGAATTTTCTCCCTCCAGTAAGGAGCCTGGCCGCTGCATTCTGCGCCACCTGAAGTTTCTGCATCAGCTTCAAAGGCAGCCCCACATAGAGCGTGCTACAGTGGTCTAATCTTGAGATTATGAGCGCATGGACCAAGGTGGTGAGCGCCCCCACATCGAGATAGGGTCACAGCCGGGCAATCCACCAAAGATGGAAGAAGGCGGTGCAGACTACTGATGCCACTTGCGTTTCCATGGTGAGCATTGAGTCCAGGGAAAGGAGCAAGAATAGTGAAATAGTCTTCATATTTTAATTAGAAACTGAAGACCTAACTGCATAATGGATAAGTCATCACTAGAAGAGGGAATTCCTTTATGATGATTAGATATGATTGACACTGAAAAAAATATTTTAGTTTCCTCTTATAATACGCAGATCTGCTTGATTTGTTTTGTGACTGATATTGAGGCCATTAACATTTTCTTGCATTATAACCTTGATTTCTGAGACACCAAAAAGTGTCTCAGGCACCTCTCTTGAATATTACATTAATTTCAGGGCTCATGATGAGTTATCTGTAGGTTATAGTTTGGTCCGAAAGGTACAGTTCTATGCATATCTACATAGACGTGAGCCTCATTGACCTTGGTGGGCCTTTTACTCCCAAGTGAGTATTTTTGTTTTTGTTTTTTGTTTTGGATTGCAGTCTTAAAGACCTGGTCTTGCAGGGACAGATTCTTTTGTTGAATAAAAGACATCTATTCAGGGGCTGGACTCATTGACCCTTTCAGCTCTGCCATTCTAAAATGATGGTGACGAAGACAACGATGATGATTGGACTCTTCTTATGTAAAATCTGTCAAAAATGTTTGTGGATCTGACAGAAGTAAAAAAATTAAAATAAAAATGAAAAAATCCATACCAGATCCTGCACAAAGAAATAGCAAGTCACACAGAATAGCAAAACCTTGGGAGCTAAGCTGTTAAAACAACATTAAATTATTTAATGTTTTCTATGGAATGATCCAACTCATTTTTAGATGCCAGCAAATACCAGCTTACAGCAGGGCTTATGGAAGTCAACAGGTCAAGCAGAGTGCCACCACTGCCATTTCTGATTCGTCCTTTGCCTGTGGCCGAACAGAAAACAGAACACTAATTCATTTGATCCTACTGCTTGGGGAAGATCAGGGACACATCCTACTGGACAGGAACACCCACCTAGTATTTTTGCAGTCATTACTAATAAGGAGTATTTTGTCTCTGTCATATCAGAGCTTTCCAACCATTCTTAAATCACCCTGGCACCTACACAGATCATAACTATAATTCATTACAATACTGCTTCCTTTGAAATCAATGTATCTTCAATATTATACCTTAAGCTGGATCTCACCTGTTCTTATGCTAGGTATATATCCATCTTAGAAATACATATTCCTTCACATAAGTCTTAGCCTCTTGTCATGACTCTTTACTACCTGTTATTGCATATATAAGGGATACAATCTGATGAGCAGCTAAATAAGTATATTCAGATGGAAGTCTCAGCTACTAGGCCTATATTGTACTGAAAGTCTGCTAAACAGAAAGTCATACTGGCTTATGGATGTGCATTGCACCACTTGTGCAAGCACACTCATTGTGCAGAGGAGAGGTTTTCTAAATGGAGATCACTGCTGTGCAGTGCAACTCTTGCACAAGCAGTGTGCAAGAGTGTTCACTCTGATAGCACCTTTTCAGCAGAAGAGCAATAGGATATTGGCCAAAGTCTTTACACTGTCAAAAATTATTCAATAATAAATCTGCAATCCTGTTCCCTTTATTCTTACTCTGCATTATTTCTGCTATCCTTTGCTTCTCAAAGGGGAAGTGCACATAGAGAGAAATTCCAGACACACTAGCTTGTAGTTAAGAAAGATTTGAATAACCCTGCCAGTCTTTTATGTTCTTAAAAAAAAACAGCACTCATCTTAGATTTGGGGCAGTTCATACAAAAACATTAATTGCTCAATTTTTCATTGAAATTTACCATTTTACATAAAACATTATCAAAAGTATCTGTAAATTCTTAATTATTCTTAGTGGCAAGGAGAAAAATGTTGCTGTGTGAGGATGTGTTAAGTGAAAATTTATCTCCTTAAGATGACTATTATGTTTGTGTATCACAGCATTTGCTTTTAAGTCTCCCATAGCCATTTGGACTATAGCTAGACAAACAGACTACACCCTGGGTAAAAAGGGAAGTAACAAGTAAATTGATAGAAGGGAAAGGGAGCACTTTCATAGTGGGAGCTATTAATATTCAGCAATTGGTTAAGTATTCCTTTCCATTTCCTCCTTTATTTGGCAGAGGGAAACAAAATACTTTGCCAAGTCCAGCATGCTTCCTGAATAGTTGTTGCTTCTCTGTGCCAATTGTTACTCTCTTGGAAAAGATAATTAAGGGCATGTGGGGATAAAAACTGGATAAAGGCTAAGGTATAAAGCTGTGGCTGTTTTGTTGCTTTCAAAACGTTATTACATGATGTGACCATAGTTCACTCATGAGGCTGTTGATTAGGCATGCTTTACTGCTTATTTGACTAGAAGGACAACCAATCTGTTAGTATAGCCCACAAGTCCTGCCACACTATTGATGCAAAACAGCAGCAGCAAGCAAAACGAAAACAAAACCTGAACCTGAACCTGTCACTCCATTCCCAATGAATGGGTGTTGCTCCAATTTAATATTGATATGCCTTTTGTATGTCTAGACATCAGAAAATGTACTCCTGAGGTAGCATGAAGGCACTGTGCACATGTGCATGCACACATGTGTCTAAGTAAGAACATTGTTTTAATTACTAGGTACTGGAGAGCTGCACTGGCTTACAAATGTAACAGTATGTGCCCTTAGATCATTGTTCTCGTCTAACATCGGAGAAGGTGTTGAACCAATGGAGTAGTTGACCCATTCGCCCCAGGCGGAGTGCTCATGGCTGACATGGTCACTGTGACATAAGGGAAGATTAAGGAGAGAGTGAGCTCTGATGTGAAGAATACAGAGGAATATATTCGCGAAGGCTTTCACAGCCGGGATCTAATGGTTGTTGTGGGTTTTTCGGACTCTTTGGCCGTGTTCCGAAAGTTGTCCTTCCTAACGTTTCGCCAGTCTCTGTGGCCGGCATCTTCAGAGGACACCACAGAGACTGGCGAAACGTTAGGAAGAACAAATCTTCAGAACATGGCCAAAGAGCCTGAAAAACCCACAACAACCAATACAGGGGAAATTTAGTATGATAAAATCATAGAATAATGAAGTTGGAAGGGGCCTGTGAGGACACTGAGTCCATCTCAATGCGGGAATCCAAATCAAGGTCTATCTGGCAGATGGCTGTCTAACTTTCTCTAGAATGCCTCCAGCGTTGGAGGGCTCACCACCTCCCAAGGTAGTTGGTTCCACTGCCTTGGTGTTCTAACAGTTAGGAAGTTTGCCCTAATGTTCAACCAAAATATGGCTTCCTGTATCTTCAACCCATTATTATGTGTCCTATACGCTGGAATGAGATCTTCCTTAGGTGAAGTAAAAATTTAATTTCACAAAAAATACTTTATATTTCAAAGAGGTATACCACTGTCACAGTATTACTCTTAAAGAGAATCCTTTTTGATGTAATATTTTTGGTGTCTTTCAAAAATATTCCTCTCTTCATGCTTGTGGAATGTGATTTTTTTTTTAAAAAAAAATATTCTGATAGTAAGCCTGATAATATATTTTTTAAGTTTAAACTTAGAAATCTTGCCACCAGTCTTGATACAAGACAACATGCTGTATTTGGGGAAGAAAGCAAGAATAGTTTACTTAGCCAGTTTTACAATGTCTGAAGGCCAAGAAAGATGTTATTGGAGGAAGCAGTGCATGTTCAACCTCATTTTCTCTGATAAGACTATTAAGAAGATTGGAGGAAAATGCAGGGGAGAATTGTACTCGAGGATGCTTGAGCTTTCTTCACTGACTGATTCTTCCCTGCAAATCCTTTTCCATGCAACTTTCTGTTCCTCTTCCCCAAGTAAATTCCAAAATCAGAAATGAGCCTGGCTTGGCTGTGGTAGATTGGTTTGGGAAATGCACTGCAGAAGTGTTATGACATCTCCATAGAAATACTATTGCTGGAATGACTAGTCCTCTGCAGTTACTATAGAGCTGATTATACTTCTTTAATTTAGTTCTGAATGCTGCAAACTAAATTTTCTGGACAACACTGGAAAAGCAAAAATTAAATTAATATTTTCTGTGAAACTGAAAACTTTATAAAATTTTAGCAAGTAGTAATTACAGCTGTGCCCCGCTTAACGATTACCCTGCATTATGACGAATCCACGTCACGATGATGTTTTTGCGATCACAATTGCGATTGCAAAACAATGTTTTAAATGGGGGTGGAATTTTGTTGCAAGATGATCGGTTCCCTCTTTCGGGAACTGATTCTTCACATTACAACAATCAAAACAACTGGTCGGGGTTTCAAAATGGCCACCGGGTGCTCAAAATGGCTCCCCGCTGTGCTTAGGGATGGATTCCTCGCTATACAGGCACAAAAAATGGCTGCCGTATGGAGGATCTTCGCTGGATGGTGAGTTTTTAGCCCATTGGAATGCATTAACCGGGTTTTAATGCATTTCAATGGGTTTTTTATTTTCGCTTTACGACGTTTTCGCTCTACAGCGATTTCGCTGGAACGAATTAATGTCGTTAAGTGAGGCACCACTGTAAATCAAAGAGGCACACTGTTACCCTCTAGTTTACTGTGAGGCACAGATCTTCTAATATTTTTCCTTATTAGGAAAACAAGTCAAGACCTCCAAAAGCATCCATTGTTTTTAAGTTCCATAGTCTCCCTAGACAGTGGGACCAGTGTTGAAATTTCTTGTTTTTCCCCCAATGTATTTTAACATTGCCTAATATTCATGAATAGGTTTTGAGGCACACAGTGGAGGAAATCAGAAGTCTTGGGGAAATCCTGAGACTTGCAGAACTACAAGAGCCTTTGGGATAATAGTCCAAATGTAGAGGGAATTACTGAGGACTTAACATGCCTGTTAGCATGAAATGTCGATTGTCTGTTGTGGAGCACAATTACTTACTAAAATGGTGAAATATCTTGAACCACCAGATACTGAGATCTTTTCTGAACAGAAAGCTAGACAAAACTACAGTAGGCCTAGCTAGGCCCCAAAGGCTTCCAACTTAGGCCTTTCTCAGAGGTGAGCCACATTTAGGTGTTATATGTGTGTGTCTATTGGATAGACTTTCCAGAATTGAGAGTTATGGGAGTTGTAGTAAAGGCAATCTGAAAACTCCATGCCTAGCTGCAGTAGTTGGGTTTCTCTGATTCAGCAACCCATGGAGCTAGGCTTTCCTTTTATCCCCAGTTCCCTACTGTTGTCACTGTATTTTGCTGAGGCTTGCTCTGCAATAATTGCGTGGAAGACAGGATTTGAAAGGGAGCTCTTCCTTCTCTGAAAGTGTTTTTATTCTGAGACAAATTTGTTCTTGTTTCTACCTGAATTATACACAGAAAGTGTTTTGTGTTGAATGTCAAAAGGAATGCATAGATGAAGTAAACTGAACTTCTATCCTGCCTTATCTAACTCTGCAATGCCAAGATTAAGATTATCTCCATAAACCATTGCTTCTGTTATCAGAATCATGTTAAAGGTAGAAAAGAGCTCAAGGAACAGAACAGGTGAAAACAAGGAAGGAAGGGGTTCTACATATATAACCTATTTTGTTGTTTAGTCATGAAGTCGTGTCAGACTCTTCGTGACCCCATGGACCAGAGCACGCCAGGCCCTCCTGACTTCCACTGCCTCCCGAAGTTTGATCAAATTCATGTTGGTAGCTTCCATGACACCGTCCAGCCATCTTGTCCAAAGAATTGATACTTTTGAATTGTTGTGCTGGAGGAGACTCTTGAGAGTCCCCTGGACTGCAAGGAGAACAAACGTATCCATTCTGAAGGAAATCAACCCTGAGTGCTCACTGGAAGGACAGATCCTGAAGCGGAGGCTCCAATACTTTGGCCATCTCATGAGAAGAGAAGACTCCCTGGAAAAGACCCTGATGTTGGCAAAGTGTGAAGGCAAGAGGAGAAGGGGACGACAGAGGATGAGATGGCTGGACAATATAACCCATATACATCCCTTTCAATGTTAAAATTAGGTATGCTTGTCCTGCATTATATATAAGTGGGAAAGACGTATGAGCCAGAAATGTGGCAAGCACCGGCATGTCTAATTCACCCCTGAGACATTTAGGAAGCTAAAAAAACCCATTCCTTCTCTTTTGCAATAGTTCTCACTGATCCTTCATTTATCCCCGCAGAGTTGAGTATGGTGCATTGCCTGGTGGAAAATAGAGCAGGAAAAAGCTTGAAGCTGTGATTTTTCATTCCTTTATTGGCTTAACTGAGAGACTTATTGGGTTAAAACTTCTGCTTTGTTAGAGAGGGATGACTTCTGTTAGGAAAAACAGTGACTTATTCTCTGAGTCCCTCGTTACTAACTTTTGCCTTTTGTTATACTTAAAACCTTGTGCAAGATGAATGGTTGTGTTGTAGATTTCCTCCTATAAGGTGTCACTTCTTTTTCCCAGACAGAATGATAGAAATAGAATTATTTGAGACAGGCTGCCTTCATAAATGATTTTTATAGTAAGAAATTGCTTTTCAGTCATAGCCTCCACAAATTTAAACTGACAAGCGGCTTTCACTAGCTAAGGTGTTCTCGTAGCTGTTACGTATCAAAGCCAGGTAGATGTTGTTACAAAATAACTTATAAGCAGAATTGCTGAAGTTATTGTGCACTTGAATCTTGACAGGACTTGCCGTTGGGGTTTTCTTTTTGCTAGTATTTCACAGATATCCCCCCTTTTTTTTGTTTCATGAAGAACTAAGGATATGTAACCTCACCTTTCATCTCAGTTATTACGTTAGTCTTCATGAATTATTTTCACCTTCTCAGAATTCCCTAGGTGTTTCACCTGGCTGTGAAAAACTGCCAAATTCTCTTTGAACTTCATTTTAGGCAAATTTCATGGTAATAGAGGGATTTATTTTTATTTATTTATTTATTTACATTATATCCTGCCCATGTAGCCCAAAGTCTGCCCTGGGTGGCTAACAGCATACAAGAATAATAAAATAAAATAAAAACAACATTTAAACCATAAGGATAACAATAAATTAAGTATTGACAGGAGGGAAGGCCTGCCTAAAGAGCCAGGTCTTGAGTTGGCTCTCAAAAAAACCCAGCGAGGGAGCCAGACAAATTTTTGTTTTTGGGGGGGAGATTGTTCCAGAGGCAAGGGGTCACTGCCGAGAAGGCCCGCTTTCTTTGTTCTTTCTCTTTGGGCCTCCCTCAGCGTTAGGCCCCACAGCTGCCCATATTGACTAAAGTGAGTGATTCCGGTAGATCTAGGTGGGAGGAAGCTTTCCGCTAGATATTGAGGTCCTAAACTGTTTAGGGCTTTATATGTCATCATTAGTACTTTGAAATCAATTCAGAAATGAATGGGCAGCCAATGCAGGGCAGCCAGAGTAGGGGAGATATGTTGGTGTTTTCTCAACCCCAGTAAGAAGTCTGGCTACTGTGTTCTGCACCATTTGAAGCTTCCACATCAATCTCAAAGGTAGCCCCACGTAGAGTACATTACAGTAGTCTAATCTTGAGACTACAAGTGCATGGACCAGAGTGGTGAGGGCCCCCATATCAAGATAGGGACACAGCTGGGCAATCCGCCAAAGATGAAAATAGGCGGTACAGACCACTGATGCTACCTGAGTCTTCATGGTGAGCACTGGGTCAAGGTGGATCCCCAGACTGCAAACCAAATTCTTTGTTGTGAGAGTCACCCCCCCCCCAAAAAAAGAGAGAGAGAGTTCCCCAAACCACTGAAATCAGGACCATCCACCCTCAGGACCTCAGTCTTGTCTGGGTTCAGCCTCAGACCATTCACCTGCATCCGCCCCAGTACAGCGTCCAGATAGCGCTGAAGGGACGAAATGACATCCACTGTTGTTGGAGAAAAGGAGATGTAGAGCTGGGTGTCATCAGCCTACTGGTGACATAAAGCCCTACAAGCCCTGATGAACTGACCCAGCGGCCTCATGTAGATATTAAACAGCATTGGGGAGATAATCAAGCTCTCTGGGACCCCACAATTAAGGTTCCATGGAGCTGATACACTCTCCCCAAGCTGTACTCTCTGGGGATGGTCCTCCAAGAAGGATCAGAGCTAGGCTAGTGCCATTCCACCGATTCCCAGCTCAGAGAGCCTCCCCAGGAGGATACCGTGATCGAAGGCGGCTGAGATATCAAAAAGGACCAACAGAGACATTTTGCCCCTGTCCACCTCCCTCAGAAGGTCATCAGACAGTGCAACCAGTGCCATTTCCATACCGTGGCGTGGCCTGAAGCCCGGCCTGAAGCCCACAGCATGTTGCTTTTCCTATGAAGATTGCTTTGTTTTTATTTTGAGCTTCCTCACAATTTTCGAAATACAAACCTTCTCAAACCTGTTCACATATTTCTTTATCCAGAATTTCAATGGCAGTTCTAATGAGAAGTGATTTTAATGAGATGTTTGAATGTATTGACAATGAAACAGACAGAAATTCTTTCCAGATTACGCCCTTCATCATTTTGAGCATGTTTTTTCTTACTTTGTAGTTTAATTGGGAGAAGGAAAAAAATCCTCTCTTAAAACAGGTTGCAGTGCACTCTGAAAGCAGGGGTATTGAAGAGCAAAGCAGGCTTATTGGAAAGTGAAAAGAGGGAAAATATTTTAAAAAGAGGAAGAAGCAGAAGCAGCAGCTCTTACTTGCAATTTTCTGTTACAGGCTGATGTTTCAAACATTATATTAGAAAATATTAGTCTCTTAATTTGAATGATAGCTATTGATTTTGCACACAAAAACACATAGTATCAAAAGCTTCAAAGAAATGCCATCTTTGATGAACTACTGAGAAGGCTTTAGAGTATTTTCATCCAAACAAAGCTGAAAAGTGTATTGATTTTGTAGCATCTTTTCTTTGCTGGTCCTATTAAGCTTTAAGTTGTCACTGTTTCATGAAAAGATTTAATATGTAGACATGCATTACATACAAATAATTAAAACAGACTTTGTGCAGATTTGTATATTGCAGAAGGTGTTCCATTAAAAAAAAGGATTAGTTAGCAGGTTGAGTCTGCAGTGCTTCTTGTGAATACTTCTGTCCTGCAAGGTAGTTTGCCAGTTTTATGTTGTTTTGGCCTTACGTTGCCTTGATTCCTGGCTGCTTTTTGAATGTTTTAATTAGGGATTTAAACCTGAACCTCCATCACTACCTCATTCTGTAGACATCAGGGAGAAAGGGGTCTCTGTGCAAGGCTGTCTGAGATATATTGCTGCTTGAGAGAAAAAGCAGGATGTTGCCTCCCTCCCTAAATGTAGTAAAGGTAACTGGACCAGCAATTCAGTCGTCCTTCAGTGTTGGTGATAGTGTGGGATCCTGTGCCTAACTTGTAGGCTACATTAGGGTGTACAAGACAGGGCACATAGCACACAGCTCTTTCTTCCAGGTGTTTTCTGATGCCTTCCAGGGCTTTGCTTTATTCTGTATTATCATAGGACTAGCCCTGCCTGTGTGCTCTGGTGGACCTCTGAACAGAGTAGAAAATTGCAAGGAAATCATCCAGACTTAAAAGAGTGGAACATGCAGTAATGTGCAGTTTTTATACAAGTTCCCATATCATGTTGCTTGTCTGACTGTTTTGCACCTACCTGTGCCTCAGCTCACTCCTCAGAATTTGCCAACCTCCGTCACTCACTCAGATTGATTCTACAGGAGCCAGCCCTGACAGTTTCTCATAATCAATGGGAAGCATAGTAGCCCTTACATATATCATAGAGTGCAGCCAACATTGTAAGTCCCTATGATGGACAAATTAGTCTAACTTCCCTCCAGAAGAATTTTGGAAATTGCACTTTTATGGATAAAGTTTTATGATGGCCTTCAGAACAGAATTTGCACCATCCATATAGAGATATTTCGGGAAACCAGTAAGGTACGGTATACTCTTTCAAAGATTTCTTCCATTTCTAACATCTAGCTTTCCAAAGAGCATTCTATTGCATAGAAACTTACTGAAAGACTTTGTTTTGGGGAAAAATAAGTATCTTGGAGAAAGTGTTCTATGCCCCCCATATTGTTGTTGTTAAAGGTAGGTTTCAGCTAGTCTTGTCATTTGCTTCTAGCAATTGCTTAGTAGTAAGCTTTTAGCCACCTGGACTGATTACTATGTACAATTCTGAGGTTTAACCCTTATGCCAGAAACTAGGTCATCCTGACTGATAAAACGTATTCATTGCCATTACTTATTTTAAAATCAAATCATTATCAGATTTTGACAGAGCAAAAATAAAGAGTAATTCTCTGTGTGTGCATGCATGCAGGCATGCATGCATGCTTGTGTACACACACACACACACACACACACAGAGAGAGAGAGAGAGAGAGAGAGAGAGAGATCCTTTGTGTCTTTTAGTGTGAATGCCTCCTCGCCTTGCTTTTAAATGAGACATCTGAATTGAATATGAGTTCACTTCTGTGAGGGATAATCCAAAACATGCAGGTTGGAAAACTTAATATAAAGGCAGCAGGTCTACATCTGCAGCTCTGGTTTCCCCAGGCTTAGCTGCTGATAAAAATGGATGTGTCGTTCATTGCTTTATTTTGTGCGCTGCCCTTAAGGCTGCTTACTCCCACTCATGCCAGCTGCCAGATCTTCCTTTCTCCTCCTGCCCCGCCCCATCTGATGTCAGTGTCTACTTGCAGTACTGAGAGAACTGGCAATGGCCTGCTGCAGATCTTACAGTGGAGGGGAAACCACTGTTGCATTTTCTTACAATATACTTATACTGTATTTTTTTTGGAGGGGGGGGCGGTATTGACACTAACTTGGGGAGAGAGTTTTATGCTGACATAAATTCCATAGGACATGGAGGAGGCTTCTCTGATAATAAATTCTATGATTATTGGGGGGAAAATAGGGAAGTTTATTTAAAAATAAATGATTGTGGCTCCTTTAATATATGAACTTGATGGCCTGTGGGCAAAATGTGTCCTGGAAAGGTTTCCTAGCAATCTTCTGGCATGATGTCTGATACAAAGTTCCCCCTCTGCCTTAAGTCTCAAATGTTCTATTCCAATAGGAATCAGGGTGAAATTCCTGACCCTCTTCCTGCAGGGGATGCTCTGGACATGCAAATGTTTTCTCTTTGGTGTCTGGGCTGGTCATTCCTCCGTGCCAGCCAAGAGAGACATGGGACTGAGCACTTGAGGTGCCCAAAGGACAAGCTTTGCTACAGCCCATTGTCTTGTTCATACATGGAAATGGTCCTTAAAGAGTCCTTGCCTGTGCCTGAGGTTTTATGGATAAGTAGGAATAAACAAGGGTGCCAACAGGAATAATTGTGGTGGTGGTGGTGGTGGATCTATTAATGGTACCTATGGGTTGGTAGCGACGTGGTGGCGCTGCGGGCTAAACCACAGAAGCCTGTGCTGCAGGGTCAGAAGACCAAGCAGTCGTAAGATCGAATCCACGCGACAGAGTG
Source organism: Pogona vitticeps (assembly GCF_051106095.1). NCBI lineage: Eukaryota > Metazoa > Chordata > Lepidosauria > Squamata > Agamidae > Pogona > Pogona vitticeps. The sequence continues at coordinate 111,782,511 of NC_135785.1, forward strand.
AGCTCCCGTCGCTTGTCCCAGCTCCCGCCAACCTAGCGGTTCGAAAGCATGCAAATGCAAGTAGATTAATAGGGACCACCTCGGTGGGAAGGTAACAGCGTTCTGTGTCTAAGTTGCACTGGCCATGTGACCACGGAAGATTGTCTTCGGACAAAAACGCTGGATCTATGGCTTGGAAACGGGGATGAGCACCGCCCCCTAGAGTCGAACACGACTGGACAAAAATTGTCAGGGAGAACCTTTACCTTTAGCTTTTTATGGGTTGGTAACCTGATTGTAGTTTTCACTTGTGAACATACAAGGAGATAACAAGTTTAGGAAGTGGGGAGAAGTGCCTTGCTTTGCCCTTTCCCATGGACACCCACAGGAACAAGGAATGTTGCTGTGCCCTTGTTTAAAAAAAAAAAAAGAATTGTCATTGAGAGAGCTCAATGCTTTATCCCACCACACAGGTTGGAAATATTCAATGTCTCCAAAGCAGGTTGGTTAAAAATCAATGATTTTTTAAAAATAAATTGATTTAAATCAAAATTGATTTTTTTATTCCAATTGTCAAAAATCTGATTTTTTAAAAAAAAATAAAATTAAATTGTGATTTAAATCAAATCCATCCTTCTCCAAAACACAGTATTATTCCTTAGTGAAACTATGTAATGGATTTAGTTCTGAGGAAATGTATTTGAGATCAGGCTGCATGCAGGCTTGCTTAAATTTTTCTTTTTAAATGTAAAAATTTGTGCATTTACTTTATTTTCTTAAAACATAATTTTACATGAAGCAAACAACTATAAACATTAAAAGCAATGCGTAGTAATATTGCTTTTAGCAAAACCAGCAGAAGATAAATAACTTGTTCTACTGGGAATCTGTTTCCTTAAGGGCTAATGGGCATTGTTTTAGAACTTTCCATTGTTTTCATCTTGTTATTTTTAAAACTGCTTTTAAATTTAAAGTCAGCTAATGGGTTGGGAAGTTTTGATAATCACATGCTATCTTAGTGTTCAAAAGCAACCATAATATATACCTATTTTAATATAAAATTTGGTGCTAAAATTGGAGAATAGATGGATGGAATCGTTTTCTCCCATTATGGGAGCAATATGATAATAGAAATGGAGAGGGATTAGATATTGAGTTCTTGAAATCTGTACTGCAGAGCCATCTCAGATTGGATCCAAGTATGCCTAGAAACTCAATCAATTAAAAATAAAACCCACTTAACATCACTATCCCCTTACCTTGTCATCTCCTTGGCAAGTCAAAGAGATGGAGTGTGCTGAGTTGGATTCTCATTGGTTTGAATTCCCCTAGGCTGTGATTTATCCTGCACATACTCATATTAAGGGCATCACAGAGGATCTAACTGCAGCATCCTGCTTAAAGCCATTTCCCCCATTCTTATCTTGTTATGAGATTTGGAGGAAAAATGACTCTCAGAAGGATAGATGTGCTGACTCATCAATATATGCCAGCATCCTAGGGCCTGTTGTACCCCAGACCCAATCCAGAATCTAGATGATTTGCAGAGGAGATTCAGGCAGCTTCTTATTTACTGATTGGTAGCAGTCACCCTTTTAAAATCTGTGACATACTGAGATTATTGAGAATAGTGATCAAGGAATCTCAGTTTACTCAGGAAAAAACTGTTACTAGAAGGATAATTGACATAAAAGAAATGCTGGGGTAGAAAACTCTTTCTCTGCTACTGTTTTCCCCAATAATAGATTGTGGTTAAGTGGCTAGTTTTTAAACAGGGTTCTAAATATGACCAAACATGACTGAGATTCTTTTATTTTCTCAAGATAGTATTCCTCACTCTCTGATCTATAACATTTGCATGTCATGGTTTACTTGAAGTATATACGTATCAAGCTTTATATATTTAGACCAGTACTAATCCTTATTGACCACTCTTGATCTCTCAGTTCTCTGTTTACCTAAAATAACTTGGCAAAACCAAATGCAAAAATTGTCAGTGGGTATTGTAATCCATTTATGGCCTTAATTGCCCTGCATAACATAGCATATCAGCAAACATTTTCCCTTTCCTTCCAGCAGATTCAGTTTCGTCAGGTCAGCTGGTCACACAAATTGGATATTATTTTTATTTATTCATTTATTTATTAAATTTATACCCCACCCATCTACTCTGGGCGCTTAACAGTAATAGATATAATAAAAACATATCATAGAATTACTCTTTATATAAGGATTGCAATCAATGGAACATGATAGCAGTTGCCAGTAAATGGACCTGTCTTCTCTCATGGCCTTCATTCATCCCTTCCTTCTTTTTCTTTCCTGGTTGTTTGTTGCATAACTGACCTGTATTGTCATTACAGAAATGCAGAAGTATTCAAATAGAGAAATTATTTCCTGGGTGATTCCTGAGTGAGAACCCATTTCATGTACTGTACATGTCATGCATGTGAAAGCCATAAATGATTAAAAGTCAGCTTAGATCAATGTGAAGGCAGGCTGCATAAAAATATAACAAAAATATTATGCAGTGCAAATGCCTGAAGTGGCATAAATGGAATTCTGTTAATTTATATTTTTCTGGCTTTTCAAATAAATCCATCATTGCTTTCTTTGTGGATGTTTTGCGGTGGTGGAATCAGCAACGGTTCCATGAGCCATACATTAATGGCTGTGAATCATGGCTGAACAGAGTTACACGTCCCATCTGCCTCATTATTAGTGTAAAATATCCCATGCATACAGATAACACAACACAGGCTGTTAATAGTAGTATAGTGTATCAGCAGCGATAAGAAAGGAATCCTTGTCTTTCCCCAAGGCTTTTTTCCCTCTCCTTTTCAAAGCCTTCAGAGTGATTCAATTTTTGTTGCTTTGGTGGAAGCATACGTAAATCATAGACACTTTGATAATATATGCAAATCTCACTTGTCACTGTGGTTTGTAGACTGTTTGATATTTTTGGAGTGCTTTCAGTTTCCCCTTTCTCTGATTTGACCCCTACGTTATATCTCTATTTTTCCTTCCTGCTACAGTATTACTAGGTTCTCTTTCAGCAAACTGGAAAAAGATGCTCCTCTTTAGCTTGAGTTCTTGTTGCTGCACGAGTTTTGCTCCAGTCATGAATATTGCTTTGATGAGTAAAACCATAGCCCTCCAATGACAAAATTGGTGCTTCTGCACACAAGTATGAACATTGCATGAACAATGTACATTCACTTCTATGATGCTGTACATCCCTGTATATAACATGGGCTTGCAACCTGGGGGTTGCGAACCCCCCCCCAGGGGGTTGCAAAGTGTTTTCTGGGGGGTTGTTGCAGTTATTTTAGGCTGCAGACATGGCAGGGAAGAGCCAGGTGTGGGAGCAAAGGCTATCTGAGGCCCGGTTCCTGCCTTCATGGAAGGAGCTGCAGCAGCAAACCCACCAAGTGAAAAGAACGGTGGTGTCTGTCGGCCAGAAAAGGAGGAGGTGGCAACATCTTTGCAAAGCCTCAGAAGAAGAACTAGGTGGGACTTTGCGATGGCTTGTGGTCTGCAACAGAGACTGAGCACCATCCCACTACCTGTGAGAGGAGGAGCTGCCTGGCAGTGTCCTTTTTATGCTGCTGCTTGCACATGAACGTTTTTGATGTGCTATAACACCAATGGACACCCATTGTGGTCTAGCGGACAGAGTATCAGACTAGGGCCGAGGAGGATACCTGGGTTCACATCCCTGCTTAGCTATGAAAATCCACTGATGGGTAGCAATGGTAAACCACTTCTTGAAAATCTGACATACTTTGAAAGTCCTGTTAAGGTTGCTGTAAGTTGAAGGCACAAGAGTAACACCTGTATGGTTGTACTGATTTTAAGCACCCCAGCTAGGCTTAGTGTTAAGAAGTCCAACATTCATAAAGATTCCAAAGAAATAACTTTTTTTAGTTCACCATAGTAAAAACAAAGTTTTATGTCAGCTTTGTGTTTTTGATTTATGGATAGGATCAGCAGGTCAATCTGCTTAGAGTCTACACTGGGATGGACAATTTCTGAGATTCTGAGATCCATTTTTGTCCTCTTCTGGACCTTGCTGGCTGCACTCTGACCTTCCCTCCTTGTTTTGGTCCCCAGAATGGAATATGTACTCCCAGAAGCCTTGGGGAGGTCATGATTTGCAATTTAAATGTTACCGTTCTGACTTGCTTTAGACCAAAAAAATAACCTTTATTATTTTTGGAAATAAGAAGTGACCAGCATGTGGATTTCATCATATATTTTTTAATAATGGGGGGGGGGGGGAAGATGGGGGTGAGAGAGTTTGGAAAGGGGCCAGAGGGGTACAGTGGGGTCTTGACTTGAGAACTTAATCCGTATTGGAAGGTGGTTCTCAAGTCAAAAAGTCTGTAAGTCAAGTCTCCATTGACGTACAGTGCATTGAAAACCGATTAATCTCGTAACAGGCCGTTTTTGTTCCATTTTGTTTTTTTTCTGGTCTGTAAGTCAAATCTCAGTCTGCAAGTCAAACCTAAATTTTGTGGCCAGAGAAGTCTGTAACTCAAAAAGTCTGTAAGTCAAGCCGTCTGTAAGTCAAGGGTCCACTGTAGTTGTATTTGGGGCAGGTGAATTGAGTCACCAAAGCCATACAATTTCAGAGAGCCTACTCTAGTGAAAATGATTATACTAAGCAGCAGGGTTTCTATAATTGACCTCAAAGTAGCTGTTCGTGAGTACAAAAATCTACATAGGGAGAATGGAGGGAAGGGCTGCTCAGTCCTAGTAATTAAAAGCTCCAGTCCAACACCAGATGCATGAGTTGGAATAATGGGTAGATTTTTTTATCATATTGCATGTAGTAATTAGCTTGCCTAGTATCAGGATATTTGTATTATCAGCAAAGGTTTTGCAGAATGCTAGTTTTAAGCATGAAATTGTCACTGTCAGTACCTGTTCAATTTCCCCTGAAATCACTGTCAAAAATTATTACCCCAAATTATGTGTACAGAATTTATACCTGAAATACTTGATAACATTCTGTGCATCCAAGGAAGTAGTAAAGGCCACAAAGCTCATGCTGAAATGAATCCATTAACTTCAAGGTACCACAAGAGTATATGATATTCCTGATCAAATGAATCCAACTTCAAATGACAAGAAAGAGCAGGAAGAGATGTCTGAGTGAAAATATTTCTACTGAAAAAATATGGAGTCCTGTTACCGTGGAGATGTGGGAGGGTGGAATGGAACTGCTTGGGTCCAAAGCAGTATATAATGTAATGGGCATTTTGGTGAATATGCCATAAGCTAAATAAATAAAAAATTATGAGGAATTTTGAAAGCAGAATGGTAGCTAACACTGAACCTGAAAAGCTAAATGGTATTCAGAATAGTGTGGGAAAGTGTTAGAAAGGTGTATCTCTTCAGCCATGAGTCTTTAGTGTGATGTGGCTTTTTTAAAAAGGATAATGCAATTTCGTAGTTTTAAGCTATAGGAAATAATGTTAGGTGCCCTCAAGTCCTAACCAACTTATAATGGGCCTAAAAGAGCTTTCAAGGTTAGTGAGATATTCATAGTTTTATCAGTTCTGCACCTCCAGAGAGCTTCCATGGCAAAACAGGGATTCAGACCCAGGCCTCCTGAGTTGTAGTCTATCACTTTATCCACTACACCAGTGGGTATCATCAGATATTATGGGGAATAATAGGTCTTCTTTAATCAGCACTTGTCAGACATTATGTGAAGGAGTATGTCCAGTTCTAGTTATTGCATTTTAAGATTAATGCATACAAGCTGTACAAGATCACATGTGGGCAATGAAAGTGCTTGGTGTTGAAGATAAATCCTACTAGGTAGGATTTGAAAAAAAAAACGTGCATGAATGGTCAAAAGTGGAAGCAAGGAAGGACATAAAAACCTAGTTCAAAGATTTTGGGACAAAGATTTGTCCTGCTCTACAGCTTCATCTTATGCTCCTAGGTGACAGGACAGTGTGTTTGAATGAACATTACAAGCAGCTTTTTAAATAGAAAGAGCAGCTTATCAATGAAATCAGTTAGCTAGAGGTTTTCAAGCACAGGTTGGACAGGCATTGACTGAGAATATTTTACCTCTTCCTACATCAAGCAAGAGGTTGGCTCCAATTGTCTATACCCTCTTCCAATTTTATGGTTCTCTAATTATCTCTGCTAATCTCTTACAAGTCTCTGGACTTATGAAAGGTTCCTACATGAGTGATAGAGCTTTTAGGAGGTGCACTCATTGGTCACAAGCCTTCTGATTAGCATAGTAAACTGCACTAGTGTAGGCCCATTGCATCAATGGGGTTTTGGTGAGTTAACTCCGTCATTAAATTCTTATTGTCACAGTTAGAGTAGGCCCATTTAAATCAATGGAACCTATGGAGGAGTTGACACACCAGATTCTCATTGATTCAATGCGCCCACTCTAGTGTGTTTTACTATGCTAAGCGACAGGGCTTGGGCCATTATTACTGTACTTAAAGAAGTGCTCCAAGTTCTGGCTTCAAATTCCCAGTTGTTCTGATCCATTAAAATACTTCATTTGTGTCACTCCATGGGGGTGGTTTGTTGTTGTTGTTGTTTTTTGCTTGGGCATGAAATATTTTGGGAAAAGTGCAGAGTGGCTGGACTGGAAATACAGGTCATTTGACCGTAATTTTTTTTTCTCCCCAGCCATTTAAAAAACCCACCCCCACAGAACATAAAATTGGTACTCTGTGTGCAATTTTAACACACACTACCTGGATATTTAAAGAAAATTACAAACTTGGCTTGGCAAAAAACATTCAAACTGGTAAGCATTATACCTGCCTTGTAACCACAGTAAAACCACTATGGACAACAATACATGGATAGTTTTTTGTCAGTTTATTTAGTCTTGTTTCTTTAATCCACATACGCACGCATGCACGAACACACACACACACACACACACACACACACACACACACACACACACACACACACACACACACACCACGGCTAAATTTAAAAATGCTGTAAAAAGGTAGCAGAATTGCCAAGCACGAACAGTAATAAGATGTTCTTTTTAATAAGGGTGTTTTAAATCTGTCTTTCTTAATTGCTGGTCTCTACTAGGAAATGAAGTTTGCATTGAGCAAATAGATACTGTAAATATATTTGTCACTGCAAGTGGAACCAAGCCTCACCCAAATCGGAGTCTGAATGGAAAGTGGGACTCCCAAACAGGGTCTTTAATCATATATGATAACATTCTGCTTCACATATATGTGCCAGATTTCAGGGCTCTAGTTTACTGGGAAGTGTATGCTAATATTTATATTCTTTTGTAAGTAAATAAATGGAGGGCCAGCTGGTGATTTTTGTGTGTTTTGCCCCAGTTATATCAATCCAGATGCTTTCAGTGGGACAACCCAAACTCCTCCTCCTGTATTTCTGTGCAGGAATATGTTGCTGCTGTTGTTGTTTGTAACATATACAGCAACTCTACTTCCCTTTCAATTCTTTTTGAATAAATGTTTCAGTTTCAATATTCCAGCCATGGGAGTCATCCCATCAAGTTTCAGTTATCCCTATGGAGTCATGTTTTCCCTCCTGTATGAAGATTTCCAATTCTTCTTGTTTGTTTCCTGTATTCCTGATATTTATAGATAGACATCAGAAATTGTGTGATTTTTTTGGCCTGCATTCCTTTGTACATTTTTATGGATATTATTATTGGGCCTCATTAGAGTTTCATGGTCTGTTCCTCTTATTATGCACGAGCAATCATCTCTCTTTACACAAGATTGGTCTGTAGTCTTCAGTCACAAGCACGTTTACTAGAGAATAAATTCCACTGAACTAAGTTTGGTCTATTTTAGAGCAAGCATGCTCAGAATAATGGGATACAAATTCAAACTGGCCTCAGTTATGTATATGCAATCTGGAGATAAGCCCCAGTACAATGGGTACTACTCTGGATTCCTCAATGTTCTTGGACTACAACTCCTAGAAATCCTGGCCAGCATGGCTAGAGGTGAAGGTTTCTGAGAATTTTAATCCAAGAACATCTGGGGACCCAAAGTTGAGAACCACAGCTCTTAAGCAAATACTGCTTAAGAATTGAATGTTCCTTTTATATAATTGTACAGCACATCTCTTCAGAACACCACTTGAAGCAAAAAGGTGATTTATATACCATATTTTCTGGCACAAAGGTGGCCTAGAGGTAACCTAAGAACAATGAAATCACAATGAGCAGAAACCAAAATTTTAAAATTCCCCAGTCTTTCTCACAAGCTGGCAGATATCTCTTGTGGGAGGGAATCCAGTTGGATGAGCAGCAGATGCCATGCTGACAGGAAAAAAAATGATTCATTTGAAATGTGGTGCTGGAGGAGAGGTTTGTGGATACCCTGGACTGTCAGAAAGACAAACAAATGGGTCCTAGATTAAATCAGGCCTGAGCTATCTCTGGAGGCAAATATGTTGAAACTGAGGCTGTCTTACTTTGGGTACATCATGAGAAGGCAGGGTTCTCTCGCAAATAATCGTGGGAAAGGTGGAAAGCAGCAGGAAAAGAGGAAGACCAAACATGAGATGGAGTGACTCCATAAAGGTAGTCACAGATTTAGGTTTACATGAGCTGGGCAGGGCTGTTGAGAACAGAACATTGTGAAGATTGTTCATTCATAGAGCCACTATAAATTGGAGGTGACTTGACCCAGAACATAAAAACAAGGTTTAAAAACTGAGGTTAAAAACATTTAAACATTTTAAAATCTGTACATTATCTCTACCAGCAGTGAGGATGAGGATGGAGTTGTGCTAGTAATATTACTAAGCCTTTTCAGTGCACAAACCAATTGGTTTAAGGCACTGGTTCTTAACCTTGGGTTACTCAGGTGTTTTTGAACTGCAATTCCCAGAAACCCCAGCCAGCACAGCAGGTGGTGAAGGCTTCTGGGAGTTGCAGTCCAAAAACACCTGAGTAACCCAAGGTTAAGAACCACTGGTTTAAGGAAGTGTCAGTCTGTTATCAAGGCAAGTAAGATGCAGATGAATGTAAAATATTGCCATCTTGTGGTCTTCCATGTTAAATAAGTAAGATTTACCCCCTCAGTTGACATTAGTGGACATAATCCTATTGGGATTTGCTCACAAGTAAGTCAAATCACATAGGTTGTTGTGGTGAATTTCAGCTAATTAACAAAGCATTGCTTAGTGCCTCATCATACACCCAATTCTGTACTTAGAATGAGACCAGGTGTACAAATGACATATAATTAATTAGCTGCAGTTTATTACCACAACTTTCATAATTTCCATTACTCTCCAATAAAATTGGGTCAGGAATCCTGGCCAGTGCATCAAGATTTCATCTATGTTACAATTTTCTACAATGTGTTATTTTTCAAAGTAAATAGCATGTCCTATGTTCTTTGTTGGCATAGGTGCATTTTTATTCATTTTAATGTGTATTAAATTTAGTGGCATGAGAAATCCTTACAAAATTCATTCTTAGTGATTTTTCAAGCCTTGCTATAAGCTGAGGCTCTCTACCAAGATTTCCACTGTACAAGTGAGATTTCCCAGCTTTCCATGAAGATGAGGCCCTAGGCTTGTTTTCCTGTTTATTGTATTAGTTGTGTTTGTTTGTTTTTTGGTCCATTGTTCTGTGCAGCAAACTGACAAATTCTGCCCTTCCTAATGATGTGTTCACTTAATCCTGGGCAGGAAAGGTAACATTCTGGGCAGGACATATAATAATTCTCCCTTTTCCCCAGAATAAGTTGCTTTATAAAGTGGCCATAAAACTTCTGAGAAGTTTCCTGCAAGTTTTCTTGGGAGAAAATCTGGTGCAGCAAAATCTTGCTGCAAGGAGAAAAGAGTGTGTCTCCCCCCCCTCTCAATTTCTCTTTGAGAGCAATAGGTCGTGAGATTCACATCCTTAATTAGAAGTATATCATTTAGGACACAGGTGTATAAGGACATTTATCTGGAACTTAGTCCTATTGAATTCACTGAAACTTACTAGTAAGTGGAAATGAATAGAATCGGTCTGCTATTCCAGCAGGCTTTGATTAGATCAGTGACTATTTGTTGAGAAGCAAGTCTATGACAGCATGACAGAACACTATCTATTATTTCGGTGATGAAAGTCTGTCTCCTCTAGGGATGCTCCTGATGAACTGTTTTTCTCAAAACTGACATTTGAGATATGGAATGTTTGCTTTCTGTCTAAGATTTTGCAAAAAAAAATGTCTTTGATGTTGTTATAATTGTTCATTCTAAGCTGCGAGAACATATGATCTGTGCAAAATGCAAACCTTAAAAACATATCCCGTTTCATTTGCAATTATAATATAATTTAGTATGTGGAAGGAAAACAAACAGAAATAACAGTATATCTTCTGTCCTCATAGGGAAAATAAAGAAATATTTCAGTTTTCTGGAAGCATGTGATGATTAGATTAAGAAAACATTAATAATGTCTCCCTATTGACAGTATTGGCTAATTATTCTCCTCATGGAATATCCTTTGACAGAGTTTTGTGTCTTTAAGAAGACATGACTGGGAGTGGGGTTGAATGGGAAAGCATGGTTCCTGAAGATTCTTTTCATTTATCATTTGTGGAGAAAGGAAAAGATCCCAGTTTCCTAGAATTACCAGCTATCTCAGCTGTGATGGAGGCACACTGCTAAGGAACAGACAACTTGCCCTTTAGCTAATAAATAATCCCGACCATGAAACTGTACTTGACAACATTCACCTTATTGCCACCGTGTCTAGATAGTGGATTTCCAGTCTGTGCCAGAGCAAAATTCCACTTGCTTCCTCTCTGGTCTGGGCATTATCTTTTGTGAGATTTCCTTTATTATTATGTAGTTCTTAGGGTTCTGTCCAGGGTCCTGATGCTTTCTAGTCTAGCTCAATAGAGTATACAGTACTGTATTAGACTTACAAAGTGCTCCCATTTTTCTTGCCTTCCTTGTGCTTGCTGAACTTACTCTGATAATCTTTAGGACCTTATATTTTCTATACAGCAACAGCTTTTCTGCTTCAGAACTGGATCAATACTCATATGCTAGGAATTCATTGCTCATTTTCATTTAAATATGTCATGCTAATGATCTCTAATAGCAGCAGGACAAAGAGAGGACTTATAGTTATAGCTACACACTGTAGCACAGTTGGCTAAGCTTGTGTTCCTTTATTCCCTTAACTGGAAACCTTAGGAGAGGGGACAACTTGGGATTGATGTAGCAGGGTTTCCATACTTAGTGCTTGAAAGATTTGAGCTAATAGTCATCAAGCTGAGTTGCTGATAACTTTTCTTCCCTGGTTGGGGTTTAGCATTTCCAGAGCAGATCCTGAAAACAGCGCTGCCATTTATTTCATGCTGCTTCCTTTCTGGTCTTGGCATTGCCTTTTGTGAGATTTACTTTGTCTTATTTTTCCTGCTGGGAAATAACCAGGGTTCCAAATCTACAACCCAACAAAGCCTTTGATATGTTCAGTCTGCCAAAGCCATTAATCTTCTTACATTAGTATTTTTCTCTAACCCTCAAAGATGCTAAGAGACGTTTCCAATTTATTTATTTATTTATTTATTTATTTATTTATTTATTTATTCATTCATTCATTCATTCATTCATTCATTCATTCATTCACACTCACACACACACACACACACACACACACACACATACATACATACATACATACATACATACATACATACATACATACATACATACATACATACATACATACATACATACATACATACATACATACCCTGCCTTTCTCATTTAAAGAGCCCAAGATGGCTTATTTGTCACTTTTCTAATTGGTGAAACCTTGTGGGATGCCACTCTCTTCCTATTTTTGGAAAATGTAATAAAAAGACTATTTTTATTCTGTATTCACTCTGTTCACTTTTCTGACCATTTGAAAATCCCTTGCGTACTGATGCTCCATTGTAACTCCTGTGCCATTTTGTATCTCCAAGGAATGCAAGGTTTTTTCACTTTATTAGCAAAGTAACCACTCTGCCTCCTCCGCTTTGTCTCTTATTGTATTTTTTTTTCAGCCAGTATCTTTTTATCATGTCTGATCTGATCTTGAAGGTTGAGCCTCAGTTTCTGATTATCTCAAACGAAACACTTGCTCTTACCTGCCTTACTACTTGTGTTTGTCTACCTGTATTTATATATTTTTTGCACTTAAGGAGAAATACAATGGGAGCCATCTGTGGGTGGTTGTCTCTCTAGGTGGAAAGCTTGTAGCTATAGGGTTTCCCTACCTAGGATAAGAAGACAAAAGCTTAGATATGGGCATCAGCCAGTCTGCTTGAAACACACGTGACTGGCCTGTGTTTCACAAAACATTTGGGACAGAACTGATCTTCACAAGGTCCATAGGCTTGAGGGGGCACTCTCAGAGGCTTCTCTGGATGTGGTGATGCTGACAGTGTGTGAGCAGCCCCCCGCTGCCCCCTCCATCACAACACAGTTGTTTGCTCTAATGCAACTAGTTTATTGAACATAACTGAACAGCAACAGTTTTAGCCAATGTGACCTAGCTACTCTGTATGTCAAAAGGATCCCATTTCCTAATTCCTTTCTTGCCTGGAGTCAAAGAATAGAAGCTTCTCTCCCTGAGCAGCTTGACATCATGGAGGTGAGTGAGGCATCATTGAAGTGAGTGAGGCAGGGCGTTCCATAGTGGGGATCCTGGATTGATATGGATACTTGGCCCTGCAGATTCAAGGTCTGGTCTTTCACTCCAGTGTAGTGGTTAGAGTCAGGGTAACTGGGGACGGACCCATATGTGACTCACACAGCAGCACTGATACTCTCTAGGCTGACACAGATTTGGCTTGAGGGAGGTGCAGGGCCAGAGGAAGGTGGTGGGTGTGTCGGCTCTGGGGCTTGACAAGGCTGGCTCCCAGAATGCTTGCTGGTGGAACCAAGTGTCTAAGGCTTAAAAAGTCCTCTCCTATACCGTCTCCTTGCTTGGTGGTGGTGTTCATCCTGGCAGGCATCACACTGCTTTTGCTGGTTGTGTCACATCCATGCTGACTCCTTCAGGGGATGAGATCAACTTATTGGCAAGTCCATGGGTCATGTCTCCAAATTGTTTTCCAGCCTTTCTTGTCAAGGTCTCCCAAGTCCCCCATCATTTCTGAATGATATGCCGACCAGCCCATGGCATCTGCCCAGAGGTCCTCCTTCTTCATTCCTTACTGGTCCTTATATAGTCCCTTTGAGGTTGCCACAATCCTTTCCTCATCCTCAGTGCCCCCTACTGCCCATTGGGCTGCTGCAGGTGGTGAACGCCATTGGTGGGGCACCCAAGTTTGAAGGCCCACTCACAGCTGGACAGGCCTGAGGGGCTGGATCCTGGCTGGTTCCACAAAGTGCCTGGAAAGCAAGAAATAATCTATTAGAAGAGGTAGTAAAAATGTCAGTATTTGAAGTACTTTACTCCAGAGACACAATTCTGTGGAGTCCCCTTAATATTGTCTCAAAATTCTAGGCCTTCCCAACAGCCCAACAAAGTGAAGCACCCTAAAGCATTACAGCTGTTGCGACACTTTGCAGTATATCCTGTGTGGTTCTGCCTTTAAAATGTGTTTGAAAACTACTGCAGATAGGATAGGGATCCAAATTTCTGAACCACCCACTCCTTGTGAGAAAGAAAGTGGGCAGCGGAATCCCACTTTTCTCCTCATACCAAGATTTCTCTGTGCATTTTGTTTCCTGAGAGATCTTGGATGTTTCATGGTCATTCTTTTTGTTTGTTTGTTTGTCTGTTTGTCTTTTGGAAGAGACACCAAACCACACACAATTATTTGACATGCCTTGCTTCAGATATGCAGTTTCATTCCCTGTGGCATGGAAAAGAAGTATGAGGGTTGAGCATGTGATATATGCAGTAAATGTTCCTAGCAGTCTTCACTGAGATATAACAATATTCATGGAAGACACTGCATTATTATGTATATTTCTGGAATGCTTGGAATGTGCAGTGTATGTGTACATGTATCTGTCTTTAGACACATCTTTCTCCACATGGGGAAAATTTATTTATTTAATTAATTAATTTATTAAATTTATACCCTGCCCCTCTAGACCATGTCTACTCAGGGCGGCTTACAACATAAAAATCAATATAAAATATATATAATCATTAAAAATACAATTACTATGATGAGAGAGATGATTAAACTTTGTTTTAATGGTCTCAAAATTGGTGACAGTTTTTGGTCAAGTTGTTTTAATTTAAAAAAGGTTATTGATTTTAAAAACTAATAACTTAAAAACTGCCACAAAACAAATGGTCCACAAAAATTCCTTTCCTTCTGAAGCATTTCGGATCAGCTCTCTAGTAAACACTTGGGCCCGTCTTTCTCCTTCCCATTTTGGAACCACTTGATTTCATTTTGGGAGGGCCAGAATCCGTCCACGTTGCAAATCAGCAAAGTGTTATGAGAGGAGGAAGCATAGCTGGAGGGGGCGATTTTCACCTTGGGCTGAATGCGCCATTCTTGGGCCAAGGGCTCCAAGGTGCCCTAGTTGTGGAGGCAGAAGAAATCCATGTTCCTCCGCTGCCCCTCCAGAATCTGCATCCAGGTGTTCCAGAGCTGGGTGTCAGGCTCCCCGAGCGGCATGACGGTCTCGAACTCCCCGGGGTCACTGTCAAACTGGACGAACTCCTGCCAGTCGTAGAAGTAGCACTTGAGGAAGCACACATGCGGAGGAGGAGGAGGCGAGGTTGGCCCTGATCCGGCCTTGCTCCTGTTGGACTGGAAGTGGCACTCACAGCTCACCTGGATCAGGAAATGTGCTGGGGGGTGATCGGGAGAGAAGAGAGATGGGGGGTCACCAGGAGGGAAGGGGGGACCCCTCCCTGCACCCCTTCTCTTCCCCCCCACAACCAAGGAGGGTCTCTCCGACAGAGGTGATTACGTTGTCGTCCATTAAGTGTATTGATAACAGCACACTTGATAACAGCAGAAAAGGGTCATGGTTCAACAAAGTTGCTAGACTGCAGACAAATTTGCAGAGTGATGGTATACAAAATGGATGAGTTAAACCAGAGACCTCCCTTAGCTCAGGAGCTGGTTATATTAATTATTACTGATGGACTCAAACTGCAGTTCAGTGGTTTGGCCCAGTTCAGCACTGCACCCACGCAGGTGTTAGGTGAAGTTGCACATCTTCCCCTCTCCCGCCTCCTTTCCACACTCAACTATTTCCCAGGTGATGCACACTTCCCTCCGCAGCACGACTGCCCCACTCATAGATCGTAGCACCCACTTATCTCCTCTGGTGGCTGCCCACTCAAAGGCAGCACTGCAAGCTTCCCTGCTCTGCCTCCTCATCCAAGTGGGTGGCTGTCAGAGGAGGTGGAGGAAAGAAGTATGTGCTGCAATCTGTGAGTGGACAGTCATGCTGGGGAGGTGGGGAGGGAAGCACATATCGCCCTGGGGAATTGGTGAGCATGTAGAGGAGTGGGAGAGGGCATTGAATGGTGCTTGCATAACACCTGTGCAGGTGAGGTGCTGAATTGGGCTGAACCACCAAACTGTGGTGCATGCCCATCTCTATTGATATACCACACAATATTCCTCAGTATTATTTAATTCATTTTATAATCACATGACAGTCATGTAATTATAAATTGCTGTTAGGGTTTACTTTGGTTTCAGCTGCCCAGCTGATGGGTAGTGAAGCCAGGCTACTGCAGTGACCTGACTTCACTACAGTCTAGGTTTGGCTTCGCTGTCTGGAAGCTATGATGTGGCCCCAGAAACCAGGTGAGAGGAGCTGTGCCGTGCTCCAGGATGCAATGGCCAAGCTTTACCTCTCCCATCAGCTGGGCAGTGTGGTGCCTGCTTAGCCACAGTGACCCAGATTTGCTGCTGCTACTCCCTTGGGCTGACTGCTGGTGCTGCACCTCAGCTATGGCTCTTAATGCTGTTGCCACCTCTCACACCCCCTCTGCTGCCTCTTGCCTCCACTTTTTCCTCCTCCTGCCTCTGCTGGGGGTGGTTCTCCTCCTCTCCTGCCCCATTCTCACCTCTTGCTGGTAAGATGCAATTTACACTGGCAGAGGGTTTACATATGACACAACAATTGAAATAAATCAGTTTCACAAGTGATTTAAAATATATAACCCTCTGGCGGAAAAGTATTTTATCCCACTTTCCAACCGTAAAACATACTTCCCAGGCAAAACAACAACAACTCTGTGCTTCCATGTATATCATGAAGACCTTAGTTTGAACTAATTTTTGAAAGCAAAACCTGATTCAACAATGGTTCTTATTGTCAGTTGGCTCTCATGCAGTAAATCTAAACAAAGGATTATATAAATTGCTGAGCTTCACCTCTCTACCAATGTTCAGCTGTTATGGTCAGGCCATAAAAATAAATTATCTTCAGTTTCTGTGACTTCTAGGAAGAAATAGTTGTTATTTTCATGCTGACCACTCATGAAAAAAAAGATACAAAATCATGCATGTAAATACACACATATAGAGGAGAATGAATGGAAAGGTTAATGACTTGATTAGGACTATGCAGTGAAATGAGGATTAACATTCATGTCTGCCTGTGGCTATTATAAGACTAAACTGTTCCAGTAGCATTTTGTTTCAGTAGCATTTTGTTTCAATGTTTTTAATTTTTAATTAAAAAAAAGGCAAGGAAAAACATTTTCCTTTATCTGGACTCGTGAAGGCTGAGAAAACAAAAGCAACAATCTGTTCATGATTGAGTACATCATTACTGGCTTCATTCAACATAATTCATCATTACCTGCCACTTACTTAAATGGCAGCAGAACAGAAGTGAAAAATGCAAGGACAATTTTTATATCCTTTATGTGCACTTTGTGCTATGATAGATTATTTGCAGCCCACTGGGAACTGCTTCAGCAGTCCTTTACAGGTGTACTGTCAGGTGTACTGGCATCCCATTCTTACAAGCAAAACAAGCTTTAGAAAGTGTTTTTAAAGCAGTACTCTGTGGCGTTTATTCCTCATTGTACACTCTGTACTTTTGCAGTCGGGGAGCCATAAAACAGGAGTATGAGGTGCTGAAGTATAGGTATCTCCCCCCAAGACACTTCTGAAAATACATTTGATTAATCTTTAGGTTGTTCACCACCTAGTTCAGTTTAACATGGATTGAATAATCAAGCTGCAGATAGGGAGGTCCCTAACATTCAGAAGTGGCTCAAGACATTTTCCTACAAACAGAGAGAGCAGCAAAAGGGGTGTAAGGTTGTGACTACATGATAAAAAAATATTGGGATTTGCTCTGCTTATAAAACAGGTGAATTAGAATAATTTTTCTGACCACATGAGGCAAGGGCTGATTTAACTTGGTGCAGTTCTTTTTTCCTCCCAAAGCAGTTTTTTCCCCCTCTGGGTTCTATTTTTTCAAGTTGGAATGATTTGAAGGGGCTTTTCCCCACATGATCAGTTGTGATATGTTCTTTAGAGATTGGAGTTGTGTCTGTAGGTGGTGTTTCAGTGATGTAGGCACTCGGGCCATGACGTTCAGGACTGGGAGAACACACTTCTGTGCTTTTTCCTCTCCCCTGATTGCCCTCTATTTTGGGGGGGGGGGTTAGTCAGGCATGTATGAGATTAGTATTAAATCACCATACCATCTTACAGCTTGGTACTCATTATTTTATGTATTTATACCTCATAAAAAGATTGGCAGAGGTGGGACCAGAGGAAGGAGGGAACAAAGGGGGGTGTTAATGTGAATCACATTGCATTCAGTATGAACCACGAACTCCTGAATCAGTCCATAGCTCCTGGGTGATGTCTGACTACAGTGTCAAATGTAATATAGGCTGTGAATCAAATTGCAGTGTAGTCTCACCTCAAGTCAGTGTATGTTAAACGTATGAAGTTATTTGGTGCATGAGGCAGAAAATATCAACAGGATCTTGTCACGCCACTCTGACACCAATGGCCAATCTCCTTTGCCTTATTGCTTGACTATTTAGATAATGGTCTCTTTAAATCACCACAGGAATACGTGTTTAGTTATCTTCATTTACCGTATTTTTCGCTCCATAAGACGCACCAATTTTTTAGGAGAAGAAAACAGGAAGATATAATCTGTTTTCTTTGCTCCATAAGACACACAGACTTTCCACCCCCCTGTTTTGTGGAAAAAAGTGTGTCTTATGGTGCGAAAAATACGGTATTTCCTCTCTTCCTCTTTTGCTGCCACCACATTTAGCTGTTCATATGTTTGTGTATTTGCCCCTTTACTGAGGCGTGGTTAACACTCCTCACATAGACAGGTCTCAGGTATAGAACTTAGCTTGAACAGAACAAGTAAACTTAGAATGACAATGTTATGAGACCACTGTTTATTCCTAGGCTTTAAGTTTATTCAGCACAAATCTTCATTCTATGTCACCTCTCTTTCTCAAGCTCTCTGTCAAACTGCTGTCTCCCCAGACTCTAAAGCCAATGCCTCCCTGATCTCTCCACATCAGAATGCACCCTAGGCGTACTCCTTATCTAATTTCTTTCTCAGCCAATCACCACCATTCTTACTAACATGCCATGCTTCTCCTCCCCATCACATAACGTTCTGACCATTGCATTTCAAACAATGCATTTACCAACACAGTACATTTAAATATAACCAGGCATCACACACTTCTCCCTTTTCTTGGCAACAAGTATTCAATAAGAGTACATTAAATAGCTAAAATATTGCTGCCCTTTGAAGGTACCCCAAATTTGCTGCCCCATGTCTTCGCCTGACACTGCTGTTCACAATCCTCTTTATGTTAATTAGAGGGAGTAGGAGGCAGATCCTTGCGCCTTTGACACTTCCATGCCCAGGTGAGTAATGCCTCCACAGTGTCTCTGACATCTGTTAGACGAATTACAATGACAACATGAAATGCTTATCATTCACAAATCCTTTGGCTGTTGAGGGAGTAAAGTGCTGCCAGAATTATGTGACTGCAGTCATTCATGCTTTACAGTGCAATCCTAAAAATATCTAGACAGAAAGATGTTGCACCGTGTTTAATGAGACTTATTTCCAAGTGTATGTGTATAGCTAGGATGCCCAGTGTCCTTTCTGGTGATCTCCTTTTTTTGGTACTTACCAGAGCCTCTGTCCCTCCCTGTTTAAAGGAAATAGTTAAAAAAAAAAAAGATGGGAGGCTGGCGGACTGCAAAGTGTCATCTTTGTTTCCAATAGCACCTTGGGATCCTCAGCCTGAAAAGGCATCTTTAGAAAGTAAAAACCGTGTGCATCTCAAGCACAGCATTTTGTCTTGAAGCATGCCCAGGGGCTCAAGAAAAGAAAAAAAAGGGAAAAGGGTAAGCCGGTTGGTGGTGTTAGAGACAACTCTTGAGGATCGGAGGTCGAGGTGGGATTTTTTTATTTTTTTTTTTTATTATTTTTTTGCCTTCATGTTATGTATATTTTGCTGGTGAGCTGTTCTTCTTTTCCATTTGTGTGTTTATATGAGCTGGCTAGTTAGCTGGTTTTGGTGTAGCACATATTTTGCATGTGTGTACATGTGTGTATGTGTGTGCGTGGACATGGGTTGTGTATGCACATGAGTGCATGCACTTTTTATTGTTTTATCTGGGTTGTGTATATGGGTGTGTGCTGTTTGGGTTTGTGGGTAGCGTGTGAGTATATTTTTTTTTCTGAGCATCACCAGTTTGCCATCTGTGAAATTATTATGCTTTGGGGATCGAAATAGGTAATCTGTCATTGGGTGCTGAAACGTTGCCTTTATCCTGGGCTCAGGACTTCACTGTTTTTCCGTAGGGGTTTGCATGCATGAAATCAAATTAAAAATCTCCAACTACATGACATATAACTAAGCATGCACTTTTTTTCCTCCAGGAAGGACCCATGTGAGGCTTGTTTATTTTAAACTGACTTTGGTCTTTTTTTAAAAACTTGTTTGCCATGTATGATCGATCCCCTGTGCCAAAGTAAATATTGTATGTGAAGGTCTGTGGTGTTTGCCAAGTTCTGGGTGCCTATCTTCTTCTGTTTTAGCACTTTATTGATTTAGTGCTAAACCATGTCCAGTTAGTTGGTAATGTTCCCTTTTAAACTCTTGAATGGTCTATGAATGTCCTCCTATAAGCCTACCAATACATTAAGGTATTCTATGAAAGTTTTGGCTCATATTGCCTTCACTGTGGTAGCTGCATACTTCAGCCAAGTATAAGATACTTTGGAATCAACTTTCTAGATACACTTACCTTACTTTTTCCATGTCACCTTTCAAGTAGTTAGGGTTTTGTACTAATTGGCTTTGAGGTGGGATTGCTGACTGCCTTTATTTTGATCCTGTATTTATTTTCTTGAATGACTGTTGTTGCTCTGCTAAATTGTTGCCTTCATTCTCTTTTACCATGCTATATCTATATCTATGTCTATATCTATCTCTAATGTTTGCTGTTATCCATGGTTTTCAGTATCTGCAGGGGCTTGGAGGCTTGGAATCAATCCCCAGTGGATATGGGGGGTCCTACTGCAATTGTATTGAATTCTGGTGATGTTTATCTGTTTTGCAGATTTTCCAATGGTAAAGTGTAGTATGAATTTCACAAGAAATAATGACCAGTAGGAATGTACCATCTGGATTTTTTTTGAATTCCAACTGAGAATTCTCGAAGAATTCCCAAGCAGAAGTCTGAAAATTCCAGACCGTAAACCCACAACTGCAGATATCTATATTTTCCTCACCTAGAGCAAGTCCTACCTTGGAGGTTACATTCTACGCCACATTTCATGCCACATTCTTTCCTGGGTCTCATAATCTCAATGCCCTTCAGGATCTGTAGAGAGAGGTATGAAACCCAGGAAGCATTGCAGCAGCTTCCTCTCAGGAAACATAGTGGCAGGAAATGAAGTGTAGAATGTAGCCTCGGAGGTAGGCCTTGCTCCAGGTATTTACAGATGTGGGTCTGTGGACTGGAGCTCCCAGAATTCCACCTGGGAAATTCTTGGATAATTCTCAAAGTTGGAATAAAAAACAAAACAAAACACAAATGACACGTCTCTGATTACCAGAATCCAACTTAATATTTACCCTTGTGTAAGTACAGTTACATAATTGGAGTGACAAATCTCATTTGTTTGTTTGTTATGAAATTTCTATACCAACCAACTTAGTGAAAGCTGCTGCTCTGGGCAGAATTGTGGTGCTAGAGGAGACTCTTGAGAGTCCCCTAGACTACAAGGAGAACAAACCTATCCATTCTGAAGGAAATGAACCCTGAGTGCTCACTGGAAGGACAGATCCTGAAGCTGAGGCTCCAATACTTTGGCCATGTCATGAGAAGAAAAGACCCTGATGTTGGGAAGGTGTGAAGGCAGGAGGAGAAGGGGACGACAGAGGATGAGATGGTTGGACAGTGTCATCGAAGCGACCAAAATGAATGTAACCCAACTCTTGGAGGCAGTGGAAGATAGGAGGGCTTGGCGTGCTCTGGTCCATGGGGTCACAAAGAGTCGGACACGACTTAACAACTAAACAACAACAACAACAACAACAAACCCTATCCAGACTAGACAGTTTTCCTCTCAACAATTCAGGCAACCCCTCCAGCAGGATTTCTGTCTTGTTAGGATTCAGCTTCTTAGCCCTTCCAGTCCATTATCAATGCCACACAGCATTCAATAACATGGATGGCATCCACTGCAGATGTAGTGATAGAAAGATAGCACTGTGTATTATCAACATATTGATGGCACCAAACTCTGGATGACTCATTGTGCATTTTCACATAGATCTTGAAAAGTGTAGAGTTGGTTATTGAGCCCTGGAGGGCCTCATAAGGGTGGACCCAAGGGGTAAAAAGTGCATTCCCAAGCTGAACCATCTGGATACAACCTTCAAGAAAGGATTTGAACCAGTGAAAAGCAACGCCTCCAATCCCTAGACCTGATAGTCTATCTAGGAGGATACTGTAGCTGATGGTATCAAAAGCCTCTGAGAGGTCAAGGAGAACCCACAGGGTTACACTCCCCAACCCACCCCCCATTATTCTCCCATAGGAGGTCATCATGCCATCTTGGTACTGTGGCACAGCCTAAACCCTGATTGAAATGGATCTAGACTATTGATATCTTCCAAGAATGCCTGCTGCTGATCCGCCGCAACCATCTCAGTTAACCTGCCGATAAACAGGATATTAGGGAAGGGCCTGTAGTTGCTTCAATCATCTGTCAGTAGATTGACTTTCTTAAGAACAGGTAGAACAGTGACTTATTTCAAACAGGAAGGCATATAACCTTCCTGGAAAGACTTGTTAATCACTTGAGTTCAGTCCTTGGCAGATTTCACTAGCCAAGATGGTCTTGTGTCTTCAGGAGAGGTAGTAGCTTCACAACGTTGGTGAAGTCTGGTTAAGTACCTTTACAATTATAATTGTTGTTCTAAAGCAAGTTTCCTTACACCCCGAGGAACTTGTTTTGCTACTATTTTTTGCAGTACTTACCCATTCTGTAGTTATTTTTCAAATGCCTACCATTGCTTCCTTGGGGGGGGGGGAGGTTCCTCCTACAAGTTTCTGTAGAACATCCTGATTGCTGATCGTTAGCATTTTGGGTGGCATTCATGATATAAAGCTTGAGATTCTTTTTCCTGGTGACAACAGAGACATGATTTTCTAAGACAATGTCAGACCATTTCCTGGAATTTTGAATTGCGGGCACAGAAGTATAAGTAAATATGCCACATTCCTAAACCAGAGGGGTTTTTGAACAATTGAATGTCTCTGTCATCATTTTCTTAACAAGTGGTTTCCAAACTATGTTTTATGGAGTCCTGGGGTTCGTCAGAAGCCTATTGAGGAATCTCAGTGAGGACAGAAGTGGTAGTGGTAGGTGGTTTTAGTCCATCCACATGTTCAGAGCAACCCTCTGCTAAGGTGTGCGAAGAGGTGTTGGGAGTCTCCTAAGTCCCCATCTCAGTTCATATAAATCAATGTTAAGATACAGATAATGTGGTCAGTTTTTCTAAGCAGATTGACTGTAACCCTAGAATGTGCACCAGAATCTCAGAGAGAGTTTGCACGCAACAGGCCAACAGTTTGCGTATGTGAGTTCCTAGTTAATACCTTAGATATCACACCTTTGCCTGCCTGAAATCCCACCCCCTTGTTCCCCTAAAACAAAGTGTTTTCTTCTGTGGCCTGTGCCAGATGGAGATGTGGGTTTATAGCACTTTTTTTTGCAGACCTGATGTGTTAAGAAAAATACTAAAATCGCCCTCCCCATTCTTGGAAATAAATGCATGGAAATTCCTTAATGTCATAACTGACAAAGAAAGCATCTTTCAATTTAGTTATCTTCCCCAAGGCCATAATTTTCTATCGGTGCATATGTGAGTTGTAACAAACTATGGCTGCGGGTGAATCTGCAATAATTTATAACTTTCAATTTGTTGTCACCATTGTGAGAGATAAATGCATTCAGTCAGAAAGCCTCAGGGAAACGTGTAGATCTGCCAGAAGACACTGAGTGAATAACAGAAAATTGCCCATTGTGCATATGTATTTCATCTTAAACAAGAAGCGATATGGAAATATAATTATAATCTCTCCCCCCTCCCTCTTTGTGGAGTTTATGGCTATTTTTTCATGACATGGACATTGCATGAAGGCTGTTTCAAACCATCTTCATTGTAAGCTGGTCTGTGAGATCACACTGTCACAGGTTCAAGCTTCCTACAAGTGCTGTTTTTCTGCATGTTTGTTTCTGTCTGCCAAAAGTTAACAACAAAACATTTGGTGAAAGCAGTAAATGATTGGGGCTAGCTTAATGGACTAGCTGCCATTCAGATGCAGTCTTAACACTCTTTCTGAAGCGGCCATATTCTGAGATACAAACCTTAATTTGCTTGTCAATTAATCTGTAAGTCTAACATCTGAAAGTTAGTTTAGTTAGTATCCTGTACCCATTACTGTATAGGGGACAGAATGATGGATTGGGACTCAGAAGACCTGGGTTCAGACACTCACTTATTCATAGAATTCCCTGCAGGTATGTGAAAACTGCTGTGAAAGTACTTGAAGGAAATAGATCACCAAGGCGGATGAAATACCAATAGAACTATTTCAAGCTACAGAGATTGAATCAGACAAAACCCTAACAAGAATATGCCAACAAATACAGTGGGCCCTCTACTTAAGGAATTAATCCGTATTGGAACGATGGCTGTAAGTCGACAAGTCTGTAGGTCGAATCTCCATTGACCTACAATGCATTGAAAACTGATTAATTCCACAACTGGCAGTTTTTATTCTATTTTTGTTCCATTTTGGGTTTTTTCTGGTCTGTAGGTCGATTCTCCGGCTGCAAGTCGAATCTAAATTTTGCAGCCAGAGAAGTCTGTAACTCGAAAAGTCTGTAAGTCGAGTCGTCTGTAAGTTGAGGGTCCACTGTATGGAAAACAAAACAATGGTTCACAGATTGGCAGTGTTCAATATACATTCCAATCCACAAGAAAGGAGATGCCAAGAAGTACAGTAACTAGGACCATTGCTTTAATTGCTCAAAGTGTCACAATAAAGGCTTTTACCTTATATGGAGCAAGACATGCCTAATGTTCAACCTGGATTCCAAAAAGAAAGAGGCACTTGAGATCATATTGCAAATATCTGTTGGCTACTGGAACGGACTAAAGAATTTCAGAAGATCAGTCTGTGATTTATAAACTACAGCAAAGCCTTTATACAATACAAATTATTCTACAGCCAAAGTCCTGATTTTTGTGGAGAAACTATGACCTCAGGATGCAGGAGTACCACCCCTACTAGCAAGAGTCAATGGTGTTGCATCCTTACTATCTCTCTCTCTCTCTCTCTCTCTCTCTCTCTCTCTCTCTCTCTCTCTATCTATCTATCTATCTATCTATCTATCTATCTATCTATCTATCTATCTCTATAAAGGATCAGGAATTCACATTGTCTGATAGCTGAGAGTATATCAAGTACAAGAAAATACAAGGTACTTATTCATACAGTAAATACGTAATATATTAAGTTCATTACCACAGGGTTTGGTAATGACCAATAGTTCAAATGCCCCTTGAATGAATAAAAATGGAAAATAGCCATCAACACTGATTAGCCATTAGTGCTAGTTTCATTTGCAATTTAATTCTAATTAGACAGCAACAATTGCTGCTATATCTTGCTAGTGAGCTCCCAAGATATGGAATATTAGAGTTGGTTAGGAACCATCAACTTTGTCTAGTGCTGGGAGCAATTTTGCACTGTGGACTGATTCAGTTGCTGAGGTCCAGTGGCCTGATCGGCAGTGAAGAGCAGGAAGATCTTTTTTGTTTTTGCTAAAGCATACTTTCATGCTTATGCAATTTACTTTGTTGTTGTTGTTTAGTCATTAAGTCATGTCCGACTCTTCGTGACCCCATGGACTGCAGCACGCCAGGCCCTCCAGTCTTCCACTGCCTCCTGGAGTTGGGTCAAATTCATGTTGGTAGCTTCGATGACATTGTACAGCCATCTCGTCCTCTGTCGTCCCCTTCTCCTCTTGCCTTCACACTTTCCCAACATCAGTCTTTTCCAGGGAGTCTTCTCTTCTCATGAGATGGCCAAAATATTGGAGCCTCGGCTTCAGGATCTGTCCTTCCAGTGAGCACTCAGGTTTGATTTCCTTCAGAATGGATACGTTTGTTCTCCTTGCAGTCCAGGAGACTCTCAAGAGTCTCCTCCAGCACCACAATTCAAAAGCATCAATTCTTCAGTGGTCAGCCTTCTTTATAGTCCAGCTGCAATCTACTACATAGCAGAAAACAGAGAAGTTGTTTTCTAAACCACTGAATTGGTACTTCCTGGTAAGAAAGTTAAAACTGGTTTTTAGATTATTTTAGAGGTTTCTCCTTTTCTCTTTCTATTATTTTCCTGTATGGAATTTAGATTTTTTTTTAAAAATGTAGTAAACCATAGTAATTGCTATGTACACAGTGGAAAGGCAAGAGACACATTTTGTGAAGTAAATAAATGTTGCTGAAAATTTGCCTGCCATACTTCTATTTTTGAGCTAACATGCATAAATGCCAGTGCAGTATTCACATAATTTTATATTGCAGGGTTGAGAAACCTGTGACATACCCCCCCCCCCATGTAGCATGACCTGAAGTCTAGTCAGACCCTGCCAGGGGGGCCATTGGTCAAGGAGGGTGGGAGTTGTGTTCCAACATCTGGAAGGCCAGAGGTTCTTCTTTCTGGCACGAGAACTCATTGCTGCAAGGTCTGAACTGACCACACACAGAAATGAGATAGACTTCATGAGTAACAGCTTCTGATCAGATGGTACATTGATAGCATGTCAATATATAGGACCATGGTGTCCACATTGGTTCCAGGCCCACCTGCAGATGCCAAAAAAATCGGAAGTTGTGAACTCTAGACATAGCATTGTCTCTGGTTCCCTCTAGTGGCCAGTTTTGGTAAGTATAAGACGGATATCTGTGAAGATTCTCAGACATCCAGGTGAGGTTATCTGGAAGTTGAGTCATGACAATTTCATTTCTTTCTTATTAAGTTGAACCATTTCGCTACTCATCCAAGTAGCTTCTTCGGTCTGAGGAGAGTTGGTAGGAGATCCCTGATATATCCTCCACATTGGTTTCAGTTCCCCCTTATCATAGATAAGACGTATAAATATGTATCTCTGAGGGTTTTTATTTGATATTTTCAGGTAGTGGATCTGTGAATCCTGATCCGGGGTGTGTGTGTCCTACTGTATAAGTGTTAGGATGGAACAGGGCAGAAGGTCGATAGCAATCCACTCTTACATCACTTATTGCCTGCTTCTCAGTGGGATTGTAGCAAGCAATGTTGGAATGAAGGCGAACTTAGAAAAAGTTACTTGTATGGCAGGTTGTTATATAAAATTAAAAGACAAAACAAATCCACTGGGCATATCATAAGGATTGTGCACATTCAGATAAAAACACTCACTGTTTCTTTTTTTTTTTTTCCTGGAGAGTGGGAAATGACTCCAGTACTTTTAACAGAAGTGTGATTTGGAGAATCTTGCAGATGAAGCTTTCTTGGTGTGGAAAGATGTTGAATCATTTCCTCACTGTTGCACAGCTAAGAAGGGTCAGTTCAGCATTTGACAGCCTAGATGCTAGGCATGCATTTATTACATTCTGCTCATGTTCAATCCATGGGTATTGAATACAATACAGTTGTGACAGATTGTGCCCACTAGCCTACCATTAGTATAAGAGAAATATAGTGTACAAACAACCATTATTATGACAAATTGATGTTTTGTACTTTAGAGTCAAGATTTCTCATTTACCATCATGGAAACACTTGATATTTGTTGTCAGCCTAGTGGTTTTTAACCAGGGAGAGAAGTTATTAATAAGCTAGACATTTGTGCTGGTATCATTTATCAATATATAGAATGGGAAAGGAAATCCATTTCTTCACACATTTAACTCTGTTAATAGCTTATCAGACTTGAATCTGTTTTAACGACTTTGTTAATAAAAGAGATGCTTACGAGGGGAGGAATTCTTGGTTAACATTTCTCTGACATCCATATTAAAATAAGCAGATAACTTTTTTTTTACCTAGAGGCTATTAATAAGAAGATGAATTGCAGTTTCTGCTCTTCCTTTAGATAGTTTAGTGACACAATCCTATACTTATTTATTCAGAAGTTACGTCTCACTGAGTACAGTGGGGTCTTGAGGGTGTTCAGTGGGGACATGTGTGTGTAATACTGCAGACTTAATGCTCAACTTTATAATAGCCGAGTCATTTATAGAAATATGTTTGTGAAAACACTTGAGGTTTTATTGTGTTTTGCAAACTTTTGGAGTAAATGTCATTTTAGAACACAACTGTGTTTTCTTAAATTACAACTCTAAAAGATAGATAACCAGAGCTCTTATGTTCTTTTATAGTCAAAATAAATCCCCTGGAGCTGAATGCAACTTATTCTAAGTTGCTGTACAGAGAAGAGCAGCAACAGAGAACATGTTTGAACACAGAGATAACAGATGTTTCCCTAGTTGCTTAGATTCGTTTTGCAGTGGCTGAGGGTCAGAGATAAACTCTATTCCTCTATGAGACATTAACTCTCTTAGTTTCTTTTTTTAACAAACTGTCTGAATATTCCTATCAGTCTCTATATTGTTCTAATGTCTTCTAATTGCATTTTTAATGTTCAGGCTTTCATTTATGTTTCTATTATAATTAACAAAAGCTTCTCCTATAGAATTCTAGTTCACAGAGACTCATATTTTGAGTGTCGGCATATAACAAAAGGGACACACTTTCCAGCCTTAGTGGGAATAGGAAAACCATTTCTTGCCTAGATATTATCCATTAGTTTGTGCATTTCTTCATTTAAAACCTTACTTAACTATTCATTGTTCCCATTAGTTGGTATTGGCACAATTTCCCAATAACATGCTTATATAGTATTCACCTTAATCAGTAATTTTTTGCACTGGTAATTTAATTACAGATTGATATACAGAAGCACAATACTGATTTTCTTTCTGTTTTAAACAAATCTCCATGAGAATGAACTAGTGAGTAGGTTCCAGATGAATAACACTTGTTTCTTATTGATGTTGATAATGTTTTCAGTGTATACCATTTTATAAGAGCACATATTCACAGGTTTCTATAGATTTCTGTTTTTGTAAGCCTTAAATATTTCCCAGAATGAGTGTAATTATAAATGACTTTCATTTTGATATTTTCTTAATGAAACTGTAAACCAAGAACTGAATTTAGTTGAAAGTTTTACTGAACAAATTGTATTGAAATTAATGGAACTTGGATTACCTTTTCAAATGAATGAGAGTTTGCATATCTTCCATGGATTTCAAAAGAGCCTCATGATAATATAAGAAATTTCTACACCCAGGTCACAATGTGTGTGTGGTGTTGGGGGTGTTTGTGTATGTGTGTGCATGTGTACATGTTAAGCAGGTCTTTCCTAAGAGGAGAGCAAGTAGCATGTGTGCTTTGTAAGTATAATTCACACATTAAGCAAGGAGATGTTTTATGGGAGCCAAGGCTCTGAAACCAGATCAGGATGAAGGAACTGTGGATCCTGTTCTAGGGTCAGAAACCTACAAGTTGAATAGCAACTTGTACAAACAAAGTTCAGCACCAGAAGAAGCTGTTGTAACTCATTGTCAGCCCAGATGCATCTCCTAAGTCTCCGTCTGTTCTTCAGGAAGGAATGAAGATCATAAAGAGAGACTATGATTACTTAGACTCCGGCATCGTGTTGTCATTGGATAGTTTCCTAATGTGTTTATCGAGATCTCTGATGAAACAAAGTGGCAAATTATGAGGCTTTGCATATGCAGCGTAGTGTAGAGATAAGGATTATGCCATCTGGCTAGACATGGGTTACTGGACTGTGGTTTAGTACTGTCCATATGAGTGTCTTCAATATCAGGTTTAGTACATGGCTTCTTTGTAGAAATAAGTCACAAAGAATTTCCATGGTGTTCCTTCCTCTGTGTTGGTTCCAGGTCATGGCTTCAGGAGAGATTTATTAGAAAAACATATTTCTATAACAACAAACCATAGCAGGAAAAATAAATTGCTTGTTTGTTTTATGTGCTTGATTCCATTTCCTCTGGGAAATAAGACCTATTTTACTTTATCAGCTGGATCCGTGTTACTACAGGTGAAAAGCACAAGCACTCAGATACAGTTTCTAAGCAATATGTTATTATAGATATAATGCATTTTTCTATTATATATGTGTTGCTAACATTTTATATATATATTTAAATATATATACCTGAATGCAATTCATCTATTTGGCTCACACTCCTTAGAAGTTCGCAAGCATGACTTCTAAGTTATTTTGCACCATGGCTCCTTGCCTTGCACAGCTTCAGCCAGATCTGCTGGTTTTGTTGGTAGAGCTTACCATTTTCTTGTAGCAATTAGGGACCTTTGGTCTAACTGTGTGTGCATGCATAGAAGGCTTTGAAAGACAGGGATGACAATGAAATTCATATAATTCATATGTTGTTTCTTATGTGGAAATATCTTAGAAGACAAAGTGGAGATCTGAAAACTCACTTGGTAACAGCTATATTTTGCCTGCTCTCCATGCTTTCCCAGTTTTGTGATAAACTTTCTGAAAAGTTGTAGGACAGAGACTTGTTCAAAACCAACTAGTGATGGTTATGTGAGCAGACCAATTCTGCTCTTAATACCTTAGTGGAGAATTGGTCCTCTCACATAGTCACAGCTACTGTTATATACGTATGTCCAAACCAATATAGCTAATCAGTTAGTTCTAGTAGTTTTCCAGATACTTAAACACTTTGCTTCTGAAGTGATAGACAGACACACACCCGCATTCAAAGATTGTGCTTCTTTTGGGCTACTGTATATACAATGCACTCTACTTAGTAAGTTAGGAGTATTAGTTATGCAGGTCTGTGATAGTACTTGCTGTCCTTTGTGCAGTCCATTCTTCAACATTTACCTCTGGATCAAAAAGTTATGCCAACATAAGATAGCACAAAGACTGGGCAGTGGACAAAAAAAAAAGGGTGTTTTTCTGTTGGAATGTAAGAATAGCAAAAACAGTATGAGGAGAAAAAGAAAGTCTGTATCCTTCACACTTGGTCACACCGATTACTTTCTGACCATCTGAAAGCATAAGAATTCCAGAAGCCTATTACTACAAATATAAAATGATTTTTGAAGGACGTGTATTCTTTGATTGTTTGTGTAGGGACTTCTTTTTTTCCATTAAAGGAAGCATTTTCTGTTCACATAGCTTCAGGACAAGTTTGACGATCCCTGATCCTCACAATGAGCAGAATCCGTTTCAGTGAACCCCTAGGTACAAGTGTGAATTGTGTGAGCCCTTTGACCTGTTCCATGTTTGTATAATGATATAGCCATTAACTTTTTGTGCATGTAGAAGTCAGTCTCCAATGAGCCAGTCTTCACTTCCACAACTACAAACCAGAGATTGCAGAGATGTACTCAGACAGAGCAGTACACACTGCCTATCTCCAACAGGAATTTGGTCATTGTGTTGTTTCTGGCTTTGATTGTCTTGCTCTTATCTGGACTGGGGAGAGAGACAGAGGGAGAAAGGGAAACTGCTTGAGGGACTTTCACAATTTCAAAGGAGTTCTGGAAAAGCGAGAAGCTAAAGAAAATTAACACAGTACTCAGCTTTGTAAAGAGACGTGGTGGCTTTGAATGTAGGAAAGTATTAATTCAGAAATGTAAGTGTAATAATGAAGCATGTGAAGTGGAACATGAGCTCTTTTGGAGTGGGGTGATGGGTTGAATAGAGTCACTTGGGGTTGGATAGAGGTTGGGTATGCCATACGATGGGATGCTTGCTGTGTGGGTGGGATCACTTCATTTTTTTCTCATTTCTGGAGTGTTCAGTCAATGGATATGAACCAAAGTGAGCCTTTGGTTGTCAAGGCTCCTTCCGCTGTCAATTTGCCACATCATGGAGTAGCTTATGAAGAGAGCCATTTCAGGTTATTGGCAAATTAAACACTTCCTTTGCTCCTCCATGGAGGGACAGAGGAAGTTTTTTTAAAAAAAGAAGATGATGACTATGTTAGGTCAGCACAAACATGCTGCATCACTCCCCCCCCAACATATTGAAAACTTCCTCTTGAAACAGGAGGAGACAGGAAGAGGCAATGCCCCCCCTTTTCCTTTTCTTTGACTTGTCTGGTTGAGAGCTTGCTCATAGCCAAATCCACTGGTTTGCTTGACCACATTTTTAAGATAGGTTTTTTAAAAAAGAAGTCCCTCATTGCTCTCTCCTGTATCCACCCAGTTCTGGGAGGAAGTTTTAATTAATATATATGACATATATGCCATATCATGAAGTAGCATGAGAAAAGGACCAAGATGTCAGCAAATTAAACACTTCCTCTGCTCCTCCATTTTCTAAACTCTGTTATGGCAGCACTTATTTAAATACCCAAGTGTTCATGGACTGCAACTCCCAGAAACCCTGGCCAGCACAGCTGATGGTGAAAGCTTCTGGGAATTGTAGTCCAAGAACACTTGGGAAACACTAGACTAGATGATGACATTATGAGGCAGCTCCATTCATAGGGCTCTTTTTGGATCAGAAAGGGTGGTTAACTCAGAAAAGCTGCAGGGTAGTGAAGAGGCATCTAATAGGAAACAACAACAACAACCCAAACACAGCATCTTCAGCTACTTTCATACAGTAAGTGTGTGGTAAAAACTGTCCAAAATTGTACATCTAGGAGCTGTGGGGAAAATACTAAGCTCTGGAAAATAGCTAATGCTGAGCCAAAATTTCTTAGAAGACCCCCCCCCCCCGCCCCGCCTCTTTTAATGGTCTGAGATTTTTCTTTTTCTTACTCTCCTAGAAATAGAAGGTAAAATTTTCTTTACAAATTTCCCATAATTTTTCGACATTTGCCATCATCACTACAATAGTGCCTTAGAATGATGCAAGATAGAGGCCACTATGGAGGAAGAGAAATGGAAGCTGGGATGCCAATTCACCTGCCTTTCTTGGCAATTGCAATGGCAGTGACAATAGTAAAAATCATCTGCAGAAAAAAAGAACAAATCTGTGCTTCACAGCAGAGCTAATAGTGAGCCCCACCATGAGGAACTATTGGAGAAGCAATCCTTCCTTTTGAGAGCCCCAGTAAAATTGTTTTCCCAGTTTCTCACTGGCCACAAATAAATGGAGAATTTTGAGAGGCTGATTTTTGCATGTCTTATACATTCAGAGGATTTATTTTGAGTACTAGCTTTAGAGCTAGTGTTGCACCCTTGTGTTCCACCTGGTTTTGAAGAATACAGTGGTGCCTCGCTTGATGATGTTAATTTGTTCCAGCAAAATCACTGTAGAGTGAAAACATTGTCAAGCGAAATTTTAAAAACCATTGAAACACATTGAAAACCAGTTCAATGCGTTCCAATGGGCTGAATACCTGCTCGTCCAGCGAAGATCCTCCATATGGCGGCCATTTTTGGTGCCTGTATATAGCGAGGAATCCATCCTAGAAATCAGCAGGGGGCCATTTTGAAAGCCGGTGGCCATTTTGAAACATGACTATCAGCTGTTTGCTGATCATTGTAAAGTGAAGAATCAGTTCCCGAAACAGGGAACCGATCAACGTGAAGTGAAAAAACCCACTCTAAAGATCGTTTTGCGATCGCTTTTGCGATCGCAAAAACTTCAACGTTAAGCGGATTCGTCGTTAAACGGGGTAATCGTCCAGCAGGGCACGACTGTATTCTAGAACCTGAGCATATGCCTGTCACAATTCCCACGTGGCCCTTGATCGTTTCACCAAGCAAAGAGCTCACGCTACATTCCCCTCAGCTGCCACCAGTTGATTTCATCAACAGTGCTTATTATTAAATAATCAAGGTGGTCCAGACCATATGTCATTTTAAAAGAACCAAATAGAACTTGTTTATTGATACAAGTGTTGACAGAACAACCAAGCTTGTTTACTCTTAAACAGACATTCTCCTTTATCCACTCTCAACCCCCACTCTCCTGCCCAAACTCCAAAACTCTCTCTCAAAACTCTCTATCTCAAAACTCTATCTATACTCCTCCTCCTGCTGCTGAGTTTCTTATACCTCGTGACTCTGTCCAGCACTTCCATTGGTCTATGCAAATAGCATATGAATATTCATGACCCAGGCAAACGCCACAACACCCTTTTAGAAACTTCACTCCAATGGTTCCCAGCTGGTGGCTGGGACAAACCCCACAATCATGTAAAGCCTGTGTGACACTGGAAGGGATGCTGCTTTAATCTCTGAAATTACATCATGTGGAGGGAATTAATACAATATTTCTAGAAGAAGGCCATTGGAGGATCTAGGTAAGTTCCCAACTTTGCACAACCCAGGTGCAACTTTCGGAAACCTTCACCACTACTTGTACTGTCTTGAGCTTCTGTGAGTTGCAATCCAAGAACGCACTGGGTTACCCAAGGTAGGGCATGGCTAATCTACAGTAGGTGACCTTTCCCAGCCTGGTGCCCATCAAGTGATTTGGAATGCAGTTCTCAGAATTCCCTACCATTTGCCGTGCAGATTGTTGGTGATGGATGTGGAAGCCCAGAATCTCTGGAGAGTAACTGATTGGGAAATGCTGATCTAAGAGCAGAGTGGTTCTTCTGCCATGGACAATGGTGACGGGCATTAAAATTGTTTGATTCTAGATGAATTTGCCAATAAAACCAAGTTGCACTTGCATTTAATGTGGCTATGAGCGGGTGAGCTATATACTTAGATCAACCTTCCAGAGTCTGGTGCCCTCCAATTGTTTTGGGACATCAGGTCCCATCAGCCCCAGCTAGTCTGGGTAGTACCCAGGAATTCTGGTAGATGCCGTCGAAAACACCTGGAGGACCGCAGACTGATGAAATCAGATTATGAGATCAGCTTTTCTTTTCTTTTCTTTGTGAAAAGAAAGATGAACCAAAGTAGAGTTATCTTGGTTTGCGCCTACCTTTGCCCGTGTACCCAGTTTAAATTGCATTTCGCCATGCTGTTGAGAAATGGACCTTGAAATAACTTCTTCCTATGAGTATGTTCTAATGTATATAGAATGAGCATCCTTTTCAGAATACAGCCATATGTAGTGTGGTTTGAAACAGGAGGATCTCATTCAGTATCCAGCTTCCACTATCTTCCATTTCATATGATATTTCTTTTGTTTTGTCTGCATCACTTCAGGTGGGAGAATCAAATGTTAGAATACTTTGCCTGTATAAAACTCAAAACTAGCACGTCAGAATGAAAGATTCTAACCTTATTTTCTTCCTGTGATGCTAGTTTTCTATTATCAGGAAGTGTTGTCCTAGTTATGTACATTTTTAATACTGCTGGGCATTCAAACATGCAGTAACCCACACCCATGATATGCCCTTGGGAAAGTTGTAAGATGTGACAGGTTAATTTGTGGTAATCTAATTTGAGGAATACTTAATGATATAGAGGAGCTGGCCAAGCAGATAATAAGCATCTTATTCAGCAGCAAAAAAAATCATTCATTAGTTAAGTTGCAAGGGAAGCTGAGACATGCTTTAGTTTATTCTCCATTTGATCAATACATTGTGCACTGATGTCTATGGGAAGGGTATGCTTTCAGATTTGATAGATTGTCCACTTGAAAGGCAACTTGAAACGTTCCTTTGTTTTACAATTGGAACTAATTCCTAGTTCCTTACCAGGGTGGCTATTTTGAGAATGGGTGTGTGTTCTTACATAATCTATGCCTTTCCCCACTGGATTTTACAAATGCCCTAAAAACCAAGAACTGCTTTTGTGCTGTGTACAGTGTATTTTTACTTGAGTATAAAACTCAATAGCTTGTGTTTTCATTGCTGAAATAATCCCCCTCTTTCATATCAACTCTTACCTAGGAGCCGCTCTGCAGATTCATTGATGTAGGTTTCCCCTGCCCCCCGCATGACAGCCAAGAGCAAACTGTTCGTTTCATTGCATGGTGCAACTTCACATATTTGGAGCTGTCCTGAGACCAATGTGAACACTGTTCTTGTAGTGCTTGATGCATGCCAATGTGCATATTCTAACAGCCAGTACACTGAATGTGGTCTAATCATTAAGTGCATGAACCAGAAGTGAGATCATGAATCTGTGATACTGTAAGTAAATGACAGCAATAATAATTCATATCTGGCTAGGACAAAAGAGACAGTTCATACCAAGTCTTCCAGATTAGAATCTTCATTGGTCCTACTGTTATCCAGTGACTTGCTATTATTGTTGGTTTTGGAATAGATGATCAAGGATGTAAGTAGATACAAAGATGAGCAAAGAGAATGACCAATTCTAAACCATATAGATTCACTCCAGGTGTATCTCGTTCCCAAGCCCAGATTTAATTAGGGATCTTATCTGTATGTTTGTGTAGTACTGAAAGCACAACGTATGAAAGAAAAGGAACAGTATGTATGTAAGTTCTTTGGAATCAAGGCCAGACTTTCATTTCTAACATTATTCCATAAAAGTACATTTATAGCAATAGGTACATTGAATATTTGGAAGATCCATGATTTTCATCAGGGCAGGCAGTTCTTCCAGTGATGCATACAGCAACTCTTTCATATACTCATTGTGCCATCAGTTCATCACCTGCTGGCCAAGCTCTGCTTGTTGGTGAATGGTACTAGAAAAATAATAGGAACGCTAAACATTCGTAACACATTCGGTATGCACTAATGAGACATTTCAGCTATGTGTTGAGCCCAACGCTTGCACCTGTTGGGACGGCAAGTAGTGAGCCTATCGTGTCTGGAGCGCTAAAGATACCTAAGGGAGAGAGTAGGGGAAAGCATCACTATTCTTTTGACAAAGAGGATAGAGGAAAAGCAAATATGGGTCCTGAAGCAAGAGAAGAAGAGGATAATGTTATGGAGGATTCGATGCCTTGAGAAAAATGATGAGGCATCGGGGGAAATGGTGCCTATTTCTTCCTCCGCTTCAGTCATTGCCTTGTTCCAACTGGAGTTTTCACTCTTTTTCCCTCTCCTCCCCTCTCCTTTTCAGAGTTGCCAAGATTTTTTTTTTGTACTGACTCTGTTTTGGTACTTTAAAGAGCAATCTCACACAGGCAAAATTCCAGTATTTTTTTTCTGTCACTTTATCTCATCAGCTGCAAAATGTTTATCGCCAAAACTCTGTTGCTTAGTTTAACCAATTGCACTATGGTAGGCCCTTTGAATCAATGGGGATCTGGTGAATTAACTACTCCACATGTTCCGTTGGTTCAAATCGGCCTTCTCTAACTGCAATTTACTATGTTAAAGTAAGTCACTATTAGAGTAGTCACATTTGAATCAATGGAACTCACAGAGGACTTGACTTACCAAATCCCCACTGATTCAGTGGGCCTACTCAAGTGCAATTTACTACACTAGCTGATAGGATTATGATCCATGTATCAGGCTGCTTTTCAAGGCATAGAACAAAACCCTGCACCAATGTTAGTAGCTGTACCCAATGCATTAATATATCAAGACAGCGTAAATAGGATTCTTGATTTTTCTTGATTTTGAGACGGCTTCAAGGATTTCCATTTCCTTTTCAATTTTACAAGGGTTTTGAAATGTATAATTCGCTGCACAATTGTTATACATACAGTATTTACTTAGATGTAAGGCTCACTGTAGCCAATGAAGCTTCCTGCCTAGTAGGATTGCAACTTTCATTTTCCAACCATCTCAAAAAGCACAATGAGAATTTTCTATTTTGAAAATCATTAGGGAAAATACATCTTAAAAGTCTGAAAGGGATGTCAAATATAGTAGCAATTTAGCAAAATGGTTCTTGATTGACTACTGTCATTGGTTACATGTAGCACAGAGCTTTTTGTCTGCATTCTCTGTCGCAATGTAATAACCTGCCTGTTTTCCTTTCAAGTTTGATTGCTATTCTGTAGAAATCCATGATAAATGGGAGGGAAAGGTGTATGTTTTTAACTCCTGAGAAGAGATTTGAGTGATGCTAGTATTTTATTTCTATCTTGAACATGAAGAAGAAAATACAGATAAATACAGTTGCAAAGGTGCACAGAAAAAAAATATTTTAGTCATTTTTGTCTTTTACAGGGGTTAGTAGAAATGTTTGCATTTCTGAACATTTAATGCACCTCACTCTGCTACCAAGGCATTCCTTAATCTGTGGTTTAAAACACAAACTACCTAATGACATAAATATAGAAGAAAAAGAATGGAGAGGAAGAGAAGAAAAAAAGGAAAGGAGATGCCACCAGAGAAAATGACTAGTGAAATGTGAACAACGTAGCAGTCCATAACAGACAAAGGTAGCCAGCTACCTACGAACGCCTTCTTCTGGAGCACTACCATTTCTGCTGTGGTGGCAGAAGGCCAAAAGCAAAGGAATCAAAGTGCTTAAAAGCACATAGGATGGAACAGCCATCGCAACAAATACATGGCTCTGTCCCCAGACTGGCAAAACATGCTTCCTTTTCACCCTTCTTAGCTGCTCTGGGGGGTCTTCTCTGTTGTTGCACGTATGTTCCTGCCACTAACCATATGATGACTTTGAAACTTAGTTTGCTTTTCACTGTTTTGCTGTCCTCATCAATAGGTTGATTCTGCCATGGTACCCTGCAATGCACACCTCAGGAACAGGGTTGAGTACAGTATGTTCTGCAGCTCCCTTATGGGTGATGTTGAACTGATGAGATGGTTCGCAGGACAAGTGCAGTTGTACATATTACGGTTCATAGTCACCTGCAAATGAATCACATCCCAGAACTTTAAACCTTACTTTTTAAAAAAAGAGTTATATCAGTTCTCTGTAATGAGTAAGGGGCTTGACAAGTATAGCTTGATTTTTCTTAAAGTTTGAACGTTAAATGCCCAGAACTCTCCATCATCCAGAATTAAAACGTAGTCATAGACAAGATAGAGTTTTGTGTGAAAAGCTGATATATCATGAAACAGGGCATGGAGTCGGTGAGGGGCTGACGTCCTCCCAAGAAGAAAGATGTATGATTCTGAATCCACAGATAAGATACAACCCCATATTCAATTATTTGTTTTGTCCAGCTGATTTTGTCATGTCAACTCCAACTCTTTACTATCTGGTAGGGATAACAAAGTCTCAAAAGGAAGTGTAAAAAGTTATTAACATAGTCTGACAAGAGATCAACAGAAGGTGTTGTTCTCAATCAAAATCCACTCATACGTGCAGAATTCAGTTTGTGAACGGACTCTCTGACTTGCTTTCCTATAATTTATGCCTCAGTCTGAGATCCAAAAAAAGTTCTGCTGTTGACTCCCAGCTAAGTACATAGAGCAGCTGACCACACAATATAGAGTGGTTTTGTTTGAGGTGGGGTGGCTGGTAGATGGGCTATCTCTGCTGTTCAAAGGAAAGGAAGTTAAAGCATTTAATTGCCATACCTTTTTGTATCTGTCTAAAGTAGATTGTTAAATTCTCTCCACAGACCCTTTCCCTTTGTCCTTGGTAATTTTATGACTTTTTCATCGTGCTTATTTAGTTTTCTTTTCTTTTCTTACACTTGTACTTTACCTTTCTACTACAAAACAGTGCTCAAACTGACTTAAAGTTTTCATGAAACAATGAGAAAAAGCAGAACTAAATTTAATTATTAAATAATTAAAATCAAATAAAGCAAACCCCTTTAAAAACTAATAGAATTGCCTACATATGCAGTTTAAAAATGTTATCATCAATTAAATATTATACACAAGTTTTAAAATACATATGTATTTTTATACCCATCTTAATAGCGGTGAGAGTAGAAACTTACTTTGAAGGGAGTGCATTCTACAGTCTGGAAGCCACACAAGGAAAAAAAAATCCTCTCCATGTAGCCACTAAGGGCATGTGAATATGCTACATGTCCAGTAGTCTTTCTGGTGTATATTTGTAATGGTTCTGCAAAAGCTTGATTAATATGGAATGCCGTGTTGCTGCACCTTAACCCCCTTTTTTCTTTTGCTATTCACAAGCTTTTACCTGGATTTTCTGCTACAATATCCTCTCATCTGGTATGATTCTACAAATAGTACTGGAAATGACTTGGAGCAAGCTTGTTGAGGATTACCACACCTGCCATCATGACCTTTTCTGGGATTTATTCTCTTGCCTTTTTCGTGCAGCAGTAGAGTTGAACATATTATATATTGAATGCAAGAACAGCACATCACATAGCACAGACACAAGAACTGATCTGGCTACCTATCATTAATACATATTCAAAATAATAATGTGGCAGTGATTAAAAATTAGGGTATAATACTGTACTGTAGTTTAAAACTAACAAGCAGTAAATAATTTTCTCACCATTTGAAGAGGATACGTCTGCTATTAATACTATAGTAATTTCGCAGAAGATTATAGTCTTTACCAAAAAAAAATTTTTTTTAGAATTTTCTAAAAAATAGATGCAATCCACTTAAGTGTTTAAAATGTACCCCTGATGACTGAATTAGCTTTTTGAGGTTCACTAATAGGTAACGAAACTGTTAACCCTTTTCAATTAACTTTCCCATCTCTTAGAGGCAGCTACAACAACATATGATGTCGTAATAGTCTTAAGAAGGTAAATTGTAATTATGTTCATTACTTCATTTATTTTAGATGGATCAAAGATTATCTGGCTTGTACCCTGCTACCCAACTCTGCCTTTGGTAGACTGTGACCAAATTCATAATTATTGCAGCAAATATCTATGTGGAGTTGTGTAGTGAGGTCTTATTTGGGGTTTCTTGCCCCTCCCACTACACTGAAGAAAGTCTGCATCCTTGTCATTTGTTTCTTTTTGTCCAGTTTTCATGGCCAAACTAGAAGTTACGTGGCAGATACATCTTAACACATTGCCTCACATGGCTTTGAAAGTAATATAACCACAAAATGGAAAAGGAACAGTGACGTACAACAAACTTGAGTGAAATAAATTGTGGGGAAGGGCTTTGCAACCAATTTCAGCTCAGAACTGCCCCCTTGGTATGTTGCTCTTGTAGGAAAAGTTATTGGTACCCAAACCAGGCCCTGTGTTATTTGTAGGACATTTCAGTGGATCCAGTGAAATTATATTTTCTTTCCCAGTGGTTACAGAACTTGCTTTATTCCGTTTGTTCCATGATGGTATAGTCTATAGCTGTTACTATTTGACAGTATTAGTAATAATTGTAAAAAAAAATATTATAGTCTCTCGTCTATCGTCCAAAAACTGCTGCTTTCTGTTGGCTAGCTAGATGGGTAGTTCTGTTTCATAAATTATTAAATTGCTTGATTCAGATCAAGAAACAGATGCAGCTCTTGAGTGTAAAAGAGAAACCAAAAGTTGTGTAGCACCTGTAAGACTAACTGATGGGTTTTTCCCCTTATATTTTTTTGTGTGTGCCGAGCCACAGTTCTTCAGATCAGTGGTTCTTAACCTTTGTTACTCGGATGCTTTTGAACTGCAACTCCCAGAAACCCCAGTCAGGACAGCTGGTGGTGAAGACTTCTGGGAGTTGCAGTCCAAAACTCCTGAGTAACCCAAGGTTACGAACCAGTGCTTCAGATGACTGAAGTGGCTGTATTTTGGGGTTTTGGGGAGTATAAAACTGTTGGCAGTTTAAAAATGTTGGAAACAGTTCCAAGTTACCAACAGTTCTCCTTGCCAACATTTTAAAACTAGATTTTTAACAGGCAGTAGGAAGTGGTTAATTCCATCACATTCATTGTGATTAGGGTCTGACTGGGTGATATATATTCAGATGATTAGATTACTATATACAATGACACAGGAAACATTTTCTTTGTTTAAGCTTAGAGAGACTGGGCTGAACCTCCTGATATATTCCTCTTCAGCAGCTTACTTTTGGAATCTGCTCTTGGAATTTCTTTGTTCAAGGATTGCAACTCTGAGACTAGAGAAAGAGTATCCAGGAAGGGTGAAATATTCACCCACTGGTTTTTGGGATATTTCTATTCCTGATGTTAGTTCTGTGTCCATTTACTTTCTTACATAAGGTTTGGCCTGCTTGTTCAATATTAAATACGCCAAGGCATTACTGATAAAAGAAGTTATTGGGTGTGCCCTTTTCTACCATGATAGTGTTCAAAGTATCATGGGTCAAACTAGACAATACAGATAGCACCTCAAAAGGAAGGGTCATTCTGTGCAGATTGCCATGGTGTATTTTTCAGAGTATCATTAGGAGGTGAACACGGGCTTCACTTGCAAATTTGATTGTTCAAGCACAAAGCTTGGAAGGAATCAGTTGGGTAGAACACAAGCATCATTCAGATTCCAATATGCTGTATGTGTTCTCTAGTTTGATCTCCAGTTGTCTATGTTCCCTAGCAGTTAATGCTGAGTTCCTGTCTTTTGTAATTTATTAAAAATGTTTAAAAAGCAGAAAAGAATACCTGATTAAGATGTAAAATTTGCAAGCTTAAGATCTCCATTCAATGAAAGGTGGACCAGCCACCAGGCAAGGTGGGCAGCAGTTTTGGAGGGAGACACTAACAGGACTTGATGTTTTAAGTTTGCACTAATGGAAGTTTTTGTTTGCCTGGAGCACTACATTGTGAAGATGAAAGGTAGGACAGAGAGAAATGCTTTTGAGAAATTAAGCATGGATAAAATGAGAGGTAGGGGGAAACAATCTAGTGGCAAAGTTTTCCAGAACCCTATTGAAATAGCCAGGAGTTATTTAAGCGTTTGAGAAGAAATGTTTACCAGTGACTTATGCTCCTTGAATACACTTATGTTTTCCACTTTTGGCATCAAAATATCTTAAGTCTCATCTAGAGAAATGTGAGCCATGTTTCAAACCACAGCTTTAGTTGGGTATGTATATGTACATTAGCAGGGGTTCTCAGACAGTTCTGTGGGCTTCCTTATTACAAATTCCATCGACAATCATGATTCTATATTAATTTGCCACAGCTAGCAGTTTTTGTGGCTTCCTTTTGCTTTCCCTGTACACCTTTTTCAGTCACTGCAATTTATGTTTCATTTAAGAGTGAATGCAATCTGTCCAATCAGCATTCTTTCTAATTTTTAATCAGGATGCAGTGGAGTGTTTTTTTTTTTTTTTAAAATGAACCTCATCAACAATTTGCTAATTACTTCCCCATAACAGCTGGTAGAAAGATATTAAAAGCAAACTGTCTAGGAGGCCTTGTAGCTGTCCAATTAGATGATATGAGGCCACTTATCAGGGGGAATTGTGCTTCTCCTAATAATTCTGTGGATGTATAAATGAATGGTTCATTTTGGTTTTGTTCATATTTGCAAAAAGTACAGATAGGGAGGGAGTGAGGAAGACAAAGAGAAGTATGCATGCGGATAGCTGCCTGCTGGCCAAATGTTTTCTGCAATCATTTTTTTAAAAAAATCCCTTTTCTTCAATGGAGCCTGGTACACATGAAAAAGATTACAATACTGTATTTAATATGTCATCAAGATGATGCTGGCTCTTTCCAGGGTTTCCTAGGTGTAGAGTACGCAGAAGAGTTTTACCGATCCCTCCTTCTGGGGCTGTACTGGGGCCATGTCGCTTTTTCAAGACCATGTAAGCTGGCTCTTTTCCTACAGGACTCAGTGGGAATTGAACTTCCAGTGCCTGGCCCCTCAGCCAGGGGCTCTATCTCATTAAGTTAGAAACCCCCCCCCCCAAAAAAAAACCCCATTTATTGTGATATTTGTGAAATAGGTGGATTGAGGTGATGGTGGCTAGTCTAAGTCATCTGGTGACATCTATGTTTGATTCAGAATTTTAATTTATGCCTCTCATCTGTGGTCACCTTGACCCATTTATTTATTTGTGCTCAGTGCATTGAGCCCCTGGATCTCTGGAAGTGGGAGAACATGCACACAAACA
Organism: Pogona vitticeps; assembly: GCF_051106095.1. Lineage (NCBI taxonomy): Eukaryota > Metazoa > Chordata > Lepidosauria > Squamata > Agamidae > Pogona > Pogona vitticeps. Next base: position 111,825,913 of record NC_135785.1, read on the forward strand.
CAAAATACACTCAGGGCCACTAAGTTGGGAGAGAGGTTTTAACCTTGAACCTATCAAAACCATCTTCAGGATCACTGGTGGGGGCACAGAGGCTATTTTAAGAGCCGTGTGGTATGAGGAAATGCTATATTGGAGAAGTAATGGCTGCTGGGGGGGTGGAGGAGGTTTCCCAATCAGGATTGCTGTCATGCCACTGTTGCCAAGAAGCAAAGTTCCCAGTTGCTTCAGGGGAGCACTGCAGAGGTATGACCAGGTGTGGAAGGAATTGTATGCAGCCCCTGTGGGTCTTGGTGCATTCCTGATGTAGGTTTTCCTTGCCTAAAATAAAAGTTACAAATGAAGAATGAAGGTTGTGGGGCATGGCATAGTCATGTTGGGTAAGGATGAAATAGTTCCTTGGAAGGAGTCAAAGTCTTAGTGATTAATCATTTTCATACCCAGGTAATGTGTCTGGGAGTAGGATTGAATGAAGGCTTTTGCCTGGAGAAATGGAGTAAAAATATAGGCTTTTGAAGGCTGCGCTGGCCATTGGGAGACCTCCCTGGTATTTTGCCTGAGTGGAAGACAATTACCATACCATGGACATTCTGGTTTTTAAAAAATGTTTTAAATTGTCTGCCTTTTCTTTTCTTTTTCTTTTTAAAGAGCTTGTTTGGAATTTAACTGAATTGTAAACTGCCTCGGCTGGGGAAAAAACATTTCTATAAATATACAAAGATGGAAATTTTGAGTTATCCAACAAAATTGATTACATTAATGTTCTATTTTACACAATTCTTAAAAAACTAATTTAAAGGAGCTCACTACTATTGTGTGGTGATAGGCAGCAGCACTTGTTTCTTTTGTTTTAAAAACAATGGGCAAAATTCAATTTCTGAGTTATGTCTGCGGATGGTCTGGTTTGGTGAACACCTGAAAATCCAAATGAGAGCTTATTAATTGTCAGGGCCCATCTACTGAAAATAACACTCTTTGCCTTACACAGGTATTAACTACACAACAGGATTTTGGTCTATGAGACAAACTGAGCACTGTATTTTTCTGCGTATACAACCTCCCAATGTATAAAACGACCCCCTAATTTTGACTCTTGCTGGAGGCGGAGGAGCAGTTAATGGGCAACTGCTCCTCCACCTTGTCTCTCCTGCCTCTGCTGCCTCCCCCACCCGCCTGATCACCTCCTCCAGTGCGACTGCTTTGCCTCCGCCTCCTGCTGCCTCCGCCACCAGAGGGGACAAGCCGTGAGCCCCCGAGGAGGCAATTGGGCAGCGGTGGCGGCGGCAGCAAGAGGCACCCGAGCGTGCGTGCGACTGCTCCTTTGCCTCTGTTTCCTTCCGTGTATAAAATGACCCTCACTTTTTCCTCCAATTATTTTAGGAAAAGGTGTTGCTTTATACACGGAAAAATACAGTAGCTATTATTGCTAACAGCAGTTTGTAAAATGATGCAGAATACCCAGCTCCTTAGGCCGTTTATCCCTGTATGTCTCTTATTCGGGGGAATAGCCACTTTTATGCCCTGCTTGCAAATTTTCCAGAGGCATCTGTCTGGCCATTGCTTGAGAAGGAATAGGGATGCTATATCTTTCTCTGAGTTTTGGTGTCAATCAGTAGAAACTTGGAAGCTTTGCGAAAGATTTCCTGGCCTTGAGGCACTGATGAATGGATCTGCTGTGAACGGGCCTGATCCACACCTTGTGCACTCGGGTGAAGATTGGGACATAGTTACCCTTTGGCTTTTGCGCTTCTTCAAATGTTCTGTGTAGTTCTAGGCTCAAAAATGTCTCAAAACACATTTTTAAAAGTGTATTTTGAGATAAAATACACATAAGTAAATTGTGAAGGAAAATAAGAAATACATATTTAAACACTGCTGGATAGCTCGGTGGCTTAGGTTGCAGAGCCAGAGGTTGGGAGTTCAGTTCCCCATCTGTCCCTCTTTGAGAGGGGCTGGATTTAACGATCCATAGGGTCCCTTCCAGCTCTTTAGTTCAAAGGTTATATTTCTGTTTAGAAATGCCCATGCATATTAAAATGCCAACACAAAATCAGTGTAGAAATGGAGGGAAATAGATTTATACATGAGTATGTGACAAAGTGCCATGAACCAGGAACAGGTTGATTCAGACGTCCTAAACTAGAGAAGGCAAAATGCAGCCATCTATATGATCTTTTCAGTCTCTTGCTTACAGCTGTTTCAGCTGCAGTGATTGTAACTGTAGTGATATAGATTGTCTGCATGCCATGGGAACAACCCTGTCAGGTAGCAAAAATTAACTATTTATCAGAGTGAACTGGCATAATGTTACGAAACCTGGAAGAAACATATGACCCCATCTCCTGTAGGCAAGTGATTGCCTTGGGTGAAAAGAAAGAATCATGCTCCATCGCAAGCATCTTCAATGTGTTATGTATGCTTTTTATTTGGCAGAAACAAAATCCATCCGTAAAGATAACCTGAGAATGTCATTATTTTTGCTTCGACGGCAACTTTTTTGTTTTTCAGGCAAAGAGTCTGTAGAACAATGGTTGCTGTGTGGTACCAGCTACAATAAGTGTAGGCTTGGTGACTAGTTCAAATTAGCATGTGACATTCAGCACCTATTCAATCCCATGTACTAGTACCACTTTAGAATATAGCTGTGAGTTGGCATCTCTGGATCATCCCTGGTTAAAAAATCCCATATGTAAAAAGTGGATGGTTTAGAAACTCCTCATTTCTAGTTTTTGTTTGTCCTATGTACACATGCATGTACATATCTATGAACGTAAAAGTAGGGGAGCCATCAACTTATGCGAACCCCTGGATGTGGCCTGAAACATTGTACCCTAGCAAGACATAAGACCACAAGATTCTCCTTATTGTATGTTTGTGTCCTAGGTTAAGAACTGCTTCATACATTATGGAGAAGCTTGGAAAGTAGTTGCAGGAATGAATCATCCTCCTACTTGTTCTATTTCTGCCATAATATCAATGTAGGGACATCTATGCTTCACCACAACTGGCTCACACTTGGGGGAAGGGGTGAGCTTCATCCTGACCATGCTCCCACCCTACTCAGATCCACCCCTTGCAAGATCCATGATTTAGGTAACCTTGAATGATCCAACTGCAGGATAACTGAATCCCAATTTGTACGCTTCAGAAAACCTGTGTATTGGGGAGCAGTGACGGAAGGTACAAATGACTGGTTTTTCTGATGCTCTGTTCTATGAACACATAAAGAAGTCTCTCCCGTTTTTATATTGCTTTTCTACCAATATCACAGATATGCTATTTGCTCCTTTATTTTTAGGATGGTGGGTAGTGGGAACTCAATCCTCTCTAGAAGAGTCATGTGCTTAGTAACTTGACACAACCTTTGTAGATAGAGTGCTGGGCATTCCTTTCAGAATACAGTGAATGTTGGTCTCAACAGTACTGAGTCTTCTTAGGAGCCCCTTTCACTATCCTTCAGGGAAATGTTTTGGAACTCGGAAGCTCTTGAGGATAAGAAAAGGGCATGCTATTGTTCGACTTGTATAAGCTGCAGTGTTTCCAAATAAATTGGTACCTGTCTGCATGTGTAATACCCTCCTAGTCCGGCTAATTAGATTATTATTATTCAGAATGTGAAGAATCTTGCCTGTTCAGCAGTTTCGCCTTGCGTTTGCAGCAGTGCAGCTATACTAACTGGTATGATCCTCGAGTGACTTATTTGTAGCAACAAAGTCATGGAATTTGTTGTTGTTCGCCTTCTGTTTATCTCTGTCACGTATTTCTTTTCTGCCCTGTATTAAATTATGCTCAGAATGAGAAAGCATAATTCCTAAACTCTTTATGGCTATGTTGACTGAATAATAATTTGTGACAAATATCGGGACATGATGCAGTCTTCCTGGCCATCTCATAGCAATATCACAAATAGATCACAAAGTACTCATGTATATTTTTTTTTTGAATTAGCTGTTAGTTGGTATTTTGAAGTATACCCCAGTACCAGTTTGTATAGAGGATGCTACTAAGTTGCACATGCTCTGCCTCATTAAACAAAACTAGAATTTGCAATGGCTGCCTGAGATAGAAAGGAAATTACTGAGTCTGCTGTGCATGTGAAAATTAACCCTTGGAGTCCTGCTTCTAGTTCTCTTTTCTTTTAATTCTGCATTAAGTATGACTTTGCTCTTCTTTCTATTGAACTGATGCAATATTCATGCAAACAAAACTTTCCCAGCTGCAAATGAAGAAAATAAGCTCAAATAATTTATTTGTTTTGTTTTGTTTTATGTAAACAGATTGGGAGTAAAAATATGGACACATAAATTGGGAGAGGGTAAAAAAATCACTGCTAGAAAGACATCATGAAATTGTTGCTGTTGTGTATTTATAAGATACTATTTTATTAAAAATGCACAAACACTGCAATAAAAACATTAAATTACATTTCAGGTTGCCAACTGATCAGAAAGACTAGCAGCCCCTTGTGTCTTTAACAGAGGTTTGAACTGCAGACATTAGTAGGTGAGAGATTAGCACTGCTACCTCTTATTGTCTGCAGAACAAGCCACTGTAGAAGGCATAGGAACAGGGACCAGAAAAGGGTTGGCATCCCTAGCTGTTGAATTGTTACACCTTTATATACTCTGTAGAAAGAAGCCAGTTCTTTAAGGGTTAATATGGAATTGAAGAATTATCAAAGATTTTCATGCTTGTTTTTAAAAAGTGTCTGCATGTTTCAGCTGTTAATTGAACAGGTAAATAGTAAGAATGGTTGTAAAAAAAATCCTTTTTTAAATAATAAAGGTTTATTGTTTATTTATTATACCTGCTTGCTTTTGAGAGAAGGTATGATAGGAAGTAAGATTATCCTAATTATCCAACATAGTACATCAAAATGATAACAATGGGCGCAGCAGACTTTATTTTTTTGCCCTACTTTTCCTGTTCAAACTGTTTCCTCTAGTTTACACTAATCTTTTTCTTTTCTCAAATAGCCCAATAGAATCTTGCCAGAATTTCTACAAAGATTTCACGTTACAGATAGACATGGCTTTCAACGTGTTCTTCCTGCTCTACTTTGGCTTGCGTGTAAGTATCTGTGTCTTCTACTTTGATGTCTAGATTGTTGGGAGAAGGCGGCGCTGGACTGCTTCCCCAAGGGCTTGCTAGGAATGTCCAGGAACCAGAGTGCAGCATCCTGAAGGATTCAGTTCAACAAACTCTTACGGCTGTGTAAGGGTTTACTAAAGCCATTCCAGTTGACAGTAACCATTTGAGGAAGTTTATTTATCCTTTATGACTAATCATGTCCGTTAAAGAAACATGCCATGTTCATAAAGGTTCCTTTTTACCAGTTATTTCCCTAAAAAAGGAGAATTTGTTGAAATCATGCTGAGAAGTGTTGCTTCTGATCTCAGGGCAAACTTGTTCTTCTCTCTTTGTTCGTTGGCCAAGGACACATCTGGCATTAGCTAACATTTTCATAGTAGCTGCTCCTTATGAGTGGCAAGAGACTGTAGGTAGAGAAGGAGCCAACTGATGTAGAAAGGGCTCAATGTCCTGTGCATCCTTTTGTCTCTGGCTATGCAGAGGTACTGTATATACATTTCTAAATTAAAAGGAAAATACATTTTTTCCCTGTCCTGGCAGAAGACCCTAGATACTGCCAACCTTTCGAAGTTCCACCCAGTCGTTAGGAAATCGAACTTTCAAGTTTCTTTTTAACCCACAGTCCAGCCCCAGAAAATTACTCATGGAAAGCAATAAAGAAATCCAGGAATTGAGTGCATCTGTGATTGGGCAGAGTGCAGGAGGAAAAGAAGATGGGAGTAAAGATAGAAGTCCATTTTTCTTCTAGCTTGAGATTTAGTTCATGTGAAAATGTGTTTTCATACTTATTTTTATTAAGTTTTGAAACTCTTAGTAACCGAGCACGGCTGCATGGACATCACTGGCCCTCATGACTTTTAAATCTACTTGAAAACTGAGCATGGTCTGGAAGGATATATGAGGAAGAAATGTTCACTAGATCAGTCTTTGCCAGATCACTCTCTATGAGCATTTAAGGTCTTCTGGGGAGGCCCTTCTCTTGGTTCTACCACCTTCCCAAGTTAGGTTGGTGAAGACTCAAGAGAGAACCTGCTCAGTGGCTATTCACAGGTTTTGAGATGTTCTGCCTTGTGAAGCTAGGTTGGCCCTTTCCCTCTTGTCCTTCTCTGATTGGGCAAAGACCTTCCTTTTCAGACAGGGTTTTAAGAATGTAGGGTGTCTCAGGAATGCTATATTTATTTCATTTAAAGATTTGTAAAATGTTTTTTTAAATTGTTTTTATTTTCTGGTTTTAACATTGATATGTGTTTATTTATTTTAAATATAGTTTTCAATGACATTTTTAAATTTGTGATTGTGGTGTAGTTTTAATTGTGAGCCACTTTGGGCCCCATTTGGGGAGAAAGGTAACATATAAATAACATACATGCATGCATTCATATATACATGTCCTACCCACCCACTATTTATACAGATGTACACCTGATTTTATCGTCTCTGTATAACAACCCCCTTCCCAAAGCTAGACTAGTCAATGGAGCTTCTTTGACAAATCTCTCTGCTCTTCCCTCATTTGCTCTTTCGTTCCTTGATGCCTGCTTTAAGTCTGGCGCTGTTTACTTTCTGCATAATCTTACTACAAATTACCACTTACCTGTTTCAAATGCCCAAAGTATTAATTCCCCTGATGGACAGAGTACAGATTATGAAAGTTTTCTGATTGGACTGAAATTAGATTAAGCGAGTTGTTTTTCAACAAAGTGATGCTGAGTGTGGAATACGTTACTGTACTTCTGTGCACTGATTTAAAAAAAAACACCACTTACTGCTCTTGAAGAAAGAATAATATGAGTATTGTTGGTGGGCATCTTTAGTGCCCAGCCATGAGAAATGTTAATGCGAGGGGGGGGGGAGAGAGCTAAAAGCTAGAATGTTCAAAATGAGCTTGAGTTAAGGTTGATGTTAACTGCTCCAAGTTTTCAACTCATTCAAAGTTTGCTTCAAAAGATTATAATAATTCAGTGCCATCAAGTCAATTCAGACTTATGGCAATCCTTCTCAGGATTTTTCATTTAGTGAGTACTCAGAAGTGGCTTACCATTCCCTTCTTCTGGGGACACATCTGCGACTGTGCAGTTTGCCGAAGGCCACATAGGATAGCTCTGCCTAGGACGCACACTGGGAAATCGAACTCCCAACCTCTGGCTCTGCAGCCACATGCCTAAACTACTGAGCTATCCAGCAGTAACTGTGCACTGTCAAGTCAGTTCTGACTTATGACAACCCTTTCCAGTGTGTTCGAGACAGAGAGTACTCAGAAGTGGTTTACCATTCTCTTCTTCTGGGGGGGTGTGTGACCTGCGTCTGTGCAGCTTCCCTAAGGCTACACAGTCTGGCTGGGAGAGCACAAAGGATTATTGAGCTCCCAACCTCTGGCTCTGCAGTCAGATACCATTTCCCAGTTCAAAAGATACAATACTGTACTGTCTGTTTAAAATTCAAGTCAATATGTGAAAAATGTTACTGAATTGTTACTTTTCTTTTTGAAAACCAGTGAATGAGTTTCTTCTCGATCACTTCATGCAAACCCAATGATCAATTCCACACTCAGTGTTGCTTTATGTAAAAAATATTGGCTTAATTTAATTTTAGTTACAACTAGAGTAGAGCCATTAAAATGAATGGGGCTTGTTAATTAACACTAATGTAAAACCTTTGGACTTCCATGTAAAGTACTAAAAGTTGGTGTATCTAAGCATACCAGAACACCTAGAGAGGAGCTGTTCAAAACTATTTCTACATAAAAGCTGAGATGTCATGTTTTTATTGCCCAAAAAGTAACACAGAGATAAGTGAGACATCTGAAATAGAAATAATGAAGACATGTGAAGATTAAGCATGAGGAACTCAGTTTGAAGAAGAAAAATAAAGTTTGGTTGCATAGCAGAAATACTTTATTTATTTATTTATTTATTTTATTTCTATCCCGCCTATCTGGACATATTAGCCCACTCTAGGCGGCTGAAGATGCCGGCCACAGAGACTGGCGAAACGTTAGGAAGAACAACCTTCAGAACACGGCCAAAGAGCCCGAAAAACCCAGAACAACTACTTTGTTTTAGATTATATATCTGAAAATGTTCATTTTCCATCTTGCAAAACAATTACTGAGAAGATGTTCTACATAGGCAGATGGGGGAGAATGCTTGTGCTACAATAGCTGAATTTCCCCCCCTTCTTTTTAGAAGATGGCATTCAGATCACTTTCTGATACATGAGAAATGAGGTTTAAAATGTTTGAGCTAGTTCTGATCATTAAATCTGAAGAGGGTAATTCTAAGCATAAAGAGCAGGCTGTGGAGCATAGACTGAAAGAGGAATTTTTAAAGATTTTTTTTACAGGAGTCTAAACTCAGAGGGGCACTGCCATGCTCTACAAGGAGACCTTTAAATGTACCAGTTTTCTTCCAATTTCTTCCATGGATTATGAAATAGTTATTATTAATCCAAGACATTTAATACTACAGTCCTCTAAACATGTCCAGAACTCTGAAATTTTTTAAAATATCTTTCTGATATGCTTATATCCTTGCAAAGCAAAGACTGTCTTATTTACCTACAGATCTTGTATCTTAGGGTTACCATATTTTAGTTATTTAAATACAGACACCCTAGTTTGCATGTTATTAATATGGATTAGCCAAATTAAATACACTGTTGCATCATTTGTTATCAATATATTTAAGCCTATGTCATAACTAGATGGTAATAGAGGGAGGTGAGTCCACGCCCTGGCCCATGACTTGTGTTTTCTTCAGGCTGATTGTTAGTCCAAAGTCTTGACAGGCCTTACTAAAACGATTCATGAGTTGTTGGAGGTCTTCAGCAGAGTGGGAAACAATGGCTGCATCATCAATGAAGAGGAAGTCCTGTATGCATTTCAGCTGGACTTTGGTCCTCGGTCTCAATCTAGAGAGATTCAAGAGCTTTCCATCTGATCTAGTCTGGAGATAGACACCTTCTGTTGCAGTTCCAAAGGCATGCTTCAGCATGACAGCAAAAAAGATCCCAAAAAGGGTTGGTGCGAGGACACAGCCCTGTTTCACTCCGCTTCGGATGTTAAAGGGATCTGATGTTGAGCCATCAAAAACTACAGTGCCTTTCATTCCCTCATGGAAGGACCTGATGATGTTAAGGAGTCGAGCTGGACATCCAATCTTGGGAAGTATTTTAAAAAGGTCATCCCTGCTAACCAAATCAAAGGCCTTTGTAAGGTCTATGAAGGCCACAAAGAGTGGCTGTTGTTGTTCCCTGCATTTCTCCTGCAACTGTCTGAGGGAGAATACCATGGCAGTGGTGGATCTATTGGCTTGAAATCCACACTGTGATTCTGGATAGACTCTGTCTGCAAGCACCTGGAGCCTCTTCAGCACAACATGAGCAAGCAGCTTCCCTACAACGCTAAGAAGAGAGATGCCACAGTAGTTATTGCAGTCACCCCTGTCTCCTTTGTTCTTGTACAATGTGACGATGTTTGCATCCTTCATGTCCTATGGTACTCTACCTTCCCTCCAGCAAAGACGAAAGACTTCATACAGTTCGGTGGTGATGATCTCTTTACAGCACTTCAGTACTTCAACAGGGATGTTATCCTTTCCAGGTGCCTTGCCAGAGGTTGTTCATGACTTTGTGTACCTTGGCTCAACAATCTCTGACACCCTCTCTCTAGATGTCGAGCTGGATAAACGCATTGGGAAAGCAGCTACCATGTTCTCAAGACTCACAAAGAGAGTATGGCTCAGTAAGAAGCTGACGACACATACCAAGATCCAGGTCTATATAGCCTGTGTCCTGTGCACACTCCTGTACTGCAGTGAGTCCTGGACCCTTTGTGCATGGCAGGAGAGGAAGCTGAACAACTTCCATATGCGTTGCCGCCGACGCATTTTTTGTATCACCTGGCAGGACAAAGTTCCAAATAGAGTAGTTCTAGAATGAGCTGGAATTTTTAGCATATTTACATTACTGAAACAGCGATGTCTACATTGGCTTGGGCATGTCGTGAGAATGGCTGATGGTCAGATTCCAAAAGATCTCCTGTATGGAGAATTAGTGTAGGGAAATCGCCCCAGAGGGAGACCACAGCTTCGATACAAGGACATCTGCAAGCGGGATCTGAAGGCCTTAGGAATGGATCTCAGCAGATGGGAAATCCTGACATCTGAGCGTTCAGCCTAGAGGCAGGCGGTACATCATGGCCTCTCCCAATTTGAAGATACCCTTGTCTAGCAGGCTGAGGCAAAGAGGCAGTTACGAAAGCAGCAAAATCGGGGAGCTGGACAGGGGACAGATTGGATTTGTCTTCAGTGTGGAAGGGATTGTCACTCTCGAATTGGCCTCCTCAGCCACACCAGACGCTGTTCCAAGTCCTCGATACAGAGCACGATACCATAGTCTTTCGAGACTGAAGGATGCCATCGAATGTCATAACTACTGATCAGAATGTCCTTGGACTACTTTGTACTTCTCAGTTGTTTTTTGGAATAAAATGGGGAAAGGGAAACCATGTAAACCAGCGGTGTACTTTCCTAATGAATATAACTGAAGAAATAATGACATTTTTGCATACACATGGACTTCAGGTGGTACTCTTATGAGATGGCTGTAATTTCACACCATCAGATTTTGTTCATTACAGTCTCCAGTCCATGAAACTCCCGCAGAGTCCCCCATAAGTGAAACAGTGTCTTTTTGTAGGAAATAATGTAGGGGAAATTGAGAGCAAACTGCAGAACCAAGCTGTAATTTCTTTCAGAGATAGAGATTGAATATTTTACTATAACTAGTAGATACCCAAGCTTTCGTTGTCATGTTTGACACACTCTCTCTCTCTCCCTCCCCCCCCCCTCCCTTATGCACGCACTACAGACACACCAGTGATGTGGATTATATTGTAGCAGGGAAAAAGATTCATAGCAGAGTCTGAAAATCTGCTTTGTTACAATGCCTAAAATCCCTCAGGCAGAGTAGCCATTAACCTTGTGCGCTAGGGGGTTCTGGGAGTTGTAATACAAGGAAGTACAGTGGACCCTGTACTTACAGAATTAATCCATATTGGAACGGTGGCTGCAGGTTGAAAAGTCTGTAGGTCGAGTCTCCATTGACCTACAATGCATTGAAAACTGATTAATTCCATAACCAGCCATTTTTGTACCATTTTTGTTCAATTTTGGGTTTTTTCTGGTCTTGTAGGTCGATTCTCTGGCTGCAAGTCAAACCTAAATTTTGCAGCCAGAGAAGTCTGTAACTCAAAATGTCTGTACGTCGAGCCGTCTGTAAGTCGAGGGTCCACTGTAACTTAGTAAATCTCTGCTTTCTAATACAAAAAGATGTATCCATCCATCCCCAGTGCTAATATACTGAGTTGTAAGATCATTCAGTTTAGTACGAAATATATCCAAGCAAATAATTCAAGGAGCTATAGCAAGATAAATACATGTAAAATCGATGTTTTGAAAAGGGCATTATGTTATCCTTGCTATTGTTTAAAACCTTTTTCCAGATATTTTAGAATCATAGAAACCATAAGCTTAACAATAACAACAGTAATAACATACAAAGCCTTCTAATCATTTGTGCTTCTCTTTCTCCTCCTCTCTTGTTTTTGCCAACTTTCCCTTTCCTTGGGGCAACATCTAGAAACCTATGAAAAATAAAAAAGAAACTGTATGTTTCTGGAATATAGGCTCATAGAATTTTAAAGCTGAATTCTGCCAAAACAGAATTACTGTAGGGTGTATTAATACAAAAAAATTAGAAAAGTTTCATTTTTGGGACTTTGAATCTCACAAGGGAGAAAGGCAGGAGATATATATATACACACACACATATACATACATACATATACATACATACATATACATATACATATACATATACATATACATATACATGCACATACACATATACATATACATATACATATACATATACATATACATATACATATACATATACATATATATACACACACACACACTTTTCAGCCAACATCTCTGCTATGATTTCATGGCTTTCCATGCACTGTTTGGAGGCAGCTCTGCAAGGAGGTTTCAGATGGTGCTTCAGTTATTTCTATAACAGCAAAACAAATTCATCTGTTGTATCTTGTATAAAGAATAATTATACTGCTCCACCTCCTTGCCTAAATAGATCTTCACCCTGTTCTTTTTCCTTATATTCTCTTTTCCCAGTTCATAGCAGCCAACGACAAGCTATGGTTTTGGCTGGAAGTAAACTCAGTGGTAGATTTCTTCACAGTCCCTCCAGTGTTTGTTTCAGTGTATTTAAACAGAAGTTGGTTGGGTAAGTAAACGGCACATCTCTTTTTGATTGTGTGTGTATGTATAGGAAGGAAGGAATCATTTGGTCTAAGGCAGTGGTCCCCAACCTTGGGCCTCCAGATGCTCTTGGACTGCAACTCCCAGAAGCCTTCACCACCACCTCTGCTGGCCAGGATTTCTGGGAGTTGAAGTCCAAGAACATCTGGAGGCCCAAGGTTGGGGACCACTGTTCTAAGGCATGGCTTAGTTGAGCAGTTCTCTGGGCAATGGCATTCACAAATTGAGGTGGACGTTGCAGCTCCTTGGGGTTGCAACAAACAGATAGGTAAATACTTCTTCTCTGGTGAGATTCTTTTCCTGAAAGACAGCTAATTATCCAGTGGGGATTGATGGATGAATTGTGTCAGCATTTATGTAACAGAAGACATGGTATCAGGAGAGTGTGGTTAGATGTTGTGTATCCTTTTCAGAAAAGCCCTGGTGATTCTGACCTAAATCTCTTTGTATCTCCAAATACTGTAGATCTCTTCCTTCTAATTGGAAATGTTTTCCCTTGCCTAGAAGAACTGCAGAGTCCCTTAGTTTATTTGGACCAAAAATATGCATTACATGTGCTACATCTAACTCATGCTCGGGGGGCTATTGCATTGAACATTTACCCTGCAATTTGCATTGGATTGGGCACAGATAAACTCAAATTAAAGACCAGTGACTAAAAAACGTAAAGCTCAGTTTGGAGAATCCTGTTGTGGGTTCATCTTTTTTGAGTTCAGAATTGAGTTTTTTATTCAGCCAGGAGAGGTGGTTTACATTTGTTCTGATTGCCTTGATGTCATTTTTATCTGCTTTCTGCTAGTGTGATTGCCTGTGTCGATGCAAAGGGCCACTTGTAAGGGTATCAGTTTATCTCAACTGATTGCTTCTTGTTTCCAAACCATTTCTTTAAAGAAAAAAGGTTTCAACTCAGCACTAGAACAAATGTTTGCTAGGGCACTTAGAACAATTTTTTTTAAAGAGGCGGAAGTTGTCATTTAGTGCCTTGTTAGCATCTTAGTGCCTTGTTAGCACGAGGCAGCTTCTGCTGTTGAAGTTCCATACAATGAAGCTCTGCAACTCTGACCCTGCTGAGTCCTGCAACTTGTCATCTGCGTGGCTACAGCAATTTCAGCTAGAGAAATCCAACTTCCACAGGTGTGAATCCCAGTGTATCAAAGCGTATTCTCCCTGCTGTGTAGTAGCACTCTTAGGTGACCATTTTTTTAAAGGAACAGCAACACAGCAATGTGTAGGGGAGAGTGGTTAATACTTACAGCTCATACAGGGGAAGTGGAGCTTTGCTCATCCCCATCTCCAAGACGTAGAGCCGGCATTTGTCCAAAGACAGTTTCCGTTGTCACGTGGCCAGTGCGGCTATACGCGGAATGCTATTTACTTTCCCACCAAGGTAGTACCTATTTATCTACTCGCATTTACATGCTTTCGAACTGCTAGTTTGGCAGGAGCTGGGACAAGCGACGGAAGCTCACTCCGTGACATGGATTCGATCTTATGACTGCTTGGTCTTCTGACCCTGCAGCACAGAGGCTTCTGCGGTTTAACCTGCAGCGCCACCATATCCCTATATAGTGGAGCGATGGGAGTGGGAAAATGGTGTAACAGAGAAATGTACCCACATCCTCTACTGCTTTTCCAGGCCTCTGTCTCTTTCCAAAACGGTTCTTCATTAAAAACAGTGAAGAGTCCTATGGAGTATAACATGCTTATTCTGGTGGATGTGTTTCATGGACTACAGTAAAAAGTAATACTCAAATTTTCATGGTTAGTGTTTTACACTCCTAATTTTCTGCTGACCTCTGTGTCTCCAATCCCTTACTCCAAACCATGAATAGTCATAAACCCTGTTCAGGTATGTGCCTGAAATCTGGAGAGAGTTAAACGGGTGACATAGCTGAGTGCAACACACAGAAACAACACACAAACAAAGCACACACTCACTGTTGCGTGGAAGTTAGAGATGCAGAGGTCTGAAGAAGAACCTGCAGTACTTTGAACTGAATGTGCTCATCCAATTCCTGAGACTGGGAGCCCTTCTTTATCCAGGTTCTCTGTCACAGGGATCCCATAAGTATGTTTGACCGAATTGCCAATTGTGTGAAGGTCTGATGCTTGGGAAGTGGGGAGGGATATGTGTGTTTACTTTAAACGTTTCCATCAGTACCACTCATTTAGTCTTGTACCTGCTTTCAGGCATAACACCTGGGTAGACTTTTTCTGTACACCCGAAACTCTGGGTAGAAGTCCAAGAAATTGTCAGTGTCCATATAAGCCTATAATGTAATCGATACATTAGTCTCTGAGGTGCCACAGGGCTGTTTAGCTTTGTGAGAACGAATTACCCCACCCACCCGTCTGGAAGTTAAAAGAGAGAGAGAAACCTGTTAGGGATTTGTTATGTTTGTTTAACTATGTTTGCACCAGATCTTAGAAAAGTTAATTTTTTTGACCAGAGTTCCCAGAAGTAGCCACGTTGAATGGGAGATTAGGGAAGCAGTAATTAAAAAAACCCCAACACTGATTCAAACTCTAGTTTAGCTTTTTATAAGTGTGGAAAGAAGACATGCTATGGACATCCTGTTGAAAGGTCACACACTTACACTCATGCGTTCTGCACATTATGAGTGCAACAACTAATCTTGCTGCAGTAAGCAAAGAGCAGACATTATCTGTTCAAGTCTATGTTTCTTCTATTGGGTTAAGCAATTGGGAAGCAGTGAAAGTCTTTTTGCCTTGTGTCTTGCCTTGTGTCTGACTATAGAAGTGTGTTTGCCAACTGCTTGTTTCCTGCCATTGCTTGTGAGCATTTCCTGTATTCTCTCCCAAATGAGTTCTTCATTATAAAAGTAAACAGAAGATCCTGAACGGATGCCTGGCCTTTAGTGTCAGCTGGAATTTTTCTGGGGGTGTAAAGAAGGTCTGCACACTCATAGTGTTAGCCTAGTAACCACACATAGTGTATACAACTGCAGTGCAGTGCGTCTGCCTGTATAGATATACAGTGGTGCCTCGCTTAACAATGTTAATTGGTTCCCCAAAAAACATCACTATGGGAAAACATCGCTAAGCGAAACACCATTTCCCATAGGAATGCATTGAAAACTGGTTAATCCGTTCCAACGGGAACGGATTACCATCCTTAAGCAAAAATCGCCATTGGAAACATCGCTAAGCGAAACAATGTATCCCCCGTTGGAATGCATTGAAGCCTATTCAATGCATTCCAATGGTTTTGCGATGTCCGTTTTTGCAATTTTAAAAGTGTCTTAAAAGGTTCAAAAATGGTTTTAACTGCTTGGGATCGTTAGTGCACCTTCTAAAACCTCTGCAAACTTAATTTGGTTCTGTTCTGACTCTTTGTTAATTTTTGGTGAATTTTTCCCCCCATTGAAATGCATTGAACCTAAGTTTGACAGCTGTCAAACTTAGATTCAGTGCATTTCAATGGGGGAAAAATTCACCAAAAATTAACAAAGACTCAGAACAAAGCCAAATTAAGTTTGCACAGGTTTTGCAAGGTGCACTAACGATCCCAAGCAGTTAAAACCATTTTTGAACCTTTTAAGACACTTTAAAAATAGCAAAAACAAAACATCGCTAAGCGAAACAGGGGACCTAAAACTGTCATCGCTAAGCGAGGCAAGGTCCTGAACATCCTTATGTGAATTTTCCCCATAGGGAACATCGCTAAATGGAGCACAAAATTGCTCCAAAAACCTCATCGCTAAGCGAATACATCGTTAAACGAGGCAATCGCTAAGCGAGGCACCACTGTAAATAATGAATAAATTATTGATTTTGTGAGGGTGGGACATACCCCCCTTGTCTCTATACACATATACAGTGTTCTACTTATTGTTCCCTTGAGATTAACATATGTTTTTTGTTGTTATTTGTGTGAGCTGGATTTGTGAAGAAACAGCCAATGCTGACCACCACTACGACCTGTTTTCCCAAAACAGCCTGGCCCATTTGCTTCGTGGTTGGAATATTCTGGTGCAAATGCATTTGAAAATCTGCCTTTCCACGGCAGTGAAATTCATAGATCCTTTCATCATTTTTCATTCATTCCACAGGTGAAAAAATAAAGAGCCAATTAGAACCAATGCTTTGCTAGGTTCAACATACCAGGAATCTCCTATTAGGGCCAGAGAAGCTCCTGCCTCAGCCCTGAACAATACTGGGCTAGAATAAGAGTCTGGCTCAGTGCAAGGCAGTTTTTTGAGTTCCTAATGATTCCTGTTTTTTTGCTTTAACAGCAGCTTAGCAGAGGAGGGGGGGAAGAAAGACATGCACTTTTTATGGCAGGACAGTTTTAATTTTTAGTGGCTGAAATAGAGTTGCTTCTTGTGTGTGTGTGTGTTTGTGTGTATATTAAATGTCTTGAGTAGTGGCAGTGACATATGATAATAATTATAAGCTTCAGAACTTTAATTTTGAATTTGCTAACCTGAAGATTAGTCTAATTTTTTTGTTGATTCAGTAGCTACAAATATTAGGCAGAGTCACAATTATGTCCTTTTCCAGGCAGCACATTTAAAGTGTTGTGTGCTTCTGCCATCTAGTGTTCACAGTGAAGCATGAAAGCTAAACTTAGAAGATCAATGATATAGTGTACAGTATAGCAGTCCACTAGAAGTTTCATGAACCTTTTTGGTTTTGATTTTGTTTTGCCTTCCCCGCTTACTACAAAGACAGTGGATTATTAGCGTAGGTTTTGACTCCCAAAGACCTCAGTGGTTTGGATCTAACATACCTAAAATCAAACTATTGATATAAGTGTTTACCAGTTCCATTCCCCCAGTGAGCTTCCACAGTATCTAGAGTTCTAGTCCATCATTTAATCCACTGCACCACACTGGGTAACTAATGCTTTCAATACAGGCAAACAGAAGTTAAGAAAATAGGAAAAGTGTGTTTTCAGTATCTCAGTCATAAGTATAAATATAATGTGTAGCCTTATAGAACTATATCTTACATTTTAGATATACTTGCACTCATGAATCAGACGATTATCATATCTACTGTTGTGGGCAAGAATCCCACAGAATGAATGGAGTAGCCCTCCTAGTCAACAAAAGAGTGGGAAAAGCTGTAATGGGATATGATCTCAAAAATGATAGAATGATGTCAATACGAATCCAAGGCAGACCTTTCAACATCACAGTAATCCAAGTTTATGCACCAACCACCAATGCTGAGGAGACTGAAATTGACCAATTTTATGAAGACTTACAACACCTTCTAGAACTGACACCAAAGAAAGATGTTCTTCTCATTCTAGGGGATTAGAATGCTAAGGTAGGGAGTCAAGAGATAAAAGGAACAAAAGGAAGGGTTGACCTTGGAGTTCAAAACAAAGCAGGGCAAAGGCTAATAGAGTTTTGTCAAGAGAACAAGCTGGTCATCACAAACACTCTTTTCCAACAACACAAGAGGCGACTCTATACATGGAAATCACCGGATGGGCAATACTGAAATCAGGTTGATTATATTCTCTGCAGCCAAAGATGGAGAAGCTTAATACAGTCAGCAAAAACAAGACCTGGAGCTGACTGTGGCTCTGATCATCAGCTTCTCATAGCAAAATTCAAGCTTAAACTGAAGAGAGTAGGAAAAACCACTGGGCTCCTCAGATATAATCTAAACCAAATCCCTTATGAATACACAGTGGAAGTGAAGAACAGATTTAAGGAACTCGATTTGGTGGACAGAGTGCCTGAAGAACTTTGGATAGAGGCTTGTAACATTGTACAGGAGGCAACAACAAAAACCATCCCAAAGAAAAGGAAATGCAAGAAAGCAAAGTGGATGTCCAACGAGGCCTTAGAAATAGCAGAGAAGAGAAGGGAAACAAAATGCAAGGGAGATAGGGAAAGTTACAGAAAATTGAATGCAGACTTCCAAAGGATAGCAAGGAGAGACAAGAGGGCCTTCTTAAATGAACAATGTAAAGAAATAGAGGAAAATAACAGAAAAGGAAAAACCAGAGATCTGTTCAGGAAAATTGGAGATATTAGAAGAACATTTTGTGCAAAGATGAACATGATAAAGGACCAAAATGGGAGGGACCTAACAGAAGAAGACATCAAGAAGAGGTGGCAAGAATACACAGAGGAATTATACCAGAAAGATTTGGATATCCCAGACAACCCAGATAATGTGGCAGCTGACCTTGAGCCAGACATCCTGAAGACTGACGTCAAGTGGGCCTTAGAAAGCTTATCTAACAACAAGGCCAGTGGAGGTGATGGCATTCCAGTGGAACTATTTAAAATCTTAAAAGATGACGCTGTTAAGGTGCTACATTCAATATGCCAGCAAGTTTGGAAAACTCAACAGTGGCCAGAGGACTGGAAAAGATCAGTCTACATCCCAATGCCAAAAAAAGGCAGTGCCAAAGAATGCTCCAACTACCGTACAATTGCACTCATTTCCCACACTAGCAAGGTTATGCTCAAAATCCTCCAAGGTAGGCTTCAGCAGTATGTGGACTGAGAACTCCCAGAAGTACAAGCTGGATTTCTAAGGGGCAGAGGAACTAGAGGCTAAATTGCTAACATGTGCTGGGTTTATGGAGAAAGCCAGAGAGTTCCAGAAAAATATCTACTTCTGCTTCATTGACTATGCAAAAGCCTTTGACTGTTTGGACCACAGCAAACTATGGCAAGTTCTTAAAGAAATGGGAGTGTCTGACCACCTTATCTATCTCCTGAGAAATCTATATGTGGGACAGGAAGCAAGAGAACTGGATATGGGACAACTTGGTTCAAAATTGGGAAAGGAGTACGACAAGGCTGTGTATTGTCTCCCTGCTTATTCAACTTATATGCAGAATACATCATGTGAAAGGCTGGACTGGAGGAATCCCAAGCCGGAATTAAGATTGCCGGAAGAAATATCAACAACCTCCGATATGCAGATGATACTACTCTGATGGCAGAAAATGAGGAGGAATTAAGGAACCTTGTAATGAGGGTGAACGAGGAGAGTGCAAAAAACGGTCTGAAGCTCAACATCAAAAAAACTAAGATCATGGTCACTGGTCCCATCACCTCCTGGCAAATAGAAGGGGAAGATATGGAGGCAGTGACAGATTTTACTTTCTTGGGTTCCATGATCACTGCAGATGGAGACAGCAGCCACAAAATTAAAGGACGCCTGCTTCTTGGGAGGAAAGCGATGACAAACCTTGACAGCATCCTAAAAAGCAGAGACATCACCTTGCCAACAAAAGTCCGCATAGTCAAAGCTATGGTTTTTCCTTTAGTGATGTGTGGAAGTGAGAGCTGGACCATAAAGAAAGCTGACCACCGAATAATTGATGCTTTTGAATTATGGTGCTGGAGGAGGTTCTTGAGAGTCCCCTGGACTGCAAGGAGAACAAACCTATCCATTCTAAAGGAAATCAAACCTGAGTGCTCACTGGAAGGACAGATCCTGAAGCTGAGGCTCCAATACTTTGGCCATCTCTTGAGAAGACTCCTTGGAAAGACCTTGATGTTAGGAAAGTGTGAAGGCAAGAGGAGAAGGATGAGATGGTTGGACAGTTTCATCGAAGCTACCAACATGAATTTGACACAACTCCGGGAGGCAGTGGAAGACAGGAGGGCCTGGTGTGCTCTGGTCCATGGGGTCATGAAGAGTCGGGCACGACTAAATGACGACATACTCATGAAAATGGGTTTTCTAAAAATATTCCTACCACCTTATTGGTCTCTCTTAAGATTAAGTGAAGTGTGTGTTCACAGTAGATACACACATGTCATAAATCGGCTGTAAGCCTAAAACAGAAAAACCCTAATTTAACTCTAGGTACTTGTTTATATACATGACATGAGTTTAACTGATGAAGACCCAATCTAATATTAATATGAGTGTGTATACCCTGCCTTTAACAAGTTTTCCTTTGGGTGGTAGGATTTCATCAGACGTGCATGTGTCAGTAATTAGACGTATAAATTATAATAATCCCATATTTACCTTCATGTAACTAGTCATAAAACACTAAATATACAATAGATAGGTGAGGAGAAGCCTTTTTATGACAAACAGATGCTTTTACTACTTGAGAGCATACCACTTTTGAACAGATGCTAAAAATATAATCTAGTTTGATTCTGAGGTGTTGAAATTGTTTGAATACTTCCCAATAACCTTGAGCAAGAAATGTGAAAATTCCTCAGTTGTTATGCTGTTTGCATTTCCCCATATCCTCATTCCGTATTTAATTGTAAGAGTTTATTTTTCCTTTCCACATTTACTACAGTGGGACCTTGACTTACCAGTGTCCCTACATACAAACTTTTTGATTTACGAACGACTCTGTTCGCATAAATTGGCATCGAGTTGCGAATGGAGCCTCGACCTACAAACAAGGTCAAGGCTCCGTTCGCAAGTCAATGCCATTTTTTGCGAACGGAGTGATCGGCGCCTTCGAAGGTCTCAAAGGGCTTTCCCCTGACATCGGAGGAAGCCGTTTGAGACCTCTGAAGGCAAAAAGGCAGGGAGAAAGGGTGGAAATTCGAATTCAAGGTCTCCCATGGTGTCGGGCAAGCCATGGGAGACCTCCCTGGGGGTCCCCGCCACCGCGATTGGCACCTTCGGAGGTCTCAAAGGGCTTTCCCCCCGACATCAGAGGAAGCCTTTTGAGACCTTTTTGAAATGCTGGAATGGATTAATTCCGTTCCCATGCATTTCCATGGAAAATGGTACTTCAACTGGCGAACCTTTTGACATATGAACACCGTTCCAAAATGGATTAAGTTCGTAAATTGAGGTACCACTGTATTCTGCTTTTTTTGCATATTTTACCTAATGTGTATATTTCTAATACCTTTTACATAGTTTCCTTTCATAGTTGTGTTTGTGCATATATGTTCTACCATTTATGAATGTCATCTTTTTATATTTTAAAACACTTACTTTTGTGGGTACTTTTCATACTGAAATATTTATTTATTTATTTATTTATTTATTTATTTATTTATTTATTTATTTATTTATTTATTTATTTATTTATTTATTTATTTATACCCCACCCATCTAGACCAATAGTCTATTCTGGATGGCATTACAAAAATTAAAAAGCAATAGAACCAATAAACATGCAAGAATCCAAGATGTAAAAATATCACACTGATTTCAGAAATATGTCGATTTTTAAGGCAATTAGGTCTCACGAGTTATAAAAACCTGCTTACGATATGAGTGTTGAAATTATTTTCCTATCTGAAACCATGAAACATGTTACCTTCTACACAGGATACACAAAGTATGGCCCAAAGATTTTATAATACGTGCAGGCTGCTCAGAAATTAGGCCCATTTCTGACATGGGGTGCCAGATTCCATTCGTCCAAATCCAGGTAGCTTACTGAGCACATTATGTAAATTACGGGAAGTTATTGACATTTTATATAAATATGTGTCTTATGCAGTTATGCAGATTAAGTGAAGCATTTTCCTTCCACAGTGTTTAAGCCTTGGCATCATTTATGTAGTTGTCACTTATATGAGAGGGGCAAGTATAGTGCAATGATTAAGAGTGGTGGATTTGTACAGTGGTGTCTTGACTTAAGAACTTAATGCGTTCCAGAATAGTATTCGTAAGTCAAAACATTTGTAAGTCAAATCAGCATTTCCCATAGAAATGCACTGAAACCCGATTAATCTGTTCCGGCTGTTTTTTGTTCTCATGTCAAAGCACGGTTCGTAAGTCAAAGCATTAGTTCCCATAGGAACTAATGCAAAGCCGGTTAACTCACCCTCTACCACTAGGGGGAGAATTTTTCTTCTTTTAACCTAATATTAACTTAGGTTTAAAAAAAGGGCAGGAAAGGAGGGAGGGAGGGAACAATGGGGAAAAGAGGAAAGAAAGAAAGAAGGTCATCAATGGGGCACACAGACCCCTCAGACAAAAGTTTGTGCTGTTAAGCACAAAAAGATAGAAGATAGAGAGAAAGAAAACAAGGGGGGGGAGAGAGTTTGGAGTCTAAAACACCTTTTAAACAAAATACCTTTTAAAATCAAACACCTTTTAAAACAAAAGAGAGGTCACACCACAGTACACAAACCGTAGGAGCCACAGAATCCAGCAACCATTATTCCAGCAAACAGACCCTCTCAGCACAAAAAGAGAGCATAGAGAGAGAGAGAAAAGACAATGGGGGAGAGAGAGAAACTTGAGTCTAAACTGCATTTCAGAGCAAACCAGCCAGCACAGCCCCTCAGAGAATATTTTCTGATTTTAAGAAAAAAAGACGATGGAGTCTAAACTGCATTGCCTTCCCAACCCCGGAATAAAACGCGAGACACTGATATGGGTTAAAAATATGGGCCACACTTTATTAATATACATCAATATACCAAACTTTTCATTCACAAGGAGGGGCCTGCCGTAGTGCGGAAACAGTCCAATGGTGTGAGTATCTAAATACTCCTAGGTCAATGAAAGGGTGAGTCCCCGGCCCCAGGCTCCAGCGACCTTAAGGATAGCAGGAACCTGGCTGGCCGCTAACAAACACCCCCAGACCTTGATCCCCCTTTATTTGAGGGTTGTCAGTCTGGAAGTGGCCCAGCGCATCTTCCCGCCACAGGCACTGTAATCGCACGATCCGCAGTGCCAGGCGGTAGGATGTACTGTTGGCTTACTTGAAATTACTGCGGGACCCACCGTAGATGCCTATTTTTTCCGCACTACCCATCAGTGTGACCGAAGCTAATTCCACCGACTTGCCACAAACCTCTTCTAGTGTGGGATAGGCAAAAACTCCCCCATCCACAAGCCAATCAGGATGAGGGCCAAAATTCCTATCCGGCCCCGTAACAGCAACCAGAATAACTCACACTAGAATTGGGGAGGGTGGGTGGGTGCCCGAAAAGAAGTGGGCGTTTCCAGAGGGGAAGGCCCTTTAAATACCTGGGCTTTCCCCTCCCACCTGGGGATCACGTGAGGCCCGTCTCGCGATATCCCGGGTGGAAGGCAAAGCCAGCTTCGCTGCTCGAGGTCCAGGGACCCTCCAGCGGCTGGATCATTTTACAGCCTGCCTGCACCAACAACCAGAAACGATTATTCAAGCAAACAGACCCCCTCAGCACAAAAAGAGAGGAGAGAGAGAGAGAGAGAGAGAGAGAGAGAGAGAGAAAGAAGACAATGGGGGGGGGGAAAGACTTGAGTATAAACTGCATTTTAGAGCCTGCCTGCACCAACAACCCACAACCATTATTCCAGCAAACAAACCACCTCAGCACAAGAGAGAGAGAGAGAGAGAGAGAGAGAGAGAGAGTGAAGACAATTGGGGGGGGGGGGGAGAGACTTGAGTCTAAACATTTTAGGTGTTTCATTATGGCTCTTTCTGAACTCAGGGGAGATTTAATAAGCTTTTGCATTACGTAGAACAGGAATATATATCCAATAACAGAAATCAAAAAGATATACATATTGTGTTGGTCATTTGTGTGAAGACTAGAACATCTGAACAGGCAAAAAGGAAAGAGGATATTATGGTTGTTGTGGGTTTTTCGAGCTCTTTGGCCATGTTCTGAAGGTTGTTCTTCCTAACGTTTTGCCAATCTCTGTGGCCGACATCTTCAGAGGACAGGAGTAACACTCTGTGCTCTGGTGCAAATACAGCCTGTAAAAGGTCAACAAACTGTTGCAAAGACTGTATTTGCTCAGAGACTGGCGATACGTTAGGAAGAACAACCTTCAGAACACGGCCAAAGAGCCCGAAAAAACCCACAACAACCATTAGATCCCGGCTGTGAAAGCCTTCGCAAACACAAAGAGGATATTACCTGTTCAGTTTGCATCACGAATTGTATCGGTATGGAATAGGAGGAATTAAACGCAAGTTGTATATTAAGCTTTTCAGTTCACATTCTGCAGTTCTCATTCCAAAGTAATTTAATCTTGAAAGTGACTGTGAGAGCCTTGAAGTATATAATTCTCTTCTCTGCTAACATTCTGCAAAGCTGCACTTGCTTTGGTGTCTTACTACATGAAGAAACAGTTCTTCATAAAGACAAAAATTGAGTGTTCTTTCCAAATGCCGTTTCATAACTTTTTCCCAAGAGTGCCCATTAGTAGAAATTAATGCAAGGCAAGATTACAGAGCAGTTAGACAAATTGTTTTTTTTTAAATGTATTATTAAGTGTTATAATCTATGAAAGTACAGACAGTGAGTATTCATTGCTGCCAATAATGTGAATCTTTTTGTTGTCTTCTAATGTATAACACAGAGAAAGGCGGGGAGAGGAGGAAAAAAGTGCTCTCTTCCCAATGCTGTATGCCATGTACAGATCTTTGGACAAGTCATGAAGACAGAATTTTGCATGGGCAGAAATGGTCCATTTTAGTTTTTGTTTTTTATAAAAAAGGGGAAGGGATTTGTTATAAATACATTCTGTGCTATGAGAGATACAGTTTTTTTTCTAATTAATATTATTTGTGTATCATAACATGAATAAGATCTCTATATGGCTGCCATTTTAAGATCAGGAATCCATGAAAAAGGAATCAAGTTAAAGTATAGAAATGGAAGATTTTCAGTTTCTCTCTTTCTGTGCAAAGATAACTTGCAAAATCACATTCCTACTAAGGATCAGTGTTGGGACTTAGGGTGTGCCTGCATTGGAGGAAATATGCGGTGCGATCCACTGTGAAGCTGCACCTGTGAAGTCAAGTTTCCCTGGGTGAATTTGCTTTAGCAGATGATACATAATTAAGCAACAAGAGGAAAGAAAATTGCCAATCTGAACTTGTTAAGGTGGCTCTACTGTACCTGACCAGATTTGCAGGAGGCATAGCTATAGTAGAGCTACTTTAACAAGCTGCTTCCTCCTCTCTGCTGATCTCACTTCCTCACTTTCGCTCTACAGCTGCTCTGGGGCACCAGCGCTGGCACCAAGCCTTAGGAAGGGGGGAAATAAACAGTCTGGAGACACAGAAGTGTTCAATTGAGGGCAGTTGACATCTCCCTGAGCATTCCTTTGCTGCTTCTCTCTCCACCTTAAACTAGCAAGCTAGGAAAGTCACCAACCTCCAATTACCCATTGCATCAGTTCAATTAGTCAATGCATTTGATCCTAAAAAAAAGTAGAGGTTCCACTGGCAGAAGGGGAAAGTAGAAAAAGAGAAAGACCTAAGATGAGATAGATTAACTCAATAAAGGAATCCACAGCCGTTAATTTATAAGAACTGAGCAGAATTTACTGGAAAAGACAATATTGCTGAGTACAGCAGTAGGAAGAGAGAAAGAACTTGACACGAGATGTTGTTGGTTTGCAAGATCCGATCAGACCTGTTAATGATGGAACATTTTGGGATTCATTAACTAATATAATCACCAGACGGGAGAAGTGACTTGATGGCACATAACATCTTTGGCGTTTTTATTTTTATTACCAAGCAATTGTATAGTGACAAGATGGGTGGAATGGTTGAAGTACTAACTACCAACTGGAGGCTATGACAGGATATAAGCACCTCAGCTTAGCTAACATCAAATGAGACCATCCCTGGACACAAAACAAAAAGCAGCAATTGCATGACTTAACAAGTGTTTCTAAATATTTATTCTGTATTCTCTTTTAATATATTTTAAAAGATATTTTAATATTTTGGGGTAATTTTTAATAACCTTTTTTATTTCAGCATTTTTTACAGCCAGGCACAGAACTCCTTTTTAAGCATAAGTCCCATAAGCATGTTCGGCCAGGTAGGAGTTAAAAAGTTAAAAGCTTAACTAAGAGTCATCAAATTGGTTCCTGATTGACAGGACCAGTTTGCCCTAGGTATGGGGTTCAGTTTGCCCTAGGTATGGAGCTGGTTTCCACTTTGAAAACTTATATGAGGAGAATGGTCTCAGAAATCCTGAGAGAATGTTTACTGAAAGTACTGAAACAAAACGTAATTTCTGTCTGTATTTCTAAAGTATAACACAAGGAAATACTTTGAATATACCCTATTAAATTGCATACCAATTCCCTGAAGATACAGGGTAAAATGCCCTCCTTTCTGGAGGACTGTCGCTCCATTATTTTCTTTTGACTGCTTCCATAATGGCTGTGCACTTTTACTGATCTGTAATTCTTCCTCACCTGTATAATATGTATCATCTGCCTGGCAAGCATGTAGTACATATGCTCAGTATTATAACAGAACTTATCCTTTGAAAGGCCTTTTTGAGGACCAACATTTCACCCCCAACAACATGGATTCTTTTTAAATTAAAAAAAAAGCAGGGGGGCCAACCATTCACATTGAAGATAAGCAACATTAGTCTTTTCCATTCAATTCATTCAGAAATAGATGACCCCCAAATAACCTCAGATTTAAAACAGGTCTTTTCTTGCTACCTGTAACTTCACCTAGCCTTCCTGTCTTTTCTAGTATATCTTGTCTTCCCATTTAAATTTCTCGAAAAGAATTCAATCTAGTATGTCTTGTCTTCCCATTATAAGCTCAAAGTATGATAGTCTGAGTTTAGCTCTGTTTACCTCTAGAGATTGTTCAGGCTTAATTTGATCTATCACTAACTCATATGACTTTGTGGTGATCCATGGAGTAATCTTCCATCCCCACATTTCAAACCAATCCCTTTTTTCTGGCAGTTTTCCTCATTGTCTATCTTTCACATCCTTAAATAATAATCAAGTGTACCAGAGTATAGGTATTTGTCTCCAATGACACATCCCTATGCTTAAGAAGCATTCCTAGTTCCTCCATAGCTTCCATCTCAAGTCACAGCATTATTCTGATTTCCTTTCATGTTTTTCTTTTGCATGAGCCAAAATTTGGACTTGACTATGTGGTCATCTAGAAATCTAGATTATTTCCAGTTCCTAGCATTCAAATTTCACACCCATTTTGTTTGCCTACCTGCCCTAGTGTTCTTTAGGTTTTGTACTTAACTTTCTAACTTTTTGTTGCTTCCATTAAGTCTTCTCCAAAAGTCAATTTAACTTGCTGTACATTCTGAGGTGTAGAGCTGATAACATCAGCAACTACAACCATTTTTTAAAAATTAAACATTTTCCCCTTGCATTCTGAGCCACCTGTGTCTCCTGAGTAGTCCCTTTCATCATCAGGAACTGATAAACACGAAGGTCACATTCAGAAAGTCTTTGCTTTCCAAAATTGAAGCTGCGAGGATGACTACAACCAGAGGTAATTTTCAGTCATTAACATTTTTGTCTTGTAGCTCTGAAAAGTTCCTAACAATGAAAGAAGGACAAGAAGGGAAAACATTAAATTTCCAGAAAATTGTCCTGGCTGGTGATATCATCAGCCTTAGCACAACAGAACTTACATGAACAGGATTTCAGCCATTACGTCCCTTCTATATGTGTTAGGATTGGGTCCCACATCAATTTTCACTGACATCTCTTGGTCTGGATAAAGAAAATTCTTTAAGCAACTGAATGCATAGAGGTAGGATGTGAGAAGACTTAGGTCCCTTAACTCAGTCTCCCCTTCTCATTAAAAATAGATATTTTAACACTTCATTTTTAATAGCAGGTACAATAGACATATAGATAAATATATATGCATGGCTAGTCTGATCAGTTTACTTTGGACCTTAAATGATTTTGACAGAATAATTAACTTAGCAAACGATAATGTAAAATGATTGAGAATGGCAGCGGCTGAACTTTTGAGTCATCCTGAATGATGGTCCTGAAGAAACAGGAGCTGATTAACTAGCATCATTTCCACATCGTGCTGCTGTGTTCCTGCAAAGAATTAATTTTGACTGCTCTGCACACTGTCATCTGCTAATCACAGGGACAGGCTTCTGGATCCATATGACATTAATTTTATAAAGCAGGAATTGGTGACAGCAGCTCTATGGGCCAAGAAAGATCCTTTGCTTATTTATTTTCAGTCCCTTTCATCTTTCCACGTAGTCTCTATTTATCTCACCTGGCTTCAGGTTTAAATCTCATATTATCCAGGGAGTGGTTTTCTAGGAAGGGGTCTGGGGGATTTTCCAGAAGTCTATTGGCTTCAGGAACTCATGATTGCCTTTCTGTATTCCAGTTTTGGCATATAATATTTGTGGAAATGCCAGTGCATCAACTAGGAATGCCACACCAGCACTTATACTATCAACAATTAAAGAAAAATAAAATACTCATATGATTTCAGAAAAATTTGTAACATTTGTGCTGATGGAAGCACACAGGGTAATAACCAGAAGCAGGAAAATTTCAGAGCTTCTTAAATTGAATCTCTGGTCTATGAAATTGTAGCAGCATAAGTCAGGAAATGGTGAAGCTAAAATGCCAGTTATTATTTAGTGTAGTGTGTAGAATGGTACACTTCTTCTGCACCGTTTAGGAGTTATGTTGTCTGGCTACTCTCCATGATTACATCTTATGTACAAATCAGGGACACATATAATGGTAGTAGATATTTTTCCCAGAATGCAGAAATGCAAAAAAACAAAAAAACAAAAAAACAAAAAACAAAAAAACCACTAAACATACATTGTTATAAAAGAGAACTACAGTGGTGCCTTGACGTACGAACTTAATCCATTCCGAAATGGTGTTCGTAAGTCAAAACATTCGTAAGTCAAATCAGCATTTCCCATAGGAATGTATTGAAACCTGATTAATTCATTCTGGCTCTTTTTTGTTCTTATGTCAAGGCACAGTTTGTAAGTCAAAGCATTAGTTCCCATAGGAACTGATGCGAAACTGGTTAATCCATCCTCTACCACTAGGGGGAGATTTTTTTAAACCTAAGATGACTTAGATTTTAAAAAGGGCAGGAAAGGAGGGAGACACATAAAGAGAAGACAGTGGGGGAGAGAGAGAGTTTGGAGTCTAAAACATATGCTAAACCCACACATTTTAAACTCACACATTTTACACCAACACATTTTAAACCAAGCCAGCACGGACCCTTGCAAAAACTTTTATGATTTGCAAGGGAAGCATGCAAGAACCATTGAAAAAGCACAGAAAACAAACGGAGCAGATCAGAAATGCAAAGAGAACGAAGCAAGAAAGCAAGGGAAGCATGTAAGACACATCAAAAATAGGGGGGAAATCCCAAAAAGCAAACAAACCCCCCAAGACCCATCAGAAATGGGGAAAAACACTCCAAAAAACAACCAACAGCCCTATTAGAAATGGGGGGAAAAACAAAAGACAAACAAAGCCCCCAAGACCCATCATAGCACAGAAACGTAACCCCCCCAGCCAAAAACCACGCTGCAAAAATACCCAGAACAGTTTTTAAAAAGTATAAAGCAGCACCTTACCTTAGCACTTACCTTAGCAGGCAGCCTCCTCAGATCGCACACTCTCTAACTGCTGGGACAAAAGAGCTACAAAGAAGCAGCCTTGTCACCACCTACAGTTAGCTATTTGAATTTCCTGCCCTTTCCCCCTGCCTTTTTTGTGTTTGTAAGTCAAAGCTCTGTTTGCAAGTTAAAACAAAATTATGTGAATGGAGCTGTTTGTAACTCAAATGTTCATAGGTCAAGTATAGGGAAAAAGTCACCTTGCATTCTTCACCTGAAAAGACAGAAAACTATTTTAAGAGCTATTGCTTCCAGCGAATAATCATGATATATTTGGTTTCTTTTTCTCCTGGTTTGTTGTTCTTTTTCCTTGCCCCCTCCGTTCTTTATCTTTACTGATGAATTTCAAAATAAAAATTATTCAAAAGGAAAAAAAAGGTGAATGTATCCCTGTGCTCAAAGTTTCAAGCTGCTTCTCTTGGACTGTGATATTTGGCTTGAAAGAAAACTGTTCCTTATAATCGATGTATCTATTGAACAGAGAAACAAAGATTGTTTCTATTTTTCCCCTTTTATCTTTCGGAGAGATGTTAGGGGTGCTCTTAAAACATATGTATTTTATCACTGCAAAAAGCAGTAATACCAAACAAATAACAAAATAAGTGGAGAAGAGTTAAAACTGTTCATTGTATATTAAAAACTATTAAAAGCAAATATTGTGGTAAATATATAATAAATATATGGATCAGAATCCAGCTGTGTGTTTGTTTTTATATGCATACAAAAAAGAGAGAGGAAATCCTAGCAGCTAATTGAAACCAGTTAACAAGGTGTTGGTTCCATGCCAGATCATGTAGGCATGGGACCAACATCTCATTAATTAGCTTCAATCAGTTGCTACTTTGCTTTTTTGCTTTAAAAATGGATAAAAACCTAACAGGACTCTGGCCAGAAAATGAAGAGCAGTAAAGATACTGTATAAAAATATACAAAGGAACCCAAGTATTAACAATCTTCTTTCAGTAACTCAGAAGTGGCGATAAATGTCCCCTAGTACTTCACTCCTTTGCAGCACTAGCCAAAAATTAACAACCAGCCAAAAATTAACAACTAGCCAAAAATTAACAACATTTTAGAATCTCATTTGTGTCTTGTTGCTTCATCCTGATACCCTGTCCATGCTTTCTTCTGTTTCCTCCCCATTAACTCTTCAGATGCTTTACGGTTAGAGTAATCAGTTATCTTCCATCTCTCAATTCCTCTGCTCTTCATGGGTGGTTTGAATGTCAGTAATGAGTCCTTCAGGACCACTTCTTTTTATTATAATTGGATGGTATTTACAAAAAGGACATTTTTAGACTGGAGATCATGCAGTCTGCAGATATGGAAGGAACATTTTCTCAGTTGGACATACAAATAGACTTGAAGGGGAAATGAATTATCTTAGAGGGCCAAACCTCCACACAGTTCTGGCACAGTGTTTAGGGGGGAAAAGATGTGCAAATTCCTGTAACCACTGAGTGCCTTCCTGTATAAAGCCAAGCTTTGCAGTCAGCCTTTCTGTTCCCTTGCCTTTCCCCCATCATTCCATCCTCTTCTGGTCAAACCTCTGTTGATAGTTCTGGTTTGGGTCAACATGGTCCTTGTGACTGTCAGATAAAATAGGAAGTTATGACGATAAACAGAAGACCTTAAACAGTAATGAATGAATGCCTATTATTTTAGAACAGCCCCCTCTATTGTAAACTTAGCTCACTGAGAAGATATACATTATTTGCCAAATTCCAGGGTTTTGTTGTTGTTATTTCAGAACCCTAACAGACGTATGCTTTCAAAATGAAAGCACATTAAAATACTATACAAATTATCACTTTAAGAGTCAGGCAAAAGAAGACAGAACTGCCAGAAAATGAATGAAGGAATGTTGTTTTTCCTTTAACTCTTCCAGAGGTAAATAGATTTCTCTGCTGTTCTGTTATTACAGCTCCATGAGCTTGTCTAGTCCATCATTCCTTTTGCCTGTCTTCTTATTTGACATGGACACCAACAATGGAAATTGTGCATAAGCAATTTGCCACAGCTTTTATTTGTTTACATTTGTTTTTATTGTTCTTTCCTTCTGCTTTACGGATGCACAAGAGAAATCACCAATGAAATTCTGCATGTACGTTCATACATTGAGCTCAGAAAAGAAATATGTCGAGTTTTGTGTTTGCTTTATGCTTTTATTGCTTCTCACAGATACTTCTCCGTATTGCCAAATAGAGGTGCTGAAGGGAGGGCCAGGTGACAGGACATTCAATATAAGGAACATATAACTATACCTGTTTCTATCAAATTTGGAAATCAAAATGATAGTATGATAGGTTGTTAAATCACTGGTGCGGCTACATAAAATGAGACTGTGTAAATATGAAACCAGCTGACTGGATAGTTCGGTAGAGTGGAGCACCTTGTGGTAGTGCCAGGGATCAGAGGTTTTATTCTCTACCACACCTCTGGGGAGAAGCTGGCCTGTGAAGCCTTGGGCTAGTTGCACAGCTCTCAGCGCTGCCAGTAAGAAGTAATGTTAAACCAGATCTTTAGAAAATCTTGGGCATTGAGGTTGGGGTTGATTGCCATACGTTGGGATTGGCTTGATAATGCGTTCTTATTAAAACAGGAAGCCCAGAGAAATGCCAGTGGGAAAGAATTCCATAAACACCAGAGTGCAGAACAGTCTGGGCTTTAGATGCTTGTGTGCCTCTAAAGAGAGCTGTCAGGTGCACCTGTGTGTGATTGTTCTAGGCTTAAGTTGGATGCTGGGAGTTGCAGTCTGACCCATCTACCAGCTTCCCCCCCCCCCGTCAATCTTCTTAGCTCTAAATAGAACCGCCCCACACTTGACAGAAAATGTGGCAGAGGGACCAAGTCAGGCACCCACCTCAAATCAAAATGTGGATAGGTTAGTGTGCTTTTCCTTTGATCCTGTCACGAGTGGCCCTATGCCTGGCATTCTCTGTTATCTAAGCGGAGAAGTGGCCATTTTCTCAACATTACTCTCAGAATTGTCTGTGCAGAAGCTACTTCCACTTTCTAAGTCCTGCCACTTTCTGTGACCAGGATAGAAGGAATATAGATAAGGGCAGTAGGGATGGAAATCTTCACTCATATTCTCACAAATATGAATGAGAAACTAAAACAATTTATCTCTGCTAGGTGAGACTTAAGCATTCTTCTACATATTTTGCATGTTGGGACCCCTTTTTCTTTTCCAGAAAAAAAATTGCCGAAGTGATTTTCTACAAAAATGCCTTGAATTTGAGCAAACTACAGTTTTTTAATGCAAAATTACATATTTTTGTGCAAAGACTTTTTATGTGAAGCCTACCTTTTGATGTTGTTGTTAACACCACTCCTAATGCAAAAGCCCTGATCCTTGTGGTTTTGTGTGCTGGGGGAACTAAAGGGCTTAGGATTCTGTGACTCCTGTCCCATTCTCTCCCCCCCCATACACACATGCATGCTCATGCGCACACACACACACACACACACACACACACACACACACACACACACACACACACACACACACACACACACACACACACGTGGAAAAGCTTTGAGAAGACATTTTTTGAGACACGCAATAAATATTCAGCATCCTGTGAAGCCTGTGGACATTTGAATGCCTTCCATATACTCAATTCTTCACCAGGCTGGCAGAATGCTGCTGATAGGATGTGACTATTCAGTGAGCTTCCTGCACTTGTGCTGGGGCCTCTGCTGGGCTAAGGGCCATCCCATTGGCAGGCCTCCTTCTCTTCTGGGAGAACGGTTGCCCCTGTTTCCTATTGTATGTCATAAAAATGATTGATTCTAGTAACATAACTAGTTTTAGTTAGGTAAATTGTGTATACTACCACATTCATCAGTGCTTCTGGTTGTGCCATCCTCATTCTTTTGTACTGTAGAATGATATCTGTTTACAGGTAAGGTGAGATGGTGGGTCAGAGTGTTTGAGATTTTGAATCTCCACTGTGCCTCTTAGGAGAGGGGCTAGCTGATATCACCCAGAGTGTGTTATGTCTGATGGGGTTGCATGCCCTCTCACCTGTGTGCATAGTCCCAAACCACCCCTAGACGTAATATGCTTCTGAGTACTTTATACTAGGAAAACCTAGGAGGGTTTCCATAGGTGAGAAATCCACTTGAAGGTGCATCATTATTATTACAGATACTAAGACAAACTGTGAAATTACTGGATTTATCTTTGAATTTCTTTGTATACCTGCAGAAAGATTGCCATTTAGGACTAGAACGGCAATGTTGGTAGGGAGTAATAGCTACACTGATCCAGGGTATCTCTGTGAGATCCATTTTCTTGTTGGAATAATAAATATTCATACTCTGTGTCATTCTGATATTTTTTTGTAGTAGATTTGAATATATTGTTCCAAAATTGGTGTCCATGTATGGAGAGAATATTTGTTGCTTGATGTTATGGGATGTGTTGCATTCTCCGGGTTTCACTTGACCACATGCATTAGGAATAGTTCACTTTTTGCCTCTTCCCCCCTACTTCACTCTCTTTTCCTTTCCCTCATTTTACTCTCACAAATCCTCACATTTTTCCCTTCATACTTTTTAATTTTAACTGTTCATTTTCATGCTGTGGTGTAAAAATGATAACATCAATTTCAGAGACAGAAAACAGGAGCCACTGAAAAGTAAATAAGAACAGCAGGAAGGAATGGAGAGATCAAGAATGACCTGCAGAAAAACACCCATAAGGAAAAGTAATCAAAATATCAAATACACAGAAAGTACACAGCATAGATCAACGTAGTGTGTGGGGTCCACATGATCAGATCCTGCCATGGAGCAAACTGCAGCAAAGCAAAACCTAACACTAGTTTGGAGGTAGTGCAAAAGAAAAACTCCCAGAAAACAGTGCTTTTGTCCTGCTTTGACTCTGTTGGTACAAGTTTCAGCCTTCTGTGGTGTGTTCACACATTTGTGGTACTCATATCATGGGAGAAAGAAAATTTGAATGCTAAATGTGGATAGGACCTTACTTATGATAAGTATAGCCAAAAGACACGTTTCCGATCAGAAGGAAGTGTCTGTGAGCCACACATAATAGCTTCTAAATCATCTTCAGTACGACTCTTGTACAGAAATCTGGCACTGTGCCACAGAATACCAGAAATAAAATCCTCATTATTACCGTACTTTCTCTTTGTCTTATCTGGAGATAGCTAGGAGCTTAAGCTTCCATGAGAAATTGTTTTGAGGAATATTGATGTGAATTTTAATGTGCTATATATGCATGGAATAGTAGCCCATATAAGTATGCTGAAAGTTTCATCCAAGATAATATGAAAAAGACAGTTTCATACCAGCTAGAATAAAGTGCCACGTCTTTCGCTTGATGGGCAATTATTTAATCTCCAAAATATAACAGACGGTAAGTTTCAGTTTCATTAAAAATTGTTGTTATTCCCATCATTTTCACTTCATCCATCTAAATGGTATGTGCAACTGCAGCCAATGTTCTATCAGCAATTTCAGGTTAAATCACATAAGTTGCAGTGGCTTCTTAATTAGTGGTGATTGGCTACTGCAACTTACTTCATTTCACTTATGCATGTGTAAATCACCAAG
This sequence comes from Pogona vitticeps, assembly GCF_051106095.1. Lineage (NCBI taxonomy): Eukaryota > Metazoa > Chordata > Lepidosauria > Squamata > Agamidae > Pogona > Pogona vitticeps. Next base: position 111,861,242 of record NC_135785.1, read on the forward strand.
GGGATTCTTTGTGTGAAAACATACAAATGCAAGTGACAGCTCTTATAAAGAATAGGAGCATGCTTTGCCAGCAAAGAAGTGTGGAGAGCCCTTGAAATCAGAGGAGAGGATGAAAAAAAATAAATGGTAGGTATATCACACATAGAGCAGTTCTTCAGTAATGAAGTAGTTCCATCTTAGTAAGTGAGGATGCATTTACTTTGATAAACAGCCTTTGTAGCCTCCAACATAAAATATGGTATTTCTGGAAGAAATTTAATACCACTTGAGAAAAAAGATGTGAATTTACCTTGCAGGGATGCATTGGTAGCCTTCCTCCAGATTGATATACCTGGAATGATCCTTTCCCAGGAACATTCAGCTGATGCCAGGAGGAGCTGATGCCAGGAGGAGGGGACAGGACTTTAGAGGAAAGAGATATATGCCATGCCACCTGCACACACATACATTTAAGCTTTTGCACAGTGGAGGATGTCACTTGACTTTTGGACATTGAACAGGAGGGAATCCTGACTTGCTTTTCACTCTGGTAGCAAAATACCCTGGTTCAGCCTGGCTCTTTCAGCTTAGGAACTCCAGAAGAAAATAGATCTGGTTTTAATGGCATTAAGGAGAGAAGACAAGACATTTTTGTTACTTCAGCAGACTCTAGCCCAGTCCCCACACTCAACTCAGAACATATGGGCATTCTTAGCCATCAACCAAGCGTAAGAATGAGGAGTTTGCTGTTCAAGAGAGATTAGTGCCTATGTGTACTGGAGAAAGGTTTTCTCTCCAGCTCTTCAAGAGGGACTACCTCGCTCCTGAGTACAGATGCACAATAAGGTTTCATACAGCTGGACAGCCAGTAGTCACTAAACCCTTCTTTTTGGTGAAACAGACGTACGAAGTAAACAGTCCCCTGAATTAGCCTAGTTTAGAAGATTTCAAATGACAGTTTTGGCAGGAAAGTGGAGCTTCAGAAAGAATACTACATTTGAATTCATAATGGATTATACAAATCAGTATCTGACAGCTGTGCCCAGGCTTAAATTCTGTGCTGTTACGAAAGAGTAATGCTCATTTAAAAACACCTTGATTATCATTATCTTAACCTGAACACTTTGGGATTGGCTTGAATTTGGAAGCAAGAAATATGTGAATACTGACCATAATCATAGAGGATATAGCATGTTTATACCTACTTCTTGTTCTAGCTTAAAGTATTTGATACTTCACTTGTCATTAACTGAGGATTAGTGGACGTTGCCCCCTCCCCAATTCATAAGGACTAAATCCTGTAAGAGTTGACTGATTATCTGACCTCCCTGCAGTACAGGACTTTTAGCCTAACACAGGACATGCAGTGTTGTCAAAGGAACAATTTCCATGACAACCAAATACATTTTGTGGGTTTTGCAGATCAAAGTATCTCTTTTCTACAAAATAATAGTCTGTATTTTTTTTTTCCTCCAGCTGGAGAGGAAGCAGGTTGGAGGGGATAGGAAAGAAGCTTACATGGTAATATCCGGATAGGAGATGTCTTTTAAGCCTTGGCTTTGTACAAATCAGAAGAGCATCTGCAGAGACGGTCTTTCTGCCTCGCCACTTCAGCTTTGGTGGCATTCCCTGTATTTTAGGGAACAGAACTGAAGATGGAATAGAACGTGGTGTTCTCATTTCTTCTCTTCAGGATGCTCCCCCCCTGGCTATGCTTTCTTTTTTGGTACAACAACAAGCTTAAATCCTGTCATTTCCCCATGCCTTTTCACAAGAAACGTATTTCCAGCATAGGAGTCTGATTATCAGCAGACTCTTTCTCTTTTCTAAAAATATAATTTTGGATTTTTTTTCTTTTTTAGTTTTAGTTTTCTCTTTCCTCCCCCTCAGCCCCCCCCCCCCACTCTGGTTTTGCCTTGAATTTGGGAAATACTGTTGTCAAAATTCACTCCATCACTATCCCTGAAGTTCTGCTGTGATGATTCCCAGTAAGATTTTGGTCTACCACAACCCCTCTGGGGGTACACGGACGGAAACATATAAAACTACCAGACGTCGCAAGAAGTCTCATGGAGATTTATTCAAAAATGGATACAGAGTTAAAACTGGGCATAATGTCCCTGAAAAAGAAGAACAACATACTTTCCGGCAGACCTTGGTGTCTTGTTATAGGGTTGGCTCCTACTGGGGTAAGGAACATCCAAAGTGTTTTTCTGTGTCCTTGCCCTCTGTGATTTTATCTCTGATTGATTTCATTTCTTGTTTCCATCTATTGTAATAGTAGCACAGTGGTGATTTTCTTGTTTTCCAAAATGCAGTTTTTGTAGTTGCTTTTGTAGCAATAATTCAGGGCCCTTCATCAGTTTGCCAAGAGAAATGTCCTCGGGTGGTATTGTTTTATCCAGTAGTAAGTCTTTACATGATTCCTACATTTCAGTCTGCAAAATGGAAGATAATATCATACTGGGAGATTGGTTTTAATTGCAAAGGGAAGGGTGTTGATCAAGAGGTGTAGAGACAAGAAGTTCATTTCATTTGATTTCTAAATTTTTGTTGCACTCCTCTTTTTTAACTGTAAATTAAATAAGGAATTAGTTTGAAAAAAATTAAGTAACTTTTCACTAGATGGAATATTGCATCTGTTATAAAGGCTATATTATCTTTTCTTGTCCTTTTCTTGTGTCTCATTTACAAAGCTTTCTATTATATATTCCAGTTCTTAACATATAAGTCCTTACAGGGTATAGAAAAATCAATGATGCTTTTAAAAATCATATTTATTTAAATCACAATTGAAATTACAATTTAAATTTAAAAATGTTTTTATTAAAATTATCAAAAAATCTGATTTGTAAATTTAAATCATGATTTAAATCAATTTGATTTAAATCAAATCCACCCTGTTACTTTACATATATTTGACTGTAATTTCCTGTCTTGATCTCTCCGTCCCTGCCTCCCCTTTATAAAACAAAAATTTGTTTCAAAGATCTTGAAATATATGGCAAAAAACCTAATCCCCTGCTTCTTTTAATTTTCTTGTTCCATATGTCCCTGTGTAAATATGTGTGAACTCATTTTCCCAAGTACGATAGAATATAACCACCCTCTTCCAAAGGATAAAACATAACTACTGTAATTCAGAAACATGTCCATTAACAGAGAAGACATCACTAGTCGGTAACAGTTAGAGAGCATACCTCAAACACCAGAACAGAAATAAATCCTATTAGGTAGAAGGAAACTTTTTTCCGAATCAATAAGGATTAAGGTTAACTGGCTGTTTTTACATGATAAAAACAATCACCACACCTGAGCAGAAATAATGTATGATCATGCTGCCACTTGCTAAAATTTGCTGCTAGCATTCGTCTTCTGCTTTTCCAGCCTCTCTGCTTTCTTCTTTTTCTCTCTAGCTCCTAACTGCTTCTGTCTCTTTTTGTCTTGCTTCCCACATTCTCTCTTCCCCCCTCTATTTTTCTCACTCAAGAGCTGGCCCTGCCATGAGGCAATGGCAATAACTGTCTTGTGGCAGATGCTGAGGGGACGCAGTGACCGCTTTCAGACATTCCCTGAGCCCACTAGCCATTCCCTCCTTTGAGGAGGGAAGATCTGTGTGTGCCACAGAGGGTGTCCTGTATTTGCTAAAGATGTCAGCTGGTCTCAGGTGGGATGGAGGAATATTAGGTTGGAATATTAGGTTTGAAAATTAATTCATTAATGGTTAATGTTGCACATGGCTAGGTTAATTTGTTGCTGCAGGCATTAGGGAAATGAAATAGTTTAATTTATTGGATTAGAGTTAATTATTCTGTAAAACTGTTAGTGTTTGAATCAATTGTGGGATTTGTAGAGAATGGCATATGGGTTGTCACCCTTGATTCCTATGTGTTATGGACTCCTTCTGCAGTGCTCTTTAGTTTTAAAGTTTTCTTCCCCGATCTGGCACTTTTTCCAAATGGACTACAAATCTCATAAAACAGTTGTTGGCTGGAACTGATGGGTCCCACACATCTGAAAGCTGCCATTGTTAGGGCAGCTTTCAGATGTGTGGGACCCCTCAGTTCCTGTAGTAGCATGTTCCATTGCTATCTATCTGTCTGTCTGTCTGTCTGTCTGTCTGTCTGTCTGTCTAAAAGTTGAGCTACTGATCGTTTGCCCTGTTGTGGGTAGCACAGCAGACTAAAATTATCAAGTTAACATTAAGGAATGAATTCCAGGTTCTGGATAGAGGGGGTGCTATTTCACTACCAGTACTGAAGTGCAATCTAACTGGAAGTTAGCTTCTGTATGTCAGCTTCTCCTATCTCATGGTCCAGCCAACTTCTCCTCATCTTGACATGAACACCCATGACAGAGCATGAGGTAGTAGTATGGTACACAGCATGAGCCAACACTTGAACCTCACCTCCAGTTAATGAGGCCACCTCCCTATATGTATAAAAGACACTAAGCTAACATTACACTGCAGAAGGAATGAGGAAATAGTTCATACATGACAACACTGATGTAATGTGTACATTAGGTTTTGGGGAAATAAATTAATGACATATAACTGATTATGTGTAACTAATTGTGTCTAAGCCCTGGTTTTGGTATAGTTCCCACTTGCATCCATTCTGACACATACATACATAAATGGGACTTGCAACAAAAAGCTTAGGTAGTACTAGTCATTTGTTTGTTATTTGTTGATGATGCTTGTAATTGATGTTGATTTATGTTGGTTGTCAACTTCCCAGAGAGTGCATATTGCACTATTGGGTGGTATATAGGTTGAATGGAAGATTGAATAAATAGATAAATAAATACATTCAGCGAGTCAGTCACATGGTTCTCCAGGAGGCTTAATTGCTCATGCTCTCATATGATCAAATCTTATTTTCTTGCCCCATGTAAAGGAACGGAGCAACAGACCATACATTTGCATGTATAGAAAGAAGGGGCTGCTTCAGGAGATGCTATGGAAGTTGATGGGATACTGGTGCTCCTTTCTATGTGGTCCAAAAGATATGGGGCAGGAGCTGCTACATCTTCTCAAGCATGTTCCCAGCTGAAGCTTCACTGTTTTCTGAGCAGCAGAAATGAAATTATATATTTGCTTGTGCAGAAAAATGTCCTGGATGTGAATAGAATGTGGAGTCTGAAAAAGCTGCATTGTCATCCTGAAAGAGAGAAGAAAAAGATGGAGATGATTCTAACTTTGTTCGATTTCACTTCTACCTTTAAGTGAACTATTGGGGGGTGGGGACTCTATGAATGTCTTGGAAACAAGGCCAAGGCTTCATGGCATGGTTGGTAGGAAATAAGCTTGAGTTTTCTAGGGTTCAGAATTACTCCAGGAAGCTATTTGGGTAAATATAGTATTTACCCAAATAATGAAGACACTCTTCTCAGCTTTGAAGATAAGCATGGAGTGATGATGTTACTTCTTCTCTGCCGGTAAAACTAGAGGATACTGTTTTAGGATGCTTGCACAGTTTTTCCACATATATCTACAGTCCGTGAGGAGGGCCTTCCCTCACTACTGTGGTCCAAAACTCTCATACATAATTTTGTTCTTTGAAAAAAATGGCTATCAAAAGTAGATTATAGATCTCCTGCCATTTTTTTAGTTGTACCTTCTTCTTGGTGCCTTTAACAAAAATCATGCAAGAGGGTTGAGCCACAAAGGAATTTTACCTCTGTTGTGAATTCCCCAGCCTCTTTTATCTTTGGATTGTTTCGTCCAGGAGCCTCCCTTGCTTTGCGATTTCAAATCTGTGACCAGTTTCTGATATTTTGCCTAATCTTCCCAAAAGCATGAATTTAGCAGAGAGGATTGTGCAGAGGCCCAAATGGTAGGCTGAAGTAATCACATCTGTTTTCATAAAAAAAAGGGGGGGGGGATTGATGATGGAATTTTCATGACCTAAATTGTGTTGCTAGTTTCCCATCAAGTTCAAGAAAGAGGAGAGAACCATTTTTTATTCTTGCATCTTGAGTGCCAGTCATATCTGGACACATTTCAGAAACTTTGGCACAAGCGCTCCAAGATATTCCCAATGTATGTGCTCAGGGGTACCTTGAATTAAAAGAGAATGAGGATAAAACAGGCAGATGAACAAACATAACAATAAAACAAGTTACTCTTGGGTTTGCACTCACCTCCCTATGGGCTGATGTACCTAGCTATGCAAAAAGACAGGTATACCTGGAGCCTTGTGGCGTGTTGGTTAAAATGCTGTACTGCAGCCCAACTCTGCTCACGAACCAGGGTTCCATCCCTGGTAGCCAGCTCAAGGTTCACTCAAGCTTCCATCCTTCCGAAGTCAGTAAAATTAGTATCCAGCTCAATGGGGGGAGGGGGCAATGTGTAGCCTGCATAATTAATATGTCGACTGCCCAGAAAGTGCTTTAAGCACTATGGGATGGTAAATAAACAGGTGGTAAATAAACAGCAAGCTTTGCTTTGGCTTTAATACAATACTAATGTGGTTATTACTTTAGCTTCTCTCCTCTGTGCACAAGGTTGCTGTGTGTTTCCCATCCTAGTTCACTACCTGTGAATGGAGGCATCTGTCCTTCTGGACAGAGCTTCCTAAATATATTTAGTTGCCACCTCTAAAAGATTATAGAACTAGGAAGTGTTCATTAAAAACTAGTCATTGGTCAAATTAAACAATACATTATCACATTAAGCAAAATATGTTAAAATGCTTATTTCCTTAGTTTTCAATCTGGCCTTCTTTTCTGGTTGTGTGCCCAGCCCAGGACCCTACTGGAAAGAATAGCATGGGCACTATTATCCATTTTCCGAGGCCATCCTCTTGTAAGTAACTGCAGTGTGTTACATGTGGGGCTGCCTTTGGACATGGCAGATTATAGTTAGTGCAAAATAACCAACTGGGTTATGATGTACATCTCTATCTTTTATTTCACTTACAACATAGGTGGTAGGGAACTATAAGCATCACATTCATATTAGAGCCAGCGGGGGGCGGGGCGGGCAGTTATATTGTCTTCAGTGGCACAGAACCACAGATTTCCCCAGTACTTCTCAAAATCCTCCTTGTGGAGTATAGTGGCTACTGACTTCTCTCCTCCTTGGGACAAACTGCAGTAGAACTGTTTCTGGCTTGTTCAGAATATATAGTTCTGCAGCTTTGTTTCGGAGGTCCTCACATATCTCAATAACTGGGCTGTTTTTGCCTTATGTTTCTGTTTCAGTGATTGAAGATAGTCAGCAAATTTTAAATTTTTAGTTTTATTCTGCCACAGTGTTTCAAACTTGATGATAAGCTTTGTAAAGCTAGGCCCTATGTCTTTCCTAAGTTTGCCCCATGCAACCTCTTTCAAGACAGAGAAAAACAAGTCATATTTGGCCTTGAATATCTTTTACATCTTGCTCTTCTCCTAATTGGCAGGCAGGATTGTAGTATGCTTTTTCTTCGGCTTTGTGTTCTGTGCTCTTAATAAAACTTATAACAATTTAGAAACATTGGCTGCAGAGCAATAAACTGCTAAACTGCTAGGTAAATTAAAAGAATATCATTCCTTTCATACAGAATATTTCTCATAATCCAATTTAGATATGATAATTTGCTATCAACATACTTGTTAATATTTATTAGGGAGAGGAGGTCTGGGGGTTGGGAAGGGTCCATCAAATTTTGCAAGGCTGCTACAGAACACTTCTACTTTCTGCAAAAAAAATCAGTTGTTTATGGTGGGTTACCACATGTCTCAGGATTTCTGCAGTAATAACTTTACTATGGTTCTATGATTATTTAAAGGATCGTTGCATTCCTCTCGGAAATGCTCTTGATCAAGTAAACATTTTCATACCTTCCTTTTTGTAGATTCTCTTTCTGCTTGTGTGACATAACTGTTTTCCCATATGATGCACTTATGATCTGCAGAGGTCCATTCTGACAAAGTGTGTCTTTGGTGTGCATCTGTATAAGCTGGAGTTAGGGGTGCTGGAACCCCGTGTAGTTCAAAATCTATAACTCTTATGCTCCCAAAATCGTAACTACAAAGCATAAACATTTGATATACACACACACACACACACACACACACACACACACACACACAGAGAGAGAGAGAGAGAGAGAGAGAGAGAGAGAGAGAGAGAGAGAGAGAGAGAGAGCGAGCAGTTCTCTCTGTTGGGGTTCTCTTCCATAGCATTGACAATCCTTTCCATACAGTACCATGTGTAATGAGCCTTAAAGATACTTGGGACCTGCTGATCTAGAGACTGATCTAGAGATGTGTTTGAAGGCAAATTTACCACTTTGATGCTTCAGAGTTGAACTCATGGGGTTCTGGGTGGCCAGGGGCACGGTATTTACTGGAATATTCATTCATTCATTCATTCATTCATTCATTCATTCATTCATTCATTCATTCATTATAAGAAAATCAGTGTATAACCCAAACCGTGCTGTTTAGACCCATGCAGTTCAAAGGGCAAGTATAGTATTGGTAGTATTTCTATCATGGCAGTGATAAATTTGCTTCAGTTGCAACTAATGCCAGAACTGCTTTACCATCTGCCTAATAAGTTAAATTCAAGAGTAGAGTGTTTGCATGCAGCTTTTCATGTAGAAGTACACTCAATGTTTTTCTTATCTTTCTAGCTCAAAAGTAATGATTTTTAGTGAGAAAATCAAATCACAACTAGGATAGTCAATAAAACCCCTTGGGCAGGACACTTCTGAACATGTGAATACATAATCTTAGATCACACCAAGTGTATGCAGCCTTTTCACCCCTGAGAACTACACCTGGTGTTGGCTTGAAGGCTGAAGGATGTACATGCAGGAGTATACATGATACTTGCAAAGATATACATGATACTTGCAGTTGGGTAGAATTTTTACTCTGCATTTTCAAAAGCTCGGCAACAGAATTTTTAAAAACTCTCCCCTGCAATTTAGCTAATCAACTGGGCCCTTTGAGAAAGTGGGCAGGATCCTGTTATCTTGAAAACTACACAGGAAGTGGCCAGTGGGAGTCTGCACCTCCCAGGCCATACATTGTAATGCCTCAGATTAGAAACTGCTAAAAGTGTTTGTTATCATGAATCAACAAGAAATCCTAGGTTGTATCTGCCAGAGCAGAAATGCCGTTTTAAGTGATTTCGTGGCCATCGTAGACTTGTTTTCGACTTAAGCTCCCACTGTCTTTTTAAGACACACTCTCATAATAAATTCATGCCAGAGTGAATAATGTTACAAGATAGCCTGTAACTATCCAGGGCAGATATTCTAGTCTCACTTTTATTATGTCAGTCTCTAAAATACACTTAAATAAAGCAGATGAAGTGCTATTATTGTGTGTTAATATGAGTGATCATGTAAAGAACAAGCCAGTGTGCATTGCCCTGCTATTGTGGCTAGTGGTAAAACGCATGATTAATTTTCAGTAATTAAACCATATGTAATTTGTTGTTCTTTATTTGAAAGGTGTACTTTCCTTTGCTAATCAAACCTTTATGGCATACTGATTCTTTGTCATTTGTAGTCAGTTTCAGCATTGTGGAAGGATAATGGTTAAATTCTGCATAGACTTCCACCACCTCAGAAAGCCATTTTCCTGCATGGTGAAAATGTGCACACTTTCAAATGAGTTTTCAAAAAAGATGAGGTAGCTTTGAGGTAATGTTCATACAGAACGAACGCAGAAGCGGATGTAGAAAGTCTGTAACTGGCACAAGACAATCTTTCAGGGCAGCGGGAATTTGAGTGTCTCAACAGGAGCTTCTCTCAGACCTTTTGTTTGCTAATTAGTTTTCTTTGTTTGGTGATTGATCTTAAGGACTTAAGCACAGGACTCCTTTGTTGTTGAATTTCTTGAACACAAAAGAAAGGCTGCTTCATTTATGTGCCTGCAGGTCTATTTATGGGGTATCTATAATCATTTTTACTACTCCAGGACTCATAAACCAAAGCCTTCTGAAAAGGAGAAATTTAGAATAAAAGCGTTCCAAATAATTTCTTTTGAGTGTCAGAACTGAATAGAGCTTTGAGACTCTCAGCACAAAAATCCAGCCCTGGTTGTCTCAAGCGTTTTTTGCATTTAGGCAGTATAATCCAGAGTGATTTATGAAGTCCTTTGGTAATGGACAGTTAGTAATGTTTACTGATCCATTTCAGACTAGCCAGATATCTCCTAGCAGAGTCAGATTTCTCTCCCACCCACCCATGAAATCAGATATAGTAACAATTTCCTGATACTGTATTTTCAGTGTTTAAAGAAATTATACATGGGTTGAGATCCTGTTGCTTAGTATAGTAAGTCACAACTAGAGTAGGGTCATTAAATCAGTGGAACTTACAAAGATGCTGAGTGACTATATCCTAATAATTCTGTGGGCCTGTTCTGGTTGTGACTTACTACACTAAGTAACAAAAGTACAGCCACTGTGTATTACTTTTATTACAATGAAATTTACCTTCAGTGACGTTGATTTAGGTGGCTGTAATTGAACACGATATGAATCTGTAACACAAGAATTACATGTTGTTTTTATCATTAATTCCCTTTATGTTCTAAGCACATTTTTATCAAAAAATTATTGTCTATAAATCATTAAAATTATTTCTCTGACCAACCCACCTTTTAAAATAGAAATATTCCTTATAATGAGATAATTGTTCCTGGTCATCTTGGAAGCTTGTTTAAATATAGTCCAAGTAACATAAAGAGAGTATCTTTCTCCTTAGCCTCTGGATTGAGGCTCTCAATAAGTATACAGTATGCCGTTTTACTATACATAATATTGTATTCTTCTCACATAATACCCCATCCTTCCCACTTATTGGAAGGCCAACTAGTTTTCTTTCATTCTTTCTTTTTAGTACTGAGAGGAGTTTGAAAGCAATATGTGGTATCACTGGAAAGGATTTCTGATCTTGAATTTTTTTTAAAAAAAGTTTTTAAAAATGAGCTGACCACATCTAGCAGCCCCTGGGCAGACCTTATGGTACTTTTCCGGTCCCATTCATTATTGCTTTGTTGCAGTAGATGTTACTACAATAGATCCTATATAAAATGTTGCAGACTGGCTCCACCACCAAAACATATTCTCTGTTCTGGATCCAGCCAGCCTGGAAAAGAGATCTTCTGCCACAACATGTTGGCAATTCATAAACTGGAACAGTAACAAGTTGTTGATGTTGAAAAACAATCTAATTTAATAAATGCCTCTGTATGCACATTTGTGATGTTGGAACTATGGCTTCATGTGGGCCTGTTTGCCTGCGCCAGCTGATAGGGAATTCTGTTAGAGGGAATTGCGAATCGTGATAAAATAAGGATGTGTGATGGATTAATTCAAACACTATATTGAGTGCATAGCTATGCACAAATTTGACCTCTACACTTTCCTTCATAAGCTGTGTGTTTATAATACCCAATGTACCTTTCATCCTAGAAGAGAGATTCCCAACAAAATTGTATCCTGTCCACATAAACCTCCCTTAATAATTTAAGCCTTTAATCTTTTACAGTATTTCTCTGTTTTGTGCAGCCAACTATAATGCCACTATCTGTATTCACTATTTTTTTTCCTTAGAAGAAAAAAATAGAATTGATTTTTAAAATTTGGTTCTACAGGAGAGATTTTACTAAGCAGACCCTCCAGTATAGGTGACTCCTGACAAATAAAACTTTTTGTGACAATGCAAAATATTTCAACAAAAGAATTTACGTCATATAGAATTATCATCTTAATCACAGGCATGTACAGTACCTTCTCTTTCAGTTTAAAAGCAGGTCATCTCAACTCTTGCATGTCATCCTTATTTCAGGGAGCTTTGGGAGGTTGTTGTGAGCCTTTACAACAAATCTCAGAATTAAAGCTTTCCATATGTTTTATAATTACTGTAGTAAGTGCTTGGTGCATAGGTGCTTCTCTGGAAAGAAATTTGTATTTCTCTGAATATAGCTGACCAAGGTGTGGGGATGTTCAACATGGAGCAATATTTCAGAGGTATTTGATACCATGTTAGTTACTTTTGATGTAATACCTGCTATTGTAAGTCACGCAGAGGTGGAAATAATCTAATATCTAATAATCTAATATCCTCTTTTCTCTTTTCCTTTTGAATTACAGGTTTAAGATTTTTACGAGCTCTTAGACTGATACAGTTCTCAGAAATTTTGCAGTTTCTGAATATCCTTAAAACAAGGTAAGGAATTAATGTGACCTTTTGCATAAAAGCTTATTTTATAGTTTCTCACAGCACTGAAAGGACTTCTAACTGATTAGGCCTGCTTTTCAAACATTAGCAAAGGTTCTGTTTGACATTTTTGTATTGCTGTTGCTGTTGAACTAATGACTACTTAATAACCTTATTGAGTGCAGCATTTGGGAGGATCATGTTCAGCTTTATAAATTGCCCTTTCCCTACTTGATAGAAGATCCAGGGATTTACAATGCAGTTCTATGAATGTTTACTCAGAAGGGTTTTACTTTCAAACTAGGGTGTTCATAGGAGTACGGCCTTAATAAACTTAATGATTAATTGCCCCTAGATGGCTTATATTTTGCTCTATTCACTGCATACTTTTATTTCTCACATAGTTGGCTACCTCTCCGTTGCCAAACTTTGCTCTATGTCTTCTCAGTGGTAATTAATTGGTTGGTTATTGCTAGATACAATTCTACCTTGCAGATGATCTTAAAACAAATATAGGTTAAATGCAATGTGATATCACCCATGTTCCCATGTTTTGAGTTAGCTTTTTTCTGCCCAGTAAAGTGACACAACAGAATAGCCACACATTTGTTCAATCTATATGTGTTCCAGTAGTTTTAGGATCTTTGCCACTTGTTCTACAGAGCACATTCTGACAAACACCCTTTCCCTTTGGATGCACATGTAGGCAGTTTGTCAGCTCTTTAACTACAATATATATGTTATTCTCCTGCTCCCCCTTTAAAGTCCTAATTAAAAGTATGATTACTAGGTTATACACTTTAAGTCCCTGGTGAAGTAGAGGACAAAACCCTCAACTTCTTCTCCTTATTTCCCCTTGTTCTTTTATTTTTCAAGCCCTCTGAATCCTATTTGCACCATACTGGAATCATGAGGAGGGTGCAAGCAAAGTCAGGCAAAACAGATGAGAAGACATTTGCGAAGTTTACCATTCCGTCAGGCATTTGACATAATAAGAGTTTCTAAATCACACCCTCTGACCCTAAAAGCTAAAGTCCTGGAGCCAATTTCCGTAGGAATATATTATGCTAATTATATCAGTTATGCCCATAATCAAGCAGTTGATTTAATACCCTGATATAATTTGATTAGTTTAGTACATATTCTGTTTAGAAACATCCAGTGTATGGCTGGATAAGCAAGTGGCTCATTCAGCACAGTTGTCCACTTGTTCCAAATTAGCTTTATAGAAAGGGATATAGGATCATTGTGGCTAGCAGAGAGATGGAAGCCAGAAGAACTTAATAGAGCCTGCCTTTTGTTTTAAAGATCATCTCCTGGGGAGTGCTAATAACTTGTGTGGGATAATACTGCCACCAAAATTTTGCTGGAATACCATACTGGTGGTCAACGCAGAATTTTATCTTTAAAATTTTGGAAGCCTGTCTCTCAAAACACTGTAGAATTTTTGCGTAATCTGGATTATTTGCTACATGAATTTCCAGAAATTTTCATTGTGTTTCTGCCACACAAATGGGTTTTTATTTATATTATATAAATATATAATTTATTTATTTATGTAACTTTGCAGAGGCCAAAATCTTCTTGCTCAGCACAGTAAATTGCACTTAAGTAGGTCCATTGAATGAATGGGTATTTTTAATGAGTCAGCTCCTCCATAAATTCCATTGATTCAAATGGGTCTTCTCTTACTGACTTTCTGTACTAAAGTAAGCCGCAGTTAAAGTAGGCCCATTTGAATCAATGGACTTTATGGTAAAGTGCACTCATCGCACATATGCACACATGTAAAAGACGCATCCATTACTTGTTTGAAGTTAACTTTGAAGTTATATAGTTACACACATTGTTTCAAGAGCATCTTCCATCCCCACCTTCATACTAGCTTTCTAAAATTAGTGAAGCGAGCAATTTAAACTGATTACTTCTTCCTATTTGGTGATTTAAATGAGGTTTCAGTAAAACTGCAGGGGCTTAGACTGAGCTCAGTCAGAAATAGGGATTGCACAGATGTCTCAAAGAGCTTAAAGACCAGGAAAATGTTGGTGACTAATCCATCTATATTTAGAATTCTGAAAAGGCAAGGGCATCTCATATGTACAGGCAGAAAACACTTTTGTATAAACATGCAAGAGAACCACTGTAGCAATTTTTTTAAAAATAAATCCAGAATTCCAGCTGGTTGGATATTGGCCATTCACAAGCTCTTGTCTTGAATCAGAAATACTTCAGTGATGGAGAGGTACACACATGTTGGAAACACTGGGCTGATTTCTTTCACAAGGTCATTTGTACCTCTGTAATAGGAAGTGATTTTTTTTTTTTTTTTGTATACGTGACCTGGCTTTAACATTTTCTAACTTTATTCCTCAACTTCTGACAAATATTTAGAAAGCACTGAAAAGTTTTATGAAGAATTTAAAGACATTATATGGAAAATACTTTCTTAAGAGAAATTTATAATGCTTAGATAGGGTCCTGAAAACACAGACAAAGAGCCTGAAATAATTATGGACAACACATGAAATAATTTGTGAAGAGGAAGAATTTGTAGTCAGCAACACCACATTCAGATTGCTACCAAGAGACTGTTTGCATGGAAGTTCTTACAGGACGACATTGTAAAGAACAGGGTAAGGAACCAAATCATTATCATCATCTTAGAACTGTAGAGCAGGAAGGGACCTATGGATCATCAAGTCCAGCCCCTGTCAATAAATTATATCCTAGTAAATCAAATGTACTGGAAAAGAGATACATCAATGAAAACATACCAGAGCTGACCTAAATTTAGACCATAATGTTGTTTTTAGTGTAGTTTGCCACATGTTTTAAAAAATGCAAACAACAGAAGATTCACAGATATTAAACAAGTTATCAAATTGTATGTGCTAGTGTTAAAGAAGAAATTAATGATAGCATCAGTTAGACTGTACCTTTAAATGGCTCAGATACAAGCGAGACTTGATCTAAAACAGTGGTTCTTAACCTTTGTTACTCGGATGCTTTTGAACTGCAACTCCCAGAAACCCCAGTCAGGACAGCTGGTGGTGAAGGCTTCTGGGAGTTGCAGTCCAAAACTCCTGAGTAACCCAAGGTTAAGAACCAGTGATCTAAAATAACAGAGGTATTAGCAAATGTGATCAACAGCGGTTGGAAAGTAAAAATGTAAGTAAGACAAGCATTTGATGGTAGAAAAATATTGAAGCTGAAGGATGAGAGATGGAAGTGGAAAAGTAAAAACAACATCAACTAGAAAGAATTACATAAGAACATCTGAAACAAAGTTTGGGAATCCAAAGGAAAAAAGTTTCTGAATAATAAAGAAAAGTAGAAGACTAGAGAAAATCCATGAATATTTTCTGTTCACATTAGATCACGTAGGTAGCAGACATAGGCAAAGAATGACAATACCCGCTATTGTGGATAGCAGTACCTCTCTGATACTTGACATCAAGGGTCATAATGTGGAATAAATATATTAAACAAGTAATTATAGATAAACCCACATAATTTATTATATTGGATGTTGATACCGGGTTAGAAGTTCAGAAATCCACAATGGTTAACAAAACACAGAAAAATTTATTGAGCCCATGACGTATTAATGGTGGTATTAAAGTTAATAAAATATGGCAGCTTAAAATATTTTCAGCAAAATCTACAGAACAGGAATCATTTGTGAAATCTGGCCAAGAACAACTCTTACTACACAGCTAAAAAAGGAATATACCACAGCTTACAATGACTGCAGTATAGTTAGCTGAAAGAGCCATTTGATTTAGGTTTTTTTTCCGAATAGTAATCACAGAATTTAAAGCAAGTGCAAAGAAAGGATTAGTGGTACCCAGTTTTTATTCAGAGAAGTATTTCTAATCAAACGAACACTAATTCTGCTTACCTATACTTGGGGAGAAATGCAGTAACATGAATATGGGCTTGTATGCGTGCTTTATTGACTCCCAGAAAGCCCTTGATAAAGCCCAACATAATAAGGTGGCAGAGTTGTTAGTAAACCAAGGTCAAGAGATTATTCCTGTAATTGGCAATCTGTACTGGCAAAAAAAAAAACAAAAAAAAAAACCCTGCACTGAAAATTCAAGAATAGACAGGAGATATAGATATAGGAAGAAGAGTACCACAAGAATGTATACGCCCACTATTGATTTTCAAGTTGTACTCCAAGAACATCTTTATAAGAGTACTTGCTGGCTGAAGTAATGGCATCATTTTCAATAGAGAGGTTTTTAACATTTGATAAATGGTAGAGGAGTGCTAGTTGGTAATTTAGATGATCTGCAAAAGTTATTCAGTTAATAATGTAAGTAATGAAGGCGGTCTGAAAATAAATGTGAAGAAAGTCAAAGCCATAGTAAACATTAAAAAGCAAGCAGTCCAATAAATGCAGTTAAGGGTGGAACATGCTGATGTTATGTAAGTAACTTGGAATTTGATTGAATGAACAGTGGTGGCATAATCAGAATAGAAATGCCCAGAGCAGCTTCCTTTAGATGAAGAACGTAACATACAGTAAAAAACTTATATTTGGCTTTGGCAATGTAGATTTATCACAGAATGCTAAATGCTACAGAATGTTTTGGCTTGAGAGGGTGGTCAACAAAGAAGTATTAAATCTGATGAATAAAGACCAAGATTGCTGCAGTTGTTAAATACAAAAAGCCAGAATGCTTAAGTCATATAAAGAGAAGTGAAAAGTATTAAATACTGAATAAAGACATGTAATGAGAAATTAAAAGTAAAGCTAAAATAAATGAGGAAAATTTCAGGAAGGAGAACATCATACTGGGTGAAAAAAACTCTGGGGACTTGTTGGCAGGGTAAGGAGGGCAACACAACATCATTCGTTCAGCTTCACCTACAGTCGATTCAGCCATGATGAGAAACAACCTTGTCATAGGAAACAGAAACGAAACCAAAGGCTTGTGGTGCCAGTAACTAAGCCACTAGGTTACAATCCCAAGCTAATTAGGTGTGGAGATGCCTGAGAAAGAACAGTGGCGTGATATAGGATTTATTGTAAGTAGTCATGGTTGGATAGCTCGGTGAATTAGGTTAACTAACTCAGCGAGTTTGGCTGTAGAGCCATAACGCTGGGAGTTTGGTTTCTCACTGTGCCTCCCAGGAGAAGAGGCGCAGCCTGCGCAGCCTTGGGCTACCTGCCTGTCCCCAGAGTACTCCAAGAAGGGGGGGGAATGGTAACTCACGTCGATATATTCGTTACCTAGAAAACTGTGGGGAAAAAAGTTACCATGAGTTAGAATTGACTGGATGGCGAACATTTGATGGAAGTGGTGTGCAAGCAGATCATGCAAAAGGAATTTTCCACACCTCTGTGGCAATGGGTGCTTGACCGGCTTCCAAGCTTCCAACTGCACTGCGCTTAACCAGGCTGCCGTGCTGCCTGTGGGTAGAGGATGGATTTTCCTTACGCTAGAGCAAAGAAAACAGGGGCCATCTGGGCCAGCCATGTTTTATGCCCTCAGTCTCCTTCCATTCTAGAAGCTTCCGGAACCTAGTCAGGGAGGGGCAGAAAGAGGAACAGCTGTCTTTCCTCCCTTCATGCCAGCATCTATCAGAATCATTTGGCTGGGGGGGGTGAGCAATCAGTAGTAGGGCAGCCCCTCTCTTGCAGGCAGTGCCTGGCTTCTCAGGAGAAGCTGCAGGCAGTTTCTGACCAGCCTGCCTGTGCAAGGAGCCCAGTTGACATCAGGTCAGCCTGACTAGTGAGGTGAAAAATGGGGAGGCTCACACTTAGGCTTGCTTCTAGAGTGGCAGCCCACTGGTAAAGTCTCATCCTCAGTCAGCAGATATGCTCATTCCTCCATATCTTAGGGGAAGAAAGAAAAGGAAGAGTAACACACACCAAAGGATTCAGTCAGACCAGATACTAATGTTCTGAAATTTTTGAGCTATTTCATGTTTTTTTCCCCCTCTGATAAGTTGTTCAGTTAATGGTGTTTGGGCAGTTTGACTTTGAGCAACACAATTCTTTATTCCAAAGACATAGGGCTGGCAGTTCTGTGAAGAAGATGGTGGATCTCCAGGAGGAGGTAATGGAGCTTAAATGGGAGTTAGACCTTGCAAAGCAGAGAGAGAGAGAGAGAAATGGAAAAGAAACTCTAAAAATACCTTTTTTCTTTCTTTCTTTCTTTCTTTCTTCCTCCCCCCTCCCCCCGTGCTTTTTTGAAACCAGTAATTCCATCAAGTTGGTGAATCTGTGCTCAATATTTATTAGCACATGGCTGACAGCAGCTGGATTTATACATTTGGTAAGTATGCTGTGAAAAACACTGATGGGATTAGGGTGGCATGCAGTTGAAACTGTTGCTGCTCACTTGAACCTTGGCACGCTCAGGCTAACACATGGACACAAATACTCCTTTGAAGGTGGAATAGAAGTTCGACAGAAAGTGAAGAGGCGCCATGTTTTTCTGAACATGTACTAGTTATCTACCAAAGAGCAAAAGGTCTTTGACTTGAAGCTATCCACAATTGATTTACATTGAAATAACGATATTCCCTCAAAGGAGGTTGGGGTGAGATGGAGATCAAGATCTGAGACTAGTTCTCTAAACTAATGATGAATAATTCTGAAATGACAGAGGTTTTATGGAGTTTGTCAATAAGAGCAAGTGGCCACGAGATGGCAGTGTTTCCTTAGTAACAGCAAGTACAATCTGTCACGAAAGGCAAGATGCTATACATCCTATTATACGACAAGCAGCTTATGTATTACTAATATTTATGTGCATAATTCTTCAAAAGGGACTTTAATTCTGACATATAAAAGAATGTTTTAATTTCTTCCCCAAATCAGCCTTTTTCTTCCCTCCTAAAGCTCAGCACACAAACCATTAAGGCAAATTACTTTAACAAATCTAGTTCCTCTGTGGAGCTAAACAATCTGAAATCCCAATACTGTGTTGCGCTCCTCTGGTGGGCTGCCTGGAAGGAAAGCATAGGCTGCCTCTGCTGAGATATTTTCTAGCATGCCTTCCATTCTTGGGATGGATTCCTTTGGCCATTTCCCTGTGGCGACCTGTAGCCAAGTGTGGTGAAGAAGTGGACCACCATCCGCAAGATTCCATATCCACTGTATAGAGGCCCTTCTTCCTGCCAGCTCTGCAGCCCTAAGAAATTGCTACTCATGGGAGCAGCAGGTGGTCAAAGCAGTTGCTACGGCTCTTGGCCAAGAAGGGCGAGCTGCTTGCTCCCATTACTTCTGATGGTGTGTTGTGTAACTGCTTGGAGCTAACAAATGTTATCTGTTTGGATTGTTGGCCAACACTGGCCATGTTAGCTAGGGGACTGTGAGAGCTGTCATCAGTAAAAGTAATGTTTAAAAGATCTGTGACGGCTCTGGCCAGTTATAAGCTGTGGCATTCCTGGTTATTATTATTAGACAGACTGTGATCTGTGTGAATCCTTGGATTCTGGTTTGTGGATATACAGTATGTGTGTTGTATCAAAGCAAGATAGGCAAACTGGCATCACAACTTATAGCGTGGAGGGTTAACTTTAATAGCCTTTCCCTCCACGTCTTCACCCTCAGTGAAAATCACATTTGCCCCCACCCTACCCATGAACATTTCAACACCCCGCAGACACCAAGACCATGACCCCCAACCCACACCATGGGTTAAAACCTAGTAGAAATATATTTTGTGAGGATAACACATACCTTACCTGAGGGACCAACTGTGATTTCTGGAAGAAATTGTGTCCATTTGTTGGCATAAAAGAAAGAGTGTTGTGACATTTTAAGACTTTTTAAAAAGGTGTTATGACATAAGCTCTTGTCAACTATAATAATAATAATAATAATAATAATAATAATAATAATAATAATAATAATAATAGTAATAGTAATAGTAATAGTAATAGTAATAGTAATAGTAATAGTAATAGTAATAGTAATAGTAATAGTAATAGTAATCCACTTCATCAGATGTATGAAGAGGCAGGTAATATCACCCATGTGGATGTAGAAGTTAAAACTGTATATGATATTCTCAGGGTTTTTTTAAAAAAAATATTTTGTTACTATATTTTTAACCTGCCAGTTTCAAATCCCTACTGGCTCAGAGCAGAATACACACACTCTGCTTACCCTCACTAGCTCTTGGGGTGGGGTGGGGGGACAGGTTACACTTATCATTAATGTCTGACCCAACATTATGTAGTAAAATGTGATGAAAAGGAGGGATTTCAGAGTCTCCCCAGTCTGTGTCCATGTGGATTGCCATACAGTGCCTAAACGTGCGTTGTCAGGGTGGAACATGTTTCACTGTCCTTTTTAAGTCAAAGTCATAGACGTCTGGTGAGATCTTACTGTTATTGATTGGTTGATTGGTTGCTTGCTTGCTTGATTGCTTGCTGGCTTTTGGCCTGATAAGGAAACCATAGTGGCTCACGATATTTAAAAAAATAGAATTTAAAACACAGTAAGCTAAACATCAAAGAACAATTAATCTGTACATTCATTAAAATACAACTGTATATTTAAAAGCACTTAATTTAACTTGAAAGGACTTAATAATTAAAAACACTTAAATTAATCTTAAGTTAAAAATGGCATTCAGGGACTCAAATGTGATTGATAAAAATTTGCATGAAAAGGTGGGTATTTAGCTGTCGGTGGAAGGACAAAAGAGAGGGGGGTTTACCTGACCTCTTAAGGGAGAGCATTCCATAACCTGGAAGCAGCCACAGAGAAGGCCCTGCCTTGTGTCCCCATCAACTGTGCCTGCGCTGGCAATGTAACCAGAAGAAGGGGCTCCTCTGATAACTTTAACGCAGAGAAGACTCATATGGGGATGGCCCAGTGAGAGAGACAACTGTTCTTGTCTATAGCAGTGCAGTGGATTCTTGTCAGGACAAGGATTTGAACCTGTGTCTTACGTGTTTTACCCAATGTGATGCTCAGCTCTGTCTCATCAATGCATTGTTTCCACTCTGCTTTGCAGAATCCAAAGCAATTTACCTGCTGTTGTTCTTTTGTTGTAGGTGGAGAACTCAGGGGATCCATGGGAAAACTTCCAAAATAACCAAGCACTTACATATTGGGAATGTGTTTATTTACTAATGGTTACTATGTCTACTGTTGGTTACGGAGATGTTTATGCAAAAACAACACTTGGTCGCCTTTTCATGGTCTTCTTCATCCTCGGGGGATTGGTAAAATGTTTATGTTATTTTTCTGCTGGATTCTTCCCCCCCTCCCCCAACAGTATAATTACCTTCTTTGTAGCAAATTGATGAGCAGCTAAAAATATTTCAGAATGCATGTGTAAAGTTTGCATTTTTCAGACCTGTTTAACTAATAAAAACATTAATGCAGTAGAACACTTAAAATGTAATGCATGCAGATACAGAAAGTGCCTTAGGAATTTGCAGTATTGATGCCTAGTTAGGAATTGCTTGTAGTATATTAATTGGGTTGTTATGGTAATGATAATTTAAAGTTAGCTGCGGTTTCAAGAACCCTCCCTTCCTTCCGTGTTCCTTCCCGATATTCCAACAAACACTGTGGCTTAGGACCACCTTTAAAGAGCCGCCTGCCCGTTCCAGATAATGGCAAAATTATGTTCGCTTTCATTTCAACACTTGGCCACCATGCAAGAAACATGGTGCTAACATAACGCAGTCATCACAAATTTCCTAAAAGGTCAGCAAGTTATGTCTCTGCTGTGCTTGAAGAGTAAGTACAACATGGCTTCAAATCCAAATGTTTCTTAAATTTCTCTGTCGGTGCCAAGGTAAGTAACTTATTGGATATACCTCCCTCCCTCCCTTTATATGTGTTACATACCTACAGCCTGAAAAGTAGTTTAAGCTTGCTCACCTATGTTTGTATATCTCACATACATCTCTTTTTGGAGATGTTGTGTCCACGACGTTATAAATGCAATATGAATATTTGCATTTATTTCCAAAGGGGTTCATACTCTTGTACCAAAAATGAGAGGCCAAGTTCACTGGCAGCAGCTCTTAGAAGTATCCAGCCACAATCAAAATGTTTGTTGGACAAAACATGGCAGATTACATTTTCATCCCCCTCATCACCTTTTTTTTTCTTTTACATCCTTACATGTCCTTACCAACTTTTTTTAAAAGGTGACCTTTTAAAAATATTTATTATTTTACTTACACCATCATTTAAACGTGAGTAGAGGTAAACCTCTGCTCTCACCTTCTTTTCTTTGATACATCTTTTATAAACTAGTAGCATTCAATTTTGTAATTATATGCAATTTTTCTTTGCTTTACCTTGTTGGGGTGTTTTGGCGGTGGACGGCTTTTCGATGTTTCCACTCACCCCCCTTTAGAAATTGTTAGCCATGGCAGCGCTTTTATCAATTGGATGCCACATTGACCTCATTTTATTTTATTTTTGTTCTTGGTTTTGTTTTGTTTTGTTTTGTGTGCCTTTCTCCCTCTTTTGACCATTTTCTTTAGTTCCTGAAGTGTGTGTCTCTTTCAAGACCAACTTTTGTGTCCAATCTTCTTGTTTTGATTTTACAAAAACTTTTTAAAACCTTTTTGATGGAAAAAAGAGCGAGAGAGAGAGAGAAAAAAAACCTTCATAGGTCTTAAGACTTTTGCATTTTCGGATCTTACAGATGATATATCTTCTTAAAATATTCATCACCCCCCCCCCCTTTCTTTGGCCTCTCTTTTTAGTCTTTTCTTCTGTCTCCTATCTTCTTCCTTAGGCCATGTTTGCCAGCTACGTCCCTGAAATCATAGAGTTAATAGGAAACCGCAAGAAATATGGTGGTTCCTATAGTGCGGTTAGTGGAAGAAAGTAAGTATTCCAAGAGGCTCTGCTGCCTCTGGTGCAGTAGAACACTCTCTGCATGCCATTTTCTTTTTTGTTTGTTTTTGTTTCATGCATGTAGGCAATGTTTGCGCGCTACGTGCCAGAAATTGCTGCTCTCATCCTTAATCGGAAGAAATACGGCGGGACTTTTAACTCAACCCGAGGCAGAAAGTAAGTCTTTTAAAAAAAAGGGAAAAACCAGGTGTGGTTGTGTGATATTTAACAGCCCACCATGGTGGTGACATCTGACTCACAGACACACCCTGATACACTCTGTCTATGTGTTTTGTGAGTATGTGTGTCCTGTTGACATCAAATTTGTCCCCTTCCCGAGATGTCACGCTGCTTATTAGAGACATGGGCCATGCTAAGGTATGAGTCACAATGGTTTGCCCTCTTCCATGGGGGGGGGACTGTGGACAACATTAGTGCTCAGTGTGTACCGTCTCAAAGACAACCCTGCTATTATTAATTTGCTGTCAGGTTAGTTAGCTAAGTTGTTCATTGTGTCATATCACCAAAGGATTACTTCTGGAGCTGCTTCTTTTAAAATCAACAGCAGCAGCAGCAACAGCCCTAATCTTAGAAACCACACTTGCATGGAAAAGTGGATGCCCACACTCTTCATGCGCACATCTTGGCAGTGTGCCACAGCTACCACTTGGGTGGGCTCACATTAAGGTGCTGTTCAGAACAACAGCCATTTCTATAGTGGATCTGAACAAGAGGCTCTCATGATTTGCCTGTATATGGTGCACCGACACAAAAGGTTGCCACAAACATATACATCAAGTGCCAAGTTCCATATTGAAGAAAGGCTGCTCTTTCCACAGATCCAGTTCCTCTGTCCCACCCATCCAAACTGCTTGCATTTAACATTGCACATGCTGTAGGTACAATGCTCCTGAAAGTGTGAGCATTTTTGTACGTTGCTGCACACTTAGTGTGCCTTTTTAAAACTAGCCTAGTAAGGTTTGGAGTTTAGAATTTCTTTTGTAGGAACGCAGTCATCACAAGTACCTTGAAGATAGTTGCATGACGAGTACAGAAAAGGTGAGGCAACCCTGTGTTAGTGTCACTAAGGAACAGGTCAATGCAGGGAAATCTAAAGCATTCCATAATTCGGCTTCCATTTTGTTCCAGGCATGCATCTCCTTAGTGATATTGCGACATGTCTTGATGTTTTGAATCAATTGTGACATTAATACTGTGATAATCCACATTAAATGCAGTGTCAGATGCAACCTTTCACTCATCTGATTTTCTTGTAATATTTTAAATTCAATTTAACTGCTTTTTATATGACAACATCTGGAACGTCTGAAAAATTGTTCAGAATTAAGGCTATTTCTTAAGATCAGGCTATAACCTCTCTCCCCCTAACAAATCAAATTTATGGTAACTATAAATAGTGTCAAATACAGTGGGGTCTCTACTTAAGAACTTAATCCGTATTGGAAGGTGGTTCTCAAGTTGAAAAGTTCGTATGTTGAATCTGCATTTCCCATAGGAATGCATTGAAAACTATTTAATCCGTATCTGCTCTTTTCCGTCCATAGAAACTACAGTGGAACTTCTACTTAAGAACTTAATCGGTTTTGGAATGGCGTTCTTAAGTTGAAACGTTCTTAAGTTGAAGCAAAATTTCCCATAGGAATGGACTGAAAACCAATTAATCCGTTCTGGCTGTTTTTTTGTTATGTGGAGGTGCGTTTGTACATTGAAGCATTAGTTCTCATAGGAACTAATGCAAAGCTGGTTAATACGTACTCTACCCATTAGGGGGAGAATTTTTTTTAACCTAAGATGACCTAAGGTTAAAAAAAGAGCAGGAAAGGTTTTTTTTTCCTGTTCTTATCTTGGATTTCTGTTCTCAAGTAGAAGCAAAATTTAGCAAATGGAGCTGTTCTTAAGTTGGATTGTTCTTAAGTAGGGACGTTCTTAAGTAGAGACCCCACTGTACGCATATAATTTCAGTGCTTCTTTCATTGGTTAGAATCATACATAAAAAGATATGAAATGTAATAATTTTCAGAAAGCTGTTCCACTAGATTTTCCTCACAGGCTGCCTTGATGATATCACTAAGAAGATCAAGTTACCTGACACATAATTGGCACTGAGTATTACATAAGTTTATAAATTGCCTCACAAAGCTTGTGCAGGGCCTAATCACTCCCTTTGTACCCAACAGCACCTTCAACTCCACCCCCGTGCCTCTTTTTATGTTCATTTCTGTATGCGTTTTGCCATTTCACAGAAAAAAAGACAGAAATAACAGCTACCTCCAAATTCCATTCACTATTCAGTTTCAATAAATTAAATTCCCATTTGCCATTTCATGAACCATAGAAAAACATATGTTTTAGCCATTTCCTTTTTAATCAGACTTGCTGACTTTTGTCTCAACCCATGAACAATGCTTCATCGTTGGCTGGTTGTTGTTGTTGGTTTTTTTAGTCATCAGCTCTATGTCCCTTTTTGAAGTGGTGTGCTGTTATTATATCCATCTTCCCTCACCCCCTCAACTGACAGGTTGCTTTGGAACTCCAATGGAACGACCCTTGCTAGTTCCAAATAAATATTTCCTTCCAGTAGCATTCCAGGATGTTTAAGTGTACTTTTTCAGACACCTAACATTTCACTTAAGTAGTGCTACAGTTTTTGTTTCCTCGAACTGCTAAAACCAATGTGATGAAATAAATCCAACCCATTTAAAAATGGTCAAATTCTAATGCCAGAAAGGGAGTTATAACAAAAATCAAATCAAAATCAAATTTTGCTAATCAAAATTCAGAAATTAGAATACAAACATGAACACTTTTTGCTGCTGAAGTTCAAAATGGCTTCAAAAACATTTTAAAAAATAGTTGATTTGATCCAACATCAGTCTGCTGCAACCAAGAGCAAATATACATGTTCTGCAGAATGTGCTAGAAAACGTGTATAGCATCGTATGAACACTGAATGAAGTACAGTATTATAGATGGTCCATCCCGTGATATTTTGCCCCCATTAAAATATGTCAAGAAAGCAAGGCTAAAGAGGATCTGTTTTGTCACTGGTACCCAGCATTGCTCTGTTGTCTCTAAACTTAGATATTTAAATTCCCACATTCTAGTGACTTCACCAACTAGCTTAAAGGCTTCGCTGCTAGCTTTGGGGCTTTCTTAATTTTATTTTATCTTTGGGAATTTTTGCTTTCTTTTAAAAATATGCTCTTTGTCTTCATTCATCTGTCTCTGTTTGACTGTATATTATGTTGACTGAAGCTGAACTCTTTCATCAGCACAGACTGTTCAGTTTAACTTTATGCATTGTTTCCTGGTTCAAAAAGCTAATTTCTAAATACTTTGGAGAAGCCTTTGCTCACATACATCTTTCATCAGAGCACATAAGCTTGGGAATGGCACAGTAAAAAGCCATTAGCAATCCTGTGTTTGATATTGGTTTTGCAGTCAGTAGAACAAGATTGATGAAATGTTATGTTTGGCCAAAAATTTGAGTTTTCCTTTGGAATTCAGCATTGAGAGAATGGGCTGTCAGAACCAATAAGTTTCCCATTGCTTAGAATAGGAGGCATGTGGTAATAATTAGCAGTACACAGTTTTTAGCTGAGCAGCTCAGAACAGATTCTGGCAGCAAACATAATGAGAAAGTACATTTCTGCAATTTCTAATGTCAAAAAGTTTCCAGATAAAATTAAATGCATTTGCAAAAAGAAAAAAAACTGGAGCCACTAAAATTTGTTGAAAGATGTTATTCAGTGTTTCAAAATAGTGTATTTCCTTTTCCCAGAAAGAAACATGCATTTAACTCCTTTCTTTAGACATATTATTTAAGTAAAGCTTTTGTGTGTGTACACATGTTTGTGTGTGTGTGCACGTGCGCACACATTTGTGCATTTTCATGAAGAGCAGGCTCTCAAAACCAAGGCCAGCCAGTCCAGGATGTAAGTATAGTTTGGTTTCATGAAGCATGAAGCTGTAATGTGTACTTCCAAGGTGAGATTTTCTTCCACCTGAACCGTGCATAGATGGTGCTGTATAAAGGCAGAATGTGTTGGACCTGCAGAATATTTCACTGGGGTGACCAAATCTAGATCTCAAAAAGAACAGGGTTCCTGCACCTCCATGAGTTCAGAAGAAGGCATCCCTGCAATTCAATATGTCCTGCAAGCTCTGATAGAATACCTTTCTTATAGATAGGTACTACAAAGGCTTCAGCCCATTCTGAAGGGAATGTACCAGGTTTGTCTATAGAGGGAAATAAGACACCTCGCATCAGGATCCCCCAGTGTGATTAATTAATCAAGTAGGAAGTCAGGTGGGATTCCATTCCTTCTTGGGGCCTTATGCTTTTTTAGTTTTTTAAATCACCATTACTACCTCATTACAAGTGACTGGGACATCCACTTACAAAGATGTACAGACCCTCTTATCAAAAAGCAGGGAGTGATAGTGTGGCTCCCATTCATGTGTGGCAATAGGTCAGTACAGGGTTCATTGGTATGCCTTGTGGCTCCAATAAAATGCCAAAATTTAGACCCCTTGCTGCATAGTACACACAAACATCTTTTCTCAAATTAATTTTTATACTGTTTCCGTAGCTTCAAATACTGCTGTGGTAAAGGGACTACATCATTTTTCTTTCAGAAATTATGTTGTCTTTCAGTTTTTCTTTTTAAATTGCCTACAATCATCATCATCACCACCACACGGGATTGCCCACCCTACTCCCAGAATACCTTGGTCTGGTTCTCGGAAGAGAAAAGGTTGGAATTCTTTTATAATCTGAACATAGCAATCTAATGTTACTTTGGTGTCCTTTGAGGAGACCAAGGAAGCCCTCAAAACATACATGTTGTCATATTCCCATCAACATTCCAAATCCTTAAAATTCATTTTTGACCAATTACAGTGAAAAGCAGATTGTTGTGTGTTTGAGGCTCAAAATTTCCTGCTCTCTTCTGAATTTTCTCTGGGTAATCCATTTGCAGAATTAAAGGCTGATGAGCGGTTGGATAGCAGTCTACTCTGAAGGAGATAATTAATTTAACCATGGACGAGGAGATTGCAGTGTAATCAACTACACTGGCATCCATGTGACTGATGAAAGTGAACTCCCCTATTTGGTCTTCCTTCCTGGAGCCATTCAAAATGTCAAGATCAACCTGCAAAATCATTTGTATAAAAAGCTTCACTTGAATACTTGTAGTGCAATCCTTAGACTGTCTCTCTTTCATTTGTGGGAATTCTTCCAAACTGAGGTGTGTAGTTTGTTGGAATGATTCCCAGTTTGGGCCCAAATGGGCATTAAAGTCACCCATCATACTTATATATAATTACCTGGCAGGGGAGATACCATGATCATGAAGGTAGTTTTCCCAAGGTGAGGCTCATCCTTTGCACTACAAGTGTGCTGATCCTGCAGTTTCCCAAAATGCAGGAAACCCGAATGCGTAATTTGTGGCAAGTTGATATGTCCTGCAAGGGGAGCTCTGTCCTGGCTACTCTGCTTGTTGCTGACCTAGCCAGTTACTGCTTCAATTATGATTTGCTGAGTGTGGGTGAGCTTTCCTCCCGTTTTTGTTTGGTTTTCCCCATCTGAGGCAGATAGCAAAGATGGAAAGTGACAGGAACTTTGTATAGGTCATGATATAAAGCTGGTGGGCTGCATTCAGCTTGGGGGGGGGGACACATGTTGTGTTCACCTGCCTTA
The DNA here is from genome assembly GCF_051106095.1 of Pogona vitticeps. Lineage (NCBI taxonomy): Eukaryota > Metazoa > Chordata > Lepidosauria > Squamata > Agamidae > Pogona > Pogona vitticeps. The sequence goes on from NC_135785.1 coordinate 111,889,953, forward strand.
GAGATATATCTCTGCTCATCCCCATTGTGATCTTTGAGTACAGAACTAGGTGTTTTTTGTTTTTGTTTTTTGTTTTTGCAGTGGCTGAAAGTCTGAATATGAGCATGTGCATCCCTTCTTCCAAGTTTGCTCCAACTATGAACTCACCAGGTTACCTTAGACAACCTGCTATCTCCCATTCAAAACTCATTCTTATCTGCAGCACTGGGTTAATGATAGGGGTCTGTTTTAGAACAGTTCTGCTAAGAAATGGGGCCCTCTGCTATGGGGAATGCTTTGCTCGCTCTAAAAATATTTCATATGTAATAATAAATTATTCTTTAGTTACTATTTCTTACTAAATGGGAAAATAAACCAAGTCAGTTATGAAAAGCTTAAAACGTGGAAAATGGCCAAGTGTGCTAATTTAGGATTTGATATTTTCAAAGACAAAGAGAGAAAGATGGGACTTCTGGCTGTTGATATCTTAATATTTTCTTTGTGTCAAGAGAATTTGTTTCTTACTATGGATCCTGAGGGGATAAGAGATAATAAGTTTTCCCAAGGCTATCTATTGTTTTTCTATTCCTCTCCAGATTTTTAATTTTACCTGCCTTGCTGTGCAGGTATAAGCAGTTAAGGAGGAGGAGGAGGACAGGATACACTCTGTCATTCACAGATACTAGATGGAAACATAAAGAGGTCCTCATGTAAGGCTGTTCCTCAGTGGACATAGTCAGAGACTATATACTTCCTTGGATGAGTTTGAACTGTGGTGTGTTTGATTTTAATAGAGGTATACAAGCAGCTTTGTTTAAAAAACATAGCTACATTTGGTGAAATTTTACTTTTCAGCTTCCTATAACAAATGTGGGATTTATGGTCATTTCTACCAGTATTTCACAGAGCTGTGAAACAAGACCCCAGTTAAGTTACAGGTTCATGTACCTTCTTTTAGCTGACAAATACATTGCAGATTGTGCGGGGATTGCAAATCCCAGTTTGTGAAGCTATGCTTGATGCCAGCTGGAGTGGAGCCATTGTAAGAAAAAGATATATATTTTTTGTGTGCAGAACTCTTACACTTTGCCAGGAAAACATTGTTTATGTCCTAAAAAGAAAGAAACTTATGTTTTGTACAGAAAGCCTTTTTTTTTTGGTACAAAGTACAAAGTTTAAGATAAAGTGCAATTTCTTTGTATAAAACATTGCTGATAAAAAAAAGGCAGGAAGAGGTGCATGTGAGTGCGAAAAATCTTGGATCTATTGCACTTTTTTTTTTTAGATTAGTGTTTCCGTGTATTGAGGCACCATTTTTTTCTCAAGGACAAGAAAATTATTGAGAGTTTTGCTACATCTTTAAAAACATATAGTGACCTCATGTTTTCATCTATTGGGAAGCAGGGAGAATCTCATAGAGTGTTTGGCACTGAGGGTTTTGTTTGCTTTGACGCGTCATACTTTCTGTAGTCCTGAGAGTAAAAACGTTGGGCAATCGAGGTTGAAATCCCTCCTCACATACTTAGATTACTGAATGGTTGTGTGGAGATCATGGTCTTTCCACCTAACCTTCCCTACAGCATTGCTGTTTTGAAGATAAAGTGGAACAGCCCCAAGCATGGACTCTTAGAAAGTATAAGAAGGGAAAACATCAGTGATAATGGGATCAGAAGAGTAATGCACCCAAGCAATTCCTGCGACTTGAAGAAATATGTGGGGGAAAGGATACCTTTTCTGAATCTGTGCATTTATTTGCTGTGCTGATGGAACAGCCAGACAGTCAGGAACCAGAAGTGGAAGTGGGAAAGCAGAGAAAGCTGATGGGTGCAGATTGCATAGATATGTACATCTCTAATGTTGACAATATTTTTCCTGTGGTCAGCACCATACAGACAGCTCTTTAAAAATGGGTTCCGTACTCTTTTGCTCCTCTCTACAACTGATTCTTCCTTTGCTACACAGCTTCTCATGGATAGAAAAGATCTGAAGACATACCAGTCAGGAACATGAGTGTCACTCTCCCACTGGAGCAGAAAAGAGACAGGGAGTAGCTGGCCCAAGCCAGACACCTCTAAATCCAGTGCCCTAATGACTAAAGAATGGCAGTGTCCCTCCACATTTCTTGGAGCAACCGCATAAGGAACAATCTAGAGCCTAAATATGTGTGTGACTTCTGAGACAAATGTATAAACCACTTCAGTATCATTCCACTTCCATTCTGTTGTCCGTTTGTTAATTCTGTACACAGTTAAAACAGCCCACTCGGGAATATCTTTTAAGTTCATTCTTGAGTAAATTATTTTGAGTGGAATTTCAGAATAAACCATACTAAGTCTTCTTGCCTTTAGGAAGATCATTGGTTGAAATTGACCAGTCTGCCTTCCCCTCATAGAGCAGCTAGCTTGAGGCCTACTGCTCCCTTTGGTCTTTTCTGCTGCCCCTCTCCTAATCACCATTTCACACCAAGCATAACTAAAGTTATGCTTTAAAGTTATGGGACGTGGTGGCGCTGTGGGCTAAACCGCAGAAGCCTGTGCTGCAGGGTCAGAAGACCAAGCAGTCGTAAGATCGAATCCACGTGACGGAGTGAGCGCCCGTCACTTGTCCCAGCTCCCGCCAACCTAGCGGTTCGAAAGCATGCAAATGCAAGTAGATAAATAGGGACCACCTCAGTGGGAAGGTAACAGCGTTCCGTGTCTAAGTCGCCACCATATGACCACGGAAGATTGTCTTAGGACAAAACGCTGGCTCTATGGCTTGGAAACGGGGATGAGCACCACCCCCTAGAGTCGAGCACGACTGGACAAAAATTGTCAAGGGGAACCTTTACCTTTACCTTTATAACTAAAGTAGCAGCTAGGCAAAGTAAAACTTTTGGGGGAAATCCTGTTGCATATTAGATCTGGTGCCAAAAACATTGAATTTACATGACTTGAAAGCTCCCCCCCCCCCCTTTACATGTGCACCTATCAGGTTCCAAGGCTCCCTGAGGCTCCCTTTTGCCCTGGGAGAGCCTTGGGGAGTCTCTGGATAGGGAGAAGTTTTAACAATAAAAAGTCACTGTTGCATTGCTGCTGCCGGGATCAAGGCCACCAGTGGCAATGTTTTTTTAAAAAAAAACTATTAAAGGCTCTCCCAGGCCAAAGGGAACCCTAAACAGCCTTGGAGCATAAAAGGAGGGGAAGATAACATTTCAATTCACTTAAATAAATTATTTCTGGTGCCAACTCCAGTTTACACTGGCATTGCTTTACACAACAATTTTTCCCCACTGAATGGTCATAATTATTGGTCATGCAACCACAACATTCTCACAACTCAGGAATAATAGTGACAGATTACTAGGAAGTGCTCTAAAAGCACTCAGTATTACTTGCTTTTTATCCTAAGACCTTCAACTTCAGGCATATGTCTAAAAGCCTTTTATTTTAAGCAAGCTTCAGTTGTGTGCTGAATGAAGCTTATAAAGACGCCTAATTTCTCTTTCCTCGTGATCTGCTCTGCATCTTGGAGATTCCTTCAGATTACTTTAGTTTATAAAACATGCATTACCAACTCATCAACATATCATGAAGAATAATTTGTTAGAGATTCCTTCCAGAAGGAAGCCTGTGACTTGATAGTTCCATTTCCCAGACATTAAAAAGAGCCACAAAGAGACAGACAGAGTAAACAGATAGACAAACAGATAATTTAAACTGAAAGAACACCTTGGATCAATTAGACATTATGATCTGAGTCAGAAACATGAAATAGCTGGATTTTCTCCCTCTTTTATCTTAAGCCATGGGAAATTGTCTCTTGATTTCTTCTCATTCAGAGGCAGAACTCACACAAAAATGTGCAATATCAGTCCCTAATATTTATTGGAGCTCAAATTATATCCTAAACCACTTTTCTTCCCTGTAATCTATCATTTTAAATTTTAAAAAAAAATCTCTGAAGCTCTCCAACTGTAGGAGAAGTTCCAGTTTGATACGGTGTATTTAATGATTTTACCTTTGTTCAGTTGTGAGCTCATGATGTGGTGTTAAATAAGTTGCTCTCTCAACTCTACTGCTTTGATTTGTAAAATGGGGGAAATAGTACTAGCTTACATTAAAGCTTGGTTGATAGCCAGGACAATCACATTTAAGGTGATTGGAGACTTAGAAAAAAGTGCTGTGTGACTACTACAGTACTGTATACATGTATGCATCTATTTTTGATCTTGTACATTAGCTCCTTTTCTGTAAACATAGTATCAAGCCAATGTATATGAAAAAAATAAAAAATAAAGAAAGACTAAGGCCTAAGTCCAGTTTGTAGTTCCAACTAGAGTAGAACCATAGGCTGAAATCCACTTATATATTTCTGCTAGCATAACACTGCTGGCATAACTGTTATCAGTTGATTGCCCCAAGGTAAAGAGTCAACATGGGCATTTCCTATCACACACTGAGTCACACACTGGGTATATGATGTAATAAAAGTCTATGCTAGCTTCTTAACTTGCAACAATTTGCTGCTGGAAGTTGCCACCAGTAAGCTTAACTAATAGGATTTCAGCCAATAGTGACCTATGAGTCACCATTTATGTAAATTCTTTTGATTCAGCATGTCTTCTTTAATTGGGATTGCAAGTTGGATTGGGCCAAATGACTAAATAATATAATTAAAACAGAACACCAAATAAAATCAAGATTTAAAAACAATGTAGCCAAAACTAAGTAAAGGAGAGCTTGATCATGGACACTGCCAAAGAAAATACTTATGTATATCAAAGTTGCCCTCACCACCTGCAGAAGATGTTGCCACCTAGAGGCTCCTGGACATAACATTTCAGAGAGAAGTTACCACAGTTACCCTCGGGTAAAGTAACAGAATCTGTAGCCCTCCTGATCAATTTATTTATTTGTTTATATATAATATATATAATTATATATATAATATTCTGTGGGGCTTTCTCCTAGGAAAAGTGTCAGATGAATGCAGCTATCTAACAATGCAAATTTACTGAGAAAGAAATCCCACTGTGCTCTTATTCCTCTTTATAGGCTTATTTATTTGTTATATACAGAATCTGTATATATAACAGGATCTGTAGCCCTCCTGATCAATTTATTTATTTGTTTATATATATTACAGAGGAGTGAGAGCACAGTGAGATTTCTTTCTCAGTAAATTTGCATTGTTAGATAGCTGCATTCATCTGACACTTTTCCTAGGAAAAAGCCCCACAGAATGTTGAAAATTGTCCCTTGGTGCAGCGTACAGAGTACAGAATTGAAACACACAAGTGCAGACTTATTTAACCAGCCATATAGAACAAATTTCAAAAAAAATTAAACCAGCAGATAATAAGAATGGCTTGGAAGAGATCATAATATTCTTTGCACCACAAGAAGTGGTCCTTTTTTTGTGTTATGCTATGTAGAGGCTCCTCATCTGCCCCAGGAAACTGAATGTGGACTCCCATGGACTATTGTCAGTGTCTCCTTGAGAATCAGAAAACTGTAAAATGGAAGGATAGGGCCAGCCCTTCTCTTCATCTGACATTTGAATTTTTATAAAGTTAAAATAACATATTCTTGAACAAATATTGAGCTCCTGAGTAACCGCAGGAAACAACCAGAATACAAAGACGTGATGTGTAGATAATCTGTACTTGGCTCCCTGTAGTTCTCTACTATGGTATCAATCCTGAGAAAGCAGCAGAATTGCTATAGACCCTTACACCTTCCCCTGGAAGTTTAATAGCTCCCTGTAGTCTTTTTCTAGATGTTTCCAGAGAAAGGCCAGAAAAGATGAGAAAGAAGTGCATCCATATAGTTCATGATTTCAATCAGAATATTCAGGTGGTGGACAAACGACATGAATATAGTTTTTTCTCATTTGTGAGTTTTTGGAGGATACTGAATCAAAGGCATTCTGGTTAAAAGGAAAGTCAGGTCTTTTAATGAGAGCCTGTGGCATTAATTAAATAATGACCAGTGTTGCATGCCACTTGAGACATAAATAAACAATGAAATGAAAACTTCTTTTTAACTTATTAAGAGTATAAAATAAAAGCACAAGACAAATATATTGTAGAAGGCAGTGCTCCTACCACCCAATGGTTTGGGTAGTCATGGAAGGAAAAGAAAAAAAAAGTGGGGATGTGGGAATGGGTTAGTTAACAATTTTTTTAAAAAAATCTATTGTTTTCTGTGTATCAATCTCAGATCACTAATACATGTCCATACTAAGGCTGTATGCAGCTTCCTGAAAGTAAGCAGGTGGTAGATTTTTACTCTGCTTTCTTATATTTTCAAAATGAACTTCTTCCTCCCTTTCATTTATTTTCTTCGTTCCCCATCCCATTACAATGCAAAAATATAAGGTTTTCTGCCAAAAATCTAGAGCTGATATAATGTGCCTGTTTACACAAAGTTAGTTAGTTAGTTAGTTAGTTAGTTAGTTAGTTAGTTAGTTTATTTATTTATTTATTTATTTATTTATTTATTTATTTATTTATTTATTTATTTATTTATTTATTTATTTATTTATTTATTTATTTATTAGTGCAATGCACTATTCTGGGAGGTTGACAATGATAAAAGACACAGAAATCAATACAATTAAAATAAAATAACACCAAAGTGCTAGATTAGCTCAGTGGCAGAGTCAGAGGCTGAGAGTTCAATTTGCACCACTGGGCCTCCTTCACAGGGGCTGGACTAGATATTCCATTGCGTCCCTTCCAGCTCTGCAGTTCTAAGATGAACCACCTTGGTTTCTTTTTAAGGAGAAAGGCAGGATGAAAATATTTTAAATAAATAAATAAATATAAATATGATGATGAAAAATAACAAAAACCTCAGAGGTGTAATCTGCAGCTTAAATGCAGAACATGAGGCATATTGAAAAATTAGGCAGGATTACATTGAAAGGCCTCTTGAAAAGTAATATTTTCAAACACCTTTTAAACATTCGTTCGGGGGGCAGGCATAGCTTTGCACAACATGTCAGTCATACCCTGTTGCCTAGTCCATATGAAATACAATGGATGGACATTCCCCGTCATTTGTCAAAATAACCAAATTCCTTAAGGCCAAGAGCACAATATCAGATTCTTTTTTTGGAGTGCAGTGCATAGGTATTTGAAAGGGAGAGGTGTCTCAGCAGACTTGAAAGGCTTGATATTAGATAGATCCAAGATTAAATGGGGGCGGGACAAAGGTTTTTTAAAGAGCCTTTGCTGTGATCACATTATAGCACTAGAGCAGCTATGAGCACAGGTCAGTCATGTGGTAGTTAAAGAACAATAATTATTCTTCTGGCACGTGTACCTAGTTCCTTGGCTCATTTAATTATTTATAACACTGGTCCTTCAGTGTCTTTGATCAACAAGAAAGCACATAGAAAAGCTAAATAGGAATAACATGAATTGACACCTTCCCCCATCCCTCTTCCAAATAGCATTGAGCTGAAATCCTGGGTTTATTGTTGGTTTCATTTTGTTTTTGAAGGATTTCTGTCCTCATGTACAGACAAGGATGACTTAAGTCACAGTTAGGATAGGCCCATTTGGATCAGTGGAACTTATAGAGGAATTGTCTCAAAAAATCCCCACTGATTCGGTGGATCAATTCTAGAACTATTTACTAGAGGAAGCAACAGGATTTTGGCCATTGAAGAATAAATAGTGTAACAGAGAATTTCACAAGGAAAACATACTGCTCATTGTAAGAAGGTAATATACTTCTTTTTTATACTGTATTAATCATTACAATCCAGTTTTTAAAGAGGCATTTTAAAATTTATTTTCAAAATGCGTGGACCCTACTTTCCATACTAGAGAGGAAATGTGTAGAGTAATAAAATTTAAGAAGCCTACTATAATAAGAATGTAATTTAAATTAAAAACTTTTAACTTGACACTGTAAAGATTATGACTAAGACACCAAGTGACTGTCAAGAGGACCTTCTGTAAACAAGGCACCATCACAGAGAAGGTGCTGTGTTTTGTAAATAACAAATGCATTTCTGTTGTAGAAATCAGAGTGCCCCTCTGATGATCTTAAAGCATGGGTTAATATGAAAGGAGGAATTCCTTCAGATATGTCAGAGCCCAGCTATTGAAGGCTTTAAAGCTAAACATCAGCCCCCTGCAGTGGCCTCAGTGACCAACATGGTTCCTCTCAGACAAATTGGCCAGAATTGGAAAATGTTGCAGATACCCCTGAAATTTGTAAGAATTCAAGCTCCCATAGTGTTCTCAAGTGCAGTTTTGTATAGAACCCATTGACACACATTAAAACCCGTTTAATGCATTCCAGTGGGCTAAAAACTCACCATCCAGCGAAGATACTCCATAGGCAGGCCATTTTCGGTGGTTGTTTTGCAAGGAATCTGTCCCAGAAAACAGCGGGGAGCCATTTTATTTACCCGGCGGCCATTTTGAAACCACCGATCAGCTGTAGGGAAATCGTCGTTTTGCGAAGAATCGGTTCCCGAAGCAGGAAACCGATCATTGCAAAGTGAAAAAAGCCTATTCAGACCATCGTTTTGCGATCGCAAAAGCGATTGCAAAAACTTTGTTGTAATGCGGTTTTGTCATAATGTGGGGCAATCGTAAAGTGGGGCACGACTGTATAGTGTATTACAGTGACACAATTTAGAGCTTACTAGTAGTAGATGAATCACTATAACCACCCTGTGTCCCTCCAGGAAAGGCTGCATCTGTCCAACCAGACAAAGATGGTAAAAGGTGCTTCAAGCCTGAGCTTCAAGGGACAATGTTGAATTTGGTATCACTCTCCAACCAGTATGCTTGCTCCTTTGCAACATTGCCTGAGTCTTCTTACAAAAAGAAATAGTATTAGGCGTCATTAATTTATATCATCAAATCCCTGGATTTAGTCAGGGAGAATATAGAAGCAATGCTTAAACACTATATGGTTGAGCAGCAATCCCCCAATGCTGCTTTCTGAAACCAGTCCTGCAGGCATGAGTGGAGCCACTGAGCCATCATGACCCCTCGGCTCAGAGATGTTCTGACTGGAGGCCATGGCTGAAAATGTATTAAAAACAGTTGAGAGATCAAGGAGAACTAACAAAGCTATACTTCCGTCTCTTTCCCATCAAGGCTTAACCATCAGAGTGACCGAAGCTCTGACCAAGGCTTTTTGATGGACATATACCCATTCCTTTCAGTGGAAGGTTGAAAATTCATCCTTAACTATTTAATCAATCGGTATTTTATTGAATTGATCTACTAGTTAAACCGATAAAAAACTTGTAGCCTTAAAAAAGAATGCCCATCATAAACAAGAAGCTTAGTTAGATAAACTTCAAACCTATATTGCAAATTGGGCCTCAGAAAAAGCATGCAAAAATACCTTTTAATTCATTGAGTGCTTGAAATTATTATGGAAAACTATTTATGTAGCAAAGAAACAGTAAAATGAGAATGGTACAAACATTGATTGTTTAATAATAGCAGGGTGTCTTTTGATTTATAAATGTTACTCTAGAACTACAAGACACATAGGGGTTTCAAAGGATTAGAGCAGTAACCTCTAGTCTGATTTATTTCTAAATTGCTAGTGCTAAAAATGTGGTTTCCTTCTTTGGTGCCCTGTATATCTGCAACACTCAAGCCCTACTAATTGCATGTTCACACCTATTAATATTTTCCTTCTTTTGTGTTGGTCTGTGTTTCTCATAACTAAAGATCTACGTTCCACCGGTTCATCTAGAACTGCTGGATAGCTGGGTGGCTTAGGTCTCTTGCTGCGGAGACAGAGATTGGGAGTTCAGTTCCCCACTGTGCCTCCTTGAAAGGGGCTGGACTCGATGATCCATTAGGGTCGCTTTCAGCTCTGTAGTTCAAAGGTCATTACCGTATTTTTCTGTTAATAAGATGCCCCAATTTATAAGATGCCCCCCCATTTTTCTAACCCCCCAAATTAAGAAAACTTAGCTTTGAGTCTTCAGTCTCTGTGCTCAGAACACTCAGACATTATGAATCCCTGTTGCATCTGAGCACTGTGTACAGGCTCCACCTCCAACGAGGTGTATTCCCATTGGTTTGTTTGGCATCAACTGATGTCAGTTCCATAAGGCTTGTGATTGGAAGAAGCTAAGTCTCCTGGATGTAGGAAGCTAAGCCTTGTGATTGAAGGAAGCCTGTTTACAGAGGCAAGGTATGGGCAGTTTTGTTCTCTCCATGTTCTCAGTTTACTTCTGTGTATAAGACGCCCCTCAATTTTTAGTGTAATGATTTTAGGAAAAAGTAGTGTCTTATACATGGAAAAATACAGCATTATATTATTATAATAAGCCTCACACAGAAGCAAGATGCTTGAAGTACAGACAGTATACATATGTCTGAGAGTGATATATGCTGGGCTTAGGAACAAAGAGTCTACAAGAGTGAAGATTTAACTAATGAAATACACAACTTGCTGACTGAAAGTTGGGGGAGCAGAACATAAATGGGTATGGAGGTTCTTGCCACCACTTGACATCCCTCCCAGTCACACCCAGTTGGTTATGTGAAACACAGACTGTAGAACTAACATCAGTATTTTGTAAATATGGAAATGAATCTGGGGCCTTTTTCCAACACCCCTCCCCCAAAAGTAGGAATTTAACCAAGATTTGGTGTACGATTGAACTGGGAAAGGAGCATTTCCTTTGATGGATGTCTCTACTCAGTGAAAACACTTTAGCAGAGGAAAACATTTTAGGGGAAGAAAAAAAGTTATATTGCAATGATATAACAACAGTTGTCTTTGCACTTCCTCATTTTTCCAGCTTAATTTAATCAATTTTTATTGTTCTTGGTAAGTGATCCCCATGCTAGAGGTCTGAGGATCCTAGCTGGCATTAACCCTTCCATCCCAGGAATTAGCAAGTCATATTCATTTATTGTGTTCTTCTTCATGGGCTGCACTTGTCCAAGTCAATGAAAGGGAGATCTTTGCCTGATAGTGGCAGGACAAGAGAAAGGGTGACAACCTGGCTTCCCAGGAAGTGTCTTCCACAGATGAGATACACAAACTCAAATGCTTTTTTTGTCTTCCATTTTGAATGTTCTGATACAGTTAAATCATCAAAAAATGAACAAGTGTGCACATTAGCAGAAGGAAATACAAAGAAGCAAACAGAAGAAGTGCATGCACAGTGCATATGCTGGGAGAAATTTCAGGAATGGCTACAGAAAAGAGGGGGCACGTGCTGTAGAACATTTTTGAAGCTGTAGAAACTGAAAAATCCCATAGTTCATTGTGATAGATATACTTAAGATTAATACATACTAGGAATTATCTTCACTGCACTGGTCTTTGAGTGATCTGTGCCTCTTTCTGGATATATGGACACATCACCTTTCTTTCTCTTCTTTGGTCTACTTCTAGCCTGCAGACATTGTAGTTCACCAGACTGGATACCCATCAGCCATGCAGTGTGGCCAATCTAGTGCTTGTCAAATTCCCTTGTTCTTACATTTTTGAAATTCTTTACAGATGTCAGTAACAGAATATTCACAGCAATCTACTTGCATTCAGAAATCAGCACTAGAAGCCCTGTTTGTAAACCTCCCTCTAAGAGCAAGTAGACTGGTAGACAAGAAGCATAAAATCTTGGTAGTGGACCTGTGTCAGTAAGATTAGGTTTTACTTGGTATCCATTAAACCACATCATTAGAGACTCTCAGGTAGGCCCTAAAGACTCACCTGGCCTGTGTTAGTATTAGTACTTTACTGTGCTTTTTGTCTACCAGGTAGTATTTGGTTTTAACTTAATTTTGATTTCAATTCCCCTGTTATTTTATCACTACTTTTATTGTTCATTATGCCTTGTGAGAATTTACGCTAAAAGGTGGCTTATCACTCTTCTAATGAAGATAAAATACAAACAAGTCATGCAGGTCTTAAATAAATAAGCACTAGTTGATCATTCTAACTATTCCAGTAGAATAGGCCAGCATAATATGTTCCTCCTAAATGGCAAGTCCTCTGCCAGTAATCTGTTATGGTCTCTCAAGGCCTCAGCAAACAAAATGTTTACCAGTCCTGAACTATAAAAGAAATATTGTTGGCCACTACTTGTGGGTGAAGGACTGTGGGTGGATTAGTAAGTCACAAATTGCTTGGGTATACTGTAAAAAACAACACACGAGTAAGTATGTCCAGAAGATGTTGTGAGAAAGAGTTGGACAACTGTCCTTCCTTAGCATGAGATGTGAAAGCATTTGTGTTACCTGACTTCATGTATTCTGAGGAAAGAAAGGGACAGACATTATAGCCCAGCCCACAGTAATAAACAAAGATTAATTCAGGTTTATCATTGTGGACTGCTATGTTTGTCCTCTTCCCTCATGGCATCTTAGGGGGAAAAATCCATATATATAGTTAGTATATATATATTTAATCACATCTTCACTGCAGTTGTCTACTATGCTTTCTTTCTGAATTACCTTCTACAACTACTTAAAGCAGGCATTTATTATTTCTGTACTAACTAAACATGTTTTGACCTAATTCTTCATGTGAAAACATAGGTGGTTGAAGGGCTGATTTTACGTTGTCTCTTGAATCAAGCCTTTAGCCCCTACTGCCTAACGTTGATTTATTAATTTACTCACTCACTCACTCACTCACTCACTCACTCACTCACTCACTCACTCACTCACTCACTCACTCACTCACTCACTCACTCACTCAAACAACCAGTCACTAAGGAAAAGCTTGCTTGAAGATAAGGCCTCCTGTGGGGGGGGGGAGGTCCAAAGCAACGGAGACGTTTCTGTCCTATGTCCCCACCAAACACACTTGTGAAAGTGGTGGGACTAACAGAAAGGCCTCTCCTGATTATCTTAACATTTGAGCAGGTTCATAAAGAGAGATGCAATCCTTCAGACAGCTTGGGATCATGCCGTTTAAGGCTTTATAGTTTAGAAGAACCAACCTTTCTGCCTGGAATCCTGACTGGAAACAGATTGGCAGCCAGTGGAGCTGCTGTAACACTGTGGCTACGGGATCCCTGTGACTAGCTCCAGTTAGCAATTTGTCTGCTACATTTTGGACCCACTGAAGTTTCTTGACATCTTCCATAGGCAGCGCCACATAAAGTGTGTTTATGAAAACCCAGACCAAGAAAAGGCTAATACTGTATGACAAGTCTTTGTAGTGTATCATAAACAAATTTATTTTGTATGAAGAGTCATAGATTTCAAATGGAAAATGGTTACTAGGAATGCCATCCCAGTTATTTTAGAACAATGATGGTAGCAGTGGTGTACACAGAGATTTGGATTTGTCCTGGCTACAGGATATCTTCAGTTTCTGTCAAGCTTTTCAGAAAGAAAGAAAGAGAAGTACCAGAGAGAGGGACTGAGATGGTGGGCAGCCAGTGGTTGAATGCATGATTAGAAAGCAAAAAAGGAAGACAGGGTGCGGGGGTTTGTGAGAAACTCAGACATATGTGTTTGATATAAATATTATAGTTATACAGAGACATCTAGATCAATATATGTCACATTTCATTTACTTGCTTGACAAAATGAATACAATGTAGTCAGCGGATGTTGAACAGAATTTGCAATTCACTGTCTGTGATTTATTCTGAAGGGATGGCAAGGGCAAGTCTTTAAAAGGTTCTTTATATTTGTTCCAATGGAATGGATGTAATTTTCTTCAAAAAATAAACAGCCAAGAGAGTTTTGCATCCTGCATTATTTGCCTATGTATGTAGAGAAAGGAAAGACCCCACCTCAAGGATTGTACTGGGGTTGTCATTGTTTTAATTTGATGTGTGGTTTACATGGAGCTAGCTGTTCTTCATGCTATATCCCTTGGGGCACCCTTAGCTGTGTCACACATCTAGTTGGGGATGGAACTTATTTTGGCAATTGTTTTTGGCAAAGGCACTTGTACTTTGGGAAAACCCACATCCTATTTCGTTCACATGAAATTGTGCTCTCATGTACTAAATCAGTAATTTCCAGATGTACACTGGGTTACTAGTGTGCACTGAAAGACATATGAGCAACATGTCATGAGAAACAGATTAATTTAGAAATGAAATAGCGCTATGATCCAACTACAGAGGAAACTGCTCAATGTACATAGACAGGCTATGCACCCTTTGGGGCTGTGGGGAATAGAATGCTTTGCCTTATATCTGCAGCAGATGTGATTGGAAAACTCGGTCATTACCAATGCAAAGATACAGCAGAATTGCCTGAAGTTGTGTGTGAGGGGGTGTTGGCAGGTTTCAGGATCCTGGTGAGCAGCACAGGAACTTCCTGTACTTTTCCAGGTGTCCAGAAAGGTTGACAAATCTCAGGGCAGAGAATGCTGGAAGAGGAAGAAAACTTGGTGTTTGTTTGAAAGCTCAAATGTTGTTAAAGCTTGGGCACCTTTTGTCACCCATTCCCAGATGGTCATAGGGCTCTTTGCAGTGGAGCTTGTTTGTGGGTTGGGCTTCCACCCATCTCTTCCCTTACCCGACCCATTTCTGGGACATTGCAAGGGCCTGACAGATTGTCTCAGGTTGTGAAATCCCATAGAATGCATTGTTGCTGACTTGGCAATCCAACTTGGGTAGGTTCTATTGTGTTTTGTCTGTGTTTTCGTTGTTCTTCTAGGGGATTTCATCTCTCATGGTTGAAATCAGGCTGGCTAGAAAGATCAGGGTTAGGGAAAAAATCCATTTGGTTTGCATTTTAATAGAAATCAACCTAATCTGCACATTCCAAATTAATGAAAATGCAATTACCCCTCAGTTTTCACACTTCTCCAAATTTTGTCATGAAAGTCTCATCATAAACATGTATGAAAATGCAGCTATGAAGAGAAGAATGCATACATGCATAAATTAGGAGGAACACATAGGAAAATGCATATATTAGTAGTAACAGGAATAAAAATTAATATGTACTGTCTGAGCTCTGACAATATAGTACTGTGGAAAAGCACCAAAACTGGAAGCTAGGTCTTATTTAGCTGTAATTACCCATGGAAAATACAAGCCATGCTGCATCAGCAGTCAGTTGTAGGGTTGGTCATACTTTTGTATGAAGTTGCAGTGCAGGATTAATAGTAATATTGAAACAAACTTAAAAGATAAAGTAACTACCAGAAGTGTTACTGCTAGTAAATTACTCTCTTTTACCCCTTTCAACCATCTTGGCTGTAAATTCAGATTACAAACAGAAAGATTACATCTACATTTCTCTCTATATATCTGTATGTAGATATATTCACTTATAGTAGTAAGACTGTTGAAATTTAAACAGAATACTTATTCAGTGTTAATGAGATGCAAGGAGATGATGTTTCCAGAATGCAACAGTGAATTTTATCTCCATAATTAGATGTTACTGATCATTGAACAAATATATATAGACTATAATCATACTTTTCTGGAAGTGAGTTCTATTTTATTCGGTATAACTTGTTTCTGAGTAAACATTCATGCAGCTCCACTCTTCATTTAGTTTGCTTAAGCAGTCACTCATCTCTGTCCGAGTGTCCTCTTTCAAACTCCAAAACAGTGGTTTTGATTTTGTATGTATTTTTATTATTATTGACAATCTTTTATATATGTCCTTTCTGCAGAAATTGTAATCAACATAGTTCACATTTCAAAATAAAACACACACACATACAAAAATGATCATGAAAAAGCAATAGCCAATAATTTGGGTTATTGAAAACCAAACTGAGGAAAAGTATTTTATGTGAATCAAAAATAAAAAAGATGATCAGTTCTTTTATTAAGCAAAGACTAATCAGAGATGTCTGGAGCAGATGAAGATTAAACACATACTTCAGTTGCACTTGTAGAAGCTAGCCACCCAGCCCACTGTCCAGACCAATATAATAGTGTTTTCATGGCAAGGTTTTTCTTATAGTAATAATTGACTGTGCCCCCCCCCCAACTCCCAGTCTCAGATTGATTAAAGAATTAGCTGAAATGTGTATATTGTTATCTGGAGACTGATGAAGTCATTTCCAACCCAAAATAAAATATTTATTTGGGATACCTCCCACCTACCCTTGTAGACTCCTTGGCCTCTGAATCTTCTTACCCTTCATGAAACTAGGTATTTGATAAGTGTTCTTGTTCTTGGTAATATTTTGAGTCTTGCCATTCTGAACTTCCCACCTAGACTTCACCCAGGATCAGTAAGATCTGTTGGCTTCTGATGAAAATAACACGCTCCCCCTTATATTTTCTTTTGGGTTTTGCCCATTGGTCTATGTAGGATAATGCCAGATTTTGTGCATATGAATGTCCTTCCAGGTGAATCCTGCTCAGGAACATAGTATTCTGTGCAGGTGTTGTAAAACCTCTTTATGAAGTGGTCTACCTGTAGAATTGTGCCAGGCCCCTTCCCTCCTAATATTCAGGAAACAGAAAAACTTTCCTTTTCAGGAAGTCGTTCCAGGATATCCTCCCCTCATAATTGTTGGTCTTGTTTTGACCATTATATTTTGTAATCTTTTTTTGTCAATTGCTGTCGTCTTGATTTTTAGATTCATTGTCTTTTTATATTATATTTCTTGATTTATATTTATGGAATTGGGTGAGATTTGGTTTCCTTTGTATTTACTGCAAGTAAAGGCAATATACATCAAAGAGCCAATCAATATTTAATATGAAACTGATATTTCACTTAACATTGCATTCTGTTTCCATATTTCTGATGAAGTGGACATGTCCATGAAAACTCACATTAAAATATAATGGTTAGTCTTTAGAGTGCATGTTTCTATCTTGTTTTGTTTTGTTTCTTTGGATTTTGCCTGATGTACTTGCACAGACTAACTCAGCTACCTCTTCCAAAACGACAACTATATTATAAGGTTTTTTAAATGTGTCATATAATAAGATGTTCCCTATGCAATTTTCATAAAGCAGTTTGCAGTGACTAAGACATAACAAAAAAAGTAATGCTTTGTTAGCATTTTGAAATAATGTTCCACGGTCTAATTCTTCGAAGGAAGTATTATGAGCCCCTGACATTCAGCTATGAATCTGAGATTGGCTAACATTGCCAGTTCCTTTAATTTCATTATGTTGGCCTCTCTAATCTCTCTCTCTCTCTTTTTTTTTAAAGAAGAAGCTGAAGTAAATACTTAAGAGATGAATTTTGGCTTAAGATGGAGGACCTGTAAATCTTCAGTTGATATGATTGGAACAATATGAGTCTTCCAGGATTTCTAAAATAGCGCACCTAATAACATTTTTTTGACCTTCAAACAATCTGGTTTCGATCTTATCTGCACCATAAATTTCATTTATCCTTGCAGAAGGAAATAATTCTTCTCAATCCAAGATGACAGTCTAGAGCCAGCTGATTTCTTCTTACAGTTTAACTAATCAGCTGAAGTTAGGGAAGAAAACAAGACAGTAACAACCGAAACCTTTCACAGAATGGGGAAGTCGGTGCAAAGAGATTATCTCCCTCCTTCTGCATTCATTTCCAAATGTTGCAGAAATCTTTCTTGCTTTCTTTTCTTTCTTGCTTTTTGCGATATAGCATTAATATAAATAATGGAACAGGAGATTATTAATTTATTTTAAGTATTTTTGAAAAGTATTTAGATGTACTGTTTCAGTCTGGGAAACTGAAGCTTGTGGACAGTGTAAAAGAAATACTGTTGCAACTTACATTAAAACATTAATAAAATAGCAGAAAGTGCAGAAGGTGGGGAATCAAACATGAGAAACTAAAATAATCAGAAGAAATAATGGCCAGAGTCCTGTTGGTGCTCATGTAAGATTTGAGTAATTTGTTGTCGTTGTGCATACATGTGTTCTGTGCTGTCAACTCAAAACTGACATAACAACCCTAATAGGGCTTTCAAGGTAATGTTTTCACCTCACTCTCATGACAGGGTCTCAAATTCCAGGCAAGAATGTCTGTGAAGGCCCTTATGCATGTGAAGCACCACAAATTAAAAGGATCCTTTCACAATCACTTAATGCTGCTGCTTTTATTTTATTTTTTATCCCACAGTTAGTTTCTCTGTAATTATTCTTTACTCTTGTTAGGGTGTAGTTTTCTTGTAAATTCCTCTTTTGAATGAGTTTTTTTTTTTAGGTAGAATAGAAATTTCTTAAAAGAAATAAATAATAGTTTTTGCGAAGAGAAAATGAAAATGATTCGTACTTGAAGTGTGGTCAGCGAGTGTGCTCAGCCTGCAAAACCTAGTGCTTCTGTGTGTTGTATTTGAAGAACACAAGAGGTCTGAGTTCGGGAACCAGTGGCTGCTGTATACTAATCAAACAGAGATAAGGCTATACAGTGTGATGCCAAACATTAAGTGAGAATAATTGTTTAAAGAAAACTAGTTTTCAAATGAATGATACATGGGCAGAGGACAGTGGATTCTGGAGAAATAAAAGGAACCAGGGATAGGACAATAATGGAAGCTGTTCGCCATATCGAACACATTGTGTTGATTAAAGATAAGGAAAGGTAGAACACATGTGCTGGGAAATGGCAAGACAGTTGGAGAATGAAGGCAGGCTAGCAAGTAAGTTTCTGCCTAATAGCTAGGCTGAGCTGCTGTGCACACCTTGAATGGTGCCAAATGGCATGTGGAGATCAATAGAAGCCAGCTATGTAAAATGCAGCCTTACCTTCAGCATTTTATTTCAGCAGTAGAGAAGCATATGACAAAGGAATAATCTAAGTGGTGATGGCTTAGCCCATAGCCATGAGGAAAGATTATTGCAAATTTGGTGGCATATGTAGAAGCTGTGTGAGAGGAAATGATGATGGTTGTGTTGTAAGGAGTAGTTTTGAAAAAGCAGACAAAAACTCTCTCTGTGTGTGAGAGAGAAAGAGCCGTGGTGCGTGGCCAATTGAGTTGTGCACTTTTACAGGTCTTCCATTTAGTTATGTTGTACTTGTTTTGTTCTGTGATGCAGTCATTGAAAAGGAATGCTGTCTAAAAATGAACATGGAATAAGCCTGAGAGAAAACAGAGGGCTTGCTGGATGATACAGAATGGAAATTTGCATCTGCCGTCTCTGTGCTGGTCTTTTCTCATTAAAAATATGGACAGAAGGCCAATTCTGTCTGTCAACAAGTAATTTTTTTTAACTGGGGTCATATTCTGAACTGAGTGTGTGCTGAAGGGCTAATTACTTTGACTCTGCCCACTGACTCACTTCAGCAGTGAGCCAAGAACTGCCATTTTAGCATACTGCATCTCATGCTAAGGAATAGCTGAGTTTGACAGAATCATACCCTATTGAGCACGTTAACTGCTCACCTTCAAAAACAGGTAAATAGCATTTTAACTCTCCCTAACGTCCAATATCAAGTATGGTATAGCCTCTGTTACAGTTCATCATTTATGCACCTTGTGAGTGTTTCTTGTTTGCTTTTTTGTCTTGGATCATATGTGAAACTGAATTATTGAGGCACACATTACAGGCACTGCACTTTGGGTAAAATTAAATGATATTTGCACTGGCACATCTGTCTGCCTGAGCCTGATGTTTCTATCAGCATCAAGTGAAAAATTGCTAGAATCGTATCTGTTTTGTATACATGTATAAGCTGACGTTGTGGCAACCCACTGAAGCCGATGTCAGTTGTGCAATTGACCATGTGAGCAGGAATAACTATTGTGACTTTCATGCTTTTGTTTGCATGTGTTTAAAAAATCACCAGGATTTCCACCAATGAATTAACAAAGGAGGCTAGTATCAGAATTAGCAAAGGATCTTCCCTGGATTTCAGTACCTTGGCTTTTACTTAAGTATGTTATTTAATTGTGCTGAATCTGTGTGTCCTTCCCTGCCTATTAGAAGGGAAGGCTCAAGGTGGATTACTCAAGCTGCAGAACTAGGAGTATGGAATCATGGAGTTAGTTGGTCAGTCCATGGAGCAGAAAAGGTTGAAGAAGGCAATAGGGCCTTGCAAAATTTCAAGTCTAGCAAGAAGTTCCAGCAGTTTCAGAACCAGATTAAGCAACTGTTTACATCTTCAGGTCCCAAATTCATTAACCTTTTTGTAAATTCTGTGTACATTTGAGACTCTTGTTTATTTGGGAAAATTGTTGTACAAGGGTTAGCCTTTCTGTTTATCTGAGAAATTTACCTTGTGATGGGTGACTAGTCTAGATACTATTTTATCCATTATGTAACTTCAGCTATTTGAAGAAGACGAGAGATCACATTGTAGTAGCAGAGCCCAGGTTTCATATGCAGAAGGTTACAGGTTAAATAGTATACCTAGTTAAAGGTTGAGGAAAAGATCCTGTGTTCATATGCTTTTGATTAAATCTTTGATGCCAGACTTACACAATACTGTTCGTTGCCCAGTTTGGAATGTCCCAGTCTAGATAGATATGTAATGATGGAGTGTCATATGTTATGTTCTAACAGAACAAATGCAGCCTTTAAAATATCCAAAATAATAGCAAAAGTCTTAAAATAGATTTCCTTACCAATTATGCTTCTCTCACTTCTCAGGACAAAGAATGGCAGCAGTTGCCTCTTTCAGTGTCATAAGGAAGTTACATGGGCTCTTTGTCAGAAGCTGCTTGGTGGAGAATTAGATAGATCACTATGGGATGCATCCAAGGAAACAGCTACGCATAACTCTTAGGGGAGGAATAAACTCTTCTTGGATTCATGCAAAAGTGTGGGGGGGGGACCCTCCTAGAGAATATGTTTTTCCTACACCACAAAGAAAGGGAATTTGGGGAGCTGTGATTAAAAAAAAACTACTTCTATTTTGCATGAAGTTGGTGGATTACACTCATTTTGAAAGCTGGCAATAAAAATCCAGTATTTAACTGTATAGATAGGCTCATTTGATTATTTTTTTAATCTACATATGTAATAAGCTCTTTCTGGCCCATTTAAGAAGGTAATGTTATATAAGATGTACTGTATTTATATAAGGTGCAATTTTAGAGTAGATAATGATACCACTGCACATCTAACCATGTTGGATGATGATTTTAATAATGTTTTTCTGCTGGTTATTGATTTAGTCATTGTTCTGCATCATTATCCTTCCACCAACAAGGCTCCCTCAATGATTTTTCACATTTTTAGTCAAGCACCAAGTTCCGAAACAAGGGCAGACACTTTCAGTGGCCTCGGTAGTAAATTACATGGATGGCAATCACTTGCTACCTGTTTCACATTGCTTCCAGCCAGTGATTTCCCTCCTCACACATTGATTGGAACGGGTTCAGAACAATTACAAAGTAACAGTGACCTGGATGGTCTAAATGTTACCTTTGAAAGTGCTTTGCTTATTACCTGCCACCTGCTGTCATCTTGGATGCCAGCTAAAGAATGGGGTATTGCACAGCAAAGGGACCAGACCGGATGACCCTCCAAGAGATCGGAATATTGAACAGCTTGATGCCATTGTGCTAAACCAAATGAACTTTAGCCATGCTCCCTTCTGCTTCAGCCACGACAGGTGAATAGAGAGGACCATTTAGAAAGCAGTAGCTTTTCGTCTGATGACTATAGCAACTGTGTAAGCTGCAAATGTGCACTGTCCTGCCAAATCATGAGGATAGCTTGCTCCAGACTTAACATCTGATGAAAAAGCTGGGGAAGCATTTGAATGGTAAAAGTCTTCATATTGCCCTATAGTTAGCAGCGTGGTGCAGATGGCTAACCAGTTGGTTATATCCATATTATAGCAGTCACCAGTGAGTGCTAATCCTTGTTCACCAAAGGGTGTCCAGAGTGACAAAGAGACATGGGAGATTAATGACAAAGAAGTATGGAAGTACTGTAGATAACTGCACATATGCTGCCTCCTTTTGTATATAAGCAGTTTACACACAGCCTTTTCCAGCTTTTCAGCTCCAATGGTCACAAGTCATACTGGCTGAACATAGCTTCCTTTACAGAGGAAAACTTGGCTAAGATAGACTATTGTGTCCATGCAGCATGCTTATTACTTCATTGTTTGTTCTCTTGCTCACAACATAGCAAAGAAAATCTTTTCTGAGCTGTAACCCTTGTAATGTTCTCCTTACAGGTAGTAGCTACGCATCTGCTTTCCTTCGTCATGTTTGCTTTCTTTTCATTTCCTGATCCTTGCACCTTTTTAATTTGAGCCGATTAGAAAGCTCCTGATGAAAATACCGTTTTCTTTCCTTCGAACGTCTCCCATTTTTGTAGCATGGAAAATATTTGTGAACCATTAGTATCTTGCTTTTAAGGAGTTCTCAACCATTTTCAACTCCCTTCTCTTTCAATATTTCTACTCAGATGGGAGAGCACCTAGCATTTCTTTAAACCTGTCAAAGTGAGGTCTCCATTTGTCCAAGGTACACATCTGACTATGCTTGGTACTCCCTTTCCACAGTATTGTGAATCTGAAGATGGACTGGTTGATTGTAGCCATTGTCCCCTCCACTTTCACCTCATCACTTGGTTCTTCCTTGTTAACTCATCTTGTTACCTCATTAGGGGTGTAATTCAAAGAATGTTTGCAGAGTTCTTCTTTCTTGATCGTAAAGGCTGCTTTGACTAAAACAAGGCCCTTCAATGAGGAATGTTGAAACTCCATGAGAGTCCTCACATCTAGACATGAGAAAGACATGGAGTGCTGTCTTTCTCACCAAGGTCTCCATAACTTCTGCAAACTACACATGCAAAACTTGTGTCCTTTCCCTTTGAGAAGCAAAGCATATACAAGGAAACATAAAACAATGGCTTTATGTTAAAAGAGAGATTGACCGCTTTTCTGATGCTTCAACCCTTAAAAGAGTTGAAGATGGCCAATACTGTTTTCTCTTGTACAATAATGGACGGAGCTTGGAATGTTATTTTTTTAAAGGAACATGTATCCTTTTTCATTTGTTTGTGACAGCCATACTGGCATTATTGTACCAGTTCTTCATGGTCTCTGTGATTCATGCAGATGGGACTTTTGCACTTGAGTTATTAGAAGCAAGATGAATTAGTTGTGTGCCATATTATTAATAAATAGTCTGACATGCTGGTATATTTCCATTATCAGCATGCCAGAAAGGGAGAATTGGAAATACTGTCCATTTTCCTCCACTGACAAATACTGAAGCTTCAGAATACTTAGACTGGAGTGGGGCAAAGAACTGGACTGTCCAGTGAAAATTAACCAGTTAATTATCTGTCCTATCTCCAGTATTCATTCATTCATTCGATTTATGTTCTGCTCCCATTAGTGTCGAGGCACTACTCTGTTACAGCAAACATAATACAAAACAGAAAGAAAAACTAAAGATAAAAGCAATAAAAGCAGTGTGCAGATAACCTTTAAAAACAGATGACACAGGTCAATCATATAAAAGAAAAAAGCCCTACCTCTTGTAGAGGTCTTTCAGGCCCCCTAGAGGCAGCCACCCAGAGGAGTCTTGACTGAAATTATCTTGTGGATCGGGCAGGTGACATTAGGGAAAGGCTGTCCAGCAAGTAACATGGGCCCAAACCATGGAGGGCCTTGTATGTAAGTGTCAAAACTTTGAACCTAAAATTTATTTAGATCTAAAGCTATGTTTGATTTATCAAAACTATTTCAGATGTATAGGACACCACTCTATTTACTCAGAAAGAAATTGGCCATTTTAGCTAACTACTGGTGATGTAGCACAGACAATACATCTTTGAGGCACATGATGTGAGTATGTCTAATCATGAGCCATTTATGATTGGATATATGCAGCATATGAATGATGTATTAAAAAAATGCTTTGTATTTCTAAATACACCACACTAGATATCCCTTTTTTTAAGTACCCAGGTACATATGTGAAAGGTATATTAAAGTTGACTTGTAATATCATTATTAAACTGTTGTATCATGAAGGACAGGATAAATAGTTTATCTTAATTCAGAGAGGGGGAAAGTAGAATTCTCAAAGGGTCACAATAACATCCTCAGATATCTATGGGACATAGCAAAGTTTCCAGACTCATTTCGCCATTAACACAAAAGAATAAAAAACAAAGCCATGTGTCCTTGTTACTCCATGTAAAAAATTATTGGGGGATTCAAATATAAAATGTAATTCCCTTTTGATATCATTATTTCCCCCCAATATTAGGCTATGAGACAGTTTTTTTTAATGAAGTGCAGTAATGAGAGGGCTCAACTGACCTAGCTCATGGAGGTCTGAAAACCACAAAACTTCCCAGTTGTCTTGACATTGGGGATAGTCATTAACCTTTCATCTAACCTTCTCTAGCAGTGGGAAATCTCTAGATAGAGTAGCTTTTTCATTAGTAGAGACATCCTGAGTGCCTTTAAGACTTTCTATCTCTTGTCCTTTTTCCTGAGTTTTAAAAATAGCTGTTTTCAGAGACAATGGTGGGGCCCTGTTTCTTTATATTTTACAGGCCAGAGTTTCAAACTGTAAGCAAATTCCCTCTTGTTCCTTTGCTTAAAATGTTTTTTTTTTTTTAAAAAAACATGCCTTTTTAGGGAATACATGTAAAATATGGATATTTTGATTTCACAAATTGATCATTCCACCTTCTCTATTGGTATTTTTCCTTGCTCGTCGTTTTGTTTAAAAAAATCAGTCAGTGTTCAACAAGAACCTTCTTAAATTAGGATCAACTAAAATTAGGGAGCATAATTGTAAAATGCTCCAGAGGTAGTACCTTACCCTGATACAGTTAAATCAAATAAATAATGCTATTACTTGTAAATATTGGAAGGAGTACATGATAATTGGTTCATATTTTCACATGTGGTGGTCATCTACCTTTTGGGAAATTATATTTAGAGAAATTTGTGAAAGTACAACTCAAAAGATTAATTTATGCCCAACAAAAGGCTTGCTATCATGGTTTCTTAATGAAAATTCAAGTTTGCGGCATAAATCTCATATAACCATTCTTTGCCAATCAGCTAAAATGGTAATTGCCTTTCACTGAAAAGCTTTGTCTAACATATCATTGTCAACTTAGTATACTAATTCTTGGCAAGTGCTCTTAATGGATAAACTAACCAAGCAGATGCATTCTCTTAAAGAAGGGAAATTATACATCTCATTTTTATGAAATATGGTACCGGCTTATCAGTTATATAAACAGTAACATGAATGCTCCAGCTTTTCCAAATCCTCATGCAGATCTCTAGAAAATGTGTTTCATTTATCATTTACTGAGCTGTTCTATCTTAACATTACCTCAGCTTTATTACCACACATCCTTCCTTGCTTTATGTTGTTTCTGTGTGTTTTTCATTCTATACATGGTTCTTAACTAATATTTGTTGTATAATAAAATTTTAAAAAATTAATATGGGGTGGCCTGGTGCTGTGGGGGGAAACAAAGCCTTAGCTATCCTTCTGCAATATCAAAATAGCTACAGAAGGCAGATTTGGTATAAATGTTTTGTAGGTTGGGTGGGAGAATGAAGGGAGTTATTCTGGCTATAGCTTTGATGTCACCACCCAACCTACAAAACATTTATATCCTGACCCTGACCTATCCTGGTCTTCTTCACATTTAGGCCCTTATTGTGTTACTCTACATGAAACTGCTGGATAGCTCAGTGGTTTAGGTATCTGGCTGCAGAGCCGGAAGTTGGGAGTTCTGGACCCTATGGATCAAGTCCAGCCCACTGTGTCACCTTGACAGGGGCTGGAATCAGTTATCCATAGGGTCCCTTCCAGCTCTGCAGTTCAATGGTGGTGGTGGTATTGATGATGATGATGATGATGATGATGATGATGATGATGATGATGATGATGATGATGATGATGATGATGATGAAGGCTGTCAGTCAGAAAATGGCCATTCGTATATAGTTTAGATGTGGATCTGCCAACACAGCACTGTCCCTTAGAACTATTTGTTTCAGAGGGAGACAGAAGCTCTTAATTTTGTGAGTGATGATTGGTTTGCTACATTAAGATAACCTTTTGGAGACAAAGAAATTGGCATAAGGATCAGCCCTAACTGTCTGTCCTGTAAAATCATACGCAGAATATATAACAACATCATAAACCCCAGAAGCTACATTTAAAGTTATGTAATAAAATCAGATGAATGAATAAGAGAATCAACAGTCAAATAATAGAAATGCTTCATCAAGAAGCCTTAAATGTTTAAGTTGAAGATACAGTGAAGGAGTCCTATTATTTTAATTTTGTTTGTTACTAAAGGAAAAATAGCTTTATTTTAAAAAATTCTTCTATTTTTGACCATCACACGAGCTCAGGAACATATTTGGTTCTTTCAAATCTGTGATTTCAGCAAGAGAAACAGTGCAGAGATCTCAATGGCAGAGGGGAGCCAAAGTGCATGGCCAGGCCTGTCTAGATTAGACTACTTTAATGCATGGGACTTGTGAAGTCAACATGTGTTTAAATGTCATTGGATTGGTTCAATGAATTTACTCTAGTCGGGGCAAGGGTTAACTAAAGAAAACTTTAACTATAACAAACAGTAAAACTGGTGTGTTTGGAACCTTCAGCATGCCCCAAGCTTATCAGCAAATGTGTGGATTGAGGTCCAAAGTCAGCCTAGAGAGATCAGGAGGTCACAGGTATCAAATATAATATGAACCTATGGCAAAAGTGGATATATCTAAAGCCACATTCATATATCCCATGTTATAAGCCTTTATTACACTGCTATAATTATTGCCCTGGCTTGTAAGCCTGGAGAGTGCATCAGGACCGCACAAAAATTCCTGTTCTACAAGCTGGCCTTGGTGCTTTAGCCTTGGATTGTTCATTGTGGGGAACCCCCATCCACACAGATGCCTGTGCATCAAAAGAGGAGGCAAGGGGCAGTCCAGAGGCCCAATTTTCTGTGTTTTGTGCATAACTGTTTGGCTATTTTCTTGCACTAATCCTTTGTGAAATTAAGATGCCAGGAGTAGTTTGAACTATCAGAAACTGATGGTGTTGGTGTTTTCCTTCTCAGGAATGAACTGGAGACACTTTTCAGTCGATTCGGGTCCCCCCCCCCGTTCTTTCCATGTTTTTTCTTCACAAGAAAAGAATGCTTTTTTTCCAATCTGTCTGGGCTTGTTGCTTTCCTTTCTGGTTAACTTAACTGTGCCCTTTTTTCTGTCCCAGGCACATTGTTGTCTGTGGCCACATAACATTGGAAAGCGTGTCCAACTTCCTGAAGGACTTCCTGCACAAGGACAGGGATGATGTGAACGTAGAAATCGTCTTTCTGCATAAGTAAGTAAACCCTAAAATGATGGTGATTTCCCCACACCCTCATCCCTAGAAGCAGAAACAAATTTCCATGTGAGTCTGGGCATGTGCAGATTTTGCATCTTCTATAAATCTCTATTAAAGAAGCTGTAACAAAATATTGCATATGTACCAGTGACAGTTTTCTTTTTACCATGATGTTTTGCCAAACTACTTTTTGGATTTGGGGGGATTTAAATAGCTGTCATATCATCACAGCCACTGATTTTAAGGCCCTCTTGAAGAAAACATTGAGAATAGTAGCAATGGTGTGCTGTGGGATTTGAGCATCTATCCTAAGTATGCTGAGGGGATAATAAATCTGAGTAAAAAAGGGAGGCTACTGCAAGTTGACAGAATTTTGATAGGAATGGCGGATATTTGGTTCAGCTAAATTAGCCCACTCTCTGTGCTGCTGTCTCCAGGTAATTTATGAGGGTAGCTGCAAGCAGGTTTGGTTTTGCCACTAATTTGAAGGTGAAGCCAAGAGAATTTCTAGCATTTCAAAAACAAGAATCCCACACAACTCCAGTGTTTGTCTGACCAATCTGTAGGAAATGGCCTGATACAATTCAGCTAATGAAGTTATGATATTTATATGTGTCATCTGTAGGCTAAATCAAGGCAGTTGGTTTTCATGTTACAGGCATTAATTACTGATTTTTCTGTGATCTTGATAATTGTTTTTTTTGTGTGTGATTATTTTAGCTGTATTGAAATATAACATCATTATTATTGCCTATAGTTTTAATATTTTGTTTCTTTCTAATGTCACTGTTTACATTTTTTCCTGCACTCCAGTACTGTTTGATAGTACATCATAGATAAAGGATTTAATCCTTCTCATTTCCAAGAGGATATGTTTCATAGAGTTAAAGTTACAGACATGAGTTCAAATAGGGCTGCAAATCAGAGAATAAAAAAGAAGAAATTTAAAAAGTAGTGATATCCAGGATCTCTATGAATTCTCTTATTAAAAAACTGTTTGAGGCCTCAACTTTTCCAGGCAGTATTAAAAACCTGGAAAAGCCTTACCAGCAGTCATCCATCCATAAGCATTCTATTGCAACAAAATCTAACATTAGAACTGGCAAGTATTATGGAGCAGGTGGTTTGACAAATGGACTGTTCGTAAGACAGAGATACAGTTTTGACCCATTCCCATCAAGTGAGTACTGTCCACTCACTTGGAGGACACCAAAGCCCTTAATGGCAAGATATGTGGCTTCTTATTCTGTCCATCAAAATTGATTAAACATATTTGTAGTTGTATGAGGTAAAATACAGTACAAATGACAAATAATTCTCTTGTTTATGAATTGTATTTATTAAAATGGATAAAGATTATTAAAAATATATAACTTGCAAAACTCATAGCATTTCAAGTTATTCCTAACTAGCTAGTGCCCATTCTTTCGAAGGGAAATAGATACTGTCATAGCAAAATGGAAATAACATATTGAATTGATCAGAGTTCTTGGTTTTTGCATAAAACAATCCTGAGATCTAAGGCTGTGACCGCAGCCTGTGTAGAGTCCCTCCTACTGTGAACTCTTTGAGTAAAGTGTGTTTGTCTACTGCGTTTTCCTGGATTACTCAAATCAGCCTTTCAATGAAGTCCAAGTATAGCAAAAAGTCCCTCTGATTGTATCCATTGTGTTTCCTCTAAAATACTTTTGGGACCAATCAAGATTCAGCAAAAGTGTCCAAGCTTCCACATTGTCTTGGAAGTTAAAAAATAAATAAATTAGGATTTGGGGGAAGAAGGAACAACTTCAAATACCTATAGCAATGATGTGTTTGCATCTTTGAAAAACACTTCACTTTAAGAATAGCTAAATCATTGGGGGAAAAATAAGTACCTATCCTACTCCTTTTTAATCTTACTCGTCCAACAGCTGACCCAGAGGACAACATTCTAGCTGGTTCCGAAAGATTCCGAATGGCTCTGAACCTTAAATGAGATATAAAGGAAAGAGGAAAAAATTCAAAGCACAACCCCATTTATGGTTCCTACAAAACCACAGAAAATTGATAATCTGTTCAAAAGGAAAGAGAGAAAAAGAGAAGATTGTTCACTGATTGTGCTCTGCTTGCTTTGTCTTTTCTTTCTCAATTCAGTATCTCCCCTAACCTTGAGTTGGAAGCTCTTTTTAAACGACACTTCACTCAGGTGGAATTTTTTCAGGGTTCAGTTCTCAATCCGCATGACCTGGCTAGAGTAAAGGTAATGTGTGTCTTCCATTTTCTCTCCTACTATTTGGAGTCAACATTATAGAAAACGTACAGCTATATTACAAGTGTGAACTAATATTAACAGTTACTCTTTTTCCCCAAGAAAAAGTGGGAAGTGTAGTTTTGTGAGGAAAGCCAGAGCTCTTTATCAGAAGACGTTCATCATCCTCACCAAACTACAAAACTACAATTTTCTTGGTGCAGTGAGGGAAGTTTTTGTAGTTTGAATTGATACGGAACTAATATTGGAAATAAATCTTTCAACTGATTGTCAGCAAAACCAACCTGCTAATAATGTAGACCAGCCATTCTCAACAAGGGCAGTATGGCCCCCTGGCACATTTGAAGCGGGCCACAGACTGGAAACAGTTCTTCACACACCACCTTATAAGGTTCATTATGCAACTTATATAATACTGTTTTAATATTGTTTTCTTGGCCGTGGCGAAAATAAGGTTGAGAATGGCTGATCAAGACTATAGACAGTGGGCTCATCATAGAAAATTAGCTCATCATGAATAAAACTTACAAGTTGCTTTTTTTCTATGTATGATAAGTTATGCATTGTTCCTTAAACACAGAAGAACATTAAAATATGACCCTATTCTCATAGTTGAAAGTTCTGCAATTGAGGATTCTTGAACCTCAGTCAACAGAATTGCTCTCAAACAATAACCCCTTCCAAGCATTACTTGCACAAAGTGGATCCACACATGGAAGTGACGCTGTGCTGCTATTTTGTTTTGCTTCCGTTTGTTTTGTTATATTTATTTATTTATTTGACTTACACGGCACATCCCAGGACTGGGACCTAAGGCGTCTCATGACAAGTTTAAAACAGACAGAGGTAAAAACTGATAAAAATTAGTGCAGATTTTTTAAAAAAGAATAGTTATGCTAAAACACAACTAGGTGGTTGTAGAGTAAAACACTATTAAGTTAAAACGTTATATTTTGACCAATTTTTAAAGAAAATACTGACCAGTGTTGTATTTTTAGGATGCTGCTCACAGTAGTATCTCAAGTAGTCCCATCAAAAGTAGACCTACTGAATCATTCAAGACTAGCAATAGGTATTGGCCACAATGTTTTGCAGTCTGGCCTATCGAAATGACTTTATTTATTTATTTTCATGAGGGGAAAAAAATAAAATGTACAAAGATTCTGGTAATTTTTCCCACTGGAGAAAAAAACTTTTGCCATTTTTTTATTCTGACCTGTGAAAACAAAGCTACATATTACAGGGAATTATGAGACATTATTATTGTGGAATGCTTGGCTTCTTCTTGATCTCTGTGAATCATACACATGGTGGAGAATCCTTCATAGAACAGGTCCAAAACCTTCTAAAGTTGAGCAGTGCTTTTGGTGGGTGTTCTACCTCCTCCTTACAGCTTATTTCTTCCAATTCCATCTAAATTTGTTTCATCTGCCTCAACAGTAACACATTCAGAGCATGTCACACTTGGTCTAGCAGCAAAAAGTTCAAATGTCCTCCTCTATCTTTTATTTTGTTGCATGGGTTCTGTTCACTCTTCTTGTTTTTTATGTTTGTTTTCTTCTTTGGTGTCCAGATAGAGTCAGCAGATGCGTGCCTAATCCTTGCCAACAAATATTGCGCTGACCCAGATGCTGAAGATGCCTCTAATATTATGAGGTAATTTAGAAGAAAGTATTTGTATGCAATTCCAACTGTAAAGTTAACAAAACCATTCTGACAAATACTGGTTAAGAAAAACACACATGTATAACCAAACATTTTATTAATGATCTTGGGAAAAGACCACTAATGCAATATACATGTTTATTTGTTGGGGGAAGGCAAGAGTGAGAATCCCACATATATTTGTTATTTCAAGTGAACACAGACAGACACTGTGGCTGAAATCCTGTTGCTTTAACTTAAACTGCTAAGACTGATGACATCATCAGCCTCAGTGGGGGTTTTTTAGAAGTTAGAAATTTCTGTTTCAGTCTTCTGAAGGTCCAAGGGCTCCCTTTCTTTCATCATGAGAAAGTTGTTGGAAACCATGGGATTGGCAGAGGGAGAGTCTCTGGTTTATGAAAACTGCTGCCCACGGAATGATTTTACAGTGGTGGCAGTTTTTGGAAATTAAAGATTCATCCCCCCCCCTCCTCAAATCCCAAAACTTGCAACAGCGTTCTCATGATGAATGGGATTTCAAGGGATGTTTGGGATCTTTAGAGAGGAATCAAAAACCAGACTAACACAGTTTAGGTCAGCACTACTGGATTCCAGCCTCTTGTGTCACAGTGGTGCAAGTTGTGCCTATGAATCTCATTTGTCTTCTGAATTTCAGGCTTCAATCTATTGCACAATAAATTGACCTCAGTGAATATATTTCCCTATTCCTAGTTGGACAGTTTGATCAACTAGGTTGGGTAGTAGGTCACCCAATGCATACAATCTCCAGCTGAGATTGTTCTCTTAGTCACGGCAATTATCTCCCTGATGAAGGAGCTGGAAAACTGAGTCATGTGGTCTCCAGACACTAGGCACGGCCCAGGTTTTACAAGGTGTCTGCTGTTGTGATGCAGTGCAGCAAAATTGTGGCCCCCAAAGTGCTTCAGTCATTTGCCAAAGCCACATTTTCATCTGGTCAGAGAACTCTTGCTTTAATTTAAAATTATATACAAAGATTAAAGAATAAAAAACTAGATGCAGATTAGTAGGGATTTTAAACAGATTCCATGTGTTTAATTAAAAGTGTGCAGGAGGAGTTAATGCTTATTGAGTGAACAGAATTCTCTTGTGTACTGGCAGAACAAACAAGTTTGATTCAATAAAATTGAATGCTTAATTAAATGTTTTCAGAAAAAAAGTTTTAAAGGAGAATTAAAATGGGATAAAAATATTTGCGGATAATATCTAGCTTGCCAGAAAAAGCTATATAACTGGGTTTTTTCCAAGTTCCTGCTTGATTGCAGAATATAACAGCAGTACATATCCCTGTCCCAGTGGTTGTCTGGATGTCTTCATCCATAATCCTGCTACTTCAAGTATTTGTTTCTTCTGTAGCAGCTGCAAAGATATTTGAGTAAATGTAGTGAGGAATTTTCCTCATTACCTCCCATAGGTGCTGAAGTACACTGGATAAAACTCTTTCTCTGTTTTTCCATTTGTCTGGAAGATGATCTCTTGTTATTTTCTGAATTGGTACAATGAGATGAATTCAAAGACAGGTCACAAGGACTTTGATTGATTGATTGATTGATTGATTGATTGATTGATTGATTGATTGATTGATTGATTGAGT
Organism: Pogona vitticeps; assembly: GCF_051106095.1. Taxonomy (NCBI): domain Eukaryota; kingdom Metazoa; phylum Chordata; class Lepidosauria; order Squamata; family Agamidae; genus Pogona; species Pogona vitticeps. The sequence goes on from NC_135785.1 coordinate 111,922,621, forward strand.
GAGTGAGTGAGTGAGTGAGTGAGTGACTGACTGACTGACTGACTGACTGACTGACTGACTGACTGACTGACTGAGTGATTGAGTGACTGAAAATATTTTTATCCCACCTTTCTCCTTAAAAAGAACTCAAGGTGGCTTACATCATTAAAAAAATACATAGAAGTTAAAGACAGTAGGTATACAAATATTTAAAAAGAATTAAAACATATACTGTACATAAATATGGTGATAAAATCAATACTAAAGCACATTTAAAACAACAGAGCACAACCATTCCTTTAGAAACCCCTCTCAGACTACCAGTTATTAAGGGAAAGCCTGCCTGAACAGAAAAGTATTTGCCTGCTTGCAGAAGGAAAGCAATCATGAGACCAGGCTAGCTTCTCATGGGAGGGAGTTCCAGAGTCTGGGAGCAGTGACAGAGAAGGCTCTCTCCCATGTCCCCACCTAGCACACCTGTGAGGGTGGAGTGACTGACAGAAAGGATTCCCCTGATAATATTAAAGCCCGGCAAGGCTCATAGAGGGAGATGCAGTCTTTTAGATAGCTTAAATAGTTAGTTTCTGAACACTTTTCAAAGGCAGCCCCATGAAGAACGTGTTACAGTAATCCAGTCAAGATGTAACCAGGGCATGTGTAAGCATGGTCAAACCAGCCCTCCCAAGAAATGGGCACAGCTGGGGCATGAGTTTTAACTGTGCAAAGGCACTTCTGGCCATTGCTGAAACCTGGGCATCCAGGCTCAGAATTGAATCCAGGAGCACCCCCAAATTGTGCACCTGTGTTTTCAGAGAGAAATCTCATCCAACACTGTTCCTTGATCTGCTTTTCAACTAACCATTGTCTGAATTCAGTTTATTTGTCCTCATCCAGTCCATTACTGACACCAGATACTGATGGGAACTGCTTTGTGTTTTCCAACTAATTTTGAGTTGAGTCTTAGTTTCTGCTCAGGAGAAGGGAGTTAGACAATGTTATTTTCATTTGTGAATAGCAAAATGTATCAGTTTGGCTTTCTCTTGAGTTGAGGTCCATTCCTAAGGCCTTCAGATCCCAATTGCAGATATCCTTGTATCACAGCTTGGTCTCCCTCTGGGGCACTTTCCCTGTACTAATTCTCCATATAGGAGAACTTTTGGACTCCAGCCATTGGCCGTTCTCACACCATGCCCAAGCCAACGTAGGTGTCGTTGTTTCAGTAATGTATATATGCTAAAAATTCCAGCTCATTCTAGGTCTACTCTATTTGGAACTTTGTCCTGCCAGGTGATACCAAAAATGTGTCAGAGACAACACATATGGAACATGTTCAGCTTCCTCTCCTGCCATGCACAAAGGGTCCACCACTCACTGCAGTACAGGAATGTACACAGGCTCTATAGGTCTGGATCTTGGTATATGCCATCAACTTCTTATTAAGCCATACTCTCTTTGTGAGTCTAGAGAACATGGTAGCTGCTTTGTCAATGCCTTTATCCAGCTCGACATCTAGGGAGAGGGTGTCAGAGATCATTGAGCCAAGGTACACAAAGTCATGAACAACCTCCAATTCTTGCGTGGAGATGGTAATAGAGAAGGTGAGTTCATGCCCTGGCCCATGACTTGTGTTTTCTTCAGGCTGATTGTTAATCCAAAGTCTTGGCAGGCCTTACTAAAACGATTCATGAGCTGTTGGGGGTCTTCAGCAGAGTAGGCAGCTGCATCATCGGCAAAGAGTAAGTCCCGCATGCATTTCAGTTGGACTTTGGTCTTCGCTCTCAATCTAGAGTGATTAAAGAGCTTTCCGTCTGATCTAGTCCAGAGATAGACACTTTCTGTTGCAGTTCCAAAGGCGTGCTTCAGTATAACAGCAAAAAAGATCCCAAACAGGATTGGCATGAGGACACAGCCCTGTTTCACTCCACTTCAGATGTCAAAGGGATCTGATGTTGAGCCATCAAAAACTACAGTGCCCTTTATTTCCTCATGAAAGGACCTGATGATGTTAAGGAGTCGAGGTGGACATCCAATCTTGGGAAGTATTTTAAAAAGGCCATCCCTGCTAACCAAATCAAAGGCCTTTGTAAGATCTATGAAGGCCACAAAGAGTGGCTGTTGTTGTTCCCTACATTTCTCCTGCAACTGTCTGAGGGAGAATATCATGTCAGTGGTGATCTATTAGATCGAAATCCATATTGTGATTCTGGGTACACTCTGTCTGCAAGCATGTAGAGTCTCTTCAGCACAACATGGGCAAGCAGCTTCCCTACAACACTGAGAAAAGAGATGCCACGGTAGCTATTGCAGTTGCCCCTGTCTCGTTTGTTCTTACACAATGTGACAATGTTTGCATCCTTCACGTCCTGTGGTACTCCACCTTCCCTCAAGCAAAGATTTCATACATCTCGGTGGTGATTATCACTTTACAGCACTTCAGCTCTTCAGCAGGGATGTTATCTTTCCCATGTGCCTTGCCGAAGGTGAGGGAATCCAAGGCCGCTTTTATTTTTGCTAAAGTTGGTTCGCTGTCCAACTCTTCCAAGACAGGCAGGCACTTGCTGTTATTTAGTGCCCCTTCGGTTACTGCATTCTCTCTGGAATATAGCTCAGATTAGTGGTGCACCCAGCATTCCATCTGCTGTGCTCGGTCCTGGATGATCACACCTGTAGCAGATTTCAAAGGAGCAGATTTCTTCTGTATTGGACGTAAAGTGGATATAGCCATAAGGCAGTGGAGGTTTGAAATTGGAGTTTTCCTTCTCCTAGATGGGCTGCCTTCCAAGGCTGACAAGCCCCACCTACCTAGCCTGCTCCCTGACAGTGCAGAGATTAGAACACAGGCCTCAGGCCTTGTCTCCCAAGATGACCACCAGCTGACAGAGCATTTCTACCCAGGCACCTCCTGCCTCATCTCCTCTTCAGGAAAAGGCTAGTTGAAAATAAATTAAAGTAATCTACATTGGTGAAATTCAATGGGTACAGAATGGTGGAAATCATCTTATACCTGCCTGACATATATGTGTGAAGATAAGGAGCCTCTCAGAAAAGAAGATACGACAGCCCTAATCCATCACTAATAATGCATCCAACCCTAACTTTTATGAATTAAGAATCCCAAACACTGACATGGTTACATCTCACAGTTTCAGTTTCTGCCACATTCCTCTTAAATTCTTCCTGTTTCAAATATAAAGAAATTGGTAAATTTCAGAACTGTCTTATAAAAAATGAACTTGATTTCTTCCCCTTCTCTTTCTATTATGATTTATGATGTCTTCTCTCCATCTTGTAGAATCTTTCTTATTGTGTAAAATTTGTTTTTATATATACATATTTGTTCATGTATTTGTGTTGTAAGCCGCCTAGAGTGGTCGCAATGACCAGATAGGCGGGGTATAAATGGAATAAATAAATAAATAAAATCTCCATCTTAGATGTACACCTTGGCGATGATTACATAATTAAAAGGGTTAAGATAAATAATTTTAAAATAACAATATTATTTTGGAGTAAAGGTGAAAGATTCTCCAAATATTTAGAGACTGTTTTAAAGTAATTTTAAACATTTTTAATTTAAGAATTTTAAAAAGTAATCAGTAAATTAATTTAAAAAACTAACTTTGTAAGTTTTCTTAGTGGTTAACCATCAATGATTTTTCTTCTTTAACAATTCAGTTTTAATGCATTAGTGCTAACACCGATGTTTCCAATTTCGCTTTAGGAAACCAGAATAGCTCTGCTGAAGTTAGATAGGTGAAAGTTTTATTGAACTGAGATTCATCCAGTGACTCATATTTGTGAAACTGTAATTATATCAAAATGACAAACATTGGTTTATTTTCTTTCTTTCTAGAGTAATTTCCATAAAGAATTATCATCCAAAAATAAGAATAATTACCCAGATGCTGCAGTATCACAACAAGGTAATGCAGAACCTGAAGGGGCACTTATCTCTAAGGTTTCTGTTAAAACACATCCATCATGATTTCTCATGCCACCTCTTACATAATTTGTCTCATGTTACTCTGGTGTACAAGAATGTACGAATAAGAATAATGTCTCGTACAGTCATCTGCCAGGTGAACTGTGACCTATCAGTGTTTGCAAGGATAATTAAAGCTTGCAGTCATTTATTGTATTTACCACCATGATCTTTTGATTAATGGCAAAACTATTCTTACTGCCTAATAGAATGATACAGATTACTCCAGCAGGAGAGAATTCACCCCAAGGTGGCCTGGTGATCGCTGTTTGGCTCTCTGGAATGTTATACCTTTATGCCAGGTTGATCAGTTTCCCTGGAGTAACCTGGTTGTTGGTTTTGATTCTCTCAGATATTCTATAGATTTATACCATGTTCATAAGGGAAAAAAAGGTGAGCCGTATCAAGTCGAAGTATACATTTGAAAATAATTCACAGTAAATATATTTGCAAAGGCTTTCATGAATCTAATGGTTGTTCTGGGTTTTTCGGGCTCTTTGGCTGTGTTCAGAACATGGCCAAAGAGCCCAAAAAGCCCAGAACAACCAATTCACAGCAAGCTTTTTACTGCAGGTTATCCGTGAAAAGGTATGAAACTGCTGGGAACACACATCCTTCTTAACTACTGGCAGTGCCAGAGTTGGGGCAGCGACTTGCCCACTTGACTTGTGGCAAAAATGGATCCACTGGAGTTGCCCTGGAAGAACAACGTGGCCAGCTGGCCAGTACTGAGTTAGCCAAGAACTTTTCCAGCACCAGTTAGCTGGCAACAGAAGCCCTAACACAAAAGAGACTTTCCTCCATGGCAGGGCTTGCTTGTCTAGTGAGCGGCTGGAAAGTGATTGCGGTGGCAGTCCAGGAGCACACCAGCAGCAGCAGTGGTGTAGATGTAGGGTATCTCTGACTGGCAAAGATGCTGATGTAGCCGCCATATTCTCTAGCTGCAAGCATCCAGCCACCGGCTGGACAAGCAAGCCCTGCAGAGCAGGATGAGCTCTCTCACCCCGGCCAACTGCAAAGGACGCCCCACAGTAGGGCTTGCATCACGGGAAGCAACTAAAATTGTTCTGCATTTCTCCCAGTTTTTACTGGACGTGTAGTTGCAGTCTGAGTCTGGCAATACAGAATTATTTATATTTATCCCGTGATGGGGATAGGGATCTGGCAGGAAGTGAGGGGGCACTCTATGGTATCCATTTGTATCTGCTGGCTGTGTCCAATGTAGAAGCTAAACTGTGTTGCAAGTGTCACTAGATAAAGGTTCTGTTAGGCACAGTTTGCATTGTTCCTCTTCCTGGGAGTGATATGCTTTCTCCTGTTTGGCAGGAAGAAAGTCAGAGATAAGGAACTGCTGTACAATTTTGTACTTCGATTTTCACAGTGTAAATTCTTCTGATACCTAGGCAGATGCCTTCTTAATCAATCCAACTTTCAGAAAAAGAAAGGTGGGAGGCAGAGGACCTATAGTAGAAGTAGGTATTATTTAGCTGCCCAGGTGATGGACTCCAGTTCCCATCATCTCTAGCCAACATGAGTAATTATTGGTAATGATGGGGAGACAACTTCTGCGGGTCAGCCACTTCCTTCTTTATAGTTCTCCAACATTTTTCTTGTGGACGGACAGCTATACTTACCACACTGAAGTTTCATCCTCCATGCCAGTTTAAAAGTACTTGGTTCAGTTAATAAAGGAAAGTCACTCTGTACATGTTCTGTGACTGTTTGAGGCATGAGAAATTTTCAGAAACGAAAAACTGGAAACTGTCCTGCTGTTGCCTTTTCATCCGTTCTGTGTTATAGCAAAATGCACAGGCAAGCACGTGGATTCTTCTTTAAAACTTGTGTTTTCCTTTGCAGGCCCATCTGCTAAATATCCCAAGTTGGAATTGGAAAGAAGGGGATGATGCAATATGCCTTGCAGAACTTAAGCTGGGCTTCATTGCCCAGAGCTGCCTGGCACCAGGCCTATCGACTATGCTGGCCAACCTCTTCTCCATGAGGTCATTTATAAAGGTAATGTCTCATCTTATTAGAGGACATTAGCATGGGATTCAATTTGTCACGGGGCTGAGTAGAGTGCATGGCCTAAACTCAAAACAGAGAGAAATACATCAACTCTGATAGCTTAAACATAAAACAACATATTCCATAGGAAAATAAAACCCATAGCCTATTACAAATTGGGCAGAGGGCCAGACTCCTTCAAAATTATATTTTTATTTTTATTTGGCACATCCATAGCCATTAGAGACTGCTCAGTGTGCATTTTAAAGAACTTTTTTTCTTCCTTTTAGATAAACCACATGTTTATCAACATAGAAAGCCTCTCCATTTGAAAATACGATCTCTATCTAATCCATATGGCAACAAAGTGCCGAGAAAAAAAGACACATAGTTTTTCTTTCTTGGCTTTTTTTTTCTTCTCCCATCAAGTGGCCAAGAGATCCCTCATTGCAAGAATAAATGTGGAACATGTGTTTGTACGAAAGCCTCAGCTCCAGCAGCAATAATTCATTCAATTATTTATTTTCAATCAACAAGGCCCTTGAGGTTTATGGAGAAATAAAAATAAATAATGCAGCCCAACAGTCTTCAGATATTTGGGGATAATTGTTGTGAATTGCTAGACCAAAATCTCACTTGTTCACCAAGTGTTAATTTGTTCTTATTCAGTTTCTGGTGCCTGTGTCTGGACCAAAAACCTGGGCAGATCCTTTCTAACAAATAGAATGAAAAGAAATGGGCCATAGTCAAAGAAACAAGGAAGGTGGGGTGGAAGACTTTGGTAAATGCTTCATACAGTGAACAACTGCACAGAGTCTTTATTGCAGTCTTTTTATATATGTCATAAATACCTGTTCCAGAATCCCCGGAAAAAACAAAACAAAACAAACACCAGATCTGACCATGTTGACAAAAATGCAGGAAATGCTACAGGACTGGGATAAGCTAATTTGCAGTAATTCTGTTGACCCCATGACATAAAAGCAAATGGGAATCAGCTCGGAGTTCCCTCCCCATCCGTACTTTTTGCCTTTACTGCTAGAGATCTTACTTCCCCCCCCCCCAATTGGATCCATTCACATTGTTTCAGGCGCTGTGATTGCTTGAACTAATAAAGAATGCTCCTTCACTCTCTGTTGTTCCTAAAAGGGCTGGATTTACAGACTTTGTTACGAATAGCGCTGCATCAAATATTTTAGGATAATAATTTTCCCACATGTGCTAGGTAAAGGGGAGGTCACAGAATTTTGAAAATGTCCTTCAGAAACATGCCATTTTGCTGTGGGCTGTTACCGTTGGCTGCCTGAGTTGCTGCACCTTGGTGCCATTAAAAACACCTAGCCTCTTTCTGTGTATGGACAACAACCAATAAGAGAAATGACGTTTTGTGTTTGGCAGTATCAAGTATAGAAAATGTACCCAATTAGGAATGAGGGCATCCAGCATAATGGGGGAGGCATAGGAGCTATGATGTTATCTATCTGAAGAAAGGGTGGGTCAAGCTGTCTCGCTGCCTGAGGCAGGCAGCAGAGTACTGCCTCCCATATTGCTCAGCTCCCTACATATTGCATTCTTGCACACACAATGAAACAAGTAAAACGCCCACTGCCGTCCTGCAGGAGACAGAGTCATTCCTTTCTTCCCATAGGATGAGGTGTCATTGAAGGCAGCTTCCTCCTCCCCCCACCCACCCACCCACCCACCTAGAGGAAAATGAAGGATGTTAAAAAGGGCAGTGTATTCTCCCTCCCTGTCCTCTGAAGCCCTGAGTAAAAGAGCAGGGTGCAGGAACCAAAGGTGAGAGTGAACCCACCACCACCACCACCAGCAGCTTCAAGGGCATCCCCTGGAGGAGGGGCAGGTAGCACCTACGCAGCAGACTCCATACGTATCTCACAGAGCCAGGCCCTTACTTAAGAAATAACCAGCTCTGTATAAAACCAGCATCTGGCATGAGGAGTTTGTGGTGCCATTGCTTCCTCTTCCTCTTTTTCTTCAGGGTGGTATTGGCAGAGTTGCGGTAGCTGTGTCTGTTGCCTCTTCTGGGTAGCTCCCCCTCACCTTTGGCTCTTTCCTCTTCCTTCTCTCTTTCTCTTAAGGCAAGGGGTAGGTGGCAGTTATGGAAGTGGCATCGCCTTTCACTCTTGTTCTCTGAGGCTCTTGGGGAGCTACTCAGAGTGGCAGTTCTGCAGAGCGGCACAGGCCATCTTGATGCAGGCAAGAAAAGAAAAGAAAACACGGCGGGGTGCAGTGGGGTAGTAATGAATATGACACTTGCCGCCCTCAAGTGCAATGGCTCACCCATTCTAAAGGCAAGGCCGCCTCTGGTCTGAACTGCAGCAAAACATGGGACTGCGTTACTGGTTCTGACTGCTGCACTTCCGACTTTTGTATCGTGCTTTTCTGGAACACAGAAGCTTTGAGACTGTGGGCAGGTAGCTTTACCTTTGAGACACTATGATTTTTGAAACCAGAACAGGATGAGAGCAATGCTTCCAGGCCTTATTCTAGGTTTGTAGAAGTTTCAAAAAGCAAGGATGGTGAATAAAATTGCAGGCGTCAGCAACTAGGATGACAGTTGTAGTCACTAACAGAGACAGAGATTCAGGCAGCAAAAAGATTTAGCATAGAAAAAGCCCATGTGGTCAACCACCTCATCCTATGCAGTCCTTCCTCCCCCCCCCCCTATTTCTGTCAAGGCAAGGAAAGGGAATTGACTTCTCAGTTTCTCACTTTCTTCTAGACCACATATAATATGCTTCAGGCAAATAATATCAGTGGAAATGTACATGTCCGGAGATTGCCAGCAAAATCTTAGTAGAACTCCTGTCAGTTTTTAAAAATAAATTGGAATGGAGAGGTTCCTCCCCCTTGTTCTCCCAAACTGATTACAAAGCAGTATAATACTTCAGAAATATTAGATCCATCAAGGACAAATGTACAGGATCAGTGGTGACACAGCACACATTTAACTGATTAAGGTTTAACTTTGCAGCCAAATTATTTATATAACCTCTCTGCCCAACATTAGCAGTAAAACAAATCTAGAGAACTCAAAATGTTATCTTGTAGTTGAATATATTTTTCTTATGCTTGAAAAGCAGCATTCATCATATGGAAACTCTTACTTGGCATCAAATTTGGCTGAAGAAAATAAATTCAAGATAACCAAAATGCATTTATGGAATGGTGAAATAGCTGAAAATACTTACAATCAAAACAAAACAATGAAAAGTTTGGCATTATAATAAAAAAAGTAGAATAATTCAAAGTACTGTATTATTCTTACTTATTGCATTTAATACCATCAGATTTTCACTGTAGGTAAAATACTAGACTACTGGACACTAGGTCTGTGGGATGCTTTCAGATCCAGACTAGGCTTTTATGTTCAGTCGCTTCATTCACAAAATTTGACAGTTATTCTGTTCATTTGTATATTCAGTTGGACATTGTATTTTACAATTTGTAGCCTTCCCGTGTTTTTCTGCTGTTCCTTAGAAGAATTGGACAATGTTTTATTATTATTATTGTTAACAGTAAGAGGCTTCGGTCTGGAAGCACCCATGCCTTCAGTTCAAGATATAATTATTACTCTCTGCAGAATAACTGTATAATAATTAGCTTGAGAAGTGAAATAGTGAATGTGGTTAAATCCTATGGCTGGGAATTGCAAACATGTTACTTCTGCAGCCAGAGCATCTCTGAGTCTCCAAGTAATCATGGGGGTGGGCATAAGCAGGAGGTGGATTATATGTCTCTTTATTTTTGGCTAGTGGGATCCTGTAGTTTCTCCAACCAACAGGAGCAAGCAAGACCAGTATTTGGAGTTAGCCTCCTCCTCCTCCGTGCCTCCTGAGGCCCATACTTCAGCAGGGGGATTCCAGGAGTGACCTGGCCCTTCTGCTACTCCTCCCCCTTGCTGTGGTTTAGAGCTGAGTTGCCCCTTTTGAGCGAGAAAGCAGTGCCTCTGCATGACCTGCCCTGTCCTCCCTGGGCAGCCACATGGACGTGGCCCAGAAAAAAAGAGCACAGATCAGTGGGCAGCAGTGACGGTGGCAGAGAGGACAAGGACTGACTCAGACAAGTAAAGCTCCAAAGGCCATCATCCCCAGTGCCCTATCATCACCAAAACCTGAATCTGGTACAACAAATGAGATTCTGAAATTGGGAATGTGAGTTTGTAAGTGCGGAAAGAGCACCTGCTGCAGCTTTTCAGCTATGTGAATTAGCCAGACTTCCAGTTGGCACAACAGAATCATAGGATTGCAGGTTGGCACCCTAGGACTGCCTGCTTAGATTGCACATAAAAAGTATTGAGAGCACTTTCATTCTTCTCCAAAGGAAACTGTCAGAATGTCCTACTTTCTTGGGAAAGGGTCTGGGGATTTAACACCCCTGCATGTTGGACTAAGTGCTACAAAAAATATTCTTCACTGAGAAACAGAACACTGTAAAAATATCCTCATTCCATTTTTAGGAGAAGATCGTATTTAAATGCAACTTATTCAGCTTGTTAGAAAGGGGGATGGTGACACTTTGCTATTCTTCCAAAATGAGTGAATGTGTGTGTGTGTGTTACCCCTTTGGATTTTAAGTCAAATATAAACTAAAACTTGCAGTTCAGATATTAATAAAGCACATTCCCTGCTCACCATTCAGAGGGGCTAAGGGACAGGGGGTATGGGTATTACATGCATCATTTTGAAGCTAGGAGGAGCTGGAGAAAGATGAACAGTGGGAAGAACTCACCTGAGTGAGGCAAGAAATGGTTCTTTTGCACAGAGTAACAGAACATGGATACAAGGGAGTTTGGAGAGTCAAGAACTAAAAGGGTACATGGTTATAGCCTTTCTAAACTTTACATTCCCACATGTTGGATTACAACTTCAATCATCTCTGACAATTGGCCATGCTAGTTGTTAATGAGAGTTGAAGTATGATACTTGGGAACATAGACTGAGAAGAACTGGTCTAGCCTTAGTCAGGGCTGAAGTTCTTTTAAAGATAGCACAGAGGTAAAATTTAGCTAGTTTGGGCACTGAAACTGTCTGGCCTGTCTCTTTGGAATGTTGAGGACTTATTTTCAAAAAGCAAAAAAAGCAAAGTGTGCTGCTTCTCTACTGCCCCATAGCGCTTCAAGCACTCTCTGGGCGGTTTACAAGTTAATTATGCAGGCTTCCCCCCACCCCAGCAAGCTGGGTACTCATTTTACCAACCTGACCTCGGAAGGATAGAAGGCTGAGTCAACCTTGAGCTGGCTGATCAACCAGTTCATTGCGTGTAGATATCTAGTCCCAATGTATTTAAGGATAGGTTCAACACAGAATTCAAAGTCCAGTCATTATATACAAAGCAACCATGAAGGTTAATTGAGAAATAATAGGTTTGGCCAAATCATAAGTATAGTAACGTAAGAATAACTCCTTTTATGAAGACACACTGTCCTGCTACTGAAAACAATACCCTTATCCCATCAAAGCTTTGTGACACCTGATTTTCAAAACCTTAGATCGTCAATCTTTGTACAGTATAGACTAATAAAATTGCACAAGTATTGGTGGATTTCATTTCAGAGCAAAGATTTTAGTTGTATAAACCTTTGTTTGTTTTGCGGAATAAACTTGTTCAGGCAATTGGTGGCATAAATCTCTCTTGCTGTTAAGTACTGGAGAGTCGAAGAAGATAGATGTTGTAGTTTCTTTCACATATCATAGATTGGAAAACCAGGCTTTATCACCACCTCATTGTTGTTTCTGCAGATATGCTAGCAATTTCAGGAGCTGAGACTTGATATATTTCTCAAAGGCTTTTGTATACTTTGGAAGATAGATGTTTTTTGCTTGTGGAATGACAAAAGTTGAAAAAGCACATCTGAGTAAAATTCAGCTTTTTAAAAAATGAAACTTCTGAGAGTATGTGCCAGGTTTTTATGATTCTATTGGTGATTTTGAATGTGAACTGCAGGCCCATGGAAATCTTTATAATGTTGCAGTGGTAGACCCTCTCCCATTCTCAGGAAGAGATAATGCTCTACTGGGACCACTCCTTTCCCAAAGGTATATTCTTGGACTGGAGAAAAGGAAAGTGGTGGTACTACTGATAGCAATTGAAGTGAGCACAATTGTGCTTATTTGTATCCTTCCTGCCACCATTCTACCTGGGGTACCTGCCTTTGCAAATGCCCTGTTTGGCAGCTTACGACTTTCCTAAGAAGGAGTTCTTCAAGTACCTCCTTTTTGGAATGAAGGAATGCATGCATTTGTAGTTCCACTTTGCTGTGTTTACGTTTCACAGAGCAGTGATGTGAAACTGGTGAAATTATCTAGAAAAGAACCATGTCCTAGTTCTGGATAGGTAGGGTTATTTCTGCCATCATACATTTCTCTTCCATTATTTTATTTTACCCAGCCAGCATGAATGACTAATATAAAGCAGCATGTGACATGAGACACTTGACTCCAGTGTGAGTATGGTGAGATGGCGAGATGAATTTTGAGGAAGTGACATTGGCTGGAGGGGGCATTACTAGAGGGCTGAATGTGGCAGTGGCTATACTGCCTACCCCAGCTGTTCCCTGTGGCAGTGATAATGGAGTTTTGCTTGCCTCTGCATCATTTGGAGAAGACCAAATATATCTGGAGAGCAGAAGTTCCAAAGGTGGAAAGGGTGTGAGGGACACCAATCTGGACACTTCTGGGAGGTGCTGAGAATACCTGATGTTCTTGGCTATGTTAAAACATTGTTGTCTCTGATAAGAAAGAAATGCCTCCCATTAAAAAATGGTGGTCCCATTGACATGTGGCTTGGATACATGAATTAAAATGTATTTGATTCTGTAATGAGAGATATTTGTTGAAGAAATTTTTGTTGATGGTCCTCTGAAACAGCTGTCCCTGGACATGACAGGCAGAGATAAGTCATCACTGCCTTAGGATATTTTTCAGCTGATTGCTAAATGACTACAAAATTAATTTTGGCACTTTTCCCAGAAGCATGTCAGTGTTTTAATTTCTTTGCTTGAGTACTGTTGTACATACATCATTATGAGGAATGTAGATGTAACATGCATATACAAAATAGATGATGGTAGTCTCTGTTTCTGAAATCCTAAAATGGTACAGTTTCATCCATTAAGATGTTCAGTTACAGACCACCTACCAAGCTTAGCCATTCCTTCACAATGACTCAATATGAAGTTGTTAGATGTTTAAAAATTTACTTTGCTTCATTGATTCAGAGCCAGCCAGGGTAAGGGTGAAGAGTGCAAACAACACTTTTTGGTAGAAACTGGAATAGATGGCTAAATAATGGATAGCTCAATAATGGATAGTTTGTGTTTACTCAGAAATAAATGTTTCTGTTTTTTCCTTATAAATTTGTATGCATAATATTTCAAAATTATTTGTGAGAAGCATTTTGTCACTTTTCCCCCAACAAGTATTCTCTGCAAGTTATAGGATTTCCTTCTTTGCAAAACAACAACAACAACGAACAACCCACTGTTCCCAAATGTTGAATGTAGGGTTCCCACTTACTCCTGCTCATAGAGAAGATGGTCTAGAAACTTAAAAGGCATTATTAACAGGCAAACCAATTAACTGAGATATCAGGTTTAATTACCTAAACATTGATTTGTATTAAATCACCTCCATTTATTTTTGTAGAAAGTGGGTGCATACTCTGAAATTGATTTTTTACCCCCTTCTCCTTCATCTTTCCTAGATTGAGGAGGATACGTGGCAGAAATACTACCTGGAAGGAGTTGCTAATGAAATGTATACAGAGTATCTTTCTAGTGCCTTTGTCGGTCTGTCATTCCCTGCTGTTTGTGAGTAAGTAGCCTATGGTTATTGACATATATCTGTCTTCTTTCTCTCAAATAACAACACAATGTTCTTGTTTAATATTCTGAAATCATTGTGGCTAGAAATCCAGAGAATATGTGTTAAAAAAGTACAGATTGTTCAAAGGCAAGTTAACTAGTAATCCCTTCACTATATTAATAATTCTGTAGTAATGTGATTTTGTAGTAAGCATGTCTGCTCAGAGAAAGATCTATCTACACCATAATGTGGGGAGGCTCTCTCACAGCATCAGGGAGGGACTGCACTATAATGGTCTCTTAGACTTCTCCCATAATTTCAAATTGTTGCAGTTACAAAGCTGCTGCCTAATAACTGAAAATGGTACAGCAAATAATTCAGCCATTGTCATCATAATCGTAACCATCACTACCACCACCATAACTTTATTGCAAGGCAACTGGGTCAATCTTTCATCCCAGCAGAATGGCCAAGTGATGTCATCCACTGATGGTCAAATCCAGGAGGGTAAGGACTGTGCACTATGTGTCATAATTGCAATACTGTGTCAGAGGCAGGTTGCCATAGAGGCAGAAACAACACATAACGAAAGCCTAAAGAAGAGTCCTATGCATATGTGACCAGTCTGACAATTTCTGCCAGATCTAGATTGCCATGAAGGTAACATTCAGAAATGTGAATAGAGAGGTACGTGTTGTGAAGTTCAGATTTTCTTCAAGTACAGAGATATCACTGGAATTTAAAGAAATAGAGAATGGGACCCTTTATCAGTGGTGGTTCTTGTGACTGCTCTGCCTAGTTGATAGTTGGAAATACCAAGAAAAGAAAAACTTGAACAAAATATTTTCCCCATTATCTTCTTGTAAGCAATTAGTTGATAATTAGCAATTAGAATTGACTCAACCTTCATATAATAGAACTGTTTCTTAGTTCCACAAAAGTTCTCACTTGTATAGCTGGACTGTTCAGTGTGGGTTATGAGGAATGCCCTGTTCCTGAGAACTGGGTTATGTGTCACAGATGAGAATAACGGAGGCAACTGACTTTCTGTAATTTAAACTATTTGATAATCGAGCATTTAGAACAGAAAAAGGCAAATGAGCAGTTAAATGACATTGCAGCTCTTTAATTGGTGTAGCCAAAATCACTTGCATACAACTTTGTAAGAATAATGTTAGATGTGACAAGTTTTGGATAGCATGGGACGTGGTGGCGCTGCGGGCTAAACCGCAGAAGCCTGTGTTGCAGGGTCAGAAGACCAGCAGTCATAAGATCGAATCCATGCAACGGAATGAGCTCCTGTCGCTTTGTCCCAGCTCCTCACCAACCTAGCAGTTTGAAAGCATGCAAATGCGAGTAGATAAATAGATACCACCTCAGTGGGAAGGTAAAACAGTGTTCCCTAGTCACGCTACCCATGTGACCACGGAAACTGTCTTCAGACAAGCGCTGGCTCTATGGCTTGAAAACGGGATGAGCGCCGCCCCCTAAAGTCAGACACCACTGGACTGAAAATGTCAAGGGGAACCTTTACCTTTACCTTTATCTTCATGTATAATTTTTTTTTCAATATTAGTAAGAAAAAGACATAAAAATATAGTACCATTATAGTGTGGGCGGCATATAAATTAAAATAAATAAATAAATAAATCACAAAAATTATCTGTTTAGTTCCAATCAGCAGTATGGGTCATTGAAACAATCAGTTCTATGTATTTTCTGTATATCTTAGACGAGGTCACTAAGTCAAGAGTATTCTTGCAATTATATGGGCTAGAAATGTAGTCTTTCAAAATAAATGGAAGCTGGAAGGAATGGGAACTTATTAAGTTTCATGTTGCTCAGTACTGTTTGCTTTATTTCTTCATAACATGCAACCACTTTTTTTGCATTATTATAAGAGTTCTGGTTTTGGGAAATATAAATTCTGAAGTGACTTTTCTAAATTTTAATTTTAATTCAACTCTTCCAGTAAGTAAATACTATTTAGGGATTAAATGCTCACCATCAGAAATATTTGTAGTAGTACACAAAAGTTTGTGACTAGCTTATTAATAGAAAATATTAGCTGCTTCTTCACGGTCTCTATGACTCACATATGAGTGCTATTACTGCAGATGATCACCCTACAACTTATCCTACCACTACTGAAGTATTCATATTTCTACATTTCAATATGGCAAGACCATTGTCAATTCCTGTATTTCGCCTTAGGTCAACAAATACACAAGTTCAAAGTTCTGCCCTTCAGTCTAGAGATAGGATAGTACCCATACATTTTTGAAGTGTATGGCTCCAGTGGCAGCATAACTAAGATTTTGTGGCATGCACATATTTCTGTACATAGACAGGAATTGAATTTTGATAGCAGATTCTTGCCAGGAGTTTCAGAATCAGGTCCAGTTGGTCTTACATCAGTCTTCAATGGTTCAAGGTGAAATGCAGTGAATAGTTTTTCTTGGTCCCAGGGAGGACTTTTCAAAATTCACTTAATGATCCAGAGTGAACAAAAGACAGGACCTGACTCTGAAGGTCTTGGTGAGACATCCTTCCTGAGACCAATGAAAACCATTCATTATATAAGTGCTCTCCAGCAAAACAAGATCATTTCTTCCACAAACCAGAATAGAAAATATCATACTTCTTATTGTGGATACAGTGGTGGCCCGCTTGACGACGTTAATCCATTCCGTTAAAATCGCTGTTAAGTGATATCGTCGTCAAGCAAAAGGAAAAAAAACATTGAAATGCATTGAAAACCATTTCAATGCATTCCAATGGGCAAAATACCTCATCGTCCAGCGAAGATCCTCCATGGGGGAAGCCATTTTCGATCTCTGTCTTCTGGAAATAGGCCCGGAAAACAGCGGGCGGCCATTTTGAAAACCCGACAATCAGCTGTTTTTGATCATCGGGAAGCGAAAAATTGATTCCCAAAGCAGGGAACCAATCATCATGAAGAGTATTTTCCCCATTGAAACATTGCAAAAACCTCATCGTTAAGTGATTTTGTCATCTACTGGGGTAATCGTCAAGCGGGGCACCACTGTATTTGCGACAATAGAATAGTTCCTGTTCTTCAAATTTGCAAGCTGTTTATATTGATGGCCTCTACAACAGCAATCGTCCTTCATGCAAGACTGTGAATGATGCCTCTTCATATATAGTTTCTAGCCAATTTTGACAATTTAAGATGTAATCCATTGCGCTGACTGATTGTTCCTCCACTAATCCTGAGCCAATTCAAGTAGTGGACAAATCTGGCTTAGTAATGGCATATAATTCACACTTCTTCAGCCCTCAATAATGGTAACCACAAATGTGAGCAGAAAAGGCTGGGGAGCTCATTGCCAGGGCGATAGTATGGTCCAGACTAGAGACAAGGCTACATGCCAGCAATTATTAGCCATTTACAAGGCATTAAGAGTCTTTCAAAGGTGTGTAGAATGCAAAGTGGTACAGATTTCTACAGACAAATACCACAGCAGTGTGCTACCTCAGTAAACAAGGGGGTGCTCATTCACCATGACTTCTAACAGCAGACATCTGGGAATACTGTATACAAAAGCATGTCTTCACAGTGGCAATTTACATTGAGGATGGGGACAATCAAAATGTTGTCAAACAGAACACACTCACAAATGGGATAACAAGATAACTATGTAGGCATCTAACACAGATCTTCTTATGATGCAGCACAATCAAAAGTGTTGCTGATACTGCTGGAAAGTAGGGATAGGGCATCATTCCTTAGGAGATGCTTTTGTAATGGCTTGGAAACAATATCTCTTTTATTTATTTCTACCATTTCCCCTGTTTCACGGAGTCATTGTAACGGTCAAGCAACACAAGGCATGTGCCATTTTCAGAATACCATGGTGGCATCACAAGCCTTGGTTCTCAACACTGTTACAAGTGTCTCCAGTGCACAAGAGGTTATCACTGGACTTGGATCTGCTGGCTTGTCAGAAGGGTAAAGTTCAGCACCCAGACCTGAAAACTCTGAGACTAATAATATAAAAGCTTCTGGAATAATTCCTTCTTCTGTAATTGTATGGAGGATTTTTAATGTCTCTAGAAAGCCATCAGTGAGAAGAATGTATTTACATAAATGGGTAGAGGAGTATCTTATGCTTCATGGACAGGGGACCCGTATTCCTACCACCAGTAGATACGGCCTTAAAATGTCTACTTCACCTGAAAGAAAATGGAATTTTACATTCCTCACTGAAAGTGTATTTAGCCCCAATTGTTGCATGTCAACTAACTGCTGTAGGAGCTCAGACTCAGGTTTCAAACCTGAAAGTCAAACAATTTTTAAAGGGACTTAATGAGTTGTATCCAGACATTAAAATGCTTGTACCATCCTAGTCTCTGTCTTTGGCTCTCATTTGGTTGATGGTGCTCCTTTGAATCCATGGCATCCATGGATTTATGTTTAGTATCCTTCAAGGCAACCTTCGTGGTGTCAGTCATTTCTGCTAGATGAGTAGGTGAATCATGTGCACTTCATTGTGACCCACTGTCCCTGAATTTCCATAAAGGAAAGTAATGTTACAGCCTTTCTGCCAAAAGTAGTTTCTTCTTTTTATACGGGTTATATAAATGCCAGTTGTCTTACCCAACTTTTGTTTTCAAATCATCTAATGGACTGGTTCTTAACCTTGAGTTACTCAGGAGTTTTGGACTGCAACTCCCAGAAGCCTTCACCACCAGCTGTGCTGACTGGGGTTTCTGGGAGTTGCAGTTCAAATGCATCCGAGTAACAAAGGTAAAGAACCACTGTTCTAATGATCTGGAAAGAACATTACATGTGCTGGATGTTATGTATGCAATTGCCCTCTACATTTCATCACAACGACCAAACTTTGTGTTTGGTACCTGGGCCTGCAAAGGAGAACTCCAGTGTCTTCTCAACATTATTCTAAGTGTGTACTTTCTACCATTAAACTGGCTTACAAATTAGTTGGGATGTCAATTTCATGTGAAATTAGGGGTCATACAACAAGGGCCATAGATTCATCAACAGCTTTCTGAAAGGGCGTGGACTTGCAGAACATCTGTCAAGTAGCAACATGGTGCAACCGTTTATATTTGTGACTTACTGCAGACTGGATATGCGAACACAGTCAGATGCATCATTTGAGATGTTGTGCTGTTTTAAAATTCTGATGTGACATCCCTCCAGCCAACATTGGAAGTGGCAAGTCACTCGTGTAAGTCACAGAAACCACAAAGAAGAACTGGTTGCTTACCTGTAGCTGTAGTGTGGTGATACCCCCATTCGGAGACTATATGTTTAAAGTTATGTAGAATTACTTAGGTTAGGTTTATAAGCAGTTTTGGATGTATGCTGTGGTGATTGACTGCTGAGTAGCTGAATGGTTATTGGTTAGCATAATTAAAATGTTGAGGGAGTGTGATCTGGGGGGGGGGTCTAGGGGAGTGGTTCTTAACCTTGGGTTACTGAGGAGTTTTTGGACTGCAACTCCCAAAAGCCTTCACCACCAGTTGTGCTGGCTGGGGTTTCTGGGAGTTGCAATTCAGAAACACCTGAGTAACCCAAGGTTAAGAACTGGGCATGTTAAACTGAGATATTACTGTCTAGAGAAATACAGTGGTACCTCGCTAGACAGTTACCCCAAATGACAGTTTTTTTGCTAGACATTGACTTTTTGTGATCGCTATAGCGATTCGCAAAACAGTGATTCCTATGGGGGAATTTCGCTGGACAATGTTTGGCCCCTGCTTCACAAACCCATTTTCGCTAGACGATGATTTTGACAGCTCCCTCCACACTGGCAAAACAGGTGTTTTTGGGACCTAAGCTTCACAAGACAGCGATTTAAACAGCTGATCGGTGGTTCGCAAAGCGGCTTTCCTATCGCTAATCTTCGCTAGACAATGACGATTCTTCCCCATTGGAATGCATTAAACAGGTTTCAATGCATTCCAATGGGGAAATGCTTTTTGCTAGATGAAGATTTTGCTAAACAGCGATTTCAGTGGAATGGATTATCATCGTCTAGCAAGGCAGCATCACATTCTAATTGCTGCTGATTATTTTGAACTTTAAATACTCACTGTTGTTTTAAACTTTAACACTCATATCCAAGAAACTACTTTTCCCTTCATGCCTATTCCCAAAAATCCTCTTTGACTGTTTAAACCAATATTTCCTCATTATGTATTAACTGTGTAACTAAAAATGAGGAACCACACTATTAAGGAATGGAAATAAATTCATGTAATCCAGAGCTATGTTCTTCCAGTAGGAACCCAGAATTTTATTGAGATTAAGAAATCCTTTCACAGAATACCTGAATTATCTAAGATACCAGTTTGGAGCAACAGAGACTCAGGCTGTACAGTATAAAAGGGACAACCCTGTATCTTGCATTAAACCTGTGAATGCTTGTTCTTGCAGTTCAATGCCCTCCCTAGCAGCACCAAAGTGTGGTGGCTAGGATTTTAGGCATTAGAAGATGTTAAAAGGTGGCTGAATGATTTCTGTGACAGCGTGAGGAGTCTGCAACCTAGCTAGTGTGAACATTAGTGGGAATGTCAGCACTTCCTTGGGCTGGAACATCACAGGTAGTTCTTCAAGTGATCATCTGTGAACTGACATAGTCTTCCCACCTCCCTGATGTTATGTCACTTCATGTTAGACTTTTCTGAGTGGCAGGCATGGCAAACGGGAACTGAGGTAAGGAGTGGTTGGAGCGTGTTCACATTAAAAAACTATAGAGTTCTAGAATTTCCTGTGCGCTGACTGCTTTGAGCCAGGTGCAGAGCCCATATGTGTAAGTTCACAGATAGCCACTGGGACTTCAGTTACAAGTAAGTAACTTGTTCTTCCCTTATGGCTTCACATGAATCTTAGCAGAAAATATCATTTCCTAAAGCGTAAAATCTTGAATGATTCTTGGAATGTTTCTATTGCAGCTAATTGTACCCCTGTGGGCATAATCCCTGTGAAGCAGATCTCCTGAGAACTGACGCTCGAACCATTTTTCATTGATAAGGCAGCTGTGTTTCCATATGGTTCTTCAAAACATTTTTAGTATGCCTGTGTTCAGTCCACAACTATCATTTGTATCACATGCTGAAGTAGGATAATCAATAAAGAAGGGGCTTTTAATGAGTTTTAGGAACTTCCCCAAAACATCAGCATACTCCTCAAGTATTTGATTATCTGGAGGCTTAATTATCTGTTTCATGGTTTAAATCAAAGAGACACTGTAATTCAAATTTAACCAACATTTTAACGATAATGTGATCCCTCAGTTCAGGTTAATTAAAGCTCAGCAGCAATTAGAATGTGATGTTGTACATCACCAAGCTTGAATCATGAATATTTTGATTACTATAAGGAATATCAATTTCTTTTCATTATGACACAGGAGTCTTTAGAATGTGCTTGCATTTGATTTTGAATTGGCATTACCTATCCTGTAATCACCCACAGTGGCAAACCTCTAGATGTTTTAAAAATATACTGTTTAAGCTTTCAGAAATACTTAATACCTATTACGATTTAATGTTTTATAGTAGCTGATAATAGGAAAATCTGTCAATTCTGGTTCTGTAGAGTTTTTCTTTCTTTCTTTCTTTCTTTCTTTCTTTCTTTCTTTCTTTCTTTCTTTCTTTCTTTCTTTCTTTCTTTCTTTCTTTCTTTCTTTCTTTCTTTCTTTCTTTCTTTCTTTCTTTCTTTCTTTCTTTCTTTCTTTCTTTCTTTCTTTCTTTGCAATCTTAAGATCAGTTTGGCCTAATTCTGCATTATATATATACCGCATTTTTCTGTGTATAAAATCACACTTTTTCGTTAAATAATTAGACAAAAAAAATGAGGGTCGTTTTATAGACGGAAGGCAGCGGCTTTTCCCTGCCTTTTGCGAAGCCACGGGGCTTAGCAAAAAGGAAGGGAAGGCTACCTTCAGGTAAAGCAGCGATGAAAGGGCTGCACGATCACAGCCCTTTGGTCCTGAAGCCCTTTCATGGCTGCTTTACCCACTTCCTTTTTTGCTAAGCCCCGTGGCTTTGCAAAAGGCAAGGAAAAGCGGCTGTCAAAGTGACCAGTCAAGTGGCGGTCAAAGGGAGCCATTTGATCCCTGCTTTTCCCTTCCTTTTGCTAAGCTCTGTGGCTTAGTAAAAGGAAGGGAAAAGCAGGGATCAATTTTTCTAATTTGGGGTTAGAAAAGGGGGCTCATCTTATACATTGACTCATCTTATAAATGGAAAAATACAGTATATATTCAAGTCCATAAGACATTATGGATACATCTTTATTGGCTCAACTACATTTTCATGCATAGACAAAAATGTGCATATTTTTCTAAACTACTTGCCTATAAGCATGCTGTTTAAATAATGTTACATTCTTCTCATTATTTTCACTATTATGTAATCTTTTTCCCATCCAGAATGGAATAACAAGACAGACACCGGTATATGGGATAACTAGGGCCACAATTTCATTAACTTATTTATAACTTAGACCTTCCCAATTACAAGGGAGCCTACCGTATTGCCTCAAACTGGTCTGTAAATGGTGTCAACCTTAACCTTCTGGTCCAGACCACCCATCAAGTTCCTATAGCGAAGGCGTACTGTCCAACCATACAGCACGTCTCAGTGTTTCCACTAGCTGTGGTACTTCCAAACTCTAAATGCTCAATGTCCCCTGGGGTCCCCAGCTTCCCTCCTCACTGCTAAATTTTCTGTTACTTGTTATGTCCCATGTCCCCCACCATGCTGAAAAGTTCAGCCCTAAGACCCCCTTGTAAATCCTTTAGAAATATATCGAACTCTAGATCTGACTGGTGTACTCCATCCTCTACAGTTCCTGCCAAGAAACTGTCACCTGAGGATATGCTACGAAAGACCCCAGACCTTGCCGAACAGCCCTACCGACCTCTCTGCTGGCTCCCTTCTGGGCTCAGTCCAGTCGCCTGGGGTCACAACCTCCTTTCCACGCCAGCCGTGGAATAATCACAAACCATACAATGTGAGTTTTGGAGTACCATGCTACAAAAGCTCTGAGGTCCACAATGACCCAGAGGATCAACGACTTGCTGCATTGGTCTGAACTCGCCAAAATGAGATCCCATTGAATTATTCCAATAACCTAAGCCAAACTCACAAATCTTCCTTCATTCCCCATGTTAGGTGCCTCCTATGGTGAGGTCTTATAAGACCCTTCATGGCGTCACACAACCTTCGCAAAAAAGGCCAGCCTGGTGCCACCACTTTGCATCTTGTAGCTGCCTCAGTGTGGCTTTTTTTCTGCGCCATCAAGCTCTGTATCCTAACTTTTAATTCAGCCAATTTAACCTCTGGAAGCCTACTAGTCTGCTGAACAGTATCTAACTCAATGCCCAAAAATGTCAACACCTGGCAAGGTCCCTCAGTCTTCTCCTCTGCTAATGGAACACCCAGTTCCTTTGTCATTTCCTGGAAGGAAGACATAAGGTGGGCACATAGAGATGTGCCGCATGTCCCACAAAATAAAATAATCATCTAAATAATTGGCCATGTCCACTGGGCTGACCCGTCTCTTGAGCTTCCACTCCAAAAAGGTGCTAAATTGTTCAAAAACAATCGATTCGTTGATTTGTCTTCACTTTAAACAGCTATAAAACTGGCCCCTAAGCACCCAGAGACACCAAATTTGCAGGGATTTTCGACACTTTTTGACAACTCCTGAAAGGTTGGTGAACATTGGATAATGGACCCTTGAGTTATATAATCACAACGAGGACACCCCCACTAAAGCTCCCCCCAGGTACTTAGAGAATCCAGAATCACAACAGAGCTCCCTATGTTTTTCCTCAACACACCTGCCAACTTTGGTGAAGATTGGATAACGGACATCTGACTTATTAACCTACAAATTGGGTCCCCCCAGGAGAGTTTACCAAATGGCACAGAAGCCCATGGTACTGAGGGAGTTATTTTTGGCCCCAGCAGAATGGGAGGTTTTTGGCACTGAGAGGCATGCATGAGGCATTGAGTTTGTCTTCAGCAACATTACAAAAAATAAGACAAAACCCACAACCTCACCATTCTGCCTACCAGCTGCCAATCAGAACACCCCACCTCCACCAACACCCGCTTACCTTAATTGCTGCTGCCGAGGTCTCCTTCTGGCCTCCAAGCCACACATGTAAAAAGGGAGACTGGCTGCCCTTCACAAACATGGTGGTGGCTGGTTCATTTAGGGTAGGGAACCTGCAGCTGCCATCTTTGCAAAGGGCAGCCTGGATTCCCTTAAGGCATGCTAAGGGAATCCCAGCTGCCCTTTGCAAAGATGGGGTGGGGTGGGAGCTAAGGTAGGAAAAGAAAGGGGGTGGGATGGTAGGCTGTGGGGTTGTGGGGGGAGGGTGGTTGCCTGTCTCCTACTGATCAGCTGATCGGTGGCCAGTAGGCAGATTTTTGTTTGTTTGTTTTTTTAATATGAAGGACAAATAAAAATGGGTAAACATTTGTCCCTTTGTATTCGTGGGGTCTCTGGAACCCAAGAATATGAAGGGTCAAATATTTAATGAATCAGCTATTTTCGTTAAAAAAGCCGATCCGTTTTCATATTCGTCCCCATCTCTAGTAATACTGTAATCTATCCATGTAGTAGTTTCCTTCAAAAGCAAAGTCCAGAACGTCAAAATCATTAGGATGAACTGGGAGGAGCATGAACACTGACTTAATGTCGCATTTGCCCAGCTCCACCCTCATTCCATGCTTATGCACCATGCAAACTGCTGCATCAAATAACTTGCTTCTTCAAATTGTTTACACACGCACACACATGCATGCACGCGCGTGCGCGCGCGCACACACACACACACGTATACCTATATAGAGAGCTATATGTATCCCCCTCTTTTTCTTTTTTTAAAATAAATTCCCTGGGCCATTCAGGTCCTACTGAGGCCCCTTAACTATTGGGCTAGGACAAGCCCTGCACCCCCAGCCCAAATAACTACTTCACATTTACCCCAAAATAAATTATAATATTATTAATGTTAATTGATATGCTTTTTAAATTTATACAACACAGATGGAGCCTGCAAAGGCTCTCACTCCATGCCCTCAACAACAACTCCTAACCAGGGGGCTGTGCTGATGCGCAGTCCCAATCCTGAAGTCCAAAAAGTGCTGCGTAGTACATGTGACCAAAATCAAAACTGCCAGGACCCGCAGCAGCGCGACCTGACTCTCCAACATTCTGACTAAAAGGGAGGGTAAGGAGGGCCTGGGCAGCTTTCTTCAAGGCTTGCCTGAGCCCAGCTTCTTCGCCCCATGTGATGTACCAATGCTGCTTCGTCTCGATCCAGCCAGGTGGGCAAAGAAGCCCTGCTTCGGCAGCTCTGCGTCTCATGGAGAGGCCCTTGTGCACATTCATCCGTAGCGTATGGAATGTTAGATGTGCTTAATGTGTGCACTTTGTATAGTTAAATAGAGAAAAACATGAATTTTGGTGTGTAGGTCTATAGTGCTTCATTCATTGGTTCTCACAATGCAAATACAGTGAACTCAGATCAAAAATTTGGCCAGAACATTTTTCCACCCATTTGTAGTACTGACTATAAATTCAACTATCAGGAAAACTCAAATACCCTGAGATTCTCTAATTTCTGCATTATAACATGTTCTGAATTAAATCCACATTGGATTTTGAAACTTTTTTCTTGCATTTCTGTATATATTTAATATGTTTCCAACACACTTTAATGTGATTTTTTTTCTCCTGCTGCCTAAAATGATTTTCTGTAGTTTTTAATTAGCATATTATTGATGTACATTTTCCAAACACACACATTTTGAATAGTTTTTCTCCCCAAACTGATGTGTGTAGATTTCCGATTCAAGTTGCATTCGGTTCTAGGGCTCATAAATTGGATAAGCTTGTATGCATATAGAAGCCTAGTAGATTTCTCCCCAACTCTCATAAGGGTGACAACAGTTATATACTGGTTGATCATCTGGTTCTAAACCTGCCAACAAGAGAGAGAAAAGAGAGAAAACTGGTTTTTGTTTCAAAACTTCCATTGGCTCATATGCTCCATTAAAAAGAAACGGAGCAAAGTGCCATCAATGATACTATCTGAGCAGTTTCATCTAAATGTAAAAAAATAACATTGGGAAGATGTATGCAGCATTACCATGTGAATGTAATTTATTCCTTGGATGTGTCCTTCTGTATACCTGATAATTCCTCGGTGAAAAAATTGTTAGGGCAGCTATGGGGCAGTCCATATGCTACCATTTCACCATCTTTTTGGTGAATAAATTGGCCTTTGGTTCAGAGCTACTGGTTCCAGTGTCCATCACTTCAGTCTGAAGAAGCTTATTTTAATTATATATGTGTGGATATTGTCCAATGTGATTTGTACTCAAATATCTGCCATACAAATCCCTCCCTCCCTTCCTTCCACCTCCCACCTCCACACACACAACCCGTGAAGTTTTACTCAGCAAAAATTTGCATTGGAAGTGTGGAAGATGCCCCTTTAGTGTCCCCAATCAGTAGTTTGGCTTGCCTGAGTGTGCCCACTTACTGCTTCACCTATATCAGAGTGCTGCACATTTGGCTTTCATTCACTCTGGAACATACAAAGACAACCACAGTAGGGGGAGAAAATTTTGCAAATCAAGGCTAGCAGGAGGCATTAAAGAATAAAAGAAAGTAGAAAATGGGAAGCAGCCAGTAGCACTTCTTTGACCTATCCAATCAAAGCCCACAGCTCAGAGCTAGAGCCAGTCATCTTCCCACATTCACAGACACCCTCAGTTGTGTAATGAAGTGTGCTTAATGAAGATTTCAGATCTAAAAGAAAAAAGCAAGAAAATTTCAGCGTGCAGTCAATCTAATAAGTGTTGTACTAATGTTTCTTGCCTGGATGCAGAACAGCTGCTCTGTCAGAGGAATGGGGAATAAATAGAATCTAGTGAAATTAGTCTGAACCCACCCTGGAGATCAGTTTCCAGGTGAGATTTTGGTTTCTTTGGTGCTTCAATTGTCACTCTCCTTCTGATCCAGGGCTTCCTTCTTTTGCTGCAACAAGTAACACAAGTACTTTTGTTCAAATTTTATCATTTTTAACCTTCAAAGCGCTAGAACAAAATTCAGTGCTTTGTTGAAATGCCCTGGATTTTTTGTTATTACTATTTTTTTTTACCTAACAACTGCTATCCCCCACAGGGTTGAACACAGGGATATATATCCTCCCCTACCTCATGTTTGTCAGCAACAACAAGAAACGGGAATATTTCCCTCCTTATTAGCAAAGACTTTCAGGGCATTTTTAATTCAGTTATTGCATCTGCAAGAGCTATTTCTTATACAAGCTACGGAACTTATACCAATGTCCTTTCTCTTGAAAAGTAAAGCACACACACAAAGCAAGTGCAGAAGAAAGATGCAAACTATTTGTCAATTGCTTAAGTGCCTAAATGTTAACACGTACACCCTTCCTCCATTTCATCCTCTTTCTGGTGGGGAGAAATTAGTGCTGGACAGCCTTCCTTCCTCAGATGTACTCCAGCACTCTGTAGAAGAAGACATTTTGGCATCTGCTTCTTTAAATTTCTCTCTGCAAGGCACTGCTGAAGTGGTGAGCTGGGGAGCCCCACTAGACAAGGGGGATGTGTGCCCAATTCACAGCTTTATTTGCTTGGTAGGAAACAATGATCAGCAATTGAGTGAGGGAGGAATTGTAAAAGGTGCTGAAAGGTCTCTGCTTCAGGAGGCCTGGAGTGGGGATAGGGAACACAGGCTGCTAGGAACAAACATCCCCTCACCAGAGGGAAGATGAAAAGGAAGAGGAAGGCTGTATCTGTCAAGACTGAACAGTTTTAAAGCAAAGCAAAAGCGTGCTGCTTTAAGTAGTGGAGACTGAACAGTTTTAAGTAGTGGACGTTCTGTTTGCCCCTTTCTTCTTTGCATGGTTGGATTTGTTTTCTAGAGCTATGTTTTGTGGACATTATGAACCTCTGGCTGGAGGCAGAATATCTTACAGCACTTCTAAAAATCCTGGCTGAGGTGTCTCATGCTGTCAAGGCAGCCTAAATCATTGAGGACAAGGGATTTAGGAAGCATTCTCGACATCACTAATTGAACTTAGACTGATAGTTGTCCTTGTCTTTCTGTATCAGTGTTTCCAAATCCGTCAGTTCTAATTTCTGTCTGTATTAGGGGTTTGAATCTTCTTCACTGATTTCATTCTCACAAGTGAAAACAAGAAGAACAAAAATGTTTTTTCCCATTGTGTGAGAGGACTGTGAGAGTTTTTCTGCATTTTTCTCATTTGGGGAATTTTTTGTGAAAAATTACTGGGGCTTAGTGCAAAAAAAGTATATATTTTGCACAAGACTCCTATATTTTACAAAAGAAAGACAGAGAGACCACATTATTTTAAGTAACATATGAGCTTATGTGTCAAGATTCTCTTTACATCAACATTTTTAATGTATGTATCCTCAGGCTGAGATCCTGCTGTTTAACATACTAAGTTTCAACTAGAGTAGGCCCACTTGAATCAATGTAATTTATAGAGGAAATAATTCACCAAATCCTCATTGATTCAATGGGCCTATTTTCTAGTGTGACTTACTATGCTATGCAAAAGAATTTTAGCCAAGACCTCCTTAATTTATATACTTCATGATGAAAACAGAAAAGGGAAGAAACAGTGGTAGATACACTTACCTTCCCGCCCCCCCCCCCGAATCAACATTATAGAAATTACACATCTAATTTATGTGAGTGGTGAACTCAGCCCCTCAAAAATACTCATTTAATTAGAAGAAGAATTTATTGCCCTCCAGGTAGGTTAAGACAGTTGGTCCTGGCTTTTTAGAGTCTTTGTTCAAGAACATCTGTGTTCAAACGGCTGTTGTTAATAAATGATGTTGGTAATTTAAAAGAAGAAAAGAGATTAAGTCTCCCTATAATGTCATTCTATTTTTTAAAGTTCTGAACATCAAATGTACGTGAGGGCAAATGATTCAACTGTTAAAGCAACACTTTATTAAAGCAAAACTATTGTTGATATAGAACCTTTCTCTTGTATTCTCTTGCATATATTGGTTGAAGTCCTATTGAATAAGTATGTGGATGTAACTCAAGGTTGTACCTGTAGTAGCTACAGTCATGCCAAAGTGTTGTTCATGAAGCATTGCATAATCAATCAAAATGGGAACTGCCTGACCAATTACACAATTGAATTGGGCAGTCCTTGTTGCCAGGGCAGAACACCCAGATATTTACAACAGTGTAACATTATGTTACACCTTGACAAACGGATTCCAACCATCGATTCAAAAACCATAGCTTTCTCTACCAAACACCGGTTTGACTGAAATGTGATCTGTCAAATCAGTGCTTTGTGCCCATCTCCGATTACATATAATCATCTAGAACTTTATGCATTGTTCACTATAAGAATAATCACCCAGTCTATTATTTCATTTGATTGACAAATGTAGCCATTGTGTTTTATACATACTGAGGATTTTGGTCTATATTAGACATTTTCCCTTTATGTGGTCTGTACACAGCTCCAGTAGATTGATTATGACACGCCTGCACAGTCCCATGCGATTAATTTGGTAACTCACAAGACATACCCTGCTGCAGTTGTTCTTAAGCTAAAAAGCAATGATTGAGTGGTTTAGGAAAACCCCTTTTTCCCTTCACCCCCCAAACCCTTCACCAGGCTCCCTTGATTCCCATCTTACCTTATACAGAGCTCCCTTTTTAGGACTTCATTGTCTTTTTCATCAGTATTCAAATTAAACCCCAGAGTTATTTAAGATATAGTTTCTGTGAGCTGTGTCATGGGCCACTCCAGTTAAGATCATGTGGAGAAGCCAGAAATAGTGGGGAAAGTGGCTGCTACAAATATTTCCCAATGGCCTGTCCTGGCAAGAAGCATAGTATACATGTGGACATACAGTAGCGAGCCCTACGTTCCACGTTGCATGGTTCATTTTCCAAGGAGTTGGTGAAAAATTGCCAGCACAAGGGAAACCAAATAATGTAGATCCGTCCTTACAGAAATATTTTATAAATTTCTGGGCACTACAGTATATTCATGTGGTATTTTCTTGTGTAAAAAAGTCTATTGTGAGTAAAGTATAATAATACCATATCAAATTCTTATTTTTTAAAAAAATCGCTCATAGGAGCACTTAAATTCACAAAATCTTCACAAGAGCTACACACTTCTTTAGTCTTCCATTTGGCTGCCAATACTTAACAGTCTGCTAGCATAGGTAACGCATACAGGTAGCTTCTTGCTAGGTTTGTGAATGTCAGAAATATAGAATCCACAACTCAGGGTGCTGTTAATAAGCAAGTGATGGTTTCTTTTTCCTGTACATCAAACATTTTCAGAAGTATTTCCATGTGGGAGTAAGATAGGGCACATGACAGAGCATGGAGAAGTTATGGCCATGCTGACTTGGGTGTTACAGCTGAGAAAAGTCACTTTTCCATATGCCTTTATGACAGTGGGCAGAATCCTGTTGTGTAACTTTGTACCATCATAACCTGGATCGAGGCCCAGAAATATTAATTTTCACTAACTAAAAGGTTCCTATCTCCCTCCATTTTAAGTTCAAACTTTCTCCAGGGCTCCCTTTTGCTCTGTGGAAGCTTTGGGGAGCTTTAGGACTGGCGCGGAGAGGGTCTAAAAGTTTTTTTAATGGTACCAGATCAGTGGCAGTGGTCCCGATACCAGTGGCAACAATTTGGCAGCATTTTTTGACTGTTAAATGATCCCCCTTCTCCCGCCCCAAGACTCCTAAGTGTCTCCTGAGGGCAAAAGGGAAACCTAGGTACCCTGAGGCCTGAAATAAGAAGCTTTTGATCAGTTTAAATTACATGTTTCCAAGCCCAATTGGTGTTAGGCCAGGCAGAAAGTTACGCAAGAGGATTTTGCCCCAAAATGTGGAAATTCTGTTCCATAAATTATAACATGTAAGACTAATGATGTCATCAGCTGCTGTGATTTTGCAGAAATAAAAAAACTCCAATCCCCTCCCCCAAAGTCCCCAAAGGTTCCCATGGAATACCATCTGTCATGGGAAACCTGTTTGGGGTTATGAGATAATTTCCAAAATAATGCCACTCTGGTGACATCCACAGACATGCACAGGATACAAGTGTGAACTGAATTTTAGCCAACATGTAAATCTGTCTTTGTATTTAAAATCTGAATGATGTTTTCAGAGGTGCATGAAACAGTCAATTCCCCTTTCCCCAAAAACACAGTACTAACAACTTTTTAAAGAGATTTTTGGTTTCTTTTGTCCAGCTGCACTTTGGAATTGTTGTAAAATCAAGACCCTGGGAGTTAGAAGCAAGGGTGGGATGTTATTAATTGCAGGCTGCATGCAAATCCTAAGGTGTGAGCCTGATGTGGCTCCACAGATTTTACCCCTTTGGGACCAGAGTGGACTATTTGTCCTGTTTCTGGTGAAAAAGTGCTGAAATACTGTCTTTGTAGCAACAATTTTTCCTTTTGCTGGCCAGATTTGTATGGTGCAGATTGGCTGGCTCCTATGGCAGTCACGAAGCCATGCTTATAGCAGTGTTTCACTTAAAGTAAAATAAAACAAAAAGCTGGCTGAAGAGGAAAGATAGCCAGCTCAACACTCAGGATAAAAATGCTAAGGATTTGAGAACATGACAAATGTATGTTTGAAATATGGATAAGAATTTAGTATAGAACTGAAAACTGGTAAGAGCCTTCCAGCAACGAGACCCCTCCTACTGATGGAAAGAAGGGGCTACACCTCTATGCAGCCTAAGGTGACCACCAGCTAAAGTAAAAAGTTAAGTCCTGCTGACTTTAAAATGTTTTATGCCTTACTTGGGCATAAATCTTTTTTAAAAGTCAGTAGTACTTATTTCCGAATAGTCACATGTAGAATTTTGGAAGAATCATTCTTTGACATGTATTTGTGAAGGCTTTCATGGCCGAGATCTAATGGTTGTTGCGGTTTTTCGGGCTCTTTGACACTTTGCAGATTTTTTTTATTTGCCACACATACTGATATAACTGGTACTGTCACCTTTTTTTTCAATCAAAATTATGTCTTGACAACATTTTTAATGAAAAGTGAACATTTTTAACCCTGAAGGGCTGACTTTTCCCCCTTCTTTTTGCAGACTGGTATTTGCGAAGCTAAAGCTCTTAATGATAGCCATAGAATATAAGTCGGAAAAACGGGAAAGCAGGTATGTAATTTTGTGTTTTTTTTTTAAAAAAAAATCATAGTGCACTCTTTGATCATTTGGCCTGCTTGGATTTCTTTCTTTCTTTCTTTTCTGGATGGGGTTTTATATCTATGAAAACATTTTATATCCCAGTCATTGTGGCATCACTACACCTGCTCACATAATCCAACCAAATGGCTGCATCATCACTCCAGAATCAGATTCTCAGAGTTGATCCAAACGAACAGTAGTTTAATTTGTGCTGCTTTTAAGATCCCTTTGAAAAAAAAATTGGATTCTGTCCTTGATGCTCCTTGGGAAAGAATCCAACCCCCCCAGTTAAAAACCTATGTAAGCCGCCTTGAGTAGACGCTATCTAGAGGGGTGGGGTAAAAAAATCAAATAAATAAATAAATAAATAAATTAGAGGCGGACTGACAAATGGAAGATAAGAAACCTGCACTCAGTACCATTTGACCATCACAAACACTTCCAAATGAAGTCTGTTTGTAAGAGTGTTGCACTGCGAGTCTTGTGCAAAGCCTGGCTTAAATCACCTTGTGCATTGATAGATATTTATCATTTTTTTCTTATTTATCCAAATAAACAGTCATGCATATTAAAAAATGTTCTGCCGGACAATGACACTAGTCAAGGTTGTTTTAAGGCCTGTTTTGTTTCATGTCCAGAACCTAGAAGACATCATGAAAGGAAAAGAGAAAACATGCTGAATTCCCCCCCCCCCCAAAAAAGACCTAGAAAAGAAACATTAAACTCTGAAATATTCAGGAACAATAAGGCATTCACATTCAGTTACCGTGATTGATATTAATACACATATTTATTTATTAATCCCTATTAACTGTAAAATCCATGTTGACATTTCCAGCCATCCTGCTTACTCCACTGAATCTACAGAACGATCCATACTGTTTTAAAGTTCACATTTTGGTTCATACAAGCCACTGAAGGAGACCACACAGACGGCACTTTTTCATTTCACGGTTAACAAGGATTGATTTTATTTGCAATTGGTCAATCAGTGTTTCATAATGTGTACTTAGCACAGGCTTTAGGCCTTGTACCACTGTCAAGAGAAGTCATTTTTGCCCGAGTAAAAGCTGTGTGAAAGTATGGGCAGGCAATGTCCCACACAACCTGGTCTACTACATTAGGGTTGTGGGACCCACCCAGGCAATCTCACAGAGAGAAGCCATTCGGATGAGGCAGTGGGCCCCTGGAAATGCTTATTAATTTCAGCAAAAAGGTGGGGAGAATGAAGCAGGAGAGAAAAAGCCAAAGTAGCAAGCCTGAGGCAATGTTTTTCAGTATGTTCAGGACACAAAGTCATACAATTGAGGACTATTTAAAAAAAGCTGCAAGTTTGGAATTACAAGTGGTCCATGCCCTCATGGTCCCCTTTTCAGGAACTTCTCTAAATAGAATACACATCTTTCTTCAGGAAGAGTGTGCTATGTATGTCCTTCCCCCTCCATAGGAGGGCAATATACACTTGATGATCTGCCATCAGGCCAGAGTTATTCTACACAAAGCCCTCTAAAGTGCTGAATCCTCAAGATGCTTATTTGTGGATCAATTCATTTGTATCCCACACTTCCTTGAAGGTGCTTCCTGTAGCCCCTTGCCCCATTTTATCCTCGCAACATAGCTGAAGCCAGGAGATAATGACCGGCCCAAGGTCATTCAGTGAACTGTATGGCTAATGGAATTTGAACACTTGTCTTCTGTGTCTAAAGGCCAAACAAGATGTGACATAAGAGGCATGCATTAGCTCTTGAGTTGTTTTCTTTTTAAGAAATGTATCGGCTTGGACTCAAAAGTACTTCATTGGAGCTGAGTCATGTGGGAGGAGGTCCATTCACACTTGCCTCACACGCTATCAAAGTGCTTATTCTAAACTAGTTTACCATCTATAGAGGAGGTGGAGAAACACCATCAATGAACCGTTTTATCTGTGAGAGGAAAACCAGCACAGTAGACCATTTGTGAAACTACAAAGTTATCTTGGTCCGTACAATCCAGGGTCCCCAGGTCTAGCCTTCTCCCTCAGTGACAAAAGAGAGAGGAGCAACTGAGAGGAGCTACAGAAAACAGGCCATTCTCTCATGGCCATTTCAGGGTTCCCTGAGGGTGATGTTACTTGCCATTGCATGCATTGTTTTTTTTGTTGTTTTTTTTTGTTTTGTTTTGTTTTTTTTTTTTTTTTGCAGATCAGCCAGCCAGGCTCATATACAGGTGCAAATGATTATGTAGTTGCTTTTACTGGGCTAAATCCAGTTTTTACTCTCAACTAAATAAATCTGCTGAATGAACACTTTTGTGGTTCTCTGTGGTTCAGTGGGTCTACTCTGATTTACACTCGCAATTGAATTAACCTGAATGCTTTTCTTTTTTAAAAAAAAAAAAACACCCAATACTTACTCTCAAGGAAATGTGCTTCACATCAGAGCAGCAGAAATAATTACAATTTATTTGTATAGACATAATTTAAAATGCTAGAAACATTTAAAATAGTTTAATATGTGACTATGTTTTAATATCAAGGCTGCCAGACATGGGGGAGATTGTGGTTTTGTGAGATACCAGAAATATAGAAGCAGTTGACAAGATGACAGAGAAAAGCATGTTAGTTGTATGCTACACAGTGGCAGAGAAGTAATGGAGCCATTGAACCGTTAAGCCTGGGGGTCTAAAATTAGATAGTTGCAGCACAGTTTGCCATGAAAATGCTGTTGTAGGGACATGGGAGACCTGACATGGTACCATTTCAATGGCATACACAGTTCCATTTCCATAAACTACATTTTAAGGAGAGAGAAAGAGAAAATACCTGCCTCTTGCGCCATGCTTTGTTTAGCTCTAAGTCAGATACTCCTGGTTGCTTAGAAGTCAGAATTTCCCAGTGCCGTTGTTCTGTTAGTTTGTTCTGCTTTGTATGCTTCAGATTTGTGTAGAAAGTTACAGATTTAACACAACTAAATATTGAGAGGAAGGAGCAAAAGCTATATGAAACATTCATGTTTGGTGCCCTATTGTTGATTGGTGGCATTTTCTCTGTCTTTGTTTTCATAGTCCTCGGCCTTATTTGATCAAGCTGCTTTTTAATTTAATTGTCTCTGATGAATATGCATACCCTCAAAATTCTCTTGAGCGATGCCTAGAAAAGAATACCAGGGTGAGAGTAAAAATAAAAATCTCAGTGAAAGGAAAGACAAACTGTTATGTCTGCTGGTTCCTGCATACTTTGCAGTGTATGAACAGAGCCTTTGGCAGCCAGGGTGGATTATGCGGGCATTAGCAGTGAGAGTTAAGATCGCGTTGCCTGCTAAAGCCCTCATAGGTCTCTTCAGACAGGACACCAATAGTGCATAGATTGTTTCATTGTATTGCCTGTGGCTGATTTTCAGAGGCCCTGAGATTGATTGATTGATTGATTTCTCTCCTGCCTTTCTTCCATTCATGGGATTCAGGCCACTTACAGTTTTTTTTAAAAAAAAAGTAAACAAAAAAACAAATAAATGCATTTAAAACATTAAAAATACATTTTAAAAACCTGCCAGTTAAACAAAATGTGACATCCAAACAGCTAAATGCCTTTTTCAAGGCAAGCTGGTCTGTTGCGGAATGCCCATGTGGATGAATGACAAGAGGCCACGAGCCAACCCAGCCTCTCTTGGAAAGGAGTTCCAGAACCTCAGAGTTACCACTAAGAAAGTCCATGGTGCAATTTAGACAGAAAGTCCTCGACTTTATTAATGTCTTGTGGTGGGTGATTTTCAGCTCACATGTCTCCTTTCATGCTGTGGCATTTTTTATGCTGAGTAAGAACTAGAATAAACTGGTTATCGAAAAGCTGTTTGTTCCTGAGTGAGAGAGAAACAATAGCTACCAGGTGAAACCACGTGGCGGCGCTGCGGGTTAAACTGCAGAAGCCTCTGTGCTGCAAGGTCAGAAGACCTCCAGTCATAAGATCGAATCCACACGACAGAGTGAGCTCCCGTCACTAGTCCCAGCTCCCGCCAACCTAGCAGTTTGAAAGCATGCAAATGCAAGTAGATAAATAGGTACCACCACGACGGGAAGGTAACGGCATTCCGTGACTAGCCACACTGGCCACGTGACCACGGAAGATTGTCTTCGGACAAACGCTAGCTTTATGGGTTGGAAACGGAGATGAGCACCGCCCCCTAGAGTCAGATATGACTGGACAAATTGTCAAAGGGAACCTTTACCTTTACCTAAAACCAAGGGGGGGATAAATGCTAAGGCTTAACTCTGATCCCCCCAGAGGCCATCCATGATAATGCTTTCTGTACCCCATGTCTGATTTTTGCCCTGTAACACCCCACCCCCCAATCTATAGAAATTAATGTACTGTAACTGAAAAAAGCCTTCTGAAGCAAGCCATACCCTGTGGACTGGTAAAATTGTCTTAACTTCTACCATTTTGAAAAATAGAATTATGTGAATAACCTTTCACTTGGCAACCAAAAATGTCCTCATTTTGGACATTGTGTTGTAATGACTGACAAAATACTGTAGTTTCCCAAGGTCAGAAGTATTAAAAAGCAGTGTGAGCAAATTAGGATGAAGCAACATTAGAGGATGGAAAAGAGCAACAAAAATAATGAAACTATTAAAATGTATCTGCATAAAAAGTAAAAAAAATAATATTTTCTCTAGTCCTGAAGCTAAAGTTGAGCATAAAAATAGCGAAGTGGTATTAAAACAGCCCCAATTTCATCTGAGTAAGACACCTTGACTACTGATGGAAGTTTTTCTCTTTAGGAATTTTTTCAGCTTGAAATGTATTGGACTCCGTTGTGGTTGACTCACGGGCAAGACTTTCCTAGCATCCATGAGGTTTAACAGCATTTACTGTAATGGGTGGCCTTCATCTGGAACTACTGACCCAGAGAAACACTAGGCCAGTCATTCATTGTAAAGGACATGCTAATTCTGTCTTACTTTCATAATCCTTTGAACAGGATTTCTCTTCCCACTTAGAAAATTATTGATCTCCAACATGGCGTCTTATCACTTTTTCTCCTCGGTGACATGTATACTTTATGAAACCACAGATTCAATGCTCTTCATTATGCTGGGTTTAGAAAAAGCCAGGTGTGCTTGGTCTAACACTCTACTGATAAGAATTATGTGAAAAGTATATATGTAATCCTAGAAGTTTGTTCTGTGCTGTCTATTACTAATGTCAGTTTATTTCAAAGGCCTCCTTTTGCCATCCTGCTCAAAAAATTAATTAAAATTAATTCACACCCAAAATAAGTTGCCATTGAGCAGCCCCGTGGTGCATTATCAAATGTAAAACCAATACTTGATTTTGTTCGTTGCTCGTTACCATGTTGCTCGTTACCAGCCATGAACAATATGTTATCAATATTAAGAGCAATTGCTTGTATAGGGTTCATTTCTAATTTTTTGCAGTATTTTTTTTCCTTGCCATTTACTAACATGCATAACAAATATAGCTTCCTATATTCTTCCTTCAGTTAAACACTGGACAATTTATGTTTTAAGTTATTAAGAGTCATTATATGTACCTCAGAGGGAACTGGAATAAATCATTTTATCATAAAATTAGGTAGAAATTTATCACCTGAAGTTGCATATTAAAGTATATCCTTAGAAATGCACAGACTACAAAAGGGTACATAAGGTTTCTCATAGCAAATAGGTTTGTGAACATGTTTTTTCCCCCCCAAAGATGTGTTGCATAAATTTAAATATATTCAGAGAGGTGAGCTCCCTTTTCTAATTTTGATGAGCAGAGTTGAGGTGAGCTTGAGCCTGTTTTGAACAGACCATGCCTTTGCCTTTTCTCCCCTGGGCTGACACAAGTCACATAGTAGAGCTAACAGCTAGAGATCTCAAACCATGCTGAACCATTTTTTTCCATTCTGGTTATCAGGCTAGGAAATACCAACAATAAGTACCAGTTGGATTATGTGAACCATCAAATCTGTGTTTATGGTCAAACAGATACTGAGATTTCTGAAACAGAATTGGTTGCTGTGTATTTTCTAAGCAACAGTGTCATTATCATATTGCCTTCCAGTCTCTAACAAGCTGGGCAAAGTCCTGAAAATATATTATTTTAAACCAACGGAACACGTACTTAGGGATAGCTATTACTGTTTCCTCTAAGAGGGGCTTCCAGATGCTTTCTACCAGTTTGTGGTGTGGTGTTCTGTGGAGTTTGGGTCAACTGAGCCTACCTTGTTGAGCTTTTCAAAGGGATGCGTTCAGTTTAAACTCATGATGTCTTTGAGCCTGAGGAAAGACATTACTGTTGGTCAAAATCAGAACTGAAACATCCCATCTGAAAGCACTATTGAAAGAAGGTTTAAAAAGCCACGACATCTTTCGTTGGATGCAAATTTTACCACGAATCTCTTTCTTTTGCCAGAGAAAGTAAAAACGGAAAGACGAACAACACTCTTCTTTCATGTACCCTATGTTTACTCCTCCGTTGAACTTTCTCCCTGTCTCTCCATTTTATTTGTCCTTGTTCTCAGCAGAAAAACCTTTTCTTAATTAAAAAAAAACATGGTGCAGCCTTTGGAAGACTTGGAATAAAAAGGTTTTTTTGCCTTTGTTTTAGTGTCAGTTGATTTCCTATCAAAGTGTTTGATTTGCAATTTTTTTCTTGTCGTTTGCAGAAGCCGAAAGCGGTATGCCCTCTTCGTTACCTTTCCTTCCAACCTCAACCCTACCTTCACTCCTTCTAACTTCAGGACTAATCCCTTGCCAAGAGTGCAGGAAGATAACATCTTTGTCTATCTTTCTCTCAATATATATATAAATATATAAATGTAGATATATATATACATATATATATATATGAGTCCCCCCACAGTTTGAAAGAGAGAAAGCTCTATAGGAGCAGTTGGGTTTCTTCGTTGTTTCTTGTGACTTACGCACTAACTTCTTTGCAGGAATATGTGTGTATATCTGCATATATACCCACAGACACAAATGAAATTCAGATACAAGACGTTGTCTTAAGACATCCTAGGTGCATAAAATTAGCACAACTGTCTCTCCTGTCCAGTACTCTTCCCCCTCCCCCATTTTATGTACTTGCCTTCTGTTGCAACAGTGTCTGCAGCCTGTCTCTTATTAACCTTTGTGCTGCCCCATTGTCTTTGTATTCACACCTTTGCTGAAATATCCCTAGAGTTCTTCTTCAACATACCTGTTAAACACAGTATTTCATCTCCTTTAGTTTCCCTTTTCCATAAAAAGAGTATGAATGCCTTGATTTTGTCTTTATTCCATTTTGTTTAAATGTTGGATATTACTGTACATTGAATCAAAATAATTGAAATACAGTACCACCCAGAAACTACTGTATTATTTTATCAGTGCACACTGTGTATCCTTTTGTATGACATATTCATATTCACTCAAACCCAGAAGGCACTGACTAGAACCTTTGAATGAATTGGCTTCTTTCCCCTATTTTGCACTGGCATGTTTTATATATTATTTTAGATTGCTGACATTCAGTACCCCATCTCAAGCTTACATGCCATCTTGCTGTTGTGAATTTGAAATAATTAAGGCATGACTTACCAAATCCCTTTTATTTCTCTATTATTTTACTAGTTTGAACTTCACGAGTGCCAACAGGGACCTGCTCATTATTGACATACATTTCGTTTCCTCCTGAACTGTTACACCAAACTTATTTTTTTTCTTTCTCTCTCTCGTGCTCCTGTTTTTGTCTTATCATTCTGTGTAGTGTGTAACATTTTTCTTTTTAGTTCTTACCTCCTGTGGATTTGGAGTAGATATGCGAAAAAAGAGAGGTGACTTCCTGTCAGTTTGGCATTATTCATATGATCCAACTGCAGAGAAGTTACTGCAACACTTTGGCATCTTCAAGGATCTGCAGTTGTTGCACCTCTTATTTGGCTTCTTGTTTATCAGTAATTTTAACCTTGTGGTAAAGGCATGCTTAGCAGTGTGAGAAAAGTGTGTGGTTTAAAATGTGCACTGGCTTGCTCCCAGAATAAAATAGCATGATGCTGCCTTATTTAGCTTATTCGCATTATTTTGTTACTATAATTCCATTGGTGACCATGAATAACAGAGCTTGGATGTTTCAGAACATATTGTACTTAGTTTTCTTAAAGTAACTTTGGGCACAGTAAAGGAATAGATAATGCAACCTGTTGGCAGCAGACATTTTTACCAAGGGCTTTAATCCCTGGGAGCAACTCTTGTGACTCTCTGCTTTGGTGATAATGGCACTTCAGTATTCTATACATTTATGGAGCTGCCTTGTTGTCTGCATTCTCTTCAGTGTCTGTAGCAAAGATGTGGAGTCTGTATTAATGTTAGTCAGAGAAGTCCAGAAGAAAGAAGCGGTAGCTGGGAGACACACTAATACCAAAAGAAATGTATACGTGTGTGCATGCCTCCCCTACTGTTTGATAATATGATCTGCAAAAACACCCATAAAAGTCAAAAGAAAAGTGCTCCTATTTGCTGTGGCAACGGACATTCAATTGAAGGAGCTGTTTGCCACATTGCGGCAGGCCTGATCATGGACCAACAGGCACAGCCCCTGGAGCAGCAAGATATCTTTTTTTAAAAAAAGTGATAGTTCTGATCAGGAGTATCCCACGTCATTTAAGTTAAATGCAGCTATTGCAATATGATGGTGAATAATCTATTTTGTTGTGATTGTAATTGCATGGGGAATGGTACAGCACACCTACCCTGTCGTGGAAAGTATTCATAGTATTTGGGGTTTTGGTCACTCGTCCCATTAAAAGTCTGATAGGATTTTTCTTATAAATCAGCTTGGAATATATGCATGGAGTTATTCTGTGCATTCTGAGGTCCTTTCTTTGTTTCATCAATTTTATTTCTATTCTGCCTTTCTCCCAAAGTAACCCAAGGCAACTAGCAAAACATTTTTTTTCAAATAAGAACAGAATAATGTATAATATCAAAATGCAATTAAACACTTACTAATGCTAAAAGACCACTTCCTCTAAACAATGTAAAACATTTTAAACGTACATTAGAAACACTCAAAATAAAAAAATAAATTACAACATTACTCATTAAGAGCCCCATTCTTCACAACCTACCCAGTTACTAGAGTCCTGCCAGAAAGGAAGAGTCTTTAGCAATGGTAGAAAGATAGCAGAGAGGGGTCAAACTAGCATTCCATAGAAGGAGGTTTGAGGATGATCTGATGAAAAGTTAGAACAGAGGCATCCACCTTTCAAGAATTGCCTAGCTTTTGATAACTCATTTGATATGAATATAGCACTGAGAAAACTCCAGGCTATAGTGGCTTGTCTCTGATACCTCTAAGCTCAAATCCTGTACTCTGCCTCTGAACAGTGAGATTGCCTTCTGAGTTAGTGTGCATTGGATTGCTTTGTAGCACTGCAAACTGGTGCACTTGTACTTGCATATAAGTTTTATTGGGTTACATTAGAACACTATTCATGTAAAAGCTGTAGATCAGTGAGTCCCAGCCTTGGATAACCTCCAGTTCCCAGAAGCCTTCCTCTGCCAGCTGTGCTGGCCAGGCTTTCTGGGACTTGCAGTCTAAGAACACCTGGGTTACCCAAGGTTGGGAACCATTGTTGTAGAGCAGTGGTGTCGAACTGTGGCCCTCCAGCTGTTCTTGGACTTCAACTCCCAGAAGCCTTCACCACCACCTCTGCTGGCCAGGATTTCTGGGAGTTGAAGGCCAAGAACATCTGGAGGGCCACAGTTCGACACCACTGTTCTAGAGGATTTTCTGATACTCAAATTGCCTCCTATTTCAATCATCCTGTTGTCACAGCCATATGGATATGGGCCTAACAAAAATTCAACTCATGTTCAGCTAAATCAGTGATCACGATAAACTGAAGTTGTTTACAGGCCAGTGAAATGTAAAATGTATCCAGCCAGCACGCCATTGCCCCACTTATGTAAATATATCTATTTATTAATTCAAACATTTCTACTAAATTTTGTCTTTAAAGACATTCTGCCTTTCAAGAGATTCCTGCTAAGCATACTACAATAAACTGAAATATATTAAAATGACATACTAAATGATAAACAGATAACATCAGCTGGGACTTCAACACTTGATTATCCTGTAGATCTCAGATTGAATGGTCTATGAAGGGCACTCCCATAGAGCCTACAGTGATGAGTATAATCAGGTTTCCCTCAGAAGGGCATTCCACAACTGGGCAATGAAAGCAATATGTGGGAGCTTATACAATAAGCATTTTTTTAATGGCATAAACTCTTACCGCCACAGAAAATGAAAAGTTCATGCTCAGCATAAACTACGTAC
Source organism: Pogona vitticeps (assembly GCF_051106095.1). Lineage (NCBI taxonomy): Eukaryota > Metazoa > Chordata > Lepidosauria > Squamata > Agamidae > Pogona > Pogona vitticeps. Next base: position 111,964,998 of record NC_135785.1, read on the forward strand.
TTGCTTCCTTAAGCTAGTGGAATGCAAAGAAGGGCTTTTTATGTGGAGCTGTACGTTTGAGTAGAGACACAGAGATGAAGAGAGTCCCTAAGATTTCTGTCCCATATCAACTCACCAAATTTGTTAGACTTATTTGGAAAAACAAAGAAACCAAAAATCCACAGCATCCTAATTTGTGTTGAGCTGTTTCTCGATGAGAAAATTTCAAATCTGAAATTTGTTTCAGATGAAATTCGGCGACAACTCTGATTCTATTCAGTTGCTCTGTAAGAAGTAAACCTCTTCCTGACTTCCAGACTTTGAGGCAATTAATGTAAAGTCATTGATATGATTGGCAAATAACTGGAGCATTGTTGTCATGCCTCATTATTCTCTTTTGCATGTACTGATCTATGGAGGAGAAAGGAGTAGACTTCTGTGCTTCCATCCCTTGTCAATGATAGCATTTTACTCCTCCTAGTTAACTAAAATGCAGATACTAGGTACATCAGGTTTTGCAGTAAATGTGAAACAAGGTTGTCCCAATGTCCACCACTAGTATTTCTAGTGACATGGTGTGCTATGAAATCTTTTGCATATGTTCTCCAAATGCCCAATTTAGCAGATAAAATCAGGTGTGTGTGCGCGCACGTGCATGGTAAGGTATTAGGCCTTAATTAACTCTGGAGGAATAATGCCAGAATTCTGTACCATGTGTAACCTACACTGTTTGTGCCATGTTTTCATACGTATGTGCTTTACTGTCTCATCCCTTAAAAACATGTTTCCTGCTAATTCCCAATCAATTCCAACTGTTGGCTGTGTTTGTCAACTAAAAGTATTGCATGGATGTTAACTTTCCTCTGTCTTATCAAAGATGAAGAGACAGAATGACACATTTCTTAGAAGCTGTCTTAAATGGCATATGTGGAAAAGGGCTAGAGTCTAAAGCAGTTTAATTGAATAATCTGAATGAATCAAGGTAGCATCAGCTAAGTTGCACTTTTTTTCGGGGAGGGGGTTACTAGAGAGAAGTGACTCCTCTTAGGAATACAAATATACCAAAATACACCATGTGATTAAAAACAACAACACAAATATTAGTCCAGATTCTCTTGCATAGTCATGCTGGCATGAACACTGATGGCACAGCTATTGAAGGGAAATTAGTCCAATTTAAGAAACCAGCATGCTTAGCAATGCAACAGATAATGTCTGCAGTGATTGCTAAATTTGAGACATGTCTCTTCCAAAAGTTCTGTTGTTAGTATTACAATTGTGTAACTATGGCAGAGGATTTGGGCAGGTATCTGGACCATTGGTTTCTTTTACACACACACACACACACACACACACACACACACACACACACACACACACACACACACACACACACACACACACACACACACACACACACTCTCTCTCTCTCTCTCTCTCTTTGAATATATTGCTTCCCAACCGTTCATTAAAAAACAATACAAAACTAAACAAAAAACCCACAATTTTCTGTGTTGATAGATGGAGTTATACATAGTGCTGTAGTAATATTGAAGCTCACTGCAGCTGCTTATGAACTTGTTACTGCTTAGACTTCCATGCACATTACAGTACTAGGAAACTATGGGTAGGGATTACAGCAGAACTAGTGTGAGCGTTCATGAAATGCCCATGCTCATCGGGAGCTAGGCATGTGACACTTGCGTAAGTCACCCACTCTTTAAAGTTACTAACAAACTAACTCCCCTATCCTGTTCTCCAGTATATATCCAGCATATGCTGGCAGAGCCAGCTGGCCGTTCTTGTAAAGTATGCCATGTAAGAAATACAGACAGCATTTTATCAAGTGGTGACTTGTCGCTATGTATGCTTATTCACCAGTATTCAACTATGTGCTTCTACAGTGATGCAGAGAATTTCAAGTCATCTCCAGCTTTCTAATCATATGTTGAAATGGAGATAAAAACCAACATTCACTGGATAAGACAGCATTTTTAGCAAATGTTTGCTTTCAATCTATACAGCACGATAATGTAACCACTTGGTAAAAAATTGTTGTCTGTATTCACCCTACATCTCCTAAGCCCTGTGGAGCTGCAGCGTTTGCTTGAAATGCCCTGGGCTGGCAACTCTTAGTTTGTACTGATGATTCCCTGAAGTTAAAAAGAGTAAATGTTGATGGTCATATGTCGTACCTCCCCAGAGATCAGCTTGCCCAATGTCATTAGTCATAATTTCTACTCCTTTCTTTAAACATAGCTGATTTTTGTTTTCCAGGAAGGATGAGTAACATTTTCTTCCCCCATTGGCAACACATTGAAAAAGGGGCTTTGGGATGAAGGAATTATTGACCATTATACTCATTCTATGTTTAGTAATAGTAACTGGCTGTCTTGTACCATTCCCCTTGAGTATCTCTATGTGTACTGTACTGTAAACATTGTGGTTTGTATTGATAGGGGGCCCATTAATAATGTCCTTTTTCACAAGGAATTGACACGAAGGGGTAAAATGCCTGAGAAGAAAGCTATTTCCAAGCCTCTCTTTTCCTTGGGAATCACCCTGCACTAGATCATTCATTGCAATTTTGTCAGCCAAAGTTTTCTTAAAGGCTTTATAGATTCTTCCCCCCACCCCCGGTCAAGTTACGCAAGCCCCAATGTAAGAGTTGGGAGATTGTGATATAAATGCATTATATTTCAATTTTTCAGATACCGGTATATTTGGTATTCTTCATACTAAAGCCATGTTCAGATTTCAAATATTCAATAAAAATGGTTCTAACTGTAAAACATTTTGAAAGTAATGGGCCCCCTATAACAGAAAAAAATAGTTTTTTTAAAAAAATTCCATAACTGAAAAGCACTGTGACCTCATGGCATTGTCTTCTTGGTTTTTGTCTGTTTGTTATTTTGCCTCATTTTACCGGACAGTATATTAATCAATCCTGGAAACCATGTGAAGATTCAAGAGGGTACTTTAGGATTCTTCATTGCAAGTGATGCCAAAGAAGTAAAAAGGTAATACTTTGTCACATTGTATTTGCTCCCTAGATATGCCTTCACTTCTGCTTCTGCTAATTTTTGTAATGTGGTCCATTACAAAATTAAAATTTCTCAAGTGATTAAAACAATTTCAATAGCAATTCTCCGAACATGTTTTAGGATCTAGCCTCATACATATCTCTTTTGGGTTTTATCTAATGCGGCCATGACATAATGGAAAGTACTTCCACCTATTTAGGATACAACATGCAATATTCACTGTTCCCCTTTCCACTACCTGTTGCAATCTTTATCCATATTTTATTCTGGTGCAAATAATTTCTTTGCTCTTAGAAGCATTTTTTGGGGGGAAGGGAGTTGGAGGTGGTGACAAGATGGACAGGGATGAGTAGCAAAAATGGGGTGCTCAAGTTTGCATGAATGGGAGTGCTTTCCGTTAAGACAAATCACACTGGATACAATCCTTTGTGTGGAGAAGAACAGAAGGAATAGAACAGTGTTTCAGTTTCATATAAAAGAAGGCATTTGATGGGCTGCAATAAAGGTCCATCTAGCCCATCATTCCAAGTGGTACCCACTGAAATGCTTCATACCAGGGCATGGTATAAGAATCTCCATTCCGTTTGTATGTTCCCTAACATATAATATGCGAAGGTATGGTATCTAAACAAGGAGATTAAATGTAAGAGTTAACACTCGTAGAAGTGAATTTGTGGAAGCTCTATGCAAAATCACTTAGCTTTGACTTTAACTTGTATCAATTGTAAATACTATATGCTTTGTTATTGTATTTCAGTCTTGAATATCTAATGTGACTGACCTAATAAGTCATTTATATGGTATACTATCTCCTTTCATCTGTGCTGAACCTTACACTTTTACAAAAGTACTAGTAGTGTACTTACAATTTTATATTCTTGTCATATGATCCTTCAGCTTACCTCCAGTGCATCATTTGATCATTTTTGTATTTAAACGAAATCCTGCATTCTTGAACTTCTTATAAGAGTGATCTTTTCAATAGCGTTTCCTGTACTATTTTCAGCATTATTGCAGGATTTGGGGGGATGACCAGAACTTCTGGGTAGTCAGAAAAAATGCATATATTGCAAATGTAACCCTACGACAGATGCATATAAATGCAATTTGATATTAACTGCTTTATTTTCAATCAGTTCCTTAATTGCCAATATATACCTTGCATTTTTAATGTCATTGTACATTGAATAATATATCACAATTCCATTTTTCCCCTGATTTAAGTAGACATTCATGCTTTATCACTGTACTCGTAGATATATGGAGTTAATCACTTTTCATAAATATGTCACACATAAGCTCAGGAGTCATTACCAGTCTTTTAGGAAGGGAAGGATCACATGTAATTATACATACACAATCTCTGTGGCTCACGTGTGACATTACTAGTGAATAACTTTCCAAGTCATCCTCCCCCCTCGTTAAGTATCTGAAGAGGATGCCAAAATTTAGAAAAGGCACATTTGTACTTGATTGGCTGTTATTTGACAGACTAGACAAGTAAGTATTCTAAGAGAAAATTCACATAGAAAACACTCTTTGTGTGCATTTAATCAGTATCTTATTTGGCACTGTCAGAACAGAGAGAAACAGCTGGCATCCCCTTCCCCTGTCACCTTGTCCACATAACCAAGGATCAATTTGCAAAAGAATGATACTTCTTTGCTGCAGTTGATTTAAGATTGGTGTGCTATGTTGGTTGGAGTGTGGCCTAGAACAGGAGACCCAGATTCAAAATACCATTGAAATATGGAGCTTACTGGGTGATTTGGGTTACTCACTGTCTCTCAGACAACCCAGGTACATGGAGGGAGATGGGACTCCATATGCTATCTTCTTGGAGGAAAGGTAGGGTATAAATGTAGTATTAAAAGAATGTAGTATAAAAAGAATGTAGTATAAAAAGAATAAGGTGTAAAGATGAGATAGAAAAGATAGATTGGGAAGAGTGATGACCCTTATCTAAAGCAACAAATGACTTTGGGCTTTAAAAAAACCAATAAAGGATCAAGATGTGAGGTAACACTCTGTCTTGCAAATACAGTGGTGCCTCGCTTGACGATTACCTCATTAGATGAGGAAATCGCTTGACAATTAGTTTTTTGTGACCGCTATTGCGATCGCTAAACGATGATTCAATGGGGTTTTTTCATTTTACGACGATGGGTTCCCTGCTTCGGGAACCGATTTTTTGCTTAACAACATCAAAAACAGCTGATTGTCAGGTTTCAAAATGACCGCCCACTGTGCAAAATGGCTCCCCGCTGTGCTTTAGGACGGATTCCTTGCATTATAAGCACCAGAAAATGGCTGCCCTATGGAGGGAGGATCTTCACTGGACGCTGAAGTATTTCGCCCATTGGAACGCATTGAACCAGTTTTCAATGCATTTCAACGGGCTTTTTTGTTTCACTTGACGAGGATTTCACTTAACAGCTATTTGAATGGAACGAATTATCCTTGTCAAGCGAGGCACCACTGTATTGATTGATTTATGAATCTGATTTTCAGATACTATCATGTCACGCATTAGCTATTCATATTTTTAATTTAAATGTCAGTCTTTGTGCCCAGGAGGCTTTTAGGCTTTACACACTCGTACCATAAAAGAACTAAAGAATGAAAAGCTACGTTGAGCAAGGGTTCGGACTCAGTGACCTTATAGGCTCCTTCCAACTCAATTATTCTATGATTCTATACATTAATAAATTTATAAATTATTAATAATAATTTAAAAACGCACCACCAATGTCATATAGACTTATGTCCATTTGTATAAGATTAGCTGCTAGGAGGAAGGATGGGGTGAAATTCAGATGCATAACAACAGCATCAATCTAGTGTTGCTCAGAAAAAGTAGTGTGCCTTTTGCCAAGCCCTTTTCTCCAACAGAACAGAACTACCTGATATGGAGAAAATTCCATAAAGAGGGTGTTGCTCCTACAAAGGCCCTGTTCCTTAGAGGTATATGTCTAATTTTAGGTGTCAAAGGCATACAGATTGTGGCACCACCCCATAATTTAAAACATATAGAGGAGCTCATTTTAAAAAGACAGTTTACATTTAGAAAGGAATTTAGCTGGGCCCAGGATATTACAAGATTGTTATTTGTAAATTCTGTTGACTCATAATAATAGATAAAAAGATCTTGCTATGTTATCAGGGGTTTACTGGTTGTCTCTTGTCCTGTTTCTTTGGTCTCTGTATTTCTACTGAAATGTTACTCTAAAGGAGCCCCTCACTTAGTGGTTGGGGACTGTGGGAACACTATAGAAAGGAGACATGGGTGGCAACAACCTCAGGGAGGCAGAATCACCTTTCACTCACTCAGATATAACATGGACTCTAAGGCAAGATTAATAAAATACCAGAGCTATTTAGGCACCGTAACTGTAAGAATCATTGCTATTGCCCTATATTTGTTTCATGACAGCATCTGAATTCCTCCAAAACACTAAGCTATGTGAAACTAAGTGGAACAAATAGCCTTATATATCTTCAGCTGTCTGTTTAGAAAAAGGAAAATCAGGGGGCTTTGAGCCAGCAATTCTGCTGCCAAGAACCGTGTTTTCATCTCATGTGTGTTTGGATAATAAAGTCACTTTGGATGCTACTTTCCAAGATGAAAGCTGGATGATCTGATCCACGGTGTCATATTTATTAACCGTTCCCCCAATTATTTCCAAGTTAGATTTATTAAAAGAAGCACGAACTTGAATCACCCAGCCTTGTGTTTGAAATTAATTGTCTTGTAGCAAACATTTCCTTCTTTAAATGTCTAAACCTTTCAAAAGATTAAAGGAAATTAGTGCTGGCATGTTTCATTAATTTGGCACTTGTAGCAAGGAGGAAATGTGGGACTAATTTCATTTGTATGGATTAAGAAATGTGTCAGTTTTTCCATTCTCCCTCCCTCTCTAGGGCATTCTTTTACTGCAAGGCCTGTCACGATGACATCACAGATCCCAAAAGGATAAAAAAATGTGGCTGCAAACGACGTAAGTAATGTTCCCTCCCCCACCCCTCACTTTCTTCCCTTCCTACTCTACAGGAACTGTCAAACCTTAAAGGATCTCTTTATATTTCTACATTTTTCAGTGTGGTGGAGAGAGGCTAAGAAATCCATCCATCCATACAACACTATATAATATGTTTAATGTATATGATATTTGCAGTGCACTCAACATTTATACCACTTGTTCAAAGCTCTGTCATCATCAGAAGAACCTCTTTTGGGTGCAAGTTAACAAAGTTCAAACAATATCACATGTATTAGGGTCAGAATCACATTGCTGGTGTTTTCTTAACCTACCCCCTCCTTTCCACCATTTTAAAGAAGATTTCAATGACTAAATATGTTTACAACATTTTTGAGCCAATCCCACTGCGTTTTGCACTTTAGAAACCCACAAATTTGCCCTGGTTTCTGATGCTGAAGGGAGAATTGGGGTTGTGTTCTTCATTATTCAGCAAGACAGAGAGAAGCAGCAGTCAGTCTCTTGATCTGCTTTTTCTCTTCTCCAGATTGCTTTGTCTTGCTTTTTCTCTTCTCTAGATAAGTAACTTAGAGCTGAGAGAATGTATTTTCTATGCATTTCTATTGTGGTGCATTGTTTTAATAAGGCAGAAATTTCCTTCAAACATCTGCACAAACTAGAATTGTAAGTTTGGTTTGCTTTGCTTAAGCAGTACCTGGGGGCCAAGCATGGTTCAGAGCAAAATGACACAAGAAGTTTTAAGGGGTTGTTTTTCCTCTTTCTAAAAAAACAAAAAAGTGGGGTGAAATTAACAAAGTAATCCCATAGAATGCAAGCAGCAGCCCAGAGTAATATCTGAGCCTTGGGAAGCAAAGGAATGATACAGTCTTGAGCTGAACCATACCAGTCAAGTTTTGGCAAGATCCCAGTTTCAAAGGAGCAAAAAATCAGTGGTGTATTGAAAGCCAAAGCCCCTTTATTTCCTTGAAATCCTCTCCTAACCCCTGTGAGTGGGAACATACACCCTGCTGGGACTACCCAAAGTCTTCCTGTCAGATACAGGTGCATCACTGTCACCAGAGGGATCTGATGTGGACAGCTGTCAATTATGGACACGGTTCATGGGCCAATTATCACAGTTCTTCTCTGTGTGACTCATGAGCATAAACCAACACTCCAAGAAGACTTGGAAACCCTGCTCTCTCCGAAATATTAAATGTCAGCACCTGCAGACTTAGGTTGTGACTACACTGGAAAACCAAACCAGAGTGATTTGACTTTCTTGCAAATTGATTTGCAGCCTGTGTTAGGTTTCAAATCACAGTCAGTGCTCATACAGGAGCTGCAGATTGATTTGGGATTTTACTGTTCTTAGTGGGTACGATGTGGCACATGTTTCAGCTTGGAGCCCCCCCCTTCTTTACTTCCTTCTTTGGTCCTCCTTCTGTTGGTCCTTCCTTCCTTCTGCCAAAATGACAGGAAACTGACGGAGACATAAATACAGGAAATAATAATCATGATGACCAGCAGTAAGGTAATAGGTTGATCTAGTGCTAATCTCATATATGTAAGAAATAAAAAAAAATCAGAGAATGATCAAGGGAGATGTGCTCCCTCAGTCAAGCCCCAACTGCCTGTGTCACTGAAATAACACCTGCAAGAATGTATCACAACTAACTGCATAGGGGAATGTCCATTTGAATCACTGGTTCAAAAAGTAGAAGCCCCCCCCCCCACACACACACACATCAGTAGGGAAGAAAAGCTTCTTTGGGAGCCAAAAAAAGGGCTGAGCCAATTCAAATCAGCCTTAGCACCACGTGGTAAGTAAAAAGTACTTTGAATTCACCCCTTTTTATAAGCAGAGCAAATCCTGCAGTATTTGACCATGTAGTCACAGCCTTAAACACATGGCACATGTGACTGACACTCACTAAAAGCAGTATCTGCCATGCTGAATAAAATGAAAAGGAAGGATGGTAAGGAAGAAACTATTTGGTTCATGACTTGTTGAACCAATTTTGAACACTTCCTGTAATCCAAGTCCATTTTGATTTTTCAAGTTTGATATAGACTACAGAGAGCAGAGAAAATTCACCATGCTGAAGTTATGCAAAAGTAACTCTAGATTGACTTCACGTCATCAATTTTTGTTGAAAACAGGAAATTTTCACTATAAGAAATTTCTATAAACCCCTCACAGAGTATTTAATCATAATCAGGATTTTACTATCTCTTCCAAAGGAATTAGTTTGAACAGCAATTTATACAATAAACAGAATCAATTGGCACTGTTCTTTCTGGACTGTGTCACCTCGTTTTGTGTTTAAAAACTGGGTATTGCATGTTTGAGTGTTCTTCAACAATTTAAAATTCATCTTGTGTGGTGAAAACTGACTTTTCTGCCATGTCCTCTTCTGGGTATGCAGGGTTTTTAAAAGGGACAGGGAAGTCTGCAAACAACAGCAGATTTCCAATAGTATATTCCAGGAAGAGTTTTAGCTCTTGATTCTACTGCTAGTTGGGTCTGTACTTGTTCCCTTACATGGATGCTAAAGTTACTATGTTTGGATTTGCAATCCATTCAGAAATACTTTTAAGTCACATAATATTAGTGATTAGCATTAAAAGAGGAAAATAAACATTTGGAATGTCACAGAGAGGAAATGAGAGAAGGGAAATTTAATCCATTGAAAAGCTTTTGAGTAAAAATTTCATCTAATTCCATTGGAAAGCTCTTGGATTCCTCTCTGAGGTCCCTCCCTGTATGTAGGAAATAGTTTATTAAACACAAGGACCAGTCATTCCAGTGAATGAAAAAGTGTTGGGCAGACACTGAAATAAAATGAAGCATGGTAAGGAAGGAAGTCAGAAGCATTGTGCTGAGTGTGGAATCAGATAGAAGGGAGTAAAGGCACGGATAGCACAATTACACCTTTGCTCGTTGAACATTTGCTTCCTTTTTTTATGAAAATCCATGTGTACATGTAGGGCAGAATTACTTTTTTAAAAAAGATCCTGCCAACAGACATCACAATTAAACTCAGATGTCCAGAACTGGATATTTGCTGCCAAGAAGCACTTCCAAGTTCCTCATTTGTGATGGAAATGGAGGTCAAAAATCCTGGAGGTGAGGAGTTGAAGAAGAAAGCAGTATGTTCCTTTTCTCTCCCGCTACAAATTTCTGCCACCAGAAACTGTGGTGGTAGCCAGGCTTTGGAAAGGAACTTGGCCGCACACTCTACAATTCTCGCCACATGCCCAGTATGCAGTTGGCATGAAAGCACATGTGATAAAGTGATCCCTTGTTAGTGAGCACCTGTGTCTAATTATACAGGGTCAAATCCCATTGATTCCAATTGATGTGAATGAGTGCCAGATGTAATGGGGCTGTTGCCTGTAATTTGATTAAGGCATGCTGTTGAAGTATAACACTGACCTATTTCAGACATCTGAATGCTACTTGTGATTTTTATGGGCATCCAGCAGTGATGCGTGGTTGTCTCTCAGAGCACACTTCTGTCTGACATAGCGAATCAGATCCCTCAAGTTAGCCCATATCTTAGGCAGTGGAATAGCAGAAGTAGTGTTACTACTTTTAAAAATAATTACTGTGGTGAATCCTTACCATTAAGTTAAAATAGCCCCCCCCCCAAATATATATATATATATATATATATGTAAACATAAAGAACATACTTGTATGCAGTATAAGACTCTCCCTAATGCTCTCTCTGAGTGGTTTTCAAACAGTGGGCTAAATCCACTGGGATAAATCTTAACTAGAGTGAGTGGACTCATAGATGAATGATACTTAGAAAGATCAGCACTTACATAAGTCTCATTCATTCATTAGTTCTACGCTAATTGAAACTAACAAGTGAATTTAGCCCAACCTTCATGGAACTGGTTTCCTATGAATACCTTTGCATATTTATAGGCATTGAGGAAACTACCAGGGCATACATTCGTTTTGCAGAGGATGCTGCCCTGTAATCAGCAGAGTGTGTTGCCTACAGTACTTGGAACACCCTAAGAATTCCCCTATGGCTGTGTCTCACTAGAGAAGAACAGTACTAATGGACAAAATTAATGCTCTTGAAAAGCTCTTGGAAGCTTCCAGGGGACCCCAAAGTGAAAACCAGTGATCTTGCTCCATCCTCTTGGTTAGACATTCACTCCTGGCAGCCCCCCCCCGCCCCCAGTAGGGTGTTTTTCCTTTTTACTCTCCAAGATTCCCCTTTTATCAGAGTTGGTAAGGCTGGCCCTGAGGACCCTCTGTTCCCCCACTGAATGATCATCCTTAAACTCTTAGGAGCACTGAGAAAAGTCTAATAGGATCTGGCTAAAGCTGTATAAATACTGAATGTCAATAGCCTCAGAAAAAGAATCCGATTAATTTCAGTAAGGATTAATTGCACACAAGATTGCAAGCCATGTGTGGAGAAAAACAGGTTTGCAGGAATTGTAGGAAGTAATCTCACCTTGCTACGTCACTTCTTTGTGTCCAGTAGAATTTGACTAATTTGATGTAAAATGTCGAGCAGGTAGATCAGTACTGACAATTAATACTGTAAAGCTGCTGCGTGTGGACCTCTACATTCCCTGCTCAGTTTGTCAGCTTCCTTTATGACAGCAACATGAAAGGCCCTTATCTCTCCCCCTCCCCATCTTTTGGTTTTGCTCACAAGCACTATAGTAACAATTAGAAACATTGAAGGGAAATTATATGTAAAATGAAATGAAGGAAAAAGAATAAACCGGTATGCACAGGTGAATGAAATGTGAAAGAATATTTTTTTTAATGTGGAGATCTTAATTATTATGGCATTAATTACATGCAGCTTTCTGGGATAGTTAAAATACATGTTCTTTAATAATGCATCTGAGGTTTCACGTCCCTTCAGATGCTGTCTGAACATTAGCTTTAGTATTGTCAGGGTCTAAAAGTGAGCCTGACCTACATAGCTATTTGTCCAAACCTGTTAGGCCTAGTATTAATAATTCAGCACAGAGCTCTGCAGCTCCACAAAGCCAGAGATAATTAGAGTAACTGTGTTTTCATTTCACAGAACCTTTTCCTCTCCCTACTACCCCTCCTCTCCACATCCCTTGAATAATCTGTAGATTTTCATGTCACATTGCCCACAAAAGAAATTGTGGTGTGAAAAGTCAGTACCCCAGACTAATAAAGTGGCCTTGTATGGGTGTTTTTCATTCTGTCCTTGTCTCAGTTTTATTGCAGCTTTCCAGCAAAGAAAAAGTATGAATATAAAGACATATAATTCAGTACAAATATATACTCATTATATACTAGATATATAAATATCCAGTATATAATTGATGAGGGCCATGTTTATTGGCTGATCCATTAGACCCATCTGTTGGAGATCTCTTCAACTATTTGAACAGGATCTCCTAATTAATAGTGTGCTGCTTCTAATATAACCACTTATGAAAATTGTGAGCAATCAATGCCATTTTGGAAGAGTACTCATGCTGCTTTTGCACATAGGAGAGGACACTTGTTCTGAGAAAATGTTGGCTGTGAAATGGACACACATCATCTAAATGAAGGGTGGACAACATTGGCCTATGGGGTGTGTGTACCTCCCCAAGGCCATTTTGAGAACCCCAGACCCCCTCAAAAGATTCCAAATGAAAAATAATCAAAGCCAGATGTGGATTTCTTCTGATTCTCCCCCTAACTATAAACTTTAGCCATCTGTGGCCATTTCCAGGTTCGTTGACTTCTATGGAGTCATGCAGATGAAGGCTTGGCCCTGAACCCCATCACAGATGCCCACTCAGATCTAAGTAACAATTAAAAATAGATTATTTTATTTCTGCAGAATCACTGCTTTTTAAATGTGGAAATATGTGCTTATTGACTATTTTGATTCATCTGTTGATCAGTAATAATGTACAACATTGACTAATATTTAGTTGGATGACAGCTCTAAGGTTTATATTTGTGACATCCTGAGGTGAAAGTTCAATACTGGCTGGTATGTTTAATCCCCACCCCCTTCTACTAACGTTTTTTTTCCCCCCAGCCATAATTCTTTCTTCCCAAAGGTGGTTGTTGAACCCATGAGGTACAGATCATGTGTACACTGATGTGTTTGAAGGAAATTGCCTTAATCTGTGATAATTTACAATGTTTTGATTTATTTTTTTCCCTCTTGCTGCCTTGGAACTTGTCCCTACTATATTTTTACTACAAACTGATAGTGATCTATTGTGAGTAAAAACGGGTTCCCTGTAGCCCAGAGTGCAATTCAACCTGTCTTTCTTCCAGTAGAGAGTATTCATTTGTTCAGTATGATGATTCTTTTATGTTGCATGTAGCAGTGGCGTCTCATACCTACACCTTTTTCATTCTTTATGCCCATATGGGTTCCAGGCAACATTGAAGAAAATACAGCAGTCTTTCCTCCTGGCCTGTTCTGTCTCCCCTCCCTCCGCTCCACTGTACTTTTCAGAAACATTTCTTTTACTTATAAATCCTCAAACATCTCTAATTTCTTGTGCTCTATTCTGAGAAATAGGCTGGGGGAAAATTACCATCCTTCTTTACTGCTGCTCTAAGCAGAATTCAATGCTGGACATGTTTTTGAAATAGCATATCTACACCACATTGCATTTAATAACACTACCCCATACAGTACATGGAGCCCTGGAAACTCTATGGCTGTGGTTCAGAAAGTATCCACTGTACAGTTTTCAGGATCCTCTTTTGGGGATATGGGGACAGCTTATATCCAATTGAAAGCATCTGTATGTGTCTGTTGCAAATATGCCCTCAATTTCTTCTGCTGCCCAGTTTTAATTCCTAATCAGGGATGCACAACACATTAAATGCAAAGCACCTGGACACTGAATGGCTTGAAGGATCATCTTATAATATTCAAATCTAGTAAATACTCTTTATATGTTCTCCAAACAGTGCAAGAACGAGTTGTTTATAAAGTGGCTGCCTTGCTAGGAAAACATTGAAATGACTGAATCATATGGGCAGAGAGACAACATGTATTCTTTCTCATGGAATCAACAGCTGTCTCCCAGGAAAGTTCTGTTCTATGTCAGCAGCCTTCCAGAAAGGCATTAGTCACTTGCTTGGGCCATATAACTTCTCAATGGAGTCACAGATGAGAAAATACCAACAATTGACAGAATATGTAAAAGACACTATAATGTGAACTCTTTCCTAATACAAATGTTTCCCTGTGTTAAAAAGAAGTGACTGACTCTTTATCAGTCCAGCATAGAATATGATGTAGCCATGCTCTGATCCCATAGGACTCGAGACAGCAAAGTAATAATAAAGTAATGTTGCAGCACTAAGGACAGCTCCTGGTGGCCCACATGTGCCAACAAAGACTTAGGCCAGAAGTGCTTTCTTCTCTTTCTCTAATGGCAACTCTCATAACTTGCCTCTGCATCCAGGTTACTGCTGGACTCTGGGAACATGGGAGGTGTGTGTGTAGTCATAGCTGGGAGTGGTGCGGAGGGGTGCAAGTTAGCTGTAGGGTTTTTGCTAAGTTAGACTCTTGTCTCTAACCCACTTGCCATTTTCCAAAAGTCCAGATAAAATATTAGGCATTGGATTTCTGATTTCTTCGATAAATCCCATAGTTCCCTATCTTCAGAGATCTGCTTCACATACCCATACCTACAGTCACCAAAATGTGTCTCACAGGAGAAAAGGCCTAGCTGGGAAGGCTTCAGAAGCCTATCTCTGCCCTTACTTTCTGTACAGAAAGGAAGCTTCCCCACTGCTAGCTAGGAGTTTCCTTTCTGCATAGGAAGGGAGGCCTGAGCTAGGCCAGGGCTTTGAGGTCTTCTCAGATAGGCCTTTTCTCCAAGTGAGACACATTTAGTTTTGTAGGTGTCAATATGTAAAGTGAAACTCCCAGGAGAAAGAAATCTCAGAGTCCCATTACTACAAAATATGATAATCACAACTGTGCCAATTAAAGAAGTAAATATTCTATAATAGTTGAAAGCATGGAATTTCTTAAACCTTTCCATATATATATATATTTTAAAAAAACTACACCTGATCCTGTATCTCTGCTTATAAAGTTTTAGTTTTATTAAAAATTCTTGTGAAGGATGTGAAAATCAGACATAACTACTGGTATTCCTATGTCTAGAATAGTGTGTGTGTGTGTGTGTGTGTGTGTGTGTGTGTGTGTGTGTGAGAGAGAGAGAGAGAGAGAGAGAGAGAGAGAGAGAGAGAGAGAGAGCTATTCTGTGAAGGTCAGCTGATCTGGAAACACAGCACAAGTTGAAGGTAAACTTAACCCTTTCCTCTTCTACTGCAGACCTGATGAAACGTATTCCTCCAAGAATGCTGTATGTTCCTGATAGTAAGCTGCTATTGACAACAATAGTAACTCCCATCCCATGAAAAAAGCAGCTGGAGAAATGTCTTTTCTTTAGGCCTGTATTGCAATGTGGAAAGTGTTAAATCTTTCATTTGCACTGTGCTCTTAGTCCAGATCAGGTTCTTTCATTTTACTTTCTTTAAACACTCACACAGAGCTACCATGTACACACAACCTCCCTGTGAGAGGCTAGATTAGAGTTTCTTGGTAGTCCAGGAAAAGTTAAAAGTTAGGTAGCACTGGCATTAGGTGATGCTGTGAGAAATACTAAAGCTTTCTACCCCTTTGCTGCAAAGTTATGGGATTGAACTATGAGGAGCAAGATGTTCTGAACATTTTTGCTATGTCACAGTGGCCTACCTGGAGAGCAGTGGAGGTGCCATATCTGTTTTATCAGGGAAGCCTCTCAGTTCCAGATTTGTATGATAATTGATAACCCAAGCAGTAGATTATTCCTATACAGAAAAAAGACCATATTTCCTCAGACCTTGTGTAGCCGATTCTAAGAGTTGTGATAAACCTGCTACCGTGTTTCCCTGAAAATAGGATAGAGTCTTATAGTAATTTTTGCTCCAAAAATGCATTAGGGCTTATTTTCAGGGGATGTTTTGTTTTTTTCATGTACAACAATCTACATTTATTCAAATAGTTATTTCGTCTTCTTCTGGTTGCTGCACAATGGTGGAGGGTGGGGTTTCACTTAATTGGGGCTTATTTTTGGGGTAAGGCTTATATCATAAGCATCCTGAAAAATCATACTAGGGCTTATTTTCAGGTTAGGTCTTATTTTCAGGGAAACAGGGTAGTAGGGAGCAGGTATCTCTTTGTACATGCCCCATGAACAGAACTCTTTCTGTGGTGTGCACCATTCTTCCAAAAGAAGTATATCTGTGACATTTCTCAAAATGATGTCACCACACTAGACAATTTTTGTATCCTTGAACTGCAATAGTATTTTATAATAGAATTATGAAGCACAAGGGAACATTTTGCGGTAGGCCAAGCAAAATCTCAGAAACATCTTCACAGTTATTCCATGATCATGTTAATCGTTTGGTGTCACCTGTGAACAGGAATCATACTAATCCACCGGCTTGTTCAAGGTGATCCGTGATGGCTGATCACAGAATGTACAAAAACTACTTGTATTGATTTCTGGGTATAAATATTCCTGTTTATTCAATTGTTCAAGATTTTGCATACTTTAAATTGTCACAATCTGGCATATTTTCGAGTGTGTGCATGCAAGCACACACACACACATACACATTCATAAGTATAAAGTTTGAATAATCAATCAATATAAAAACAGACAATTTGCTAACACAATTTTAGTAACTCCAAATATTGAATTAAAATCTGTTTCCTAAAGACTCAAATTTCAGAGGTAGTAGACAGATGGCTTAACTCATGAACTGTAATTATATTACAAAATCTTCAACTCGAGTTGTTAATATCATTTTTAAAAATCCTCCAGTTATTTATCATCCCATATACAGGGATAGATATGCCAACATGTTCGTTTTCAATAGATCTTCCCCCACTTAGAGAAGGAAATATCTTCACGCTTGCCTCTTTTCCATTTGCTGAGCACTTGCCCTGTGGATTTTGTTACTGGCATTGAGTCATGCAAGTACTTCAGCCGTTAACATCCAGATCTTGTCCCACCAAATCTTGCTCTAGCATCATAGTGGGGAGACAGGCATATATGAGCTCTTCATTCTGTTCTTTTCAAAATCTTTTGCCCTTTTGCCATTTATAACATTTAGAGTCACCATTTGAAAGGCTGGAAAAATATGATGCTAAAATGGGTGTTTCCTCATTTATCCCTGCTCAGATTTTGCATTTGGTGTTTTTCTAAGCAAGCTTTAACCCTATAATTTTCCTAAAACATCTGTGATCTTGGGTCAGTCACAATCTCTCAGGGTTGTCTGAGAATACAGAGAGGAAGAAGAATGATATACACTGCCCTGTGCTCTGTGAAGGAAAAACAAGCTATAAATGCAACAAACTATATACAGCTATGTAGAAGTTAGTCCCATTGAGCTTGGTGGGACTTGCTTCTGAGGAAAATGGTGTAGGATTGCACTAGATGAGTCAGATTTTATTTGTTTGTGTGCACTACCACATATCTTCTGTATTTCTCAGCTAGAGTTCCTGCTTTTTTTAGCAGCTTTGCACATATTTAACTATGGAAACTGGAGCAGCTTTGTGGTAATAAACACAGCACTCATTTTTGTTTTTTTCTAGCCCACCATGACCTCCTTCTTCTTGAAGCATTGTGAACTCACGTTTTTTGCCCCAGGACAAGTGAAAGAGGGACATGCAAGAAGAATAGTATATACCATAGTATATACTTCTATGGTATATAAGAAAACATAGTATCCCCCCCCTCTAACTGATGGAGAGTTGCTAAACATATAGTCTTCACAATGAGGCCAAAGACCCCTAAAGAGGCCTAGTTCTATGATCGGGTTAAGCACATTATATTTTATCCCTTCATAGATGGTTGAAATACTATTTCTAAAAACAGGAGCTATGATGAGAAATTAAATACTGGGGAGTACTACGTATAAGCTATTTCTAGAATGGGAGTAAGCAACATATGACCTATAAGCCAAATGTGGGTGGCCCAGCTCATTTTACAATTGCCAGACAATCCCTGGGCCACCTCATCAGGGAGGTGAATCTTGCAGCCACTTATTATTAGCAAGAAAAAAAGGGGGAAAGAATAAACTTGTTTTTTCTTGCAGAGACTTCTCTCTGTGTGGTCCCCACTTTCCACAGGAAATCTTGCAGAAATACTTCTGGGATTTCTCAAAGGTTTCGTGGGTATTTTTTTTTCCCTGGAAAAAATGCCAAACTACACTGCGTTATTATTCCTGCATGGGATGGTGTCTTTCTTAAGGATAGTTTACTTGGACAGGGCTGAAGAAATACTAAATTGCACAGGATTATTATGGTTCCTGTGCAGAATAGAATCTTTCCCATACAGGATTCACCTGGAAATGGCAGAAGTAACAATGGGCTACACAGGATTATTACAAATCCTGCACAAAATGGCATGTTTCCTGTGCAGGATTTACAAGAAAGGGTGCACAGAATTTGGTAGTTTCCTGCACAGGATTTACCTGAAAAAGGCCAAAGAAACATGAAGCTATACAGGACTATTTTGATTCTTGTGCAAAAATGCCTCTTTTCTGCAGTGGATTAATCAGAAAAGGTATTGAGTTGTGAGGAATATGACAATGTCCTGAACAGAACAATAGGTAAAAAGGTGAGGAGAGACATGATAACAAAGTCTTGTTTTTGTAGAAAGACGGAATATCTTGCTGGTCAAGGAAAATTCTTGGTAGGAAGTCTCAGTATGACAAGGCCCAGAAAATCACAAAGAAGGAGATTTTTGAATACTCATCACATTCTTATACCTCACTGCTAGACAAAAGGATTCCTTTTTATTTACAACGAGGAAGGATGCTCAGTCCTAAAGCATTAATTCCCAGCCTTGGGTCCCCAGATGATTTTGGATTTCAACTCCCAGAAATCCTCGCCAGCACAGCTACTGGTGAAGGCTTCCAAGGGTTTTAGTCCAAACACATATGGGGAGCCAAGCAAGATCAGGATCTTTATTAAGTGAATGGGTGCTGTTTCTGTTTCTTAAAGTCAGACAGGAACCTCCTGTCACTTTCACTTTTGAAAAGAACACACATTGACTGGGATCAAAATCATCTAGGCGTGACAAAGTTGCCCATCCTTGTTCTGGAATAATACAGGAACATATGGGAACTCCTATGTAATAATGTTTTGTTTATAAAAGCAAAATGAATTGCATTCAAGACACCACACTGTTCAAGAAGGAGGCATATTTTTGACCCTCTTCAGTCACCTTAGTTACAGTTACCCCTTGCATGGTGGTCACGAGGGCCACAATTTCCACAGACCTTTTCCCTTTCCCTTAAAGTAACCTTCGATGTGAGGCACTGTGTGTATGAGCTTTTATAGATGCAA
The DNA here is from genome assembly GCF_051106095.1 of Pogona vitticeps. Lineage (NCBI taxonomy): Eukaryota > Metazoa > Chordata > Lepidosauria > Squamata > Agamidae > Pogona > Pogona vitticeps. The sequence continues at coordinate 111,984,399 of NC_135785.1, forward strand.
GGCCTCCATGTGAAGGAGTTGCTTTACAAGTTGCTTTTGTTACATAGTTAATTGGGGAGCCCAATGAAAATCAGTCATTGGGAGAATTGATTGGTGTCCAGGCTGGATGAAAATGGATAGCCAAGACAACTGAGTTTGTAACTGTATAGAAAACAGGGCTATGAAGGGCCAGTGTTCTAAATGAGAGGCATTCATTTTTAGTTAGCACATTATTGGTTACAATAATGGAATAAATAGAGGATTCTCGGTGGTATTTAGATCTGAAGTTTAGTATACAAGGTTGCTATAAAAATTTGCCTATAGGAATCATGCTACTATTCTTTAATACATAGTGAGGGGAGGAGGGAAAGTAAAAATGTAGTTGCATTATAAACATTGTTTATTCAAATATATTGCAAAACATTTAGGAAAGTATCACGCATCAGAATGTAAAAACTGCTTTCTTTTAGACCTCATGCAGTTAAGCAATTTTGGACTGCAGAACCCTGGCAAGTGATGGAAAACAGTAAACACATTCCCTTTAACTAACATTACTTAAAAGCCAGAACTTTCCTAAAATAGTGAAAGAAACACAGAGGGTACAGTCAACAGCTTTTGAATGTTCTGGGTATAATGTGAAATAAAGAAGGAGGGGGGAATCTTTGCCTACCGAGTACTGACAAAGTCAATTGTCACAACCAATTTGAAGACACACTGCTGTATTTTTTTTTTAAAGCTGAAACTGCTGTGGGGAACCCCTTTGCTGTTCTTAGGCTGGTGATCTTAACCAACATCACCACAACATAAATTGAATCAATCTAACTGTTCCTGTAACACTACGGTTCCTTTGTGACCATAATTTCTTTGTGAAGTTTCCCTTTGTTGTCATTTACCTCTTGCTGTGGGTTCATAAGAGGAGGTGAATTGAAATGACATTTTATCCGTTTCAATTCTTAATGTTAGTCCAGACTTTCCTTCTTTCTTGTCTTACGTTCAGTCTGTTTTCTTTATCCAACTGTGGTTTGGTTCAGATCCACTAGATGTCCTTGTAGATCTAATTTTTTTTTTGTTACCATTGATAATTTGTGTTCTAGTGAGGCAAAGAATGGGAGAGACTGTGGTAACAAAAAACAAACAAACAAAGAAAGAAAACTCCAGGGTAAGCAGCAGAAAAGGAGGCTTTTTATTCATGTTTGCTCTACTTCTTAAATTAACAGTATTGTTTAGTGTCCAGATGGCTTCTTCCAAGGTTGTGACTGAGAATGGCAAGCTTCTGTAGAGTTTTTAGAGATGGTATAAAATCCCTGACACCCAAATTACTGAAGCTGCACAAAAAAGTCTCCCTGTTTTCTGCTGATTGCCATCTTTAATTAACATTTATGGTAGCTTAATGGGAAACAGTATATATGTTTGGCTGTACAGTCTTTAATCATTCCATCATGTCTTTAATCTGCTCAGCAACCGTTATTTCTAATAGGCCATCTTGTTATGTGTGTGGATGTGCTTAAAAATATTTATTTTTCCTCTTTGCTTTGGTATGAATGCAAAATGGTTGTGTAATAGTAATAAAGAGTAATAAGCATGTTGCCCTATAAACTGTGTTTCTTTGATATGTGATTGCTTATATAATAATTGATTAAAACCTTCATAGGAAGTCCTATTGACAAGTTGGTTATCAGATTTGAGACTGCTTCCTGCATGTTAACAAAGTGAATTATGAAATGATGCATGACCTCCAAGATAACTGATATTAATAATTAAAAACAGTCCCTGAAATGCATTCGGTCTTAAATATGCCTTACCTTTAGTTCCATTATGTTGAATAACATAAATTCTTGTTGAAGAAAATAGTTCTTACATGTTATCCTCTCCTATCTTTCTTTCCCTACCTCTTCTCCCAATGTCTTATTCTATTATTGCCTTTTGACAAAAATATAACTTAGATGGAAATGAAAACCAGGGACTGTTACTAACCAGTATCAATATATTGTAGAACTGGTGGCTACTTGGGTTTTGCTACAGCATTTGATTAGTAGAAGGAAGATTCTTTAGAACAGCTGTCTATTATGCATGGAAGAATTTGCATTATTCTCTCACCAAATCTGATCACATTTCAGACCAAAAATATTAAAGTTTCCTTAAGAAGCAAAGAAGCATATTAAGCATTTTATGAGTATTTTGACAAATTAATGTTTGTTGAATGAAGAAATGTTTTTGATCTGGTGTGTCTGTAAACCTTAGATGTGATAGGGAAACAGAAAAAGATAGTATTCATAATTGCTATCATGAATATCTTTCAGTAGTCGAAACTATCAAAAGCTGTAACAGAACTCCAGCTATTCTAAAAATCAACCTCTGGAGAATGATAATGTATGGTGTGCTGATTATGACGTTGCATGTTGAAATATCTGAACAGCTGCAAGATAACTCAAAGAGAATGCTAAGAGCACATGCTGCAAAAAAAATGCAAGCAAAGTTTTAGAGGAATGGAGTCACTGCTGAAGAGATCACTCATCCATCTCCCTCAATGCCTGTTTTCTCCACAACCATGATGTTACCCCTTGCTTGACAAATATATTGTGTACAGCAAGTCATAGAGGCCTTAGAACAGGGCTTGACCCATTTGGAGAGATTTATATCCTCTGTTCTTGTGCAAAGAAAGAAAATAAGAAAGAAAAGGAAAAAAAAAAGGGAAGTATTTCAAATTCATACGGCATTGTGAAAGGTTCTATTTAAAATTACAAGCTGATTTTATTATTTATTTTACTATTTGGCCACATCCACTCTTTAAAGTTAATGCTTTTTGACTGCCAGCAATCTGTTTATGTATCACCAAAACTGAATTAGTTCATGCTATGTTGTTACCAATAAATATGGTAAAGTGCAACATAGGAAACAATTATTAAATGCCACTTCAGCTTTATTTGTGGATGAAAAAAATTGGAAGAATTGAGTAAAATTATTTTTTAAATAAATATCACATATTGTAAATACTTAATTTGATAGCATTTCAAGTTGAATAACTCTCAGTTTAAAGGAGTGCCATCAATTTGGCTGAATTTGATGGCTTTTTAGATTGACTTCTTAAGGCTGTTTTGATACTAAAATCCACTGATATATACTGAAGAGAAAAGACAATGATGATTGGTTTATCAGTTCCGCTAACTCATCTTAGGTGTGATCTGGTGATGCCTTGTATGTGAACTGCCTTTAATGTGGAAAATACATGCTGTTAGCAGCAGCATCTCTTTTACATGGACAAAATGTTTGGTCCTTGTAAGGAGGAAGGTGGGCTAAATTTTTTTAAATAAATAAATAAATTTTGGTATTCAAAAGTATCTACTCATTAAATAGGATTATGATTTTCCCAGGCATTGTTTAATTCTGAGAGGTGGAAATGGTAAAACCAAATATAAAGAAGCAGCCTGAAGTTAAATATTGTCAATGATTGGGGGCTTCTTCATAATTTTCTGCCTTTACTTTGGTTTTTTTTAACTCATTTTCCCTTATTCAGAATACTGGTTTATCCTCTTTTACACCTAAATGGAAACGCTCATTGTACAACCAAAATGTTATTGATGAGCAGAGTGGAGGGTTTTAATATCTGGGTCAAGACTGTCATAAACTAAGGCCTGTATCTTAAATCCCAGAAAAGACCTTCCAGCTGCATTGTTATATCTAACCTTTCCATTAACCTGCTACTCTTCCTCTCCTCCCATCCAACCCATGGTTTATAGCCAAGATGTCCATCTACAAGAGAATCAAACTGGCATGTTGTTTTGATTGCGGACTCTCTGAGCGTGACTGCTCTTGCATGTCAGGCAGTGTGCATAGTAACATGGACACCCTTGAGAGAGCCTTCCCACTTTCTTCTGTCTCTGTTAATGATTGCTCCACCAGTTTACGTGCCTGTAAGTTTTAACACCAGCACACACTGTTCCGTGTCTGTAGTGTCTGTGGTATCATCCCTGTCCTGTGTCGTACATCGTGGTGCTATTGTTTTGTTTTGGGTTTTTGGTGTGGGGTGTTTTTTGTTTTGTTTTGTTTTTTTGGTTTAAATAAATTGGGTTGGCACGCAACATACCTTATAACTACTTTATACAGTTCTATCTTGATGTCTTCTGCAATGAACATTTCTTTTAAGCAATATTCTATTTAATTTTTGGGGGGGTTCCCTTCCTTGTGAGTTTTCCAGATAGAAAGAAAAGGCATCTTTGGCAATAAGGGTTTTCTTTATTTTATTTTTTGGGTGACATTTTGTTTTAAATTAATATATACAGTGTAATGGTTGTTAAATGCTTTACTAATGCCTGTGGCAGGGAAATGTGTCACTAGACCTATGGACAACAGAATGGAGAAGACTCTATAGCTCCTTAAGGCAAGTGTGGAATAATTTTGTGTTGTGCACAACTTTAATGAGTGCACAACTTGTTCTGTTTCAAGATCTTCCCCCACTTACATTTTTATCACTCCACTTCGTACTAAAGCAGGAATTTGGCCTTTTAAGGGAGATAAATACCAAAGAAATGCATGGGGGGTGGGGGAGAAGAAGAAGTATCAACAGTAAATGAATGTAACACCCGATTCCTTAGAATCTTGTGCTGGAACATTTACAAAAATGGGGTCAGATGGTCTTTTTGGGGGAATGGTACTTCTTAAGTAGGATTGATGCCTCTTCACTAAGCACTGCTTGTATGTATTGTACTGAACAGTTTTATTAAAAAGGAACTAGAACATTACTGAATTGTTCCACGACAGTCAGAAGCAATATATGTGTATGATCCCCACATTTGTCTTTAAGTAGGTTAATACGGTTTTCCAGTTTTCTTACTGATTATGGAAGTAGAACTTGTGGATTTGGATTTTATTAGTTATTTAGCCAAAAGCCAAGTTGCTTTTACTCTCTCCCTCTCTTTCATGCACGTGAATGCATAGATGCACACATGCACGCGTGCGTTTGTACACACACACATACAGAGGAGAATGTTTCAAAAAGCACTACCCACTTTGCATTCAAGCATAAAAGTAATATTTATGGCTTGGAAAGTTTCTTGCATTCTCTACTACTCTACCATCTTCTATCTTTCATCATACCTTTAAACAAAAACAAGATTTTGGTCCTCCATGTGAGATCACCCACCTTTGATGGCTAACACAAAACAATTCAAGCATGAATGCCAATGTGTGCCCTTTGTAAACCAACGCTAGCTGATTAATGCTGGTGGTGTCCCCAGCTTTAATATTGCCATCTCCATATTGACATACACATCCTTGAAATCCCATTGGCAGAGCTTCAATAGAAATCCTTCCCATGAAAAGAGTCAGACAATGCCCGTCTTGACAGGAGCTGGTTAGCTCAAAGAAAAGTGGTGAGAGCTGGCTTTTCATTAAATATGAGCATATGTGAAATGTAGAATGCTTGACAATTAGAAATGGCGGCAGTAAGGCCCTGAAATCAAAGTGAGGTCAGATCGGTGGATCAGATTACTTCTCATACATTCTTCAGTTGTTCTGAAAATCATTTTGAATTAGTGTCACCAGAACCTTGATCGGTTTTGCCCTTTCTCTTTCATGCTAGGACTGTATTGTTTCCCAAGACACTCATTAAAGGTCATTATACTATTACAGGGCTGGCTTTGGTCACAGCACTCTCCCCCTCCCCATTAAGTCTGTGTGCACTTCTAAGATTGCTTAATGTGCTTTTCATTCTTCTCTCTCCTCCCTGCCTTCTCTGTTTTTCTCCATTTCTTTCAGTTTTTCATTCTAAAGGGAAAGAGAAACAACCATGCAATAGTAATAGTCATAGTAGTTGTATTAGGAGTGAAAATGTTTTTTTGTAAAAAATAATACAGTGACTGCCACATTATCTTTAGTTACAACCTTGTGGGAAACTCTCCTGCACAGCCCGACTGTAGTTAATGTGAAATGAGGGACAACTCCCTGAAAGAGTGTGCTCTTTGATTATATTCCTTTTAAGACATTTTATTAAATAGACAGCATTATTATTTGCCCACCCTTCTATAGCAGACAGCATAGGGTTCCTGTGATCTTTCTGTAGGAGACAAAGGAATAGCTGATGATATAAAATGTTTACATGGAGACGTGCATCAAATGAGGTTACTATTTTTAAAAAACTTGAGATTGAGAGACCTACTATGGATCTGATGAAGTGGACTGTCGTCCACAAAATCCTACTGTATGTTATAATGCATTGATTAGTGCTTAAGTTGCCACAGGACTCTTTATTGTTTGTACTCTAAGTAGAATTTTGGAATAGATAGGTAAACTATTAGAACAATCCTTACATCTTACCTACTTAATGTTTCAGGGCCAAATCACATACTATGATTAGACAGCTGAAAATCATATCAATGTGCTAATTTAAATCCACTGTTGCCATAATGCTTAGTAATAATTACGACATCACCCTCTTTCCTGCCACAAAAGGGTGCAGTATCAGAGACCCCCGGGAACTGGTGATGATGAGCATATGTCATCACAGAAGCCATTTTGATTGTATAATACAGTGACTGTTAAAGTGAATGACAGAGGCTGACTCCCAAAGCTATTGCCCTGGAACGGATGATTCTATTGTACCAACAGGATTTAGGGAGATGAGATACACTTGACAGAAGAAGTAGGAGGGACATAACTTATGGACATAACTGGTCAGCCTTATGAAGTCGTTGGAAGGATTTCTAAGATGAAATAATCAAGGTTATCTGAGAATAATTCTGTGCCGTTAAGTTAATTCTGATTTATGGTGACCCTTTCCTGTGTTGCCTAGGTGGAGAATATTAAGCAGTGATTTACCAGTCCCTTCTTATGGGGAAATCTTGGGACTGTGCAGGTTGCCCATGACTACACAGTCTGGCTCTTCTCTCAGGAAGCACAGTGGAGAATCAAACTCCCAACCTCTGGCTTCACAGCCAGATGCCTGACTCACTGAGCTGATATGGCCTATATAAATGCTACATAAGCCCTTTAACTAGGTGATTTGAAAATTATTTCCAAAATACTTTCTTCTTTTACACATATTTTAATAGTCATCAATAGAGCAGAATACATTTAAAATATGTATTATGGTTTAAATATGAGTTCACTTTGATTAACAGATATTGTCCTTGTTACACTGGAGATCCTTTACTGGAGTCTGAGCACCTGATGTTAATATCTGAGTTTGGAGATTGCCAGCAATGACTGAAGTGAGGATGTCAACATGTTGCTTTCAGGTGGTAAAGCTGAAGAAACAGCACTAATACAGGTCATGCAGTAAATAAATAAGTAGGCATAGTAATTGCAGAGGGTTATGAGGAGGTGTTATGGGAGAAGAAAGATGAGATGATATTCGCCTGCTCAAGAGAATCTCACTACGCAAGAGATTTTAATCAGACAGCTGTGTTTTGCTAACCCAGATTTTATGGAATAACCCAACCGGTCTCTGTTGGAGAACATTAATGTTACTCTGGCCTGACATTCTCTTAACGAGACTAATATAAAAAGACAATTAAAGCAAGGGCAGAGTGACACAATGAAAATCGTATTAATTCAAACCCGCAGAGATGACAAACCATGCTGTGTATGTGTCACAAATATCTGACCTTTGGAAAGAAAGCCAGTGTGTCGTACAACAAGGAGGTCTTACGGCCTCAGCCTCAGACTTGCTGTGTTACAAAATAGAAGCGTAGAACGTGGCATGCCAGCTGTTGTGTGACATGGCCTTACATGGGTATTGCAAGGGCATTAGCAGCACAGTAAACATAAAAATAGTGCAAATACTTAGGCTTGCCTTCTTCCAATCACATTTTTAAAAATAATGATTCCTTCCTCTACTGCGACATTTTGTCATATTGCATTAGCCGTCAGTTGCTGTGTTTGCCTTGTAGCGTAGTCCAGTGCACATTTCCTTGCAAGTAAATCACAGTGAGTTTAATGGAGCTTACTCTGAAGTAAATATGCAGTCAATGTCTGGTCTTCAGGATTTCATGTGTCTCTTCCAAGATGCCGGAAATCAATTTCTTCCTGAAATCTTTCATAAGCATGGATAAGGAGGTAGCAGTCAGAAAGCCAAGAGAACCTGCAGGTTCTCTTGGAGGACCTGCAACATTTATATGAAAGAGATCTGTCTTCTTGGCCATCCCTTCATGACTAATAATAATGGAAACAACTTTGAGAGAATTAAAGGGGGCAGTAAGGGCAAGAGCTAGTAGACAAACCCTTGGTTCTTTTTGTCAGTTTACACATATGATGAAACTTTAGAGTTTAAATGACAAGATAAGATTTATAGGTGTTGTCAGCATTGCTGGGCATTTTGCTAATATGTCTCGTATAGGTAATTCTTACACATTGAAATAGGTCTTTCTACTATCCCTTAATTGCAAATGGCACAAGAAAGGAAGGCAGGTCTATAACACTTGTCCTGATAAAGCAATCGTTTTGATGGGGCTAGGCTTCCCAATAGGAATTCTGCTTTTGTTTGAGACCATGTGTTGCTTTATTAGTTAACCCTCTGACCTGAATTCCATCCCTCCTCAAATACTTAGACATTAATGATCCCTTTACAAACTGCTGGCAGCACTTTGGACCACCCACAAGGCTCCAGCAATCTCTTGCACACTATGCATTCACCATTTAGGTGTCACTTCCACCACAATAACGAAAAATATCATGCTATAGAAAAATGAACAAGAGGCCTTGACTTCACTGTAAAATGTTTGTTAACATTTATCATAATCAGTCAACTGTGTAGTTTTGTAACTGCACTTTCACTGTATGAAAAACTTGTTTATGTCAGTAAAGCATATGAAGTGACATAAGCAACAGAGAAGTCCCTGCCCTAGAGGATTTATACACTGACAAATGGTAATGACTGTTGTTGTAATAAGAATGTTCTCTGTGGTGGTTGAGGTAGCAACAGCAATAGCAGAGTTTGTGTTGGGGCAGAGACTTTTTGTATGGTATTGTATTTGTGTCTATTTAAAAAATTAAATCTATCCCTTGTCTTCCTGTGTGTGTTTTTTTTAAAAAGGCAAACAAGGAAGTTTACAAAAAATATTTTAAGCTAGTGACAGGATTCAGAATTAGTTGTATTAATCTGCTCAGTTTGATCTACTGGCAAAGATTAGCCATGCATTAACTCTCTTGCCTCCATATGTTTTCTTCCAGTTCATACTTTTTTTACAGTCTGTTGTTTCCAGACTTTGAAAATCTTTACTTATTTTATGCATGTACTCCAGTAGGTTATTGGGGCATTCGTTCTTCTGAGGTTAACACAGATGCGAAAGCTAAAGAGTTGGAGGACAGTAAGAAGTGAAGGGGAGAGAGAACACCCACCCAAATTTGGCTGCTCCTTATGCAGTAGAAGAGAAGATACAAGGCATTTTGTCTGGATGTTACCAATTATTAGAACATTGTGTATGAACATAATGGAACAATGAATAGTGTTTTTTGGAGGAGACAAGGTGAGAAAGCTCAGGTGCTTACTTTTAGATTTTCACGGAGGGCTGTTTTTCCCTTGATGCATGCTGCTTACAAATCTAGGGATGTTATGTGCAGTAGCTTCTGTATAAGCTGCAGACATGACTTAAGTTTTGGAACAAAGCTTTCTGAAGACTTAGTTTGAAGGTAGGGAGAGTGGAAGAAGCAAAGAGAAGTCTTTCAGAGAAATCCCTTCAGGCCTCTACTTTGGGTAGTGTTTCTTACCAGGGTCACAGGAAAGTGACGACTGAATGGATTGCCTTGATGGGGACAGGCTAGAGGGGGGGAAAGCTGTCTCCAGCCTGTGGAGCAGGTTTCAGAGAAGGCCTTATGCAAGGTGACATGGAAATTATGTTTGCATTTTTATTTCTGAGTGTGGCTGGTTGTCATGAAACTCACCCTGACAGTTTCTTACCACCAGGCAGCAGATTCTCCCTGTTACCTCCTCGGTGTAGGACAGATGCTAGCCAGTTAGCTCTGCGTCTCTCCTCCTCCTGAGCTATCTCAAGCGACAGATGCCAGGACTAGCTCGGTTTCCTCTTGAACGTTTCTGTCGTAGCCCTGCCTTGAGCCCAAATTCTGACCTTTACTTGGATGAAATAAAGTACTTATGAACAAGCAGAGCCTTGATCCAGAGCAAGCTTAGAGCAAATGTCAAGCCAGACTTCTGCCTCTTTCTTCCACCTGCATTAGGGAACCTAGATTAGACCTTAGAGTAGAGCGTTGGACTGCCTTAGGCTTTACAGGTCTGAAGAGACATCCCTTATTAACAAAGAGTTATTAAATTTTTATTCATTTTTACAACACAATATAAATGCTTCCTATGAATATGTGTTGTGCTCATTGTCATTTAAAATGTTAATTAAGTCAAAGTTACATTTAATTTAATCCTAAATGTGCCTTTGGGAGGAAGGTTTTAGAAACAGCTGCAGGATCGAGAAAGTACAAGTGTGCAGAGGACTTCCTTGCAGTTTCAGGATTGATTCCTCTCACACACCCCCACCCTATCTCGAATATTGTTTTGATTCCAGCTAGACTGTCGTGGTATGATTGGGCTCACATGAGTGCTGGACCAATAACTACAGGATTGTGAACTGCCCTTGTATCCACAATAATGGAGGGAAATATATAAACGCTTTTAAAAAATAATACTAACTATGTGGAAACTCAAATTTGCAAGGAGACTTAACATACTTGTCTGAAATTGGTAACTAGCTGGAAACAGGATGCAGCCAAATTAGAACAGTGATCATGCACTGCACTGGCTTTTTACAGGGAAACCTCTCAGGATGTATTCAGACATACACCATTATCTTCCTGCTGTGCCATTCCTGTCTTTGCTGTTCTAGTGCCATACTTCATTTTTATAGCACTAGATTTCTTGATGGGGCAGCCAGTATAAGGGGACTGCATGACCACCAGTGTTTTTAAAACAGTGTTTGCTTTAGTCAGAGCTCAAAAAGCTCCATTCACCAAGAATCAATCTTGGGAAGCTTTAAAATAAAAAGCTGTTTTCTTTGCCTTGTCTGCATGTTTTACTTCATAAGGGAGAAAGTAGAAAGGTTCCCCCCTCAATATATTTTCATTCTGAAATAAGTCTTCTTAAGACTATGGCTGAGAAATCCAGACTTTAAATATTACCTGATTTTCAACAACTTTTAATTTCTAATTTCAACATGCACCTTAAAAGAGAAGTACAAGGAATAGAAGAAAGGAGGTGAAACAGTTGCATAAAGTCTTAGAAATCGTCCAACATTTCTGGGCTTAATCGTATAATTTTCCTTGCCTGCTCTTGCATAAAAGACACTGTTTTCATAGTTTCCACCATCTCCACTATATATATATAGAACTGTTACATTAAAAAGTCAAGCACAAATCAAGTGGTTCACCTTGAAAAGGATGGCTCAAGCGGTTTGTACAGCTCAGTAGTACACTGTATTGGTATGCATTCCATACGTCCTCACCTATTTCATAGCTTGGCAAGAGTTGGAAGGTGCATAGAATAAGAGTTGGCATGTACTGTTTGGATGTGAGGCATGTTGCTCTACCACGTAGTGAGAAGAGGAAGAAACTAGCTTGGGACTGCCGTTTTTGGCAGCAGCTTTCAATTTTCATCTACTTATGCTGAAACATCCATAACGTTTTGCAAATTTGTTGCGATTTTAGTTGCTGTTACAACTTAATTGCAGTCTGGCAAGTTAGCGATTAGTTTGTTTATGTTAGTGTGAGCTTTTGGATACAGCAATCTGCTTCATCAGATATGTGACAATTTAACAAAGTTCATTCCAAAGTCCCATTTCATTTTAAAAATAGGTGTGAAGAGGGTTTTTTTTTCATCTGACTGGATAACGTCCTATATTTCCAAAAGGACTATACAATATTTGTGCTCCAAATGTTTGAATCACAGAACTTAAAAACCAAGACAGCCCTCGGTTGGGTAGAGTGCAGTGGCCACCTTAGGCAGCAGATGATAGGAGTCAATAGGGAGCAGTGACAAAGCATTAGAAGTCAAAGGTAAAGATGTGCACACCAGGTAACATGCTTGTTGCACCCTAAGCTTGTCTGCTGTACTCAGGCTCAGGGAAGTTTGAGTGCAGCTAATGTTATGACTTCAGTTACCAGTCCAGTTGGATTCTGTACATGTAATTGTAGGAATATAATCTTGATGTTCACCTCAGATGACAACATGCTTTGGGTCAGCCTTGCACGTAATCAACACTGTTCATTCAGTAATGCAAGCTGTGATGACATTCAGTAGTTTTGATAGTTTTAGAAAGAATAAGTGAATACATAAAAGTTCTAACTATACTGAAATAAAACTAGCCATATATTCAGAGGCAGTATTCCATTGAATACAAGATGCTGGCAGTGTACATTGAAGAAGGGCTGTTGCTTATGAAATTCCTGAAGACAACTGTTAAGTTACTGTGTTAGACATAGAACATTGCACTAGATGGTCACTTGTTCCTGTCAAGTTCATGCTGTGTTAGACATCTGAGGAAATATGTAAGCTCCTAGAGGAGCTTGAACATTGGCTTGTTTGGACTATAATTACCAGAGACCAAGGAGCACACCAATGGACACCCTTAGGTTCTATTGCTGACCTGGCTTAGCTTCCCGTCACACAATGTGAGCTAGCTTCCTAGCTTAAATTCCCAGCACACAGTATGAACTATGCTGGTTCCCAGGAGGGAGTGCCATACTGCTAAGGACATTGAGTCACTGCCCCACATCGCTGCATACCTTGCAGGACACAAATGGGCCCCCTTTTTTTGGAACATTGTTATTGATAGTATTAGCAAAGCCTTTCCAGTAATGATCTAAATCTCTTCACTGGGCATCAGGGTAAAGGCTTAATTTCTACCTCTGTACTTTCCTCTTTGCTTGAGCTCTGAATTTCAGCTGATTCTTGTTTGAATTGCCATTTGTCTCTCTTCTGTTGTTCAAAGAACTCTGCTTTAGAGACGGATTAGTAAAAAGCATTGCAAGTTCTGCACAGTTAGCTTGAGGAAATGTCTGAGAGCCTTTCAGACTTTCAGTCAGCCCCAAGGTCTTACATGTCCCTCCAAGGAATGCTGATAACCTTAGCATCATGGCCGGAGAAAATTCAAAGGTCTGTAGATTCCTGTCTGACTTCTGTATACAGAGGATTTCCTTTTTGCTGTCATCTGCCTTCCGTTTCTCCAATAGACCAGTTCATTGTGGTCATCATCATTCCATAATGGGCTTTCATTATCTTTTCATAATCTATTCCTTCTAAGGGTCAAATTACATGGCATGTGGCAGATCTGTGGTTTTCTGCCAACATTTATTTGCAGAGGCAGGCCTATAGGAAGGGATGCTTTATTCTTTCTCCACAGTCTGTTTCAAACGGTGGCCATAAAATGGCGCATAAGAAAATAATCTCCCCCACTCTACTAATGCACTCAGATTCCCTCTCACAACCCGCATACATATATGCCATCAGGCCATAGTTCAGTTAACAGCTATAAGAGAGAATTCATGGAAATGCTTGCTTTTCTCATCTCTGTATGATGAAGTCTGTGCCAATACTTAATATTGTATCTCTTAAAAGTAAATTTGATCCAGTTATATTGTGACTTAAAGCAGTGAACCACAATGCACAGTTTATCTTACACATATCAAAACGTGATAGGTAAATATAGTCTCTGGCTCTCACGTCCCTGTATTCTGCTGTTGTTGTTTCTTCGTTGTTTCTCTTAACAAAAGCTTTTTCTTCTGCTCCTTTCTTTCCCTTTACAGATATTATTTTTTAAAATTGGAATCTGCAGCATGTCAGTTGATCTGGTTGAACTGGTCTGTTAAGCTGGGTGGACCCCACTCTCTGGTCTGAGGTTATACAGTTAGCAATACTGATTATTTCAAATACCAGGACAGTAGGCAGGAAGAAGGCAGTGGAAGAGCAGGCAAAGATTTGATGAGGATCAAATGATGATTCCCAGTGTGGTGTAGTGGATAAAGTGATGGACTAGGACACTGGAGAACAGGGTTCAAATTCTCACTTAGCCATGGAAACTGACTGGGGAAGTGGAACTGGTAAACCAACTTTTAAATATCTCACCTACCTTGAAAGCACTGTTAGGGTCACTATAAATTGGTTCCAACTTGATGGCACAGAACACACATACTCTCCAGCTGCCCTCAGGACATCTGCATTGATAGGACAGATGTGTGCATCTTTTATGTGGCTGGCAGTAATTGGTTGTCATACTCTTGCCATTGACTTGCAGTATATACAGAGAAACATTCCCCATTGGATGGCCGTGGGGTTATTTTGAATGCACTGCTGTGTGTGATGCTTACAAGATTTACAAAATATCCACCTATAAACTCATCAAAGAAAAACCATATATACATTTACGTTTTTCAGGGTAAATCAGAATTCATTAAGAAGCCTTCCAAATTAACAGCACCTTCATAGCTTCTACAGATGGAGTATCTATTACATTCTGTACATTGTCATAATAATCATACTTCATTCTTTAATTCATGTTATGGATCAAGTTTTGGTAACTGTTCTGACATAAAACTTCTTAAGGGGAAAAACTCATTTCCATAACTTCTAAAGCACATCATCACATTTCACAGATATATGTGAAATGACATTCTCCTTCCTTCATGTCACAATCAGAAGTAGTCTGCCACTAGCCTATAGAGCCATTTGAGTGTTATCGGTGTAATATTTTTGTTAGCGATTGAATCAGTGGAAATGTATAGCAGCCATTTGTTACTTTGCAGAGACGTCTTGATCCTATTTTGTTTTTATATGAAAAAATGACCTGGGCTGCATACATCCATCCTTTAGAGTACGTTTTCTGTTAGAGATCAAATCGCTGTTGTAAGTATCACTGCCATTAGTTATCGCTGCTAGATTTCTTAGCTTACAGTTTATTTTCCACTCATGGAATTGCCAGTCTGGGCTCCCACATAACAATCAATTGTACCCAAAATACTGTATGCTTTGTAGATGCTTTAGTATATATTCTTTATGGAAGCTGTCTCTCCTTTCTCCCTTTTCTCTCTCTCTCTTTGCAAATGTAATCAGATTCAGCTAGCACATAACCATTGCTCCATTTTATTGTGTTACTTTGCCTTTTCTCTCTTGGTGTCATTTACCAAAAATGATAGGCCACACTTGTCTTGCTCTTCCATATTGCTGAAATATGCTTCTGCTCTGCCTTTCTCTGTTGCCACTTCTCACTATTATTTTGCAGATTTAGTCTGTGATATTTATAACAGAGGTTATTTGTTGCATTAGTATATTCACTAAGTGATAAATCAGTGAGTATCTTTAGAAGGATATAGAACCACACAACACTGAAATCTGTACAGTTAGTGTATTGTAGCATTGGGTTGGATCCTGTCTAGGTAGCCGAAACTGATGAAGACTTGGGAACCAGCTTCAATATGTGGTAGTCTTGATCTGTGTCCATGTGGGCTTAAGCCAGAAAATACAGTGCAGGGAGTAGCACAATGGAGGTTGTCTCTGCCTCATTCTGAGGGATCCTCTCTCCCATACACCACAGCCTGCCTCATTCTCACATTTTGAACATTTATTGATAAGGAAGGGAGAAAATGGTGAGTTGGTGTTGCTGACAAACACTTCCTCGAGCTCAGCATAGGGCTCAGCAATCACAGACATTTGTCAGCAACATCAAATCACCCTCTCTGCTAGGACCCCCAGGTGCATTATGGGGAAATTAAAATGATGGCAGCAGTACTACTTGCTAGAGAGGTACTTTTCCGCTCCTCCTCCTCTTCCTGGCACTCACCTCAGCAAGGTAAGAGTAGGGAAAGAAAATGTGAGGCAACTAGAGATGGTTTTTTTGGGGGGGGGGCATTTCTGCCAGCTGCAGTTTCCTTGGCACTTCTGCAAATGGGCTTCCTCACCTCCACTTTTGGTGGGTCTCTTGGCTGGCTGACTGAGAATGGGAGATCTTTCCCAGCTTTCAGGTTTCCAAATATGAAAGCTGCTATATGCCTTGCCAAATGTGGTGTTGATCCAGGCTGCTCTACTGGCAGTACCAGCTCACTCTGTCGAGAGTGTAACACGTCTGCCCAACATGGAGAGTTTATAACATCTTTGTAACGTTCACATTTCATTCTGATGCTTCAATGCCATGAATTGCATTTCACTTCAGTCTAGTAGTGTCAGTAATCACAAACTGTTGGTAAACACCATTATTTTCTTGTTCGTTCAGGTTTTCAGTTTGTGGCTTATAAAATTTCTATAAGCCACAAATTGATTCTTGGTTTTGTGAAAGACATAATGCAGTATTATTAAATGCTACAGTGTTTGTTTGAAAGCTTTTATTGCAATTCCTCTGATTAAAAATGTCCCAGAAATATGGCTAGTTATTTAAGGGTACATCTAATCATCATTTAGTCGTTTAGTCATGTCTGACTCTTCGTGACCCCATGGACCAGAGCACAACAGGCCCTCCTATCTTCCACTGCCTCCCGGAGTTGTGTCAAATTCATGTTGGTTGCTTCGATGACACTGTCCCTCCATCTCATCCTCTGTCATCCTCTTCTCCTCTTGCCTTCACACTTTCCTAACATCAAGGTCTTTTCCAAGGAGTCTTCTCTTCTTATCAGATGGCCAAAGTATTGGAGCCTCAGCTTCAGGATCTGTCCTTCCAGTGAGCACTCAGGGTTGATTTCCTTTAGAATGGATAGGTTTTGTTCTCCTTGCAGTCCTGCAGACCCTCAAGAGCCTCCTCCAACACCACAATTCAAAAGCATCAATTCTTCAGCGGTCGGCTTTCTTTATGGTCCAGCTCTCACATCCATACATCACTACAGGAAAAACCATAGCTTTGACTATGCGTGATTTTGTTGGCAAGGTGATGGGGCCAGTGGCCATGATCTTAGTTTTTTTGATGTTGAGCTTCAGACCATTTTTGCACTGTCCTCTCTCACCCTCATTACGAGGTTCTTTAAGTCCTCCTCACTTTCTGCCATCAGAGTGGTATCATCTGCATATCGGAGGTTGTTGATATTTCTTCCTGAAATCTTAATTCCAGTTTAGGATTCCTCCAGTCCAGCCTTTTGCATGATGTATTCTGCATATAAGTTAAATAAGCCAGGGGACAATATACAGCCTTGTCGTACTCCTTTCCCAATATTGAACCAGTCAGTTGTTCCATGTCCAGTTCTAACTGTTGCTTCCTGTCCCACATTTAGGTTTCTCAGGAGACAGATAAGGTGGTCAGGCGCTCCCATTTCTTTAAGGACTTGCCATAGTTTCCTGTGGTCCACACAGCTTTTGCATAGTCAATGAAACAGAAGTAGATGTTTTTCTGGAACTCTCTGGCTTTCTCCATAATCCAGCGGATGTCAGCAATTTGGTCTCTAGTTCCTCTGCCCCTTTGAAATCCAGCTTGTACTTCTGGGAGTTCTCGGTCCACATACTGCTGAAGCCTACCTTGTAAGATTTTGAGCATAGCCTTGCTAGCTTGTGAAATGAGTGCAATTGTACGGTAGTTGGAGCATTCTTTGGCACTGCCCTTCTTTGGGATTGGGATGTAGACTGATCCTTTCCATTCCTCTGGCCACTGTTGAGTTTTCCAAACTTGCTGGCATATTGAATGTAGCACCTTAACAACGTCATCTTTTAAGATTTTAAATACAATGGTGCCTCGCAAGGCGATTTTAATTCATTCCATGGAAATTTGCTGTCTTGTGAAAACATCGTCTTCTGAAACCCAGTTCCCCATTGGAATGCATTGAAATCCATTTAATGTGTTCCAATTGGGAAAAAAATCACTGTCTTGCGAAAATTGTCCATAGAAAACATTGTCTTGCAAAACACAGTTCCCCATACCATATTGGGGAAAAGCAATCCCCTCACTTGCACTGCCTTTGGAAATTCAATGGGTCTTAGATAGCCTTCTCCCTGTGCACTAGAGGATTGTGGGAGGAACACTTAGCCCCTGATGGGGGTCCCACAGGGCACCCCAAAACACTGAGGAGCTCTCTTGGCCTCTGGCAGGACAGGGGCTGTGCAGCCATGTACTGAGTGGGACGTGCAGCCAGAGGGTCACCATAACTTGGGGCGTTAGGGGAAAGAAGGGGGTAGGAGATGCAAGGGCCTTTCCAACTCATACCTTGTAGGGGAAATACCATGTTGTAAAAATGGTTTTCCCTGGGAGAGGCTCATCCATTGCACTTTGGGTTTGCTGTTGACCCCTGTGATTTCCCCAAATGTGGGGAACTCAACTACATAATTTGTGTCAATGGGGGCATTATGTTTGTGATTTCTCTGATGTTTTTTTTTTTTTAACGATCTCTTTACCCTTTGGTTCCTGGCTGTTTTCACCATCCTCTACCATTTAAATTTGCAGCCATAACCATATTGGTGATGCTTTGCAAGATGGTTCCCCCCCATTGAAGCACATTAATTACACAAGACCTACTTTTTTATCCCAAAAAAGTGGGGGAGAAATTGTATGCTGCTGTTTTTCCTAGAAAGCCAGCAGCATACACTTTCTCCCCTACTTTTATGGGATAAAAAAGTAGGTCTTATGTAATTAATGTGTTCCAATTGGGGGGGGGGAACCATCTTGCGAAACAGGGTAAAAAAAAAACACCTGTCTTGCGAGGTAAGGACCCAAACATCGTCCAGTGAAAATTGCCCTTAGGAACAATTGTTTTGTGAAGCACAACATCACTCAAAAAAGTCATCATCTAGCGAATTCCTCGTTTTGTGAGGCAAACGTCTAGCGAGGCACCACTGTAGTTCTATTGGAATGCCATCACCTCCCCTGGCCTTGTTGTTAGCCATGCTTTCTAAGGCCCACTTGACTTCACTCTCCAGAATGTCTGGCTCTAGGTCAGCAACTACATTGTCTGGGTTGTCTGGGATATCCAACTCTTTCTGGTATAATTACTCTGTGAATTCTTGCCACCTCTTCTTGATGTCTTCTGCTTCTATGAGGTCCCTCCCACTTTTGTCCTTTATCATGTCCATCTTTGCACCTCATAAGGAGGCCCAATGTGGTCTGGTGGACAGACTAGGACTCAGACGACCTGGGTTCACATCCCCACTTAGCCATCAAAACTGACTGGGAGAGTGGAAATGGTAAAGTTGCTGTTTAAATATCTCAATTACCTCAGAGTCAGTGAAAGTTGGTCCTGACTTGACAGCACATAACAACAACATCTCATAAGGCAGCTGGGGTAGCTCAGTGTCATCTGGCTGCAGAAGTAGAGACTGGGAGTTCAAGTCTCCATTGTGCATCCCAAAAGAGTGTGCCTGTCCGGCCCTGGACAAGCTGCACAATCCCTGGATCCCGCCAGAAAAATGGAATGGTAATCACATCTGAATATTCTGTTTCCCAAACATCCTGAAAAGGCTTCCTGTGAGTCAGAACTGGCTTGAGAGTGCACAGTGACTGCTGGATAGCTCAGTGATTTAGGCATCTTTGCTGCGGAGCGAGAAGTTGGGCCTTTGATTTCCCCACTGACTGTGCCTCCTTGACAGGAGGTGGACTTGATGATCCATAGGACCCCTTCCAGTTCTGCAGTTCTAAGATTATTGTTATTATTATTATATCTTATAAAATGTGGTGAGGGGGGGAGAGAGAGGATTTTACAGTTTCAGTGTCAGCATGAGACTTATTCCTACCGCCAGCAGATGGTGCTGCTACCTCAGAAATAAGATCTGATGTGACTTGCATGTCAGTGAAAAGATTTTCAAAAATATTAGATAGATTTTAATCATCACATATATAATATATACATATTTTGGAGTGTATGTGTAAGTAAAAGTGTAGTGGATATAGATACAGTTATATCTATTCTGTTGGGCTGTCTCAAGCGTTGAGCCAAAGCAGATTGTTTTTTCACTGTAGCTTTCTTTAGTGCCACCTTTTCCCTGATTTTCTCAAAGTGGGGAGATAAGTGTATCCATCAGTTCAGAATGGGGGCAAGAAACGTTGCTCTCATTCTCAATTGCCCTTACAATGTAATCGCATAGTTAGACCAATTACCTGTTACATGATCACTGATTGGGTGGGATTATTTGGGTAGGCAAAAGGTTAAGAGAGGAGTGGAGCTAAAGCAGCCAGAAAACAGATGCAAACAGCAGCAGGGAAAAAAAATACATTGAAACAGCTTTGTAGAATCATTTTGGGGGTACTGTGTGTGGTTTTTTTTTGTTTTGTGTTTGGTCACCTAGTAGACAATGGACAGAATATACAAACCTAGCTCATAGTACAGAGCTCAGCATATTGCTCTGATGTAAAACAAATCTGTATACTTTCAGGAATAGCACATATAGATTTGTGCATATATATGTAGAAATGGGAGAAACCATGGGCATGCCAACATTTAATGTAGTATAATTATCACTTCTCTTCAAGTAATTTTGAGTGTGGTAGGTATATGAAAGGGAGGCTATTGATCTGTAAGAGAAGATTAGTAGATTCTCAGAAGATTTGGTGACTGGATAGGCAAAAACATAGCAGTTAAATTGATGTAAAATGGATATAATATTTTTTGATAGATGTGCCTTTATAAATAAATCATATTACCCTTGGCTAAAGTGAGAAAATTAGTAGCAAAGTGTGGTGGATGCTGAATTAGGTAAGAGGAGATGAATTCTTCATATTTTCTGCTTTGAGTCAAACTAGAATTGTAGTCGCGCACATTTCCTCCCATTAACCTATCTTCCCTCTTACAGGGGGATTTCCTCAGAGATACATGCCACAGCAGGCTTGTAAAATAAGCCCCTGTTTACCTTCCAGTGCTCAAACACAAAACAAACTAAATGCAAGATGTTTAGGTGAGGAAAATCAACTGATGCCACAATAACTTCCAAAAATTGCCACTGCCTGTAAAATCATCCCAATGGTAGCAGTTTTCAGAAATTACAGACTTCTTGCCTGTCTTGGAACCCACAAGGGCTTTTCCTGAACAAAACGGATCCTAAGGCAGCCAAAAACCTTGATGGGCACAGAAACCTTTAATGCCTGAAAAATAGTGTTGGCTGATGACATCATCAGCCTTGCGGGACATAAATTCTTGCTGCTAGATTGCAAGCATAATGTCCCTTGGGTTTTTCTGAATAACAAATACTTTAAATTACTACACTGAATCAATAATAGATAGTTCAGCAGAGTAGAAGGATTATTGCTTAGCAGAAGTGGTGCGCCTATGGTTCTCAAAATGTTGCTGTGCTAACAGATCCCATCACCTCTTACCATTGACCATACCAAAGGGCGTTTAAGTTCAAGAAGATGTGGAAAACTGCAGATTCTTCAGTCCTGACATAAAGATTTGGTCTTAAACTGATGTCCTCTTGAGACGCATAGGAGAATCATGCTGCCTTATAAATCAAAAGCACACTAGCCACACCTTAATCATGATTGTATGTCAGTTTTGTTGTTTAGGTTATATTTGGTTGTCTTTCTGTGTGTTTATCTGTCTGTTGGTTTTTTAAAAAGGAGAAAAGGAGAAAAAGAAAAAATGTGAAGGAGAGAATAAGGAAGGAGAGAAAACAAAAAAGACGTATATGATTGTTCTTTAAACAGAGATTAAAAGTGGTTCCAGTATCTGAAAGCTTCTCAGTGAAAATATACAGATAAAGTCTTCGGAGCCTGTAAACTCAGGGTCTCTTAGTATCATCTTACCCCAAATTCCTTCTGAATGAACCTCAACAAAAAGCCATCACCACTGTTTGCTGTAGGATTGCATTCGGAGTTTTGGAGTCTCTCTCAGAAGGAAAGAAACTTTGAACTGGAGTTGAGATTTACAGCTAAACGTTACAAAGAAGTATCGATGTGTGTATTGCCAGACCCTTTCCTTCTATACTAAATAACTTTAGTTTCCTGTCAAATGCATTGTACACAATAAACAGAAGGCTTCTAAATCCAGGTGAACACAACAATCACCTAGGGCCCTGTTTTTATTTTTTGCAACATGGTGCTTGTATATATCCTGCTTTATGCTGTCCCACACATACATAGTGTTGCTGGATGAGGGTAAATAGTTAACTATACCAAAGGCATGCATTCAGGTGGAGTTTTGATGACTGTTTTTAGAAATAGGATTCATCTGTACTCTGCTTCTGGACCATAACTTTAACAGAGATGGGTTATTGTCCTGTCTATTTGGACACAAAGAGGCAGCCTCCATTAGCATCTATGAGACAATGACAGTGAGGAGATCACTAGTACAGTTTGTCAGAACTACATAATCACAGGCCATTCCTATTAATGTTTCTGACACTGCCACTCTTTCCCTCTGTGTCTCCCGTAGCTGGTGTCAAAACCTTCTCTCAGGCAACAAGATAAAGGGCAGCAGATGTCTTTCTTAGCTGTACATTCAAAAACGCTGTCTCTGTGTGCCAACCCAAACCAGTAGGTGCAAATAATATTAATACTACAATTTAGTTTGAGACTATAGGGTTTTACAGTTATTGTGAGAAGAAGCCTAAGAGAAAGCTATATTATTATTTATTTTAAACTGAGTTTAAAAAAAAACAAGAGAGGATGGGGAGCATAGTTTTCTGCTTTGAGAGGTGGCGCCCTGTCTCCCCCCACATGCCAGTATATCCAAACATTTTACTGCTCTTGTTAAAATACTTTTGGCTTCATGAGAAATACTTCAGATACTTTATCTGATATAGATTATCTCAATTTGGTTTGAATGTTTTAAATAATCTAATTATAACTTGAGGTGTCCACAACTACTTACTAATCTGACTAGCCCTCTTGAAATTCTTTTCCTTTTTGCTTTTTTTAAAAGTACCTTATTTGTTTGATCTAAATAGGAAGAAGTCATAATTTTGGATTCTACATGAATTAAAATTTGGCATTAAAATAACCCTGCCCTTTTAACTTGTTCTCACTCTGAATAGTAGAGCTAGAGAGTTGGTGCGATTGTCAGTAATCCACATGGTGTAAAACACAAGCAGGCTGTTTTCAGGGACTTATGGGCATTCTAACCCACCAGCATGTATTTGTGTATTGAATTTATTTTCCATCCAATAGCCAAAGTTTTCTGGGCAGTTCACATAACAGAGCTTAAATTTTAAAATGCATGAATATTAAAGAAGAGAACAGAAAACCTCCCCCAAAGTTAAACAATAACAGAATAAAAAGGAAAACAAAATCAAACTTCAGAGAACAAGCATGAATACATGCTAAAGGAGTGCAAACATGGGAGAATCCTTGGGTCTTTCAAATTCAGTAGAGCATAGGCACCAAGTAAGTTCTTAATGACCACTTACTTCCTAGTGTTTGGAAGGGCCCCTTCTGAGGAAGGCCTCAGAAAATGCATTTTCCTTTTTTTGCTGTATCTTGTTTTTTGTCTTTACTTCTGTCACATGACTCAGATAATTTCCAAAATTCATGAAGGATATCCTTCATTCTAACATTTTATTAAAGAAGAAATACCTCTAGAATAATTTTTACACATAAAGCTTAATTAATTATCAGTTATTTTAATTGAGTGTTATTGTAGTTGTTACATACATACCTTTCTTGAGGAAATATATTTTAGAATTGCCACTGACTTTCTACAGCTCTGGTCATGAGTCTCTTGGGCACTGAAGATCAACTAAAGCAACATTTTAGGGGGAAGTAAGATGAATTTGACCCAACTCCAGGAGGCAGTGGAAGACAGGAGGGCCTGGCGTGCTTTGGTCCATGGGACACAAAGAGTCAGACACAACTTAACAACTAAACAACAACAAGGCAGTTTTCTTAGGTGGAGGCTCTGGAAAACATTGAAGAATACAAACACCACATCTATGATGGCAGGGCCATGCAAAACAACTACATTCCACCCTAGTACAGCTGCAGGAATTTCACTCTTAGCTCTGTCAATTGGCTCCATGTTCCAACCAACCATTTAGCCCTCTGTGCTTTCAGACATAGTGCCTGAACAGGGCTTTCTTGATCCACTCCCAGCTAAATGTAACTGCTGATAGGCCTAGCTGATGTGCCTGAACACAGTTCAAACAGTGCCTTTACAGAATAGTTAATTGGTTCTGTAGCTTACATATTCTTTCTTTCTTCAAATATAACAAAAGGTTACTAGCTGTCTAAAAGTCACCAGAACTACATGTGATGGAATGATGTGATTCTTGTGCTCTCTTTTTGAGTTACATTTTGATTTGTTACAAGCTTATCCAGGTAATGTTGTCATTTTTCATTTCCTCTTTTAGAGTTAGAGCTTGATCTGAACATTTCCTAAGAACTGGTGTGTTCAAATCTGAACCTCACAACTTAAATCCATCTTCAAAATAGCGTTCCACTCCATTTTAATAGAACAGGGTTGGGTGTCTTTGTTTCCAAGGAATTTGATCATTCATTTTTGTACTACAGCGGCATGGACATGTATGGATTGTCAGACTGACAAAGAAAAATGTCCATTGATACATTTGAAACCTTTCATTGGACAGTTTGCCAATAGCACTTTAGGGGCTTGAATAAACAGACAGTGATTCATAAACTGGGAAGTCAGCACAGTTGAGTGGTTTGGGGGAAAAAAACATAAGATGAAAGAACCAGAGGACACAAATCCTCAAAATAGGCATGGTTCAATATAGCCATAAACATGCCTGAATGGAAATCATATTTTATTCCAACTTTCTACAGATTAGCACCTAATGCTTAATGTGAGCATGTCAGGCAGAAAGGAAAATGATGGTTGCATTCTGAAGCATTCAGTAATATCACTTTACCTATACTGTAGGTGCATAATACTTAGTTTAGCTATTTGGCAAAAACATGGCATTTGTCCAGGGTGGTAACATGTAAGTAGTTGATATTGTGCCATATACATTTCTGGCAGCTGTTTGCTTCTTTCAGGTCAGCCAGTTTTCTAGGGGCAGGCAGAGAATTAAGGTTTCCAGCTGCAATAGAATCATTCATGGCATGAATATGATGGGACACTGACCATCTCCACCACTACCTTATTAAAGTTATGATGATGATGATGATGATTGCAATTAATATTAATATTACTTTAGACAGCATCTCAGATATCTATGTGAGCAGAAAGGCCTTCTCTTTTCTCATGGCAGAAAGAGGGCAATGTATTTGTTCCCCTGGTGGCAGCTCTTGGTTATCTGTTGCAGTGCTACTCTGGATCACTCTTAATTTTGTGGTGAACTATTTCATGAGGTATAGGGTGGGGACTTCTATAAAGTCATTTGGAATATTGATCAGAGCTAGGTTTAGGATTTAAGTAAAGCTGGTGTGCCATTGGTGGATTTCCTGGCTGCAGCTCACCTGGCAGCATTGCCAAGTGGCTGCAAGTCAGTCATGTAACATTTCCCACAGTACCCTAAAATATGTACAGCCATACATTCCAGGATGCCCAGAGCAGACACAACTGGGCCTCACAGTTGGAGTCCTGGCAGCTGCCCAAGGGTGGAACACCAGATTCCAGGTCTGACCCTGACCAATACTTACAGCATTATGGATGGTATTTTGTCAATAATAATAATAATAATAATAATAACAACAACAACAACAACAACAACAACAACAACAACAACAACAACAACAACAACAACAACAACACAACATGAGTAAAAATGGCGGGCCCTTCCCCTGAAAATGGTAAGAGTCCACATTGGAGCAATGAGAAGGGCACCAGAGGAAGCAAGCAAGAGAGGAAGACCAATCAGTCATAGTAACCTGGGGAGGAGAGAACGGGTGGGTTGGGGAAGAAGAAGAGTTGAACATATGTGATTCTGCAGTGTTGAGAGGAGCTGGAAGACACCACCTGGTATTTAAAACATCTTTCCCCTGCCAAGAGCATGCTGGAGCGATCCAGAAATACAGTGGCAGGTCTAGAAGCCTTGGGCTGACTGCAGCTTTCTGTAGTGATTTACCAGGGGCTTGCTGGATTATTATTATTATTTTTTTGTTATGTCTGCTGGAAGCTGTTAACATGTTTATCATAAACAATGTTAGTAGGCGGTGGTAGGCCAGAACGAATAGCCAGAGATGTAGGATCTTCAGTATACTTTCAGTATACCCCCCCACTGCCCATTCAAAGAAATTGGAAGCACTTACCATGGAGTTCAAGCAACTGTTGCTTCCAATGGGAAAAAGCTGCAGTTAGTTACTACAGTCTGTCCAAACAAGCCATTTTAAACCATGTGTTATAATTGTGGCTTTTCCCAAGATTTGTTCTGATTTGGTTATAACAACATGCTGGGACTAATTAAAAAGGGACACTTCCAGTATCCTCACTAGAACAACACCAAGAAGAGAGGGGAGTATACAGGTACACGCGCATTCAAAACAGCACTACCTTAATTTAGATTTATGTCTGACTGTAGACAGTATTATTTTTTTCCTAGGTGCACAAGCAAAACAAAGCACTCTTTGAATGGGAGGCTTACAAAGGGCTACTGGTTATAAGGGGATAAAAGACAACTGCTGCTCAAATGTAAGGTGTTTGCTCTTGGTGGTTTGTCCCCCTATTTAACAATGTGATGTCAAAATTCTGCCCACTTACTTCCATTTTCCTGTACACGTGTACAGTACCTATTTTCAGAAATAGATATGCTGGCTTTTAAGTTCAGAATTAGTTGTTGCATGTCTTGTGCCTCTTAGTGCCTGCATTGGGCTTAATTGCACAGTACACTGGCGTCCCTCTGAGTGGCAGAATTCAGATGTGGATTTTTGTTGCACAACTGCTGTGTAATTACATATAATCATGTGCATCCACTTACATTTTTTTAAAAAACCTGATTTTATGATTATTATTTTTTTACACATCTGTTTAGGACGCTTGCTACCTGCAGCAAATACTCACAGTTTTTCTCATTGAGAAAAAAAAGGCAGAGATTTTTATCATACCTAAACAAGACTGCACCTTTTTTTCATTCAGATTTACTGTTTTACAGAATCACAGCCTTTCCCAACCTGATGTTGGGACACTCTAGATGTTTTGGACCTTAGGGATCCTCTCCCATTGGCCATGTTCACTGGGGGTGATGGGAGTTGTATTCCATATATCTGGAGGTCATTAGGCTCCAGAAGCTTGCATTATAATCATTATTGTGGCGTTCTAATCAATGATGTTAGTGCATGTTCTGCTTGCGAAAGAAATATTAATGAAAGCTGCAAAAAAAAAAAACCCAAACGGAATGATTTTTAAGGAAATGTTTTGATTGAACTCTTATTGAGTGTATGATAAACTCTAGCCTAAATTGACTAAGTGTATTTTTTGTAACTACCTTTGATAAGAAATGCATTACAAACTCATCAGTTCAACTTCCTGTTAACAAAGAGACAGCGGCCGTCTGGATTATTCTAGATCCGCAGTGAAACTGCCATACTACGTATCCTCAAAGTAAGGCTGTGTGAGTTTGACAAGGGGCAGATGAATCCAGGAGTTATTGTGCAGGGGTTTAAGTCTATGCGGCAGCTGACGGTTGAAATAATCATCTATACATCGCTCAGAGCTAGCTGGGGAAAGGTTGAAGCTGTATATTTTCAACATATCTAGTCTAATGGTTAATCTGTTGTCTTGTACAGAGGGTGCTGGGTAGAATCACAGCAATAGCTGACAGTTTGGAGGAATTGTTGTGGGTGTTTTCAGTTGCCTGATTCACAAGAGTCATGAGTAGATAAGTCTAAACAGACATCAGCATTGAAAATGGGATATAACACACACTTTCCTGGTATATGGATCGAAGCTTACTCTGATCACCATAAATCGGATCACCTATTGATTTTTTTGCATTTGACTATGCACAGCTCATCATCACTCAAATTTCAGAAGTTAGAATTGTTTAGTTTTGTTGGTGCTTAACTGACCATGAAAGCATGGTAGTGAATTGTGGAAAATGTGCCTATACTATCCTGCAGTCATGGTTCAGGACAATTAAAGAAATCTGAAGATAAGAAGAATATAAGTTTCGCACCTTTTTACTGATTGATATACTGCTATCCTCAGTCATTATGGCTAATAGATGCAGAATAATTCTAAGTATAGGTTCAATAGCTAGGAAGGCTTCCTTCCTTCCTTCCTTCCTTCCTTCCTTCCTTCCTTCCTTCCTTCCTTCCTTCAAATCATTTTGTTTTAAATGCATTCTTGGCAGTGCCTCCAGGCAAATCATATAGGAACTAGTTTCAGCCATTTGTTTCAAAATGCTGCACTGGTATTATGCCTTCTTATATTTAGATTAAAGCTACATAAAGCCCCTTTTTTCCAGTTACGGCAAGTGCACATTCAAAGGGAATATGGCAGAAACTGCCATTGACATAGAAATACCCAATTATCCAAATTGGTTGCTTCAAAAAAAAAAAATGCTTCGGGACCTGAGTATAATTAAAATGATCTTGAATACAGCAAATAAATATCAAGGAGGTACATGAATGAAAGTCTGGCATTATCTTTACATAACCCATACATGAAGCTTGGCATTTTGTCCTAGGGTAGACCTGTTAAGAGTGCTGTACTGGAAGCCTGTGGCTACCATATACATAACATTCATACTTACTGTATGTAGGACTGACACTACACATGTTCTGTAGTCGCTGGTTACTGATAAAACAACCCTCTCCTTAGTAATGTCAGCTGATGGGAAATGTGATATATGATCTCATCATGCTACGAGTTTCCTTGCCAAGTGGCAGCCAGTGAAACAAAGGAGGCAGAGGAGAATCTCAAAGGGTGATGATGACACATCATGCATTTCGTGTCACTTGGCATTACTGGGAGAGAAGAGGAGACAGAACGGGACTGCCGTGTTCCGCAGCAGCCACTTCTCTGCCATGATATTTAGTTCTGGCTATTGTCAGAAATGTGTAGACTTGCGCAGTCTGCCTGAGTTGAGGTTTTTAAGATCCATTTCCCCCTCTCCAGGGAAGGAAAGGAGATCTAACCTTGAAAGCCATAGAAAGTATCCAGAAAACTAGTCAAGTTGTAACAGAGCAGCAGTGTGCCTGTGAATAGGTCCCAATAAAGGGCAGCGAGGGGGGGACACTCCACACTGTTGATCCTAGTGACAGTTATGCAGAGGTATACTTGCCTTGACATGGAGGTATATCACAGTGGAAACGTTATCTCTTCTTTAATTCATACCTCATTGATTTGCCCAATTAGGAATTAACCTTTGGTTTCTATCTCCAGCAAAGAAAACTTAGCTTAATTTTGTGAAGGGTGGGTACCAAACGTCTCTACTGCTCCACTTCTTAACTATTAAAGCAGTACGACAATGGAACCAATTCCCTTGGGAGGTGGTGAGTGCTCCAACGCTGGAAGCATTTAAGAGAAAATTGGACAATGGTGTGATAGAGCTGCTTTGATTTGGATTCCTGCATTGAGCAGGGGGTTGGACTCGATGGCCTTATAGGCCCCTTCCAACTCAAGTACAGTATTCTATGATTCTGTGATAGTAAGGATAATGTTCACTGCAGTTTAGCATGTGTAGTGGCAGCAGTTCACTTGGCACCACTTCATGCAACATTTCTATTGAATTCTTATCACGATTCTTAGTGTACTACCATGGTAGTTCTTAGGAGTGTCCACGAAGAAACAAGCTGCTGTCCTTTCTTCATCCCCCCCCCCCCCGTTATTTGTTTTATTATTTTATATTTATGTATTTATTGCTACTTTCCCATGCCAGTGCTTCTTGCTGACATTTATGATGTTGCTATTTGCAAGATAGTTAGTTATGTGCTATCAAGTTGGAACAAACTTACAGCAACCTTAATTGAGCTTTTCAGATAAGAGAGATAGTCTTGGGTGACTTTCAGATGAAGCATGTTTACCTATAGAAGAATGGTTCCCAAATTTGGATTCCTGGATGTTCTTGGACTAAAACTTCCAAGAAGCCTTCATCACTAACTCTGTTGGCCAAGATTTCTGGGAGTTGTAGTGCAAGAACATCTAGGAAGGCTAGGAAGCACTGCTATAGCCAAGCTCTGAACACATGTTCTCTCCTGCTTTCGGTACAGTGTTGTGTTCTTTAGCTACCAGTGGCAAGCTTTCTGAGGATCACACTAGATAGAGGTTACGTTTGTCAGAGGTGATCATCAGGGGAAGTCCAAGAAGCCAGATTAGATTGGTATACAATGGACATAGAAACAAGAAGTTTGGTGGTGCAACTAATACAATAGTGAAGTCACAAGCCAAGCTATGCCATAAATCACAGATCTACTGTCAGTTCAAACAAATTTGTCCCTTTCTGGAATAAATGGCATGTCGATTGCAATTTAGGAGACTCATGTGGTGCAGTGGTTAAACTGCAGTACTGCAGCCAAGACTCTGCTCAGGTAGCTCGTTCAAGGTTGGTAAACTGAGTACCTAGCTCACGGGGGGGGGGGGGACAATGTGTACCATGCATAATTAAAATGTAAACTGCCCAGTGTGTCCTTTAGGCACTATGGGGGAGTAAATATGCATCACACTTTGCTTTTAGTCTGGTCCATAATTCACCTATTTCAGAGTACCTGAATTTAACATCATTTAGCTTGATCGGGTATGAAACAGACTAAAATGGTTTTGATGTGTTATTAAAAGGTTATTGTGGATTACAAACCGTGAAAGTGTTGCAGATGGGGCTACATAGGTGAAAATACTGAACTAAAAATCAATTTCTACAGATGTGGACATATGTGTGAAGTGTATTTACTTTTGCTGGCCGTAGAAACTAGACTGTGATCAGATGGCAGCAAAAGTGCACATGTGATCATACAGGATAGGGTCATTTTGCTGGGATCAATCTCCCTTAAAGCAACCCTTTCATCCATTAGAGAATTGCTCCAGCCCAGCTCCAAGTAGTAGTGTTTTAACACACAAAGCATTAATTGACACTTTTTCCTTATCATTTAGAAGTAAAGAATGAAGCTAAACCAAGTTACCCAAACCTCTCAGTTCAGTTCAAGAGCTCAAGTATCCATGCAGTGGTTGGCATGAAGTCCACTGACGGAATCCAGGAACCAGTCCCGCTTGTTAATAACCGTAAAGGAAGTCTCCTTGTACCCAACAATCCCTCACTGCTGCAGGTTAACTTCTTGGGCTCTGTTGAGCAAAGAACAGCCTCCTGCTGTAGATTTCAGAGGGCACTCGGCCTACCTACTGAATGCCACCGTTTCCAAAAAAGAAAGCTGGGGCTGAATCAAGTGCTCCGTAGGTACCCCCATAGCTGGATGCATCAGACACCAGAAAATTTTTTTTGTGCATGGGTTGTGCAATCTGGGCATTTTCCATGTGAAAATGACATTACTAATGCTCTGCTAAGTCCTTGCAGATGTGGGTTTTGCCAGATGTAGCGATTAATACCTTAATCGAGATAGCTAGTCAACTAATGGTTTCTGGTTGGTTTTGTGTTTCATGTTTGGCTGACTTTGAAATCTTTTTTTTTTTTAACCAAAAGGCTTGGCAAAAATACAACTTTGTATTAATGTCCAATTAATCTTAGTTGTTACAACTTATTTTCAAATAAGTAAAAATTTTGTTTTTTTGTTAAAGGCCCCTGTTGTTGATGATGATATAGATGACATAAAGGATGTGACAGATTTATTTTTATAAGCATATTAAAATACTTTAAATGGCTGAAGACCTTGACCATTCCTTTTTTTGAAAACATTTTCTTGATTTTGCTTAGAGGAAGGATTGAGGATAAAAGCCAGTAAGATGTTGTTTCAGATGTTCGCCTTCACATAAAGACCATTAAAATTACCAGCACATCTTAAATCAATTCATGGAACATTGTCTGGAGGTTATGTCATTGAAACAATGAATCTTTTATATATATATATAAATTTGGGAAGAAGTGAAGATTTTAAAACATCCTTGTGACTTTTAAACTAAACTACAGTCTAAACTAGTGTAATCTGAAGCCTCATTAGCCAGTGTCTGATGCCTTTCCGACACAGATTCTTTCTTGAAGATAAAACTCTTTGATGCTGTGCCTATTAGAAAAACGTGAGCTCCAGGTTGTAGCAGGGATGTTACAATTAAGACTATCCAAAAAACTAAGGTTTTAGAGTATGTGAGAGAACTCATAACAGGATGGAGTTCAGATCCCAGAATACAAGGTGCCAAATTTGTGAACGCCCATGTATTTCAGAACTAAGAAAATCTCTATAAACATATCTTTTCTCAGAAGTAAGGATAGAAAAAAATCTCTATAAACATATCTGTTCACAGAAGTAAGGATAGCTCTTTTCCACTGCGGTGAAGAAATGGCAAGAATAATTAAAATATTATTAATTAAAATGAAATCCAGCAAATAAGCAATGTTAACAATTAACAGTTATTATGAAATATTATAAATATAAATATGAGCTACTGTGTTTCCCCGGAAATAAGACAGGGTCTTATATTAATTTTTGTTCCAAAATGCGTTAGAGCTTATTTTCAGGGCACGTTTTATTTTCTTCATGTACAACAATCTACATTTATTCAGACAGAGTCATGTTGTCATCTTCTGGTTGCTGCACAGTGGTGGAGGGTGGGATTTCACTGAACTGGGGCTTATTTTTGGAGCATCCTGAAAAATCATACTAGCACTTATTTTCAGGTTAGCTCTTATTTTTGGGGAAACAGGGTATTACATAATGGCAGAAATCCAGTTGTACAACTTTATGCATTGCAAGAAGGATGATGTCATCAACTGTTGCACTTTCAGGGCAATAAAAAAATTCCTAAAGCACATCCACTCCTAGGTTTCAGGGACTGATGGTGGTGATTTTCCAGCTTTCAATCCTTATGCTTTTTTCTCCTGGTTCACAAAGGGTGCCCCTGGATGAAGGAATCCTGAGGTTGTTATATTTCTTCCAGCTGTCTTAATTCTGGCTTGGGATTCCTCCAGTCCAGCCTTTCACATGATGTGTTCTGCATATAAGTTAAATAAGCTGGGGGACAATATACAGCCTTGTCATACTCCTTTCCCAGTTTTGTACCAGTCAGTTGTTCCATATCCAGTTCTAACCGTTGCTTCCTGCCCCACATACTGTATACTGTAGGTTTCTCAGGAGATAGATAAGGTGGTCAGGCACTCCCATTTCTTTAAGGACTTGCCATAGTTTGCTGTGGTGGACACAGTCAAAGGCATTTGCACAGTCAATGAAGCAGAAGTAGATGTTTTTCTGGAACTCTCTGGCTGTCTCCATAATCCAGCGCATGTTAGCAATTTGGTCTCTAGTTCCTCTGCCCCTTTGAAATCCAGCTTTTACTTCTGGGAGTTCTTGGTCCACATACTGCTGAAGCCTACCTTGTAGTATTTTGAGTATAACCTTGCTAGTCTGTGAAATGAGTGCAATTGTACAGTAGTTGGAGCATTCTTTGGCACTGCCCTTCTTTGGGATTGGGATGTAGACTGATCTTTTCCAGTCCTCTGGCCACTGTTGAGTTTTCCCTGCTGAGTTTTCCAAACTTGCTGCCATATTGAGTGTAGCGCATTAAGAGCGTCATCTTTTAAGATTTAAATAGTTCCACTGGAATGCCATCACCTCCACTGCCCTTGTTGGTAGCCATGCTTTCTAAGGCCCACTTGACTTCGCTGTCCAGGATATCTGGCTCAAGGTCAGCAACCACATTATCTGGGTTGTTCGGGATATCCAAATCTTTCTGGTATAATTCCTCTGTGTATTCTTGCCACCCCTTCTTCATGTCTTCATCTTCTGTGAGGTCCCTACCATTTTTGTCCTTTATCATGTCAGTCTTTGAACAAAATGTTGCTTTAATAGCTCCAATTTTCTTGAACAGATTTCTGGTTTTTCCCTTTCTATTATTTCCCCCAATTTCTTTGCACTGTTCGTTTAAGAAGGCCCTCTTGTCTTTCCTTGCCATACTTCGGAATTCAGCATTCAATTTTCTGTAACTTTCCCTACCTCCGTAGCATTTTGTTCCCCTTCTCTTCTCTGCTATTTGAAGGCCTCATTGGACAGCCACTTTGTTTTCTTGCATTTCCTTTTCTTTGGGATGGTTTTTGTTGCTGCCTCCTGTACAATGTTATGAGCCTCCATCTATAGTTCTTCAGGCACTCTGTCCACCAAATCGAGTTCCTTAAATCTCTTCTTCACTTCCACTGTGTATTCATAAGGGATTTGGTTTAGATTATACCTGAGTAGCCCAGTGGTTTTTCCTACTCTCTTCAGTTTAAGCTTGAATTTTGCTATAAGAAGCTGATGATCAGAGCCACAATCAGCTCCAGGTCTTGTTTTTGTTGACTGTATAGAGCTTCTCCATCTTTGGTTGCCGAGAACATAATCAATCTGATTTCTGTATTGCCCATCTGGTGATGTCCATGTGTAGAGTCATCTCTTGTGTTGTTGGAAAAGAGTGTTTGTGATAACCAGCTTGTTCTCTTGACAAAACCCTATTAGCCTTTGCCCTGCTTTGTTTTGAACTCCAAGGCCAAACTTTCCTGTTGTTCCTTTTATCTCTTGACTCCCTACTTTAGCATTCCAATCCCCTATAGTGAGAAGAACATCTTTCTTTGGTGTCAGTTCTAGAAGGTGTTGTAAGTCTTCATAGAATTGGTCAATTTCAGTCTCCTCAGCAATGGTGGTTGGTGCATAAACTTGGATTACTGTGATGTTGCAAGGTCTGCCTTGGATTCATATTGAAACCATTCTATCATTTTTGAGATTATATCCCTGTATAGCTTTTCCCACTCTTTTGTTGACTATGAGGGCTACTCAATTTCTTCTATGGGATTCTTGCCCACAATAGTAGATATGAAAATAATCTGAATTGAATTCACCCATTCCTGTCCATTTTAGTTCACTGATGCCCAGGATGTCAATGTTTATTCTTGCCATGAATGTTTATTCCTGTTTGATCACATCCAGCTTACCAGGGTTCATAGATCTTACATTCCAAGTTCCTATTCAGTATTTTTCTTTGCAGCATCTGACTTTCCTTTCACTTCCATGCACATCCACAGCTGAGTGTCCTTTCAGCTTTGGCCCAATCACTTCATTAGCTCTGGAGCTACTTGTCCTTGTCCTCTGCTCTTCCACAATAGCATGTCAGATGCCTTCCGACCTGAGGGGCTCATCTTCCAGCATCATATCTTTTAACCTTTTGTTTTTGTTCATGGGGTATTCCTGGCAAAGATATTGGAGTGGCTTTCCAGTTCCTGCCCCAGGCGGATCATATTTTGTCAGAACTCTCCACTATGACCTGACTGTCTTGGTATAAAATATTAAAATAATTAAGGGAAGTATAGAAAAAAAGCTTTGAAAATGAAAATACTTTTAAAATTCAGGCTTGAACAATATTTTACCAAAGTCATTTTGAAACAATTACCTAGCTCTCCAGCTGAGCAAGTTCACTATACCATAAAATCCTCACAGCTGAATGTGTTTATGTTACAGTTTGTAAATATATAAGTGATCTTTCCATGACTTTTAATATGCCTCTTTTGTAGTTCCAGTATCTTTGAGCTACAATATTCTCTTGTTACAATATTCTGGCTTTCCAGGATTCTGGGATTCCAGATCTTTTCTGCTACAGAATCTAATTATTCTAAACCTTGCAAAATTTTAGTCAAAACAATAACAATAGTGTCACCTTAAATTACAAACCCTTGGAGATCCAATATGTGCAACAATTGGATTTCCTCTTAAAAGACGGGGGGGGGGGGACTTTTGTAACATTTTAGGTACAATCCTATTATTCCATTCTTAAGAACCTTAATATTTTATTAGAGTTTTGTTAGAGCATTTTGAAGTTTTGTTCCAGTATATTTCTCATTTAGTTCGTTAAGTTTCCATAGTCATACTCCAATAACTTTGTATTATGCTTTTACAGTTTAAGTTCTTCAGATATTCAGAAGACAGCAGTATACCACATTTATATCTGCTTACATATGCCTATTCAATAAAAAGAGGAAAAAGAGTAAAGATTTTCTTGGATATTCAATTTGTCTGTCAGTGATATGATCACATTCAGCCAGGTCTGCCAACAAGATTTCAGCCAATATTTTATAGATCTCTGGTCTTTCCCCCCCTCCAAAGAAGAGTAGTAGCATCACTCATTCACTGAAGAACTGATAATAATATTCCATGCCTTTTGCTTCTGTTATACTCACAATACATAACTGGTGGAATATTTATTGTTGTTGTCCCTAGCTTAAAACTGGGTATTAGTTGCTAGCTAACCAATCACAAACAATAGAATACAGAGATCCCTTGCAAAATTGCTTGAAGTGTAGGAGACATGAGGGAAAAAGAAGGTTGAATGATAGAGGAGGAAAAGAATGATTGGTTGCCATGGTCTGCAGATGGGATTTGTTCCAGCAAAGGGGGCTGAGTGAGAGTTCTTTCCTGCCAGTGCATGAAGAGAGCTTTGCTGTTTCAGTGCACCCTTTCATTCATTCATTCATTCATTCATTCTGAACATTCATATCCCACCCAACTTTGTGGGACCATTATTCTGGGAACTAAATGTGCACTTGCTGCTATTCTAAGATTTTATACTTACCCACCTGTCTCTCTGTCTCACCTTCAGCATCTGTCTGACTCATCACTATACAAGTGAAATGGTCATTAATAAACATATCACAGCTAGCCAGTGTAGTCCCCCTCCACCTTCACACTGTACATGTGAGGGAGAGGTGATGTGAAGGGGGTATAATGTCACTGAAATAGGTGCTGGAGCTTCCATTAGAGAACTACCAAATATACTCTTCAAAAGAGCTACACAAATGCATATTATTCTCTAGTTAATTTAATGCAGAAGTCTGGAAGGTAGAATATATGAAGTAGAATACATACTAATGAAGATGTATGTCGTGCTTCTTTATTTTTGTTATGGCTGAAAGCTTGGAACAAGTAGGAGTTAAATCATGGGCTGGTTCATCATTGTCCACTAAAAGAAGAAAGTGTAAAAGATTTTCTAGTTGTGGCAAAAGAATATGGCTGGTCTAGGAGAGAATTTACACATTTGAAAGGCTCATTTTTTTCTGCAGTTCTGCAAACTTAAAACAGCTTTAGGAGCAAGCCACAGAAAATTATTCCCTTAGTTCATTAGTTACTGCAGTACGTAGACTCTGTGGCTAATATCTTGTTGCTTAGTGTAGTAAGTCTAAAGTAAGTTGCAGCTAGAGTAAACCCATTTAGACCTATGGAGGAGTTAAGTCACTGAATCTCTACTGATTCGGTAGGCCCACTATAATGTGACATTACACTAAGCAACACCATTTCAACTTGTATGTCGTAAGTCTTAGTACATATACATTTTGGCAATTTAATCTGTGGACAATGCTTGTTTCAAAATTGTTAAGGAAGAAATATCTTTTCATGTAACCCATGTAAAACAAAACTGCATTGCATTAATGATATTTCAGGTATTTTAGACTTTGACTGGAATGTACTGTGATTTGTCATTATTGTCCAAGGGAACAAGTTTTTTTAAAAATTATTTTTATTTTTTTGCTGAACAAAATACACTTTAAAGTAAAGAGACTTGGCAGGTATGGGTTGTAGAACATGGGTTTGGAACATGGCAGTCTTATCTGAGAGAAAGAAGAATGATCTTTGGAGGAAGATATGTTCTGTGATGGTTCTGCCCCTGCAGATGTTACCCCTCAAACATTCCCACTATGCCTCATTTTGGTTAACTTTCGCTCATGTGGTTAGAAAGCCTGTGTTTCACCAGTTATTGGACAGTATCTGAGAACAGATCCAACACTAGGGTTGTTCTCTCTGGGAAAGCCCAGAGATGCCCTGTGAGCTTTCACATAGCCCTGGCAAGCATATTGATAGGCCTTGTTCTGCCTTTTTCGTTCCTTTAAAGTTAGGTGTTGTTTTTTTTTTCTATTGAGTGAAGAGTATCAGGTCAGGTGGTTACAGTGGCCATCCTTACCTTTCTCCCAAATCCTCCTTTGCCCAGCTTTTCAAAGGGGGAAATAGGTCAGAGACCCTCGCCCTGATCCCCACTTCAACCACCTGATGGATGTGGGGCATGTGTGATGTGTCCCCCCCACCCGGTTCTCCTTTCTGTCCAGTGCTTCTGAAATATGGCTTTTGGAGGAAAGGAGACTGGTGGCCCTGCTGCTACCCAGCTGGCACAAATCCATTCAGCGCCTAACTTTTAAAATTGCTGTTAAAAAAAAAATTATATAAGAGTGGGTGCCAGATTCATCCATGAGAGAAAATGCCCTGCCATTCGCCTAACTGTAACACATGCTGAGACTGGGATTTCTTGGCGCTAGCAGTGTTCATTTTTCTTGTTCTTCGGCAGATTTTTAAAAACTGTTCTTTATTGCTTTATGTGTAATTTGTTTATATTTTATATAAATTGTACATTGCTTCAGTCAAGAAGCAGTTATTTGGAAAAGCAGTTAATAAATATAGTAGATACCTAAATAAACAGTTTTTGCTGTTTTTTAGATCCCTGTGTAATAGAGGTTTAGCCCAGGGCATATTAGTTAGTGCTTGCACTTTTTTAAAAAAACAACTGTATTGTGTT
This sequence comes from Pogona vitticeps, assembly GCF_051106095.1. Taxonomy (NCBI): domain Eukaryota; kingdom Metazoa; phylum Chordata; class Lepidosauria; order Squamata; family Agamidae; genus Pogona; species Pogona vitticeps. Next base: position 112,022,781 of record NC_135785.1, read on the forward strand.
TCAGCTTTCTTTAGCAATATGGGCAGATTAAACCAGATGAAATTTTGAGCAGGGGTATGGGGTTTGCTGTCAGAGAGAAATCTGTAACTGATAAATCACTTTTACAAATAGTTGCTCATAGTGTACCTCTGTATACTTGTACTTGCTGTTCGTCTCCAGACTTTACATACTTCAGTATAATAATATAACTATTTCCGACACTGTGGATCTTTCTCACTAAAACTTGATCTGTGTGGTTAGAGTAATATAGTCATGATGTCCTATGGTCTGAGATACAGCAGTATCAAATTTTCACCACTGAAATATTTGAAGTGTAAATGGCATTTTAGGTTCTCATAGTGACGCTCTGTTCATAATAGTTCATAACTCAAGTTTCCCCATTTGTTCCTGCCTTGATTTCCCTCTCTCCCATCCCTTTTCTGCCTTTTCATCCATCTTTCTCAAGTACTGCTCGCCAGATAGAAAGCACAGAGGAAGCACAAGAATGCCAAAGCACCATATAAGCAATCATAATTGGTTGCATGACGATGGTGACATCAGAGGAAGCTAAACATTTTCTCCTCTTTCTAAATGGAATGATGAGAGCACATGTCTGTTGCCAAGACAACTGGACTGACTCTTCTTATCCTATCATGCTTTGCTGTGGTAGATCAGTTGTTGCTTGCTTTCTACAGCACAGGGTGGCGAAAAGGGCTCACTGACCCAGTTGAACCATAATTCTCTGTTTTGTGGTGTTTTGCTGCAGAGGTGCATAATGAATCTATCACAGCCCAGGATGTCAAGAAAGAGTAGAGTGCTAACCCACTGCCTAACAGTGGGGATATAGCTTAGGGATTTTCAAAACCCAACAGCAGCCTCTGTTGGTAATGAAAAGGGTGAATATGCAGTGCAGCGTGTGCAGAAATATGCAGTGTAGTGTCCTATCCTCTCTCCCACCATTGTGGCTTACCTGGAAGTTATCTGGTATTTCATTTCATTTCATTTCATAGAGAGCATGCTTCCATTAAAGCCAAGTCCTTGAAGTCTCATTAATTTTAAAGGAAGGAAAGTTAAGAATATGTTAACCCTGCCATTAAAATCATTTGGGATAAAATGCTTGATTTTTTTTAGATTGTGTCCTAAAGCATGCCATATATGTATCACAGTTTTGCTAAATTTTCACATAAAGGTATGTCATCAAGAGATACATTTCCATCATTGTTACATCATTCCACAAAATGAGGTTTAAGAGGTATCTTTATCTGTGCAGATGCCACAGGTCAAGTGTAGAGGAAATGGGGGAGGGGAATGAAAAATTACATATATTGCATTTTGGATTCAATTAATTGATTCAAATGTTTTCAATTTAGCAGTGCTTGTGTTATGCAAAATATTCTTTTTTTGGTAGAAAGATACATTTTGCAATAAAAAGAGAGGTGATTTTAGTTGCTTTGTTCCTTAAGCAATTTCTAAATATACACTATGCACAAGCTTACTGAGTTTGCTATTGCCATCTGTTTGTGGAAGTTAGCGCAAATGGATAGAGTGGTAGAAAGAACATCAGTTAGAAAACTTATCCTTCAAATTGTCATGCCGAAATCCTATTGAAATAAATGGCATTTAAATTAGTCACAAGATCCTTTCCTTCCTTCCTTCCTTCCTTCCTTCCTTCCTTCCTTCCTTCCTTCCTTCCTTCCTTCCTTCCTTCCTTCCTTCCTTCCTTCCTTCCAAATAAATCCCACTTTCTTACCCTGTTGGTAGTACATGTGAAGGCCTATGTCATAGGTGTTGCTTACTAATTATAGGCAAGTTGCCAACGAGCTGGGTGAGTCCCAACATCTAAGCAGAAATCTTTTGATTACTGTATCAGCAATCTCCCCCTGCTGGCAACACCATCACCCTTTCACAGGCATACTTTACTGAACAGGATTTTGAGCATCAACAGGCAGAGAACTAAACAGCTAATTATGCACAAATGATAGAGCCTTCAACATTATTAGGAATGAAATGCAAACTCACAGGTTTTTAGAAAACATATGTAGTTAAGAACTTGCCTAAGTTAAAGAAAGCTATGATGCAGAGTTCAGCAAAAGTCTGCACTATTTATAACGATCCTAACAGTTGTTTTGTTTTGTTTTAAGACAGTGTTGTTGTTCTTAAAATGTACTTCATCCCCATTAAAGAGTCTCTCTCACAATTCCCATCCTTTGTTATACAGGAGGCTCTCCTGTCCCATGAATCCATTCTGCTTGTTCCTGTGATAACATCCCTTTCATGATAACAGGTGGAGCAATGAGTACTTAGGTTTGCTGGAGATCAGTGCACAATGGCATAGTTTTCATTTATTGCATCACTGATTACGTAGGCAATGGATGTTGTACATGCCTTCATGAAGAGTCTGTGCTCTGGCATTTAAGAAGTATCAGGTTATCAGTTTTATTAGCAAAGTGCAGGCTGGCAGCGTTCAGTGTTTGGATTCTAAATATGTTAAATCTTCTGGTTTATGCCGCAGGATACTAATTTCTGTTTCCAGAAACACAGCTTAACTTGACATTATCTTTCACAAAAGTATGAAATCATGTCCAGAATATCTTCAAGTCAATCAGAATTTGCTTTCCTTTCCTCCTCCTCCTTTTCTTCCTCATCAGCTTTCCAATTGATCTCTTTTGACTAACATCAGCTTGGTCTTTATTAAACTTGAATAAGATAGCCATGAAAGTTCAGTGCATGAATGGAATTGAGTGTGTGTGTCTTCTTGGCTATTCCACCTGTATTCGGTGTGACAATTTGTGCTGAACAAAACCTCATGAGCTGCCTGTATTTCCAGTTGAAGACGAGCAGCCGACGATGCTGTCTCCCAAAAAGAAGCAGCGAAATGGAGGCATGAGAAATTCACCCAATTCGTCACCCAAGCTGATGAGGTAAGCAATTCATATCTTTATCTCCCCTCCTAATCTAACCTCCTCCCCCAATAATAAATAAATAAAAATGAGGTGGAGGGGGGCTGTTGGCAGGGATGTGGGGAAAAGGAGAAGATTGTTAGATGGTTTCTGAAAGATTGAAGTATTTACTCTGTCAGCTTGTCAGCAGTTAATGATAGAGCTGGAAAAAAAACCTGTCATGAAAAACAGTTTGAAAAGCTGTTTGAAAAACACATAGGCTTTAAAGTCTTAGCTGTCACCCTGTCCTGTCCATGTGTAGTTCTTAAACAGCAGTGGCACTAATGATAGCACTAACCAATCAGAAGAACTCATGTGGTTAGTTTGCCTTGGGCAATTCGCTTTTTGTCGGGATCCTTCTGAGTACTGTTTTCTGTACTTAAGGCCATATGTGAGATGTATCGTCACAATCAAAAATGAACCTGTATATTACCTTCCTTTTACTCTGTCGATTGAAATAAAATTTCTCCTAATTGATTTTGAATTATATTTTTAACAGCCTCACAAAGTTCAGAACAAGTGCAGTACTGTTGAGACTAAAAGCTCTATTAATTACAAAATATGAGGATTTTTCTAAAAGATTGTTGTTATTTTGAATACCGGAGATGAAAACATACCAGGCTGCTAATGACCCTTTCATATGTTCAGGTGTGCAGTATTTGTTTCCAGTAGAGTTCTCTTATAATAATTTCTATGGGGTAATTCCTGAGCAAACGTTTTCTAGGGCTGATAGGGTGAGACAGACCTTATACTGTTTGCTGAAATTTACATGGGAATGGGATTGAGTTTAAAAACTTCAATTCACTTAGGCTATTACAACACTTTGTTCCTTAGGTATTTATTCTGGTAAGAATTTCCAAATTTTGGCTTTTCTTTTAGGCAAATTAATAGGGATGTGGTGGCGCTGCAGGTTAAACCGCAGAAGCCTCTGTGCTGCAAGGTCAGAAGACCTGCAGTTGTAAGATTGATCCCCTGTGACGGAGTGAGCTCCCATCACTTGTCCCAGCTCCTGCCAACCTAGCAGTTCAAAAGCATGTAAAAATGCGAGTAGATAAATAGGTACCACCTCGGTGGGAAGGTAACGGTGTTCTGTGTCTAGTCGCGCTGGCCATGTGACCGTGGAAACTGTCTTCGGACAAACGCTGGTTCTATGCCTTGGAAACGGGGATGAGCACCGCACCCTAGAGTTGGACATGACTTGACTAAATGTAACCTTTAGGCAAAATACAGTAGAGGAAACCCATTAACAAGAATTTTTTGCAGCCTTTTTGTTTGACATCCCACAGACTTCACTTTCGTTTTCACGTTGGATGAAATTCTGGTGGACACTCTGTACAGGAGATCCCACTGAAGTGTCAAGATAGGCTGTTTTAGAGATTGTACTTTTCTTTCTCTTGAATCCCCTAAATAAGTTAATTTTGCAGCTTTTTTACACATTGTTTTACCCACTTGCAGTGCCACTACGTGAATGCATATTGAGTGCAAACATCTTAGCACTATAATTTTGTGTTTATTTTTGCCAGTTTTTAATCTGTTTGCACCTGTATCTTTTTTAAAAACCTCTTTTAATCTGGTTGCAAACCACCTTGATTCCCAGTCCTAGAAGAAAGAGAGAATATTGTATAAGTCAAATATGTAAATAAATCACGGCAGCACTTCAAATAATGTTGCGACAGTGCAGTGACAACATCATGCGCGCTGTTGGGAAAAATGTTGGGTCAGGATTAGGAATGTCTAGAGTAGTTGCTCATTCCTTTGTTCTTCTTGATATGGGCTGTCTTGATGAGACATCTCAGTGGGTAAATTTCAAGCCCCATGAAATTATTCGCCTTCAGGTGAGCAAGAAACAGAGTGCTGTTTATTCTTGTCTAGGTTTCTGTAATTTGTTCAAAGCTTCTCTGTGCAAAACTTTTGTCCTTTACCTTTGGGAAACAAAGCACATCTTCATAGCAATGCTGGTAATTGTTTAAAAAGAGGAGAATGCCCCTCCAACACATCTTGTCCTTAAAAGCCAATGAAGCAAAACAACAGCTATTGTCACTTTACACAATTATTTTTACTTCTATCAGAGTGGTACTTATGTTAAAGTGTTATTTTATGCATTTTTGCATAATCTGTGTAAAAAAAAAAAAGATTCTTATTCACATTGACTTCTCTTAACGCATGTGCTACAAAATACCTGAACAGGATAGGAAGAATTTGCTCTTTCACATCCTCATGTGCAAAACTAAGAGAAAAGAAAAGGTTTGTATCTCTTATCTGGCCCCCAGTACATTTTCTTCTGTGTATAATGGCAAGATTATGGATAGAAATTAAGAGTAATTTAGATCCAAGGTGGCACGTCTAAATCAACAGAGGGGCAGGAAGATGTATTTTCAAACAATACATACTATGATACGTAGCTTTACTATCATCTCACTTTAGTAGCAATGATCAGTATTTCTGAATAAATCTGTATGAACCTTTCAGTCCCTTGAATCAGAGTTTCAAATGCTGCTTAAAGAAATGCCCATTCCGTTTCATAGCTTCTGCAGTCTAAGGCACATCTGAGGGCATGATTGTATCTCCAGGCAGTTTGCACTGGAATTGAGAACTGCCAGGATTGATTCACAAAGGAGGAGTGCACCTAACGGTGACTTTTGTTTTTAGCCCCTTGTTGACCTTGTGTTGATGAAAACGTCTTCTTCAAAAAGTTCCGCAATCCTTATCAATGCAGTACTGATTTGAAGGGTTGTTTATGGGGAAGAGGTGAGAGAGAAGAATCAAATGAGCGCACAATCACTCTCAGTGTTTGTTGTTTCGCCCATCATTTGCAATTTGCTGTTCTTTGTGTCATCTCATCTCTACTAATTTTTATCTACTTGAAATTTAATAGGAAGGGAAATGGGAGTTCCCTCTGCTCCCCCCTTCCTATCATCGGATAAATATAGTGTAAAAGAAGTGAAATAAAAGAAATGGGAAGAGAGACAGTCGGAGGGAAGGGAGCACAGCAACATTTGGAGCGAAGTGCACTGTCCCTGTTTGCTATGTAAAGTATGCCTCATTTCTTTGATCTTGAGTCATAATAATTCTGGAGAGTTATACTGTTTTCATATGCTTCAAAGCTGTGTCAAAGTTTTGCTGCTTTAGGGTACTTCTTTATTCTACTGGCTCTTGGGTACTGAGATGACAGGTCCTCGGCACTAGGTGCAGGCTTTTTCAAGTCATCGCCTTCAGCAAAACATCAAATTACCAAATACAGGCTAACACACTTCTACACAAATGCCTTTCCTGTAGATATATTATACCATATATATTAAATACTTTAGTGTTACACGGTACATTTTATGTGCAATAGAAAGTGATGGTTTGAGGTAGCCTTAGGGGGACTTTTTTCCCCTCCTTCCACAAGCTGAAAAAGCTAGTGTATACCGTATCAAGTATGGTTTTTACAGGACTTTCTGCCCGAAGGCCTTTGTAAATAAGTAATGATCAACAGATTGGCTGTGGGTTTTTGAAAAGCATGCCTGTGTCAGCTTGCATGATGGGGGAAGAATTTTCAAAGTGGAGGCTGCTTTCATTGCCTGCTGAAGAGGGACTAAGGGAGATTACTCATTGCAAGCTTGAGCTGTCTGCTCAGTAACACATCAGAATTGCTAAACATAGGTCAGGCAATGAGTGGGGGGCTGGCCAAAACCAGAGTTTGTTTTGTTTCCGTCTTAGCCTGTTTGCTGAACTGAAACCACCCCTCCTTGGTGGCCAGCCCTGAGCCTTTCCTTATCTCCTGCACGCCATTTATTATTCTCTGCCATCAAGGCACCTCCGACTTATGATGACCCTCTAAACTAATTTCTTCCAAAAGGCCTTGCCATTTACATCCTTGCTCAGGCCTTGCAAACTGAAGGCTATGTCTTCCTTTACTGAGTCAATCCATCTCATGAAAGGTGTTCTGCATTTCTTCCTGCTTTCCACTTTTTTAAGCATTATTGTCTTGTCCAATGACTCTCATCTTCTCATGATATGTCTAAATACTATAGCTTCAGTTTAGTCTTTCCCATCAATGAAAGATCAGTCTTCATTTGATTTGTACCTTTTTTTCTTTTTAACTGTACATAAAATCCATAAAGCTCTCTTACAATATCACATTTGATTTTTTGTTGTTGTTTCATCTTTCTTAATTATCCAATCTTCACGTCCATTAATAACAAGCAGGAATGCCATAGTATAGATGATCTTGTCCTTGATCTCTATCATTACATCCTGACATTTCAGGATATTTTCTAGTTCTCTCCAGTTCCAATGGCTCAGTCTTTTTTTTTTTTAATTTCCCTTTTTATTTTATTTTATTATTTTGTTTTGGCTGCAATCTGTATTTGGTTTGATGGTTAAACTGTGGTATAGAAAATCTCTTAACAATTTAAGTCTCTTATTTGTCAACTTAAATTATATAATTCTTCCATAGTTATCATTTCTTTCTTCTTAATGCTCAACTATATCCCTGATGGGACACTTGCTTCTTTAGCCTTTCTCAGCAATTGTTTCAAGTCCTTGTTATCATCTGCCAGTAACACAACTGAATATCTTAAGTTGTTGATGGTTCTTCCACAAATCTTCTCTCTTCCTCCATCTGATCTAATCCAGCTTTCTGTATGTGTTCTACATATAAACTGAACACATAAAAAATAAAAAGCAGCTTGTCTAACACTTTTGCCAGTTGGAAACTATTTTGATTCTTCATATTCTGTCCTAGAGTATAGAATACACAACAGAGCAATCAAGCATTGTGGCACACTCCCTTTGTTTCGAGTGATCCATAACTTTTCATGATCTGCACAGTTAGAGACCTTGGACTAATCTGTAAAGCACAGTTGATTTTCTTTTGAAATTCTTTTTGTATATATCTCTAGTGACCCTCCCCTGTCTGAACCTAGCTTGAAAATGTGGCATTTCTTGCATGGTAAAAATCTTTCCTGTTAAATCCTGGATGCCACTTTGCTTTCTGTTGCATAGAAATTAGTGCAATAGGCCTGTAGTTAGTGAAATCAGTAATGAATTTTTCCAATCTACAGGCCTTGTTTTGTTTTCTATATTTATTGGTATATGCTTGTTAAGATTTTTAATAGATTCAGTCTCTGTAGCTTGAAATAGCTCTATTAGTGTCCCATCTATTATTGCAATTTATTTCTTCCAAGTGCATTGACAGCAGCCTTCACTTTATCTTCTAAACTTGAAAGTCCTTCCTCAAGATTCGTCTTTAAAGGAACTTCCATTCTTCTTTCATCTCTTTATAGCTCTCCAGTATCTTTTCGTCATGTCTTAATTTTGTCCTGATCAGATAATATATTCTCCAGTTGACCACTTCAGCGTTCCTAATCTTGACACCATTTTTGCTTTTTGTGGGAGAAAAGCAAAACAAATTTTGTCAGCTGCTTCTATATCTTTTCAATGTTTCTTACAATAGTCCTCTTTGTCCCTACATGCAAGTCACTGAAAAACTGCATTTAGAATTCTGAACCTGAGGCCCTGCTATTGGATACACCAACAAAAGGCATAAGTTAGCAAGTACTCAGGTTAGGGCCCAGCACTTGGAGAAGCCCTTCCCCAGGATAAATATATTGTTTCTTCGCACTGTGTTTTTTATTTGAAAGGATCATTTGAATCTAGTGAGGTTTTATTGGGGGGGGGGGGGAATGTAGTAATATTTTCTAGAATTCTAGAGATGGCTAGTTGTAAACCATCTTGTGAAGACAGAACACAAACTTAAACCTGGTGTCAGCCATAAAACTCACTGGGCAACCTTGTGCTGGTTTGTGGGCCAAATCCTGTTGGGGATTAACACCTGTAAAAGTGTAACTTCATAAATTGCAGCAGTTTGCTACCATGATTTGTGCAATTACACTTAGGCAATCTTAAATCCCCAATGGGGTTCCGGCCAAGTAAAAGGAGAAGACTATAGATGCTACCTTGAGTTCTTGTGAAAAAGATCAAGATGTATATGTAGAAAATAGTCTGAGCAAGAATTAGCCTCGTTTCTCTGTTTCCTTCTTGTCCCTCTCCTGCCATGCATTTCACATGGCACCTCAAGGAAGAATTTGAGGTTTGCTGATCCACACTTTCTCATGACATCCAAACTAGGAAACTGTTCTTCAAATGTTAATTTGCAAATTATATTATTATTATTATTATTATTATTATTATTATTATTATTATTATTATTATTATTATTATTATTATTATTATTATTATTATTATTATTATTATTATTATTATTATTATTATTATTATTACATTATATATTTGCTGTCAGGAGTCCACTGGGTTTAATGCTACGATTGTGGCTGTTGGTGGAAGTAATGGGAGAGGTATATCTCTCTCTAGTAGCTAGCATCCTGTTAACAAAGCAGAATGGGCCTATAAAATTTGTTTTTTTTTTTTATGCAAAAACTACATTTCTCAGGTCTGCTTGGGATTGGTGTACAGTGGTGCCTTGCAAGACGAAAGTAATTCATTGTGCGGGTAGCACCATCTTGCGAAATTTTCATCTTGCGAAAGGCGGTATCCCATAGAAATGCATGAATTATTTTCATCTTGCGAGGCATCGGTCTTGCAGAATGAATGAATTATTTTCATCTTGCATCGGTCTTGCAAAAAAAAAATCGTCTTGCAAAGCACGGCCATAGAAGAAGCCATCTTGCGAGCCACCAACACGATTGCAAAAAACTTGTGGGTTTTTCGTCCGGCAAGGCATTCGTCTTGTGAGGCACCACTGTACTGCAATAGTCCACTCCCCTGGAAGAGAGAAGGAAACAAAATCACCCCCCATATTCTGTTAGACTGGTTGTGGTCAGAGTAACCATTGCCACTGTATACTGTATATGTATAAAGAACAGATGATTTGGTGTCTGGCTGGGTGCTAGGTTGAAGGAGTGAAATTCTTCTCTAGTTTTGGTTAAAATCTAAACTCCTTCTTAAACCTCTTTCCATCTCACCCATCTGCCCCCCTTCTCTTTAAGTCCACATTTTGTGGCTTGCATTGCAATTAAGAGGAGAAGAAAGTGAGAAAGGTCTTTTGCTTCCCTATTCAGCATCTGCCCTCGCGCTGTGCCGTGTTCAAACCTGTGTCTTCTTAGTGGCTCAAAACTACATCCCCTAGAAACTATCTAGGTATGGAGTGAGAAAAGTTGCTTGTAGTTATTAGCTGTTTACATGAGCTCTGCAGCAAGAAAATTTTTTGAAGGGAGCTCTGTCACTGTCCTAGAAACGTTAGACACTCTCTCCCCTCCATTTTTAATCAATCAATCAATCAATCAATCAATCAATCAATCAATCAATCAATCAATCAATCAATCAATCAATCAATCAATCAATCAATCAATCAATTTCAACTTAATAGTGTCCCAAAATTCAAAGCACTCTCTGGGCTGTTCACAGCAAAGCATACAAACATAAGAATAATTTGGTCTGATTTTTCGTATAATGTACGTGTGGAAGGCAACATTCAAGCAAGACCCAGTAATTATAATTTACATGAGTGGAAGAATCCACATGTTTAAACACATTTACTTACTTACTTACTTACTTACTTACTTACTTACTTACTTACTTACTTACTTACTTACTTACTTACTTACTTACTTACTTACTTACTTACTTACTTACTTACTTACTTATTTGATTTTTATACAGCCCATCTGGCAGCCAAGGCCAGTCTGGGCAGTTTACGACAATATGAACAACAACAATGACAGCTACCAAGTAAAATGTAAGAAATACACCATGAATAACAATAAGGGATACCATAAAACGTCATACAATAAAATAAAATGAAGATGAAATAAAATAAAAACAAAAATAAAAATATTTCTTTCATATTTCTTATGAAATTTAACAGACAGTATGTGAGGAGTGCTGAGTGATGTAAGTCTGTAGAGAGGGCTAGCCTTTCCCTGACTGCACTGTGAATGGTTTTAACAATGGTTTTCCAGGAAACCCAAAATCAAAAAGGTTATTATCTTCTAATTTCATCCAGTTCTTTAAAGAAATGCTCACATGGGATATTATCAAATTTAAGCTGTAGTTTTTAAGTTGGAAAACATTCTGCTCAAAACTAGTAGCTGTATGCATATATCATTATTTAAGTCTCCAGATGAATAAACAAATAAGCACATTGTGGGCAGTCTTCCAGCATTACAGTGTGAAACCTTACTTCCACACTACAAAAAAAAAAAAAAAAAAAAAAAAAAGAAAGGAAAGGATGTAACATCTAATTCTGCCACGTGACAAGAAATAAACAGTTAGCCAACAGGATGGTTCAGGTTCTAAACATGCCTGATAAGAATGGAACAACAGCAGATCTGCAGCATTGAGCTACAGAAATTCAGTATCACTATTTGAAGAGGGCATTAATAGCAATTCTATGAAATAGCGATGAACATAAATAAAAGGGTAAATATATGAAAAATCATAATGTGGTAAATTTGGATCCAATTTTTAGAAACTAATTCAAAAATATTTGCTTTCTGTATCTACCCTATTTTCACAGATCCCATTAAAAATATTATGGTACAATTCTATGCAAACTTATCTTTGAGGTGGCCCCACTGGATGTAACAGAACTTACATCAGAGTAGCTCTGCACAGGATTGCACTATCTCCACAGATCCTAAAATAATAGAGATTCTGTACAGCTGAAATATTAATATTGCGTTGGATACCAAAGCTGAAAGTAAATGTTACCTGATGCCATCCCCTAGGTTCAATTAATTTTTTACAAGAACCAGATTGTTTCATATCATTGCAGTTCACAGATGCCTTTACCATGACTGTGATTTGTGGTTCCTCTTATGGATGGATGTCAAAAAGGGGTTATCTTGAATCCTTAGTGAAAAGCAAAACTGTGAGACCTATCAGACCAACCGACAATATTTGTAAACAACTGCTGGGGATGCTAAAGAGCACTGAGAACCAGGGTGGGAGTTTTATTACAGCATATTTGCTCTTCTGTTATCTCCTATATATTTCAGTGAGAGTTACATGGGAGGAAACAAAAAAACCCTGGTGGATTGTGCCTCTAGTCCTCAGTGCTTGAATTGCTGTGGTTCTATGAGTCCAGTACGCAGAGGAAGAGGAAATGTCAGACCCACTGAGACGAGGCCTCTTAATGCAGAAGCAAATAGCATATGACAGAGCCCAGGGGCCTGAAAAGAAAACAAATAGTTTGTCCCTGTCCACTCCAAACTGAATGGTATACTTGACATTGGCCTCTAGACAAGCAGCATTCTCAGCAAAGGGTCATTATCATTATTGTTCCTGATCCCACACCCAGACCGCAGAAGGACTGGGTGTGCTGATTTTCCCCTTTCTTGCCACGGAGAATTTCATAACCCTGAGGATTGGCCTGATTTCAGCCCCCACCCCTGCCTTCGCCCCTTGCCAACCAAAAGAGGACATGCAACACTTGCTTTGAGTTTGATTGCCAAGGTCCAGCAAAGTGGCAGGGAAAAAGACAGCACTTCTGCGAGGTTTGTGAAAATATAATGAGACTTGCTTATGAATAAATACAAGAATGCAGTACAAAAAAGTGTCTGCTTGCATGATCTTCTCCATATTTGTCCCACTGTTGTTTAGCAGGGATGTGGACCTACAAAAATGCACTGTATTCTATTTATTTAATTAAATTCTGAATTGTATTAAACAAAACCTTTTCTTTCATGCTAACGTCTGGAACAGGAAAATATATGCCTTGGATAAATAAATAAAATGTAGTATGTCTTATTTGGTTACACCATCCCAAAGTCTTGGAGCAAGTTACCACATGGCAACTCTGCCTCCACTTCCATCCTTATCCCTGTCCATAAAGACTTTGGACAAGAACTTTTGCCACCATTTCTAGAAAATAAACAGGTTTATGATCTGGAACATCTCCAGGGAAGTTAAAGTGCAGAACTGAGAAGCATAATCTATAGCGGCCGATGTTATAAGGAAAATAAACAAATTGTACATTTCAATAGGTATTCACCAATCACAAGATCCCCAGTAAATTCATTCATACATCATATAATGTAATGGTAACTATACCCCAATGCATGCCAATTACTGAAAAGAAATATAGATTAAAAAATACAGAGAAACTTCCATAGAGATTCTTACTTGCGTTACTTTATTCCCATAGTGGCTCGTCTTACAATGAAAGTGAAGGGCTCCCATGTATGTGGAAGTATTCTGCTTGTAAATTGGACATCCATGTTTTGATTGTGAAGAGTATAGGGAGATTTTCAAATAAACATCTGAGCTAAATTTGCATTTACAACCACTGCATGCGTTGAAATTCTAGAATCTCCAAACATAAGCCATCCATAAGAGAGGTTGAGAATCATTCTAGTTTTCACCATGCATGATTGCGCCCAATGGGCATTGTTCATTTAAACCCGTATGGGAGAGCATTGCAGCAGTCCATGAAAGCTGAGCAGGGTTAATAATAATAGTAGTAGTAGTAATAATTGTGTGCGGTAAAGTCAATTCTGACTTATGGTGACTCTTTTTAGGGTTTTCTACTTAGAGAATAGTCAGAAGTGGTTCACCATTCCCTTCTTCTGTGGTCATTCTAGGACTGGGCAGCTTGCCCAAGGTCACACATGCTGACTTTTCTTCCTCGACACATAGTGTCCTATAGCCAGAAAGCTAATTCACTGAGCAGTCCAGGGTTAATGCCCTCTTAAATGCCTACTGCAAAATACCTATAGTGGCCTCACTAGTTACAGTAAGAGAAAGCAAACCCAGCCCTTGCCCCTTGAATTCCATGGAACGGTTAGAGGAAAATTCTCCATGGAATAGATCAACATGATAATAGTACAGCATCCTTTGGGTCTGGGCTGGACACTGCTGGTACATAGACTTCACTTGGATATCATGTTTGACTACAGCTCAGCATTGTACAAATGAGCATTGGCTCACTCACCTTCCTTTCATTGTGGATGCATGTACAAGGAAGAAGCTGAAAGGCTTTACCTATGTTTTTAACTAACTGGAGTTCAGCATTAGATCTGAAACTGTAAAAACTGTGGTTTGCCTAAACCAGGGGTCTCCAAATTATGGCCTGCAGGCCACATCCAGCTGTGAAGTCCCAAAGCCAAGACAGGAGGCGTTTATGGGAGTGCCGTCGCTCCCCACGGTTCATAGGGAGACTCAGACCACCCCGCCACCCTCTCCCCCTTGGAAAGAACATCGAAGCACTGATACCCAGGAGTTGGAGGAGTCTGCGAGGGATAAAGGGTGGAAGCACCAGGGGGTAGATACTTGGGATCTGGTTCTGGGAATGAGGGGGTTATGTGTGGCTACCCAGACCAACTGGGAAAAGGTGGGAACGGATCAACGGTCGGTTGTAGAGGTGGGAATAGGGGATATAAGAGCGACCCGGGACGATATACCGGGGGGGGGTTGGGAGAAGATATAGGTGCAGGACCCGTGGGCTGGTAAATGGGAACAGATCCACGTCCCGCATGCAGAGGCCGAAAAGAGACGGCGGCAGGGACTATCCCAGAGATTATCATATTGGGGTGAGTCCGAGACTAAAGAGTGGAGGAAGAAGTTGAGAGAGGAGAAGGAGCGGATCCTCAGGGAGCAAGAGGCAAAACGGGCATGGCATCTGGAGGAGCTCCAGAAGATGGGCTTCTACCCGGACCGTGGCTTGAGCAGCAAGGAGAGGGATCTCCCCTATGGGGCTGGCTTGGAGACGAGGAGACCCTCCCACTTCTAACCCCTGACGAAGATGAGGCTGAGACCCAAGAGCCTGAAAGAGTGTTAGGTGGACCTTGGGACTTAACCCATTTGAGAACAGTTCATGGACACCCTTGCGGGCTACGTTCCAGCCGTAAGAGACATTTGAAGTTAAACCTGCTGATATTTCTATACCAGTTCCTAAGTTAATAAACACAGAGCAATGGTTTGATTTAAAACCGTCTCGAGGTTTATTTGGAGAGAAGGAGAGCCCTAAAAACGAACCTTCACACCAGCCTGCCTTGCTTTTTTATAGGCCCGGTGAATGTTGCAGGCTCAGGTCTGTGCATGTGTGCATGCATGTGTACATACGTGTCTGTGTTCCTTCAGCCCTTTAAAATGTGGAACATACATGATGTGGCATTCACACTAAAATGTTTGGTGACCCCTGGTCTAATCTATAGTGTACTAAAACTAGCCAGCTTCAAATGATGTTTTATGAAGCTGGTTCATTTTAATAAACTATAGTTAAGATTATTCCTGTGTAATGAAGCAAAAATAAACATGCCTAGGGCTACAGCCTTTGGCAGAATTAGGCTACTTAATAGCTAGTTGCCAAAGCGATTTAAAACTTGTTAGTCTATAAGGTGCCACAATACTTGATTTTACTGTAACAAAATTGTCACCTGCAAAATTTGTTTCAGTGGATTCTTAGACTCCAAGGTCTGATTTGTAATCCAAACATACAGTTAGATCATGGTTTGTTTAGTTTCCTTCTTCCTAGATCTTCCTTGAGAGTCACTGAATGTTACCACAGGTAGTGCTTCCATGGGAGAAGCAGCATCCAAAGCTATGGTTTATCAAATTGTAATAATGTTGGCTGACTTTTCCCTCAGGTTAATATATGCTGAATGATCATAGGTGTCCAGTTTATAGAAAATATTCATTTATAGATAAGACATGTAATTGGTCAATTAAAAGACCCTTTCACTGAACAATGGTTCATTAGTATTATTTTTAGGTGTTTCCTTATGCTGACAAATTGCCTAAATTCAAAATGCAGCACTTAATAAATGGTAAAGCTAAAAGCTAAGTTATACTTACGTATATCATTCCTACATGCATTTTTTTTTTCATTTGAGAGTGATAAGAGGAATCTCATTTGTGTAGGAAACTTTGGCAGCAAAGCCTAAGCAGCACTTAAGATACCATAACATTCAGGTGCAACATGCACTGTATTTTGCAAATTTGGTTATACATGGGTTCCACATTTTAAAACAATCTGAGCTAATTTGTACTTTAGCACTTAACAGATGAAACAGAATGCATTTATGTTTTGATCTTCATACTTCTTCAGATTTTAATGTGCTAACTCCCAGCAAAAATGGATATTAAGAAAAGTAGCCAACCAAAATTCAGACTGTAAAGAAAAAAATCCTTTTGCATATATTCAGAGATAACATGAACATAAATGTGAATTTTCGTGTGCTCCTTAAAGAATAACATTAGCTGGAAACAAACTGAAAGGTAAAGGGGTGCTGAAGAAATGGTCGAACTAAGACCCAGGTCTTCATAATGTTCCCCCTGGACATTAGGGCATAAGTGGCCAGTTTCTCACTTACTGGCCAATGCAAGATAGTTATTAGCTGCTAAATGAGTTCGGAATGCTAAGAGCAGAGTGAGAAGTATAGGTTTCTTTCCTTAGCACTGTGCAATTTTTACCTGATAAAGCTGCCTTCCCATGTGCTCTGAAACCTTGGAAATTGTGTTCCCGATTAAGCTCATGAAAGTAAAGGTCAGTCAGAAAGCGTCATTAGTGTAACACGCATACAAAGGCTACATATTCTCATTACAACCTAATGCCATTGGTACAGACTGAAGAGGGTCATGGGGAATGGCTAATGTTAGCTGACAAATGTTGGGTGTATTAGTCACAAAACATTTGCTGAGTTCCATCAGAGCAGCGTGACAACCTTTGCAGCCAGTCCCAGCGAGCCGCCACAGTAGTCAGTGGAGTTTGCCTGTGACAAGCCGTCAGTCTTGGCTCGATGGAGCTTTGGAGCGCCAGTCAAAGCAGTCAGGGAAGATTGAAGTGACAGAGACCCACTGAGCAAATACGAAAACATGCAGCAGATTATGAAATATTCAGCTGGGGTGTAAAAGCTCTAAATGCTTTTTCAATTATTAGCACCTGCATTCGCTGCCTACATCTAACACTAACAGCATGTTAATTGCCACAATTTGTTAGGGCGGTTGTAAGAGAAAATATGAAAGGCATGAGATGTCTAGAGATGGTACATGTTTGTGGGGCCTCCTTGCTCCCCCTTCAAGGAGAAACACCCCAATCCAACTAAATCAGTATATTTAGTACCTGAGAGTTAGAAACTGTAGATTTGTTCAGTCAAAGTCTGTCTCTCCACAGGAGACAATTGGCCTGATTCATAAATTTATTTGGGCCAGGAAACTTTTTTCCATGATGAAGGAAAAGGTGGCATTAGCACTATGATGTAGGCACAGTTAACATCGAACAGGATGGCATATGTTTTTTGTCAGATTCACACAATTTCCCTCTCTTTTTGGAGGAAAATATATATATATACTTTTTGTGCTAGACACATGCCTTCCTGCAGCTGAGGAGGAGATTATACTCTTGTTCTATACATGCATAGAATATTTGTAATGAAAGCCCAGGGGAGCTTCACAGTGGAATCTGGGGCAGAGAATTGGCGAGCCTTGCCTGGCATGTCTCTGCCCCAGTTTTTTCCTGTGTTCTAGGTAACTTGATGTGGAGATGCAACCATCTACCTTAATGCTGTACTCGGCTGGGGGAATAACACTGTGAACTGGACATGCATTCATACCAGTGGTACTACAGATGCAGAGGTGGACCTTATTATTTTTTTCACAGTATGTAAAGAAATTACATATCTAATCTGGCCACTATTGCATGTCTAATTGGCTTGTTATATTAGGAATCTGCAATTAATAAATGACTATATGGTCTTGGAAAGGTAGTACTGTGTTCAAATATGTTCTCAGTCATTATCTTTTTACTTCAGTTGTCCCTAAATTAGGTTTATGAAGTTGTAAGAAGAAGTTTGCATGGTTACAATACTGCTGGTAGAGAACTATGATTATAGTCAACGTGCATGATTTAAATTATTGCAAGAGTCTTCATGATAGACTTGCTAATTTCAGTGTCTGTATACACTCACTCACTCACTCACCCACCCACCCATTAGACAGGAGATGGGGGGTTAGACCCATCTCCTGTCTAACCCCCCAGCTCAAGATACAGTATTCCCAGGTGGTCTTCCGTACAGGCACTCACTAAATATAGACCTCATGCAGCAACATTTAAACTAAATTTGAGAGTGGGCAACTGCTGTGTTTTCGTCACTTCTTGAGGAAATCCCTGAATAGATCATTGCAACAGCAACCTTTTCACCTACTTCACTGGATGCCGTTCTGTCCCTTCAGCGCTGTCTGGAGGCTGTACTGCAATGGATGCAGGAGAATGGGTTGAGGCTGAACCTGGACAAGACGGACGTCCTGAGGGTGGGTGGACCCACTATTGGCAGTTTGGGAAACTCCCTCTCTTTTCGGGGGGGGGTGACTCTCACCTCAAAGAGTGAGGTTCGCAGCTTGGGAGTACATCTGGATCCGGGGCTTACCATGGCAACCCAGGTAGTGTCAGTGGTCCGCTCTGCCTATTACCATCTATGGCAGATTGCCCAGCTGTGTCCCTATTTTGATGGTGGGGCCCTCACCACTCTGGTCCATGCCCCTGTAATCTCGAGATTAGACCACTGTAATGCACTCTACGTGGGGCTATCTTTGAGATTGATGCGGAAACTTCAAATGGTACAGAATGCAGCAGCCACATTACTTAGTGGGACGAGAAAACACCAGCATATCTCTCCCACTCTGGCTGCCTTGCATTGGCTGCCCATTCATTTCCACATTGATTTCAAAGTGTTAATGATGACATATAACACCCTAAACGGTTTAAGACCTTGATATCTAGCAGAACGCCTTCTCCCAGCTAGATCTACTCGAGTCACTCACTATAGCCAGGAAAGACGTCTGAGGGGCCTAACACCGAGAGAGGCCCGGAAAGAAAGAACTAGAAACCGGGCCTTCTCGGCAGTGGCCCCTCGACTTTGGAGCAGCCTGCCATCAGAGATCCACCTGGCATCCTCGCTGGGTGTTTTTAAGAGCCAATTAAAGACTTGGCTCTTTAGGCAGGCCTTCCCTCCTGTCAATACTTGACTTTTACTTCTTACTTAGTTTTTGTTTATAATTTCCCATCGTGATTAATATTTCATTGTCGATTTAATTGTTGTTTTAACCATTTTATGAATAATGTTATTGTAAGCTGCCCTGAGTAGACAAGAAGGGCGGGATAAAAATCTAATATAAATAAATAAATAAATAAATAAATAAATAAATAAATAAATAAATAAATAAATAAATAAATAAATAAATAAATAAATAAATAAATAAATAAATAAAAGGTTGAATAACGCAGCCCTGCTCTGGCAATGAAGCTCTATAAAAATGCTGTCACCAAGAGCAGAGATAAAACGCTTGCAGTTGGGTTGTATTAACTTACCAGCTGTGAAAAGAAATATCTCCTCAATAAGGCAACTAGTACTGATCTGTAACGCTTCTGAGACAGCAGTACAATAAAGGTTTTTTAAGGTGGACATGAGAAGTATCAAATTGCTTGACACATAAACGCTGATGGGAGGTCCTGGTTCTGGTGGATGAAGGTTGTATGGGCTTATATAATTACCCATGATAACGTTCTAGTAGCTGTTTTAGTAAAGGTTCTAGTGCAAGGAATTGACAAGCCTTTTCCTTTTCCCACCACTGTAAAAGATTTCATTGGATAGGTAGATACTATAAAGGCACTATAGTTTTAGATCAAACTTTGCTAATACATTTTCTGCTCTTGTCTCACTGAGTTACGTGGTGCCTACACCCAAACAAAGCTAAAATTGTAGCCTGATCAGGATTGGGCCATTCTGTCCAGTTACCAACTATAGTTATAAAATATATTGTTATTCTTATTGTTTACTTTAGTTCATTTTTACTGACAGGTGGCATGGTGACCAAAAATCATTTATAGACATCGTGATGAAAATGTATTTGAACCACTGGTGGCCATGTGGCCATCTTACTTAAGTAATGGAAGTGCAGAAGATCCAGAGGGAAATTGAAAAGGGAGTTAATGGGATTAAATGGTAATATTTGAACAAGGAAAGAGTCCTTTTTCGTTCTCTTGATTGTTTCCCTCTTTTTCCAGGTCAGTCAGAAGAAGTTCCAAAGTTGAAAATGCCAATTGAATGCGTTTAGAGTACTTGTAAATGGCTGCAAGGAGAGCGGTGCTCTTTAAAATATAATGCTGGTTATCTCACAGCAGGTTTGCTGGAAAAGGGATTTGTGGTTTTGCTTTAGGCTGTTGTCTTCCAGGCAGGCTTTTCAGGTTTGCAGCTGTAGCATGGCATTTAGTGTCGCTCTTGAGTTTAATTGATGATAAGTGGCATTATATGCTCCGCAAAACCCTGAAAAGATTGTACTTTCCTCTCCGCTTTAACTCAGGCGCACATAATTTTTGCCATAAGAACAGAGAGCTATTTATATGGCTCAAGATACAGACGTGAGAAAAGTGCTTGCTAGCTTTTCGGAAACACATGCATTTGGTTTCTGTTTCTTTCTTTGCACGGATTTATGGCTATCGCTGTGCATTGAAAACTTGGAAATTCTGGCCATTAGGCTTAAAATAATAATCTTAATATTAGTCAAGTGGCATTTCCCTGCTGCCCTTTATTAAAGGTTTTCAGAAAGTCTCCATTTCAGTTCTTTTCAGTAAGAGGTATTTTCCTGGACTCAATTAGATTGGGGAGACACAGCATATTAATTTTATTTAGTCAAAATCCAGTGTAGGCCTGTTGAAGGGATTAATTTGAGGAACTCCCCAAATATGAAGTTCATATGATTTCACTAATCCAGCAGATATAGAACTGTCCAGGTTTAAAAGCACTTTTATCATCAATGCATCATAGCTCTGATTTCTGTCGCAGACTGTGTACTAGACAGAGTAGGAGTGTGAGCAAATTTTGTTTATTCTTTATTGTAGTTTTCCAGAATTCACAATGACATAATTTGGAAAGGAAAGGTTTTAATTAAAAACAAACAAACAAACACATAAACTGATAGACTTACCCTTCCAAGTAGAAGGCTTTGAGTTCTTAGAATCTTTATGTTCCTTGTGGTTGAATTTGGGTTGCCATTTTTTTTCTCTGTTAGACTTCTAACCTTTAGACAATTATGGGCAAGTACAACACAATCTTCTGTCTGTTGAGACCACCTGTGCTCACTGAATTAATCCTGTACAGATGGCTGAGAATCTCCTGTTTGTTGTACAGTTTTACCAAAATATTAACATTTCTTGAAATATTCAGTACAAAAAACAAGGCATGTAAGCATTCAAATGGGAAAGAAAGCAAAACTTAGCTAATCTGTCCATTTGTGCACTTATTAATCTACATGGGACACCAAAAAGCAGTGCCCCCTAATCATTATTTGCGCCTGAGCTTTGCAGGGTGATCTTTTTAATGGAGAGTGGTGCATCTTCCAAACAAAGCTTTTTCTTCCTTACTGATGAAGAATCCTTGTTCATCTTTCTTTACTTATCTTTTATAGATGCAAAGTCAAGACCAATTAACTATGCAAAACAAAGCAAATTATTATGACCTAACTAGTCACACAGAATAAGAATTAATGATTTCAAAAACCATCATAGCCCCGAAGAACAGCAAAACTGGAGAGGTGAAGGCTTCTCTCCTGGACCTTTGCCCTTCCCAGCTTAAAAAGCTGCCAAAGAGGGACTGGCTGAGAGGGCAGTGAATGCCTCCTTGTATCAGGGTGGGGTCCCAGCTTGCTTAAAGGAGGCAGTAATAAAGCCATAATTGAAAAAGCCCTCCTTAGACCCCACAATACTGGGTAATTACCAGCCAATCTCTAATGTCCCATTATTAGGAAAGGTGCTGGAGGGATTCCTGGATGAGACAGATGATCTAGATCAATTTCAATCTCCTGTTTGAACACCCTGGCCATAGACCTGCGGTGTCCCTCAGGGAACTGCTTTGCCCCCTATGCTATTTAACATCTACATGAAAGAACTGGGAGAGGTTGTCCAGAGTTTTGGGGTTCAGTATCACCAGTATGCTGATGACACCCAACTCTGTCCCTCCTTTCCATCTAAATCAAGGGAGTTGTTTCAGTTTTAAATTAGTGTCTGGTGTTAGTAATGGACTGGATGAGGGCAAATAAACTGAAAATGAATCCAGAAAAGACAGAGGTGCTCCTGGTCAGTTGAAAAGCAGATCAAGGAATAGGGTTGCAGCCTGTGCTGAATGAAATTACTCTCCCTTTGAAAGCACATGTGCGCAGCTTGGTGGGGAGGTGCTCCTGGATTCATCTCTGAGCCTGGACGCCCAGGTTTTGGTGGTGGCCAGGAGTGCCTTAGTACAGCTAAAACTACTGAGCCAGCTGTGCCCATTTCTTGAGAGGGCTGATCTGAGCACGGTGACACATGCCCTAGTTACATCTCAGCTGGATTACTGTAACATGCTCTGCGTGGGGCTACCTTTGGAAAGTGTTCAGAAACTCCAGAGAGTCCAAAATGCAGCAGCCAGATTGCTGACTAGGCTGGATCATGTGAAACCACACCCCCACCCCGTTACAACAGCTCCACTGTCTGCCAATCTGTTTCCAGACACAAAATTGAGAGCGCTGGTCTTAACTTATAAAGCCCTAAATGGCTTGGATTCAAGCTGTCTAAAAGACTGCATCTTCCTCTATGAGCCTGCCCAGGCATTAAGATCATCAGAGGAGGCCTTTCTCTCAGTCCCACGACCCTCACAGGTGTGCTTGATGGGAACATGGGAGAGAATCTTATCTGTCACTATTCCCAGACTCTGGAACTCCATCCCACAGGAGGCCAGACTGGCCCCATCTTTGCTGTCCTTCCACAGGCAGGCAAATACTTTTCTCTTCACGCAGGTTTTTCCTTGATGACTGGTGGTCTGTGAGGGGTTTTAAAATGAATTGATGCACTCTGTTGGTTTAAACATATTTTAATATTGATCTTATTACTGATTTTAATGTAATACAGTGGTGCCCTGCATAGCGAGGTTAATCCATTCCGGATTAACCATCGCTATGGGGAAACATCACTATACGAAACAAAAAAGCCCATTGGGCCCAAAACTCACCGTTATGCGATGTTCCTCCATAGCGCAGGCATTTTCGCGCCCTCAGTAAGCGAGGGCAGGGCGCAAAAATGCTGCGTGCGGCCATTTTGGGTGTTCCGGTGGCCATTTTGGAACCGCCGAACAGCTGATTTTAAAAAAACGCTAGGTGAAGATCGGTAAGCGAAACGCTTACCGATCATTGCAACGCGAGCTTTTGCCTATCTAGGCATCGGAATGCGATCGCATTAGTGATCCCAAAAAATGGATCGCTATGCGAATTCGTCATTAAATGGTGCACTCGTTATACGAGGCACCACTGTACTTGTTCAATTATTTTTTAATATTTGTATACCTACTGTTTTTAACTTTTAAATATTGTCTTTTTAATGATGCAAGCCACCTTGAGTTCTTTTTAAGGAGAAAGGCAGGATTTTTTTAAAAAACACACAAATAAATAAAATAAAAATTAGAATGGGCTAACAAGCCTACCTAAAGTAAATTACAAGCAAAATGAAAAACATTTTGACCAGCCCCTCAAAAACAAACAAACAACAGCAACAAAACTTGAAAAAAAGACTTTGGTGTTGGTACCATTCAGACTCTTTAGGAAAGGCATTTCAGTTGGTGCCCTGCTGTTCTGAAGAAAGCTGTCTCCTTTGTGATCACTCTACAGACTTCCTCTGTAAAAGAATTTGAAGAGAAATATCTTCCGAAGGGCTCAAGGCAGTCTTATACAGTAATTGCCTCAAATGCAAGTGAAGTGATTCACTTTCATTGTGGCTAGGAAAACCTTGTGAACACAAAATTAGAAGATACCCCTACTATATTTCCATCTTCTTTCTGATGGTGTTTTTTGGTTTTCAAAAATGAGGGATGCCAGGATACTAGAAATCTTGAAATCTGCATTACCTCATAGAAATTGGGAGTTGAAGAACAATGTAGCTCACTGGAAGTTGAGGTCATGGAATGCAAAACCTAGTTTTATGATTGTTTTGATTCAACAATTGTTTTGATTTGAACCAAGATTTGGTTCATCTTGAGTATGTGAAGTCAAAAGGCACCCTGCCAACTTCCTCCCCTCCCCCTCCTTGTTATTATTAGTATTATTATAGTATAAGAAATGTTTTAATGCTTGCCACAGATACTACAGCTGTCATAGAAAATGGCCATTGTTCTTTAATATTAAAATCATGTATTCCAGATGTGGGCATTTGTTAGTCAGTTTGCTGTAAAATGACATACTGCTGAATCTTTAAAGGGCTTCAGTTTGGGAAAGCAAAATATGATTGGGCAAATTGCTAAAATATTTAAAGCGCAGCCTGTTAAAGCTTTTACTTCGAAGACCGTCACGTCAGAACTTATATGTAGTAAAAGCAAGCAATTGGCTTTCTATCCTCATGCTAGTCATTCAGCATGGGGGTTCATACCTACCCCTTCCACTTCACTGCAGATGCTAAAAGAGACACTTGTGAAGCTTATTTGGGGAAAATGAGGAAGGAAGAGAGGGCAAAAACATTTATGCATTTTCAGGTGATGACTAAACATTGCTGTTAATAGAAGATTATTGTGAGATTGTTCCTTTTTTCTCTGTCTTTCAGTGTTCCTTGTTGAAAGCTAATTTCATCTCTTCATTAGCCTTCTGAAAGGAGGTGTGTCAAAATGTATTACATACACTGCTCCTTGTTCAGAGTTCCATTGGTGTTAACCTTGATGTATTTTCTTCCTTAGACATGACCCCTTATTAATACCTGGAAATGAGCAAGTTGACAACATGGACTGCAATGTGAAAAGATACGATTCCACGGGAATGTTTCATTGGTGTCCAGCCAAGGAGATAGATAAAGTTATTTTGGTGAGTATGTGGAAGGAACACCTGCTAGATTACATCATGCAATCAAACTATACTGTCCTGCATTTGTTATACTTTTTTTTTGTTCATTATTTTCTTTATATGCAGTTACGTGCTTAATTAACCAAAGGATGAAAAATCCATGATGTGTGGTAATAGTTCCACAATGGATGTGCTAATTTTTGAGGGTTTTTTGTTTTTTTATTTTGTTTTGGTGTTTTTTTTGTGAGTGTGTGCCATGTCTATATACTATGGCCAGGGCACCTGTTCTGGCATCACAGTCAACCTCTTATGGTACCTGATGCCATAATCTTCCATATGTTAGGCAGAACTTAGATGCAAAGACATGAGAGCACTAAGTCCTCATGGAAAACCAGATAACTATACTAGTAATGCTGAGGAGGTAAAACATATTTATACATTATCTGTGGGCATTAGGTTTTTTTTAAATAAACATTTTATTGGTTTTTCAATCTATCTACATTGTTTTGTGCTTGTCAAACATCGTGTTACATGTTTTGCTTACAATTATTTGTTTTTTACATCTCAGTGTCTTCCCGCTTATCCCCCCAAATTCCAAACATCTTTCAAACATTCAAACCATTCATATAAAAATTTTAGTATATAATATGACTACCATCATAATATTTCATATTATAGAAAATTCTCAAGGTCTTCTAATAACATTCTTATTGAAAGTGGTTCCAGTTCCATGACCCAGCTTTATATCTAGTTTAGTTTACCTAAAATAAAAAACCACCATATTACATCTTTACCCTGATTAGGACTCCCTTATTTCAATTTAATTCTCCTTTTTAATATACAGAATATACCCTTTTACAGTTCCAGATGATAAATATATACATGTTTTCAATATTAAGGGGCCCTTCCTTGTTTTCCTTTTTTTCATCTTTCTTGGTAATTCCCTCTCTAATTTCTCTTTTGTCATTTAATATTTCTGTGTCTCTAAGCATTCTGTCATCTTTCATGTCCTCTGAAACCATTTTGTAGATCTGATTTATGTCCACTAACTCTTTATGTGCTTGGTCTATCTTCAATGGGTCTTCCAGGCTTTTTTTGGTTAGTTTTGCTGTTTTTTTCCCTTTGTCTTCCCCTAGTACTCTCCTCTGGTCCAAGACTAATATTTCTCTTAGATTAACTTCCTCCAGCTGCTGCTTTGATTGGCATACATCATCTGAGATACTC
This sequence comes from Pogona vitticeps, assembly GCF_051106095.1. NCBI lineage: Eukaryota > Metazoa > Chordata > Lepidosauria > Squamata > Agamidae > Pogona > Pogona vitticeps. The sequence goes on from NC_135785.1 coordinate 112,048,712, forward strand.
CCATTTCCTTCTTTGTTATTCCCTGTTGCTTGCGGACTATAGTTATTCTGATGTTGATTGGATAATTCGGCCTCTTGATAATGAGATCTCACTGTATCTAATATTGTTTGAAGGGTAGATTTTATTTCATTCCAAAATTGTCCTTGTTGTGCCATTCTGTTTCAGCTGCCCAAATGGTTATAAACAAATATTCAAAGTTTCCAGAGTCATTTCAAAAATTCCGCTTTGGCTAGATAGGCCTGAACCAAATTTGAACCCTCAAAATACCAGGGTAGGGTGCAATATTTGTATCCACGGCCTGATGGCCTTAGAAGTCCACTTTAGGGTTAATTTTCCAGCCTGCCACAAAGAAGGTCAAAAGGAAATAACAGCAGAGTGCTCAAGGTCACCGCTCCTAGGCTCCATGCCAAAAGACTTCAGGTAGTCAAAACAGAGTCCAGATTTATCAAGTATAACTCACAGGAAAGTTTCTCAAGCTTCACAGCACCAAACTGTAATATTTTTAAAATGTATTTTCAAAAGTTATTTCCTTTCCATCAGCTATCCCTCTCACCAGATTTTTTGCCGCTTTATAGTTTCTGTGATGAGATAGCAATTCTTTTTTTCCATATATAGGAATTATTTCCTCCAGGGGTATAAGCAATTAGTTATAAAAATCTCACCGATGGTAAACAACGATGCCAGATGCTGATTGTTGCTTCTTAGCCGGCTGCTGATGACTCGCAAGCGAGCCGAGTCTGCTTGTTTCTGCCCGTTGGCTGATTAGGGAGTTTCCTGGATTGAATGGGGGTGGCCGCCGCCCCCCCCCGTGATCAACAGGCTTCCCCCCCAGTTCACCACCCCTCCAGGGTGGTTTCAACACCCTATGGTGTCCCAAACAAGGTCAGAATTCAGCCCGGGGGACAGAGCTCTGTCCTCCTGCTGCTGTCTCGTCGCCACGTCAAGCCGGAAGTCTGGGCATTAGGTTTTTTGATAAGTCCATGCAAGTATTTTTTTTTTTTTGGAAAATCCATAGGATGAAGAAGTCATGTATGTATGTCCATTAAAATAGATACATCATAAGCAGGCCATTAAAATGATTAAATAGCCTTCATAGTATTAACATCAAAATCAAACATTCTATGTGTAATTTATGAGTTACTTCATTTACCTATAGTTAATCTGATTAATACTGCAGCCATGAATATAATAAACTTTACTGTTATACATAGAAATATTTATGAGTGACCTTTGGACCAAACATTTTTTGCTGATAGTTAAAAAAAGTTTTCCTGTGGAGTTTACAATTTTGTGCCATATCGTCATACCCTGTGTCATAATGTGTATTTCTTTGCCCCTTCCCATAGGCCATTGTCTGACATTTGAGGGTGTTACTACATAACAACATAGTGCTGCCTTTTTTGTCAGCTGCCCTATGTCTCCTGTATCTTAACATTCTTCCCTCAGAAAATCAGATGTGTGAAGCTAACATCCATGTATCACCCTCTTTATTTTAGTCTCTCTCTATCTTCTTTTTATTCCTTTTGGGACCGGCCATCATACTGACTCAACTAATTAAATATAATTAGAAGGCCTCTCCTAGTTTGTTAGGTTCAGTGCATGTTTGTGCCATTTATGTTCGTGTGCTTGCATCAAAGAGGAGGATCTGCACATCTTATAGATAAAACTGATGATATGTGAAGTGAAATCTCTGGTGGGTCCTCACTTTGTTGTAGTTGCAGCAAGTGTCCCCCCCCCCCCAGTGTCTGCTTTCTCCAGATTTCCCTGCACTATTCAACAGTGCAACCAATAATGGTGGCAGCTCTGGTTTACTCTTAACGATTGTGAGACAAAACCATGTTCCTCAGAATCCTTGGGGAGTTTGTATAATAACCATGACATTGTCTGGAATTGCAGTATTGGCATTTAAACAATCAATAAAGCAGTCAGTTCCACAGGGTAAACTGTTATGAATTTGATTTGAAACTGTTTGAATTGATATGTATTTCACAGTGTTGTTCATTAGACCACCAGAGACAACTTCCCCATACGTAGTTAAATAACTGAGGGCGACAGATGTCAGCTAGAATATTTTAAATGTGTTTCAAACAGATATGACGCTAATGACCTTAATGTTCCACTTCAAAAAGTTTGCATGTTTAAAAAATGACATTGGGGTGTCCTCCTTGTCTAGTTGTGACTTAATGTTCATTTACTCCATTTGCTCAAGGAAAGTGTGTGTGTGTGTTTCTCTGTATGTGGCCTTTTTCGTAGCGACTGTACAAACTGTAGCTTAAGATCAGTTAAACATAGTCAACCTCCATGTTGTCAAGCATTTCTGTAAGCAGAATGGCAACTTAGGCAAGACACAGGCAATTCTGAAATCATACGGGTGAATACCACAGGTTTTGATGGTTCTATCATGCCACACTGAAATCTCCTTAACAATTACCATATGTCTCTAGCTTTAATTATTTCTATTTAATTCCATGGCTGATTCAAATCTGCCTGTTTCCTTCTGGATCTGCTTATCTGCTTTCTTGTGTGAGGGGTTTAACCATTAAATACAGTGGTGGTATACAGGGTTGAGTTGCATGACATCAAAACTATACTTCATTTGGCAACAAATCTTGTCAAGCTCTAGTGGAAGAGTGCGCAATTCTGAGAAGAGACATATACTCAGTGGACCAGTTCCTCATATACTTAGGGTTTTATTATTATTAAATCAGAATCCCATTGACAAGTACATTTGTGTAACAGGAACTGCATAAGTCTTGGCAGCAAATTACTGCTTGTTAATGAGTTGATGTTGCATTCCTGGACATATCCCTAATTAAGCAATCATGTGTGCAACATGACAACCAGCACACCATTAATTAGCAGAAATTGGCCCCCTCAATTTCCCTTACTCAAACATAAATGACCAACAAGATTTTGCCCTTTGTTTCGAGGTGTTACAATACCTCCCCTTTAAAAACAAGGAAAAACCTTTAAAAAAAACCCTCTGCAATTAGGAGGACCCTAGGTGTGTGGGTAGGGGGACGTGGTGGCACTGCAAGTTAAACCGCAGAAGCCTCTGTGCTGCAAGGTCAGAAGACCAGCAGTCGTAAGAGTGAATCTACGCGACAGAGTGAGCTCCCGTCGCTTGTCCCAGCTCCTGCCAACCTAGCAGTTCAAAAGCATGTAAATGCGAGTAGATAAATAGGTACCACCACGGTGGGAAGGTAACAGCTTTCCGTGTCTAGTCGCACTGGCCACGTGACCACGGAAACTGTCTATGGACAAACGCTGGCTCTAGGGCTTGGAGACAAGGATGAGCACTGCCCCCTAGAGTCAGACATGACTGGACTAAATGTCAGGGGAAACCTTTACCTTTACCTAAGTGTGTGGGTGGGTGTGCATATGCACATGAATTTGCTTGCATGTATACACCTATTTCCACTCTCCCCTATATACCATTTAATAGAATTCCGCCCAGAATCTTTTCCAAATTGCTGTTAAGATTGCTGTGATGGTGGTGGTTTCATACAGCACCATGAATGTCATTGTTTCTTACACAATTTCTGGAAATTAACGGCAGTGGAGGAAGAAGGTCGCTGTGCCCCAAAAGCTTACAATGTAAAAGAGACACAAGGGAAGACAGCAGAGGGACAGACAAGAGTTAAAATGAAAGTTGATGGCATTTGATTGCAGAGAACATGTAATTTCAAATAGATACAACTTGGCTACCCTTTGGAAGGAGGGTTGTGACATTAAACCACAACCTCACAGAAGTTTTGAAGAAAGATTTTTAGAGAGAGGGAGGGAGCACTGTGTGCACATCCAGGTCAAGGGTACCACACATGGAAGGCAGTGACATAGATGGTTTATGACCAGAAAAAGGGGGGCACCCCACCCTGAAATTCCCAGGTCATGAGCTGGCTCAGGACAGCAGAAAAGAAAAGGTGGTTTTATTGCAAGGGAAAGGAGGGGCTTCCTATAGGAAAGAACAGGGCAGGTAAAAGAGAGAGTGACTTGTTATTTGTCAGATGGACCTATTCTGTGAGTGTATGTGTGTTGTTGAGTATAGAATTAATTTATATATGAAGAAACTATTAGTGTAGTGCTTTTCCTGGCTTGTCCAATAATGGAAAGTATTTTCTATGCTATTTTGCTGATGATTACTGAGATTGAGCTATCATCAAGTGCTCAAAAGGCTGTCGTACAGAGAAGGGGCAGGATCAATTCTCAATCATTCCCGAGTGCACCGTGCATAATAATGGGCTCAAGTTACAAGAAACCAGATCTTGGTTAAATATCAGGAAAAGCTGATTAACTGTTAGAGCAGTATGACAATGGAATAAATTACCTTGTGAGGTGGTGAGTGCTCCAACACTGGAGGCTTTCAAGAGAAATTTAGACAACCATCTATCAGATATTCTTTGATTTGGATTCATGCACTGGACAGTGGGGTTGGTCTCCATGTCCTTATAGGCCCCTTTGAACTCCATTATTCCAGGAGTCTGTGATTTATCGAGCTTGCTCTGCATGTCTACCTGCAGTGCAAATATGCAGACGACATGTAAGTGTGGGTGGCACACGCACATTCATTAGCTCATTGTTCCTTTTTACAGAAAGGAGACTTAGGCATCCTTTGTCATTCTTTGTTCCTTGCCCCACAGCCTATGCCATTTGTGGAGGGGGGAAACAGGCAATAGAGATCAATGTACAACAGCAACGCTCCATCATTTCCCATAGAATCTAAGATTATGAGCAATAAACCATACATTAAACCCACAATAATTCATAAGAGTTACATTAAGGCTGATTTAGACATTTCCTGTCTGTCAAGGGATTACTTTCTGTGAACGAGTCTATCTGAATATCCTTGAAAATCAAGTTTAGTGTATCAGATGTTATGTCTCCTTCCCCCATGCCTCACATGGATAGTGTGACGAACTTTATTAATGGGATACTAAGTGTGTAATACCTAGATCAGTTTCAAGTATCAGGCTTGTATTACACAGTCTTGCCAACTGTGCTGGATACTCCTTGACCAAGAACAATGTTGGTCCATCTCTTCTATCCTGATTGCTTTCAGTTTTTGAATGTGCTACCAATAGTTAATATCACTAAGATAAACTGCAAGAAACTACTGACATTATCATATCTCTGTGTGCACATTCAGGTTTTACTTGACATGCTTTTTCCTTAGAAATAACTTCTCTGCATTGCTGTCCTGCCTTGAATTTGTTTTGCTTTTCTAGACTCGAAGTGAAGCAGCCATGACAGTGTTAAGTGGCCATGTGGTTGTCTGCATTTTTGGAGATGTGACATCAGCACTGATTGGATTAAGAAATTTTGTGATGCCATTAAGAGCCAGCAACTTCCACTACCACGAGCTCAAGCACATTGTGTTTGTGGGCTCCCTTGAATACCTGAGGAGGGAATGGGAAACAATGCATAACTTCCCCAAAGTCTCAATCTTGCCTGTAAGTCTAATGCCACCCACTTTTCTTTCTTTCTTTCTTTCTTTCTTTCTTTCTTTCTTTCTTTCTTTCGTTCTTTCTTTCTTTCTTTCTTTCTTTCGTTCTTTCTTTCGTTCTTTCTTTCTTTCTTTCTTTCTTTCTTTCTTTCTTTCTTTCTGTCTTCCTTCCTTCCTTCCTTCCTTCCTTCCTTCCTTCCTTCCTTTCTTTCTTGGACATCAACTGAACAGAATTGTGTCGGCTTTGATCTTAGGCGCTCCCTTGTTTCACTCTTGTCTGGTTATAGGCCTCAGGACTTGGCCTTTTCCCTGTTTGTTGTATCTATGAAAACTAAGCCCTGGGAGACCTTATTAGAAGAAATTTGCCGACGTGCTCAATCCCTCATCAAGGATGAATTTCTGCTGCTATCAAATATGTTAGCTATGTTATCTATTGAACACTTGCTTGAGTGCCCCGCATGCAGCCCATTTTGATGTTATGATTTTTTCTGACAGCATGACAGTCATTACTTATGGCATTATTTATGCCCATGAAACCTTTGAAAACATTTTGTATTATTTGTCTATCTACCTAATCCATCTGCATCCATAAAGACCTTCAAAAGGCCAGCCTGCTGGCTTTGCTTTATTTAACAGCCTGACAGTGGCATTTCATCTTTTTAACAGTGTATGCAGTCAGATAATATGAATTTCTTTATGACATGACTCCATGATGGAAAGGGCCCCAATTCTTCAGTAGTTGGTGTCACTATTTATGCCTCACTGCTAACTACAGTGCACTTTCTATTACGCTGCTCTTTACACCCAGCGAGCAGCCCAAGGTGCAAGGCAGCAAGAGAATCACAATAATTTCCACATCAAATGTTCTACATTAATATTCCCTGTTTCCTTTTGTTGCTCTCCCCCAACTCCCCCCCCCCAAAAAAAGCAACATGATTTTAAAGCCAGCCTGCAGTACAAAATATATGTTTGCATCGGCTTCTTTCTAACACCTTTTCAAGCTGTAGCAATTTCAGGAGCCATCCCTTTGTCACAAATCAGGAGAAAATTAGAAAAAATATAAGGATGATGGGCATACATAATGCACATATCTATGGTGGATTCTGTTTGGTTCAGCATCATATTTAAGAGGTTCTAATGGTGGGCATAGAGCCTCACCTACTCAGCATTCACATACCTGCTTTAGCTTCGAAAGACACTCTCTTGGCTTGTAGATGTTTTACATGGAAAGATCTGTAAGTGCCCATTTAAACACTATACCTTGCAAAGTAGAAGCTCTGAATAGCATGGAAAAAATGTACACTTACTGATCTTTGCCATAATATTGTCTGTTAATGATTTAAGAGGCCTCTTTATTCATTGTCCGTAGTGTTAAATATCGTCTTTTAATGATGTTAACCACTGTTGCGTACTCATTGTTTTCATTGTCTTTCATTGTTGCAAGCCACCTTGAGTCCTTTTCAAGGAATATGCACTGGTCTTTGCATTTTGCAAGTATGCCATTGTGTGGGGAGAGCATTAAGAAAAAAGCTTACCATATGGAACATTGATTGAGGATAGGCACACATTTCCTCTGTGTAAAATTCAGTTATGCCTTCCACACCACTGCTGCTTTGGAACATGTCAGCCATTGGCCAAAAGCCTGTTGCAGAGTTATGCAAAAGGAGGCGAATTGCTTTAAGTTAAGAAATGACTGTGGACATTATGTGTTCTATACAATGAATAAATAAATAAAACTCTGCAACAAAATTTTGGCCATTGTGTGACAGAGAATCTGTTCCTGGCGGGTGGGGATGGCATTCAGTTGATGCTTGCTGGCTCAATACCTCATTTTCTCTTTTAAAGGTGTTCATCACACAGGTTTAAATATATAAACTGATATTTAAACCTGTGTGATATGTATAAAGGAGCCAATTAGATAGATTGGTAAGAACTGCCCTATGCAGTAATGCACAGAAATCTATCTAACACACACACAGAGAGAGGGGGGGGTGTATATATAAAGGTTAACTTTTCCTGTTTTTATTGCACTCTGTACCGTGTTTTCATTGATGGCTCAGAAAACATCATTGCTTAAAACCAGGACTTTTTTCTCCAAGACCTGCATGGCCCAATATTTCAAGTGGCAGATGCTACAACACACCCCTCCCTAGGGTTCAGAAAGCCAGAACTTGCCACATGAGGGTGACTGAAATCAAGATGATTCTGTGTTGCAGACATGATGCATAACTCTGGCATCCTTCCTGCTCCTTGTTTGTTAGTAATAGCTTGACTGAGTATTGAGACTTAACGCTAAAATGCTGCCATCAGCACCAACTACCCTTTAGATTAGCACATTTCTTCTATTCCCTGGCACATAGTTAGACCAACTTAATGTCAGAGTGTAAAAAGGATACTTGCTAAATAATTTCCCAAAGCTCCTTCTCAGTATTTAATTTGTTTTTCCCCCTCTTCCCTGTCCCTCCTTTTCCCTTCCCTCCTCCCCTCCCTCTGTTTCTCTCTGCCGAAGGGTACACCATTAAGTCGAGCTGATTTAAGGGCTGTCAACATCAACCTCTGCGACATGTGCGTAATCCTGTCAGCCAATCAGAATAATATTGATGATACTTCGCTGCAGGACAAGGAATGCATCTTGGCGTCACTCAACATCAAGTCTATGCAGTTTGATGACAGCATTGGGGTCTTGCAGGCTAATTCCCAAGGTAAGAACTGCCCTATAATACTTCTCTATAGTGCCTACAGGGACAGGACCTGGCAAGAAGAATATCCCTCACTCAGTAATTCAAAGGGACCCTACATCAGCTTGCTTGACAGTTAAACCTGCTGATTGGTATGATGGGTTTTTAAGAGACGGTCGCAACACCGCACTGCACTGGGCACATACACAAAAGCAAATTTTTGGTGATCTTAGCAAGGAGACGACAATTGACAGAGTGGGGAAATTTATTTCATTTCCCTCTCAGATGGGTGATTGCTAAATCTGGAGAATCCTGCAGCCTAGAAGTTCATAGCAATAAAGTCACATTGTCACACATCACAGAGCCAGAGGTGGCTTGTACTCACGCTGGATGCAAAACGGGATAATTGCAAATACTGTTTGACAAGGGTGTTTGCTTTGTCCACAAGATACCAGTGAAATGCCAGACAGCACAATACCAACACTTATCATTAATAATAACTGTAATAATAATATTACCTTTTAAAGAGTAATAAAGAAAGAAGAATGCCAAGTTTATAAAGAGACCTTTTATAAAGCAGGCATGAAAAGCCCCAGTTTCTGTAAAGTACCCTATGATTTCTAGATCAGAAAATATGATTGATTAATGCAATACCTGCTTCTGACTTCATATTATTTCTGTTTTCCACCTTTACTATTTAAGGCCATACAATGAATTAAAACACACATAAAAACAAACACTCTGAAAAGTGGTAAAAACAAACAAGGCTGTTTTTCCCTGAAAGGGTCTGGCCAGAGTCAAATATTGCTTCATGGAAAATAAAACCAGTAAAAACACAATACATACCAAAAGTAATCACTACCTTTTAGCAAAGAATATTTGTTTTACATTTAAAAAAAAAAACCTTTGTTGTGCCCACTTACTGAAGAGTTACAGTGATCAATGCAACCCCACCCTTTCCATCCTATAAAATGATAATTTAAAGTCTTCCTTCTCTACTTGTACCCCCAGTGCTAATCTGAACAGATAGGACTTCATACTTAGGCTGAACTAGAAAAAGAGTGACAAAAGAAAGGAAGAAGTGGATGTAGGAATTGAGGATCTCTGGCAGGAACTTTTAAACCTCTGGACCCTAAGGAGCTCATAGATGGGCTTCAGGGGTTTAAAACCATGAACCAGGCCATGGAATGTGCAGTTATTTTGTTTTGTTTTGTTTTCCAAATTCTTCCTGGAAAATAAAAAATACTACTTTTTTCTAAGTCAAATTAAAATGCTGTAAGTATTATTTCACTTTGGGAAAAGGGGTCCATAGATTTCATCATATTCACAGAGGGATCGGTGACTTAAAAATGTTAAGAATCACTCATCTATAAAAACACGACACTGACTATAGCAGTAGAAGCAATGTTTACATGCTACTTTTCTGTTTAAAAAGAAGACTTATGAAAAGTAAAAAAAAAATTAAAAAGTAACCTAAAGTACCAGGAGCCAATCATCTGTCCGGCCTTCTGTACTATAGTTTCTCACTGTTATCCCCACCACCGCCACCACTGTGGCCACACAGAATAATTGTGTAGAAAAGAGCCCTTATTGGTGTAAACAGCCCCCTGTGCCTATTATAAGGTTATTTGCATTGGTGTTTTTAAAAACCTGGACACATTACATAGGAGCTCCTCATGGAAATGACTTACTGGATGGTTCTTTTGCCCATCTGGTCACTTTAAACACAGATAACCATTTGAGACACTGCAGTTCTGAATAAGGCCTATGAGGCAATCACAAGGCACTGCCTTCACATAAGATTAATACCTCAAATGGTGTGGGAGTACAGTTTGAACATTCATCTCCACAAGTATTGGCATTTGGATAAGATATGAACACTGTATGCACTTTTGACAGAGAAGAAGACTTGAGTGAGATAAACCCGTTTAAATCAGTGACCCATTGGCATACCAAGTTGGTGCAGGAGTTTGGTGTACATCTCTGCCTGTGAAAGTCTGAATTAATGCTGGATATTGGCTACCTATTTCTAGACTGTGCTTTACAACCACAAAGGATGGAAACATTTATTTCACTGAGATGCACAACATGCTCAGTTTGGTACAGAAAAGTCAGTATATGAGACCTTGACCTTATCAAGAGCTGATTCTTACATTCTAAATAGGACTTGACTTGCACAAATACTTGCCTGTGCAACTGGTCAACTCTCTTGAGCACTGCAATGGCAGCAGCTAACTAAAAAAAATGTAGTGGGGATTTTCATGGGCATAGGTTTTCCAACCGCATCATAAAATGCAGAAAGAATTTACCATAGAATTTTCCATTAATATCTATATCTCCTTTCTACTGCTCATGCAAGTAAACTATTTTATGCAAAGGGGCTCAATATTTTGTTTCTTGCCAGGATCAGTCTGAGTTTGGAAGCCATTGAACATGGACGTCATTTAATAATGGGTCCCGAGCTGCATATTCCTGTGCATTTAGTTTTTTTTTAAATATCCCATGTCATCTGGGGTTTCTCAACACTTTAATCACAAATACCTTGAATCAACAAGATGTATTTATTAACTCTCCAAAATGCTGGTTGATGATTCAAAAGTTACTTTAAAAAAAATTATGCCTTTGTATCTAGAACTACCACTTCAGTGTAGGCTAGAGTTGATGGAGAATCATAGTTGGGATGGGAGATACATATGCAGTAAGCCAAACAGCTCTGAGTTGGAACAGTGCAGAGAGTATGCTCTTTAAAATTCCAAAGTACTCAGGAAGAAAGCACTTATCTTCATGGAGGTTTATGCCACTTATGTGTGCACCACTTCTGATCTTGTTATTGTGCTTTCATAACCAAACAGTAGATTTTCTTGAAGGATCTTAAATACCACGGTTCACATTGTCAGAATCAATTAGATCAAAGGGGTGGCATAAACTTTGCTGGAAATTGTATTTGGAATGACAGATTTGTCCATGAGATGCCGTTTTAGTGTACAATCCAGCAGAAACCTCTCCTGCAGAAGCCTCTATTGAATATTCATGTCAATAGAGGCCTGCACAGAAGATTGCCCCCTCCCTTCTGTCCTTAATATGCAGGAAGCAGAACTGTCGCAACAGAGAGGAGGCGATCCTCTTTCTGCTGATCAGCAAAGAGTGCCTCCACTTTGCAGTTCCTTACTGGCGACTAAGTGCTTTTATTTACAGAGCTGGCTGTCACTTCCCTTTTGCTTAAAAGTTTGTGCATTATTTATCCTGGGAAAACATTTCAATTCACATCATTTGGTACAAACCCTCACCCACCGCTAGGCATCATTTTCCACTCTGGAATCCTGCATGGCAGCCTGGCAACCAGATTTGCACCAAAAGCACTGGCAGTGAGGTTCTGAGGATGTATGGCTCTAGTCTAGCTGTCCTTCTGGGCAGTTAGTTAGTGATGGAAGGTCCCTACTTGTCTTCCAGCCCTGTTTCTGTATCTTTAACTGTAGCTGGATTAATAAATTTAGAATTGTTCTGAGACAACAGAAGAAAAGGAAGAAAACCCATGTGGTTTGGGAATACAAGTGTGAGGGATACATTTATAAGACTACTAAATTATACGGACCAGTTGTGTCCAACAGGATTCTTTGTTGAGTTGAACCCTACAGAGCTTGGAGAAACAGGGAACGAGAAAAGTCCTCAAAATCATCCTATGTTGAGCCCAGGCTCTCTTGTTTAAATTTAGTTCGAAAATGAAGTCTGGGCTCTTTAGAATCAGCTTGAGTTAGTACGTTTCACCTCCGGGGACACAGATTTTATTGTCTTTCTCTGTCTTCATAGGCAAAGGATTGCCAAGCACTCAATATCTTGCCTTACACTGATGCAAGCAGCTTCCATTGGGCTGGGAATGGAATAATAAATGTTATCAAGCCCTCACTTGTTCTTGGGTATGGACATGGAAAGACAAGGAACAAATCAAGTATAAATAAATGTGGCAGCTCTCTGACTATATGTATGAGCCTAAAGTCTTATTTATGTGTATAAATTAGGTCCAGAGGTATCAAATGAGTTAGAAGGTCAAGCTCTCCACTTACAAGGTGCACATGGTTCCATTCCATTTTTCCCACTGCTTTTAAAAATTGTTTTTATACTATCTTTAAGAAATAACCACCAGAAAAAGATTATAGAACTTAAATTTTTTAAACAATTAAATTATTTTTTAACCATGACCCCAAAAACTGGAATCATTGCAATTTATTAATTTGGAAAGACTCACAATTAACTGGGGGATGGAGAAGTGCTGTTGCCCCGCTCCTGAGGAATCAGCATGCTTCCCCCCTTTCTTTCTTTCTTTCTTTCTTTCTTTCTTTCTTTCTTTCTTTCTTTCTTTCTTTCTTTCTTTCTTTCTTTCTTTCTTTCTTTCTTTCTTTCTTTCTTTCTTTCTTTCTTTCTTCCTTTCTTTCTTCCTTTCTTCCTTTCTTCCTTTCTTTCTTTCTTTGCTGTACAAAAGGTGTGATCTCGCTGTCTTCCTCCATCCAAAACAGCCCATGCCCCACTGTGCCCATGCCCCACTGTCGTGGGTGCATCCTGATCAGTGCAAGCTGTTTAATATGGACTGCCCTGTACATTACATTCCTGTTCGAGAACTTAAGAGGATCTGTCTCAACCACATTTGTCAGTTTCACCTCCCTGCTAAACCAGCACAGGGCTAAACTGGGTCTCCATCAAGGGTTCCAACAGCTGTTTGTAATCTTAACAGTTTGTTTTGAGGCAGTAAATCATTGCTGGAGCTGAAACATTGTTTCAAAAAACATTTTTTAAAATGGTGTGCTTTTCAAATGAGCAGTAAGGAACACATTTGAAACTGACAAGATCAAATAAGCAAACACCAAAAAATTGCATTCCCAAATCCCATTTAAAATCACTTCTGCCTGCCCAACAAAGAAAAAGGGAACAAGACTGAAAAAGACCTTTCTTTTTCAAAGCTACTAATAATTTATACAATTAATGGTTAATGGTTGTACAGCAGTTAGTAGAACATCTGAATATCTCTAAATCCAACAGGTTGTGAAACATTTCTTTGATTTTAAAAGAAATATGCAGCCTTGACATTGAGGATTGGGTGGGGGGAGAATGTCGAGCACAGTTAATTACCTGCTGTCACCATGAAGGTTGGAAACGGTGTGCACTATCCTGTGGAAAACATTAGTTAGAATCAGCCAGACAAGAATTTAGAGTAAGAGGGGAGTCTCCTCAAGAGAGGGAAATGAGCAAAATTACCCTGAGCAATGACATTGTTTTTGAAAATTATTTTGCTCTTCCTTGAAATTTTTTGCTTTTTTTTCTTTCATTGGATTTCATTCTTCAGAATTATTTGGCTTCTCTTGATTTGCCTCCTCTATTAATTTGAAGACAAAACTCTAAAAATAGCCAAATAGATACCTAAAATGCAAAGCACTTCTCAGCTGAGTCACACGATTGCCACCAGTCTAATAAATGCTGTATGCATTTCATGGTAACAACCACAGAATCAGTTGTAGGGCTGTTAGTTACTCACACTAAACTCTGCACAGTACATGAGCAGTCACATGGCTACTTCAATCCATGGTACTAGGCACAGTGTTTACTGGTTCAGAAGCAGTAAACCATTCCAGTTAAATACATGTGGACTTTGTTGTTGAAGCAGAATTTCAATTTGAAGTCTAAAACCAGTAAACTTTCTTGTTTGGTATGATTTTTCTAATCTCTGCCCCATCATTTTAGCTAATTGTTTCCCCATAAATTGATGTACCCACTGTATGGAGATATCTCACCAATCTCTTTACCATTTAAAGTGTTCTTGCTCAATTCCTTGGATGCTTGTGCCTCTGTATTTCACATAAGGCAAAATTCAGGGATAGTTTATTGATTTGCAAACATCTGTTGATAAATGTCACTGATTAAACTAAACCATTTGGATTTTTTTTTTTTTGCTTACTCCCAAAAACCTTTTATACTTCACTCAAGTCAGAGCCTCTGTGTGTGCCTCAATTTTTTACTTCAGGCAAAAGCCAGGGATAAATTTTGGATATGCAGAACATGTGAACATGATGCTCCTTTGATGTTTCATCTAAGCAGGGACCTCAGACTTTGTCTCAATGTTTTATTTTAGGTGACGTTTCAGTCACAATTCCATTTCATTTATTTAGTTTTGTGTTCTTCAATTCCAGCTTTCAACATCTTTGCTCATACATTTGATTACTTTTCTGTTTGTTTCTCTCATCGGCTCTTGCTTGAAATGAAACAAACATCCCTTGTAAAGCATAAAACAGGCTCGTTCTTATCTATGCTATCATTTGTTGCAATTTGTACACAGTATTTCTGTTATTGCAACTCAAAAGGTAGGCCAGGATTCTGCTGGATGGAACTGCTTCTGTCAGCAGAACTAGGGAAGGATGTCTCCATCTTCCCTTGCAGTGCCTTCCCTCACGCTTGTGTTCCCACACACCCTGTTCTGAAGGGCTTGGAAACTCACAGAGCAGCTTCTTGGCAGGGGGGAAGAAAGTCTCATTGCACTACCAGCCGGGTGATAAGGGAGTGTTTACCTTTGCTCTTGACTTCTGCATTTCCCTATAGAATATGGACCAACACCACATGTTGTCGCTTTCTTCGCCCAGGAGAAGACAGCACAGTTGCAGAACCCAGCCTCTTTCTCCCTTTGTGTTTTTATGGTTGATTTTCCTTTCCAGTGTTTAATAACTTCCATTTTTCTCTGCTGAAACCCATTTCATTCCGTTTTACAGCCTAGTACTCCAGTTCAGATTTTTTTTGAATCAATTTTGTGAACTGTGGTATCTGAATTCCTTCCTGGTTTAGTATCATTTTACAAAACTAATAATAGTGCTATTCACTCACTAGTATTTCTTTCAAATTATTAGCAAAGATTATGAAAAACGTCAGGTTGCACATCATTTTGTGCATTTTCTCATGGACTCATTCATTAGTGCTGCTCGTTAGGTAAATGGGCTCTGTGAGTACTTCTCTGCTTAGCTAGAATGTTATCTGTTCTTCAGGATTGCTCAGATATTATGGCACATTCTTATTATGCATCATCAAGTCACTTCCAACTATGATGCTATGAATTTGTGACTTCCAAAAAGTCTCATCGTCAATAGCCCTGCCCAGGTCTTGAAGACTAAGGGTCACAGGTGCCTTTGTGGAGTTTATCCATCTCATACTTGGCCTTCCACTTTTCCTAGCATTGTTGTGTTTTCCAGTGAGTCATGTTTTCTCATAGTATATGCAAAGTACAATAGGGTCAGTTCAGTCTTTTTGCCTCCAGAGAGAGGTCAAGCTTGATTTCACCCCACATCCACTTCTCTTTTTGCAACTGCTGCTGAATATATTTTTGCCTAGAATCAAAATCCTATTAATTAAAAATATTTTTACCACACCCAGATAGTTTGGACCCAGACTGTTTGAAGCTTTTTAAGTCAAAACCAGCACTTTGAATTGTTTTTGGAACTGGATTGGGAGCCAATGGAGCTACTGTAACCAGCCCCAATTAACAATCTGGCTCCAGCATTTTGGACCCACTGAAGTTTTCAAGCACTTCCCAAAGGCAGGCCCACATTGAAATGCTTCTTGTAAAGTGGGATGACCTTATGCCTTTCTGAGAGTTCTCCTCTAAGATTTCTGTTGCTTCAGAGTCACCAGGGAGGTCTGATCCACTCATTATTCATTATGTTTTTTATTCCTTTCACTGATGTTACCACTTCCTTTCAACCAGCCCTGCTCAAAGTACATGATCGTCCTTCTGATTTTTATCCTCAGAACAACTCTGTAAAATAGATGAGGCTAGGAGACTGTCAGGTCAAAGGTCACACAGTGAGCATCATTGCACAACATGGCCGAAATTCTGTTGCTTAGCAGAAGTCGGAACAAGAGTAGGTCCACTGAATCAATGGGAATATGGCAAGTCAACCAATGTGGTGAACCATTACATTAGGCAATATGCAAGTGATTAGTGATCTTACAATCACTGAGTGATAGCCAAGCGTGCAGAATCTTGCCCCCTGGCATAACCAACAATTTCTAAGAGAAGGGTCTATTCATATAGAATAACATGCTTATTATCAGATGTTGTGGCTGGAGATGGGGGTATTCATATACGAATATCCCTGCACAGGTGGAAAGAACTGTCTACTCACAATTTTGCTGCTGCCAGCGGCTTTGCAGTGGCTTCCTATCGCACTGTTCTCCACAATGGATTATCCACTCTCCGACCTAGTAGAGAGGTTTGTCATCCCATATCCTGCCAGGACTGGGTAATTGATTGTGGACAACAGCGCAATAGGAAGGCACTGCGGAGCCGGCAGCAGTGCGGGGATATTCATCTATGAATACCCCATCTCTAGTTGTGACCCTAGTGAATGGAAGAGTGGGGCTACTGTGTGTACATGGAACAGTACTACCTGAGCGCTGCTGTCAAAATATTGCTTTTCTTTTCTTCTCACATTAAATTTTATATCTTGACTTCTATCCAAACCTACTTGATTTTTTTCTAAAAAAAGAATGTAATGCAAAATATTTTATTTCATTGTAATGGAAAGTGTGTGGTTATCTTCTTTTCCTGACATATACAGACCATTATACGTAACTGTTTGGAGATTTATATATACTGTAGTGGATTTGTCTCTGGGTAGTAACTTTGAATGCCCAGTCCAATGGTTTTATTTTATTGTCTAATGATTTAAGTTGTTATTTTGAATCCCGTATAATAGGAACAATGCATTTCATTTAGGAAAACAAAGAATGAAAGCTTTTTAAACAATATAAAAGCCATGTTACAGCTTTGAACGTTCCTTAAATGCAAACAGTATTATACAATAGCACTTTTTCCAAAATTATTACAAGATAGATCACAGTGTTGCTAGTTCAGATGTAGTTCTGCACCATGACGGTCACAGTTTTCTCAATGACTTCAACTTATGTGAGTTTTCCCTGGGAATTGTATTTCAACCACACAAGTTTTTTCAAGCAGCACATACAGTTCTTGTAATAGGTCATGCAACAAGGAGACTGAAATGGAAATAAATACAATGAAAGAGTTGAATGAGTTTGGGTTAGAGCAATCCTGTGTTCTCCCTTTGCCAGGAGCCTTCAATTTCAGCATTGTAGTTGTGGCATAATATAATTGAGATCCTATGGTGTCTTGGCAGAAAACCTGACAGCACAATATTACCACTTTTAGATAACAGAACAACATTCACAGTCTCTCCCACAGCATTTGTGGCAGAACCTGACCATCTATTGATCATGGTTTTATGCACTGATTACCCATCCCAAGCTACCCATGCAGGGAAGGAATAAATTAAAGTATCGTGATGGGAGAACAATCCCATAACATTATCCTTTCAAATGCACAGGTAAAATACAGTCAGCTAACACAGATATATTATTTCACCCTCCATTCTGCAATGCAGTGCCATTCCTGATCAAAAGGAGTGGTGAATGACCAGTTGCCCAGTGAGATAATTACCGGGTTGATTGCCAGTGCCTACTGGTTGTTGTCCCAATGGACTTTGCAACAGCAAAAACAGCAAGAAAACAAAAGCAAAAGTATTGTGGCGCTTCCGAGTCTAATAAAACTATTTCAGTGTGCATTTCACAGATACAGTCCACTTTTAAAATCTATAATATGTGTGAAATAGATTTATGAAATAAATTTATAGAGGGAAGAATGGCATATATTTGTTAGTCTCCAAAGTGCCACAGTATTTGTTTATTTTTGGTTTTTTTGTTGCTGAAGCAAACTAATATGGCTGCATCTCCTGAAGCTGCTCCTGTGGACCCATCAACCCTCTCTACTCATTCAGGCTGTTGGACTGTTGGACTTTATTGCAGCAGCAGAAACGAGGCACTTTATGTTTGGGTAGGATTAGTCATAGCCCAAGGGAGGCACTTGATGCTCACCCAGAAATGTAGCTGTACTTCCCACAACTTTCTCAAGTGCACAGGGAGAGCTGACTTCCCATGACGCCCCCTGAGTTCTTGTGCTTCTCTTTGTCTACAGTATGTGCCTACCCTGTATTGCTGGTGTGAGAAACAATATTATTGAGGAAGGGAGGATTGTGTAACAATAGTCACTACATATTTTCATTTACCAGCAAAGTGAAGAGGAGATAGAATTGGAAAGGCTTAGGCAAAAGTCAGCTGCTAGAAGGGAGTTCAGATTTCTGTTGCATGCTTGTGTATCAAGTCCTGTAAAAGTACTGTATTCTGAGGACACAAGTCTTTGCAACATCTTCTTTCTGTCGAGTTATCAGCCCTGACTATTGTTTATCCAGAGTGCTTGCTTTTTGTGTAAAGAGCCCTTGCCCCCAAATTCCCATCGCCAGGTTCCCACCTGTGAGCTTTCAGTTCTGTAGACAACAGGGAAAACCCATAATATATGCCTTATCGTCTAGGATGTGTCTTCTGTAATGAGGAATACTTCTTTTGGTTTGCTATGATTAGATATAGAACTATCCTGAGTCTTGCTCATCATGACTGCAGGGATAGAGCAGGAAGAGGCAAGAAGTAGCTATTTGAAGCTCATTTTTTATTGTGATGAGTGTGTTTTAACTTATACTCTTGTTTATTGTGTGACAGAGTAACGTTCTGTTGTCTTGGGAGGTAGCTGGGGATACATTAGAAGAACAATACAGTTTTAAAACTTTTAAATACCTCTTTTTGATCAACACTCTTTTTCAAGCAATACTCATACCCACTTGGTATTCTAACAATTTCAGATTTTTTTTTTTAAATTAAGTAAACTGTGTGGAAGAAACTAATAATGTTGTCAGATACATTCAACATAAAAAGGCATCATGCTTTGTTACTATGTTAGGTATCTTCAAGTATTTGATTTTGATCCTTAGACATACATGATGAAATCACCTAAAGCCATGATAAAAGCATTGGTTTTGTTGGTGACTGTTCCAGAGCCAGAATCATGTCACTATAAGCAGTTTTTAAAAAGAAAATGTTTCAAGGAAAATGTTTTCTTCAAGAAAATTAGTAGCCTTTCGGGTGGTTGAGGTGGGTTTATTAATCTGTTTATTCATGGTCATGAGTTTCTAAAATCAAATATTCCTACAGGAAAACAATCAGAAGACAACTGAAGATGTTAGAATGTAGAACAGTAACATGAAGAAATTGAGTGAATCTACACATACCTATTGACAATGTGGTAGATTTTTAAAGTTCAAATAGATGTTCTTCAGATGGAAGTGAAACATGGAAATTCCTTGAAATCTTTCAAAGACTGTTGCCACATTGACAAATAAAGGGTTTGAATTCCTCATAAACATAAGAAAGGTTGTGTGTTTTTCACACAGAAGTCTGTCTTGAAAACTTACAGTCTCAAGTATGCATAAGAGAAGGCTTTTATTGCAGTAGCAAATTTTGAGTCAGATTAGCTACAGGAGAAGTCGCAGGGAAGCTGTAGTGGCTCAGTCATCATTGCTGATTAGGAAAAGAGAAAAAAGTGGGGATCTCTTCCCAAGAAAGTAGAAGGCAAAGTGAGCCATTACTGCTTTAATACTAGCTCTCAATTTGGGACCTGACCAGAGACTTCCTACTAACAGAAGTCTTTCCTCTGACTGTAGCAAATTCCACTTTTCCCACATAACATGCTTATGTATTTAGTCAGCGCTGGTATTAACAAAAGTTTCTCTTAACTCAGTTTGTGAAATAGTGATAATGAGGTAAGGATGTAATGAACATATGCAAATTGTCTTCTCTTCAACACAAAAGTGTGTTTTAACACATTGAGAGACCCAAGTATGAAGAACAGATCAACAGCTACAGGAATTCTTGCGCTCATGTGATTGGGAGACTAGTAGCTTTTTCTCAGCAGCAGCACTAGCAAAACCAAAACAACAACAACAAAAAAATACATATGGGACATCTGTGGACAAAAAATGGTATTTCACAGGGGAAGAAACATGTATTTTGCACAAAAGACGCTTGGAGTTTTTGAAAAATATAAGGTTTTTCTATAGAAAATATATTTCATTTATAAAATACAGTTTAGGAAAAATCCACTTCGGCGAGTTTTTCACTAAGAGTGCCAAAATGCAGAAAAACCTTTGTAATCTTGCTCAGCAGGGAAAAATCTTTCGAATTTTTTGCTCCTCACCTGTGAGAATAAAATAATTGAAGCTTTATATCCATAGAATGAAGTAAGATTCCATCAGATCCTGAGTGCATGTGTTCCAAAGGTTGCATTCCAGTTTATTAACCACATTTAACAGTGAGGGAGGATTAAATCTCTACTAGCCCACTGGTGTGCTTCAGAAGGAAGGCGAAGGACCTGAAAGCAGATGGGCTTGTAGGAAAATAGCTGGAGTTTAGTTATGGGACAACTTTCACATCTGTAATCACAGCCTCTCTGCTCCTAATTAGACGAAAGCCAACTCTGACCATATGAACAAATGAAAAAAACTCAAAATTGACAGAGGAGGGAAGTAATCTGCTATTAAGCATATGGTCTTGCACAACATGAATCTGACCCAATTCCGGGAGGCAGTAGAAAGCAGGAGGGCCTGGTGTGCTCTGGTCCATGGGGTCGGACACGACTGAACAACTAAACAACAACAACTTGCACATAAACTCAAACCATACCCATCAGTCCCAGAAATATATACACTGCAACCCCTCTATATTTCTGGTTTTGCGTTTTAAAAGAAATCAGAAAAATTTTAATATGCAAGTGCATAGATTTTTGGTTAAATTTTCAGTATCAAGAAATAGCATTTAAACACACACACACACACACACACACACACACACACACACACACACACACACACATGCTCTCTCTCTCTCTCTCTCTCTCTCTCTCTCTCTCTCTCTCTCTCTCTTTATGAGCATTAATTATACACCAGGCAAGGAAGCAATTGCCTCTGTGTTATGAAATATTAAATCAAAATGCTTCCTGTTTCCCAGATGTCCCAGAGATAAATACAGCAGTATTTTGAAGCCCCTCTTGGAGCTGTTTTGCCTGTAAATTTATAGTTTTGTCTCCGTTTTCCGAAAACCCTGTTTTATGTGAAGTATAGCACTCTTGGTAGTTTTTAAGGAGCAAACTCCTCTAGAGTGCCCTGTGCCGGCAACAACTCTCATGCAGATGGCACACAAGGGAACTGAAGTCGAAAGCCTCCTTTAAGATGACAAATGGGTTGAAAGTGTTATTGTCTTTGATTGCATGCCTTTCATCATCTGTATGTCGGAATAAGAGGGCCATGCTTTATCTTTAGCCGTTTTATAAATATTTAAGCCCTTATAGTTGCCTAAAGATATTAAAGCATATTTTTACAGGATTTGGAATATAAATATTATATGTAGCACCAAAGATACAAAAGTGGTTTAATGAATTCATAATTTTCTGTTCACTTTTTATTGGAATGTGGTTTATGTTCCAAAAGATCCATTTAAAGAACAGGACACCACTCACTTCCCAGTGACACTCACATATTAACTGATGGTAAATGTTATTGGAGCTGTTTTAAAATTATGGAAGGAAACTTATATTAAAAGGAGAAGCGGGAATTTTGAGAAGCCATTTCTCAATCTCCTTGTTTTAACAAATGTGAATAAATCACCCGGACACTTTGAAGCCCTTAATCTAATACTACTAAATACGTTTATTTGGAAATACGTCTACTAAAACCCGTATAATTTATTTCCAGATATAGTGAGTTGTGGCTTTATACACTTGTGGAAGTCCTGTTTGTTTCCAT
Organism: Pogona vitticeps; assembly: GCF_051106095.1. Classification (NCBI taxonomy): domain Eukaryota; kingdom Metazoa; phylum Chordata; class Lepidosauria; order Squamata; family Agamidae; genus Pogona; species Pogona vitticeps. Next base: position 112,070,566 of record NC_135785.1, read on the forward strand.
GGGATTTGGTTGTCATCTGCTTATGTTGAGACAGAACCATTACTTAGACCCAATTTGTCAAACCTATCTTTATGAAATCCACATTATCATGCTTTTCAATTCCCTATGTTGTTCATTAGTCCTGCGCTTCTTTGCGGCTTAAGTCCTGTTCCATGGCATATAGCAGTGCAGTCTCATGCACCTATCATTCAAAGTAATCCTTGCTTAGTTCACTCATACTTACTCTGAGGTAAGTATGCATAGGATGGCAGCCAAAATTATTTTCAACTTTCAGTAAAATGTAGCATTTCTTCTTTAATATTTCACAGTTCCCTTTGGGAGACTATTCTGGGTAATGCTTGCTAATTATCAACAACAAACCTAGATATACAAAGCTGGTAAATTACCTGACCCTTTACATTTTAATGAGACAACAAGGGTTTTGCGAAGTGATGTTGTTTCAGTGGTTAATGGTGTCAGCAATGTTGTAATTGTAGGTTGAGGCACATTAGCTGAACAACCCCTGAGTAGGAAGGGGTTCTCTCGACAGGCCCTTAAGAGAATAGAAGTGGGTATTATCATTAAGGCAATGTCGTTTGCATGCCGCTAATCACTTACTTTATTATCTTGCATAGCCATTGTCTTTCTTTAATTGCTCTTTAAATTAAAATTAAAAATAGTTCCGGTACCCACAGCGGCTGTGATAGTATCTTGATTATAAAGATAGCTTCAACAAAATGGAATATATCAACAATATATTACAAGACTACAAGAGAAGTTTAAAGTTAAGGTTGATAGTGGCCATCCTCCAGAGCATAATTCCAGACCATTTCCCTTTTTCAGCACGTATTGTTTGTTTAGTAAATGGTTTTTTATGTACATTTAGGCAAAGGTTTTGGTGAATTCATTAATGTGAAAATAATTTTAAGGTATACTCTCTTTTACTCAGGAGAGTAGAGCTCAGCATTGTTAACTCTACGGTGATCCAGAAAACAGCTGCAGGAACAAAGAATTCCCTTGCAGATATAAGGCCATGGTACTATTTTACTAAATAATGCCACTGCTCAACATCCATTCATATTGCATTTGTTTTTTGTGCAAACCAGATGTTGGGTAGAGTGTACTGATCTTTTTATTTATTTATTTAGCAATTGGCATGAATCTTACTTTTAATAGGTTGATTGGCCTAAGCTAGTTAGTCAGGGCTTGCTGAAGAAGAAAATGTGGTTTATTATATTTTATTTTATTTTATGGATGACCAGATGGTATCCCATTGCTGAAATTGGACCCTCCCCCTTCTCCACTTCTAAAACTATGCCTAGATCTTCATTTCCCCAAGTGGCATGAAGAGATATTTTCTTTGGCTCTAGAGATGTGATGAACACTACTGAGAAATTGTGCTACTCTTGTTTAAATTTTGCTACTCTTATGGCTTTACTTTAAAATTTCTCCTCTGGAGAGATTGAATTTGAACCCACTTCCAATTTCACTTTAGAGGAATATGAAATTTAATCACAGACTAAGGCACTCTCACCCCTTCTTGGAACATTCCACCATCTAAAATGAACTCCTTTAGCATTCTTTGAATTTGCTTAATGAATTTTCTAAAATTAGATTTGAGTTTCATTTCATGCAACCTTTACTGGCTATCTCTAGTTTTACTCATATTTTTGTTTTCATTTGTTTCACTGGAATGCAGCTCTGTTTTTTGTGTCTTTTTCATATGGCTCATAGGCTGACAAGGGATGTGGTGGTGCTGCGGGTTAAACCACTGAAGCCTCTGTGCTGCAAGGTCAGAAGACCTGCAGTTGTAAGATCAAATCCATGTGATGGAGTGAGCCCCCAGTGCTTGTCCCAGCTCCCACCAACCTAACAGTTCGAAAGCATGCAAAATGCAAAAATGCGAGTAGATAAGTAAGTACCACCATGGTGGGAAGGTAAATGGCGTTCTGTGTCTAGTCACGCTGGCCACGTGACCATGGAGGATTGTCTGCGGACAAATACTAGCTCTATGGGCTGGAAACTGAGATGAGCACCGCCACCTAGAGTCGGACAAACTGGACAAAATTGTCAAGGGGAACCTTTACCTTTACATAGGCTGACCTTTCCTAAGCTTCCACCCTCCTGCCTTTGCTTATTCCAGAAATGATAGGTGGGCTATTTCTCAAAATATCCCCTTCAAACACAGGTTAGTTTTAATGAAAAGAAATGCTTCTAACAGCTATAATATATAATTCAAAGTGACAGTGTGATGGGTGGACATTCTTAAGTTAGGCTTACTTTTATATTTACATATGCCACATTAATTTGCTGTATTTTAAAAGTTATCAAGGGAGTGCAATTGGCAGAAAAGCAGAAGCCAGAATGAAGCTGATACCAAAACCTCATAGCATCCGTTTTCATATATTATTACTCTCAAAGAACCTTTGGATACAAGTGTTATCATTGTGAAGAATTCATCTTCTCTATTATAACTTTGTTTATGTCCATCTACATCCCTTCGATCTTTCACTTCTGTTTCTGAAGCATGGAATTGCTTTGGATGTTGGTTATTAAGGACGATTAATAGCAGAAAAAACTTTGCTTCCAAACTTTCATATATTGAGCTAAGAGTCTTCCTCCTGTGCTCAAAGGCACCAGAGCGCTCCCAAGACATTTTGCTGCCTAAGGCCCCATGGTGTGGCATTGGAATCTTACAGTGGAATCAAATGTCCCACAGCATCCGATGGTAGTGTTCCATTTTACAGGTTGGAGAATAGTTTGTTTCATTATAGCCTTGTTCTATAAGACAAAGAAATGGCAGGAAGCTCAGAAGGATTACTTGGAGGCCATCCCTGCTGCCCTCCTCAGCATCTGCCACTTCAAGCAGTTGCCCCACTTTACCCAGTGGTAGAGCCAGCTGCAAAAGGTACTCTCTGTGCCTTTCCAAAGAAACGTAGCTAACGGTATAACATATAAAGCTGTCTTATATTTATTAAATAAGACTAGAGTTGTGAAATTATTTCAATCTTGTGTTTGCTGCACTTCATGTCAATCCCGCCAGCCTTTTCTGCCTGACCTTGTTTTGTATACAGTTACAAGACTTGGATTTTCCTTTCTGTATGGAAAGGCATATGCATTTTTTTTAACATTGTTTACAAATCCATGACTTTTATCTTCAAAATGCTTTGTACACCTTTAAAATATGCACATTCTCAAGGCAAGCATGACGTCTTCTCTCAACAAGTCTCAAGATGTGTGGAAATGCTACTTGATAATCCAAGAAAATTCTTTTTCATGCCCAAATTTCGACCATTTGTCCATCTAGCCCAGCATTCCCTACTCTGATAGTGGGTACAAAGCTTCATTCAAATCTTTCCTAGTCCTGCTACCTGGGGTTCCTGCCGATGGCCTCCTTAAGCTGCAGATGGTTGGGGCTAAGCATGGCTCAAGTTGGTAAAGCATTTGTTTGACTTTGTAAGCTACAGACTCCAATTTTCAGCAGCATCAGCTACAGGTTGTTTTAAAGTTGGGCCTGCTAGAAGTGGGCAAGTCTTTCCCCTCCTACTTAGTCTTTTTTTCCTGAAGTACTTCTGCATTTCTTACATAGTCTTAGAAATTATTTTTGCTGGACTCACAGAAGAAAGCACAGAAACAAAATGTTGCTTGAGCACTTGAGGAACTGGAAGGAATGCACTCATGTTTACAAAGGTAAATGCTTGCTTGCTTGTTTTACGCTCACACACAAGGATGAAGAACTGCAGAATTGTTCTAGGCATCCCATAATTATATTACCACTAATCATATTTAATACATTTTTCAGCAATCTATGCAACTCACTATTGGGGTTACTATTGCCATGAAACTCCAAATCTTTTTCTCTTTCCCTTGTACCGACTTGCCTTGTGGCTGCTGATGAAAGATGTAGGCGCAAGATCTCTCCCTCCAACAACCACTATCCTGCTATGCAGAGCAGAACAGACCTAGGAAATGAAATTTTTCCAGATACTAGGTGTCTCTGGCTCCTGGGAAAACATTTTGCAGTACTGCTTGTGCTTGTTATATTGCAAAACACCATTCATGAAAGAAGTAAGCGAGATGACCCTTCCCATTCTCTTTGCACTTCTCCATGTTACGGCCAGAGCAGCCAACTCCACTGCATATTAGAGATGTAAATCTTCACTTGTCCCATCCTGGCAGAGGAGGATGAAGAACTGCTTTGTTACTCCCCAGACTTTTTTTTTTTTAAAGGATGGGGTATCATGGTACTTGTAACAAGGAAACAAAAATAGTGGAATGGTATAAATAATGCAATAAAGCAAATAAGCCAAACTGTGGAAAACAACAATGACTGCTGCTTTTTGTTGCCTTGACCTTTACAGATTAGAAGGTTGAATGCCTGGACTCTTTCTAGATTTTACAGTTTCCCTCACCAGAAAAGATTTGAATCATTTTTGGGAGGTTTAATTTTGCATCCATCCCATCCCATTTCCAATTAATCTGCAGTTTTTCAAGTCTGCACATGAATATTTTACATTCAGATATGCAGGTAGACACATTTTTCATGTATTCCCCCTTAAACTACTCACCTTTAAATTGAATGCATTTTCTCTCAACTGGGACTTTTCTAAATGCATTTTATCTCAAAATGCAAGCAATTCTAATATTTTCTTGCTGGAAGACCTATGCAACAACAAGTACACAAGTGAAATAATCAAATAGCTACATTCTGTCTGTGCATTTGTGAAACCAGTCAGTTCATACTGGAATTTTCTGAGATCAAGCACCACAGGATCCTATTATGAGTAGACTCATGCGAGTACGGCCTTTTTTGCAGTTCTGCACATCAATGGGCACAGGCACTCACTTTCAGAACACACTGCTTTCACACATTGGTAGTATTTAGTGGTGCTACTGAATATCACCTATAGTGGATTTCTGAATTAAATTTGGTGAAGCAAGCAAGAAATGTTCATGGATGTAAAAGGCCTTTGAGAGGACCAGTAATATTTCCTGTATTTGGGGAGATGGAGGATATCCCTATGTGAGTCCTTGGAAAACTCTGCTCTTGGTTGCTCACCTGAGTTGTTGTTGGTGGCATCTGCCCGTCAACATCCCTGGATTTCCTACCGGAAGAGCCAGTTAAGGTCCCAAAGAAGATGGAAAATAAGAATCCAAAGTTTTTCTTCTCTATCTACAAATATACTTACATGAAAGGTAATGAAGGGGTTGTTTGGGATATTTTTCCTGCTGCTTGATCTTGAATGCATCCAGCACAAGGCCTTTGAAACTGGCTGTGGATCTTTTCTCCTGTTTCACCTCCAATTAAAGTGGCTCAGCTTCCCCTCTAGAAGCCTTAAATGGCACCTTGGCCCAGGGGATTGTGCCCCTGCTCATTAAACAGGCTGCAAAAATGATGCTTTCATATCTTTCTATACAGGTAGCCTTTCTCCTTTTCACAGTATAGCTGAGAAAGGACCATTAACCACAGGCCCCCAGTGGTAATGTGTATACAGGAAAGAGAGGTGTCAGCTGACTGACATTTGTGGAATGATATCATTTCCGAATGAACCCAGTGATTAGCCATCCTATATAATAATAATAAAGAAACACTTGCTCAATAATCACAGTCATTATTATCCATCAAGCTGTACCTATTATCAGGTTACATAAATCCATGGCCCTTATAATATGTCCTTGTAAAAGTATTTATTTTAATGAAAGGCAGCGGCATAATAGGTATTTCAGTGAGGAGCAACGTAGCGTAATGTTTCTCTGGTGTTCTTTGTCTTACTAAAAAGATATGAAAACAGCATTGTTGCAATCTCTTGCAAGCTGTGCAGATATTATGTGCTGTTTTAATTTCTGTTATGAGGAAATGTTTTGATGTTACGTTTGCTTAGAAAGTACCCAGTTAATATTTAGCTCCTTTAAGATTATAATGAAAGTCAGGAATGTAAGCTAAGCCATTTTTATGTTCACTTACAGGACTAGCAGATCCAGATAGGTGTCCATTCAGACACTGAGGTATCTCTCCTGCACTGTGACACCCTCATTTGGCCAGCAACCTATTAAGCTTCCATAGAGCAAAAAGTCCTGCCACCATAGCAGTTTATTTACTTTTTTTCCTACCCCACCTGTTTCTCTATAAAGAGATACAATACAGGAGTGCATCTCTTCTATAAAAAGGGCAAGGTTGCCTTCTTGGATATCACTGCCTACACAATGACAATGCTTGCAGAAGTGGGTGTTGGCAGGACGTTCCACTCCATGGAAGCCTAGTAGGACACTGTATTTTTTTTAAAAAGGGGTAATTTGCACCAAGTTCTTCTAATGCATCTATTAAAATATGTTCTACCATCCAAAAGGTGTTCAGCTAAACAGCAAGTGCAAGATTGTCAGCATAAATAAAACTTGTGGTACCTTGAGGAAGTGACCACTAATTGGTGGAGATGTTAAACAAAACAGGAATCAGTACGTGTTATCCCTGACAGTTAATGAAAAAATTGTGATTTTGCAAAAGGGCCTCTATATTTTAATTAGCTTATTAAGAACCCTTAGTTAGATTATACAGTTTTTGCAGTAGTATTTTATAATGAGCAGTGGCAAAGGCAATTGAGAGGTCAACAAAAGCTACAGTGATCTTCCTAATTTCAAAGCCATCCTCAGTGTGTTCTGTTAAATGTAGGGTTTGTGCTATACAATTCTTACCAGGTCTAAAGCCAGCCTGTTGTGAGATGAAAAGTGGTTCAGCTGTTTCCCTTAGATGGCTAAGAATTGGTTTTCCAGGGCTTTCTACAGATGACAAAGTACTGAGATCAGCCTGAATGTTTGGAGGTGTATGGGCTCTTTACCAGGTTTCAAAACAGCAGTCAATCATGCCTTTATCCAAATTCTGGAAGCTTGAGAGAGTCAAGACAATTATCAAAGAAATTAGGGTGGCTGCTTTTTTGTTAGGGTGCCAAAATGTTTTACCTGTTTTTTAAAGAAGAAAAAATTGCATTAGGTGGTTTATAAATGAAGGACACCATGGAATTACTTAGTCTTGTTATTAGTATTGTTCTTGTTCTGTGACAGCAGTAGATGGTATTTGGAGGTCAAGCTTGACTAATATAGTGCTTCTGTGTTGTTTATGAAGTCTCTCAATTGTGAGTCTCATGCCAGATATTTTGGGCCATTGCTGATGGCTGTCTCTATGCATTTCTTGAATACAAAGTACAAAAACAAGAATGTGTCCAGCAGTAGCTCTTCAGGTGTTGACAAGCTCTCTATGCTAACAGAAATTAATATTAAGCTTTGGCCCTGACAATGGCTCTTTTGTTATTGGTGGCAGTTTGCAAGTCATTGTCAAAGCCATAAAGTCACTCATCCAGTGGTGTTCATAAAGCTACATGTTGGTGCTTCTGGAGTGGAGGGATCAGCTGACAGGGTACTGTTGTTACCCAAGGGATGCCCAAATGTATTCACATTCTTCATTTCCATTGCAATGAGGATGCTTTCAAGCTTCCCTACTGGTGTAATCAGCTTGAGAAAGATGCCTGTGGCAGCTGCCCCCATAATTTTGGGGTGAGATCAATTCACCATCTCCACCTAATCCACATGCCTCCAAGCCCTAATGGTCTACAAATCCTATCCTCCCCCCCCTTTTTTTTTTTACTATTAGTTCATTTCCATACTGTATTGCAGATATTCTAGTTTGGCTTATTCCAGTAGAGATATGCTAAATAAAAGAATGTGTAGACATTCTTTTATGTTTGAGGTAAATTTTGACTTGGGTAGAATGTACCAGAATACCTATCTCAACCAAATATTCAGAAGTTTTGTGGAGATGATGGGGAGGAGATCTTTGATTGATGGGACACGTTTTCAGCATGGGGAGGGGGAATGGATTAAGTTTATGACAATAAAAAAAAAATAGCCCAACTTAAAATTCCTTTCTTTTCAAAGTCTGTAAAAGTAATGGGATGTGTAGTAGCCACCACCACAGAGAGTACTTCTAGACTTTCTTGATCTCAGCTGTTTTCTCACTTTGACCTTGATTTGACAGTTTCCCATCAGAATAAAACCGTGGTCTCATTTTACTGTTTATTTGTTTTCTTTCTCATGGATTCTTTTGTGCCATGTTCTGCAAAGTGCAATGCCCTTTCCAGATAATCTTTTATTAGAAATATGTCTTTTTGCCCAGAAATTCTATCAATTCAGCAACAACTGGTATGGATCACAACTAGAGATGGACATGAACCACTGGTACAGCAGTTGTGCCAGTTTGTCCTTTGGACGAACAGGTGTTTGGTAGTTCACAGCCCCAACTCCTACAGTGGGCACCCACTAAGACCAGAACCCCGGCTTTCCTGTCCAACTGGGAGCTGCCTCTGAGTGGGCACCCACCAGAGGAAGTGGGGCTTGGAAGTGGTGAACTCCTGTTCATTCAAAGGATAGAACCATCATCTCTAATCACAACACAACCCAAAAAATCCTGTAAGATTTATTTTGAAAATTCTCAGAGGAAGATGAAGAAAACAGCTGCACACAGTGAAATCTCATTGTGAGGAAAAGAGGGTTTTTTTTGTTCTTGGTTTCTCACTGAGTGTGTGACTATATTGTCAAATAATGTGGGAAATGCTCCACATTGGGATGACTTGATTTGCATTATTTTCCATTGACTACATGATGCAAAAGTCAACATGATTCAACCCAGAGTTCTTCCCTCCAATTCACACTTTTCTCCTCCATCGCTGGGTTCTACTTTTTAAAAAAGTTGAATACAATTGCATTGATTCAGGCAATGCTTGAGCTGATGCAAGATGTGACCAGAGGTTGGGAAGAGAGAGGAAGCAAAGAAATTCTTGTGGGGCTGTGAGTTTCCCTCAGCTGAGCACCAATTTGTCTCCTTTTTTAAAAAGGAGACAGTGTTGTCTCCTTTTTTTTTTTAAAGGCTTGGTGCTAGTGCTGGTGCACTAGTGCAGTTAGGAGGCCAAAAAAACATGAACAAGGAGGAAATCAGCAAAGAGGAGGAAATCAGAAGTAACCCCTTGTTTGCAGCTTGTTAAGATAGCTCTACAGTAGCTGGGCCTCCTGCACATCTGGATTATTGCAATAGAGCCATCTTAACAAGATACTAGCAAGTACAGGCTGGCAATTTCCTCTGCTCTCTCTGCTTGCTCTGAGTACAATTATTTCTTAACCAGTGTGAAAATGTCAGCTGTACAGAGTAAGGGGAATGGAACCTAGCAATGTGCTTAAATAGCATCTGTATGAAGTGGCAATCTGCATTTTGCACTGCACTGCCCATGAGGGACATTTGCTAAAGCAAATTCACCTGGGAAATCCCAACTTCCCAAGTGCAACTTCACAGCGGGCCACTTCACATTTTTTTCCTGTTGTGTAGTTACACCCTTAGAGCAAGAGGCTGAAAGATACACATTTCTAGTACAGACACCAAAGCAAAACAAATTAAAATATTATAATATAGTTAAATGAAAATGAAGTTTAAAACACATCAGTAAGAAAACTACAGCACTCATCTATTAATAGCCTGTCTGCCTGAATTAAAAAAAATTACTCTGGTATACAAAGAACAGGGAATGTAGCACCTTAGTCTAGCTTCATCTAGCATCCCTTGGAAGGGGCATCCACATCTTGGTAGCAGCACCAGAGACAGGAAACAGCTTTAGTCGCCACCCCCAGGAGGCTCTAGATTGCACCTTTCAAGGTAAATAAAGAGCCATTCAGGGCTGTGACAGAAGGCAAAATTCTACATGTCCAAACAATATGGCAGTGCTTATAGGTACTATGGCATCAGCTAACCCATGAGTCCCTCATGGGCAGTGCAGTGCAAAATGCGGATTGTCCCTTCATAGACACCTTCCTGGATTATCAAATGCATACATCAACATGATCAAAATGGAGGGGGGAAGGCTGCCGTGTCACCAAATGTGATGAATGCTGGAATCCATACAGATGCTATTTAAGCACATTGGTAGGTTCCATTCCCCTTACTCTGTACAGCTGACATTTTCACACTGGTTAAGAAGTAATTGTACTCAGAGACTTGGAATTTCTGTTAACTTCATCTCCTACAGAAATTGTTGGAATACATATTCTAAAGGGGGGACTGCTGTGGTTATTACAGCTACTGCTCAGGGGAGCTATTCACTTTCCTCGTTTATTGGAGCTTAATAGATTAAAAGTCCAAATTGAGTCTCATGAAATAAGCCTAATCAAATTCTAATCTGCATAATTTCCCCATAAGTGGCAATGGGAAGTTTTTATAATTTATGTTTCAGCAGTTGCCAATCATGTGTTCAACAGCATTTCTACATTTACTTAACAAAATGGATTGGGTTTGGGTTTTTGTTTTGGTTTGGTTTGGTTTTTTTGCTGGGAGGGGGCGTTTCTTTGTCTACACTGATGTTTTTATTTTTATTTTTACCTAACTTTTTCCTCTCTCCTCTTCCTGTCTACTGAAAACAGAGAAGGAACATATAGAACATATCCCAACTAGTGTTTGAAGATACCTTATTTAACAGCAAACTTTCCATGTTACACCTAACTGACAACCTATCTCAGCAAATGTCACGACACAATTTAATTTATTTGAACAGGTCAGCAGAGGCCATGCTTACTTGACAGCAGGACTGTTCTCAGGGCATTTGCTGAGGGTGCAAAAGGTAGCATGCAACCTTGCTGAAGCTAAACAGGTCTGGGTCCGGTCAGTGGCCAATTGGGCAATGCCTGCCACCTGGGAACACCTTGAATTCAGTGGCGGAATATAAATGGATTCAGCAAATAAGACTGCAATTAGATGTGCATAGGATTTCACTTAAAATTTACCAGTAACTTGCATCAACAAATCAAATCGAGTTTGGATAAGAGTTTCTAAGTTAGTGGCATCAATTGCAAAAACCTGGATATATGTTTCATATTCATTTTTATATTGGAAAATAGGGAAGTCCTCATCAGTACTCGAAAACAAAGGGTCACAGACATTGACTACAGCTCCCCGAATCTCTGACAGTTAGCACTGTAGGATGTGGTTTCTGGGAGTTAGGCAAAATCATGGATGTTGTTGCCATAGACTGGTCAATAGCTTCCCTTGAATTATTCTGTGTCAAGGGTAGGAAAAAAAACTGCAGCCTACAACTACAGCAGGAAATCCTGTCCCCACTCTGCTGGGCCCCATGGTGATACTGGTACAGCTAGAGACAATTGATGCGACATCAGAGGCAGTCCAAATTTAGTGTGTTTCCTTAGCCTCCTCTCTTTGTCCAGAAATCCTCCAGAAATTTATTTTTCCAGTGATGCATGCAACTTTCCTGAGAAATTTTGCAAATATTCATGAACTTCTTTAATACCTCTCAATTATTTAGGTATTTGGCTTTGGTTAAGAATCTCTGCTAATGCATGGGAACTCCACAACTCAAAAATGAAGAGGAAATCTTAAGTGTTGTTCTTTGTTAGAAAATTATTGTTTTCTGGTTAGGTGCTATTTTTCCCAGCAGGGTGAAAAGATTAGAGAAGAGTCAAGTAAGCCTGGGTAATGAAAAATTAGGTCTTGTTGACACGGGTAATTCTGGAGCAGGCTTGTGTGAGGTAAATAGGGTTGCTTAGGGTTAGGTAAATGTGCAGTATACCATTTGGTGCAATCCTTGCATTCAGTTGGCCTTAAGCAACCCTATTTGGCCTAGCTGTCAATTTGTCATATCATGAAGTGGCTTAAGAAGAGACCAGCTTCAGGATATTGGCAAGTTAACACTTCCTCTGCTCTTCCACAAACCAGAAAGGCCAACAAAGAATACTCCCCCCCCCCCTTTTCTTGCATGTATCTTAAACGTCCTGTCTAGAACTTGCCTCCTGCTGAAGGTGAATCTTGTAGCTGTCAACCAAAGCAAACTTGCCCAGGTTTGGCTATGAGCAGCTGTCAACCAAAGCGAGCCCACAGCCAAATCTGCAGCAAGGCTGGAAATGGACCAAAACAGAGTGATCCTACTTGCACCAGAAAAGTAGAACCCCCCAAGAGGGGCTCAAAAAGCAGCAAACCACTCCATACCCACAATAGACCATGTGGGGGTGCCATTCCCAAGGTTGCTAAGCTGCTGGCTTAATCTACAGTAGAGGGCAAACCCTCCTGGATGACGTCTACAGCTGCTTCTGAGGGGCATGACTGCCCACCATTCTTCTTCTTTCTTATAGGTGCTAGAGAGCTTACATAAAGCCTTTCCTTAGGCCGATTATAATGGCATGATGTAACCATTGTCCTGTCTGAACTCTGTAACCTATCTGTATACTGTCCACTATCTATGAGCTTGTAGGGTTAATAAAAGCACAGTTGTCCTGGGGGCAGGGCAGAATTCGTTGGGCAGAGATCCTTGGGAACCCATTCGGTGTCATTCTGCCTCTTCTACTAGCTGCCCACCAGGAGCACTGCTGGCAGACATCCCTGTGTGTGGCTTACTTCTTTAATGTCTATCTCTAAGAGACTATTTGCTATCCTAATTGTCTGGTGATCATCACAAAGCCCATCAGCCTTCTCATTTTGTGATTCCGACCAAACAGCAGACTAAATGCCTGTCTGACAGCACACTTAAGCTAAGTCACACCACCAAAATGTTGCCTTCCTTACCCCTACTGAGATTATAACATATATTTGTATTCACATCATGCACAAACATTAGTGAATCATTTGCCCGCCGAGCGTGCTAACTGAGGATCCTTTCTCATTCAGCTCAGGACTTCTACTTTTTTGTTGTGGCGTTTTTTTGTGTTGCTGCGTCAGTTAACTCCTGTCAAATGCTCTCTTCCAAGACAATCCTGGCCATGCACTCTGAGAATCCTGGCAGTCTCTACCAGACGTTTCCCTCATCTCTGAGCTCCCCATTCACATTGCAGCCTCAGAGTCAGACCCTCCCCTGCCACTCGTTTCCTGTGCACAGTTTTCCCCTCCCGCCCTCCATAAGCTCCAGCTGCCCTTTGCCACCACAGCTGCAGGCTCTGCAGCCAAGATCTGAGGCACTGAGGAGGGGCAGGACTGGGGCAGGACTGGGGCAAATACTCTCACCAGCTTCACAAGCAAAGAGTCACCTGCATGTGTTGAGCCAGGCAAGTAGCATCAGGAGCAGCTCTCAGAGGTTTCCTGACTCCTGCCTGGAGTGGGGCAGGCATTGCTTCGGGCTGAGTTTTGTATGGTGTATATGTGTGTGTAGAAAGTCCCCCCCCCCCATTGGGTAACTGACAGCCAATCACACTGCCTTCTCACCTTCTAGCACAGCTGTCTCTCTCTCTCTCTCTCTCTCTCTCTGTGTGTGTGTGTGTGTGTGTGTGTGTGTGTGTGTGTGTGTGAGAGAGAGAGAGAGAGAGTGTGTGTACACGTGAGCATGAGACACACTCAAGGGCTGTGTATGGAATGACACTCCCCAACCCCAAAAAGCCTATCAAGTCCTGACTGCTCCCCTGGATCCTGGCCCTTTGCCACATCCAGTAATGAGAGAAGCAGAGCAGAAAGGCTGTGGGAAAAGGACCTGTTCCCCACCCCCCTCAGTGTGGGCATCTTGGACTGGAAAGTGCCCAGCCTTGCCTGTTTTCTTTCCCTCTCTGTCCTTTTCAGATCCCATCCCCAGTGCTTTCGCAGGTGCCCAACTGCCAAGTCGAAGGTTTGCAGGTTTTGTTCCCCTTTCCGTCTTCCTGTGACTCGCACAAAAAAAAACAGGAAGGGATCTGTTTCGTTACCAAGGTGTAGCCTCACATAGCACATCCAATTTTGTTAACTGTTGTGGTGCTTTAAAAATTCATCAAGATGCATATCCCAGGATATAAGACATGTGACAAAATGCTTGACCTCCCAGCAGTTAAAAGACATGAGAAAAATGGGGGACATTTCGCTGGTGTGAACATGGCTTTAGTTAGAAGGAGAAGAAACCATTATTTTGGCAACCGGACCCTTAGAAAAACTCTGTTACCTTTCTGATTGGTTAAGTGGTTGAGAAGAGGAGTACAGAGGTTATATTATCAAAGAAAGAAGAAAATATCACAAAACTGAAGTGGGAGATGTTGTAGAAGGATCAGACAAAGAAACTGAGTTGAAAGCAGGAAGGCTATAAGAAAGAAGCCAAGTGTGTTACCATTGAACGTGAATGCGTTTGGGAAGGGAAATCAGTCTAGACTTGGATGGCTGATTTTCCTAAGTTATTTACAGATTCTTACTGCTCTTATTAACTTCTGAAGTTGCTTTGAAATGTGGTGGCTTGTTGAATGTTTGGTATATCATCACATGAATAGTTCAATTACTGTTTGTTTATTTTAAGAATCTTAAATAAAATGTAAGTTTGTTGTTGGTTTATCTTTGGTTGAATTCCTTGATTTTCACACTCAGGGTGTTGACTACATAGTGGGGAAAATATATTAGAATTTTTTGAATGTGTCTGGTGTATGTTTCAACATTCTCTAGAATCAATCACTTACACTATCTTTTCAAAAACATTTATTACAGTGTAGGTGTATATAGGAAGGTGGCATGTAAGGAACAACAAAGAGCAAAATATACCTCTTAAACTAGTTATCTGTTTAAATTTAGTTTGGGAAGCAGTAATTTCCACACAGGCTAAATACACAACTCCTGTATGCATCTCCACAGAAATAGTGTGTCTACTGTGCAGACTTAAAGAGTTAAGGAGCACTCTGCTCTAGAGTTCATTGCCCCTTGATGGTGGGTTAACCGAATCTCTGTGTGTACTCTGTGCGACCAGCCAGTAAAACTTTGTTTTCCTGCTCACTGAATGATAGTGGTATGAAACAGGGCTGAATCCTTGCTGAAGGTATATGCTAAAGGTATATTTATAGGAGTGTCTATGAACTTAGATGCCCTTTCAGCATTGATAAACATGAAGTTGTGGGACATAGTGGTTTTTAAACAGCGTATGAATCTACTGAAGCTTGGGTGGAGAAGAAATTATGGTTAAATCTGTTTAGATTTACTAAATTGCTATTACTGGGACTGAACAACAAAGATGGCTTTTATTATTAATGGTTAGAGCCAAAGACCTTTGGTATGATTGGAGATATCTCTGCTTGCACAAAGGAAATGACCGTTATAACCACTTTTCTCTTTCACCATTGGTCAGAGTCCCTAGCCTTCAGGATAAGCGTTTTAGGATGTACAAGACAGTAAGATGAAAGAAGGTAGGTATGCCCACTGTATAAAAGTCCACATGCACACAGATCCAGTCATCCCCCTTTCAGGTGTCTTCTGTTGGTCAGGGAGGCCTGAAGTGCACTTCTATGTCACTATGATGTAAGAGGAGCCCTGATAATCCCAGATTCCTGTTCACAGGGAAACATCTATGTCCATTAATTAAACATATGTAAAAGCCCCTTTCAGACCTTCCTGTTCAGTCCAAGAAAATTGAATGTGAGGGAGGCAGGGACAGAGAAATGATGGGCTGCACACTACTGTATGCCCTCTTGCAAACATTGGGATTCTCTGTTTATGAATTGAAGAGGCCTACTGTATCTCATAATTGCCATGGGGCTGCTTTATGAATCAAAGGGAAACTGAAAATAGCAGTTGCCTGTTTTCTCTCTTATTGGGCAAATGAAAATGGGGTTTTGTGTAAAGTGTGTCATTTCTGAATGAAGGAAGGCTCTGTGCAGTAGAAGAGAATCTTTTTCACATTCCCCAAATAGCTCTTACATCTCATGACTTAGCCTGTTTCTGGTGGAGTAATGAAATACTCTTTTCCTAATACCCTGTGACCTGAATTTCTTCTTGCTTTATGGGTGCTGCTCCTTGATGTACAAATCAGTATTTCCTCATGTCAGCATTTGATGATGGATGTCAAAATACAGGCCATGTATTATGCATATGTAGCATTACCGATTTAAGGTGTTTACTTGTCAAGTTGAAGAAATTCAGAAACTTCACATTCACTGAATTCACACAGCTGTCACTTGCAGTTTTTCATAATTTCAAATGAAAGTTGTGATAAAACAGTTTAGGTTTCCGTCACTTTTTTTTTTCCCTGAAGGAAGAAAATAGACTGCATCTAAAATTTATGACATGGTAGAAAGCATGGTGAAAGGAGGATGTTCCTGGAGTCTGGAGCAAGAGTGGCGGTTCTTTTTGCCATTTCACATTTCTAGGATACTACAGCTACTACCAGTAATGATGATGGTGATGATGCTGATCCTTTAAAAAAGTGATTTACAGACAACAATGCCAGCTTTCCTTCCATGAATGCTATAGAGGGCCTGAGCATGTACAATCAGTAGGAGGAACCCACACAAATATATACTGCAGCCATATATTGCGTTACTGAATAGATCAGCTACCTGCTTTTCGGATCTTGGTTCACCACAGCTTTTATAAATGGCCAGAGTTGGTCTGTCTTGATAGGTATCAGCTTTGGTAAGCACCTTTTAAATAGGCAATGATAAAACAGCTTTTGAAAATGCTACATTTTGGTCCTGTTGCTTAGGTAACTATTCCAAGTATCCACTCTGCTGTTTCTCAGAAGAGGGCAGGGGTGAGTTAGGTCTTGTCAACTCCAGAACACTCTGGAGGAGACTTCTTATTTAATATGCAAAGGACTGAACAGGCAAAGTGTACCTCCATACCAATAAGCATGGTATCCTTTCTCTAATGCTTGCGATTTGAGAGCACCGTGTTGAACTCGGCCCAGTCTTTCTTGTGAGAAATGGTCCAAAACTGATGCCGAGGTACTTCTGCCCTAATAATTCCAGATGCCCTGTAATAATTCCAGATTCCACTGGCTTTGGGTTTTATTGGTCTTTCTGGTGCCTGATGTTTCCTTGGTGCATTTTAACATCTGTAAGAAACCACTGTGTGAAATTATTGTAGCTGAACTGTCATCAGTATAGAAATCTTCTAATCTCAAGGAGACTGAAAATCCCAAACAGATACTGTATTGGGTAATTGTCAATAGATGGGGACATACAAATGGAATATCAATCCAGATAATAAAATTACGGTGGGCACAGCTTCATCCAAACAACACAGTAGTATTGTGGATGGGTGGGGAAATCTGCTCATTTAGATGTTGATGCACAATTGGTTTCAGACAGGATGGCACTCCCTTTGAAGGGGCAACAACACAGTCTGGAAGCAGTTCTTGCTTGATAGAGGCATCATCTGCAACTAGGAGTGTTTTTAAATGGCTTCAGCTACAGTACATTGTCAATTGCAGCCTTAGCTGGAGGAAGCAGATCTGTACATAGTGTGGATAAGCATTGGCTAGTTCCAGGCTGGACAACCATGATGCTTTCTTTCTACAAGGGTCTTGGTGACATCAGCTAGCGTAAAATGTAGCAGTGATTGTACTTGCAGGATTTAGGAGTTTTGATCCCTTTGGACATATTCTGTGTCAGTGGCCTTGGCTTCTTATTTGTTTCCAACCTGAAGTTAAGGTGTAAATAAAGAACCTAAACAAGTTAAAGTGTAAATAAAGAATCTAAGCAACCAAAGAATCTAAATGCCATTGGATCTGACTATATGAAGAGACCAAGTTAAAAACTGCTGCCTCAGCATTAAGATTGGCATCTGATGCTCACTTTTCTGGTTGTTGGTGAGACTTATTATTCTTGGAATCTCCTCTCCAAAGAAATAAGTTTAAACCTTTCCTTGCTGCCTTTTGGGTAGGCAATACATACATTTTTGTTCTTATCAACTTGTGGTACTCTAAATTGATTTGTTTGCTTTTGATACTTTAATTTTGTTTCTATTTACCGCTCTTATTTTCGTCTCGCCATTTTAGCTGATATTTGATTTACAGGTTCTTCTTTTGGGACTCCTATGTGATATTATTAGAATATTTAATGTTTTTTATGAACTTATGTTGTGTTACTATTATCAATCATATTGGGAAATAATTTAATCTGAAAATATGTTTCTAAACAATACGGCATAGCATGACATGACATAGCCAACTTTATCTGAATTTGCTTTAAATCCTTACAAAATATACTGATTACTCCAATAATCAGAAATATTCTGGGGGCCCTATAATCAAAATAATAAACAGTGTAAATCATAGATTGGTGAGGGGTGGTGACATGGGGGCGAGCACTTTTCTTCTTGCTTCAAGCTATGGGAGTAATACATGTAATGCTGTGCTGCCCACCAGGCCATTTTTTTTTAAATTTTCACTATTTTATTTTTATTTTATTGGTCACTCCTTCCACAGTGCCTTGGCACAAGCAGCAACACTCTGGAGACAAGACGGCAAAGCAAAGGCTCTCTGGCTCTAGCAGCAGTAAGTGAATGCCAGTAGTGGGCTTGCCCCACAGAGACACAACCTGCCAGCACTCTGCTTTGTAAGGTGACCACCTCATTAGGGATTATGGTAGGGCTGGTCCTGTTGTCATTGTGCAGTTGAGTGCCATCAGGTTGGAAAGGCCATGCATGCCTTGACTCTTCTTTGCATCTTACTTGGCAGGGGCACACAGAGAAGAACTAAGAAGGAGATGTTACAATCAGGATAGGACTGTGTGGAGGGAGGTGATCGTCCAGTTACGATGCTCTCGAGTTATAAAAGGCTTTAACCATCAATAGCTTGGCATAGTTTTATCTCCTATACAAAGGAGACTCAGAAACACCTACTCAGAAATACACATTAGAAGCATACTGCCACTTTCCTGTGCTCACTAATGGAAATCATGTCTAGAAAAGAGCTGACAAAGTTTGTTGCAGATTTCTGTATGTTGGAATCCAAAACAGTAAGCTTTTTAAGGTCTCTGGACTAGCCCTGTAATATGACAATTACAGAGTTAGTTACATGTTTCACAAGGCATTTTGGAGAACAGTCGTGATTGATGAGTGCAACCACAGACCCTTTGTGAGACAAGATTTTTCTGTAAAACAACTGAGCAACAGTTCTAAGGTTCTTAATGGTTTTCAGTGAGGTAGCCATATAAATCTGTTTCCACACGTACTGTGTAAAAAAAACAAAATAAATAAATAAATCCCAAAACAAAAATACTGTGGTGCCTCAGAGACACACAGTTTCACCCGATATGTCCAAAGAAGTGGGGCTGTCCATGAAAGCTCACATTAAAATACAATAGTTAGTCTTTACGGTGCCACAGGTTCTTGTCTTTTTAAAATTTTTATTTTATTTTCCTTTGGGTTTTGCCTGAAAAGTTTTACTTAAGTGTGGCTTTTCATGGGTTTCCATCTACATTTCTCCAGCCATATGAAGCATAATAGTTAGGCCAGCAAGTTCATATGGACAGACCACCTGCTAATGGAGTGGAGACTCAGTGAGATTGAAAGAAGAGGGTAACAATTACATTGATAATCAACTTTCAAAGCAGCAATGGCATTATTAATTTCAGTCGTAAACATGCAAAGTACTGACATCTTGTAAACCGGTAGAGCAATCAGCTTGTTTGTTAGTACATACCAATGGTAGTCTGCTGTCTTTTAAAGTGTATATACATATTTTTTTTCAAAAGGTTATCTGATATCGGGGTTATGTCAAGGAAAAGTTGATCTGGGTTGAGTCTTTGGGTTTGGGGGGTCTATAGGTACACCCAAGACTGTATGTAAAAGCAATTTATTCTTATATTTAGTGTGACAAGAACCCATGGTTATTATCTAATCCTCTTGATATGCATAGGGATTTGTGAGTGTAGCATGTAGAATGTAGTTTTGAAATGTTATTGATAAGCTTTCCTAAATGAAGACAGACAGGTGTGTGTGTGTGTCTGTTTATTTTTAATTTTTTTTAAAAAAAATCAAGCACTTTGAATTTTGTCCAGAAATGAACAAGAAACAAGTGTAGCCATTTCGGGACTGATGAGGTGTGCTCTGAAATCTGGGTCCTGCAAGCGGTCTAGCAGTTGTGTTTTGAACGAACCAGAATTCCCAGTCTTTCTCCATAGATAGCCCCATGTTAAACATTACTATGCCTTCCCACCACATGCATAACTCTGGTGAGAGTTGCAGATGGCACACCAGCAGAAACTTGCAGAAAGGACTTTGTGCTGAAGAGACACTGGTATCTAATGAGTCCCAAACTGAAGGAAGACAGCTTAATAAAACAGGAGAGAAGAATAACCCACCAATTCACAAGTTTTGCCTCAGCTGAGCATCAATTAAACACTGGGAACACATGTTGAGATGATCTTCTGTTTTATGACTTAATCCCCATAGCATTTGCCACTTAAGTAACTGCTAAGCATTCATTTGCATTCCAATTTAGCAGGTATAATTTCTGATCCATCATATGGTGATCAGGAAATATCCATGCTGCCTTCTTACTCCTAATAATTCTCAGTACCAGGTTGGATGATATTCCTTTCATACAGTTAGCAATTAGGTGAAATAAATTAGAGGTGCAAAGGACACAGTCTTGACCTGGAGATATTAACCCTTTCCTTTGCTTTAATTTTTGTCTAAATTATGTATATTCTGCCCCACCATACATACACATCTAATGTTTCCACAGGAGGAAAAGCTCCTATTAGCCTGAGTGGGAACTTTTATTCCTATGAAAATAGCAGGTTGGCATCTAGATTGGGGCCACAGTGAAGAGCAAAGGGTTAACACTGCCAATGCATCCATTCCCAGACAACGGTTTCATCTGGACTGACCACTGCCCATAGATCTGCTGTTTAGTTTCATGCCTTTTCTAGTTGCTATTTTAGATTTTAGTTGTAAAAGAACTATATTTGAAGTATATTTTGTTTCCTTTCAGTGAGAAATTCCCATAAGTTTGCTGTCCTGCTCTCTCTCCCCCCCCCCCTTTCCTTTGTAATTTAGGTAGTCTTATATGCCCTCTAAACTGCTGATACGATTTCTTCCTAGGATTTTCACCACCAGGAATGGACAGGTCATCACCAGACAACAGCCCAGTTCACGGCCTCCTACGTCAACCCTCCATTACAACAGGAATTGATATCCCTATCATAACAGAGTTAGGTAAGAAAAATTAAAGGCTATGTTTCTTCTTACGTTCACTTTTGTGTCAATTTTCTTTTCAGTCTTTCACAGATTAAGGAAATGGATACATTTCATAGCCCCCTTCCTTTAACTTACTGGTTCAGAACTATTCTTGTGAAGGAAAAAAATAATAATAACAAGGGAGGCTGTCTCTTCAAAGTATTAACATAGGTTTTCTCATCAACATATTGGAATTTGGTCCATAAGCCCGTGAACTGCTTTGTAAGAAAGAAGGGGCAAATAACGCTTAGGGAGGTCCATAGTGACCATTATTGTAATACAAAGTTGTATGCCAGAGTATTCTGCTGCATTTGGACAGCCAACCTGCGACATAGGTGGGACAGGCTGTGGGGTTTGGGATATGGCTGGGGAAGCATACATGCTTTCCCATCCTGTTAACACTACAGTTTCTCTTTGACTACCAGCAAACCCACACCAAGGCATGGAGGGGTGGGGTTAGAAAAGACTGCAGCCCCTAGCAGAGGACCACTCTTGCAGTTGCTCCCTGTGCTTCAGGGCCCATTATGGGCAGATTCTGAGCTGGGATATCCAAGTGCATGTGGCTGCTCATTACAGAGAAGAGGCAGCCAGAAACCTTGCTGTTTGCATCCTAATGGGTGATAAGGATTAACTTGTTAATCCCCTCCTATTCCCTTGTGCTAACAAATTAATTACTAATTTGTGCTGCCATGGCACAGGGAGTGCATTCATGAAGAGGGTGATGACTGTTTGCTTGTCTCCATTTCTGCCATGGCATTAGCTAGTGACTGCTGTCAAGCTGTGTGAAGCTTGAAAGCCATTCTGTTTCTCGTGGTAAAGACAAGCTTGATTTGTAGTCCTTTTGTCCTTTTATTTTCTTTCCACTTAGTTTTAGACCTTACCTGTCTTACTCCCTTACTTTATTCTCTTTCTGTGCCTTCTTCCCCCCCCCCCCAACCCCCAATCCTCTCCTAAACACTTATTAGCTAAGCCTGGCAAACTTCTGCCTTTGGTTTCAATCAGTCAGGAAAAAAACAGTGGAACTCACATTCTAATGATAACTGAACTGGGTAAGAAGTGCCTTTTTCCTTCACATCAACTGTCTTTTGTTTTATTGTTGTTTCTTCCTTCATCAGCTTTCTCTTTTATTTATCAGAGGGGGCTACCCTCATGGCACTGCTTTGAATGTGTTTTATTTGTGATTCCAGCTGAAATCGACTGTCTTGTTCTGGCTTTCCTTAATGATTTTTTTTTTCCACATGCAGCATCAGTAAATCTTTGATCACGCTCGTCTGACCTGCTGGCTGTTTCCATAGCATCTTCACACCAATTCATTTTTCTTTGGTCTAGACCCTTTCCCCCCCCCCCCCCACTTTTCTTACTTTCCTTTTCATTCTAGACACCTGTCAATTTGATTGATGTGTCTTAACAGCTCTCAGAGGAGTTAAGGTACAAATAAACAATATTTTAGAATATCCTTTTAGAAGAAGGAAAACTGAAGAAAAAAAAAACACAACCCAGTATCACACCTACCCTTAAGCTGCTTCTTTGCTTGTTGTGTTTGGTTGGTTGGTTTGGAGACCAAGTTTTCACTCAGACACATAGATTTCTGAAGCCCTGAAACTAGCTAAGCTCCTTTGCAGCCTTCTTCAGAAAAGTGAGTTTTTGATTAACGCATCCTGTGATGAAGCTCTGAACTCTTAAACCAATCCCACCCATGCTCTATTTTGCCAAGGAGCCTTTCATACAAATCCCAGCAGGAGAACTTAGACATGAAGATAAAGCTATTGAGGTCTGAGCCAAGACTTACCCTTGCAGTGCTTCTATGAGATTCTGCTGTGACTCTGAAATTGTCACCATGTATTTATTTATTTATTTATTTATTTATTTATTTATTTATTTATTTATTTATTTATTTATTTATTTATTTATTTATTTATTGGACTTATATACCGCCCCATAGCGCTACAAGCACTCTCCGGGCGGTTTACAATTTTTAATTATACAGGCTACACATTGCCCCCCCCAGCAAGCTGGGTACTCATTTTACCGACCTCGGAAGGATGGAAGGCTGAGTCAACCTTGAGCCGGCTACCTGGGATTTGAACCCCAGGTCGTGAGCACAGTTTTAGCTGCAGTACAGCGTTTTAACCACTGCGCCACGAGGCTCTTACGTAACAGGTGGCAAAGCTTTTGTGTTGGGTATTAGCCACATGTGAGTTATTAATCTTAAAAGTCTGCCAGTGGAATATAAAACGTTACTGAAGATTTGTGCCTTGGTTTAATTTATCACTTGAGAATAAGTCCTGTCATTCCCAGAGGTACATTCTTAAGGTGAAATGCCTTCTTTCAAACAGTGGCTGCTTCCCAATAAATAAATAAATAAGCAAGCAAACAAACAAACAGATGGAGGGGGGAGAGACTATTAAGCAAGACAGTGTTATTAGTATAGATTTACTTTTTATATTCATTGGCTATAAGAAGCATTATTCTAAACTAGCTGCAGCAAAGTAGATGGTTTTAGGGAGTCTAAGTTTAATTAGAGGGATAGGTAATGTGCTGTCTGATGACAGCTGATGTGCCTTCTTCTTTACTCATAAGTAAATGTACAGCCTTTCTGATAGCAATCAGAATGATAGCGAACCACTCTTCCCCCTTCCCCACATGCAACATCACTAAATCTCTGATCACACTAGTCTGACCTACCAGCTTAATTTGTGCTTTTCAGGTGTAGGGGTTGAAATAATGGAATAATAGCTTCCAGTATCATGAGTGGAGCCCCCTCCCCTTGTGTTGAAGATCTCTGTATCCCATAAGAAAAAGAAGAAAGGGAGGCTCAGTTGTATGTTACAAAGCATGTACTTTAACACACCATGTACTTTAAACCTCAGTTCTGCCCATAGCTTCTAGCTGCAGGCCAGTTCATGTAGTCAAACATATTGCTTCTTTCTTTATGCACCCTCTCTTTACCATCTTCCCAGTGCTTATTATTGTACAGAAAACAAAAGCTGTACATTAGTACAATAGTATTGCCTGAAATCATAGTAGCCGGAGAAAGTGTGATCAAGAACTTCAAAGCTACCACCACCAATCATTTGCTAGAATCCAAACACACATCCACACTGGAAGGACCAAAAGCCAAATTTCATTACCTATTCAGCACAAGTAAATTGTTGTATAGTTCCATAATGCAGGGGGTCTGCATTGGGATCCTTGCATGGGTGATGAGTCAGATGCCTCCTTGTGCTCAGTGCTCTGCAAAGTGAAAAATAATTTTAGGGACACCAAAATCATAACACAGTCCTTCCAAATGTGGATTAATTGATACAAACTGGTTTTGTTTGAGACAGAAGCCCTGTAGGGATATAAAGATGATATACAGTGTTGCCACATGGTTTGGCACTTGCATCTGGTATTTTTTAATCAATAGCTTGCATTGGAAGAGGTGAATCAGGATCCAGATGAACTATGTACCCAAGATATAAGCTTCACTAGAATCCCTCTTCTGCCCCCAATAGAAGGTTACGGATTATGGAAGGGATGTTGGAAGCAAATGTTAAAGCCCTCTTCTGTCCATGCCTCAATCCTGATCTGTTTTTCTCTCACATATACAGTTATGCACCAGTAGCTGGTGGTTAAAGGAGAAAAGAGCTATGCATTCTGTATGTTAAAAAGTCATGCCTTGGACTGCATTTGCTGGTATACTCATTGAGCATGGCCTGCTTGCATGTAGGTGTGTGATTCTGGGTAGCCCACGTGACTATTGATCCTAGACTGGTGCTAGAGCACCTGTAAGTATAGAGCCAGAAGACACTCTTTCAGGTGTCATGCTGACCATATGTACATTGGGAGCAATATCTGGATTAGAACTAAGAGGTATAGTTCTAAATCTTCTTCCAAACATTTGGTATTTCCAGGCAAGTGGCTGTACTATTTCACAGTGTAGACAAAGCTCAGATGATGGAATGCTCCTCTGGAAGAGGAGAATTTTATACACAGAAATGCTGCTGAGAAGGCTGAATTTGAACACTTTCCTCTATTGTAAGTTTCCTTTTTTGAAGGACAGATTTTATTTTATAGGGCAACAGGGAAACATGTCCATTTCTGACTGCAGGCTGCAACACAGGGGTAGATTAAGTGGAGCATACCAGCTATTGCTGGATTGCAACTGCATCCTCCATACCCCACAGTGAGGGATGCTAGAAGTTGCCATCTAGCAGCTGAAAGAGTGCCCTTTGCTCATGCTGCTAGTGGAATACAGCTGCAGGAACAGACAGGACCAGTCTAAATTAAAGTAGGCTGAGATGATTGTTGAATTTGCATATTGGTATAGGGTTCCTCAGTTTGAGAAGGTATGGCTTAGTTGGTTGTAGAGCCAGAGACTGGGAATTAGGGTTCATCACTGTGCCCCTCAGGAGAAAGGTCAGCTACTGTCACCTGGAACATATGTGGTTGATGGATTTATGTGTCCTGCTGCTTGTGTGTCCTTGGGCAAGCGACACAGTCCCAGAGTGCCACCAAAAGGAGGGGCTGGTAAAGTAATTCCAAATTTATACCTAGAAATCCTATGAGGATATCCATAAATCAGGATTGACTTAATAGTACAAAGTTAAATGATTACCCAGTTTACAGCCCCAACATTGACCATAAGCACAATTTGGAGTTGGAAAGCTACTCTTACCAAGTTGCCATGTGATTCAGCAAAAAATGCTTCTGGAAAATACATGCTATTTAAAAAACAGTGCATAGAATGTTGTAAGCCGCCTAGAGTGTTCGCGATGAACAGATAGGCGGGGTATAAATGGAATACATAAATAAATAAAATAAATAAATAAATAGAAAAGTATAAATAATTCAGAAATGCACACAAACCTGTTAAAGTCAATATGACAAACTGTGTCCCAATTTTTAAAATATACACGTATCTCCATAAGGAAAAGAAATCAGACCTGAACTACAATGAGCTTTGAGGTGGACATTGTAGAAACTCCATAAGCTTGACTCTGGAGATTCTTCCATCCTTACTCAATATCAGAAGGTTGCCAAAATTTTCCCATTGTAAAGAGGCACTCATAATAAAGTATCTGCTACCTAGAAGACATGCTGCATAGCCATTATTTGTCAGGACTATTGGCTATGCTGTCTGTTGTGGAAGAGAATCCCATCCAACCAGGAACTTGCTGTCATTAGGAACAGAGAATAGGATTTAAAGCAACACCTCCTTTCCTTTAACTGCCCTTTTGTTTCCACATTTGTTGCACTGCTTCTGCTTCTAGAGGTGACATTTAATTTCATATTGAGTTCCTCCAATGCATCACACCAGGATAATTACAGGAAGTCAGACCTTTGGTTGCCTTTGAGCTGAGTATTTTGCAAGATCTCTAACCTGCAAGAGAAACCTGTAGTCATTCCCCTGCCCCCAACGAGGTGCTTGGGATAATGCCTACGTTCCAGTTGGTACCGATAAATTCCCCAGTTGGGAAGGTTGTTCTGTAGCTTCACAAATATTCAGCTTTCATAATGACTGCTGTCTCCTACCCACAAAAGATACATTTCACACGAGTTTGAATTTCATGCTCAATAACACTGAAGCATTCCAGGACATGCCTCTGCTTCTGGACCCACACCACAAACTTTCTTCTTCTTTGTGCAAACCATACAGAGATCATCTTATATGGCATTTTGGCAATGAGTTCAGTATTTTTAATTGTGTGTTATTTTGTTTCTTTTTTTAGTGAATGATTCAAATGTTCAGTTTCTGGACCAAGATGATGATGATGATCCTGATACAGAACTGTATCTCACACAGCCTTTTGCATGTGGAACTGCATTTGCGGTCAGCGTGCTGGATTCCTTAATGAGCGCAGTAAGCACCCATATTTTTGAATTTCCTATTTGTACAGAAGAAGGAAAGCTGCAGTTTCAATCATAGCTCCACAGCCCTTTAATCACCAACTTTGAAGGAGACCTTTCTTCTCACCCTTAACTATGCAGTGTCCTATGTGTGATTTTCTTACTCTGTCTCTATGTCCTCTTCCTTAGGAGCATCCTCCTTAACTCAAGCAGGTGATGTGGAGTCAGAACTATGAGGAGGATGAGAACGTAATCGCTAGTAATTTCTCCAGGATGGGGGACATAGCTGTTAGTCAATGGTAGCATAAACAAGAAAGATTCATATGTTTTATTGGGCATAAGCTTTCGTGGACAAAACACATCCACTTTTAAGGTACCACAGAACCTTTGGGCCTAAATCCAATGGTTAGTCCTAGTTAGAGCAGACGTGTTGAATCAACGAAACCTGCATAGATCTTGAGTTAGTAAGTCATCACTTGTTTCCTTTCCATTTGGGATTAACAAATGGATCTAGGCCATTGTTGTAACATAATCCTCCACCTGTGATTTTTTTAAAAAAACCCTTCCTAATGATTTCCAGAGTGGACAAACAAGCAATACTTTTGGAGAAAGGCAAGGCATGGACCTTTATGCCATTTAACTAAATTCCTCTCCCTTAGCGCATGGCTATTTGCATGACTGCAAATACCAAAGTCTGTATACTGAGCAGATGCTATTTGTCCTGCACTGGTAACTCAGCATCACCTGGCACCGTACAATCTCTCATCTCAGTGTTAATACATATAACCTGGGCAGGGAACAAAGACTGTCATGCATAGCAGCCTGCAGGATTGCCTTCTGTCCCTTCAATAGGAGCTCTTGTCCATGCCCCAGCTGTCCTTTGACCTAATTATTTCAGGCTTCTCTGATTTCCTCTTGTCTCATCTCCATTTATTCTCATCCATACAGTATGCTTCTGCTCATCTTCATCTTTCTGACTGCTGTTTCCACTCCTTATGTACTTTCACTGTCTCCCTGTCTGCTTCCACACACTCTGCAAGCTTCCTGTCCTTACCTTCAAAGCCCTTCCTGACTTTGCCCCTCCTTATTGCTCTGAATGACCATCACAACACATCCCTTCTTATGACCCACCTTTAGCCATCCAAGGTCTTCATGCCTCCTTTATGTCCTGGAAGTCCTTCCACATAGCTAACTTTTCTCCCATGAAAGGTTTGCATTATCCCTCTATTTCCTGCAGCCTTTGATAACTTAGTCCCGAAGGAGGCTGTTCTCCAAATACTGCAGGTACATTACATGTCAACAAAGGAGAGGTCCTCTTTGGTTTTCCCTGTGTAAGTGCAACTGGCATCTGCACTGCTATTCCTTAAACACAAAACATTTTCACTTACCCAGGGATTTTATGTGTGCACAGCCGCAGAAGGAAGTCTGGGATAAAATGTGAAATAAATAAAGCAAGGAAGCCAAATACTGTAGATGTGGATGAAATGAAACAAAAACCAAATGTTCTTTTCCTGCTTTCCCATACCCCCATATTTTTCCTTCCTCTGTTGCCTTCTGTAACTTTTTCAGATTTTTAGACCAATTTAAGATAGAGGTGTTTTGTATCTGCTCTTTGTAAAGCCCAACATGCCGGGCACCCTGCCTGTTCCTACTCCTGACTCACAATAATGGGAGAAATATTGCAATGTGGGAGAAAGGTGTTGGTGCACAACACTATGCTTAGGTTTGAAAACATTTGGAGCCGACATGCCATGAGGGGAGCACACCTTTCCTGCTTCTTCTGTTGCTTACTTTCAGCATGTGAAAGCACCAGTCTGAAGAGGGGAGGCTGCTCCATCAACAATGTTTTCAATTGTTTTCAAGCCTTTGCGAATATAAATTTTTTCAGGGCTTCATGGATAGCGCCGCCTCCCCCTTTTCAGACTGCCACTTTTGCATGTTGTAAACAATAACAAAGTGAGCAGGGCTAGTGCACTCCCCCCGCTGTGTTTGGGATCCAAATGTTTTATTCATGTGTCAATAGGGCTCCTCCTAGCCATCAGTCAGGGGAAATATTTGGGGGGAACAGTTCCCCTCTTACAGACCCCTGTTCAGAATGCAAGCCTTCTCCTGTCCATAGACTGTGATTCTATACACATTCTCACATAGCTGTAGTTGGTTAAAGTGACTATCGAGAAACTAACTGAGGTAAAGAATCAGAACAGGCAGCAGAAAATGCAGCCTTGCAAAAGAAAGAGAAGAAGGCAAGACTGGCCTAAGGTGCTTGGTGCTTAAGATGGAGCAGCAAATGGTGTCTATGTGCATCTCCTCAAGTCTATGTGCATAGTATCAAAGGTTAGTAAAGCTATTTTGGCAGCTGAATCAGAAAATCCCAGAAACATCTTCTCCCTTTCATGTCAGTAAAAGAATGAAAATAATACATCTAGTAATAAAGACTTCGCTGCCCTTTCATGATATACAAGATCAGCTGCTTGGGGCAGCCACTGCACTCTGCTTAACAGCAGGGCTGGCCCTAAGCCTCAAAAAGCACATGGAAGAATGTAGCCAAGGTCAGACTTCATAGGCAATATATGTGGGGAACAAAGTAAGAATCAAATTAAATAAGTTTTCAAATATAAAAGAAACAATCTCTCGCTTTACAGTTTTTGAAAAAGAAGTGTCTTTTTTTAGATTTTTGTAATATGGAAATGTATTTAAAATTAGCCAATCACCCAAAAGCAACACAATTAATCTTTTAAGGTCTCTTAAAAATGTTTCTGGACAACTGCAATGAAAAACCAAATCTTACTCCCTGCTGTTGAGAAACATTATCAAGCAACAAACCATTCTCTGGTTACTATATGATAATATAGAACGCCCTATGAATCAGTGTGGTAGAGTTATAGTATAATACCTTTTGAAGCATTTTGCACTGTTGAGTGTTTAGTCCTTGTGATATTATTGGTTCTAGTAAAATTACTTCAATATAGAATGTTTAGCATTCCTTTAAAACAAACATTGTACAAGGGTGGAGGAGTGAATGCATGTAACATTCATAATTGTGCTGATACAGGCAGAGACCCCTTTGATACCTAAAAATTACCAACATTTCTCTTTGTTACTATTTGCAAACAGGTAGTTTTTTTAGAAATGATGCAAAAATGCCATTAAAGTGTATTGAAAAGAATAGTTAATTTTCAGCTACCTTTTTTTCAAAAAAATAAAACAAAACACACCCGAAAAAACAACAGCAACCTAATTTTAAGACATAAAAATGGTGAAACGTAAGATCTTGTGATTATTATAACAATAAAAATAGTGGTGGAGTACCAAGAAAGCAGATGCCACACATGTGTTTTTCAAAAGAACCACGAAGGAGTTCAGAAGAGCATGCTAGGTGGCAGTGCAAGCTTAAATGCAGGGCTCAGAAACAGCTGCCTTTCCCCTAGGTCAGGATAAGCCATAGCTGTGCATTTCTATTGTCCCTCATTCACTGCACATTTTTATACTGAAGTGGCTGTGGCAGCTTTACATGATCAGATTATTAATAGTCAAAACTGGAAATTAAAAGGTCTTTACCAGTGATTGCTACCTTATCACTGTTAAGAATCAGCTGACTGACTTCCCCTAAAAAGGACTGTATGAAACTTACCTCTTCTTCAGAATTCATTCTGATTGTTTTCTGACAGGAAGTGACAGATTCAGGTTGGCCTTCGCCTCCTTACTGATCAGAAAATAGTCTTCTACTTAGTATTAGCATGTAGGTTTATTATTATAGCGACAGGTCAAATACTTCGTGGACAGGAAAAGTTTTTGGAATATTGGGTTTCTGGGGCAGCTATGAGATTTTACATTTCAGGATTTAGTCCTCTCTCTGTGTGTATAAATGTAAGTAATCCAAGACCAAATATTAATTCCCATCCTCTCAAATGTAGTTGCATTGCAGCAGCAAACAAGAGGATGGGTTGATGCAACAAAGTGTGTGCTTGTGTAATAATGATTGTGTGCCATCAAGTCAATTCTGACATATTGTGGCCCGTTTCAGGATCTTATTGGTACATATTACTCAGAAGTTGTTTACCCTTCCCTCCTTCTGGGGTCACCCTTGGACTGTGCAGCTTGCCCAAGGCCACCCAGGCTGGCTCTTCTGGGAGGCACCTGAGGGAGGGGAATTGAACTCCCAGCCTCTGGCTCCACACCCTGATACCTAACTCACGCTGAAAGATTAATAGCTGTGTACAAGAAATTTAAGCAAGTATAACATTTTTCACCGCAGTTCAGAGATTGGGGAGAATGCATTACAAGCTGGCTTGCTACCTGAACAAATAACTTTTGGGGATTAGAAGGGCCCTACAACTTGAAATGACATACTTGCGTAGTGTAAGCAGTATCATTACTTCTGAAACATTGTGGGGGCATTGTGGAAGCGATCTTGCATTTTTAAATGTATGTTTAAATGTCCTTTAAAAAATAAACATAATTTAAAATACAAAACATAGCTAAAAAGTGCATTATGTTTCTAATGTGTTACTCTTCAAATAACAAGTAACATTAACAAATTATTTATTTTTTAAGAAAAGAAATAAAGGATTCCAACCTCTGCCCTAGTTTCACAAGCTACTTTTGCCCAAATGTTTCTTTGTAAGAAGTATCGTATTTTTTGCACTATAAGACGCACTTTTTTCCACAAAACAGGGGGGTGGAAAGTCTGTGTGTATTATGGAACGAAGAAAGCAGATTATTTTTCCCTGTTTTCTTCTCCTAAAAATTTGGTGTGTCTTATGGAGAGGTGCGTCTTATGGACTTTAGGGGTTAAAAAGATTCAATGTAGCTCTGGAAGCATCACATTTTGGAAACCAGGGATATCTCTCTCATGCCAGCTGTAATCCTTTCCTGTTGAAAGGCAAATCAGATACAAGGGTTGTGAGTGGACGCAGGTGCTTTGGTATGACCAGAAGGGCAAAGAAAGTCAAGGCTCCTGCTTTTTTAAGGATTGGGTGGCAGTCAGTGTGTTCGGAGCGACATGTACCTGTAGCAGAATTCTACGTATCTTCCATATTAAGCCCTAGAGACAAAAAACATTCTGCTCTTCTTTCTTCTAGTTTTATTAACAAACCTTAGGAGTCAAAACACTAGTCAGGGTTGTGCTTTCCTAAGAACCTACCTTCATCCCCAATTTACAAGGTGGGACCCATTTTTTAAAAAACAACTACACTGTAACTTCCAGCTTTCTCCTTTTTGTTGGTTCCCGTGATTACGGTGGTGCCTCGCAAGATGATATTAATTCATTCCGCGAAAAACGTCATCTTGTGAAAACATCGTCTTGCGAAATGCGGTTTCCCATTGGAATGCATTGAAATCTAATTAATGTGTTCCAATGGGGGGGAAATTGTCTTGCGAAAATCGTCCATAGGAAACATTGTCTTGCGAAATGTGGTTTCCCATTGGAATGCATTGAAATCTAATTAATGTGTTCCAATGGGGGAAAAATCGTCTTGCGAAAATCGTCCATAGGAAACATCGTCTTGTGAAATGCGGTTCCCCATTGGAATGCATTGAAATCTATTTAATGCATTCCAATGGGGAAAAATTGTCGTCTTGCGAAAATCGTCCATAGAAAACATCATCTTGTGAAGCGCAAAAACCAATCATCTTGTGGATTAATTGTCCTGCAAGGCAATTGTCTTGCGAGACACCACTGTAGTTCTATAGGATATGTGGGCTAGTAGCATTTTTCATGCAGAGTTGAAAAAGGTTACGTCCGCTGAAGTGCCATCTAGTTAGTATACAAGTAGAAGTAGCCTTATTCTTGTTACATCAGATCCCTCCTCCTCCTGGTTGCTTAGGCCCAATCTACATATGCAACAATAGAAGGAATAAGGCAGTAGAGGCACAATGTAGCAGATGTAATATTCCACTTTAGACATGGGGTGGCTAGATGGGTGGGTGTCACACTGTTTCAATGTTTTCCTATGAGGAACTATGAAAAATGTTATCACTCACCAGTAATGCCAAAATTGTGTATTCTGTTCTGAACATATGAGGTTGTCACCTCATTTTCCTGCCTGGGTAGACCAGGTCTTTTTCCTTCCATCTCTCACATAAAGGAAAGCAAATGATGGCAACATCACCTGTAGGACCCACCCTGCATCTGCATATGGCCGTGTATGCCAACATATCAGTTGAAGTCAAATGATGTAGGTACCAAAGTGGCAGTTCAGTTTAAGTCAGCAGAACTGTATACACACTGAGGACACACTGATCCTTATCTGTCACATCACTGCAGCCCATGATAATACTGGCAACTGCATGCAATGCTTCAAATAATTTGAGATCTGATTGCCGGTCAGTCGCTGGTCTTCTGTGATGGCACATCCATAAGGTTTCTCCAATGAAAGCAGATTAGAATTGCCAACAAAACGTTGCCTACTAAAGAAATCTGCAGGATCCTTTCTATCTGATAAACCTGTAGAAAGCAAAAGTGTTTCCAGTGGTAACAAAATTTATCAAGGGTGGAAAGCAGTCACCGTGAAGGAAAAGTGGAGAACATCTTTGTGGGTGGGTGGGTATCATTAGGTATCTTTAGGATCCCATATATCCGTAGTATTAGTATTATTATGTTACTCAGTGGGTCATAAATTGTGGCTACTTACTGGAGCGTCTTTCAGCCAGACCACTGTACATACTTTTAAAATTAGCTTCCTTCCGTTGGCATCCAATTAATATTTAAAATGTCCATTGTTTGCCTGACAGACCAGTGCAGCTACTGATGCTGGCAAAATGTCACTGTGGAGTAAATCGTCCCTAATAAACTACACTTACCCTATACCCTAGAGTTTTTTAAAAGGACCAGTAGGACCCTAAACTCATCATACATTTATCTGGAATGAACTCAGAATGTTTAATTGATACATGCTTGTGTCTGAACACTGTCAAGTCTCGTAATAAGATGTTTAGTACAGTACATCGGGAAGACTGCTCGAGTCCAGCCACAGTAATAAGTAATGACATCCGAAGCACAGAGGCGGCTCCCCAATGGATTGGTGACAAGTATAAAAAGGCAATCTAGCCACTGTAAGCTTTAAATGTGGTCTGGATTTTACAATTACATGTCCTAAAGGCTGTTATTAGACATGAAGGCAATGAGAAGGAAGGCAGTCATTGCTTCACCACTAACACCAATTATAGGAAACATGAATGATTTACATTTTTGTTCTTTAATAAAAATCAGCCCTGAGTTGGGGGTTTGTGGAGGGGAAGGCGGGGGAAGCGCGCGAGGGGAGGATGGATCGAGTGGAAGCCTAATGGGACAGAAGAAAATAGAGTAATTGGGGGCTGCTGTCTTTTCACTTCCAATGGGAAATTATTTGAAGAGACAGCAAAGAACTTTAAACAGCAGAAACCCAGAAAAGTTGTAATTTGGATGTCTTCACTTCTGACTTTAATGGTGTTTGCTTAAAGAGCTTTCTTTTATCTCTGCAGACATACTTCAATGACAATATTCTCACACTGATCCGTACTTTGGTAACCGGAGGAGCCACACCGGAGCTGGAGTCGCTGATTGCTGAGGAGAATGCGCTGAGGGGAGGCTACAGCACACCACAGACACTTGCGAACAGGGACAGATGCCGGGTGGCTCAGCTGGCTTTGCTAGATGGGCCTTTTGCAGACCTCGGGGTAAGACCATGACCGGGGGGGGGGGGGGGGAGAGAGAGAGAATAGAAGAAAGCCATTCTTGAACTGCCTTTGTCTCCTCTTTGATCGATTATACACAAGGATATATGATTTTCAAGGCAGTATTACCCTAGCTTTGTGATTCATGTGCCTCAGGACTGTGTCCATTACCACTCTAGGGATACAGAACTGGTCATGGCTGGAGAAGTTAATTTCCTGCCATGAAATTTCCAAGATACTTCAGTACAATCCCTGCTCCCCACAACACACACACACACCTTAAATTCATCGAGATATCTTTTTTTTAACAGAATGTGAGGGGAAAAAAACAAAATTCTCAGATCTGTCTGTTCAAGTCCAGGGATCTGATTGCATACCTTGTACTTGTCAGGGGCTTGAATCCCTACGTGTTCAGCCATATTAGTATTGACTTTGTGGTGAATATACTTTTTTTTCTGAAAAATGTCTTAGAGGT
Organism: Pogona vitticeps; assembly: GCF_051106095.1. Lineage (NCBI taxonomy): Eukaryota > Metazoa > Chordata > Lepidosauria > Squamata > Agamidae > Pogona > Pogona vitticeps. The sequence goes on from NC_135785.1 coordinate 112,105,437, forward strand.
CAGGCCCATCTTGCAGACAAATACAAAAAAGGTACAGTATTCTCCATGGTATTTTGAATGTGGTCAGTACAAACAAGAAAGAATTTCATTTCAGATTTTCTTTTGCTTTCAAAGACCATGCTGAAATTTTTTATATGTGGAATGCATAACACGCCATGCAATCCTAGGTATCCACAATGGCTGAAGCCTTGCCAAGTTGACCCTAAGTCAGCTAAACTCTGCTGAATCCAAATTACTCCCAGCTTATGGCTACTGACAGTTATTCAGCACTGCCCTGTATCTATCCTAACTTTGTGCCAGCATAGTAGCTGTGAGTCTAGGACAAAAGGGCTTCTCCAGCTGGTCTCAGCCAATGTGTCTACTGTGCGGGCAGATTCACTTGAGCTAGCAGATGTCAGATCAGCCAGCACGAAAGGGTTGTGCTGGCAGAAGGGCAGTTGAGCTATTACTACACTGGTGCATCTTTGAGTCTGGAGAACCTTCCCTACAAAGCTACTTATAACCATGGTAGAACACAGCATTGTAGGGAAGGTACTCAATCTTCCCATCTGTTCATACTAGAGATTAGTTCCACCCCCCATATATACTGCTGCTCTGTGTTTATTGCTGTTACTGTGCTGTTATTATATTAATTGTTAGCTGGCCATCAGTTGTTACTAATTTCATTGTGCTCATATTATGTATATTTTATGGTTTTATCATAAATGTTATGTGGGGGGGAGGAATAATGAAGAAAAGTAGAATAAAAACTTTCTTCAGGTAAGACAAATCAATGAATAAGTAATTTAAAACAGGCACCAGAAAGTTGTACCTACTAAAGATAGCAAATGGATCCAAAATGCATGAGGTATGTAGGGAGTCCTCTTGACATACCAGTTTTCTATGGAGGATTATTCCATTCATATAAGCCATATCTTCTGTTTGAAATGTATCCCACTTCACCTCAAAGAGACTTAAAGTTTTAGACTCATGCCTGTATGCTTCAAGAAGGCTCTAAACCTGTATAAATACTGCTTTGTATCACCTGAAATGCAGTGTTTTTCAGTGGTACCATTTCATACATTCATCTTTCTGTCATCAAATGGTAAGAGTCATGTTCATACAAATGGGAAAAGAAGAGGTCATAAAAAGTCAATGGAATAAACGTAAACAGATAAATGACTGCACATCCTTATGCACACATGTTTGACCCATGTGATCTTCCTTCCACCCCTTGCTTATTTTGTAGAGAAAAAACTCAAGGAAATAGGAAAATCTGCATATATTTAATGAACCAGTGTGTTGTGGAAAGTGCATATCCAATTCTAATGGTTTGTTCCCACTCATAGGCTTCCAACTTCATAAGCTTGCAATCTGTCTTGTGATTCTTTCAACATGTGAATCTGCCATCACCAATTATTGTCACCATCTCAGGCAACTACCAAAAAATTAGAAGGCAATGTGGGATGTATTAACCCTCTCCCAGATCTGCTGTTGCTTCTACTGTTGAAGAAGAAACTGAGAGTGTGTTTCATCATGCTCCTGAACCAGTTTCTGTATCTGTCACGCCAGTTGCTAGTTGTGTCCCGTAAACGAGAAAGTTAGGGGACACAACTGCTGGCTTGGTTACAAAAGAGAACCTTGATGGGTGGTAGCATCAATTTGAGATAAACATGTTTTTCCTTCCTTTCCTCTAATTTCTGTTTTTTTTTTCCCAGGGACAAAATGGGGAGATTCTTGCCTGCTAAGTGTTATTCCCCAGTGAAATCTGAGCTATCTTGGTGAAAATTGACAACATAGTTAAATAAACGAAGCCATATGACACAGTAATTTCCAAGACTGGTGCACAAAAGAAAAAGTCACACCTTCTTAATCAGCCAGTAGTTCAGACTACATTGCTCTTAATTTGTGGAATAGCTGTTCTCTAGCCCCAAAGCTTGCATGTTCAATTAAAATAAGAGTCATTCACTGTTCCCACTTCAGGTTGTTTTTCTGGAATACAATCACTGGGATTGCACACATTCCCATGCACGCATTTACTAGCTGGTTTCAAGATTAAACATTTAAATTAGACATCCTCTTGACTAATTGTTTCTCACTTGTGACAAGTAAACAACAGATTGCCTCATACCTGGTCCCCTTGGCATAGAACTACTGACTTAAAATACCTCCCTCCCCTTCAATGTCATTATGGTAATTGAGGTGGGGGGGAACACCTCTAAATTTTATTTGTTTGGTTTTTTTCTCCCCTTTGTCTCCCAGGATGGCGGTTGTTACGGAGATCTGTTTTGTAAAGCTCTGAAAACATACAATATGCTTTGCTTCGGAATATATCGATTGAGAGATTTCCATCAAAGCCCGCCTAGCCAATGTACCAAGAGGTATGTGCAGAACTTTTGTCTCTTGGCTGGTCATTATTTTAAGTATGTTTTAATCACCCTGACAGTCTGCCCACAGACTGCTGTGTCTGTGTCTGCCCCTCTCTTGGCAGCAGAGGCGTTCTTGCCCATGCAAGAAATAATTAGAAACTCTAGTCACAAGAAACAAAAGGTTTTCCCCATGTAGATGCAAGTGTTCAATTTTCTAATCATTCTTTCTTGGGACGATGGTGAAGAAAAAGGAGATGTTTGTTAGCAAAGGCATGGTGCTATGAACTGCTAATCCCAGTCCTTGGGCTCTTTGCCTTAAATTGGAAATGTAGAAGATTTTGTACATCTGCAGCCCAGTTCTGCACATGAATCTTCCACGGAGTTCAATGGATGTACTTCTGAGTAAGTGCATAGAGGACCACAGCACGACTCGGGGAACAAAAGTACTCCATCAACCTTCTGAGGAGTGAGGAATCTGTGGACAAGCTCAGTGCACAGAATCATACCTTTCCCTTCCCCACACCCTTCTCCCAACACTGAACATCAAACCAAAAATAACAACCACCAGTTCCCAACAAAAGTGGCAAACATTGCAGGTATCTGAATAATCAGTTACCTTCTTTGCAATGAACCTGTTCATATGCTGGTGAGACCTTTGGGAAAGGCTCTGAGTTCTGCCACTGTCAGTGGTGACCAGAAACTGGCCTTTCCAATGATGGTGACAAGACTCTGGTATTCCCTTACTAGAAATGATGTTCACTCCCCCACCATTTATCCTTTTCTAGAAGCAGGAAAAAGCTGCTTTGATTTCATCCTAAAAGAGGTATGAGCTATTTTATGTTGATGTTATTTACCTAGCATAGTTTTGTCTTATGCTTTTAGTGTATGAATGCAGCTTTGTATCATTTTAACTTATTCTGTAACTCCTTTGTGTGTGTTGTTGGGTAGGAAAATGGCGTATAAATAGTATAAGTAAATGAAACAAATACAAAATGTGAATAGCCACAAAGAGAAGTAAGATCCAATTCCCTTTTGCTTTTAATATATTTCTTCTTACAGAGCAAGGCCAAGACTTTTCTCTCTGCAGTTTTCAGATTAAAAAATAAGGAAAAAGTTGAAAATTCCTAGAGTAGAGAGAAGGAGAAATTGGGTAAGGAAGGAAATTAAGGAGCAGGGAGGACTGATGGTAAGACCGAGAGAGAGAGAGAGAGAGAGAGAGAGAGAGAGAGAGAGAGAGAGAGAGAGAGAGAGAGAGAGAGAAGAAGATTTAAGAAGCAGTCCAGAGCAAAAGAATACAAATAAAAGTCTGTGATCTTCACTGAGCAAAAGCATTTTAGTAGCAGCAAAATTGCTCAGCGTTGGAACCCATATTTCCTGACTTCCGAGTAGAGCGGGGCACAAACAACCGATTCGACAGTTTGTCCTGGTTTGTTTACCATGGTAACGTGTTTGGTGGTTCGGCACCCCACCCCCTCTGGTGGGTGCCCCTTCAATAGCAGCATTCCCAGCTTCCCTGCTCCTCTTCCTCTGGGCTCTGCTTGTGATGGGGTGCCCACCAGAGGGGGCTGGGCGCCAAACTGCCAAATGCTTGTTGTGGCAGTAAACGGACTGGCATGATATTCAGCCATTGTTTGCTTTTACGACCATTCAAAAATATAACTAGCTGCGTTATATTGAGCCAGACCCTTGGTCTACTGCATCCGACAGCTTTCCAGGGTTCAGACAATATATTTTTCCAGACCTACCCGAAGATTTTAGGGGTTGATGCTAGGATCTACTGCAGACAAAGCACAGACGCTGCTACAGAGCTGCAGTTACTCCCCTTCATGTCTTTTTAATCAGGGATGTTGGTAAGTGTCTGGACCCAAGTCCAAGTCTTTGGTAGCAACACTCAAGTCAAGTCCCGAGTCTTTGATAACAAGTCCCAAATCCCAGGCCTCGAGTCCGAGTCCCAAGTCTTGGCTGGAAGCCAGGAGGGGACATGTGCATGCAGGCCCTTGCCTTTGTGCATACTAAGAAGCAATGGGCCTGGCCTCTGTCCCCCTCCACTCTCTACCTGCTTCTGCTGCCACCCTGACCCAGCCTGCCACCCCCCCGCTGCCTACCTGCACCTGCCACTGCACACCCTTGTCCTCCGAAGCAAGCAGTAGGCTCAGTTTCTTTTCCAGGAGCAAGGCCTGCAGCTTCTTGGAAGGGAAATCAAGCCTGCTCCTTGCTTCTGAGGACAGCTACTTGTGGTGGCAACAGGAGCAGGTAGCTGCAGTGTATGTGCGGCAGAGGGATTTGACAAGTGACTTGGAAAAATTGTGCCAAGTTGCAAGTCGAATGTGAGTCATTGTGGAAAAACCCCAAATCGAGTTGCTAGTGTGACTTAAGTGAGACTCAACGGTGAGTCTCAAGTCACAAGTCCCCATCCCTGTTAAAAGGCTATAAGTGAAGGTACTAAAAGATGCTGGCTTAATTGAGATGCTTTCCCGCTGCTGCTGTTGTTATGTGCCATCAGGTTGCCTCTGGCTTATGGCACCCCTATGAAGGAGTGATCTTTAAAATGTCCCGTCCTTGACAGCCCTGCTCAGCTCTTACACATTAAAGCCTGTGGCTTCCTTTAGGAAGTCACTCTATCTTGTATTTGGTTTTTAACTTCCCGTTAAACTTTTTATGATGTCTGTCTGCTGTATGAGATGTTTGCCTCCTAGTGGTCTTCCCATTAAACGTCTTCATTTTTTAAAAAAATCTGTGGTGGATTTTAAGAGCATGAGTGGTGTCACCCACTCCACGCTGAGGTGTTACAGGAGTGCTGAAAAGTGCAGTTATGGAAAAATAGCCCCTGTAACCTTGAACAGGGAGGGGCATGGAGTTTAGATTAGTTCATTCTGGCCCCTGCACGTTCAATGATTTGAGCTGACAGTGCTGACAAGGATGAAGCTTGGGATGTGGAAATCTGATGAAAGGGCAGTAAAACTTTTTCTTTTTTCTTTTTCAGATTTGTTATAGCCAATCCACCTTATGAGTTTGAGCTTGTGCCGACAGACTGGATCTTCTGTTTGATGCAGTATGACCACAACGCGGGCCAGTCCCGGGCTAGTCTCTCCCATTCTTCCCATTCCTCTTATACGTCTAGCAAGAAAAGCTCATCGGTTCATTCTATCCCAGCCACGGCAAACCGACAGAACCGCACCAAGACCAGGGACTCCCGAGAAAAGCAGAAGTATGTGCAGGAAGATAGACTTTGATACATGTACCCACTCCCACCGTGTGTGAAGCTGTATCCACCACCCATACCCTCCCAGTTGGTGTGTCCAGTAACAGCTTTCCCTGTTCTCCCCAGCCGCCCCCATGGAGTTCTCATTTTTATACGCATATTTTGCATATGTATAACAGTGTGCATGTGAATGTCATTTTTATTTTAATACCATAAAACCCTTAAGCACAACAGCAACAAAGCAGACAGACCAAATGTTATTTACAACACAGAGCAGTTGGAAAAGCATTAAGAGCAGATGTGAATAATTCCCCACGATCACTGCTCTGTGCATCAGTTTAAAGCATGTGTAGTGTGAACATTGACTTGCAATGTTAGTTTCAGAAAGAAAATTACTTCATGTGAGGATGGTGTCACAGAAAGATAGTTACCTAAAAAGCAAATTCACACATAGGAAATTAGGGATCCTACCAATTGGTTAGTTTTCTAAGCATTCAGGGAAATATACTATGGGAATGGGCAGGGAAGGTCTCTCAGGCAGAAAACAATGTGTGCCTTGCACCATTTTGTATAGTTTTTACTCCACCTGCTTTTATACCAAAGCAATATCAGTGCCTCTCCTGCACATAGGACTTTTTAAAAAAACAAAAACACACCCTCCCTGGTAGGGTAAGTGCCTTCTTCACTATGATACAAAGTTCTTAAAATAGCCAGGCATCTAGTACTTCAACTCTAATGACTTAGCTGTTTTTAAAGTTTTTAATTACATATTAAATTAAGCCTATACTGCTACGTGGATAACTATATTTTTTCTCACTTTTGACATTTGGGATGAAAAGCTACATGTATCATAAATATTGAATGCAACTCATTAGAATCTACCTTCTTGAGACTATTCTGTTCTATTAAATGATGAACTAATTATGTACTGAGTGGGGTAGAATCCTTCCTCACATGACAAAGGATCACACTCCTAATATTCAGAAAAGAGCAAGCAGTTTTCCTTGTTTAGGCATCCATCTTCTTTCTTCCCAATCTGATAGCTTAATATTGTGCTCCTCATACCTTCAGGAGAACTTGCATATATGTGTTCAGGGAAATCTATGGGAATGCTTTAGCTGGCGAGTTTAGGAAAGGTACATGGCAGTTCAGTTCTCTCAATAACATATGTTAAATTTGAACAGGAGTAGTCACTGACTTGAGAAGGTTTAAAGAACCCACAGAAGAGGCTACTGACACTAGCATAGATCACTAACTTCTCAGATGGGGTTGCCAGATACCTCTGGCTTCGTGTTTCCTAAACCGTTACTACCTGTTGCATTATTAACATTATTTAAGATAAGTTTCACTCCCTTACCCCCCATTTCTCCCCATCAGCTTCCATAACAACAAATATTTTTATAACTATAGCAATAATAATAACCACATGCCGTCAGGTCAGTTCTGATTTATGGTGACCCTCTACAGGGTTTTCTAGGTAGAGAGTACTCAGAAATGGTTTACTATTCCTTTCTTCTGAGGGCAACTTGGGATTGCCTGCCCATGGCCTCAGAGGCTGGCTGTTCTCCTAGAAGACACAGTGGGGAAACGAACTCTCAACCTCTGGCTCAACAGCCAGACAAGTAACTCAGCCAGCCTTATAACTGTACACCGCATATATTCACCAAGGGCTCTTGGTATCCTGGCAAAGGGACGAGACCATGCTCCCCAAAGGCACTGGAGGTGCCTTGTAATGGATAACTCCACCCTTGCCAGCTGTAGTGCGTGGCTGCATCATGAAATTATGGTGACACTTCTCTACCCTCATCCCTTGGGAAGATATCCCTGAGCAGTTCTTAGCAGAAAGAAACCATCCCAGGGACAGTGTCCCTGCTGCAACAGGGATAGAGTGGCGAAGGAAACAAACCCCAAAACTTCATTTCCCAAGGCAGGCATCAGACCCACAAAACAGTTTGGGAATCACTGCACTAAGAATAAAGACAGAAGGATCTCTGAATTCACATCTTGCAACCCTCGGCACCTGTCAGCGACTCATATACAGCTCTGAAGCTGATGTATATGTTAGTAAATCCTTTTAATAAATTAGCTACAAACAAATGTGCTTCATAATATAGTTTAGTGGGATGCTGGCTAAGCTACCAGTACTGCAGAACATAAAAGATAGATCATAGGAATGGAATGGCCATGGAAGAGGTTATGTTTCCAAACTAGCAGGACCACACCCTGGAATCCTGCACAGTCCTTTTACACTTTGTGGAAAGGCAGCTCCTTTTAATCTCACCCTTCCCTTGCTCTCCCCTTTCTCCTTCCCTATCCCTTCCCTTTATATGAATAGCTAGCTGATTGCCTGGCATGTGCTCTATGTTATAGAAAGTATACTGGGCTTGGTGGGGAGTTGCATAGACAAATAGTCCCCTCCCTCCCCGTCCAAAAAGCATGATGGTTATTATAGAAGCTTGCTGTGTGAATTGACAATTAAGCCAAGCACTTTTACTGACAACCTCTGGTTTGGTACAAGTAGGCAATGCACAAAGCACCTTCTTGTTCCTCAAAAAGGTGACTGGGAATTCCCAGTTGTATATATATATTGAAGGGTGACTGTTATGTTAAAATAACTGGAAAACAGTTTAGACTAATTCTGCCCTCCTGCATCAGGCCAGCCACCCTCAGCCCCGACTCCAAAGCAGTACTATGGCCCTCTTTCCCCCTCCACCCTCCCATCCCAGTATTTGAATCATAAAGCTAAATTTACACACTTTTGCAAAAGAAGGTCCTGATGTTTGCCATCAGGCCTTTTCTAACACACACCAAGGATATGCCAGTTAAAGTGCTCAACAGGACGCGTGATGACAGTTTAAAAGCCTTGTAAAACTTACATAGCTTACTTCTCTTTCTAAAGTGCGACAAGGATGAATAGAATGGGCCAAGGTATGACAATTGATGGTTCTGCATGAGCTAGAAAACTGCTGTGGGGTTTTCCTTCTATAACTTTGTCCTTGTGAAAACTTGTGACACATTAAAAACCACATTACCAAACTTGATTCCGTTATTCAGTTTGTTTGGTTTTTTTTTTTTGATTTGTTGTAATTTATTCTTTTTGCTTTCTTTCTAAACCCCCAAATCAGCTGGCTGTTGCTGCTGCTACTACCCAATTCTCATTTGTAATTTCCTTTGTTCCCTTGATTTAAATCCTGTCATCTGCTTGCATTTCCAGCTGCACGTGTCCTCCTTCTGAAAATCTAGGTTCTCACGGTGGAACTGTTTCCCCTGCAGTTGCCATCTTGTCTTGTCTATGTTCTCCCACCACTCTTGCTCAGTCTCTGTTCACTCCACCATCCAGCTTTCTCTGTCGAGTGGTGACATTGACTTGATCTTCTGCTACCGTTTTTTTAGGCTCACGCCAGGAAGTGAGCCGGAACCCATGTACTGCTTTGCCACCTGACCTGCTTTTCTGTCAATGCTGCATCCTGTTTCCTCTGACCGAGGCAGGGATGTTCATGTGAAAGCAGTTGTCAGACACTTTTGAGAGCAAAAAAATTATCAGAAAGGAGAAACTCTTGGGTATTTGTTTGATATTAGAAAGAAAAAGATTAGAATGTGCACTTTATGAAGCAAAACCTTCAAAGAGAAGATTGCCCTAAATTGGTCTTCTAAGGCCCCAGTCCAGCAAACACTGTTGCTGTTGGCACACAACAGGAGACATGCACTAGACAAATTGTACACAGCCCACTGTGCTTGCTGGAGAGTGCCTCAACCCTTGCTTACACTGCTTTCAGTATACATGCAGATTCATTTCGCAGGAATGGTGTGCATGGGTTTTACGTGTTTCTTCATGTGGAGATCCGTGTCTTTGAATAAAAGTCCAAGTGGTTATAAAATGTTTAAAAATGTAATGCTCTGCAAATTTTTAAAACAACAACAACTTTGACCATGGGGAGAGGGAATTAACATACTTATTGTTGCATATCTCTGCTATCTCCCACTGAAATGTTACTACATCCCACATAAATGCTTTTAGTTAATTAGGACTTGTCAGATGTTCTGGCTTGATGGATTTGTTGGTCACAGTCTGTAAAGGTCAAAGGATAGTCAGATTCCTCAATGATGGTTTGCACTTACACAGAATTTTCTGAATGACAGGGCAACTTTGTAGGATAGGTGAGTATTATTGTCCTTGTTTAGGAAAAAGTGAGCTGTGGCTAAGTGAACAGTCTGGTTTACTGATTAATACTTAGGTGAAGACCAAGGAGAGGACTATTCATATCTCCACCCAGCCATGCTGTTCAGTGGGTGGTCTTGGGCCAGTCACTGTTTCACAGCATATTCTATTCCATAAGAGTTGTTGTGAGATTAAAAGAAAGGCAAAAGAGGACATTATATAGTTTCCTATATCAGGAAGGATGGTATAAAATGTAATTATATAAATAAAAAAATAGAGGCTTGCCTAAAGTTACCAAATGAGAGAGTTATTATCAGGAGAGTTAATGGATGCCAGGTCACTCTCTTAATCACAAGGTTATACTAGGTCTTAGAATGAGCCAATGCGCCAACAAAAACAAAACAGAACCAAAAAAAAAACCTGCAGTAGGATTGGACTAATAATCAGCACTGCTGGTTTAGCACAAGATCTGAAGTCCTCCACATGTAGCTTCTGAATCAGTAGCTCTATAGGCTCATTGAAAGACTCAAGGGGGGGGGTGTAAACCCCAATCCACCTTCAACTGGTCCTTCTTGGAGATCTACCTCTACAGCATCTCTATGGGGGCAATCAGCTCAAGCTGCAATTTCAGCACTATTTTAATAAATGATCAAACTATTAAGTATTAAAAGCAAGTAAATAAGGAAGTACTGCCCTCACTCTGAACACTCGTCTTTTGCTCAGTGACAGCATCTGGTTGTGACCTTTGACTAGCAATAGGGGAACACCCCGGCTTCTAGGGGCTGAAGCAGATTGGTTTGTAAATATCAATGGAACCACAGCAGCAGCCAATAAGCATTGTAAAGACACTTTAAGCCCATGAAAAAAGGAGAAGCACCTGGGAGACTTCAGGGAAACATTTGTTTCATGCTGAAAGTGTTCTGCTGCAAGTTTCAAGGCTCTGTCCTAATGTCTGGTTACTGGACAGTTCACAAGACATAGAGCTCCATTCACAAAGCATTTACAAGTTTCACATCAAACTCACGAAATGCACTCCCTGTCCACAATGAAAGATGCATCGCACAAAAAAGTTGAAGGGACCAGATAAGCATTGTAAATTTTGTAGTGTAGAATTAATGCACCTCCAGACCTGCATTTCTTCACCACGTGGATCTCCCTTGCTGGATTGGGGCATTCAGGATTAGATCAAAATTGGGGAACATGTTCCCCAGAGAAAGCAGAATTCTTCTTCAGCCAGAAGGGCACAGCTGGTTTGCATATTTCACTAATAGGAATGTAGCATCTTTTTATTAACATAAATGATGACTAACCCACAGCTGGTAGATGTGTCACCAAATTATCTTTTATTTTGAAATGGTAATAGCATAAAATGCTAAGGCACTGGCAATAAACATCGCTGAACTAAAACCCTGAAGGCTTAATGAACATACTTCATTGTGAAAACTGACAGCTTTAGATCCTTAGAATGCTGTTAAACTCTTACAGAATCACAGAGTTGCATGGGACCTTCACAATAATCTAATCCCACCTCCTGCTAAACAGAGAGTAAGCAGCACAGCATGCAGTTCCAGACAGTCAACAAGCCTCCACTTACATAATTGCAGTAAGAGAGAAGGAACACCTACCCAAGGTAGACTATTCTGTTACTTAAGCAGCTCTCACTGTTAGGAAGCTTCTCCTGAAGTTCACCGAAATATGCTTCCCTGCAACTTTCATTCTTTGCTTCTGTAGCAGTGTTATTATTTAGAACAACAGAAAACATATCAGTTCCATCTTCTGTATGGAAGCTCTGTCCAATATTAAGGGCTGCAGCTATGTCTCCCTTGCTTCAGGTGACATATACCCAGCTGCTTCAGCCTTTCCAGCCTTGGTCTCCAGATCCATCATCCTGCTTGCACTGCTGGGAACAGATTCTAACTTACCTACTTTATGTAATGTGTTGCTCAGAACTGGACACAATACATAGCTAGACTAATTTTGAACAGAATAGATCTATTATTTCCTATGACTTAGAAACCTGCTATTGTTAATGCAGCCTTTTCTAGCGGCCTCAATTCAGTTTTTGATTCACTATGACACCTAAATGCAAGACTTAACTTCAATCTCCTCTTGATGACTTTGGCGTAGTCTTCCAAACTGATTACCTTTGATCCTTGATCTTATCATTTATTCCCCACTGTGCCTCATTGACAGGGGCTGGACTTGACAATCCACAGAGTCCTTTCCAGCTTTGTAGTTCAAAGCTGATTATGATGGTGGTGGTGCTGGCCATCCCTCAATGAGTAAACCTCCTATGTCCTAATCTAGATGATTTATAGAAAATTCAAACAGTGCAAGGCCTAAAGATAGCCCTGTGGCACACCAGGCAAAGACTTCCCCACAAGAAAATGCTGAGCTATTAAAAAGCATTGGTTGAGTTTGGTTGCTCAATTGGCTATAGATCCATCTAATTACAGTATCTCACAGTGCATGTTTTATACTCTCACCAATGAGGATGTTATGAGAAACTTGTTAAATGTCTTGCTAAAAGCAAACTATATGATATGTACAGTATTCACATTACTAACTCTACCAAAGCAATGTATTTTCGAAGACTTTCATGGTTAGGATCCAATGGTTGTTGTAGGTTTTTTTGGGGGGGGTTGTTTGGCAGAACAGCCCGAAAAACATACAACAACCATCTACCAAAGCAAATAAAACTGATCTGGCACAACTTTTTTCAAGAAAAAAAATCCATACCAGCTCCTGGCAGTCAATGCATTATTCTGTAGATGCTCACAGACAAGCCCTTTAACAATTTCTTCCTTAGTATTGATGTCAGACTGTTCTAGTTTCCTGGATCCACTTGCTTCTCTTTTTTGAAGACAGGCGCAAGATTTCCATATCTCGAACCTTTGGACACCTCATTTGTTCTTCAGAAGTTTTAAAAGCTTACACAAAGCAATCTCTGATAGAATGTGTGCATGCTCCTTTAGCAGTCAGGGATGTAATTCATCAGCATCTGAACACCTGGATTCATTCAATATACCTAGGTGCTATCTTAACCATTTCCTTACCTACCCTGAGCTGCAATTTTTAAAATATCATGTCCTATACTGAACAACACTGCCCATCTGGAAGAAGACTGAAGCAAAATACGAGTTGAATAGTTCCATTGTCACTCTGTCACCTGGTTAAAAATTCACCATATTTTCTAAGCAGCAGATCTTCCTCCTCCTTGACCGATTTGATGCTCATAACACACCTTTTGTTTCATGTGCAAACCTCCAGTCATTCAGGTTCTTTATCTTCTGACATCACCCCTGACAGATTTGGCCTACTTTACCATACGTATCCCTGGTTATACGCCCATTCTTCCATCTCTTATACAGGAAATTCCTCAGTCACAGCCCATCAAAGAAGTCTCTCTTCTGCCACACTGGATGCTTTTAATGCCCCCCCCCCATTTTTACTTTTCAAAGGAATCATTGTGACTATTTGTTCAATATTGCAGTTTTCAGGAACATCCATACCTCTTGAACTCATCCTAAGTTCATTAACTTGCTGTGGGCCCACTACAAAGATGCACGATTCCTTTCACATTATCAGTGTTCATGGAAATGTCAATGGAAGAGTCTAGAAATGTGTTAGAAATAATGTGTTAGATTTCATCTCTTAACATTAAAAACATTACTTTTTAAAAATTGTAAATGGGAAGAATGTGCCTAAGTTTTTGAAAATACTGTTTTGGAAGTAAATTACCTCAGTACTTTCAAACCATTATTTTTTGGATGCATCTGCTGGCTTGACCTCCTGTTGAAGCAAAAGTAGGAATTTGAGCATTACTACTACTACTACTACTACTACTACTACTACTACTACTACTACTACTACTACTACTACTACTACTAATACTAATACTAATACTAATACTACTAATACTAATACTAATACTAATACTAACACTACTACTACTACTACTACTACTACTACTACTACTAATACTAATACTACTACTACTACTACTACTACTACTACTAATACTAATACTAATACTAATACTAATACTAATAATAATAATAATAATAATAATAATAATAATAATAATAATAATAATAATAATAATAATAATAATAATAATAATGTCAGTATAATAACAGTCTGGATGTGACTTCTGAATGAATTCTGTCATAGGCCCTTATCTTCATGAGTGGAATACGAAAATATTCCGAAGCACAGGACACAATTAACTGTGAGGGTGAAAGCTATTTTAGTTGTGTTACATGCCTGTACTCTTCCATATATTGTATGAGCAGGTTGGAAGTGTCAGGATAGGTGTCAAGGTGAAGGAAGCTCAACAATGTGTGAGCTGTCACCCCAATTTTTTTTCTTTGCCACCAGATTCACTTTCCGCGTGAGGGCTGGGCAAGGAATAGATTGCTTCTCTCATCCATCTACTCTTATAGAATCAGACTCACAGCTGTGCTTTATTTGTGAAGTAGGGAAACATGTTCAGGCAAATGCTACTGGTGACCTCAACTTGTGTGATCAAGCCTTTAAGATTATGAATGAGGAAGAAAGCAACATTGACAATCACTTCAATGTTGGCATTGTGATAGTAAAAGAGAAACAATATATTTTCCCCACAGTCATGAAGTTCTGCAGAGCGGAATTCTCTTGTAGCAAAATCTTCATTTATTTCAGCCCCTCACATTTCGCCCTGTGAAATGTATCATTATAAAAACCAACCAAGGCACATGCAAAGGATTTCAGTGGCAAGAGTGGGTTCACTTCCCTGAAAACCTCTTCAGTGCCAGCTACTGCATGTTAAATGCTCCCTGCCACACAAGCAAGAATGGAGCAGGGTAAGCATTAAAATTTGGAGTTTTTTAAAAATGCTTTATTCATTGCAGGTTTAAACACACACACACACACACACACGCACACACACAGAGAGAGAGAGAGAGAGAGAGAGAGAGAGAGAGAGAGAATCTTCTCTATTGAGAAGAACACGTCTTTTGAGGAACCATAATTTGCAGGACTGGCATCTGTTACATGCAGAACACTTTCACCGTGCCATATTTGGAACAAAAACTAACAGGGCAATTTAATAGTCCCTAAGATGGCATCCCAGAGCCCACAGAAAGGCACACATTGATCCTCCAAGGTCAAAGACAGAATTCCAACCTTGCGGGTGGGGTGGGGGTGGGGAGGATCCCGACTAAGCTGCCCCTCTGGCTCACCATGCACTCCCACATCACTCTGATGCAAGACAGGGAGGAGCTCCAGGCAACAACACATAAGGAGTGGGGAAGCATTAGGAGGGAAATAGGACATACTGCTCCTCCCTCACTTCCCAGCCTGGCAGGCTTTCGGCTGTATCAGGCTCTCAACCCTTGGAGTACTCTCCCTTCAAGATTCAGATTACCTCACTTGAAGACAAACAAGCTACAGTACTATCAGATGCAAATAAGGAATAGGTTCCCTATGCCTACACACACACACACACACACATACACACACACACAAAGAGAGAGGGAGAGAGAGTTTTCTAGTTTTCACAATCTATTTTAACTAATGTAGGAAAATCCTGAGTGGAGAATTGGATGTTGGGTTGAGTAAATCAGACTTTACCCTCAAACTAAAAGGTTAATTATGTAGCACAAATGAAACTTTTTCAGCTTAGAAATGGTGATAGCTCTTTCCTGACATGAAAGTAGAAGAAATGCACTTATCATAGGTAGTGCTACAATTGTAGAAAAGCAAAGCAAAGTGTGCTGCTTATATACCGCCCCATAGTGCTTCAAGCACGCTCTGGGGTGGTTTACGAGTTAATTATGGAGGCTACACATTGCCCCCCCCCCCCAGCGAGCTGGGTACTCATTTTACCGACCTCGGAAGGATAGAAGGCTGAGTCAACCTTAGGCCGGCTACCTGGGATTGAACCCCAGGTCGTGAGCACAGTTTTGGCTGCAGTACAGCGGTTTAACCACTGCTCCACACAATTGAATTGAAGATTCAGTAGTCTAAAATTCAGAGCACAGCACAATCCATGGGAATTTTCTCTTGTACAAGCAGATGAATAGCAGGCAGGCAGGTGATAGTGGTACTGTACTGAGCTACTTTCTGGGGCTCATACAAGAGGACTTCCAAGTAGACTCAGATCATTTTGCTAGACCTTTTACTTTATTTTACTTCTACTTTACATAAAAAGTATGTACAGTGGTGATGAGAACTCCCTGCCTTGCTAGCAGTCACTGCCAGAATGAACATAACAATAGGCATTGCTCTTTTGCTGGCAACCTCTTGGAATATGTTGTGTGACCAACAGATTCTGTTACAAGGAAATCTGAGGTCAAGCTTAGACAAGACATCTGAGGCATTTCAAAGAAAGCTAAAGGAATGTTGACAAGCTCAGCAAAGTATCTCTGGAAGGTTCTGCACATCCAGCAAATTTATGTCATGGGGGCCACCCTCTGTCCCTTTCAAGGCAGCTCATGTTACTCCCGGAAGTTTTATATTAATGCAACATCCTGACCCAACAGAAGGGAACACATACCCAAACAGAAGCTTTGTGCATGTTTCTCTAGACTGAAAACCCCAATGCAGGATATGATTTGAATGTCGCTTTGTGGGAAAGGCTGGGGAACAGATCTTGGCTGATGCAAGGGATAAATGACCTCAGCTGCTGCATCAGGCTCTTCAGCACAGGCTTTATTGGCATGCCCATTTCCTCCTGCTGGATCAAGATGCAACCTCATTTCCTTCTTAAGGCATTCCCAGGCCTCAAATATCTGGCTCCAAGTTTTCCTCATGTAAAGCAAAGTTTGTAAAGCAGTATGCCTGAGAGACGCTAATGATAAAAGCAGCACAGGTGGCAAGGATACATCTTTAGCTTCTCTCAAAAATCATTTGAATACAAAGCATTTGAAAAACTGTTAGTTTGAAACTGTTTGTGTGATCTCGCAAGGCTTTTAAAACATGAGAACTATCACATTTTAACACCTTTCTGAAAGGTTAGTTTAACTGTAGATCACTCAAAATTGGTTTCCACAAATGCATAATGCTTCATGTGTCACACCTGAACTAAATGGTTTTTAAATCGAGCTGAAATTATTTTGATGTGTACACATTTCCCAGAATTTTCCCCTACAACCTTTCTGAAACCAGCCCATCAGAAGCCTTTCCCTTAGAGCCTCATTAACAATTCATATGCTCTGATGACTTTAAAAGATCTATGGCTATATATGTGTAAAACCCAGCTTGACAAAAAAGATAAATGAATATAGCAAGAAGCTGTAGGAGTCTGGCAAGCTGTAGATCATCTTAGAACAGATTGTAACTTTATCATTTTGTCAGGAAGAATAATTTAAGGCACTTAATCAGTTAGCTTCTGTGCAGGATTTAACATTATGAATTCCTATCGGCCAATCTGTTCAAATCAGAGCAAACTTAATTAGGGAGTGAAGAACCTGGTTTAGAATCATTGCTTCCTTGAGGAGAGAAGCATGCTCTCCTTGAACCCATACATTTAAAACAGAAAGAGTTGTCCATTTGCTTCTTTGGATTACAGGTTAATTTCAGTTTATAATAAGGTAACTAAGAAGTCTCCACAAGCATCACAAAATGCTGCATAACAAGCTGCCTGGGGAATAAAATCTCTATATATGTACTAATTTTCTAACACATACTTAATTGGGACACATAGCTAAAATGAAATGTACACACACCAAGAGCCAGGCTTGTTCTCCAAGTAATTACAATAGATACCACAGCAGGGTTCAAGAAAGGCTGCTTTGGGTCTTATGGACATAAATCATTATATCAGAACGGATGCCACTCCAGCAGTTTATCCAGACAAATTAGTCTGCATATTACAAGGTATCTAGTGTTGATATACAAGCAGGTATTTGGAAAAGTTGAGCAAATTGCCTCGTAGGGCAAATTTACTGTTTCATGGTTAGGAGCACAATAATCGGGCCGCCGTGGCAACATCTTGTTGAAGGAAGGAGGAGGAGCATCTAGTTCCTTCTTCCCCCAACAGGATTCATGTCTTTTTCACAGCTCTGAGCTTGAGAGGGATTTCTTCTTAGCTACTATACATGTCACGTTGAAGCACTTGCAACGTACCTTACCTTTCTGTATCCTTTTTGAACGTATTCACTCGTATGTTGCCCCATCATGTCTCTGCAGTAATCTGTCATGTTTTTTTTTCCACAGTTCACACAATGATTCTCATTTACAGTTGTTTTAAACAAACTTCCTCCCAAAATGTGCATTTTAAGAGTATTTTAATAATTTCAGAGTTTGTAGAGAATGGTATAAAAAAAAAACCAAGAAGCGCACAATCCAGCAGCTAAATAGGTATCAATCTGCACATTAGTCTAAAAAGACATGGACTAGATCACTCTTTGTCAGAGTTCATAAAAAATTGAAATCCTTCGAAGTTTCATAAAATCTGTAAAGCCCAGTCTGTAACAGGCCATTTCATTGACTCATCCTTGTCACTCCGCATCTCACCTCCTCGTACAGCCTCTGCAATTTCACACTCGAGACTGTTTCCTAAGAAAGTCACCAAGGGGAACTTTTCTACAAACCCTGACAATCAGAGCTAAGGGAGAACCATATAAATATTAAAATATGAAAAGAACTGCTAACACATCCAATAAAGTTACTAAGATGATAATGAACATATTAGTGATGGCGGATTGATTATGCATGTCCCACCTCCATGCTCTCATTCAAGGGTCTCAACAGTGGTTGAAAAAAGCAGAGTTCCTAACTGTGTAGCATGAAAGGTCTGTAACATCATATAAACAGGGTCTCTTTCAAATCTTATGAAAATTTTGGATAGATCTTCAAATAAATCACCTGAAAGAACATTATTCTGTTGTGTTGTAGAGCACTGAGAATTCCATTATTCACCACTGTATTTTCAAAATACACAACAGCTTCTACAGTTTTAGGGGACAACTATAGCTAGCTACACAGGACATGTTGGAACAGATGGCAACTATTCTGTGATAAAGGCCAAGAAGTATAATAGCCCCATTCCTGGGGAAATCAGTGGGAAATTAAGGAAAGATTCAGCTCCACCTGAAATGGCACATATTCCAAGTTGTTATTCAGATTCTCAATTTGACATTCCATATTAGAAATTTAAATTCATATTCGATATTTTCAGAATGTGCTTTGAGCACGTCAGTGCTTTTTGATTTGATTTTAGCAGGCATCTAGAGCAAATTTCAAAAAATTGCAACTCCATGACCACACATTCTGTTTCAGAGTGTTGTGCACCAAATATTGTCAAATACTGCCTGTCAATTAGTACAGCCATTTCATGTCAACTCCCAAATAACACTGCAAATTATTTTTCAAATTACCATCAGACGATAAATGCCATTGCATGTCAGTTCTAAAATACTGTCAGATAGCAAATATTATATTTCAATACCGGCAATGAAAGTCAAGCATCAACATATAAGAAAATCTGATAAACAAATATTCCAAAAATATTTGGCTTCAAAACCCACAATGAAGATTTGTTCAGGAAAATATACCACAGCAAATTACAGTTCTAATCTACACTTTCCCTAAAAGTTCCCACTATAGTCATTTCACTAATCACATAAAAGGAGAGTACATAACCTCCTACCCTCCATGTTAAAGGGTCTGGACACCTTTTAGTCAGCAAATGCAGTTCTTTTTAACCCTTTGCCTTCCAACCTGCAAGCTTTCCCTCCTTTCTTCTTATCAGTGTTTTCAGGTTTACAAAATCTGCAGCGCTTCACTGCTTGCCATTATTCAAAGTCACTTTGCATCGATTTTTTTAACCTAAATGCACTTTTCTCAACTACTTTTGGCATGGCGCTAATTGAACTTTTCATTTTCCTCCTCTTCCCTTGTCCTGTCTCTCTACCCACTTTGTTCTTTAGCAGAAAAGAAATGGTTTACAGATGAACCGGAAAATGCCTATCCCAGAAACATTCAAATCAAGCCCATGAGCACACACATGGCCAATCAGATTAATCAGTATAAGTCTACAAGCAGCTTGATACCACCAATCAGAGAAGTCGAAGATGAATGTTGACTCCCAGAAGGCCAGAACAATTTTTTAAAAAAGAAAAAGGAAAAAAATAGAAAAAGAAACACGGACAGACTTCATGAATGGTGATGTGACATTTATTCCTCTTTCATGTTGAATCACTGGTGGCAAAAGATAATAGAAAGCCAAGTGTTTGCCAGAAAGCAAAGTAGACAGATTTTTTGTTTGTCTGCCTTTAATATTTGCTTCCATGTATTTTGGAAACTATTTCATTTATAAAAGAACATAATCAAAGCAGTCATGTATAGCCTCTAGCATTTAAAATTATTTTTATTTATTAGAAAGAAAATATATTTTTTCTTTATTGTCAAGTATTTTCCCTTAACAAAACAGCTGCAAATGTGGCCAGACTCCAGAGGGCAAGGGGAAAGAAAGAAAGAAAAGAGAAATTATATATTCCTGCTCCTTTTGGTGTCTTTCAGGAGAATGATGGCCACAACTCAAAGCAAAAATGTAATTAAAAGAGACAAATAATGTATTTTACAAAAAAAGAGAGGTCCACTTGTATTTTAGTAAATCAAAGAAGAATAAACAAAGAAGAGTTTACTAGAATGTTTCTTTCCTGGAAGACGTGTATTTTGTTTAGCATTGACACCAGCTGTTAATAAACTGAAGCATATTTATTTTGAAAAAAAAAAGTGGAAACGTCATATTTTTGTAGAATTAACATTATTATGGAACTGCCCATCTGTTTACCACCGTAGCTACTACAGATGTTCATCTAGAGCATCTTCTTCACAGGTAAATATAAGGTAAAATAGAGCATAAATGGGTAATAGCGGCAATAAGGTAGCAACCATTAGCATAAAACAAATATGCAGCACATTGTTCAGATACTAGTCATGGTAATTTGAGAGAGTTGTAGAAGTGAGGCTGCTGTCTTTCTATGTTTCACATTATCTGTTATCAGAACATATTTACGTACAGAGATCAGCCATGGGAATTTCAGGTTTTTCATCATTTTTCCAAGGGCTTTCATTCAGACCTGTACAAAATAATTGTTAAGTAGCCAGACTGTGGGATTTTACACCATAATCTGGGTTTAGCTAAAGAAAGGCTGGAGTTGGCCCTGGATCATTCTCCAATATTGCACCATGAAAGGTGACAGGATTGATTTCCATCCCACAACTGGCCAAGGGTGTCTTCCTCACAGGGAGAAAGGCACTCTACAAATGATACTAAATAAAGAAATAAAGAAAGGCCAAATCCAGCTTCTCAATCCTCCTTTGTCCAGATATCAGATGAGTTCTAACTGTGATGCAACCCTGTGGTTCAGGTACTGCTTCATGCTGTGCTACAGCCACCTAATTTCTGTATTTCCTTTAAAAAAAACATGTTGGAAATCAGCGTCTAACTTTCAAGCTTTTAGGACTCTGCCTGTCAAGGTTACACTAAAACAAGCTTATACATAGTAACAAAGAATAATGAATGTATTTAATATAACATACAACAGGCCTTTTAAGAAGGCCCACAGCTCAGTCAGAGTTGTTTCACATAATGGCCAGCGAGCTTCTTAGCCATCTGACAAAATTGTGATGTTTCATATCTGTGCTGCAGTATATAGTCACCCCAGCATTGGAGGCTCTCAATAATTTAGCATCTCTCTCCGGTTTAAATTACCAGCTGCTGATCTAGATCAAGCTGGGGCAGATGATCTCCTGAAGAGAAAGGGGACAAATAAATAAATAAACAAATAAAAGGCTGAGGTGAAGAAGACATCAGGTCCCCAATGCACAAGCTAATTTTAGGCTTTCTGTGATATTGTTATCATTAGAGTAATATCAGTGAATCAAACAAGTCCTGAGCAGATAAAGGTGTCCACTATATAACCCAATATTTTAAGCTAAACCTATCTCAGCTTTAATGTTTGTCTACTGGCTGCAGTACAAATATATTCATAACTACACCTAATAAGCTTTAATTCCAGAGTGACTTCTTGGACTGTGACTACTTTGTCATTATGTTTTGTAGAATTAGCTATTCAAAAAAAAGAACAATAAGAACTGTGAATATAATGTATGGAAATTGGGTTGTTTATCAAAAGTAGTTATTTTACCACTATAAAAAAAATAGAAAATTAACCACAGTTTTATTTACCTATGTCACAACATCAAACACCTAGATGGGCTCTAGCTTTGAGAGACAACAATACTCACAGGCAAGCCACAATTTGTATTTTGAATGTTTGCATTATATCATTTAAAATAATTTCTTTGAAGGGCACAATCCACCAAGAATGTCTGTAGTGGCCCAACTTAACCTTCTGGAGGCTGCACAAAAGCACATGATTTGCACCTGAGACTGTACTCCTTTTTCATTCATGAACTGCAAGATACAAAAATACAACAGCTGAAATCCAGTTGTTTAACATAGTAAATTACAATTAGAGTAGATCCACTGAATCAGTTGGGATTTGGTGAGTCAATTCCTCCACATGTTCCATTGATTCAACTGAACTTTCTCTAGTTACAACTTACTTCAGTCATTAAATCACAATTAGAATAGGCCCATTTGATCAGTGAACCATACAAAGCAGTTGACTCACGAAATCACCAATGTGTAACTGGGCCTCCTCTGGTATAATTTTGCAACATTACTGTTCAAACTTTTGATTATCTCTACTCTAGAGTCTAGATTAAGTACCTTTCCATATTATTTTTCTATAGAAAGGCTTTTTGAGAAATGTACTAGTCTGACACTTTAAATGAGAAAGTGGCTTTGCAGTGAACCATAAAAGAGTCAGCAGAGGGGGACTGGAGGAATGAACAATTGGTTCAGATGGGACCAGAGGAAGGAAGAAGAGAAGGGAGATTGTGGCTGGAATGCAATTAACATTGCATCCAATATGAACTCCTAAATCAGTCTGCAGCCCCTGTGTAAGCAGTGATTGTGATTTCAAACTTAATGCAGGTTGCAGATCAAATCACAGCAAATCTAGTGAAACTGCATTCTTATTAAGCTAAGCAACAGGATTTCAGCCAATATGCATCAATACAAAGTGAATCTTTTCAATTTCAGTCAAAACATATTGGGTTTTAAGCTGTTTGAGGGTAAAGCAAGAAAATAAGTACAATTAGATTAAGACCCTCTTCTTTTTTTAAAAAAAAAATCAGTCATTCATTTTCTCAGAAAAGCTACTTTATTTACAGTGACAACTTTCATAGCATTAAAGTTGGAATGTGTTACTTAAACAGTAAATGATGAAACTCTCAGTTGTGCATTTTAAGTGGGTAGATCTCTATTATAGTAAGTACAAGGCAAAATAATGGTCCAGGCATATAAATACCTGTGCAAAAAGAAAAGAAGAAAAAGCAGATTGGAAATATAGTGAAAGCTTTCTTGCTATTTCCTTCTTTCAGTTGCTAAAGGCACTGAGAAGATAAATATGGCTAAGAGAGGGCTGTGCATGTGTCAGTCAAGAAAATGGCAGGATCTGGTGGTGGGTACAAAACAAAAACCTTCTGTAAATGTCAATATCAACTGGTGTTCTTTTGTTAGCTTTTGAAAATGAGATCCTAGCCCTCCTGTCTTTGGGTGTAAGCAAAGTCTGCTGAGCATCTACTGTAAAGGTAGTGTGAAATAGATTTGCGGAGCCCTACAAAGTTCCTTGTTCTTTCCCTTTCTCAAAAACTAGGGAAATAACTCATTCCATTTATTTGATAAGAACATCACAGCATTCCAAATATCAATAAATGTGCTGAAAAGAACCTAAATAATAATAATAATAAAAATAAAAATCACAAGAGAATGCAAAACTGGCAGAGTTGCCCAACTAATCAGCAGGCTCTATGTGTGAATTGTGATTTTGCATCATTGTCCTGTTTGTCCTGATCACACATGACATTATCTACATGAGTATCTATACCAGGAGAATTTTCATACGAGACAGACAATTCCATGTCTGAATCAATCACTGCCATTTATTTTTATCTTCTTTTCTGACCCATCCTTCTCCCATGACAGACCTTAAAGTAGTATGTGGGGTGGGGTCGGGGGACCAATCAGTGTCTCATCCAGGTCTAAGCCAAACTTCAGCTTGCTTAACTTCAGCAAATCATTCCATCAAGTGCCTTCAAACTGAGCCCTAGGACAACATTGTGAAATTATCAGGACTCGGGTTAATTTCAAACGTTAATAATAGTTAAATCAAACTAAGATAGCCAGGAGGATATGTCTGAGGCCATATTCACAAGCCTGCTATATCCATCAGAATATTCTTCTCCTTCAGATACACTGCACTCAGCCTTGTGAATGGATAGCTCATAATTTGGATTGGCCACATTCTTGGCAAGCCTGAATTTTTAGCCACATTGGAACCTGAGGGAGCTGGCGCTGGAGTGAACCGCTAAGAGTGTGCTGTCCAGGAATGTAGTAAATATCCTATGCCCACATTCCAGACTTCTAAAATGACATGTATGCTTATAACTTTAATGCCTTGATCTTTATTTGTAGTCTCCCATCCTGCACCTTTTCCTGGTGTATAGTAGATAATACTAGGAACAAGGATCCTTAACGATATATATAGTCTTTTTCTTACACACACACAGACACACACATCTGTAAGAAAAGTAATGTTCGACCAGGGCTGTCTAGTCTACCTTTGCTTCTATAGTGGCCAATTGGTTTGTTTATGTAAAGGCCACCAGCAGGGCAAGAAAACACAGGTAACTGGTAGTCTCCGGCATGCTTCCTCTGACACTGGAGGTAATATATAGCCACTATGATTAGCAGCCGCTGACAGTTTTATCTTCAATGGATTCTATGCCTCTTTGAAAGACCTGAGACCATTAATCCCCAAATCTCCACCAGTCGGCAACTCTCTCACTCAATCTCTCTCTCTTTGTCTCATTCACTCACTCACTCACTCACTCACTCACTCACTCACTCACTCAAACACACACAAACCCCTTCTCCTTTCCTACTTCCCTTATGTTCTTCTTTCAATACCACCCTTATTCAAGAGCAAGCACCCTCAGCCCCACAACCTTCTTCAGAAACCTCTACCATCGTAGCCTTTAGCTAGCCATGTTGCACTGTACCAACAACAAAAAGAAGCAAACCAATGCACAAGGACTAGCATAGGTCACCAATGGCTGCCTGGAACTCAGGCCTCACTCCTTGATCAAGGGCATTTTCTACAGTGGGATGGGGCCGGTGAGCCTTCATCCAGGCTGCCACAACTTCATGTAAAATTCCCTTGCCTCCTCTCAAGATTTATTTATGTATTTAAAGGATTTTTTTAACCCGCCTTTCTCCCCCAAAACAACCCAAAACATCATTAAAAGACAATATTGGAAGCTAAAAACAAGAAGCATGCAAATACTAAAAAGGACCAAGTGAACGCCACTCTAAGAAACGGTAAACAAAAGCAATACTAAAAATGCATTCAAAGCAGTGAGGCACAGCAATTCATTTAAAAATCCCACTCAGGCAGCCAGTCATTAAGGGAAAGCCTGCCTGAAGAGAAAAATCTCTGTTTGCAGAAGGACAGCAAAGATGGAGCCAGCTTGACCTCCTGTGGAAGGGAGCTCTTAAATTTTGGAGCAGCAGCAGCAGAGAAGGTCCTCTCTCCTGTGTCCCACCAAACTCACCTGTGATGATGTAGGGCCAAAGGAAAGAGTTTTCCTGATGATCCGAGTGGGCTCATAATGGGAGAAGTGGTCCCTGAGATAGTTTGGACCCAAGCCATTAGGGCTTTATAGGTCAGAACCAGCACTTTGAATTGAATCTGGATTTTTTCCTTTTTTTGGATTTAGCACAATTCAATTATTTGTTACTGCTCTAATCCCTTGATTATACTTTCAAAATATTTGACTCTTCAGGCATCAATCCTAAATTATGTTAAAGTAATATGTCACTGGCTTGTCTCCCCTTAAGAATGTTCAAGCAGCTATTTATTATATATTTATTGACCTAATTTTCATGCTTCTTCTAGTCCACATAGCCAGCTAGTTGGAATCTGACCCAATACAAATCTAACATGTTGCCTTAACATGTACAGATGCATACAGCAAAGGTGGAGGGGAGGCTAATATGGGTCCTGCAGCTCTCACCTCTGGTTCCAGTGATGTGGGCATGTATCTCAAAGCATCCAAAAGTGTGGCAAAACATTTTTCGCTTTGAACTCTATGTCTATTAATTCAGAATTCTGTCTGGAATTCCAGTTCCATGAAGACTTAAGCTTTTAATGCTCTGACACCAAAAGATGGTACCCCACATAAAGTGATGGTGAATGAAAAGGGAAAAAAGGCAAAAGACTAGAGCACTGTAAAGACTAACAGGTTTATTTCAGTGTGAGTTGTTGTGGATAAAGAATGCATCTCTCCCTGAAGAAGCGGATTCTGACCCACAAAAGCTCACATTGAAACCAATCTGTTGGTCTTCCAAGCGCTACAATATTTTGTTGGATTTTTTTCCCCCTTTTCTTTTGCCCACATGGTGTTACACATAATGTGAGGACTCCATGAGCACACATGGCTTTCATAATGGTGAAACATGTGCATAAAAAGATAAAATAGTTGTTGCGAACAGGATAGATTTGATTTAAATCATGATTTAAATTTTTAGAAATCAGATTTTTATCATTGATTTTTATGCACTCTAGTAGCTAAAATCCAGACCTCCTTACTCAGAGACAGTGTGCTTCTAATGAATGGATCCTGGAAATAATAGTACCAATAACAGAAGAAGAACATGGAGGGCTATTATCATTATATCCTGCTTACGAGCAATCCAAATGTGTTAGCCTAGCACCAGCTGGAGATGAGAGGGTTGGATTAAATGGATGGCAACAGAGACACTTATGTTCTTAAGTGCATACTGTGTGGTGTTCTATTATTATTATTATTATTATTATTATTATTATTATTATTATTATTATTATTATTATTATTATTATTATTATTATTATTATTATTATTATTATTATTATGGGGACAGAGTGGATGTATTGCAATATTCATAGTAGTAATTCATAATTAAAACAGACAGGTCTTCTTCATTTCAGCTGTGGTGCTGAACAGTAAGAGCCACAAGACAGAAAACTGCCAGGAGATCTCTTCAGCTGAAGCCCATTGCTTCAAGGGGGCAGAGAGGCTTTGCATCTGCCCCCTGGAGCGTACATTAATGTATACACACTGAGGTGCCATCGGAAAGTGGTGGCAGGGTTGCTGCTGCTCCTGTTATAAAAACGAGCATGGAAGCTGGGAATGAAGGAGAGGAGAGTGATAAAGCGGCCAACACAGCAACCAGTAGGAGAGAAGGGGTTGGAAAGGGAGATAAGGCAGGAGTAAGAAGGGCTCCTTGTGGCCGAAGTGGCACAATTTGCCATTCCTGAGGAGGGTGCCTCACTCTGTGTAATGACAGGGCCGGCCCTGGATCTCCCTCTTTCCTGGCAGGATGCATGAGAGAGTTAGCCAAAATAAAGCCACTGCAACAATTTGTCTTGTGGCACTAAGAGGAAGAACCACCAGTAATGGGGAAATTGCGTTGCTTCCCCCTGCCTCCTTCACCAAATCCAGTCCTGTTGCGTGTTTTCCTTTCTTTTTTATGTTTCAGTTAAGGTTGGAGAGTAAAGCAAGCAGCAGCACATAAGGGTGAAAGTTACTCCCTCAAGCATACTTTTTAGCAGTGATGCAGAAGGCAATTACAGAAAGCTTTCACTATATCTTTAAGGAAATTCTGAAAACGGTATTAGCTTCAAACTATTAATCTCCTGTGGGTGCCTCTGAGAGGCAAACAAAATGGATAAACTTGAGGGCTTTATTTGCAGAAACACGTGCTTAAATACTTTGCAATAATAAGCTGCATAAATCGCCACATGACAAGAGCAATAACTTCCAAGTGGGTTAATGATCCATGCTTTCACAACTCAGCATTCACAGCACTATCCACCGCAGCTAGATCAGCCACATTCTCCACGTGAATACCATGCATACATGGTCTTCAGAGACCACACTATACCCACACAGCAGAATCTACTTAAGGGCTCCCTTTTGTGGAATGCAGCTGCCAGGGACATCGGCAGTCCTACTGTTTAAAGGATCACCCTCCCATTCCACAATCTCACAGTCCTATGGAACACAACACAGATTCAGAACTGTAGATAAAAACAAACCGCCATTGGGTAGATAAGGCAGGTGTGCATATGGCAGCCTGCATCCAAGCACATTATCACCTTTGTCCAGACCAAGGCAAATGCGTTACACTTACTTGTACACCACACTTCCAAAAGGTCCATACAAAATTTACCATTTCAGAAACCGCAGGTTGAAAGTGGCCCTTTGGTTGTTGAGAATCTGATCTGGCAACCCTACCCATCAGTGAGGTTCTAGCAGCAACTGTGGAAACATTACAAAGCCTACTTTGCTGTACTAACATTGGGAGGCTTCCTCATTCCTAGCCTGAGACGCCCATGCTAAAGTGCCTCCCTGGAGCAGGCGTAAACACTCAGCCCTGGCAGCGACGCATTCTCTATGCACTGATCACCCAAACATGCTTCTAGTGGATTTGTGAGGCCAGCAAACCTTCTCATGTTGTTTTGTGCCAGCTATCGTTGCATATTTCATCTCCTCCAGGTTCACTTCCATTACCAATTAATTTATGATCCAGAGGCTTTTTAATGAGAAAAGGGGAAAAAATGCACTTGATGATTTAAGATTTAAGAAACAATACCAGATTATTACCTTAATCCAATGTGTTTTTTTTTTAAGTAGGGGGAAAGTATTAAAGAGTCTTCTGTGTGCAGAAGATGGGGTTTAATAGATTGGGGTGATATTTTAAATGGTATATATTTATCTCCTTGTCATACATACGTATACACACACACACACACACACACACACACATATATACAAATATATATTTGTATATACATGAATGACAGAGAGAGACTGTGTGCCCTTAGCACACAAGCTTGAAAATGTAAAGTGCCTATCATGAAAACCCTGCAGTTCAGATTTAGAAGTTTTAGGAACCACCAAAGGTGGCCTATCTACTCATCCTTGAACCCCTAAAAGTGAAGCAGGTAGGAGGGTCTAACTTATAAAGACATCTGTCATAGCCAGTTGTTTTCCCCAGAGGAACAACAGGAAATGCCTGGGGCATTAACTCAAAGTTCATCAAGAAAAAGGAGTGTGGCTTCATCATTTTTGGTTTCTTTTGTGTGTGATACAGATTTAGATTTCGAAAGAGAGAGAGAGAGAAAGTCTGAGAGAGAGCGCGCGCAAATGCTGGTGCTCAGAAATGATCTACCTGACTTTGTCCTATGTAATATCCAGTGATAAATATATTGTCTTGTAAAAAGGGTTTGTACATAACTTGTACATGGTTTCATTTTGTATTTTTCTCAGATTAAAAATTTATGTATTTGTGTTCTAAAAATCAAGGAGTTATATCTGTGTGGCTTTTTCTCACCCCACCCCTCATCTTTCCCATTATGTGATCTTGGATTTTAAAAAAAAACAACATGTAGGTTTGGTATCAATGTTGCAATGTAAGTTGAAAGTCATAAGTGTGTTTGGAAACTTGCTTCCATGTAACCCTTGCCAAGGAGGAATGTGTGTTCCAATGGGCACTACGTGTAAGATTTGTGGCACCAACCATAAACAACACATGGGTGGGTGGTAGCAGCTGCAATTTACTGAACAGGTCTGAGACAGGTCCAGCCCAATACATTTTGCTAATTGAAGCAGAAGAACAAATGGTTCATTTTTCAAGTCGAAGTCCACATCACCCAATGGTCAGTCAGGTTCTTCTGGCATCCCAATGGGAAAGTCCTCCAAGTCCCTCCATGTCGTCTTTCAATTTAATAACAATAATAAATGAATTATTATTGCTATTAAATTTATTGTTAATAAATTAAATAACTAACTATAGCAGCCCTTTCATGACACCAAACTTACCTGTCTGATGTAGCAATGTCATTTTCTCTAATTGTATCACTGCTCCAGTACTCCTGACTATACAGCAATGTTGAATCAGAATATAAGTCCATCCACTATTTGTTTATCCAGGGGATATGACTGTCTCATTGAAATACAGTGGAACCTTGACTTATGAACTTAATCCATATTGGAATGGTGTTCGTACATCGAAACGTTCATAAGTCGAAGCAAAATTCCCCATAGGAATGTATTGAAAACCATTTAATCTGTTCTGGCTGTTTTTCGTTCTTATCTAGATGCACCATTTGCAAGTTCAGGCATTAGTTCCCATAGGAACTAATGCAAAGCCGGTTAATCCATACTCTACAAATAGGGGGAGAATTTTTTTTTTCTTCTTTTGACCTAAGATGAACTTAGGTCAAAAAAAGGTCAGGATAAGAGTGGGGAGGGAACATCTTTTAAATAGAATACATTTTTTCATTCGTAAATCGAAGCTCTGTTCGCAAGTCGAACCAAAATTTTGTGACCGGAGCAGTTCGTAAGTCGAAATATTCATAGGTAGGGATGTTCGTAAGTCGAGGTTCCGCTGTAGTTATTCTCTGATATACAGTAAATACCATTTGTTCTCTGCGGGTTCAAAGTATTCTACACAAATTATTACTATAAACTGCAACAATCCTGCAACCAGGTCAGTAATACCGGAATCTCTTTATCATTGGTTGGAGAGCCTTCCTCCCTTTTGCAACCAATGGAAATGGATTAGTACAGAAGGACCTGAGGTCTAAGTCGGTGCAGAATCTTCCCCTCATTCCCACTAAACTGTGAAGAGCACCATCTGATACAAGGGTTCCAGGCATCCCACAGATTAACCCTGTTTGTCTCTTAAAACATGCTTTTACACAGACAGTTTTGTTATTTTTAAAGGAGTAAATATAAGAAGGCCTGGAGATTTTTCTTCTTCTTTTCAGCAGACCTTTGCCCTTGTCACAAGGTGGCAGTTTCTTGACATAAGAAAGCGTAATGTCTCAGCTGACTCTGGACTAAAAAGGCAACTCCGTTTCCCTCTTAAACAAGCAAGTCTTAGCTTGTGGGCAGAAGCCACCTGGTGATTCTCCCCACCAGTTTTTCCCGCAGCAAAAACTAACACAAAACACAAAGCTTAGGCCTTGGTAGGATTTCTAGGTTTGGGGTACCAGAAGAAGTCTCAGAGAATTGCAATATCATTCCAAGTCCCCAAGCTAGCAGACAAATCTCATGCTGAACAGCAATGAAGGAGGAGAAAGTTTGAATTTTGCATATGAAGTAGCTTTATAACTTGGATGCCCAACCCACCCACTCACTGGTGGCATCAAGGCTCCCTGGCTCAGCAGAAAAGTATTCTGTATGCTTGTTCTGCTCATGCAGTGTCAGCACATCAAAAAGCCAAGACTTGGACTAAGGAGTAGAGGGAGTGAAAGAAAGCCAGAAGGTATGTGCACTTCAGTCCATCATCTCATTGGGAGCAAAGCAAGGGGTGAAGCACTGGAACCATGAACTGTGAAACCTTCTTGTTCCACAAACCCCAGCAGCAGTGACCCAGAATTCTCCACAATACCCAGAAGCAGAGTAAGCCCAAGGAAAAAAAATCCCCACATATAATGGGTGCTGTAAGTAAACCCATGTGGCATGCAATAGCAAGACAGAACAGTGGCAACTGTGGCAAATATTTGTTGCATCTTGCTGCCTGTCCAGTTGACCAAAAATGAGGTTCTTTCCTCTGTTGCTTTCGACTGTCATTTCCCCTGGTTAACTGGGATTTTGCTGAGATTCTTAGCCTGTTTACTTGGATTCTACAAAACAGGTGGCCCAGAAAAAACTCCGAACCCACCAACCCTTGCCTCTGTGACATCACAAAGGCCCACCTATCTGACTAACAAGGTGTCCCCGAAACCTCATCCAAAGAGACATTGCTGATATGACAACTCTACAAATCACCTTCCCCCTCATTGTTTCTCGGATATGTCTCCCATATTGCGTTGCTGTTTCTCCTAACCCTTAGATCAGAGGTGAGAAACATCAGAGAGTGAAACTTTCACCCCAACATCTCTTACAAGCTGTGGGAGGCCTGCAAATGTAAAAACAAAACAAAACAAAAACAAAGTACTTTGATGTCTACATCTGGTTTTAGTTTGGTCTTCAATAAAGACAATACTCTTCAGACAAGCCAATAACAGCCCGCTCCTCCTGACAGGGACCATTCATCCTGCAGTTTTATGTACCCTCCCCCTGCAAATCCTTAAAAAGAGGCTAAAATACTAAAACTGCATGTCAAATTCAATCCAGGTAACTCTGCCATCAGAAAGTCTGGAAGACGCCAGACATAGAAGCTGTGGGCAGAACCGTGCTATTCAGGCACAACTAACACTGACTGCCTATACTGATTATAATGGATGTGCATTAAAATGTTCCTGCATTCCTGAAAATAACATTATCATCTACCAGCACAGTTTACGTATACATTTAAAGAAACATGAAATTTCTTCTGTAGCCTGCACATGTCCAGAGAAACAACATTCTTTGACCTTCCATAGTTCTGGTTGCCGCCACTGGCCACCAAAAATAAACAACTTAGAATGCTGATCTTTTTGAGCCAGCAATCACATTTGGAAATTTAAGAAAGTGGTGTGGATGCTCTCACAAAATAGTTGTCCTTGGGGGGGGATGGCTGTTTACAAAGTGGACTGGTTACTATGGTGGAAGTGATCTGATAAAGGTAAAAGGTAAAGGTTCCCCTTGACAATTTTTGTCCAGTCGTGTTCGACTCTAGGAGGCGGTGCTCATCCCCGTTTCCAAGCCATAGAGCCAGCGTTTTGTCCGAAGACAATCTTCCGTGGTCACATGGCCAGTGCGACTTAGACACAGAACACTGTTACCTTCCCACTGAGGTGGTCCCTGTTTATCTACTTGCATTTGCATGCTTTCGAACCGCTAGGTTGGTGGGAGCTGGGACAAGCGATGGGTGCTCACTCCATCGCGTGGATCGATCTTATGACTGCTTGGTCTTCTGACCCTGCAGCACGGGCTTCTGCGGTTTAGCCCACAGCGCCACCACGTCCCTTCAGTGATCTGATACCAAGCATCAATTTTTCCAAAGGCAAAGTGAAGCCAAAAGAAGAAGAACTTGCCAAATAACCTGAACACAATGTAGAGGCAGCACCTGAGAAGGCAAAACTTAGTCCTGTTTCCCAATGCCCACTTCATACGCAGTCCACTAAGATAAAGCTCAGTGGCAGTTATCTTGACCAATACAAAACACTTGAGCATAAAGCTGAGGGGATTGAAGTCCAAACCCCACAATGCACAACAAAACACACATTTCACAGAAAGCAAGTTGGAGATGTTGAGAGAAAGAGATGCCAAATAGTACTCTCTCTCTCTCTCTCTCTCTCTCTCTCTCTCTCCCTCTCCCTCCCTCTCTCCCTCTCTCTCCCTCTCTCCCTCTCTCCCTCTCCCTCTCTCCCTTTCTCCCTCCCTCTCTCCCTCTCCCTCTCTCCCTCTCTCTCTCCCTCTCTCCCTCTCTCCCCCTCTCTCTCCCTCTCTCCCTCTCCCTCTCCCTCCCTCTCTCTCCCTCTCTCCCTCCCTCCCTCTCTCTCCCTCTCTCCCTCCCTCCCTCTCTCTCTATCCCTCCCTCCCTCCCTCTCTCTCCCTCCCTCTCTCTCCCTCTCTCCCTCTCCCTCTCTCCCTCTCTCTCTCCCTCTCTCCCTCCCTCCCTCTCCCTCCCTCTCTCCCTCCCTCTCTCTCCCTCCCTCCCTCTCTCTCCCTCCCTCCCTCTCTCTCCCTCTCTCCCTCTCTCTCCCTCTCTCCCTCTCCCTCTCCCTCTCCCTCTCTCCCTCTCCCTCTCTCCCTCTCTCTCCCTCTCTCTCCCTCTCTCCCTCTCTCCCTCGCTCTCTCTCTCTCTCTCTCTGAGGCAAAACATTACCTCACACTCCACAATCCCCTCTAGTGACTCTCCCTATAATCACCACCCAGCTAAGATTGCCCCTGGAGCCTATAGGTGACCAAGGATCTTCTTAGAAATAAGAATACCTGTGATGGTTGACTCTTCACTTTGCCACCTACCAGTTACTCCGTTTTAAATAACGGCTTCAGTGGTTGTTTTTTTTTAAATGTATGCATAAATAAAAAGGTACAGGAAATCTGGTAAGCAAGATAAGTGCTGGTGCCATACTGAGAATCCCAGCTTATGAGCACAGATATTTGAATGAGGGTTGCTGCTTTCTTTTCAGTGCTATTTCTCTGTTTCCATTGTCCACTTGAGCAAGTCTTTTTATATTTTATTTTATTTTATTTGTTTTATTTATAGGTCACCTTTCTCCCAATAAGGGGACCCAAGGTGGCTCAAAATATTTTTTAAAAGAACAGAATTAAAAACATAAGTTAAACATTTACAAACAATTAAACTATACCCTAATTAAAATAAAACTTAATAATTAAAAGCAAGTAAACATTAAAAACTATCCTAACTTCAAAAAGGCATTCAGAGATTCAATCATGATTCTTACAAGCATGCCTGAAAAGAGGGCCTTCAGCTGTCAGAGGAAAGATAAAAGGGAGGGAGCCAGACAGATCTCCAGAGGGAAGGGAGCACCACTAAATCTTACACATCGTCCAAAACACTCTATTTCACTTGCAGAGAAACACACCCACCCTATGAAACAATTAGCAATTTCAAATTTTTTAAAACATCTATTTATTACATCTGCAGCGATCACACCTGCATTTTCTGTCTTCCCTTTTTAAGATGCATGTGGCTACTCCTTCACAGTATCTCAATCCAGTTAGGTTGAGGGGCCCTGCGGACTGTCCTTGGCCACCTTTTCAGCTTTACAGCTGAGGAAGACAAGGAATTCTGACCACCTTCTGGTCCAAGTCTAACGCTGAGACCATAGCTCCACCTCTTGCTCAAATACACTTTCAACTCCTAGGAGAAAAGGCTGGATACAAATGTAATGGAAATATGTAAGCAAGCAAGTAGAATTCTGTGACATATGTTTCCGAGAGAATGAGAGCATACTCTCTGCAATTATAGGATAGATGTCCCTGTGATGGACAGCTCACACGTCACTCCTGTCCGCCAGGTTAGAGCTCTGGTGTGGGAGCCTATGACAGGACAGGAGGGGCGGAACCAACGGAACTAGGGGAGAGAGAGAAAAAGACAGTTTGGGACAGTTAGGGCAGTTGGAGAGTTAGAGAGAATATGAGACAGAGATAAATAGAGGGATTGAAAGTGTTAAAATAGAGAGTTAGGTTAGGATTAGGACAAGGACTTGGAAAGTTAGTGTATTTGAGAACTGAAGGAGTTAAAAGTAATAAGAAATAAACTGTTTGAATATTGTAACACAGTGCTCTCTAAACACAGTAAACATATCTAAAATACAAAGCATGTTTAATGAATGAATAATACAAGACCATCCACGATTTTCCTTATGTGATTTACCTCTTAACCTATAAATAAACATTGTTATATTTGACAGCATTGATCCAGTATATTTGGTACAGTGAGGAGAATATCCTCTGGTGGCAGCACAAAAATGATGAAAAGAAAAAGTCGTGCCCAAAGGCGAACCTGGGGTGTTAGGGAAAACAAACGGGAGCTGGAGGCAGTCCCCATAAAAGTAGGTTTTTTGGCAACACAAAACTCTCTCAAATTCAAATGATTGCTTTAGTGATCATTTTTTATGAACAACGTTCTCTTACACACGAAAACAAACGCAGAGCTACTTGCAGATAGAACTCATTATTGCAAGAATAACATTTCCTTTGTCACTTAAAAGGAGGGGGGCACCAGGAGAGGACCAAACCTACCTCCTTTCCTTGCCTAAACCCGAAAGCAAGAAAAATAATAATCTTAGAAATGCAGAGCTGGAAAGGACCCTATAGATCATCAAGTCCGGCCCCTGTCAAGGAGACAGTGGGGGAAAAAACCCAACCTCTGGCTTCCCAGCCAGATACTTAAACCACTGAGTTATCTAGCAATACCTTTCCAGTTCTTACCACACTAATGAAAGCTATATAACACAAGTGGGTAAGACAACACTTGTCTGCCAATTATAATCTGAATTTCTTTTTGGTGCTCTAGCAGCAGCCTCTCCTCTGAAGAGTGAATATCAGAATGCAACTTACTATTACCATTAAAAAAGAACTCCATTTATTTAATCCAGCATAGGATGGAGTCAAGAGAAGTCAGCAGGAAGAAAGCCAGACCAGCCAATCTTGCTTTTCTCATATGATGACCTGCTAGGGCCTTCTTGCCCCTTGTGCACAAAGAAGGCTCATAAGGCATCATTTCAGTACTCTCCTTCCTGCCTTGTTCCAAGGGCATTTATTTTTATTTATTTATTTATTTGATTTCTATCCCGCCCATCTGGTCTGGTCGACCACTCTGGGCGGCTTCCAATAAGGTGTATACGAAAACATACGAATTTTACAAACAGTCCATAACATATACAATAATAAAACAAATAATAAATGACAGAAAAAATAAAGAAATAATTAAATATTGACAGGAGGGAAGGCCTGAACATACAACCATGTTTTTAGATGACTCTTAAAAGTGCCCAGCGTAGGGGTCGCACGAATAACCAGAGGAAGGTTATTCCAGAGGCGAGGAGCCACCGCCGAGAAGGCTCGGTTTCGTGTCCTTTCCTGCATGCAAACTTCAGTTCTCACCACAAAAAAACTGTCCTCCTGGCTTTTTGGTGCAGGAGGTCAGTTGAGCTAGTGAGCCCCAGGTCCCAAATCAAAATAGATGGAGCTAGGACCCAGGCTTTAAAAGGCACCAAGCACAGAAATCAAACTGACTCTTTCTCCACTACCATTTACCCTGAGATGTGTCTCCCAGCCCAGATATCTGCTATCGCTGAGACATGGCAACTTTTATGATATCACGCATATTACTGAGCAAGTTGAGAAGACTACAGGTTGCTAGTAAGAGTCCTATTGGATAAAGAGGACATAGCCTCCTTCTTTTTGATTTTTCTCTTCTCTTTCTCTTATGTTACTTTCCAGTATCTCAGCTAAAACTGGATAAGACCTAATGGGGTTTACACATCCATTAATATGCCAAGCTAAGTACATACACTGAAGTATGCAGAATGGAACATATGAATGCATGTTAGTAAAGGTAAGCCAGGGGGCTAAATGCTGAAAATTAAAAATGAACCAAGGTCATCTGCAGGGATAGGAAACTTCATCTTAATTGCATCTTAGAAAGACCAATGCAGAACAACACAATAAAGAACTGGCCAAAACTAATGAGGTTTGTCTGCAAGTGAGTTTTATTTTTTTAAAGAACAGCCAACAGATTTACCATATTTCTGCAGTGAAGTGAGGTAAGTTCTCTCCCCCCCCTTCTATTCCCTCCCCCTTTCCTGTTTCACAGCAAGCCGGATGACTTCTTATCAGATGTGTCACTTGGTGAAATAATTGCCAGCAATAATGGTTGCAATAGCGGCATACTCTGAGCACAATTTATCCATGTCTGTTCTATCTTTCAACTTCAAAGCTTCGGCTGCCTCACAGATCACATCAAAATGACACCCCTATCGTTAATGACAGTGGTCTAATGCAATACTGAGAAGTCAAATCACTCCTCCAGATTGGCGAGAAATGCTCATACAAAAAACCAAGCATGTACAGGGTCCTGACACTCATCTCCAGATCAGTATTTGAATCAGTAAGGAAAGCTGAGTTTGACATTCAGATTTATCCAGATTTCCCAACTGCGTGCTCTTAAAGGAAGAGAGAGTGGGGCAGAAGGGAAGATGAGGAGACAGCATTGAAGCTCTAGCAAATGGAAGGCTAACTTTTGGACAGAATGAAAAGCCACCCAAAGCAGTGTTGTGCTTCAGCCATAAAGCTGAGAAGTCAGACAAAAATCATCAGGACTGCCGAGGGGGTATGAGCACCCACGTCTTCTATGCACTTACATTTTTCAAAGATGTATACTGCTAGACTGCCCACGTTCTTGCTCAGTATTTTAAAATATATTGTATGAGGATGTCAATGAAAAAAGTAGGTTCATATCCTTCACGATCAAGTTTTGTACCTTGTGCACAGACACTGAGTCTATTATATTTCTATATGTTGAGGAGAGGTGGGGTGGGGAGGGGGGAGGTACACTGCATAAAAATCATTCCCAGTGGTGTGTGGAGTCATCTTGCTGTCTCATTACACCCCTAATTCAGGCACATTGCATCTGTGGAGGCCATTTTAAATGTCACACAGCACATGGGAAGTGGAAAGTCTTTCCCTTTCTTTTCAGCTACTCCAACTTGCTGAAAATTAGGCTGCCAAAGCTGTGAAGCAGAGGAGGCAAATTTCTGGGCCTGCGTGTGTCGCTGGTGCTCCTCACAACAATGCACCTAGTCTGCACCAGGCCAAGAGACTACACAAAGGCAAGCAGCTTGATCCATCCATTTCAACAACCAAGGATCATGTCTTTTGGAAACCCAATGGGCCTTAATTGGCCATTCCAGACTACACAACCTTCAAACACTGCAGTAAGATTGGAATCATTTGCAACCACAAACCACTGAGGAAAATCTGTTTCTTTCCCAGCTATCAAGAGAGCTAAAGCTAAGAGAGGACGGGGCCCAACCTCAATTCACTTATGGCAGAGTAGAGACAACAGAGGAAATTGAGGATGTGATAAACAAGATGTATAAGGCTGTTTCAACTGTACACTGTTGGATGTAGACAAAGTTTACACCAGGGCATGGGGACATTGTTTGCTACTTTTGCCACTGCCGTGCAAAACCTGTTTGAATACCACACAAGGACCAGGGATCACTACACACAAAAGACCAGCTAATGACACCCATCAATCACAGTGACAGATAATCTCTCCTCCTTATCACAACAATACACCCAGAACAAGACACACTAATCACCCATCTCCTGAAAAGGACAAAAGCCTATCTCACAGCCATAAATACTCAACTCCCAAGCAAACTACACCAGAGCACAGAGTGCTGTCCTCTGAAGATGCCGGCCACAGAGACTGGTGAAACGTTAGGAAGTACAACCTTCAGAACACCACCAAAGAGCCCAAAAAACCCATAACAACCATTAGATCCCGGCCGTGAAAGCCTTCGAGAATACATTGTTTCAATATCCTCATGGACATTTCTACTTTTCTGTGTCATGGTGATAGGGGGAGATAATGATACTGTATTTTAACAGAGTTATTAATATCAACTGTATCAATAAACTTGAGAATCTCTCATGTATTAACATCTTGTTCACAATGTAGCTGTAACAATATTGTATCTCCACTGTATCGATACCACTTAATGCTCTGGATGTACAGTATACACTTTATCTCAATTGTATTTTAGAATATTATTTTGTATTGTATCTTATACTTCCTTAATGCTGTATACCTTTTATACATTCTCCAAATCGTATTCTGATCCTGCCCCTCAGACCGGGAACAACAAAGACCATTCAGGCCTGATAGAGTCTTTATGGTCCATCCATGGGCCATCTAAATAAACAAAGAAACCCCCATCCTACACCAGGAACAAAATTGATATTTTCTTCTGACCAATAGATTGGCTAAGTTAGCATCTCAGATCCAATGAGGAGCAGGATCCAAGGCTGGGGTACAGGTGACCAATAGGTCAACTGCAGAAACATCTGAAGTCCAATCATAGCTGAGATCCAAAAGTTGGGCTACAGATGACCAATAGCAATGTAGCACTTTTATGGCTCTTTGTCTATAACCATTATAAAACATAGGCTCATTCTTTCTTCTGGGTCTCCCTCTGCTTTTAAGATGGGAGGCCCAGCTGAACTTTTGTACTTTAATAAAATTGGCTTGTTCAGCTGTCTTGTATCTTAGCCTGTGGTCTTTGCCGGAAAACCCAAACCCAGTACTGGCCTAAACTGAACTCAGATTTGGCCAGTAACAATGGTCTTGACTACCAACAGGAGCTCAG
The DNA here is from genome assembly GCF_051106095.1 of Pogona vitticeps. Classification (NCBI taxonomy): domain Eukaryota; kingdom Metazoa; phylum Chordata; class Lepidosauria; order Squamata; family Agamidae; genus Pogona; species Pogona vitticeps. Next base: position 112,145,094 of record NC_135785.1, read on the forward strand.
TAGGCAAAGATTCCTTTGCTTTTAGGTACTATGAATGCAAATCAGATATGCAACTGAACAGCAATACTGTCTCATCCTTTCAGTGGAGTTCAGATCCAAATGTGGGACACGCAGAAGTTCCAAATGCCATTCCTAAGCCCTTCAGTTTGTTTGCAAATGTTTGCGCTGCTAGTCGCCAAAGGAATGTTTGTCTTAATCAAAACCCCAAAAAACCCCACCATTCTTATTTAATTCTTGGATCACAAAACTAATTGAAATTAACTGCTTCTCTGTATGACAGTCATCTTGGAATGAAACTTGGTGCTCAACTTCAACCACCATGGTGGTGGTGGTGGTTGCTCTTGCTCCTGTTATTAAAGATATGGGGTTTGGGTGAAACTAGAAAAGTTATTGAGAACTGCTCATACACCCCAGCTGATGTTTGACAGGTAGCTGGTTAAAGGCAGTGTTCTGTGGTTGGAACCAAAGGAGGGGGAGGCCCGTACTTAGTCTTTGATCAGAACAAGAAGCAAGGTTTACTTTTCACTACTGACAAGCAGCTTATATACTTACAAGTGGATGTAAGTTCAGCTTCAATGAAGCAGTTCAAGTTGCTGTCCTGATGAGCCATCTTCGGGAAGCCAAACTCCTGGCTGCATTCAAAACCAGGAAGAGAGAAGACAAAGGAGTCCAGAGGGCCCTGGTCACCTACTGGGATAGAGAGCCCCCCCACCTTAGCTACAGTGGACCCTCTACTTATGGAATTAATCTGTATTGGAACGGTGGCTGCAGGTCGAAAAGTCTGTAGGTCGAGTCTCCATTGACCTACAATGCATTGAAAACCAATTAATCCGTAACCAGATGTTTTTGTTCCATTTTTATTCCATTTTGGTTTTTTTCTGGTCTGTAGGTCGATTCTCCGGCTGCAGGTCGAACCTAAATTTTGCAACCAGAGAAGTCTGTAACTCGAAAAGTCTGTAAGTCGAGCCGTCTGTAAGTCGAGGGTCCACTGTATCTGGTTTAACCCTTACTTTTCTGGAATAGTGCATGTGAGGCTACAGTTGATCATTAACAGATGTTTCTGTTTTTCTTCTCACTTAAAAAAATCTTTTGTTTATGATACAAGGAAATTTATTTAGGATATGAAGGAGAGAAATAAAACATTTCACTGCACCCGTGGAACATCTAGATCAGGAGACAGCTGTGATACTGGGATGCTTTCTCTGTGCCTTGCGTCTGCTAAAGATGGCATGAACATTTGTACTAGTTATTGAAAATAAATAAGATAGATCATATGAATAAATGAGCAAGAAAGCAAAAGGCAGCCAAGGTTGATGTATTGTACCTCCATTTGTCCCCCAAATTAAAACCTGGGAAGTCAAAGTTTGAGATCCCTTTCAGGCAAAATATTATGCAACGAAGAATCCCAAAAGATAATGCATACATATATCCCTGTCTGGTGAATATATCCCACTCACCTCACACAAATGCCCACCATCCCCACTGGGATTTCAAAGCTGGTGAAGACAATTCTCCACTCAATGGATAAAGTCAGAAAGACTGAAATTGCTACCAGCTGCCTTCATTAAAATGAACTTGTGAGTTAATTTTGACATGTTCTACAATGAAGAAGGATAATTGAGCTAAGACTATGAAAACTCCTCAAAGGTTTGCATGTACCTACTTACCTCACACACACCCTGCGGAAACATTTATTTATTTATTTATTTATTGGATTTATATACCGCCCCATAGCGCTACAAGCACTCTCCGGGCGGTTTACAATTTTAATTATAAAGGCTACACATTGCCCCCCCAGCAAGCTGGGTACTCATTTTACCGACCTCGGAAGGATGGAAGGCTGAGTCAACCTTTGAGCCGGCTACCTGGGATTTGAACCCCAGGTCGTGAGCACAGTTTTAGCTGCAGTATACATTCTCCTTCCCCTTCATCTCTTGTCTTCATAGTGTAACTTCATCAAATTCTGGACTCGCCTTACTTAAATCGCTGTGTAAATATTCCTAGGGGATGAACTATTAAGTAATCCAGATATTCCAAAAATAATGATCTCTGGATGGGTCTGTCCCTTTAATTCCCTATGAGCCATATGGGAACTTTTCACAGCAGCCATATTAGTCTTGATTTAAGTTCTTCTGACACATTATTACAGCACTCCACCATCACTTCACACCTGCCATTCTGTCAATCAGGTGGGGAGGGGGAGAGCCAATTTTTGTGTCAATCAAGAAATCCTGAGGGAAGTGTAACCTGTTAGGAAGTATTACCCTTTGCCCACTGATTCTGTAGCTTTGAATTTAAAGGACATGTGCCAGAAATAATTAAAGATCGTTCTTTGGTAAAGATCGTTCTTTGGTTCATTCGTATATAAATGAAGGTATTTAGTGCCACTAGGTTTACATTTTCTGTCCTGCTGTCCTGCTACAATTAATGGAGCGGGGTGGTCATGTACTGAGTCCTACCAGTTTGCTCTTGTGTTCTCTCTAATATTTGTAATATGAAGGTGAGATTTTTGACCAGCCGATGCACACACACACACAAAATTGGATAACACCCTTAATAGCCAGATTATGTGTCTTCCTCTAGAATGACAAGCTTAGCATATCTCCTCCGCTGAAATCCACCATTTTGACAATAAAGTCTACATTAATAGCATGCACACAGAAGAAGGCCTTCTCTGTCACTCCCTTCCACAGGAAAGCCTTTCCCTTTCTGACTGGCTGCCTGAGTTGGGGGTTTAAAATGAATTGTTGTGCCTTACTCTTTTGAATGTATTTTTGGTGTTGATTTTGTTTACCATTTCTTAGTACGGTATTTGTCTGAACTTTTAAATATCTGCACACTTACTGTTTCTTAGCTTTAAATGTTATATTTTAATGATGTCAGCTGCCTTGGGTCCTCTTCCTATTAAAGAGGACCCAAGGCAGCTTACATCATTAATATATAACATTTAAAGCTAAGAAACAGTAAGTGTGCAGATATTTTAATATAAATATAAATATATAATATTTTCAGCAAAATAAATAAATCATAAATTGTGACTTGCCAGGCTAAGTACAGTTCATCAACTCTGTACTGTAACCTGATAAATACTCGTGGGACATCTTATCCCATTTTTGAAGCTTTAGGGAGGCAGGGTAGAAAGGAGGATATTTCAGTTTGATTTTTAAATTCAGATTTATGTTGCTTCATGATGGGAAGAACAAGTAAGTAATGGGAAAACAAACTGGTTTTATTTACTGAATTAGGATGGAGGTTGAAGGAAATTTTGCAGCGCAGTCATTTAATTTAGATCTTTTAAAAATCCCCAGTTTCTGAATGTGGGATATGATTCTTCTCTACCCATAATTTAAAATGCCAAGAAGTGGTTTGATATTACTGCACAATATCATCCTGTGTTGCCAGCAGGAAAAAAGGATACCAAGCTTTACATAGCAAAGGGCAGCCTGAATGTTGGCAACACCAATGGCAGCAGTCATGATGGTCTCACCCAAACACAAAGCAATTGCCATAGCTGTTTTTCTTTTTTTAAGTATGAATGGCAGTGGATTCTTTCAAATAAAAGAATGCAGGTGGAGCCAACTATTCACTTTCAAGATAAGTAAGATTGGTATTTTCAGTTTATATGATCTATTTTAAATCTGGGGCTGTTTAGGGTTGCCTATTTCTGAATGTGTGCGTGTGTGCTGTGGACTGTCTACTATATCTATGCCAAATTTGGTGCTCATCCAAAGGCCTGCTTCAAAGTTATACTTTTTGTTTGGGCTGTCCCGATTATTACAATTGCCTTATAGAATATTGATTTGCTCTACCACCACAAGATCATTGTTGCACTCTCATGCCGCAATAATGAAGGAGCAATGAAATAAAAACAACCAATTGCTGGTCTGCACTCCATTTTGCCTACGCTGAAAGACAGAAGGCCTACAAAATGGTGGAAAACAGGTTTGTATGTGTGGGAAAATGATGGATCCTTTCTTAATGGAGCTTTTGCTCTTGCTTCTTTTCCATCAGTCAGCTACCTTACCTCATCTCTTCCCTTCCTGCATGCAGGCATCTGGCCAAGTCTGGTGGCAGGTAATTTCAGAAAATGGTGCAAAGATTAGCAAGATCAGGCTAGAGATACAAGACTCAGCAAGATCTGCACCAGCCATCCAGCTGTCCTTTCCTACCTCCCTTGTGGAACTACTAGAAAGGTAGGACTGTATTTGATTGTCATATGTGTTTGGTTACTAGGGATACATATAGTAAAGGGGAGGGGGATCTCCTTGCCTTTTTGACACCTTCACCTTTCTGCCAATCTCAAACCTTATCTCAAACCTCTTGCTAGACTTTCATAGTGCTGTGTGTTGAACACAGAGATTGGTGCAGTGGCTGCTGATGTAACAAAGAAAGAGTGAGCCAGTGCTCTTTTCTTTTTACAGTCTCTAGCAGAGGATGAGGCAGTCATTAACTATGCTGAACAGAACTGCAATTGGCTGCAATTTAAAGGGGGCAGGGAATCTTTTCTCATTCCAATATTCCATCATTCCTTTCAATAAGGTGATCCGCTGTGTGTTGTACATGTTACTGCTGTCAAGTTGCTTTATGATGTCAATATATGTTCTCTAAAATGTCGTATCATTGATAGCTCAGCTCTTGCTAACGTCAACTCTGTGCCTTCCTTTATGGAGTCAACCCATCTCATATTTGGTCTTTCTCTTTTCCTGCTGCCACCAACTTTTCCTATCTGTATTGTCTTCCCAGAAAATCTTGGCTTCTCATGATGTACTCAAAGTATAACAGCCTCAGTTTCACAACTTTTCAAGAGACCATTCAGACTTCACTTGATCTATGACCCACTTCTTCGTCTTTCTGACAGTTTGGGGCATAGGCAAAGCTCTCCTCCAGGACCATATTTCAAACAAAGTGGTTATTTTCCTCCTGCTTTCTTCAGTGTGCAGCTTGCACATTGATACATGGTGAATGGAAATACCACAGAGTTGATGATCTTATCCTTGATCTCCAGTGACACTCTACACTTGATGATCTTCTCTAGCTGCCATTCCAAGTCGCAGTCTTCTGATTTCTCAGATGCAGGCTTCATCTGGATTGAAGGCTGAATCAAGGAATACGAAATCTTTAATCAGTTTTTTTCCCATTGTCAATATTTAAATTGTTTAGTTCTTCTAAACAACAAGTCTTTTTTATTTTTCTTAATGTTCAGATTCAGTCCTGGTTTTGCACTTTCAGTTTTTCACCTTCAACAGAAGATGCTTCATGTCATTGATTCTTTTTGCAGGTAATATTAGTGTCATCTGCCTATTTTAAATTACTGATAATTCTTCCACCAGTTTTCATTCCTCCTTCATATGACTCTAATCCAGCTTTCCATATGGATGTGTTTTACAAACGGTTGGTTGGCTGGTTGGTTGGTTGATAATATTTTCTCCCCACCTTTCTCATTAAAAAGGACTCAAGGTGGCTTTCCTACATAATTAATGACAATATTTAAAGCTAAAAACAATAAATATACAAACAGTAAAAGGGTCAGACAAATATCACAGAGAAATGGTAAACAAAAGCAATACTAACGTTCAAAATAGTGAAGCATAACAATCCATTTAACAGAGAGGGAGATAAAATACACTTTCCCTTCAACTCCCAAAAATCCCAACAAGCACAGCTCGTAGGGAAGGCCTCTGGGAACTACAGTCCAAGAACGCCTGGGTTACCCAAAGGTGGAAACCACTGCTCTAGTCTGATACCTCTGCCTATGGGAAACCATTTTATTTCTCCATCTTTCATCCTAACAGTAGCTTCTTAATCATGATATAGGTTACACATCAGGACAATCAAGTGTTGGGTCATGCCAATTTCTTTTAAAACAATCTATAGCTTTTCATAATCCATGCAGTAAACGATTTTGCTCTGCTCTATAAAGTACAGACTAAACTTTTTCTAAAATTGTTTGGAACACTCTAGTATCTTATGCATATTTCGTAAAAACTGGATAATTCCCTTTTTATAATTAGCAGAAGCATAAAGAGTACAAACACAGCTATAGCACAGAGAAAATGTAGAGAGAGAAGAGCAAAAATATTCCAGCCTCCACCCAACCCTTTGTTCGCACTAGCCCTTGGTATATAAAAGAAAAATCACTCTATAAACAACTTAGGTAGAAAAGCAAAACATTTTACTTACAGTTGATCATCAGTTACAGTCAGAGAATAAGAGCAAGGATATTGCAGCCTCCACCATGTGAGAGAGTTCACCATTGGAGCTGCATGGCAGGAGTAAGGAGTGGAGAAAATCATGTCTACTCTCAACAGTGGCCAAGGAAGAAGACAGGTTTGAATAAACAAATGGAAGCAGGAACAAACACGGAGAAAGGAAGGGTGAGCCTCAAGCCCAGGTTTAAAAAAAGCCTTGTTAATTGCTTAGTGAGAAAGGAAGTAATTATCTTAGGTCCCAAATACCTCTTGTCTACTGACCCCCATTGTTAGGTAGCATGCACAAATGCCCCCCCCCAACAGTATGATTGTGATATGATCTCTAGTACTTCTGCCTTTTCAGAATCTAGCTTGGTGAGCTGTATAAGTTCTTCCTAAAACAAGCAAGCTGAAATGCTGAGTTGGTGATTATAGCAATGCTTAGAGTTGGTCATCATGACCAACCATTCTCAATGGGGGCCATGTTTGTTTGTTTATATACCACCCCATTAGTGTTGATGCACTATTCTGGGCAGTTTACAAGGAATTAAAACAAATGGCACATGGTCCCCTGGGGGCTCCTGACACATTTGAAGAAGGGGCACAGACCGGAACGCATCCCTTTATAAAGTTTATGTGACTTATACAATCCTGATATGGCCTATATTTCTTTTGCATTGTGTTTATGACTGTGGCCAAAATAAGGCTGAGAATAGCTCATCATGACTAACCTGTTCCATTGATTTTACTGGGTCTACTCTAAGGATCATTAAAATTGGCTCCAGCCCATTGTGTGTTATATTTCAGTCTGATATGTAACTGATGGGTTATATATTACTGCTGGTATCTACTTTTTAAAAGAAAGTACTTTTGAAAGAGAACTGTTCTTAAACTAAATTCACTTTGCCTTCTTTTCATTGGTTTCTCTCCATGATTACTACCACATATTCTGAGACAAAGTAAGGAATCAAACTCTCAACATTTGGCTCTACACCCTGATCAGCAACTGTTTTTCTGAAGGTTGACACTGAGGAAAGTATAGAAATTAGAATGTTAGTTTTTAAAGTTCCTAATTGTCTTCCTCATTGCTTTGCTGCAGCCAAGCAAGCATTAAGAGTGATTAATTAGGTGGCATTCTATTAAATTGCATTGCCTCTGCCAGCAGCCAGGAAAAAATATGCAGGAAATTACTCTCTGGTTCTCCCTAGTGGACAGTTCTGTAATTGTACCTTGAAAATACTCTTTTAAAATACAAAAACAAATGTTTCCCTTCTTTTTCTTTTCATCTTTAACATGGCGACAACTAAGTTGCTCCTTCAACAATCTTCTGCTCATGTTTAGCACTATTCCATAGAAGACTTCCTTAACAATGTTCCTATTAGCCTAATCCTCCTACCAGTTACTATTAATATTGCAAATGTTTATCTATATATAAAAACTTGTTTGCACATCTGGGACAGGGAGAACTGCAACAGAAGAGACAGTAGAAAGAGAGACTAAGAAGAAAGTACATCCAGTGGAGAAGTTCAGGTTGCTCCAAAGCAGATCCCCCAGGAACACCACCTTGAATGAAGAATCTGAATGTGTCCATGTGACAGACAGGCCAGAAACCACACCCGTCCATCACAATGGAGAAAACAAAAACAATGGAACATTAATTCAGTAGCTAATGGTTGTGCAGGAGGGCAGAACCAGGGAATATAAGAAGAGAATGGAGGACAGTTAGAATTTCAGTTAGAGTTAGGATTTCAGTTAGCCAGGAGTTATGGGTGTTGGTTAGTGATGAGATAGGACAGTTAGTCAGGAGTTAGGGAAAGAGTTAGGTAGTTTGAAGAATTGTTTTGGAAAGAAACACTTGGAAAGAAACATGTAAGGGAACTGAATGCAACTGTTATAAAGGGATGGAAACTAAATACAAAGTAACCAGCATATTTCTTAAGTTAAATGAAGTTTAATGCACACCAAATACAATTCCATCTATGATTTCCTTGATTCTTAAATATGTTAATCTATTAATAAACAATATTATATTTGACACAATTGATTCTGTGGTCCTAATTGGCAATTGAGGAAGGATTTCCCCTGGTGGCAGCAGAAGTGGAGACAAGAGAAACTGTCATGCTGGAAGGCAAATCTGTTTGTTAGGGGGAACATACAGAGGAACTGGGGGTGTGTGACGGTCCATATAAAAGATGGCAACGACAAAATGTAGTACTCAGGTGTAGCTGTATGAAATGTTAAACAGGTATCCTCACCAAAGTGCCACTTGAACAACCTTGGTTCCACACATCCACACATACAATACATCATGACTAAAAGCCCATTTCCAGATCAGAAATTATTAAGAATGCAAAGAAACACTATGGGAAATATCAGGGATGGGGACTTGTGAATCACAACCCGCTGTTGAGCCCGACTTATGTCGCACCTGCAGTTTGACTTGGAAGTGGACTTCATTTTTTTTCTTTAAAGACCTGGACTTGACTTGCAATTCAGACCCATATTTCCAAGTTGTCTTCTCAAGTCCCTAGCCTCCCCCCCACACCCTCCCTCTCCCTCCTTCCTTCCCACCTGAATTTCTAGGCTTCTTCTGACAGGATTGCCTACCATACCTTTTCTTTTCTTTTCTTCTTTTTCTTTCATTCTTGCCCAACCCCCTCCATCTTTTAATCTGTGGTGGAAGAGTGTTTTTCAGGCTGTACCTTGCCAAGGAAGCAACACAGCTTTTGACCTTACCAGGAATGTGGGGACTATAACTCAGCCTTCCATCCTTCCGAGGTCGGTAAAATGAGTACCCAGCTTGCTGGGGGGGGGGGGGGCAATGTGTAGCCTGTATAATTAAAATTGTAAACCGCCCGGAGAGTGCTTGTAGCGCTATGGGGCGGTATATAGGTCCAATAAATAAATAAATAAATAAATAAATAAATAAATAAATAAATAAATAAATAAATAAATAAATAAATAAATAAATAAATAAACTCCCAGAATTCCCCAGGTAGGGATTTGCAATTCAGATTTGGGGCTTGGGACTCAGACCCTAAGACTCAGACTTGAGACTTGGACTCAGACTTGGAACTCGGACCCAAAGATTTGCCAAAATGCCTGAGAAATACTGACTGCATTTCAAATTCTTCAGATGTTTCACCTGAGGAGAAACCTCAAAATTCACTTCAGATTTTACTTCAGGCCCAATTGTAGCTATACTGTGAAAGGAGTACAGAATTTGGTTCTTCTTGTGCAGACAGAATGAAATATGTTCAGTCGCACTCTACAGAAGATGGCTGAATGCACTGTCACATTTAATCAACTGTTTGACTGGGGCCTCACTTCCTGCATCTTCTGCTGAAGAGAACATGATTCTTCTGCACATCACTTTTTCAGTACATAGTCTTTCACAGCCAGGTATAGGCCTTTGAGAAGAGCCCAGTAACAAGGGTCAGGTACAGTCATGAATTTTATGAAAGGTTAGCTGGGAAACTACATTAAATGGCAACATCTGAGCACATCAGTTCTGCTGTGGTTCTGCAGCCAAAATGATTTGTGGCATGCTTGCTCTTCAGAGGCCGCACTGCAAATCAGCACCACTTGCCTCAGTATCAGGACCTTCCCTCAAATGCTTTTCAGTGCAGGAGGGTTTCTGCTTCTTAAGCACATGATACAGGACAGGAAAAGTTAATTTTCAGCAGCACCAACAGCAATGGCAAGAACCATAACACTCTCTATATCTAAGCAAGATTCATTCCTGAATCTTAAGACTGCATCATTAAATTACAATTTAAAACTAAACCATAGCTGGTCCTGTCATTTGGCAGAGTGAGGCAATTTTTGGGGGTGTGTGTGTGTGTTAGCAGATTGTGGTTGTCCTGAAATGACAGCAAATATTTAGTTTATTTGTTATCATTGCAATTTTACTGCAAAAAGACGGGGAAGTGCTTGTGGGATCTTCTGCCTTATGCATCAAGAATAATTTTGGATTTAGGGCATTAAGCACTATGACTGGAGGCGGACACCTTTTTTTTTTTGCTTTGTTTCAGAGAGCAAAATTTCTCAGCTCACTTGAGCTAAATATTTGTCAAAACAGGTTTGAGAAGGTCGACACTGTAAAGATATGTCTGGAGTTGTCTTCCAATTCTCTCACCAGATGTTAGAGTTTTAAATTGCAGTCTCCTACACACACTTACCTGGGTATAAGCCTCAATGGACAAACACTGCAATGACAGCAATGCATTCTGCATTACTTTATCTTAATTCCAGAATGAAAATGACACCATAGGAATTCTCAATAGTTCAACTTCAAAAAATACAAATTTAAATTTAAAAATTTTGTCCAGATGACTATACTTAATCTCACTCATCTTTCACCTTATTCTGTGTGTAGTCTAAACTTACTGTGCACACAACAGTACTAATAAAGTGATGCCAAAAGTGCTGTATCTGTATCAAGATTCCCTTTGCACAGTATAAAATGCATATATGCAGGTATGAAGATAAAGCACTACAAAAAAAGTAATTTTGACATTTGTAAGCTATATCAATAGTATTTTGCATGGAGTATAGGAACAGGAATGTCGGCTCCACTGATGCTTGCTGCCGAGCAGAGTTCCTTTGCCCCCCCTCATAGTTACCCAGGGGGAGCATCCTTAAAAGGACACTCCCCCACATGCTCGGCCTCTTTCAAGGCTTGCGTTCCCTGGCTGTGCTCAGCGCTGCAGGGATTTTTTGCTGTGTAGCAGCCAACAGCATTGAGGGAACTTTGCGGGTGCATCGGCACTTCCCAAGGTTGGAGTGTAGTGTCAGGGATCAGCCTTCATCCCAGGTGGAACCTGCTTACAGCCATTTTATTTTTTTAAGAAAAAAGAAAAAGGCAGAATTGGAGAACAACAAGAAATCCCAAGGGTTTATATATATATCGATCGATTGATAGATAGATCGATAGATAGATCGATAGATAGATAGATAGGGGAAAGGGTTCCATAAGCTTCAGGACTAAGGGGGTAATAACCCCCCATTGGGCTTGGCCATTGGGTTAAGGCAGTAGGGGACATGGCAACCCCCCCAACACACACTAAGGGCAGTTGGGAGACAGAGTCGTGCCCCCCATACACATGGTCAATTACGTCATTGTGTGTTTGTTGGGGTTTCTTTAAATTTAATTGGAAGCAGCCCACTTACAGGCACGTGTGCACGCACATTCAAAATAAATAAATAAATAAATAAATAAATAAATAAATAAATAAATAAATAAATAAATAAATAAATAAATAAATAAATAAATAAATAAATAAATAAATAAATAAGTTCAAATTGAAATTACCATATTTTTCCAGGTATAAGATGCCCCCATGTATAACCCCCACTTTTCTAACCCAAAATTAAGACATTTAAGTGGGGTTTAGCAAGTGTAGGGGGAAAGGGATCAAAGTGCTGCAAGATCACTTTGATCCCTGCTTTCTCCCTTCATGCTAAGCCCCACGGGGCTTAGCAAAAGGAGGGGGGAAGGGATCAAAGCAATCCCACAACTGCATGATCATTTTGATCCCTTTCCCCCTTCTACAGCCATGGAATTGCTTTGATTCTTTCCCCCCTCCTTTTGTTAAGCCCCATGGGACTTAGCAAGCAGAGGAGAAAGCATGGATCAAAGCGATCCTGCAGTGCTTTGATCCCTACTTTCCTTTTGCTAAGGATTAGCAAGTGGAGGGGAAAGCAGGGATCAAAGCCCTGCAGGAACAATTTAATCCCTGCTTTCCCCTTCACTTGTTTTTGTACTCTCCTCAGCTTACTTCTGTGTATAAGACGACCCTCAATTTTATTCTAAAAATTTTAGACAAAACTATAGTATTATACATGAAAAATATGGTAAATAAGATTATAATAACAACAGGAATCGTTGAATTGGAGCAACTACCAGTTGTTGATTAACTAGTCCTGAGGGCTTATATTTTAAAAAATTATTATTATAAATTAATAGCTAAATAAATAGGCAAACAATAAAGGTACAACGTAGGTTTTTTTTTTTACAATTGGAGCATGTTAGTACAGTAAGGGTTGGCTGCCTGGCTAGTGGGTAGATTATTTAGTAAGAGCTTTGGTTAGCAGCCATGGCCCCCAAAAAGGGTCAGGGCAATAGCAAAGGCAAACAGCCTGCAAAGCACAGGGCCCCCAGGGCATCCCTCCAGTTGTATCATCATCATCAGATGAGGAGGGGTGGCCTGTGTGGGAGGAAATACGGGCTAAAATAGCAGCATTGGAGCAGCGGAAGGCTAGCCAAGCACGTAAGGGCACTAAGGACAATCAACCTAGGTGCTCAGCAAGGGAGTCCTAGGCACACAAGCGTGCTAAACTGAAAGCCCTTGCTGATAATCTTTTGTCCCATTTTGCTGCTTCAGAGGCTGGTGTGCAAGGTGTATCTGGAGTTGCAGATTTGTCAAGGGAATGCCAGCCAGCAGAATTGATCAGCCAGGTCAAGAGCAGAGCTGAACACGCCCAGGCAGTAAAGGGGTCCAGAGACAGCAAGTGATCCAGCAGGTCAGATGGTGGAAGGCCTTCAACCAGCCACTACTCAAACATCAGGTGAGCTCACTGCTGCACCGGACATTAGTGGAGCCCTGCTGATGTGGCCATGGGGGTTGGGAACACAAGTGCAGGAGCAGTTGACCATGGGTCCACAGGGCTGGCCGGGACATCAGGTGCCTTTGAGTTCATCTGCTGGTGCCTGGCAGGCCCCTTATAGCCCAACATCTTTCTCCAACCCTACAGGGGTATCAGTGGGAGTTGGGGTTTGGCCATACCCTTCTGTACCTGACACTGGGTATAATTCAATTCCCCTTATGCCTCTGCCTTTCAGAGACTATGCTCTCACTATAGGTGATCACTTGACACCAGTTATGAAGGAGCATATAAGGAAGGATAAATGCATAGATCCATTTGAATTACTAAATAGAAACACGGATGCTAAGGAGTGGGAGAAGGAGGATGAGGTAGAGAAAGAGAGGAGGAGGCGCAAAAAGCCAGAGCACACAGGGGCCAATTGGTTGCTGGGATTTTTTATGTATGCAGATGTAATTATGAAGGCACAACCTTGGCATGCACTGTCTTTATTTCAGTACTTGCACCTGATCTACAGGGCCTACGTGGACTTCCTGGGTCATTCATGGCTGACTTATGAGCAAAATTTCCACATGAGAGCATCAATACACATGAACATGCATTGGGATGAAGCTCACCCGGGCTTATGGCTTCAAACAATGATGACTGCCTGGCCACTGCAGGGTGAGAGGTTCGACAGTGGCCACCTTATCAGGAAGTCAGGGCAGGTTAACAGTTCCCTTGCTGGAGCGGGGCAGGTGGTTCAACCCAACCAGTCTGCTGGGACTTCAGTTCACGGGGTTCCTGTTCCATCTGTGTGAGTGTGCCACATGTGGTGGAGCCCACTCCAGTTCAAAATGTTTTGAAGGGAGGTGACCAAAAGCAGTTGACAAGGAACAAGGCAGTAACAGGAAGCCTGATGGAGCAGCTAGTGCAACAAAAGGGGACCAGCCCTATTAAATTGGAGGTGCATACAGTTTTGTTGACTAACTAACCTTTAAAGGAAGTGGCAGCATATTTACTTGATGGGTTTCAGTTAGGTTTTCATATCCCAGTTTTGGGGAGATGCGAGGCAATGTTTGCCAAAAATTTGAAGTCCGTTCAAGGTATGGAGGAAATAATTAGACAAAAAATTGAGAAGGAGGTCTGAGAGGGCAGAGTGTTAGGTCCGTTCATTCAGCCACCGTTCGTTCAGCCATCTCCAGATATCTCCTTTGGGTATTGTACCTGAAAAGGCCCCAGGTGAATTCAGGCTCATACATCACCTCTCTTATCCAGAAGGTGACTCTGTCAATGATGTCATATCACAGGAGCTTTGCACTGTGCATTATACGTCGTTTGATGAGGCAGTGCGCATGATTGGGGCATATGGCATAGGGGCAGGGATGGCCAAGGCTGATATAAAATCAGCTTTTCGTGTGCTGCCAGTTCACCCAGAGGAATTTGAGTTCTTAGGCTTTACCTTTGAGGGTGCCTTTTACATGGATAGAGCATTAACCATGGATTGCTCAGTATCCTGTGCAGCATTTGAGCGCTTTAACTCCTTTTTGGGATGGGAGCTTAGATGTAGGGCAAGGCTGCATAGCACAGCCCATTATTTAGATGATTATCTTTTTTGTGGTGCAAAAGATTCTGGGAATTGTAGGCACTCAGAAACTTTTGAGAAATTGGCTCAGGAGATTGGGCTTCCTTTGGTTCAGGAGAAAACGGAAGGGCCAACGCCTAACATCACATTCTTGGGTATAGAGTTGGATACCTGCTACCAGTACTGCAAGCTTCTTAACAAAATGCTGGTTGACTTGCGGGCCAGATTGGGGCAGAAGAAGGCCAGCCTAAGAGAGTTACAGGAGACAGTGGGCCATTTGAATTTTGCGTGTAGGGTAGTTGCCCTAGGTAGGGCCTTTTTGCACAGACTCTGTGCAGCCATGAAGGGTGTCCGCAAACCGTTCCATAGAACTAGGATTACAGCAGGCAAGATCTGAAAACATGACAACAATTTTTGAACAATTTTAACAGAGTTTCATTCTGGAGAGCAGAATTACACCTCCAGAATGAATTGCAAGTTCAAACAGACGCTGCAGGTTCATTAGGTTTTGGCATCTATTTCCGGGGTTGCTGGTGTGCAGGGACTTGACCTGAGGAGTGGCAAATGTCAGGCCTGACCAGGGACTTGACATTCCTGGAGTTTTTTCCCCATTCTTGGTGCCACTTGGTTATGGGCTGAGGAATGGGCCAATTCAATAGTCAGATTCTGGTGCGATAATATGGCAGTGGTGCATGTAATTAATAACATGTCATCCAGATCTGAACAGGTCATGAGGCTTGTGAGGGCGCTTGTATTGCACATCTTACAATTTAATATAGTATTTCATGCAAGGCACATCCCTGGCATAGACAACAATATAGCTGATGCCCTGTTCCCTCAACAGATGGAGCGGTTCAGGGCATTGGCTCCAGGAGCTTGCAGGTAACCAGAAGCCTTTCCACAAGAGGTATGGCAGATTGGAGGCAGGAGGCACTGTGAGCAATAGGGCTGGTTCTTGCCCTGAGTACTCGGCAGGATTACTTTGCAGTTTGTGAAGAGTTTAGACAATTTAGAGTTCACAAGCAGTTGGAACAGGTGTGGCCCATACCAGTTGATCACCTACAACAATTCAGCGTTTTTCTTTTTCGAAAGGGCATGGCACCAAGCTCTTTTCAGGGCAAGATGTCAGCGTTGGCATTCCAGACTAAGGCCCTTCGAGTAGCTGATTCCACAGGGGACTTTAGAATTCGTAAGATGATTGAAGGATGGAATAAAGAAAGAATTAGAACAACCAATGATATGTCCCCTTTTTCTCCAGCCATACTGATGGGGTATAGTGAATCATTGAGCAGCATTTGTAGTGATAGGTACGAGGCTTCCCTCTTTCAGGCAGCAACACTTTTGACATTTTTGGAGCATTTCGTATTAGTGAGGTTGTGGCAGCTGGTAAGTATGACATGTCACAAATGCCGTTCCAACTTGCATATGTCACAAGGAGCAAAGACAGGTTACAATTGCATATCCGGAGATCTAAAACAGAGCAACTAGGGAAAGGAGCCTTTATCTCACTAAGGACTTGCTCCATTTTAGAAATATGCCCAGTTAGGGCACTAGAGTAGTGTTCCCCAACCTTAAGCCTCCAGATGTTCTTGG
This sequence comes from Pogona vitticeps, assembly GCF_051106095.1. Lineage (NCBI taxonomy): Eukaryota > Metazoa > Chordata > Lepidosauria > Squamata > Agamidae > Pogona > Pogona vitticeps. The sequence continues at coordinate 112,161,045 of NC_135785.1, forward strand.
ACTACAACTCTCAGAAGCCTTCACCACCACCTCTGCTGGCTAGGATTTCTGGGAGTTGAAGTCCAAGATCATCTGGAGGCCCAAGGTTGGGGACCACTGCACTAGAGGATTACCTTAAGAAAAGGGGGGAAGATCAGGGCTACTTATTTTGTCGTCGTGATGGCACCCCACTGACAAAATACCAATTTTGGAAGGTAACTGGAGCTCCTTTGGAACGAGTGGGTTTGGCTGGGTGGCCCTTTGAAACCCACTCATTTCACTTTGAGGCAGCGTCTACTGCCACCATGCTAGGGTATGGCCCAGAGGAGATCAGGAAGGTGGGGAGATGGTCCTCCCATAGATACAAACTTTACGTGCGGGACTTGCCATAACTGTAGGCTGCTGCCAGGCTGTTTGTCTCTTTCTTTCCGGTGCAGAGCGACCCAAACAGCAATTGAGGATCCTGTTGCTGGGTCACAGTTTCATTCACTGGGCAGCAGATTATGTTGCTAGGATGGCATGGGGCCGAGATTTGGGACTGCAACCAACCAGTGAGCCTGAAATGGCTTGGCTGGAGGGGCATGCTTTGTGCCAATTTTTCTAGCATGGCAGACACAGCGACAGCTGGTGTACCCCAGATGTGCCGTTGGTTCATCTGGGGGGGGGGTAATGACTTGGCCAGGAGAAGTGGCAAGTCCCTTGTGCTGGACATTTTGGCTGATTTGAGGAGCTGGAAGGCAAAGTTCCTGTTTTCAAGAATATTTTGGTCCACGATTCTTCCTGGCATGATTGGACAGCCGACTGCAATGCTAGTTGCATAAATAGAGCATGCAGGAAAGTCAATAAGGAAGTTTGGAGAGTAATGGTTAATGGCTTAGAATCAGTAATAGGACAACCGGAGATCTGACTGGACCAACTGGAGCTTTATAGAGGTGATGGGGTTCATTTATCTGAAGCTGGTTTAGAGATTTTCTTGAGGGATTTTTTGTAGGGCACTGCATGACAAAATTCTTGGCTGGATGGGGAGAATGGAGCATAGCAAGCTTTCCCATTCCGTGGTGGGTGGTATGGAAGGAAACTGGTGAATGCCCATGGAGTTCAAGCAGTACTTAGCAGGTCTGAACTTTCAACACTGTGGATCGTGAGGTTATAGTGCTGGGAGGAAAGACCTGCTGGGGCCCTCCCTGGGCTGAGGGCTGCCAAAGGCTGGGGGCTTGCATGCCTGGGGGGGGGCTTGATATTTCACTGGTCAGGGTCATGCAATAGGGCATAGGACTTGCCCGTATAGGTTGGGGGGGGTGTCCTGTGAGACCTTCAGCACCAAACCTGATACCACACTACTGCTGGCCCCTGGTTTCTAAGCCGTAAGTTATGGCACGTTGATTTAATAGAGTGTGGCCCTATTTATACCCATCACCTGCATCCTACCTCATTATTCCAGAGTGGGAGGGCAATGTAGATTTATAAAACATTGCACAACAACTATCTTGATGCAATCATATGTACTAAAAGGTAAAGGTTCCCCTTGACAATTTTTGTCCAGTCGTGTTCGACTCTAGGGGGCAGTGCTCATCCCCGTTTCCAAGCTTTAGAGCCAGCATTTGTCCGAAGACAATCTTCCGTGGTCACATGGCCAGTGCGACTTAGACACGGAACGCTGTTACCTTCCCACCGAGGTGGTCCCTATTTAACTACTTGCATTTGCATGCTTTTGAACCACTAGGTTGGCGGGAGCTGGGACAAGCGACGGGTGCTCACTCCGTCGCGTGGATTCGATCTTACGACTGCTTGGTCTTCTGACCCTGCAGCACAGGCTTCTGCGGTTTAGCCCGCAGCGCCACCACGTCCCTCAATCATATGTACTAATTCATCAAAAAAAGGTTTTTACAGTAGTTTTTTTTTCTTCAATTTGTTCTTATTTATCAGTAACATAGACAGGCAAAAGCTGAAAAGGAGTACAAGCAAATGACAGTGGCACCAAAGCTGCATATTTCTGATCTTACTTTAATTCTATAAATCATCCCCATAATTAAACCAGAATTTATCAGGACTGTAAGGCGGACCAGGACAAATCTGTGGAAGAGAATGGAACGGGGAAAGTCTTTTTATTTGTTATGAATGAGTTTTCCTTTGGCAAGGTGCTGCAAGGCAATATGGGGATTGAAGCTCAGTCTTCACTAGCAGATGTATGCGAGCCCATTCATACATGATGCATCATCAACAAAGTGTTGAACTTTTTGTGTCTGTGTGTGCACACATCAATCCTGAGTGATGGCCCATTCCTCCCCTTCTTCTCAGTTGTTTCCCTATTTATACTTATGAGCAAAGCATTTTCTTCGTCTTTCCCATTCCCATTCCTTATATAGTCTTTGTCATTTTCAAGAGCCAAAATACAGTCACCGTAGGATCATAATCATCATCATCAACAACAACAACACATAATCATACAAGAAACAGATTGTGAGGGCAGAGATGATTCACTGTTGGGATTGCGGTGAATGAATGTTCATATATAGTGTTTGAAAGTGTTGAGAAAACAGTTACCAAACATTTGCACTTTTGTGGCGTAAGGAGCAGCTTAAGTATAAGAAAGAACATCCATTCCATTGACAACTGAGTGTGCAGCTGAAGAGCAAAATGTGGCTGGGAATAGCATGGGTCATTTTCTACTCACAAAATAAAACACAGGCCACCCCCTCCACACAGACACACTTTGCGTTGCTTGATATATGGCTTGGCTCTGCCTCATCATTCTAGTGTGAGTCAAACAAAATTTTTCTACTTAAATTCCTCCCTGCAACAGAAGTAAATATCTTACTTTTATAAAACACCATTTCTTAAAGATAAAATAGTATTCTACAACACTCTCTCAGATAGTTTTGTCGCAAGTCAGATATCCTTGTTCAAATAATGAACTATGAATGTCATCCATCTTGTGCCTTCACGTTGTAGTGAGCTAGTTCTTATTAAGGTGCTCCTTTAGGAGGCTCCCTGACTGATAACAATGGATGGCTTTTTTTGCCCCATGTTGTGCGTGCTGCTATTATACATCTTTGGTTCCATTGGAAAGACTATTAAGAACAAAACCGTGGAACACGCAGCAGCCAATGACAGGATATAGGTTTTATTTCGTTTTTAAGACAAAACATGTTTATATAGCTACAATAAAAGTGACACGCTTAAATAAGTGATTCATACTGTTTGCAGCCCCAATACTTTCAGTATCTACACCTCTTTCTCTTTGGTTAAAGACATATTTAATATATAGACATCACTCTTTCCCATATACACCCGCCTTCAAAGAAGGACTAGAGAAGAATTACATCAGCATCAGGGCTATGAGGCTGGTGCTTGGCAATCCAAGGTCAATTCTATCTGTTACAGGCTTTTTGTGAAATTTTGGTCACGTCCCTTGCAGTCCCAGTTTAAGCACATTTACAGAGAGGAGTGAATCCCAGTGATTTCAGTACAGCTTACTAGGTGCCAAGCCATAACTAGCAATTTTGATATCTCAGGCTTTGCTGCCCTCCTGATTCAGATTGTCTTATGTCAGATTGGTATATGCAGCTAAAGGATAGAGGAATGAGGAGAAAATATTTGGGACTTTATGGGTAGCACCAATATACGTTCTATGCTGAGTTCATCTGTTTTGTCATTCTTTCTGTTTTGTAAGGAGTGGCTAGAAGTTGTCCATATAGAGTATGCAGGCATGTCCTTCCTGCACCAAACACAGTACCAACAGGTGGGTGTATACCTTTACAGCAGCAAATGTTTGTACTGCCCAAATTGCAGTGTACTGGAACCAAGTCCCAGTTGCCCTGCCCTAGTTATGGTTATGTATGTGTGCACGGGATTGCAGTCATGCAGCACAAACCTATGGCTATTTGTTCAGGAGAGTTAATGGAGCTTGATCTCAGAAAAAAAAAACATGCACAGGAATGCGGTCTTTGTTCCCTACACCTCTATAATACAAATGCAGAGAAGGAAATTATAATCATGCGTCCATACATCAGATCTACTAAGGTGTTTAAATACACTAATGTTTTTGCTCAAATGCAATTGTGCTATGGGAAATTAAAGCCATAAACTAGGCTGATTGTTTCTTATCTAGGTGTCCTACAATTGCATTTTTTATGGTAATTATCTGTATGGCGCTTAGCAAATCTATGCTCTTAAACTTTAGGATCAGATGAGAGCTAGCTGAGTAGGAGGGGAAAATACCACTCTGGTTATCTTTCTCCTTTCCTCAGGCTGCCACTAGTGCTGAATGCGAAAGTGACAAAATTCATTGGAGTGGGGTGGGATTTCATCCCACATGCCATACCCCTGAAAGAGAAAGAGCATCAGTATAGTTCACATTAATTCACCCACCTTAAACGTGTTGAAAATACAACCACCCTCTCAAACCTCAAAAGTGTTCTTTTGCAGTTTGAGGCCCAGGCCTGCAATACACAAAGGGAGCAGAGACTTTGTACACAAACTGTCTAAGTTTCAGGATTCAAGGGTTTTTTTTTCTTTCTTTAACAATGGAAATTCAAAGCTTTTTGTTTTTCATGACATTTTTCATCCCCAGCAAAATTTAGGGTGATCTCTAACACCTGATCAGTTCTGTTATAATGTTTGCAATGTCTTCCCCTTTACACCTGAAGACTGCCCAGGGACTAACTTTGAGCTCCTCACTCTGAGTTTTTCTAACAATATGTCTGGTAAATAGTTTTATTTAAAAAAAAAACCACCCCAAAATTTGCACAGATGTTTTATTGCCTGTTTCACAAAGATTCCGCGCTGTGTCTCCTTGACAAGGGATGGCCTTGATGATACAAAGGGTCCCTTCCAGCTCTGCACTTCTATAGTATCACCACGGCACAGAAGAAAAGCAGCTGAGATGTGCCCCACCCACAAAAATGGAAATTTCTGTTGACTTGCATGCTAGTAAGTAAAAATCCTGAGCTCAGATAGGCCTGGACTGTTGAATCAGCAGTGCTCAAGTCCCAGCTAAGCTTGGATATTTTCTTTTTTGACTGCAGCTCTTAGAATACCCTGCAACCACACACCACACTGGCTGGGGATTCTGGGGAAATGCAATCTTAACAAAAGAGTAGTATCTCCACGCTCTGGCACAAAGCTTGGTTTTTTTAAAATAGTTGCTTACACAGCCATGATTTGGGAGTGCTACAGTATGGAACAGAAGCCATAGGTTCTACAGAATTGTAAAACAACTTTTAAAATGAGAGAATGTATTTTTATTTTATTCATTACATGTATACCCCACCCATCTAGTGCCAAGGCTAACAACATTAAAAAAAAACAAAAACCCAGCAACCTGTCCCCACTCAGAAGGCATAAATAGTGAAATCTAAAATAAAATGAAATGCCAAATATCTAAAGAAAAAGAAACATGGACAGCAAATTGAAGCCATAAACACTACATGGAACCACAAGGTTGTTACGGTGGTAAGATATTTCCAAAGGCCTATTCAAGCAATAAAGTTTTCACCTGTTTTCTGAAGGTCAGAATGGAGGGACCCTGGTGCATATCTGCAGGAAGCACATTCCATAGCCTTGTGGCCACCACTAAGGAGGCAGTAGTTCCTGGTGGTAGTTCGCCTGGCTTCTTTCGGGGTGGCCACACGTAAGCATGAAATCTGACTGGATCAGGTGGCATGGGTGGGCAATCTCGGTGTCAAATGCTCCATCAGGAAATGAGGTCCCAAACCATTAAGTTTGGGAAAGACAAGCACATTCACTGAAAAAAAGAACTGTCAAATAATTATAATAATTATTATAATAGTGGAGTTACTCTGTAGTATGTTTAGCATAACGATCAATACAATCTTGACTGAGAGTCAGGTTCTAGGTTGTCACACAGCCAGTAAAATCATAGCTCTTCCATGAGGGAACTTATACAGCTAGATTATATAACGTATAAATTATTGTATCACTAGTACATGATCAACATTTACAAGTTTTAAAGGATCCATGACAGCTTCCTCTCACCTCAGACCTCCCATAATAAATATTTGTGTGTGTGTGTTAAACTAGTCGTGAAAAGATAAAATGGTTTTTATGCATCCTTATTAACAAAAGGATAAATTTGTAATGAGTTTAATTATTTAAGGAGATAACAGATTGATCCCATGTTGTTGTTGCTGTTTTTTTTTTACTTTATTTTTTAAAAGCTTAAACCATTAAACAGCAGAAGCCAAAACACTATCCAGAGCTTTCATAGCAATCCTGGTGCTTGCAGAATTCATAAACCAAGTAAACCTTCTGACATAACTATAAAATGTGGCATAAACCCTAGGAAAAAAATAGCCATCTTGAAAAGGGTAACAGCACTTTTATGAGAATTTCAACCGCACCATGGCAACATCAACCCGTCAAAGCAAATGAAGGGCAGTAAAACTAAAATTAAAAATGATGAAGGGGACCCCAGCTTGCTAACAGCTTTCCAAGCTGTAAAGCTTTCAAATGTTATCTCTTCATTGGTTTGTTCAATCACACATGTCTTTGGTACCAAGCTTTATCATATTATGTATCTTTCCCTTCACTGCAGGCTGCTGAATTTGATCGACTTATGCATGAAAAATATTGTGGGTTTCCCCCCTCCCCAGCGACTTCATCTTGCTAAATTCTTTTCCCTGTCCTTATTGGTTCATTTTTATTGGCACCTGTATTGACACCTGCAGGCTGTAAGTATACCGCTGATACCGATTGGTCGTCAGGCCTGGTTCTAGGATTTATGAGACCTCATAAGTCTCCTGGTGAGACTCTTACACTTTCACTAATTTTCCCCTGTTTTCATCCAGCTTCATTATCATCACTTATGGCAAGCCTGGGCAGGTTGAGTCTCTACAAGTCAAACACTGCCTGCCAAGAATCTACAGTGTGTTAAATAAGTACAGTGACACTCTATTCCAAGCAACTTTGACCATTGGCCACAGACCATTCGTTAATCAGAAAGCTTGGGTATCTTATCCATTCTCAACCTTTGCAGAAAATTGCTCAATCACTTCCTCCTTGGGGCAATTCCCCCTTCTTGAAGGAAACTGTTACATTATTTGTTGTTCCTTGTCTGTGATCGATGGCTAGCCTCAATGCTGTCTCCATAGTGGCCGTGTGTGTGTGTGTGTGTGTGTGTGTGAACACAGATACGCACACATATACACTTTTCCCTATACCTTTCCACGAACATCATGAATGGTTACTTGTAATTCATAGCCTTAAGCTCACCTTACTATCCTGTATCACTCTGCTAATGTAATCATCACAAATTCTTACACAATGGCCATCAAAGGCTCAATACATTTTTTATTTTGCCCTTCAGCCATGGTTTGTGAGAAGAGAAGAATCAGAGTCACTGCTAGGGTATGTTTTGGTTGGGTAGAAGAATAATTGTGCGGCAGAAGGCCTTGCAGAGGAGCTGCTGGTGTCAATCAGGGCCCAAGATTCTCAGAGGCATGAGGTGTGGACCAAGAAAAAGTAGAGTCCAGTTCCAATGTAAAAGCCAAGAGATCAGCAGCAAGCTAAGCAATGCACTGACTATGCTGTTGGAGTGGGAAGTAGGGATGTGCACTAGCACCAAAATTCAGTTTCAGAATTGGTTGTTTGGAATTCAGAATTACAGCCCTTCAGATTCAGAATCCAGAATTTTAAAATTTTGGAATTTTGTGGATATCCAAAACGCTGTTACAGTCAATACGAATGCTTAAGAGCCATTGTTTTCTTTCTTTAAAAAAAAAAAAAAAAAACACCACAAGCAGGCAAAACATTTTTAAAGGGTTTCTCTGGGTCCTCTGACATCTTCCCAGTGATTGTGCCAAACAAAAAGAGGGTGTGGTGGCAGCCAACAGTGCCTAGGTATTAGGCCATGACCGTAAATGGGCATATTGACTGAACCCTGAACAGTGGGAATGCCAGCAGGAAATGCCAGTAGCATGGGGGAAGGAGAGGATAGTTTGCACTGGGGAGAGGGCAAATGCCCTGGGCAGCACTGGCAGGCAGATTCGAGCAGCAGATAGCCTGTGGTGGGTGGGAACTGTGGTGTACAGCACTGTTGAGTGAGTGAGCACGATCTTGGAGTGGCAGTTGAAAGAATGAAAGAGGCAGAAGGAGGGGGCCTCTGGGTATACCTAGCACTGAGAGCAGAGTGTGTCATTCACTCTTACTCAAAGGGGACTTCAGGGAAGCCCAGCAATGATAGGTTGACTTGAAGGGGGAAAAAAACGATTTTTGCAGATCCAGGTTTCAGGCATGAATGTTGTGGACTATCAATGTCCCCTGCCTGAGAGAACACAATCTCACTGGGCACCGTAGTTGGTGGGCAAGACAGCAGTCCCCCTGCCACCTTGGCCAGACCTCCCCAAACAGACTCCTTGTCAGCCCAGTAAGACAAGGGATTAATCTCTTTCAGCTTGCAAGGCTCTTGCATGTACTGTACAGCTCTACTTCTACCTCTGCAATGTCCTTCCTCTTGGTGGTGTCTCTGGAGGACAGGTCCTGCCGTGTGTGTCAAGACAGGCTTGTCTTGTTGTAACAGGGGTGAGGAACTTGGACTCTACAATACAACTGCTGGCACTGCTGTTTGGAGTGCTAATGAACATTGCTAGTTTCTTCCTGCTCTGTGTGATCCCCTCAGTACTAACCAGTCCTTCTTCACTAGCTGGTGAAGTGCATGTGATGGAAAGTTAGCTGGCATTACCCTCCAACCACCTTGTTCCTGTTTGTGGCCTCTGCCCAGGTGATAAATATTAATATGGTATCTTCATAGACCAATGGGAGTGAGGGAGGGGTGGAGTCATGAGATATGGGAGACTCAACAGGAGGAGGGAGAGCTTTAGTGGAGTTGAGGGAGTTAGGGAGATTGAGAGTTTAGTGACAGTTGAAGAGCTTTGGGAGCTTGGGCGGGAGAGTAGTGGTTGAAAGTGGATAAAGGAAGATGTTTATTTAAGAGTTAACAACCTTACTCGTCCTGTCAACAGCTGTAACAATAAATGGTTTCTGTTTGGTTCTTTTAAAATGACACATGGCCTGGACCTCGATTATTAATAATGGGTAATGCTGATGCAATCAGCTGGTGGCAGCTGAAAGACATGTAGTGTGAGCTCTTAGTTTGGTGAAACAAGCAGGGGCCATGCGGGGATCGTGACACTGCTTAACACCCATTATCTGCTGTTTAATTCGGGAGTCCAAGAGGGTTGCTAGAACATACTCCTTCCTCTTCCACATGGAGGCAAATATGTAAAGGAGCAGGTACAGTGGTGCCTTGCATAACGAGCGCACCATTTAACGACGAATCTGCATAGCGACGCATTTTTTGCGATCGCTAATGCGATCGCATTGCGATGTTTAGATAGGCTAAACATCTCATTGCGATGATCGGTAAGCATTTTGCTTACCGGTCTTCACATTGCGATGTTTAGAAAACAGCTGATCAGCAGTTCCAAAAAGGGCGCCGGATCAGCAAAATGGCCACTCGCAGAGTTTTCACACCCTTCCCTTGCTTACTGGGCAGTTTAATGCGTTCCTATGGGGTCCCCCCCGCATAGCGACAAATCCGGATAGCGACGTTAATCCTAGAACGGATTAATGTCGCTATGCGGGGCACCACTGTACTTTAGTTTGCAGACCAGCACCACCATTTCACAGTGGAAAAATGCTCTCCTTCTATGGAATCCCCCATGCACCTAGGGCTAGTCTGTCCCCTCATTGTGCCCTACATCATGCCGACCAAGCCCTGGAACATTGGGGTCACCTGGTTCAGTATGGCTTTCTCTCCACTAAGGACCTGTGTTGCACTCTCAAAGCTTTGGAGGACACAGACCACTTGGTCTCACTTTTATCTGTCCAGAGGAGCACCCACACCAATGGAAGTCTCTAATGCCAGATCATGGACTGCCCTTTGTTACCCCAGCACTCTTTCAAGCAGAGAAATCTGGACTGACTTCCATCGAGCTGCCACGTTCTGGATTAGGTGGTGCAGTGGCAACCCCAATTTTTCTTGCCTCTGCTACAACAGCTCACTGCCCTGGCCACTCTGGCAAAAAAGCCCTGCCACCTTTCTGGCCCACTCAATTATATGAGGTATATCTCATGGCTGTGATAGATGACTGTGAAGATTCTCAGTCATCTAGGTGAGGTCATCTGGAAGTTGAGTCCTGGCAATTGAACTTCTTTCTTATTAGCTTGAAACATTTTGCTACTCATCCAGGTAGCTTCGTCAGTCTGAGGAGAATTGGTAGGAGACCCTTGGAATATCCTCCACCTTGGTTTCACTTCCCCCTAGTCTGAATAGGCTCATTAGATGGACAAAGGATGGGGGGGGCGGGGTGACTGGCCTCCCACCTCTTGCTAGCCCATCTACCTTCAGGTTTCCCTGGTGGCTCAACCTCAGCTCTCCGATGTCGCTTACCCTTCACAATAAGGAAGCCACTTGCCCCCCCACAGCACCCTCTTCATTTGCCAGCAGCAATGCCCTATGCTGAGTCTTCAGGTGGCTGAGCATGCTGCTATGGAAGAGAGGGCACGAGTCCTGCTCAAGCTTGAGCACTTTCCCGCAGTACATGCACTCAGCCATGCAAACATCTGTTGCACATTCCTGAAAATGTTTCCAGATTATTGACTTCTCGGGAGCTCCAATTTTTGACTGCACATTCCTAACAGGGATTGCTCTCTTGTTATCACTATTAGTTGTAGCAACTGGTGAAGGAACTGCAGCTGGAGGGGCAGGGGTAATTTATGGGTCACATGTTTCTGAAACAGTGCCAACCTGAGTCCCCTCAGTCTCCTCCTTCCCCTTGTCAGAGGTGTACGAACATGAAAGGGAGTTCCCACCAGTCACTTCTTAAGCCACTTCATGATACTGGCAAATTGACAGGAAGGCTCACTTTTGGTTTGTTTCCAACAATCACATGTGCTCAGAATGAGGCAGAACGGAGTGATCTTACCCACACCACAAAAGTAGAAGGCCCTGATAGGGGACATAAGGGTACAGGTAGGACCTCACTGGGGGTGGGCTGGTTTGCTCCAGCAAAGACATCATCTGATTGTGGTCTTCAGGAGCAAAACCAGCCTGTCTTTGCAGCAGACCAAACAGCAGGCTCACTTCCCATATATTCAACCTCTTAGGTTTAAAATACCACAGAGGTACCAAACGTGTGCAAGAGTGTGCCCAAGGTTTTGATTCAGGAGGTAGGGTTGATCGGTGGTCCAAGTTTCTTTATTTTCAAGGTATAGTTTCAACAATTTTCCCCTATTTCAGCCAAATATTGTTTTTCTTTTTCTCTTTGGGAAATAATTATATACTAAAAGTAGAATTAATGTTGCAGTTCCTCCTCAGTCCCAATCTCAGCCTGTCCCAACTGCTCACTGTAACTGACCTAATGGCATCCTACTATTTTATTCTCTCTCATATCCCTGGTAACAGGGCACATTCCTTCCTATTCTACCCCCTGCATCCTGGCTGTTCTCCTTTGTGCTTCCCTAGAGAGTCAACAAGCGGTTTCTGCTGAGCTTGTCAAGGGAAAGCCCTTATGAATTTCATTGTCTAAAATCAGCCTCTGAGCTAATACAACAAATCATTTCTCCAAAGACACTCAACAAACAGAGAAATGGGTTGGCAAAGTGTAACCACAGCAAAGGGGGTGGAAAGCAGACAGTATCTCCAAAGTATTGGAGGGCAATTAACAAAGTTTGAAACCCTATAAATAGCATGTTTTATTTGTTTGCTTGCTTGTTTATATACTGCTGACTTGGTGTGAAACATTAAGTAGTTTACAAAGATAAAATAAACAGTAATCCTAACCGTCCAACAAAACCAATAAGATAAAGCCCTACATTAAATAAAACTCCAAATGACGGTGGACTCTGGGGGGCACATACAAGCTATAAAGAGAAACTCAAGAAAGAATGCCCTTAACTGCTTTCTGAAACAGAAATGCCTTTAATATTATCCCTTCTAGGTGAAAAGAGACACAAACCATCCTCGAACCTTCTACACTACCAAGGTTGATATCTCTGTCGGCTGAGTTGTTTTCTGAGTGTACACCATAGAACCTAACACCCCGTCCAATTTCTGCTTATGACATTGGGGTGAGATTAATTCAGCATGACCCCCTAATCCCTTCTAGCCCCCATAATAAACACATTTCTTATACCAGTGATGCTAATCACCAGTTTACCCATTGATATTTATAGTGCATATTTAATATGTGTAGAGATGTAAACTTAACTGGCAGATTTTAAAATTTATAATCGCATCCCAGTTTGTTAGTTGAAGAAACTGCACACCTAACCCCTCTCCATTCCATGATGCCATCCTCGGGGCTTACTATTAACACCAGCTTCTTTGAGCGTCTCTATTTTACTGTTTTCCGACTTTGTCAGAGGATGTCATCTAGGCTCCCATTGTGTCACAGATAATAACTAGGTCTATTTGTCCTCTGTGTCAGTATATGGCAAGGCAGTCTCCATGCTGTCTAGCTGCATAAATAAAAGCCAGAGTTTGGTGTCCAGAAATTGGGTTTAATTTCCTTAGGACTGAAGTGCGGCTGCTAGATGTTAGACATCATTGCCAATGCCTGAGGGGCTGGCTAATCTTTGAAGGACATATTATTCACTGCTGATTATGGCGGCTGCTACTTTATGGGCCTGGTAGCAAGATGGGACTGGATAGACAAACACTGAATACAGATAGGTTGGGAGATTTTCCAAATCCAGCAAACTACCCACTCTAATAGCTGAGATTCTTGTGGTTTCATAAAGCACGGGAAAGAAATGAGTTGATGTTTGTGGCAATTTAAAAACTAACCTAATGGTAAACATAATAATAACAATAATAATTCCATGCTGCCTAGTCTGACTTATGGCAAGCCTTCTAAGTGTTTTCTAGGCATAGAGTAGTCAGAAGTGGTTTACTAGTCCTTTTGGGGATTGCCTTGAAACTGTGCAGCTTGTCCAAGGCTGTACAGAGTGGCTCTTCTCTATGGAAGCACATTGGGAAATCAACTGCCCAGGCTTTGGCTCAACAGCCAGGTACAGTGGTGCCTCACATAATGATGTTAATTGGTTCCATTAAAAACATCGTTATGTGAAAACATCGTTAAGCGAAACACCATTCCCCATAGGAATGCATTGAAAACCAGTTAATCCTTTCCAATAGGAGCCTATTCAATACATTTCAATGGTGAAAAAAATCACCAAAAATTCAAAAAGACTCAGAACGAAGCCAGATTACTTTAACGAAGGTTTTATTAGGTGCACTAACAATTCCAAGCATTTTAAACATTTTTTAAACATTTTAGAATATTTTTAAAATAGCGAAAACAGGGCTGTAAAAAAAAACGTTAAGCGAAACAGGGGACCTAAAACTGTCATTGTTAAGTGAAGCAAGGTCCCAAACATCGTTATGCGAAAATCCCCCATAGGAAACATCGTTAGATGAGGCGGCAAAATTTCCAGCAAAGGCCATCATTATGCGAATTCATCGTTGAGCGAGGCACTCGTTAAGCGAGGCACCACTGTACTTAACTCACTGAGCTATCCAGCAGCATTTACAAAAGGAAAAAAAATTACGCCTCCCAGAAAGCAGGAATACCAGTTTTCATAACACCACAACATGCGTACAATAGAAAATGCAGAAGGAACACAGATAATTCAGAGCTTGTTTGAACATGGAAGTACATTAGTGGATGATTGCACCAGATGATGATTTCTATGTATAAATCATATGACATAAGAGGGACTCAATGCACAGAGAATGCATTGTCTCACGCTGGAGCTGGTTGCATGTGTAGTTGCAACTAATCATGGGAACAGACTGCTAGATTTATAATAACAAAGAACTGCTATAGAGCTACAGTTTCTAGAGGTGAGATGGGGTAGAGCTACAAGTGAGGCTAGTAGGAGGGACTTGGATGGAAGTGCATGGAATTCATGCATAGAAAACTCAGTGTGCGGAGAAAAGAGAGATACGCCCCCAGTTTGTCTCAGAAAGCAAGACGTACCTAGATTCCCATATCCACTCAGAGAAGAAGCTACTTGCCACCAGCCATTCGTCAAGCAAACACTTGCACTGAGGTGGGTCACATTTCCCTCGTCCATTTCTCAGATTAAAAACTGTAATACTGAACAGGTCCTCTTTACATCCCAAATTAGACCCAACCCAGTCTCTGAAAAGAAACTACGTGGGCAAGACAAACAAACAAGCTGGCTGCTCTTGCTTGGCAGGTGAAAGAGGCATCCTGTGAATGTGGTCGTCTGTAGGACTGGCCATGTTTGGAAAGAAAAGTACAACTTACTATCTTTGCAGAATTTAAAGCAAAATTCAGTATCTGAAATAAGACAGAAATCCTTGTTCTAACTGCAGAAAGAAAACTGTAACGATGTCTTTGTGTCTATATGCACATGTGCACAAGACTGTGGGGGAGAAATTGTGATATCACAATGCAAGCTGACAGCCGAAAATTTTGTCACAGACCATCTGGCTGCAGATCCAACCCTGGAGTATTTATTGAAACAGCAGCAGCTGTTGGGGGACTTGAAGGTATTTTTCGTTAGGGATGTAGCTGCCTGAACTGGGATAGTGTGACCCTGTTGAACTTTCTTAGGATATGATTAGGAAAGAGGGCGTATAGATGAAAAATTATGGCTCCATGACACTTCTAAGGTCTGATAAAACAGCTACTTCGGATGGAGAAGACATCAATTCCAGTCCAAAAGATCCAAGTATAATGTAGGTTGGTTTGTACGATCTAGCAGGGGATCTGCTGAGATTACTTCCTCTTCAGGCTTTTCTTCCAAGGCAATCGTTGTCATCGTTGTTTAGTCATTTAGTCATGTCTGACTTTTCATGACTCCATGGACCAGAGCACGCCAGGCCCTCCTGTCTTCCACTGCGTCCCGGAGTTGTGTCAAATTCATGTTGGTTGCTTCGATGACACTGTCCAACCCTCTCATCCTCTGTCGTCCCCTTCTCCTCTTGCCTTCACACTTTAGGGCAATAATTTTCAGGTCTAAGGCAATAATTTTCATTAATTGGAGTGTACCACCCCTCCATCCCACCCCACCAGGGGAGACATATCTAGATTTCAGGGGTGGTGGTTCTAATTTGAAAGGAGGAAATCAAATACAATTTTTAATCTGGGAAATGAAGGGAAGGGGAAATGTGATTGTTCCATTGCTATGCAGGTAATTCCTCTATCTGACAATGTGCAGTGGTGCACCTCTCATCTTTCTTCATCTCTCAGCTCTGCTGTAGTGGTCCAGAGCTTGTTCTATGTGGAAAATCCAGCTGTGCTCCCCTTGTGCAAAAGGAGAGTCTTGATAAAATGATTCCTTGGTTTGAAAGTAAAGCTGTCAGTCACTGCCCTCCCTTGCATTTGGCTTATATGGAAAGGTGGGTTTTTTTGGGGGGGGGATGAATCTGTGAAAAATGATAACAGTGCCTGTGTCTCTGTGTCCCTCTGCATCTCAGAACTGGGCTTTAATAAGCCAATTCCATTTAGACCACTTTAGAGGACACCTGGGACCTTGTTCAGAGGTTCTAGATTTGTTACCCCATTCCCAAATTTCAGGGGCAAATAATTCAGTGCCCGGGAAGGAAAGAGAGAAAAAGTGAAGGAAGGTGATACTCTTGGAACCATGTGTGCCCTTTGTTTCCTTTTTGTAAGGTATTGCCACAAGACAAAGGACAAAAAGAAATTAGGAGACAGCAAATAAAATCTCAGAAACCAGGCAGTTTGATCAAAACATTATTTGTTGGGCAGCTAAAATGTTTTCTGAAAGAGAAAATAATGTGCAAATTACCAAACGCTAAGGACAAAATGGACTTCCCTCAGAATAGAGTTAGGTCGTTAGAACAGGGATGGGCCAGCGGGCAACCTCTAGTAGTCCAAATGCCACATGTGTCCTGGAACGTGGAAGGCTGCACCCACACTTGCACCCATAGCCACCTCCAGCCCAATTTTAAAAAGGGGCCTTTGACAACCGAAAAAGCCTATCATGCCCTGTCGTGACCTCAAAACTGTTTATTTATTTTTAAATTATCAACAAATATCTTTGAGGTGGGGGATGCTGAAGGCCTCAAAACATGGGAAAATGCTCCCCCCATGCCCCCTAGGTGTAAAAAGCCAGTTAAACATAATTTTGTGGTGAGGGTTGCATTTGGACCTAGGAGATGCAGGGGCACTTTGCCCATCCTGGTGTAGAGGATCAGAATAGATGAAATACTTAACCCATATGTAGAAGTAGTGCTACCTTAAGTGATGACTGTGCTTCTCTTAATGTGTGCTTTTCCTCACCTCCATTCTTCTCTTTCACCATCTTTTGTTTGGTCATTGGAAGTTCAACACAGGCTTACTTTGCTGGGACACACATCTGTAAGGATATCCCATTGTCAATTTTTTTTTTAAAAAAATGGGTCTAATAGCATGGAATACATTATTCCTTAACATTTTGTTTTGTTTGACCCCATGTTCAATATGGGAAGGATTCACTGCTTCAGAAGTTACTTTTTCTTTCTCTTTTTTTTTTTTAAAAAGAGGAGGATCTTTCATTGGGAACATACCTTCCGATCATTTCAGCTTGTGCAAAAGAGGAATCTGGTTGCTTTGCCCTAGTTGTGCAGGCCTGGGGTGGAGAGTTTTTTCAAGGCTTTGTTTCACTGCTGCTTTTACAGCTGAAAGGTTCGGGAGACACGGTGCTGGTGCTGCACTTCTGCTGTGCTCCTAATGGCCCCTACGTCAGCATTGCCAAAAACCCAGGAGTGAGTGGTCTCCTCCTATCTTTCTTTACTTGCAAACTGAGTGTGACTGTGATGACAAAAGGCACTGAGACAGGAAATAAAGTGCAGTTGTTGTCACTTTTGTGCATTGAGCCTCCACAGTCTCACCTAGAATGTATGTGAGTTATAGCAAAAGGCATTCCAAGGATCAGCTGGCAGGACAAGTATGGGCTAAAAAAGCCATTAATTTTTTTCCTCACCGCACTCCTAACATTTCTGAAGAATGGGCTGACTGCAGTGGTAATAAAGTAGTACCAAGAGATGAGACATGAGAGGGACTGGCAATTTTCTGCTTCCAGCTTCTGGGTACTGAGAAAGAACATGTATTGGGCGGTTTCCTTTCACAGCCTTTGACTAAGAAACAGCAATTTCAAAGTGTTTCATCCTGACAGGAGATGCAAACTTATTTTATTATGTAATATAGTTTTCTGTGGTTAATCAGACCCCACACAAATTTAATCATGCAATAAACATATGAGAACGTCAGTTTAAGGTACTTGGGTGATGAAATTATAAACACACCCCACACCTCATATGTTTTCTCAAGGTAAAACTATGATTATTGTATTTGTATAGGCAGTGAATTGCATGAAGTGTTGATTGCATTAATTTACGTGAAAAAACAGTTGAATTGCTTCAAACTGATTAACACTGTTACACTGAGCCTTAGTTTTTTAAAGCCAGTTTTTTGACATGGCTCAGCTCCTTGATGATAAAAGACTCACTTTATAGTCAGTAGGAATTTCCAACTGATTTTAATGGCTCATAATCCTCTTCTGAGAAGTGGAGATGCATGGATACTGAAGAGATGACTTTTCCAGCGGTGGCATCCAGAAAATGGAATGAAAATGTCCTCCTCAGAGATTGTTGCCTGATCCGTTAAGTTGTTATCTCAGGCTTTTTAGTCATACAGTGTGGTTTAACTAACTAACTAACTAACTAACTAACTAACTAACTAACTAACTAACTAACTAACTAACTAACTAACTAACTAACTAACTAACTAACTATTAGTGTGTTAGTATAGTGGATAGGAGGGGATGTGGTGGCGCTGTGGGTTAAACCGCAGAAGCCTCCAGAAGCCTCTGTGCTGCTAGGTCAGAAGACCAGCAGTTGTAAGATCGAATCCATGCGACGGAGTGAGCTCCCGTCACTTGTCCCAGCTCCTGCCAACCTAGCAGTTCGAAAGCATGCAAATACAGTTAGATAAATAGGTACCACCATGGTGGGAAGGTAACGGTGTTCCATGTCTAGTCGTGCTGGCCACGTGACCATGGAAACTGTCTATGGACAAATGCTGGCTCTATGGCTTGGAGACATGGATGAGCACTGCCCCCTAGAGTCAGACACGACTGTAGTAAATGTCAAGGGGAACCTTTACTTTTACCTTTATAGTGGCTAGAGTGATGGACTAGGACTCTGGAGAACAGGATCCAAATCCCCACTTGGCCACACCTTAAATATTGCACTCCTTTTATATCTCACTTACTCTGAAATTCCTATTAGGGTCACTATAAGTTGGTTCTGACTTGGTGGCACAAAAGACACATTACTTGTGCGCTGATGGTTTACTTAATTTCTCTGGTTTTCATGTTGATTTCATTCTATTGATTTAGCTCACTGCATTGTTTTCTATTATGCTTTCATAATGTTGCAGTTTAAACTTTAGTTTGTAAATTTATAGATCTAGAAAGCAAACATTTTTCATGCAGTCAGTTGGGAGGTTGGGACGGGGAAGTGCTTTTAAAACTGTCTTGGCAAAATTCTCATTTCAACTCATTGGTCACATCTCAAACAATGAGCTCAAAGAGAGAGATTCACTGGATTAGAGTGTGCAAAAGCTACAGTACTTTTTGGGATTAAAATCCCCAGAATACCCCAGTGATTGACTGAAAAAAGTTAATTTACCCATCTTTGTACTAACTAATGCTATACATTTTTCAAGCTGTATTATGTGACTTGTAAAATAAAATAAATACTAACTCAACTTGCCTCCAAATATAGACGGACATTACAGTTAGGCAAGCATTCGAATTCATTATCATGGTTCGGACACTCAGTTTGGCATTTGAGCTTACAGCTGTATTTTTCCCACTCACTCCCCCTGTCCTATTTTACCTCACAAAAGGAGAAGATGACACCTGAGATGCTAAATACGGCAGGCAGCATCCAAAACATAATTCCTGCCTTTTTGGACTGTTGACATAAATGAAATGGCCAGGCAGACCAATTTTTTAAAAAGAAACAGAAAGGGGGAGACAAGAATATATCTTGCTCATTCCCTTTTATTCAGGATAGTTTGAAATGTCTTAAGGAGAAGTTGAAAGACCAAACCATATATCTGCACGTCTCTCCTGAGGCAGCTTCTGCAATCACTGCCAGTTGGAAGAGCCACTATTCACAAAGCCCAAATCTAGCAATTCATCATGTCGAAGAACAAGAAGAACTTCACTGACTTTCAGGATTGATCTGAACACCCAGAGGGTGCAAGGCAGGACATAAAGCTTCTGAGTTGTTTTTTTTTTTAGTAATAAGGGCTATCTGCCCGAACTCTTGGTTAAAATTCTGAGTGGGTCTTCTATCTTACACACATGCCAACCACTCTTTCATATTGTATGGTATCTAGAAGTTGCCCCCTGCCTCAGTGAAAGTTTTAGAAGAACGAGGATGCAGGAAAAAGTAGAGTTACAGGTAAGGAAAGAGGAAAAATAGGCTGTGCAAACTTGCCCATAATTTTTGAATAAATGTTTGTTGCACTCCTAATTGGCAGAGTGCTCCAGACAGACAGGTTAAATTGATGGCTTGTTAGTGAGGACTGGCCCCTTTGTGAGTTGTTTTCAGAATGATTGATTTGCAATAAAGTGGCTCCTGGTGGGAGCATGCAGGTGGAACTGATTCAGATCGATTCCACAGAAGCTGACTAATCAGCTGTTTAAACTGGCAGAGTGTTCAATGACGGAAACAGTCGAGCCATCATTTTCTATCTGGGATTACAAATTAGCTTGTTCTATTTATCCTGTTCCCCATCAATATGGATGCAGGCAGCTGAATGCGAGAACTGGGATTGTGGAATGACGGGGTAAAATAAAGGACCCTTGCCGGTTACAGCTCTGCTGTGGGGTGTTGACAACAAATGAACACAGAGGGAAGAAGGAAGAATGGCTCTGTATGTTCATGAAAGCTCGCTAAACTCCTCTTCTGAGGCTGCTGTGCGAAGCACACACAAACCCTGAACTTCTGAATAAATAAAGATTGTGGCGTGTATTGAGAAATGTTAGAAAATTTCAGCATTGTGCCTGCTTCTGAGAAGACAAACCGAGAGTTACAGATTTCTAAGATGAATATATTCTCCCCTGCCCTTGTGACTCCCTTACTCTTTCTTATGTATATAATGTTGAAAAGATGAGCTTCTGGAAATAAATACATGCAATACGAGATTGTCCATATTGATGTCCTGCAGTGACAGGGATTGGCCAGTAAAGCATGCCCCCCTGAACCTGTTTTTGCAGCCTCCTGCCTTCCCCTAGCCCAACTTTTTTCACCAAAAAAGGAGAAAGATGGGTTCTGGAAGCATGCCACTTCTGGAAGCTTGCCACTGGAAGCATTCTTCTAAATAGGTAGCAACTCTCCATCACCATTCAGCACCCTCCAAATACTAGGGTTTGGGGGTCCCCTCCCAACAAAACTAGAAGTGCACTTTTAGAACCTTTTGGGAATTTTGGTGGTCTGCTTGGCTCTTAGAGGTTCTGGGAGAAAAAAAAGGAGGGGGGAAAGGCCCAGTGTGTGGTGAGAATTGTCCCCTTACTTTAATGTGTTGTGCATATGACAAGTATACATATGACTTTAGTAACTAAAAGATGCTATCATGCTTGTTCTGCCAGTTGCCAGGTGGGTAGGATACTTCTCGGTGAAATAGAACCAACTGGAATAATTAGAAATTTTTTGACTCTTGGTTAATATTTTCAGAAAACAAGTTTGGGCTTTGGCATCCAAATTCTATTTTTCTTCATTTGTTTGTTTTCATTGATCGTGAAGTGTAGGTGCAGAATGCCTTGCACTAAAATCATTGTCACCTTTCCATCTTAGAAATGCAAGGACCAAAGAACCAAGCTATAACTATTGCCAGTACAGTGGCGCCTTGCTTAGTGATTGCTTCGTTTAATGATGAAATCGCTTAGTGATGACTTTTTCGGAGAGATCTTGCGCTCTGTTTAACGATGGTTCCTATGGGCGATTTTCACATAGCAATGTTTGGGACCATGCTTTGCATAGCGGTGACAGTTTGGGTCCCCCTGTTTCACTTAATGATGGTTTTGACAGCCTCATGTTGGCTGTTTTTTAAATGTTTAAAAATGTTTAGAATGCTTGAAATCATAAGTGCACTTAATAAACCCTTTGTGAAACTAATTTGACTTTATTCCGACTCTTTTTAAATTTGTTGTAATTTTTCCCCCATTGAGATGCATTGAATAGGTTTAAATGCATTTCAGTTGGGGAACCGTGTTTCACTTAGCGATGTTTCCTATGGCGATTTCCGCTTAAGGATGACAATCCATTCCCATTGGAACGGATTATCCGGTTTTCAATGCATTTCTATAGGAAACCGTGTTTCGCTTAGTGATGAAATCGCTTAACAGCAATTTTTTGGGAACCAATTATCATTGTTAAGCGAGGCACCACTGTAATAAAACCTTCCTGAACTTCACCTGGGTTCAGTGCTGCCCTGCTTTGTCTTCAGCCCATACCTGAACTTGAAGTTTCCTTTGCCTGATTAATGTTGTGACCTGTGTTCTGCTTTTGTCTGGTTTCTCCCAACATCAGTCCCCAGTATCTCAGATGGATTATAGCTGCAACATGGAATGTTCTTAGATCACCTTAATGTGTGATTTATCTTTTCTTCCTTCTGACCCATTGCCTGAATCTATCTGTCTAATGGCTTTGTTGCCTTTTAAACTGAAATAATTCAAAGTGAGGTACTATCACTGGTTCTTCAGATAGTACACACTTTTTAAAACACCAAAATGTCTGTACAGTTCAAGTCCAGAAAGGCAGGCCTCTTTTCTATTTAATGTAGAAAGCTAGGCTCAGTTTTGTGCCCTGTTTTGTGCCCCCCCCAAGTCACAAAAACAGTTGGTGATGGTTAGTAATGAGGATTATAGTACACTTCTGGAGAGAACAAATATTGTCTCAAATTATTGTGCCCCCCCCCTCGTCTTTGTGTACTGAGCCATGTTTAGATTTTCTTGATCCTGTATCAGCGGTTGCATAATTCTGATGGCTCTTTCCTAGGATGTAAAAAGTGTATCCACATATGCATGAAACTGGCACTGCATGTGGCAATGTAAGTGACCATAAATATTACTTGTTGAAATGAAAAACTGAGAATGAAATGACCTGTCTGAAAAATAGCCAGGAATGGCAGATCTAATTTTTAATTGGTACATTGCCTAAATGAAGTCTTATTATATTTAAATAGCATGAAAAAAAATAGCAGGTAAGTTATGTGACATGATATAATGGACCAAGGAATAATTTCACATTTGTGCTGACATGAAGAAATTAATCATCAAAGTTTGAAGAGGACGTGTCCCCCATGATATCCCAGTCACAAATCCCTTGTGTTTCATTGGCTACATGCTTCACAATCACAAGGGCTAGAATTTTGATTTTTTAAAAAAAGTTGACAATCATTGTCATGAACACACACACCCCGGTTTTCTCACAGAATGATAGCAAACACATAGCCCCCAGAATAGATAAGGATGTACAGAAAAGTGTTTCAGTACAGGCTGTCACGGAATGATAAACAGTTGTTCTGTTTGGGCTAATGTCAGCTGTGGATTTTTTAAGTTTGTTCTTAGCACATAGTTCAGGAACAATATTCAAGAATATATTCTTATGGGTAAAAAAGTATTCTGAAACATACTGAGGAAAAGTGAAGAAGAAGCCATACCACTGTTTCTTTTTTGACAGTAAATAAATGGTAGCTGACAATATTAATATTGGCTTTGTTTCTGTAGAAAACAAAGGAAATTCACCCTCAGCTACCATCACCGTTTCAGCTTCTTGAGTGTCCACATTTCAGAATATTAGCTGTTACACATACAAGCTTAAGCTTCCTTTAGTGTCCTCAAATCCTGACCTGCAGGGCTCCGATTCTGTCTCAGGTTGATATAATTCAGTGTCCCTGGCTGTGCGATTCTAGCCTTCCTTTTAACAATCTGCCAAAGCCAACTGAATTATGTGTTGGTATCGAGATGTGGGCTGCTCACTGCAAATTGAGCCGATAGCTGGCAAAGTCATTTCGCTTCACACTCTCACACTGATGTGCAGTCTCTGGAGGTGAGATAAGCAACCTGGTTCGGATACAGAACAAGATGTGTTTCTTCAAGATAAGATGGGTGATTTAAAAGAAGCAGTGGCTCAGGCAAGCAGGGTGTGAGGGTGAGCAGCTAGCTGTTCATCACACAATATGCACACATGCATGCAGACATGCACAGCTTTCTGGGACTGCCAGAAATGCATCAGAGAAGGTTATTAAGCAATACAGTGGTAACATATTTGACAGATGTCATTCTTGTGCATTTCACCTTGGGTTTATACATTTTGGGGGCACAGATAGCTTGGATAGAGTTGGGCGTAAGCCTCATGTGCGCTCCTAGAGCATCTTTCCATGTCTACTCCAGCCAATAGAAACTATGGTCCCACTGACTAACTTTCTTCCTGAGCTTCAGTTCTCTGTGGGAACTGGAGTAGTGATTTAGCTTACAGGCTGGCTTTATGGATAAATGCCCCCTCCCACAATTATTCTTCCTTGGAAGGGAGACATGCAGTCACACTTTTAACAATCACTTGAGCCTTTGTTCCACTTTACAGACTGAATTATATACTTTCATGGAGATTGTTTCAAGAGTAGGGGGAATTTTTTTTTTACTTCTCTGTTATTTTGTTCTTTCCATTGAGGAGTTGCAGACTTTACCGTATAGGCAAAAGCATTCCTCAATCATATTCTATCAATTTTTATTTTATGCATTTGTTTAGATTTATACCCTGCCCATTTGGTGGACAAGCCACTACTTTGGGTGACTTCCAAAAAATGACAAGATTATACAAGCAGAATTATAAAATGTACATATGAAAACAAAACAAAAAACCTCATAAAACCTCCAGTCTAGCAAATAATCCAAGACTCAGAATGGTGAGCCCGCATAAATTTACTATAAAATTACAAAGGGGTGAGGCTTGTAAAGGCCTGTGTAAAACCCAGGTTTTAACTTGCTTCCGAAAGCTCAGGAGGGTGGGGACCAATCACACCTCCACAGGAAGGCCTGTTTTCTGGTTGATAACATTTGGGACTCTTTTGGAGTGGCCACCTGCAACATTAAAGACTGAGAGGCGCAGGTGGGATGGGAGGATGACCTGAGGGAGAGCTGCTCTGACAGGGAGCAAAGTTCTAAACCATAAAGGGCTTTATAAGTTAACATCAGTACCTTGAATTTGGCCGAGAGGCATAGTGGCAGCCAGTGCAAGTGCGCCAGAATGGGCAAAATATGATCAAATTTAGATGTAACAGTGACCAACCGGGCCACTGCATTTTGCATTTGCTGCAGCTGCCAAAGTGCCTTCAAGGGCAGCTCCACATAGAGAGTATTGCAATAGTTAATCCTTGAGATTACCAACACATGAACCAGTGTTATTAGGGACCTCTTGTCAAGAAGAAGGTGGAGATGTGCAATCTGCTTCAGATGGAAAGAGACAGATTTGGTCATGGCCATGATCTCTTTCTCCCTTGGGAAGGCCGGGTCCAGAAGCGCACCCAGATTATGGACCTGATCCTTCAGGGGGGAAGGTGACCCCATCAAGATCAGACAACAACCCACTCACCCCCAACCAATCAGGATGCCCTCCCAACAAGATCTCCATCTCGTCAGGATTCAGTTTCAGCATATTTGCACTCATCCAGTCCATAACTGCGGTCAGGCAATGATTTAAAGTCTGTACAGCTTCCCCTGCTGAAAAGAAAAAGGAGAGATAGAGCTACCTGACATCAGCACACCGGTGATTTTTCTGTACAAAAGTATTTTATTCTCATAGTTTTGTATGACAATATGGAGATCAGCAGAGAAGTAGGGGTGGACAGAAATCTCTCCCCCCCCCTTGCAATATTGGCAAAGAATCTTTGGAAGATTTTCATTAGTGAAATTTCCCAGCATTATCAGTGATCTTTTTGGCAGCCATGTTTTCTCTTTACCCCAGAATTTTCCCATCAGTGCATCATTCTGTCATCTAGGTTTCAAAAGAACAAAAAGGGAGAGCGGCTTCCACAAGGAGCATTGATGTTTGTAAACAGCGAATTCTGAAATTTGCTAGAGTGATCTAGTTCTGCCCCCTCTGTTGCAGTGACCACACATGGAGGAGGGTGACTGCTTAAAAAAGAGAGAGACTCCTTTGTCTGTGAACGCTTTCCATGCAGTCAAGAATGCTGCATTCCTGATCACTGAGATGGTGTTTGTGGTTAAGAGAACCTCCCCTATTAAGAAAGCTGCTCTCCAGAAATTGTAATTCAGACAAGAGTGTTTCCCCCCCTTCACACATCTAACCCTTGTGCAGTTGAACACACAAATCAGGTTATTGTTTTTGGCTTTTGCTAATGAAACTTTTTCACATTTACTACAGTGTTTCTAATTTTCCATGTCTACTTTCATTTCCACCCATTTTCGCAAATAACGGTTCCCTCCCCCGATACCGCGTCTATCTTTAATTACTGTCCAAATTAAACTGAGGCAAATATCTTTCTGCCTTTTGTACACTTGACACATTTAGAGGTTGAAACAGGAGAAGGTTAATGAAGGCAGAAGAAAGAAGAAATGCTTACCAATGAATGGTCAGGACGTTTCGGAATTTCCAAATCTCTCTTGCTAGGGAACTTAAAGATAAAAGTCCATTTAGAATAGTCTGAAAAGGTTACTTCTCCAAGCTCTGTCAGTGGCCTGCAATGACCAGGAAAAAGTACCTTTGCAAATGGAAGCCATCCGCCCCCTGCTTCCAGCAAAGAATGGTTTATACCTTCCAACAAGAACAATGGCTACAGTATTCCTTGTAATGTTTAGTCTGGACCCAAGACACAGACAAAGACTGCAACTTCAGTGAGACAGTTAGTTTAGAGCACAGGAAAGCATGTTGGGTTTCCCTCTCTCTCCAGATAACTGATGTGAGGCAGAGGACATCCCTCTTGGAATGATTAAGCATGCCACCATCTATGTTCTAACCGTAAATAACCCCCCTTTTTAAAAAAAGTGATCACTTTTTTTTCATCCAGATGTAATCAAACTCAAATAAGCATTGCCCTCTTAGAAAATTTCACAGCATGTAGTGACCAGGAACTGTTGTGTTGAGCTGTTTCTCTAGAGACCCTTTTGATTGGAGCACTTCCAAGACTTAAAACTGAAGCCTAGAAGCTGTACCCTCATGGCCACATGCCAGGTGTTAATGTCATCTCTGTTCATTTTGTATGCCTGATCTGTAAAGCTATATCTGCATAAGGGAAGTCAAGTTAATGTAGTATATGAATGTCAGGACTTATCTGTCATCAATATTTTGAAAGCTCCTTTGAGGACTTAATCACATAAAACAACTGGGGCAAATTGATCTCTGCCCATCTAAGACTGAAAGCATTTGAATGAATACTATGAAAATATTTTAAAAGGATAAGAAGGTCATTAAAAATCTAGTACAGCTGATTTTTACCCTGTGTGTAGAAGATGAGAAGCAGTACTTGCAAGGAACAAAGTCTGCATGAAGAAGGGTGGGAAAAGTGTTGTGGTGTTTGGTTTTGTGGTAGAGTTTGGTGTGAGGACAATGAGCAGATAAAAATGGTTCTGGCAGGAACCTACAGATCAAATGGAACTATAGTCTCCCTTGATAGACCACCCCTTATTAGTTAGTTTACCTCAACTGGCACTTATTTGTTTCAACACATTCATCCAATAACACTGGTAAATTAAAAAGAATAAAATATTTCTGTTTACTTACGGTTCTTCTTATATAAAAACAAACATCTTATTTTGTGGAAATGCTAACTTCTTACATTACTGAGCTCAATTGGTTGACTAGCTTCATGCTTCACTAACTGATTGGCTACATATTTATCTGACAGAACACTTCACTTGAACTGTTCACGTCTGACTCCATAACTCACACACTTCATAACATTAACTAAATCCTGACTGGGGAAAAAAAGTGGCCAAAAGACTTTGAGGTAGAGAGGGAAACAATTGGCTGTTACTGGATTGACTGACATCCACCCCATCCAGAAAGGTCCCTCCCACCCAAAATCTCTTAAAGGCATCATATGAGAGTATACTATATCCAACAAAAAGAGGGATTTGTTAGCTCACTTAATTCTTCCTCTCCTGCAACACTTTTTTGCCTCTTGCCATCCTCTGTCAAGACAGCAGATGGGAGTTTTCATTGAACAGGTTAATAAAGAATAAGCTGGGCTGGTCAATCATGGTCCTCCCTCCCCCCCCCAAGCCAAGCTTCTGCCTGTCTCTTCTCTTTTCAAGTCCCATTATCTGGCCTTTTGGCAAATTTCCCGTGCAAATTTCCTGCAGCCACAACTGTATTTTCTTCTTGAAATATTTCATTGTTTTCCAGTAGCTCTATATAGTGGTTTTCTTCTTGCTTCCTGAAGTTGCTCACTGGCAGCAGAGGTTGTGTCCCATCGTTGTTCAAGTTGTCTGCATCCATGAAATTTGTCTTTTCCTGTCCATCATTCCAAAAATGTCCAGTGATTTGTTGTTGTTTCTCATTAAAGATCATTTGACTTCTTACTTGCTTTCATTCTGTATGTTGAGGTTGTGTTTGATGAGTCTTATAGCTTTCATTTCATTTTTTAAAAATTACATATCCCATAGTTGTTGCTCTTTCGGTCATTTCTATTACATTATCTGCATAGATTAGGATATTTGTCTGGTTGTAAACTTGCCTTCTGGATCTCAAATCAGAATTCACTTTACCCTGGATGAATCTTTCTTTGGTAACAATTCCATGTTTTAGCAGCATATTGAGTTCACAGATAATCTTTTGAGATCTATAAAAAAAATTGCTCACCTTTTAATTCCTTGCAGCTAAGCAGTTGAACTTTGTAAAATTCATGCCACAAAGCTTACAATTCTCTGATTAATTTCTTTATCAGTCATCACATAGTTTCACCAGTGTTACCTTGACTTCCAGGCCCCCTTCCCACACCACTTCTTGGGCCATGCATATTGCTGTTTGGTTTTAAACCCTTGATGCATATTTTTGTTTCCATCACTTAAGTTTCCAAGTCAGGCAGTTCTTTATCGCACTTCCTTGCAGCAGAAACAGGCCCTGTTTTCTTTCTTCAGCCTCATCTCCTCTAAAAGCAGCTTTTGGAATTTTGTGGTCTTCACCCCTTTGAATTTGTTGGGCTTATGTTCAGAATTGAGGCAGAAGGTAGAACTGAAAGATCAGTGGGAACAACAAAGTAGCAGCAAGTAGTGGAGGTCTGGAAGTTTAAAAAAACAGAAGGTGAGTGAAGCTCATAAATTGGCGAGTCTGCAGGCAGGAAGTGGGAAGCATCAGGTCTCATTCTGTAAAACAGTTGGAAGCCAGATTTGTCAGCTAGTTGTACTTGTAAGCTTGTACAGTTCTCCTAAGAGAATCTGACAGCCGGAATAGAGAGGTTCCAGAGTCCAGTGTACCTATATTTGGGATGAGATGAGTCCTTGTCTCACCCAGGCTGTCCCACTGGCACCCTTTTCCCAAGTCTATTCCCAATTAAAACTCATTGAGAAACCAAAATATAATCGTGAGTCTCAGAGCTATTTAGATCTCTCAGAACTCAGGAAAATATTGGACTCAAGGTAGCTTAGTTCGTGGCCTAAAGAAATCAAATTAAGTATGGTAGCAGGTTGTCTGTTCAAGAGATCAAACATAAGTTCTTAAGTGTATAATTGTTTTATTAGAAAAATAAAGATTTAGAAGAATTCAGTTTATTGCAAAAGCATAGCAATCAAAAACATTTCCATAACTAAGGCAGTTAGAAACTTAGCAAACTCCAGCTACAAAAATAAAACAAGAAAATTACTATCTAAGAAAAATAGGTAAGGCCAAAGCCTCCCCTTTCTATTCCCTGACTAAGAACTACATCCTAACAGATTTCTGGAAACCCCAAAGTCCATTCAAAAATCCATAATCCAAGGTAAAGTCCAAAAAACCCAAAAAGCCAAAAAGTCTCTCTAAAATCCAAAAGTCTCTTCTCTCCTCTCTCTCAGCAATCTTCCATTTTCTCTCCTCGTGCTGGAAACCCCCCCTCCTTCCTCTTCACTGCTGTTCACCAATCAGGACGAAGGAATACCTGTCTCTCTCCGCCTTCATTTCTTGCCCTGGAATGTTTTGTCTCTGGCGGGTCTTCTGCCGTGGTCGCCTAGCTACGAGATAACACGCTAGCTAGCTGTGGAGAAAAACAGCATCTAGATGCTTCTAGTAAAAATGACACAGACTCCAAAATGGATTCCTTCCACATTGTTCCATGACTACAAATCCCATTTAGAAATTACATTCTAGTTTCAATAACCTATACCATTACAGTACTTTGGCCCAAGAAGCCATGAGTCTTCAGGAGACTGTGGGGATTCTTGTAGTGAGCTGGTGCTGGGGAGAGACAACTTCTCTGAACAGAGTCCATGGAAAGCAAATACTAGGCCTCTGTGACATATATATTTATCAATATTTTATATTTCAAGATTCCCTCCTTTTCTAATTGTTGGTCATTTCATTTTATTTTTATGAGTATACCCCTTATCCTTTTACTTGTCCACTGACACCATCTTGATTTTCAGATCTTTTGTTTTGTTATATAGATATACAGTGGGGCCTTGACTTACGACCATAATCCGTTCCAGAAGATGGACGTAACTTGAAATGGTTGTAAGTTGAAGCACCATTTCCTATTGAAATGCATTGGAACGCGATTAATCCGTTCCAGAAGAAAAAAAAACACACCCCAACAAATAAAATAAAAATAAAACACTGCAAGCCCCATAGGAACATGCTGGGGCTTTTTAAAGAAACACCCAAAAATAAACAACAGAGCAAGCCCTGAAGGCACTGGGGCTTCAAAACAAAACAAAACAAAAACTGAGCAATGGAGCAAGCCCCATTGGAAGGTGCTGGAGCTGCAAAAATAATACTAAAAATAAAAATAAACAGAGCAAGCCCCAAAGGCACTGGGGCTTTAAAAACAAAACAAAACAACAACACAGCACAGAAACACAAACCCCCCAGCCCAAACCCACCCTGCAATACCCACCAAGAGCAGTTTTTAAAAAACAGAAAGCAACACCTTACCAGGCAATCCAAAGCCTCCTCCAACACACTAATTCTAACCCTTGGGACGAAAGATCTACAAAGAAGCAGCATCTTCGCCTACCAATAGTTAGCAAATTTGAATTCCCCAGCTAGAAGTCCCAGCAAGGGAAGCATGCAAGACCCATCGAAAATGGGGAACCCCCCAAAAAACAGTCAAACCCCCCAAGACCCATCAGAAATGGGGGGAACCAAAAAATAAACAAGGCCCCCAAGATCTATCACAGCACAGAAACATAACCCCCCCAGCCAGCCCAAAACCACGCTGCAAAAACACCCAAAACAGTTTTTAAAAAGCAGAAAACAGACCTTACCTTACCAGGCAAGCCTCCTCCAATCGTACACTCTCTAACTGTTGGGGCAAAAGAGCTACAAAGAAGCAGCCTCTTCGCCACCAACAGTTAGCAATTAGAATTTCCCGCCTTTTCCCCCTGCCTTTTTCTGTTCATAAGTGGAAGCTCCGGCTGCAAGTCGAAGCAAAATTTTGCAGCCAGAGCTGATCATAACTCAAAAGGGTTGTATCTCAGGATGTTCGTAAGTCGAGGCACCACTGTATATCTTAGTTTGTATTTTTGGTTTGGGTGGGATTTGCCTTTTCTCCATATGTTTATTTTCCTGCTGAACACCGCCCAGAGTAGTGGCAAGGCTACTAGATGGTGTAGTACAAAGATACAAAGATACAAACAAACAAACAAACAAACAAACAAACAAACAAACAAACAAACAAACAAACAAACAAACAAATAAATAAATAAATAAATAAATAAATAAATAAATATGACAAAACCTTATTTGCAATCTTCTGTATATCTAGCTCTGGTCATCTCATCTAACAAAGGAGGTCACCCACTAAATCTGTTTGGCTGGAAAGGAATTCTTCATGATACCATGATTCACATGGAGTCTCCCATCAGAAGGTGATGTAATGGCAGTAGCATTTAAAATTTTTAAAGAATTACACTATTTCAAAGAGGAAAGTTTTACCGATAACTATTAACCATGTTTCTCATGAGAAGACTCCTTGGAAAAGACCCTGATGTTGGGAAAGTGTGACGGCAAGAGGAGAAGGGGACGACCGAAGATGAGATGGTTGGACAGTGTCATCAAAGCAACCAACATGAATTTGACCCAACTCTGGGAGGCGGTGGAAGACAGGAGGGCCTGGCATGCTCTGGTCGATGGGGTCATGAAGAGTCGGACATGACTAAACAACTAAACAATGATGAGTAACCATGTTAGCTCCATGTTTTACATCTCTGGGTATCAGGTTCCTTGATCAAGGAAACAGGGAATTGCCATTATCACAGGTAGATCCACCTTGGGAGCTTTCAGAGGGTTCTGATTCACTATTGTTGATACTGACAGAAAGCTGCTTTTTAGGCTTTGCATTTTGTTGCTTCTTTCTTGTTCATTGATAGCACAATCCTATGCATCTCTACTCACAAGGAAGCCCCACTGCATTAACTGAAGATAACACTGACATGACTAAGTATAGCAATGTATTTTTAATTTATTTTTAAATTTATTTTTACCCCTCCTTTCTCCTTAAAAAGAAGGTGGCTTGCATCATTAAAAGACAGTGTACAGTAGGACCCCCTTATCCATTGGATCAAGATCTACCTATTCGCTTATACATGGTTTGAAAATATTTAAAATACTGTATAGAAAAAACACAAGATACAGAGGGGGGAAAAACATTTTCACAAGTATTATTAAAACCAGCCACTAGAGGGAACCAGAGGCCATTATAGGAATACTTGTAAGTGAAGAATTCATAGTATGGTCTCTGGCACCATCTACTGGCCAGTTCTGCTAAAGCCTGTGAAAATAAGTTTTTTTCTGTTTTTTTCTTTTACCATGTTGCATGTATGTATGTACAGTGGTGCCTCGCTTTACGATTGCCCCGCATTACAATGAAACCGCATTATGACGATATTTTGTAATTGCGATCGCAAAACGATAGTCTGAATGGGGTTTTTTCACTTTGCGATGATCGGTTCCCTGTTTCCGGAACCGATTCTTCGCAAAATGACGATTTTCCTCCAGCTGATTGGCGGTTTCAAAATGGCCACCGGGTAAATAAAATGGCTCCCCGCTGTTTTCTGCTATGGATTCCTCACTGCACAGGCACAAAAAATGGCCGCCCTATGGAGGATCTTCGCTGGACGGTGAGTTTCCAGCCCATTGGAATGCACTGAAGGGATTTCGCTGGAATGAATTAATGTCATAATGCGAGGCACCACTGTATGTAAGCAACACCTACACAAATTCAAAGGAGTAAAATACAACAAACCATTTAAAAACCCCACTCAGGCATGCCAGTCACTGAGGGGAAGTTTGCGTGAAGAGAAAAATATGTGCCTGCTTGCGGGAGGACAGCAAAGATGGGGCCAACCTGGTCTCTGGTGGGAGGGAGTTCCAACGTCTACCCACCAAATTTTGCTTCATCATGTTTTTTTTTCTTTATTGACCTTCATTTAGGGAATTTGTTGCTAGCCAGTATTTAGTTGATTTATTGCCTTCTCCTGTTTTAGAGGTTATATAGTGGCAGCAAAGGCAGTCTTCAAGTTCTTTAGGAAAGGACTATTCTCCCCTCCATTTCCTAAAAAGGAGTGGGAAATGCATATATTCTAGATATCATCCTATTGGGGCAGCACCATGTTTAATATGCCCAATGTAACTTAGTAATTTTGGACCATATTTGTAAAAGCATCCTCAGAGAAATATTTCAGAACATCAACATATGTGGGCCTGTGCTTCTAGAGAAATAATACATGCAATTATATTACAGTTGCAGTGAGAACTGTACAACTTATTACTACATTCAGGTTTTTTACACTCAGTTATTACTCTGTAAGCTCTTTGACCCACGTTCTCTATCTCATGCAACCTATGAGCTAATACTCTTCTCATGGGCTGCATGACAATCACTACGAAACATATTTAGAGAGTATGTTATTATGCATGTATTACTTATGGCAATTTTCAGATAATTAAAGTGTACACCTTAGTTAGATTAATTAAAGATCAGTGCTCTTCCTATTGATATTTCATTAGCACAATACATGTCTCATTATTCACACAATGTGAAAAGCAGCCCGGTTTTCGCTCTTCAGAATTCTGAAGGCTTCAAACAGTAAGTGGCATGGGGCGGGGGGGGGCGAGGGAGCTTATTCCTTGAACAACAACAGCAAAAACCCTGCAGAGTAACAGAAGGGGGGAAATCAAGTGGTGAAACATGACATCTCCGTTCCTCTCTGTATGACTGTCAAGCCAAGCCTCCAGAATCTTTTACCTATAGTAGGTGAGGAACCTTTGCCTCTCCAGCTAGTCAGACTGCTTATCATGTGGTATGACTTAGTACTCTCGGCTCCCCACCTTGCCCCCAGTTTGTTATACTGTACTGTGTAGAATGATGGTTCCCAGTGTAGTGGATAGAGAGACAAACTAGGACCCTGGAGAACAGGGATCGAATCCCCACTCAGCCATGGGAACTCACTGGGGGAATAGAACTCATAAAACCACTCCTTAATTATCTCACTTACCTTGAAAGCCCTATTAGGGTCACTGTAAGTCAGTTCCTCCCTGGAAAAGACCCCGATGTTGGGAAAGTGTGAAGGCAAGAGGAGAAGGGGACGACAGAGGACGATATGGTTGGACAGTGTCATCGTAGCTACCAACATGAATTTGACCCAACTCCGGGAGGCAGTGGAAGACAGGAGAGCCTGGCATACTCTGGCCCATGGGGTCACAAAGAGTCGGAAACAACTTAATGACTAAACAACAACAAGAAGTCAGTTCCAACTTGATGGTAAGGAAAATACACACACATTCTGTGTAGAATAGTTTTAAGTTTCTCTGAACCCATTGGGACATATTCCTAAGGACAGTTAGGACCTGACTTCATCAGTTGCCCATCATTCCCTCTAATTACAACCTCAGAGTGTCCACCAGCTTGGAAGCCTTAAAAAGCTATCCAAAAGTAGAGTAGCCATTTACACACATGGTTGTCTGACTTCCACCATCCCCCAAAAGCTTGGCAAGAGCCTGTGAAACTTCAAGAGGACCAGAATGTCGAAGTAACAGTCAAGGGAGGGGGAGAAAAAGACAGAAGTCAGCTTGGTCATGTCCCTTGAAATTTGTTTGAGGGAGGATCGAGGTTCAAGGTGGATGTTTACTCTGAGATTTAAAGAATTCCATCGCTGCACTACACAGGTATGTTTCAAGAACAAGAAAAGATATAGAGGGGGAAAATATCCTTTTCCCTTTTCACACTCTGGGTTAGGATTGCCACGTGGTCTCAAGGCACCAGTTAGAGTTTCAGGGGACTGCTATGTTTCTCCAGGTAGGAAGACAAAGCTCTGAGCAAGGGGTGCTAAAGGAAGAGAATGTTTGAATTTAGTGTGGGAGGTGGCTCTGAAATCCCAACATCTCTTTCCCTAATTCCCAGCTGGTACTTTGGCTCAACACTAAGGTATTTGTATCTGTGTTGCTTGCTCCTCCACCAACTTGGTTCACCAAATTGCCAGGAATAAAGGGAGGGGCTGGGGGGAAAGCTGGTGAGTTGCATGCACTTGGGCCCCTTCCGGGACTTGGTTCACTCTCCGGGACATCACAAGGTGCCACCCATGCTTTTGGCCCTGAATCTCAGGAAATGGAATGCTACTGACCTGCAACACCATCCAAGATCCCCTTCTTCTCACAATACTCAGATCCAGAAGCCTCAAATTCAGTCCTAAAGAACTAAATATGATTGAAGGAGAAAGTCTCATAGTGGAGAGGAGGAGAGAAAGACTCTTTTTTCCCCTCCCTCCTGAAAGTTCTTAAATCCTAGTCCCTCCCCTAAGTTTCTTTTTTCCAGATACTCTGGTGCTCAAAGGTAAAGAACTTCTCTTTAGGGACGGGCAGGGGAAAATGCACTGCAACATTTTGCTGTAGACCTCAGCTGTAAATATTTTATCAGACTAACTCGTTTTGAATCAACTCAAAACAGCACAACAGATTTATGATTGTAGTGTATTTGCATGGGTTCATAGGTCTAATCACTAATTGTTTCATCGGCATGATACTGCAGTATTCACATGACCTTGAAACCAATTCATCATATTTTTGGCCACTGTAACTTAGCTTTAGATTTCTTGAATGAACTTGGGCAAGTCTTGCCACCCAAGGACAGGAAACTGCTCTTGAATCTTATTATTTCATAGGCAATGAATTGAAACCAATTCATGGACTAAATTTCCACGAATTGCCAGGAAATTAATTCTTTACATTTAAAACTACTTATCAATATTATTATCAGCCAGTATGGGGGTGTGTCTGTGTGTTTGCATGTGTGTATATGCATAGGCACATGTGTGCATGTGAGTGTGAACGATCAACCTGCAATCTTCTTTAAATGGCTTGGTGGAAATACAGTCCCTTAAAAACAACTTCACACTGTTGTTATGTGCTGTCTAGTCACATCTGATGTATGATGATGCTAATAGGGTTTTTGTAGATACTTAAGGAGAGATTTTACCAGTGCCGCGCTCACACACCATGAATTTCCGTGGATGAGCAGTTATCTGCCTCCAAGTCTTCTAAATCTGTCATTCTATCCACTGGACCACATTGGGTCCTCCTGTATAATCAGCAAACGTTATACAAGGCAGTAAGACTACCACCCCAGAAAACATGGTGGCATCTTCCTCTTAGGAAGCATTGCAGCAGGAACTGGGCCCTCAGTGCCAAAGATTAGGCCTTCATCCAGGTGAGCAAAAAATAGGTGTCTGTGGATGTGGTTCTATGGGCTAGACATCCCAATAACCTGCCATGAGGAATTCTAGAAAAACAAACAAATGGCATGTCCCTGCTCTTCACTGTCAACATTCTCTCTCTCTCTCTCTCTCTCTCTCTCTCTCTCTCTCTCTCTCTCTCTCTCACACACACACACACACACACACACACACACACACACACACACACACACACACACACACACACACACAGACACACACACACACACACACACACACCGTGTTGACATTCGAGTGCCATACTCTTTGTGATCTCTGCTCATGAAAAGAAACAGATACAGATGACTCCACGTTTTAAAATGGAATGTTACTTAATGTACTTGAAGTAGGTGGGAAGGATCACATTTAAGGTGGTGACTTTTTAGGCAAGAGTCATCTTAATGTGTAGAATTTCAACTCTGCTAAGTATTTGCATGTTGTTGGTTTGTCTGTCAAAAGATAGTACCACTGGCTACCAGGTAACTGTTGGCATCAGATACCCCTTGTGATAAATAAAGCAGCAGTCACATTTAATTGGGCCAAAATGCATTATTCATGAAGCATTCTTTCATGATGATTTTGGCATTCATTAAGGGCAGTAAACTTTCTTGGTCGATGGCAACTGAGTTTTCATTTTGAAGACTCTGCCCGCTTCTGAAAATGAGCAGTTATGAATCGTTCTGGTAAAAGCAGAGAAATTAGAGAGAATCCTTGGGGAGAGAAATACCTTATTCTTGGATAGTTAAAGAAGTAAACATGTTAGAACAGGACAATGCCATCTGCTCAACAATTACCCAGAAAACACAGATGTTGTCTGATTCTGGAAGCAAAGCAGGATTTGGTCTGGTTAGTACTTGTATAGGGTACAGTGGGAGAATATCAGGGATTTCCAGATAGGATTATGTAAGAATCCTGTATGGGGCCCTGCAGAGATGCTGCTGCCTGTTACAATTGACAGAAATGGACTAGATGGGTCAAAAGTCTGCTTTCTAGCTTAGATTGAATCAGACTTTGGATCCATCTAGGCCAGTATTCAAAAACAAAACAAACAAAAAAACAAAACAAAGCAATAGGGAAAAAGAAATAGGGGGCAAAAATAATACTCGAGGACCACTTTCCAAATTCTGTATGTTGGCAAACCAGGTTTGTTCTTGAGTAAAAACCCATCAAGGTAGTACAGGACATTGCTGCTGCTTGAGAACGCTATTTGTACATTACACATGCTTTTCAATAACTTTTTTCTGCCTTCACATATATTTTTAGGGGTACCCTTGAAATATTTTTAAATGAACAAGTGCAGAGTGGCCCAGCCTGCCAAAGTCAATCTGGATTCTTGGCGGTATTGACGGTATGCTTCTTGTGTTTATAAATATATGTTTACCTCTTTCGCACTACATATGTTTAGGTATTTGATACGGAAACCTTAAAAATAATAAGGCTCTTAAGTTTTGGTCCAAAATATCCCTAAATTCACATGTTTATATTGACAATAATAAATATCTAAGGTTCTTCTGAAATAGATCACTGGACCTCAGTTGTAGAACAGGAAGTCAAACAATTTGTTGTATTTCCATTTGACCCCCTTTTTCCTACACCATAATGCCTAGACTCTTGATCCAAGGAAGGCCAGAAGTATTATCTAGACTTATACCTTCCAGAGTCCCTGCTGTGGTCCACTGGATCTGTGCCACACTTCACACAGATTGTGGAACCATCTTCAGGGATCTAAATAGGACAATTGAACTGATTTACATGGGGCTGCAGCTGATTCTACAAGCAGCACAGCAGGAGATTTTTGCATCTAAGTAGGGGCTGTACCCTCAGGATCTGACGGATGGTGACTCTCCAGTCTATCATATGAAGCAAAGGTACTTTGGGTTGTCATATAGTGGTGGGTTTCTGAAATGAAACCTTGTGGGAGGAGTTGCCTTATGGCATCTTACCCTATGCTATAACAGAAATGGGGGAAGCTCCTGTTTGCAAGAGCCAGTTGCGTAAAGAAAGACAGGATATTTGCATACAACCTCAGCCTGATATGTTTCCGTATTGTACCTGTAGCTGAATGTTCCTAAAAGTTCAGAGCAACATATATAAGGTTCTTAGGCAATCTTCCAGTCAAGCTGATCCTGCTTAGCTGCTTCAGAGGAGCTGCATCATGTGTGTATAGTCTCTCTCTCTCTCTCTCTCTCTCTCTCTCTCTCTCTCTCTCTCTCTCTCTGTGTGTGTGTGTGTGTGTGCAAAATGTAACACCCACAGATGTTGTTGGATTGTATGTTTCACCAAGCCATAACCAACATGGCGAACAATGAAGAAGCCTGGGAGTGCACTGCAACAACACCTGGAGGACACACTTTATCCACTCTTGATATAAACCGTTATCTGGGAAAAACTTTTAGTGATCTAATGGAATATACTGATGACTAATGATCTTTGTTTGAGATCAAACTATGTATGCAGGGAAAAAAAGACTGATGACATTTCCACATTAATGCAATTTTGGTATTAAAAAAATTATTTTTGCCTTTGCAAAAGGTTGCTTTGCCATTAGCCATTGTCTTTTTTTCCTTTGCTAAACAACTAAATATGACATTTATGTCCAAAAGCAATTAAATGAAAAACTGAATTTCATGGTCCCTCCAGGCTGTCAGTATTCATTCTTGTTCCTATAAAAAGAAACAACTGACAATGTTTGTGTGTGTGTGTGTGTGTGTGTGTGTGTGTGTGTGTGTGTGTGTGTGCGTGCGTGCGTGCGTGTGTGTGATGGGTATGTGGGTGTTTGTGTAAGAAAGGAATTAAAGGTGAGACAAATACAGCTCAAGGCTCTCTGCTGTAGCTGATTTTAGTAGAACTCAGGTTAATCTGGATTAGAAAACCTGCTTTCCAGTTTTCACAGGTTTCACTATTAAACTCTGGAGGTCTACATTTTGAAATGATAAGATCTGGCAATTTTAGTGCAAATTCTTTTTCCAGCAGGGTATGAATCAGGTTTTTAAATGAAGTTTATTACAGAGAGCTCAAAGGCACTCAGGGACAAACAGAAGTCAAAATGAAGCACCCAGGTCTTAAGGACTTTTAAGAGTTATTTTGGATGCTATCCTGCAGTCCTCTCCCACTACAAGAAGTGAGTGAACAAATTCTCCACTGTACAGAGACAGCAAAGAAGAGAAAAAGAGAGAGACCTTGGATGTGCAGACCCCCAAGCCCTCATAGTGCCCTGATCCACTCCCAGAATGGGGGTCACAGGGGGATAGTAGCTCTGAAGGCACGGTAGTTATTTTCCTCCCTGTTAAAACCAACAGGGATGGGGAATCTAAAACCTGTAACAATGAAAGGGGATGAAAAGGAGGGCACCCATCTCTTTTGTCCTGCTGTCTTCTTTCTTTTTCGTGTCAGAAGCACTAGAGCATAATTAACAAATATGTCAGAAAGTTCTGCATCTGGAGTGGCTAGTATCAAAGTTTCCATGGTACATTTTGAGGGACAAAGACGACACTGAAGTGGGTGTGATGTTATCTGTTCGTCTCTGCTCTTACAGAGAATTGTGTAGGAGTCAAAGCCTATTTTCTTACCTTAACCTTGTTTCTACCATCTCAAGTCCATAGCCTATTCAGTGACTTCCAAGTTCTCCAGTTCTCCATGCCCCTGGGGCATAGCTGCTCCTAGGATCCCACTATTTTAAGAAGTGGGTTATTCTTTCTTTCCACATGATAGTCCTGGCCTTCTCTGATGTTCTTTCAAGATTCACATATGTTCGGGATGGTGGTGGTGGGGGAATCTGTGATTTTCAAAGGGAGTGATGGTGGAATTGCAGCCAGGATCCTTCGGAGGTTTCCCCCATGCCCCCGTGGGGCCAGCAGGGGTGAAATTGCCAGCTTCGAGGACCCTTCTGAGGCTTGGAAAGCCTCAGAAGGGTCCTGGAAGCTGGTGATTTCATCCCCGCTGGCCCTGTGGAGGGGCAGGGGGAGCCTCCAAAGGGTCCAAGAGTGCCTTGCAGGACCCTTTGGGGGCTCCCTCACCCCCGCGGGGCCAGCGGGGGCAAAATCGCAACCTTCCAGGACCCTTCTGAGGCTTGGAAGCCTCAGAAGGGTCCTGGAAGCTGCAATTTTGCCCCTGCTGGCCCCGCAGGGGAAGCCTCCAAAGGGTACTGGAAGGCACTCTTGGACCCTTCCAAGGCTCCCCCATCTCCACCTGCATGGGCCCAGCATGCCAAAATTGCCAGAATATTTTTTCTATTTTCCTCCCCTAAAAATGAGGTGCGTCTTATGGAAAGGTGCATCTTATGGAGCGAAAAGTTGTTGCCTCTTTCCATTTGTCACTATGTGCAATGCCTGCTATGTAACAGATGTTATCAGCAGGGCTGCCATGATCCCACAAAGTCTTGGTTTGCCTGCCATCCACTCTTCCTCTTTCACTTCAATGTATATAAAATGTTAATATATCTTGGAAAAGTAAGAATAAATGATAAGAAATCACATGCTTGCCAGTCATTTCAATCAAAAGAACTATCTGTCTCATTGTCAACCCTGGTAGTTTTAAAGTATCTGTACAACTTTATGAAGAATTAATGCTTGAGTTTGATGGCCCTCCTGTTCCTTCCCCATTTCTTTTTCTTTTTTGTTCCCAGGTATAAGCCTGTGGGCAGCAGGGACAAAAATTGTATCTTAACAGCAACTTCTAGCAGGGAATCAATGGATTTGTTCCTCAGGCTAGGCAGTAATAGGTGGCCCACCAGCTGCATGTACCTCCGGCACCTTCGCTGTGATCACCAAGTCTCTCCCTGCCCCCCCCAAAAAAAAACTGTAAAAAGGATAAGCCTGCTTAACCATCCCATGCAGAAACATTACTGACCAGCAGCAACAGACTTTGCAAATGGGGTGACCCACTGGCATGTGAATCACCCCTGCCAATAGCATGAACGGATCGTGGACTAGGGTGGTGGGCACCATCACTGAGTCACTCACTAAGAACATAGGTGATAGTTATTCATAACAGAAATATAAGAGAACACATCGTTCTTGAGCTTGACCAGTGGTTCCTGCCCAACATTAAGATCTTAACACCCTCAGAAATGCTGACGGCCAAAATGGGTCTCTGACAATCTGCCTATTCACTCAGCTGACATCAAAAGCAAGATTTATATTTCCTGGCAGTTGCAGTTCCAGAAGCAGGAAACAGCCTTGGACCTGTGGTCACATAAAGAAACCCTGAGTAGGTTCCCTTTTCACCAGTCACAATCCTGCTGTTGAGCAGAACCAGGCAAAGTTCAGTTTAAATGGAAGACAAGTACCAACCAGAAAAGAATAACAAGGCAAGAAAAGGCTGGAGCCTGTATATTCCATGCTAGCCCTCAGGGCTTTAAATTAAGAAGCAAATCAGGCTTATTCATTTCTTAGTTTGGTTGTCATTCATTACTATTTTTCTCTATGTACTACATTTCTTTTGGCTAAATGCATTAGAACAAGAACATACGAATGTCAGATAGGCAATCTTCAATTATGCCCGTATCTATTGCCAAAATGCATTTCAACTTAAACTGGTGCAACATTGTCCTGCATTGCTCCCCCTTTAATGTGAATCACTGGTAATGCTCTATGGAGACAACAGACAACATACTGTCTATTAGCAGTTTTACAGCATATTGCAGTTGGAGTCTTGTCATTTTAATCTATATTTAACCAAGTTCCTATATGATCTATTTGAACATAGCACATATTCCTGTCATTTCCTTTCTAGCATCATGTGTATCAATGCACATCTTGTGCTCTGTATGAAATATGCACGCAAACATATTTTTAAATGCATGGGGTTAAGCCCAGAAGAGTTGAATAAATGCCACACACTATTAATTATATTTATTTATGGGTTTTAATTTTTCCTAAGCAACCCAAGGGCTGTATTTTTAATAAGTTGCTAAGTGCATAATAACACAAGAAAAGCAGGGAACACTACTGTGGGTTGGGAGTTATGTCACAGGGCATATGAGTATTATCCAGAGCTTTTCACCAACTCAGAACTTCACTTTCTACATCATCATACCATCTTACTCAATGTTGATGCATAAATAGACAATCCTACTCCAGGATTCTTTCAGCCAAGAGAGAAAAGAACTAAAGAGGAAGACAGACTTGACAGCCCAAAGGTGGTGGGAGCACTTTGAATGTACATTTGCTGCTTTCCAAAACATTTGCTTTCAGCATAGTGAATGTATGTTCAAATTACTTTCACTACTTTAAACCATGCCATCTCCTTCCAACATAAGAAACTTCCAGCTAAATTCAGTTGTTAATCCCAACTGAAATAGATCAAATCAAGCCTGAACTGTCTCTGGAAGCACAAATGACAAAACTGAGGCTGCTGTACTTTGGGCACATCATGAGAAGGCAATATTCTCCGAAAAAGCCAATAAAGCTGGGGAGACTTGAAGGCAGCAGGAAAAGAAGATGGTCACATGCAAGATGGATTGACTCCATAAAGGAAGCCACAGCCTTGAATTTGCAGGAGCTGGGCTGTTTAGGACTGGATATTTTGGAAATGGCTCATTCATAGAGTTGATATAAGTTGGAGGTGACTTAATGGTACGTAACACCAACAGCAGAACAGGTCCAGTGCATGAATAGGGCTTGAAAAGTCTTTATATAAAGCCCATGGATTCTGTGGCCTACTCTAACTGGGACTAAGAACAGGATTTAGCCCTTCCTGTGTCTAAGGCACCACATTCTCACAGTACTTCAACAATATAACAAGCCATAATGGTAGTGGGTGTGATCATAGTATTTCCTGAACAGCTTTTATTTTGATCTGGTGAGGAGCATGGACACATACACAGCAACGGCAATGAGGCGACTACTCACACAATGAAGATAATGCTGTGGTGGTTTGTAGACTGAGTAGTGAGATGCATGGCTCCCTTAATTGACAAGCCACTTACACAACTCTGTGTATGTTTTATTTGGAAACTCTGTTCAACAATGCTTACTTCCAGGGAGAGATGGAAGAATCAGTTTGGTTCCTTTTTTGATCAATTATGTGTACAGTCATAAACCCATTCTGTCCAATTTCGACCAAAATCTGTGGAGTTTTCTAATGCACAAAATGATAATTTATTTCCAGAAAGTGATTTCTTTAATATACACATTTGGTAGACATTTTCACTAATGCACACATTCTTCTAGACATTCTTCAGTAATATATGCATTTATGTATTTTGAGGGGAGGACTCCACTGTGAAGTTTGGAGAAGTGTGCAGTCTGAAGTGTAACTGTAACAATTGACACATGAGACTAGGAAATACAAATTAAGTCAGGATGCTGAAAAGTGATGGTGGAGATGGTGGGAACAAATGAAACTCTTCATATTTTCCATTAGATAACATACATAGGATTGCTGCCTTAAAACAGTGTGGTTTAGAAGGCAAAGTTGTTTGGATGCAATTGGTTGAAAAATTTGAGAGTTTTATGCAGAATATGGCTAAACTGTCTTATGCTAGTCATTTGTAGAAGAATGATTAGAATATCATTTAGTTTGGAACATTTCATTTTGTTGATTTTTAGCACATAATATTTAATTCACACAAGCTTCCCTCAGTGGATATGACATTTTAAAATCCATACCAATAATAAAAACTTTAAAACCAGCAAATCAGACTTTCCTTGCAAAGCAGAAGTTACTACAGCGTTATTCATTATGAATAAAGAGTCATTTTCAGATCTGAATTTAATTGCAAGCAAGTTATTGCAAATCAGAGGTGAATCTAAAGTCATTTGCAAATATAAAACTATGTGCAATTGGAATTTACTTTCAAGTTAGTTACTACTTGCAATTACTTGTAAAACAGAGGTTGTTATCTGTTTTTGCATAGTGTAACTGAAGGTGCAACAGAATTGCCTGAGAAGTAGCCCCTACCCACTCCTGCTTCGGGCTCCAGAATTTGTCATTTGATCTCCATTGTATCAGAAACTTCATTGTTTTAGCTGGTTAGGGTGACTGTGCTGTTTCCTCTTTGAAAATATGCATGTTGCATATTGCAGCACAGAAAGATGGAGCACTATCAGAGTGATGTTTCATGTACATGCCTGAGGCAGGGTACACATAATTGGTATGATCTTGATGCAGTTTTAGAAACAAGGATCCAGGTACTAGCCATGAAAACATACCTAGCCAACAACTGTAAAGTGTTTTAAAACATATATATGTGTGGAGCTGATTAGCACAGCAGCAGTGTGGATGCTGGCTGGGAATAAATGATCATTTAATTTCAATTACATTTTGGTAGGAATTTAGCAAAATTTGCAAATTTCAAACTTGGGATGAAAATCAAATGTAGGAGAAACTGAAACTAACAGATTTGTCCCTTCTAGTTGAGACTTTAGGTGATTAATTTTTAAGAGTCTGGCTTTTCAACTGTGTTTGTAGTGCTGAGTTATGGTTGTCAACTCTTTTTTTTTCCTGAGAAGCACCATCACCTTTGGGAAGAAGCTGAGAAATTGGGGAAACATGAATTGGGGAACCTTTCTGGAAATTTCAGGCTTTCCTCAATGCTTGAGAGAAAGGAGGGAGCAGCTTTTGCCCAATCTAAGTTCCACCTGTAGTTTAGGCTGAGCTTCTTTCCTGGTACTATGTGCTCTCTCTCTCTCTCTCTCTCTCTCTCTCTCTCTCTGTATGTGTGTGTGTGTGTGTGTGTGAGAGAGAGAGAGAGAGAGAGAGAGAAGAGTAGGGACAAAAACTGATCATGTCTTCATGAACATTCGAGGAAACTTGAAGCCAGATAGATGGGCCATCTCAAAAGATCTAAAAGGTGATGAATAAGGTACAA
Organism: Pogona vitticeps; assembly: GCF_051106095.1. Lineage (NCBI taxonomy): Eukaryota > Metazoa > Chordata > Lepidosauria > Squamata > Agamidae > Pogona > Pogona vitticeps. The sequence goes on from NC_135785.1 coordinate 112,205,785, forward strand.
AAAGAAATTCAGAAGTTACTTTAGTGGGCTTAGTTATTGCTTAGGAAATTCTGTGCTCCATTGCTGTCCTGTTATGCCATGAGAGGTGCACTCTTTGCATATCTGTAACTATGCTGTTACTGTGCTAGTGTATCAGTACTAAGTAGTTTACTTAGCTTTCTTATTTTCTTGTATGTTTTCTTTGTATCATGTCTGCCTTAGATTCTTATTAATTGTTTGCTCCAAAATACTTTTGATGCCCTTTTGAAACTTTTGCCTTTTTTACAGGCTTTAATAAAATATAAACATTTATTTATTCAGTTTTTAGCTAATTAGAGTTATGGTACTTAAAACCAGGTTTTAGCTTGACCACCTCCTGGGAGCTTGTATGTTTTGTGGATACAGTGGTAGTTCTACTTGCAAGGTTGGTGGGAGAGAAAAAATGCTTAACCCTGTGGAATGTTTTTGAATTCACTGAGAGCAAAGCTTAGTTGTGACAGACTAGAGTTTTGGGAGGTTACTGGAACAGGCAGATTCCCTAGCGTAACCACATTTAACTCTCCTGGACTCAGTCAATCCATGATAAACAGGGTAGTGCGGCTAGCCGCTAGGTGGTTAGAGTGGGACTCCTTGAACCAAATGGTTTGGCAAAATCTTCAACACCTATTATGCCAGGAAGGTAGAACATGTTATTTTCTATGAGCAAAGGTTTGGTTTGGAAGTTCTCATAAAGGAGGAATAATGATTGGCCTTCAGGGATACCCAAAACATGAAAGAGGCTCCCTTTCATGTAATCTGTATTTTTTCAGCAATTGCCAGAAGAGAGACTCTTGAACAGAGGAGCACATGAAAGTTTTGTGCTTCTTTTATGTTCCCTCTTTTGGTGATATCTTAGTGCTCTTTATATGTCAAACTGTCCAATAATTTTTTTTTCATCTCATAGTGTTGTGAGATGTGTCAGCAGCAAATAAGAATGTCTGGGGGAGTGGAAATTCTAAATCTCTGAAAGGGCTTAAACAGGGGTCCCCAACCCCCAGTCCATGGTCCTGTGCCAGTCTGCGGACATGGCAGGACTGGGCCATGGAGACAGATCTCCTGCTCCCCCACATGCACTCCCCCCTACCCCCACACAGCCCATGGCCCACACACACAGGTGCCCCACTCACCCACCAGCAAGCCCAACCCCTCTGTGAATGCACCCCTCCCCTCCATTAGCATGATCTGCCTCTCCACGCATGCACGTGAGCGTACCCTGCAACTCCGTGAATGCATCCTGCTCCCTCTGCACATGCGCACAAGCATGCCATGTCCCTCCATGAATGTACCCCATGCATGAGCACACACATGCCCCCCGCAAATGTGCCCCGCCCCTCCATGCATGCGCAAGAGCATGCCCCACCCATCTGTGAGTGTGTAGCGGAGGTGCCCAACCCCTCACGCATGGACCCCAACCAGTCCACAGTTCAGAAACGGTTGGGGACCACTGGCTTAGAACACAGTGAGGAGAGCTCTTTATGCATCAGTTGTTATTGTTTGCTGAGCTCCCGGTGCCCTCCATCTTGGATTGCTGTCTGGCTTGCTGAACCTGTGCTTTGACATCACACACAGCTTCTCTTTTCCTTCTGAGATTAGCCAAAACTCTCAGAGAAGCTGGGAGAAAAATGGATTGTTCCAAACTGCCCAGTTTGATCTTGAGTTAAGAGCCATCAGCTTTACAAAGGCCTTCTCCTTATAGATACACCCAGCTTCCTATATTTTTACATTTTTGCTGTGGAGGCTAGTTAGTGTGTGTGTGTGTGTGTGTGTGTGTAGGAATTCTTATGATGAGTACCTATACTGCCAAATTACCACTATATGTTTGCCTGTGTGCCTATCATAGGAAGCAAAGACTCTTTCAAAACAGTTTTTAGACATTAGGTACGAATTACCTAATTTTTAGTTTGACTATTTTGTGTCATAGATTACTTCAGCTGAGCAGAGAAATTTGAGGTCAAAGCAGTGCCTTCATGTTGCTTGTAGGTTAGGTTCCCTGCTCAATTGTTGCTGTGTGCTTGATGTTTTAAAGATCCCCTAGCTTGTCTGTCATAGAGAATGGTGAGATCTAAACAGTGCTTTGCTCACATTTTCTCTGGATCAAAGTCAGCCATCCTTTTGCTTTGCACTAGTAATCTCAGAGTTAACTTTCATGCCTCTTATTGCCCTTTTGTGTGATGGCTTGCTGATGGAGCACAGAGGTGAGTTAAAAGGGAGTTTGAAGTTTTGAGAGAGAGAGAGAGAGAGAGAGAGTACTGTTCTACGTATAGCCCTGAGATACCCTCAACTCCTATTTTTGCATGCATTTTCTTACATTTCTCCTGTGCCTCAGTTTCCCCTTTCTGTGCAATAAGTTCCTCATGTGGACACGATCTTTTGGTTCCACCTATTGTGACTTCTCAACTCCACCTATCTTTAGCTTCCATCCATTGTCTAAACTGAAAACAATGCCATCTTTCAGTTCAGTTTAGAGATACTGCTGGGAATATTAAACATGAATGTAAGTGTGGCTTATGAAAACAGCCACCAAACAGCAGTTATATACTTTCTCTTGCTTGGTTCAGCTGTGAGGAAAACTCTTCCTGGTTTGTGTAAAGCCTGATTAATGGAGAGAGATTAGCCTTATTGAAGTGGCCTGCACTCCATTGAAATATTCAGTGTCTCATATCAATGTCACACACCACGGTGTTAATGGGATTGAGATGTAACAATAATAGTTTCCATGACAATGTGATGCGTTTAGTCCCAGGCACCTCCCTGGGTAAACAGTAATCCTTCAGAAAGGGGAAGGGGGGAAAAACCAAGAAGGTCATTACAGCAACTTGTCAAATCAATGCAGAGAGTGTCTGAGGCGATTAAGGCATCTACTCTCAGCCCTGACATGGTGTCAATAGTACTGGACCGCTAGAGCTCAGTCAGATGATTGAAATGAAATGCCCATCAGTCAGGGAGTCGAGGTGGACTAATGATTCCCTGTGCTACCTATTAGGACTACATGACAACTCAATCCTGTTTGCTAAAAGGGGGGGGGGAGGAAGTGACCTTGTTGCTTTGTTTGAAGCTGAATTAAATTGACAACAGCAGCTAATCTTTACCTAGGGCGATTAACAGAATTAAAGCGCAACAACAAAGGCACATAAGACTTTCTCCTTTATCTTTTGGGTTTGACAAAATGCTTCCCCACCTAGGTAGAGTGTATTTCCTTCTAATCAGGTGTGAAGCAAGTGTGTCTGTGTCCCTCTGTGTGGGTCCGTACAGTCAGTGTGTCTTTCAGTCAGTGGTGCTTCCACAAAAGGTTTTTACCAAGATGAATGAATGTGGAAGATTAAAATCAAAATGAGGAAGATTTAAATCAAAATTAATGATGAATTTGGGCTTGGAAACTATGCCACAAAACATTGTTCTTCCAGGTACAGTATATTCAGCCAACACACATATTTTTGGAGTAAGATAGAGAGATCTAAAGAAGGACTCCTTTAAAAATGCAATTTTTTGGTGAAATTTGCAATTGGTGCTTTAGAGATTTGGCACATTGCTACTGAATTAAATTCACACAAAATTTCAAGTTATTCTCTATTTTTTAAAATAATATTTTTATTTTTATATAACACACAGACAAACAACCATCAAAAGGATACAAATACAGGGAGGGAAAAGGGAGTAACATGAAACAAAACAAATCACAGGGAAGTATTTGCATTCATACAGTATCTAATATACTCTTGATTCCTAGGCTGTGATACAATACTAAAATCCATAATCTATATTATATTCTCTACTCATATCTGTTTCTGGGCCCAATCATAAAACATTTTTCAGCTTTCTTTAACATATGTTCTCGGGTTCTCACGTAATGCCTCTAACAAGCTATCTATTTCTGCAATATCTAATCATTTTTTATAGTAGTTCTTCTTTCTTCAGATTTTCCTGATTTCTCCAATTTCGGTTATTCACAGTATTGAATGATGGTATTTGAAGATCCATCTTACAACAATATATTTCATCTTAACATAGACAAAACATTCCAAACCCTTCTTTGGGTATTTTGTTTATACTCTTGTGCACACTTGAATGGCACATGTAGATCTTAACCACAGCGTTTTACATTGCAACTGTACATCTGGTTATCTGTGAGTAACCTTCTGAGAATTGCATAATAGTGCATAGGATTGCACAGATTTGCAGTATGCACAGAATTGCACCAAAGTATTATAGTACTCTACTTCTGATTCCTTGGCCAGTGTTTCTCCTCACCCTCCATCTTGCTTTTTATGTGTATTTTGCTTTGCTTTGTCTTAAAAAGATGAGCATTCAGCCATACAGAGACCCACCAGCAATCTGAAATGAAAAAAGTTCAACCAACCAAAGGTTTCCCATTTTAGGGGGAACTAGGTCTAAGTTGAACACTACCCATCCCTCAGTTTCTGAAGCTCCTGCTGCTTGTGTTGCTCCCTTTCCTCCCCTCACTTGTCCTTGTGATGTGCAAATGTGTTTGCTGTGTAAGAGGACGGGCTCAAGATGAAGTATTGATCAGAAGTGCCTGTTGCTGCGAGCAACTCAGTAACGGACACAGATCTGACCTCTGAAGTGGCAATATTCAAACATCAGTGGGGGAACAAATTCTGCCTCCCAGGAACCTCTAGCCTTATCCACTCTTTCTGAAAGCATATGACACCCACACCCCAGATGAGAAGTGTGTGAGCCTCAGTCCTTCCATCATGGCTCTCATTAAGTGAAAATGAAAGTCTGAAGAGGAGGAGCCTACATGGATAGAACAGCCTTCCCCTTCAAACTGTGGTTTTGGGGTGACTAAAGCAGTGACAGGGATGGGTGATGAAGCTGCCTTCATTGTGTATAGCGGACATGTACTTTAGGGCTTCTGTCTCTGACCTCAAGGTGGGCCTCATTGTGCAAACACACTTCATAGATAAAGTAAAACATGCAACAGCTGGCCAAAAATTAATCAAAAGATTCCACTGTGTTTCCAATGGCGACGCTGGCCGAGGGATGCAGGGAGCTGTTGTAGAGAAAAGTGACTTTTCCAAACTCTGGCGACATTTCCATCCCAGCTTTCATGTGAGGATATTGGAAAGGCCAGTTGGGCCACCACCAGAATCCTGTAGCATACCTGAGTTGAGAAATGGTAACTTGTGTTTAATGCTTTTTTCATGAGTATCGTAGCTGAGAGAAATTTGAAAGTCTAGGTTTCCCATTTGCAAAAAACATTGATGAGAAGTAAGTTTCAACCGCATGCCACCTAAACCCAGACTTGCAGTTAATGAGGATATTTCTGTTCTAGAAAAATATCTGTAACAATGTTAATAGAAGTTAAGACAATTTTGAGACAGTAAGGAGGAATTTCTCTTCTGCTGTACAAAATGCAAAATGCAACTTTTGTACTAATACATAGGCTAAAAGAAGCATAGATGCATAGGCATCTGCAGACATTTCTCCTAACTGCCCCCCACTTTTTTTTCCTGTTGGTGACTTGAGGGCTATGCTAAACTGATGTGGTTGATTAAAGTCTTCATGTCCAGATCACATTTCTCAACTGTTTATCAGTTTGCATTACTGACCTACTCAATCAAAAAAGAAGAGAGAAGATAGAAGGCGAAAAATAAAAAGGAATTATAAGCTGAATGTTTTTCATCTTTACAGAAGCTAATAAGAAATGTCTGAAATGCTAGGGGAAAAAATACTATCCTTGCTTTCCCTTGCCCCATTTGAATCATGAATAGATTACTTTAAGATGTGCTTTCATCTCCAAAATTGTCGGGGGATCATTCTTGTATCCTTACATGTAAAGCCCAAAATAACACATCACTTGCAGTTAGTTGTTCAACTATTGGGACATGAATAACTAACAACCAGATTGGGTACAAGTAAATATGTGGCATCCTAAATTACATTTTTACAAAAAGAATAACACCTCATACCATCCTAGTAAGTGGGGTTATTACTTTTATCTTGGGTACCCAGTGTGATGTAGTGGATAATGTGATAGACTAGGACTCAGGAGACCTGGGTTCAAATCCTTTGTGTGTGTGGGTGGGGGGGAGGGGAACTGTGTGTCTCACACTGGTAAAACCACTCCTTAAATATCTTACTTATCTTGAACACCCTATTAGGGTTCTTATAAGTTGTTTCCAGCTTCATGACACATAATGTTTCACATCACCTTATTCTTACTTCAGTTTGATTAGGCTTTGATTACCACAATCCTACGTGAATATTGTGAAACACAGACGTGTAATAGAAGTGAGGGCACAATTGTAGCTGGTGTAGGGAAAGGGTGGCATCCAACAAAAATTCTACTCACAGTCTATTGACCAGCATGAGTGAAAGGCATTACTGATGATCACAATTTATTTATAAATGACTTAAAAAACAAAGAATATATATTTCTGGAAAATTTATGGGGCTAATTTTCAAAAGTCTTGGAATACATCCAGTGGGTCAACAGAAATCAGTAGGTAAGTCCTGTTCTAATTGGGGACTAACAATTGGAGTTTCTTTGCCATCTGATATGCACATTAAAGAAGCACCTAACAGGATACTATAGGGAAACCTAGATTAATCCGTAGACTCTGCCAATGTGAGCATTGTCCTTTCACATTCAGCACAGATATAACCACTAAAAAGAATATTAATGTACAATCCATTTCCTCTGTCCCTAAAAAGAGGAACTCTGCATCAAATTTCCCCTTATGTTTTCCTGCCATTTCTTCATGCCTGCTACACATTGTTGGCCCTAGAATGCATCCCGAAGAAGGGAATGGTAACCCAGATCTTAGCACTTTTTGCCTAGACAGCCCTTAGAAGGTCACCGTAAGTCAGAATTAATTTTAGGACACATCGCTGGGTTTTTGCTTGCTTGTTTGTTTGTTCCTTTCTGGGCCAGTTCACAAACCAAATAAAGCTTCCACAAACTAAGCTGAAAATAAAGGGGGGCAGTGGCATTCTGTATACCTGAGAAAACCCAAGATATGCTAAACTACATTGTCTTTTAATATATATTTTTAAATTGTTTAAATGGGTACCTTTGACCTATATATTTTTCACAGCTTCATTTCCCTGGATTCCTTGTGCTCTGGCCTTGTGGGGTATCATTGCTTTCATATCTCTGGGACAGACAAAATGGCAGGCCCTCACACAGACAAGGGGTTACTGTCTCTGTGACATTGGTCACCTTGCCTCTCCAAGGTTCTGGGCTTCAGAAAGCAAAAGATACCAGAGGTCCCTCAAGATCTGAGCTTTCCTTCTAGGATGTTTAGCAGATTGTTGGAGGGTAGAACAGGGTGCGGTATCCACATGTCCTCGTCTCAGAAATTCTCATTAGATTTTCCTTCAGAAAATGGAAGAAGGCTGGCCAATACTGCTCCAGTATAAAGACAGAAGATGTGGAGTGGGTGGATTCCAACACAGAATCCCACACTTTGCATGGCAACTGGCTATGGAATTCTGAGATTTGTAGTTAAAAATAAATCCAGTGTTTCCCATCTCTGCTCTATAGCTCTGCCCCTGTACAGACTGGGAAGAGTAGGATTTATCAGTCTAGAGAGCCAGTTTTGAAAACATTGAAACCTTGGGGTGGCAGTGACCCTGGGTGGTGTACAGTAGCCTCAATCTGTTTCCGCTTCCTACATGATGTGGGAAATGGGTTAAAGACAAATCAAAATTTTCTGTTGAATGTGCCTCCTTCCCAAGTAAGGATCAAGCCCGTATCCCCACAGGGGAAGAGATAATAAAGTAGATGAGATGGGACTCCTTTGGACTTTGCTTGGGCTATCACCACGGAGAAAGAGAAGAGTGTTGGTAGGCCTTGAATATTTAAAATCAACACTTCAACAGTAGCATTGTACAACTGTACACAGCACTGGCTTTAAACATCATTCTTCTATTGTTAGAGAGGTTTTGCAATATCTATTTTTCAACAGCATGTGACAACCGTGCTGTTACCTGGGCTAGTTTACACTGTACAGGAGAGTCACATCCTTGTGTCCTCAGTTTTTACATAATTGCACAGAACAGACACACATGAATAAGCATGCGTGCTTTGCTTACAAGCCAAACTCAACATTTACATTTCCTCTGTGAGATTACCACTGTAGCATGAAATTCCCATTAATATAAGTAATCACATGTTATTATTTTTGATACATGCAGTTGAAACACTTTCTCATCAATTCCTTAGAGGTTCTGTAGACGGAGCCACACTTCTAAAAACCTACATGTCAGCTGTGCCCCACAATGCCTTCCGGGAAGTTGGTGAAGTACAAGCAGCATTGGTCTGGTCCTTGTTGGTAGGCTATGTGATTCGTACTGGGATCTGGGCTGTTCAGTGAACATTTTTTTAAGTGTTAAGTGTTAAGTTCCTTCATTTAGGTCATGACTTAATCAATCTAAGGCCAATTCTACTAGTCTTAAGACATCATCTCTTGATTTACTTCCATTGTCACATTCAGTGCCTCAGGAAGCCAGAGATTCCACATCAAAAACAGCTCCCAGTGAGCACTTTGGTGCAAAAATGACTTGAGATGAATAAAGGCCTCTTAGACTGTTAGTACAGAATTATCTCCCCCTTTCTGCCTCTCCTTCCCACCAGGTAGGAAGAGACAACATGCTAGCCAGAAGCTTGATACTTTTAAACCTGGTTCTCCAGAGTCCGAGTCTGCCACTCTACCCACTACACCATACTGGGTAGTCTCCATAATGTTGCATAAAAGAGGTCTGCAAACATTCCAACCAGCCTACAAAGCTGCTCAAGACAGCAGCCTCGAGAGGACTTAACATCACCTCTCACAGACAAGTACCATTACTTTGTGGACTTCTGTCTACAGAAGGACATTTCACTAGTGTGACCACAGTCTAAGAGATTTAGCACAGTATGAGCAACCATGAATTACAGTCCATTTCTTCAGTGGATTAAAGAAAAGACTGTAATCATGAAAGCTCACGTGACAACATGTTTCTTCATTTTGTAGGTGCCACTAGATTTTCTGTGAGCATGTTCTGTCTATGTGTTATACATTCATTCTAAAGCAGACTTTGGACATTTATATTCAAGCAAAACTTAAGAGCAATTTTGATGGAATTCAGGAATTGCCCAGGATTTGCCAAACTTTCTGTAAAACTTGGGAATTTTAGAGAAGCTCCAGAAATCTCATTGGGATTACTTTGGGGGAAGGAGCATTATAACATATATTTTGCACAACCAAGGGAATCACACTGAATTTTTAAAAAACAAACCTATTTTTCTGTATCATATCATGCTCTGTGATATAAGAACAAATAATACAGTAGAAACAATGTAGGAACAGAACAATTTTGTAATGTCAAATGCATATGCAGCTATTCAGAAAGAAAATGGGCACATATAGAGAACAGCAAGGCCTTTAACAATGAAAGTGTGAGATGAAAATGCAGTCCTATATATTTGCTCCCAGAAGTCCCATGAAATTCATATTACTTATTTTTGGGTAAATGTGCACAGAATTATAATCTAAGATATTTTCCTAGTATTGCTCCACAGGAATGAGCTCTACTTCAGATGAAGTAACAAGAATTGGAAGGGGCCTTATGGAATACAGTATAAACAAAGAGGAATATTTTAATGAAAAGAGAAACATAACCACATGTCTTGTTAAAAAGGTGATCCACAGTAGCAGTGCAGAGCTTGGGACCATTGAAACCTCCAGAGGACTTTGGGCAATGGTGGTTTACAAATATCATTTATTTGCCATTTGAGAAAACTTGCCATCCATGCCTTTGTGACAGCCTACAGCTTACATTAAAAGTGGAATTATTATTCATAAAGTCATTAAGTCAATAGCAACAAACAAACCAATAGTAAGTCCGCAAATTAACTGCAAAGGGCTGCCATTTGTTTCACTACAGGAAGGGAAAGCAATTCTATTGCTGCCCCCAGACTTTGGAACTCCCTCCCACTAGAGGCCAGTCTGGCTCCATTTTGGCTGTCCCTCTGCAAGCAGGTGAAGACCTTTCTCTTCAGGCAGGCTTTCCTGGAGTGAAATGAGTGGGCTTTTTAAATGGATGGTTGTGCCTTACTGCTGTGTTTTTGGTGTTCTTTTTGTTTACCATTTTTAGTGCAGTATTTGTTTAATTCTTTTTAGTATTTGTATACTGCTTTTAGTTTTAAATATTGTCTTTTAAAGATCAAAGCCACCTTGCATCTTTTTAAAGGAGAAAGACAGGGCAAAGATTTTATTGATTGATTGATTGATTGATTGATTGATTGATTGATTGATTGATTGATTGATTGATTGATTGATTGATTGATTGATTGATTGATTGATTGACAAACAATACCAAACCCTTTCCCCTATTTTAATGCATTATTAATTTTTTTAAAGCCCAGATGACATCAGCTTCCCACACTGTGGTCCAAGTTTACACGTCAACCAAATCACATAAACAGTTCTCTTGTACAGTGGCGCCTCACTTAACGATTACCTCGTTAAATGACAAATCCGCTTGACGATGAGGTTTTTGTGATCGCTTTTGCGATCGCAAAATGATGATTTAATGGGCAAAATTCACTTTCCGACGATCAGTTCCCTGGTTTGGGAACCGATTCTTCGCATTACGAGGATCAAAACAGCTGATTATTGGGTTTCAAAATGGCCACCCGCTGTGTAAAATGGCTTCCTGCTGTGCTTTAGGATGGATTTTTCACTGCACAGGCATCAAAAAATGGCCTCCCTATGGAGGATCTTTGCTGGACGCTGAAGGATTTAACCCATTGGAATGCATTGAGCGGTTTTCAATGCGTTTCAATGGGCTTTTTTATTTCACTTGACGAGGATTTCGCTCTACAGCTGTTTCGCTGGAATGGATTATCTTCGTCAAGTAAGACACCACTGTACTGATTGTTATTTTTATTTATTCAAAATATGTATATGCCTTCTTTCTCCTAAAGAATCCAATTAATTGCTTAATCAGCAGTAATAATATAGAGTTCCCAATGCAGAGCAGAATGAGAAAGTACGAACCATGTATAGATGCCTTCTCTGCCACTTGCTTGCTCTTGAAATATTCCACCAACAGGATGATGCTACAGTGTCATTCTCTCTCTAATAACCTGCTGTCCATTGCACTGGTGGCCAGAAACTCTAGGTCATTCATTCAAAGTGAGTACTTCTGATTCTGGTTCTGCTTACCCGTAAAAACTGCATCCAGTCATCTGTTCTGTAGTTGTAGCATAATCTCCAAGCTCACACGGAACACTGTTTTAGGAGTCCTTATTGGTCCAGGTGAAAGATGAGCCGCTCAGAAACAATTTTCCTTGTGAAGACCAACATACTGGATATTTACAATGCCTTTGGCAATCAACTGTTTATTTACAAACCTATCCCTTCAGCACATGGGATGGAGACATGAATGCAAGCAGTACTGATCCCAAAAGAGAATGCAAAGAGTATTTCCACAAAACATATTGTGATGTTTGCCCCTCGTGGCCCCTGTTTCTCTTCCAACCACAGAGCACACTTAGGCAAACCAAACACCCTTTCACACGCTGCCACCAGTTGATTTCTTTATCAGCGTACTTTCCTTAGGAAAGACAAAGATCTATTCATCACTGTCTTTTGAATAAAACAGGTTTATTGAGTACAGATGTTTCTATAATAATTCATAAGTAGCTTCTTCAGGTTCAATAACAATACTCTATATTATCTTACAGGTTACTATTCACTCCTCAGACTAATCACACCTCAGATCTCCCAACTATCTCTCTCCCTCTCTCTAACTCTGACTGAACTCTCCTCTTCCTTGACTGACTCTACTCTCCCCATCTCCTCTCAGGCTCCACCTTTTTAACATCTCTGGTGGCCCCATCTCTCAACCACATCAGCATAAAACATGAATAATGCATGACTTATTTAACATAATAAGGGTGAATGCCACATACCTCCCCCCTTAAATATGTTTCTTTCGGAGGGAAAACACACTTTCCCTCCTAAACAAACAGGCACAATTGAATGAAACTATTTACCATCTGGCACAATTCTGTAAGCAATACTACATTCACTATAACAATCACAATACCTTTTTACACTAAACATTCCAATACAATTCAATAATATACTCTACCTTATCATTTGCACTTACTACATTTAACATTTTCAACCTTACAGAAATATATCACAATCAGGAAACTTCTACATAGATAATTAACCAATAAATCAATAGTCCATTCCAGTTTATTTTAAAAGTCCTTGCACCCTTCACGTTTCAATCCATCAATATTCAATTATTCATCACTATTTACCAACAGAACTTTCATTATACATTACTAATTTTGTTTATCCCCCCCATTAGTCATTTGGCTTTTGAGGCACAATCTGTGTCTCTTTTACTCCATGGTTTACAAAGTCCTTCAGCCTTCCCGTTGTAGTAAGGTGCATCTTGTTTTCTCTTCCTCTTCCATGGGTAGTCTCAGAAAACTGTTGCGAACAGCGCAGAGGGTCCCGCAACAAGGGTGGCGGGCCCAATCCCCCTCTCTCGATATTTTCTTCTCCACTTCTGGGGGAATGTGATGCACCATCCGAGCAGGACCATGCTTCTTCGGGAAGACCAATACGGTCCATTCCTCGGGGCTCAGACCGGGAATGATTGGTCTTGTCGTGCCAGTCTTTCCCTCTTCACTTCCACCTTCTAACAGAGCTTGGGCAGATCTCTTTACCGGAACTGAGAAGGCTTGAACATCTTCAATTGACTTTCCAGACTCTCTCTCTTTGAATACAGATACCTTCTCCGTCTCTTTAGAGATCTCTCCCTCTTCAGTAGTTAGGAAAACATCTATCTGCTCTCTTTCACGGTACACCTTGCTTCTCGCACCTTCTCTTTCCTCTCTCAACCGTTTCAACTGACTTTCTCCCGCGCGCCTTTCCTCCTCTCCCGCGCACCTTTCCTCCTCTCGAGCTCTCTCTATTCTGCCCGTGCGACCTTCCTCTATCTCCTCTGCTTGTTCTTTTATTCCTGGCTTCACTGATATCTCTGACTCCACAATAACTATCTGAGGGGATGGCTCACTACTTGCTGTTTCTTTACTCTCCTCCTCACACGCCCCCTCCCTTGAGTGGGCTGTCCTCTCGGCTTCTATGTTCTCTTCCAACTCCTGTTGAGAAAAATTATGGAAGCTTTTCCGAAATGGAAAAACCCAGAGAGTTTAAAGGGGCTTGCTTCCAATGTGGATCTTTAGACCATCAAAAGAAAAATTGCCCCGGAGTAGATTGCTCATGTATTAAAGATTGGAGTCAGGTGACTGGGGGAAGTGGGGAACAAAGGAATGGATGGGAGGTGATCGCGTATATAAACAGAGAAACGAAAAAAGCCTTAATTGACTCTGGGAGTGGGAAAACTTTGGTAAAAAACTTAAAGAGGATAGTGGAAAGGGGGAAATTAACAGTTAGATGTATACATGGAGATGTAAAAACTCATAAGACTGCTATTGCAACTGTTGAAATTAACAATGTAAAAAGGGATATGGTAATTGGTATTGTACCTGGTTTGGTCAGAGAAATGATTTTAGGAAGAGATTGGTTAGAAATGAAAGAGCTGATGACTTCCACAGAAGTTATGCAAGGTGAATGTACGAAACAAAATGTAAAGAGATGTTTGAAGATGTGTCTAGACATACTACCCGGTTATGGCAACAAGACGATGATACCTTGATTAAGTTTATGGAAAGAGCAAAGGAAGAAGGGATGGTTAGAAATGGTGAAGTGGGTTTTGAAATACGTGATGGTCTTTTATATAGAACAGTGGTTCTTAACCTTTGTTACTCGGATGTTTTTGAACTGCAACTCCCAGAAACCCCAGCCAGCACAGTTGGTGGTGAAGGCTTCTGGGAGTTGCAGTCCAAAACTCCTGAGTAACCCAAGGTTAAGAACCAGTGATACAGAATATCAATTGAAGGCAACCCTCAGTTAGTAGTCCCTAAGAAATGGAGGGGAAATATTTTACAATTGGCTCACGACATACCAATGGCAGGCCACTTAGCTGTTCAGAAAATGAGTGCTAGAATTTTACAAAGATTTTGGTGGCCTAATGTATGGGCAGATATAGAAAAATATTGTAAAACGTGTAAACAATGTCAATTGACTCAACCTAAACCAGAACCTGGAGCTGATTTAATACCAATGCCTTTAGTTGATATACCCTTTGAACGAATTGGGTTAGACGTAGTAGGACCTTTAACTAAGTCTAATGCTGGATATAATTATATTTTGGTATTAATAGATTATGCAACCAGATATCCTGAGGCAATTCCCTTAAGAACTACTTCTGCAAAAGTTTTGGCCAAAGAATTAATGCAAATTTTTTCAAGGTTAGGATTCCCTAAGAAAGTAATCACGGATCAAGGATCTAACTTTATGAGTCAAACTTTTAAGGAGATGTGGAAGTTGTTAGATGTAAAACCATTAAAAACTACAGTATATCACCCTCAAACTAACGGTCTCGTGGAAAGATTTAATAAGACATTAAAAGGAATGTTAAGAAAATTAGTTATAGACAAACCCTGGAATTGGCACTTACCTGTTGCTCCATTAATGTTTGCTATTAGGGAAGTGCCTCAAGCTTCAACTGGTTTCTCCCCGTTCGAGTTATTGTATGGAAGAAACCCTAGAGGAATTTTAGATTTAATAAAAGAAGGTTGGGAATTTGGTAAAGATGAGTCACAATTACAAGTCAAACAAATTATTGAAATGAGGGAACATTTAAATCACGTTGCTAAGGAGGCTAAGGAACAATTAAGGAAAACTCAAAGGGGTCAAAAACTAAGGTATGATCAAAAGGTAAGGAAAAGGGATTTTGAACCTGGTGATAAAGTTTTGTTGTTACTTCCATCTGAACAATCAAAATTATTTGCTAGGTGGCAAGGACCATATACTGTAATTAAAAGATTGAATGAAAATAACTATGAGATAGCTACTCCAGATAAAAAAGAAATCAGGGGTTTTCCATGTTAATTTATTAAAAGAATGGATGGAAAGAGATATTTTTATAGGAGACATAGATGATGAAGATTTTGGACCAGATATACAAGGGTGTAAATTACCGGAAGAAGAATTACTATTAGAGGAGAATTTAAATGAGGCACAAAAATCGGAATTAGGAAATTGGAATCTAAATTTAAAGACATGTTTAGTAATAAACCGGGGTTTACTAAAGTGGGGATGCATTGCATTAATACAATACCAGGGAAGATAGTAAGGTCGGGTGCACGGAATTGGCCATATCATCTTAAAGACAAAATTAATAAGGAGGTGGATGAAATGTTAGCACTGGGAGTAATAGAGACGTCTTATAGTCCTTGGAGAAGTTATCCGGTTATGGTACCTAAATCAGATGGAAGTATTAGGTTATGCGTTCATTTCAGGAAAATAAACGATGTGTCCAAATTTGATGCATACCCTATGCCTAAAATAGAAGATTTATTGGAAAGGATTGGAGGAGCCACTGTGCTAAGTTCTTTAGACTTAGTAAAAGGTTACTGGCAAATTCCATTAAGAGATGAGGATAAAGAAAAGACAGCCTTCGTGACCCCTAAAGGCCTTTACCAATTTTCACGAATGCTGTTTGGATTACATGGAGCTTCTGCTACATTCCAAAGAGTAATGGATAAAGTTTTAGAACCTGTAAAAGAATTTTCAGCTGCTTATATTGACGGCCTATTAATATACAGTAAGACTTTCGAGGAACATGTCGGGCATTTGGAAAAGGTATTAATTGAATTGAGGAAGGCTAATTTAAGTGTCAGTCCATCTAAGTGTAAAATAGCATGCCGGGGCATAAAATATTTAGGATCTTTGATAGAAGACGGAAAAATCAGACCCGTGCCTGAAAAGGTAGATAAGATTACTAAATGGATGATTCCTAGAAACAAAAGGGAAGTACAACAATTCCTCGGATTGGCGGGTTACTATAGACAATTTATACCAAATTATTCAGAAATAACAGCGCCTCTAACTGATTTGACGAAAAAGAAGAAGTGTAATAAGATAGTGTGGGGAGATCAGAACAAATTGCTTTTGAAAAAGTGAAAAGTATATTAAGTGAGTTGCCTCATTGATATGCTCCTGATTTTCAAAAGACATTTATTGTACAAACCGATGCGTCTGATAGAGGGATTGGAGCCATTCTTTCTCAAACAGATGAACGGAAAGAGTATCCGATTATGTATATTAGTAGGAAATTGAGTGATAGGGAAAGACGTTATGCCACCATTGAAAAAAGAAGCTTTGGCTGTGAAATGGGCTATTCAATCCTTCAAATATTATTTATTGGGTGCTCCTTTTATTTTGATGACAGACCATGCACCATTACAATGGTTAAATAAGATGAAAGATTCTAATGCGAGATTAACTCGGTGGTATTTGTCGCTACAACCTTTCTCTTTCCAAGTTCAGTATAGAAAGGGGAAAAATCATATTAGCTCTGACTATTTTTCTCGACAGGAGTTGGAAGAGAACATAGAAGCCGAGAGGATGGCCCACTCAAGGGGGGGGGCGTGTGAGGAGGAGAGTAAAGAAACAGCAAGTAGTGAACCATCCCCTCAGATAGTTATTGTGGAGTCAGAGATATCAGTGAAGCCAGGAATAAAAGAACAAGCAGAGGAGATAGAGGAAGGTCGCGCGGGCAGAATAGAGAGAGCTCGAGAGGAGGAAAGGTGCGCGGGAGAGGAGGAAAGGCGCGCGGGAGAAAGTCAGTTGAAACGGTTGAGAGAGGAAAGAGAAGGTGCGAGAAGCAAGGTGTACCGTGAAAGAGAGCAGATAGATGTCTTCCTAACTACTGAAGAGGGAGAGATCTCTAAAGAGACGGAGAAGGTGTCTGTATTCAAAGAGAGAGAGTCTGGAAAGTCAATTGAAGATGTTCAAGCCTTCTCAGTTCCGGTAAAGAGATCTGCCCAAGCTCTGTTAGAAGGTGGAAGTGAGGAGGGAAAGACCGGCACGACAAGACCAATCATTCCCGGTCTGAGCCCCGAGGAATGGACCGTATTGGTCTTCCCGAAGAAGCGTGGTCCTGCTCGGATGGTGCATCACATTCCCCCAGAAGTGGAGAAGAAAATATCGAGAGAGGGGGATTGGGCCCACCACCCTTGTTGCGGGACCCTCTGCGCTGTTCGCAACAGTTTTCTGAGACTACCCACGGAAGAGGAAGAGAAAACAAGAACCTACTACTAAAAGCGTTAGATGAAGATAAGTCGTTATTATGGTTCTGGGAGAGTTCTCCTCCCTCGTTGTCTGTTCATGGTTCAAATGTTAGCAACAAAGAAATGGCAAGTAATCTTATTAATAAAAATGTTTTGTTAAATACTTCTGAATCCTCTCTTGTGTCTCCAAGTAAGGAAAAGCCCCTTAAAGACAGAGAACCCACTCACAATCCTTCACGTTTCAATCCATCAATATTCAATTTTTCATCACTATTTACCAACAGAACTTTTATTATACATTACTAATTTTGTTTATCCCCCCCATCAGTCATTTGGCTTTTGAGGCACGATCTGTGTCTCTTGTACTCCATGGTTTACAAAGTCCTTCAGCCTTCCCGTTGTAGTAAGGTGCATCGTGGACTGGTCTGGTTGTTACTGTCTCCTTCAGACAGAAGAGCCTCGTGGCGCAGTGGTTAAACTGCTGTACTGCAGCCAAAACTGTGCTCATGACCTAGGGTTCAATCCCAGGTAGCCGGCTCAAGATTGACTCAGCCTTCTATCCTTCCGAGGTTGGTAAAATGAGTACTCAGCTTGTTGTGTGTGTGTGGGGAAATGTGTAGCCTGCATAATTAACTTGTAAACCGCCCAGAGAGTGCTTGAAGCACTATGGGGCAGTATATAAGCAGCAAGCTTTGCTTTGCTTTGCTTTCAGCTGGACACATGTCAGCTTGCACTCAGGGGTCCCTCTGATGATCACTGGCTCCTTCTTCCGTGTTCTCTTCCATCAACTGGTGGTCATTGGGACCTCTGATGTCCGCTGGACATCCTCTGCTGGCAGTTTCTTAGTGAAGCCTGCTTTCTTTCTAGCCTGGGGCTTCACCTTGTCAGCTGGGGAAAGGGTAGACAGTTCTCTCTCCTCCTCCCGAAGATCCCCTCTTTAAGATATCAGGGCTTATGCCTTTCTCCTCACTCACACATTCATACTCCCTCTTTGAAAGGTTTTCCCTATGTGCGGGACCACGATCATGGGTCACTTTAATAGTCTCATGCAAATTTCTCTTAAGTGCAATCAACAGTTGGTTTGTTTTAGATGCACTGAGTATTGTGCCCCTGTCAAAAGCAATTTTCTCCCCTCTATAGTTCTCAGTTCTACTACTTGTTCCTCAGGACAGAGTACTCTTTCCTGGGCCTCATACAAGCCTTTTTCTTTTTCAGGAGTACTTCCCAAACTCTGCCACTTCTAAGGACTTTTTCCTATATAAAAGCTCTGGAGTAGAACTTATTCCCTTGATGATAACAGGCTGGTTTGGGATGAATTTGTTATTTAGGAATCACCTCAGGATGACACAGGGTTATGTTAGAACACATATCAACCATTCCTACATAAGACTTTCCATTAATAAGAATCCTCTCACCAGTGTTATGAACTGAAATATCTGCTGCCTTTACTAGAAAACAATGAGCGACCTGGGCTAGTGGCAGATCAGAATTTTCTGTCGTGCCAGTAGCCATGGAGACAGACCCTTGGTTACTGCTTTACTCAGTGGCTTCAGCTGGTTTTAAACAGTAAACTCTTTTGGTCTGATTATTATCCTTCTCATTCCTAAGTTTAGTTTTCATACAATTGAATTGTAAATGATGAAACTCTCCACAGTTATAGCATTGTCTTCTTCGCTCACTCTGAGGAGATCTGTTCAACTTTAACTTTTCCTCAGGGTTCATTTGGGTCTGAGAACTAGGCCATGCTAATTTAGGTGAAGTACTACCATGGCCTTCTTTTCCTGTTGTTTTGCTGAGGTAATTTTTATTAAAGGGTTTCTTATTGTTGTCCCAGTTCTGCTTGTTAAAATGTACCTCAGAGAACCTGTGGTTTCGAATCTCCCCTAGGTAATCCACTGTTTCACCTGCTTCTAATAAATTTTTGGGATTTTTGTTCTTGACTAAATAACGCAATTCCCCAGGCAAAATAGAATAAAATTGTTCCAACCCAATCACCTTTTTTATCTGCTCAATAGAAGTGACATTTTTCACGTTCCATCCATTTCTCCAGACATTGAACTAATTTAGCCCCCAACTGGGAATAAGATTCCTCAGGCTTTTTGGTCAGGGAATGAGATTTTCACCTCAGGTATTGTGCATTAATACCAAATCTAGAATAAATCAATTTCTATAGGCCTCAAAATCTCTAGCCTGCTCCAGAAGCATCTGAGAATACAAATCAGCTAAATCTCCACTTATTTGGGATCTCAAAACCATCATCCTTTCATCATCCTTCACATTAAAGTCCCAGCAATCATGTTCAAAGGAAATGAGGAAAGACTCTGGGCAGTCACCTTTTCTATATTGGGGAAATTTCTTTAGATCGATTTTTGAGAGATTTCCCTCACTAGAGTTGTTATTATTGTTGTTATTTTGCTAGGCAAATTCTAATCTTTTCATTTCCATTTGAAATTCCATTTGTCTTTTTTCTTACTCCAATGCAATTTCTCTCTCTCTTAATTCTACAGTGGGGTCTCTACTTAAGAACTTAATCTGTATTGGAACGTGGTTCTCAAGTTGAAAAGTTCTTATGTTGAATCTGCATTTCCCATAGGAATGCATTGAAAACCATTTAATCCGTATCTGCTCTTTTCCGTCCATAGAAACTACAGTGGAACCTCTACTTAAGAACTTAATCCGTTTTGGAATGGTGTTCTTAAGTTGAAATGTTCTTAAGTTGAAGCAAAATTTCCCATAGGAATGGACTGAAAACCAATTAATCCGTCCTGGCTGTTTTTTTGTTATGTAGAGGTGCGTTCGTACATTGAAGCATTAGTTCCCATAGGAACTAATGCAAAGCTGGTTAATACGTACTCTACCACTAGGGGGAGAATTTTTTTTTTAACCTAAGATGACCTAAGGTTAAAAAAAGAGCAGGAAAGGTTTTTTTTCCTGTTCTTGTCTTGGATTTCTGTTCTCAAGTAGAAACAAAATTTAGCAAATGGAGCTGTTCTTAAGTTGGATTGTTCTTAAGCAGAGACATTCTTAAGTAGAGACCGCACTGTATTTGTCTTGCCTCAGCCCTCTCCTTTAGCTCTAATTCCCTAGCTCTCTCTTCAGCTCTGGCTTTAATTTCTAGTTCCTTTAATTTAAATTCTTGTTGTAGTTTCCATTTTCAAATTCCTGGGAGCCTAGATCCTTTTGTCTCTCTGAGGCATCCTCCTCAGTCCCCAACTGTTTCCTTGGAGTTAAAGGGTCTCCATTTCCCTCCATTTCTTGAGGTAAAACATCAGCCTCAGGGCTCCCCTTTTGGATACATATGGGTGGCATATTATCTGAGTTACTTAGTCTTGATTGTGTTTATACTGATTTTAAAAAGGACCTGTCTTTTTTCTTTTAATTCCAGTCACAGGAATAATTTTATATTTCAAGCCTTTGCTTTTTCTTCTATTCTCTCAGGTCTGCTCTGACCCCTGGCTTCTGCTTTTATCCATCAGCTCTCCCTTCTCTCAGAGCCTTGGATCTTAAGCTAGCCACTAGTTCTCTCAAATCTTGAGGTAAAAAACAGGAATTTTTTTCTTCAGAGTAGTTCCCTATCTTAGTCCCTCAGATCTCCCAAAAGCTCTACCAGGTAACCAATTTCTTCACCACAGACCTCTGTCTAAAAGGTACTCTTGACTCAAAAAAAAAAATTCACTTTAAAGTCAGGCTTTACTGGATGACTTCGTATCCCATCGCTGGACACCAATTGTGATGTTTGCCCCTCGTGGTCCCTGTTTTATTCCAAACACAGAGCACACGTAGGCAAACCAAACACCTTTTCACATGCTGCTCTCTCTAACTCTGACTGAACTCTCCTCTTCCTTAACTGACTCCCCTTCTCCTCTCAGGCTCCACCTTTTTAACATCTCTGGTGGCCCCACCTCTCAACCACATCAGCATAAAACATGAATAATGCATGACATTTAACATAATAAGGATGAATAAGTTCTGGAATTTTGCTCCTTTTAAATATGTACTCAGCTTACACTTTTGCATTAAATTATCAAGATTGTGAGGAAGAGGGGATGTGGATGGATGTGTATATTCTTTGTGTGTGTTTGTGGGCATCAATAGGGTAAGTCATAATAGCAATAGTGACGGTCTTCTCCCTTCCCTTTCTACTCTCCTCCTTCTTTTTTCCTTGTTTGTTGCACTGCAAAGAAATGCCAATGCCAGCTACTCTTACAGTCTTCTGGCAGAAGTAAGGTCAATCAAATTTTCTTCAATTCAGGCCAGCTTCAAGGTTCATGTTAAAGCTTTGGTACACTTTGTTTATTTACAAATGTACCCCTTTACAAGATGGTCCCTAGTTCCTCTTGCAAGCAGTACCTGTTCAAAAACATGATTAGTCCATCTAAGTCCCCAAGAGTGTTACTTCCTGTAAGTCAATTGCAAAACCCCAAATTTGTGTTCCCACTGGCCAAATTAAAATCACTTCTTTGGCTCTTTTTCACCTCCCATATCTTGGTACCCACTACAGGTATGGAAAACCTGAATTTTGTTCAGACATTAGCTACCCACTAATACATTTCTGGCTATGCCACTAAGCAAAAGCACACATAGCTCATAGCAGTATCTTTTTCTCTCTGCTCCTTTTGTTATAATAAATGATAAAGAAAATTAATTATATTTATTTCTAGCTTCTGCCACCACACAGTGATATCTATGCAATTTAAACAATACTTGTCATAATGTATGAGATATATTTTCACAGTCCTGCTGTCTCTGTGATTGTTATGATGGTTGCATCATTCATTTGTTTTTGTTTTTTTCATTTAGGTGAAGGTAATATTTCCCCCCTAGGTTTCTTTTTCCCCCCACTTGGTTTCTATTAAAGGTGATGGTTCCTCAGACTTTTATCCTTCCATCTGTTATATGCATTACTCTGTACATAAAAGCAATGGTGGATGCACATTCTCCACTGCAACCCTGTGGGAATTCTGTACCAAGGGTTATGGCAGACAGCCAGAGGTGTGAAAAAAATAATTCACACTGTTCGAACGAAACAGACACAAATAATCATAGACAAAGGATGAAAGGTAGGTTTCTTTAGATTTGCAAACATATATATTGGTTAAGTTCTGAATATGGTATATAGAGATGCCCCTTAAAATGTTAACAGTACAAATCCTGCTTCTCATTTCACCAAATATCCTGAATTTTTCTTTCATCGCTTTACAAGACAAAGTATTATTTGTTTTATTGATTTATGAAATGTATATCCTGCCTCTCGCTGACCATAGTGCTCAAGGCTGCTAAGGATGAAATAAAAGCAAAACAACAAAAATGTAACTGAAGCTTATGGACTCTCTGAAAGATTGAGGTCACGCCACATTTACCTTCTAGTCCCATTCATTTCAACAAGAAGGGCTGACTGCAAAAATACGATAACAAACTGGACACACGCTCATGCTTGTCAGTGCTGTTAATAATAATAATTCTCCACCATCAAGTCAGTTCTGACTTATGGCAACCCTTTTCGGGGTTTTCCAGGTAGAGAATACAGTACTCAGACATGGTTTACCATTTCCTTCTTCTGGGGACATCCTAGTACCGGGCAGCTTGCGCAAGGCCACACAGGCTGGCTCTTCTTCCTGGAGGCACAGTGGGGAATCGAACTTCCAACCTCTGGCTCTGCAACCAGATACCTCAACTGCTGAGCTATCCAACCACCTTAGCTATGCCTAAATTTGCATGTGAGCAGATTGTTAATGTGCAGAATGGGTCCAACTGAAATCCTGGGAAGTTAAAAAAACACACACCCTAGATTTCCTAGTAAGAGGTGGGTTTGGGTTTTGTTTGTTTGTTTTCTCTTGCTTTTATAAGCCAGCTTCTTATCTCAGAATTCTTTTAAAATCTCCTTGGGTCAGAACATAGTGGCAACTCCTTTTTATTATATGACACAGACAAGCAATGGCCATGATCAAATCTGTCTAGAACGGAGTATTGGCTCTCTGGCACTATGGGAAGTGGTGTCTCTCCTCTGCTGTAGGTGGGGTAGGAATTTTGCCTTGCTGCCTCTGTAGGTGGTGGTGAATGGCTGGATCTGCCCACTCCAGGCTGAGGAGAGGAGTCTTCTATAGGCTTGGGTGGCTAGACTGGAAGATGTTCCTGCACATAGAAAGGATTAGTAATTTGTGATCTAAAAATGAAAGAGAAACAAACAACTGTTATGGTTCCTTTGCCTGTTGTCTGAAAGGAATTCTTATTTCCCCAATGCAGCCTGGCAGAGAAGTTATTTGCAAGTTTACCTCCATCACAGGATTTTGTGTCTTTCATCCTTCCCCATAGCTGACACAGCGGACAGCAACCCTTTGCTGTCCTGTTGCTGAAGAAATTACAGAATAGATACCAGTGGCAGCAGATGGCAGCAACAGGGGCACAGAAGTGGCCTCAGAAAAAAAAGCCCATGCTTCCTTTTGCCAAGCTGTATCCATTTTATGGGATAGCATTTCCTTTACCCAGTCCATTGTGACAATAGCAGAACACGCTAAGCAGGGATTTGATTAGGTTGGTTTGGTTTGGGAAGAACAGCACAGGATGATGCCTTTGAAGCTAACCTTGGCTTCCTTAACACAACCAGAGGGCTCATATTTTAGAACCTACTCTTGGGGCTGCTCATGGCCTAGTTACTTTCATGGTTTAGCATCACACGGGGAAAAGGAAGGGAGAAAGTGTAACTACCAGACTGATAGCCTATCAGGCAATAATCAGCATGTCTCTTCCAGAATCCTTGAATAACTGGAATCACATGGATGCCAAAGAACAGCACCTCAATTTATCTCCAAGGAAACATTGTGTTAAAAAGTAGGTGGAGGGAGAGAGACACAAAAGGGATTACATCCAGAATGCTGAAAGTTTGCTCACTGCTGTTGGTGTAATATTAAGGGACTCCTCAAAATCAGTACAATACCAGTGGGGTGTAGTGGGTAGAATGATGGACTAGAACTCAGAACACCTGGTTTGAATCACTATGCAGCCATGGAAACTCACTAGGATGGTAGTGGAATCACTCCTTAAACATATCACTTACCTTGAAGGCCTGATTAGGGATTGCTATCACCACAAGTGGCCACATTACAACAAACATTTGCCACTTAAAAACAGGAAGGCATAATTTTCTTATTCTTCAGTACTGATCACACAGTTTATGGAATGTCTTCACCAGGTTTATGCTATCAAACCAATACAATTACTATACACTCTTTGAGCAAGAATACATAGATTTTGATATAAGCTCTAACCTTCAGGTTAAAAAAAACCTATGTTTCATTAAGCTGAAATAAATAATAATTGTATTCTTTCAACTGGACCTATATGTGCCCATTATTCAGTTGACTTCAGCTAAAGCTCCAGCAGCATCTGTACTGAGTATGGATTGTAAACCTATGAGAAGCCTAGATAACTTTGATAAATGGGGGAAAACTGGAATATATAGATATGGGAATCTCATTAGAAATTCTGAAGTTCTATCATATGATATGATTAAAACTTAAATGGTTGATGAGAATCCTCCTTGGTTTGAATATACCCAGGAGACAGCATATCTGCAAAGTGAGTTAGCAAGAGGCAGTGGGTTAAGAGAGATGAATGGATTTTTTTTTTAAAAAAATGGTCTCTACTATTTCTGGATACAAATTATGAGAGGTATACAATATCTTGTTGAAATTAAAATGTGTGCCAAAATATGTCAAGACTCATAATGATAGCGGCATGAGATTTGTCTGCTATCATATCTTTTATGACCTGGCAATATTTATTGTTGAAAGGCCATTTCTTCTCTGTGAATATCAGCATTACAGAAAATTGTTTTAAGTTAATGAGACAGTGGTATATGCCCCTAATAAACTTTACCAAAATAATGAGAATTACAGAAATATGTACTGAAAATACCATACTTCTACTGGCACAATAATTCATTCATCATTCTGGAGGTACCAAAATTAATTGGAGCTATGTTGTGAAATCAATGAAAGAAATAATAGCTTATGAAATTCATGTGAACACTATTTTGGTTTTGATAATCTGTACAAGAAATATCATGATATTGTCTACAGACACTGTTGCTCTTATTCTTGTAGCACCAAAGATTCTGTATGCCTAATATCTGAGAGAAAATATTTATTTATTTTATTTTATTTAACTTATATGCCGTCCACACTACCCAAAGGGCTCAATTAAAATAGAATTAAAATATGCACTCTAAAAATTGCCATCAGGACCCACAGTTGATATTATTTCAATTAAAATCCTTCTGGAACCGGAAGGTTTTGACCTGGCGCCGAAAAGTTATCAGCGTCGGCGCCAGACGAATCTCAATTGGGATGGTGTTCCATAGTCTGGGGGCAGCTGCCAAAAAGGCCCTTTGGCTACAAGCCATCCCTCTTACCTCCTTGAGGGATGGCTCTTTCAGAAGGGCCCCCTGGCTAGATCTTAACTGCCAGGTAGATTCATATGGAAGGAGGCGGTCCTTCAGGTATCTAGAGCCCAAGTTGTTTAGGGCTTTATATGTCAAAACAAGCACTTTGAATTGGACCTGGGCAGTAACTGGTAGCCAATGTAATTTAAACAGAATCAGCCTGACATGTCCCCTAGCAGCCCCCACAACTCAATGCGCAGCACAATTCTGGACCAGTAGAGTCCAGTAGAGACCATGTAGAGTGCATTGCAGTAATCTATACGAGATATTACCAGTGTGTGTGTAACTGTCATGCGACTCCATTCGTCCAGGTAGGGCCGTAGCTGGTATAATTTCCGCAGCTGAAGGAAGGCACTCCTGGCCACTGAGTCCACCTGGGCTTCCAGAGTTAGACTGTGGAGCACCCCTAGGCTGAGTGTAACCCCATTCATGGCAGGGAAGTGGCCCTCCAGCCTGTCCGGTGAAGCACCCACTAACAGCACTTCTGTCTTGTCTGGATTGAGTTTCAATTCAATAATCCTCATCCAGTCCATTATCAGGTTCAGACACAAGTTCAGCACGTTAGGTGGAAAACAAGAGGTAGAGCTGAGTGTCATCAGCATATTGCTGACTCCTCAACCCAAACCTCCTGATGACCTCTCCCACCGGTTAAATGTAGATGTTAAACAGCATGGGGGACAGTATCGAGCCCTGAGGAACCCCATGACATGAATGCCATGGGGCAGAGCAACTGTCCCCCAGCACCACCCTCTGGACACGGTCAGCCAGGAAGGAGCAGAACCACCGTAAAGCATTGCCCCCAACTCCCATCCCAGCCAGCCTATCTAGAAGGACACCATGGTCGATGGTGTCGAAAGCTGCTGAGAGGTCCAGGAGTATCAACAGGGTCACACTCCCCGTCTCTTTCCTGGCAAAGGTCATCATACAGGGCAATCAAGGCAGTCTTTGTACCAAAACCCAGTCTGAAACCTGATTGAAATGGATCCAGAAAATCCGTTTCATCCAGCAGCACCTGGAGTTGCCCAGCCATAACCCGCTCCAACACTTTGCCCAAATAAGGGAGGTTCGCTACTGGTCGGTAGTTAACCACCAGCCTTGGGTCCAGGTTAGGCTTTTTTAGGAGTGGCCGAATTACCACCTCTTTCAAGGTGGTAGGGACCACTTCCTCTCTCAAAGAGGCGTTCATGGCCTCCTGGACCCAGGTACGAACTCTCCTGGCAGATCTTCCAATTAGCCAAGATAGACAAGGGGTGAGTGGAGTGGTGGTAGAATGGACAGATCCAAGCACCCTGCCCACATCCTCAGGTCTCAGCACAACACACTGGACACATCCTCTGATTCTGCAGTAATGGTGGAGTCCAACCCACTGTGAATTTGAGTGATTTTTCCCTCAAAATGAATGGCAATCTCATCACAGTGAGCTGATGAGGAGTGCGGGAACCTCCACCGGATTTCCTGGTTGAAGAAGATCCTGGAGCACCCAAAACAGCTCTGCTGGATGACATTCTGAGGAAGCAATATGGCTGGAGAAATATTGCCATTTTGCCAGCCGTATTGCCATGAAATGAGCCCGATAATGGGCTCTAAGTTGTGTTTGATTGGATTCCCAGTGGGATTTCCTCCACCTGCGCTCCAGCCGTCTCCTCTCTTGCTTCATCACCCACAGTTCAGAAGCATACCAAGGAGCTGTCTGGACTCTGCATGCAGGGAGAGGGTGCTTAGGTGCAATCATGTCAACCACCCGGGTCATCTCCCTGTTCCATAGGGTGACCTGAGCTTCAACAGGAGCGCTCATCATATCAGACAGATAATTCCCCAGAGCATTCAGGAAACCATCTGGATCCATTAGTCTCTGAGGGCGGATCATCTTAATAGATCCCCCACCCTTGCAGAGGGGAGAAGCTGATAGACTAAATTTGATCAGTAAGTGATCTGACCATGACAATGGGGTCACAACCAGCCCCTCCACATCAAAACCACCATCTCCCAGTTCCGTTGAGAAAAACAGGTCCAAGGTATGGCCCTTCTCATGTGTTGAGCCGATGACACATTGAGACAGCCCCATGGTTATCATGGTGGCCATGAAGTCCTGAGCCACCCCAGTCAAGGCAGCCTCGGCATGGATGCTGAGGTCCCCCAGCACCAACAGCCTGGGAGTCCTCAACACCAGGTCCAAGACTCAGCTCAGGCAGGGAGACTGTTGGTATGCAGCAGGGTGGGCGGTACACCAACAGAACCCCCAATCTGTCTCGTAAGCCCAACACACAATACAGGCCCTTAAGACCTCATCTCAAAGGGATAGGAAGCCTGGTCAAAGAGACAGAATTCCTATAGAAAATAGCAACTCCCCCTCCATGACCCTCAGAGCGACATTGGTGCTGGACCGAGTACCCAGGCGGACACAGCTGGGAGAGGGGAACACCACCCTCCTCTCCCACCCAGGTTTCAGTAATGCAGATCAGGTCAGCACCCTCATCCAGAATTATATCATGGATGAGGGCAGTTTTATTTTGTACTGACCTGGCATTCATCAACAGCACTGTGTGGCTCAAGGGTTTGCTGATATGGTCCAGCCACCTCAATGGCTGCCCCCTCCAATGCCCTCCCCCCTTCCTGTTCTCTTAGATCCACTGTGGGTCTCTACATATGTATCCTGATGGTAATTGATAATCACAACAAAAACTCCTTCTAAAGCCCCTTCTCCCCCTGAGCCAGATGGCTGATGTTGAGGAGGAGTTTGGGCAGCCAGAGGCAGTGAGGGCCCAGCCCCGCAAGGCCGAAGGAGTCCAAGACAAACTCCCCCAGGAAGGCTGGCGACCGGCAGCAGCACAGCCACACCGTCTCTCACTCAGTGCCTGAGGGACAGCAGATGATGAAGACTCCCCCGAAGGAAGGAATGCTGGTCCAGCCAAATATGTCATTGGTTAAGGCATTGATAAGAATGTGGAGTCCAGAATCCTTCTGGTATTTGCATAAGGGTTGCAAAATTTACTATAGCTAATTGCTGCTAACTGATAAAGTGCCAGGGCATATCAGTTGCACAACTGAGCATAAGACATATCCAAGCATCTTGTCATTTAGCTGCAATTAGCTTTAGCACAATACACAAACCTTAGATAATTCTGACTGATGGGATGATGAAACAATATTGAAAATAACAAAGAAAGGAGACAAGAATTTGTAATTTTAGAAAGAGAACATATTAGTCTGTGGTAACATATCAGGCAAAAATAAATGAAAAAATAAAAAAAGAGAGAAAACCATCATGGCACTTTAAAGACTAACTGCTATATAATAATGTGAGCTTTCATGAACAAGTCCACTTCGTCAGAGAAGAGGCAAGAATTTGGATATTCTACCTAGCTGCCTTGCTTTTGCCCACCCAGCCCAGAATAATGAGATGAAATGCGTTATGTATGGGTTAAACTAGGGCCACAACTTCATTAACTTATTAATGCTTTAACTTCCCTTATTACAAGGGGGCCCACCATAGAGCAAAACAGGTCTGGAACCAGTGTCAATCCTACCTGACTAGTCCAGACCTATTCCCAGCAAATTCCTGCACTGAAAGGGTGCTTTCTTCCAGCACAGCACCCTCTTGATCCTCTGCGCCAGAGGCCGCCCTCAAGATGAGCCTTGGGGCTCCTAGTGCACAGCGTCCCCTGGGGTCCCCTGTTTTTCCCTTCCCTCAGCTAAACCTCTTTACTGCAATTCTGAGAGATGGAATTTCTAGCACCCGCTGGGTGTCTCCCCTGATATTCCCATGTTCCTATCCTGCTTTGCACTACCCGATGCTGTGACCTATTTAATAGTGGTAATCAACTGTTCCAACCCCAAGAACGCCTAGTGAGTAAGAATGGGATGGGTGAAAAAACATGTGTCCCCTGAGGCCAATGTGGGTGCAGGCCAAAAATTCCCATCCTGCCCCGAAGTGGCCAGCTACTCTCATTCTTACCACTTGGGTGGGTCGCTTTGCAAGCAGGGAAAAGGACGGAGCCGGTACGGGCAGCCTTCTTATAGGCTTGCCTTTAGCCCTGCATGCCTAATGTCCTCTGACTCTCCCTGCTGACGTCTCTACTGGGCGGGTGGGCAAAGAAGCCCCACCCCAGCAGCTCCAATCTGTGCCGGAGGGAGCCTTAAAAAGAAATGAAAAGAAACGTTCTTTGATGCTTAAATTTCTTTGATACAGAATATTTGAATCATCATACATTATTGTGATTGTCTGTTATTTCTAATATAAATGACAAGGTAAAATGAACTGGATGAAGAGTAAAAATGTAACTGACGGAGCAATCAGATGGCAAGAAAGGTGTGTCTCTGATCGGACTGGAAAGGGTCATTCGTATGGGAGCCGTTTCCCTTAAAGTGTCACTTTCTTCTGCTACAGAAGCACTCCGCCCAGCCTGCAAAAGTCGTAGTCCTACTGCTAGACCGAAAAGCTCCCTCCTGGGCAGAGACCAGGGTCAAGCTGGAGCACGATTCCTTGTACATCGTCTGATTGCCAGGAAATGGATCACACTGGACTGCACCACAAGCTAATATGGAGCTGAAGGGACAATTAAGAAGACACCAAGATGCAAAAACAAACAATTGTGAGCAACCCATGTAACACAATGTTTAATAAGCACAACCTAAATGGAGATATATTGAAAAATTAATAAAATGTTATTAAAAAAAACCTAGCTTCACAAAAAACAGTGAGCTGAACACAACTCATCTAAATTTGTTATATTTTTAGTTTGGAAATTCACAAGAAGGAGCAACCTACAAGTGACTTTGGAAACATGGTTACCAATACGCTGATGACATTTCAGTGCCAGGTCAAAACCTTCCTGTTCCAGAAGGCTTTTAATTGAAATAACATCAACTGTGGGTCCTGATGGCAATTTTTAGATTGTATTTTAATTGTGTTTTAATCATTTTATCTTTTAATGTGTTTTGATTTTTTTAATTGTGAGCCACCCGGAGACCTTTGGGTAGAGTGGGCGGCATATAAGTTGAATAAATAAATAAATAAATAAATAAAATATATAGGTGAAGTTATGAATCCGTTTTTTGAAGAGTTTAAAGTAAACGGATCCTGAAGCATTATCTGTCAAGCTCTGCACCGCCACTCTCAAGATCTGTAATGTGGGGAACTGATTAAGAGTTCTACAGGATTCAAAGGTTCACTGGCCTGTTTTTGAGATTATAGTGGGCTAATAAAGGTATTACCCACTTAGGTTTTTGGATTTTGCATAAGGACTATATACCTCCTTTTTTTTCATTTCTTTCTTTTCTTCCTTTTTTTGTTTTGTTTATTGACTACCAGACACAATTCCAAGAGCTAGCTTTAAAATGCTGGGCAAGATGGGCACTCAGACTGGCATGCCTATTGTGAGTTCCCCACTTACAATCCAGGTTATGTACATGATTAGGAACTCATAAAAGAAATAGGGAAGAAAAGGAAATACTGCTCGAAAAGGAAATGGCATTGGTCAAGCAGAAGAGAGGTAAAACTGAGGGAGACCAACCACTATGGAGTGTTTCTTTAAAATACTCTGTGCCAGCATGTCTCTTTGGTATGAGAAAATGAAACAGGGAAATTCTGGTCTTGAATCCAGCTCTTTATCAACAGGATAAAAAGAAAGAAAAGAAAAGACAAGTAAAAATTTCAAGAAAAGTCTATGCTTACTCATAAAACAGTTCCTAGCTGAAGCAGAAACTAGATCAAGGAGCAGCATATCAACAAGAAACACAAGAGGAAATTTTATTTCAAACCATAAAATGTGAAAATAAGAAATACTGTAATCTTCCCCATCCATCAGAAGATAATTGTTGTTTTTCTGTTTGGTGGCACGGTATGACTTTCAAAAGGTTGCTGCAAGAGCTGCAGTTTCCCAAGGACAGCTCTGATTATGAAGGATGGTCCCACTGTCCCAGTAAGATGCCTTAATATCTTTTTCTTCCACTTTGCTTTCTCATGCCATGCTGGCAGTTTTTATAAAAGCTCACACTAATCCCCAGAACCCTTAAAGAAAGTGAATTAGACAGAGAGAGGGCAAGGTAGACATTGACATTGGCGGTGGATGTGAATGGAAAGAAAGGCCACAGCACAGGATCTTCGTTGGGGTCATGGCAAAAGTTTCATACATAAGCTCAGGGAACAAGTTGTAGAAGTATGAATAAGCCAGAGGTAGCTGGTTGCTCTCCTTAGCAACATGCAGTGTAGCTTTAGTTGGAGTGTTATTTACAACCTCATGTGCTATCTGTAGTTTGAGTGACTGGGAGGGATTTTTCTGAGCTGGGGTGATTGTCTATCTGTCCAGCACTCAGTAATCATTCCTTTCAACTCTTGACATTCAAAGAGATCCTCACCTCTCTGCTGAATGTTCTATCCCTCTCTTTCATCAGTTGGTGGCAGCTGTTTGTTGCATAGCCAAGAAAAAGGGATACTTTGCCCCAGCTATCATTTACCACCTGCAGGACTACATAATCAAAATTTATCTAAATGAAATGCAATTTTGTTTGATATAAGGGGAGCAGGATAGCAAAATATCCTCCTGTCTGTAGAGTAGGAGAGGGCCCTTCTGTCTTCCACCGCCTCCCAGAGTTTGGTCAAAAACCTGTTTATGTAATTACCTCCAAAGATGTGAGACTGGTGTCTCTATTTGTTACTCTGGGGCTAGGAAACAACTTTCACCAAGGCTTTTCGTTCATTCATTCATTCGTTTGTTTGTTTGTTTGTTTGTTTGTTTGTTTGTTCGTTCGTTCGTGCATTTATTTATTTATTTATTTATTTATTTATTTATTTATTTATTTATTTATTTATTTATTTATTTATTTATTACCCGCCTTTCTTCTTTAAAAGGATCCAAGGCACCATACAGCAATTAAAAGACAATTTAATTTAACTGAAAGACACATTTTTGCTGTGCTTTCTGAAAATGCTTTAATGGCTGGCCAACCTTTTTATCTCTATTCTTTTAATTTTTGCTACATCTGAATGATAAAAAAAACCTGTTGCTCAGCCTAGTAAATAGGAACAAGAGTTAGGCCCACTGAAAGAAGGGATGTGTGGAGGAGCTGGCTCACCAAAAAAATCTCACTGATTGAATAGGCCCACACGAGTTGTGACTTAGTATGCTAAGGAACAGTATTTCAACTGTATTGCATCTAGAGTTTTCTGACGCGACGTTTTCTCAGACATGTATCAGACTGTTTGTAACTGGGAACATGGCATATGAACAAACAAACTGGCTACAGAGGAGGGCTGTTTGCTTCAGTTGACTGGTTGTTTTAGTGGGGAAACTTCCCAGTTCAAAAATCTCAGCTGCTGTACTATCCCATCTTTCTTTACACGCCTGAAAGGAAACAGTCAGCGAAGGAACTTCTTTTGGCAGAGATCAAAACCCTGCTCGTGCTTCCACCCAGAGCAGGCATTTCCCATTGATTTCTTCCTCTCACATATGGCCAAACAGGATCCATCAAGCAGACACGGCTGAAAGTGGTGGATGGGATAGCGAAAGACTGTAATCCATCAGCCGACACTTCTAAAAGGAGTTTCCAATGTGGGAGGCCTGAAATCAAAGTGCTACAGAGCCACAGCTCCCACTGGGTGTGTTGGAATGGTTACCATATGCAGGGCTACAAAGTCAGCATCTCTCCGCAAGCAGAACAAAAGTGCAATCTATTCTTAGGAAGTGATTTATTACATGTGAAATAACTTTTATCTTCCATGAAGTCCTGGAATTGTTCTGTGTAAAATTATCAACCCTTCTCCTTGTGACAATTACTATGCTGGCAGTGTAACTCTAATGGCCATATATCCACTGACAATGAAATCTGGTTGCTCATTAATCCTGTCAGCATAGTATTGTGATTTACTGGGGATGTTAGTACGTCAGAACGTGCACTGACTCTTTTCTTTAAGAGATATTAACCCTCATGGAAAAGTCCTAAGTGTTTTAGAGGTTGATCAATGTAAGTTAAGAACATAATCTTAGAACAACAGTAAGTCCAAGTCTCATGAAGTCCAGTGTTCAGCTCCCACAGTGATCAGTCAGGTCCCTTTGAGAAACCATGACATGAGCTCAAACAATGCCTTCCTGTATGTGTTTTCAGCAACTAGAATTCTTTAGTTTAAAACCATATGATCTCCAGTAACTCATGATCTAAGGCGCAAATTATATGTTACACAAAACATGTTATTAGAAGGACGTAATTCTTTAGGGCTGAAATCAACTGATCATCATAGCAGTTTTTCACACCTCCCACAATTTGCACATTTGCTTCCTTTGTTTTGTGACTGGTCTTCAGGTTGAAAACGTGGGTTTAGTTTTTTTGTCACCCATGGGGGGGGCAGGGTTGCAAACGATCCCTCCACAGGCACCAAAGTCTTACTATAATAAAATAATAATGCTATAACTGAAAGGGACCTTATGGATCGAGTCCAGAATTTTGAAGCTTTCCATTTGGGATGAATAAGACTAAATAAGACTCGCTAACTTTTTCAAAGGCCTTCTGTATATCCTTAAGACGGTGGCCTTTAAGTGTGAGATTAATTAAGTAAAGTTTTAAAAGATACAATAGTTACCATATGCAATGTTACAAAGAAGCAGGACAAAAGTGCAGTTTGTTCTTAGGGAGTGATGTATTACACGTCAAACAACTTCTGTTTCAAGTACTGTTCTGAAGCTGCTGTGTGTAAAATTATTAGCTATTCATCTATTAAGAGCTATTATCCTGGAGACAGTACCCTAATAATCTTTTTTTTTTCATTTTTCAGTGGTGGACATTTTGATCAATATGTAATGGTGTGGCCATTTTTAGATATGCAAGTAATATGTGTATTAGATATGCAAGTAATATGTGCATTGTTTAAACAAATACATAAATAATGAAATAACATATGTCGTCAATCCACTCTGAGTCCAACTGCGCAAGAGCATACAGAGGGTTTCACTGGCTATTGGTCATCTTGACAGCATATGTTTTCCTGTAGTATTAAAAGCAACTCTCAACCTCAATTGTTGTGCATCATAAGGAGGATGGCGCTATTGTCCTAATCTCCTTGTGGACTTCTTGAATGAATCATTTTGTCTACTATGGGGACAGAATGGAGGATTAGACAAGTCTTTGGTTTGTTTCACAGGAAACTGCAAACGTCATTGTAGAACACCTAGTAATTTCAGATGTTTTATACATCTCATCCTGTTCCCAGCATTCTCTCCTATGCTGCAATGGTTCCTGATCTTGGATCCCTAGATGTTGCTGAACTACCACTCCCAGAAATCCTGGCCAGCACAGCGAGTTATGAAGACTTCTGGGAGTTTTAGTCCAAGAACATCTGGAGACCCAAGGTTGAGAACCACTGCTATACTGGAATAAGTCAGGAATATGCAGAAGAACACGGGGTCAATAGAATCTGAGCTGTCATCATGAACAGTGAGGCATCCAGGAGCAAGGTTAGTGCTTCCTCCTGGATCATTTCTCCATATACATTCCTTTGATTTCAGTCCTATAAGTGAATTGTTGCTCTCCATTCCTGTGTGGAAAAAGTGAGAACACTGCCTGAAGATGAGACTGATGTAGAATGGATTAAAACAAAAAAGTCCACAAAACCGTGACACCGTGTAGTAATCCTCCACTAAGAGTTGAGAGGTCTCAGGGTCTGACATAAAGTTACAGTGTGTGACTCCCTCTTTTTGGTGATTGGAAGGGAAGAGGTAAAGGGCAATGGCTGCAGAGTGTATGGGGCAGACTATTTCCTGTTTGGCTTTACACATTTTTTTCTATTGTTCCCTCCTCCCCACCCCAAATGCCCATAAGAATTTTCTTTCAGACTATAAGATCAGAATAACAGGCCTAGAACAAACTGCTAATTGGGGCTGGTTGCAGGGAACACATAACCCTCCTGTTACAGCAGCTCCACCTACTGCTGATCCATTTGCAGGGATGATTCAAAGTGCTGCTTCTAACCTATAAAGCCCTAGCTTGGGTCCAAGCTATCTCAAGAACCATGCCTCTCTGTATGAGCCTGCCCAGCTGTTAAGATAATCAAGAGAGGCTTTTATCTTGTT
Source organism: Pogona vitticeps (assembly GCF_051106095.1). Taxonomy (NCBI): domain Eukaryota; kingdom Metazoa; phylum Chordata; class Lepidosauria; order Squamata; family Agamidae; genus Pogona; species Pogona vitticeps. The sequence goes on from NC_135785.1 coordinate 112,241,474, forward strand.
CCCACCACCTGCATAGGTGTGTTTGGTGAGGACACAAGAGGGCCTTCTCTGTTGCTACTCCCAGACGTTGGAACTCCCCACCACAGGAGGCTAGAAGTTTCCTTCAGACCATAAGACCATAAGATCAGACCAGAGACCTCGCCCAGAGTTTTGTTCACACACCAGTCCTTGGGAAACCCCAAAGCAGGGTGTGAGGATCATCACACTTGCATCTTGCATTTCTCACTGACTGATACATAGAGGCATATCACCTCTGATACTGGTGATGACATAAAGGCATTCTGTACCATGAATTGATCTTATCTCTCCTCAAAGGTGTTTGTGTTGTTAGCCATTACCACATTTTGTGGCAGTGAATTCCACAACTGAAATAGGTGCTTAGGCTTGAAACACAGTGAGAATCTTCCCCAGAAATACCAAGTGGTAATCTCTGCCCCCGCCAGGCCTCGCTTTCGCCTTCAGGTACATCATGCCATGCAAGATTCCTAAGGGGATGTTGTGTGAGAACAGCAGAATACATTGAGCTGAACCAGATAAATCCTGCTCATGATAATAACATTTTACTAATAATAGAAATGAATAAGTATCTGTGAAATCGTTCTTGCAAAATGCATATTACACAATAAAGTTCTTGGCCATTGCACCACAACCTAACTCATACTTTCAGAAAAATGATGTTTAACTTTACTCTTTTAACACTTCTGGAAAACTCTTGGGATGATTCTCTCTCTGTCTCTCTCTCTCTCACACACACACACACACACAAACACACAAGAACATACACACTCCACTCCATATGCCTTGTTCCTCAGTTGACTTTCTTTGTTTTCATCTTTCTTTGTAAAGTTTTAACGCACCCCCTTGCTGTCTGTATTTTTAAATTTAATTTCTGTAACTTTTCACTTGTTCAGAGGTTTCCCTTTCAGATGAATGTCTTAATTCCCAAAGTGCATTATTTTACACAAACATTTTGTGGTTTATATTGGCACTCTACACTCAGCTCTGTTTTAAAATATGATTCATGTGGAGTTTTGCCTGGGAGGGTTGAAAAATTACCAACCTTGACACTTTCGTTTTGTTTCATAGTTTACTTTGTCTTCAGAAAAGGGGACTGCTGAAATTCAAGAAAATTGAATTCTTCAACATTCGTTTGCTAGTTTATTTTGCTCTCTCTCTCTCTCTCTCTCTCTCTCTCTCTCTCCTTATATTGCATAATAATTAGTTACATTAATCTCTACATATGTTTTCACTTTAAACTCAAACACATTAGTCCAGAAGTTGTGAAGCAAGTTTTCCAATAAACATCACAGATGTCCAACACAACAATAATACTATAACTGGGAATGTTGTTTGAGTGTTGGACATATTCACAAAAAGTTCAGCTGGTTTGGAAATCTCAGAGGCCAAGAATACTGAGCGAATCTGAGACAGATGTCTTATTCAACTGATCCTAAGGATTTGATGCCAGATTGTTGGCACAGTAGAATCAGGGACTCATCTTGGGATTTTGTGTGTGTGGTCTTGCTCTTCTGCCTGTTTGTTACATCTTCATGTAGCACCCCTGAGAGAAATAAATTATGGAAAAGGGCCAAGACGAAGAGAAAAAAAATCCCCTCTATTCATCTTCCTCCTCCCTTCCATCTCTTCAAAGTTTTGGAGGAACAGAGAAGATGTCGATGTGGGGCGAAAACAGAGAAGGAAGGTATCCTTTTCCTTCTTTGCCCATCTATGAAATTTCATTGACAACTAGAAGACTCCTTGGAAAAGACCTTGACGTTAGGAAAGTGTGACGGCAAGAGGAGAAGGGGATGACAGAGGATGAGATGGTTGGACAGTGTCATCAAAGCTACCAGAATGAATTTGACACAACTCTGGAAGGCAGTGGAAGATAGGAGTGCCTGGCGTGCTCTGGTCCATGGGATCACGAAGAGTTGGAAACGACTAAATGACTAAACGACGACAAATAAGAGAATAACAGGGGAAAAGCTGAGTTCGCACTTTCAAAAGTCCAGACCACCCACATCCAAAAACTTCTAATAATGCCAGCTTATGGCAAGTTGTGATAATAGGGATGTAAAGATACAGCCAGTACTAGATGGGCTTGCATCCCAATGAAAGAAGATGTTCACAGAAGGGGGTACTCCTGGACCCCTTATCTAACACTATTGGTGACAGATGCTGCTGCTGCTGGAACCGAGACAATGTGCTTTGTTGTTCTTTGCAAGACCATACAATGTGCTTTGTTGTTCTTTGCAAGACCAGACCTTTGCAATACTTGGAGATTAGAGGCTGAGGCAAATTTGGAAAAGTTCATCTCCAGAAGGATTCCCAGGCTGCCTTGCAAAGTTTCAGTAAGTCAGAAGTTTCACCTTGGCAACACCAGTGCCACGTGGGAAGATGGAGTCATGTGTGGAGGAAGTACCATTTGCTGCTCCACCTCAGGCCATAAAATGTCTTGTCTGGCCCTAAGGTGCTGTCTGTGGGTTCATTTGCCACACACACAGTAACTAGGGTTATATGTATGTCACCTGGCAAGTACTGTTCCCAATCAACATTTGGAGACTCTTCCCCACTCATTCTACTGTCAACTGTTGATTCTTGCTATTACTGATTTGTTGTTTACCGTATTTTTCGCACCATAAGACGCACTTTCCCCCCACAAAACAGGGAGTGGAAAATCTGTGTGTCTTATGGAGCAAAGAAAACAGATTATATTTTCCTGTTTTCTTCTCCTAAAAAATTGGTGCATCTTATGGAAAGGTGCGTCTTATGGGGCAAAAAATACGGTAATTAGTATGAGGTATTTGTTAATAAGTGTTCCGTTTAGCCTGTGATGGCAAGTCATTCTTCATGGAAAATGGTTCTTATTTTGAAAACTTTGCATACAGTCTAAGAAATATTTGAAGTTTTGGAACGTTTAAATAAATGAAAATTTGATTGATTAAGACACTAAACCTCTGTGCTGTCACCATGTTGTACGTATTTAATAAACAAAAGGAAGTGCATGTGTTTTTGTGTGGTGCTATTCTGCCTCTAACAGTTTAACAACTTGGCATCCTTATGTTGAGAAAACTCAAGAGAACACTAGAATATCAAAATTCTGCTTTGTTTATGTAGAATATGTCAGCTTGCTTATTAATATTGACACACTCTTCAATCTGACATCTGTCAACACTGACTATTACTGTATTTTGTTTTTAATGAGATCATTGATAAACTTATCATTGTGTTCCCAGAATAGTAGGGATGAATCCTTGGGAAGGATTAAACAACAATGGCAACCCATTAACTACTGGGGGAGATGGTGAAGTGGTAGGATCCCCCCAAACTCTGAAATGCTTGCATCAGTTGCTTGAGAATATTCTATGGCACTAAATAATACTATTAGAACACTTTAGGGCCAAATCCATGACACAGTGAATCATAATAAATTCACTAGTGAGATCAACTAGCTCTTATTATTCACCATAATAGAACACCCTCAAGGAGATTCAGAGATTTCCAACAATGAGAATAAGTGGTTTGAAATATATTATATTGTTTCATGGGCTAGATTTCCCCAAAGGCTAAGCCATTCTTGAATCAGTCTTTCCTGTGGGAAGAGATAGTCCTAAAGAATTATGACGCTTTTCTAATATGTCCTTATTTATAACTAAATGTTAAAGCAGAGGGCCAAGGGGAAGACAAGCACTCAGAGACACAGTGTTCATATAGTACCATAATTTCTTCTGTGAACAACAGCTCCTTCAGGCTCCTACTTGTCAGACAGCTTCAAAACTCACAACTTCTGCTTTTTCTGCTGATTCTTTTCCACAATCCAGTCACTAAAAGTGTTCAAGGCTCTTCAACCACCAGTGATCATTCAATAATCATTGTATGCTATTCGCTTAGAAGCTTTGGGCAAATACCATGTAGTATCGTTCATAGCCATTAACCATAGCCATATGGGGAAAGCCTATTAGCAATAATTGGAGGAAGAAGATGAAGGAGTGGAATAGTGAGCACCTCAGTCTAGAACATTTTAATTTAGAGGATCTGTTGAAAACATGTATTGTAGTTGAATTTCTAGGCAACAACTCTACACTAGAGGTTCAATAGGATGCAAATTCATGGTTATACAAATTTGTTGTTGTTTAGTCATTTAGTCATGTCCGACTCTTTGCGACTCCATAGACCAGAGCACGCCAGGCCCTCCTGTTTTCCACTGCCTCCCAGAGTTGGGTCAAATTCATGATGGTTGCTTCGATGACACTGTCCAACCATCTCATCCTCTGTCGTCCCCTTCTCCTCTTGCCTTCACACTTTCCTAACCTCAGGGTCTTTTCCAGGGAGTCTTCTCTTTCTCATGAGATGGCCAAAGTATTGGAGCCTCAGCTTCAGGATCTGTCCTTCCAGTGAGCACTCAGGGTTGATTTCCTTCAGAATGGATAGGTTTGTTCTCCTTGCAGTCCAGGGGACTCTCAAGAGCTGCGTCCAGCACCACAATTCAAAAACATCAATTCTTTGGCGGTCAGCTTTCTTTATGGTCCAGCTCTCACTTTCATACATCACTACAGGAAAAACCATAACTTTGACTATGCAGACTTTTGTTGGCAAGATGATGTCTCTGCTTTTTAAGATGCTGTCTAGGTTTGTCATTGCTTTCCTCCCAAGAAGTGGCCTTTTTTAATTTCGTGGCTGCTATCCCCATCTGCAGTGATCATGGAGCCCAGAAAAGTAAAATCTGTCACTGCCTCCATATCTTCCCCTTTTATTTGCCAGGAGGTGATGGGACCAGTGGCCATGATCTTAGTTTTTTTGATGTTGAGCTTCAGACCATTTGCACTCTCCTCTTTCACCCTCATTAAGAGGTTCTTTAATTCCTCCTCACTTTCTGCTATCAGAGTGGTATCATTTGCATATCTGAGGTTGTTGATATTTCTTCTTGCAATCTTGATTCCGGCTTGGGATTCCTCCAGTCCAGTCTTTTACATGATGTATTCCGCATATAAGTTAAATAAACTGGGGGACAAGATACAGCCTTGTCATAATCCTTTCTCAATTTTGAACCATCAGTGTTTCCATATCCTGTTCTAACTGTTGCTTCCTGTCCCACGTATAGGTTTCTCAGGAGATAGATAAGGTGGTCAGGCACTCCCATTTATTTACTTACTTACTTACTTACTTACTTACTTACTTACTTACTTACTTACTTACTTACTTACTTACTTACTTATTTATTTATTTATTTATTTATTTATTTATTTATTTATTTATTTATTTATTTATACCCTGCCTATTTAGTCATTTCGACCACTCTAGGCGGCTTACAACAAAAAGGATAACAAGTTCAAGAAAAATTTATAACAATTAATTAATTAAATGACTCTGCAAGATGGGAAAAATACAAAATAAATCAAATAAAGAGAAAAAGAATAAAAAAGGAAAGAGGACAGGAATTAACTGGAAGGGAAGGCCTGCCTATACATCCATGTTTTTAGTTGGTTCTTAAAAGTACCCAGCGAGGGTGCAACACGAATCTCCGGAGGTATGTTATTCCAGAGACGAGGAGCCACCCCCGAGAAGGCCCGGTTTCTAGTTCTTTCCTTCCGGGCCTCCCTCGGCATCAGGCTCCTCAGCCTCACCTCCTGGCTTGCGCGGGTAACATGGGTAGAACTAGTTGGCAGTAAGCGTTCCACCAAGTATCGAGGTCCTAAACCATTTAGGGCTTTATATGTAAACATTAACACTTTGAAGTGAATGCGGAAATGGATGGGCGGCCAGTGCAGCATGGCCAGAGTAGGCCTAGTCAATGAAGCCGAAAAACTAAATGTTTTTTCTGGAACTCTCTGGCTTTCTCCATAATCCAGCACATGTTAGCAATTTGGTCTCTAGTTCCTCTGCCCCTTTGAAATCCAGCTTGTACTTCTGGGAGTTCTCAGTCCACATACTGCTGAAGCCTACCTTGGAGGATTTTGAGCATAACCTTGCAGCCACCTTCATAAGAGGAGCACACAGAAGGATGGTTATGACTCATGGGTTGCAGTGCCTAGGGTGCAGCAGTTTGCTTTTGTCTCGTTACTATTGGGTATGTTCGTCATTTCACTTGAACAAAACTAAGGCTTTTATATCTCAAAAAAAAATTACAATTTCACATGCATTGCTAATTACGGTATACACGAAACACAACAATGAGTTGTAAAGTAAGATTTATGTTGCAAAAGAACTACAGGTTTGATATGAAAATAAGTATTGCATATATTTCGGGTTTTCCTCTAAATTTCCATCCCTTACCAAAAACCCAAAACAACAAAACAGAAATCCATTTTTCCCAGGGCTTCAACATTTCCTACAGGGAATTTTCTTGAAGGGACAATGATGTCAAATGCCATGGCTTCACACGCCTGGCTTGTTCTCCTTCTGTGCTGCACCTGCTCACTGGTTAGCTAGCAAGGGCACTTCTACAGAACTTGGTAAAGTTTTTTTAAAAAACACTACAACTCTCAGAATGGACTGATGCTTCCAGTGGACAACAAAAATTGCATTGTTGCTTTAAAATAGAGCCTTTCCAAGATTGTTGTATGTGCAGGTGACGGGTAATGTAAAAGAGCCAAATGACACTAGAATGACAGCAAGCACAATGTTCAATGTTGCCCCTTTAGGAAGGAAAACTGACTTAGGCTAATTTCCATGGTCTCCAAATGTTTGCACATGTCCAATTGCTGTACTTTTGTATCGTCCACATAATTTTTCAATCACAGTTTAGACCGTGAGCTTAGAGAAGCTTTTTATGGCACTCATTCAGAAGCAATGTTTACAGTTTATGAAAAAGTAATGTGCTTTTGCAATCCACACTTTCTTCTTTTCAAAGGGATGAATGCTTTCCTCCCAATTATTCAATTAGGATGTTATGCTTTGCGAGCTTGCTGCTCAGTCCCAGAGCATGCAAAACTATAAGTTGTTTAAAGCAACCCAGTTATATCTCATCTGAACAAAGGGGCCATGTTTGCTGGTATAAACAGAAGCACATCATATTGATGAAATAAAACTTCCCAGTCTGAGAATGCAATTTCTCAGAGGTTCCAAAATGCTACAGCCAGATTGCTAACTGGGGCTGGTGGCAGGGATCACGTAACCTTGTTACAGCAGCTCCACTAACTGCTGATCCGTTTACAGGCATGATTCAAAGTGCTGGTTCTAGCTTATAGAGCCCTAAACAGCTTGGGCCCAAGCTATCTCAAGGACCACGTCTCTCTGTATGAGCCTGCCCAGCTGTTAAGATCATCAGGAGAGGCCTTTCTCTTAGTCCCACTACCCTCATTGGTGTGTTCGGTGAGGATACGAGAGGGCTTTCTCTATTGCTACTCCCAGACGTTGGAACTCCCCACCACAGGAGTCCAGGCTGGCCCCATCTTTTCTGTCCTTCCACAAACAGGCAAAGACCTTCATCTTCAAACCAGCTTTCACACTGTGAATGGTTGTCTGAGTTGAGTATTTAAATGGATTGTTGCGCCTTACTGCTTTGAATGTGTTTTAGGTGTTGCATATGTTTTTTTTGGTACTGTATTCATTTATTTTGTTTTGTTTGCTGTCTTTTACTGTGGCATTTGTTTGATCCTTTATAGTGTCTGTATACTGTACTTACTGTTTTTAGTTTTACACATTGTCTTGTAATGATGTAAGCTGTCTTGGGAGAAAGGTAGTTAAAATATTTTAAATAAAATAAATAAATGTAAATAAGCACATGAAAACAATTTTGCATCATGTTCACTTTTGAAGAATAGCGAACTAGCTGCAAACTACTCTGTTATACTATAAGAGAAGGGGAAAATTCTCCGTATGCTTGTATCCATCCCTATGTATACTTATATGTTCCTTTATCAGGTGCTTTTTTTGGTACCCCTTCTTTTCTAAGCCAAAGATCCCAAACAACACTGCAGTTATTTCCAATTACTGACTATGGTGATTGAATCCTAGATCAGAGAGAAGTGTACAGTTGAACCTCCTACCTGGCTCACTCACCCAGCTGAGAATGACAATGCCAGGCTTGACAGACAAATTGTCTTTTTATTAAGCAGTTCCATATTCTGACACAAAGATGGATCCCGCCTGCTCTTTTTAACCAGAAAAGGCAAACATTCTGCTTTCTAGGAATGAAAGGCAGATTGTCATATGGCAATGGCTGAAAAGCATTTTAAAAAACCCACCAATAAACAAGCACTCTTCTACCCCCCCCCTTTGATTTGGTTTGTTTGAAATGTAAAGGTTAAATCCGTACTAATAGGTCAATATAGATCTATCTGGGAAATATATGTTCATTAGATCCATATTGACTATGACTGCTTTGCTGAGTGAAAACCATTAAGTGAAGGGCAAGTGTTGCACACCAGCCTGAGAATACGTAACATCGGCATCCAAGGTACCCAGTGTGCCTGGATGCTCATGTTTTATTGCACATGATGTCAGAAATGTCGTAGCTGCTAGTGGTTTTGGAAGGGATGTTAGGAAAATATTTATCTTTCTCTCTCACTGCCAAACAATGAGACACTCAGACAGTTAAGGTGACAACGATGACAATAAATGTGCTATCAAATCAATTCTCACGTATGGTGACTTTCTCCTGGATTTTCATGGTAGAGAGTATTCAGAAGTGTTTATCATTCTCTTCTTCAGGGGTCATCCCGGGACCGTGCAGCTGGCCCAAGGCCACACAGGCTGGCTCTACTCACAGGAGGCACAGTGGGGAATCGAACTCCCAGACCTCTGGCTCCCCAGCCAGATGCACAACTCACTGAGCTATCTGAACAGCTAAGAGTACCATACTCCATATAGAACCAACATTAGCATTCAGTAAAACAATTTAACCACTGAAACAACTTTGCATGTAGCAAAATATTTAGGCCATATATACCAAATAGGGATGTCAGCTGTTTTCAAACTGAAGTACAAAAATGGACCAAAATTTGTGTGATTTTTTTTTTAGGGTGATCATGAGGAACTCCCTGGTCATTCATGGAGCAGAGCAATACTCTCATGGATCCTTCATGTTTCATCTGGCATTTGTGGGATAAAATAATGATAATAAGAATAAATAAGAAAATATACCAAATGATGTGAACTAAGGAGGGGAAACTTGGAGGTATCACTAGCCTGAGCTAGTGGTGTCAGTGGAGGAGAGTGACAGATGACACCGCCCCCCCCCGAAAAAAGCCTAAGTTTTCTCCTGGATGTGTGAATACTGAGTGCTGGGGAGGGCTGTATTATTGCTGCACAAAAGTGCAACAATAGATATTGTGCAACAGAGCACATCAGCATTCCCTAAAAATCACACATAACATAAGGCAAATCAAAACACAGTCAAAGCAGTAAGGTACAATAATCCATTTAAAAACATATGTATTTAAATGTATTACAATGTGTGTGTGTGTGTGTGTGTGTGTGTGTGTGTGTGTGTGTGTAAGATAGATAGATAGATAGATAGATAGATAGATAGATAGATAGATAGATAGATAGATAGATAGATACGTACACACACACACACACACACACACACACACACACAATTTGTTTTTCATGCCATCATAATTGGGATCACAATAAAGGGAAGGCAATGGTGCCATACTCTTAAGTTTTCATGTAGTATAGTAATGAAGGTATTCCCACTTGCTATGTTAGTTTTGAAATGTAGCTTTGTTACACTCAAGAGAAGGGTGAGACTTTCATTTCTGCTATTTTTACAGAAAGATATTGACATGTGTAAGAACTATAATCAACAATATGATTGTGTCTGGGTATGCATACGTGTGTATAAATATGTGTTCTAGAGGGATATCCTCAATGTGCAGACATTGATGTTTATGCTGGGAAGCAGATGATGGAGCAGGACAGACCCTCTTGTTTGAGAACCAAGGTGCCTAACATCATGAACTGATGGCAAATACCACGACAAGAACTAAAGCTCCATCTCAGGAGGAGTGTTCTCTGGTCCAAAAACAGAAGCTAACCCTGAAATGGTGAGATGAGGTCTCATTGTCATCCAGTGCATCATAATTAGAAATATAATTTATTATTACTCATTATTATTACTTATTGCATTTATACCCCACTTTGCTACTACAAAGCAGTGCTCAAGGTGGCTTACAATCTGTGCAAAATAATTTTTTGAAAGCAACCACCAAATCATAAACATCAAATAAAACCAACCATGATGGGAAAAAAATCATTGAAATCAATTAAGTGTGCAAACACTTAAAAAGATCACAGTAGATTTTATGCCAGTTTAATTTTTTTTTAAAAAAAAAAATTACACCTTTCTTAAAATCAGTGAGAGCGAAAACTTATTAGAACCCTGAAGGGAGGGCACTTTACAGTATGGGAGCCACACAAGAGAAAACCCTCTCCCACATGGCTGTGTATGTGGAATATAGCACTAATTTAGGATCAGAATTTCTATCGGGAATTTTTTTTATACTCAAGAAGGTATAATGTTTTCGTTTGTGCATAAAACTGCATTTGAGCCCCAGCCTTTTGCTCGAACAATGCATCTCTGTTGAAGTAATACATCTTCCATGCAGTACACTTCAATGATGTATTACGGTAACAAGTCATTAATGCAACAGCAGTACAAGGTGCTTTGATGATGTATTAATAGAATACATCATCAGAATGAGTCACTCTGTTGATGTATAACTCAAAGGATAGTACTATCTAGGGTTATGTGCACATTTAATACATAAGGGAAAATATTAGGATCTAAGACACTCTTTAAGAGAATACAATAGCTAGGAAAATCTGGCCTGTGCTATGGACCAAACCTCCTTATTTAAGGAATCATGAGAGAAGCATGAAGATTGGAGGGAATTCCTGTTTTTCCTTTTAAAAAAACCCAATTAATCAAACACCAACAATTAATCAAAGACTGTGCTCACAGCTGTTACCCCTCATCCTTTTGTTGTGATCAGAGTGTACAACCCCACTCTGATTGTATATTTGGTTTCTGTCCAATCAGAAATCTGTCAGATGCCATGCCTTTTTGCTCACCAAACAGGTAAGCATAGAAAATATAGGCCTGCATAGTGTTTCATGGTTGATATCTGACCCAGGAGAAGAAAGCTTTAGCTAAACAAGTGGCAACTCTATGGGAGTTATGAAAATATGAACAGAACCTGGGTAACCATGATGGTCTAATTCTTGCTTAACTATGACTATTATAGATGGCAGAGAAAAGCTAGGGAAGTTGAGGAGGGACATGCAAGATTGCTTTTTTTAAAAAATATATCCCAACATCCTATGTAATGAAAAATAAGAAGGTGCTGATTGGTTTCCAGTTCATGAGGGGAACCTCGATGGATAGTAGAGGCACTCTGTCTTCAGACTGTTGACACCCCTACATGTAAGAAAGTGAATGAAGAGGGACTAGAGAAGTGTTTGCCAACCTTTGGTCTTGGTGGTCTTGGACTACATCTCCCAGAAATCCTGGCCAACACAGCTAGTGGTGAAGGCTTCCAGGAATTGCATCCAAGAATACTTGGGGGCTCAAGGTTGGGAGCCAATGGACTAGACTAGAGTATTCCCTCTTCCTGCATGTACATTTTACACATGAGCTAACAGTTGAATATAGCCTGTGTATTTTTCTCATGTGGGAGAGATAGTTTGCCATCATCCCACTATAATAAAAGCTATTTGATTAAATAAAAAGAGGTGAGTTTTTTTTAAAAGGTCATCAAAGAAAATTGTTGCAAAAGTGGGTGACAATATGGACATTTGCTCCTCACAGTTTCATTCTCTTAGAATAGATTTACACAATACAGTTATAGCATTTTGATTCCGCTTTGTCTGCTGTGCTTTTATCCTGCAGAACACTAGTATTTGCAGTCTGATGAGGGACTTGGAATTCTGTACTTAGGTTCCCTATTAGAGAATTCTAAGTCCTTCACCAAATGGCAGCTCCTAGATTCCATAGGATGGAGCCCTGGCAGGTAAAGTGAAATTGAAGTGCTATATATAATTGGGTGGTATAGATGTATCCCCAGTTTCAAGAAGATGACCAGCATATTATTAATTTGGCAGAAGATCAAAGTAATAAAGGTAAGTCACTGATTCTGCCTTCCCAACCAGTATGTCAAATGGATGCTCAATGATGATAATGTGCTGTATCTCTCTTACTGACACCTGATTCAAACTGTCTGAGCACAGATCTAACCCCGTGCAGAGTATCCTGAATGGTTAAAACACTAATCATAAAGCCGGCTTCTAGTGAGTAGATCCAGTTTTGGTACATGGAGGTTGCAATTATGCAATTATGTATAAGCAACTGCACCATGGTGAAAATCCTGTTGCTTTATTACACGTTGGGGAAGACAAACAGTTGAACAGCCATCACTGAGATTCTCAGAGATGCCTCTCCTTGCTAGTGTGGCACACACTTGAGAATCCCAGTGGGGCTCATTAATTCCCAGCTGGAAGGCACTCAAAGTTATGCATAACAAAGCAATAGGATTTTGGCCCATAACACTTTCCTCTGATTCTATCCTATTTATTTGCTATGAGGAAGGAAAGGGAAAAAAATCTGTGAATGACTGGATGGTCAAACTGCTGCAATCTCTCTGGAGGTTCTGAAAGCAACATGTAGCATGTCCATTTCAATGTACATCCAGTTTATGCCTGCAGTTTCTCTGCACACCCAAGACCACTGGGGGCAAGAAAGTGGGAGGCTCATGGGAGAGAAAGAGATGGATTCTGAACATCCCTACTAACCATGAAATTATTGGGGAAATTATTTCCTTCATCCATAGTCTCAGTGTATATGTCTGAAAAAACCATGTGTCTCGTGGGTTGTGTTTAATTTAATGCTTCAATCCACTCCCACCTTGGTTTGCCTGCTTTTGGTTGCAAACTATGCACAAGTCTGTAAGTGTTCCAGATAAAAATGTCGGATGATGTTGGACATCACTTTGAAACAGATGGTCTTTATGTTGACATTGGCCTATATTTGTAAAACTTGAAGAGCTGTGAATTTTCTGTAACATGAACTATGGTATCCTGAATCATTCAGAATTACAGCATGTAGGCTATTACACAGCATGAGAGATTTTGAAGTCTTTCACTTTGCTGCCTTAAGTCATTTACAAGTGCCTATTGTGTGACATTGCTCCATTTTTTTATGGTCTGAGTTCCTTGACAGTTTCAGGTAAAGGTGATTATATCAGTACAGAGAATAGCCTCAAGATTCAGCCTCTGGTTTGAAAGACATCTTCAGTTCCCTGAGACAAGGAAGGAAAAGAGGGTAACACACCTCAATACGATTTGGCAAACATCACAAAGGACCCTTCAAGATGGGCTTTTCAAAATGTTTCAGAGAATGCTTTTTTGTTTGTCACCACAAAGTATCTGATTAATCTGGGTTTTATATGAACTAATAATAATAGTCAGAACTGCATTTAAAACAATGTTTCTGTTTTGGGCTCCCACCCTAAAAGATACTGAGAAGCACATTTACAACTATAGTTTCTAACCTCCAGATAAATATTTGTTTCCAATCACATCCCTGTGTACCTTGGTCTTGATCGCTTTCAGTCCTGACACTCTGAGTTCCTGACCTACAGATAGTTCCAGATCGCTGATTACAGCTACGTTAAGATTAAACATGTAACAAATACAGGTTTTGAATGAAATGAAGTACATCTCAACATACCTTGGTCAAAATCCTATTTTTTTAAAAAAAACAACCATATAATGGTAATCACACAAGTCATTTGCTGTTGGCAGCTTATCCAAGTAATTTCACAACTGAGTGACTGTTCATGAAATAGGGACCCCACTAGAGGGGGCAAACCTGTGTGATTCCCATTGCACAGCTGCTTTTTCAACAGGATTCTGGCACTTGCATTTTGCATTAAAACCAAGTGTTTTATGGGAAATGCAAAGTCTTGCGCAAAATACAAGGCAGCACAGACATTTTGCACAAAAACTCATTTCCCAGTAAAAGTACAAACAAACCACCTCTCTCAAAATTAAAAAAAAAATGCACAAAAGGAAGAATGAGGAAGTTTAAGAGTACTACCCTACAGGTGTGGGTGTGTTATGTGCTGTTATGTTGCATCTGACTACTAGCAACTCTAAGAAAACTTTCAGGGCAACTGAGACATTAAAGGACTGGTTTCACCTTTGTCACATTCCCCAGTGAGTTTCTATAGCCAACTAGACGTTTGAACACCGGTATCTTGAGTCCTAGTCTATAGCTGTATCTACTACACCACACTGGGTATGTAATCTATTGATATATCTAGAAAAGACAAGAATAGTAATTTCCTGGGTTGCCACTCTGACTATTGCCCAGCCCACATACTTTTCACTTGCTACGTGCATTGCTCCTCTATTCCAAAAGGCTGTGTTCAGATAACTGGAGATAGATGACAAAGAAGGTGACTATACGGGCATTTAGCTGCTGTTTGGTCTGCTGTGGACACAGCCTAGTTTTCTCCTAAATCCATCAATCAGACATGGCTGACAACAACTTTGCTGGAGTGAAACAACCTGTCTGCATAGCATTTCTGCCCAGATCTTTCTGGCCCATGTCAGAGGCTTCTACTTTTTTTGATGCAGGTAGGATAGTTCCATTTTGGTTCATTTCCAGCACATGTAATTGCTGGAAATGAACCAAACCAAGCCATCCTCTTTTAATGTATAATAATATGAAGTGGCTAAAGAGAGCCATTTTAGGATATTGGCAAATCAAACACTTCCTTGGCTCCATGGAAGGGAAGAAGAAGCGGGGGGGGGAGGGTTTTTAAAGTATATTAGGGCAGCACAGATGCACTGTACCACGTTGAAGAAAATAAAAGACAAATAGCAAACTTCCTCCTGGAAGTGGGAGAAGACAGGAAGAGGCAAAGAAGGAGATTTTTGTTTGCTTTTTTTAAAGGTCCAATTGAGAACCTGTCCACAGCCAAATTGGAAAGGTTCTTGGCTGAACCTTTAAGAGAAAAGTAAACAAAATCCTCCTTGTTGCCTTCTCCTGTTGGCTGAGAGATTCTGGGAGCTGTAATCCAAAATGCAACCTATGGAGACCAGGGTATCCCTAGATAATGCAAACATTGGATACCCCCCCCCCCATTCTTACTATCAGGATCATTGCAGTCATCACAATGTCGGGGCCAAACTATACTAGTATCCCTTTGCCATTAGAAGGTGATAGAATCAATCAATCAATCAGTCAGTCAGTCAGTCAGTCAGTCAGTCAGTCTGTCTGTCTGTCTGTCCAGCTACTATAGTGCCCATCTGGCTACAAGGCCACTCTGGGCACTTTACAAAAAATATATATCAACAGTCTAAATAAAAACATACAGCCAATTACAACTATCAATGTAAACTCAAAATTAAACAAAACCAAACACAAATCACATATCAAAAACCAAAATAGAACATACATGATAAAATAAAATTAACATAGACATAAATGATTAAGAGGTAAGATGGTGGGACAGAAATAAACACTAGAGAGTGCAGCACCTTATTCAGATGTCAATTCCGGAAAATAGAATGCTTTTTCTCTAAAGGCACATTCTTTCAAACCTGTTGCATCTCCATAATTAATCTTCAAATGAAAACGTTGTTTATTTCTTTTATGACCAAATTAGGAACAAAACCAACCACCTATTACCAGACTTACTTGCAACTTGTAAAGCTGCAGAAATCTCCTGGGTGAATAAAGAAATGCCTGTTATCTGTGAAGGAAACTCCATTTCTATTTGTGATGCTGCCATCTCGTATAGTTTGATGCTGAGCCATCAAGTGAAAGCTGTTTTACAACATCTGAATAATTCTAGCTGTTATCTGTACAAAAGGATTATTCTGCTAGAACCTTTCAACCAGTATGAGGAGATCTGTGAAGGAAGGACTGGCAGAAGAAGTGGACCCCTCCCCTTCATTTAAGTCGAACCTTGATGTTTGCCATTTAATTCAGTTTACCATTGCTAACTGATGATCCGATGCCCAAATGCTTGTCTTTCCCCCACCAATTCTAGGTGCTCTCCAACTGGCAAATATCACAGAACAGCTTCAGTCAGATGAGCCTGATTAGAGAAGCTACATCTACCTCCAGGGGGCCTCTCCCCTCTCCTTCTGCAGTTAAAAGCAAAAGCACTTTCTCTGTCAGTGACCTCTCTCTGTCTGGTGATAATAATGCGAATAAATGTCATTGTTTTCAGTAAGCTTTAGTTTTGCTGCTTGTGCTTAAAGTCAAAGCAGCTTCAGGTTGAGAGCTCCAGGCCTCGTTTCTATTAAGTGCAGAGCAGTCGGCGGTGGGGTTAGAGAAGACGGGGCTCTGCCAATAAAAACTGAGTCACTGAGAGTGCGGTTGGGTGGAAGGAAATATAAAAAGTGCCGAGAGCCCCCAACCATCTCAAGGAAAGCTAGAAAAAGGAAGAATGCTTATGGTCCTCAGCACTTCCATGCCTTTCTGTGCCTTTTGAGGATTAAAAGTAATATGAAAATACATCCAGCAAATGAACATTGCAAGAGAATTGAAAAGGAACTACTTATTCTTCCTTTTCAGCCCTAACACTTTAACAAGGATTCAGTCTTCATAAATTCTAATATGAATTGGCATGTTTTGCATGATCCAGATTAATAGGCAAACTGGAACGTGGTTATCCAGTTTATTTCACATTTTCCAAATGTGTGGTCAATGTTGGTTCAAAACGTTTCAACAAGCATTTAAGAGAAAATGCATATAGAAAAACATATTTATATTTTTTAAATTGTATATTCTGTACTTTATATAGAATATGTTATTTAAATGTGTGTGTGCATATTTTTCTTTATAAATTCAAGGATTCATTGAGAAATGGAACATACTGTATTTAGAAGTGAAGACGTACATAAGACACAGACCGGTAATAGCTTAATTCAACCATCCCTATATGTTGGTGTCATGAAAGAACAGGTACTAGACAAAAGGCCATGGTATGAATGCTTTTAAAAAAGGGAACTTCCACGTGCTTTTTTTCCAAGCAAAAATTGTGTCATTCTCATGCTCGTTGATAACCAAATGGCTTTTGACTTTAGACCCTTTCCATGAGGAATGGGGCCCTCAGGAAATGATACCCTCACCAGCTTCTGTCTCCAAAGTAGAAGGTCTCTTGGCTGTTTTGATTGCTCTCTGTTGCCCTCTACTGGCTGAGAGTAGATTGTCAGGGCTGAAAATTCACACAAAAAAACACCCACTACCACCCTTCCATATATGTGCGGGGTATATATTTCCCCAAAAGAGCAGTGTACTTTTACAAGATGGAAGTGCAAGGACTAATAAAATATATGGTTTAATTAACTAAACTTATGCTTCAGTATATACTAGAAGTAGATGATTTACTGAGCGTTATCCTCTTCAGGACAGAATAATGTAAACAGCATAATTAAAAGTTGATGAGAAGTATATTTATTGAGCGAAAAGGATGAACAGACACTTAGATTTATGGTACACAAAGTGTACCTTAAGTTTACAATATTATTAACGTTTTAAAGTCCAAAGCTTGCACGTAATGAATTCAAAGTGCTCTGTTCCATGTAAAGATTATTTCAGCAATGCTAATACCTCACACTTTGGACAGTAAATTACATCCCTAGACATATCTTAATGCAATATGATCTATTATGATCAAGTGATTATGTTCATTGAGACATCGATGGCTACAATATATCAAGTTGTCTATATAGTCACATGGAATAGATGTAAGACCATTTGTTCACATGTGACATGGGTTTCAGAGCTATTCATCACTGATGAAGCACAAAATGAATATCTCCTGTTTCATTTTAATTACTCTGTAGATTCATCCTAGTTAACACAAGTCCTTTAAAACAAACCCCAGCAATGTGATTTACACCTCTCTGTTGAGGGCTTGCATGACATCTATGCTCTGGGGCTTTTGCCTAGCCTTCCATCACACCAAGATGAACATTCAGGCTCAAGTGTGTGACCCACGGAGAGCTTGTCTACAAAGTCTCAATCGGAGTGAGCTGGATAAGGCTAAAAAGAGTCAGTTAAGGCTAGGTAGAACAACCTTTTTCTGACCACAACCATAAACACAATGTGAAATAAATTTAGGCCAAATTAGGATTATATAAGTGATATAACGAACCTTATGAAGTGGTTTGTGAATAATTATTTCCAGTCTGTGGCACGCTTCCAATATGATCCTTGTATCCAAATGGCATACACAACGTAAGCAGCCCTATTTGGTCCACTTTCCTTATAAGAACCAAAAAATAAACAATCCTCCCCCCTCCTTGCTACCCCTCTTCCATCCTCCTTCTGGAAGGAAGTTTTAATTTATTAATTTTTTAAAAAGGTGGTATAGCGCATCAGTGCTGTTCTCAGAGACTTTGAAAAGAAAAGAAAAACATTTTGCTTCCTTCTTCTGCCCTTTCACAGAGTAACAGGTTTAATTTCCCGGTGTTGTGAAGTGACTAAGTTGTCTTCTTAAGTCACTTAATGGTATTAGAAAATTTAAAATATAAGGGGCGTCATATGGCAATGTGATATCACTATGTGATCAGCATAGTTATTACATGATATCAATTAGGCTGGAGATTGTTTGAAGTAGAATGGTAATGATCATTTAACAGACACAAAAGAGATGACGTCAAGAACTTGCTCAGGATTTGCTGCCCTCCAAAAGTATTATTTTTAAGATGGTAATCAAACACGGAGACCATTCACTTAAGCTCTGTATGTCACTATTCTTATTCTCAGTCCACACTTTGTATTGCTGTTTGCATGTATGTTTTTCTGGTGCAGGGGAAAATATGCATCAGTATGCTGACATCTAAGATGCAAGAGCAGTATGGTCCATATCCTGACAGCAGGGCCCGCAATAAGGTTGCATTCCATTTCTGGGTCTATTGGAAACATATAGTTGCTTGGATAATCATTGAGGGGGAAAAAGTTTTGTGTGTAAGTTGCCTGTTCTGCCTTCCATTCGTAAGACACCACCTCTGTTCCACATGGTCATATTGGAACACAGCTTGTTACTCACAGGTTCTATATTCTATACCAATATATTCTATATTCTATACCAAGTTGGAATAGTAACCTGATTTATGCAGTTGTTTTTTAAAAGAAAGAGGAATGCTCATCATATATTGTCCTAAACTCAATTGTTAAAGTAGACCCATTGAATCAAAAGGATTTACAAAATGTTGATGGAACAAGCCCAGTTTATTAGAAGGACCTTACACTATCTGGAACTAGCTATTGGATTCAAACCATGTTAAATGAAGTAGAGTCAAAATACTTGCCCCCAAACTTCCCCTTATTTTCAGAACTTGAATAGACATGGGAATGAATTTGAGTAGGGCAAATAGCATTTTGACTCCTTCTCAATGAGAGTTTTGCAATGAACACCAGGATGTTTGCCTCATTTTATGGTCATCCGACTTCCCCCTGCTGGGCACCATTTTTACCATGTTCTCCTCTCAAGTGAGGGTTGACAGAGAACGGGAAGCATCGCCCTTACTCTAATTTGCCCTGAGTTTCCATCAACTAGTTGGATCTCATGGCCAATAGGCCATCAGCAGGAAATCAGATCAAGGAAAGGCCATTCTCCCAGCCCTCACTTGGAGGAAAGGGAAAAGGAGGTATATGGTGCCAAACAAGAGGAACTGATTTCACCCCACAATGATATTAAACAGGTAGCAGACAAAACAAGTGAGCAGGGGGCAGCTTTGTGAAACCTGCTAGACCCCAAACCCATATTTCGATCTGTCTTTTTTTCTTCTGCTGAAAATCTTCAGTGATTGTAATGCCTTGAGGACTGAGATATTAGAGGAACAGCCAGTGAGCACATTTATTTCACAACTCTGTGTTTCAAATGTAGAAAACATCTCAAACCCTATATTGATTTTCAGTGGGAGTGGCAAAGACATAAAATATGCTGCTATTTGTTTTAATATATTCTAAATTGGTTTATAAGACATAAAACAGATACCAAAGTGGCAGTATCTGACTTGAAAGCTGAGAGATCGCATTGAAATTTAGGATATATATTCAGGACCACACCTCGTAGTGTCTGTATTTCAGTTTCAAAATGTAGCTTTGGATCCATGCCGCCTAGTCCTCAAAGGAGACAAAATAAAAACGAAACGAAGGAAGGAAGGAAGGAAGGAAGGAAGGAAGGAAGGAAGGAAGGAAGGAAGGAAGGAAGGAAGGAAGGAAGGGAGGGAGGGAGGAAGGAAGGAAGGAAGGAAGGAAGGAAGGAAGGAAAGAAAGAACGAAAGAAAGAAAGAAAGAAAGAAAGAAAGAAAGAAAGAAAGAAAGAAAGAAAGAAAGAAAGAAAGAAAGAAAGAAAGAAAGAAAGATCACAGGGCAACATTTCCCCCTGAATATTGTCACATCAGGACTAGACCTGAACAGTTCCTGGCAACACAGAAAGTCATATCTTAGCCCTCACATCAGGTTTTGAGGGTGCTGTGAAAAATGCCAAATCTAATACAGTTCAGCATTTTCCTTGAAGACAGAGATAATGGACTGAAATTTGGCATGCAAGTTCAGGGTACTGTCATATATCTGACTACTTGTTCAACCCCACAACCATTTTAAAGAGGGGAGGAAATATGCAACATGGTGATAATGTGGTATCAGAAGGGAGGCCTCTTGAACTTTGTGCTTCACTAGGAAGACACACAGCATTCTTCTGAGGCAAAATGTATCAATACAGATGATTTATTCATCCACTGTCATTATCATCATTGAATTTAGATGAAGCAGAATATACAAATTGAAGATGAAAGGCTGGAACCCAAAGAGGAGTTCTTTTCTGAAGGTCCCAATGAAATGAATGAGCAGTGTGAAAGAGCAAGCACAGTAGTTTGTGCACAAAGTGGCAACGTAAAATATGAGCTCCTATTCATTACCCAGTTCATTACACTTTTTAGTGCTTATTAAATCATTGTTAAATGATTTAATTTGTATTTGAAAAAGTGGAGGGGAGAGATTAAAAGGGGATAAAATGCTGAGCTTTCTGTTTAGGAACTGGCTGTAGACTAAATGTTTAAGTCTTGAAAATTAATTTGTCTGTCTCTGTAAGAGTTAGTCTCCATCAGATACCACGCTACACTGTTAGGCCTATTTTTGCTTAATTAGAAAGGCCTTATCTGGGGAGAACTAGGATTAAGCAATGAAGAAAATAAATCAGCTTTTATACTGATCCCTCCAGGTCAACATTCATTTTTTTTTCACTAGCAGAAGAGAATGCTCAAGTCCACTAAACTGTAGTTCATGAATACTGAAATTAGATAGATAGGAGCTGAATTCTGGCATTAATCCTGAAAGTCTATAGAGCAAATATCTATCTGCTGATATGGGGCTGTAAATAATTCATGCTCCCCCATCAACTCATAGTAATGGTTCCCAACCTTGGGTCCCCAGATGTTGGACTAAAACTCCCAGAAGGCTTCACCACTGGCTATGTTGGCTAGGACTGTTGAAAACTGTTGTCCAAGAATATCAGGGCACCCACGGCTAGGAAGCACTGACATAGCTTTTTCTTGATTGGCAAAGGCATAAGGCAGGGTTCCTGATTTTGGAAGCATAGTAAGGAGGTGCAACTGAATGCAATTGCAAACTTTTGCAGACTTTTGCACAGAAATGTGAACATCTGCCTGACTTTTTGGCACAGTTGAGAAATCCGGGTGGGTCTTATGTACACACACCTTCCCTCACAATGAATAGGGCTAGACAGATGTATGAAGAGATGTCAGGTGGTACTGGTGGAGGATCATTCACAGAACAAGCTAACTCTTGTTAGTACTGTGCAGAAGAAGGCAGAGGTGAACCAATTCTGAATATTTGGTACAGTGGTGCCTCAACTTACGAACGTCCCTACTTATGACCATTTCGAGTTACAGCCAGTTCCAGCCGCAAAATTTTGCTTCAATTTGCAGCCGGAGCTTCCAGTTATGAACAAAATAAGGCAGGGGGAAAAGGCAGGAAATTCAAATTGCTAACTGTAGGTAGTGAAGAGGCTTTTTCTTTGTAGCTTTTTTGCCCTAGCAGTTAGAGAATGTGTGATCGGAGGAGGCTTGGGACTGCCTGGTAAGGTAAGGTGCTGCTTTCTGCTTTCTAAAAAGTGTTCTGGGTGGGTTTTGCAGTGTGGTTTTGGGCTGGGGGGTTATGTTTCTGTACTTTGTTGTTTTGTTTTTTGGTGATTATTTTTACAGCCCCAGCGCCTTGCGACGGGGCTTGCTCCTTTGTTTATTTTTGGGTTTGTTTGTTTTTTGCAGCCCCAGCACGTTCCTATGGGGCTGACAGTGTTTTATTTTTATTTTATTTTATTTAGTATTTTTTATTCTGGAATGGAATAATCGCATTCCAATGCATTCCTATGGGAAATGGTGCTTCGACTTACGATCATTTCGAGTTACATCCATCTTCTGGAATGGATTATGGTCGTAAATTGAGGCACCACTGTATCTTGAAAACTCTAGAATAAGGAAGTCCAAAATGAGAGAGGACAATTTATGAGGCCAACAATTTTTTATTGTCAATGCATACTTCAAGCAACCTAATAGATAATTACAAATGTTGTGTCACCAGATGTCCAATATAAACATCCAGTAAATTATATAATTAGCAGCAGAAGATGAAGGAGCCCTATTCCATCTGCTACAACTGGGAAAATACTGGTATGTAGCATGAGCTGTTAATATGAAAAATTCAAATGAAGTTGAAGAACAATAAAAGACTCATAGTGTCAGTTGTAATTTAAATGACATTCCTGATGAATTTAAAATCAGCATACAAAATAGATTTGCACTATTAAACTCAATTGATAACAACTAACAAACCAACCAAAAACATACTGTGGATTGAAAACAGAGATATTATTAGGGAAGGATACAAAAAAGATTATTCCTGTAGCAAAAAGAAAAGAAAAACCTTAATGGATGACTGAAGAAACTCTTAACATTCTTAGTGATAGAGAAGAAATAAAAGGTGATGGAAATAGGGTAAAAATTTTAGATCCACTTTTTAGCAGCTCACACATAAGGACAAAGAGAACAATTATGATTGTTGCAAAGAAATGAAAAAGGAAGTTAATTTAAAAAAAATAGGACTGTGCTATACAGATCAAGCAAAATGTTAAGGAGAATATACATTTCCTCTGATCAACTTGCAACAGAATTTCCCCAGAGGTACATGATTTAGCAATCAGAGTTGTAACTCACAGCTGTGTTCATGACTCTTCTCTTCACTTTGTCCGTCACCATGTGAATTTCATGGACAGGCAGAGTCCTAGTCCAGCACTCTGATCACGGCACCATAGTGGCTACTTCCTGTTTTTTAAGGGAACAAATAACCGTAACTGGACAAAAGGAGAAAGAGTGACATACAAATTAGAGAGAGAGAGAGAGAGAGAGAGAGAGATTTACCAGTGTGATGTGATTAGGAGACACTGGCGAGCAATTCAGGATATTATATTACAGGAGTGGACCATGTCAACCAAGCCAAGAGCCAAATTCTGTTTTGGCTCTGATCCTTCACACCATGTGGCTCATTGCTCCATCACAACACACACACAAGTAAATCAAGCTGTGGTGCGATCTGCAATTCCTAACTACTGCCCTGTCTTATCCACAGTTATTTTAAATTTAGACCACCTTGTTTAAACCTGTTTAATAGAGTATTTATTTTTCCCTCTCAAAGTGTACTTTTTAATTTTAATTATCTGGCTTTCAGCTAACACTTCAGCTGTTGAGAAACCAGGAAGTATTTAAACCAGGAAGTAGTTAAAATGAAGACTTTTTGAATCACTTAGATCAATTAATGGACTTTATCAGAAAAGCTAATGTCCTGCCCACTTGAGCACAGAAAAAAAAGAGAGTACAAATACATGGAGAATGTGTGTTGAAAATTTCAAGAATAAGGAAAGGAGTCTAGATGGGGCTTGCAGAAGTAAGGTGCAAGAATGCGGAGCAGAGTCCCGTTCTTATGGAGAAGTACCATTCTGCTTGATGACCTTCACTAACCATCTAATTCCATTAATACTATTCATTTTCCCTTCTTTTCAAAACAATAAGAACAATGGGTGGGGGAGAGTTCAAATAATGGATGCACAATAAATTATGTATAAAACCATTCTATTCAAAAGAGAGCATCATTGTAATCAAACTACACAAGATTACACCACAAGATCAGTGGTTCTGTGCAAGCTTCCATTGCAGTCTATGAGAAAAATACATCCAGAACAGGGGAAGAGCGTGGACCTATTGAACTCCAGTTATCCTGCCTTTAATCCTAAGAGTATACAGTATACCTTTCTGTGTAGCTACTTCAATCCCCTCAGTTTAGGCACAGGCTAGGAGTACTTAACTCCTTCTTTCCCCTCCCAATTCAACATGCACTGGTTAAAGTGACAGAGGTGCAGAATGTGGTGGTCAGACTTCTCACTGGGGTGAGAAAATATCAGCACATTTCTCCCACTCTGCCTGACCTGCATTGACTGCCCGTTCACTGATTTCAAAGTGTTAATGATGACATATAAAGCCCTAAATGGTTTAGGACCTTGATATCTAGTGGAACTCCTCCTCCTACCTAGATCTACCCAAATCACTTGTTCTAGCCAAGACAGGCTGCTGAGGAGCCTAACATCAAGGGAGGCCCGGAGAAAAAGAAAAACAAACTGGGTCTTCTCGGCAGTGGCCCCTCGCCTCTGGGACAGTCTGCCTGCAAAGATCTGTCTGGCTCCCTCGCTGGGTGTTTTTAAGAGCAAATTTAAGACCGGGCTCTTGACACAGGCTTTCCCTCCTGTCATCACATGATTACTTTTGCCATCTTGAATTATATTATCACTGTTGTCTTTATTTTATTATATTGTTTTTAGGTTTCATGTATTATTGTTAGCCTCCCAGAGTAGACTTTGGTCAGATGGGCAGGGTATGTATGTATGTATGTATGTATGTATGTATGTATGTATGTATGTATGTATGTATGTATGTATGTATGTATGTATGTATGTATGTATGTATGTATGTATAACTAACTAACTAACTAACTAACTAGCTAGCTAGCTAGCTAGCTAGCTAGCTAGCTAGCTAACTAACTAACTAACTAACTAACTAACTAACTAACTAACTAACTAAATAAATAAATAAATAAATAAATAAATAAATAAATAAATAAATAAATAAATAAATAAATAAATAAATAGGTAGAATTCCACCCCTTTTGTCCATCAGTTGTACACATACAGTATAGGCACAAGTCAAGATCCAAGGACACAATAGTAAAAAATTAGGACACATGCTAACATTGTTGCTTAGAGATTTATACTGTTCAAAATACCCTCCCTTCTTCCCAGAACAGCTTCCTATAGAATCTTCCTCTTTACTACTGAAGAAACGTATAGTTACCTTCAATCACTTTTTAAGGACACCTTGGGAAGCCTTTGAAGGAAAAGGGTGAGTGTGTTCCCCTTTATTTTCCCTAAGCAAGCCCTACCAGCTTTACTCTTAACAGATGGTAGTCTACCACATTTTTCCCCTTTCTTGCCTGTGATGTTAAGTATGATTTACAGGCCTGAGTTATTATTTATCATTATTCATTTCCTGTCACTAGTGCATTGAAGGTTAATAGAAATGCCAGCATGCTCACTGATTTACTTAGTAAAATATTTGTTCCAAGGTTTTAGGTCAGATGATTGGTGTCTGAGAGAGCTTCAGGTTTATGCATTATGAAAAGCAAGCTGACTTGACCTTGAGCCACCAATACTGGCACTATATATTACTTTAGCAGAGTGACCTTCAGAGACCCAAGACACTCAAGATGTATTCAATTCATGCTTTTTCCATCCATATTGCTGCCAACACTGTATACATAAGCAGCTGAACTAATGCCATGTAAACCAATACAGATTTTCCCACCTAACGAATTTGAGCCAGGATATTTTGGTTTGGTTTCTTAAAATGTGAACCATCTCAGATGTCTGGAATTCCTCTTCTACACTGAAACTCTGAAAATGGTTAAACTAATTGGGACTCATTTGTCAAAAAGGATGATCTATGTACCAGACTGGGAGGAGGGGGGGGCGTCTTACCTGGAAACTCACTTTACACAGCTGTAAATCATGTCTAATGCCAACAGGGAGGACAACTGGGGATGCAACACGATCTTTGGAGAAAGCTTCTTGCCTCAGCTGGATGTTCAAGGTTAATATTTCCACCATTGATTAAGTGTGATTTTTGCCACTGTATATCTTACTAACTCCTTTTTAGTCCCTTGGCGACAAATATTGAGGCCAAAACTCATGTCTTAACAACTTGTTTCATATGCCAAGAACTTGTACTCTCTCAATGTGTACATTTTTAAAAGTTTAATCATATATAGTGAATGAGAAATCTTCATACACATACTGTTCAATTTGAGCTGGTTTGTTTCTTTGTTTTGAATCAGCCTTGGAAAAAATGTGCACATTTGCACAGGTGGGTTTTGTACCTTCTATAAAATAAACAATGCAGGAAAAAGCGGTAACTGTTTCTCAGCTAATTACATCTACTAGTAAAATTAGCAGCCCTGGGTAAGTTGTTAGCCCCATTTTGATAAGTCAGCCTGTCCTCTTGTACCTACTGGGTTTGTTTGGTCTGACAAAAGGAAAAGGCTCCAGTTTGTGCAGAACTAAGTGTTTTATATACAGTGGTGCCTCGCTTAACGAGTGCTTCATTTAACGACGAATTTGCTTAGCGATGACTTTTTCAGAGCGATCTTGCGCTCCGTTTAATGAGGTTCCCTATGGGCGATTTTCACATAGTGATGTTTGGGACCATGCTTCGCATAGCGATGACAGTTTGGGTCCCCCTGTTTCGCTTAACGATGGTTTTGACAGTCTCATGTTGGCTGTTTTTTATATGTTTAAAAATGTTTTAAAAATGTTTAGAATGCTTGAAATCATAAGTGCACTTAATAAACCCTTTGTTAAACTAATTTGACTTTGTTCCGACTCTTTTTAAATTTGTTGTAATTCCCCCCCCCCCCCCATTGAGATCCATTGAATAGGTTTCAATGCATTTCAATTGGGGAACCATGTTTCACTTAGCGATGTTTCCTATGGCGATTTTCGCTTAAGGACGGCAATCTGTTCCCATTGGAACAGATTATATGCATTTCAATGGGAAACCGCGTTTCGCTTAGAGATGTTTTCCCATAGCAACAATTTTTTTGGAACCAATTAAAATCGTTAAGCGAGGCACCACTGTATATATAAAAACCACATTTGTGAAATTACGAAAACCATGACCACCACAACCCCCTGACCCAATGATGTAATGATCTTGCTCCAGAGAAACACTTCTCAGGCTGGGGAGAGGGGAGAGAATCCTGGAGGAGGTCTCCCACTGTATTGAGATAGACCTTCTTGACTAGGATCTCTGCAATAGGAATCTTTCTTCATGTGTTCTGTGCCGTCAAGTCAGAACCGACTTCTATTGACCTTAGTAGGGCTTTCAAGGTATGTGAGATATTTTAGGAGCGGTTTTACCAGTTCCAGTCCTCTAGTGAGTTTCCATGGCTGAGTAGGGATTCAGATCGAAGCACTTCCAAGCCAACTACACCAGAGCACAGAGTGCTGTCCTCTGAAGATGCCAGCCACAGAGACTGGTAAAACGTTAGGAAGAACAACCTTCAGAACACAGCCAAAGAGCCTGAAAAACCCACAACAACCATTGGATCCCGGCCCTGAAAGCCTTCGCGAATATAGGGATTCAAATCCTTTGCTCCAGTGTCCTAGTCCATTCTTCTGTCAACTACACCACATTGGGAATCTTCACATACTTTAGGCATATATGTTAGCTATACAGGGGTTAAAACAATAACCTGGAGATGGATCAAAACTTCATTTGCTTTCAGACTATTTCCTGAGGGACTCTTGGGTTAATCAGAACCAGTAAGATAATACAGATGTTATGGATGCTTGTTGAACCTGAAGTAAATACTTATGAATTATTATAGAACATCTGTAATCAATAAATCTGTTTTATTCAAAAGACAGTGATGAATGGACCTTTGTCTTTCCTGAGTAAAGTACGTTGATAAAGAAATCAACTGGTGGCAGCGTGTGAAAAGGTGTTTTTTTTTTTTTTTTGCCTTCATTAGCTCTCTGTTTTGGGAAGACAAACAGGGGCCACAAAGGGGCAAACATCACAGAGACACTTAGGCAGATCCATGCAACAGTAACAATGAGCACACCTATGTGCAGGGTTTGAAAAATCCACTCATCCACTCGTCTGTGATGAGTGAAAAATGCTGCTCGATGAGCCTGTCTCTCTCTCTGTAATCCTGCAGTCCTCTCCTCCCTCCCTTTGCAAAAGGAAGACTGCCCTCTTCTCGGGAGAAGAGAGTTCGGGCAGCACATAGAGATATAGCTCTGCAGAAGAATGTAGAGTAGTCCCATGCTGGAGAATATGGAGATTCCCTGCTCCCAATTTCAACCAAGCAAGGACAAATCCTGGGGTGGGAGGAAACCGTGGCTCCTTAAGAGGACAGGCCCTTTTGCTTTCAGTTTTATTTTCGCTGGAGATATTCAAAAGAAAGGCATTCGAAATACTGTACCCAGGTAATAAAGCAACCCAGGTCTGAGGGTATAAATCAGTGATTTCCGTGTATGTAATACAATTTATTTTGGGTTTGTACACATTGTTATGTAGAAATAAAAGCGAACAAGTGCCTAGTTTAAATTTGTTAACATAAATTGCAAGGCTATAGTCTGGCAGTGCTGACTGGTGAAATCTTTGACTGACTGGTGAGACATTCTAAAAAATTTTCAAGCCCTGCCTCTGTGTGTGTGTGTGTGTGTGTGCGCACGTGCGCGCACGTGTGCGCGGGCGGAAGAGAGGAAGGTGCATATGCCTCCGTGTCAGTGGTTCCCAACCTTGGGTTCCCCCAATGTTCTTGGGCTACAGTTTTCACCAGTCATGGCCAACACAGCTAGTGGTGAAGGCTTCTGGGAGTTTTAGGGGAGAGCAGGGTTTGAATCCCTACTTGGCCAAGGAAAATCACTGGGGAATGGAAGTGGTGTAAAACCACTCCTTAAATATCTCACTCACCTTGAAAACCCTACTATAGTAAATATCAGTTGGTTCCATCTTCACAGCAACTAATTAACTAAAGTCTATTAGTAAAAAATGGCAAATTTACTTGGAGCAGAGGAATATTTTAACTTGGTGCCAAAAAAGAGGAGAGTGTTGGAATGGTGGTGGCAAGAAGGACTACGGGCAGGTCACTGCAGGACGTCCCCATCTTGATTAGGTTCAACAAGAATGAAACATACTTGAAAATACGATTTGCAATGCCCTTTAATTTCCCAGGAATGCGTTTGCAGTGTTTTGATTTACTCCTTCAAAATGGTTAAGGTTCCCCCCCCCCCGGTCACCAATTAGGGTAAAAGCACCTGCTCACTTACTCTCCACCCCTCATCCAAGCCTTACAGGAGAGACCAGATTTATGCATCCAGGTTTGACAGCCTTTTCTTATTTATTTATACTGAGAGATAAATCAAACCTAGGCCACTCGGTCCAGGAATAAGTTATTCATTATCTGCCTAGCAAGTATGTTTGCCAATCAGACGTGGAAAATGTATTTTTGGTTATAAAGTGCATTGTTCAGGCAAGATTTACAAATCTAGAAGTTATGGGTTTTCATTGGTGATTACTCTTACTTTTTCTCAGAGATCTGACCACAAATAGCTTTGGAGTTTTGGTAAATGGAGAGAGACAGAAAGGAAGAACGCAAGATGGTAGTTGTGGGATGATGAAATGGACACGGAAGATGGAAAGTGGTGCTTTCCATGCAGAAAGGAACTGTCATATGGCATCTGCAAAGGAAAAGGAGTATCTTAAGAAACCTAGGAGGAATTACTGTCAGGTGGTTGACTAGGGAATGAAATCTTCAAATATTTTTTTTTAAAAGAGGCCTTAAAGTAAAGTCTGCTAGTTAGGAGCATGGTGAGAAGACCCCTAACAGCAAAAACAGAGGAGTCACTCTTTTCAATTAGCATATAACGTAACCATATTACCACTTACAAATACCCAGCTGTCTCAGCTCAGCCTTGAAAAAGAAATGCCCCTCCCTTGCAGCATGTCACATGACTTGCAGGAGCTTGATGTGGATATCTGGCTTTTTCTTCCATTCCTTGAGCCATCACATTGCACCTGTTAGACGTCCTTTTGCCATTTATGAAACTACTGTCATGGAGGAGGAAAGAGAACCATGCTTACTCCTACACTGCCTGAGTACTGTTGTCTTGGCGCGTTACTGAACTATTTGTAGAACGTGTGATTTTTTGACAAAAGGAGGTGTAGGTCAAAACTATGGTCTGTGCATAGGGATTTGTATTTTACTGAGATTTTGTATCCAAAATAAATGCTTTTGGCAGAAAAATCTAAGGTTTTAAATGCAAGATACGAATTTTTTTGTGTGTGCAAAATACTTTATGTTGCACAAAACATTCAGTCACTTTTCTTGCTCATGCTGATGAAAAAGCATTGATCTTTTCACTCTCGTGTAGGAGTGAAAAATCATGCAGATTTTGACAATGTATTCAATAGAGCATCCCATGCTTTTTCATCAAGGATAAGAAAAATTACTACTTTTCATTACATCCATATTCCTCACCTAGTCTAACATGACAAGAGCTTCACTTCCTGCTGATTGTATAAGTAGCACCTCATCAGCTTCTTCTTCTGTATTCCTCTTACTTGGTCCATGCCACTATTTGTCAGGTGTTCTGTGTTAAGTGGTCTCAGCAAAGCCAGAGTCCATAGAGCAACTGACAATTCAGTTTTTTAAAATCTGCCAGTTTAGGACCGTGTTGGCTTACGTTCCACAAAGCCAGGAATGTGGAAACAAAGACTTATACCTCATGATCAGAAATGATTCTGTACTTTGGGGTGTTTGCCTTTTTTTTTTCACCAATCAACCAGTCCTTTTGTGCTTCTTTTGTGTGTGTTTTATTGTATAAGAGGAAAAGACATTAGTTTGGCACATAGCCATTTTGTGCAAACTGTGGAAACCATGAGGAAAAATGTATTTCTTGCTTTGTTCTTGTGCCTCAAGCAGAGAATCTTGTGGGAATTTGTTAATGGACTTCCTTGATGTGTTGAGACAACCATCTCATAAGAAAGAGTAGTCTTTATATCCCTTATACCTTAACTCCACTTGAAAAAAACTGGTTTTTCCTGGAACTCCAGAAAAGTCACAGAGATTCTCCCCCATTTTTACTGGTGAATGAAGATAGGGAGTGGGATCAACACTAAACAGGTGAAAATTTCATTTCATATTGCCTTTGATATGAATTCACAAATGTCGCATCTTATATCCAGGATGGGAAGAATCTGAGATTTAAATGAGAATCAATGGAAGGGAAAACTGAAGTAAATAGTACCTTCTGTCAAATCCCAGGACTTTGTGTGCTTAACTCTTAAAGGTCTGCACTGAATTTTTGTTTAATAGACTCTGCTGGTAAGGTTCAATAACTGCATATATTGACCCCCTTTTTCTCTTAAAAGGCTCCTCATATTTAACAACTACTTGGCAGGGGTCACAATATGGGCCTTTCCCTGCTGGGAATAACTGCATATATTGCATTTGACTGACATTGTTGGGGCAGATAGATTTTTGTTTCACTTCCTTTTTTGAAGAACTCTTGTGCTATTTTGACCTATCCAATTAAAGTCCACATAAGGCGCCTACTCCACATTCACAGACACACACTGAATCCTAAAAGAAAAAGCAGGGAGCCAAATAAGTGATATCCTCATCTAGGAATTAATTTACAGATGGCAGGTGTGGTTTCAGCTCTCTCTTTTGTGAGGTAATGCATTCCTTTTCTATTGTCACAACTATCCAGAATTGTGATACCAGCGGGCACCTCTAGCACATATGAGAAGAATGAGTCTACTTCCCCATAACTTCTCCGGCATAATTTGTCTGAACTTTTATTAATATGACTTAATTTAACTGGGGTCATGTATCATCTATAAATTATTCTTATAGTTATTTTTTTTTCCCCTA
The DNA here is from genome assembly GCF_051106095.1 of Pogona vitticeps. Classification (NCBI taxonomy): domain Eukaryota; kingdom Metazoa; phylum Chordata; class Lepidosauria; order Squamata; family Agamidae; genus Pogona; species Pogona vitticeps. The sequence continues at coordinate 112,273,512 of NC_135785.1, forward strand.
CAGGTAGAGAACTTTGCTGAAGAATAAAGACAATAAGCAGAATCTGAGCTTAAGAGTCTACTAACCAAGGTGGTTTAGGGCCAGTTGAGTGAATACTAAACCTGCTGAGGTTATCATGAACCTAATCTCGACTTGTCACCTAGGGCCAAGGGATGTTTGAAATTACTTAGGCCTTAGCCTAACTTTGCACTGGCATATCAGTTAGGAGGAGATTTGGATTTAGTGCAACCTGGATCCTATGGCTGATGCAGTCAGATCAGATGACATTCGTACATCCCTGCTATCTAGCAAACTACACTGGCTCTCAGTATAAAACAGAAGGATGTGTTTATATATCCCATCTTGTTTAAGGACCATGAGAAAGATTTACATCCATTTAGAAGTTTGCTGTTTTCATAATACAAATTATGAAAAACTGTTAAAGTGAAACTACTGTGAAGACATTACTAAATTGAAACTACCGTAATGCATACAATTTAGTAATGTCTTCAAATGTTTCTAGATTTATAGAGACACTTAATTTCTTTACTGATCTCTGGGTTTTCATAATTTAAAAAGCAGAAGAAAATATTTACAAAGATGCAGTTTGTGTTGAATTCATTAAGACTAAGTTAAAATATCCTTTCTGTGAAGTAAAGTATTTTTGAAGTAGGAATATAAAGGGGGCAAGGTAGAGTTTGTAACCTACAGACCTCTGTTGTCCAGCAGAAGGAAATAGCTAGGGCATTCAGGAGAAAAAAAGGTAGCAGACTTTCACTACTCTTTCTCAGCTTTCACTCCTTGAAGTGATTTCCCTTCCTCTGCTTAATGATAAGACTTTTGGAAGCAATCTCTCGACAACATTTTTCCATGGGATACCAGGTGGACTCATTGTCAAAGACTTTCTGGCATGCCTTCAAAAAAACCCAGAAGTATAGGCCCTTTGCTGGCTGGCATTCCTCCAGAAATCCACCTGGCCCCAGACATTACACTTCCATCATTACACAAGCCATGTACCCATACATAGGGATTAAATGGGCCATAGCTATCCAGAGAAGAAATTATATAAATGTAGTGGTGTCCACATCTGTAAAAGGCAAGCATGTTTAAGAACAAAGGATTTATGTATTGTTTCTGGCACATCCATGAAGCAAGGGTCCCATTGCTTCCAGCCTTAATGGATTCTGTTTTATTTAAAGAACGTTTTTTCTCTCTTCCCTAGTTCTTCATCCCACTGAGAGAGCAGTGGTCTGCCTTACAAACAAACAAAAAAAACCCCACACAAAACTATGGATACTGTGTTCCTTTGCAAGCTTGATTAAACCTGTTTTAATTAAATGTGCTGTTGCATCTGGAGAAAACATGCAGATAGTTTTGGCTTTAAATACACTTCTGGTTTTTAAAAAAATGGTAAATGTCAATGTTTATGCTTTTGCTGGCTTAGCTGAATTATCGTGAAACCTCTGCAGCCATCACCTGCAATTATCACTTATGGCAGTGACACCTACCGCTAAGGAGTGGGGCTGATCAGATTGCAGGATTCTTTCTGCTTCGGGACCCAACAGGCAAAACAGCATGAGACACCAGCAGATGTTTCTAGTTTGAAAACAGTGGGAACTTCATGAACTGTTTCCCCCAACCACCCAGGAGTAAATGCCACCATGGTTGAGAAAGTGGAAACATTTGTCAGACTCAAGGAAGCAAATAATTGTGAAAGAATTCTATAGTGATTTGCTGCTTCCCCTGTTCATTTGATAGATAGATAGATAGATAGATAGATAGATAGATAGATAGATAGATAGATAGATAGATAGATAGATAGATAGATAGATAGATAGATAGATAGATAGATAGATAGATAGATAGATAGAAAGACAGATAGAAAGACAGACAGACGGACAGACGGACAGACGGACGGATGGATGGATGGATGGATGGATGGATGGATGGATGGATGGATGGATGGATGGATGGAGAGAGAGACAGACAGACAGACAGACAGACAGACAGACAGACAGACAGACAGACAGACAGACAGACAGACAGACAGACAGACAGACAGACAGACAGACAGACAGACTAAGGATGTGTCAGGGAAAATACATTTTGCAGAGGGAAGCTTATGGTTGCAATATTGAATATTTAATGGAGATACCAAAGAAGAGCATAATACAATAGGAGAGCATAATCTTGCAGGCTAACGCTGATATTGGAATGTGTGTAAGGACTTGTAACTACCAGGGCTTTTGGGGTGTGAAATGGGAACTTCAGAATCTGACACTGGAAAAGTGTGCACTCAAGCCTACACACCTCCTTTGGGCACAGAAGAAAATTGAGGTTTCAATTGTCATTGGCAAGCAATGTGAAGATGGTGGGTTGGCTGACACTTGTAAACATATAAGAAACCAGCTCTTACCTAAGGAACATAATAGAATGCACTTTTGAAGTGCAGTACAATCCTCCTTGTTTGAATTCAAAGGGTGATGGTGGTGTTCAACTTGGTAAATGGGTCCTAGATATACAAGTGCCTTCCACTGTATATATCTGTCTGATCATTAAGATCTGCTGGGGGAGGGTTCTGTCTCCCAACAAAGTGGCACAGTATGAAGAATTATGAAGGGAGCCTTCCTCAGCACTGGCATGCCAACTGTAGAATATCTTCCCCTTGAAAGCCCAGCTGGTGCCAACACTGTCTTTCTGTCAGTGCCAAATTAAAACCTGAGCATTTGGCACTAAGGAAATTAGAACTTTGGTTCCGAGACCTCAGTTTCCTGGTTATTCTTTTCCTTGAAATCCAAGTTGGGTTTGCATAAGTATTCAAAATTATTTCAAGGTATTTGCATTCTTTTAGATTTTTTAAAAAAATGTAGATTGTATCATGCCCTCAGAACTGTTGGCGTAGAATGCATTTTAAATATATAATAAATAAGGTAAATGTTGAAGCAGTTGATATTATTGCTGCCATCCCTAATGGTGCATAAAATCTCAAAACGCACATTGGAACAGCTCCTCCTGAGAACATCATTTCAAAGGTCCTCCTTTATTTAAAAAAAAAACCTTGGTGCAAGGAAAAGAGACCACCTTTCCTCTTGTTTTGTCTCTAATGGGTAGGAAGCACTACAAAGGGTTACAGAGCCATTGTTAAACTTGTAATAAATTGTGTTTGCAGCATAGAGGGAATAGTTTGCCTCACATTCTCCAGGTTGTTGCAACTGTAGCAGAAAAGGAGGAGGCCAGCAAAAATCAATAGGTTCAGTGTAAGCAAAGTCAGAACAACCTTTAAAATAATAAGACAAATCAATTTATTTCACAAATGTCTTCATTTCCAAATGCCATTGTTTTGCTGTGCTCTGCTGTCATTGCTCATGACATTTGAGAAAACTGGGCTCTTAATCATTTTGGTGCAGAGGGAGTTATCATGTAAACAGCCTGGCTGAAAGATTATGCACTCCCCCTCAAAGATATCCTGCAACAACCATGTCCGGGGAGGGTAGAAAGGGGTGCATAGGGGGGTGGCGGCAGTGGGGAGGGGGAGGGTAAGATTGAAGAGGGGGGATTTAAAATATGGACAGAGGAAAAAGACCTGACTTTATGGCTAAGTACAATGAAAAGTAATTACACAGAAAAATGAAAGCTCGGGCTTGCTGTTAGCGGGGAAGAAGAAGAAGGGGATTCTGATCTTTTTTAAAGCTCAGAGTCCATTTTGATATAATTGGTTCCAGAATTATTTATGACATTAATTGCTGCATTATCGACTACCTGTCAGCAGCTCTGGCAGTTAGTCCATCTTTCTTAGCACAGAAAGCCAGCTCAGCCCAAACGAGACTGACAAGCTAATTATACCCATCTCCCCTTCAATGACAAATGCTGCTCATCGGAAGCCTTTTCTAGAAATAAGCTTTCATTCTTTCCCCCCTTTTTCCCTGAGCCAGACACAGCCGATATCTCAAGGTACAGATCACAGCTAAAACTCCGCTCACCAGGGCTATTAGCTCTGAACATCTCACTTGAGCCAAAAAACTCTAAGCATCTTATGTTATCAAACTGTATGTCATTCCCTGATACTAGCTTTCAGTGAATGTGCACTGGGCCATGCATGTCACTCAAAGCCGTGGCAGAAAGAGCAGACCTGACTGAATTAGACGGCCCCTTCTTTCACAGCGCTGCCAGGATGCTGACAGCAATTCCAGGACTCAGCACCCAGACTTTTGCATTTGATGCAGTTAAACTTCCAGGATCGATAGGGTTGTTGTGCCTTTGTGTTTTGCCTACTGAACAAACAGAAGGAAGTGGAAGCCAGGAATGAGTGCCGTTTAGACACACACCTTCTAGATGGCATAGGACAGGCTGTGATCCTTACCAGCTTTGTCAGGTGTAATACCTAGAAGCAGCCCCATGCCTGTGAGATTTTACAGAGACATCTTAAAATGTGTCCTTCTTGTGCATGGACCCTGGGTACAGAAGCCACAGTGACCCCCGTTCCAATCTGGCTGTGTGGTTTGTCTGGCTAAAGAGAGACATTTACAAACTACATCCTCCCAAATTCACCTACCATCTTATGTCTTTCTCACCCCATGCCCATTCTCCTGCAGTTTTCAATATGGTCCTTATCCCTGAACTTTCGTATCACAACTGTTGGACAACTACCAGTTCATTCACTGGTATCAAACTAGTGTTCATTTCTTTCGCTGGATAGTATCCTTCACTACATTCATAGTAGGAACCAAAGTGTTTCAAGAATGGTACATGGATGGAAACAGTTGTGGAGGTACACCAGCAGAGAATAGAACCTTAGGGCAGCAGCCATTCTGAGTACAACTGGAGCAAGTGTTTGCTTCTCCCATACTTCACTCTTCTATGAGAACACATTATGAAGTGCTCAGAGAAAATATTACCATTCGGTGAAGGTCAAGTGCTATCAAGGCAGACTTTATCACTGTGTGTTCATGTAGTTGCCCTTTTTAGAGGCACACCATTTTTATTTGTTTTGTAGGATGGAAAGTGTTTCTGTCAATCAGAGACTGGCATGGGAAGCAGAGAGGATCTCAGACATGAGCAGGACGTTGAACCTACAACAGAGCCTAAGTGAAATGGGCAGCTGTGGGAACCTGTAATGGAAACACGGAAGCAGGGTTTAAATGTTTTCTTTTTTAAGACTGGAATTCCCACAATGCCCCCATGTGATAGATTCAGAAGACAGAAAGGTAGCATAGTGAGGATTCTTGGGGAAACAGTATGGAAGCAAGAGCAGACATGGAGAAACAATTATGCCATGCAAAGCTCTTTGTGAGGTAAACATCTCTCCATGCATTTTCCAGAAGGGGAACAAAAAATCTTACCTAAACTGCTACTTTCAATCTAGATATCATTGCTGAACTTTTTGTGTTATGGTTTATGTTTTCTTGGGGTATGTTGCATTTGTGTTTTTTTCCCAAAGACAATGTGGACTGTAGTGAAGAAGTCTCTCTCCCTCACATGTGCTCTTTCTCTCTTTGGTTAGTGGGTGAGGTACAAGAAGAGTAAGCAGAACTGAAGCTTGGAACATTTTGCACTTTTATCAAAGTAAACGCCATGGGGGGAAAACCTTGCACATAAATTGAGTCTGAAGCTTTTACAAATTGGCTATTTAAACCACTCTATACCTATAAATTGTATGGTGCTGGAGGCCATCTTTCTATGGCCATTGTTCTTCCATGAAGCAAGACAACAAACCCTAGCAGGAAAAAACTACAAAGCCTCTATTATATAAGAAAACACATTAACAGCATATTAAAATACAGCAAGAAGATCGGAAAGATGGAGGATGCAGAAAATTGCAAGACACAAAGGAGATGATGTTTTGCATGTAGGCTAGTAAGGCAGAGATGATAAATTTTCAGTAATTCCAACTCAAGCAAGAAAAACATATGTTGTACCTAGATAGTATGGCTGCCTGTTAAAATCAACCACAGCTGAGATGCAAGTAAGATGTAAAAAGAGAAGGCAGGATTTTGAACACATCTAAAAAACAGAGCGAGTCAAGGTGTGAAACAAACACGGAGGTCCTATCAGCAGTAGCCTATTAGGCTACCTAGTCATGCAGGTCTTAAGACTGGCAATGGGCATTTATGGGCAAGACCTGTTAAGTTTATCTGTACATGAAACATGAAAGCGAGATCTGAAGGCCTTAGGAATAGACCTCAACAGATGGGAAACCTTGACATCTGAGCGTTCAGCCTGGAGGCAGGCACTGCATCACGGCCTCTCCCAATTTGAAGAGACCCTTGCCCAGCAGGCCGAGACAAAGAGGAAGTCACAAAAGCAACAAAAGCAGGGAGCTGGACAGGGGACAGATTGGATTTGTCTCCAGTGTGGAAGGGATTGTCACTCTCGAATTGGCCTCCTCAGCCACACTAGACGTTGTTCCAAGTCCTCCATACAGAGCATGTTACCATAGTCTTTCGAGACTGAAGGATGCCTAACTAACTAACATGAAACACTATGGATTAGGAGTCATTTATAATAGCCTCCTGCAGGTTCCTACAACTAGCCAGTCAAAGGTGTGGTAGGCAGAAAAAGTCTAGATTAAACTTTGCCCACTAAGGGGAAAGACCACCGGGCAGCTGAACAAATTCAAGGCACGGTTATAGGCCCGGACTCTGCAAATGTTGAACAACAATAACAAATTGGAAACTAAAAACTTTCACAAAGTACTTTGCAGTTTTCTGACTTTGTAAACAAATTATATAAATATGCCTCAATATTTTATTGGTCCTAAGCCTCAGAGATTTGTTAAAATGAGTCTGTTCCATCATCCAATGTTGCAGTGTCCTGAGAATAACACACATTTGGCTGTTAGTTACCGATACAGCTTGAGTATAATTTACCACTTGTCTAACCTATTCAGAAAGAAAATATTGTTCTCATTAATTTACATTAGCAACCAAAGCATGGGAAGGCATTGCTGTTCCTAATGCTATAGAACATTCCAGAGAAAAGGATTTACACATTAGAGCTGAACCAAAACTATTCATGTTTGTTCCTGAACGTATTTGTCAATGCTGCTGAAACACACCTCGTTTCAGTGATTTTGGCACTCCTTGAGAAAATGCTAAATTATTTACATTACCTGCATTTTAAATTGCCCCCACTTGCCAACAGTGACATCATTATGAATCTAAATTCAATGGGCTGTGTGCTCTGATGATGTTATCACATTTACTAGGTGATTTCTGATTGAGAAAGAAAGTGTAGCAGCCCAGACATAGCAAAAATGGATCCGCAGCCAAAGAAAACAGTGGTTCCAGATGAGACACTATGAAAATGAGTCTAAGTGGCCTTTAGGAAATGTGTGCTTTCATCTATATATACATCTAAATGCAAAGGCTAAGCATTGGGAGATGTGAGGAACTCTTAGTTTCCCTCAAAAGCTACAGGATGATACCGAGCATTGCTTTAGTTAGTGTCAGAGATGAGAACTCCTAGTGTAGCATAGTGACCCTGTTGCCTGGCTTATTTTGGGAACTGTAGTAACAAAAGTGATTGCACTCATCTTTGGGTTGTGTTAAAACCCATCTTTTCCCTTGTGTTTTCACATCCTTCCCCCTTTAAAGAGTGAGTTCACTCCCAACCACAACATGATGGTGGTAGGATTTGAAAGACACTTGATGGCACCAGAATGTTACACTGGATGTGACTGATGGATACAGCACCCACCAGTATGTATGTATGTATGTATGTATGTATGTATGTATGTATGTATGTATGTATGTATGTATGTATGTATGTATGTATGTATGTATGTATGTATGTATTTTCACCTTGCTTTTTTCCTTAAAAGGTGACTTATATCCTAAAAAAGACTATTAAATGCTAAAAACAGCAAGTTTACAGTAAATATTTTAAAAGAATTAAACAAGTATTATACAGTACAATATTAAAATGGTAATTAAAATCAATACTAAAAACACATTTAAAAGCAACTGAGCATAACAATCCATTCAAAACTCCCTCTCAGAGAGCCACTCACTAAGGAAAAGCTTGCTTGAAGAGAAAGGTCTTTGCCCTCTTGCAGAAGGACAGTAAAGATGGGGCCTGGCTGGCTTCCCATGGGAAGGAGTTCCAGAGTCTGGGAGCAGCAACAGAGAAGGCCCTCTCCCCGTCCCCATCAAGTGCACCTATGAAGGTGGCGGGACCAAGGGAAAGGCTTCCTCTGATGGTCTTAATGCCCGGGCATACTCATAGAGGGAGATACAGTGCAGTACAACTGAATTCATAGAAGAGAAAGAGGAGGAGGTTGCAATGTTAGTGCAAACACCAACAAACTACTACAGAAACCAAACATGCCACTCAAGGATGGTGGTGGCCTGAAAGTATGAAAAATTATGCTAGGCTGTTACACATAGACAGAGTGAGTTGTACCTTCGATTTCTCTTTTACCCCCAATGCCTGCAAATTGCCATTTGCCAGTTTTTGGAAACAGTAACAAGGAATAGCAATATGATGGGTATTAAAGTAAGGATACCTTTCTCAACTTGTATCCTTCAGACATGTTGTACTATGACACTCATGGGCTGAAATCCTGTTGATATTACACAAGGACCAGTGCTCATCATGCCAAGTGGAAGTGCTATTCATAAAGCACTTCCACAAGTGCATTGTGCAGTTGAACCAAACAGGAACTGTGTGACTGATTGCACAACTGAATTGTGTAATTCTTATTGCCTGGGTGGAACTCCCAGCCCATTTATGCAGCCATAATGTTATGTTCTGCCCAAAGATGATTTTTGGCCACATGGAGGTAAAATAAGAGATGTAGTGCAGCAGCTGTGGAGATCTGGAGAGTATCTGGAGGGTGACAGCTGGAGAAGTCGAAACAGATCTAATAGAAGTCACTGCCTCTAGTTTGCAAGAGCTGAACTGGCATGTTAATGATAGGATATTTTGGAGGTCACGTATTCATAAAAATTACCCTAAGTCAGCGATGACTTGATGGTATATAACAACAACAGTAACAAAGAGGTTTCAAGCAGTTTCAGCATAGTCCTATCAAAATTTGACTTCCTTTAAAAATGTCTGCATGTGCTTCAATTTAAAATACCCTCTAATCTAAATCTAGTAAAAATTCACTAGTTAGTTATGAGACACAGCCAATGTGGTCTAAAGTGTGTTTTTTGTTCACATTCATGAAGTGGGGGGGGACATCTACCTGGAAAAATATGTTAGGGAAGCAAAATGTTTACAGCAAAGCCGAACATTATCATGGCACTTGGTACATCTCCTTGTCAAGACTGATCCTTATTTGAAATATAATAAAGGATGAAATGGTTAAATACATCACTATTTTGCCAATAATAGGTGTTCTTATATAAGTCTAAATGGCAGTCAGGCTGCCCAGCCTATTGATTTTACTGTCTAATGGCTGAAAGAGATGTTATCGTGATTAATTAGAATCCAAAAACAAATGCGTCTTCGTTCTGTTAAATCTCCTGGCACTTTCTCTCTCTTTTCCAGCCTCCTCCTGCAGTAGCAGTGTTGTATGCAGAGTTGGAAAAAGCCTAAACTAAAATAGGAATTAAACTCAGCAGGGTCGGAGTCAGCCTCAGTGACTTTATTTCAGCTGTTAGTGAATTTCTAAACATTCAAGCCAGTTATTATGGTTGTATAATACTGTAAAGCAAATTTAAACAAGTACTGCAACAAGGGTGGGGGAAAGGAAGGAGAGGGATGAAAGAAACTCCCTTCAACTAATTTATTAAACACTCTATAATTCTTCAGCCATAACATCACTAGTTCTGTGTTTGGATTACATTATGCATGTTTATACTGAATTAGTCTTTTTCTTTCTTTCTTTCTTTCTTTCTTTCTTTCTTTCTTTCTTTCTTTCTTTCTTTCTTTCTTTCTTTCTTTCTTTCTTTCTTTCTTTCTTTCTTTCTTTCTTTCTTTCTTTCTTTTTTACATTTATATTGCACTACATTGCCTAAAACATAAAAAGCAATTCAACACTGTAAGTCGAGTCTCCATTGACCTACAATGCATTGAAAACCGATTAATCCAATAACCGGCCATTTTTGTTCTATTTTTGTTCCATTTTGTTTTTTTTTTTTTCTGGTCTGTAGGTCGATTCTCCAGCTGCAAGTCGAATCTAAATTTTGCGGCCAGAGAAGTCTGTAACTCGAAAAGTCTGTAAGTTGAGCCGTTTGTAAGTCGAGGGTCCACAGTAAACTACAACAGTAGAGGAACCTCCATAGTCTGTTAAAGCCATGATCCTTAATCCCCAAAGACTGTGATGAATACTCATGTTTTAATTTGGCACTAAAACAAGGTTCCTGCCAGTGCCAGTCAAGTCTTTAAGAGGAGACCTTTCCACAACTGAGGTGCTATGACTGATAAAACCCTCCCCCGTGTCTCTGTATAATGGATCATTTTTCACGGCAGGACCCACAGGGGGCCAACCCCAACAGATCAGCTATCTGGGTCCCAGGCATCATTGAACTCAAATCAGAAGCATACTGTTAACCCGTAAAAATTTTTTCAGAACCAGTATATATGGGCTCAAAACTGTAATGTGCTATTTTCAGTCTCTGGCCAGAATATCACTCCTATGGAAGGATTAGTTGGGGGCAGAGACTGCACTTCAAAACAGACATGGCACAATCCTAAACCCAACTGGAGTGTTTTGGAGAGATTTGGGAGGTGTCCAAATGGAAACAAGTTCCTTTAGAGGAGAGGAGAGAGAATACAAATGTAAATTCAGCACAGTCTGGATTTTGGGGGGGGGGGGGCACAGTGAACCAGATGGTGTGTTTGCCAAAACTGATACATTTGCCCAAAAACTCTCCAAAGAAGGAAAATAAAAATATAGGGAGAAGTAGATGAGGGAGATAAGTGGGTGTAGTTTTGTGAAATATACAGTTGCACCACTGCCCTTCAATCCCAGTGATTGGGGCAGGTTGTTGAAGGAATATATTGCAAGACCATCCCACATTTGGTACTCTTTATTAGTTCTCTGTTCTAGGAGCAGTAACATGAGGAGAGTTTTTGTGGAACCTATGGAAGCCGGAGGGGTGTAATATTGGGTGCTTGTCTGAAAATGCTAGATGTTCAAGGCCTTCTGTCTTTGTCACTATATGTTCCACATTCATTTTGCACCTTTCCTGACTTTTGTGCTAATTGAGCAAAAAGCAAAAAGGCCTTAAGCTGTTTTCCATTCATCATAGCTGCCTCATGCCTATACTTCTATTTCTGCTAGACTGTTGAAAAATTACTTTTAAAAGAACCATCATAGCCTTGTTGACCCGGGGATTCTGAGAGTGGTGCTTCAAAAAGTAACATTTCAAACATTTGGGCCTGTGGGATGAAGGACAACTTTACTTAAGGTTTATCAACAGATTTTCAAAACTCTTTTCTCCAAGAACACCAAACACCCACGCACAGTATAGGTAAGTAAGCACACAATAAGCACCCTTGAAGGCTGATATTTTACATTAAATCTTTGGCTGCCACCGCCACTGGACTACGAAGTGCCATTGCTGCCTTGGACTCTTCTCTACATGAGAAGGCTCACACTTGAAGGCACACTGAGTAACTACCTGCCTCTTTTCTAAACCTGAAAAACTGTATGTCTTTCTATTCTTCCAATGCACCAGCCCCGTCAGCCTAGCTGGAGTAGGTGGGATAGGAAAAAAGACATTGAAATCGAAGAAACATTCTGGGCTAATAAGAAACCAACTCCATAACAAAGGAATGGTTATATGCTAGTTGAACAACAGCAGCCAAGTGGAAGCTCTCTGTGTTTCCATATAATATTAACCTGGGGTAGGGGATGGGGAATGATACTGTTATGCCCTCCTTGTGGGCTTCCTGTAAGCATGAGGCTTAGAAAAAGCACTTTTTAGGACTACAGCTCCCAGAATCCCCCAGCCAGTATGACCATGCACTTCTTGGAAGTGTAGTCCAATAGGGTAATGTTTTAAAGCTCTGAGCATTGGAAACGGGATACAATGCTTTTTGGATTCTAGAGTTGTCCCAACAGGACTGTTCTTAGGCATTGTGAGAGTATTAAAGGGTGTTCTGCAATGATAACTGGACAACTGCTTCCTCTTTGCACATGTTTCTTAAGAACTTTTGAAGAAATGTCATCCAGAGGACTCACTATCATATATATAGGCTGCAATGTTCCTCCCTGCCCCCACTGAAAGCTAAACATTTTCCTCAAAATGTTAGATCTTCTAACTCTTGGCAGCAGAGAGGTGGGGAACAGCCTTACCGTGCTGAGTGTTTTTCTGTACCAAATAATAGTGCTTTAAGTGGAGGCTGAGGAGGGCATCCAGAAATGTTAAGGAATTCATGTGTAGCTGAGTTCTGCACATCCATTCTGAATGCAGCACACAACAAAGGTCACAGATAGCCTGGTGCTGTGTTTTGTGTGGTGCATCTGTTCTACGGAGGAAAAAAAAACATTCCCAGGTTTCTACTTGGGGAAAAATGTTGTAAAAGCCTGGTTACTACTGAATATATTTCTAAATGACAAGGTTTATTTGACTGCATTTTGATATGTTTAGGGGAAACCTAGGGTGACAGTTAGAGGAGGCAGGAAGAGGGGACCACAGCAACTTCCACCCAAACAGAAAATGTCAGCTCTTCCCTCGCTAGGATGTAGAAGCATCCTGATGAAAAAAAGAGCAGACGTTTAAAAGTTTCTGACATGTGTCACGAACGCAGCCATTGAGCCAGTGCTGCTGATGTGGCTGAAGATGACAGCATCCGAGCCACTGGAGCTGGCTGCGGGACATTCAAAGTTTGGTGTGTGTCACATCGAATCCTTGTCATGTCACCCTGGAAAAAGAAGGAGGGGGGAGACAGATGGACGCAGGCAACAGCAATGGCTTGGAAATTTAAAACAACAACCTCCCCCTCATCTGAATGATATTATGAAGCAGCAGTAACACTGGACCAGCCACCAAACATCTGGGTTCATAGAAGGTTAGGGTGGATTTTTCTTTTTGGCATAATTCCTCCAAGTCATAGACAGTAATTTGTTATGTTCTTGATCCAAACGTATATTTTTTGCAATCCAGACATAATATTGTCATGCAAGAGGTGGCCCCTAATGCTAATCACTAAACCAGTGCCCCAGCTGCTCCCAAAATATATCTACAATCAAGACACATTCGTTCCCTCCAGGTGGTCATCTGACCTAGAGAAGATCTAGAGAGGATGCCTGCTGGATTGGGGTATTCAATGGAATATCTTCTCTTTCTCCAAGAGTAGTACATTCTGATCTGTTTCCTGTGTTGCAACCAGGGTCTTGTTTTGACCAGTTCTCCAGCTGGGAAATGATCAGTCCTATTGGCTATCTTATTGTAACCATTTAGGATAATAGCTTTCCTGCAGTAGATGGGAGAGACAAATCCTCCCCAGAGCTGCCACTGTGTACATAGAAGCCCTGATTTTAGAAGAGGGGCACTGGATTCTAGAAGGCAGAGCTGCAAGGGATTTTTTTTTTGGGGGGGTGGAGATTAAGAACTTTTCCCCCACCCATTGACTTCCATCTTACATTTCATTTTAGCTGAACAGCAGACACCTGGATTCCTATAGCTGGGTCTCCTCCAAACATCTATTTCTGTTCATGGTGTATCGCTGACCTGATCATGATGTGTTTGTTTTCATTGTGTTTATGTAGAGAAAAAAAATCATGTTTTTTCCTAATGGTGTTGCTGTTCATAAACACATGTTGAAGGATGAGCATTTGCAGATGGAGCCAGTGTTCAGTGATCCAGTGCTGTGCTGATGTTATTGTTCTGTACATAACCATAAAGATCTATAAATGGTTCTTCCTCACTTCAAAATGAATGGCTTTCCTTGCACAAAATGGCCAGAATCCATGTGACTATTGATGTTTGCAAAAGTACATTGGAGTATCTTGGAGGGGCAAATGGTTGCGAATTAATGAATCCCTGACTAAATTCCTAGTCATACGCTGAGTCATCCAACTGGCACACTACTAAGAATTCAATCAGGGACTCTTTATTTAGTAGCTACTCACTGCTCCAAGTTGTGCCAACACACTTACGCAGGCACAGATATTCACTTGGATTCTGGCCAGTACTGATGAACTCTATTTATAAGGGATGGTGGGGTCTCCAAAGAATTGTTATTCATAGGCATTAGCTGCTCGTTGAGTCTTTTGAATGAAGATGTGATCACTGTCTAACTTTGGATTTAATATGGGCAGCACTTCTTTTTTTATCATTATTTAATGGCCTTGGAGGTGAAATGCTGTGGATTTAATTTTAGTATTTTCCAAATACAATCAGACTGTGATAATGTGACTCCCCTGGCAAGCCGCATTTTTACAAAAATCCCTCTTATTAAAAAGTCAGTGGTACCTACAGGCTATGAGGCTGGTTTCCACTTAAATCATTTGGCTACCTAGACAGAGTGATAAATCACAAAGCAGGGGCTTACCATTCTACATGTTACAGTGTGCTTTCAGAGAGAAGGACACGGCGTCAGAATGGTGTGACAGTGCAAAATGTGGAATGAGGAGGTGTACATAAAATTACAAGTCTGCCCTTAGCTCTGTTGGATATTTTGTTTAAGTAAAAACAAAACAAAGTGTTGTTTCATGTCTCTCTGTGTGTTCCTTTTGTAAAATTTGCTTTTGGACATTCTGATCAGCTCAAGCAGAGATATGAACTCCCCCCACCCCTCTTAAATGTACTGCCATTTAGCAGAGTAGACCCTGAAGGGAAATGATCTTCAGATCCAATAGAACTGGAATAATTTGGGAGAAAAGCTTTGGGGATTCGTAATTCAACAGGGAACACCAGTATTTTCAAACTAAATGCCATCTTTGTTCTTGTGAGTTCAGTATCTTGTCCCTATTGGATCTGACCTCTTTGTTCTCAAGCAAATGAAGTCTGCTTGCTTCCTGCTATTCAAGAATCCAGGTGCCCCTACAATGAAGCCGAATTTCCTTCCTGAATATAATTTGGGATGGATCTCACAGTTGAAACGGTTTGACTTCCACACCAAATGTAGGAGCCACTAATTTCTGGAGTTTTCTGTGGGTCATAGTTCCTCAGAGCTTCAAGATCTCCAGAGACAGCTTGGATATGTTTTAGGCCTTTCCAAATATATATCCAAATATTTAATCTAATGTGGAATCAATAGCATCATCAACCAGTTGCATTTGCTACATATGCCTGAAAAAACTTACCTGGCCTGAAAGTGGCTTAGAGCTGGTCTGATGCAAGCCATGGAAGCCTAAATCCATCTAGCAGAGATTAGCTTTGAAGTTGTTGTTTCTGTGGTGTGTGCAGTGGGAGCAGGGAGGGTTGGCCTGCTCTACAGAGGTTCCTGTATCATGCCAAAGTTCTTTCTGCTCATTCAGGTGCTTGCAAATTAAGTTTAGACTATACATGAAGAGAAATTCATTCCAGAGTTCTACAAATCACCTAAAATATATTTAAAGAGGAGATCCACCCATCTCTGTCTAATAGAGCTGAATCAGCCATGATAAGGCAGTTTACTCAGGTGCATAACCAAGCAGAAATGGATTTTGCTTGCACCATGGTAGACATAATCAAACCTGGGAAATCAAATACTTTGTTTCAGCTAATTATCATCCGCCACTGGAAATTAAGTTAATTGTGTTGTAGCTTTACATTGTTGGTGTTCACAGAAACACTCTGGGGATAGAGGAGAACATAGCATTAATGATGATTCTACCCTCAAGTGTGAATTTTCCTTTCATGTTTTAGAGTAAATGAATCACTGAAGGAAGACATGAGAGTTATATGAGCTATTTCCTTTTTCACAAGAGACAACTTTTCAAGCCACAGGTAGAAAAGCTAAGAGATTTCCTATTCAATGCTAAAATGTAAGGAAATTTGAGGGTTTTTTTTGCTAATTGTTGAAGCCACAGGCAAGTAGCAAGCTTGTCCATCTGGCAACAAAAGACCAAGCTGCTGGTACTAAATCCTTGTAGTGCTTTCTGTTTTCTTCCTAAGAAAGCAGTTCCTATAGGTCCTCCCAATGACTGTAGTCATCACACCCCTGTATTGCCAAGGACAGCCTTACTGTTAGGCAAAATGAGGTCACAATGAAAGCTAGTGAGTGGATAGAACTGTGTCTGTCATGTGACCTGCTCTAAACACAAACTGCAGAGTTCCTTTCTGATCCAGTGGATAATGCTTACCATTGCCATTATGGGATATTAAACAGCCAGCCTGCTTGGCTTTGTAGGAGGGGAAAGAAGCACTATCTTGTGCTTTGCCTCAGGTAGGAAAATGTCTTGGATTGGCCCTGCCTATTACCTAGATAAATCAATTCGATGCAGTATCTGAGGAAATTTGAGCCTATCACTGAATGCTGGCTGGACAATGTAAAACCAGTCCTGAAGAACAGGGAAGGAAATGAGGCAAATCAAGTGCTTCAATATTTGTGAGTGGCTGCCTATAAACCACCATGTAGATACTGCAGACATTATTTCATCAGCTTCACATTCATGATGGAACATTCTGGAAGGTGTTATGATTCTATTGGCAGAAATGAGGCTGCCAGCTTCATGACAGCATAAACTGGCCTTAAAATTGTCCTCATCATTATTCCCTCAAGGCTGACAGCATTTTTGCACCAAAGAGACAGTCTGCTTCAAGATGCAGAGGTCACAAACTCAGACGGCAACACATAGTACCTCGGAATTCAGGTCCCCCATTTTTTACGTTCCCCTGCCATCATATAAATGCAAGAAAAGTACTGGCTGGAAAAGGAAGAACACCACAATTGAAAGAAATACTGCTCCACACAAGGCAGACCCAGAATTCACTGCAGTAGGGGGTCAGAGGGCTAAATAAAGCAGCTAGGTTATTAAAGAAGGCTAGGATAAATTTATGATCCCTCACTAGCATGTGCAGCTCTGGGCAATAGGATAAGGACAACCGGATCACCCAAGCTTCGAGGGTTCTACCTCCCGCCTCTCATGAATCAGAGTGAGCAGCCTGGAGGCAGGAGATGAGAAATGGCAAGAGCAGTAATCTCAGGGAATGGAAGAAAATCCTTGAGTTTGTCATTCTTGATGCGCATTACATCACACCAGCAAACTGCTTATTTCTTATGGGCATGGGGTCATTTCCTGATCTTTCACATGCCTGCCTACTGCCTAGATGACAGGGAGGGAAAGGAAAAAAAGAGGAGCCATTGCACAGGCTGTTTAAGAGAAATATATATGAAGATAAACACAAACACATCTTTTAGGCTTTCATACACAGAGGAAGCTCAAATGTTTTGATGATCTCCATGTATCTATCCACCCCTTTAAAAGAATCACATGATTTTAAAAATAAATAATAGGTAGAAAGGCAAATGGCATTGCATATATCGAACAAATACATTCAAATCAAAATGTATCTTGATCTATATTCTGACTCTCCCAAAACTAGAAATGGGGGCAGGTCACATTAAGATTAAAAGGAAAGGATAGAGGCTGCCAGCTTCAAGGCAACAATTATAATACTAATGCCCAATTAAACAGATCATAATGTCAAACACTATTGAATTAAACCAGTATAAAATAACATTAGTCCAAATATATAACCATAAGAAGCACCACACTTACCCATTAAAAGCCCCATATTGAATGAAAGCCTCTTCAACAGCATCCAGTGAATTAATTGCCATACTTTGACTAAATAAATGAAAAGGCCTTTATCTGTCAGCAGAGGGACAGCAAGGAAGGTACCAACCTGTCTTCTCTTGATAGGGAGCTCTGTAACCCTGATGCAGCCACTAAGAAGTCTCTGTCTCTGTTCCTCATCAAATACACCATTGAATTTGGCAGGACCCGTGAAAATGTATGGGTCATAACCAGTATGTGAAAGGGAGCAGTAGTTAGTGAAATTGCCATAAAAAGATACTTGCATGATCCCCCATGAGTAATTGATCCTGGTCAACAAAAACATTTTCAGTTGCTAATTACTTGGAACATGGCAACATGCATAAAGAGAAGCATCTATCTCTTCCACTTCCCTTGTCACTTTCTCCATATTGACAGTGATGAGACTGAAAAGAGTGATGCTGGTGCTTAGGCTCTCCACCACAAGTGAGAACTCTGGAAAGTTATCTTGTTCACATAGAGAGCCTACATGCAGGCCTGAACCTCTTGTCTTCAGGCACATTGCTTTCAACTGGAGAAAAGAACAATTGAGGGGTGGGAGCATATACTTCTCTCTAAGCACATTGCCATGAAATATCAATAGTAATTAATGATTTTTTGTATGTGTGTTCCATCAAGTTGCTTCTCACTTATGGTGATCCTTTTCAAGTTATGAGAGATGCTCAAGGAGTGATATTCCATTGTCACACCCAATCAATGAGTTTTCATGGGTGAACAGGAATTGGAACCAAAGTCTCCTGAATACTAGTCCAACACTCTGTTCGCTACATCACACAGGCTCTGAACTAATGACTCAATAGGCCTAATCTGGTCATAGTGTTGTGGACCAGCTAAACCCTTCAAATACTATTCAAGGGCAGCCTGATTCAGAGCACACTGTAGTAATCTTAACAGGATATACGTAAGGCATAAGTCACTGTAGTCAGATGAGACATCTCCTGGAATTATCACAGTTGTGCGGTATCCTCATCTGTACAAATACATCCTTAGCCAATGCCAAAACCCGAGTATCCAGAATGAGGATGATTCTAGAAGTGCCAGCAAACTGTAAATCTGAATTACCATGACAAATGCAACCTCATTCATCACAGTCTGAAACCTTATGCCAGGGTGGGAATTGTGTGGCCCACAAGCACACAAAGTTGCCAGGGTCCCAAGACCTCCTTCTACTGATTTTTTTTTCTGAGCTGAAAATGGCCAATTACCCCACTCAAGAAGCCTTCAAGAGGTGTAGCTGGCCATGCAAAGACTATTTTTAGAGGGGCTTGGCTTGTTTTATGCCCTTCCGGTGACTTCCAGTTTTGAAAAATGACTGAATGTGTTCCCACTAAGATCCTAGAAGTACGTAAAAATGAGGCACTATTATGTAAATGCTTCAAAAAAAATCCTCCCCATCGCCATGAGGTTTCAGTGATCAAATGTACTACTCAAAGGGGCCTCGTGTTGTTTGTGCTGCCTATGGAGGAATATTTAGCTCCATTCATTTTGGGTGTGCGTGGGGACAGAACCAGAGAAAAGGGGTGGAAAGACATTTGTACATGGACAACGTATGATGCTATCTTCTGTCTCCATTTGTTAGTTCCTCCTGTGATTGATATTCCTTTCTTCACAGGAAATGCCTCCACAGGCATGAATGGGAGACAAGTGGTGAAATAATTTGATATGGATGCAGATGTTCAGCTCGGTTCATACACATATCCGGCTTATCTGAGCCTCGCTGAACTGCTGATGTTTCGATATGTAGATATGCACACCTCTCTCTGGGCCATCTGTTCCTATGTGTGGATATAGTTGACCTGTGAGCAGAGCACAACAATAGGAGGATCAAGAATCTGTGCATCAAACTCTCCTTCGGCAGGGAAGGCTGTTCTTTGAGCTAGCTTGTGAATGTAACAGGAATAAGTGCTAATTCTGTAAATGGCTGACTCAGGTCTAGAGTTTCCAATTGCTTCTTAAAGTCATTACTATGGGAAAGGGATTTATTTTGTGTGGATAAATAGCTTGTCTCTTTTTGCTGTACCACAGAGACAGTAGGCTGTAAAGAGAGGTGTTGGACTAAGCTATGCCCTTACCTCTCAACTATTTCCCTGAGGTGCTGTAAAAATAAATGTGTCTGTGTGTGGAGGAGGAAAGGTGGACTGGGGTGGGGACATTCCATAGCTAACCAAACCAAACCAAACCAAACCAAACCAAACAAAACAAAACAAAAAAACACAAGCTTTTTCAGAGATGTCTGTACTGCACACCACTGGCCACTGAGCAGCCATTATTACCCTATGTCAGAAAAGAATGATGCCTTTTCTGAAGCAGTCAGGACAGACATCAGGAGCATATAGCAGAGGCTTAAAGAATAAAAAAGAACTGGTGAGAGCTACCCCCTCCCCCTGCCACTCTCTAATTCAGAGTTGGGCTAAGTGCAGCCCTCCAAAAGGCATTGGACTGCCGTCATTCTTCTCCACTGGCTATGCTGGCAGCGGCTAATGCGAATTGAACTCCAACAGCATCTGGAGTATCCCACTTGGCCCACCCCTGCTCTAATCTAACACAAGTGAGTTTAAAGCATCTAAAGAGTCAGTAGAAACCTTCATTGCACAAAACGTAAAAGCACAAGCTTTTTGTGGCCCATGCTCTGATGAAGCACATGGAATGGAAAAAGTTAGGAAGAAGGAGCTCAATGAAGTGCCCAAAGGACTTTGTGGTTATCAGTCCCAGAGTGAGCCCCCTGATAACATTATCTGAATTGGGTCTCACATATAGCTGGCTCATTCAATTCATTGTTCTTTTGCATTTTGAGAGCTTATATGTTGGGGCATGAAGCTGCTGATGGGTGCTGGGCAAATGGCTCTGGGAGCCTACATACTGATTCCCGCAGTACTTTGTTGTTGCACCAGGCATTAAAATGTTGTTGAACTGGGCATTAAAAACAGCAATGTTTTCATTAACTCATCAAAAGAAGCCTCGTGGCGCAGTGGTTAAAATGCTGTACTGCAGCTAAAACTGTGCTCACGACCTGGGGTTCAAATCCCAGGTAGCCGGCTCAAGGTTGACTCAGCCTTCCATCCTTCTGAGGTCAGTAAAATGAGTACCCAGCTTGCTGGGGGGTCAATGTGTAGCCTGTATAATTAAAACTGTAAACCGCCCGGAGAGTGCTTGTATATAAGTCCAAAATAAAAATAAAAATGATGAGTTCATGAAAACATTGCTGCACCTTACTGCCACCAAAAGTGCCATGAGAACTGGAAGCTGAAGTGGTTCA
Organism: Pogona vitticeps; assembly: GCF_051106095.1. Classification (NCBI taxonomy): domain Eukaryota; kingdom Metazoa; phylum Chordata; class Lepidosauria; order Squamata; family Agamidae; genus Pogona; species Pogona vitticeps. Next base: position 112,294,406 of record NC_135785.1, read on the forward strand.
CTGACCAACAGAGGGCACTGCACCTAGAACTGACATAAAGCTGGATGCAATCCTGAGGGATCTGGCTGTGGTGCCAAATGTCGGGGGTTCGATTCTCCACTGTGCCTCCTTGACAGAGGCTGGACTCACTGATCCATACGGTCCCTTCCATCTCTGCATTCCTAAGATTAAGATTAAATTTGGCAGTCCTCAGTTCTCAATCTAGCCTTGCTGAAAAAGCCACTTTCCTTTAGCCATAGTCTCCTTGATCTGCAATAGGGAGATAGTACATCAGTCTACCTCACAAAGCTGTTATGAATGGCATTTGAAACATATATACAAAGCTTAGAACATTATTGGGTGCTATATAAATGATGCTAAGGAATGGTATGACTTCCAGTTCTGCAAGATAGTTCTGCAAGTGCAATAAAAAGAAAATTAGTATCTATCTAGCATACAGATCACGGAAGAATGCAAGCTTAAAAACCAAGTGTGGAAGATGCACTTAAGATATCCCAAGTTGTTGAGTTGCTGTTATCATTTTATTGTGAACATTCTTAAAATGAGATAATGATACAGGTTGGGGAAAAAGAAAAAAAATGCAACTGGATGGCTTTATCAATACAGCCATCCTTCCTCTTTGCCAGTGGCATTTGTGTAATTGGCAATAGGCTCAACCCCTATGAAGCCGACATGGGAAGGGACTATGAGATAGTGTGTTAATGTAGAAAAATCCTTGCATAGACTACCAGCAGCCAGAAATGGATACCTGCCCCTGTTCCACAGTCAATACGAATAACTGGTGTGATGTTAAATACGTATAGGCCTTGAATAACATCTGCGTTCTGGTCTACTACTACAGGAAAAGATGGCAGTAGAGCAGGACTCTAGGGCTGACCTAGCCACCAGGGGAGCAGAGGAAACGCATTCAGTAAACCAAGCCCCACTAAGCTAGGCAGGTCTGCTCAAGGCCTTGTGGTCAGAAAGCAGCAATGCCTGAACTTTAGTAGACCAGGCCTCTGGCTGCGATGAAGGAGCAGGAGTCACACTGTCCAGGGAACTGGGCTACCCAAATTATGGGTTGACCATGTCTCCCCCACCCTCAAAGCACAGGTCTATCGCCTCTGGCTTGGACAAAAAAAAAAAGAAGAAGAAGCAGGAAACTGTAGTATCCCTCTTGAGGGTCAATATACCCAGACAGTCATTTGACCAAACCTTCCCTGTTGGAAGCTAACTGGGGCTTGGTAAACCAAACCATCAGGAAGTACAAGGTTGATTTGGAGTCACATTTTTTTTGTGCTGCTTGCTCTGTGTGACAAAATTGCTAGTTACTGCTCTAATCAATACAATACGGATTTCTAAGGCATGTTACTAATTTAGCACTGGGGGACAAAGGAGATGTCCAGCAAAGTCAAGAGCAGAGAATACGACTCAATTCTTCTGATTTCCTTGGAATTGTATGTAGCACTGCAGAGCTCCCATGAAAATGACAAGGTCTCCAAGCAACGATGAGAGGAAATCTGCTTCAGGGCTTTAGTGGCCTGTTTTTGTCAGACACACATTCTCTTCTTCTTAAGAGTGTAGCATGTGAGGTGCTTGCCTCAGGATCTTAGGAGTTTAATTTTGCTTCTTAAAGCATGCCAAGAGTTAATAACCCTAAAAGTTACAAAGTATAACTACCCATCCTTTTGTAAACTTGCCATAAAATGCTGTAACAGTCAGAAGAATGAATTCACAGCAGTACAATAGGTGACTTCATGATGATCTGAATCCTGCTGCTTTATAGCTTGAAACCACTGAGGCTCTTTCTCCTTGGCAATCTCCCTAAGCTAAATAAGTCTGCCTCCTGCCAAGGAGCTGACACTTGGTGTTGCTGAGACATCCAGGGTGTTGAGGACAAAGAAGACTAAGCTCCAAGATCAAAGCTAGAGTCAGCAGCCATTTTATAGGGCTTGACAAGGAATATTCTTTATTCCCACAAGGTTGGTTCCTAGGTTTTCTTGGGATGGTAGTTATATTAGAGGGGTCTCAGCTGCATGAAGATGCTGCAGAGAAAAGCAGCTGCAACAATCAAAAGTTTGGAGCACCTTCTGTATCAGGAAAGGTAAAAACACTTGGTGAGTTTTTCTTTGGAAATGTGACAAACAACTGAATACTGCATACGATAGATATCTATATTATTTATTTCTGTTTATACATTTCATGTGTGTTTTTTGTCATCAGATCATAATTGACTTATAGCAACCCTAATAGGGTTTCCAAGGTAAGTGCAATATTTAAGGTGTGATTTTACCAGCTCCACACCTCCAGTGAGTTTCCATGTCTAAAGAGGGATTTGAACCTCGGTCTCTTGAGTCTTAGTCCATCATTGTATCCATTACACCACACTGGGTATTTTATATATTTTCTAAAACTGTAAAATGAAAATACTGAGATGAGGGAGCTACTAAGATAATAAAAGGAGAAACTCTCATTAAATTTTCATTCTCTCTATGAAAAATAACTTGGGTACATTGATGGAAGACCCACTGTAAGTCTCCATAGAATAATAGTTGTTGTGGGTTTTTCGGTCTCTTTGGCCGCGTTCTGAAGGTTGTTCTTCCTAACGTTTCGTCAGTCTTTGTGGCCGGCATCTTCAGAGGACAGCACTCAGAGGTGAGTGACAGTACTGTCCTCTGAAGATGCTGGCCACAGAGACTGGCGAAACGTTAGGAAGAACAACCTTCAGATCACGGCCAAAGAGCCCGAAAAACCCACAACAACTATTAGATCCCGGCCGTGAAAGCCTTCGCGAATACATTGAATGTCTCCATAGTCTCTCTATGAATGGAACCTCCATCTTGTCTCTCTTAAGTCTCAACCTTTTTACCCTGAACTTATTCCAAAGCTGCCTACAGACATTGGCCAGGGGTTCTACAGCTTCCCCAGGATTAATACAGGGAAATTAAGATATAGAGCTCTGTTTCATCTATATACTGATGACTCATGGATGACTTCCCTCAGAAGTTCATATAGTTGTTTGAAAGCATGTGTGATCATTTATAATATTGTGGCATCTCATTAGCCAATGGCCACGTCGTGGAACAGACATCTCATTACCATATTTTGAGAATGCTCCTCCAGGAAGAGGGACAACTACCCTAATCCATACCAACCTTTCTCCATGCTGAGATAAGTATTTATCTGTTTTATATCCTACATTTCTCCCAGGACTAGGACTCAAAGCTACTTAATCAGGACATGATTTTTTAAAAAGCACTTACAAATAAAGCACAATGGCTGAAATCCTATTGCAGAACTCTGCAGGCATAAAGGCTGATGACGTTACCAACCATGGGTATTATCTTTAATTTAAAGTTACCCTAGATCTGAGACTCCCTAGGAATTGTTTTTGATGTGGGGAAGACTTTGGGAGCCCCAGGACAAAAGGAGGAAAGTCTTTACGGTCAGAAAATAACCACTATTGGTCCTGCTGCTGAAATACCAAGTATATTCCCATCCCTAAATCAAGGCTGACATTGGATTTGAACAGCTGTAAATAATCAGTGTGATCTATTGGTATCTGGAGTTGAGAGATCACCATTCACTTCAATGCCTTGCCTAAGAATGCCATCATAACCATCAGCTAAAGATGTGAAAATATTTCAGTTCTGATTTTTGTTGTCCTTTCCTGAATGTCACCTGTATTTATTTCTTAACCTTGTTTTGTGTTGGGTTCTGAGACTTCAGTCTATGATATTTACTTGGAAATTAATTCACAGTTTTAAGGTATTTTTCCTAATGCTCCCATTTATCTACATATTTAAGCAAGTATGCAGTTTCCCCCAATAACTAAAATGTGTCCATGCATTTAAAAAAAGAGGACATTTTACTCATTCACATTTTTAAATGTGAACATTGGTTTGTGCCCATAATTTCACTTACTGAAATGCCATACAAGTGTCATAGAAGTTAGAATTTCCTTGGCAAACTACATTTCCTTTTACAACAGGTCTTAGGGTGTGTGAAAATGGCTACTTTTCACTTTGTCGGCTCTAACGAAATTCTTTCCCATACCTGCTGCTTGCTCAATGGGCCGTGTGCATTAAGGATTCTGCAGTTTGATCTGGGGCATCTTAGCCTGAGGCTGGCAACTAGCCTGATAAACTACCAGGGATGGGTATGCTCAGACCTCAAGAGCCCTCTCCAGTCACTGAAAAGAACAGTGGCGAGTGACAGCTAACTCTTTGACTGACAAGAAATATTAGGCTTGTAAACTGGCCAGGCCTGGTACCCTAGAAATCCGGCCTTCTGTTCTGCCTTTGACAGATCAATGCAGCAGTACAATTTGCCTGAGGCAATCCAGCTTAAGCTGTTGTGTTGGTTCTATCAGTAGTCCCAGGGGGGCTGAGTTGAAGAAACATCTCCCTAGGTCCATATTTGCTGGTCTTGACACTTTATTGCTTTGCTTTGTTTGAACTTACCCTCAAATTTTTTTTTAAAGGAGGGTTTATCTTTATAACCATGTCAGACTATGAGGTATAAGCATTGGTTGGAATACATATCTAAAATTCTGAACAGTCATTAGAGGGCATCATTTATCCAATGTAATGTCGCCAATGACTCAATAGCCCAAAAGTATGGTTTCAAATGGGACTAATTGCTGTAGTGCACTACTACCCTTCCTTGAGAGGCTTGGCTTAATTGGTTATGCAGAGGTCCTGGGAATGCAGTCTGAAAGTAATTCTCCCCGGACGAACGGCATCTAGAATAGCTGAGGAAGTGACAATTTCACAAGGAAGCAAGGGCTATAAACACTGCTGTTTTTTCACAAACTGTGTGCCAGAAATATTCCCCTCACTCTTCATCACAGCAGTGTACTATGAAACTCACAACGGAAAACCAAAGGGAAAGAGGGTTGTTCTTCCAAGAGGAAATTGTGGACATAAAAGCAAGAAGACATGTTCGGAAGTCAGAAAACCCCACTTCTGTTATTGGTGCTGACATTCAAATGGAGTATAAAGTAGCTTTCGTCACTGATGCACACACAGGATTACAGGTCTCAGATTTGGGACCTATGACTCCAGCTTGGAGGTTCATTCTCACACTGTGGATCTGGAAATTTAGGGAATGGAATGCCTCCCTCCCCAAGAGAAAGCTCACAAGATTATTGGACATTTTGTTTATTTTTAAATACTACACATAATTATTACAACTCCTGCACAGAATGCTATAATTCCTAAATTGGATTCACATGGAAAGGGCAGACAGAACTTTAGGCAGCTCACAATTGTTTCAATTCCTTCAATGCCACCTTTTCTGCACAGATATCACTTGGAAATGGCAGAAGAAATGCCAACCTGCATAGGATTGTTACAATTGCTATACAGAATGGCATTTTCCCATGCCGAATTTGGCACAGGATAATGGGCAAGAAAACAAAACAACAAGAACAACCATAGAAAACAACACCGGGGTTGTGATTTCATGAGAAGGTCTAGGCAAGCCTGGAAGACTGCCAAGAATGAGACATTTTGTAACTATGTACTTCTCACACCCTAAACAGTGTTTAACTGAGGGCATGACCCGCGTGCGTCTAAGAGCATGGCAGCCAGCCAGAATGATCATGTACACCAATTATGCCATTTGGGGTTAATACGCTGCACAGATTCCCATAGGATTCTGGCTGATAAGTTCTATATTTCTTCAGAAAGGGCCCTCATTAAAAAAAACACAAATGAAAAAATCAAAACAGAACAACCCGAAACCACAACCAAACATTTTAAAACTCTTGCAAATTACATGGACCAGAAACTTAGTAATAGCTTTAAAACTTTTTTTTAGATCCTCAGGAGATTGTAGCCCTATCTAACTTTTATTTTAGTGTTTTGGGGGGATAGGAAGCATGTGAGGAAGAAAAAATTCAATCATATGGATTATCATGTCCGCTGCAATGTGAATGACTCCAAGAGAACGACAACAGTAAAAACTTTGCATGTTATTTTTATTGTTAGCTAATCAGGAAAACGTAGAAAGATCATGATTTTCAATCTGCTGCAGCCAAAACATACATATATGCCCAATTGTCTAACTCTACAGCTGAATAATTATGCTGATTTTAATTAAACTTGCTACATGAAACAGTGCAAGAAACAAAACCCAAAACAAATTAGGCTGAGAATAATACTGAAGCATAACCACAATTCATTCCTGAAATATTTTTGCCTCCAAAGGGGGAAAAGCCATTCCTGAGAAGTGTTGGTTTTGACATTAACAAAAATACTGGATGGGGGAGGGAGGTTTAAAAAAAAAAAAAGCAAAAGTCATGCGGTCATTTTGCAAGTATATTTTGATTGTTTCAGGCAGGGTTAAAAAGCCCCTGATGTAGACAAGGAGAGATATCCAACCCGACTGGATGTGACACAAGTTTATTCCAAACACCGCTGCTTTGAACTCCACAGCCATGGTCAAAACATATTCTTACGCTTCAGAGCAGCCGGTCAAATATAAGAGCATGACTTCCCGCTTACAGTTGTTTTTAGGGAAATCATCAGACTTTTCCCCAAAACATGCAACTAATAATATTTACCAGTGCCTCCCTCCTCTAGTTTTACACCTTTTGAAACAGAAATGAATGTAAAAGCCAAATAATAGTTCCTCACATTAGATTCTTATGGCTGTCTCTAGCTTGTGAAAAAAGTTCCCGTGATCAACTCATGATACACAATTTTTCCGTAAACAGGCTTCTTCACAGAATATCATATCTATATATGAAAAGGCTACTGAAAAGATAGTAGTAAATTCGGGACTTGGGCCAGCACCCTTTTTGACACCGGTAGAGTGGAAAGCTCTACTGGTTGTAACACAGGAGTCACCTGGCTGCTGTTGTGGGGGAAAAAAAGCTCCTTCATGAAGTGAAGTTCCATTATGCAACTGGTATGACTGAAGAAAATCCTGCCCCTATGTTGGTTTAATACACTTGCAAATAAAAAAAAAACATAAATTGTATAATGCAAAAGTTGAAGTGGTGCTAAATAAAGCTGAGTAAACGGCCACATGACTTGCTTTCTGCACATTGTGAGTAGGACCTAGGATATGAAGTGAGAACAGAACTAGATGATACAACTAACACAAAGCTGCCATAGAAGAGAACACTCCAGCATCTCCATTGCTCTGTTTCTAGGAATACAAAGCACATGGTGTGAAATCTGTTGAGTGTCCCTGTAAGCAGCAAAGGAGGAAGAAGGAAATGCAGAATAACCATCTCATGGCACGTTTTTTCAATTATAGGTGAGAAAGGAGGAGGGATGTGTTTGCTCTAGTGGTAACTCCTGCGCTTTCACCAAAAACTATGAGCCCAAGAAGGCTTCATATTTGAGACTAAGCAATTCTCTAAAAAAAAAATTAAAACAACAAGAAAATCCCTTTTTCCAAAAACTCCAATAAGAGGTTAATTTGAGTTAGCAAAAAGGCAATAGGCTAGGATTGCTTTTTGGGGACACTGGTGAGTAGAAAGACCGCCAATACTACTTGAGAACAGGAGAAACTTGCTGATTTCCAAGTGCTGATGAGAACGAGAGGAATTACTCTTCTTTCCCAAAATTATGTAAACTGGGCCACCTTTTGTAGCTCCTGTGTTACTTCTATGTTCCTGTATTTGTATTTTTAATTTAATAGGAGCAAATTAAAAAACTTCTGCATTTTATCAAGTAATCTCTTCTCCACCATTTACTGGTGAACACCCAAACCCTGTTCTTTTACATGTACTGTGCCTGCCCCACCATGTATCTACATTTTTTTAAGGTGGCTTTTTAAAAGGAAATTAAACTGGTGGAGAATTGGTGCATTTTGAAAATCTTAAACTACAAGCTTTTCTGGATAAACGTGCAGCTTTCTGACTCCACTGGCAAGCTGCAGATAAAAAGGGTTGCTTTTCTTAAAAGCAGCTGAGCATGCTCTGTGAGGCCCCAGGTGTGACCTTTGCTCTTCGGTGAGCAGCAATTGGACCAGGCAATCCATCATGGTGTTCTTCCTGTCAGGCCTGGTGCTTTGCTGCAGCTGTCTGTCACACTGGTGGATGGGACCTGCTTAGAGGCAATCATGTCAATCTCTATGTGACTACTCAGGCTAAAGCAGAAGGATGATTTTGACAAGTCTGGCAAAGTCAGCAGAAGGTACTGGAGGACTTTGGTTTACACATGCTTTTTCTTTTCCTTTTCAAGATATGGATGCAATTTGTTTTTCTCTCCCTCATTCTCTTTCTCTGGGTGGTGTGATGTGCCGTGATGGATGCTTTCGCACAGGCACATTTCCCCTCAGAGCTGGTCATCGCGTATAAATCGGTTGCCTTCCGAATGCTTCCCATAGTAGACATAACGGCATTTCCCTAGAACACCTGCAGCAAAAGAGAAACCAAAAGGTTAGCATTTAACATGATGTATGCAATCGTAACACAGAGCAGAGTCAGAGAAGAAGAGGGACAGGCAAAGGATTTCGTTCAATAAAAATGTGAGCTTATATACTTAACAGTTTTGGGGAAAAGACAGCATTGGCCCAGGTTGGACAGTAGAGTTTGGAAGGTGTTATTAAGGGGTGTTGTTACTTTGAAAAACAAAACAAAACACAACCTCTAACATTGTTAGAATTTTTGAGTGTAAGTTTTCTTTGTAACTCCACAATGTTATTTTAGATGGCAATTTGGGGACTCTCTCTCTCTCTCTCTCTCTCTCTCTCTGTGTGTGTGTGTGTGTGTGTGTATGTGTGTCTAAGTCTAATGGACAAGGTGCCAGGGCATATCATGTTTGTGAAACCGGGCATGTGACAAGCTACATCATTGAGATGTATCCCAGCACACTGTCCATTAGCTGCGTTCTCAGCCTCTGTGTTCATCCTGGTTTTTTCCATTGGTGGAGTGGGACAGCAAAATTTGTGCCCATTATCCTGCCCATTAATATGTCTCTACTGCTAGACACCCCTGAATGTCTATGACATCTGAATGAAAAAAATACAATATGTGAAAAGCCCAAATTGTGTGATAATATTCAGTTTCTTATATGAATCTGATTGTGCTTTTCAGATTTAATTCATGTGAGCTCTGTCCAGATGTTACTGCTATGTATAGATGACCAGCAAGACGGGCATTTCTGCCCCTCTATATAATGCCTTTGTTGTTTCATCCAAGCAGGAATGTCCACATGCAGCTTGAAATTCAGATGAAGCCCTAACCTACATTTTCATATTAGATGATTACCTAGAGCAGGGATGGATTGATCATTCTATTTCTTGTTAATAGTGACTTCAGAAATCTATTTCATCCTGGTTCTGCATTAATTTGATTTTACAAGTCACATTGACTTAAATACACAAGTCAATGTGTATTTAAATATACTCCCATTATATTAATTTTGACAGACTACAACTCCTACATGGTTTTCTCAAAGTACACATTAAAATATACTTTATTTTTGAATGTTTTTTCGTACACATTTTGGTTTTCATTTTTAAACTCTGAATGTCACCACAATGCACATCAGCCCAAGAGGTACAGGTTTGCTTGTTTCACTTTGAAATTAAGACTAAGAGAAATTTTTGAGCATCCCTAATCTAGAGAGACATTTATAATTAAAGAATGAACATAAAATGGCAGCCACATAGCAAATATATACTTGTAACTGCAGCCAAGAATTTCCTATTGTCAGGCCTAGGGCATTTTTGCCTTCCATAGCCAGAAGTAAACAATGGTGGATCATTTCTGTTGCTTCCAAATGGCAGCCATTTTAGGGATGTTTGAGTTCAGTTCTTTGCTAATTACAAAATGATCTGACCCAATCCACACCCCCGTATATGTGTGTGTGTATCAGATCTTAGTCATCTATCAGTTTTGGTATTTTCCAAATATTGTACCACATTTCTAAAGCTAGCAAAGGTAACAATGTGCTGCCTAGATAAATGGGAGCAAGCCTCACTAAACTTTTTGATGCTTTCTTTCAAGTAAGCATGTGTAGGTTTGCAATCAAAATAAAATTTTTAAATACTTGTGTGTTTGTTTTATTATTATACGGTCATAGGCCCAAAAATACAAAGATAAAAACATTATATAAGATATACAGAATAAGTTGTTAGAACATATCAGCAGTATAAAACTTGAGTCGTGTGGTTGTCTTAATATAACATTTTACGAATTCTTAAAACTGAGAATAAAAACTTAGCCACCGACGGAGTTATTAATTGGTTCTCTCCGGACAGCAGAAACTTCAGGTAGTCTGTGGGAGGTATACTAGTACATTTACACATTATTGGGTAGAGGTAACAGATACATTCAGACCTACAGTACATAAGCTACATTCTAAAATGGTGTGTGCCAAGGACTCGACTGTTTGTTCCCCACAGGGACATATTTTTAAATACACATTTTGAATGTTTGTGGCTTGGATCTAGAACTTAGAGCAGACCCACTGAAATCACGACTAACTTTATTCTTGTTGGTTTCAGTGGGTCTGCTCTGTATGATTAAATCTGAATTATGTTTAGAAATGAACATTGTGATAAAAATGCATTTAGAAGTGCATTTTGAGAGAAAATAAATTTAAATTCAATTTAAATTCTAAATGTTCAATGCAGATTTATTGTAACACACAGAATAATGCAAAATGGGACAATGTGGACTTTTGGTTGAGCAGGGGAAATGTGGCACTGAACAGAAACAGAGTGATTTGCCCATGTCTTTGCCATTTTTAAAGAAATCAACCTGCATGGAAAACTGGACATTTATCTTCTAGAACATCATTTCCCTTGAACACGGTTAACATCATTGCCTTTTCTCATAGAGCTGGATGGGTCTGTTGGTTTTAAGTATCGAAATATAAAGCCCTCAAAGTGTGCATTTTATTAGCCTTCGTTGTTTTCCTGATTAACAGCATTCCGCAGGCTCCTTGGGCAGAGAGCATTGATAAAAGCCCTCTGTGAGGGCAGCCATGTTGCTCAGCATTTGGGACTGAGGACTCTTTATGGAAATCCTGGTGAGAGAGTGCTCTTTGATGAATGCCGGAGACCGCAGCTAGGTGTCAGCGCTTAGAAAACGAGGCAAGGACATGAGGTATTAATATTGTCAATGATCTCTTGACAGGAAAACAGATACTGCATTCACCATCAGATTTTAAATAGACATCAAGTGCGTTAATGACAAAAGGGCAGGCTTCAAACAAAGGGGGCTATCTGGCAGTGTGCTGAGCGAGTCTTTGGCCTAGCAATAACCTGATCTGAAAAGACACTGTCACGGCTACAGACAGGCCTGGAATTGTGTGCGGTGACAGAAAACAGAGATGCTGACAGAGATACCGGTGCCATATTATGCCACGTATATTCTAACACTGTCTCCAGCCCTAACGAAACCTGACATCCTTTCCTATCACTTATAGTATTCTCCGTGGTTCCTGCAGAAGATTTCTCCCCAGACATCATTACAAACTCTACGGTAGTTTTAAAGTTCCTGGCAGGCCTGTTCTGTCATGGAGGTTGGGTCCTAGAGGCCTAAGGATAACCTCAGTCAATCTAAATTTGGAGATTGCTGCAGAAGTGCTCTCATTTTCACTGAGATCTCAGCTACTTGAGGTGATCTGAACGCTAAAGTGTGAGGAGCTGTCACCTTGAATAAAATCCTTAAAGTAAAGGCGCTCAGTTCCTGGGATGTTCAGCAAAGATGTCGGACAGTCTGGCAGCAAGAAATGAAATCCAGCTGCTGCTGCTCGCCTGGGGATAAAGGTGCTTGGTCTTGTGACAGTTAGTCAGCTGATATTTTATTTTTGAACTCCTGCAGTCTACAATTGTTTAAATTAACGAAGTGTTGTCTCCACCGAGAGTCCCCACCAAGGCACACAGCTGTGATTCGATTGCCGGGTGGATTGTATACTCACTTCTGCTCAGAGGATCCTTATAAAAGCACAGTTGAAAATGGTGCTATGAGACTTTTGTTTTTATCATGAAGGTTATTTGTAAAACAACAGGCTTCCTTCTAATTTAAATGAGGTGACAATGACACGTGCACACACACACACACAGACAGACACACAGAGACACACAGACACACAGAGCGAGTCTTTCTGATACCACCCCCACCCCCTAGCAGCTGCAGAAAACTGTGAAAATTATAGGGGATTGTATGTTACAGTAAGAGCATTTGATGATCAGATACACCATGCTTGGAGTTAGAAAGCCAACTGGTTCTGAGTCTGTAGGAGATGCAGTTTCCCCAACTCTATCCTGCTGTGTGTATCCACGATTTGTTCTTTTCACTGCATCTTCAGAAAATGTGAAACAAGAAAATGAAATCACGACATTTAATGACATATGTGGCATTTTTAATTAAAATATCCAGCCCTGTTCGTAATAAGGTAAGTATGCTCCCAATACATCAAGAGTTTTCAGCTCTTTTCAGAAGAAACTCCCTGTTCGGGCTCTTGAAAAATGACAACATGAGGTCTCTTGAGGCATCATCTTCCCCCAAATGAGGCTCCTAATTTTTCTTAAGTAGCCGCTTCCCCCATCACCATAAGCTGTTAAAACTATAATTATGAAAAAATTGCATTGGGAAGATTCATTTTTAAATACACTCTTTATCTTTTAAATGTTTTCCCTCTGCGGAACGGATGTTCTAATTATACTGGGTAAGAAACAATCCTGCAATCGTTCGCATGCACCGAGAGATCTGTCTCACTTGAACACTGCATTGCAATGTGTCAGCACAACAGACCTTTCAGAGCCACTGTGCGTTTGTAGGGGGCAATTATCTTCATAAATAAATACATGCCTACTAAAGCATGGTTAATATGTATATGTATATTTGCCTTTTTAGAAAAACCTGGGCGGGTGTTGCTCAGACCTCTGAGATAGTTAGACAATATAAGTTTTTTAGTAGAAAATAGTTGTTGTGTCCCCCCCCCCCCGCCGCCGCCCCGTGAAGTGTGATGATAACAGTCAATTTTCTTTCAAATCAGTATTTAAACCTACAGCATTTTTCTGGTGCCGTTTTCTATACCAGTGTCAACAACGTTCTTTCAAGCAAAGAAGTTGTTATGCCTTGAAGCAAACACATCAACAATATTAAATATGGATGAAACAGGTGCACGAGCAGGATTGCTCTGTGGTCACAAAGATCACTCTTGGTTAAAATTGCAGGCTCCTGGATGCTCCTGTGTCAGCTGTACTTTTTACCAGTTTCAGCTACTTTGCCTGCTTTGTAAGAAGATATGCAGAGAACTGACTACAGTCATCCATGCCCCACTAAGGATTGCTTTAAAGACTGAAAGAATTGGACATGTTTAGGCTTGAGTAAAGAAGACTGAGGGAGATGTGATAGCACTTTTCAAATACTTGAAAGCTAGCCATACAGAGGAGGGGCAGGATCTGTTCTCAGTCATCTCAGAGTGCAGGACACATAAAAATGGGCTCAAGCTATAGGAAGCCAGATTTAGGCTGAATATCAGGAAAAACGTCCTGTTAGAGCAGTACAACAGTAGAGCCAATTGCCTCAGGAGGTGGCAAGCTTGAGGCATTCAAGAGAACATTAGACAACTGTTTGTCAGATCTGCTTTGATCTGGAATCCTGGATTGTGCAGAGGATTGACCCTTCCGGCTCAATTATTCTATGATCAGACAGAGCTGTCTGTGTTGCTTTTCTTACTTAAAAGTAAATGCAAAGAGTTAATTCTATATGGCAAGAATGTTTATTTCTGCTGTATTATTGGATATAACAGTTTTTTAAAAAAATATACTTGACAGTGTAGTTCCAAAGGAAATTTAGTTTTCAACTTGAAAATCCTACATGGTGTGAGTAGAGATAATTTTAAGTGTATCTTCGCCTACATGATCCTTCTTCTCCATATTGATACCTATAGAAATAGCAATGTTATTTTTTTCTCTCTTTTCTTTCTTTTTAAGCAGGAAATTCACTTTCTTTGCCCCACATTTTTAAATGCAAAACAATTAAATATTGTGTAAGCTGCACAGAGAGCTGGGGAGAGAGCAAAAGAACAAGTAAAAAGTGGCTAAAATCCTAATAGTATAAATTGCACTAAAGCAGGTCCTCTGAATCAGTGGGGATTTGATAAGTCAACTCCTCTGTAAATTCTGTGATTCAATAGGCTTACTCTAGTTGTGACTTACTTTAATAATAAGTTGCAGATAGAATTGGCCTATTTCGCTCAGTAGAACTTAGAGAAGAGTTAACTCATCAAATCCCCACTGATTCGATGGGCTTAGCTGAGTGCAACATCCTAGATGAAGAAACGGGATTTCAGCCATTGTATCCTTTGACTGCTAAGAAACTTAGCAACACTCAGAGGAAAAGAACAGTTTTCAAAGAGCTTGAAGGAGAGAGCTGTTACTTTGTGGGATATTGCCAAAAGCATAGCCCCCATTTGCCATTGGGGGGGGGAAGCCCACAGGATTGATATTCATGGCATTACATAGGGAGCAATCCTATGGGTGCACCTATATGTCATTCATGCTTCTGTATGGCTCCTGGCAGCAAGACAAGAATAATGGTGGTAGTGATTTTCAGCTCTTCCCAACCATGTTGGCCTTTTTCTGTCTTTTGACAATACTTGCTTCTGCTATTTAACAAGAGAAATGAGTTAGGCATGCTCTGAGGTGCCTCTATGATTCTCTTTGTTTAAGAGGTGGTTAGGACTTTGGATCAATGTGCTCTATGTCCTTGCCACTGCACCTTTATTCCCTCTTTTATGACATTAGATGTTTCTGCCAACCTGATATGGAAGCCATAGTGGAAAGCTTTGGAGGGCTTAAAGAGGAGGATTGCCAATGAGCAGGTGAGTGGGTGACTGAATAGCCTGCTCTGAGACCAGAACATCATCAGTGACCTCAGAGAGAGATTTCTAATGCATCCAGTGATCCTGGAGTCATACGACTACAGCCTCATCTTGAAACAGAACAGAATAGAACTCTTTTGAAATAGTATTTCCAGATAAAATGTAGCTGAGGTTTCAATGAGTTAAATTGAATGCTATTCTGCTGTGTTTGGGCTCTTGTATGTCTGTTTGTTTTTGGGGTACTACTTTCTTATGCATGATGTTATTTTTACATCTAAATAATAACAATAGTAGAATATCCAGGCAGCAGTCATGGGTAAAGATAAATTCAAGACACATGAGGCAGTTTCACAGTGTCTATATAGCTGTATAAATAAATGTGGTTTTCTACTTTGGGCAAGCTCTGGAAAAAGCAGACTCTGCCGGAGTGCTACAGGTTTGCCCTATCCATTCTGCATACAGAAATTTTACATGTGGGGTTTTCAAAGTGGTAGTCATGTTAGTCTGCAAAAGCATTGCAGATGAGAAAGAAAACCGAACAAAAGCAAAACTTAAAAAGGCAAAAACCTTAAAGACTAATTGCTATATTTTGTGAGCTTTCATTGACCAAGTCCACTTCCTCATACATAAGAGTAACACTACATAGCAAATATTAATATATTTTTACATGCCCCCAAAATGAAGAAACAGAGTTGGTTAGTAGACACAAGTTGCAAATTTTGAGAGTCAGTGTGGCACTTCACAACTAGTAATGGCTTAAGATTCTTGTTTGATACTCAGTTCTTTTTCTAAGTTTTGTTCTTTAAAGCTTGGTCCTTAAAGGTGGTTGTATTTAGGAAGAAACTTGGGTTATAGAATATCACAGCAGATAACAACATAATTATTGTACTATTTTATCTTTGGTAATGGCTTTAGAACCCTTGACTAATATTTAATCTGTTGAGATGGGTCTCAAGCATATGAATGCCTACTGGGTCATGTGCGGATGTTAGCCCACATTCATTCCCTACAATCCTTCAAGCAGCTTTGCAAACTTTGTTTTAAAAAACCCTGTCTGATTTATTTCCTAAGGTGAATGTTTTTATGAATAAATATTTCAAGATGGATATAATACTTAAAAAACAAAACAAAATACAGATGGACCCCTTTTGTGATATGAATGAGGGCAGATAATGTTCAATTTCAGGCACAATGATTTTTCTTTTCCACTAAGGATACCAAGTCAAAAAGTACATTTCAGCCTAAAGTAAACAATATATCCTGTCCATCCGAAAGCATGGATCTCAAGGCAAATGGTTGGTAAGGACAGTGAGAAGGACACCCACCAGCATGGTTGTCAGGAAGACAGGGAAGGAGGGGAGAGGGGGTGAGGTGAAATTGGTGTCAGCAAAGAACACATGCTGGATAAAATCTGCAAAAAAAGGCAAGAGGAAGTGAAACATGTGAAGTTTCCAATTCAGGCCAAGAAGAAGCTGCAGTAATGTTCAGTATATACTAGCAGTCTGTATGATTAAAGGCAGTCTGGTGTAAAAGCACTTCAGAGTTCCCACTGCAGCTGTGGATAAAATGCAAGGGTTGTTTTTTTTTTCTAAAAAGAGGAAATGGTGGGTGTAGGAGGCAAAGATACACTGCGTGCTTATTTTTAAATAACTCAAATCTCCCCATAATCTGTGACTGGGGAAAAATTGAGGCCTTTGTCCAAGTCTTTGGGAATAAACAGACAAGACGGTATTTAATAATAAACCATATTGTGCTGAGGTTACATTATGTCACCATGATCTAGTCAGGCCACAAACTACGGGTCACTTTATATGACCCAGGCTGTGATACAGTTTAAAGCCCTATAACACATTAAGGAGCTGAGCCATTAGGTTGACAGATTAAAAAAAGATCTCAGAGCTAATGTTTCCATTATGCATATCCTGCCAGTGGAACAAACAACACTCTGTTCCTTAGATGTCATCCTTCATTTGTAAGAAAAGAGAGGGTGAGAAAGAATCTCTTCCTCTCTGAATGACAGTGACATGATGACCTTTGATCTAGGCATATGCTATCTACAGCTCCACTACCTCTAGTGAAAATGGGCCCATTTAGGGAATATTACTTTAAATCATTTAAGTAGTTCTGACCCTGTGGGTGTGAATAGTTTAGAGACTGCAGAAACACATGTGCACACTGGTGTGTAAGAATAAGAATTGCAATGCAGGAAACTTTAATTTGTCATATGAAGATGAGAAATCAGCATGAGCCTCTAGCAAATAAGGACTGGGAAGACTAGTTCTATACATTGATATAGTGGGAACAGACACAAAGGGTGGATACAGATGACTGAGAACCAAATGAGACATGGCTGCTTAACAGTCTGCTGTAGTTATTCAAAATTCTGCGTAAGGTGCATCTAACCACTTAGGGGGCTGTGTTAGACATAATGTTAAGACATACCTTAAGATTACAAGAATAATCCCAGTATCCCATCATCCAAACCTATTAAGAAATGGTTAAGCATAACTGCGAAACAAAACAGTATCAAACCAGGGTTACTCAAGATTAATCCCAGTTTATGGTTTCAGCCACTCTCAACAGGCGCCATAAGTCCCCCTGCAGGGCCCTGGCCCATTTGAAGGGGGCCACAGACTGGAAACAATTCTTCACACACTACTTTATAAGGTTCATTATGTGACTTATACTATCGTGATATGGCCTGCATTTATTTCATATTTTATTTATGGCCGTGGCCAAAATAAAGTTGAAAATGGCTGGTTTAGATGATACCGTGTATCCTTGTTAGTCTAACATGGAAGCAGAAACCTCTTTACTCCTTCTCACCTCTGGGGATGGGGTTTTGTTTTTGTTTTTTTGGACTTTCTTATCTACAAATGCCATCATTCTCCATTCTGGGAGTTCTACCTACCTTATAGGTACCTTCCAAATACTTGAATATGATGCACCTGGGAGAATGGCCTAAATTAGAAAGCTTTGGAGCTTAGCTATGCTAGGCTCCACTCAAATACATTTCACTTGGCAGTGTAAAAGAGATGGCTAGTTCACCAAGAAATTCCAAGTATACCACAGTAAATTTCCAGTTGGAAGATGTCATAAACATATATACTATTATCATCAAGTCCAGTATTGTGCCTAATATATCATACCCTCCTTCTAAAGTACTCCTCCTCCGACATTTTCAAGAAAATGTTGAACATGTCTTTTCAAGATTTTCTAGAAATACTAACTGGAGAAATTCTATGATCTATCTAGTAAACTTTATACAATTAAAGGAATTTTCTTTCTATAATGTTACACTTAATTTTCCCTTCCAGTAATTTAATTATTTGTTACATTTCTAGTTTGCCTTATGTCAATGGATCTCTTGCAATAAAGTAAAATAAAATCAACAAACAACAGTCTGGCATAAAATTATACAACTACAGCAAAAACAAAACAAAACAAGAAAACAAACAACAAATAACCAAACATAACTTAGTATGAATCAGGAAGGTGCCGGAACCAGTTTATGGTCGCTGTGCCTCCAAAGCTTGCATAAATAGCCAGGTTTTAATTTAGTGCCCAGAAAGTGTCAGTTTGTTCTGGGAGGCAAACATTTCATAATCAAGGTGCCATAGGGAAGAAGGACCTGTGAAACATCTTCAAATAATGTGCTGCTGATAATAGTGGATTCAGAATTTATTTTTTCATTTATTTTATTTACATTCCACCTCACACACCCCAGAATTGGGACTCACAGTGGCTTACAAAATTATTAAGAAATTATGGAAAATCAAAATACAATAGACTTACAAATATTAAAACAGAATTAAATTCATTGTAATATTAGAATTAACATTTTAAAAACTTTAAAATATTTGTTTAAAATATTAAAAATAGTTTTACATTCAAAAAGACAGCCTGCACATTGATTAAAACAATTGCATACCATCAAGTTGATTCTGACTTGCAGTGACCCTTTCATAAGTTTTCTAGATATTGAGTATGCAGAAGTGGTTTACTATCCCCTTACTCTAGAAGCATCCAGAGACTGTGCTACTTGCCTACGGTTCCCAAGAGGTACAGTGTGGAATTGAAGTCCCAACCTTGGTTTCCACCCAGGAATTCAACTCATTGTTGAATTCAGCCAGTGTAATGTGGTTAGGAAATACTAACACTATCCTCTAAAGAGGATATCCGTCGTTGTTTAGTCGTTCAGTTGTGTCCGACTCTTCGTGACCCCATGGACCAGAGCACGCCAGGCCCTCCTATCTTCCACTGCCTCCTGGAGTTGGGTCAAATTCACGTTGGTAGCTTTATTGACATTGTCCATCCATCTCATCCTCTGTCGTCCCCTTCTCCTCTTGCCTTCACACTTTCCTAACATCAAGGTCTTTTCCAAGGATTCTTCTCTTCTCATGAGATGGCCAAAGTATTGGAGCCTCAGCTTCAGGACCTGTCCTTCCAGTGAGCACTCAGGGTTGATTTCCTTTAGAACTGATAGGTTTGTTCTCCTTGCAGTCCAGGGGACTCTCAAAAGAGGATAGCTGATTGAGGCCAACTGATACACATGTATTTCCCATTGATTCAAAATGTCTTTCCTCAACCATAGCTTTTTACTCACCACTGGAATAATAATAATAATAATAATAATAATAATAATAATAATAATAATAATAATAATAATAATAATAATAATAATAATAATAATAATAATAATAATAATAATAATAATAACAACAACAACAACAACAACAACAACAACAATTATTACCAATAACAATAACAATAACAATAACAATAACAATAACAATAACAATTATTATTATTATTATTATTATTATTATTATTATTATTATTATTATTATTATTATTATTATTATTATTATTATTATTATTATTATTATTATTATTGCTGGAAGCCACCTGAAGTCTGAGGAATCATGAGGGTGAGCTGGAAAGGGGACTGTGAAAAGTTTTTCCTTTGCAATCTGCCATTTTAGCCTCAAATGAGTTACACAGGCAGTTAAGATGGAGTGTAACTTTAATAATGAGTGAGTTTAAGTCACTAGTATATGAAAATGTACGTCAACAGTACATGATATCTCATGAGCACATTCCAGTGGGAGGAAACAGTCTGGAATACATGCCATTGATTAAAATGCCTATAGTTGATCAGATAATATTATATTCACATTTAACCGATGTTTCTATATGTGTACATTTGACATAAATAACTAACATCCCCAGCCCTGAGAATATGGCATAGATTTGTCCCTTTGTTTTTTCCCCCTCTTACAGAGTGGAGAACAACTTCCCAAGGTCTTTTCCATCCTACTACATGGAGCAAAGCCACCGATTTAAAGGCCTTAACCGCTAGAGGGCAGCATTAATTTGTCAAATAAAGAGGCCAAAGCCACAAATGAAATATTCTTCCAAAACAATTAAAGCAATCCTGTTCACTTCCTTCACAGTCTAGTTTATGCTCGTTAAGGATCTGCAGTTCAAATGTATACAGTCAACAGTTTGAGATTTAAAAATCCCACCCACTGCCTTGTGTGCAAAGCTCAGGCAGTAACAAAAACATGACAATCATATTTGTGAGGAGAAATATGGAAGCTTTGTTTAAAAACAAAACCAAACCAAAAACAGAACAATTTTTTTTGCATTTTTGAATGTCTGTGAAAAGCACCCAGGAGGGCACTGTGGTGGGCAACTCATTGAAAATCAGCTGAGTGGGCAGCTGTGATCAAAAAGCAAAGTCTAAAGCTCCCCTCATACATTACTTGTGTGAAAGAGTTCAGCGCACTGAAAGGTGCGATGGACTCACATTGCTGGATCCTCCCTTAAGGTTATGTTCCCTGGACTGCTCCTCCCAAATTCCATGCATCAGGCAGGAACTGCCAGGTAGGAAAAACCTTCCAAGGAGCTAGAATCCTGTGTGATCTGGGCAACGATCACAGATTTCTCCTTCTCACCGATGCTCACCCAATATATGGGTTGCAAGGGTTTGGGAATCACATGGCATCAGGTGAGCAGTTAGTGGCACAATTCTGCTGCTTCTTTATATACATGGATCTACCATGTTTCCCCCAAAATAAGACAGGTTCTTATATTAATTTTTGCTCCAAAAACGCATTAGGGCTTACTTTCAGGGGATGTTTTATTATTTTCATGTACAGCAATCTACACTTATTCAAATACAGTCATGTCATCTTCTTCTGGTTGCTGCACAATGGTGGAGGGCGGGGTTTCACTTAACTGGGGCTTATTTTGGGGGTAGGGCTTGTATTATGAGCATCCTGAAAAATCATACTAGGGCTTATTTTCAGGTTAGGTCTTATTTTCGGGGAAACAGGCTACATAAAATGGACAATATATGTATGTTTGTTATGGCTACATTTGAAGCACTGTTTACCATTCTAAACACCTTGACTCAAAAGAGGAATGCTAGAGCTGAATGTGGCACCAGAAAAGATAACTGAAATGAAAGAGTAGGAAAGAATGGAGCATCTCTTGGCTCTTGCCACATACGAGGGATGTGATGAGTACTCCGAAGTTTTTTCATTCCCTGCAGTTTTCTGAGTCTTGCCATGCTGTGACTCACCACTGAGTCTTCCCTGTACTTAAGATTTCCTTGCCTCCTATGAAAATAAGCTCCTATTGTTGCCCCAGCACTACTTTTTTAGTTCACTTTTTGTATGCTTCCTGCACAGGAAACTACCAAATTCAGCTTAATACCTTGTCCAGTGAATCCTTTGAGGACATATGCAATTCTGTGCAGGAATTATAGCAATCATGCCCTGCTTGGTGTATCTTCTGCCTTGTCCAAGGGGGATCCTGCACAGGAATGACTTAATTCTGCACAGGAAGTGTAATACCTTGGTGCAGATTGGCATTTTTTTCCTCCAGGAAAAAAAGAAGCCTAGGAAACTTCGGAGGAATCCTCTGAGATTTGCTATGAGAATTCTGGAGAAAAAAAATCTTGTGCAGAGGAGAAAAAGATGACACTCCCCACCACACACGCAATTTCTCTTTGAGAACAAGCAGCTGTAAAGCTCCTTACCATATACCAGATAGAAGCTTCTCCGAGAGTGTCTGCAGGAATTTTTCCAGGGGTAAGTTAATGCTGCATAATTGTATGTTGGCATAGTTTGTATACATAGTGCACACCACTGCAACTCAGTGTGTCTGTCTATGTGCATTAGTGTAACAATGACTTTAGGATTCCCACTGGGGCAAGAGCCTGCTTTGCCTGCCTGCATACACCCATGAGCTCCTTTCCTCCATATGTAGAAACAGTCTATTTCTGGTTAATGGATTCAAGAGACGATCATCAATGAATAAGCTATTACCACCACATCCTGTATGCAAGGTTCTCAGGGCCATCTGGATGGTGATTGTGGGAGGAAGAATATTGAACTATATGGAACCAATTGGTGGGAATTAAACAAGAAAATCCTGGTTTCCTTTTGCTGTGTGAACCTTTATTTTATTATTTTGCTTTGCAAGATTTCCCTGGCTTGATACTTATATCCTGATTTTACTGGGAAATTTGGACCAAGAGGACTTAGAAATCAGAATCTCAGGATAGCCCAATGTTTCAGCATATTTATAAGTTCATTATTCATGTTTGCAATTTGAAAAACACAGCACCTTTTTACACGATAGAGTAGAGGGAAAGTTGTTTCACTATGTGCTATGCTAAAAAAATGGTGAAAGACCTTGGGATTTAGACTGACCCTACTGATGGGTTACCAATGCAGTTTCCTGCTTCCACACAAGAGTGTAGACTTTCACTCATTATGGAACACTGGAGGTTTTTAATGTCCACTTTATTGCTGGTGTATCTTTAAACTTATGATAAATGGGTCCACCAGTCTGCCTGGGCTTTGGAGGAGACTCTTCTGTTGATATTGTCACCCCTAGAGGCATCTCTGATGGCAGCAAGGCTCTGGGACTCCGAGGATCTAGAACTCTCTACCAAGTGAGAATAAGTTAGCTTTCCACCTGCAGGTAAAGACATTTTTATTTAGCCATGCTTTTGTCAACTGAACAGTAATTGAACAAGGGGTTTCTTTTTACATGATGTTTTCAATTATTTTTATTCAATTTTAGTGCCTGGGGTTATTTTGTATTTTATTTGGGCTGGGTTGTGGGTTTTTTTTTTAAAGTCAGTATGTGATCTGCCTTGAGTCCATGTCTGGTGAAGTGTTCTGTCAAACTATGCCTACACATACAGTGAAGAGAGTGAACATCATGGTAGGATATTAATCAATCTTGGTTAGATGAACAGGTCTATAAGCGTACATAAGCTGGGAAGATATACTTTTACCTAGTAGAAGAAATGTCCCTAGGAAAGGCTTGTCAAAGAACCAATGGACAATAATTTAGAAGTCCATTTTTGACAATGTTAATTTTGTGATGTATTAATCTGTTTGTTTCTACAACTTTTAAGGTAGCTAAAGCATGTGTTCATTCTGATTCCATGTGGGTTTGCAATTTTTTAAATTAAAAATCAGCATTAAAATTAATTTGTGGTTTTGAGTGCATTTCTGTACATGAAGTCTTGCACATGTGCACCTGTAGACTCTTTTATGTCTCATCTTTTCTACAGCACTAGGCGGCTGCCAATGCGAATTAAAACAGGTAGAAATTTTTAAAAACCCAGTAAGTTATCATATTAAAACACAGTTAAGCAGGCTATGATATTAAAATGCTGGAAATAAAAACAATTTTAAAAGTGTACCAATTAAAAATTAATAAGTTTAAAAGTCTAATAGGCACTGCATTGAACAGCTTGTCCTTAGGACCCATACAGTGGTGAAAAGCCTGAATAAAAAAAAATCATGTCAGCAAAAGGCCAACAGGGAGGCTAACAACTAAGCCTGGGAGCAGCAAATGAGAATCACTTAGTTTGAGCTCTTGCCAAATATGATTGTGCAGGTGGGAGGAGAAAGAGAATGACATCCCCTTGCAGATCTCAAAGCTGGGGCAGACATAAATGGGAGAATACTGAGTTCCACATGAATATGTGTTTTTATACAAATTTTTCCTGATGTAGGCACACCATGTACCGTCTTCTTAATGTATACATTTTGTGTGCATTCCCCTGTAGTTAAGAGAAATTCAAAGAAAAATGCATACATTAGGGAAAATGTATACAAAAGTGCATGCTTTAGGAGAATGTTTGTATGCATATCTCCTAAAGCATACATTTGTGTACTCATTTGTTGATTATTGTACTCATTTTTTGCATTGCAAAATTTGTAGAAATGCAAAAACTAAAGAATAATTGAGTTCTGGTTCATGTATTAGTTGAAACAGTGTGACTTATATCAGTTCATATCAAAATAGCAAAGAAATAGATTCCTTCTTTCCCAATCATATAGAGGTCATGGTTTTAACTTGGTCTCTATCACGTAATTTGGCTTCCCTGCTTGTGTCATCTGGAGTTATCTGCTCAGTGTACACATTAGTACTTCCTGCTTTCTGCTTGTCATGTATTTTGTACCATGGATTGTGTTGCTCTAACATATATTGCTTAGCTTCTGTGCAATGCAGAATCAGCATTTACTCTCAGTTTCTGCCTCCTGTGTTTCATGTTGCATGTTAGTGAACTGGGCACCAAACTGGCATTGTGCGGGTCATTCCCAAAAAAAGTCAGTGTGCAAAATCTGAAGAAGGGAAATGTGCAAAATCTGAAGAAGGAAAGTGTGTGAAAACCACCACCGACAGCAGCTACCTTATCAGGAAACTTCACCTACAAGGAAAGGAAGGGAAGTGAACCAAGTCGTGAGATACTTTAAAGAGTTATGGACCTTTTTGAAAACTCAGCCATTCTGGGCTATTACACTGATTACACCTCCTTAAATGACTTTCAAGCCTGGACTTCAAGGCCTTAATTTGGATCTGGATGTTACCTATATTTTCACTGTATCTAGTAATACCAATCTTTACTGGAAACAGTAAATACTGTCTGTTGTATTTAGAGACAATAAGGGTTTCACCAGATGATAATGTATTAACCATCCTGCTAGGTGAGCCCTAATCTTATAACTAATGGAATAATTAGAGAAAGACAATATGCATTCATCTGGGGTTGCTAAATTCAGTTTGGGACAGAATATCCCTTTCTATAATATTACAGCAGGCACCTATGAATTTTGCATTATAGGAAACTAATAGAGACACAGGTGGGCTGTTACATATTGATTCCAACAGGCCTAGGGTTGCCTGAAGCCACATGAGAAATACCCAGTAGCCATCTATTTCACTCTTTTCTCTCAACAGCCTCTAAACACCTCATTTTAAAGACTTAATATACCACAATACAAATCTACTAAGTCCCTATTTGAGCTAGATCATCTTGAAATCTTAGAACTGTAGAGCTGGAAAGGACCCTATGGACTGTCATGTCCTGCCCCTGCTAAGGAGTCATAGGGAGGAATCAAACTTCCAATCTCTGTTTCTACAGCCAAATACCTAAACCCTGAGCCATCCAACATATACATGCACAAAGGGAGCACTCTTCCCCTGCCACATCCCTTGTTACATGGCTCACGTGACAAGCAGAGAGTGTCCTGTAACTGGGGAGGTTCTTCTTAGGAAACCAGAGCTTGGAAAACTGTGGTTTACATATAGAGCCCTCATGCTTCCAGAATGCTCTAAGCTCCAGATTAATCTCTCACTGGGTGTACCAAGAGATGTGAGAGGGGGAGGCCCTATAGCACTCTTCTCCTAGTGTGTTGACTTATTTTAGACAATAGCAGTGAAATGAGGATATATTCACCCAACTGAATCATGCTGGGGGGACAGGATGGTCTTGCAAAATTCTCTATGAAGCGAATATTATGTAAATAAACCACTAACTGGGTTCTAAAAAGATCTAGATGAATCCTGGATGAGAGGGAGCATAAATGGCTAATAGAACAGAAATTCAGGATACCTCTGCCAATGCAGCTCAACAGATCTTGACACTGTGACATAAGAATACATCCAAGGCAGACCAGATGTACATTTGACAGTGGGGAGAGCTGGAGCTTTTCCATAAGACTAAAATAGTAGTCAGCATTTTTCTCTAAAAAGAAAAATAATACACACAAGTGTTTTGTTTTCCCTTTGGTAATAAGATATAGTTTTCATGCATAGATATCTCTTTGGTGGGATATATCAAGGATATATATCTGCTGGTGAGAATGGATGGGAAATGTTGGCACTATAGGAAGGAGCAATTCTATATATACTGTCATTTTCAGTTTTATTTAGTTCTACTCAGGGCTTGATCCTACTGACAATAAGAAATGCTGTTGTATTACATTCCGCTTTTAAAGAAGGGAAAAAAAAACAGTTCAAAGTAAGTCATTTCCATGACCTAAACAGAACCATGGATTACTTTGCCAGGGAAACATGTTTTCTGGTTGGAAAGTGATGTAAAATGCTATTTCACCAGAGGGTAATTTATTTTAGCAAGCATATGAAACCCTGATTTATTTCAATCATTTGTGCATATCTGAACACTTCTGTAGTTGCAAACTGCATCTTTGGGTAACTAGCAGAGGCAGTGGGAGAGACAGCAGCAGCAACAAGAGCTATGGGGAAGGGGGAGGGAGCCTGAGAGAAAGGGGGGGCATGGCCACTCCAGTGCAGGGTTGCAGGAGTGAAGAGCTATCTTTGGGCAAAAAAATGGATCCAAGGCACAGATCCTCAGGGATCCACATGATTTTTATGTGGGATCATCCCCTAAGCAATCTCAGTCATAGGCACCATTTTTGCTCATAGATTGGACAGTGGCTTGGGGATGATTCCATATTAAAATCATGTCAATCTATGAGGATTTATGCTTTGATTGATGTTTTTGCACCACTGCAAAGGCAGGCATCCTTCGTTTCTGTGGTGTATGCTGTGGATACAAATGGGAACAGCTGTAGCATTATTGAAGGGACAGAAGCAGCCAGGTTTTCCCAAGGCACAAGCAGATTTGTCCCCTCTCTCCCTCGCCTCCCCATATCATGTTCCAAAGGGATTCAGCAGGCAAAAGTCCAATAAGCCACTCCAATGTCAGAAGTCCAGAAGATACAAAACAGGTGCCAAATTGATCAAAACACAAACCATAGTCAGAACTCAGAATTTAAAGCCAAGGGTCAAGAGAGCAAGCAGGAGCATGAATGCGAGACAGAGAATTGACTTGTTGCTTCCACAGGCTTCCAAGCCTCTGGGTACGTATTTTATAGCAGCAGCAGTCATCTAATTCCTAGAAAACAATCCATCTTGCTAAAACTCAGGGCTGGTTGACCTGATGTTCCTGTGGGAAGCTTTCATGCGAGCCTCAGAACTTCGTGTCATGAGTCTTTGCCGAAACTTATCCCTCACTCTTCCGGGGGGAAGAGAATCTGGTGGTGATTCAGCTGTCTGTGATTCTAATTGCCCAGCATTTTCTGTAGCTGTAATTAACACCTCAGATTCCAGATCTTCTTCAAATAAATTCATGACACACCGCAGCAGGAACGGTGAGTGGCCAATGTGAGGGCAGCGTGGGGAGGTGCAGGACAAAATGGAACTATTCTAAAAGCCTGTGTAGCCCCCCCAGAGCCACTGTTCATTCTCGGAGACTTTAACTTTAGAGTTGGTGCTGATCAGAATTCTTGGCCCACTTGTCTAGGCCATTTTGCCATTGGAAAGATGAACGAAAATGGCCAATTCTTGCTGGGGTTTTGCTGTTATTATGGTCTTTGTGTCAGCAACATGTTCTTTAATATGAAGCTCCAACACAGAGGTTCCTGGAGACATCCAAGATCCAAGAATTGGCATCAGCTTGATTTGATCCTCACTAGACGTTCTAGCTTTCCTAGTATTACGATCACACGCAGTTACCAGAGTGCTGATTGCGATACTGATCACTCCCTGGTGTGTAGTAGAGTAAAATTGCGAACAAAGAGACTGTATCACACAAAAAAGGAAGGAAGACCACGTATTGATATCAGCAAGACTCACGATCAAAGAAAAGTGGAGGAATTTGCCCAAGCACTTGAGGAAACCCTTCCAGGCCCGATTGATGCAAATCCACCTGAACGATGGGAACATTTCAAGAACACTGTTTATAACACCGCCCTGTCCAGATTTGGCAAGAAGTCCAAAAAGACGGCTGACTGGTTCGAAGCCCATTCAGAGGAGTTAATGCCAGCCATCAAGGAGAAGAGAAGAGCTCTAGCAGCATACAAAGCCTGTCCTAGTGAGTACAACTTGCAAGCTCTTCGAGCTGCTCATAGCCAAGTCCAACAGGCTGCCAGAAGATGCTCCAACGATTATTGGCTTCAGCTCTGCTCTCAGGTATAGATAGCATGACAGAGATAACATCAGAGGAATGTATGAGGGTATCAAGCATACTTTAGGTCCAATACAGAAGAAATCTGCTCCCTTGAAGTCTGCTACAGGCATTATCATCCAGGACT
The DNA here is from genome assembly GCF_051106095.1 of Pogona vitticeps. NCBI lineage: Eukaryota > Metazoa > Chordata > Lepidosauria > Squamata > Agamidae > Pogona > Pogona vitticeps. The sequence goes on from NC_135785.1 coordinate 112,322,622, forward strand.
GAGCACAGCAGATGGACCACTGGGTGCAGCACTACTCTGAACTATATTCCAGAGAGAATGTAGTAACCGAAGAAGCATTAAATAACATTGAGTGCCTGCCTGTCTTGGAAGAGTTGGACAGCGAACCAACCTTAGCAGAAATAAAAGCGGCCTTGGATTCCCTCACCTCCGGCAAGGCACCTGGAAAGGATAACATCCCTGTTGAAGTGCTGAAGTGCTGTAAAGAGACCATCATCACCGAACTGTATGAAATATTTCATCTTTGCTGAAGTGAAGGTGGATTACCATGGGACATGAAAGATGCAAACATTGTCACATTGTACAAGAACAAAGGAGACAGGGGTGACTGCAGTAACTACCGTGGCATCTCTCTTCTCAGCGTTGTAGGGAAGTTGCTTGCTTGCATTTGCTGAAGAGGCTCCAGGTGCTTGCAGACAGAGCCTATCCAGAGTCACAGTGTGGATTTTGAGCTAATAGATCCACCACTGACATGGTATTCTCCCTCAGACAGTTGCAGGAGAAATGCAGGGAACAACAACAGCCACTCTTTGTGGCCTTCATAGATCTCACAAAGGCCTTTGATTTGGTTAGCAGGGGTTGCCCTTTTAAGATACTTCCCAAGATTGGACGTCCACCTCAACTCCTTAACATCATCAGGTCCTTTCATGAGGGATTGAAGGGCACTGTAGTTTTTGATGGCTCAACATCAGATCCCTTTGACATCAGAAGTGGAGTGAAACAGGGCTGTGTCCTCGCACCAACCCTTTTTGGGATCTTTTTTGCTGTCATGCTGAAGCATGCCTTTGGAACTGCAACATAAAGTGTCTATCTCTGGACTAGATCAGGTGGAAAGCTCTTTAATCTCTCTAGCTTGAAAGCAAAGACCAAAGTCCAGCTGAAATGCATGTGGGACTTCCTGTTCACCGATGATGCAGCCATTGTTGCCCACTCTGCTGAAGACCTCCAACAACTCATGAATTTTTTAGCAAGGCCTGCCAAGACTTCTTCACGGATTGCTGCCTTGTCGTGGCGAAGGGGCTTGAGTAACTCAGGGAAGCTATGGGCTATGCCATGCATGGCCACTCAAGACGGACAGGTCATAGTGGAGAGTTCTGACTAAACACAATCCACCTGGAGTAGGAACCGGCAATGCCACTCCAGTATCTTTGCCAAGAAAACCCCATGAACAGAAACAAAAGACTAAACTACGACGCCAAGAGTTTAGACTAACAATCAGCCTGAAGAAAATAGAAGTCATGGGCCAAGGCATGGACTCACCCCCCTCTATTACCATCTCCACGCAAGAATTGGAGGTTGTTCATGAATTTGTGTACCTTGGCTCAACGATCTCTGACACTTTCTCCCTAGATGTTGAGCTGAATAAATGCACTGGCAAAGCAGCTACTATGTTCGGTAGACTCATAAAGAGAGTATGGCTCAATAAGAAGCTGACGGCATATATCAAGATCCAGGTCTACAGAGCCTGTGTCCTGAGTACACTCCTATACTGCAGTGAGTCCTGGACCCATTCTGCAGGGCAAGATAGGATGCTGAACACCTTCCATATGCGTTGTCTTTGACACATTTTTGGTATCACCTGGCAGGACAAAGTTCCAAATACAGTAGTCCTAGAACAAGCTGCCCGGTCTGGTCAAGGCCATGGACTGGCACTGGGCCGTGGACCAGGGGTTGGGGACCCCTGCTGTAGGGCTTAACTTGGTCCAGCATCAGAAATCTCAATGGAGAAAAAACAAAAGCAAAATGAAAGTATCTGAAGAAATCAGACATAAACTTTGGGGTTTTTCTGAAAGGGCCATAGCTGAAAGAGCGAAAAACAAATTAAACACACACACACACACACACACACACACACACACACACACACACACACACACACACACACACACACACACACACACACACACTCAACACAAAAGAAACTGAAATGAATTTTTCCCTTTGCACATCCCTAGGTGGAGGTTCTATAGAGGACCACCGAACTGAGCAAAAGTGAGACTAAGCAACTAAAGGGCACAATTGTAGTCAGGAAGAGTTCACAGTGTGACCTTGATACCTGAAATGGGGATGCTGTTTATGTTGAAGCACTTGACTCTAAGAGCAACCTTCTCAAAGAAGAGCTCAGTGGAAAGGAACATTTCATCAATGTCACTAAACTATTCTCTGCCTTCTCCCCAGCCAAAGAAGACATCATGAAGATGTTTCATTCATTGAACACTGGCTTGAAATAGATCAAAGTATAAACACTGCATGTCTTCGCTTTAAGAGACAAGGGCTAATTCTTCACATGGTTAGCAAATTACAAGAACATCACTATGATCCTTGCCCACCTACTCAATATCAGATCCCATACTACTGACAGAAGCATATACGGTGTGCTCAGAAATGAAAGCAGGGCCCACCTTACACATGGGAAGACTAAATGTCTCTATATCCATTGTAATTTGCTGGCACTGGTTGCCTGGACTGCAGACCAGTTGTGGTAGAAGTAACTACAGCTTGCAAGCAAGGCCTGCAGTGCTAGGATTGAAGTATTTGAACAGCAATGTATTTACAATGATATAAATAAGCCTGAAAGGAAGAGTGAAGAAGACGAGTCTCTGAAAAATAATAAGTTGTTTTAATGTTTGGAGCAATTTGCTTTCAATATAGAAACTGAATGCATTTTCCTGATGTATTGTTTACGTTACTTGCTGTTCCTGACATGCTGGACCTTTACATTCATAATAAACACAATCATGTAATATATATCTTAATTTGTCTGCCCATTTCTCCAACAACACATCTATCAGTTTCCAGCTGTAGAACTTTATTTCCCAAATTGCACATTTGGTGTACTACTGCACACAGAAGAAAAACTGGGAAAAATTGCATCTGCTTGTGACCAACTACGTCCAAAAACTGAAGGGCAGACTTTGAATCCAAGAAGTATAATAGATGAACAGGAACACTGAATCTCCCAAATTATTTGGAGAAGCAGCCAGTGTTCTGAGCACATATTTCACTCTCTAAGACTGTGGTCACATGAGAAAAATGTTCCCCGCTTTCAATGAAACTTTCCATACCTTTGTTATAGTGCATCACGGTTGCATGCTATATATACAGTACCTGGACGAGTATCCCAATGTGTTTTAAGGTTATTGATTCATTTGCTTCAATTTGAATACTTATGGCCAGCTACACTGTGTTATTGCTTCATTTTCTCTCTTGATTTAATGGGCACTGCGATCCCTTCATTTTCTTTTTTATTATTATTATTTTTTTAAAATGGTACATTGGTATGATGCATACTGTTTCATGATGGGTGTACTGTATTATTCTGTGTATATGACGCCCCCCAATGTATAGGATGCCCCCCTAATTTTTACCCTTGCCGGAGGTGGAGTAGTAGTCAATGGGCAGCAGCGAGAGGCGACTGAGCACAGCTGCTTCTTTGCTTCCATCTCCGCCTCCTCCTGCTGAGCCCATGAATGGCACTGGAGGAGACTGCAGCAGCGGCAGGAGGCAGAGATGGAGGCAAAAAAGCAGCTGTGCTCAGCCGCCTCTCGCTGCTACCCATTGACTGCTGCCACCGGATCACCTCCTCCAGCGATCGTCTCCTTCGGGCAGGGGACAAGGCAGCAACATTAACTGGAGGTAAACCCTGGCAGGAAGAGGAGGCGATTGGATGGTGGTGGCAGCAGTCAATGGGCAGCCGCGAGAGGCAGCCGAGCCCAGCTGCTTCTTTGCCTCAGTCTCTGCCTCCTACTGCTGCCTTCCATGTATAAAACAACCCTCAAATTTTCTTCTAATTATTTTAGGGGAAAGTGTCATTTTATACATGGAAAAACATGGTATTTTGCCAGTGGCTTTGGAAGCAATGCATTGCACTCAATGGACTAGGTACCCTCTGCTCAGGGCTGTCCCACTTCCCAGATAGTAGGTGGAGTGAGCCATGCCCAAATTATGCTTTAAAACCATCAGCATATGTTTACCAACACATCAACACTCTGGCTGTGCGAAAAATAATAATAAAAATTTACACAGGCAGCCGCACGGCATTAATGGTAGCCACCTTCAACTGTGACTTTACTTTGAAAAAGTATCAATAAGATTGTACACAGTTGTCATACTGTTAAGGAGCATATCAAAATGCCACTGGAACAAAGATAACAGAAGCCTCTGGGTGAGCGGGAAATGAACCCCAGTTACAATGCTGGCCAGGTAAATGATTCCATAATGGTCACACATTGTGTGACTGACTGCAAATTTAACCTATGATCTAACTGGGGCATAACTCACCATTTCCCTCCTGTGATCACACCCTAAAAAAGAAAAAGTTGAGGGGTAGAAACAGTGTAGCCTCGTTAACCTAACATTCAGCAGTGGGCTTTCTTGTACAGAAAAGAAAGTAAAAACAAAGTAGAAAATCAACCAGGAAACTGGGAATGTTGTTATTGTTGGTACGATGCTGATTGACAGACTAGGTCAGTTTTCCTTGTTTTAGTGTAAGGGGCCTCTCACCTGCTGTTTTATAATAACAAGGAAATATGAAAAATAAACAAAAAGCAAAAAGTCAAATACATGAAGTTCACCAAAATCCCCATAAGTAGCAAATTTCTAGAGGAAGCACGGATGCATGAGAGATCATAAAATGATCCTTTGAAACATCACAAATGTAAAAATCACCATAAGATGGAGGAAGGCCTTTCATGAGCAAGCTGAAGCCCATCACGGCCAATACGACTCTTAAGGTGACAGAGGAGGTCAAAGAGAGAATCCTGTTTTACTCTTCCAATTTACTTCAATGAGATCTGGCCAAGAGGAGCCTCCAGTGGCCATGCTGTTGTTTCTTAGGTAAAGGTCACACAAAGCATCTAGACCAGGCTTGTCCAACCTGCAGCCCGAGGGCCATGTGCGACCCAGGTCAGCTCGTAATGCGGCCCAGTGCAATTTTTTATTTTTCAAGAAATTCCAAAGTTTCAAGTTACACTGCCAGCGCTTGCGGCCAGAATGCAGCTGGGGCATGTCACAACGGTCGGGGAGGGAAGAGGGAAGGAAGGAGTGGGAGGGGAGGGGAGGGGAGAGGGGCGCTTGTGACAGCATTGCGCCGTCCCCATCAATAGGTGGACCCCCTCCCGGCCCCATAAAGCCGCCGGAGTCGAAGCTGGCAGCCTCTGCTGTCTGAGATCGCAGCTGCCGGTAAGTGCGCTTGGAGCGGGGCTGCGGAGGACGGCTAGGGCTGCCCCCCTCATGCGGCCCAAACCAAATGTATGTGCGGCCCAAACCAAATTTTCATCTTCTAATGTGGCCCAGGGAAGGTGAAAGGTTGGACACCCCTGATCTAGACTGTCCACACCAGAATGTTTTGGGCAGCCCCTTGCATGATAAATTGCACCTAATATGGCACCATTTTTTCCCTTCCTGCACTGAGAGGGTTAAAAATACTCTCATGTCTAGCAGGGAAACGGCTGCTGTTGATACTAGTGAGGCCTTCTCTTTAACTAGATCCTTCAGGAAAAAAAAACAAATTAATCAAGAGCTAGCTGAAGTAGGTTTAATGATTGCATTCTGCATACAATCAGCTTTTCCCTTTTCAAGGGCCATCAATATGTCAAGGGAAGACATATCTGAAGGATATAGCTCTTAACATCAAGGTTATCTATTCTCCGCAAGGCTCCCACTCCTTACCAGGGCTGATACTTTACGCTGCCTGTGTCTAACATTTTCATCAACTCAGCAATCAATCAAGGTAATAATGTTGTGCAAAAAATCAATTAACAACGCAATTAAACTTTCCTTATTATCTCAAAGGGCTGAAATAATACCTGAAGGGGAGATAGACTCACTGAATGCAGACATCCATAACCCAATGTGAAAGTGAATTATGAGGTTAGACAGATGTAGGCATGTACTGGCGCAGTTATTTTCAAGGGGGTATAGCTCATCCAGGCACCCTATCAGTCACTGTGAATTCTATATCCTAAAATTCTAAATTACTTTTAAGAAATATATGATGTGCAATATCCAATTCATATTCCCTTTTAAAGATAACACACACATATACAGCAGCACACATACAGCCTGCCACCCCTCCCACCCCCAGAAATCCGAACACGAATATTATTCAAAGACAAAATGATATTTCAGTGAGAACATAAAATATAAAAGCTATAATAACATTTACATCTGTATACCACCCATGTCAGTAAATGCAGGCCATCAATTATACATAATCTGGAGCACACATAAAGGACGCCCCCCCCCCCCCCAAAAAAAGCTGTGGCACAACATTTTTAAAACCTTGAGGCTTAAATTTGCAAACACCTACATCTGTGCTGCCATCAAACACCGTAAAGGAATAGCCCCAGTTTAGACATAGACGGTCGCATCAGTTACGACTCAAGTATTACTCATTTAAAATAAGACAGAGTGACTGTATTATTTAGCAATTACACTCACTCGCAGTGAAATACTGTTCCCCTGAGCCAGGATTTTAGAAGTGCATCAAAATAAGAACTATTAACACACTGTAGATGGGAAGATATTTTAAGATTCTCTACAGTTAAAGACAGAGGGAACCCCAGAATTTTATGGTGCATGTTGAATATAGGCAGGGAGAAGACAGACCATATTCAAATGCATATAATCATAAACTAGCATCCAAACCTTCTTTTAACCCTCAGAGGGAGCATTAACAATGAAAAGGTTCAACATGAACAGAATTAGACTGCAGTCTGTGAAGGGAGTCCTTGCTTTACTGTCCTGTACAGACACATGTACTGTAGCCTCTCTGGCACTTATTGTTTAACCAAAAGGTTAGAAATAAGAGAGCAATCTAAAAGAGTATCTGGGAAAACATAAATCCATTTGGAAATGCTCAGCTAAGGATCTTCCACCTGATCATCTGGGTATCAAATGCAGGAAAACAACACAAAAATGCTCTCTGACATGGCCCTGTTTATTAAGTATCTCTTTCACAACAGAAGAACCCCTACAAAGCAATTCTCCCAGCTGCAGTCCCTTAAGTACATAACAGCTGCTGCATTTTCAAAATGGGCTATTTTTGCAATTAGCTCATGTAGGGCAACAAGACTCGTCTGGACCAAAAAAAAAAAAACACAAAAAAAACTCTCTTTTCCTTTCTCTTCCTCTCTGCCTCCTTTTGGCTGGTGATTCACTTTGGTTTTCTCCTCTGTTGCCACCACATGCTGTTGACTCAGCCAGGAAGCACGTTACAAATGCAGGATCACACTAAGACAATCTTCGACGATTTCCACCTTTTTCTGGGGAAAGAAACAAACAGTATACATCCCAAACCCCCATGAATTTTTGAAGCATCAGCGTTAAAGGACAATTAAAAGAAGGATTTCCATCATAATCTTAAAGGGACATAATTAATACATTTTTGTCTACAGTGATTCCATTGTGTGTCTGTCGACTGGAACCATTCCTGCTGTGTACTTGATTCCGCAGACGATGGGGGTGTGTTGGATTTTAAATGATGTGCTAGTGTGTCTGCTCTTTATGGGCTGTAGTTTATGTGTTATTCATGGCTTGCATTTTGAGGCATGGATGATGCACAGATGTAAATATTATTAAAGCTTTTTCTGACTTAGATTTTTTGTGAAATATGTCTTTGTTTTTAAATAATTCTTTTAACTGTCTCAAATAACCAGCGGAACATGACAATGTTTTGAAGCTGGGGGGGGGGGGCAGTTTTTTATTACCTTGCTAAGCCTTTGTGATGAAAAATTATCCCCCCCTCAAATCATTCTTTTTCTAAATAAAATGCAATATGACTTGGCAGACAACAAGGTTATGTCTGGAGGGTAATCTTAAAGAAAACCCAATTTTTGTAACATGCTTGTTAAGCAGTATCAAAAGCAAAAGTTAGTTGATTTCTGACTTAGCTGTCAAGGTTATGGGGTCCAAACACCAGAGGCCTGAGACTGACATGTTTCTCAGCATCATGCTGTCATTCCTATTTTTTCCCCAGAAATTCTAGATGGACATGGCAGAAGAACAATGCCCTGCCAGAACATTGTGTATCGGTTTGCCATCCTCTAATTCAACATAAAGTTAGAACAATTCAAAATAAGCAAACAACCTTTTGGCTTCCCCTTCTTCTTTTCACATTCAAATCTGGCTAAACAGAGCAGTAGGTCTGAATCTGAGGCATAGATGTGGAATGATATTCACTGGCATTCTGCAGAAATTAATATTGGTGTAGCTTTATAGAGCACAACTATTTAGATCAGCCTTGCGAAAAGGTACACAAAAGTTATTTCTAGATCACCTCCCGGTCTCTTTCAGCAAATGAATTATTTGAAGGATTGCCTGAAAGATTAAAGCAAACCTTTTTTTTTCAAATGTAGCAACGCATAGTTGCCTGTAAGTTATTCTTATTAAGACGGAATGGATTCCACTGATCACGCCTTCCTGTGCCCTCCACTCTATCTACCTCTGTGACACTGTGCACACAGGGAAATGTATGTTGGACAGAATAGCGTTTGCTTTGGGTTCAAACCCTCACACCTCAGGACATGTATGTGGGGGGCAGCACTCCTTTCCTCTCTGGAGCATCCTGGGGACGATGTCACATCATGACATAGCATCCTCCCCTGTGAATTTTGGCTCCATTTTTTGAAGTGACCGACAACATTTACAATTTTTAAAATAATTCTTAAAAATGACTAGTTCGAAGGGACAATAGTCAGCCACACTACAGAATTGCCAGGCCCCACCCAAATACTGAAAACCGGAACAGTCAGCATGGTGCCTCCCATCCGCTTTAGACCACAAGTCCCATAATCCCTGACCACTGGCCATACTGGCTAGAGCTCATGGGAGCTGCAAGCACCAGGATGCCTACTCATAGCACAACCCTCTCTGCAAAGGTTGAATTTTGGATGGTTCCTCAAACCGACTTCAAAAGCACCAAAATAAATTCAGCTAAATATTCTGGACCAGGACTAATTTTTGCTACAGATGACCAGCTAAATTGTTTTGGTTCGAATGAGCAATTCTGAAAAGCTTCTTTTTGTCTGCTATCAAGGAAATAGACTGGGTTTTAATATAGAGCTATTAATTTTGGAAATATAATAACCAGAGTTAAAGAGGGGAGTATAGTCCCTCTCTGAAGCAATTTAATCCTACATATCCTATTGGATATGTTGCATTTCAATAGTATATTTCACTATATTTCAACAATGAGAAGAGAGAAAGGAGAGTAACAGATAAAAGTTCACAAACTGCAAACCGCATTTTATGTGCCCAGACTAACAGAAATGCTAAAGATGTTACTTCTCCTTTCCCCTAAGTCAGTCTGAATTATGAAATATGCTGAGATATGAATGCTTTCTAGCTTGGCATGCAGAAGGCGGCTCATGCCAAGGGACGGCTCTACTATGAAACTAATGAAGCTTAAGTTTCAGGGCTTCTAATTCTGGAAGGACCCCAGAAGTAACATTAGTCCACTTTTTTTTAAAAAAAAGGTCATCTGTCATACAACAAAAACAATGGATACCAGACCTCATTGCTGGTTGCAAAGGGGACCTCCTTAACAGTTCAAGCTTCAGAGGCCCCAAAATGTAGAGCCATCACTGCCCATGACACCCAAAGGTATGCACTGGGAGCGTCCTGGCAGTAGAAGCCTAAGGGGGGCTGCTGTTGGCTTTTGGAATTCAGGTTCCAAAAGAAGGAGTGTGGGTGGGCATCTGGAGATTTCCTACTCTTGCCCATTCTTTACAATACAGGGACACATCCACCCTGCTTCCTCGTATTAAGAGACATAGGATGCTTGTATGGCAAGACTGGGCCAGGCCAGGCCAGGGTTGAGGGGAAGGTGACAGATGGGAGGATCTCCTATCTTTTATGCCAACACTGAATATTGCTAGTGCAAACAGGATTGTGCTTCAACACCAAAGTAGATGCCAGTGTTTAACACAGCAGATCATGAGCCCTCTCAGGCCAGCCACACAACAAGACATTGTGCAAAATCAGGAGAGCATAAAGTGATAGCAATTCTGTATAGTTGTAGACACCTGGATAGTAAAGACTTGACAATCATGAGAGTATTTAATATTTGCTCCACACATTTTACCAAATGGTACCACTAGAGATTGAAATGAAGAACAAACAATGTTTTCGTAGTGTAGTGCAACTTTCAAAAATAGCCTCTTGCTTCCTTAGATATCAATTCTCTGTTCTTCTATCCCTACAATTACCCTACCCTATTACAGAGTCATTTAAAGAGCCCCTTACGATCCTGTTGTAGCAGCTGTTTTTCACAGTTAACAGCACAAACACAAGGATCTTAAGCAGCTTGCTCTGCAAACTGTTGCTTTTTGCTGCAAATAGCTACTCATTTCTGCCTTGCTATTGTTCGCATCTCTTTTCGGTTTTCTCTCACTTCATATTCACTGCTCGCTTGCTAGTGTTTTCCTATCCTTTCCTCCCCACCCCCAACATGTTGACTTGTCAACTGCTCAGTTTACTCCACCAACATATTCTTTTTCCTCAATACAGTAAGTCTGTTGAGGGAGATGCCCTCTTTTCCAAGCACTAGTTGCTCAATTCTGCATGTTTAGAAGTGGAGCCAATTTTCAGTTTAAAAACACCAGCAGCTTTGAGTGGCTAGTGCTTCTGCAAAGAGGGTTGCCAGTTCGAAACATCAAGGATAAGGGTCTGGGAAGCAACACCCAGAAGGGAATAGAGATGAAGAGGATGAGGCAAGAGGAAATGGTCGCCCATGCAAAGAGGATGCAGTAGGGTTAAAAGAGCTCACTGGAAGGACAGAACCTGAAGCTGAGGCTCCAATACTTTCACCATCTCATGAGAATAGAAGACTCCTTGGAAAAGACCTTGATGTTGGGAAAGTGTGAAGAGAAGAAGGGGACGACAGAGGATGAGATGGTTGGACAGTGTCATTGAAGCGACCAACATGAATTTGACCCAACTCCGGGAGGCAGTGGAAGACAGGAGGGCCTGGTGTGCGCTGGTCCATGGGGTCATGAAGAGTCAGACACAACTTAACAACTAAACAACAACACAAGAGTTTGTATGGGTTCAGCCACAGGAACTGTAAGGCTGCCAATTGGAGGGCTGGGGGGAGGAATGTTCTAGTTTGAAGTGCACACCAGATACAGAAGAAGAAATGGAAACCACTTGCTACATTGCCACCACACCAACCACCATGATCCTCAACCAATCCAGACAGTCATAGTTCTGGATCAATAATCCAGACAAAGCCCAAATTGGCTGACAATCTGAGCCAAATCCTGATGCATGTTTGCTATATTGCTGGAGCAGAGAGGGACACTTTTATGCAACTTTCCTCCTAGTAAGGCAAAAGTATATCTGATATACTTCTGCCTTAATAAAAAAGACAAGTTATCTTAATAATTCTTCTTTTATTTCTTAAGGACAAAGCTCACCAAACATTCAAAAAAATATGTGTGGAGAACCCCTCTGAACATGGACAAAATGGGGGAATTTTCAGAAAGAAACCTCGTAGAGAGCAAGAAACCAGAGCAAGGTGTGTGGTAAGACCTTCTCACCAAAGCATCTGGGTCGTGGTTGTTCCCAGCCTGCCATTGGAAGGAATACTTTTCCTGCTTTTCTTTTTAAGTTCACCATTTCTGCTCACCCCTCCCCCACCCGTGGCCTGCCTTGCTCTTCTGACTTGGGTCAGGTCAAACACCTAATAGTTCCTTCCATGTCCCATCAACCTGCAGCTCAGTTGTGTAGGAGTGGGTTGTCACCACAGTTCACTTAAATTCATCTCAAGCCTCTTCTTGCTTTTCCCACTCAACAATGTTTCCCACTCAACAGTGTTTACACAGGGAAGGGAGATGACCTGTCACATCCCTGTACGCGAAACCATTTTGTTTATAGCTAAGTTTATTAAGGCGATGACTCTGCAATTTATGGACTCTGAGTGCAATTAGTATCAAAATGCTTGGAAGGTACATACAGAGAGATTATTCTAGTCCGAAGGAAAGAGATGTGGAAACCTCAGGTTCCACAAGTCATTTCCTTGTTTCTCCTTGCCTCGCCAAGGGTGGTGGTGGTGATACGGGAGGAAAGGCTAATTATAAATCTTTCCTTAAGTGCAACTTGGGAAAAAAATAACTGGAAATAATGTGCCTTTAGGAAAAGAATACTGGGCAGTGAAGAGGTCCTTGTTTTCCCTAATGCCCATTAAAAAGCCTCCCCCAGTAAATCAGTTTACAGCAATGCTAGAAATGGAGTTAACATTTTTATTTAATGAATGGTTGTGGAGCGTTAAAAACAGCACAATGAGCTTGCAAACGTAGCTCCTTATCCTCGGCTTTGTCTCTATTGGCATTTCCCCCCTTTTCATTTTCAATGACATGTCAGCCATCTCTCACCAACCACAAAGGAAAGTTGAATGCAGGGCTTACAAAGTTAGGCTGACATTTGCTCTCTTCCAATAAAAAATATTTAGTCCATTAAACATAAATACCTGTCATTATGATACATGGACTGGGTACAAGCCTCCCGTTTCCCTCTGATGTTTATTACATCCAAACAACTGCAGTGCCTGCATGTTTTCAACTTTAGTGTATTGATTAAACTTTTAAATGGCTGCCATATAACCCAGGGACATCAGGAAGATTAATTTGCGTCAATGTTCATCTGTAATTCATTAGCCATTTATTCTTTACAACCACATGGGCTATCAAGAAAATGCAGGCCATTTTTCACTCTGCACAGGCTTGGGAACAGATCCTGAAATTGGTGCTGCATACCAATCAGCTTCCCCAGGCCCGGCCTCTTAAACTGCTTGGCTTTTCAAAAGTTAAAAGTTGGGAATAACAGCAGTAGGAGAGGAGGGGAAGGAAAGGGACATAAAGAACCAGGAAAAATGGACAAAATATATGTCCCCAGGGTACTTGAGATTTAACTGAGTTTGTCCACTGTCTTTTCATCCATGGATTATGGTTTCTTATTTCAGTCAGATTAAAATAACTGAAACTTGTTTCAGAACAAGGGCCGTAAATAAAAATGAGTCACATGCATTTCCAACTGCCCCCCCCCCAAGTAATTTTTCCTTCCAGCAGTTATTGGGGAAAAGCTGCAGAGTCTGGCAGTGAAGGCTTTTTAACAACCCTGCTAGTGCCTTAAGGAACTTACAGCTACAAATGTGAAGACTCGAATTTTAAAACCATCTCTCGCATTTATTCTGGGTTCTGGTCTGGGTTTCACTTGGTCTAATGCCCAGCTAAGTGTCATGCTGTTTCCTTAGGGCGGAGGGAAGCCATTTGGCTCTTGGATTCACCCTGCTGACCCTTTGGCGTGATATGAAATGCATATTAATAGAGAAAAGCAAACGAATGCAGCTGTGAAACCAACACTGTACCCAGATAGTTCTTAGTGCAGCCTGGAAAGATATATTGCATACAAGCTGCATTTCCCCACTCCTTCCTAAATGCTCATTAATCAATTAATGACATTGGTCTTCCTCCACTTATATAATCAATTTGTGAGTGCATTTTACTACTGAAACCTCAAGAGGGCATAAGATTTTGTAATTTCTCATGAACTAAATTGTTGTATGAGCCCAATTTTGCTATTATTTGTTAATTCAACAAGATTCAGGGTTCATTTTTGTAGACTATTTTATAACACAACATCAGGCTCCATCAGTTTGCCACTTTTAGGTTATAAAAATGCTGGTAGGAAAATGCCTCTGAGTATCTGCAGAATTTTCTGCTCCCTAGAAGATTTCAGATTTATTTGAGAACATCATATTCACGTGCATGTGCAAAGTGATGGCTGTTGTGGGTTTTCCAGGCTGTTTGGTCATGTTCTTAAGGTTTTTCTTCCTAATGTTTTGCCAATATCTGTGGCTGGCATCTTTAGAGGACAGGAGTCAGAACTCTGTCTGTGCTCTGGTGCAGTTTGTTAGATAGTTGAGTATTTATAGCTGCAGGATCAGCCTTTGTCCTTTTCAGGAGATTGGGTGATTATGGCGATCAGTGTTTTTTTGTTTTGTTGTGGATGTATTGTTGTGATAAGGGGGAGAGATTATCTGTCACTGTGATTGTCGTTAGCTGGTCTTTTGTGTGCAGTGATCACTGGTCCTTGTGGCTGGGTAGTGTTAGGGTTCATTATTGATTAATGAGTCTTTCCTTGAAGGTAGGGTTCCTCATGCCCTCAAGGAGATGCTCATTAGGCCCATCTGTAAAAACCTAGCTTGGCGGCAAATGAAATGAATAACTATATAACGACCTGTTGCCAATGTTCCTTGCTCAAGCAAGCTAGTGGAGAGAGTGGCAGATGATCAGCTGCAGACACTCCTGGAGGAGACCAATGTCTTCAGTCTTTTCCAGTCCAGGTTCAGGCTACGTCACGGCATGGAGATGTTATTGGTTGCCCTGCAGGATGACCTTTTGTGGGAGACTGATGGGGCAAAATGTCCCTCCTGGTCCCCCTCAACAACTCAGCAGCCTTCGATACTGTCTATCATGGTATCCTCCTGAGGAGGGTCTCTTGGATTAGTGGTCTGGCTTTGTCCTGGCTCTGATCCTTCCAAGAGGACCACCCTCAGAGAGTGTAGCTTGGGGCGATGATGTCTACCCCCTGAATTCTTATTTGTGGGCTCCCATAGGGTTGATCATCTCTCCATTGCTGTTCAATATCTACAGAAGACCCTCAGGGGAGGTCATCAGGAGTTCTGGGGCTTTGTATCACCAATATGCGGATGACACCCAGCTATACCTCTCCTTTCATCCTTCTGGAACGGATGCTGTCCCATCCCATGAGTGCTGTCTGGATGCTGTGCTGGGGTGAATGAGGGATAACAGACTGAGGTTGAACCTGGACAAGATGGAGGTCCTGCAGGTGGGTGCCCCTAGTGTGGTTTGGGGGCCTCCCTTTCTTTTTTCAAGGGGCCACTCTCTCCACTAAGGATGAGGTTTGCAATCTGGGCATACTTTTGAACCCAGCACTCTCAATGGAGTCTCAGGTAGCATATGTGGTCTCTTCTGCCTTTTTCCATCTGAGGTGGATTGGCCAGCTGCATCCCTACCTTGACACTGGGTCTTTCACCACACTGGTCCATGTGCTAATAGTCTAGAGACTAGACTACTGCAATGCTCTTTATGTGGGGCTGATATGAGGCTGCTACATAAACTCCAACAGATCCAGAATATGGTGGCCAGATTAGGGAGTAGAGTGAAGAAATACCACCATATCTCTCTGACCCTGGCTGCCTTGCACTGGCTACCTGTTCATTTCCGTGCCAGCTTCAAGGTGATGATGGTGACATACAAGGCCCTAGGTTTGGGACCTTGATACCTGGCAAAACACCTCTTTCGAGTGAGATCTGCCCAGTCTACTTGATCTTCCCAGGCTTGGTGGTTGACATCACTGACCCCGAGAGAGGCCAGGAAAGAGAAGACCAGAAACCAGGCCTTCTTGGTGGTCGCTTGCCACCTTTGGAATAATCTCCCACCCAAAATTTGTTTGGCCCCTTCATTGGGGATTTTCAAATGATCCTTGAAAACATGGGTATTTAGACAGGGTTTTCTGGAAATTACCTCATTATAGCACAAAGGCTTTTTCACTGCTTACATCACCGGTCCTGCCATCTTGCCTTTTTAAAATCAGTTTTAGTTATTTTGATGTTGTCTTTTTGTGTATGTGGATTGATATGTTTAATTTTGGGTTTTGCATAATTATTAAGTTTAAATTTTTTTTAAAAAAAGTGTTGTTTGTTTTATCATGTTTTGAACCATCCAGAGTGGCCTTGGTAGCCAGACTGGAGGTGTAGAAGTCGAATGAATGAATGAATGACTTTTCACACCTCTGGTTCTAGAACCTGTTAGGGTACTGAAGGACCTGTCTCTGGGATAATATATTCTTTCAGCAGTTTAAAAAAAATGGGGATGCAACTCTTGTCTGCTTAGCAATAGTTCTGTCCCTCAGCTTCAGGCTGTTTGCTAGGTCTGCTTCTGTAGGTTTCACCTTGCCAGGACTGGACACTCCTTGGGACAACAATGTATTCAACACAGAAAGGAAAAGGAAGGTTTTACACTGGATCCTGTAATTGGCAGTCAGCATGGAGTCCCTGGGTTGTCCAGGGCTGTTACAAACGCTACAAATTGGGCTTTTTTCTCATGTCCTGATAAACAAAGTGTTAGCAGAACTTTAAGGCTCCATCCATGCTGGAGCTACGCTGGGCTAGAAGGCATATTGTAGTATGGCCATGACAGTGGTGAAGTCTGAGGGCAGAGAACAAGTGCAAATAAGTGAGTAAACTCTGAGGCTCCCAATTCATCCTTGGCCACATCACCACCAAAGTGATTAACAGGAGTTGAAGTAACTACTGCCCCAAGGCAGGCTCACAAAAATAGGAAGCTCTCCCACCAAGATGGCCACCGACTCTACCTGAATTCTTTGCAACTGGGCTCTGTCCTTAGCTATCCAAAACAACAGTCCACAAACCATGAACACTGGATCATAATAAAGCTAAATTCTAAAAAAAAAAAAAAAAAAAAAATCAATCCAATTTCAGTATACAGTTTTTGACATAAGTTCCAAGACTCTTTTGAGTCCGGCAAACTGTCTTCTAGACTGAAGACAGCTGCCATGTCTCTTCAGGCTCAAGTTCCTAACAGAAGAACTGGTAGACCACAAAATAGAGTCTTTTAAAGTTGAGGCAAATGGCTAAGGCAGAGGGCAGGATAACTCAAGAGAAGTACTTCAGAACAGGAGTTTGATAAGTTTAAGGATGAGACAGAATGAGTAGCAAAATGTGTCAAATTAGTGGGGTGGGGGTGGGGACAGCTTCTTTATTTACCTTCCCACATTCTATATAATGTCACTTGTTTCTTGCAGACCTGTGAGCTGCATCAAAGTTTAAAATACAGTTTGCCTAAGAAAAGACTAATGTTGGACTCAATCATAAGTTGAATAGAGTTGCTCTGGAGTCATGTCCTGAAACTTCTCTCATCCCAGTATTGCAGCTGAAGCAATAACAGCTCCATCTGGGCATAAATTCCCATTCTGGCCACACCACTATGGGCACTGACAATAGACAGAGTATGCCTGGCCAACTGGTCATACCAAGAACTGATAAGATAGCTAGTAACTGGAAGACAGGAGGGCCTGGCATGCTCTGGTCCATGGGGTCACGAAGAGTCAGACACGACTAAACGACCAAACGACAACAAACTTGAGCCAGATATTTGTTTTGTGCCTAGTCTTTCTTTCGAGACCCCATGTTTCTGCTATGAAGCTTGTTCCTGCAAATCTGTCACACACACAAACACACATACCCACTCGTGCGCACCCCCCTCTCATCACTGATCATTGTTTAAAGCAGTGGTTCTTAACCTTTTTGAAAGAAACGCCCCCTTGAGCCATTGAGGAAGTTATCATCGCCCCCCTCCCTGAGGTGATGATATCTTACCTACCTACCTACCTACCTACCTACCTAACTACCTAACTACCTAACTACCTAACTACCTAACTACCTAACTACCTAACTACCTAGTCTCCCTCCCCACCCGGGTGTGAGGCAGCGCTTCACGGGGAAAGGATGAGGACCCAAGAGACCTTTTCCTTCCACCCGATCCACACTCAGTGCTCCCCTAAAGGAAAAAGGCAAGACGTGGCAGGTAGAAAGAGCTGGATCATCTGGTGGCAGCAGCAGCTCTGGATATACTGCCAGCACTGCGGCTGCAGTCGCCTTCACAGGTTTGGCTTGCTCCAGCGCCCCCTACCTCCAGTGCCCCCACACCACCCCTTTTCATTCTACTGCCCCCCTGAAAAATGAAATTGCCCCCTGGGGAGCATTATTGCCCACATTAAGAACCACTGGTTTAAAGGTACTATTAAACAGGAAAAAAGAGACACTGAGTAAAGACAATAAATGATTAGAAAACAGTAACTGTTCCTGGTATTGAGTAGATCCCCACTTGCCTTTCCTATACATGTGAATACTGATTTTTTTCTCTCCTAACCCTGCAAAAAGACAAGATATTTCCTAGACCTCTCACTGATTACTATTGAACTGGTGAGAATCACCTTTCCGCAAACATGTAAGTTTCAGAAACTTGCTACAGTTGCTGAATGATTGCATGGACTTTTAAATATTAGAATCCTTCAATGGGTTGCTTGTGGCCCAATTAGCCAGTTGTCTTGTGTTTGCTGGGTTGACATGAAAGGAAGAAGACCGATGTTCTGCACAGAGACATTCTATGTAAACTGCAGATACCATGATGTTGTGTGTTGATTTATGATGCACATTCTGACAGAAATAGATGGCAAGGGAAAGAGGAGGAATGCTTAGTTGCCGTATTTAGGCATTACAGTATATTCACCATGGGTAGTGGGGGCTAACCTCAGCCCTTATATCTGTGATTTTTATAATTATCCTACATGTGAAAGGGAACAAATCTGAAGAAAGAGAGAGAGAGAGAGAGAGAGAGAGAGATGCCTGTTATCTTTAAGGGCTCTCGATCTTAGTTGGGACCGAAGAAAATCAGGCTCCCCACTCACATAGGGAGTGCCCAAAGATAGGGAGGCTTTCCCTTCTCAGATCCATCATGTTCTGCAAAACACTTTTGTGATGAAAGGCACAGTAACACATGTAAAATGTTACAGCTACAATTGCAAAATGAAACTTCTATGAGGAGAAAAGGCAGACCATGCCAAGAACAATAAAGCAATCAGTGACAAAGGAACACAATAATGGGTTCTCTCTGCTTTGCTCTGCAGACATGGATTAAATTGTTTCAGCACCAGTCACCCAATCCAACTTAATAAACAAAGGGAAAGGTGGGAGGGAGAGAAAAGAAATGAGAAACATTTGCTTAGAAAGCTCATAACAGTCTGTGTTCACAACACCAGCATGTCCCGTTACACCTAATACCTTTGTCAAGGTGGCCTCGTCTGGATCTACTCACTCACAATCTCTGCAGACATTCATTGCAGGATTTCCCCCCCATAGGCCCACAATGTATTTGACAGGCCTAGATCTCTGCTTGGGGTCCCTGCTTGAGACAATCCAGATCTGCACAATTCCACACACACCCATATCACTCATCACAGCTTAAGCTTGTCTGGTTTGCACTAGCCGTGACCTGGATGTTGCACACGCTACAAAGCAATAAGGGAACAATACGAGAACAAGCAGTGTTTGTACAACTCCAACTTTTCATAAAGATGTGCTTAACCTTATTCCAACAAAATTATTGTTATAATATTTTTTTCTGCACAACGTTTCTACAAATCAGTCTTAAATTATAGTTGCATAAAGGGCACATTTGGTCTTATTTCCTTGTACTAAGCATCCCCTTTGAACTAATGTTTTAAGAGGTTTAGTTTACAATTCCCCTCAAAATCTTTTAATAAATCAGTGTTCTAATTCTTAATACTCTTCTCCCATGGCCATAATAAACACATAACATTTAACCCCCATTCCTTTGCTTAGTTTCATATTTTGCTTGAAGCATGTCATGTTTGTAGTTCATAAGTGGGGTAAATTTTGAAATGCTATTCCTTTTTTTTTTCCAAAGGCATATTTTGTAAAGTAGTTCCCTATACTCTTAAAAGTCTGTCTGTTCCCTTTATCCCCATGGTTTACCCCTGGGAGTAGAAATCAAACTGTCAGAAATAATATGGCGATAATAAACTATGGCTGTTATCTTACTGAGCTTCCACAGAATTGAAAGTTCCAGCAATATAATTAGGTGGGATAGCACCACTTGCCCGAGTGTTGGTGTTGTGTCAGTGGAGGGTGGGTTTTCTTCACGGAGATGACCACTTGTGCAACAGCAACACCTGTACTGTTGGATAGCTCAGTGGTTTAGGTATCTGACTGTGGAGCCAGAAATTATGAGTTCGATTCCCCCACTGTGCCTCCTTGATAGGGGTTGGACTCGATGATCCATAGGGTCCCTTCCAGCTCTGTAGTTCTAAGATGATGGTGATGGTGAATAAGCAAGACAGTTCTATGTTACTATGCTGGCAGGAGTTTCCTGGGAAGTGCAAAGCATTCATTAGAGACAAATCTCCTCCTTACCAACAGGGCTCTCTCACCTATGAATTTGGAGAGTGGGGGAATGCCAATGTTTTATTCGTTTTAGGGACCCATTGTTATTTAGCATAATAATAACTGAATTTATAAATGACTAAAATAACTGCAATGAGGCTATCATACTTGGATATCTTGAGAAGACAAAATTCACTGATAAAGACCATAATGCTAGGAAAAGTGGAAAGTAGCAGGAAAGTAGGAAGATTTAATATGAGGTGGACTGACTCAGAAAAAGAAGATGTAGCCTTTAGTTTACAGTTTATTATATATCTAAAACCTTTTTACCCTGCATTTCCCCTTGAAAAGGACCCAAGGCAGCTTACAACATTGACAGACAATATTTAAAGCCAAGAGCAATTAGTATAAAGACACAGCTTAGATCATTGAAATACAATATTAAAGCTAAGAACAATAAGTATACAAATATTAAAAAGAAAGAAAAACCCACAAATGGCACTTTGAGAAATGGAAAACCCAAGTAGTACTAAAAACCCAATCAAAGCAGAAATGCATAAGAATCCATCCAAAAATCACACACAGGTAACTAATTACTGAGGGAAGGCTGGCTGAAGAAAAAAGGTCTTTGCCTGCTTGTGGAAGGACAGCAAAGATGGGCCCAGTTTGGCCTCCCTCCCACGGGTTCAGGAGGATACTATGGTCAAGAGTACTGAAAGCTGCTGAGAGAGCCAGCAAAAACCAACAGGGGTACAGATCCCCTATCCAGTTCCTCGCATAGGTCATCTATTACCAAGGCAATCAAAGCAATCTCTGTCCCATAACCAGGCCTGAAGCCAGACTGAAATGGATCCAGATAATCTTTCTCATCCAGAAACCTCTAGAGCTGAGAGGTCACAACCCCCTCTAACACCTTCCTCAAGAATTGAATATTAGATATTGGTTTGTAATTATTCAGTATTGTGGGATGCAAAAAGGGCTTTTTTAAAAACAATGCTTTTACTATTGCCTCCTTTTAGTGTGATGGGATCATATTCTGTTGCAAGGAGGCATTCACCATTCCTCCTACCCAATAGACCAGTCCCTTTATGGCAGCTTTTATGAACCCGGAAGAGCAAGGATCCAGAAGGTACGTGGCAGCCCTCACTTCCCCAAGGAACCTGACCACATCACCAGGCTGTAGAAACAGAAACTCATCCATTAACATCCATGGGCAAGCGGTGGGCACAGTTACATTCACAGGACTTAAATCAACTACAGCATCCAAGTCAGAGCAGAGCTGAACAATTTTGCCTTTCAAGTGTTGTGCAAATTCTTCATGGTGAGGAACAGTGTGGTCTGTATTATCTTCCTTGGAGCCATCATGTAATAGGCCCTTGACCATTTGAAGAATTTCTACTGGGCTGTTAATAATTGGACCTGCTGGAGATCATTCATTCATAAGGTTACCATAAGTAAGAAATGACTTTGTGGCACATGACAATAATGTTTAAGGATGGGATTATTGTATTTCTTGGACCACAGATACCATAATTTTCAATTCTTGGAGTTCTATCTAACAAAGGCCTTAGAAACACCTAAATGTAGCTCACCTTGGAGAAAGGCCTTAACTTGGGACGCTTGAAGGATAAGCTAGGCCTAGTTCTACCTGGCTATGTTCAGAAGGAAAGCTCACAGCTAATCCTGGGGCAATAACAGGAGGTTTGGGTGGAGCTGGGCCTACATCAACCTCAGAACCTTTTAGCCAAGGACTGTCTTTCAGGTGAGCCACAAGAAATATGGCAACTCCATAACTAATAACATTATTTAGCATTTAAGTATCCTATGTGCTGTATTTATTTTTAAACAGAAATTGTCACGAGTTGAGTTCTGAATGGTCACAAATATTTTAATACTGTAAGAATGTATCTTAATGTTCTACACAAACGAATAAAAAGTCACAGTGTTGGGAATCCTGGCCATTATTTGCACTTTTAGAACTTTCCTAAGATTTTAAAAACATTGCTCTCTTTCAAAGGACCATTTGGTGTATTATATTTCTTGCAAAAATAGTTCAAATATTTAGGAAAGATACAGCATACAAGTGGTGAATGTTCACAAGATCAATAAGAAATATTAGATTTTGATGCATTTCATGCCATTAATAGGTAGACTAATTATGTTGAAGATGAAGTCACTGTTACCAGAAGATAAAATTAAATAAATGCTAAAATCTTATGCCCACTTACTTAGGAGCAAATCCCACCAAAGACGAAGCTGATTCTAACGAAGCATGCATATCATCATTCTGTAAAGTACCTGTGCAATGTACAAATTAGAATTGCACACAGTTGTTTTCTATGACAAACTGATAATTCATTTCTTCAAAAACCCTCTGGTTTATGACTATAGGATATTGTTTTTCTGTATCCACAATTCAAAACACCAGGAAATGATACTGTTGCACAATATCATGCCTATGCTGCCAGCAGGAAAAAGGATGCCAGACTTTATCAAGCAAAGGGCAGCCGTCAAAGATGGTCTACAGCAGTGGTTCTTAACCTTGGGTTACTCAGGTGTTTTTGGACTGCAACTCCCAGAAGCCTTCACCACCAGCTGTGCTGGCTGGGGTTTCTGGGAGTTGCAGTTCAAAAACACCTAAGTAACCCAAAGTTAAGAACCACTGGTCTACAGGATACCTTCCTGTGGCTATGACCATTCACGCTTGTTGAAAAACAGCCATAACAATTGCTTTGTGTAAGGGTGAGAAGCGGATAATAGCTAAAAAAAGATTTTCCCTTGCTTGGTGTCATTTTTGTGAATAGCGTTTTAAAAACAGAAGTCAAAGTATACATACACTACACATGAATTCCAACAGAAACTTCTCTCATGTAGAATTACCCAGTGCTAGAAGATCCCAGAAAATGAGCACATGATCTGTAGTATGGATGTTGGGGGAGGACAGATGCAAGACCAGCTGGGATATGGCTGTAGTTCATCTGTGCCAAAACATTTTGAAGGGCTGTTTTGGACTTATTGTGATGTTGAAGCAAAGGTGTGAATGAGTGCAGCACATATAATGGTGAAACATACACACCCTTTGACCTCCCTGTTAGACTAATGTTGCCATGCCTACTCCACAGAATACAGATTAGAAAGCTATGTTCAAATTTCCAGACCTTTTCCTTTGGGGTAGGCAACCTGAAGAAGAAACACTTTATTGGACTAAAAACTCTACAAACACGTTTTGTGTGCATATTTTCCAAAAGGTGCCCCCCTTACTTTTTGAAATTTTAAAAAGGGGAGAGCTTGGAATTAGCAAAGATTATCACTGGAAACCAAGGTGAACATTATCCATACTATGTGGAAAAAAGTCAGTCAAGAATGTCAGGAACAAAAATAAACTCATTTGAAATGTGGTGCCAGAGGAGAGCCTTAGAGATACTACAGGCAGGCAGAAAGGCAAAAAAGTGGGTGCTCAATCAAGTCAATCCTGAACTCTCACTAGAGAGGCTATCCTATCATGCATATATGCATAAAGATACAGAACTGATTGGAAAAGACAATATTGTTGGGAAAAGTGGGGTGGGAAATATAAAGAGAGGAAGATCTGAGACAGATTTTCCCAATAAAGCAGGCCACAGTTGTTGGTTTGCAAGACCAAAGCAAAACTTACAAGAGAATACAATATTGCTAGGGAGGGAGGCAGTAGGAAAAAAGAACAACTTAACATGAGATGTTGTTGGTTTGCAAGATCTGAGCAGAGCTGTTAATGATAGGAAGTTTGGAAGGTCATTGCCTTATATAGTAACATATATCAGAAGTGACTTGGTGGCACATAGCATCTTTGGAGTATTTTTCTTAATTACCAGACAATTGTATAATGACAAGACCGATGGAATGGTGGAAACAGGATATAGGCAACAAAGTTCAGCTAACATTGAATGACACCATTCCCAGCTACAAAGCAAAAACACACACGCGCGCACACACACACACACACAGACACACACACACAAACCAAACACATAATTTCACAGCTCAAATGAGTGCACTTCTTAATATTTGTTCTCTATTCTTTTTAAAATATCTTTTAAAATATTTTTTACAACCTGACACAGACTCCATTTCCTAGTATCAGTGCCTGATTGGCCAGGAAGAAGTTTAAAAGTTCCCCTCCTGAGAGTCAGGTAATTAGACCTTGACTGACAGGGTTCAAATTGCTCCAGACCCGGAACTGATTTCCCTTTTGAAGACTTATGTCAGGAACCTGTTATCAGAAATCCTGAGAGAATGTTTACTGAAAGCACTCAGGGCTGGGACAGCCACAACTACGTGGGGCTTTTGTAATGCAAAAATACTTTCAATGTGCCTCACAAAATGGTATGTTAATTCTCTGGAGATAAATGGCAAATGTGTCACTCCATTAATTTCTTTAAAGCAAGCCTGTGTGGTTTTTTTTTAATTGTGAA
Source organism: Pogona vitticeps (assembly GCF_051106095.1). Taxonomy (NCBI): domain Eukaryota; kingdom Metazoa; phylum Chordata; class Lepidosauria; order Squamata; family Agamidae; genus Pogona; species Pogona vitticeps. The sequence goes on from NC_135785.1 coordinate 112,347,099, forward strand.
AGAAAACCTGTCTCCTGAATGCTTCTGTAACCTTTCATTGCCCTCCAAACATCTCCTTTCCCAGCCCACAAAGCTGCAACAATGTATCTACTTTGGAAGCCAGTGCAACATATGCTCAGTTCATAACAAAGTCTCTGTTTTACACTTTTGAAAGGCCTCTTTTGAAGATCAGTCCTTCAGTCCCTGCAGTCTGAATTATTTCCAATTTTTTTAAAAAAGTGGGTGGGCCCAACCATTCTCTTTCAAGATAAGCAAGATTGTTCTTTTTAATTTATCGGAACTGTTTTAAATCCGGGAATATTTTAAAGTTGCTTGTTTCTGCATGGGGACAGTTTTACTTTAAAAAAACCTAACTTGAAAACTGTTTGCTCAAACATCCCCAAATTTGGCACAGAGCAAGAGCAGACTGTTTGGGCTGCCCCCCCCCTTTAGAATGTTGATTTTCTCTCCTGCAGAGTAATATCACTGCACTCTTATTGAAGAGATAATGCAACTAATTGGCATTAATTGTGACAATTGTTCTGGCCAAATTTAGGACTCCTAATTGAGTCTGACATGACTTAACGACTAAACAACAGCAACAAATAGCTTTATAGATATGAGTATATGATACTTCCAAAGGGATGTGATAAAACAATACAGTTTATAGTACAGAGCCACTGTCAACAGGGGTGAGGAAGGTTAGGAGTTGGACCCCAACATAACATCTGGAGGGCCACATGTTACCTACTCTAACTTTAAAACAGAACAAAGTAACCACACCTATATCTGAGAGATGAATATAGGATGGGATATATAGCCATTTCTATTGCATTGTCCTTTCCCCTAAAAGCTAGCTGGTGCTGGGAGAAATCATGGGAGGGCCACTCTCCTTCCTTCCTTCCTTCTTGGTGATTAAGAGGCTAAAATAGCAGAATTCCATCTATCTATCTATCTATCTATCTATCTATCTATCTATCTATCTATCTATCTATCTATCTATCTATCTATCTATCTATCTATCTATCTATCATTTATTTATTTATTTATTTATTTATTTATTTATTTATTTATTTATTTATTTATTTATTTATTTATTTATTTATTTATTTATTTATTTATTTATTTATGTAGGAAATCAGGCACCCTAAAAATAAATGCCACTGCTTTCCTTTCACCTGGGTTGTCTCAACATGACTCCAAGTATTCACAACGTCTATGATGTATTTTTCAGGATCCTCAGTGAATATGATGATACCATGCCAGGTTCATGGAGGGAACCTTCTTATACATACTTCCTATAAGATTTCTCAGCTGTTGGTGAAGGGGTGTGTATGGCAGGGCAGCATCAGGCCCTATTTACAGAAGAGAAATTGTGGGATACAGTTCAACCCTATCATGATTCAGGAATCACCACAAATGCAACAGTCATTATCAGTAATAACCATTCATTATATTCAGAGGGAATGCTGTCTATCCTCTGTAAAGTGGGACCCATGAAACCTCAGCTGCAACTTTTGATGACATGATAATAAACTCTTCCATTGGTTAGCATGAATCAGAGTGCAGAATATTAGCTTTTATCCTGTTGCATAACTCCCCCCTGCAGAAAAGTATTTGTCACTGCAAAATATTTCTGTATATGCCTCTACTCTTTCTATTAATCAATAGGGAGAATGAAATATACAAAACTGCTAAAAAATCTCTGCGTAATTTTTTCCTTCTAATGTAGTTTTCTGTACAAAATACTAGCAATGTTCCACTATGTGCCACACAGAGGAGTCCTCTGTACTATAAATCCTTTCCACTATCAGGAGCAAGCTATTGTCCATTGCTATGGTATTTTTAACCCTTTTCTACCCCTCTCCCAATAATAAACAGCAACCTTTCACGTACGAGGGGAAAGGGGAGGTATATACAGTACTCCAAGATATCATTGGAATAAGGGCTAAATGTACACTAATTTCCTGGCAGGGATCCATGGTGATAGTGGCTGATTTTGTTACACACCCAGCTGACTAGTGCATATTCATTAATTGTGTGCCGTCAAGATGATTCTGACCTATGATGACCCTTACCAGGGTTCCCTAATTATAAAACACTGAAAAGTGGTTTACCACTCCCTTCTTTGGATGATGCTCTGGGACTCTGTGCAGCTTGCCCAAGGCAACAAAGGTTGGTTCTTAAGGAGCACTATGAAGAATTAAACTCCTGACCAAAACTATCTTAGCTACCCAGCCACCTGCTAATGTGTATACTTGTTACAACATCCTGTGTTGTCCCACTGCACACAGTTGAAGTCACTGAGAACCCAAGCTAGCCCTTGTCTGTACTTGCTTAACTTTGGATCCTGTTCCTGGTCATGCTAAATTTTGATAGAATTTAAGGAGAGAGTAACAGAAAGTTGGGAGCTGGTATGGAGGGGGAGTAAGAGAGGGAGGGAGGGAGGAAAGAAGAGGTAGAGCGAAAGAGAGAGAAAAAGCACATCAGGATCACAGCAGCACTAATTCAATATGTCAGTGTAGCAATGGAAGGAAGCTAATGCATTATGTGCATCATTTATTAATTTCTTTCAGACAAACAGGGAAAGACTTTTGTTTCAAAGAGGGTATGGCATTAAGGAAACATTTATATAAAACTAATTATCACTATTTCACCCAATATTACTGACATTATTTGCCTCAGATAATGTATTTTTTTAGTACTGATTGGAAAAATATTTATTTATTTTGCACCAGCAGTTCTTAATTTCAGCAGCGGATTGTGCAGACTCATATTGCCAACCCTTGGCTTCTCTCTGCCTTTTCTATGGGATGATAGTATGTCCCAGTGTTGCAATACATTTGTATTTTAAAGAGTAAGGTTTTGCTCTGGTTCAGATACTCTTTATTTATGTCTGCAAAATCTGTACCGTACTTTGCGAGGCAAATTTCCCTTTAGAGCCTACAGCTCCTTTATAGCCCTGTGCAGCAATACTGTAGGGTAATACGCTTTTTTTCATTGTTAACGAGATATAATTCCATTTCCCCCAACATATTTCCCAGTTACATTATGCTTTGAAAAGTATATTTTTTTTTCTGTGTCAGATTACAAACTTGTAAAGGGAACTAAAATTGCTGAAACATTGCACTCTGTCCAATCCCTGAGATGGAAAAACTTCAGCATTCCTTACAGGAAAAATTTCTCAGCAGTCTCATTTATGACATACTGTGGCTATTGTTACTCATAGACACACATGTGCAAAGCCTCTGTATGGAATTCAAACAGAAGGATTACATTGCCTGGCATCTGTGCAACAAGAACAGAGAAGGAGGTGAAGGTTGTGAACAATGGTTTATACCAGTGATGAAACCATGGGCGGTAGAGATGCTCAAATCACACAGAAGTTGTAATTAAGTAAAGATGATGAAACCTATATTAAAACATGAAGAAAATGACATTTATTTCGAGACAACAAAAAGGCCAAGAAAAATAAAAAGTTGCGGGGCCAAGCTCAATGCAAACAGGATTCTTTCCCCTCCAAATCCCCAGACTGGGCTTCTTAAAGGCAACACTCCACCAAAGCGCTGGGAGTGCCTGACCACTTTATCTGTCTCCTGAGAAACCTATATGTGGGACAGGAAGCAACAGTTAGAACTGGTCATGGAACAACTGAGTGGTTCAAAATTGGGAAAGGAGTACGGCAAGGCTGTATATTGTCCCCCAGCTTATTTAACTTATATGCAGAATACATCATGCGGAAGGCTGGACTGGAAGAAACCCAAGCCGGAATTAAGATTGCCGGAAGAAATATCAACAACCTCCGATATGCAGATGATACCACTCTGATGGCAGAAAGTGAGGAGGAATTAAAGAACCTTGTAATGAGAGTGAAAGAGGAGAGTGCAAAAAACGGTCTGAAACTGAACATCAAAAAAACTAAGATCATGGCCACTGGTCCCATCACCTCCTGGGAAATAGAAGGGGAAGATATGGAGGCAGTGTCAAATTTTATCTTCCTGGGCTCCATGATCACTGCAGATGGAGACAGCAGCCCTGAAATTAAAAGGCGCCTTCTTCTTGGGAGGAAAGCGATGACAAATCTTGACAGCATCTTGAAAAGCAGAGACATCACCTTGCCAACAAAAGTCCGAATAGTCAAAGCTATGGTTTTTCCTGTCGTGATGTATGGAAGTGAGAGCTGGACCATAAAGAAAGCAGACCGCCGAAGAATTGATGCCTTTGAATTGTGGTGCTGGAGGAGGCTCTTGAGAATCCCCTGGACTGCAAGGAGAACAAACCTATCAGTTCTAAAGGAAATCAACCCTGAATGCTCACTTGAAGGACAGATCCTGAAGCTGAGGCTCCAGTACTTTGGCCATCTCATGAGAAGAAAAGAGTCCTTGGAAAAAACCTTGATGTTAGGAAGGTGTGATGGCAAGAGGAGAAGGGGACGACCGAGGATGAGATGGCTGGACAATGTCTGCGAAGCAACCAACATGAACCTGACACAACTCCGGGAGGCAGTAGAAGACAGGAGGGCCTGGCGTGCTCTGGTCCATGGGGTCACGAAGAGTCGGACACGACTAAACGACTAAACACACACACATAAGCAATGGTGTGCCACAAGGTTATGGCAGCAGCAGTTAACATCAACTGCTGGTACACAGTGAAGAAATAACTTTAAACAATTTCATGTTTATTTTGTAGATAATGATATTAAATGATTGAATGCTTAAATATTTGGAAAGCTGATTTACAGACATGGGAACCACAAAGAAGCAGAGATATTCAAGTGACTGTTATTTTTCAGGTCCTTTGAACAACACTGAGAAAGTCCTGATTCACATCAAACTGGGCAGGTTGTTCCCAATTTGGAGAACTGCAAAAAAGTTTGAGACTGAAACATTTTCACATTCCTAACTGTTTCTCATACATTGCATCCTCCTCAAAAACTTCTTTATGTGCAATACAGGTTTAACTTGAAGACAGTAGTCTAAATTTGATTCTGTCATTAACCTCAACAGGCTCTCTGTATGTGGAATAACAAAATGTGAAGTTATGCATGCTACCAACATGTATAACCCAAATTCTATACAGTGTTACCTCAACTTACGAACTTAATTGGTTACGGAACTCCGGTTGGAACTGGAAATGGTTGTAAGTCAAAGCACCATTTCCCATAGGAAATGCAATTAATTCATTCCGGCCGAAGAAAAAAAATCACAAAAAACCCCACAAAAACAAACACTGCAAGACCCATCAGAAACACAATTAATCTGTTCCGGCCAAAGGGAGAAGAAAAAGAAAGAAAAACAAACCATGCAAGACCCATCGGAAATGCAAAAAAAAGCAGAAAGCAAACAAACCATGCAAGCCCCATCAGCAATCCATAAAGAGCAAAGCATAAAGCAAAAAAGCCATGCAAAACCCATCAGAAATGCAAAAAAGCAAACCAGAAAGCAAACAAACCATGCAAGACCCATCGGAAATGCAAAAAAACAAAGCAAACAAACCATGCAAGACCCATCGGAAATGCAAAAAAAGCAAAGGAAAAAGCAAGGGAAGCATGCAAGACCCATCGGAAATGGGGGGGACCCCAAAAAGCAAACAAACCCAAGACCCATCAGAAATGGGGGGAACCCCAAAAAGCAAACAAACCCCACAAGACTCATTGGAAATGGGAGGACCCCCCAAAAGCAAACAAACTCCACAAAACCCATCGGAAATGGGAAAAAACACACACCAAAAATCAAACAAATGCTGCAAGACCCATCACAGCATAGAAACATAATCCCACCACCCAGCCCAAAGCCACGCTGCAAAACCCACCCAGAACAGTTTTTAAAAAGCAGAAAGCAGCACCTTACCTTACCAGGCAGTCCAAACCCTCCTCCAATCACACACACTCTAACTGCTGGGGCAAAAGAGCTACAAAGAAGCAGCCCCTTCCCCTACCAACGGTTAGCAATTTTAATTCCCCGCCTTTTTTCCCCCTGCCTTTTTTTGTTTGAAACTGGAAGCTCCGGCTGCAAGTTGAAGCAAAATTTTGCGGCTGGAGCTGATCGTAACTCGAAATGGTCACATGTCGGGACATTCGTAAGTTGAGGTACCACTGTATAACCCACCAAGTACTTTACGGGGAATGAAAAGTTACGAGTGGAGTTTCTGTAAAGTTCTCTTTCAACGGTATTAAGTTACAGTTGTCATTCAAAGCCCCCTCAAATAATTAGTGTTCCTATTGTTATTTCTAGATGACTGGATAGCTCAGAGGTTTAGGTAGTTGGTTCTTGAGTCAGAGGTTGGAAGTTCAATTCCCCACTGTGCTGCCAAGAGAAGAGCCAGCCTCTTTGTCAGATTACTTTTCCTGCCTTTTTTTTAAAAAAACCTCAATCAGGGTTCTGTGTCAGTCAGTTAGCAATGTCAGTGTTCTGTCAGTTAGTCAAGGAGTCAGCAATCAGAGTGAAGTGTTTATGTAACCAGCCGGTTAGTCAAAATAATGGAGCTAACCAGTTACAGTAGGGTCTTTATGTAACAAGTGAATGTTTTGTTTATATTCTGACATATATGAAGATTTTGTGAGTAAAAGAGAAACATTATTGATTCTTCCTCAAAACCAGAATCTATTGAATATGCTGAGACTGTATGCCAGTTGAGATAAATCTAACTAAACTAACCATACAAAAAGGGGTAGCATATTTGAGGAAGGCTTGTAATTATAATAATCTGCTCTGTCGGTCCCTATCTGGATTTTTCTTCACTGCATAGTTGGAGTTTTTGAGCCACCAATTTCCTACATACTCTTCCAATAGTTTCCCTACTGTGCCTCCTTGACAAGGGCTGGACTCAGTGATTCATAGGGTCCCTTCAAGCTCTATAGTTCTGAGATTATTAATGTTATTAAGATTTAGGGAAGGTGTGTACAATGGGAATCCACTATGTTTCCATGATCTGTACAGCACAGTGAAACATTCAGTAAAGCATTAGGATGTGTGTTACATCAGATAAAATAGACTTCTTTTTTGTAGCATTCCATGGTGTGTGACTTTTTGCTGCCAAAAAGCCAGCAGTGGATAAAGTCAAGAATAAGGGATCTGATAGCCAAGGACAATGTAACAGTAATGTAAGATATCAAATTAGCAATAGGTTTTAACCCTATTAGATCTCTGGCTAAGAGGCAAGAAAAAGCCAACAAGAGCTTTTAGCAATCAGACTCGACTGGAATGGACAGCTTGTCACATTTCATACAAAGCTGCTTGGTTTACAATATTGAGTGACAATTTGTAGTTGTATTGCCCCATTGTTGTTATGTTTACACCATTTCACATATTTTATATTCTTATGATCTTTGCAACAGCCACAATCATCATTATTTCCACATTGGTAGAGGAAAGGTTGAGGCTGAGGAAGAGTGCTTGTTTAAGGGCAAATGGGTCAAAATGTGGCAGTGATGCAATACAAACAAAAATATAGTCAGTTAGTCACTTTGATGCACCACCTGAGCAGAAGCGAGGCTTTTTTACGGGTTTAGGGTAATAGAGTTTTTACAGGGTTTTGCACCATAGTTGTAAAAAAACAAATCAAGTCACCTGCTTAAGCAACTATTGAGAGCCAGTGTGGTGTCATGGACAGAGTGTCAGACTACGGCTCAAGAGACCTGGCATCAGTGAAACCCACTGGGTGGTGGGCAATGCTAAATCGCTCTTTGAACATTTTGCATACCTCAATGACTCTATTAAGCTTTCCTGTAGTTTGGAGATGATCTGATAGCATGTTCCACCAATAAGCACATAAAAACAGCAGCGGCAGCAGCAGCAGCAGCAACAACAACAACAATCGTGTGTCACCATCCATTCTTCTGAGGGTTTGTAGAGTGTGCCCAAGACCATACAGGTCCACTTTTATCCTGGGTGGCAAAGTGGGGAATCAAACCCCTGATCTCTGATTCCACAGCCAGGTACTCAACCTACAGAATTATCCAGCCAACTCAGCACCTATTTAAAGTGTTGGGAAACTATGCCTCAGTTTGAATCTGAAAGCACTAAAGGTCAGGGAGCAGCCCTAAGGACCACAACAAGAAGAATAGATGGGACAGTGAGGAGGGGCAGGACCCTACCTACCTGAGGAACTACAAACCGAAATGTCAAAAGACCCAATTTTCTGGGATCCAGAAAACATCTCTTATTTTGATTGATGGGAAATCTCAAAAGGGAATCTGGGTGTACATGTAGAGATCCAGGAAAGCAAAGGCTTCCCATGTTGCTCTACTATTGAGACTGAAACCCTCTTTGGGGAATAGTTTTACATATCCACTTTTCTGAGAACACGGATATACACTTGCAATTGTCCCCTCACTGTGGACATGAACATTCTGTGAGTGAACTGGTGTACCTCCTCCCCTTCTAGAAGGTTCTATTCTTTATGAAGGATAAATGCTCAGACGTACTCAAAGGATGAATTAAACAGCATTTGTTCTTGAATGTTCTCCTCACGCCTCCCCTCAATTCCCTCTTGCAAATAAAAGAGATTACGAAGGAAATTTAATTCTGGTGGGAAATAAATTTTTGACTGAAGTGAGAAATCACACTAAGAAGCTAATTTAATAGAGATGAAATTAATTTGGGTGACATTTATTCTATTTAGCAAAAATGGAGACAAAACATATAGTGGCTCTGTTACCAGCAGATAAGAGGCTAGTAATTTAAGGTCAGACATAGCTACCGTTGCCGACGATTTAATCCTTCTGATACAACATCCCTTGTGACCTATCATTAAAGGTTTAGAGTAAAACTGACAATTATTATTAGCTGGTAATTGGATTTTGGAGATTCAGTACAAAGTTAGGATAATTTAAATGACTGCTGACATTGGGAAGATTATGTAAGCGTTCTGAATCAGCGGTATTCATCAATAGCGTAGAAGAGAGAGGGGGAAAAGCTCAAGCCTTATCACTTGCATGTACAACAACATGGAGAGAAGGTACAAGGTTTAGTAAAGGACTTACAACAAAGGAACAAAAATGACATATTTGAAGGATGAAGTAGATCAGTTTCTTAATCTGCACATTTGCCTCAATGGAAGAACAAATTCAGCATAAAGACACTGCAAAGTCAGCATAATATCATGTTTACTAATCTGATGTGATCACAGCTGGTAGTATTTCTCAACCTCCCCTTTAACTTAAGGCTGGAGCAACTATAGGTCTTTTACCAAGTGCTAATCCCAACTAGAGTGGATCCACCAAATACATGAGATTTACATAGCTGTTCCCTTGTTCAGCAGTTGATTCAGTGGGTATACACTAAGTGGGAACAGTAATGATATTACCACAATGCTGATTTGTGTTTTGAAGGCACAACTGACTTTGTAAAAAAATAGGGTTAAAAAGAAACGACCGAGATATTATATTAGCTTGGAATATGCATTATACTGAGTGATTTTGCCAGCTTCCTTAGCAAATCATGTAAGACTGATCAGAGAGTGAAAACTCAGATAATGGCTGGCAAACAGTTGTTTTCACTGTGTATGTGTACTGAAATGAACAGTTGTATAGAAGAACCGGTTTATGGCCATCCCTTCTAAGGTTTGCACACAAGTTGTAAGGATAAGGCCTTTTTGGAAGCATAGGTTAGAATGCTGGAGCACAGATTAGAGAAAGCAACGTTATTGGCATCACCAGCTGCTTAAGCCCAAGCAAAACCAAGCAAAAACTGGAGGGGGGGGGACGACCTCAAGCCATATGAGGAACTTTTATAATGAAAGTTTCTCATTCCTGCATGGCAAATTTCATTGGTAAAAAAATTCTTCCTGTACAGAAAATATTAAGAATGGGCAAATGAGGTAAAAATAATAATAATAAGGGAGTCTCAGGCTGCATATTTTATTAACCATAGATCTTGGGACAGACAACTTGAATACAATTACTCTACAGGCCAGTATCCCCAGTAAAGCCAGAATTATCCTTTAGCATCATTGCTATGGCTTGCTCACCCATACATTTCCAAACAAGTTGCCCAATTGGCAGCAATACAAATTATGATTAGTGAGGATATGCTCAGCAGTCAGTATACCCCATATTGTCTATTTGCTAGGGTGTGTACCATAAGAAATTAGCTTGGTAAGATGTCAGATGCCCAGTGCTGAGAAAACGTTCAATTAATGCACACATTCTGATGCGCAACCACATAAAGATTTACATAACCTCAGCATTTTCTTTTACTCCTTTTTAAATCACCTCTTACTTCACACTTTTAAATGACTTCCTTATATATACTGCTTTCTGTGTTGTGCCTGTCCCCTCTTTTTAGATCACTAGCTAGCGTGAGCACACTTTTCTTCATATATGGAAATCAAAATGGATGAAGAGCATTGAGTGCCATAAATCATCTCTCTCCTCAGGTAACAAGGGAACTATCGGAGGAACGCCTCTCCCCAACTCATGTAAAATTGTCAAGACTGGATCCTGAATCCAGCTATGGCACAGTTCTGAACGCACGTCAAGTGCATGAAGTCATTGCACAAATCCTACTTAATTCCTTTAACAGATTCGCTTTTGGAAATCATTGTTCCTTTGTTCTTGTTAAACAGTGACAGGGCAGTGGAATAATGGGGCCACTGCTGACACACCAACAATTACCCACAGGTGTTGAATAACAGCAGAATTCCACTGCTTTGCAGCTAATCTCCATCAAAAGAATTGGGAATCCGTCCAAGTTACTTTAGATGTGTTTCAAGTTTGATGCTGGACTAATATGTTCTCCATTGGGGGGTTCTTTGGGCGAGAGATTTTGTCCAACACATACTTAAAACCCATCACATCTCCTGCTGGGTTTTTCATTCATCTGAAATAATCCAAAGCAGTGCTGTTAATTTATTTCTTTTAGGGGAAGTGAAACAATTTTAATGGTTTTTTTCCCCAGAAGCAGGAGCTAGGGACATGTTATTTGGGTTTCTTGGAGCACCAGTCCCACATTTCTCCATTCTGGGAGTTCCATCTGATAGACAGATACATACAGGCACATAAATGTGGCTCACCTTTGAGAAAGACCTACGCTGTAAGGCTTCGTGTCTAGCATAGATCTACGTCTTCAAAAAGGAAGTTGCCTCAGTGCCAACTGTGAAGTTTCCTTTTTGAATGGCAAGCCACATGAATCTAGGCCACAAATCACCCAGGTTTAAGCCTTCCCTTCCCTGCCCCCCCCCCGGGTATGTCACATTTAGTGTCTTTAGGTGCTTGTAAGGTGTTACTCCCAGAACGGAGTGGCACACCTGTGATGGGAACATAGGTCTTTCTTTCTTTCTTTCTTTCTTTCTTTCTTTCTTTCTTTCTTTCTTTCTTTCTTTCTTTCTTTCTTTCTTTCTTTCTTTCTTTCTTTCTTTCTTTCTTTCTTTCTTTCTTTCTTTCTCACACATTTGAGCTTTAAAAATTAAATCACATATTTTAATAAATTATTCTGAACCAGCTAAGTAAAATAGGTATAGGTTATTTTCAGGATGGAAGGGATCATGTTGTATCTGCCTGTCAGGCAGGTATTGAAAAATGAGGCACCCATCTGATGAGAAACTGCTCAGAAAAATAAAGCATCTGCTATATAATCTCTGACATCTCTTGTAGAAGAGACTTTAGGTAAGAGGTGTTGGGAAGACACACTAGAGATCCCCTGCTGGTCTCTGTAGACAATATTCTGGTAAAGAAGATTTAATGTGGCCTAGTATAAGATTACTTTCTGTATTCCTAACCCAAATGCTGTGAAATACTGTTGATGACAATTGCTCAGTGAAAGGAATCCCACTTTTCACTCTCTGTTTATTGGCTGCATTGTTGGACCTGCCATTGATTCACGCTACTCGATAAACAAAATTAGCTACGATATGTTAGATATTCCTTCTGTGGAAGTCCTGGTGGCCACACATTATCAGCATACTTCATAATGTTAATAATCAGAACATGTTTGTCAAGCAGAAAACAAAACCAACAAAATGTCTGGAGCGGATTGTAAGTTCCATATTCAACTAAGGAGAAAACGCAGAGTGCCAAGCAGTCTTAAAGTTAAAAAGGAAGAAATACAAGTTAACATTTACAAATGTTCTTCCCTCTGTAAATACGGTTAGTAACTATAATTTTATAAGCAAAACACTTCAGAGGAAAATATTAGTATAGTGGCTGTGACATTAATAATTTCCTAAAGCACAGCTTCCTTGTTTTTCATTACAGTGGACCCTTGACTTACAGACGCCTTGACTTACAGACTTTTTGAGTTACAGACTTCTCTGGCTGCAAAATTTAGATTCGACTTGCAGACTGAGATTTGACTTACAGACCAGAAAAAAACCAAAATGGAACAAAAACGGCCTGTTACGGGATTAATCGGTTTTCAATGCACTGTAGCTCAATGGAGACTTGACCTACAGACTTTTTGACCTGCAGCCACCGTTCCAATACAGATTAATTCTGTAAGTCAAGGGTCCACTGTACAGCCTGGACTGTATTTTCCCTGCCTTCCCTGAACCTTTCTTGACCTAAGAAAAAAAGAAACAAAATATCCCCCTCTAGTGGTCGAAGGAGGCATAGCAGCTTCCCATTAGTTTCTATGGACGGAAAAGAGCAGATACGGATCAAATGGTTCTCAATGCATTCCTATGGGAAATGCAGATTTGACTTGAGAACTTTTTGACTTGAGAACCGCCTTCCAATACGGATTAAGTTCTCAAGTCAAAACCCCACTGTATATCATAAAAAGATAAGGCACCTGGAGTAAGGGCTCATCAGTGAAACTCAGTTCCCAAGAACGTTCCTTAATGCCATGGTAGCTCATGACTAAGCAGTGGAACAGTTCTCCACACCATTTTGGAATAAGCCCGCTTGGTCCCTGAGTGGCCCATAACTTGATATAGACACTATCAAAGTGTGCCTGAGAAACATACATTTATTCCTGTAATTGTTCATCCTACATATAAGGTCTAGGTTTGGTTTTTCCAAACTACACACTTCAGTACTACACAAACCTGAACAAAGAGATGACCAAGACCATGGCAGGGGACGAAAAATGGATCAAAGGAAACAATGGACTTCACAATGTTGCTCCAGGTTTCTGAAGAGATACTATCTGATCCCAGTTAAACATACCACATCAAGTAGAGCTCTCCTCCATGAAGTAACTCACTTGGGGTATAGGTGGGGAATCTGCAGCACAAGCAGTTCTAACTACTGTTCAATCCAACTGGCTCAATAATGAAGGGTACCAGTGCACATACTTTCTGATTTCACAAAGGCACATAGGTTACATAACGATTTAGGACTGCAACATAACCTGCTAAATTGCTGTATATGCAGAGGCACATAGATAGCCCATGTTGAGAGATAAACTAACTTGACTGTCATTAATTTGACTAACATCTTTTACTCTGTTCCTGGCATGGGATACTCAGTTCTAGACATTTTGGGGATTTCACACATTGTTCACAAGAAGTCTCCAGTGCTTCCTTACTCAGTTGTAATGCTTATTGAAAACAAGAGATTCTAGACTTCCATGGCACATTCATAAATATAGGCATTCAACTGACTGGAATCTAAACTGTAATGCAAAATGAGATCAGCAACTGCCTTTAAAAAATGAAGAATGCACACCCATCTACTAAAAACAAAAATGATGTGATCAGGGCCTAATATCTGTCTCTCCCTGCAAAGACATGAAATGATTGCTGATAAAGAGTACAGAGGAATTTATCTTGTCATCTTAGCCCTTCCAGCTGTCCATGATGGGAGTTTTCAGGAGATCTTGGACTTTGCATTGGCACATGAGCACTGAATCTCTTTGTGCTTTAGGCTTCCTATCTCTGTTACATATTTCATCTCCGAAGTGCTGTAGCAGAATTTGGCACTTTGGAAAACTCCCAATTAAATATGACTGCCACTTTGGGCTTCCTTTAAAAAAAACAATAAAAGGATAATTACAAATAGCAAAATTAAAACAAACTCAATAGTGACTATGCACAATACTTTTGGGTAGTGTGGGTGGCATACAAGTTAAATAAATAAAAAATAAATACAAAATAATAATACACATTGAACTTTTCCCACCTGTGCCACCTTCGCTTTGGGCTTCCTTAATTAACTTTGGATAATTAGGAAAGAATAATTATAGAGTAGGGACTAGTGAAGTACAATGATCACTTCATAGTCACTTTCCCCCCCAAATACAGTGTTATGTTTGTCTTTTCTGGAAAAAAAATGCAAACATTGAAGAAAAATGTGTTTTAAGAAAAAGTATCTTAGAGGAAATTGTTTTCAAAAAATATGCATAGAAAATACGTACTAATTTTCATGCAGACTTAAAAATGCAAACTGATGACAGGATGCAAGAAAGTGTTCATTGGGGGGAAAAGTAAACATTAACAAAAGCAATGAGCTACCACCCAAAATCTGCATGAACCACTCTCTGGGAACCTTCTGGAAAACCCTCAAAACGTTGGCATGCTTTTCAAAATATGCCATCTGAATAGTCACTGAGAGTACCAGCCTCTCATTTTTAATTACCATCTGCTTTTAAATGTAATATTAACTTATTTTTAATTTTCACTTTGATTATGTTTGTGTTATTTTTTTGTTATTGCCATTGTTGTAAACTGCCCAGAGTGACCATCATTCATATGGGTAGTATAGAAATCAAATAAGTAATAATAATAAATAAATTGCAGATCCAAAGCCCATTTCTAGTGTATACTGTGACCCAGCCATATATTAGCAGGGTTTGGGGAATGATATACACATACACACAACTACCCATTGATACCTATGTCTAGAAGTTGTGTACTTTGGAATTGGTGCCAGAATGTGGCTGAAATATACACTGTGGTCCAGAGACTCACCATCTCTGCTTACTCTTGTGAGTAAATATACCCAGTCATTACCAAGGAGGAAAAATTAATAATGACCTAACAACTCTCTGGGATGAAATTCTATTACAGTCTCTTCAAAACAGATATGTCAAGGTTACTTTTACCTGAAATGTTACCAAAGTGTTCCTCTTGGTTCTTCTGAATATCTGGACCTTACACAAACAGAACCCATTACTGTATGATTAATCTCATCATGCTTCATATGATTAAAGTCACCTCCCTGAAGTCTCACTGGAGAAAATGTTCAGGTATCTTTATTAACCTTCCCCTCCATGCCTAACAGTGTTAACAGCAGCTTGTGGGGAGAGGGATTACTGTGTCCATCACACATCTGCTTCAACCAACAGATTGTTCCATTGATAGCATTCACTGCATTTCAGTCAGAGCCCTTTCACCTGTATCACATGATCTTCCTCTGCCACCATTGTCTCCAAATAGTAATGTGTAAAGACACACTAATGATTCAGAAGTAGTGGTCCACGTATTACTAGGGGCTGTTTTTGTCATCATCTAAGCTCTGGAGGGCTGGGTGGTGTGGCAGCAGTCATGTTAGGGCTCCCTTCTTTGTCCTACAGTCTTCCATGAGGAAGGGTGGGCCAGAAGGCAGCAATCCGCTCCAGGCAGACCTGAGAGTGAAGGTTTGCACTCTAGCCTTCCAGGAAGGCATAAAAAGCACAGGTCTTGGCTGGCTGTCCTCATTCAGTGGTGGAGCTTCTCCCATCTACCCACCCTCTTTCCCTACAGTATGTATTTCTCCGTATATAGTAAAATGGAATGGTTTCCTTTTAATTTTGTCACAGTGAGGCAGTTTGGGGCATGAGGATGGAACCATGGGGAAAGAGGAGGACCCCTTGGGGTAGCCCCCACCTCAGATAGAGTCCCTTTTGAGGGGTGTGGAGCAGATAGTCCAGTGCATGCATAGCTTGGAGTTGTACATCTCTGTGCCCTAGTGACACAGGGGTCCACACAGTAGTGCATGCCCACATGGTTAATTCCACTTATGTTACCTGGCTTAGCATTTGTAGGGTGGCTGATGGGTGATCCATCCTTCATGCTAGCACCTGAGCTATTTGGCAGCTGCAACCAGTTTCTTCCGCATAAACCTGAGTCTGTGTTGTGTTGTTACGGTCTCCCCTTCTCCCCCTTGACTGATCATTATGCTCAAACAATTACCCCCCAAATATGTTTAAATCTGAAAACTAACTACAGTTACAGGAATTTATCCCATGCCTTGTGAATACAGAATTGGGGTTTTTTTAACATTAAACTGGGTTTGGGGTACAATGCAGGCCTTTGTGGATCTACAATCCTAAAACCACTGTTTCTACAGCATACAGTAGCCCCCCCCTTTGCCTGATTTTCTACTGTTCTATTTTCCCACTCTAAACAAATCAATGGAGCTATTAAGGACGAATATTATGATATCTGACAAAAGTATCAATAAACCATTCTGTGTATCAATAAGTTGGTTTGTATTCAACTAAATATTTATATGTAACTAAAAAAGAGAGGAGATTCTTCAAGTCTGATCTATATTGCTAATGTTGACAATATTAAATATCTGATACTAGAGTTAAGAAGCCAAGATTTATTTCATCTGTCATAACAACAACTTGGAACGCGATGTAATCCATACCATCTTCTTTTAACAACAGAACAAACCAACACATTTCATAGCATAAATACTTCAGAGAGGCTGTGGTCATAGAGCAAATCCATGAAATTAACAAAATAACTTTGCTTTACAAAAGGAAAGTTGGAGAAATGGCAAAATCTCAAGAAAATTTGTACAGATAAAGTGTGGGACTCAGACCAAAAGGCTTCAGTTTGAAATTCTGGCTGTTATTTTGACCATGGGGTAGTCATGAAGTCACTATAACTTGGGCCATTCACTCATTTTATGGTCAACCAACCTCTCAGGGTCTGTTGAGAGATAAAAATGTGGTAATCTGTTTGATGAGTGTATGATCTCTTTGGAAGGAATGTGATACATAAATAATATTTCCTCCCCAGGAGTATTTATACTCAAGAGCAAAATAAAGATTATGTCCTTATTTTGTGATAGGGCCCGTGTGAATCTTCTGTGTGTGAAAAATATGATCCTTCGGGGGACTGCAGAAGTGAGTTTAGTGTATTTTCTGAATAAAATACCCACAGCAGTGTACAATAAAATGGCAAGGCCGAAATATAAAAGTAATCATAAAAAAACAGGAACAGGAAAAACAATGCAACACAAAGTACTCTCCTATAATTCTGCTTCCCTATTTCACCCTGGGCCAAAAATTTCTGCTTCACAAGCAAGCAGCTGTGGAAAGATGCATAAAGTGAGGCTGGGATGGGAGGTCAAGTAAAAAGAAGAGGGTTTAGAAATGGTGGCATTTGACTGATAACGACTCAGCATATACAATACAGACAACATGAAATCTGTTATTTGGGCATATGATTTGTAGTCCTCCACATTTTCTACAGAAGTCATCTTCTGTATCATTGTTAAAGGAACTAGTTATTTTGGACCCTGATTCTTTGGACATATGAAAGCGCAATATAGTGTATCAAGCAACTAGTTCATAAAACACAGAACTGTCGACTTGAGATGGTAGAGATTCCCCAAGATGTTTTGCTTCTATTCTGTCCCTTGCAATTGCTTGTATTGAAGTTCTAAGATTATTATTATATTATAATAATTATGCAATGTATTGCAGCATAAACTTTCTGGATGCAAGCCATATGCTCCCATGCTGAGTCACAACCTTTCTTTCCTGATGCAATGCACTGACCCATGTGCCAGAGGCAAGAACAATACATTTTCCACCCAAAGGAGGACACATATCTCAGTGGCACACTTTGGAACTGCTAAATCTGAGTAACATCAGTTTATTTCAGATTTTGAAGTGATAGCTTTTCTTTCAGATTCAGTAAAACCTGAAGGGAGATGTATCACTGGCCGTACAATTGGGATTATTTGTTTATGTGCTGTCAAGTTACTTCAAGCATAGGGTGACCGTACAGTGTTAAGGTAAGAAGTTCAAGGAGTAGCTTACCATTACCTTTGCTCGCTGAGTTTCTTGGCAAAGTGGGGACTGAAACAGAGGTTTCCTGAGTGCCAGTCCAACACGCTGTCTGCTACACAAAGCTGGATCTCATGGGTATTATAGCCTTGTTGAAAATGTTTCCTTGGCAAATTTAACAAGGAATAGAGCATATTCCATGAGCTGATAATCTTGATGAAACAAAAGCACTGTGGGTAGGTAGTTTCTGGGATTGGGAAGTTGACTCCTTTTCTGAATAGGGTTGCATTTCCCACAATGGAGAGATTTACAGCTTGGCACTTCTCTCTGATCTTTCATTGTCACTACAGACCCAGAGAGCTCAGGTCACTGGACATATTGGAAAATCTTTTACTAGCTTAAGCTTAGTTCACTTACTTATGCCTTTCTTTGATAGAGACACAGTGATCAAATACCATGATCCATTTCTCTGCAGCCTCCTGGGCTGAGATACTGTTAATGCATTATATGTGAGGATGCCCTTGAGTTTGGAAGCATTAATGGCTGCAGAAAGGAATGGAAAAGAATTTCACTGGATTCTTCAGCCTTGAAGAATCTTTTTAGATTCATTGTGAGTCGAAAAGCACTTTGCTGGAACCATTTGGATATCTGCAAAGCCAAGGTCTCAGAGAAGCAAAATATGCACAAAAGAATGTGCACATTTTAAAATACAGTGGATAAAAATGTGCACAGCAGAAATATATGTACAAACCTTATAGGGGCTTTTGGGACTACAACTGCCAGAATTCCCCAGGCAGGGATTTGCAAATTGGAGTTGAATCTTGGGTAGTGTTTGGATATTGGTGCTTCTCCACTGGATTTTTCATGTGGAGCTCCGTACAGCCATTTTCATTTCCATTACATCTAATATCTCTGTGAAGCGACTCAATGTAACTTTCTGGACATCTAGGTTGGGGTTCTATTTCCATCATAATGGCATCCATTTGGATTTCTCTTTTTTGTCTGAATTAAAGGAGAGGATTTATTCCCACCACAAGAACCTACAGTCAGTGATTGACTGGATGGAGGCAAATAAATTGAACTCCAATGATATCATGCTTTTTATTTGTAAATAAATGGTTTGAATGGATTCCTCTTAAGAAACAGCTCTTAAGGGAACAAGTTATAGAGGCTGGAGCTTATTCTAGGATCTGACACAGTTACAGGTGGCACTGCTGTCATGTGGAGTGCCATGAGATTCCCTGGTAACCCCTCCCCCATAAAAAAACAGGGGCCTTGCAAGCAGCACACATGTCCTCTTAACTTATGGATCAAGTAGTTGCAATATACTTTATGTGGTGGCATTGTTAAAACATTTGGGAAATGTCAGCTATTCCCAGCTGCAGATTCATGATACCTAATTGGTATTTGTTACATAGTTCATTTATTTGGCAGTACAGAGAAAACAAAATTTCTGTGACTGCATTTTTGGTGTGGAGTTCAATATTAAGAGCTTCAAGTAACTGAGGAGCAGGATAATTTGTATGTGGCATTCAATGACCTGAGATCTTACACATGTGTATGCTTCCCCTTCTGTCACATAGACTATTGAAATATGATGATATCTGATAGCTCAGTGGTTTAAGTCTCTTGCTGCAGAGCCAGAGTTTGGGAGTTCTATTCCCCAGTGTGCCTCCTTGACAGGGGCTGGTCTTGATGAGCTACAAGGTCTCTTCCAGCTCTGTAGTTCTAAGATTAGTATGTTGGGTATTGCAGGATGAGCACCCTGAGAGCGAATGGTAATAGGTGACCAATCAAATCCTGTCCTTCCAAGTGGAAACAGTACAGCCTGGATTAAGGAAGCTGGAAAGAGTTCTGAGACATCACATATGAGTTGCTCCAAAACAAAAGAGATGATTAAAATGTGCAAAACTACTGGTGATTATCAAATTTGTTGATTAGAAAACAATTTCAATTCCTTCCTTTCCTTTCATGAAAAGAGTAGAATGGCATCATGATATACCGTATTTTTTGCCCTATAAGACGCACCTCTCCATAAGACGCAACACATTTTTAGAAGAAGAAAACAGGGAAAAATTAATCTGTTTTCTTCTCCTAAAAATTTAGTGAGCCTTATGGAGAGGTCCGTCTAATGGAACACACCCTAGCCCCCTCTGGCCCTGTGGGGGGAGCCTCCAAAGGGTCCTAGGGTGTGTTCCAGGACCCTTTGGAGGCTCACCCTGCCCCCCATGGGGGAGCATCGCAAGGGTGCTGGAAGGCAGACTCGGACCCTTGGGAGGCTCCCCCCACCCAGGGCCAGAGGGAGCAAAATCGCCACCTTCAGGAACTCTTCTGAGGCTTCCCAAAAATTTAAATTGCCAACTTCCAGGTCCTTTTGTGAGGCTTGAAAGGCTCAGAAAAGGTCCTGGAAGCTGGCGATTTCACCCCCGCTGGCCCCGTGGGGGTTTGGGGAGCCCTGCAAGGGTCCTGGAAAATCACCACCTTTGCTCCATAAGACGCACAGACTCCCCCCCCACTTTTTGGGGGGGAAAAGTGCATCTAATGAAGCAAAAAATACGGTACATGACAGGTAACTTCATAGATTCCAAATGTTTCAATGTCTTTTTTTCAGAAGGCTTGCATCAAATTTTGAAATGGACTTGGTCTAACCTGCCCTTTTTGCCTCTTTCTAACTCACTGTTGTTTGAGACAATACACAGCTGATGTTCCATGAAGAATTCCAAATGTTATCTCTAAAAAGGATCTATTTGGCTGTACATAGAATGTGCTTATTGTGCTCTTAAGTCTCATGAAGTAAAAACAGAATTAAAAAGACAAAATTATTTCCTTTCCTCTCGTCTTTAAAGATAAACTTGGTATGCAGCAATATACTTGTAAAGGGGGGAAATGAATGAATACTAGAGTAGAACAATTTATCTCCCTACATTTTATGGATCTCAAATACCTTCTTGACCTCAGAATCAGAATCACCTGTAATATTTTACAAATGAAATTTCACTAATGATTGATGGCACAAAGCATCCTCATTTTAACACTGTTTTAGGTCCTCTTTCCATAATGGAAATAAATAATGTTAAAAATAAAGATTGCTAGGTCACGAACATTGATCACTAATTTTAAAAGGGTTATTATTATTATACTGTAGCTTGATGTTCCCAATAAATTTCCTACAGCATTTATGTAGAAGAACGGATATTTCATCCCCATTAAGTTAAACTCCTCTCTAATCAATTTAGCAGCTCTCATATTGAAAAAAGCCTTAGCTAAAGTATTTTAAAGCACCATAACAGTGCCCTTCTACAGCCACTATTCATTTCACTAGGGCTTGTGCATGAGAAGGTCCCTGTACTCCCTATCTAGACTGCTTTGATACTGCTTTCCAGGAAAAGTGGGCAGTGCTTCCCCCACTCCCGCCCTTTCTATAGGGAAAAGATAATTGGAAACACCAGTTGTTAAATTTACCGTAGAAATGGAATCTGACCTTTGTAAGTATTCTTTCTTTTTAATGGTGAGCTCATTATGTCCATATGATTTAAGCAATACTTCAATTTACTATGAAGTGGATTTAATCCAGCCAAAATGTCCCATTGGAAGCAATGGGGCCTGAGGTAGTCCCACTAATTTTAGCTAGATCAGGGCCAATGTACAGTGGTGCCTCGCTTAACGATTACCTCGTTAAATGACGAAATCACTTGTCCATGAGGTTTTTGCGTTCGCTTTTGCGATAGCAAAACAATGTTCTAATAGGAAAAATTTGCTTCACAATGATCAGTTCCCTGCTTTGGGAGCCAATTTTTCGCTAGACAACGATTTTAAAACAGCTGATCGGTGGCTCTAAAATGGCTCCCCACTGTGCAAAATGGCTCCCCGCTGTGCTTCAGGACAGATTCCTCGCTATACAGGCACCAGAAAATGGCCGCCCTATGGAGGATCTTCACTTTATGATGAGGTATTTAGCCCATTGGAACGCATTGAACTGGTTTTCAATGCATTTCATTGGGCTTTTTCATTTTGCTTGACGAGGATTTCACTTAACAGCGATTTGAATGGAATGAATCATCCTCGTCAAGCGAGGCACCACTGTATTTGACAAATCAGGGCCAATTTATCAGACCAATTAGTTTCTGTGAAGGAAAAAAAGGGCAATCTATTATTTGTGAAAGCTGGGATTGATGCGTGCAATGGAATGGAACAAGTGATTATTATCGAAACTACACAAAACATCATTTGATCTACATCCGTGGTAGATAATTTGTATGTCAAAACTTAACAAATAAAATAAGCAGGGATGGGGACTAGAGTTGCAGAACTTGCTGTCAAGCTGGACTTAAGTCACACCAGTGACTCGACTTGCATTTGACTCAGTTTCCCCCCCCTCCCCATGACTCGGACTTGATTCATGACACAGAACTCACCTACCCAACCTTTTTTTCTGGGAGGAAAACTTGTTTTTAAAAGAGACTCGGACTTGTGGCTTGAGACTCAGGACTTGGTACCAAAGACTCGGACTTGGGATTTGGACCCAAAGACATGCCAACCTTCCGGGAAATAAGTGGCCATTATAAGAATAAACTGTTTTAATATGCAGCAAGCAGTGTAACTTAAGAAGGAGGAATTGCAGAAGCTTTGAGCATTAACTGAATGCACGTTCTTCATTTTCCAGACCATTTCTTTTTCAAAAACTCACTCGCACAAAATGCTGCATGAATTCATGAGAGTTCTTTAGTATACATGGCTGCTTACTATTTATTTATTATTTATTTATTTATTGAATTTATATCCCGCCTAGTCAGTTACGACCACTCTAGAATTATACCCTATAATTCAATTTCTGTGTATTAAGGTGATTGCCTGTATTCTCAGTTTAGGACTGAAAGGACTTGAGGATATGACTGAATCAATGCTACAAGGAGACACATCTAAGTACAAGATAATCACCACATGCTTTAGAAAAAGTGTATAATCAGGAAGTTGATTTGTTTATTTATGGGTCTGAGTGTAAAATGGTGGATGAAAGCCATAAACATATCTATACATTTCCTCTAGTGAAAAATCTGATCCAGAGGTATGTAGAACCCTACTCAATGAGTTGTGTATCAGCCTGCAGAGCCAGAGATGAGGATTTGATTATCACTGAGCATTTCAGGAGAAGAGTCAGCCTGTGTAGTGTTGGGCAATCTGCACAGTCCCAGCATGCCCTTCAGAAGAAAGGACTTGTGAACCACATTTGAGTATTCTATAATTAGAAAGTCCTGGAAACAGTTCCTGTAAGTCAGAATCGACCTGGCAGCAAGTTATTACTGTTATTATTATTTCCAATCAAAGTGCCTCACATAACATCATTATCGATTGAAAGAAAGAGGAGGAAAGAGATGGCTTCACTCAATACAACCGAGGACAATTTGATTATGGCTTAGAAAAGTTATCTTATTTGTATCTTTAGAGATACAGGATACAGACATGTGCATGTGCACCCACCCCCACCCCCACCCCCACCCCACCCCCACACACACACAGAGAAAGAGAGAACATTCTAAATATACTTCTTCCATATGGCCACTTGCACAGTATATCCATAATAAATTGGTATTTTTGAAATCCCTAAAGTGGAAGGGTACTGGCATGTGCTGCTTCTTTTTATAAACGTATTTTCACTGCATGAAAACAACAGTGGCAAAATGTATGATTTAAACAAAGTCTGAAACATGCTGATATAGCTGATAATGTCAGTCTGAGCCTCATGATTTATTCGTAAAACAGTGTAGGACTAGATAATCCATAACTCCACAAATGAATGTGGTCTGGTTTAATTCATACCTTCCACAGAAACAGATGCTCATCCTAGTTTGCTCAAAATGAAACAGATGTTCCACCGTTAAAACCCTGGGCATAAAGATTATTTTGAAAATCCATCTTACAGCATGTGACATATCAGGAGGGAAAAACTGAAGGTACTTAAAAGCATCTATGATCATCAAGCAGGAATTAGTTATTTTGATCGTGTAAAGATTATTAATTATATTTCTATAGAGAAAGGTATGGAAACACTCCCAGGTTTCATACAAGGAAAAGCCAGAGGGCTTTGAAGAAAAATAACTAGAGAATTACAGAAATTGCAATTAAATGTACTGACAGCACCCCACCCCTGGAGTGAAAACTTTCTGAACTCTGTCATTCTGCATGTAGATAGTCAAGGACAGAACCTGGACAGGCAGCTTGAACCAGATTAGTGGTATTGCCAAAGTTTATATTGACCTGGCTCTGCATAGAGATCTGCCCACTTTGCAATGCTCAATTACAAAAAGAAGGTTATCAGTTGGCATGCCAGTTCATGCCACATTGTGGATGCCTAAGTTCTGCATGCAAATGAAATGCCACTTTCTCTCCCTAGGTTCGCAAACCCTGCAATGGAAATATTCTAAGTTTTTAGTAGGGAAACCAGGAATTCTGGGAGTATGGTGGCTGCTGATACATTATCAAACAGGAGAAAATTTGCATCTGCTAATGTGTATATGTTAGAAAAAAATTAATTAGCAGAAACAAGTGCACATCGGAATTTATCTTATATAAGCATAAATCAGCAGTAGAATTCTGGTTAATTGGTTAATTATTGTAATTTAAATTGAAGTACAGTACAATGCATTTTACCATAGTAGGGAAGACTTTTTCCAGTCATCCTGTGTCCAAACAAAGACCATTTCTATGAAAGCAGCCTTTTTACATCTTCTGCATGTTTCTCTGAACATTTGCACATTTGGGTATGTGTTTGATGGGGCATTTTTAATAATGTATGGAGATAAGATGAGTACACTTCAAACAACTGAAAAAGAATACACACAAATATGCTGCAGAGAAAGGTAACAAAATGCATACATTGGGTATATACATCTTGCAATGCTAATCAAAAACAGGTGCCTTTCATTTGAAATTGAAATTAAGAGTATACGTATCTCCACATAACTGCAAGGCAAATGTAGCAGCCAAGTGGGATACTTTCAACAAATATTTCTTAAATTTGGAGACCCAATGCTCCTCTGCAAAAATAATTTTTAGATGGAGCATATAATGCAAAGATAGAGAAGGATGATTCTTCTCCAATACACTTTATGAATTATAATTTAGATTTATCTTTGCTGAATTTTTCTCACCTGCAGAAGACCTTTGAAATATCTTCAGATTAACTATGTGAGGAAGTATTCAGCTAAACATATAAATCATCCTGCCAAAGTGATTTTAGACAGATACCTGACCTTCCGGCTGAATACACATTCAGTTCCACACAAGTAAGCAGTGTGATTGATGACATCCGTGTTTCTCCCAAGCTGAGAATGCAAGTTACAGATAGTGACCACTTCCCTTTAATTACCTTAATCAAGTGTAGTTTAGCTAGTTGGCCACCTCTATTTTCTTTTTAACTTGACTATGGAATGTTTGCTCCTTTATAAAAGAAGAGCTGAGTGAGACAAAGCATGTGGCTGTGGAGCCAGGGTCTGGGGGGAATTGATTCTCCATCATGCCTTGTAGAAGAAATGCCATCCTGTATGTCTTGGGGCAAGCTACATGATCCAAAAGCACTCCAGAAAAAGGGGAATGGCAAACCTCTTCTGAGTACACTATATCTAGAAAGAGTTGCAATAAACTGATGGCACGTAATTATTATTGATTCACAAAGTGGATAGATGGCATGTAATTATTCTTGATTATTAAAAGAGTGGGTGACAATATCAACAAGACACTCTATTTTATTCCTTTTGTTGATTGTAATCAACATAGAAGTAAAGCCCACTGATGTCCTCTACCATTAAGCTCACTTCTAGTATCCATCCTGTTTTACAAGAGCAGATTCTAATCGGTCATTGTAACCAGTCAAACAAACTATTTAATAGATGGATTGATGGAGAGACTATTTAAAAAACTGGTACTTGCTTTGCATCCGTCTAACATGTTATTGGTTGAAAAAGCAGTGAAACTTGGTGTGAAACAAAGATTAGAACAAAGTGCAGGCAGGATTTTGAGAAATGCAACAAAATGGAAAGTGATTTTCACATGCCTAATCCTGTGTGCTTGATCAATTTGCTTTCCAGTTCTAAACTACTCCCCCTTTCCCCTCCCCACTTCTTACAGCTCTTTATGTTGAAACTGGACTTGAGCCAGAAAGACCACCAAATACAAGGTACAGTGGTGCCTCGCTTGACAACGTTAATTCATTCCAGCGAAATTGCTGTAGAGCAAAAACATCATCAAACGAAATAAAAAAACCATTGAAACGCATTGAAAACCGTTCAATGCATTCCAATGGGCTGGATACCTGCTCGTCCAGCGAAGATCCTCCATACGGCGGCCATTTTCAGTGCCTGTAAAGCGAGGAATCCATACTAGAAAACAGCAGGGGGCCATTTTCTTCACAAAAGCGACCGCAAAAATGTCAACGTAAAGCAGATTCATCATAAAGTGGGGTAATCGTCCAGCAGGACACGACTGTAGCCATATTTCTATTTTGCTTAGTATAATGTACAGCTACACTGCTCAAAGCAGGGGGCTACACATACTAGACCTCTTGTACTTAGGCAGCTCTTATGAATATGTTTGCAACAACATTCCAGGTGTAAATTGGCATTTCGCAGACCACTGATCTGGGTGTTCTGAGAAGATGGTCAGCTTCTCAAAAAACAACTCCATGATACTTCCCTCTTGTTGCCATGGGAATGACACAGGCATTGAGGCAGGTTACTGTTTTTCAGCAGAATACTTAGTGGCCAAATTGACTTCTCAATATCTTTTAACAAATAGACACCAATACTACCTTAGTTATTGCTTGAGATGGCGGTTTCATCTAAAGGCCCTTCTACACCACAGCAAACAATCACTACCCACTGCCATTATCAGGCTATACCTGATATTAGTCCTGCCTAGAACAAACCTATAAAATGAATAGGGCTTTCTAGTAACAATTACTTGAAATCCAATTTATTTCAATGGGTTATTTTGGATAACACTAACATTTGATTTAGATCATTAGTAACTGAGGTTAAGATCCCACACAGTCTTGTTGGAGGAAGCAGTAAACCTACATGGGCTCTCAGGTTCTCTATAGATAGTGATGATATTCAATAGCAGTTGGAACAATGACTGGCTCCTCTGGTATCTACAAAGCTAACTGGAAGCATGTGGTGCACCCAAGACTATCAGAATCCTTCTCATTTGAGGAGAAGAACTGTCATTAGAAGAACAGAGGACATTCACGTGGGAAGGTACCAGATTCTTCCTTGTGCAAGCTTCAAAAAGCCACTCATTTTCATTTAACTGGGAATTGCATTAGTCTAAGGACACAGTAACCCCTTCACGGATTGCTGCCTTGTTGTGGCAAAGGGGATTGAGTAATTCAGAGAAACTATGGCCTATGCTGTGCAGGGACACCCAAGATGGGCAGGTCATAGTGGAGAGTTCTGACCAAACGTGATCCACCTGGAGCAGGAACTGGCAAGCCACTCCAATATCTTTGCCAAGAAAAATCCATGGACAGAAACTAAAGGCTAAAAGATATGACACTAGAAGATGGGACCCTCAGGTCGGAAAGCGTCCAACATGCTACTGAGGAAGAGCGGAGGACAAGTACAAGTAGCTCTAGTGCTAATGAAATGGTTGGGCCAAAGCTGAAAGGATGCTCAGCTGCGGACGTGCCTGGAAGTGAAAGGAAAGTCCGATGCTGCAAAGAAAAATACTACATAGGAACCTGAATGTAAGATCTATGAACCTTGGGAAGCTGGATGTGGTCAAACAGGAGATGGCAAAAATAAACATTGACATCCTGGGCATCACTGAACTAAAATGGACAGGAATGGATGAATTCAATTCAGACGATTATCATATCTACTATTGTGGGCAACAATCCCACAGAAGAAATGGAGTAGCCCTCATAGGCAACAAAAGAGTGGGAAAAGCTGTACTGGAATACAATCTCAAAAATGATAGAATGATTTCAATATGAATCCAAGGCAAACCTTTCAACATCACCGTAATCCAAGTTTATGCACCAACCAACAATGCTGAAGAGGCTGAAATTGACCAGTTCTATGAAGACTTAGAACACCTTCTACATCTGACACGAAAAAAATGTTGTTCTTATTATAGGGGATTGGAATGCTAAAGTAGGGAGGCAAGAGATAAAAGGAACAACAGGTAAGTTTGGCCTTGGAGTTCAAAACAAAGCAGGGCAAAGGCTAATAGAGTTTTGTCAAGAGAACAAGCTCGTCATCACAAACACTCTTTTCCAACAACACAAGAGGCGACTCTACACATGGACATCAACAGATGGGCAATACCGAAATCAGATTGATTATATTCTCTGCAGCCAAAGATGGAGAAGCTCTATAAAGTCAGCAAAAACAAGACCTGGAGCTGACTGTGGCTCTGATCATCAGCTTCTTATAGCAAAATTCAAGCTTAAACTGAAGAAAGTAGGAAAAACCACTGGGCTAGTCAGGTATAATTTAAACCAAATCCCTTATGAATACACAGTGGAAGTGAAGAACAGATTTAAGGAACTCAATTTGGCAGACAGAGTGCCTGAAGAACTTTGGATAGAGGCTTGTAACATTGTACAGGAGGCAGCAACAAAAACCAACCCAAAGAAAAGGAAATGCAAAACAGCAAAGTGGCTGTCCAACGAGGCCTTACAAATAACAGAGAGGAGAAGGGAAACAAAATGCAAGGGATACAGGGAAAGTTACAGAAAATTGAATGCTGAATTCCGGAGAATGCCAAGGAAAGACAAGAGGGCCTTCTTAAATGAACAGTGCAAAGAAATCGGGGAAAATAATAGAAAGGGAAAAACCAGAAATCTGTTCAAGAAAACTGGAGCTATTAAAGGAACATTTTGTTCAAAGACTGACATGATAAAGGACAAAAATGGTAGGGACCTCACAGAAGCAGAAGACATCAAGAAGAAGTGGCAGGAATAAACAGAAATTACACCAGAAAGATCTGGATGCCCCAGACAACCCAGATAGTGCGGTTGCTGAGCTTGAGACAAACATCTTGGAGAGCCAAGTCAAGTGGTCCTTAGAAAGCATGGGTAACAACAAGGCCATTGGAGGTGATGGCATTCCAGTTGAACTATTTAAAATCTCAAAATATGATGCTGTTAAGGTGCTACGCTCAATATGCCGGCAAGTTTGGAAAACTCAGCAGTGGCCAGAGGATTGGAAAAGATCAGTCTACATCCAAACCCAAAGAAGGGCAGTGCCAAAGAATGCTCCAACTACTGTACAATTGCACTCATATTACACACTAGCAAGTCAATGCTCAAAATCCTCCAAGGTAGGCTTCAGCAGTATGTGGACCGAGAACTCACAGAAGTACATGCTGGATTCTGAAGGGGCAGAGGAACTAAAGACCAAATTGCGCTGAATTATAGAGAAAGCCAGAGAGTTCCAGAAAAACATCTACTTCTGCTTCATTGACTATGCAAAAGCCTTTGACTGTGTGGACCACAGCAAACTATGGCAAGTCCTAAAAGAAATGGGAGTGCCTTACCACCTTATCTATCTCCTGAGAAACCTATATGTGGTACAGGAAGCAACAGTTAGAACTGGATATGGAACAACTGATTGATTCAAAATTGGGAAAGGAGTACGACAAGGCTGTATATTGTCTCCCTGCTTATTCAACTTATATGCAGAATATATGCGAAAGGCTGGACTGGAGGAATCCCAAGCCAGAATTAAGATTGCCAGAAGAAATATCAACAACCTCTGATATGCAGATGATACCACTCTGATGGCAGAAAGTGAGGAGGAATTAAAGAACCTTGTAATGAGGCTGAAAGAAGAGAGTGCAAAAAACGGTCTAAAGCTCAACATCAAAAAAACTAAGATCATGGCCACTGGTCTCATCACCTCCTGGGAAATAGAAGGGGAAGATATGGAGGCAGTGACAGATTTTACTTTCTTGGGCTTCATGATCACTGCAGATGGTGACAGCAGCCACGAAATTAAAAGACACCTGCTTCTTGGGAGGAAAGCGATGACAAACCTTGACAGCATCCTAAAAGCAGAGACATACCTTGGCAATAAAAATCCGCATAGTCAAAGCTATGGTTTTCCCTGTAGCGATGTATGGAAGTGAGAGCTCAACCATAAAGAAGGCTGACTGGTGAATAATTTTGAATTGTGGTGTTGGAGGAGACTCTTGAGATTCCCCTGGACTGCAAAGAGAACAAACCTATCCATTTTTAAGGGAATCAACCCCGAGTGCTCACTGGAAGGACAGATCCTGAAGCTGAGGCTCCAATACTTTGACCATCTCATGAGAAGAGAAGATTCCCTGGAAAAGACCCTGATGTTGGGAAAGTGCAAAGGCAAGAGGAGAAGGGGAGAAGCTACAATACCGTTCCTCTACAAGCCTTGTCATTTGAGGATCGTGCAATGCCCCTGGGCGACCACTTGAATCCAGCAGCCAAGGAGAAGATTTGGAAAGGAAGGTATGTGGGCTTGTTTGAATTGCTGAACAGAAACATAGAAAAGTGTCACAATCCCAGGGGTTACAACAGCAGAGTCCGATAAGACAGTCCTATGTCAGAAATTCAGAGAATGCAGAGCCGATATCCAAATACCAAAGCCAACTCACACAATGTAGTCCAGGGTCAGAATCCAAAGCCAAAAGTCCAGAGAATAAAGTTCAAAGTAGTCAGGAGCGTGGATGCAAGCCAAAGGTTTGACTTGTTGCTTCCATGGGCTTCCAGCCCTCTGGGAGCTGCTTATATAGTAAAAAACAGTCCTTGAACTGCTGGAAGCCTTTTCATCCTGTCAGAACTCAGGACTAGTTGATCGGATCTTTCTGCGGGCAGCCTTCAAGCGATCCTCTGACCTTTTTGTCATAAGTTTTCCCCAAAGCCTGGCCCTCAGCATGTCTACTGGGGGAGGAGACTCTGGAGGCAATTCAGCTGTTTGTATTTCTAATCCCTCAGCATTCTCCTCAGCTACAGTTAACCCTTCAGGTTCTGGATCTTCGGCTGCACTCATGACAAAAAGAAGAATCAGGATAAGGAAGATGAGAAGGACAAGGGGAGACATAGGCGCAAGAGGCTGGACAGAATGTGGTTCAATTGGCTGTCCGGTTTTTTAATCTATGCGGGGGTGGTAGTAAGGGTGCTCCCTTGGCGGGCATTGTCCCTATTCCAATATTTAGACCTTATTTACAGGGCTTACATGGATTTTGCAGGGTATCCATGGCTTTCTTATGATGAGGCATTCCATATGAGAAGTAACATTCACCCCAATTTACATTGGGATGAGCCACTGGCTGGCCTCTAGTTACAATCAATGACCGTGGCCAGGCCCAATTTAGGTGACAGGATGGATAGTGGGCATTTGATTAGGAAATCAGCTGTAAACGTGACTCCCTGTGTTAGCGCGGGGCAGATGGTTCAACCCCACCTGCTATGATGAGTGTACAACTCAAGGGGTGTGTGCTCCAAGAAACAGTGTAGATTTAGGCATGAATACACAGTGTGCAGAGGACAGCATCCCAGTGTCACATGCTTCAGAACTGGTGCTTCAAGGTAGGCAAAAGGCCCGGGAGATGGGGAAAAACCAATAGTGGTGGGGGTAACCCTGATAAATGGGCCCAGTCCAATTAAGATTGTAGTCTTAGAAACATGGCTGCGGGACTATCTTAGGTGGGATGATGCTAGTTATTTGTTATTAGGTTTTAAAGAAGGCTTTAGGATACCAGCGTCTGGGGAACATAAGGCATTCTTTGCAAGAAACCTCAAATCCATACATGGTATAGAAATGGTAGTTCAAGAAAAGACAGCTGAAGTGCGAGAGGGGAGGATGTTGGGACCATTCACAACACCTCCTTTGGATACACTGAGGGTCTCACCCTTAGGAATTGTGCCAAACAAAGCACCCATCAAATTTACATTGATACAGCATCTGTCTTATCCTGAAGAGGGCTCAGTTAATGATGCCATTCCTCAAGAACTCTGTACCGTTTGCTATACATCATTTGATGAGGCAGTTAGCATGGTTCACCAGTGTGGATTGGGGTAGAACTGGCAAAATGTGACATTAAATCTGCATTTCAGATTTTTCCAGTCAACCCGCAGGATTTTGACCTTTGGGATTTTATTTTCAAGGTTCTTTCTACATAGATAGAGAGCTCCCCATGGGTTGCTCCATTTCAAAACATTGTTTTGAATGCTTTAGTTCTTTTCTTGAATGGAAGCTTAGGGCTAGAGTGGGGTGTAAAAGTATGGCCCATTACCTTGATGATTATCTTTTTGTGGTGAATGGAACACCAGAAAGTGTAAATTCATCTTAGATACTTTTCGAGCAATGGCAGATGAGCTAGGTCTACCTCTAGCCGAAGAGAAAATGGAAAGGCCAACTTCAACCCTGATGTTTTTAGATATTGAATTGGACATGGTTGAGCAAATGTCTAAGTTGCCATGAGAAAAATTAGACAACCTTAAGATCAGGGTAGAAAAAAGTGATCCTGAGGGAGTTACAGGAATTGGTGGGACATCTAAATTTTGCTTGCAGAGTGGTGGCGCAGGACTATCTTAGGTGGGATGATGCTAGTTACATCTTTTTGCATCAGCTTTGTAGCGCAATGTGGGGGCTGCATTGTCCATTCCATAGGACAAGGATTATGTATGTTATGAGAGAGGATTTGGAAGTTTGGAGGCAGTTTCTAGATGATTTCAATGGCACTTCCTTCTGGAGAGGTCAGAGGATGCTCAAGGCTGAATTTCAGGTCCAGACAGATGCTGCAGGCTCCTTGGGTTTCGGAATTTATTTTAGAGGCAGATGGTGTACCGGCAAGTGGCCGGAGTAATGGCACCAAGTGGGTATCACCAGGGATCTGACATTTCTGGAGTTTTTTTCCTGTAGTTGGTGCTTTATGGCTATGGGCAAGTGAATGGGCTGATTCAGTGGTTTGCTTCTGGTGTGATAACCAGACAGTGGTCCACATTGTTAATAGTCTCGCATCCCATTCAGAGAGAGCCATGGCTTTGGTTAGGGCATTTACATTGCGTGCATTGAAATTTAATATTTTACTACAGGCCAGGCATGTACCCAGCGTTGACAATAGCTTAGTGGATGCATTATCACACCAACAGATCCAACGGTTCAAAGAGTTAGATCCAGGGGCCAGCAAGTTTCCGGAGGCCACAGCTATGTTGTTTGGGCAGTGCGGTACACCGCCTCATCCCCATGGGGGAGCAACCTTGGCCTTGATGTGCGGGCCCATATTGAATGGAGAGGGCGCCATGGGGTCAGCTTTGTTGAGTGGCCACCTTTGGGCACCACCCACCAGAGGTGTTGGTGGTAGACCTGGGTGGTAACAATTTGGCGCAGCATTGTGGAAAGGCCCTGATCATTGATGTGATTCGTGACTTCACTTGGTTGAGGGCCACATATCCTGCCATGCACATTGTTTGGTCGAGAATCATCCCTCAGCTGTCATGGAGGGATGCGAGAAACTTTTTTCCTGTAAACACTGCCTGATGGAGTGTTAAGAGGGAAGTCTTCAGAGCTGTTTGCAGAGGCCTTGGATCGGTGATTGGTCACCAGAGGATCTGCTTTGAGAGGCCAGAGTTTTTCCAGTCAGATGGCGTACATATCTCTGAATGAGGTTTGGATGTCTTCCTGGAAGACATCGAGGAGGAGGGTCTGCTGCTGGAGCTGGATGGGCTCGATGGCAGGCATGGGATTTAGCAGGGCTAGTCCTGATGCTGTGGCGGGTAGTTCAGACTAAACAAGTACAGTATTTTGGTGAGTCCCAGAGCAATAGCAGGTAATTACAGCTCATCTGAACTCCCAACACTACGGATAATGTGATTACAGTGCTTGGGGGGGGAGTTGCACTGGAGTCACACCCGGACAACAGTCGACAAGGAGAGAGTGGCTGGAGGTCTGGGATGGTCACATTTGGGACAGTCGGGTTTCTCCCTGTCTTCATAGTGGGGAGAACTTGGGTCAAGGACTCGCACATTGGTTGGTTAAAAGGGTCCGTTCGGACCTACGTTTTGAAACCCGAGTCAGCACTATGGCAGGACCCCCCCCCCCTTTGCCAAAGGATTGGCAACAATGATTACATTCAATAAAGTGTGTCCCATGTTTAATCCACAATTTCTAGTCTCGTGTATTTATTTCGGGGTAAGGGGGCAAGAGAAATGACATTTCAAAAAAAGGTAATATAATTGGACAAAATGATGATAACTGTTGCATTGCTGCTCAGATTTTTAAGGATTAGAAGCATGGGATTTGCTGCTTTTTAAAACAATCAGACAACCATTGTATGCTTGCTGTGTACACGCTTTGCTTTACAAAGGAAAAGGGTACTGGCTAGAATCCTGTTATGGTTAATAATAATAATTGCACGCTATCAAGTCACTTCTGTATGGCAAATCTTTTCAGGTGAAGAATACTCAGAAAGGTTCACCATTCCCATCTTCCAGGGGCAACCTGGGACTGTGCAGCTTTCCTACACAGGCTGGCTTTTTCCCCTGGAGGCACAGTGGGGAACTGAACTCACAATCTCTGGTTAAACATTAGCATAAATCTGGTCCAATTTAAGACTCATCATAAGCACTTGTTGTTGTATGCCAAATCACGTAACTTGGCATGCATCAGATGTCTATGCTGACCTCTTGAACTGTGGCAATTTGCCAGCAAGATTTATGCTGATTGAGTTACACTGGAAGGTGTAAATAACAGAATTTGGGACATACATTTTTTGCAGAAATGTGCATCATAAAACCTACCAAGCTGCTGCCTAAAGCCTGCACAGAGAGAGAGAATGAGAGAGAGAGAGAGAGAGAGAGAGAGAGAGATAGATAGATAGATAGATAGATAGATAGATAGATAGATAGAGAGAGAGAGAGAGAGAGAGAGAGAGAGAGAGAGAGAGAGAGAGAGAGAGATTGATTCAGCAGCATGATTCACTGCTGGAAACTGACATTGCACCTCCCTAACTACTTTACTTAATATATTTAGTGATTGAACATTTTTATTGCTTTTATTTTTGCTTAACAGTTTAATTCAATTCTCTACTTTTATGGCCTTACTAGAATTTTGAACAAAAAAACAACATTTAGATATTAAAATATGTACAATAATGCTCAATAAATACCCATTGTAAAGCTGGGAAAGTAGCTGGGAAAGCACCCTACCAATTTTCCATAGAAAGTTCCTTAGAGAGCTGATGTGATCCTAGGTCTCCAGCCAATATGAACAGTGACCCTTGGCCCTCAGATGTACAGCAACCCCTCTATAAAAACGTAATGTCAGGCCAAAATGCATTGAAATCAGCATGTAATAACCCTCTAAACTCACTCTCCCTCTTTAGCCAACATTTAAATGGTTAAAAAGGATGTGGTGCTGCTGCGAGTTAAACCGCAGAAGCCTCTGTGCTGCAAGGTCAGAAAACCAGCAGTTGTAAGATCGAATCCATGTGATGGAGTGAGCTCCCGTCACTTGTCCCAGCTCCTGCCAACCTAGCAGTTCGAAAGCATGCAAATGTGACTAGATACATAGTGGTGGGAAGGTAACAGTGTTCCATGTCTAGTCGCGCTGGCCACGTGACCACGGAACCTGTATTCAGACAAACACTGGCTCTATGACTTGGAGACGAGGATGAGCACTGCGCCACTCTCGCAGCCTTCTTTGTTCAAATCCTTTTACCATTTCTTTAGATCATTTACTTGGGAGTAAACAGTCCACCAAACTCAGTTGGACTTACTTTCAATTATACACACATAGAATTGTCCTGTACTTTCAAATCCTCCCCACTACCCCATCAAGTCCTGGAAGTTTTATGCTTATTTTTTTTCTCCCATGGCACAAAATTATAACAATTCCTGCACAAAGTTTCATTTTTTTCTCATCAGGATCCACTAGAAAGGCACCATGCTGCATATGGTTTGGTAGTTTTCTGCACAGGGAAATGGGCCATAAATGGGTGTAGGGAATAGGAGTGGGAATAAGACCAGAAGGGAGGTAGGACATTTTGTTATTGCAGGGGGAAGTTGCAGTGGGGAAGCTCAACATGGCAAGCTTCAAAAAATGCTGAGAATATGACATCACTAGTATACATAACATGTTCTGAAGAACTAGGCTATGATTCCTTCCTCACCATTAAATAAAATACAATATTTAGATCTTTATCAAACAAAATGCAAAAGCTAACTATACAATATAAACATGTATTGAACCAACCACTAGTTACAACAGCCCTTTGCTGTCTGCTCTGACTGGCAGTGGTTGTTTTATAGGGTCTTTCATGGAGGATTTGAACTAAGGACTCAGCCCAGGATCTTCTGCATGGAAAATGTGTGCATTCCCACTGGGCGATGACTCTTCTTTTTCAGCAGGTTTAACTAGGGCTGAGTAGAAACTGCTTACATTTCTCCACTGATGCTGAAAAATGCCTTGCTTTCCTACAAGATTTTGGCAAGCCTTGCAAAAATGTTTGGTTGTTTATAAATCACAGCCTCTCCCTCAGGACACTGAAGGTGATGTACAAGCTCTAAAAGCACTATAAATCTTTCTATGTGGAAAAGCAATAAATAATGCTTATTCATTTACATTGTTCTCTGTGATGACATCATTGCGAAACCTGGCTGAAAATGACTGTGAAGTCCACACAAGAGGTGATAGCTGGTGTAAACAACAGCACTGAACAGGATGAGAAAAATAATTGTGAGGGGAAATTAATATACATACCATTTGTACCAACAGTGCAAAAATATTTGTACATTGCTCATTTCTACTTGAAAACTGAGACTGTGAAGTATTTGTCTTGGTCCCTTCACACAGGCGCAAGGAGAGAAATATACTCTTGGAACTGGCCCTAAGTGTGACTTTGGCAATACAGAAGATGTTTCGAAACAAGTCTGGAAATGTAAAGTGCAAAAGAATTGAAGGCTTGATCAAGATGACTAGTCAATTACAGGTCCCACAATTGAACATTCTTGTAAATAATACACACCTGTCTGGAGCTGTAGATTTAACATTTGGCAGATTCCTTTAGACATGTGTGATGAAAGGCAGGCACTGAAGGGCATATTCGTAAGAACAATAAAGTCAGCAAATCTTAATGCATTTGAATTGCAGTGCTGTACAGCATATTTAGCAGAACTTGAAAGGCTATGAAGTGTCTCCTTTTATTACCTTCTTACAAGAAAGTGTTTACGGAAATACATTCAAAGGCAATAAGGCATATTTAAAGTTGTGTCAGGACCCAACATCGACAAAGAGAATCACTTGCTTCTGAGCCTGGCAATAAAAGTTTCAACACCCTCTCACCAGAAAAATGGAAAACCACACAAGACATTTAAAGAAAAAAAAATGAGACATGAGCAAATGTTATGAGCCAAATGACAAACCAGTCCACACAACACAGGACACTGGCATATGTTGTTTAGTCATTAAGTTTTGTCCAACTCTTTGTGACCACTTGGACCAAAGCTCACCACGCCCTCCTGTCTTCCACTGGCATATACTGGAAACCTAACCTTCCTCCCAGAACAAAGTGGAAAAGTGTGGAAAATTAACTGCCCCTCTTTTCTCCCCATTTTACTAACTGCTGGGATTATGGACATTTATTTACACACTCCACTATAGTGATTTCAACCAGGGTACCTAGATATGTATGTGCATATGTTCATGTTTGTGTATGTGTATGAGGAAGATTGGAGATTGTTCTCCTTGAGCTACTGCTGAACCTAGTAACACTTAGGAAGAGGTGGCTAGGTTTAGGGTGCTGGTGCTGGAGAGGTGTCTGTGACTCCCTGGAAAACTGTGTAACTCTTTAATGTCACTGTAATGAGAAGGGACACCTCCCTGGGGACATCGTACCCATCTTGCTTCCTCCCTTGCTTCCACCGTTATGAGGTGTTCATTGCCTGTTCTTAAGTGTAAAGTAAACTGTTTATTTCTGCCTCATCTCAGGGTATGAACAATTTGTCATTCTCAGATTTCTTCTCGTTCTCCAAATCCTATCAACATTTTCTTCCTACCCTTGTTTTGTGTCATGTTGCAAGCCATTATTTTACTTCCTTCATTGACATGCGTACTAATTACAGTCGTGCCCCGCTTAATGAGGAAATAGCTTTACAATGAAGTTTTTGCGATCGCAATTGCAGTCGCAAAAGGATGGTCTAAATGGGGGAATTTTGCTTAGCGATGATCGGTTCGCTGCTTCGGGAACCGATTTTAGCTTTACAACGATCAAAAACAGCTGATCGTCGGGTTTCAAAATGGCCACTGGCTGAAGAAAATGGCCCCCCGCTGTGCTTAGAGATGGATTCCTCGCTGCACAGGCATGGAAAATGGAGTATCTTCGCTGGATGGTGAGTTTTCGGCCCATTGGAATGCATTAACTGGGTTTTAATGCGTTTCAATGCGCTTTTTAATTTTGTTTGATGATGTTTTCGCTCTACAGCGATTTTGCTGGAACAAATTAACATCGTCAAGCGAGGCACCACTGTACTGTGCATTCTTCCCAACAAGACCATTTATTTACCCATTCTACTTGATCTGTGTATTTCACCAAATGGACAAAAGCAAGTTTGTACATTTTGTATGGATTTTAGCCTTCTATTTTTTTTATTTTTTATTTTTGTTTTCAAAATACCTTGTATGCCTCACAAATCTATGAATCCTTGAGGCAAGATCTTCTTCTCACAACGAGTCTTAGGTGGTATTAAAACACTACTTTTGTTGACAAGCAGATGTCAACTCTTACGTTGTCTTGAGGTCGAAATCAGATACAAAGATCTGAGTTTCAAAATTTAGAATTCCATTGGGTTTTGTAATGTTATGGAACTTCAGCTATGCTGTGATGTCACTAGAGAAGATATAAAATTTAATGCGGGAAAATGCTTAATACTCTAGTTTGCCTCTTTATATCCCCACCTTGATAATGTATTGCAGTTCTATCTCCTTGAAAAGAAAATTTGATTCATTCTTTTTTTTTCTTTTAAGAAGTTGTTCAGATCTTCTATTTTATAGCAAGACAACAAGTCTATTCTCCTCATCCATTTATTTTTACTGGTTCAGTTTTCTGCCTGAAAGCTTCACTTGCTCACTGGGCTATCAGAATTGCTAGACTATTTTCACAGTAGTAAGAAAGATGCTATTTATGTACCCACAACCAACACTATCCCAGTCACTGATTTTTATTTTTTATTTTTTGTAAGTGGGTTTGTCTCTCTTCCACAAGAGACAGCGCTTGAAGTTCATTTCAGAATAAGTAAGATACCTCTGCGCTGGCTAGAAAGCTAAAATTTGGTACTCATGTAGACTGACATTCTGATTTCTACAAGAGAGAGAAAATGGGGCTTTTATTTTACATCTAATAGTCAACATTCAGTGTACTGTTATAAGTGAGAGTAGCACTCTTGCATGGAGTAAATAAAACAATTTATGGAAAGAACACGGCACAGGCTTTCTCTTGCCCTTTCACATGTTTGATTTAACAGCAGCCAGAAATGCACCTGTGCTTCCAGAATGCAAAGTGAACTTACTTTTACGGATTGCAAAAGTCAAAGCTCCTTGTCTAAAACCATTAAAAAAAAAAAAACAGAAAGGAGAAGAGAACAAAAGGACCAACAGAAAAGAATAAATATCTATCTTCCATCAATTCTGTTGCCACTTATTTCAAGCTTTTTGTGCTTTCCCTGAAAGTTAACTTGCTAGCCCCACCCAAGTCATTCATCAGAGGTCAAACATTTAAAGCAAAAAAATATAGTGTCATTCTTCCCCGCCCCCCTTCCTTCTGAGTAATTCAGTGTTTGATGTCACTCTAACCTTGCTTGGAAAGCTCTGCTTGTACATTTCAAACTCCCTGGGAGACATACCCTATCAGCAATTGCCAAAAACATTGCATGTACATTTTGTTTCAAGTACCTGGTACATCTTGCATACCTGTTAATTTACACAGCAGGGAAAGACATTATGTTTTTCTCCTGTAATACATCCCAGTTTCTGTATCATGTAACTTGACAATTATAAGGAGTAAGGAGTTTGATTACTGAAAGGTAGATTCAAAGCAAATCACACTCCTACACAACTGCTATTTTCTTTTCAAACAATTTGA
This sequence comes from Pogona vitticeps, assembly GCF_051106095.1. NCBI lineage: Eukaryota > Metazoa > Chordata > Lepidosauria > Squamata > Agamidae > Pogona > Pogona vitticeps. The sequence goes on from NC_135785.1 coordinate 112,387,073, forward strand.
GCTTTTTTGTTTTAACTTAATGAGCAGAAATAATTACACAGATACGACTCACACGTGCTTTGGTTTTAAGCTTACAGAACTCAAAGTGAGTTAAATGGAGAGAAATCTTTAGGGAGCTGAGCATAGTTGCGTATCCTACAAATACCATTGGTAGTGTCGGGGTTGTATCCATTAGAAATAATCTGCCCCAGGTCACACTTATTGGGGAAATCTGCCATAGCTATCCCCACCACTATGCATCAAAACTGGTAATTCCCAAACTGCATGACGTAAGATGACCATTGGTATGCCATAAGAAATGAACTGAATATTGAGGCATTTTTTGTGACTCCAAACCAAAATCCATCTACTTATGGAACAGGTTCTTGCTGCATCTCTGCATAAAGCATTGCCTCCAGTCCCTGACTTACAGGTCTCTTTCCACTGGAGAAAAGCAATGATATGGCATCATTGCACTGGATTCAACTCTATGGTGCAGTCAGATCTAATACAGGCAACAATAAAATTATTCACCCTAAAAACAAACAAACAAATACACCAGTATATCTTTGCATGAGTGGCAGTTTTGATTTGTTGTCTTGCTATAGAAACCTAGTGAATAGGCTCCAGAAAGGAGGGATTTTTTTTCTGTTCACATTTCCAAAAATGTGCCTTTGGTCATAGGAGAATGACATGGATCTAAACAGTTAACAGAATAGACAAGGGAATATACCTTTGAACAATATGGGAAACAATGAATATTTTCAAGCTCCATTTTGGAGATGACAAGGTGCCATCAAAAGTAATACAGTGAGATGCCATTTCCACAATAAGACTTTCCTCCCTGCTTTTTCCTGCTGTCTCCTGCATCCACCTCCATCCTCCAAAAATCTCCTGTGGCTTGGGGAATGGTTTCAGAAGCTGCTGCAGGACATGGGAAGGACAGGAATCAGGAAGGGCAGGACAAGAAGTTCATCTCCATTCCCACTTAGAATCTTTGGATGCCACTCAATCTTTGGAATCGAAAATACATGGAGGAATTGTTGCTTTAAATGTGAGTGGTAAACACAGATTGTCTAAAAACAGACTTTGAATTTGAAACAAAACAAAACACCCAGAGCATTGTTTTACTGGTCAGCTGGTCAACCTTAGCAAAACGATCTGTTTTTAAAAATTTTTCCAAACTATCTGGTATCATCATAACATCATCTTTACACCCATCCTCTTTTAATATACAACTTTCCCAAAACAAATATAACCTATACTGAGATATTAGCAGACCTTAAAAAAAGAGAAATACCCTAAATAACAAAAGCAGGTTTTTCATTAAAAATTGCAGATGAAATCAAAGTGATCTGATTTCATGTTAACACTGATACTTCAGAGTCAAAATTTCACATAATAGGCTGAGAAATTGCTTCCTTAACTCTGCTGTAATGAGAAATCAAGCTGCAGATATTTTTCTCAATTTCTATTACATTTTATGTCTACCTTTGGATGTATCAGGCAAAATCTTAAACGTGACACCAATACGAACATCACAAATATAATTTCCTTGCCAACTGAATCTGGAAGAGGAATAGGAAAAATGTGAACTGTTATAAATTTGAGCTAATCTCTTCACGCTGCAGTCCAAAACTGATCTTCAACAGCGAGGTAATCTTCCAGTTTTCAACAGTTTAGGAAGAGCTCATCTCCATCATCCTCAGTTGCAAGAAAGTGAAGGCTGTCAGCATCTTCCAAAACACATGAACAAACATATTCCATTCCACATTTCTATTCCACAACACCACATTTAGATTATGTTGTGGTCCACATGTATGTGAAAATGTTTAACTCTTTCAATTGGTATTATCAGCATGTTCATTTTAACATTATTCTAATGGACTTCATGTAGAGGGTGACATATCATTCACATTCTCCCTCTCTAAAGGGAAAGATGCTTATACGTCCCTTTAGAAACCAGTTTATAACAGCTTGTTTAACTCTGGGAGTTTAAACGCAAAAACACCCAGAAACATGGCCTAAAACAGTTAAAAATGTACATGTTTTTCTCTCTGAGAAAACAGGGCTTTCAAGGTAAGTGAGCTATTTAAAGAGTGCTTTTATATATATATATATTAATTAATTAATATTAATTTATTAATATTAATATATTTATTAATTAATATTAATTTTCAAAGAGAATAGGATTGGGAGTAGGGGGCTGGGGGAATAGATATAGGGAGGGGAAAGGTAAAATTACAGAAAGCGAGATAATACTTTTACATCCACTTATACAATTATACTAAAAGAGGAAGATAACCCTCTCCCCCCAAAAAAAAGGTTTTACCAGAATTCCTATAGTTATCAATCTCTCCATTCCCTAGTTGGACCTTCACATTCTTCTTTTATCTATGCCTTCCAATCCATATTTCGAGTCCAGCTGTTAAATTGTTCCCAGTCTTTGTGTCCTTTTCGACATGACCTTTCATTTAGTGCTTCTCTTAGTACATCCACCTCCACCACTTCCAGTATCTTTTCTACCAGCTCTTCTAGGGACGGTATTTCTGCTTTCTTCCAATATTTCCCATATAGTATCCTAGCTGCAGTACTGTAATTATATAACCAAATATCTCATTTTTTAAATCTACAATAAAGCAGAATGTTATCTCAGGCATAACATTCAATAGGAACAATTCTGGTTTAAATGGTATCACACAAGATACAATATTTTTTTGCAACATTTTATGTACTAATCTCCAGCAATTTTTTGCTTCCCTACATGTCCACTAAATGTGATAGAAAGTACCATCCTGTATTTTACATTTCCAAAACTTGTTGGAAACATTTTCATACATTTCAAAAAGTTTTGCTGGAGTCATATGCCATCTATACAACATCTTATATATTTTTTCTTTAAGGAGTGGTTTTAACAGTTCCACTTCCTAGTGAGTTTCTATGACCAAGCTGGGATTCAAACCATGGTCTCCATGGTGCTAGTCCAACACGCTATACTACACCAAACTGGATACCTATAGGTTTTGCTTTTGCCACCATTTGTATCATAAGCATTGATCTGAAGAACCCGTATAATGCAAACCTCTACTTACTCACAAAGTTTACTTGGTTTCTTTAGACCAGTCAGTAGTAGGGATGTAACAAGTGCAATATATATTGCTGAGCACTTGTAACATACCTACTACTGACTGGTCTTAATCTTGAGGAGGAAATCAGCAAGAACGGAACAGCAAAGAGTGCTCAGCATTTCTCCCTGCTGCTGCTCCAGGGAATCTTGTCTGTCTGTCTGCCTGTCTGCCTGTCTGCCTGCCTGCCTGCCTGCCTGTCTGTCTGTCTGTCTGTCTGTCTGTCTGTCTGTCTGTCTATCTATCTATCTATCTATCTATCTATCTATCTATCTATCTATCTATCTATCTATCTATCTATCTATCTATCTATCTATCTATCTATCTCTTGCCTCTCAAATATATTTCTCAGCAAATGGAAACAGGCTCCGTAGGTCTTGGCTGTACCATCTAGGGATGTGACTTTCATGCTATTAGGAAATAGGGAAAATACAAAGAGGAGCTTCTTCCATGGTTCTTATTCCTTTTGTTGCTTCCCAAAAAAGAGCATTTTAAACACTAATTTTTCATGTTAATGGAAGAGGGATCCAGGAAACTTCATGTTCTTCTGTATTTCCATCTTCTATGTAATCTTCCTTTTAGCCTGTTATCTATAAAATCACCCAAGAAATCTATTAATGAATAGCATTGGGTGGTCTGTTGTCAGCAACTAATCAGAATATCAGAGGCGCTCCCCCAGGAGTTTTGAATCAGTATGTGGGCCTGGATTGGTTATTCATGGGGATCTATGTGTTTGGTCACTTGTCTGTTTCAACCACTGCTGGCAGTGGAGTGGCAGAGCAGCCTCAGAACAGCCAATCTACTGATCTGGGCTTCCTTGTTATTGCTTTCAGTGTGTGAGAACGAAGCAGAGAAGAAAAAGGAGGAGGAATTAGAGTAGGAGATCAGGAGACTCATTTTTCCTGTGGCTGGAAACATAATGAGTTGGACTGGTGGTGCAGAGACAGGGATCTGCAGCTAAGCAGGCATGGAAAGGGAGAAAGGAGGAGGGGGAATGGCTCAGGGTGCTCTAGAGCAGTGGTCCTCAACCTTGGGCCTCCAGATGTTCTCGGACTTCAGTTCCCAGAAATCCTGACCAGAAGAGGTGGTGATGTAGGCTTCTGGGAGTTGTAGTCCAAGAACATCTGGAGGCCCAAGGATGGGGACCACTGCTCTACAGTAAGAATGATGGGAAAGATGTCTGGAGGGAGGCAGAGAGTACTGTTTCAAGGTGACTGGTTATCTGTATATATGTATCTCTATCACTATTGGGCTATATGCTAGTTTTATATTTTTGGTGCCTGCTAGATGGTTTTGGAAGGGGAGAAGATAGCATAAATGTCATTGTCTAGGGCTTATCTAGAATTCTGGCATCAGTAAACATGAATTGGGAAGCATGATCCAAAATAACACAGAAGAGTTCGTCCCTTCAGCGTTCCATGGAAGGTTCAAAACAAGAAAATGAAGGAGACATCCTCTTAAAGAACCTGAACAAACTCAAACATGGAAGTGCACATTGCTAGTGCTATCTTCCACATTGTGAATAATCATAGTCATCTGCAGCCAAATTCAAGGTTAAGAACTACTAAAACTTTAACTGAAATATTCATCTTGAATGTTATTCAGAAAGTAAAAAGCTGGCTCTGAATGAATATAACAAGCCAACCTTTAACGTTCTTTAACTGCCTAAACTGTCAGTCGAAAGACTATTTATATTATGACATGGAAGTTTCTGAGTTACACAAAACTTCATCTGGATGGATACAATTGAAAATGAGGAAACATTCATTTATTTATGCTTCAAATAAGTTTTATACCACTTGTCATTTGCAATATATGCAGGCAGCATAGAAATAAAATAAAATAAAATAAAAACTACAGTATATGTAGCTAAAACAAAGCACAAATGAACAGCATGCTCAGTAGACATGAAACTGAAAACCATCACAGATCTGTACGTTATCAAATCTTCATGCAAATCAAAGATTCTTGAGCATGAAACTAAAGAACAACCAAGTTTGTGCACCATTAATTTGAACATGGAGTGTACTTCGTAAAATGGACACTGACCGAAAAGGCCTTTTTCCTGGTTTTTGCCAGATGGACACCTGCAAAATACCAGTTATGTAACTGCAAACATTTAATTTGCACTAATTAAAAGCTTCCTATCTCCAATCTCTTTTAGGTTCTGAGGCTCTTTAGGGCTATCTTTGCATGGAGAAGCCTTTGGGAGCCTTCAAGCAATATTATTCAACAATACTATTAGTTCATTGTGTGTTATGTGCCATGTAGTTAGAACTGACTGATAGCAACCATAATAGGATTTTTCAAGTTCACTGATGTTCTTAAGGAGTGGTTTTACCAACGCCACCCCCAACCTCAGTGAGATTTCATTCCCAAGTAGGGAGTCCAGCCCAGGTCTCAAGCACTGTATCCATTGCACCACACTGGGTATAACTGGGTATACTGGGTATCCTATTAGTTCATACTGATGGAGAAAAGAAGCTGCAGGCTAACAGAAAAAGAGAGGGAGGAATCCAAGACCATTCAACCTTATTAAAATGTTAAAGAACATTAAAATTGGATATACAGTTGGACTGAAAATTCCTCCCTCTATTCACACAAAGAAAAACGGGGGGGGGGGATGAGGCAGGGCCTCTGAGAGGAATTTTTATCAGGGGATACAAAGTTTCTTTTGGGCCCCCTACCTTCTCCATTTCCCACATTTAAGGCCTAATGCTCTTATACTCCCTTGGCATTTATCCCTCCACGATAAATATAAATAAATATAAATAAAACAGAGGGTCAGAGATGAGAAAGCACATTTGATCTGAACCTCTTTCTTTATACTACAATACAGATGATTCACATTCAATCATCCTTTTATATTGCAATGCAGATCAGATCATCAGAAGACATAAATAGTAGTTTTAAAAAGGCAGATAAGCCTATTTACTTTTTATAAAGAGCTTTCCTACTCTTTTTTTTTTTTTTTTTGGTGAACAAAATTGAATCACAGCACGAAAATTAAGTGTTTTGGTGATATTTGATTCAAGGTATTTCAGCATTATCCTGGCATTTTTGCTTGTGCACGTTTGTACTTCCATCCTACCTGGTTCCAGGGTCAGAAACGGGGCCCAGGAGCTAAAGCAGGGGAGCCAGAAAGATCTTAGGATCTCAGAAAATGTTTGTATATATTGTGTGATAAGACTAGCATTCACATTTTGCATAAGCCTACATGGTTTTATATTTCGTAATTCGTAGAAATGATGATCCATTTATTTTATGTAGTGTTGGGAAATGTAGAGGTACTGTATAATTAGGGGTTGCTCCAGAGGGCCCTCCCCTGGGGGGGCAAGATATGAGAGTGTTCATGTACCTTGTTTTTACAAAACAAAAATAAAAGTACTGCTGCTGAAGAAGCTGCAAAGGGGGAGGAGACAGAAAGCTGACAAGGAGGCCTGGGAAAGCAGGAGAGAGCTGGGGCCCAGCCTGCCAAAGAGGTGTGAAGAACAATTTGTTTGGAGGATTCCAGATAAGAAAGAAGAGACTCATTTTTTTTTTAAAAAAAAAAAAGCCTGGAGGCAAAGAGAAGGGGCCACCCACTCTAGAGGCCCTGTGTGGAACCAGAGTTTGGAAGTTCAGTTCTCCACTGTGAATCTCAAAAGAACCAGCCTGTGTGGCCTTGGAAAATCTACATAGTCCCAGGATGTCCCCAGAAGAAGGGAAAAGTAAATCACTTCTGAGCAGAGATGGGGGTCTTCATATATGAATATGAATATCCCTTCACAGATGGACTTAACGAGGGACCAGCCCCTGCAGCCGCCCGTCCACTCACACGTTCGCCAGCGTTGCCAGCCTCACTCATCCTTCCGATCGCTTCGGGAGCTCCGCTCTCTTTCTGCTCGCCTGGCCACTCCAGGCAGTGGGAATGAGGACGAATCTCCCTATATGGCTGCTCAGTTGCTAGCTGAGCAAGAAGAAAGCAGAGCTCCAGGAGCGATTGGAAAGATGAGTGAGGTTGCCACTGCCAAATGTGTTAGTGGAGAGTCCGGCCGCAGGGGCTGGCCCCTCATTGAGTCCAGCTGAGTGGGGATATTCATATTTGTATACGAATACAGATAACCTCCCATCTCTGCTTCTGAGTATTGTCTATCTAGGAAATCATGAAAAGGGTTACCATAAGTCAGAACTGACCTGATGGGAAACACGCACACACACCTCCTTAATGACCTGTCTACTGTCTACTACCTACTGTGGGGGAAAAGAAATTGAAAATGGGATTCAGATTCTAAGGCCATAGGCTACACACCCACATCTGTGTCCCAACTACTTCTGCAGGATTCTGCCATGCTGAGGAGGCAATATACTGTATGTAACATAGGAACTATCAATCATGTCAATAATGTTCACATGACAAGTTCTGACACATGTTATATTTCCAGCTTAGAAAGTTATGGTACAGAAGGAATTATGCTTCAGATAAAATGCACTTTGGATGAAAGGAAAACAGAGCATTTGCCTGTCTTTTAGCAACGGGTACTTAACTCAGTAAAATGAATGAATGAATGAATGAATGAATGAATGAATGAATGAATGAATGAATGAACGAATGAATGAATGAATGAATGAATGAAAAGCAACCTGCAGTATCCGTCGGACTTGGCCAAACTTGGCCTTAAGAGGCTGTTTTGTTATTTTAATATGCAAGATGATAAGAGCAGCCTTGAAACCAACAGGCTAATGGTGTTAATAAGAAATAACATAATAATGATATCCTAATATAAGTTTCACTAGGAAATTATGTGGAAAAATTGATCAGGATAATGCAGAGGGTGGGGAAATAGCACAGCTCTATGCAGCCACAGAAGATGCAATCTTTAATTCATTATGGCTTTAACCTCAGTTGTGCTGAAGGTAGCCCCCCCCCTCCATTTGCATCTGTGTGGAAGACAGGGGAGAAAAGACCCTACTGTTGCCATGTGGTATAGGCAGAGATATCTGGAGTAATGGGCAGCTATGAGTAACATCTCCTCTCAAGTCTACTTCTAGTATATTTGACAAAGATCTCTGCCTGCCTTTGGCCAGCCTGTCCTTTGCCGGCTTCCTTGCCCACCATTTGTGTGTGTGTGTGTGTGTTTGTGTGTGTGTGCACACATGTGTGTATGTGTTTAGGAATTCAGGAGGTGGGTTTTAAGGTTTCAAATTTGTCCCTACCTCATACCTGGGTTGGGGGAACATCCATGTGACTGATGCACAAGTCAGTGAGCCCAGGTCTTTTGTCACTGCAAACAGTGCCTCAGCTCATGGGCTGGGAAGTGAATACCAGTTAGCAGTTGGGATGCTTTATTACTGGACCCATGTCCTATGCCATGCATAGGCATATTGCAGTTTAGTACCATGGTGGGGCGGTAGGTTCAGAATGTGTAAATCTCTGTGTCTCAGTCAAATTGCATTCCTCCAATTCCACCTGGATTGTTTACCATATTTGTTGCAGATTATGTTATGAGACTTTGCTTTTTCTCCCTATATTGAAATCTAAACACATTTTTCTTCATTTTTCCTAATCTGCACATTTATTTACACAATTTACCTAATGCATGCATTCATCCACACATTATCTAATTTACACAATGCCCCACTGACAAGAGCCTGTTTGTGGATATTTCTTCAACTGATTGCATTTTAGCTGTTTGCATTTTAAAGATCGTGCATAGCTTACCAAATGTGCAAATGCAAAGGGGGGTACATTTCTTCTCGCAATTTCTTCTAGCAGTGAGGTGCAGAAGTGCTACATTTTTTTCCAAGATTGTGTTGGACCAACAAAATTCTTTCTCCATCCTTAAATTAGATGCAAGACTACTGTTTTTAACAGCAATCCCATGTGAATAATGGGTAGCCATGCCATCATCAACAAACTGAACTCAAGAGATATTTGGAATATACATTGTGAGCATCCAGTTGAAAAGGATGCATGCCAATAGCAGATATGGTCTATCACAACACTTTACTCAGCACACTGCTTAAGTGTAAAATGCTTTGTAATTATTCGGTCATAAGCATCACCAACTGATTTTCCTCTTTATATATGTGCACTAAACTAATAAGCAACCCAGTGCCTTCTTATTGCAACTTGTTATAGGCTCATGAGTTCTGCCTCATTATACAGATTACATCTAAGAGTTGCTGCAATAGCTGTCTGAGAGAATGACTGCCCTTCCTTCTGAAAATGACATCCTTCAGTGGAAAGCTTCCCATTCCAAAATGACAAATGTCAACAGTAGTTGGTGGAACAGAGGAACCTGGATAGGGCATCCATGTACACATTTGATAACATGTTGATGATTATTGGGAAAAATAAGCCAATTAAAAAATCTATTTCTTGCTTTCCGCTTTTTCAAGAAGCACTGCAGCAGGGAAAAAAAAATCTAATCTATAAAAGTAATATATTTGTATGATGTGCGGACTCGTTCTAGGTAGAATATTTTAAAAAAACATACAGGATAAGATCAAAAGGGATTTGTGAAGCATCTGTGCACCATTAAAAGTATTTATATACTTCTATAAAGATTGAGAATCTGGTCTGGGTACTCAGTGTAAGGTATTCACTGCTCAAACACTGAATTAGTCTCTGTTCTATCCATGCTTCCTCTCTCCACTGAACTTCCTATCTGTGTCATAATCGTAGCTTTCCTCCAGCACACCAACCCTTTGCTAAGCAAATGTCTACTTGAATAATGTTTGTCAAAATCTGTATGCTTTCTAAAAATGTACTAGACAACCTAATGTCTATTTCACAGTAATCAAGGTATAGCATTAGAGCTAAGAGTTTGGTCTATTTATTTATTTATAGTATTTTTATTGCTTTTCTACCCTCCAAGTGATGTACAACAGATAAGTGAAAATTATTATTCCCATATTAAGAACGTTAATTTAAAAACAGATTAAAAACTTTACTTAAAAGGTGAACTAAAGCACTCTAACATTAAAACAATTGTTAAAATATAAAACGCCTTTGGCAACAATACCATTTTGGGTGTTGCCCAAGGCTCAACAGAGGCAATCTGATGTCCTTCAAGAGGGAATGCATAATCGATGGATGGGATTGTGCTCCCTCTGAATGACCAGGTTCACCACACTGGGCTACTCTGAGACCTTGCATTACTGCCAGAATATGAGCTTGCATGTCCACTTTGTTATAAGTATATGCTATCCAGCATCAGAATCACATTTCAAAACTGCTTTGTCTAATGGATTTATTATCCATGTCTCATTTGTTTAATTTCATTTTGAACAACATTTGAATATGTTTGGGTTACCCTTCAGGTTCCAGGATAAAAGCCAAGCACCAATCTTCCAACCTTCTGATTACAAATCTCTTACTCATTTACAATTCTTATAAATTCGAGTTTTAAATATTTGGGTCAAACCAAAGCCACTGGAGTGGAACAATGAGACCACACCGCTCCTCATTTCCTTTGCAGTTCCTTCTCCAAAATTCCCCCAGAGGATCCCACAAGCATTCAGAAGAGAGACGAGGACACACAAAGGGAAGGGAGAAGGAATATTCTTGTCACAGTCCTGCTTATAGAAGCCACTCCCTCACTGGGAAGAGGCAGCTGGGTACGGTCCATAATGATTTTCTAACACATTTTGGGAATGACAAGAAATATTTTAAAAAACTGGCCAATTTGTATTACCCCAGTTTTGCTAAAAAATACATTTTACTCTTAAAAGAGAATGAGGTGAAAGAATACTGGTGTGGTCATGTTGAGTATCCATGCCCTTCCATGTATGTACATGGAAGTTGGGGGAAAATCTTACCATTCAGTGAGACAGAATGTCAAGGATTCTTCAATCCCCATGAAAGTTCTCACGTCCGGTGTGTGAAAGAGACAAGAAACACTTTCCCCAACATGTTCTCCACATGTTGCAGAAATCTGCTGCCATTTTCCTTTGTGAAACACACATAAAGTGAGCACGAATAAACAAGTTGATAGATACAAAGATACAAACTAGCCACCCAATGTCATCAACTCTGCTAGTTCATGCAAGAGGGCAATATTTATTTGATTGTGCACATTTTATAGAAGCATGCTAAAGCAGTCTCAAAAATATGCATGATCCCTGAAAGACAAATGAAAAATAATCTCTCTCCCCCCGCCCGCAACGCTATGGTGTGTTTTCTAATTTACCATGAAGGACAAATTTCCTTGGCAATTACATCACTATGTGCATGCCAACTAGCTCTGGCTGATGGCATGCATGTTTACAGCCTGAACGTTGTGTGTATGACTATATGTATGAAGATTTCCATGCCATCAGGAAGTGTGCATAACTGGTATTCCAAGCTGCATGGAAATCCTTGTGTGTACAACTGGATGTGCTAAGAATCCATTTCTGCAATGTCTGTGCTGCACATGAGAACATTGGAGTGTGACCCTCCTCACACACTATGTAAAGCTTTTGAACAGAGCTAGCCCACCAAGTAATTGTGTGCAGCAGATCAATATGCTCTGAAATACAACTATATTGTCCTGTCTTTAATGATAATCTAACTGTTCTCAAGCCTTTACATATTAAACCTAATATCCTGATGTATTTCTGCTTTATTTTCACCCTATATTCCCTCAACTAGTTGCAGGAGATGGTCTTGCAACTTAGCATAACTACCAGAAAGTTAAACTCAAACAATGCACACTTGGGATTGAATGATGTAACTGATGCAATTAACATACTCCAGACATTTTGTCTCAGAAATAGTCTGAGTTGTGTTAAAAGTGACAGACTCAAAAGTAAGTCCAAATTACATCTGACCTTTGTTGGTCTAGATAAAAAAACAGATTACCCTTCCAAGCACTAAAAAGGCGTTGGAGAGAAACAGATGGTTCTGAGAAACACATTGGTAAGCCACCAATCACTTTTATTTTCAGTTACAAACTAATTATGTTAAATTAAAGACCAAAATTCAAGGCAGTCTGTCAGCTGATGGGAAGAGAAACAGACAGAAGGGAACTGGAGAACAGCAGTTAAGCTAATGAAGAAGAGACAAATAGGTTTGCCTCCTATTAAATTAATACAAGGACAGTATAGTATTCCATACTGTATGATGTGCTCTCTTGTACACAGATTGATAGGGTTATATGTGATGGTAGTGAACTATATTGCCATGTGAGATTAATCAGCACAGTTCAAGACTAACTATGAGCACTATCCATGCTGCCAACATAATCTATCATCCCCTAAAATGATCTCCTATATGAACAAAATGCTGGACTGGATTGGCCTTTCACCTGCTACATCAGCACTCTTCTTAGGCTTCATGGTCCTATTGTCACAGTCAGGAACATAGTCTTCCCTTGAAGTAAACAAGGAAGGCTCCTCTGCAACAATCAGTCTTCTTTAGAAATATGGGCTTAGTAGCATGCATTCCACTTTTATAGTCAATAGGGTCTAGTCCCTTGTGGGATCTACACACTGGAAGGAAAGGGGAGATGGGATAGGGTTAGGAAGTCAAGAAGATGATTTTCATGCAGAAGATTCTGGGTTCAATCCCCAACACCTCCAGCTGAAAACTTTTGACTGCTAAAATTATTCATAAAACAGAGCATCCTCTGTGCTATGTGCTTTTATTTGCACTCAAATGGTTCACATTCACCCACAATACAAGGGTAATAGTACTGATCTACAGAGAATAATCATGCAAATAGTAGAAGAATCATTGTCATTAAGAAACAGAATGTGTGTTGCTCTTGTTTTTAAAAGGTCATCATTTCCATTGCATTCAGCGCCAAGAGAATGCTATTTTTAAGATGACAATTCAATGATGTCTGTCTCCCTGACAAATCCATAAGCTTTGTAACACCAGCAATGGAAACTGCTGATACTGTCAGAGATAAATGGCAATTTTGTGTACAGGTGGAAGAAATGCATAAGAGCTCAAACATTTTGGAAGATAGTGGCAGATACAATTTATACAGTATTGGATATTCATATGCTTCTGGATCCCCTAATATGCAATACCAGAAGAATATCATGATTGGGTTTTATATCTGTTAGTTGCTGCAAGATTTTCGTGCTGTAAATGTAGACATTTGTAAATATTGTATAGAAAATGTTGCTTAGGTTACAATGCTATGGTCCCTGAGATGGTACTTCAAGGGCCATGGGACACTTTAGAGCTCTTCCCTTCTGAGTGGAAAAACAAAAACCTGATCTAAGAAGGGAAATCCAACTTCACAAACTTGTTTTCATCTGCTGTGGAAAACCTGCAGTCTTCAGCTTCCAGCATTGCACTGCCAGTAGAGGTGAAAAGGAAACATTCCAAGGGTATGTTGGGATCAACTGGGGAAGGGTTTTCCTACATTTTGAGGAAATATATGCCAGCCTTGCAATTGCCTTCCATGGATAAACTCTGCTCCAAATGAAAGCAGTAGTAGCCATGTCAGCCATACAACAAATCCCAACAAATTCTGGTGTAATACCTTTATTCAGCCAACCAAAAAGGCACAAAAAGTACACACGTTTTCATGATCAAATATGTCTTCAAATTTAGGAGCCAAGATCTTTAAAGTTTGCACTTTTCCTTGTGCATTTTTGGGTAGATCTAATAAAGGAAATCAACTCTGAGTGCTCACTGGAAGGACAGATCCTGAAGCTGAGGCTCCAATACTTTGGCCATCTCATGAGAAGAGAAGACTCCCTGGAAAAGACGCTGATGTTGGGAAGAAGGAGGAGGAGGAGAAGTGGGACGACAGAGGACAAGATGGGTGGACAGTGTCATTGAAGCTACCAACATCAATTTGACCCAACTCCAGGAGGCAGTGGAAGACAGGAGGGCCTGGCGTGCTCTGGTCCATGGTGTCACGAAGAGTCGGACACGACTAAATGACTAAACAACAACAATAAAGGCATAACTTTAAAGGAAAACATTATTTAAAAAAAAACCTAAAAAGGGAAAGGGGAAAGAGAAATATGGCCTTAATTTCCAGGCTTTGAATTAGGTTGTTTCTCCACTTGCACATCTCTTCTAGTAATAGGATTGCTCTGCTCATCTAAACATTTATTTATTAACTTAAAAAACATTCTATCCCATTGTGTATCCAGGGATCTTAGTTTGGGGTACCAAGGAGTAGGAGGAGGAGGAGGAAAATGAGCTGCAACAGCAAAGAGCTTTAGCAACTTCAGGTGACAGAACAGAGTAAGTAACAAAGGCAACATGGGTGTCCTGAACACCAGATACTTGCAGTAACTAGCTAAGTACAGTCAGATGATGTAAGGACCGGTCCAAGGCCAAAGCGAATAAATACAATCTATGGAGGACCTTCACCTGTCTGCTGGTTGTCAGTCCTTCTATTTGGTGTACACATGAACTATGGGCTGACTACTTAGCCTTCTGTTCTGACTCTGCTCTTACCCGCTCCTTGAAGTTCAGCATGCTGCCTCTGAACATGGCAATGCTTTCAACTGCCTCCACAGACCTTCACAATGAACACGTGAAAGCCTGTGTTACCTCCAGGGAGGGACATGCAGGTGGCGGTGCCTACGTGCACCCCCACCACTCATTCGGCCCTTTATGGTTTCAAGAATAGGCCTGTTGCTTGTCTTAACATAAACTTCCTCGTAGCACAGTTCCATGTCTACTGCCCTGAACTTCCAGGAGGAAAATAGGAGTTGCAAATGCAGTAAGTAAATATATAAATATTAAGAAATCAACACTAGAACTTCCCAACAATATGATCAATGATTGTCACCATTCTTGGGCAAAATGGGATCTGATGGGAAACATTTGAATAACCAGGTGTTAAATTAACGAATTATCAAGGATTTAAAATACAAAATAAGGAAGAATCTACAATTTTATTATTCTACAGTTAACTTTTTTTAAAAAAAGACAAACTAGGGGTAGTCAAAGGAACTAAATCAAAATTCAGGATGTAATAAGAAGGAATATATAGTGGCTAGGCTCAGGATAACTCACAGAAATCCCTAGGAAATTGTATTGCTATAATTCTTTTCCTCTCCCTGAGTAGGGCTGATTACTGGATAACCACAGTCTGTACTATATTCTCAAATAAACAGCTTGACAGGCTCAACGTGACAGACATCAATACTAATCTTCCCAGTCTGCCTGTAACCAGACCCTGGGAGAAGGCAAACCACACCAACCTGTCCACAGGATGAACTACTAGCTTCTCCATCAGAGGAGCCACTAATACTTATTCGCGGCTTTCTTCCATGATAAGTGGTTTGTACATGTTTTGTTTGTTTCCCATTATTATTTTCATTTCATTGTAGCTCTGTGAAGCCTGATACTTCCCTCCAAGTATTTTAGGGATCCTACATCTGCCACCACACAGCGATTTGAACATGACACCGTGATAGAAAACAGGGGAATGGGATAGAAATAAAAGAGCAAGGGATCCCAAAAGTCTCATTTGGCTCTCTGTGCAGAGTGAGCCCATCAACACCAATAACTGTTAACGAAGAGGAAGGCGTCACACTAACGGAGAAGAAGGATCACTCACGTCAAGACCCCATTTGACTGGAAAGTATCAATCTTTTTTCTTGATCTAGAAGGACATATAAAATATATAATAGGCTAGTAGCATTAGCTTTTGCATAACCATTCAAGTTCAATACATGTCTCAGAAAGACCACTCGGGGGGCATCTTTGCAGTGAGTGTGACTGGGCCATTTAATTTCTTCTAGCAGCCATCATCAGATTGTTGAATCTGGCAGAGATGTAATAGGCAAGGAATGATTACACTCTAAAAAACATGGCTGTGTCTTTGTGGCATTGACTGCCTTGTTTATCAGAGGCTGGAGATGGAACTGCTGAATGGTGGCGGTTGCCTTTGTAACATGAAGACTACTGCGTCCATGAAGATGGCACATCACAAATTTGTGACAATGATGCACCAAAATAGGTGATATTCCATGCTGGAAAAAAAAATCAAATTTATTTACTGTTTACTATGCTGGTGCATTTCAGACTCGTTCTCTTTCTTCATGAGGATCAAATGTAAAATCCAGAGCAGCAACTGAACTGTATATGGGAACTCCTTCTTGTAGTTTGTATACCTGGTTGTCTCAGGTGAAGAGAACATTTCTTACATTTAGAGCTCATTAAAAAGAAAAAGGTCCTTCCAGCGCTTGGTATTGGATCCCCCTTCCCTCCCATCTGTCATGATGCTCCAGTCAGAGTGCACAGTGTTCCCTATCTCTGCTTTGGAAAGCGCAGGGTTGATGCTCTCTGTGTTTCATTGTTTGTGCTAAAGGAACCATTTCCTATCATCAGCTGGTCTTGAAAGAATGCTGCTGCTAATTTCATATAATAAATTATCACTTTAATGTGTATGCTCAAAAGTGATAATGATAGGCCTTTTCTGCTTCAAGGCTGATATATCTCAGTCAGTTACTTAACCATGAAGATTTAAAGACTTCTGAAGCCAGTTCTTTCTGAGAGATGTACTTCCAATTAAAATGGTCTACTCCCTAAATGAACTGTAAGCTCTCTTGTATAATAATGGAAGCTCCTCTTGTATTTTAAACATTTTGCTCATACAGCTCCACATACAATCCAGTGTACAAAGACCCAAGAAATTATTAACCAGAGATACAGCCCTAAGGGGAAGGACCAAACATGACAGAGAGATCTGATTATAAAGACACAAAACTTTGGAAAATTATTTCTGGACTATAACTCCCAGAGTCCAGTCCATCTTCGCTCCCTGAACAGTATAAATATGCTATACAGATGTTCCCAAACCCCAGACCCATTTCACATTCTTTTAATGAGCACTTAAAGTATATTAAAGGGTACGTACACTCCACAAACATAATGTCTGAAGCAGCTCTCGGTCTCTCTCATATGGGCTATTACCCCTGTCAACAGGAAGAGCTTCCTATTTGCATGGGGAATGTACTCATATCCTCAGGTTCAAAAAACAAAAACAAAAAACTAACAAATACGGCTCTTCTTCCTAAGTATCTTTTGCACCCCATTCTCATATCAAGAAAAAGAACTTGAGGCCTTTCTGCCTCATTGTCATAGTTTCCAAAGCTCGTTTCTGTGATCATTTTTCATTTCCTTTAGAACAACCTGATTTCCAAAAGGAAACGAAACTAGCACGTTTGGTTAAATGTTACTGTGATACTTTCAGAATGAATCCTGCTTGCCTCAGGGAAGCAGAACAGAAGATTATGAACTATTTATTTACATGGAGATATGTATACTGGATATTTAACATGCTTTTGGTTTTTAATATTGACTGTCAAATCTACCCCACATTAATTTCTCAAAACCTTTCGCATGTAATCCTCCACCACCAATCTTGGGGTAACTCTTGTATTGTATGAAGTGTTTGCTTTTGTCTGCTCTGAATCTGCTGCTTACCAAATTTCCTGGATATGTTCTGAGTTGTAGTGTTCTTCATTACCTTGCCCTCAGTCATTTCTGCCACCTTTCATTTCATCTCTTCCTTTTTCTTCAGCCTTTCTCAGCCCCAGAAGCATGCCACGTGGGCTTGGCAGGAGGCAGGGTGCAATAGAGTTATCTAGAGCTTGGTAAAGTTACTTTTTTAAAGACCCCAACTTCCAGAATCTTCCAGTGAGCATGGCTAACTTTTCCCAGCTCTGGAATTACCCTTTCCAATCTCACTGTTCCTCCACAAACACAAATATGTAATTCTTTCAGATAGCATTTGACACTGATACACAGCTTCTGCTGCTGACAGCTCCCCCCGGACCAGTTTAAAAGATAGTGAGCCTGTTCCAGGTTCACTAAACTAGACAGCTTGTAAAGCCTCTGGCTTTGAAAAACCTCTATGTTTGATTCCCCTTCCAGGGCTAAAATGAAAAGGAGTTTCTTTTCTCAGTGACTTTAAAAAGAATGGAGTGGTGATTAACAGCAATATTTTTTTTTAATGAAACACAACCCTTCATCCTTGCCATCTTCTGACCATCCTTGCTCGTATGCAGCTCCCTGACAAGTAGAATAATAACGGTCATACATCACTGCCCTGAAAGTCCAATCATCTAAATCTTCACTCGCTCCAGCCTCTGAGACTCAATTACTTTATTGACATGCAATCTTCATAAGGGGAGAAATATTGTGCATGTAAGGTCACTTGGTTATGAAGACATATTATCATATTATCTGCATGAGGGTTGCAGGGCTAAGACCTGACAGAGCTAATTATAATGGTACATGATAGAGTGCTCAGTACATATTATTTGCTTGGCTGCAGCTAAAGGTGAGCTGAGACCCAACATCACATCGCCTCACACATGAAAGTAACGTGCTTCCATCACAAAAGCCGTAACTTTTCTGAGCCTAACATTTTGCAGAAAGTATTGCCCGGCATGGCTTTTTCTTTCTTTCTTTCTTTCCCTTGGGTCACATATAGAATAAAGGAGGTATGTAATAAGCTAATCCTAGTAATATGCACAAGTAGTGCATAGGAGCTGAAATATAAATTTGGAGATTGAGATTTCAGTAAAAAAAAATATGTAACACATTTTGTTATTCACTACTGAGTTTCTAAATCTGACATATCTGTATTAATGTGGGACGTGGAATTTTTAAAAATATGTTAATTGTTGACATTAATATTAAAGTCATAGGGTTGACTGAGAAAATTGCATACAATAGTCTGTATTGGTGATTCCCAACGTTGGGTCTGCAGATGTTCTTGGGCTAAAACTCCCAGAAGCCTTTGCCACTAGCTGTGCTGGTCAGGACTTCTGAGAGTTGTAGTCCAAGAACATCTGCAGACCCAAGGTTAGGAACTACTGCCCTATATGATGCTATGATCCACAAATGGCATGTTTTGATGTCATCGCCTTCAAAAATGCACTTTTAAGAGTTTGAGTGGTCTTCCCCAACCTGACACCATCCAATTTCATAGGCCAACATCTGGAAAGTGCCAAGCTGCTCAGAGACCTTTGGGTAGTGTGGGCGGCATATAAATTAAATAAATAAATTAAATAAATAATAAGTTGGGGATCACTGTCCTAAAGCTTAAGGTCTAACAGCTTATGTCAATGACCTATGCATTTTCTCTGCTTTCCAACTCCACCTACTCCTGGTAACAAACATACTATTTGCTGATCTTCAAACACTATGAACTGTCTAAGGGTCAGTGGACCAAAATATGTAAAATTCTCATCAAAGAATAAAATGCCCCTAAAGCAACTTTGGATTAAAAATAACCCATTGTAAACATACAAAAGTAATGTTTTTTCCTTCCACTTAAGTTTTGAAAATTTTGCTACTCTGTTACACACTGGCTAAAATTCTGTTTCTTAGCACAGTAAGTTGCAAGAAGAGTAGACTCACTGAATTAGGGGAATTTATTGAGTCTGCATTTATTTATTTATTTATTTATTTATTTATTTATTTATTTATTTATTTATTTACTTACTTACTTACTTACTTACTTACTTACTTACTTACTTACTTACTTACTTACTTACTTACATTTCTGTATTGTCCATCTAGTGGAAATCCACTACTCTGGGCAATTCACATAGAGATAAAAAGACATCCCAACCCACCAGCCAAATGGGAAAGTAATAAAAAATTCATACAACCAAATAATAAAAAGGAAAAAATGCCCCATGGCAACAACAGAATGGAGTTTCAAATTATGGACCATAAAAAGAGAAAGAAAAATATCTATTGTAGAGGGAGGATGTTCTTCACAGAGCTCTGTTTTAACGTAAATTTCTGAGAGTTGAAAAGGAGGTGGCCTAATGTACCTTCACAGGCAGGGAATTCCAGAATATCATGGCCACCATCAAGAAGGCCTGATTCCTGGCCGATGTCCTCCAGACCCGCCTTGGCGTTGCCACCTGTAATAACAAGGCCTGGGAGAAATGGGGTGGCATGGGTTGTAGATCTTTGGGAGAGATGCTCCAACAGGTATCAAGGTCCACAAGCTGTTAAGGGCCTTGTAAGTCAATGTTAAGACCTTGAATTTGGCACAGAAGTTCACAGGAAACCAGTGCAGGTAAGCCAGGATCTGTAAGCTCCATTGATTCAATGGGCCTACTCTAGCTGTGATATACTACGCTAAGCAACAGAATTTCAGCAGATCATTATTAGATCAGATAGCAATATTATTTTAATTCACTGTTTCAAATGCTTAGTCATAAAATGCAATGGATCCCAACTTCAGTTAACTGGCAATTAAATCAACACATCATCTGAAGCACAGATCGCTTAAAAGGAAAAGAGCCTCTATTTATTCTGATGTAAATTTGCCCTAATCTGAGTTTGGCAAATTGAGTTGTTTTTGTTTTGCAATCAGTCACCATTAGATTAACACAGGTTTTTTTTTCATGTCTTATTTTACAGACCCATACTTCTGAAAGATCTGCATGCCTAGAAGAATCATGTCATGAGAAGAGGAATCCCCCACTTTGTTTCAGGAGTTCTGTCATAGACAAGATGGAGTACAAACCATTTCCTAAAGGCTGGCAATTTGAAAATCATTGCGCTACATCAACTTTCCTATGGTGTGGAGGTAGAATAATGAATGGATTTCTTTTACTTCCTTTTGAACAAAAGTACTGTAATCTCCAATTGCCCACTACACAGTTTAACCTAAAATCTGTCATTCACTGACTTATTCCGATTCAAAAATCCAAAACATATTTTTCTTTCTTTCTAACTTTGGTTTCCCTTGGTGCCCACATTGCAGGTTTTCTATTGTAGTGATGTTACTCGTTAAGACTGACAGTCAAACTGTGTCTTTTTGAACTATTGGCATAACAGAGAACAGATTATTCTTTGATGTTCTTCTTTCTATTTTCCCCTCAGCGAGGAGCAGCAGCCACAGGAAACATGGAGAATAGAAGGAATACTGTAAAGAATTAGGCAGTTAACTGGCAATGATATTGTCTCAGTCTCACTGTGGGACGCTCAGAACGTGCAAATTAAGAGTCTAATAAGTGTTAATATATTTCCTTATATTCAGGATTTTCTATTTTATTATTGAAACAAATTGCCCCCCTGTCTGTTTCACCGAAATTCTAGTTCACTCTGAAGCCTATAATTTAATTGTTCCAAAGAACAACATTACCAGCCCTGTAAATATGTGTGTATGTTTTCCCCACCAGAATCTTAAATTTCACAGACATTATAGGTCCCAGTGGTCTTCATTTACCCAGAGCGGTTACAGATATGCCTGAATATTTTTAAACTGAAATTTATGACAAAATCATCTAGTCCACCCCTTGACTCTTTCCTGGCAAATTGGAACCACATAGGAATGCCAATGTTGACTTCATGGCTGCCTGATAACAGCAGCAAAAATAATCCAAAGATGTACTTTTATCTAGATTTTAACTTGATTTCCTGTTCATACATGTATTACCACAATTCATGTCTATGTATCTGTTCAACTAAGCTTGGTGTCCTGCTGCAGATGCAGTCTACATAAGAGTAAAACAGCCTTTCAGGGAATGGACAGAACAGCATAAATCTCTAGGCATGTAGACACACACCTCCCCGGGCATCTGCAACTGTCACTGTTAGCATACACAGTAACACAACTGGCAAATGATGTCAACAGACATCCCTTCATATATATATATGACGGTGCTTAAAAAATGTGGCCCACAAAATATTATGGAACTTTGATCATCCCTGAAGTGATTATGCAACAGGTGTTCACCTCTTTCTAGGAACATTCCCACGTTTCTTTTATAGGGCTCTATACTTGGCTCTGAGGTAAGAGGTTGAGTGGTTGATTCTTCGCTTTTGTCTCCCAGGAGAACAGCCAGCCTCTGCAGCCTTGGTCAAGCTACCTGACCCCAGGGCACCCCCAGAAGAAGGGATGGTAAACCACTTTTGAGGACTCTCCATAGAGAAAACCCTGGACAAGGTCACACAAGTGAGAGTTGCCTTGACTGCATATAATTATTGTGACTGCGAAGTAGTATCCCTCTGTTGTCAGACTCCATTTTAAGTTCAAAATTGTGATGAGGAGAATTCGTAAAACACAGGACCTATCAAGATCTGTCTCTATGGAGACTGCATTATTCTCCTCCCTTGCCCATCATAGTTTAAGATGTAAAATATTTGAAAGTGTTCTCTATCCAAAGCAGATAAAAAGCATATTGCAAAGGAAAACATCACCTTAATAATAGCCACTCCCCAAATTTAGCAACATAAACCATTAGAGAGTTGGATATTTATTATATAAAGTGAACAAATATATATATATATCAGAATAAAATAATCATATATTAGCATTTATGTATGCACTTCTATTGTGGGAAAAGCAAAAATAAGTTTCATAAATTAATATGCCACAATAAACATAAAAACATGAACAAAACTGGAAAAAATGACAATGCTTTTTTTAACAGAAGCTATACAACTCCATATTCTTTACTACTGTTCCATATGTTGCAGGTTCTCTATTTTAACATTTAGAAAATTAACATAATATAATAAAATGGCAAACCCCTTATGCCCCAGTAAAGTATTTATTACAGTTTACTAAGCTTTAAAACTATTAATATCCAGATGTGATCATGCCAGGTATGGCTTTTCCATTAACTGCTATTAAGGATTGCTCTGGGCTTTGTTGATTTGGTCAATCTGTTTGAAGAGCTAATAAGTGTGTGTTGTTTCCTTCAGATATCTTTACAGACTAAACAGTTCATCCAAATAGTGGGTCTTGATGGTGCTGCTGTGAAATAAATGACGGTAAAGAATGTAGAAAGTCACAAAACTTACTTTTACAGAATGCAGTTGCCATGTTGAAAAAAAAATAATCAAATCCTATGGGGATGCAAGAGGCTTATCATATAAGGTGGGGTTAAATATGTTATTCACTTTTTCACCTGATCCACAGGGGCAGTGATTATTAAACATCTTGACTCTCACACTCCTCAGGCTTATTTGCCCACTTTGTCCTTTAATCTGATTACCTAGGCAACCGTGTGAGTGCAGGAATTTGTCACAGAGCATTCTCTCTGAAATTCAAGGCTTACCACGATCAGGCTCCACTTTTTACGGCTGAGCACCAAAGCCTGCTGAAGACTACACTGTCAGTAATCCATATCCTGGTTACCATAGTGTGAGTGGCACTAGTGCTTGCTACAGAAGTTGCCAGAGATACTTGAGAACATTTTCAGTTGTTACTGGAAAGTGATTATTTGAAGTACAGTTCTCGATTGCGGTGGGGGGGGGAGGGCGCTGCACTGCAGCAAAGGAGGGGGAAATTGAGAAGCCACTTGTCCTTGCTTGAAAATTCATAAGCCATGGCAGTTGGGCAGAGTGGTGTTTCCTGATTTCCTGACTATGACATCATCAAAGGGCAATAAGGGAGGTGGGCACATTGGCAATTCATAAATTCAAAAATCATACTGTGATCTGAGCATGACAGATTCTTCTTCATTTTAGAGAGAAGGCAGGATAAGTTGAAGAACATATATGGAGTCAGAAGTGTCCCATCTTTTCCCTTTGCAGAAAAGGCATTGTGTTTTGAACTTGAAAGTGAAGTAAGTCACCTAGATTTCATGTCATTTTGTCTCCTATCTTTCTCTGCATCGGTATCCTAAATTGGGGGATGCGGGAGTGTGCTGCCATAAAACCAAAGAACATTAAATGAGGTCATTTAAGTTAAGCTATCAATACTGTGATTATTAATCAGAGTTGTTAGCACTGTGTCATAGCATAGCTCTTTACGTTTTTAAGGCGCATGTGGACATTTCTAATAATATTACACTATCTGTTGTTCACAAAAATGGAAGGATGTTGATTGTAGATTTTCATCTAAGTACATCTCCTGCTGATTCTGAATGTAAGAAGCAATGGCAAACAATATAAAACCCAATATAAAAATTTGGGGCAAACTTTTTGTGATTTGTATCCCAGCACTTGCTAGTTACGACTCGCAGAAAAACCAGCCAGTCAGTTATTAAAACAACAAAACCTCTGAAAGCCATAAATCTCTGTCTAATAAAATGAGCTGTTTATTTAAACTTTGCTGTGCAGAGATGGCCTCTTGGAAGGAAGGAAAAAAGCTTCACAGCACAGACCTTGGCAAGAAAACATAGGAAGAACAAAGCCAATGAGCGACAGCAAGGGTAGAGAGAACAAGATGTGGAATGTGAACAGGAAAAGATACATATGTCGTTTTTAAAGTGACTACATGGAATTTTGTTGATGGGAAGACAAAGGAAAAGGTCACCCCCTCAGGCATCAAAGCCATTTTATTAAGGAAATATGAGGACTAAAAAGGAAACAAATGGTAATGGTATGCCCCAAACTATGAAACATTATTTTTTTAATATATTGTCAAAGTAACTTTGAAGCTAACAAGGACAGGCATGTAATTTCAGCCCTCTGTATTTTAGATACATTATGGAATGTAAAGCATTCAATATATTTGGATGGACTGTGAGGTGTACATGACTAGGTGTCACCTACCTAGCTATAATGCACTTGGACAACATGACAATGATGATATCACCCACAGTGAAGACAGAACTGGGATGGTCTCCAGAAAATAGGTGCCAGGCAAAAATGAAATGAAAATGAGCAGCAATGGCCTTTGGAAAAATGGGAACCGTGTGCCAAATTGCAGGCAACTAAAACAAAAAAAGAGGGCATTATGAAATGAAAGCCGGTATTATGAAGGGGCCTTCATTGGATTTCATTGTCAAAATAAGATATGAGTTAAGCAGTAAATGTATACAACATTTTAAAAGGATTATTTTACTCCTTGTCGGTCAAAGACAAGATGTTTCCTATAAGGAGTGGAATATTATATGCAAGAAAGGCATTTTGCCATGTTCTTTTGACAGTTTGAATTAAAACTCTGGAAGGAAGGCCAGAACACATGTCACTGACTGGGGCAAGAATAATATGTCAAGAAAATGTATCACACTGGTTTTAAATGTAGAATACATTAGTTCATGTGAAATATATGATGTAGCACTGAAATAACCCTTTTGGTAAGAACGCTAACAAAATATATGTGGTATGACAAGGCGCATAAGAATAAGTGGATCTTCATGGATCTATCCACTCGTAGATCTGTTTCTCTGTCTTCCCACAGAACTTGATCTAAGGCTTAAGTTCAGATAGTGCAGGCGAGCCAAAGGTATTAACTCAAAACTGCAGTAATGGCAGTCAGCAAGTTACAAGAAGAGAGTATGATGGCAAGGAGAGACAGATAGATTTCCCATTAATTGAGCCTTGGTGTATTTCAGATTCAGTGGCTCAATGTGGAATATGAGTTACACTATGAGGCAGGCACCCTTTTCTTACCCATATACAGTGGACCTCGATTTACAGAATTAATCCGTATTAGAACGGTGGCTGCAGGTCAAAAAGTCTGTAGGTCGAGTCTCCATTGACCTATAATCCATTGAAAACCGATTAATCTGTAACCGGTTGTTTTTGTTCCATTTTCGTTTTTTTCCCGGTCTGTAGGTCGATTCTCTGGCTGCAAGTCGAACCTAAATTTTGTGGCCAGAGAAGTCTGTAACTCGAAAAGTCTGTAAGTGGGGCCGTCTGTAAGTTGAGGGTCCACTGTAGACTTTCCAGAGTCTCTCAAATTTACATTTGAAGACTGCAACAAAATGCAGACACCATGTCTTCAGCTTCAGCTAATATTTTTTTTCTTCTTCACCTTTTTTTTCTTTTCTTAACCATCTTGTCTAATGAAAGAGTATGAGAGCCTGCATACATTTATAGGGGCTTTGGGCTGGGATAATGATAATAGGGCCCTAAGCCAGGTTTCTGAGCCCTCCTCCTTCTTATGACCCACATGGCTACTTTTGCTTTCAGAACATATTTTGTTTTTGTTTTTTGTTTGTACTACCCAACTTTCAGCCTAGGTTTCCACAGCAGCTAAAAGCCTTCTTTTCAGTTCAGTTTAAAGATGTCCCACCTCCTTTGACCCAGCCTGTGCCTGAATAAAGGGTACACAGATTGGCGAGTGCCCTTCTGGTGACACTCCATTGGTGATCCTTGTCTGTGCCCACGATCGTATTTGTGTGTTTCAATTTCACCATGAAGACCCATTTATCTAAATGGGCAAGAGCAACCTTCATAGATTTAACGATGCACACTGGAAAGAAGTGCATGAGCATTAGTCTGCAGAAGCAGCTTCTCTATTTTCTTTTCATTATTCTCCCACTATCAGCTTTCCAAGGCAGTCACTTGGAAAGGAATGAATAAGGGACTTTCAAAATGGCATGGGTGGAGTTGTTCTTTGAGCCCTTTTTAACAGGATAAGGCAGAGAGCCTTCTTTTTTAATAATGTTTTTCTCACACTGACATTCGTACAAAGTTTTGTGCATACTTCTTAATTGCTCAAATCCTGTTGTGCAGTTAAGTAGATGGCATAACTCTGGCTATAAGTGAAGAAACCTCCATAGTTGTGCAACTCATTATGCAACAGACAGTATCTACAAAGATTTCTTAACTTTTTGCAATTTGCTTCCAAATGTTTTACTGTTTGTGTAATTGTGCAACATGATTTCAGCCAATGTGTTCATTTATTTAGGCAACTCACCTAATATAAAATTTTATTTATGTACTTCATCTAACTTCTGCAATTTCCCCAGTTCACTAGCACATGCATACTTTTGTAATTCTCCAGAGTCCTAGTCCGTCACTCTGTCCACTACACCACACTGGGTACCATCATAATCTATAACAGATGAAAACCATAGAGAGAATTTCTTCTCTGTCTGGAATTCTCGGGTCAGGAGGGCACACTGTTCCACGCACATTCAGAACAGGAGATGCTTCAGGACTATGTTACCATTGCCCAAGTGTGAGGATATAAATCCTCACTTCACTCATACTTTAATTTGAGGAGGAAGAATCACAAAATTGTTCTTCTAATTTTGTGGCACTATCAATAAAGGAACTAGAAAGAGAAAAAGAGTGAGGTTTTTTGTTTTTTTGTTTTTGCTCAAAAGAAGTACACAGATAATGCACTTAATGCAAAGTGTGCAAGATGATGATGCCTGTTACTTGTTGCTTTTTAAGCAATCAACAAATTATTCTGTGCTTCTTCTGACTGTGTGCCTTTTGCTTCTCAAATGGGAAGGACACTCATTTTCTTGCTGAGGCAGTATGCAGAAATAATGGAGTCCTGATGAGGCGAATAAAATTACAATTCTGTTGTCTCACTTCCACCTGGAAGTGGGGAATCTTACATCACTTGATAATTCTTCCTTGAGGTGTCTCACAGAGTTAAGACAGCCTAAATGGATATGAATGGAGAATTTTACGTGCACTTTTTATGTTCATGACTTAGCCCACACTCTCAGATAGGAAAAACTATCAGGAAGGCCCCTCATTCTTTCTAGCGTTTAGTCATACTCTGTGTTTTATTCCCTGGAAATGTCCCTGAGGTTCGTGGTACATAATAAGAGCAATGATGAAGAAACATTACTAACCGAACATGCATTTCAACCATTGATAAATTATCAGTCTTCATGCTAAAGTGAAGCACGACCAAGAACTTGCCAGGAAGGCATACTGGGGAGTCAAATTCCCACCTCTGGGTCTGCAGCCAGAGACCTAAACCACTGAGCTATCCAGCTTTGTTTGTTTGTTTCTTTTTTGTTTTTAATTGTTTTATATTTAAAATGTGACTGTGGCACCTCATTCTTCTGCTCAAATATTGAACTGATTAAGTGTTAATCCTTCTTTCATTGGAAGCCAGTAGCAATTTGGACTTGGTAGTCTTTCTTAATCTGTTTGCACTGAGAAACCTGTTTATAAAAAGGTTTGGAAAGAAGATAATAAAGCAACTAGCAGGAAAATAAATGCATTTTTTCTTCAGTCTCTTGCACTTCTGCCTGTTTTCAGACCATGAAGTCTAAAAACTGTTCTTGTTTGAAAATAAAATAATAGTAGGACAATCTCAAATCTTTTTGCTATCATTCCATCTTTATGTCATGTCATTTTGACATGTATCTCAATGTTTTCAGTTTGTGATATTACTGCCATGCATGTATTTTGGCACACCTACATCCATCTGTCCCGTCGACAACATTTTATGAAAATGTTCATTTTCTGCTCTTTTTAGTCCACCAGTGCTTTTAGAAAATATTTACAGATTCATTCATGCAATAGTACTTAAATGAAAAGGTATGTTGGTGAAAATTTAAAAACTGATCTGAGCATTTCACTGCCTTTCAAGTTAGGGCCATTTTGATATGTTATTTTAGAAGCTTCAGTACTATAACAGCTTTTAGCCTGCTCTTTAAAAAGTCATTAATTAATGTAAATTAAATAACTGATTGATGGATTTTTTTTTAAAAGAATGGTTATTATTTTCACTTTTTAAAAGAATGGTTATTATTTTCACTTTTGTACCTATCTCATTATTCCATTTCTGGGACAGAAGGATGTACATATTCCACATATCCTTTGCCCTCAGAAGTGTGTAAATTCAATAGACATTCTGCATGTAACTTCCAGCAGAAGCAACCATTGCTGGATAGTACTAGGAGCCATTAGTCCGGAAGCACCTTTCTGTTGCATGTACATTTAGTTGTGGGCATCAAATGATCCCTTTTGACATAGTGTCAGGGTCAATGTACAAAGATCTCATCATCTGTCATTCATAAATCAGCAAGAAGTCATAATGGGCAAAACAAAGATGTGGAAGAAGAAACCCAGTTATGAGAAAGAAATAGTAAACAGGAATACTGTATGGGGGAAACCAGTGACCATTGAATATAAAACAGAAGAATCAGACTTTACGCAAAAATGGGTAGATCAAAATGACACCACATTACCTCCTCCTGTACATTTCTCCCTGTCTTTATTGGTGAAAAATAATAAAAACCTGTCACAGTCAAACAATAATCATGCATAATTAATGGTATGTGTCATAAACAAGAATTGTGCATAATTAATGGGGTGTGTGTCAGAACCCCCTATGATAGCTGTTTCCAAAATGGTGCAAATTTATGACTTTTCCATTCAAATCAGGCGTTCTTCTATACATAGAACATTAACGGTAGAAAAATGTTCCTGAAATATGCTTTGCACACCTTCAAAGAAAGATGAAGGAAAGATGAAGGAAAAAGTGAACACTGAAAGGTGAAGGAAAAAGTGAACACCAAATGCATTCTAAGTCCTGCTGTCCATTTAAGCTGAAAAAACCATCTCATGTGTTTTTGTTTATGTGTATGCATGTGTGTTGTAGAACAGTGGTTCTGAACATGTGGTACCTGTATAACAATTGGGATAAATGAGTTATCTAAGTGTAATGCAGCTGTTTCATGCCAATGATTCACCCTCCCTTGGTCCCCATGTCCTCCTCCAAGGACTTTCTTCTATTAGCCCTACCTGCCATGGATTTCCCAAATGTAACTTTTGGATACACTAGTTGTAACTTAGGGGCACTCTGTGTTTCTACTACTGTCCCCATTCCTTGGGTTCATAAAAATAAATTAATCAATAAATGGAATAACCAACCACCCTCCTTGGGAAAAAAAAAACAGTTTTATATCACTGTGGGAACTACGCTGTTGGACAGAATGATGGGTAGAATATAGCATATACAGCCATGTGAAAAAGAAAGTACACTCCCTTTGAATTCTATGGTTTTATGTATTAGGACATAATAAAAATAATTGGGTCCTTAGCAGGTGTGAAAATTAGGTAGATAAAACCTCAGATAAACAACAAAACATGACATATATTACACCATGTCATGATTTATATAACAAAAAATAAAGCCATAATGGAGAAGCCAGGTGTGAAAAACAAAGTACACCTTATGATTCAACACCTTGTAGAACCACCTTTAGCAGCAATAACATGAAGTATGGTAATTGTTTTCTCTATGACTTTATCAGTTTCTCGCATTACTGTGGAGGAATTTTGGCCCACTCTACTTTACAATGTTGCTTTAGCTCATTAAGTTTGGTGGGCATTTGCTTCTGCACAGCTCTTGTAACGGCCTTCCACAGCATTTCAATTGGGTTGAAGTCTGGACTTTGACTGGGCCGTTACAAGACTTTGATTCTTTGTTTTTTCATCCATTCTGTTGTAGATTTGCTGGTTTTCTTGGGACCATTGTCCTATTTCATGATGCGATTCTGGCCAAGCTTTGGCTGTTGGACAGATGGCCTCACATTGGACTATAGAATACTTTGGGATACAGAGGAGATCATAATTGACTCAACGACTGCAAGGTGCCCAGGCTGCAAATCAAGCCCAAATAATCACCCCTCTACCACCATGTTTGACAAAATGTGCTGCTATATTTGGTTTTCGCCAAACATGGTGCTATGCATTATGGCCAGACATCTCCACTTTGGTCTTGTCTGTCCAAAGGACATTGTTCCAGAAGTCTTAGGGTTTGTCCAGATGTAATTATGCAAACCGAAGCCATGCTGCCATGTTCTTTTCAGAAAGAAGAGGCTTTCTCCTGGCAACCCCTTCAAAAATATATATACTTATTCAGTCTTTTTCTAATTGTACTGTCATAAACTTTAAGATTTCACATGCTAACTGAGGTCTGTAGAGTCTGAGATGTAACTCTTGGGTTTTTGCAATTTCTCTGAGCATTGCACAGTCGGACCTTGGGGTGAGTTTGCTTGGACGTCCACTTCTGGGAAGATTGGCAACTCTCTTGAATGTTTTCCACTTGTGAATAAACTTCCTCACTGTAGATGACGGACTTTAAATTGTTTTGAAATGGCCTTATAACCTTTCTCAGATTGATGGACAGCAACAATAGCTTCTTGATCTTTGCTGATGTATTTTCTCCTTGGTATTGTGAAAGAAATGGGCGTGCCTGACCACCTTATCCATCTCCTGAGAAATCTATATGTGGGACAGGAAGCAACAGTTAGAACTGGATATGGAACAACGGATTGGTTCAAAATTGGGAAAGGAGTATGACAAGGCTGTATATTTTTTCACCCTGCTTATTTAACTTGTATGCAGAATACATCATGCGGAAGGCTGGACTGGAGGAATGCCAAGCTGGAATTAAGATTGCAGGAAGAAATATCAACAACCTCCGATATGCAGATGATACCACTCTGATGGCGGAAAGTGAGGAGGAACTAAAGAACCTTGTAATGAGGGTGAAAGACAAGAGTGCAAAAAACGGTCTGAAACTCAACATCAAAAAAAACTAAGATCATGGCCACTGGTCCCATCACCTCCTGGGAAATAGAAGGGGAAGATATGGAGGCAGTGACAGATTTTACTTTCTTGGGCTCCATGATCACTGCAGATGGAGACAGCAGCCCCGAAATTAAAAGACGCCTGCTTCTTGGAGGAAAGCAATGACAAACCTTGACAGCATCTTAAAAAGCAGAGACATCACCTTGCCAACAAAAGTCCAAATAGTCAAAGCTATGGTTTTTCCTGTAGTGTTGTATGGAAGTGAGAGCTGGACCATAAAGAAAGCTGACCGGCGAAGAATTGATGCCTTTGAATTGTGGTGCTGGAGGAGACTCTTGAGAGTTCCCTGGTCTGCAAAGAGAACAAACCTATCAATTCTAAAGGAAATCAACCCCGAGTGCTCATTGGAAGGACAGATCCTGAAGCTGAGGCTCCAGTACTTTGGCCATCTCATGAGAAGAGAAGACTCCTTGGAAAAGACTTTGATGTTGGGAAAGTGTGAAGGCAAGAGGAGAAGGGGACGACCGAGGATGATATGGTTGGACAGTGTCATCGAAGCAACCAACATGAATTTGACACAACTCCGGGAGGCGGTGGAAGATAGGAGGGCCTGGCGTGCTCTGGTCCATGGGGTCACGAAGAGTCGGACACGACTAAACGACTGAACACACAACAATAGCTTCTTGATCTTTGCTGATGTATTTTCTCCTTGGTATTGTGTTAACACACACCTGAATACTCTAGACCAGCAAACTACTAAAACTTTGGCTTTTATAGAGGTGATCACACTTGCTGATAATCAATTACTCGAAGTATTTAATTCCTATGGAAGCAGTAATGGTGTACTTACGTACACATGGCTTATCCATTTTGGCTTTATTTTTGTAAAATAAATTATGATATGCTATAATATATGTCATGTGTTGTTCATCTGAGGTTGCATTTACCTAATTTTCAGACTTGCTAAGGACCAGATGATTTGTTAATTATGCCCTGATATGTAAAACCATAGAATTCAAAAATGGTATACTTTCTTTTTCACATGACTGCAAAAGCTTGGGTGCAGTCTACAACATGTTGTAGAACATGCCCAGGCTATAATCTTAAATTGTATGCTGCATTTATCCAGATGACAAGCAGGGGCCTTTGGTTTATGAGTCAATGTGGAAAGTACTCCCTTAAAATAATTTGCATACTACTGTTTTCTGCATGTAAAAACACCTGAATATAAAGCAACCAAAATATATGCATGGGTAGTGGCAATCCATGGTGTGAGCTGGGAAACATATTCTTGTACCAGTGGTACCTCACAAGACGACAACCCTGCTAAACGATGAATCCACATAACTATGACTTTTTGCAATCGCTATAGCGATTCGCAAAACAGTCATTCCAATGGGGGATTTTCGCTGGACGTTGATTAGGTCCGTGCTTCACAAACCGTTTGTTCACAAGACAACGATTTTTCCACTGATCGTCAGCTTCACAAAATGGTTGCCCTGTGTTTTCCAGACCCATGCTTCGCAAGGCAGCCATTTTTACAGCTGATCGGTGCAAACAAAATGGCTTCCCTATGGGCAATCTTCGCTGGACTACGAGGTATTTTCCCCATTGGAATGCATTAAACCGGATTTCAATGCATTCAAATGGGGAAAGGGTTTTTGCATGATGACGATTTCGCTAAACAGCGATTTCAGTGGGATGGATTATCGTCATGTGGGGCACCACTGTACTCACCCCAGAACATGGACAGCTGGTGCCAATATGTATGATAGATACAGATGATTTCTCAGAGAACTTGGGCGTTCTTGGGATGTAAGCCTGCTAAGCATTCAACCATTCCTCCCATAAAAGTGATGGTTAGTCTATTCCAAAAAAATAAATTAAAGCAACCTTCCTTTCAGAATGTCAAATTAATGCAAGCAAACTTATAGCATTAAGGCCTCTCCATCCTCCCTCCACTGACACCAGTATTTCTTAACCCACAGAGCCAGCCATTTGCCAAAGACATCCACATTTTAAATAAATACCATATGTGAATATAAACTAACTCTACATGGCTTCATTTTATTATTTTTGCCTTGTAATTTATTGAGCTCCATAATTAATCAGATGGGAGGAGGGGTCTTACACAGGAGATGAAAGAAAAACCTAAAGCTTTTTGGCTGTTTGGATCACCTTCTTATATTACAAGTTTTTTTAAAACTGTTCTCCCTCCCTTAAATAGTAAGGTTAACCACATAATTGCAGCTCTCTCTTTTTTTTCCTGCTTAACATCAGTCCATTACTAGGCAAAGGAACAGGATCTTGGAATCAGCTGCTGGGGCTGACCTCTGCAATTCATTCATTTGGATATTCTTGAACTGACATTACCTGTCAAAACCTATCAACCAATCACATTCTTAAAGTGAGTTATCCACTAAAATTGCCATGGTGGTTATACTATCTGCTACCATTTAAATGTATGATTGTAGTCACTAGACCAGCTTCATATTTTGTGTTGCTGTCTTGGAAAGAGTAACAGATTCTAATATTTTTGCAAACTATTTCCAGTTCCCTCACAATATAAATCAAACTCTGCTTCGCTTAGCTATAATGTCATGAGCTATAAAAAGAGGTGAGAATGTTTTTAACACACATCCAGGGGTTGTTCTGAAGCCAGTTAAAACACAGAGAAGAAATTACATTTATATTTTGATGACATTCGTGAAACATTATCAATGAATGCATGTTTGGGGAAGGAGGAGTAATACTGCACCAGTGAAACAGATCCTCTTGATTTTGATGTCTTTTTGACTAATTCTGTGGTAAAATGAATGATAGCGTCTCACAGAGGATCAGATTACTAATTAAAGGAAATACACGATCACTGTAATTAAAATGTTTTCACTGCAGTAATGGGATTTCCTCAGAGATGTATACCATAGCAATCAAAGTTGCAAAGTATGATCATCATATATGTTTACTTTCCAGTGCTTAACAGGAACACTGAGCATAGCTAAATGCAATATACAGAGGTGAAGAAGAGTATGTTATGGGGAACGTACATTTTTCACCACTTCAGGAAGCATTATTTTGACACGTGTGATAAATGTAAGGTCTATTTAGATAATTAGCTAATAAAAGGCAGTTATTTCCAGCTTTTGGTGACCTTCAGAAGCTTCTTTCTCCTTGTATTTCTTCTCTCTCCCCTCTATCATACTGTCTCTCTCCACCCCTCCCCCCCCGTTCAGTGACACTTATTCCTGTGGGAAGATAGCAATCCTCATCTACTCTCCTGATCAGATGTCAGCCACATTCACCTCACTAAGGCTCAGGTACACAGTTTCCAGAAAAACTGTGAAGAAGTTTGTAACAACTGTTATGAAATACTTCAGTTAACATATGTAGCCAGAATTTATGAACAATTTCCAAAGCAAAGCAGCATTTTAAAGGTCATTCATCTTCTAAATGACAGGATGGATCAATTTCAAATAGAGAAAAATATGTAGTGGGAAGGATTTTCTTTTCAGGAAGCAGTTGTAGATATTTGGAAAAATAACTTCAGAAGGGACAACATATCGCCAAAGAATGGTACTGAAATCAATCCAGTAATGGAGGGAACTTTCTTAAAAATCAAAATTAGATCTTTAAATGGACTTGCTCAAACATCTCCAAATTTGGCAAAAGGCAATCCCATTCCATCTGTTATCATTCTGCCTGATGGGAACCCTAATTTGGACTGCACCTTCCCATCAATAATGGCTCATTGAATGCTGGTCCTGCAATGTCAGAGGTGCAATCCTGTGCACCTGTAATATATCTTTGATTTGAAACTTGGAAAATAACCTTTAAACTTGGAAGTAGTACAATGTCAGCAATAATTTCTAAGCTGTGAAATTACAAGGAAGTCTTCCATTTTGTATAAAGCATAAAGACTTGAAACTTTCTAGGTGTTGGGATGACAGCTGTATCAGTTCCTATCAAACATATACATCCAAACCCTGGCCTAGTGCTTCTTTCAGTTAGAGGTGTGGAGCTGTCCAGCTTATGGTCACCACGATTTCTTCCTGATGAAAGATACACATGATACAGTACTTCAGGCAGTACTGACAGAAACTTGTTCGATTTCCATTAAGGTTGTGCACTGACCTTACAATTCAGTCTGTACCCAAATAAATGCACACAGTTTAGTGTCCAACTTGCCTGTGACTTTTTGAGGACACTCCAATATTATTTGAACACACTGGGACTTTCTTCTGCACAATTACAATGTGGAAAGCCAATGCTATGCATTTTTATTCTTATAGAAGTAGCATTCTGTTTAATGGGCAAATTCTGACAGGTAAGCATGCATTGGATTTCAGCACTGCCAAAAGCTAATGATGTAGCCATCATGAGTTATTTGCTTCTGAGGAAGGCCTCATCCTCTATGAATGCTCTCCTGCCAGGTATGCAAGCTGCAATGAATGAGGAAGAAGTGCTTACTTGTACATAATTGTACACCTGATCAACTGTAAATTTTGTGTACCTTGGCTCAACGATCTCTGACACTCTCTCCCTAGATGTCGAGTTGGATAGACGCATTGGCAAAGCAGCTACCATGTTCTCAAGACTCACAAAAAGACTATGGCTCAATAAGAAGCTGACAGCATACACTAAGATCCAGGTCTATAGAGCCTGTGTCCTGAGCACACTCCTGTACTGCAGTGAGTCCTGGACCCTTCATGCGAGGCAGGAGAGAAAGCTGAACACGTTCCATATGCATTGCCTCCGACACATTTTTGGTATCACCTGGTAGGACAAAGTTCCAAATAGAGTAGTCCTAGAATGAGCTGGGTTTTTTAGCATGTATACACTACTGAAACAGTGACGTCTACGTTGGCTTAGGCACGTCGTGAGAATGGCTGATGGTCGGATTCCAAAGAATCTCCTGTATGGAGAATTAGTGCAGGGAAATCGCCCCAGAGGGAGACCACAGCTGCGATACAAGGATGTCTGCAAGCGGGATCTGAAGGCCTTGGAAATGGACCTCAACAGATGGGAAACCCTAACATCTGAGCGTTCAGCCTGGAGGCATGCAGTGCATCACGGCCTCTCCCAATTTGAAGAGACCCTCGCCCAGCAGGCTGAGGCAAAGTGGCAGTCCCGAAAGCAGCAAAATCAGGGAGCTAGACAGGGTACAGATTGTATTTGTCCTAAGTGTGGAAGGGATTGTCACTCTCGAATTGGCCTTCTCAGCCACACTAGACGCTGTTCCAAGTCCTCCATGCAGAGCACGATACCATAGTCTTTCGAGACTGAAGGATGCCTATGTATGTATGATCAGGAGAAAGGGCAGTTTGCAATAAAAAGGAGCCATAGGGAATGCCTTTTGCTGGAGCAAGCAGCAGTTCAGAAATGTGTTCTTTGCACACATATAAGCTGTCACATTTCACACAAGGAGGAGCCTATGAAAAGTAAGATAAGCACCAAGGTATTCAATTATTCAAAAAACCCTCCGGTTTATTAATGTAGGCTATTGTGCTTCTGTGTCCATAACTCAAAATGTCAGGAACTGGCCTGATTTTACTGTACAATATCATGTCAGCAGGAACAAAGGATGCCAACAGATACCTAGAGAGCTTGCTGAAAAACAGCCATGGCAATTGCTTTATGTTTGGATGAGAAGTGGTTAACTGACAAAAAAGTGAGTCAGGTTTTGGGATTTTTCCTTGGTTGAAATATCTTAATGAATGGTACTAAGCACAAGAGGGCATCATGTAGACCATCCTGACTTCAAACATTGGTGTTCTCAAAATTCAGGTTGTTCTTTGCTATGTAACGTTTGAGAAATCCTGAGAAAATGTTTACTGAAAGTGTTAGAACAAGATGTAACTGTCACCTGTTTAAAAAAGTATAAAGTATGAAAATACTTTGAATATGTCTCACAAGATTGTATGCTAACTCACTGAATATATATGGTGGAATGCCCCCTTTCTGGAGGATAGTCACCTTATTACTTTTTTTTAAAGCAAACCTGTTTGTTTTTTTACTCCTTCCATAGAACTGTGAACTTTGTTGGCCTGTAATTCTCCCTTGCCCATCCTGTGTTATCTTCTGGCACTGTATTATCTTCTGGCAAGCTGTACCACACATGTTCAGTGCTACAACAAAATCTCTATTTCTCCCATTTGAAAGGTCTTTTTGAGGACCAATATTTCAACCCCTACAGGCTGGATTCTTTCCAAATTAAAAAACAGGTGGGACCCAACCATTCTTTTTCAAGATAAGCAAGATCGGGTTTTTCAATTTTTATGAGCTGTTTTAAATCTGCAGTTATTTGGCATTGGCTATTTCTGAACAGGTGGTTAAAGTGTTTTACTATCAAAAAAATCATAACTCAAACATCTTAACTCAAATTTAGAACAAAGCAAGAGGAGGTTGTCTGCTATAACTGCTAATTTTGGCAGTGATCTGAAGTCCAGTTTAAAAGTTCTAATTTTTTGCTTGGTTGTCCCCATTTTTAGAATTGCCTTGTAGAATGTTGATTTGCTCTGCTGCACTATAACATAATCACTGTACTACTCGGGTGACATCCCATCTGTAATCTTCTGTTTTAGTGGCCGTAACCTTAGTACGTGAGCAATCCCTAAAGGGTACAGGGTGGCTCAAATAAAACAGTGGTTCCTAACATTGGGTCCCCATATGTTCTTGGAGCACAACTCCCAGAAATCCTGGGCAGCACAGTTAGTGGTGAAGGCTTCTGGGAGTTTTAGTCCAAGAGCATCTGTAGACCCAAGTTTGGGAACTAAAGTATTCAAAGTCAGCTCTGGAAAGAGAGTGGGTGAGTGGTCTATAAAAGGGAGCAGAGGTAAAGAGAATTACCTCTTTTAATTGCTTTGTCATGTGCGTAATTTACAGACACACCATTTATTGTTTAAAGGCATTGTTTTACAATTTTAGACTCTCTAAATGTTGACACTCTGGATCAAAATCCAGGCTATTTCTTTCTTATATTATAAAATTTCTTTACCTCACTTTTCTCCTTGAACCCAAAGCAGCTTACAACAATGAAAGATAATATTTAAAGTTGAAAACAATGAGTATATAATGGTGGTTAGCAACATTAAAAAGTGATTTTTAAAATTATGAACAATGAATAAGGAGGCAACTTACATCAATTAGCAGGGAATATTAAGGCAAATATCAATAAGTATACAAAATGTCTCAGTTATGGTTCTGGCTCAGTTGGACTTTAGCTAGTCTGTCTACTTTGGACTGTGCTGTAAACCTTTAAAAATAATCTTAGAAGAGACCTTATGGATAACTGAGTCCATCTCCCATTAAGGAGGCACAGTGGGGAATCGAATTCTCAACCTCCGGCTCTGCAGCCAGAGATTTAAACCAAAATGTAACACCTGTGCACTTGAAGCAAACTTGCAACCATTCTCACAGGTACAATGAATCCAGATTCTCAGGTTTTCTAGATTTTCTGAATAACATCCTCAAATTTTCTGAGTACCAGTTTCCAGATTTTTAAGCTTGAAAAAGAAAAGGAAAAGAAAGAGCTAAATGGAAATCAGCTGTAAATTATGTCAATCTGAGGTCATGCCAACAGCAAGTCAACATTCAACAGCAAGTCAACATAGAGTAGATACAACGATGCGGTAATTACGGATTCTTATTCAACAATACAGATTATCCCCCAAAGGCATATAGAAAAGCGGCAATGAAGACATTCTTGAATTATGCTAGCAAAAATTAAGTATACTCTTAACAGTAGGAAGAGCATCATTCTCCAAAACCTGACAGCAAAAGAAAGCTTCCTTTTTTAAGTGTCAAAGAAACTGGAATATAAAATTATATACTGTAGGTATATATAATATTTGCTAAGTGTTGTCTTTTCAGGAAACATTAGGCACAACAGGGGAAGAAAGGTTGCCTTTGGGCTTCCCTAGTAGTAGATATGTCAAAGGGGGTTTTCACTAGTAATTTGGGAAGTTTACGCCTCTGGGAGTCACTGCTGTGATTTCAAAATAGAATTATCTGATGCTGTGTGATTTCTTGAATCATTAGTTTTCCATCTCCTCTACCTTATTTCTTCATTTCCCCCTGTTTTATTTTACACAAGAGCTGCAGTAAAGGACAGGCAGGAAGAGTAAAGGTGCCATAGGGAACAAAGGGGGCAGAATTACCCCTTGCCATTAGTATATAAACAAATCTATATATAATTATCTTATTAAGCTACCAAGTGATTACTTCTATGAAACATTTTGCAACTGTAATTCTATGCAGCCCTATCTGTGTAGTGTCATATTTCTGTAAGGATGAAATGTATTTATCTAAAACCTGTGTTGTTGTTTTTACTATATTCTTCACTCAAACTAGAATGTTATTATTTATTTATTATTTCAACTTATATACCACTCCATTAATGTGAATGCTCCCTGGGCAGTAATACATATCTGGACTAAAGCATCTCTCCCCCCTGCCCGGTGTGATGTAGTAGATAGAGTGGATTAAGACACAGGAGTCTTGGGTTTGACTCCCCACTCAGCCAAAGAAGCTCACTGTGAGAGTGGAACTAATAAAAACACTCCTTAAATATCTCACCTTGAAAACCCTGTTAGGGTTGCAGTAAATTGATTCTGACTTGACAGTCCAATATCTATCTATCTATCTATCTATCTATCTATCTATCTATCTATCTATCTATCTATCTATCATCATCATCATCATCATCATCATCATCATCATCATCATCATGCAAGCTTGTCGTTCTAAGCAAGATCCTCCCCAGATTTTACTCAGCAATGTAATGATGATAATGTTGATTAGTAGTGTGGATTTTGACAATTGCGATGAGGATTCAAATCCCTGCTCACCACAAAGTTGCACAACTTTGAATTAGTCACATTCACAATCCTACCTGCTGCATATGAGGTTTCTGAGAATAATATGGATGTATATTATTCTAGAGTCTACCAGCTGGAAATGATCCATCTTGTCTTGAGCAATATATACATTCACAAAGCTTTCAATCCATTTCAGAGGGCAAAAATGCACCCCTCATCATGAGTACCTTTCAAACGTGTGCGTAACCATATATTTGTACATTTGAGGAATTGAATCAATGCAAAAAAAAAAAAAATGGGGGCAAAAATGCACACACATTTTAAAAATGCATGCAAGTGTTATGTTTTAAGAAATATAAAATGTTCACAAATTTCTGTGTGGAGAAAAAAAAAGTCCTGCAGTCTAATACAGAAACAAGACAGAACAAGAATACTGATGGAAATTTAAGAAATTCAAAAGGAACACAATTGATAAATTGTTAACTAGTAGGATGAATTTCTGGTCATACTGCATGGGATTTATTTTCCCTGAATTCATTACACTTTAGAAATGTGTGTAGTAAAACCTAGGGGAAAATCATGTTTAACATTAGATTGCACTTTAAGTTCTATTAGTAACATGCAACGATCAACATATTGTGGAATGATTTCATCATACTGAAAGCTTCCAGTGCTCTTTTCCAAAGAAATCAAAAATGTGTTGTGTATTTGGTTTTCTTTCCAGCTGAATCAGAGCAGACTTGGCAGAATAAAAACCTTTGATATGTGGGAAGAAAATAGAGTTAGGATCTTGCAATGGGCCCTTTGAGGGTCATTTACTGCACATACTTTTCAGCGGTATGTCTGAAATGAACATTGCCTCTTTTCAAAGCAACAGGAGGTCATGTTATAATGAGAACACAATCAGTGGAAT
This sequence comes from Pogona vitticeps, assembly GCF_051106095.1. Taxonomy (NCBI): domain Eukaryota; kingdom Metazoa; phylum Chordata; class Lepidosauria; order Squamata; family Agamidae; genus Pogona; species Pogona vitticeps. The sequence goes on from NC_135785.1 coordinate 112,428,026, forward strand.
TGGTTATGATGAGGCCTTTTTTTCTCCTGAAAATGACAATCTATGCAACAGCTGCCATTACACTAATATTTTCTATTTTACTAAAAAAAATGGGGGGGGGGGTGCTTGCAATTCTACCGTTGAGCTGATGTAGTAGTTGTAAATGAAAATATGGCATGATCTAATCAATACCCAGAGTCCACTTTTAGAATACCCAAACCATCTGGCTGGTTGTCCCCTGATAAATCTCCATGATAAATGTCTTCGTTTTGATGTTACAAAGGAACCACAAACCTGTACAGTTTTTGGCACAGCTGAACATGAACTGGCAACAGTAGAATAGAACTCACATGTCCAAAAATAGAGAAATAAATCATTTTGACCTGTGGGGGTATAATAGATTCAGAAAAAAACCTGATTGTAATTAAAGGGAAAAATGGTTTAGCCATCATAATTTATCTCAGGAGGGGAGGTGTATTTTAAAAGTTCATTACTGCACTATTCCAGACACAGTATCATATCACTGCATGTTTCAAATTTGATTCACATAACCACATTTAAAATAGTAGCTCTGTGGACTCTAGACCTTTAATCAAATTACAATGTAGTATGTCCCACAGCTTGTAATGGTACTTACTCTCAAATAAGTCCCTGCAGGACTCCAACCTTAGTTCCTTTCAAGACTGAATCTTATTAAATATAAGTGCTCCCAATTTAGCTTCAGAAATCTGTATGGATACACAGACTTTATGTAAATTACACCCCAGATCAGGAAATCCAGATGTAAATAAAATGAGCATCCAGATGTACATCCAAGTGCTAACACTGTCTACCTACATTGTGTTACTTTTACTGGATTGTGAATCTAAATGCACGCATACACACGCACACGCACACACATGCGCACGCACGCACGCACACACAGACACACACACACCAGTGATATTCTGGAGCACAAGCATCTTTATGAAAGTGCAAGCAGAGATGTATCAAGGTAAAGTATTAGAATCTAAATTGCTTGGGAGACAGCTAGGTTCATTGATTTGTGAATTCATTTTAGAAAGTCAAGAATTAAATACAGTTGTAGACTCATAATAGCCATCATTTTACAGACCCATAAATCTACCAGCATAATCATAAAACACCAAATATGTATAGATTACATGCTAAAATGATCTATATAGCCTTGACTCTTCACAAAAGAGTAGGAAAAGCATTCAAATTATCTTACAACTTTCAATTACACATATTGAATTAGCTCTTGATGAATTTTAATGTGAATTTCTGCCAAAACTGATATTAAAGAAACAGTCTCACCCTTCTTATTAGTAACTCTCCCATACATAAAAACAGTTTTTCGTTTAAAAACATCGATCATAGTTTATCTTTTAACATCTGATTTCCTAGCAAATACGCATTATTAGTAACAAAACCGAATTCATATAAGCATGGGCTTCATTCAATGTCTGATTGATGTCACTCATGTAAAATTATTACTTGATTACCACAGCATAAAATGATGAAGAATTTACCTGCTATTCTTTCTACCCTGACTAATGCCATATTTGCAAGATAGTAAATTATTGCTTTATAAATTATACACTCGTTCATGAAAACAATGTCAAATCCCCAGCTCCCCTTATTGAAACATCCTTGTGGCAATCACCCTGCTTTGGCTCATGTAGGAGATTATTTGCATTTACCAATGGGAGCTGTTGGGAGGTGGAGCCAGAGAAACCAGAAGGATTGAGTGAGGCAGAGAAGAGGAGTTTTGGGAGTGAGTTAATCAGTTAGGAAGTTTGAGTCAGAGATGGGAGTCTGAAGTAGAAGAGTTAGTCTGTGGGAGTTAGAGAGTGTGGTATAGTGAGGAGTTAAGGTAGGCAGTTAAGAGTATGGAACTTAGAGAGCTAAGAAAGTTAAGAGTGAAACAAGTTATTACTAATGTAATGAATACTTTAAACTCTGTGAAGAACCTGTTTAAGTGAACGGTAACCAATAGAGGTCTTGAACCTCAGTCTTTCTAATTAAAGGGTGTTGACAGAGGTCAACTGGTCACAGCGTAAAGGAGAGAATGTGTCATGAACCTCAGGCTAGTGAAATAATCTGGGGACACGCGAGGGGCACATCACAATCCTCCTAAAATGAACGTTATGATAGGAAGATGTCCTACGGTTACAACCTTATTTCTTCATACACAACGTTTCACACCCGTTAAACCAATGTTCACAATATGTTAGTTTACACGGGCACATCGCTTCAATATTCTGATGAGTGGTTGCTGAGCAGAAAGAGAACACATCTGAAATGCATTGCAAGTGACGTGATGTATGTTAACATGAAAGGTCTGGTGTTGTCATTCAATCTGTGGTGGCCCATTCAAAAAAAGAGAAGAAGGTAGCATTTCATATTTCAGTTACTGAAGATCCAACAAGTGCATGACTTCGATGAATACCTTAACGTCCAATTAATCAGCATGTTCTGCTTCAGAAGACTGAGTTAAGTGCATTTGTGATTATGACAAAACATAGCCAGCTATCATACATATATGGATGACCAAATGGAGAAAACTAGCATATAAAACTTGTGAGCAAAATGAAAGATGATGAAAGTCTTGCTTTATTTAAGGCAATGACTGCCAGCATCACTGTGGTGTAGTGTATAGAGTGCTAGCCTGAGGAGATCAGGGTTCAGATACCTACTACTGGGCTAGTCATTGCCTTTTGGTCTCACCTGCTTCACACATTTGTTGTGAGGATAAAATGGAGGTGAGGAGATACTCTGTGTAATATCCCTGACGTATCTGGAGTAAGGAGGACATTAAACTTTTTTTAAACATAAAACAATGATCTGTGATGAGCCCTTCAAATCATCATTTGATATTCCAGTCTTCACAGTAATGAATATGTATACAAGAACTCACCAAATATGATAATAGTCTTATTCTGTATTCTAAAAATATTTAGATATTTTTGCAACATAGCTATGCTTTTTAAAGAATGTCTATCATACCCTTTATTGGTCCTTTAAATATTCTGCTCAATAATTTATTATTCACTGTTTTGTGCATCAAGACACCCAATCTGTACACAAACAAAACTAAAGAACAGGAGCAACAAGCCAGACCATCACGAAGATTTTGGAGTGCCCCTGCTCAGGACTGAAGCCAGGATTTAACTGTAAACAAACCCTTACCCCTAACAGGAAATTTCATGACAAAGATGCCATTATCAAAATGTGTTCTGTCATGTTCCCTTTCCCAAAGTTCTGACTTCTAAGTAAGTGAATGCATTAAACAGGATCTTTCCAGCTGAACTTAATGAGCTGGGAAATGCAGATCTATCCACACGTACATATACTTTAACTTTAAAATGTGGATGGCGGAGAATAAAAGAATGAAAAGCTGCAAGACACAAATTATAGTCCAGATACTCCCCTTATCAAACTTCCCATCAGACTCCATGCGGAAATAGCTATGTTCATGCATGCTGCCATGCCCAATGTTTTTAAATGAAACACATAGCTACAGGGTTATTCCACGCACGGAAAAGCCTAGTTTTAAATTTGCAGAAATGAGAAAATATGCACTGATAAATATTTGAGTCCCTTTCCTTTTTTTTAAATTATTCTCCACCTTATCCTAGTAATGGCTGAATATTGTAACCTGCCCTTTCTCTCTCGATTTAATATTTCAATTTGCCTTCCACATTATATTTTTAATGCTCTATAATATAACTCGGCTCTCATATTGTCTAATGCCACATGAGAAGGGCCAATACAAATTGCGGCTGCGAATAAATTGGACCAAGCATTAAATAACATGAAAATCATGTGAGAAACAATTATTCATCATCCATTTAGAGACAGATCAATAAACTATGCTAGATATGCAGTTGGATAGAATACAAATATTATGGGCATAATCCAACATGAAGCTCTCATGTCTAGAGTCCCTTAAAATGAACAGATGCAGTGCATGTCATTGAGGTTAGCACTGTTCAAGTTGAGTGGTGACGTATTTTATTTATTTTAATTTGTATGCTTCATGTTCCTGAAAGTTCTGGGCAATTTAATAATATGGCTTAAAAGTCCAAATCTGATTTACTTTAATTCCTTAATGTCGTATTGTCACGTTTCTCCTTCAGTTACTGGCACTGCTGCGTCAGGCAGCAATATTTGAGGGAATGTTGGACTGGTTTTTAGTACAATGTGATGAAAAAGCCTACACAGCTGAGGACCCTGATAAAAAGAAATGTAAACAGAATCAATCCTCTCTGCTTAACTCAAGGAAGTTGAAAACTTAAGGGACTGGGGGCATCAGGCTGTGTTTTTCTGCCTATTTATATCTATCAGACTTTTGGCCTGAACTAGTTGCCACTCTTTCCCTAAGAACCATAAAAGTGCCACAGACTGATGCACTGCCTTAAAATTTCACACCTGTAGCTCTTGGTTATGTAAAAATAAATGCATGTACATTCTAGGTCTTCTTTCTTTGCTTATTGCATGAAAAGTCTCTATGCTGCTGATGAGCAGATGACATCCAAACCATAGCATTGCTAACAAGTTACATTTACAGGTTTTGTGGGAAAATATAGTCTCATCAGAATTTGTTTTGTTTTCCTTAAAGTTGCTCAGACACCTCATGTTCCCTCCAAAATGGCCACAGATTCTCATTCTTGGCAACAATGAGCAATAATTCCAATATTAGTCAAAAGTCTTCAATAAATCGTGGTGGGAAGAAGACAGCAGTCTCCTGGTTTCATAAAGCTAAGTCTCAGAGCAAAGACCAAAATGTTCTTGCAAGCTAGAACTAGGGATTCAAGGAGCGTGAAACTAACCCTGATAAATGGCAGAATCCCACCCTGCTTTGATAACTTTCAAAGGCTCCAATTATGAGTGCTAGGCAACTTGCACTCTAAATACTTATTGAATAGATCCTTTTCAGACTTGCTTCATCCTTAATTTGGGGACAGTAATTACCTTGGATCACTGTCCCAAAAGAACAACAACTATTATTATTCAAAAACACCAGGCACAATCAATCAGCATTATAAAAAACTTTGACTGGCATTATATAACAGACACAAGTTTTAACCAAAACCTAAGTATCTGTTAAATAGTGGCACAATATGTATGCTGTTCCTAATACTGCTGTTTTTTGTAGCTCTGATGGAGTGATTTCTGAGATCTGAAACAGCTTATAGTAGTGTGTGATATTTCTTGATATTGTTCAGCTGTGTCACTGCTTAAGTGTTTCCTTTTCCAACTTTCCATAACTTTTTTTTTTGAAAACCACTGGCTGTTGGGTTTGCCTCATGATAACATTTCATAATTTCTTGATTTTCAGCCCGAGTCTAAGTTTTGCATTTATGTTTTTCCAGTAGCTTTGCACAGCCTGTCAGTGTTCCTCAATAGGGTCTGCTGAGCCTTGTAGCCCATTTGTTATCAGATGCCCAGGGACTATAGTATCTGATACGGTCCTTGTTGACCCAGGTGATGACCAACCCTGTATGGATTTCTGTTTACATCTTCTCATCATAATTTATGGTTGGTGGACACAGTTTATCTGGCTTCTCAGCTGAGACCTTTCTGGCTTGGGAGACCCTTCAGGTAGTAACACTACCACCAGCATAGTCTCTGCACACAAGCACTAACAGCAGCTGCTAACTCAACCATCTCAATTGTATGTGGAATCAATCAGGACCTTGCCCCTCCAGGCCACATGAGAATGACTCAGAAACAGAACAGGAACCAGATCTTTTGAAACTCAGTAAAATGAAATGGCCTGGAACAGGTGGGGAGAGACTGTGAGATTGTCGTACTTGCATGTTTTTTTTTTTTTTTTTTTTTTTTTTTTTGCTTTAGTGTCTGGGGACTAGACACTGCAGGAAGCGACAGTGAAATGAATTACCTCTCTGTCCTTGTTTTATCTGAATTCCGCAGAATCTACCATCGGGAAAGTGGCTAGCATCCCTTTAACTGGGTGATTCCATGGGGAGATCAAGTCATTACACTGTTCCAGTGATTACAGCATGGCTGCTTAAACAGAAATGCAAATTGGAAAACACTTGGCTATTAACATTTGTTATAAAGAGATGGAAGTCAAGGGTTTCTACTCATGCTCTTTTTAATCAAATCTTATCTTCATTTACTTCAGACCATAAAGTACCGGTGTCTAAGTACAAAATACAACTGATTTGGAGGAAAGGCATGTAAAACAGATTGCCCAAAATCCTATTCCATAAATGATGGCTGCACAAGGGCAGTGATGCCACGAGCAGGGGGAGATTGTTAGTAATAAAGGAGTACCAGCTTTTGTCCCATCATTCATCCAATTCACATGTAATCAGTGGCATTGTGTGCAAGCCATGAGGGCCCTAGGATTGAAGCAGGACCTCTTTAATAACTGAACATCCTCTCCCTGTTCTGGTAATGTCTTCAAGCAGGAAAGTTTACATTACTTGGAATCCAAACAGGACCCTGTAGGATTTTCCACTGGACATCAGGAACAAAAAGGTCACATTTCATCCATTAAAATAATTACCAGTGACTATTCAATTATCTGTTTTATGAATTAAATAGAGTTGACCATGCAGCTATTATATTTGACAGATGAAACCAAAAGTGCAAACAATTTGGAAAGGGCACAACAACGTGAGAGACACATACCAAAAAGTTTGTCAAGAAAAAGAAAATTGTGTCTTGAATTGCAAGCAAGTAGAAGCAGTATGTATGAAGGGTTGTGATGGCCGAAAGTGGATACCATACACTGGTTCCACAAGTGATATTCCACTGGAAGCGTAGGTAAACTATCACTTCTCCTGACAATCAGCTAGCAGTTGTGTACGGAAGATGTGTTTCCTGTTCCAGCGATCTTCAATATCAATATATATTAGAAGTTACTCAGTGCAACTCACTTTACACTCAAGAAGATACATATGTTTGCATGAAGCATCTCCTCGGATTTTCTAGACTATCCTTTACCTACTCTGAATTTTACAGACATTTCTTTGACACTAGGTTGCTGATGTCACTTCCTTCTTTCCCACATTCTTTTTTTTCTCCTTCCAAGGAGGAGACATTTTGCTTTATCCTCCACAGATGAAAAGGGAAGCCATAGCTCCTGACATCTCCAACTTACTTAGCTAGAACTAGGATTTCTTTTACCTTTTGTATCTCAAGGGTATTTTTTTTTCTAATAAACACAAGCGTTCTCTGGAAAAAAAAGAAATGTGGACATGATTCCTTTACAAAAAGGGAAGTGTGGTCAGGCAATAATTTTGAGTTTTAAAAGGCTGAATCCAAAAATTAAGGGCACACTCTGCAACAATGTATACCTATAAAGGATTAAACATAATCATTTCCTATTGCAAATAAGTGGCTTCGAGAAGGAGCAATCCCATTATCTTTCCTCACTTTGGGCAGCTAATGGTTATCTTCATGCTTCATTACCAAAACAACATTTGACTATCTAGATTTACTACCTTGAATGTTGCTTCCAAGAGTGGTTTATAATTTGTTAAAGCCCGGATGTTTCATGATATGAGATATTCAGATACAGCAGAAAATGATATACAGTAGACATATGCTTCAATAGCTGGTTGCCCAATAACTTGGTCCTATATATTAATTTACATAGGTGGATGAGGAAACTGTTGGCGGGGAGGAAGGAGAAACCATAAAGACCTTTTCAACCATGGGAACATAAAGTAAGGAAATCACTGGTGGATACTGGTATAGTCATTGTAAGCACTTGCCTATACATGAAGCAATGAATGTAGCATGTGAAACAGTGTTCTACATTTACTTGTTGTAATGCTCTCCATTAAACTTAGGCAAAATGGTCAACAGTGGCCACATAGCCATGGGGAAGAACATGGCCTGAGTGAGGTCTTAGCAGTCTCATATTGCCTAATGTTTTCTAGAACAGCCTCAACTTTGGCTGAAACATCCAATAGCTGGAGAAACCTCTTCTCCCTTGTACATAGCACTATCCTTTAAACCAGTGGTCCCCAACCATGGGCCTCCAGATATTCTTGGACTACAACTCCCAGAAGCATTCACCACCACCTTTGCTGGCCAGAATGTCTGGGAGTTGAAGTCCAAGAACATCTGGAGACCCAAAGTTGGGGACCACTGCTTTAAATTACAAGGGAGTTCTCAGACGATAACCAAGATCCCTTTTAAGCTACATTATTCACTGAAACCTACCTTTCCAAGTATTCTTTCTTAATATTTGGATGGCCAACTTAAATCTTTACAATGTTTTTCATGAAGTTAAAAGTTAAACCTATTCAGGTGAAGGAAGAGTGAAAATTAGAAGGAATATCCATAATCTGAGATGTGTGGATGACATCATCTTATTGACAGAATGCAGCAATGTTTTGAAAGGACTCCTAGTTTAAGTGAAAGAAGAAAGTGCAAAAGTAGGACTGCAGCTGCATATTACATCATGTCTATAGACATTTTTAATCTTCCCAATGAAGAAATCAAGATTGTTACAGATCCTCTGTAACTCAGTTCTATCATCAATCCAAATGGCTGCTGAAACCAAGAAATAAGAATACTGAGACTCAGAAGGACAGCTATAAAAGAAAGTGCAAAGATGTATCACTGGTGACCAAGTGTGAAGATAATTTATGCAATGGTATTCCTGGTTGCTATGTATGAATGTGAAAACTGGACAGTGAAGAAAGCTCAATGGAGACAAAATTGTTGAATTTGAAATAGCATGCAATGAATGAGTGGTGGACACACTGCTAAAGATGCCTGCATAGAAGTTCTGGTAAGCAGAAGCTGGAGTAGCTTGTACATTTTGGTACTCCCTTTTTCTTATTTCAACTATGCCTTTATTTATAAAGATAATCATGCTTTAGCTTTTTTTTTTTCCTCAGAGGTTCCTCATGGCAACTTATGATTAAATATTTCTTCGAAAGATCATTTCAGGTCATTGCAAGAATGTGAAATTACTTCTAGTGCTGCTAACTCAACATATGTTATGTGCACTGCATAACTTGCCCAAATGTGCATCTTTTGCATGTTGTGTAAGTTTTGCATTTTGTGAAAACCAATGAACGCTACTGACCCTACTGATTTATTGCACAAACGTCTAAGCAGTGGACAGGTTTAAAAGGATCAGGCAGAATTTGGTGCTTGCTCTGTTTGTGTGTCTTGCTTCTCCAAAGGAAAAGGCATGATGTTTATGCACAGTGTTGTAGAGAAGAGACATAATGTGCAAACTGCAGAAATCTTGACAAAAAACCAACATTCCTTGACTTGCTGGGAAGTTTCTTATGGAACTGTCTCATTGTGTCAAGACAATGGCAGCCATCCAGTAGTAAGTCGCAACTAGCGTAGGCCCACTGAATCAATGAAACTTATGGAGGAGTCGAATCACCAAATCCCCGCTGATTCAGTCGGCCTACTCTGCTTACCATTGGATTTTAGCCAGTGAGTATTCTGCACATCTGTAGTTTCTACCTACCATGCATAAGATTGTCATAGAATGCAACATGTGGGCTGCATGGCTGACCTTGGTGAAGGGGTAGAATCAGTATGGGGAAAAAGATCTATTTAAATATCCTGGGCTCAAACCTTTTAGAGATTTAAGGGCAACAGTGAGCACTTCGAAGTTTCTTTAGGAGCAACATGCAAGTCAGCAAAGATTGAACACAGTTCACCTTCCAAAAAGATTCTTGCTCAAAATATTTAACCAGTTGAAGTGTATGGATGACCACAACCCACTTACAGGTCCTGGAGACAATGTGATATCATACATGGAAAAGGCAGAACTAGGGTGTGTACAGCCAACATCACAAAGGGAGAAATCTTGGGAATGAAAAGCTAAACTTTCTTCTAAGTACTCTCTAAGACAGGACAAGGATGTAACCAATTCCTAGTTGAATGCAAAAGAGGACAGTAGCAGTTGTTCACTGAGAGCACATTCTTGGACCACAGCTTTTGCAATGTCAGTGCCTCCTCTCATATATTATACATGATGGATACTTTCCCATTTCACTTTAAAAAGTTTCAGTGAAACTAGAAAGTCTGCACACATTTTCATCCATATAAATTGGTCCAATAAAGATGTCATGTACCAAAGTCTACACTACTTGATTACAATTGGCAATTTATAAAAACAGCATAAAAGAATCCCTAAAAGGTATAGTAAGTCTTTACAGTCATTCATGTAAGATAATGGATTCCATTTCCAAAGTAAAAATAAAGAACTGAAATAAGATCTCTGGATATTTTATTGTTCTCCTTGTGCATTAATGGTGTAGTTTAATATTTCCTGCACTTATCGATGGAACCTTGCATCTTCGAAATACAGGAAAGTTTAAACTCATGATTTCCTTTAATATCTCAAATTAGTTGGCTACCATTGCTTTATGGGGATTATTAATGCATCTGTTCTTGGCATTTTGCCCTTCACCATTTGTCTTTGAGATCTTGCTCCAAATTCAATTTTTGCCGGATTTTAGTTACATAAAACTTCCAAAGAGCATTAACTCTTATTCTCCTTATAGCCTCCTCTTTAGACACACAAAGGGCTTTGAAAAATGCACTCCTATTCATCAAATGACATGCTTAATTTTAAATCCTGCTAGATGGAAGCACCTCTTAAATTATGGCAGCCGTGGCCAGCTTGCATATGTTATATTCCATTCAAATGTTATGGAAAAGTTTGCCAGTCATTTCTAAATAGTGCAGGACTATATGACCCAATTGTTGTCCATTTCAGTGAAATGTATCAAAGGGCCCATCCTTTTGTTCCGCTTTCCTTGTACCCATAATGCTGTACTGCATTCTGGTATTTACAAGATGAAACTCGCATCAATTGTGTTAAAGTGGGACAAAAAAAGAGATTTGCCTTCTGGGGTGTAGTCCTGTTCTGCTTTTTTCTAACATGCCATAGTGTAAGACCTGGTTCTATGGACCCCAGTACCATGTTCATGAAAGCTGATCCATGCACTTTTTGGTGGCTGCCATTTGCACATTTTTCTGCTGGTCAGTTTCCACTCCCCCATGCCAAACTACATCTCCTGTTCAGTTTTCTTGGGACATCAGCTATTCCTGCATTCTACTTTTTACTGTTTATTAAATGTTACCCATGTTGTGTTCCATGTCTAGTCGCGCTGGCCACGTGACCACAGAAACTGTCTTCGGACAAACGCTGGCTCTACGGCTTGGAAATGGGGATGAGCACCGCACCCTAGAGTTGGACACGACTGGACTAAATGTCAAGGGGAACCTTTACCTTTACCTTACCTTACCCATGTTGCACTACAATGCACAAGTGAAAACTATATATAAAGTTTGAGAGTGGTGGGTAGGTAAAAACAAGGAGGGAAGAAAGGAGAGGGTAAAGTAGGTAGAGAGGATAGTCAAAAGAAAATGGCAACCTATGAGCCTTTAAGGAGCTGGTCTGAATGCAGCTGGTCCCAGAAGGACTCATCCCACTACACTGAGCAGCAAATACCCTCCCATGTATGGATGCCAATACCAGGATTCATATCTGCCACAAAAAAACACTACAACATCTCAGAGTAATCCCTGAGTGGTCTGGGACAGCAGTACATTGTGGATGAACCCAAAGCTAGGATCAACTTCAAGATCTGACTAAAACAAAATAAAGTGGACTGCACTGAATTTTTACCTAAAGTTCATTAGCCAGATATGCTCGTTTTGTTCTCTGCTTTAATGTTTTTCCCCAATATGCTTTTTTTCTGAGCAGCAATTTTCAAATTTGCCTCAAAAATCCATTTAGGAAAAATACGTTGTCACATTGTCCCTCCATCTTGTCGTGCCTGCTACAAGCAGATTTTCTAAGCTCAGCCCTAACTCTCAATTGGGTGATATGACACTGATGTAGCACAGTGACCTGAAAGACAATGACCCCCAACTCCAACTCCCATCGCTTAGTATGCCTTGAGGATCACAAAGATGTAAGAAACATTCGCAGTTGTTCTTGTCATCAGTCAGAAAGGGTGCCTTGACATAACGACACCTTGTCAAAAGGAAAAGAAAACTGCCAGGTGCTGCAGTACATTTGGTTCCTGCAGAAGAACAAAAAGACCCGCATCATTTTTCATCAGGAGAAATGCTAGCAACAACTCTTTTATGTTGCACAAAAATCTAAATTTTTTGTACCCTGGCCGTATATTTTACACAAAAGAAAATGGCTCTTGGACAAAATACTTTTGTGCAAAATATAACAGTTTGTACAGAAAACACACCACTTTGGATTTTGTTTCTTTTTTTTTTTTTAAGAGCCCTGAAATGTGAAAAATGTATTTAAAGTCTCCCCAATCCTGCCTGGCCATAAGAAACGGTTTGAATTGTTCCACTCTCACTTTTGAGAGAAGGAAACAATATTTCTCAACCCATGTTGAACTCCCAACTGGCCATCTAAAGATAATGAAAGGCACCCAGCAGGACATCCTGCCTAAAAACTTGTGCTGCTTTTCAGATAGGTCCTGATAGAAAAAAATGCATGAGAGCAAAGAGGAAACAGAGAAATCATCTTCTAAGAGGATACCTATGGGCTTTTGCTTGTTAAAAAAATGTTTAAAAAATCTTCAGAACTATTGTTTTTCTCACAGTAGGAATAATTTAAGAATCATACATTCTTCCCTCACTTACCCATGGTTCTGTTTTCCCCATTCTCTGTTGTTTTTGTGTATCTAAGGCTGTGGTCAGACCAGGGAAACGTTACCCACTTCTAAGGATACTTGCCATTACTTTGTTGTAATGCATTGTGGTCACACGGTATATGAACAATCCATGTGTTTTAATGTTAGAGATTCTTTTCTTTTTCCATTTGAATTGTTATGGCTGGCTACACCATGTTACCTATTTATTTTCTATTTTGTTTTATGAGGCACTGAAGCCAATTAACTTTTTTTTTAATGGTACATACAATTTTTCCAGTAGTGTTTCCTGTTGGGGAGAATTTCCTTTGTTATGCTGGCACCTCTGGAAGCAATGCATTGCATTCAATGGACCCGGCACCCCCACCCAGTGTCATGTGCCAGACAGTAGGCGGAGTGATGGAACACCTACTAATGCCTTTAAAGCTGTTGACACAAGTTTACCGACTTATCGACACTCTGGACATTGAACTAAAAACACAAATTACAGAAGGGCAGCCATGTGGTAGTAATGGTGGCTACCTTCCCTGGTGAATTTGTTTCAAAGAAGTATGGATAAGATCATACACATATGCCATACCGCTAAGGAATATATCGAACACCACCAGAACAAAAAACACAGAAGCCTCCTGGCGAGTGGGAATTGAACTGCAGGTACACCACTGGCTGATAAAATGAATCACTAATGGACATGTGTCATGTGGCCATAAATTTATGTTACAATCTAACTTGGGCATAAATAGAGAATCATTCCATCCCATGATCACACCCTAATTTAGATTGTAAGCTCTTTGGAGGATGAGCCTGACATATCTGTTGAGTTGACTGCCTTTTCCCAGCCATTCTCAGCTGAAACGAGAAGCCTTACATTCCTAGTTAATATTTAAGCTTAATTAAATATTAATGGAGGAAATTTTTTTCTCACAATGGCTAGTGGCTATAGTTCCTGGCATCTATAGAGGCTGTAGTGACTATAGTATGACCTCCAGTACCAAAAGCAGGTGAGCAAGAAGGGTGCTATTGTCCTGCCAGATCTTGCCATATGCATCTCACTAGAAATTGTGGCAACAGATTGTTGGACTCAACAGACCGATGACCTGAGCCAACACAGCACTTTTTATATTCTTAGTTGACTGGTGAAAAAGCAGGTGATTAACGAATAGAACTCTTTTTAATCAGTCAATAGTCCTCATTAATATAGCTGTTTGTTTACCAAGGCAGTCAGTCCATATTTGCATCTTGCTTTTCTTCCAAGGTGTGGTGCTTGAGATGACCAAGGTGTCTTTCCCAACATGGTTTTGAGGTAGATTACAATCGCAAAAGTAAATGTCATGGCTTAATGAGGATTTGAACCCCAATCTCCCTAATCAAAACAGTATTATCAAAATTAGGTAACTAACTTTTACCATGTGAGGGCACATTCACTGATACGGTTCCAAGACTATTAAGAACTGCTGAGTAGCTCATTGGTCCGTGTATCTGACTGCAGAGACAGGGGCTGGGAGTTTGATTCTCTACTGTGCCTCCCTGACAGGGGCTGGACTTGATGATTTATAGGATCCTTTCCAGCACTGCATTCTAAGATGATGATATGTTGCAGTCAACACTGTTGTGACAGTCATCTCAGCATGACATTACCAAGACTAAATTCAATGAATCTGGATTCAAGAACTGATAAAATTTCAGAACCCTACATGGTACGTTTTCTAAAGCTTGGCTCTACTTTTGTGCTGTCTTCAGTTGTACATCACCTCTGGCACTGTGTCTGTTGCTAGCAGAGTGAAAGTCTAAAGGCTTAACTTCTAAGACTACAGCATCAGATGTTACTGTCATTGTTAAGGATTCCAATATCTGAAAGACAAATCTCATGGTGCGACCAAGTAAGCTATCTGGCACTGTGGATGTGTGCGTGTACATGCACACACACACATAGGTTTGCCCCAGTTTGAGGGACAAAGAAGAATAAGATGGAAAGGCCATTGCTGAACACCCTGCTTCTTGTTTTTAGCTCAAAGTACCAATCTCAGGCAACGTCTGTTGTAGCATATACTCCACAGCACTGTTCTCCCAATCTGCCCCAGAAGTGAATTCACCCTGAACTCTCTCAGAAACATGTACTGCAGGCACAAAGAATCAGCACTTCAACTTTAACGGATGGTTCAAAGAGGTGAAGTCGCTGTCTTGTGGGGGGTGGGTGATGTTAAAACAAAAAAGGAACAACATTCCTTCCAGATGTGCAATATAAAGTGAAAGTCACAGTATTCCCCAAGGAAGAAAGAACGTTTAGAATTTCAAAGAGCAATGCCAAGGAACACTGCCAGATTTACTCCACAAAAAATATTTGATGAATTACCACCACGAGCACTGACTCTGTAGATAAATGACTACGAAGAGACTACTTTTATGCCTCAGTGGAGAAGGATAAATTTCCCTTTTGTTTGAGAATGGGAATGTTGTTGGCTATTCCTATTTTCACAAAACTTGGAACCCATTATTACAATGTGTAGCATTCTGAATCTAATTTCAGGATATTTTAACAAGCTTACTTAAAAGATCACAGAAGCACCAAATATATAAGGACTTATCTCCCCTCTAGTGCTGGAGGCAGGAAACAAGTAACACAAAGGTATCCACAGTAATTCATAATTTGCTGCCATGGTCAGAAACTCCAAGCATTGGTGAATCCCATTACCTGACTGTGTGATCTAGTGAGATGAAATCAACCCCCCTGATTTTATGTGTGCATGATCAACATTTCAGAATGAGCATGGAAAAAAGCATGTCCAAGTACAGATGGTAGAGCATTTGATGGGGAATGACCTTTCCGGATTTCAGCCTTTGACTGAGCAACAGAACAGCACTATTTGCTTCTTGCATTCACTGCTAAAAGAAGCCACAGTCTTGAGTCTGCAGGAACCGAACAGGGCAGTTGAGGACAGAACCTTTTGTAGATCATTCATTCGTAGGGTGTGACTTATGAGGTGACTTGATAGCACATTAAAACAACAAGATGGAGATCGTGAATAGATTCAGGAACAGCTGCCCCGGGGTTACCATGACCAAGTACTTTAATCCATGTACCTTAAATGCAGCTCCTTACCAAGACATTATTGTTTGTTTTCTAAGAGATTTTTAAACTTTCGGAAGATTTGATTTAAAGATCTTCACTTGGTGCTCAGAAGTGCTTAACTCAGCTTTGTAAGAAAACAATACTGGAATGGTTCTTCCTCTCCTCATGCCAAAATGTGTTTTGGAGCTTATACCACATTAAGACAATAACGACAAAGGTGAAAAGATTTTCTCTATTCCAGTATCGTTCCATGGATGTATTCTGTTCTGTGTTTTTCCTGTCTTTATATTTAAACTGGGAAATCTCAACAAAGCCAAGAAATAAACATGGGAGAAAGGCAAATCACTAATACTTCAGTGCTGCTATGGATTCTAAACAAGAATTTGGAGCTGCAATATAAAGGGAGAAATAGTGTAGATCTAGGAGGAGAGCTTATTATCTTCCATCTATTGCAACTCCCATCTTTCCTCTGCATTGGTGGTTAGCTAGATCTGACCTAGATTACTTTTAGCCTTTGGTATTGGGGTGAGACAGCCAAGGTCCCCATGTCTTTTTACCTGTGGAATGAAATGCAGCTTGGATGCACGCTTTGAAGTTGATAAATGTGGAGGAAAGTTAAATGCTACTAGTCACAGATTCCTGTTGATGCATTTGGATTTTGAAAAATGCAATCACTGTCAATAAAGACACAATGTCTCTGTTCCCATGGCACCTATTTCTAGTTTGGCTCTAAAACTTGAAGGCCAGAATTCTATTAGTGGCTGTTGCCTACATAAGGCAACTGATATAAACCTTGGTGATGCTATTGGACATGCGTGACTTGCCATGCAGCATTCAATGCCAACCAAAAAGTCTGAATTCACACCAGTTCGCTACTGAGATTTGTATCAATGGCCCTCCTAGGCCAGGGTAAAAACATGATAGAATTTTGGCCCATGATTAAGAGAGCACTTGGAAGGAGCAATAGCCCAGTAGTTCTTTGATCTTGGCTAGATGTGATTGCCAGGTTTTATCCATGATTCAACTTCCACAACCAGTTTACCTCTGAACTATTCCACACACAAACCCCAAGTCTGTGAATGGTAACAACAATCAGTATAAAGAACTGTTCCACACTGGAAAGTATATCCTTTGATAGAATCTTGTTCTCTCTGTGAATGTTTTCTGGAGGCCTGAATCTCTTCCAACAAATGAATTTTATGTTTAAGAAATTTGCTTGGCAAACCCTGCAAATGCTTATTACCCCATTTCTTCAACTGGCACAAAATCTAAGCAAAGCCTTGAGGTTCAAATGATCTGCAGTCTATTTAACATCATGGCTATTTATTTTTATGGGCTCTCATTATTGCTCTTTACCCTAAATTATAGGTACATTCCTGGCTGCAGTTTCCTTGCTCTGCAAACTTTACAATGCTTTCTTATTTAATTTCCAGATCTTTAAAATACGTTGTCAGTCAAAAATGCATTGTTGCATATAATAATGGTAGGCTTAAAAATATTGGAGACTGTACTGTGAATCCCCATAAGTGTGGACTACAGTAAAATCTTTATTCAGGTCTCGGGTAGCTGCCATGTTCTATTTACCATTCTTTCAATCAATATGTCCATTATATTCTTGTCTCCTCCCTCAATATTCTGTTACTCTTTATATTGGCCAAGGAGCAGAAATCAGGATGAGACAGGAGCCATTTTGACTGTCCTAAAGTAGCTCCTTTACTTTTTTTTATATAAGTCAGTGGTTCCCAACCTTGGATCCCCAGATATTCTTGGACTACAACTCCCAGAAATCCTAGCCAGCACATCTAGTTGTAAGGCTTCTGGGTGTTTTAGTCCAACAACATCTGGGAACCTAAGGTTGGGAACCACTGACATAAGTTAATATTTGCAATTCACTCCTATTGAGCTATGGAAAGCATTGCACTTGGATGAGGATGGGAACAAGGTGAAAATGCTAGAATGAAATGGGAAGATGAAAGCCAAGAAAATGTTGGACAGGAAAGGGGAGGAGAGAATCATCAGATGGTAGCAAAGACAGTGCTGAGAGATTTATTTTGATATTTCCAGGGGGTAGCTATATTATTCCATTGCAGCAAAAACTATGATGAAGAATCCAGCAAGGCATCTGATGATAGGAGCTATAGTCCAGAAAGGCTTCTGGCAAATAAAAATTATTAGCCTCAATGGGCCACCTGATTTTTTGTTATAATTTATATAAAACAACTATCTTCCCAATAATTCATAGTTCTATGCCATCAAGTGGATTGTGACTTATGGGGAAGCTCCCAGGGTTTTCTCGGTATACTCTGAAGTAGTTTACCATTTCCTCTTTTGGGTGGCACTCTAGAACTATGGATCTTGCCAAAGGCCATGAAGGTGGGAAGACACACAATCCCATTAGCCCAATCTGAGTGATCTTTGTTGTCCCCTCTCCAAGGAGGCACAGTAAGGCCTTAAACCCCAGGCCCAACCTACTGAATTATACCAGCAATTACCTTTCTAAAATAATATTCAAATTGCTCAAAGTACAACCTACAAAAGTAATAACACCTTTAAAAGGAGTGAGATTTGGTTATGTGACATCAGAAATAGAAGTCAAATAAAAGGCAAAAAGCATTGGCTTCATTTTAACTGGACTTGTGATAATGTATGCTGCCTAAATGTTATCTGAATCCATCAGGTATGGGAGGCTTTCAGAAAGCTAAATCACATTGAGGGCAATACTTTTGCTCTTAAGCGCCACATTTGTGTGCAACCATACCCCAAAGTGCCAACACGGGAGTAGGTGAATTTCTATCACTCCCACCTATACACTCGAAAGCAATGGAGTGAGTCACTGTAGCATAGCCATCTGTGAATCTTCATGGGCCTTTTTATTAGTCTGTTATAAAAATCATTTTGCTATATCTTAAAACAGGGTTTTTGCATACAAACTGAAATGTTTAAATAGCAGCGTTCCTGTTTCATTATGGATTATGTGTTGAACTAGTTCTGTCAAGTTTGAAACAGAATGCCATAATTCTGAACAAATCTAAGTACATGCTTCTTTTTCCACCCCCTTCCATGGAAACAGTTTGACACTCATACCTATTTCTTCTGTCACACAAAACGTCCGCAAATATTTTGATAAACAGCCATTACACCACAGCACTCTAGAGCTATAGCAGTGTCAGATTTAGCAAAGAAGTGACAGGGCATCACAAACAGTCACATAAAACGTAATTGTTTTCTTTTTAAACTCTCCAGAAGCATAATGTGGACAGTCTGAGTTTCAGCAAATATATATTTTTAAAAGGCTCAGCTTGAACTAATTCCATTCTGGTTTATCACTAACTCTCAAACTGTCATCATTATTTGGGATAAATCAAGAATCAAGCCAGCAATGCAGCTGGGGGGGGGGGCAGGAGGAGAGAAAAGTAGTCTTGAAAGAACAAGTAAATTTGTTTGCAAGAATGCAACCCACAAAGTATGTATATCAAGTACTGGATCAAAGGCATCAGAATACCCATGTTTTGAATGTGAGTGTTTGATTTGTGGCTTGATTTTTTTTTCTTTCTTCCTTTTTAATATCATTTCCACCATGGCTTTTAGCTTTAAACTGAAGGCTTCCCTCCCCCCCTCTTTTGGATAATGTGCAGTCATCAGAACTACGGCAGATGCTAACTACTTCTCTGTGCTCTTCCTGCTTTATTTAATTGTCCTGAAACTTATGGATTAAAATCAAGGAAGTCCAATGAAGATAAACTGACTACATTTGCACAACACCCAAAGCATGCCAATGCTGGTGCTCGCTGAATGGTTCCTCCCGGAAATGCTTGTGTCTTTGGTCAGCTTCCTATATGTCTTGCTTGTTCTTTCCCAACAAACCAGATAAAGAAGCCAAGAACAATGCATAGCTTTACCCCCTTGTTTTGTTCACACAGAACAAACCAGCGAAGTGAAGTTGTTGGCTGCCAGATGACTGGATATGAACCACTACTGCTCAACAGCCACTAGAAGCATGTTCTTGATAAGCACTGCTGTTCAGCACACACTAGCCTGCATTCATGATAAGCTGTGCATCTTGGCTTGTTGTGTTGCGCAAACACACCCATTGTTTCCCCACTTCTTAACTGCAAATTGTAGCATTACAGGGTTAATACTAACCATGTTAAGGTTTAAGCCAGAAATGTCATATCTGAGTTTCGGTAGGATCTGCAAGTGATTTACATTCCAACTATAATAGTGCCCTAAGGTTAACAATGAAAAGGGGTGAAAATGACACACTTTAAGAAAAAGGAGTGAGAGGAATTAAACACATTCAATTGGAAATAGTACATCAGCACACAGCATTTTCCATATGGATATAATTTACTTTGTAGTGGGTGTGCATGCACTGAGGAAGAGAATAACAAAACATGACTTACACAAAGGGCTTAGACCACATTACTGTACTTACCTCCTAATGTGCTGATGCAATTATGAATATAGCAATGCGATGTCCACACAGCAAAGGAGGAGCCATGGCCATGAACCATGGTTTACAAATACTGGCTGCAAACCAATGTAAAAATTGGAAATGGCAGGTGCCAGATCCTTAGTTAATTTTATCCCAAGGCTACACAGTCCTCTGCCTTATGCCATTAGATCAAGTTCTCCTCGCCTTGCATTTTAATCAGCTCATTCGTCAAGCACTGTGGATTACTGCAGTCTGAAAGCCTGGGGCCATGCTACACAACACACACATACATGTGCGTACATGTACGTACATACACACACACACACACACACACACACACACACACACACACTTTTAAACTTTCTTTTCTTTTCAATGACACTGGGATTGTTCTAGATTTGCCACTCAACCATTGTATACTTTTTCAATTTTTAAAAAATTAAAGGGTACACCAACATGAGTGACTGGGCCACCATTTGACAGATGAAAAGGAATGAGCATACTATAATTCATTGTGGCATGGAGACAGCAAGAACTCCTCACCTTTTCAAAGGGTCTCATGTGCTTAGCGTGCTCTCTAACATGAAGGATAACCCACATCTGATATAATGATGCATGATTTTTAAAAATCAACACATATATAGGAAATGTGAATGTACATCACACATCCTTCTACATTTGTCCACTTTAATTAAACAGTTGCATCCATAATTTCTACTTGGCTCATATTGACATTTCCACTTGGTACAGAATGGAGCTAAGTCTAACTAGAATGGAATCCTGGAAGAAATGCACATACAACTCCTCTAGAATCAGAGACTCACAACTGCTTCAACCCTGTCTGGTCAGATATGTTTAGATTTGTCCCACAGATGTTACTAATTTTGCAGTAGTTCCATATTCTGTAAATGAGGCGAATATAAGAAAGTGTAAAGTGGTAAGTTGACAGGAGGATGGTGTGAAACTCACAAATCTCTCTGGTCATTTGTGCTATCTAATTTGACTCAGTAGGAACTAATTTTCTTGGGAGGGCTGTCCTGAGCAGCTGCATGTCAAGTGGATGATGGCACTAGAACAGGACTAGTTTTTAAGTCCAGCATTGTGCTATGATAGCTGATCAAAGCAAATAAATAAACAAAAGAAAAGAAATGAAAAACAACAATGCTATGGCATCTTAAGCACTGACTGTTATATCTCATTGACAGCTTTCATGGATCGAGTCCACTTTCTCAGACACCGGAGTGAGGAAATATGTCTGGATAGGTCAGTGGTGAAGGAGCTAGGACTTCCATTCCGCACTGTCTCTCATGAGAGAAGAGCCGGCTTGGGTAGCTTTTGACAAGTTGCAGAGTCCAAGGCTGCCCCCACCCCCAAGAAGGAGTGAATGGTAAACCACATCTGAGTATTCTTTATCTGGAAAACCCTGGAAAGGATTGCCATAAGTTGGAACTAACTTGGCGGCACATGATGATGATGGTGATGATATATCTCTACATATTTCCATGTCTAGGTGAGAATACTGGCAATAAACGAAGTGACCATGGTTCATTAACATGGAATGGTGCTATCAAGTTGTAAATTACTTCAATTAGCCGGTTAAATACAGGGCAGGATAAGGAAATAAGTCTACAAAGTGACAATAAAATTATGTATACAAGAGCATAAACTGTGAGAATGCGGTGACATTTGTAACTTTGGCCAGGGACAGTAATCAAGACTTTTGACTACGGAAAGTACAAGGGAAGCAAGGAATATTCATCCAGCACAGTGTTTAAAATGATTTCAGGTGGCGAAGGTCCTCTTTCCTGGTCTTTATATCATTAGCAGCAGCAGCAATATTTTAGAACTGCAGAGCTGGAAGGGATCCTATGGGTCGATTCAATCTCTGTCAAGAAGGCACAGTGGGGAATTGAACTCCCAACCATACCTAAACCACTGAGCTATCCAGCAGTATATGGGGACCTACCATTGGAATAGACCGTACTGGCTAGATAGCCCAACCAGTTGAAATAATAATAACTAGCTTCATGTGTTCATAATATCAACATTTTTGTAAAGCTTATTTTCAAATTTTGTTGCACCTACTGGGCTGGGATACTGGTGCAAATCTCCATTATTTATGCAGCATGATTTAAACACCTGTATTTAATTGCTGGGTTTTTTAAAAAAAATTCTACGTACAACCAACGACTACCATGTGTACGGATTCCTAATGTTCTGTTGCAAGCTTTAAATACAGATGGGGGGGGGGGAGAGCTGTTATTCCCATAAGAACTATTAAAAAATTTTCAACCACAATGTTTTTATCCCAAGCTTTCATTATATGAATTTAAGTGAGCTAAGCTATTTATATTATGCTTACTCACTTGGGGTATCAGCAAAACAACTGAAATCAGATGCCACTTTTCATTATTTAAAAAAATGTAATAGAGGAAAACTTCTTAATCCAGAAGTTCACAAAAGCTACATACACCAATATTAGATAATCAAGAATTCAAAGAAAAGTAAACAAATGGCCACAGTCCTATTGGTGTTTACATAAGATTTTCGTAACTTGCTATGGTTAATAACAGCTAATTTACATCTTGGTTGCATGCCTATTCATGCATCTGATTGCACATCAGAGATGTGCTTCAGCCCCCCATCAATTAGCTGCTATTATGTTGACAAAATTATGCAAGCGTTAAACACCAAGAGGATTCAAGCCAATTGTTTGAAGTGACTTGTATTCATTGTTCACCTGATCTCATTAACGATAAATAATGCAGTTATTATTTTTAAATCCTTTTCCTTTGTGTACTTATTTATTGAAATTATTTTATAGTGCTATTTCCTCTTGTTTCCCTAATTAAGGACTATATATAACCACCTTAGTGGTTAATCACCCAGGTGGGTTGGAGAGTGATGTTGCAGTGATTTATCGTGATCGAACGTTCCCCACTTCCTTGGGTTTAAATGTGTGTTTCTGAGGCCAGGACAGAAAAGGGATTCTCTAAGTCTCGCTCACCCCATAACTCACTTTGTGAGCTAACTGAGCTTATTCCAGAGTCAGTGCTGGAGTCCCCTCTGCTTCTTGTGCTGGGGGACTTCAATGTCCATGGCATGGCAGACCTATCAGGAGTTGCCCAAGACTCCATGACCTCCAGGATGATAATGGGTCTGGCCCAAATTGCATCTGCCCGCACCCATGCTGAAGAGCACACTTTAGACCTCGTTTTCTGTGCTGGCATAAATGTTGGTGACCAGTGTGTGGAGGAACTCTCTGCCATTCCATTGTTACAGACAGACCATTTTCTGGTGGGTTTTACACTCACTGGAACTCAGACTGTTTGCAGGAGTGCGGAACAGGATAAGATGGTCTGCCCCAGAAGGCTGATGGATCCAAATGTTTTCCTAATGGCTTTTGAGGAGTTTCCTATCACCTTGGCAGGCGATACTGTTGAAGCCCTGGTTGATCTCTGGAATGGGGAAATGCAAAAAAAAGCCATCAACAGAATTGTTGCTAAAGTATCCTCCCATAAAGTAGAGCCAAACTGGCCTCCTGGTTTACTGGGGAGATGGTGGCAATGAAATAAGCAGGATGTAGGCTTGAGTGATGATGGCGGGAAACTCAGAGTGAATCTAACCAAACATGGGCTAGAGCCCATTGGAAGGCCTATTCCATGGTAGTGAAAGTTGCGCAAAAAGTCATTTTTCTCTGCCAACATTGTGGCTGCACAGAATCATTCAGTGGAGCTCTTTCAAATGTTCAAGGGCCTCTTACATCATGACTTGAAGGAGAAAAAAATGTGGACTACAGTGTAGTTCATTGTGAAGAATTTGCATGAAACTTTGGAGGCAGAATTGCTTAGATCCACTCTGACTAGAAACTGCCAATGAGACTGCTTGCAATCAGTGTAAAAACTGGCCCTAAGATTAGCAGTAGATTTGTTGGACTGTTGCAGCAAGAACAACAAAGCATTTTGAAGCATCTTTAAAACCAGGTTTTGAACTAGCAAGGGTGCTTGAACTGGTTTGACTTGCAGACCCATGAGTCCCATCATCACTCCAGGACCCTCTCTGTTCTTTACCAATGGTCTTTCATTCTCCATCCACTCTGGCACCTACCCAACTTGGATCAGAGCTAGAACCTCATTAGAGATAATTAGCAAGATGAAATAACTGGTTAATTAAGTTGTGGACTCAGCAGTATCCATGCTATACCATTTCAGTTAGAGGGATACAAGTTCCAGAATCCCCAGATAACCTCTTTGGATTATAACTCCCAGAATTCCCCAACCAGCACAGCCACTCAAGATGTAACTATTCAGTTAGTTAGCCTGGGAAATCAGTCTCTCCATACAAAATTTCATTTTTCTTGCTCTAGGCTTTACAGTTTAGGAAGTTTAACTCTCTGTTTCTAGCTCTTACTGTTTCTGAGATCTTTCAGGACACATATACAAGCATTCTGCGGCATTTATAAGACAAGCATTTGTGGACTGCAGCCTACTATATCCATTGCCGGTGAGCTTACTTTAATACCTTCATTTTCTGGAAGAGGATGACATTTTGCTTGGCATAATTACTCTAAATTATACAAGTAACAACTAAAATTCAAATTCAAGCCTTAAATTTAAATATGCATTCAAAAATGTAGACTAGGAAACTGGGGATTCATACCTTTGATTTTCACAATTTTTAAATTTGGAACTGAATTTCGTTCTGTATGTACATGTGTGTGTGTGCACGTGCCGGAAAATGCTAACAACATTAAAGGTGAATGTCACTTGGAGATCAGATTTAATCTCTCCCTCCACAGACAAACACATAGACTTGTCTTTAGAATCTCGCATGAGATTTCAGGCTTTTGGAAGTGATGAGATCACATTTTGAACTCTGATGGATTGCAAATGTATACATTTTTTTTAAAAAAAAAAATCAGCATCTAGCCCAAAGCTGTAGAGTTTCTACATCCTCCTTTCCACCATCACATGAACCTCAGCAAAAATTCAAAGGACAATTTTCATAGGAGCTGGTTCTTCAGTTTTCTCAGTTCATCACACTAATTACAAAAGGAGGATACAATTTACAGCATCTCTTTCACTTGAGAAGTAACTGAACATTCTTAAGTTTCAAAACAGAGTTTAAACAACATATATGGATGCTTCCCTTGGTGCTCACTAATGCGACGGAAAGTGTCTGTTTTCCCTAGGGGCGTGTAAGTACTAAAATTGCACTGCATTGCATTTTACTCCCAGCAGGCAGCAAAGTGCAGAGTCAATGAGTTGTTTTCTGTAGTTCCTTTCTGGTTTATCCTGCCACAGATTGGGGGTGGGCAGAATGATGGTCTCAAGTGATTCCCCTGAGCTGGCAGATACCACTGAGTTTTCTGAAAAGATGCTTTAAAAAAGATACCAATATCACCAGTTGTGTAAGAACTGTCTGGTTCATTACTACATCAATACAGGCTTATTTTCACAGAAAATCAATACTATCTACAGCATCCAAAACTTCAAAAGATGACATTTCTTGAGGCATGTAAGGATCAAGTCTCCCTTCTGCTGTTTGTGGAAGTAAAATGTCATTCTTTTGCAGAAAATAAAGGCATCCTTGTTTGGTTTCTTTCCTTATTTCTTTCAGAACACAGAAATCTTCCATGACAAGAAGTGCCATGCAAAAGCAGAATTGCCCCAGGGCACTGGCTGCAAGCTACCCTGCTGGCTAGCGGGCTAGAATACAGGGGAGGGGGGGCGACCAATGCTGAAGGCAAAGCTTTGGCGAGAACTTAGAAGGACAAAGAGATCATTGGCTATTGAATGCAATCCTTCATATCACCTAACAGACAGAAAAGATCCCCCCCTTTACTTTCATGGATTGGAACAGTGGGGTGGGAGGAAATCCCAGAGATGCTTTTCTCTCCCAAAACATGGAAATACACTGTCTAGCCTGCTCCCTACTGAGAAGTGTCCAGGAAAAGAGTTGTGAAGCAGCCAGCCCAGGCTAGCGTTCTCAATAACAAGGTTAGCACTATCGGAATAAGTTCAATCTTTTGCTATGGGTACATGCTCTATTTTGTTAAGCCTCCACTGCTTGGGTTTCTCTTTTCTTTTGCTAGTGTTTCCGTTTGCATGTTTTTTGTCATGCTTTTGGGCTTGTGTGATTCCCTATATCGATCCTTTGGGACAGTTTCTGGAAATGTCCAAGTGACATATTGGTTATGCTCAGAGTGGGGCATGAGGTGGGAGTGAACCCTACTCCTTTCCCCTGCCTCCTTCCCACATTAGCAAGGATTACAACAGCAATGCAACTTGCAAATTGTATTTTTTAAAAATCTCCTAGTTAGCATTATAGCACTAAATGTAACACTATAGCGATAAACTGATATGGCACTGATTCAAATGCTCACTAACGCTTGTCAACTTCAGCACTATTTCACTTCCTAAACATAAAAAAACAACATATTTGAATGTCAGTGAAAAGAGGAGTAAGAGAGAGGTGACAATAGCAGAGAGGGCTAAGGGAGAGAGGTCTGCATGATGTGGGAACACCTGAAATGCACTGTCACAGGATAATTAAACATTTTTATGTGAACAATGGCAGCAATTTGAATGCCAGGGTGCAGGACAGAGAAGTTTACATTGATCTAGGATAAACTTTTGTGCAGTCACACCCTCAGTAACAATGACTATTCACATTCACCACTGTATGTACTATCTGCATTTCCATTCAGCTTCAGTGCTTCAACACCCAGCTATACTTATATACCACCAGTGCTAATTTCCCATTACTTTTTTCTAAAAATAATTTTAATGAACTGAACTATTGCAAGGTAAAGCATTTCACAATACTGCATATAATACTGCACATAATATTTAATAATGGATAAGAAGTTTTAAAAAGAGACTTGCTTGAACATGAAAAGGTTTTGGTCATAACAGCAAACAGAGCAAAGAGGCAATGCTTCTCCTCTGAACCCACATCACACTAAAAGGTGTCCTACATAACCCTTAAATGTTTAAGTAGATGACGGTATGATGAAGAGTCTTTACTTACATAAAGCAATAATATGTATCCATCAGCTTGTCTTTCATATATCACTCTCAGTTTATGTGCCAGTTTTGCAGAGAAGACTATGGATTGCATCTAATTCACTAAATCACTTATATGTGGAGTTTCCAAGCATTTTCAGCACTCTGCCGTCACCAAATGAACTGCTACTAACACCATCTTTGCCAAATCTCATGTAACAGTGTCTCATTCTTGCCTATAAACAATGGCAAGAATAGCTGCTAAAAGTCTAATATCTAGTCAGTGTCAGTTACTTGTGTCCAGAATAACAACATTAAGAACAATCTACCCATATCTGAAGCAGTGAGATGTCTTACACCCCTTCCAGCAAGCTGCGGAGAGCACTTTGTTGCCTGTGGAGATTTCAGCTGGGTAGACATGCCAGCAATAGGGTGCTTTAAAAGTGTCTTCTCGCAACCTTGCTGCAACATACTTATAGGGAAGCCTCTCAGTTAGTACTGTTAGTACCTACAGTTCAATGCATTTCAGTGGGGGGGGGGGAGAATTCACCAAAAATTAACGAAGACTCAGAACAAAGCCAAATTAAGTTTGCAAAGGTTTTACAAGGGGGACCCAAACTGTCATCGCTATGCGAGGCATGGTCCCGAAAAACGCTAAGCAAAAATCGCCCATAGGGAACATCGTTAAACGGATCGTAAAATGCTTCCAAAAAAAAATCGCTAAGCGAATTCTTCGTTAAATGAAGCAATCGCTAAGCGAGGCACCACTATACAAAACTCTCATTCAGAATGTTCCCCCAAGTCCCACCTTTTCACAGGAAAGCAAAATAAATAAATAAATCTATTTCTCAAAGCAATATTTTGCAAGTATATACTGTATAGCGGAAACATAGAGGATAATACTTCAAGCATCTGATGAAGTTGCATACATTCTACAACAGCTTATGCCATAATAGAATTTAAAGATAAATAAAGTACTTGTTGATTTGGCTGGAACAAACTAAATATGGCTTATTCTCGGCAAATCTATATTTTAAATATGGGAAGCATTCTACATTTAGGGTTTAACGTTACCTTACCATACTACTGTCACTAGGGGCACTTAAGAGTTCCCCCATCATATCTGTTATATTTCTATAAATCTAGACACCTGGTTACTTAATTCACACATACTTGCATCAGAGACCTTTGGACTGAACTGCGAGAAATGGTTTCCTTTCCCATTAGTGATAGGTATGGGAATGGGTGTGGGAATAAAACATTGTGAAAATCATCTGTTGTTGATTGTACTTGGAAATAAAGGGTAGGTAATTTATGGTAATCAAAAATAAAAATAAAATAGCTAGTAGACTAGTCTGGTGGGCTGTGCATTAATAATATTAATCCTTTGGCAATAAACCATAATACGCATCCCCTCGTAAATACAATGTTAATTACAGAACTGCTGTCGTCTGAAATGCTCAGCTTTAGAACAAATGGTCTATTTTCTGCATAGAAATTCATAGGATTTTCCATGCTTTGTTAATGTTCCACCCTTCTCCCTTCTTTCAAAAACCCTCTAACTTGATTCTGCAGTCAGTTTACATTCTTTTCCTTCCCCTTTCAAAAATCCTCTAATTTGATTGTGCAGTCATTTTACAGCCTCACTGGAACAAATAAACAAACATCTGGAATCATAGGGTATATTTAATTTAAAAGGGTTCATTTGGCCAAAATGGTAAAATCATGAAAAATTGCCTGTCTACAAGCTTTGAAAGGCCAGATGATGAAGCTGTTTGGCTACAGACTTTTACAGTCAATTGAAATTTATGGAGGTGCACACCTGCTACAGTCTCCCTACACACACATAACACCCATCAGCATTAATGATTAATTTTGGTGTGTTCTAACTGCAGCTATTGTTTCAGTAAAAGGGTGTATTTGCTCACCAGTTTTTAAATTCCATATGGAGGCATATCATGGTTAAATAAAACTCCCTTAAAGGGTAGAGATCCCTGGAAAGAGAAAACGGTCCAACCCAGAAGTTCTGCTTTTCTGAATCACTCCATGCCTCAACAAGAAATGTGCACTGCAATGTCTTCTTTCCTGAACAACTCCCCCCCCCCCAAAAAAAAATTGGTGGCAAATTATTTTTTACTGGGCTCTGAGCATGGACAGACACATGATGAAAGCCACAACCAAACCCATGGAATATTCACCTCCTAAAGTAATAAAGGTTAGCTACTGAACAGAAGACTAAGTCAGAAAATTACTGTCCTTTCTTCTAACAACTAAGCAAGCTTCCAGGAGAGCATTATTTCCCCTCTAGGAAGGAGAAAAACAGTTGCTAAAAGTAACATTTGATGTTAACTGTGCTTACAGTTTGTTGTGCCCTATACTCATAGATTACCTTGAGTTTAGTGCACCCTCAGCTTTAGACAATTAGAAGAAAGCCACTATAACTATGGAGCATTAATGAAGAATGCATGCTATTCCTGAGACCAAGTTGGAGTGAGGGCTGTTAATCTTGCCCTCATTAAGAATGGACAAACTTTCATTGCCTTCCTTGAACCAATGTGCAAAAGAGGCATGCTAGACCAGTCAAAATTTTTGCTAGCTATACCCCACCCCTATGCTCTGTTCACTGAACTAGAGATGAGTGATCTCAGAGAGTTCAGGGGCAAAATCTCTTGCCCCCAAAATCCACTACAAGTTGCAGTGGTTCAAGAAATGGCTGGAACTGACCACTAAAAACCAATCACTCCATAAGGTGGAGAGGGGGAGAGTCCTGGATGGCCTCTCAACAATCCTAAGCTAAACACTGCCTCTACTGGGGGCTTCCGGACCTTTTTCAGAGGGAGGTGTAGGTGTTGTTTTTTTTACCTGGTTGGCTTTGGGGTAGTCTTGGGGCACACAAAAAATACCCATGAGCACTGCATGTAGCCTGCCAGTTACATTTGCCCATCCCTTTACAGCATGGTGAGTAATACTCCAAAGAGAGTCACTGATCAAAACTACAGACTAGGCAGCTGGAAGAAGACACATAGTCAACCAAAATGCTTTCTAACTCTTAGGAAGTACAACATATCAAGTGCACACTTCTTCATAAAAATAGAACAGAACTTGAACAGTAATTTTAAAAATGAAGGAAGTGTGGAAATCAGACATGGTTTTTCTGGCATTGATTTGTTTGTTCAGGGGGCATGGAAGAACACTATGGCATGTTAGCTCTTACTTGTAAACTGAAGCATTACAGCCAAGTCAGGTTTACTACCTCAGATATTTACTCTGGCAGAGGACCTCTTTGACATCTGACATTTCACTGAGGACAACAACAAAGAACTTGAATCCCACAATGATACAACAGCCCAGTTCTTCCAAACTTGACTTTATAATTTATGACACTATGTTATTATATCCCTTTAATAAATTGATGGGTAGGTGAGGAGATTTTGAGTGTGACTACACAGAAGGGAAAATGGAAATTGATCTGCTGTGAAGTCACACCTAGGAAGTTCCCCTGGGTTCCCCTGGGTTAATTCATGTCAGCCAACTGCAAAGGAGCAAGTAGAGAGAGGGAAGGAAATTCGCATTTTGCAGCTTGTTAAGGTAGCTCTGCTTTGGCCATCCAGATTTGTAGGAGACATAGTTAGAGCAGAACTACCAAAACAAACTGGAAACAAGGCTGAGAGATAATCATTCACTGCTCTTTTTGTTTCCTTTGATTATCTAGCTGCCTAGTGCTAGGGCAGCAAGTCTTTAAAAGAAAACAGAGAGGAAGGAAGAAATGGCACAGGAAGGAAAGTGAAGGGAAGGAGAAAGCAAGCAGACCTAGGCACTAGATTTGGGGAGGAAAGGATTCAAGCCAGTTTCCCCTCTGCCCTGTCTCTCTCACTATTGATGTAGCCAAGTGTAATAACTTCACATTTGCTCAAGTACTGTAATAACACTGCTTGAACTGATGCAAATGCATTTGATTCCAAAAAGGCAGAAGCCCCAGCAAGAAAGGAAAAATCTACAAACTGAGTGGGAAAATCTCAGGTTTGTCCATCATGTAGTCAATGGAAAATAACGCAAATCTGTCCATCCCAGTCCTGGAGCATTTCCTGCAGTATTTGTCAATGTAGCCAGACCTAAGAAAAACACTATGTGTTCAAAGGTATCATCTGGATCCCAAATAGATAATCTGTGGCAGATAGAATTAGTAGGAGAGGGCTCATCACAGTTGCAGGAAGACAAAGGGATTCAGGTATAATGAATTCTCTGTAATTGTTACAAAAATCTTGTGTCCAATCTAGACCACTCCTCTGTCCCACCAGCGGAACCTACCTGCTGAGAGTTACTGTGCCATCAAGCGCCTGGTGCTTTCCTGCCACAAATATCAACACTAAGCATAAATTATAATGGTAGCCAAAGGATTTTTCACAGAAATTTGTCCACAATTAGTAACTTTTTCAGAGAAGTTTCTAATTGCCCCTGTGATTTATTGGAAATCAACTTAAATACTGCCGCAATATGTTTTTAAAGGCCTATTACTTTCCACTATTTTCCCAAGATTCTTCTTGCACCTAATCCTACTCCTCCAAGAGCATTACATCCAGCCATAACAGCATTCACGATCCTACCAGACTTAATTGGAAGTCTCAGGACAAGCCATTAGTAGGCTTGGCAAGAAGACATAGATCATATTTTCCTCTTTTAAAAGCTTGAGGCTTATGGTTAAAATTTGGCATGGTAGATGACTTCACCAATTGAAAGCGTTTTCCCATTTCAAATCCGTTAACTGATTCTATTTCCTGAGTACCTCAAGAAACATTTCATCCAAGTTCTCAGCAAAGCCTTTGAGAGTGTTTATGTACATTTCCAAGCTTGCTCACCCATCCTTCATTCCACATGACTGCCTGCTCCCATCATTATTATACACAAGACAGTGGTACATTTTCATGCCAAAGTTTTAACAGCCTGCACTATCCTGATAGAAATCCAACATTCCTTTGAAGCACAGAGGAGAAATTGTTGAACTTAAAAAGTGACAGCAACATGAATCCTGTGACCCAAATAAATGTATGTTTTGAACCATATTAAGTCAAGGGTCAGAATCAAAACCAACTGCAGTGTATTAAATATTCAGTAACATCTGTGTGGTTTCTAGAAAAATGCAGGCACTGAAATAGATCTTACTGCTGTTGTACAAGCTGTATTCAAGCTGAATTAAGCTAAGGCTGCATCCTAGGTAAAGGGATGCAAATGTATATATTATACAACAGATAAAATAGGAGAGATGAAGCTGTGGGGAACTGGCTACATTTGCAAACTGAATGGCTTACTAGTTATTATAGTGCTGCTTCACTCACTTGCCTCCTGATTTAAATCTTGTTTTCAATCTGTAATTTAATCATCATGCTTAGGATGGCAAAGTGTGCTGTTCAGGCTTGGAAATGCAGGAAGGAATTAACAAAAGTTCAAATGGTCATCAAGACAACAATCCATAGTAGATTTAGTTTGGTTTTATATTGTTTTTATCACTCTGGCTGAAATCCTGTTGTGCAGCATCACATATGCAAAAGAGGTGATGTCATCACCAATGGCAAATTCTGATTAAGGACAAATTGCTGCTAACTCAAGTTGATTTTGCAGCATATGCGAGTGGTAAACAAAGTGATGAAGATGTGTGTATCTTGAAATCCCCTAAGGAAACCTTGAATCAGCAGGAATTTGCTCCTGCCAATTACATTATCACTATCGGGCATGGGAAACTGTACAACAGGATTTTAGTCACTGTTTTTGATGCTTCCTGCAAATCATTACATCCTTCCTGGTCAATCAGTAAAGCCACCAACCTGTTTAATATCTCTACTACTGATCACTTTAGGCTAGTTCTTACTGAGAGGGGAGAAACTTGTGCCTGGGCTGTACTATTTCTGTTCCAGATGATGATAATGATGATGATGATAATAATAATGATGATGATGATGATGATGATGATGATGATGATGATGATGATGATGATGATAATAATAATAATAATAATAATAATAATAATAATAATAATAATAATAATAATAATAATAATAATAATAATAATAATACACACAAGTTAAAGAACTGACAGAAAGGGAATATATCAAAAGACTCAAAAATCTTAAAATCAAAATTAAACAGTAGAAATACAATCAAATCCATAAACACATGGATCCAGTGATTAAATACCCAGCTAACAGACTGGACTCAGAATGAATTAGAAGAAGTGGATTGAAAAACACAGAAACTAATGAACATGCATCACTCACTGAATCCAAAAAGTGATGTGGACAGATTATATTTACCATGAAAAAAATGGAGATAGTGGATTGCTGCAAATACAGCAGGTAGTAGAGGAGGAAAAAAATAAGCCTGAATGATTATATCAGTACAAGAAGATAAAAATTACTTAAGGTAGTGAGAATATTTTGAAAATGACAGAAACAAAGGCTCAATATAAGAAACAACACTTTGAAAATAAATTAAACAGCAGAAAAAATAAACCATTACATGGACAACAACTCAGCATGATCATAATTCAACATGGGCATGGCTAAAAGCGGGGAACCTTTAAGAAAGAAATAGAAGGCTTGATTTTTGCTGTACAAGAACAAGCACTCCAAACCAACATGATGAAAGCTAAGATCCAAGGAGTTAGTGCTAACAGCAAATGTCGACTCCACCAAGAAAAACATGAAACTGTGTCACATCTCATCTGTGAATGTCCAGATTGCACAAATAGATTACAAAGCTAGACATGATAGAGTAGCAAAGTTAGTGCTCTGGTCATTATGCACAAAATTATAACTTGCCGGCCTCCAAAAACCTGTGGGAACATCAGGTACAGAAAGTGTCAGAAAATGAAGAAGTCAAGATCTTGTGGGATTTCTGGATCCAAATCGACAGACACCTTGAACATAACACACCAGACATAGCAATAATAGAATGAAGAAATGTCTGGATCAATTCCAGGGGATGCCAGAGCTGAAAATAAAGAATTGGAAAAACTAACAAAGTACAAAGACCTGGCAATCGAAACATCTTGCTTGTGGATGAAACACACTTCAGTGGTCCCCATAGTCATTGGGGCTTTGGGAACAATATCAAGAAACTTCACACAGTCCTATAAGCAGTTGCAGTTCTCAGAAATAACACCATCAGAGCTACATAAAAAGGCAATATTAGGAACAGCATACATTCTGCACCAATATTTAACAGATACTTGGGTTTTAGGTTAAAACTTAGTACTTGTTATATAATGCCAGTTAAAAATCCATGGCTGCAGAAAGCTAAGCTAGAAAATACCTCTGCTTGATATCTTTCTTTTTGTTTCTTTTTATGGGGAGGACATGTAAGCACATTCAATCATGAGTGCCGTCATCTGCTGTCTGAAGTGGTGCAACCTGATATCCTTCTAGTGCTTGCCTAAAAGGGGCTTACTGGTCACTGAGGACGGTCAAATATTTTAAGTGTTGCACGCATGTAACGGAAACTAACATAATAAGAATTCTTGATATTCATCATGATTTCTACCTGAAATGGAAATTGAATATATTTTAACCACTAACATTCCCCTTTATTCATCTCCTTCCCCAATATTAAATGAGTTAAAGCAAGTACTTCCTATTTATAGTCCATGATTAAACATATTTTATGATTCCTTGGCTTAACTAAATGATAAAAAAAACTACCCACAGATTTTTTTTCTTTTGGATGGCACACATTAAGAAGCTTCACAAAGATATACAGGAAAATCAATTGCTGAGCTTAAAGTGCAGCTCACATTACAGAAACTACAAACTCTGACTAATTATGATAAGTTGCTATGTAAATTACTCTGTGACATTTCCAGCAATCAATTTCAGGCTTAAATAGATGAAGCCTCTGGCTGTAAACTGCAATAGGAACCCAACAACTGTATCAACAATAACCACAGTAAAGATTGTCAGGGATAGCATGAACAGAATAATTATCTTTTCAGAAGCAAAAACGGATGGAGTTTTTGCAACTTTGCATGCTGCCTTTAGTAGGTTTAAGTGGGAGGGACCTTTCTGGGCTGGGGTGATGGCTAATCTATCCAGCAGTATCCAGTTGTTCCTTCCCTGCCTCAGCACTCAAAGAGAATCCCACCTCTCTGCTCTGTTTCTTTGTACCCCTTGTCTGTTGGAAGTCAGTGAGTCTGTTGAGGCCTGTTACTCACAGCAGCCATGTTTTTAGCTTGCTGTTATCTGTTCATTGTAAGTAAATGGAACCTTTGATTCTTTCTTCTTAGAAATGTCTCAGAGTGGGTCATTGAGACTGTAAGTGCCAATTGATGAGAAAAAGGAGTGGACTAATCTGATAAATCTGAAGCTATTCTGGTCTGTGTACTTCTGTACTTCTGCTGAACAACAAGAGGAAATTAATCAAAATTCAAAAATTTGCAACAAAAACTTTTTTCTTTCTAATTTTAGAATTAATTTTAAAGGGATTTTGCAGGGTGGAAGAGGCACTCCCCCCTTATCACATGCTAAGGACCCACTTCTTCCATCCCATATGTAGTAGCAGTAAGCATCTCCATATGTACATATCACGTGTTGCCATTCAAGGGGGTCAAATTCCCACTATGCTGACAAAAGGGTGTTTTTTTGTTTTTGTTTTTGAGGGTGGCTTTTTTGTTTTGTTTGTTTTGCAGGAAAATGAGAGACTGAAGTTGGAGGTGGTCTATGCCAAAGATGGTTCAGATATTACTATGTATTCAAAATCATAACAAAGTTGCCTGCATTTTTCTTGAGCTACCCAAAATTTCTCCCTAAGGGTCAAACTAGATTTTCTGCTTAGCACATTTTTAGAAGAGGTGCTCTGTTGCATGAAGAAAAACATCTGTTTCATGCTATGTTCTTCAATTACATATATCCCATTTAATATGCTTTGTTATATGACTGGAAATCAGAAGATAAACATAGGCTCCATTTGGAAGCTTGATTGTCAAGGCACATATCTCTGAGAAATCTTATTCTGAAGAAGAGAAAGATTAATTGTCAATATGCATTTTGTTTAATGTCCAGTTTGACCTTCAGAAGGCTAGCAGCTGTATGCTGTCTTCTCTAGTCAGAGAAGCAAGTAAGTGACTTACAGAATTCTGTGATGCCCACTATTTTTATTTTTTTGCAAACATGTGCCTCAGTAAAACTGGACAGACCTTTGTACAAATGGATATCAATGGACAGCCAATACAGATATAAAATAGATCACATAATCTGAAGCAGAGCATGGAGAAGCTGCATACTCTCTGCCAAAACAAGAACTGGATGACTGTTTTGAAGACCATGAACTATTACTATCAAAAATTAGAAGAAGAAGAATATTGAAAGAATCATAGTGCCAAAGTATAGTTTAAATAACAATTGTGATGAATTTAAAGTACATATAAGGAACAGATTGTTGAACTCTGGTGACCACAAACCAGAAGATGTGTCCATAGAAACGAGAGATATTTTCAGGGAAAAATGCATAAACACTATTCCTGTAGTCAAAAGAAAAGAAAAGCTTAGATGACTGGCTGATAAAACTCTTAAAATTGTTAATGGTAGATAAGAAGCACAAGTGATAGGAACAGAGTCAGGATCTTAAACCCAACTTTTCAGGAACTATCATATACAGGAAAACAGAACAATTACATCAATATTTGGAAAGAAAAGAACAACAAGAGAGCTAAGATGTTCCAAGAATCAAAGGAAAATTTAAACATAGATTAGAGATGCTGAAAGATCAACAGGGGAACATATTGTCTGATCAAAATAAAATAGAGGAAGATAGAAACAATATATCAAAGAAGCACACAAAAGAGATGCAGGGGTGACAGATTCCTTTGAAGAATACAATGATGAAGAATGTGTAGTTTTAGTAAGTAAAGTGGAAGCTGCTCTCAAAGCAAATGGAAGAAATAAATCAGCAGAAGTATTGGCATCCCAATACAGCTATTTCAAGTCACAGAGACTGAATCTATCAAAATCCTAACTACAATATGCCAGGAAATATGGAAAACAAAACAATGGCCCACAGACTGGAAATATTCAATATATCTTCTAGTTTCAAAGAAAGATGACAGCAAAGAGTACTGTAACTGAAGGAACACTGCATTAGGTTCCAATGAAGGCCACAAAGACTTCTACCACATATGCAGAGAGAAAAGCCAGCTTGGCAAGATGGGTTCAGAAAAGAAAGAAGCTCTATTGCAAATTGTTGGATAGGTCAGCAGTTTAGGTCTCTGGCTGCAGAACCAGAAGTTCAGACTTCAATTCCCATGGGGCCTCTTTGACATGGGGCTGGACTGGATGATCTACAGGGTCCTCTCCAGCTCTGCAGTTCTAAGATGATTCTAAGAAATGTATTTTGTCCAATGCAGCATCCCAAAGAATTTCAGAAAATCAGTCTATGCATTATAAATTACAGCAAAGCTTTTGACTCTGTGAATAATGAAAAGCTATGGGTTGTACTAAAAGAAATATGATACAATATTTTGAGTACCGGAACATTTGACTGTCCTCATACATAACCTATAGTCTGGGCAAAAAAACTACATTGTTGTTGTTGTTTAGTCGTTGTGTCCGACTCTTCGTGACCCCATGGACCAGAGCACACCAGGCCCTCCTGTCTTCCACTGCCTCCCGGAGTTGGGTCAAATTCATGTTGGTCACTTTGATGGCACTGTCCAACCATCTCATCCTCTGTCATCCCCTTCTCCTCTTGCCGTCACACTTTCTCAACATCAGGGTATTTTCCAGGGAATCTTCTCTTCTCATTAGATGGACAAAGTATTGGAGCCTCAGCTTCAGGATCTGTCCTTCCAGTGAGCACTCAGGGTTGATTTCCTTCAGAACGGATAGGTTTGATCTTCTTGCAATCCAGGGGGCTTTCAACAGTCTCCTCCAGCACCACAATTCAAGAGCATTAATTCTTCAGCAGTCAGCCTTCTTTATGGTCCAGCTCTTCCTTCCATACATTGCTCCTGGAAAAACCATAGCTTTGACCATGTGGACTTTTGTTGGCAAGGTGATGTCTCTGTTTTTTAAAGATGCGGTCTAGGTTTGTCATCGCTTTTCTCCCAAGAATCAGGCATTTTTTAATTTCGTGGCTGCTATCACCATCTGCAGTGATCATGGAGCCCAAGAAAGTAAAATGTGTCACTGCCTCCATATCTTCCCCTTCTATTTGCCTGGAGGTGATGGGACCAGCGGCCATGATCTTTGTTTTGTTTTTTTCCTGTGTCTGGCATCCATCACACTGAGATGGATATTGCACAATGTCTGCCCATCTGCAATGGATGATTGTGCGCAACTGCTCAAGTTTTCTTATCAAGAGGAACAAGCAAACATACAGCACTAAACCCAACAATCCAAAAGCCCACAACTCCTTTCGCTACAATGGATTAATCCATTGCAAGACTGTTGGGGTGGAGCCAGCTGCTGATAGGAAGGGCACTGTTGTCCTCAAGAAGCGTGCAGGCCAGCAGAAGCCAGCCACTTCCTATGAGAAGATCACCATCAACAAAAATGCACGTGCTACTCTTAGCAGCCTCCGCCCCATCATCCGCAAGAACAGTTACCACAAGGACCTATGCATGGCTGCCCTGTATTGTGCCAGTGCACTCCTTTGCAGCCAGAAGCCATTGATGGTGAAGAAGAAGCGGACCAGGGGTACAAAGGCTGCATAATAACTGTTGTCAGATTATCCAATAAAAGCTTAGAACCAGGGAAAAAAGAGAGGTTTAATTCCTCCTCACTTTCTGCCATCAGAGTGGTATCATCTG
This sequence comes from Pogona vitticeps, assembly GCF_051106095.1. Lineage (NCBI taxonomy): Eukaryota > Metazoa > Chordata > Lepidosauria > Squamata > Agamidae > Pogona > Pogona vitticeps. The sequence continues at coordinate 112,466,958 of NC_135785.1, forward strand.
CATATCTGAGGATGATAATATTTCTTCCGGCAATCTTAATTCTGGCTTGGGATTCATGCAGTCCAGACTTTTGCATGATGTATTCTGATCTCCACTGCTTCTGTGAGATCCCTATCATTTTTGTCCTTTATCATGTCCATCTTTGCACAAAAGGTTCCTTTAATATCTCTAATTTTCTTGAACAGATTTCTGGTTTTTCTCTTTCTATTATTTTCCTCGATTTCTTTGCACTGTTTATTTAAGAAGGCCCTCTTGTCTCTCCTTGATATTCTTTGGAAGTCTGCATTCAATTTTCTGTAACTTTTCCTATCTCCCTTGCATTTTGTTTCCCTTCCCTTCTCTGCTGTTTGTAAGGCTTTGTCGGACAGCGACTTTGCTTTCTTGCATTTCCTTTTCTTTGGCTATAGAGAATATAATCAATCTGATTTTGGTATTGCCATCTGGTGATGTCCACGGGTAGCCTCCTGTGTTGTTTGAAGAGTGTTTGTGATGACCAGCTTGTTCTCTTGACAAAATTCTATTAGCCTTTGCCCTGCTTCATTTTGAACTCCAAGGCCAAACTTACCTGTTGTTCCTTTTATCTCTTGACTCCCTACTTTAGCATTCCAGTCCCCTATAATTAATTACAAGAACATCTTTCTTTGGTGTCAGTTCTAGAAGGTGTTGTAAGTCTTCATAGAATTGGTCAATTTCAGCCTCTTCAGCATTGGATTACTGTGATGTTGAAAGGTCTGCCTTGTATTTGTACTGAAATCATTCTATCATTCTTGAGATTATATCCCAGTACAGCTTTTCCCACTCTTTTGTTGACTATGAGGGCTATTCCATTTCTTCTACGGGATTGTTGCCCACAATAGTAGATATGATAATCGTCTAAATTGAATTCTCCCATTCCTGTCCATTTTATTTCACTGATGCCCAGGATGTCAATGTTTATTCTTGCCACCTCCTGTTTGACCACATCCAGCTTCCCAAGGTTCATAGATCTTACATTCCAGGTTCCTATGCAGTATTTTTCTTTGCAACATTGGACTTTCCTTTCACTTCCAGGTCCATCCACAGCTGAGTGTTCTTTTAGCTTTGGCCTAACCACTTCATTAGCTCTGGAGCTACTTGTCCTTGTCCTCCGCTCTTCCTCAGTGGCATATTGGATGCCTTCCAACCTGAGGGGCTCATCTGCCAGAGTAATATCTTTTAGCCTTTTGTTTCTGTCAATGGTGTTTTGTTGGCAACAATACTGGAGTGGTTCAATGTATTCTCGAAGGCTTTCACGGCCGGGATCTGATGGTTGTTGTGAAGACATCAGAACAGAGCATGGACAGAGTTCCTACTCCAGTCCTCTGAAGTTGCTGGCCACAGAGACTGGCAAAACGTCAGGACGAACAACCTTCAGAACACGGCCAAAGAGCCCAAAAAAACCACAACAACCATACTGCCAGTTCCTGCTCCAGGTTGATCATGTTTAGTCAGAACTCTCCAATATGATCTGTCTGTCTTGGATGTCCCTGCACGGCATAGCCCATAGCTTCTCTCAAGTCCCTTCGCCATGACAAGGCAGCAATCCGTGAAGGGGGGTGAGAAACTACATTACATAAAGGTAAAGGTTCTGCTTGACGTTTAGTCCAGTCGTGTCTGACTCTAGGGGGCAGTGCTCACCCCCGTTTCAAAGCTGTAAAGCCAGCGTTAGACATGGAATACCGTGACCTTTCCCCCACCCCATGGTGGTACCTATTTATCTACTCGCATTTGCTAGCTTTCAAACTGCAGGAGCTGGGACAAGGAACGGGAGCTCATGCCGTCATGTGGATTTGATCTTATGAGTGCTGGTCTTCCGACCTTGCAGCACAGAGGCTTCTGTGGTTTAACCCGCAGCGCCACCATGTCCCCCAAAAAATAATTAAGAAGACACAAATAATGACTACAGAATAATTGCATGATTTTAATGTTGTCAATGAAGAAATCAAAATAATTAAAGCTTTTCTATATCTTTGCTCACTCCTCAATCTAAATGGAAACTGCAGCCAAGAAGTCAGAAGAAGACTGAGACCTGGAAAGCCAGCTATGAAGACAATATAAAAAGCGTTCATGTGCAAGAATGTGTCATTGGTGATCAAGCCAAAATCATCAATACTCTAGCATTCTTGATATACAGATGTAAAATCTGGAGAATGAAGAAAGGTGGCAAGGAAAAACTTGGTTTATTTGAAATTTTATTTGTCTACCTGGCCTCTTTCTTCCATCATATCTGTAAAGCAATCCAGCTTTACAGATATGATAAGGCAAAGATGCCAGAAAGGCAAATAAGTGGGTGCTAGATAAAATCAGGATAATCAGTGTGGTTTAAGGAACAGAATGACAGACTAAGGAAACCTGGGCTAACTTGGCCATATAAAGTTAGTCTCTCTCTCTCTCTCTCTTATAATACTTATAATAGAACAATGATTATTAAATTTTTCTAATAGAGCCAATAAGGTATTTATTGAACTTTATTTTCATGCTAATGCCTCTCTTCTAATAAAAGCAGCTAAGACATCTCTGCCAGTGATTCAAGGTGAAAAGAACAGCTGCTTTGTGTTTATAACTGCACCAGCTAAGTTGAGGTGCTTGTTTAAAAGCAAAGCAATTTTGAATGATTTCCATGAACAAAATCTTGTACTTTGACAATAATTCTAGGAAATGTTGAAGGCAGCAGGAAAAGTAGAAGATTGAACATGAGATGGATTAACTCAGTAAAGTTTGCAAGGCTTGAAGGCTGTTGATGATAACACTTTTTGAAGGCTGGTAGTACATACAATCACCATAAATCAGAAGTTACTTGGCAACACATAACCACAAATAGTGATTCTATCTCCAGTATTGTGTTCAGTAGGTTGCCTTCTGGAAAAAATTCTTTTCACGTGTGGAACCTGTCCAAGAACTATGCTGTGACAGTGTATTATTATATGACATTTGCTCCTGTGTGAAATTTCATTTTTAAGTTGCTTATGCATTTTCTGTTCAAAATTTTAACATACATTAACCAAAACTCTGTTCCCATTTAAAATCTGCCATTCTCAGAATTTTCCAGTACAATTTTCCAGTTCAGAAAAATGCAGGGAAGGGTACTAACAAAAATGCACACACCAATGAATAAGCATATCAAATGTACAGAAATACATTACATAGTGAAAATGCTTGAAAAACATGTGAATTAAAAACTGCAGGGTTGTACCATTTTATGCTGTCATAGATGTATTATGAGAAATGAATATAAAATGTGTACCACATTTTTGTGAAAGTTCAAAAATAAATCAGTTTAGGATGAATTAAGTATAAGAATTTTTTTAAAAAATCCAAGTTGTGCGCAAGACAAACTTCAGACTGGAAGGATAACAAACCAAACCAAACTGAAATTGAGATGTGCACCAATCTCTATTTGCATTAATGAGCGATGACCACTCCCCATAGGGTTTTGCAATGTTCTTTTTGAAATACAAGAAGTAGAACTTTGAATACTGTTATGAAACCATCCACAGTGTAGACCAGGCTTGTCCAACCCACGGCCCGAGGGCCGCATGCGGCCCAGGTCAGCTCGTAATACGGCCCAGTGCAATTTTTTATTTTAAAAGAAATTCCAAAGTTTCAAGCTTGCGGCCGAAATGTGGCCGGGGCATGTCACAACAGTAGAGGGGGAGAGGGGGAAGGAAGGAAGGAGTGGGAGGGGAGGGGACAGGGGGCTGCGTGACTGCATTGTGCCATCCCCGTCAATAGGTGGACCCCCGGAGTCGAAGCTGGCAGCCTCTGCTGTCTGAGATCGCATCTGCCGGTAGGCACGCTTGGAGCAGGGCTGTGGAGGACGGCTAGGGCTGCCCCCCATGTGGCCCAAACCAATGTATGTGTGGCCCAAACCAAATTTTCATCTTCTAATCTGGCCCAGGGAAGGTGAAAGGTTGGACACCCCTGGTGTAGACTGTCTAAACTGTATTACAGTTAGAACAATACAGTGTGTTGTTTTAAATCTCTTTCTAATTCCTACTAGAGATGGGGGTATTAGTAGATCTGCGAGCCTCTCTTCAACCTTGCAGCGAGGCTTGTCCTCCCACCTCCTGCCAGGAGTGGCTTGCAGACTGCGAGCTCTGGAGAAATAGAAAGGGAGCATGGAGCTCACAGCAATAGTGGAAGGTGAGTGGACAGTCTACCTCCAAGGGGCTGGACCCTTGTTATGTCCACCTGTGCGGGGGTATTTGCATTTGTATACGAATACGAATACCCCCATCTCTAATTCCTACTGTAAAATTTGCCTTTTTTGTTGTCACAACTCATTGTTGATATTTTCATACAGCTATCCACCATAATGTAGGGATGTGGTGGTGCTGCGGGTTAAACCGCAGAAGCCTCTGTGCTGCAAGGTCAGAAGACTAGCAGTCGTAAGATCACGCTCCCGTCGCTTGTTCCAGCCCCTGCCAACCTAGCAGTTCGAAAGCATGTAAAAATGTGAGTAGATAAATAGGTACCACCCCAGTGGGAAGGTAATGGCGTTCCATGTCTAGTCATGCTGGCCACATGACCACAGAAACTGCCTTCGGACAAACGCTGGCTCTATGGATTGGAAACGGGGATGAGCACTGTGCCCTAGAGTCAGACATGACTGGACTAAATGCCAAGGGAAACCTTTACCTTTACCTATCCACCATAATCCTCAAACCTGTCCTAGTTACTGCTAGTGCATACATGCATATTGGACTAGGAGTGTTTACTCATGTTGATATCATTTCCCACTTACATATGATGAATCACTTTTGCCTTTTTATTACTCGGTGGCTGAAATCCTGTTGTGCAGCTCCCATCACGTAACTTGAAGTTGCACAAGCTATAGGCAGAATCACACCAAACTGAAATGATATTCATGAAGGACTTTCACATGTGTGCTATGTAATCATGTGATTACTCATGCCATCAACTGCAAAATGTAAACCGCTAGGCCATAATACCCTGCACAGTTTCACAGGCATAAGTTTATGTTAGGCCAACTTCAACAGGATTTCAGCCACTGTTTCAGTCTAGAGAGCTCCTGGTGTTTCTGCTTGTACACTCATCTTTCCAAATAATTTGGTGTTCTCTGCCAATGGAGTTTCTCTTTCCATGCCTTGTGAATTGCATCTGTTCCTATACTCTGTATTATGTTCTTTAATCAGTTACCAATCCTTCAGAGAGCTGCTTGTCTTATCCCATAACTGTTGTACAGTCTAAACGTATTTGGAAGTCTGTCACTGTAGAAACTATCTAATGTTGTTGTCATACCAGCAAACTGTTTTTGAGTAACTTCTTGTGAATGTTGACTTCTTTTTTTCGGGTTCAGATAACGCAAGGCCATTATTGATTCCCTGTGCTATCTCCACATCGAATCTAACCCGCTGGGAGACTACTACTATATTTGTTCTGTGTTTCAGTGTGTAATACAACTGACATCCCATTGAGTGTGTACTTGGTGAAAAACAGAATGAAGCAAATTGTATTTCAAAAAGAAGCAAATCCTTCTTAGAAATTAAAATATCTTCAACTGATATTGTAGATGGTTACAACTGTTCTTGTGGCTGATGATAATGTAGCACTACATATTTTCTTCTTCTACAACGTTTCCCTGTAATATATAGGTAAGTGTGGTAGTTGAAGATGAGGTATAGGAGGCTAATGTACATGGAACCTTTACAAGTTTTAACAAGGTCACTGGTTACTTCAGCAATTAACCTTCTGCCTGCACATTTAAAGAAAAATCGTATTTCAGTATTTCTTCTCATAGCAGAATTACTATAGTACAGTTACGATAAATAACAGAACTTGCATGTTGAATTTCTCCATGTTCGAATTCAACACATTCTCCTTACTCTTATGTGGGCAACAGACATATTTAAAACTTTGCAAAAATTATGATAATAGGAAAATTGATTTTTTAAAAAATATATATCATACTGGAATTTTAACTGATTCTTCCTCAGGCCATCAGATAATGGGAAAAGAAAGTCACAACAGAAGGCCAGTCTACCTGGAAGAGAATGAGAAGTACTGTAGGCAATCCAGATGTGTTACAAAAACAAAAGCAAGTGGCAGCTTGATTAGCCAAAAGTTAGCACCAAGACATTGAATGTGTAGAGAGGGGAGCAGGGCTGGATGACTAGTGACATCCTCAACCTCAACCACACTTCTGGACACATTCCAACACACCATAAGCAACTGAAAGAGGGGTCTACCTGCGCACAACTTACATGCATGCATATCTGAGGTTCCCAGCCATGTGGAGGCTACCATGTATTTACAATACAGTATGTTAACTTGAACATTAAGTGTAAGGATGTGTCACTGGAGACCAAGACCAATATCATCCACATTCTTGTATTTTCAGTCACCATGGACAGGTGTGAACGCTGGGCAGTTAAGAAAGCTGACAGGAGAAAAAAAGTTTTGTTTGAAATGGGGTGCTGGGAGAGAGCTTTTCAGATACTCTAGAGTGCCAGAAAGATGAACAAATGCATCCTGCAACAAATCAAGGCCAAACTATATCTGCAGGCAAAAATGTTGAAACTGAGGCTGTCCTACCTTAGACTCATCATGAGAAGGGCAGGGTTCTCTAGAAAAGACTGATGCTGGGAAAGGTGGAAGGGAGCAGGAAAAGAGGAAGAAAGAGGAAGACCATGTTCAAGAGGGACTGACTCCCTAAAGGAAGCCACAGGCTTGAGTTTACAAGAGCTGAGGTGGGCTGTTGAGGGCAGGACATTTTGGAGATCCCGTATTCATGGAGCTGCTGTAAATTGGAGATTACTTGACAGTACATGACAACAGCAATTGTCCTCTCTCTCCCTTTACCATCACTCAGACTTCAAGGTTCTATGACTGAACTATGTTTTAGTAAACAAAAGTTTAGCCTGAGGCTCCTTGTCATAAGAAATGCACCACATTTGTGGATTTGTGCATTTATGAGGGTTATGAGGTATTTTGGAGAAATAAATCATTCACAAAACTGAAAAGTTTAAAATGTGAACAGCCTAAAATGCATACAGTTGGAAACATAAGCACAGGCAGGGTGTAGTCGATGAGGAAAATTGAAGTAAAAGGTGTATTAAAATGTACATGTTATGGAAAAGGATCTAGCATTTTCCTGTACAAGGTGAAGCACCTTCCCTGTGAAAAGATGCCTAGAAGAAACAAGGAAGAGAAGAAGATGAAGGCGGCATATAGAGAACAGCAATGGAATTAAGACTGAGCGATCTTCACATCCCCAGGCTCTGGTAAATCCCTTTGCCTGAGATAAATTATGGAAAAGGAGAGAAGAGGCAATTGGGTATGATATGTGGCTGACAGAACCAGTTATCTACATCAGCCATTCTCAACCTTTTTTGGGGTTTCAGCTCTTTTAGGAGCACTTCTCAGGTTCCTGTCAAACAAGGAAAGCCTTTGGCTGTGTGCAAACAAGGATACATGATGAACAGATGAATCTGTGGCTCCCTTCAACTGTGCTAGGGCCCCCGTTGAAAATGGCGATGTGGCAAACAGAACTGGTTAACCAGTTGGTCTAGGTCAGGGGTGGGCAATTTATTTCTACGGGGGGGCACATGAAAAATCTGAACTGTGTTTGGGGGCTGAACCAACATTACTTAAAAATAAAATGAAACAGTGATGTTATGATTGTTTTTATTTTAAACTTGTTAATCTTCACAAATACTATAGAGGTTTTTTTGAGTTATGTTAAAGATAAGCAAATGATCAACTTTAGACAAAAAGCTATAAATGGTTTTGATGTTCAAAACTGTCCGCAGGCCGGACAGGAGTGGCTCGCAGGCCATATGTGGCCCTCAGGCCGCACTTTGCCCATGTCTGGTCTAGGTCAAAGATTTGAAACTAAACTGAGTAGGGAATATGTAGCCTCCTTCATAGTTTTTTGCTTTGCCCTAAACAAGGAGAAAAGAAAGTGGAAATTGTAAAAATGTGGCCAAATGCAGATGAGTTGGTTCTGTTTTTCTTCCTTTTGAGCCCCAAGCAGAGTTCATTTACAGCTGTTTTAAGTTGCTCACAAGCGATTCAGAATCTTGTAAACAGGCCCCTCTGGAGATGAACAAAGGCAGTGGTCATTCTCTCCCTGAGCTTTGGGTTGAAAAGAATTCCCGAAAAGCTGCCAATATTTACATATGCAATAGCTGATTCAATCTTTCATGTGAGACGGAGACCATTCAGGGAATAGAAAGACCTTAGGAGTGGGATTCCAAAATGGCATGTTTATGTGTTTCATTCTTTTCTTGGTGTACTCTTGACTCCAATTAAGAGTGCTTTAGGGTTTGTGAGCTCAGAGAATGTCCTTGTATGCTAAAGAAAAAGCGAATGGCTCACATACAATCTTCCAGCAGGATGTTCCAAACTCAATTCACAACACCTGGATTTCTGGAAAACATCCCTTAATTATTATTTCCTTGAGGATATATACATGTTAACGTCGAAATGAGCCAGCAGTGTCTAGCTAAGACCAGAGCCAGTTTTACCTGACCCCTGGATAATTTTCTCTCCTCCATTCACACAGTGTGCAGTCTGGCCAAACTTAAATATTTTTATTTTTTCCTTGGTTTCAGACTTCCTTGACTCTCTTCCACTGAAATGACAGGGACTAAAAAAATAGTGACTGGATGGAGCGCATATGTTTCAACTTAAAATATGAGAAAAATTATTCACTATTTTTACATAAAAGTGCTTTCAAAATGAATCATAAGCTATGGAGTATTTAAAACCAATGTAACTTCAGATCATAGACTGCCACTTGGACCTTTTTACATTCCTGAGTCATTTGTACAACATGGCTTGCGATTAGAAGTGTAGTGTCAGCTGATTGCAAAAATCATTGCAAAAATCATTTAAGTACAAATAATTGGCATAACAATCTACAACAGAAAAACTGCAACTTTTTTGTACAATTTTCAAAATAATATTTGTCCTTTTTCCAATTTCGCATTATCTGATAAAGTCAACTTTACAATAGCATACGCTAAAATAAGTACACAATAGCAACAGAATTTTGTTAAGCAGGGATGTAAAACATCACTTGCTTTGTCCTTGAATGCAAGGCCACAAAATTACAAAATTATCATTATCGTACCATAAAAAAGTGAAGTAACTTTAACATAAATAATAGGAATTGTGAAAAAAGTGACAGCTGTTGCTTCATTACAATCTTTCTAGCCTTTTAGTTTTTGCATCTCTTTTAACTATAAGCCAACTCCTCTTTTGCATGTCTCATCAAGTTAAGACAGCGTACTAGATCAATGAGAACAAAGAATTCAGAAAAAAATAAAATAAAATAAATTGCACCTTTTCCCAGAGGTTAGGCTGAAGAGCCATCCCCATAACTGGTAATTCCAAAGTTACCAGTGTTTAGGTTCTCTGCACATCATCTAACTAAATAATGATAACCATATGCTGTGAAGTTAGGTCCGGCTTAAGGAGACTTTTTTTCAAGGTTTTCTAGGTAAAGCGTACTCAGAAGTGGTTTACCATTCTCTTCTTCTAGGGCACCAATGGCAAACCTATGGCATGCGTGCCATAGCTGGAACACAGAGCCCTCTCTGTGGGCACAAAAGTCACCAGATGGCTACCCCTGGCAGCCAAACCTGAGGAGGAGGCTGCAGCTGCAGTGGTAGCACCCCGACAGGAGGTGGGCCAGGGTCTGGAGCAACTGGTGCTGGTGGGGGTTGGATCTGACTGGAGATGGATCCTGAGTGTGGTCTGGAGGCACCTCTGTGACTGGGATTTCCCCTTCCGCTTCTGCCACCACCCTGGTCTGCCACCCACTGGGTTGTTTCCCCTACCCCGTTTGGGCACTCAGGCTCAAAAAGGTTAGCCATCACTGTTCTAGGGGATTCCTCAGACCGTGCAGCTTGCTCAAGACCACACAGGCTGGCTCTCCTGGGATGCATAATAAGGAATTAAACTTCTGCAGCCAGATACCTAACTCACTGAACTCAGCTAACGATCTGATTAAAAAGTCGTATATACTTTTATATACATTTACCATTTTAGCAACTAACCAATAATTCTTGCAGATATTCTTCAACTTGTCCATTTTATTGCTGGTTTACTTTCTACTACAGTTAAAACGTTCAGGGACAATTCCAGTTCTTTTCAAACAAGTCATTCAAGCATTTGCTTTACCATCATTACTAGCTTCATACATTCCATTGTATATGTCCATATTGTACAATCCTCCTCCTCCTCCTGGACCAAGAGGCTTAGAGACCAAACATCTAAAAATAAGTAGCATCTGCCAATATTTGTCCAGGCTTTTAAATCACTGTATTTGCATCTAGTTTCATAACTAGATGTGTCATCTGTGGTTTTATTGTATGGGTGTTTAATGTTTTGTGTTGGTTTAATAGTTTTTTATTATCACATTTTTATGTAAAAATCATTTTAATGCATGATACCATGAATATTTTAAAAAAATATTCAAGCTGTATGTACCATGGTGGCTGAAAGACTAAGCTACAAACCAGAAAGCTCCTTATTTCAGTCTTGCCTTTCTCATGACCTCACTGCATGATCCTAGGCAAGCCATGGTCTCAGCTTCTCATTCTATATCAAATTTGGCTTAAAAATACTGATACCTTAAAAGATCGTTGCCACACTGGCTGGAATCTACTTGTGATTTATACTTGCATAAGAGAAATCATGTAAGTCATAACAGTAAATGGCTGCTCACAAACAAGGTGCTGGTTGTGTTCCTTAGCCGTTGTCTAAGAGGCACTTTGGGATGCCCTAAAGCAATAATAAATGCTGACCTGCAATACAAATTGCAGCACAATTTGCCATACAAATACTAAATTACATATGAAATCATGAATAGAAAGTAAACCGTGACTGAATAAAAACAGCCATGTAGCAAGTTTTAAATTTGGGGAATTCTGTCCATTTCATAAATACTAAAATCCAGTGAACCAAATGTCCATAGGTGGGTTGATATAATAATTTGCAGCTGTTGGAGTGCCATCCCAGTTACTGGCTTGTTATATTTCTGTGAAGCCTGCTTATCAAGAACTAGCTAAGGATGTCTTCATAATTCAATTCCTAAGACACACCAATGCCTGACTCAACATTGCATTTCAACAAACAACAGACGTCAGAAATTCTCTAAGGTGGAATCCTGACAGTTAATGTGACATCAAACTGTTGTAACTGTGAATGGTCGATACAGTCTAAATAACTGTAGCTGTCATGCAGAACTTTCACCTTACTGTACATTATACACAAGTTTCCATGGAAGTGGTTTCCCACAGGAAGCATCATCTCCTTTCCTGGTGACCAGCTATCTAGGGCCAGTTCTATCCAATGGCTTTGTGCTCAATGTGACTATTAATATTTCAATTCTGCCTATTTTTTTTAATGAATGCAGCCTATTTATTATAAGTTGTTGAACCAAACCAAATGGCTTTAACTAGGTACTGGCAACCACTGGAAGTCTCAGAGCACTGATGTAGTAATCTGACTATTGTGGTATTAATTTTAGAAGTTTCAACTGTTTTTATTTCTAATACATTTCAGTTTCTGCCCAGCCTTTTCCTGCTTTAAATATCAACAATTTTTCATACCTACAAATATAGTAGGAATTGTATTTGTCTATTAAAATGTGTTCATGTTCAAGATACATCAAAAATTAAATGAACGCAGAAAAACAGCTTACAAAAAAAACTACATGTAAAGATTTTTCAAAGAAAAGACAATACAAGGCCTTTCCTTAATGACAATTCTGGCAAGGAGGTTCAGTATTTCATGAACATAAGTTCCCCATTCAGTATGATTTCTTATAGTTTGCTAATGCACATGAAAAACATAGTATACAATAAATGCATTGAAGCCTTAGCACTTTCTAAGGCCCCCATGATTGCAACACATAAGAAGGCATGTAAGAACCACCCCCACCTTACATTTTGATCATACAAATGGCCAAGCAACGCCCTGACTGAAAACCCTCTGAGCAGCAATATAACTTATTATCTTGGATGGAGTCAGACTATGGGTCCATGCGGATCTTTATAATCTACACTGACTAGCAGTGATTATTTACAATTTTAGCCAAGGTTGTTCCATGTAAGGTGGGGGACAATTATTTGAAACCCTGTAGAGATTTCATTCACTATTAATTGGGTTGGATATCAAGATGTTGGCTTCTCAATCTTAGGATATTAGTCGATGGTTCAGGGTTCAGATTCCCATCTTGAGATCAGTAGGGGAAGGTGTTAGGGGCCAAAGAAAGCAGCAAGATTATACCTAGCTTATACTTAGCTTTCACCTATATTCTATCACGCATCTTCTGGCATGGTTTTTTTTTCAGTTTTGTGTGAGGAAAAACACTAGGAGACAGACCTCAAGACAGGTATAGCACGTATAGGCTGAAAACGTTAGAAAGTCAACCGTGAAGGGGATTTAAAAGAGGAAACTCAGATCTTTCTTTTTAAAAAAATGGAGAGAAAATCAGGCCCCTTCCACCCCCTGCGCTCCATCTGGTCCCAGTATTGAACTCTCAGAATCTACTCCATGAGTCTCAGGACTCCTGGGGATTTGGCAAGCCTAATTTCAAGTGCCAAAGGCATGGAATTGGTTCTCTCCAAAATATCCTCATAAAGCATAATTACCTTTCTTTGGCTTACGGATCTGACTATTTAATTTATAGGGCTCTTACTAACAAATGACTACATAAGAATTCTGCATAACAAGGAAGGAAGGAAACTCTAAGTTTTTTTGGATTTGTTTCCTACTATAGAACTGTTGCATCATATTAATGTTCCCTTTTTTGGAAATATACACCAGAAGTTCAAATTACTTCTATTACTGCAGACATAATTGTTCATTAATTTCTTAATATGTATTTTTGTGAAAATACAATATTTAAACGTTCACTGGCCATTAAAAGAAATGTAGCATTGACCCTTCACTTTAACTGTAGGGGGAAAAAGAATTAAATATATGTTATTATGTACTGAGGTAAACATGAACCAGAACTTAGCTGAGTTTCAAAATGCATACATTTTAGTATTTAGGTTACCAGTAGTGTCTTGAAATCATCAGTGAAAGATACAATTTTCTATTTAGCACTATTTGAGTTGATCACATTTCTGTTCAAGCTGCTAAGTGTTATTTAATAGATTCATTTGCTCTCCCAGTAGAGTACCTCTGGAGCCTGTTTAATATGTTTAAACTCTAATTTTGCCAAGTATACTGTTCTCATCAAGAACTCAAAAGTGTGGTGCATTCCCCCCAGAGTGCCAGCAGAGCAGTAATGAACTCTAATGGCCATACAATAAATGTTTATCACCTAGCAGTCATTCATAACAATATGTTTTTCCATGTGTCTCTCTCTGTGGTGTTTACCTCTGTGGTTGGTGAGATCCCTTGATCCAGATGGCAATGGTGTATAGTGTATCTGAGGAGAAATGGGGGAACCATCAGCGGAGACCTGCAAGAACAGTAGGTAAAATAATAATATGGCATTAATGTGTGCATCTTGTTAAAATGTTCATATAGATGCTACAGGGCAAAGCGTGCAGTCACATGCAAAATTACATCTATAATCCCAATGCTGCAAAATACTGAGAACTGTTTTTGGATCTAAGTATATTTTTCAAGTGATCTACATGGTGAACAAACTCCATTCAGTTTCATTTTGCAACAGTCCTCTTCTCATGCTCATTTTTGGTTCAGGTGGTCTTTTCTTCTTAGGTATCCAATATTTTTCTCTACTTGTTCATCTCATCTCTCTGCCCTTGACACTCTAGGGCAGGGGTCTCCAAACTTTTGATCATGAGGGCCACACCGGATATTTTAAACATCTTTGAGGGCCGAAGGAACAGGAATGTGTGCATGCATGCACATGTGTGCGTATGTGTTTACCTATGCATGTGCACGTGGGTGCGCATATGCATGCAGCCCCACTCACCTCGCCTGAATGCCCACCCACCCCAACATGCACGCAAGAATGCATGCACACACACACACACACCTGCCCACCTGCCTTCCCCCCCCCCCCAGCGCATGGGCTGAAGGGAATAGGCCAGATAAAATGGCAAGGTAGGCTGGATGTGGCTTGTGGACCGTAGTTTGGAGACCCCTGCTCTAGGGAATGTTCTCATATATTATCATGCAGACACCCAAAGACTGGCTTCAACTACATTATAAGTTCAGAATGTTTGAACTTCACTCCCAAGAGTGACAGGTTCAAACACAGCCCTTGTTTCCATAACTAGATGGCAACATTTTAGACTGCAGTTGGGTATTAAAGGATGGAATATTCCAACAAATCCATACAAACATTTTGCTCTTAATTAGCATTCTGTTTTCTTTTTCATCACTAATGTATCCAAGTACAGGCCTTTGGTGTATGTTTTGAAATTCACTTATCATGGTCCTCCTATCCCATTCACATGCATGTAAGAAATGTGAAAAGGCATAGTCGGACAATCTGCTCATCAGCTTTAGGAAAGACGGCATAAAACATCTTGATCTGGCAAACATTACTGTATCTAATATATGAGCACATCCTGCCTCACATAACCTTACAACATTATTTAGAGATACTTCCGTCTATTCTAGCTGGCATATTGACCACTGGATTTGGCCCCACTGCCTTGTAGGCAAGATTAATTGTTCTCAAAATATAGAATACGTGTACTATGCTAAGTAAAATTAACTGTAAAGGCAAAATTACTTTGTAACAATAAATATTCTTGGTTACCAAATTTACTTAACTGTCCCCCAACTGGAATCCCAAATCATCCTTGTAATAATAGCAGGACTAAATTAAATTGTTGTTTTTAAAAGCCACAGATACATCAAATTATTTTTTCTCCAGCTAACAGAGGAATTGTATATCCTACTGTATTTACCAAGAGACCCAAAATATATTATTCACCAGAGTTAATTTTTAAAGTCAAAGATGGGTTTTGTTCATAAATCTGTATCATTCGAATATATATTATTTAAAAAGATGTTTTAATATTATACCAACTGTTTTTGCTGTATTTTCAGAGCACAGCTTGAAGAGGAGCATTAAGCAACGAATCCCAGGTAACAAGGCACAAAAAGATAATTACACAATTGATCATTGAGCCCATCCTTATCGGCAATGAGGAAACAACATTTTAAAAAAGAAAAAGAAAAACTATTCTACTATAAAAGCAATGTTTCACTTATTCTATACATTAAGGTCTAAAACTGAACATAAGGAACTGCAGTGATAAATGGGTGGAGCCCGGAGGGTTTCTTCCAGAATTCAAATATGCATAGGACCAATAGTACAGTGGATGTTGATTGCTCTGGTCAGCTAGTTAAGTATGTGAATACAGAGCAAACATGCTCTCCTCTACTCCTTTTTTCCTACCAAACACTGATCGATACATTTGCCAATATTCTGAGAGGGTTATGATCACTCCGGCACCAGAATAATTCTTGCTTCCATAGTGTGAAAAAGAAATTCAATTTCATTCAGCATGTCAGCTTGAAAAAGCCCGTCGGTCTACATCCAGAGGACGCTCCCACCCTGTGCCTCCTGCGTGTCCGACTGGGATCCAGGAAACCTGGGTTCAAATCCCTGCTCAGCTGTGGAAACTCATGGTTGATGGTGTCAGTGGAAACATTCTTCTTCAATATCTCACGTAACCTTGAAATCTCTATTAGAGTTGCCGTAAGTCAGAAGTCAGAAGTGATTCAATGACATATAACGAGAACAATCACCTATACAGACAGCCTTATCTCCTCAAGGCATATTTCCACCTGTGACGTACACCCTGTGTCCTTTGATTATTTTGCCTTAAACACAAGTCCACCCTCTGGATTTGTGTCC
This sequence comes from Pogona vitticeps, assembly GCF_051106095.1. Classification (NCBI taxonomy): domain Eukaryota; kingdom Metazoa; phylum Chordata; class Lepidosauria; order Squamata; family Agamidae; genus Pogona; species Pogona vitticeps. The sequence continues at coordinate 112,482,805 of NC_135785.1, forward strand.
TCACTTCACACTGCCACCAGATATTATTCCCTTAATACCAAATAGATCTTAGACACGTGCTGCCAATTCAACAGATTTATTGATTTTATAGATGTCATGCAAATCACAGGAGTAAATCACAGGCTTATTAATTTAATATCATTTGCTTTCACGTTGGGCTTCTTTGTTTTTATTCACTGCTATAATATTCTTTGACTATATATATTCTCTATACAGTGGGGTCTCTACTTAAGAACGTCCCTACTTAAGAACAATCCAACTTAAGAACAGCTCCATTTGCTAAATTTTGCTTCTACTTGAGAACAGAAATCCAAGATAAGAACAGGGAAAAAAACCTTTTCTGCTCTTTTTTTAACCTTAGGTCATCTTAGGTTAAAAAAAATTCTCCCCCTAGTGGTAGAATACGTATTAACCAGCTTTGCATTAGTTCCTATGGGAACTAATGCATCAATGTACGAACACACCTCTACATAACAAAACAAAACAAAAAAAACAGCCAGAACGGATTAATTGGTTTTCAGTCCATTCCTATGGGAAATTTTGCTTCAACTTAAGAACATTTCAACTTAAGAACACCATTCCAAAACCGATTAAGTTCTTAAGTAGAGGTTCCACTGTATGTTTAAATTCTTTCCTATTTTCTCTAGCATTCTCTCTTAACTTTCTCAATACTATCTCCTAACTATCTCTTCAATTCCCTATCTGTGACCTCTTTTCTCCAATTCTCTGTCTAACTAACTGTCTAACTGTCCTTTTTGTTCCGCCCCTCCTGTCCTCTAATAGGCTCCTGCCCTTGAGTTTCCCATGATGGACAGGCGTGGGGGTTCCGCCACACCACCTATATCTTAAGGTTCACTTACTTTGAAGACAGTAGCCATGAGGGGAAGAGGGGATGAAAGTAGGTGTCTGTATCCACCTAAGAATTCTTCCCAAAACACAAAACAGGAACATTATCCTATCAAGGACACATCTAAAGAAGCTGTTTCTGAAGAAATGGGCAGCAGGCCATAAAAGCTTGTGCCGAATCAACTTTGTTAGTTTTGTTAGATACCACAACAAGGCTCTTACTGCTTTTGATACCAAGGACACAAACCAGATAACAGGGGCTGTCCCAACAGACAGTTGGAGCATATCTTCAGTTTCACCTCTAGCAAGCAAGGTCAGTTCTAAGACATTCAAACCATTCTCAATTTGGTCTGCCCAGGAGCCAAGCCTATGGTTTTCACAGTGAATGTAAGCCGGTATGCAAAGCACACACACACACTCATCTCACTATATTTTGACTGAGTCTGCAAATCTAGGATAGTATGTTTAAGCTTTTGTCACTTACTTAAAGAATGACCTAGCCCCCCCCTTCGCCCCAGTCCAAGTTTCTCCAACAGATCAAAAAAGATGATGCAGCTCCATTTTAGACCTTTCAGATATTTTCTGTCTGCTCAAGGGCTCTTAGCTGAAACCCTGATAATAGCAAAGATTTCTCTTCAGTACTTTTAATCTCAATTTAGGCTGTTGACAGTTTGATGATAGCTTTTCTTAAAATTACTAGAAGGAAACTCTGCCTTTTCAGCAAATACCACTGACAGATCAAAATTCAAGAACTTCTAAAAAGGATACTGGAGTGAAGGGACAATTTAGCTTTATTTTCCATGTTAAGAAAAGCAAGAACAGAAGGGTGTCTTAAAGGCCTTTTGCTGCTTTTATGTCCATAATTCCCTGTCAAGCACACAAGAGTCTGATTACCTCCTCACTAAGCGTTCAGTTACAAATGTTAGTTAATTCCACAATTAAGCACAAATGATGGCTGGCTGAAAAATTCCAATTTGTGTAACATGAATAAAGAATGTGTGAAGGAGGGGGGAGAAAAAAAAGAGAAACAGCAGTAGCAGCAATAGCTTCCCATATTTAAATATTGGCCAAAATCATGTTTGGCATGGGCTGCCTGAAGGAAAGGAATGATATCGTATTTTAAAAGCTGCCAAGCCGACAACTACAGAATGGGCCACATCAATTATTAATGTGCCTCTCCTAGAGGACCAGGTTCCTCAATCCCTCAAGGAGACACTAATTAGGCCCATCTGGGGGGAAAAACAACTCATCAGGCAGCGGATGACTATAAAAACTATAGACTCGCCACCAATATCCTATTTTTGAGCAAGTTAGTGGAGGAGATGGTGGCCAACCAACTTCAGGCACTCTTGGATGAAAGCATTGCCCTCGATCCATTCTAGTCTGGGTTTAGGCCATGTCAGGGTACAGAGATGGCAGTGATTGCCCTGCAAGATGACTTTCTGGGAGAGGCTGTAGTGTTCCCCATTTATTAGGTCTATGGTTCATGTTATATTATGTAATGGTTCATGTTTGTTATGGAATGGAATGGTTCATGCATATTAATGTTGCTGAGAGGCGGAGCCAAGAGAGATGCTATAAGAGGCGGAGCCTGAGTCAATCAGTGAGTAAGTAAGAGAAATGTAAGAATCAGGCAGTAGAGAAAAGTCAGAGAGAGTAATAGAGTGTGTAGTAGTGTGATTAGCTACTGAAGATATTCATCAATCAATCTCTGTAATCAATAAACCAAAGTTTTATTTAAAAGAACTTGAAGTGTGGAGCTGAATCTTTCTGAAGTAATGGTGATATAGAGATCGCCTGGTGGCAGCAGTGAAAAGAGGAGAGTGTTTGCCTTCGTGTGCTCTCGGGCTTGATGGTCAAGCAAGGGGCACGAGGGAGGACACCACAGAGGCCAACAGGAGCAGCCCCTGAGACTGATCCAGAAACTTCAACAGGTCCAAAACATGACTGCTGGGTTAGTAAGGTAAAGGTAAAGGTTCCCCTTGACAATTTTTGTCCAGTCGTGTTCGACTCTAGGGGGCGGCGCTCATCCCTGTTTCCAAGCCATAGAGCCAGCGTTTTGTCCGAAGACAATCTTCCGTGGTCACATGGCCAGTGCAACTTAGACACGGAACGCTGTTACCTTCCCACCGAGGTGGTCCCCATTAATCTACTCGCATTTGCATGCTTTCGAACTGCTAGGTTGGCGGAAGCTGGGACAAGTGACAGGTGCTCACTCCGTCACGTGGATTCGATCTTACGACTGCTTGGTCTTCTGACCCTGCAGCACAGGCTTCTGTGGTTTAGCCCACAGTGCCACCACGTTAATAAATGGCAATGTATCTCCCTGATACTGGCAGCCTTGTACAGCTTATGGGTCCATTTCCATATCAGTTTCATGGTGCTGTTTGTGACCTACAAAGCCCTAAACTATTTGGGATCTCAGTACATGGCAGAACACCTGCTTCCAATAGGGGCTGCCCATCTTACCCATACATCTCAGGCCGGAGGGCATAAAGAGTTAACCCTACAGGAGATGCAGAAGGAGAAAACAAAAAATTGGGCCTTCTCAGTGGTCACTCCTCAGCTCTGGAATGAGTTACCATCTGAAATTCACCTGTCCCCCTCTCTAGTGACTTTTAAGAAAACCTTTTTAGTTCAGGCTTTTCAAAACACGCTATCTGAATAGCCGCTGAGAGTATTAACCCATTAATTTTAATTACTGCCTGTTTTTAAATGCAATGCCAATTTAATTTTAACTTCAGTTTTAATTATGTTTATGTTATTTTATGTTATTATCACTGTTGTGAACTGCCCAGAGTGACCATCAGTTAGATGGGTGGTACAGAAATGGAATAAATAAAATAATAAATAATAACAATAGCCTTCGCGAATACAATAATAATATCATTAAAGACCTCCTTTTCCAATTTTGGGGTGCACATGATTTTGCCTTCTTGCATGCTAACTGTGCAAATCCCAAAACTGGAGAAGGAAGTCTTTAATCAAAAGCAGTCTGCCTCTGCTGCTGACATCAGTCCTTCTGTACAGATGGAGATACACTATAGGATTTTGACACAGCGTCCTTACAGATTTTTTTAAAATGAATCATAAGAGAGAAATATCATTCTTTATTATTTCCCATAACATTTTGATACTGTCGGGATTGATACATGACAGCTCATGTCTATAAATACTTCTGGCAGGCATAGATCATGCTTTAGACATAAGAGAAATGACCTTGAGTGGACCTCATTTTGTTTCATTTTGCAGTATGTAAATTATATAAAAAAGAATCAACGAAAATAATAATTTAAAAAATCAACCAGGCATCAGCATGGCCTAGATCAGTGCTTCCCGATGTTTGGTAATCCAGGTGTTCTTGGACTGCAACCCCCAGAAACCCTGGTCAACACAGCTAGGGGTGAAGACTTCTGAGCATTACAGTCCAAGAACACAGGCATTACCCAAGGTTGGGGACCAAAGGCCTAGATGAGCAGCAATGTAAAGTCAAGACCATGTTTGTCTTTGATAGGGGAGATCCCTCACTTCATAGATGAATAACTGACTGATTTGGAAGAGTAAAGGAGAATAGTATGTGTCTTGGAAAACCTTGGAAAGGGTTGCCATAAGTCAGAAATGACTTGACAGCAATCATTATGCTAACAGATCCCTCCGCAAATTGACATGAATGGCTGGAGGAGCACGAGACCAGTTAATACAACTGGAATACTGAATAAAAAGATGCCATGTTGCAATGGAGGTTGGTGGCTCTGATTTTGCAGGGGTGATTGAATCCACTTTGGGAATTTAGTTTGAGCTTTACAAAAAACACCCAAGATGCTGTCTAAGGGATTCAGCTCTAAATATCCAGAGTGATTTACCCCTCCCAGAACAGCTGTGCTGTCAATTTTTCCATAAGAGTTAGGTTCTGAGCTTTATTCTTCCAGAGGGAAAGGTACAGCTGCAATTCACTTTTCCCATTACCTACAATTCTCAATCTGGCTGCCAAACAACAGAAATGTCATCAGGTCCTTGTGCAAAAGAGAGAAATTTCTATCTATTCAGAAGTCCCAATGCTGGTGGAAGCACTACTTTCCGATACAATCTCAGCAAATGTTAACCAGAGTTAATTATAATTTTTTTTTGAAGCTAGATTCTTATGGTCACCTAGTCCAGTACTATCCACTGGGTTCAAAGTTACTCTCTTCTCTGATCTAAGTATAAGCCTGGCACCAAAGACACTTTAAAAAAAATCTGAGTCCACTTACTGAACGTCGGTGTTCCTATGAACTCGAAGCCTGTCTATTCTGATGTTAAACAAGGTTGAGTAAGGCCACTTGATGGAAATGCTGTTGAAACTGAATTCATAAAGCCAAATGATGATAAGGAACTATAAAGGATTAACTATAAATTGAAATCTAGAAGAAAGTCATTTGCTGTGAAATTGTATATGTACATGGATTTTGGAAGAGAATTAGTATAAGTTAAGAAATCTTCATAAACATTACGTGTTGCATACCGAGTTGTGTGACTTGGTACGCAACGAATAACACCTACGGAGATTTCTTAACTTATGGCAATTTGTGTCTAAAAGTTACACTGTTTGCATAACCACGCAACAGGATATCAGCTAATGCTTAATAATGGAAAATGTCTGATGTGATAGTCTTCGAAGTTTCACCATGCCACAGAAATTCACAATGGACATAATGTTGCATCAGGCATTTTGCCTTACTAAACCTTCATGAGCTGTCTGGATAAATCAGTGACTTACATATCTGATTGTGAAGCCAGAGGATGGGAGTCCAATTCCTCACCGTGCCTCCAGGGAGAACAGCCAGCCTGTGTGGCCTCGGATAATTTGCAGAGCCCCAGGATGCCACCCCAGATGAAAAGAATGATAAACTACTTCTGTGTTCTCTCTGTCTAGAAAACTCTGGAAAGGGTCACCATAATTCAAAACTGACTTGATGGCAGATGATTATCAAATTTTCATGACTCAAGGTTGTGTAGTGGGCAGGGTGATGGCCTACGACTCAGAGGGTCTGGGTTCGAATCTCCACTCAACCATGGAAAATCATTTGGGTGTGGAACTGGTAAAACGACTCTTTAAATATCTCATGCTGAAAGCCCTATTAGGGTCGCTATAAATCAGTTCCAACTTGAAGGCACAGAACAGGAACCAAACTTCTAAGGAAAAGAAAAAGAGGAGACAGGGAGAAACTTATTTTCAGTGGTAGCCCTAACATGTAATCCTTACCGTGAGTGTAACAAGCAAACTAAATTCTAACCCCAAACAAACAATCCCTTCGATGGATATATATTTTTTTAAACAAGGCTGCAATCTCTGAAATGGGAATGCCCTTTTAAAAGGTAGTGGCCATTTTATTTTCACTTCACCAATGGCAACTGCATAGGAAACGTTAGATTCTGTCAAATACTTTGTCTCGCTTTATAGGATACAGTATTGCTATATTCCAAGGAGACCTGATAACAGCAGGCATCCTTCCACTGTGCTGCAGCTAGTGGCTATGCTGCTTCAGTGTTCCCCTACCTTTGACTCTTTAAATATTTATTCAGGATATGTGAGAAATTGTCCTCACTTCTATGGGATGCTATAAATTCTTCACACAGCCACACACATCAATAACCATAATAGTCCCTAATATATTGCATCTGACAAAATTTTACAACACAGGAAGAAGAGCAGTAAGTCAACATCCTCCCTGAAAAAGATCCAGTGTCTGCGATGAGCACTTAAAGAAAGGACACTGAAAATCATCAATTGTGCAAGCAAGCAGACACAACCCTCATTTCCACCACTGAATATATTAACGATGACATACTTTTAATTAGAAGGAGCCACTGTAGTGGAATGCATTGTGTCAGATTTGTACTAAGGACACTTTAAGTCATATTGGTGCTTAGCAAGAGGCTCTGATCCCTGATCCAGAAACACAGGACAGAGAAGGCTGCCATGGATTATGTGTTCTTGGACTTCAGATTCTGCTTCCGGTGCAGAAGAGCAGAAAGGATGAGCAATTTTAGCCTTCATGGCTGATGGGTACTATAAGACATCTGGCTTAGACAGGCCAATATAAATGCTAAACATGCCACCTTCTGTCTTTGCTTAAGTCATTAGATACACCACTATGGCCAGCTCTACCATTAGGCAGAATGAAAAGACTGCCTTAGATAATTGGCCTCAGACGATATTCTATCTCGGGTGCTAACAGTGCAAAACTGGTCCATTAGGGCAAGTGGGTTACTGCTCTGCTCCGCCCAGCTCAAGCTACCCGACCAGCCTCTTCTTGGCTGTCTCCTTTCTTATAGTCAGGCCACGGGATAGCATTGACTCCTTAGTCAATGTTGCAACCTTATTTTTGTAGTACTCGGCAGTCACGTTTCTCTCTGTGAAGACACACAGTCTTTTCTTCTTCTAAAAGATACGGGAGGATTTGTGGCCTGAAATTTCTTGGCCCATAAAGGAGCAATTATGGAGATGGGAGGAACCAGGGCATGAAGGAAAAATGGGTAATAGAGATGTACATATATATTTTTGTTCTATACATCCTCTAGTTCTCCTTATGAGGAGTTCCATCTGAAAGATCCAGGCCTTACAGACACATAAACAGTCTTCAGCTGAAGAGAAGGTCCAACTGGCAGGCTTCTTGCCTCGAATAGTCCTGAATTCCTTTTTTTTTTTAATTGCCCTAATGATTGCTGGAAGTGAACCGTGGACCAGTTGGGGGATTGGGGTTGGACGGGGCGTGCTCGTGGATGGGCAGGGTGCACTTGCAGGTGGACAGGGCATGCTTGTGGGTGGGCAGGGTGTGCTCATGCAGGTGTGCAGGGTGCACTCTCACACACACCTGTGTGTGCAGGCAGGTGGGCATGTGTGGGGGGAGTGCATACAGGGGAATGGAAGGTCTGTCTCCACGGCCCAGTCTTGTCAAGAACACAGACTAGCACCAGGCCACGGACTGGGGGTTGGGGACCCCTGGTCTATACGATTCACTACTATCCATGGTTCCAGGCTTTCACAGCAGATCATGGAATGGATCCCCCACAGATATAGGGGTCCTACTGTGTTGGACTCTTTCACAATACTCTTTTGGTGACTTCTCTGAAATGCAAAGGTTGGAAATGGAAAGGCCTATGTAAAGTTACTGGAGCAGAATAAGATTCTGTTCAGTTTGCAGCCAACGAAACTTCGGGGTATTGACCTGCTGTGGACAATTAATTTATTTCTTTGAGAGAGAGAGAGAAAACAGCAAGAAAGACAGAATTGTTCTCTGCTGTCACTGCCACGGCTGGGAAAGAGTCATGCATTCCTTTTTTGATGCAATTTAGTTTTGCATCAAATACTAATTCTTTGTGGCACATAATAGTTTTTTGGCCACACTGATTTCAGACTTTTTATATGTGCGCCGACGATCACACTTTTTGTATCTGACAGATGTGGGCTTTAAACTACAAAATGCAATGCCACAGTAAACTGGTTAATCTTTAAGGTGTCACAGGATTCTTGGCTGTTTAAACTGCCACAGACTAGCATCTGCTGGAAAGCTATGATATATACATTATGTGGCTGACAATTTTATTTATCAGCTTGAAAAAGAAAGAAGAAAGACTTCTGCTTCTTAAGAAAGGGACATAGATCTTATCTTCTGCCAAGCTACTGCAAACCAGGTTTCAAGTGAGCAGAAGGTCAGAGCTCCAGCGTGATTTATAAGAAGTGACTGCTATATTTAGTGGCTCCAACAGGTGGCATGCCATCCCTGCCCATCCCAGGCTTTTGACTTCTTAATGGCCCCAGGAGTTGCTTTTTCATTCCAATTGCAACAGTGGCACAGTGTACCTCGAGGGGCATCTTTGTTGGTAGACTTTTAGCATCAATCAGTTAAGAGCCATTTTAATCAGGAGGAAATACCAGCTAGATTGATTATTGCAAGTGGTCCAAACTTAGTTTAGTGAGATGACCAGATAACCCCACAGAAAACAGTAACTTGCTTAAAAATAAATAAATCTCTCGCACACATTCCCCACCCCCTAAGATTTGACCCTGGCACAAAAGATCAGGCAAACATTTTGTCATGGCTTTGGGGAGTGGGGAGACCTTTTCATTATATCAGCTACCAGGATCTTCAAGATTCCCCTAAACTGACCTCATTGTCGCATTGTGAAACTAACATTTGTTAAAAATGAATGAAGATAGTTTTCTTTTCTTAAAAGGGGCAAAACAAGAGAACCCAGATTAATTTCCGTGGTGTACTCTGATGAATTATTATAAATTATACTGTGAAGATGTGCTCTCTGTTACTACCACTATAGCCTTATTATCGTTCAAAAGGACAATAAAAATATACCCTTAGATCCTTTAACAGCTTGCCCAGCAGACTTCCCCAATGTGGTGCCCTCAAAAAAGCTGGTCTACAGTTCCCAGGACAGATATTGTAGACCGGCATATACGCTGTATATCAAGTTGAGGGAAATCCACTCTACATGTAATTTCATTCCACAGCCTGGGGAAAGTCTGGAGTCTGAAGAAAATCAAAAGGAAAACCAAAAATCTTGTTATATTTTGTCCTGGTGCTGTTTTGTGCAGACCGTAGATTTTTTAAAAAAAACCTCCATCTACCTGTGGTTATGGAAGAAAATTTGCAGTGCCGGTGAGCCATATTAGGAGCATCAGCCTTGGACTAGGTTTCAAATATATGGAATTGATTATGTGGGCTTTTGACTAACTGCTGTTTTATTGGACATTTGTTGCTGTATAGCTCCTGGGGTTACTTTTTTGCCAGAGGTCCACTGGGATAACCCACATATAATCTGCTCTAGCTTCTTTAGAAGTTGGGAAGGGTACGGATCTAATTTTTTAAACTGCCTCATTTTCTGGCAACCAAGCAGTTCTCACCTGCACTTGAAAAGCAGCACCATAAAGACAATGTGCTATAAAGACAACATTCTTCCTTAGTTTGTTTGGACGTGTATAACACTGAAACAGGATTACATTTGATCCTCTACGTCATTTATAAAATACCTTACTTGCCTTCTGTTCTATAAAATCAATGATAGGCGGTACAACTCATTAAAAAATTACAATATAATTGAGCAGAATATGACATCAACTGTGATTAAATGCAGATTAAAATAAAAGGAAAAAACTAAGTGAGGGCAGCTGTCTTAGTTTTACAAAGAAAAAAATGTATTTAAAGAATCCAGGTTTAAGAGTAGCGGGACCAACTTCATTGCACAAAACAAAACTGTTAGGTGTATGTGTGTGCATGTGGAATAACCACATTACCAGAATCTACAGTGAAATTGTGGGCCAAAAGCAGGAGAAATCAGTTTATCAAGTGTTTGCTGCCCATTTTCTGATCCTGTACTCTGCACGGTCCAGTTCACATTATACATAGCTGTCCACCGAAGGATTTGAGGAATAGTTAGTGAAAATATTCCATTCATTGATTTGTCTGTCTAATAACCCCCAGTTCTCCTCTGATGAAGGAGGTAGCCATCTACAAAATCTCATGTCCTTTCAACAGAATTATTTCAGTTAGTGTTAAAGGTGCAGCAGGACCCCTTTAATAAGAGACGTGTTTTTTTTTTACTTAATTATTTATATCTCACCCTATGAATTGTACAAACACAAAATACGTATTCTGTAAAGGGCTCCTTATAAAAAAAGTGACTCCTTGTGGGACTCAGAGGGAAAATGATGGAAGCAGGGATGGGGGCAGAACATGACACAAAGAATTTGAGAATGAAATCCGTTTCCACCCCCTCAAGCATAAATGAAGTACTGTAGTTGAATATGGAAATAGGAGGCTTGGAATGAAAACATACATGAAATGTGAAATATAGGAGAATGACTTATAACAAAGGCATATTTGTAATTCTGAATATCAGAATACAATGAATATGTGTTCAGCACAATTTTGTATACAATTAAACTGTTGCAGCTGTTTCCGCCTCTCCATGTTTTTCTGAGAGTTGTCCATAAGCTGGCCAGATACAAGAGAGGAAAGAGCTCTCCCGCCTTGAATAATTGGACAGAAGGTGTGTCCGCAGGTGCTCCTCCTCATGCAATTAGAGATATAACAGCCTTTGCCCTCTTTTGTATCTGACCAAACTAGGTAGCCATGTCAGTCTGTGGCAAGCAAAAACAAGTGTCTTATAGCACTTGAAAAACTAATTAAGGGTGCGACTACACAGCGAGAGAAGTGTGCACGCGCAGGAGTAGTGCCAATGGCCAATTGAACTGCGCAGTGTTTTTGCTTTCCGGGCCCCGGGGAGATAGCAAGCAACCTGGGCCACGTGACCTTTTTGGCGGGAAAACGGCGCTACTTAAGGTAGTGCCAGTTTACAATCTGATCCTCTTTCGATTCTGGCAGCAAGGAAGAGAGATCAGATCTGTCCGGCTGGGCGTTTTGCAGGCTGGTTTGAGGGGGTGGTAGCCTCGTGCTCCCTCCCTGTTTCATAATTTTGGGGCTGAGTGGCATGAGTGGGGAAGATTGTTTAATTAATTTGACTGCTTTGGGGAAGCATTTGGAAGACAAGGCAGGCAAGCAGGGCAGCGCGTCGGGCGCATCCGCCCCACCGCGCGCCCAGAGTCATCAGCTGAGTCTCCCCTCCTCTTAACACTGGGGATCAGCCTTCGGGAGCTGGGGGGATCATTTTTGCCTGGGCTTCCCCTCCTGTCGGGATTAGTTGGGGGAGGAGGATCGAGCGAAGCTTCCTCCCTGCCTTCTGGGGCTGTTTTACTTAAGCGCTGGGTTTATAACAACAGGGATAGCACTTGGTTAGCAGGCACAGCATCGTGGGACGAGGAAAACGTCACTCTGGCTGGCGTTTCTACACACACACACCCATTGTAGCTGGTTTACTTACTGTGTTTCGGTGGGGAATCATGGCTGCTAGGGCAGCCGAGCAGAAAGGGTGTGTGATTTCATCAGTGGACGCCATTTGGTTTGTTAGTGTGGGACCGCATGGCTTAGTTCTGTCCTCCATTTTGAGTGCTAGTTTCACTATTGAAAATTGGTTTTAGGAGGCATTAGCTGAGGGAGAGCTGGTAGAGAAGGGAAGCGCCCCGCCGTGCGCGCGCGCGAGGGCCAGCCATTCAGCCTGCTGTTTTTCCCCTTCCCTCCACAGCCGACTAAGTTCTTGGCTGCTAAAAGAAAAAGGAGGTCTGTCGGGTGCCTCTCTGCTTGGGAAATTTTGTGCTTTTAACAGATCATCTTGGGTGCTTGTAGGTAAAATCTCCCTATTCTAGTGCAGTTGAGCTGGTGAATTTTTTTTGTTTTGTTTTGTTTTTTTACATCAAGCAGAGCTATTTTGTTTACCAGTATGCCTGCCTGCTAGTTCCCATTCATCGTTTTTGATACTAGAATTTACCTTAGGTAAGGGGAGCTGAAATTCATTAGGTACAAATAGCTTGCTGTCTAGGTGTTTCTTTAGGGGATTTTTGGGTAGCTTTGCAGACAGCAGCAGGAATAGCTCTGTGGGGAAGGGCACCCTGTTGGAGTTCCAGAGGTTGTTGGTTCAAGTCCCTGCTGGTGAGCAACTCATTTATAAAAGTTTGTTGTGCACCTTTGGCTTCCTTGTAAGTCCCTTGGGTTCCCATTTTAAAATTACTTTCATTTTAGAAATTAACAGGCTGAGGCTCTTTATTTAATGGGGCTATTTTGTTTGCAGCAGAGTCCTTCCTTTTGTAAATCCCATCTGCTATTTTGTTGTGCATTTTCAGTTTACTTAAAAAAAAAAAAAGGAGGGAGAGAAAGACTTAAAATCATTTGATTTTAATTTGAAATAGTTAAGGGTGAAGTGTTTATACAATAATTTCTAACAGGCATATATTAAATACAAGATTCTAGGGATTTTATATATATATATATATATATACAGTATATTATATTAGGGATTTTATAAAGGGATACACACTCCTTTAAGACAGCCTGGACCTGGGCTATAATAAGTAAGAATATCATTAAGAATATATATAGTAATACCATTAATAGTTTGCAGGTTTCTAATTTGATTTGCCTGTAATAAAGAAATAATTCATTGGGTGCATATGCGGTAATTATTAGACAGACATATATATTAAGCACAGGATCTAAGGGACTACATATGTAATAATAATAATAAATACTATCAATTAGTATATTACTATATATATATATAGCAATACTGCAGTTTGCAAGTTGCTAATTTGAATTGCCTGTACTATATAAAGAGAGATTCAATTCATCATAATAATTGAGGTACTCATTGGGGTGTGTTGCATCAGTAATCACCAGCAATTTTAATTGACAAAAGTCATTTTGTACCAGCTGATTATGTAATTCATCATAATATATTGTCGGAAGCAAAGTTGTTTATTATTACTATTGTTATTGTTCTTATTGTTCTTATTTTTATTTCTTTAGATTCTTCTTGTCATTGGGGTTATTATAACAGATATGGCCTCGATAATTGGTTTAATTATAATAGCGTTTACTCTCAACTGTCAATTAATATATAGATACATAAGGAGCAGCAACTAACCACGGGATTAATTACGAAATATTGAATATAATAGAACAGCTGACTTAGGGCACCTTGAACACCCTTGTTTAGAGTTGGCCCTAGGTTCTTGGAATGTTTTGGGATAAGAGTTGCAGATAGTTCCCACAGTTTGTTCAGGGACATGACACATAGATTAGACAGGGGAACTAAGAGCATCAAGAAGGCCAGACTTAAATCTTGAGCTCAGAAATTAACAGATTTATTACTCTTGAGCCTGCCCAGGTCGTGGACTGCGGCTAAGCGCGATGAAGGCACGGGTTTGTACTACAGAGAATTGATGTTCATCTGCTCCGGTAGCGTCTGAGACAGCACTACTGTATCAAGAATAGGCATGAGGAGGTCGGATCCAGCACCTTAACTTTGTGAGGCATTACCGGTAGGACGGTGATATCTTTACGCACATACACCATTGCACCAGGAGCATAGACATTCAGTGGTTTTTCTCCTTCTCAGAGAAAGATACCTTGATATTGCTTTTTGTGGTGTAGTAAGGAATCTGATTGCCATGATGTGCTGAAGATGTGTCAGGCCTTGCAGAGAGTCTGTACAGAATCAAAAGTGGATGGCGAGCTATGAAGCCACCACTAGCATGCCATTTTACCTCAGACTGTTGCAGGAGAAAGGTAGAGAACACGACAGCCACAATTAATGCCGGGGGCTTGCTCTATTGGGTAGCCGCCCCACAATATCAAGTAGAGACCCAGCCAGTGCACCTACGATTGGTTAAGATGGCACTCACCATCACAACAATATGGGGGGGTGCAAGAAAATAAATAGGGGCAGAGGTAACCCTGAAAAAGGGACCCGGCCATTTAAAGTGAAAGGAAAATTAGGCAAAGGGCGTACAATAATTACATGGCCCATTGCCTGATGACTTATTTCCATCAATAAGGATTAGGGTAGCTGTGGTTTTAGGTTAATATGTATTCAAACACTGGCAGCCAATCTGGGGCTACTCCAGCCAAACAAATAAACGAACAAAGGAGTGCCAGTTGCATCTCTAACTTGTATTGGTATAAAACTTGACACAGTACAACAAATGTCAAGGCTATCGTAGAATAACATTTAGCTGGCTAATGGGTAAATCCAGTCGTTCATTTCAGGGTGACACCTTAATGGTTTTTTATTGTAAGCAACCCCACGCCGCAATTCAGAGTGGGTGACGAGATTGGTTAGGGCCTTTACATTGTGGGCTTTGCAGTTAATATTGGCGTGGGCCAGCTATGTGCTGGGCATTGACAACAAATGATGGATGCACTATGACGCAAACAGTGGTAACTGCTCAGGGAGCTAGCAGCAGAAGCCAAAGAACTGCAGGAGTTTCTCCTCAAGGAAGGGGATGGATCCGGGTGTTATTCAAGGTAGGTTATGGCAGGGCCTTCTATGCAAAGCAAATGGGCAGGAGGATTTTCTCGAAGATTTCAGAATTGGGAGAATTCTGGAAGAATGGTCTAATGAGAAGGGGCTGTGCAGGGGATGTTCGAGTCCCCATCGCTCCTGTATGTTTGGAATGCACATGGGAGTAGTGGGTGCTCCTGTGTAGGAATGAATCAAAGGATTTTATTACTGCAACTTTTCTAACGGCATGTTGATGCCCTTAATGAATAATGAGCTGTTTAATGGGGGTAAGGCTATCAAATCAAGGTCAGTGTTATATGGGTAGGAAGTTAGACTCTTAGATTATAAGGTGGAAATTCAATTGGACAATCCAAGGCCAATCTAATGGGTAGAGAAAGGAGATTAAGTTTAGGGGCTATGCAGCATTGCTGGCATACACCAAATCCATGCTTCAAAGGCATGTGCTGCTAGGCAAGGATGAAAAGTACAATATTCCCTTCAACACACTGATCAGTCCCTGACTAAGTATCGGTTTCGGAAACTGACCAACTTAGTCTTAACTAGGGTAGGAATTTCAGGACTACGGTTGGATACTTGTTTATACAGGATAGGTGTAGGATCCACTACAGTGGACCAGAGGAGTAGAACTGTTAGGCTGGTGATCACCTGTAAGTTATACGAAGTACACTAGGACCTTACCTAATGTGTAGGTAGGGGCATGGCTTCTGTCTTTACAGGTCCCCTTGGGTGCGGAAGGCATGGCAACTAATGATCAATGGTTATAGTTATTTTCAAAGGCAGAGCACTATGCTGCTGCATCCCCATGGGGGAACATTTTGGCTTAAGCCCAGGCACATATAACCGGGAAAGGGCTGAAAGGTAGGCAGTGGCTCAAGCTTGGGGTGATGATGGCATTTTGTCAGTTACCACCAGATGTGCTTGTTGCTCACCCTCGAGGCATGGAGTTGTCTAAAATTTCAAGTAAGGTTTTGAATCTGGACATTCTGCATGACCTTCAGTCGTTGAATGCCAGGTATCCTACAAGGCGGATCTTATGGTCCAATATTATTCCTCGATTAGACAGGCAAAGTGGGGTGGGGACTGTTGCTGGTAACAAGGCTTGAGCGAGCTTTAACAAAAAATGTTCAGGGAAGGGGGACCCATGCCAATTAGAATTAGAACTGAGAAGGGGGATTAGGGAGTTACCAAAGGAGAGAGGGAGCAGAATATCTGATATTTGGGGATGCCTCAACAGTAGCTACCACGAGAGGTAAGGCAGATCAAATTAAGCAGTTAGGATGTGGGCCGGCTGGTTGTTACCACAAATATATCAGACCACTACCTAACCTATGGCAGAGGCTGTTTTTATATCATTTCAGGTGGTGAGACCCGGCAGTAATGATGATACTTCGTGATTGGAGGCACTGTTTCATCCATTGGGCGGCACATGGTGCTGCATCTTCCCCATGTGGGAATGATTTGGGGGCTTGGTGCCCATGCATTTATGTCTTGGAATGGCATGCCTGGCATGAATTGGTTACAGCTTGGAAGAATGACATCGTTGGAAAATGGGCCTGCGGGCATTTTGGTGGTACATTTGGTTGGCAATGGTTGGTACAGATTGCCAGATAAGGCACTGATATCTTGTTAAACACACACACACACACACACACACATACACACATACACACACATACACACACACACACACCCCAAAACAAAACATGTGTGGCATGCAATGGTTACAATTGGAAGGATGACCTCTTTTGGAAATATGCCTCCAGACACCTTGGTGGTTCATTTGGGGGGCAATGACTTGCCCAGAGTGCCGGGAAAGGCACTGATATTCGATATTTTAAGGGACATGAACTGACTACACGCATTATATCCCGCCATGCAAATCTCCCGCCATGCGGATCGTTTAGTCAACGATTATACTGCGCTTAAATTGGCGTGGAGCACAACACATTGATAAGGTAAACAAGGCCTGTCGTCAGGTCAATAAGGAGCTTTGTAGAGGTGTCAGCAAATGCGGCCTCGGATCTGTGATTACTCACAGAATTCAAATATCCAACTGGAATATTTTCATGATGATGGAGTCCACCTGTCTGATGCAGGTTTGGACATTTTCTTGGAGGGGGCCTGCTGGTGGTACTTGGTCTGCTTGGTGGGTACATGGGACATAGCTGATGCTAGTCCTCATGCTTTGGCGGGTAGTGCGGGAATAACTGGTTGTCACGGTGTCTCCCTTTTGTAATTATCATAAAGCAAACAGCGCGTCAGTTCTGACGGTTCTGCGGATCGTGCGATTACAGGGCCGAAGGCGGCTGATGCGCTGGACCACTTGCGGACCAAAGGTCATCAAATACGATGGCTAGAGGTCCGGGGTGTTTAATTGAGGCCTTCCAGGTTCCTCCGGTCGTTAGACAGTTGGAACCTGGGGCCTGGGACTCGCCCATTGACTGATAAGGAATTATTTGGCGTTATTTCCCCGCACTACCGCAGGCCCCCTCAATTTTGGAGTTGGTTTATTTGATGGCATTTAATTTGGTTTAATAAAGTGTGGCCCATATTTAAATCCAAAGAATTGTTGTCTTGCGTCTTCATTTCGGGGCCTGGGGGAGCAAGTGTGCACGCGCAGGAGTAGTGCCAATGGCCAATTGAACTGCGCAGTGTTTTTGCTTTCCGGGCCCCGGGGAGATAGCAAGCAACCTGGGCCACGTGACCTTTTTGGCGGGAAAACGGCGCTACTTAAGGTAGTGCCAGTTTACAATCTGATCCTCTTTCGATTCTGGCACCCACCCGCCCACCCTCTTTCTAGTGTGTCTTTTGGGGTCGCCTGTTGTGGGGCCGGATAGGAATTTTTGACCTCTATCCTGATTGGCATTGGATGGGGGGATTTTTCGCCTATCCCACACTGGAAAAGGGTTTTGTTGGCATTTGATGGTGGCTTTTTATAATCGGTCACACTGGCGGGTAGTGCGGGAATAACTGGTTGTCACGGTGTCTCCCTTTTGTAATTATCATAAAGCAAACAGCGCGTCAGTTCTGACGGTTCTGCGGATCGTGCGATTACAGGGCCGAAGGCGGCTGATGCGCTGGACCACTTGCGGACCAAAGGTCATCAAATACGATGGCTAGAGGTCCGGGGTGTTTAATTGAGGCCTTCCAGGTTCCTCCGGTCGTTAGACAGTTGGAACCTGGGGCCTGGGACTCGCCCATTGACTGATAAGGAATTATTTGGCGTTATTTCCCCGCACTACCGCAGGCCCCCTCAATTTTGGAGTTGGTTTATTTGATGGCATTTAATTTGGTTTAATAAAGTGTGGCCCATATTTAAATCCAAAGAATTGTTGTCTTGCGTCTTCATTTCGGGGCCTGGGGGAGCAAATACGAATTCACTTGCTGCAAAGTCGCACCAGGAAATTCAGGTTTCCCTGGGTCTGTCAGCCTTAACTGGTCACATCGAAAGGGGGAAATTAGCTAAACACCCTTGTTTGCAACTTTTTCACATAGCTCTCCTGTAGCCATGCTGGAAGCACAATTACAGGAGAACTATCTTAAAAAAACTATAAACAAGAGCCTAGTGGCAATTTCCTCCTCTTGTTCCCTAATCCATCCTTCCATCCTCCCTTCTGGTGTATCGATGCCCTAGTGTAACAGTCCTGGCCCCAAGCTGTAAGTAAGTAAGTAAGTAAGTAAGTAAGTAAGTAAGTAAGTAAGTAAGTAAGTAAGTAAGTAAGTAAGAAAGAAAGAAAGAAAGAAAGAAAGAAAGAAAGAAAGAAAGAAAGAAAGAAAGAAAGAAAGAAAGAAAGAAAGAAAGAAAGAAAGAAAATTATTTGCAAAGATCCAGCTCTCCCAGGCTAGCTATTTGCACCACCATCCCCAGCAGCCGTGCCTTTGTGCCAATCATAGCATACATTTTCTGTATTGATTTAAGACATCACACCACCTGAACTGATGTGAATAGTTCCAGCAATGAATTGGGGTAGACGATTCTGGGCTGATACACATTTGCTTTCATCTCATGCGTTCAGCAGCATCGTAAAAATAAAACTGTCCCAATCCAGTAGCATTTCATAATTTTTTTATTAATATACTCACCACCTAATTATTTATGGTAGCAGCTTTCAGGGACATGTCTTCTCTGTTATTGTGCGTGTTGCAGGACAAGTTACTTTTTGAAATACTTTGCAAAATACTTCCCTTTACCAATACATTATAGAGTAAGAGGGAAAATGTAAATTAGATGTGAATCTTGGCAGGCTTTCCCCTCTTGGCTATATCTCCGCACAACTATGCATGAACTGGTGAAATAGGTGGCCTTGGAACAGCTGCCAAAACAGCAGAATAGGACAAGCAGGCTTCTCTGAGGAACATATTCCATAACTGTGGCACCACAACAGAAGGCATCCTAACCCAAATGGCCTCAGGCATGAAAAGCCTCCTAAGCAGATATTCCCCAGATGTTTCTCAGAGGTTGGGAAGATCATGGGGCAAAAGAATTTCCTTCACATAGATGTGTGAGCAGAGAGTTTATTCTGTTTCTTTCCTCCTTTCTCTTCTTCTCTCTTGCAAATGTTTATAAATTAATAATATTTATTTGCAGATACAACTTAATGTCAGAATACACAAGCTGGCATCTTTGTTTTACATTCCCCCCCAAAAACTGCATTGAATATCATTCAGCTCTCTCTTGCCTGAACGTCAAGGAAAAATACTATTTGAACATATTAAATATTTAATAGGATGTACATTATTTGCATGTTTATTTTCCTGAATTCCCTATGCTTTATGGTAAAGCTACATAGAAGGTAAATCTACAGCGAAATGCAAATTCCATTCAGAGGCAGGATTTAGCCACATCCACCCTTATTTCTAGGACCAATGGTTTAAAATAACATAAAGTTAGGCCTGTTATGTTTGGAGCCCATCATGTTTCTCTACATGCTTCACCCTCTAATGGAAGCAGAAAAAGGCCTGTGGTTCATCTTAGCCAATCACCTTTCAATATAAGCTTTTTTCAAAAATTAAACCCAAACTTCTTAAATGATACTCTGTTCCAAATTAAATATCAGGGCTTCTTCATCTGTGCATGCATGTGTGTGCACATGTTCTTGTGAAACTTAAATGTCAGAACAAACTAAACATTTATAGGTAAATTATTTCAAGATTTTTAAAAAACACAAAAAACTGTACATTTTAGATATCTTTTGGCTTAATGAATACCACCATTGTCCTACTCACAATCAATGACATGAACTTTATATTTTACAACAGACACAATACTGGTGTTTTTTAAACTTACTTTTAAAAGAGATGTTACTGTAAAACAAAATTACTGCTGGGATTTTTTGATGAAGAGGGGAGGCAGAAAAACTTTTTTTACAAAAGAGTTTAATAGTAAGCATATTTGGAATGAAAAGGAATCATGATGACTCATACAAGGTTATTGCAAGTAAAAATGCCAAGCCTCATGTAAGCAACATTCTCTGACCTTTATTTCTCACTTTGTTTATATCTGTTTACTGCTTTGCTCATTTGTTACGTTTATGACCAGCCTTTCATCTAGTGAGAGCATAAGACTGTCCTCTTTCCACTTGACCCTTACAAGCACCATGGGGGTAAGTAAGGTTGAGAGAGCATGACTGGACCAAGGTCTCTCAGTGAGCTTCTTGCTGAACTGGAGACTTGAAGAAAGGTCTCCTGGATCTTAATACAAGATTCTAAACATTACAGCTTGAAATGGCTTGAGGTGCGAGCCAGCTACCATGGAATGAATGCATTCAGGCCTCAGAATTCTTGCTGCAGAATAGAGTGGAAAAGCAACATGAAGTCTCTGGATAGGCTGGTAACTAAATCTCTCTTTGTATCTTGCCTATTCACCACATACTGGCTGAACTACTGTTACACAGTTAGAAACATAGCATAGCTTTTAGACACAAATTGTGATAGGTTAAGAAATTAAGAAATCTACTTAGGCATTATCTGCTGCATGATGAGTTGCACAACTCAGTATGCAACAGATAATGCCTATGCATCCAAAAGGTTATACCATTTGCACACTTATACAACAAGATTTCAGCATTGCTTCTTCCCATATTGTGGACTCTGGCTTCTCCAGCTGAAGCCACTGAGCTCAAGATCCTGAGTTGGAGAACTTACTTTCTAGTCTAGACTTAGGTATACTTGTAACCAATGTTCCTTCAAGTTTTCTGCCAGTGCTGAGTGGGCCCCCAGCACAACTGAAACCAAATGGGCAGCAACACTGGCTGCAAGTGCATGGCACCAATGCAGTGCTATGCAACCATGCACCCAAGCAGCTTAGAGGAAACGTTGCTTGTAACCCATGACCCAGCTTGGTCATGGCAGCCCTGCACTATTGTTCTTCAGTTGATGTGCTGCACTTTAAAACAAAAGAATGCTGATAATTCTGTCCATATCAAGAGAAATCCCATAAAGACAATGAATAATGTCAGCAGTGGCCACCAAGAGACAGACTAACGGATGTGGACAATCTCCATGTTCTCCAACATTCCTCAGATATACAAAGGA
Organism: Pogona vitticeps; assembly: GCF_051106095.1. Lineage (NCBI taxonomy): Eukaryota > Metazoa > Chordata > Lepidosauria > Squamata > Agamidae > Pogona > Pogona vitticeps. The sequence continues at coordinate 112,504,096 of NC_135785.1, forward strand.
TTTTCAACAGTTCTTTGTGATTTTCTCAGCCCATTTCATGAATGTGATGAAGTAGGCTGTTGCTTACAGAAGTGATTACTACCATAAGCCAGTTAATGTCTCAAGCCCCTGCAGCAATATTTCAATATACTTTATATACACATACATGTATTATAATGGCTACCGTGTGGCATATATCGTAGACTGTGTGTATGCAGATATTGTACACTCATACATATGAATTCCTTTGGGTAAAGTTTCCCCTTGACATTTTAGTCCAGGTGTCCGACTCTAGGGCGCGGTGTTCATCCCCGTTTCCAAAGCCATCGAGCCAGCGTTTGTCCGAAGACAGTTTCCGTGGTCATGTGGCCAGCCCGATTAGATACGGAACACCGTTACCTTCCCATCGAGGTGGTACCTATTTATCTACTCACATTTTACATGCAGGTTAGCAGGAGCTGGGACAAGCGACGGGAGCTCACTCTGTCGCATGGATTTGATCTTATGACTGCTGGTCTTCTGACCTTGCAGCACAGAGGCTTCTGCGGTTTAACCCACAGCGCCACCGCGTCCCTATGAATTCCTTTCTCTTACAGAAAAATGTGAGTTTGAGAGCTGGGTATAGCTGGATCAGAAATGATAACTGAGGCAAAAGATTTTTTATTCATTTAAGCATAATTGAGAGAAATCGATAAGCGGCTAATGTATGGACATTATTTTTGGGGCCTCCTGAATGCCAAAAAATTATGAGCCAGCAATCTGCTTTGGTGAATCAGACCTTGAATTTCCATCTAAAAGTAGCTTTGAATTATGACTGGAGATAAGGTGTAAATGTGCAAGGGAATTTTATCCATGCTTCTCCCATGAATCATAAATGAAGGAAAAAATTACAGTCTAAATTGCACTTAAAAGGAATAAAGTCTTTTCATGTCATACATGATTTATCAAAATGATCTCATTTTAAGGGTGCTGTGGTTATCTTGATTAATAACGTTAGTAAGCATGATGCATAGCCTCTTTAATGGTAACACAGAATTTATCGACACACCCTACTTTTACCCCAAAAAAGGAGGATGTGAAATATACAAAGGAACAGTTCATTGCAGATACTTCTTAAGTAAACTTTCTGCAAATACATTTTGATTTGGGGTGTGTGAGAGAGTGAGGTGTGTGTAAGAGACGGCTAAATTTATTTTCCCACAAACCGATGTGCTGGCAATGAACAGACAATTTGTCAGGCTTCTTTCAAAATGAATAATGAATTTTACTTTCTGTGGTGGGCAAAACCACTATGAAAATCAGTGGGTCACCAGCTAGTAAAAAACATACTGACCTCTGAAGGTCCGGTAAAAAGGACATTATGTATTGAGGTCTCTGAATCCAGTTGTTGAAAAGGGCATATTTTGCCTTTCAGGGAATTTAGCTCTTCTTTTCCCTCCTATGATCTAGTTCAATATCCTTTTCAAGACTTTGCTTTAATATCTTAAATGCTTCCATTCTAAAAATCTCCTTTACCTAGGCCCCTCCCTCCCTCCTATACTACTACTACTACTACTACTACTACTACTACTACTACTACTACTACTACTACTACTAATAATAATAATAATAATAATAATAATAATAATAATAATAATAAAGCCCGATTCAGTTTACCCTTTTGGACTGACAGACCAGAGGCCTTATTACCACTGTTCCTTTTAGACCCATGAAGCCCCCTTCATAACCCTGCTTCTCATCCACAATTAATCTTTCCAGTGGCCACACTATTAAGACTACCACCCACAGTTAAACGATGTCTTATCCTAGCTGGACCCCAGCTCCCCACTGAAGCATCAAAGATGTCAATTACATGCGAGTCAGAATGTTGCCTGCTGTCAACATCAGAGGTTTTCATCCTCTTCTACCCACTGATCAAACATTTTTCCCCTCTCAGAAGATTAATGCAAAGTCCCCACCCATTTCCTTTCCCCCCCTTTCAGTTTACTCAATGACCCATCTACCTTGTATGAAAAAGGAAAGAGTGAGTAACAGAAATTATGTAATATAAACACATTTTAAAAGTGAAGATTAGAGACTAAAATGAAAAGCTTCTCCATGATCAAAGCCTGTTTTATGCAGTCACTAAGCAATGACTGAGGAGGTCAAAGCTGGTTTACTTTACTGTAGCAACAAACTGCACGCTGATACAACTGGACCTCCTCCTCCTGTTCCTCCTCTTCCTTCTCCTCCTCCTCCTCCTCCTCCTCCTCCTCCTCCTAGGTCTTATATTTTCTGATTAGTTGCACTGCTGTTCTCCCCTTTAGTTTCCAACTCTGCAAACGGTTAATAATGCAGGATGAAATATTTTTACTCATAGCAATATTTTAGAAATTAAAATCAGCAATGAGATGATTTTAAAAAAACCTTAACAGCATATTAGATTAATTGAATTTGATTTGTACCACTAATTTACGCAATCAGTCATCTCTGTCACAAGCTGTCTTTCTGCAGGCGACAGAGGTCCATGTAGAATTAAGTTTTAAGAAAGGCCTAACATGTGTTTGAATCCGGAGTCAATGTCCTCTGAAGCATTGTTAATTTCAAAGCCTATCGGATGAATCTTGCCTTGCACTGTCATCTTTTCCCACTCATATAATGACATCCAAAATTATAGAGATAAAGGAACAGCTGCATGTCGAAAGAGATGTTAAAGGAAATATTCATTCCTTGCATTTCTTAAAAGATTAGTGCTTTAGCAATCAGATGTGCAAAATAAGCTCGTGTTTATTTTCCAATGACCAATCAGATCAACAATGCATGCTAGAATGCAAGATACAGAGGCAAAAAGGCTAATATTACAACAAACAGATGCGTTTCACCACATAAGGAAACTATTGGTTTCAATAAAAGGCAGCAGAGAAGTCACAGAGTGAGTGGTAGCTCTTTAGCTGTACCGTACATATAGTGAAATACAACTGATATCACATCCCTTGAGGTGAAGCCCAATGCCAACACACTTTCAGCGGGTTCTATTTGCGAGTCTCCACCGTAAAATTATTTATCTAAGCAGAATGTTTGTTTCTCTTTCTACACAGGGTCTGCAGTGCTGAGCCCAAGGAAGAAACCTGCTTTATTTGAACTAAAAATTTGAAATAATACTCATTAAAGTCCTTGTTAGGTTGGCTCAACATGACAGGGTAGTTACATGAGGAATCATCAGACAGCACAAGTCCTTCGTTGTGAGAATAAGACAAAGACACCTTTCCCCCTCATCGAGGCTGCCCAGAGTAGTGGCCTGCCAAAACATGGGCAGGATAGAAATTCAACCAACCAACAAACGAACCAGCCAACAAGCTGTTTTTGCAATTTACACAAATTGCATGTGGGGCAACCTAAGCACAGACACACAGGAAGAGGAGCTGATTGTTTTTAAAAGTGCACAAGGCCAGACCAATACATCAGATTTTTTTAAAGTACATGAAAATAAAGTAGCAGCAATCACAATGTAGCAATAGCACAATTTGCACAAGTCATTGAATCAGTATCATTAGAAAAGTCTCAACCTCTAACAGGGAGGAGAAAAATCGCAATTCCTCACCCTTGCACTTTTATAGTTTAAAAACCCCCTCCTCTCTGTTGCTGGACATTCTGCATGACTGTTGACAATAGCTCTCATGAAACCATGTTTAATTTCAACATTTCATTAGTTTCTTTCAAAAAAAAACCCCCACAATTTTAATACATTCTCACATTCTCACCATATATGAAAATACGTACATACACCTTGATCCCATCTCCAACATAAACTCGAAAATTTGCTATCCACACAATTCAGTTTTACTGGTATTAAATACCATTTCCAAATTAATTTATTTAAAAAGTTTTTTTGTTCTTACTAATGTGCAATTTAATATTTTTCTATCCCAAATATTTTTCCATACTTGGGTACTTATTTCCCTTTCCAAATCCATTTCCAGTTGTGCTTTAAGAGTGTCATATTGCTCCTCCACCTCTATTACCATCTTATAAATTTTACTTGTCCTTCTTATTACCTTGTTTTTCCTTTAACACAGCCATTTCCTCAAATGTTATCCCTACATTTCCCATTTTTGTCACTCACTCTTTAGTCCATTGTTCAAAATGAATTATATTTGCTATAATCACTATGCCGATTCTCCATACCGTTTTGGCTCTTCTACCACCAGGTATTAGCCGGCAGAACACTTCAGTTGGCAGTCTGCTCCATTGGCAGATTTCTGTGATCAGGTAGCAGAATATCTTCAGGTAAAACCACATCAGTGTACAGAAAGAGCTTCTGCTATCAGAATAGTCAAAAGTCTTTTGCTAATCCTAATCTTCTACAGTAAACCCATCTGTGAGTTATGGTTGCAATTTAAATCTGCTTTGCACATAAAACAAGGTTTCAGGAGATGGCTAACAACCATGTTGGCTATTCTTTTTAGTGCTACTGGATGATATGTTATTCCATTTTGTCCCTTTTCTAGTTATATTGGTAATAATCATTAACTATTTCATCACTGTATGCATCTCAACCTTGGTATTTTAACCATATATTTTATGGCTAAGCATACTGTACATAGGGGCCCTTCCAGGTCTACAGTTCTAAGATGATGATGATGATTTGGTCTACAGTAGTTTAGCTTCTTATGATCTATATTTTATTATGCAAATATGATATTTAGAATATATACATACTTATATTATGTGGTTAAACCTAGTTTCTGCTATAAATGGACACCTATGATACCAGTCTGTTCTCTTAAATTAAGTATTTAGTATCGATACTAGTAATCTACCAGATCTACTGTTCATCTTGCCAGTCATGTTTCTTGTCTACATAATTTGTTTCTTTTTTACTCTTTTGACAAACTAGTCAGATTAATATCAAGAAACTTGATCCTAAATATGAATGGTCAATAACAGTTTGCTTTCATCATGCTATATTGCTCATTTGTAATTTGCCTGAGAAGGCATACTTCCAGGGTCTTTGTGTTGCTGAGAGGAGAATAAGACAGCTGTACCTGAGGCCTCTTGCCACACAGCTAAGTTAGCAGAAGGGGGTGCTGGAGTGTAACCTTTTTTTAAAAGATGCAAATAAAGAAGCATCTTACATATTAAAGCTGGATTTTTCGAAAAGGATTTCACAGGTATTAATCAAGACAGGAATCCAGTTGTCACAGGATACTACAAGTTTTTAACAGAAGTTATAACACTATTGCTAAGCAGCTAGGCTTCAAGAACATTTTAAACCATGTACTTGTGCTATTCGTTCTCCAGGAAAATTTAGTGAGGCCTGTTTTGTGTGGACAGTTTTACTTGAGACTGCTGTAGTTCAAAAGCTTTGCTGTTCAGTATTTGATTGGCAGCCACAGTACTACCAACAATGCATTTTGCAAAACAGGTAATGTGCAGCAAGGTTGAAATTAGATTGATGTTCTAAGCAGGATAAAGAACTCTCTGAAGAAATAAGATACTTGCACAATCCAGTAAATCTTCATCTGCTTTGTGCTGCAACATGACTTCATTCTTTCTACTGCAAAGACAAAGCTAAAAGCTGTCATCCTAAACAGTGTACCAATATACACTCAGGAACTGTTGTGAGAGTGTTGCCATGGTACAGAGAAATACACACTCGTATTCATCAAGAAATTAAAGAGTCCTGTAAGCCTAGTGTGCTGGTCTATGGGAGCCTATTGCCCATAAACTGGTTTCTAGGGGTTTGTCGGTTGGCTCATATGTGTTGTATCTACCATGTTTCCCTGAATATAAGACAGGGTCTTATATTAATTTTTACTCCAAAAAAATGCATTAGGGCTTATTTTCAGGGAATGTTTTATTTTTTTCATGCACAGCAATCTACACTTATTCAAATACAGTCATGTCATCTTCTTCTGGTTGCTGCACAGTGGTGGAGGGTGGGGTTTAACTCAACTGGGACTTATTTGGGGGGTAGGTCTTATATTACGAGCATCCTGAAAAATCATACTAGGGCTTATTTTCAGGTTAGGGCTTATTTTCGGGGAAACAGGATAGAAATGGGCAAAAAACAAGGTTCAGAGTATCGTACTGATTCATATATGTGGCACCACAGGTGTAACATATTCCCTTTCCCTGCCTCCTTACCAGCCAGCTCGTGCTCTTCTTCTTCTCCTCTTCAGCTTTTTGATCAGTCTCCATGGGCTTCCCTACCTCCTTGGTCGACTGCCCACTCAGACAAGGAGGCAGAACAGGCAAACCCATGGTTCTGCCAAAGAGGAGGAGAGGAGCATGCTCTCACTGGTGAGTGGGTCACTGGTAGAGATGGGGGTTGATTCATATTCATATACAAATATCCTCACGCAGGTGACATTAATGAGGGTCCAGCCTCATGGGGCCAGATGGTCCACTCACCAGTCTGACGCAGACAGCACAATTCTACGAATGGCTCTGCAGCACACAATCCGCTCGCCGCTCGCCACTTTTCGACCTCACAGCGAGGCTTGTCCTCCTGCCTCCTGCCAGGAGTGGTGAGCGGATTACGTGCTGCGAAGCCATTCGTAGAACTGATCCATCTGCATCCGTGGCATATCGGTGAGTGGACTGTCTGGCCCCATGGGCTAGACCCTCGTTAATGTCATCTATGTGTGGATATTCATATTTGTAGACAAATACTAATAACCCCATCTCTAGTCACTGGCTGGGAAGGTGGGGGAAGATAATGTGTGTACAAACAGGCGCAAACCTCCAAATCAAACTTTGTGTCCATTTCTAGTTGTACTCCTTGTTAAATAATGTCTTCCTTTACCTTTCCAAGCTGCATAGTAAAGTTAGTACAGTATATATGTGCATGTTTGAGAAACAGGCCCTTTATAAGCTTCCACCTTCTGAGAAGGGATGACTTTACCCCATTAAAAATGCCTTAATGCAAATGCGGTGGGGGTCAGATATTTCTTATTTATAATAAAAGGGGGTTGAAGCTCAAAAAAGATTGGGAACCACTGTTCTAGGGTAGCTGCTATTTTCTGGCTTTACCTTATTCCAGTCATCACCTCTGGATGTTGGTAATTCTGCCAAGATCAGTCATTCTTAATACACAGACGCTTGCCTCAGAGGACGCCTCCCATTGCATCTTTGTCGATGCCATTGCTTTGAACTTCCTTCCTTCCAAACCGAAGGCATGGCTAGACCAGAGATTCTTGTAGAAAAGTGGCATGTATTTCTTTGCCATTCTTCCTCTTCCTCCAAAGAGAAACTCTATAAAAGAGAACCTCTTTCCATTTTTTAAATTTAGAAATAATGTGTGCCTTATTTACCAGACATTGGTAAATGCTGGTCCAAGGCTTCAGGAGAGCTAGCCAAATCAGTACACAGTCCTGTGGCTCAAGATATGTCTATCCCTAATGTGTCAGGTGTTAGACTCGCAAGTGAGTTTCTTTCCCTTTACTCCAGCCAATTCCGGCTTTCTATTTCATCTCCAATTTCCCAGAGACTCATCAAAACTGCGACTTAATTACATCTTAAGGGAAAAAAGCAGAGTGTAAACATGACTCCTTTTTATCTCCTGATACATCTGGACAAGTAGACAATGTGCTAAAACAAAATAAATCTGGCCTGACAGTCACTTCAAAGGGTTCAGCAAGGGGCTTGCAGCTACTTAAGGCACAGGAATGCTGTTGCTAAGCATCCCTCTCCAACCTACAAGCTCTTAAAAGAGGAGCTTTCTCATTCTTTCAAAAAGGAGCTGGGGAAGGCAAAAGAATGGGAACCAGGCAGCAAAAGGGAGCATGGAGATTTGGTACAGATTTTGGAGCCAAGAGTGAATCAGATGATGAGAAACAGTTGCTCTTGACTTTTAAAAGACAGTTTTATAATAAGAGAGGAGGATAAACATGGATCTATTTATTTTTCTAAATCTCCCGAAGGAAAATAAGTATTGGACATCCATACTTTCCTCAAAGTGCTACATCGAGAACAAATTCCAGATGAAGTGGATCCAGACAACCAATTTGCTCCACAATCCTTAATAGTTCTCCTGGTCATCGGAGACCCACTAGGAGTAGGTGGTTTGAATGAGGCGTCATATACCATTGATTCTGGAGACACAAGAGTTTCAGCGAAGTGCAAGCTTTAAAACCGGCCTTTCACATGTCAGATTCCTTCAGATAACATTATTCCATTGGATTCTTACTAATGTATAGCTACGAAAACTAAAAAGTGTTTTGATTTTTAAAAATCATCTAACTGCATGAGAGAGAGCAAGAGGACAAAAACAGGCAAAATATACATTTGAATATTTCTTGTCCTAATGCAAAAGCAAAGCGTGCTGCTTATATATCGCCCCATAGTGCTTCAAGCACTCTCTGGGTGGTTTACAAGTTAATTATGCAGGCTACACATTGCCTCCCCCCCCCCCCAGCAAGCTGGGTACTCATTTTACTGACCTCGGAAGGATAGAAGGCTGAGTCAACCTTGAGCCGGCTACCTGGGATTGAACCCCAGGTCGTGAGTACAATTTTGGCTGTAGTACAGCAGTTTAACCACTGCGCCATGAGGCTCATCTAATGCAGATGTCTTTGTACTAGATATTCTTTCATCCATCAATAATCCTGCTGTTAATTTGCTTAAGAGTTTGTGTACAGCACTTCATCACTTACTGTTAGAAGTTCAAACAATATGATGCAACTAAAAACGTGCAATCAAAATTAACAGTATCTTTAGCTATTCAGTGGAGAAACATATACGGTATGCACTAACATGATTTAAATTTAGTTCCCTGCACATACAGGATGGTCTGAAACATTTCATTCTCCTAAACAGTCCAAGGGCGAACAGAGCTCAGTGGTTGTGATTCTGCTCAGCATGTGGAACACCACAAGTTCAGTCCCTGACATCTGTACTGAAAATGACTTCACAAATTTGGGCTGGAGGAAATGTCAGCTTCAGACAGTACAAAGCTGTTAGTCAGAGTAAAGTTATTGGCTTTGGTAGACCCGTAGTGTGAGAGTATAGCAATTTAACATCAAAGTCAGCAAGCCTCAGCAAATGTTAAGTTGCATCTTGTTAGATGATGAACAAAGAACAGCTCTTTTAAAAAAGAAACATTCACAATATATCGTCTTTCATATACTAGAGATCATTCAGTTTGTCATAGTTAGATTGTAACAATCCACTGTGACTTTCACGAAAAAGTTTCTCACAACTGGTATAAGCAAATTATACTTATTCTCTGGGTGGGCATATACTTGTGGATGGAGAGAATAACACAATCTGAAGTAGTACAACTCAGACATACCGTATTTGCCGGCGTACAAGGCGACCGGCCGTATAAGATGACCCCCCCAAGAGGAAGAGCCTGGGCAGGCGGAGGCAGGAGGAGGAGGAAGAGGGGAAGCAGGGGGTGGTGGGGCAGCGAGCGCGCTGGCTCAGCAGCGAGAGGGCGAGGAAGAGGGCAAGAGGCTGAGAGGGCGGCGGGAGGAGGAGGAGGAGGAGGAGGAGGAGGAGGAAAAGGGAAACGGGCTGGTGACGAGCGCGCGCGCGCACTGCTGGCTCAGCGGCACGGGGCGGTGGGCAGCCCAGCAGCGGGCTCTGGCCACTCAGGCATGGCAGGCTGTGCTTCCCTCCCTCCATCCAGACCAACTGCCTGCCTGCCTGCCTGCCTGCCCACCTTCCTCTCCGGCCAACACATCACTCACTCAATGGCGGCGGCTCCTTCCTGGCCCAAATGAAGTACACTCGGTGTACAAGAACCCCCCCTCCCACTTGGAGGCATGTTTTTTGGGCCCAAAAAGTCATTTTGTACACTGGCATATATGGTAGGTTTAACAGTAGAAATGGGCACAAACTGAAATATAAACTGGTCATAGTTCAGTTCAGAGATCCCAATCTGCTGAAATAAAACCAAGCAGCAAACTTTTTCTGGCTTGATACTTTTTTTGCAGCCAAACGGATACCCCACTATTTGGTCCTGCCACCTCCTCCTCTTCATCTTCTGCCGCTGCCATCTCTAAAGATAGTGGTGGTGGAGGACGATTAGGAGGAGGCGGCAGGACCACATAGGGAGGTAACAGGGCAGTGGGAAGGGGACAGGTAGGCAGCAGAGGGGGGTGGAAGTGTGAGGTTTCCCTCCCCCAGGCATGAACTACAAAAACAAACAAACCATGAACCGGTTCATTTTTCTGGGATTCACAAGTAATTCATGATTTGTGGGTAGCCACAAACCATGAACTACCCCGATTTCTCTCTCTCCCTCCACTTTTTTTTTTATTTTATTTTTTGGTTCCTGTCCATCTCTATTTACCATTGAAATATGAATTCAGCCTCAGTTTCCAAGGTTCAAAGCAGTCTGGAAAAACAGATTTCTAATGCGGGTGGTGGTGGTGGGAATGATGCCTTCAAGTAACTATTTATAATATTAGATATAATACCCATATGCCATTAAATGAGTTCTTACTTACGGTGACCCTTTTCAGGGTTTTCAAGGTAGAGAATACACAGAAGTGGTCTACCATTCTCTTCTTCTGGCTACACCATGGGACACTATGGGGAATCAAATTCCCAACCTCTGCCTCCACAGCCAGATACCTAAACCAATAAGCAATCCATCCAGCCTATTATATTATTTAGGCTATCTCATATTCTTATATTCAGTTTTGTGATTGATTTACCAATGTAGTATTTGTGCAAAGACAGCTAATGGGAAGAAAAGCCAGTAATGTTACAGGCTGCGAAGTTTTTTTTAAAAAAATAGCAAGTTTCTCCATCACTGTGATTGATGAAAAGTTTAACTTTGTCTGCATCTCTGTAATATTTATCGTTTCCACAGTCAAAATGCCCTTGTGGGGATGCAGCGCCTTGTCAAAACATTTTGTGTTGAAACCATATTGCTCTCCACCAGCCAGCTTCTTATATTTCTGGTACATTTAAAAGCAATAGTAGATCTGGCTTGGCAGGCTGGCACATCTTGCAATAAATACCAGGGCTGAAAGATGGACTTCCTTGGAGATAAGAGCAACATGGTGATATCTTACACGGCATATAATTCTGTCACTTCTAGATATTTCCTCACTCTTACCTTTTGCTGTATTTCATTCTTATTAAAGTAATTCCACTTGATCTGCAGGACAGAACCCCAAATTTTGAAGTTCTTTGCTGAATCTAGAGCAAGCAAATCTAACCCTAAAGAATGAATTTCATATGCCCAAGACAATATCTGAAGTTTTGCAGATAAATCTTACACTCTGTTGGCTTCCTTTATACAAAGGCCCCAGTTTGTCCATAGTAATATCCAGATAGTTCATAATTTATTTCCCTACATAGAAAATAGGATATTAGCATTTCTATTACTAACCCAGTGTACTATGCATTCTGGCATAGCAGATATTCCTTTGATATTGTAAATATGTCACGGATAAACCAACACTATTTTCCTTTGTTTGTGGAACAGACTGGGTTAAAAAAGAATAGGTAAAGGTTCCCCTTGACATTTTTAGTCCAGTCATGTCTGACTCTAGGGGGCGGTGCTCATCCCATTTTTCAAGCCATAGAGCCAGCACTTGTCCGAAGACAGTTTCCGTTGTCACGTGGCCAGCGTGACTAGTGAGCACCATTTTACCTTCCCTCCTTGGTGGTACCTATTTATCTACTCGCATTTACATGCTTTTGAACTACTAGGTTGGTGAGGAGCTGGGACAAAGCGATGGGAGCTCACTCCATCACGTGGATTCGATCTTACGACACCTGGTCTTCTGACCCTGCAGCACAGGCTTCTGCGGTTTAGCCCACAGCGCCACCACATCCCGTTAAAAAAGAATAAGTATAAGCAATTTCAAAGGATCACAATGTGAAGTATCTGCCCTCCCCCCAGCCTTTAAATGCTGCTTAACAAGGTTGTGGTCTTGATCAGAGGTACAACTAAAGGAGTACTCAAGTATGTAGGGAGTGGAGAGGGGGAGACAAAGATCATTACTTTTTGCCATGGCCTCTCAGTTATTGTTTTGTAAGGAGATGGGAGAGGCATGATTTTGCTCAAATCGAGATGAGTCAGGGATGTGGCTTGTGAATTTAATTAACACTCTTGCCTACCTTTCCTCCACAAGTGGAGAAAGACTGCTGCTGGTAAAAATTTGATCAGCAAAACAGGTTATGGAGAAAGGATTATATACACACAACACAGTTGAAAAAAGCTAAGATTTTTGTGCTATATTAATTTTTTAAAAAATTAAAAATCAGGAATATATTTGCAGCTGTAAAGCTTCTTTCCCTTCCAGTCTCCATAAGACAAGGAGGAAGCCTACTTAGTATCCAAAAACTCTAAATTCAGTACCTGCCACCACCTCCCTCTTCCTTCATCTCTCAAGATGAATGGAGGCCCCAATTCACCAACAGATGGTGATCCTGATTCTACTCAGAACATCTCATCTCGCATACCCCATTATCCTGCAAGTGTTGTATAGAAAAACTCAATGTAGTCAAATTATATAAAGGTAAAGGTTGCCCTTGACAATTTTTGTCCAGTTGTGTTCAACTCTAGGGAGCGGTGCTCATCCCCATTTCCAAGCCATAGAGCCAGCGTTTTGTCTGAAGACAATCTTCCGTGGTCACATGGCCAGTGTGACTTAGACACGGAACGCTGTTACCTTCCCACCAAAGTGGTTCCTGTTGATCTACTCGCATTTACATGCTTTCAAACGGCTAGGTTGGCGGGAGCTGGGACAAGTGACGGGAGCTCACTCCGTCGCGTGGATTCGATCTTACGACTTGCTTGGTCTTTTGACCCTGCAGCACAGGCTTCTGCGGTTTAGCCCGCAGCGGCACCCCGTCCCTTGTCAAATTATATACCTTTACCTATTTTGCTTGTTGATATCCATTCTCTGGGAGTATAAACTCTTCTTTCGGGTCCCTAAATTAGGTTTCCACAGAGTCTCGAACAGAAAAAGGGATAAATGAGTTGGCACAAAATAATTTCCAAAATGCCAGTGTATCTGAAAACATGTGCATGTTTGTGTGCCTTCTGCATAATTTTTGGTGGTTTTTGGCTTGGTCTATAAGGATATGACCTCAATGTGGAGTTCAGCATTTATTTCTAGTCCCACCACTCAAAAGGCGTGGTTTTTTCAGTCTGCTCTGATGTTATGAAACTTTCTCCAAAGTGAGACTAGGCTGGTCTCTACTAAAGTAGACTGTTTTTTCTTTCAGTTATGCTTTCAGCAATTGTCTGGCTACCAGTGAAGAAGATTTGATGGGAGATGTTATACTTTAAAAACCTTTTACATTTCTTTTTTAACTGTTTTAATTTGTTTTTAATTCATTGGTTTTAATATAATAAGGTATTTAATTACTTTTAATAATGCAGTTTATTGTAAACTTTAGCTGTTCTTTTCTTTTAAATACTTTGTGAGAAGCCCTGAGTCCTTTTATTTACCAAAAGACAGGCATCAATTAAATAAATGAATGATGGCCCAACTGCATGGACATTGTCCCATGGTTTATATTGGCATTCTCATGGGTAATTTGCAGGTGGTGGTGGGGTTTCCAACATCAATTATACAAAGTAAACTTAGCTGCAAGTAGACCCAGTCTTTTTCCATGAGTATTCAGTGCATTGCTTGATCAGCAGATCTCCTACACCCAACCATATTGCCTTGCTTAGCCTTCTGGCATGTAGATCACCTAGATCTGTCCTTTGGGGCAGTGGCAGGACATATTCTGATCACACTGCAAGTGATCTCTTCAGTGGAGGAGGATAGGATTGTTCAGCATTCCTTTTTTGGAGCTCATGAACCTAGGGCTGCCACCTATTTTAAAAAGATTTTTAAACGTTATTATTTTAGTGCTATGACAGATAACAGATGAAGCAGTAATTCAGAATCATTGTGCCTTGTCAACTCAGTGCTATCTAACTTCACAAGTGGAACAAAAAACGCTGACTGACAAGGAAGAAAGCAGGGATAAAAGGCAGAGGAGGGTGTGACATACTATGTGGAGAAACATACCTAATTTGGGTCTCTGCTATGAAGATAACTACATCTCCCCAAGAGAGCTTAAAATGTCCTTGTGAATAGCCACAATGATTTCAACAAGTACAAAGTGCTGGGATGTGGTAGAAAAAGTTTTTGGATCAACCCAGGACAATCTCCTGTCCAGTCACTCCCTCAGGTAGAGAACGAATCAGGAAGTCTATGGTCCAAATGTATTCTCAAAGGCTTTCATGGCCAGGATCCTATGGTTCAAACTTTGCCTCTTCAGTGAACCAGGAGGACCTCCTGGGGAAGTCCTTGTCCCTCAGCAATGGTCTTTCCTGTGAAACATAATATGGACTTGCCTTACAGGGTTGTTAGAGAGTATACACAGATGATGGTTTCAAAGCACATTTGAAATAGTTGTATAAATGCAGATTATTATCATTATTATTGAAAATGATTCAAAGTTATATTTTCAAAGTATCTCTAGACATCAGAAAGGCCTGCTTTGTATTACAAACTTGAATTTCCATTCAAAAAGAAAAGCCTGAGTCTAAATAAATAAATGTGGAGCTGGAGACTTTGCCTTCTCCCTTTTCAATTTAAAGAAGATTTTACTTTAAAAACATCTTTATTCTGCATGTCTGGAAAGTATCAACATTGCAAACAATTACAGAGTTCACGATATTGCACAAATAAATAATACTTAGCATTATCTCCAGCACAATCATATTTCCTAAACAGAGACTAAGGGCAGCAGTAACCATTTTTATTGTCCTGTATAGTTCTTCTGCTCTAATTAAACAGGAGGTTATTTCCACTGCTAACACAGTCATTTATCTTTGTGGAGCATTATATAATAATTATTTTCCCATTTCTAAACCCAGCTTTTGTGTGTGTGTGTGTGTGTGTGTGTGTGTGTGTGTGTGTGTGTGTGTGTGTGTGCGCGCGCGCGCGCGCGCTAAAAGATAGGTTTCAGCAGGGGGACTTGCTTTGTCACTCTGCAATAGCAGAATGGGTCATTTGCAAAGGCTCAATAAATAAAACTTTTTGTGTGTGTTTGCAATTGTCCCTAAAACAAGATAAAGCTGACAGTCTTCCTTCCCCTCTAGCTTTAATAAAAGGGCAATGAGCTGTATTATTAAAGATATAGGTCAAGCAAACCTGATGATTTCAATCCTGTGGGGTGGGGTGCTTGAAGACTCTGTTGTCACACTACTAAAATTGTTCTGTTGGCTCCTAATTATTCCTCTTGGTTTTCATGTGATTTCTCACACACGTAATGTCAAAATTGATAAGCTGCTCTGTGTAAAAACACTACATTATTTCCTCACTTGTTATGTTAATACAGTGCAGAAACTGCAAGAATGCTTTAATCTATCTGACAAGGATAATGCGATCTAGAAATGCAATAAACTTTGCATCTTACCAAGGTGCTCCTGCCCTGAAACATTCCATTGAGATAGACATCTAAAGCACCACACACACACACACAGAGAGAGAGAGAGAGAGAGAGAAGAAGAAGAAGAAGAAGAAGAAGAAGAAGAAGAAGAAGAAGAAGAAGAAGAAGAAGAAGAAGAAGAAGAAGAAGAAGAAGAAGAAGAAGAAGAAGAAGAAGAAGAAGAAGAAGAAGAAGAAGAAGAAGAAGAAGAAGAAGAAGAATCATATGCCATCAAGTCAATTCTGATTTCTGGTAACCCTTTTCAGGGTTTTCCAGGTAGAGAACATTCAGAAGTGGTTCACTATCCCCTTCTTCTGGGGGCGTCCTGGGACTGCGCAGCTTGCACAGGCTGACTGTACTCAGAGGAAGCACAGTGGGGAATCTGGCTCTGCAGCGAAATACCTAAACTACTGAGCCACTTAGCCAGCTAGATACAGAATATACAGTATCTGTGCTAAAAGTACGTATTTTTCGCTCCATAAGACGCACCTTTCCATAAGACGCACCAATTTTTAGGAGAAGAAAACAGGAAAATATAATCTGTTTTCTTCGCTCCATAAGACGCACAGACTTTCCACTCCCCTGTTTTGTGGGGGAAAAGTGCATCTTATGGTGCGAAAAATACGGTACTTATGCTCATAATACATGGCTTGTTTCTCTCCCCATAGATAAGGGCTGTTGTGCAATACAAAGTGAACAATACTGAAAGACTAGTTATTGGAGATCTCATGAAATAATTTCATGAGGAACACATTTTGCTTGAGCCGCAGACAACCCCAAGACACCAACATTTAAGCCTTAAGTATGAGACACTGCAATTCTAGTATTCATTGTTGTACGGAGGAAAAACCTCTGCAAACCAAGTATTGTCTACTAGCTAGGACATCTCTAGTTCAAATCTTATTCCACTACTGCAAGCCCATTTAAGACACATTCAACAAGTGCCCATTTCTTCAGCTCAGCATCCAGCCCCAGATTAACCATTAACAAAATAAGCATGTGCTTAGGGCATCAACAAGGGAAGGGGGCACCACAGAATTTTTTTCAGTGGCGGATATGCCATGGACCATGGTGCAAATGGTGCAGTCTCCTCAACAAACTACCTCCATCCATCCAGATCCCTTGGTTCTCTCCCTCACTCCCTCAAGAGCCTCAAGGATACCTCTCTACATAAAACAATGGAGTATCACCCAGTAAAAACTAAAGAGCATAAAGACTTACCTAGTGAGAAAACTCATGTTTTCATCATCAATATTGCTTGCGTGTTTTTTCTGTATTTGTTTAATTTTGTATTTTGGAAAGTTGGGAGGGGATAAGGATAAAAGAGCTGCTGGTCTTTTTGACCCATGGCTTCTGCACTAGATGTGCAAATCAAAGAAATAACAGCACTATTAAAAACAGTCCAAAAGGGTTTTTAAACTCTTGTTTGAACTTTTCAATTTACAAATTGTGATAAAATCTGTCTACATTAATCCAAGTGGGAAAGCACAAGATTTGACTGGAAACCAGTAATTTGATTCTACATATGATTTTGCATACAAAATGTGGTTATTTCTTTTTGCCACGTGCTATACAATTAAATTACTCTATTTTCATGCATATAATGTGTACATGAAATATGTTTTTCCCCCAAGCTGTGAGATCTGCTGCATGTTATTTGTAAGGGGCAGCATAATCTTTTCAGTGCTTAGGGCCTCTAAGGGTCTTAATCTGGCCCTGTCAGCATCTAACTCTTTGGCAACATGTGGCAGTAACTACTTTGTTGCTGCTTGTTGTGGGTTTTTCGGGCTCTTTGGCCGTGTTCTGAAGCTTGTTCTTCCTGACGTTTCACCAGTCTCTGTGGCCGGCATCTTCAGAGGACAGCACTCTGTGCAGAGTGCTGTCCTCTGAACATGCCGGCCAAAGAGTGGTCACAATGACCAGATAGGCAGGGTATAAATAAATAAATAAATAAAATAAATAAATAAATAAGTAAGTAAGTAAGTAAGTAAGTAAGTAAGTAAGTAAGTAAGTAAGTAAGTAAGTAAGTAAATAAATAAATCAATAAATAAATCAATCAATCAATCAATCAATCAATCAATCAAGCCTCTTCACCACAACAAGGCAGCAATCCATGAAGGAGGCAGTAACTATTAATTCTAGTCAAATTCATATAGTTACCCAAGGAGTATTGAAATGGCATTTGTGAATGTCTTTGAATTCTATATCAATTTTATACACTACAAATTGTTGTTGCTCTTTATTTTAATTTAATTCTCAGAAAGTTGTGAAAACACTGGCTAGGATACTATTGGTGTCCATGTAAAGTCTGCTGTGGCCAACTGCAGCTAGTTGATGTGACTCCAGGGTAAATCTTGGTCACATAGTTAGGCACAAGACTCAGCAAGTCATTGAGATTCACCCCGGCACCTTGTCAATCAGCTGCATCAAATTATATGAACTCTATGCAAACATCAATAGGAGTCTGGGCATTCTTGGAGAAAAGGAGTATGGATCCTGAAAAATAAGTATCACTTTCCTCTTCTATGGTTCTTTCAGTTGTTGCATTATCTTGTCTTTATCCTAACGCTATTCCATGGTAAAAGCAGAAGACTCTTGGATGTGTTGAAGATGCAACCATGTATTTACTGTAAAATAGATAACTAGGAATGTGTGAATCTTCCTTGTTCTATTGCCTTTTGATTACTGAGTTTTGCTTTGCCTAAATTTTACTGTTTTTCTGTATTTTGGGATAACAATCTGGAATTTTAGACTTTGCTTCAAATTTCCCTTCTTCTCCACTTTACCTCCCCAAACCACCACCATGTTACAGTACTCAAACACACTTTAATAAAGCACAGTAAAATCCCATCTTGATGTAAATGTATACATGCATCCAACTGCTTTTCTGTGGTGTTTTACTGATGCATCATTGTGCCCTTGCATACTGCCAAAACATCATGCAAGAGGAATTTTAATACAACAGTGCAAACTACAATCATATTAAGAAATTCTGATTATAGATTTTTTCCCCCTTTAAATCTGGCATGTATTAACAACTGTTCAGAGAACAGATGCTTGAAATATGACCAATTAAAAGAATTGGGCATTAAATATTGTGGAAGGAATGCCCAGAAATAATGAAATTACTTTAATAAAGTATTATAATTTTAACAACAAGGCTTCAAAAAACGTTGAGTATCTAGAGGATTCAAAGCCGGCTGTCTACTGGGAAGCTTGCTTAAATCTGTTTTCTACTTTGTTCCTTAAGCTATTTTCAAATAGGGATGTGTAATGACTTGGGAGAAAAATGTCCAAACAAGATGCAGAATGGGTATTTGTACATTTCTGCCTCAGCTGCCGGGTTCAAGAAACCTCCAATGACCCTCAGGTTAGTTCATGCACCCCTACAAACCTCTAAACTTTGATCTAGCGTTTAGGAAATGCTTTAAAAATGGTTAAAGTTGATCCCAGTTGCTGAAGTTAAAAAAAAAAGTTCCAGAGCAGAAGGAAAAGGAGAACTAAACCCAATGGAAGCCTGGAATGTCCAATCACTGAGCCCCAGGGGACGGCTCAGATCAAATTCATCAGACTATATAATCCCATCTTCCTGACTAAGTAGCCATTTCACATCAAAGCCTGACAAAGGGAGGATGCCACATCATTTACCAGACCCGCTGTTAGAATTTTCTTCCTTTTTTTCCCTTTTAGGTAGCTAGCAACACTTATGATTGAGTGGATGTGGGGTGGATGACTGTCTCTCTTGTGTGGGCTTTTGGGCTTTGATTCAGTATGAATAAAAAACACCGCCCCCTACCATGCCTGTTGCTGGCTGTTGTAATGTAGATTCATGGAAAGACAAAATTTGTAAAATTATCAGAGTGTACAGAAAGCCTGAAGGAGGGAAGATGGTAGGAGCTTAGTCTATATCACAAAGGTCCACTGCATTTCCAAAACTGAGGATGCCTCATTGTGATCTTGTTGGGTCATGTCTCTTTGTTTTCGACATTTACTGGTCTCCCTATCCCAAATCTAGAAAAATACAGATACACACATGAATTTACTAACACATCAATTGAGGCCACCACTAAAGTAGGTTGGTCTTAATATGTAGGTTGGTCTTAATAGTTACTGTTAATATTTGGATACGAATCAAATTAGACAGCATTCATACAGCTCTATTTTGAAAACAGTTGACAAAACATGATACAGATGTCTGGTTTGCACACAACCTCCTAATATATAACTAACATTATAGAGCCAATAAGAAATCAGTCAAACAAAATTTATTTGTCATCTACTTCTCTACTTAAGTTATCTTAACGGTAAAACCCTGTAAAAAGACAAGGGAATCTATTGTAAAGAGAGATTTCACCATAGGGAGAATTGAATGCTTTTTTAACAACATAAGTTAAAAACAGCTTTGTTGAATGCAACCAAATCTATTTACCCCAGCATTCTGCTTCCAAAGCCATTATGATCTTAGCAATATTGAAAATAATACAATGCCATCTGTATGCTTTGTATGTTGCCATAAAAGGTGAGAAAATGACACAAATGAGACATGAAAAGATACTGTCCAGCCATATTCTCCTGGGACATCCACAAGCAGGGCATGACCCATGTTGTCTGTCATTAGCATATGGAATCCATATTACTTCTGAAATAAGAAGGTGCTATTTTAGCTATCTATTATAGACACCTTGTAGTGTTTTTGTTGTCATTGTTGGAATGGACAGCCTCATGAAAAGCAATCTTTTCTGAGAAGAAATGCACCTCACCTTGGGAATTCAGTTACAGTTCTGAGCAATAAGGTGCACACAGAATTAATGCGCATAGCTTAATATACAAATTACTAAATGAGAGGAGTAGAAATATGTGGGTTAAATTGCAGAAGCCTCTGTGCTGCAAGGTCAGAAGACCTGCAGCCGTAAGATTGAATCCACGTGACAAAGTGAGCCCCTGTCACTTGTCCCAGCTCCCGCCAACGTAGCAGTTCAAAAGCATGCAAAATGCGAGTAGATAAATAAGTACCACCTCGGTGGGAAGGTAACGGCATTCCGTGTATAGTCACGCTGGCCACGTTGATGAAATCACATAATGCCAAAGAACCCAAAAAACCCACAACAACCATAATTTTTATTATCCATATATTTTCATTTTCCTCACCCTCAACCTCAGTAGGTAGAAAATTTTCTTTTGGTAGAATTAAAAAAAAAATCTACAATTTTTTGGTGGCAACTAGAGATGTTTCCCTTTCTCATGCATTTGAATATTTTAAACTCCTGATCATTTGGTCCTAAATATAAACAAACATCTAAATTTTGGTAAATTCATCAAAAACAAACCAAAACAGATCTCCACGTGCAGGAGGTGCAGCTATTCCCAGCACGAACTTTGCTTCACAGCCTGCCAAAGAGTTGTTCAAGATAAGGCAAAAATACCCTTGGCCTTTAAATTCCTTAACTCTAATTATGATTGTTCCTAATTGTAAAACTATATTAATCTATATTAAAGTGCAGTTTTGTGAAGCATTACTATTCACTCCAAATGCTTGGTCAATAGCATCAAAAAACATTTTCCTGTAACCTGAATGAGAAGCATCCCAAGCATTCCCTGGTGTGTATGTGTGTGTGTGTGTAATGGACCTACATACTCTATGAATGTGCCTTGTGATTTCAAAACCTACTGCTGCAGTATTGAGATCTACAAATAACAAATTGGGAGCTGCTTAGGGAGAGTGAGGGAAATTATGTTAGCATGATGTTCTACTCAGCAGGAAGAGTGTTGAGTGCATTTTTTAATGATTTACCAGTTCTACTTGACTGAGTCTCTACCCTGTAAATGGATCATATGATCACTGATCACAAGTTAAACAGCCTCTTTTATTTGCATAGTATGAGCCGAGAGTCTGTTGTACAATACTAGAGGCTCGTGTGCAGCTGTATGTAAGACATGGCACGGTTACATCCAACAGGCAGTAATTGGCTCTTGCCAGCAAGCCTTCTGCTGAAAGGCAGCACATGAGGTTGAATATTAAAGATGTAGATGACCCTGAAAGCTGGAAGATTGGTATGTGTGTGTTAATAGTTGCTAAAGGCACATTTTTAACCCAAGGCAAAAATTAGAATTACTCTTTGCTACTGGCCAAAGTCAAAACAAAACCTGAGAAGTCCAAAGGTGAAACAATAATAAGGACGCTGATGGAATTTTAACTGCTGAGTCGCCACAGAATCTACCATTTTCAAAATAATGGCGCAACACACACACACTTGACCATTGACAGAAAGTACAGCACTTAATATGGAAATTGCTTTATGAAAGAAGAAACTCTGCTTATTTAAGTGCACAGTGTAAGGTAATATTGATGAAATCACATAATGCCATGTGTTAAGCAATGTCCTGCATTTCCCCCTGGCCTTATTATTCACAATTTCCTCCCACCCCCAAATATATAACCTTTTGTATGTGTCTGCCACATTAAGATAATGGTTCGTGTATTTGATAAAGTGGGCTCTTGATCAGGAAAGCCTATACCATAATACATGTCTTAAATCTTCAAAGACAGTATCAGAGGCAAAACTCATTTTTGTTTTATTATTACCTGACAATCTTCCTTTCTGCTCAGTGTCTATAGGAATTAAAAAGCCCAGTTTTAAAATTTCCACCAATCACTAAAGACAACTGAAAGCATATATTTTCAGACATCCTATAATGGTATTATTCTTAAAAAGTTACATCTTCATACATCCATGAAAGTGGATAAATTCCTGGGATATCATGGCTGCTTGTATGCGCCATCCTAGCCTCACCTCTCTTCCATATGGTGATATCTCAAGTGTAATCCAATATATAAAAGTCCAATGTGCAATTTTTTCACCAGTCTCTTAATTTTGAATGGTAAGAAATAGGATCAGGTCTGTAGCTGGTGGATTTCTATATGCCTATGCAGACAATTGTATCTTCAATATATCAAGAAAAGGAAAGACAGATACTGTAGTCATGTCAGGATCTAATGAAAGTATCGACTTAGTATGATTTTGGAATTTGTTTTGTATCACGATGTTTACCCCGCTTTTGTTTGTTAACTTCTGGACACTTAATATAGCCACGGATTAGTAGGACTGAAATGGGAGGAGTTCACATCCTGAGGACTGGACATCATCAAACAAAAGAGGTAAAGCTACATTGATTTCCTTTACCTAAACCACCTTTTAAAGCTATCTCCAGGACAGGCAATGTAAAGACTGCTTTGTGGCTCTATTTTCACTGCCAAGGGAAGCTGTATATCCTGCCAAGAGGGATGCAGCTTTGAATTCCCACTGGAGACTTACACTTGTCTAAAAGTGTAATCCTAACTAGCCAAGATGAGTGAGGTGGCAAATAGCCCAGCTGAACCTATTTTCAATCAAAATCCTTCCCAGCCTAGGGATGTTGGACTAGCCTGACCCTGGCCTGACTTTGTGCTGGTACAATGGCTGTGAGACTGGGCTGATGGTTTAGATCTGGAATATCCCATGCTCTCTACCTCTCTGTACTTCTTCTGGCTCTTTTACCACCTCATCTTAGGCAGCACAGCAGTTGTGCTGATAGGTCTAGTTGTACCAGCAAAGCTGAGAACAACCTGCACAACTGTGTTGTGCCAGCATGTGAAAATTCTGCCCGTTCCCAACCCACTACAGTCAATGTATCTTTGACTTTGGGTTGTGCTAACCAGTGGAGAGCCAAAACTTTCTAACTTAACCCTGCTGAGTGTACTGATGCACTCTACCAGGCGATACACAACATCATTATTACCTGATGAGATCTAGCTCTTTTTCTGCTGGAATCCTCCTACATTCCATCTTCTTACAATATGCACACAAGGACTTATTATAAAGCCTTCCCCCCTTTCCTTTCTCCTATACTGCATACTTTTTATATCTGCCTGATGAAGAGCTTGTTCTCTCCAAAACTTGCACCACTGTTGTATTTCCACACTGCTTGATTTAATAAACACCTTACTGTGGATTTTGCCATTTGTCCAATACATGAAGGTGAGGTTGGCTTGGGGTCAGAGGCAGGCAGGCTATTCTGTTGTGCAGGGGTGCAGAAGGGAAAAACAACTTAATTTTAGTATTATTGGTATTTCTTTTAATTTTCAATTTCAATTTCAATTTTCTTTCCTGCTGTTGGCTATGGAAACAATTCCAATCCATCTCACACCAGTGCTTTCTAATCCCCAGATGGTAGGAATAATAGTTTAGTGGCTTCCAGTTACTCTCAAAGGTCAAAATCCTGCTCCTTAGTGTAGTAAATTGTACTAGTGTATGGTCATTTAATCAACTTCGGGTTGATAAGTTATATCTTCTGTAAGATCCATTGATTCAAATGGACGTACACATAACTTGCTTTAGCACAGTAAGTTGCAGTTAGAGTAGGTCCATTTAAATCAAAGGAACTTGCAGAGAATGTGATTTTTGGAAGAGATAACTCACCAAATCCCCTTTGATTCAATAGGCCCAGTCTAGTGTGATTTTCTATGCTAAGCAACAAGATTTTCGATAATATTTCTTTGGCAGCTCCCAATAAAAGAGAGAAGCAATTAGAAGACAAGCTGGTAGATGTTGAGAGTTCTGGGAACTTGTGTAAGTTCTAATAAAAATGCACAGTGGAAGGCCAGCCAACTTCAACTAGAAGTAGGCTAAGGAAGTTCCTTTGTTTATCCACCCTCACCAAAGCCTAGCACTTTTGAAATATAGTGGTGCCTCACTTGACAACGATAATCCGTTCCAGCAAAATCGCTGTAGAATGAAATCGTCGTCAAGCAAAAGTAAAAAGCCCATTGAAATGCATTAAAAACTGGTTAATGTGTTCCAATGGGCGAAATACCTCACCATCCAGCAAAGATCCTCCATAGGGCGGCCATTTACCAGTGCCT
This sequence comes from Pogona vitticeps, assembly GCF_051106095.1. NCBI lineage: Eukaryota > Metazoa > Chordata > Lepidosauria > Squamata > Agamidae > Pogona > Pogona vitticeps. Next base: position 112,528,355 of record NC_135785.1, read on the forward strand.
GTAAAGTGAGGAAACACAGCGGGGAGCCATCTTGAAAACCCGACAATCAGCTGTTTTGATTGTCATAAGCGAAAAATCGGTTCCCGAAGCAGGGAACCAATCATCATGAAGCGGATTTTCCCCATTCAGTCATCGTTTTGCGATCACAATAGCGATCGCAAAAAAACACATCGTGAAGTGATTTCATCATAAAACAGGGTAATCGTTAAGCATGGCACCGCTGTACAACACTCAGGAGGCTATCTTTAAATGTAAAAAGGTTTTTGTATTTTTAACTTACATGAATAGGCACTCAGTAGGTTTCAGGTTGATACAGAAGGAAAAAAATAGTAAAGGCAAAAGTTTCTTTTCTTAGCCCATGTGGCTAGGAGGATCTCTGGGGTTCAGAGATCCTGCCTGGAGGTCTAGCATCTTGCAAGGTGAAGAAGGATCTGGATTACAAAATGGAGATTCTCAAACCTCATGGTAAAAAGGGGGAGTGAAAAGAGGTGGAGCTTATTTAACCCAGGAAACAACAAATCCCTCTGATTGGTTAGTATATAAACAGGCAAAAAACAAGTTAGTCTCTGATGCAGGCCCCTTCCTCCCACATCTTGAAATTAGCATTTGGATTGCTGATCAGCCAACAATAGATAACAGTACAGAAACACTGTCAGCGGAAAGAACAAATATTACAGGGCAATGATATCTGCCTGCCTGCTGGAAGACGAAACTTGCGTATGAGAAGACAGAAGAATAAAGTAACCAAATGTGATTGGGAATCAAGGGTGGCAATACCTTTCTCATGGAAGTGCAGACACTGAGAGCAGTGCCTCTCTTCTGCAAGGGAGAACAGTTATGTAAAGATACACTATCAACATTAATCTTCATAGAGTCATAATGGCCATTTACTCTTTCAGGCAGGTTGTATCAGCAAGAGGCCACCCTATCTGATGTGACCCATTAGCATTAGGTCACAATGGACAGTCTCAGGCAGTCACCACTAGCATAAAGTCATAGCCTGTACAACTACTTTGAGTAAAGAGCATAGGTATGAGACTGCAATGTCTGATCTGTTTTTTTCAGGCAGGCAACATCAGTAGTAAGTCAGAATAGTGAGTTCCTCTTCTTCCAAGTAAGCTGGTCAAAGGGACTAGATTCTCTTCCTCAGATAAGATGCAAATGGAAGGGGTCACAATGGCCTCTCTCTTTCAGACAGCAACAACATCCAGTCACCAGTAGGTGAAAGAAAGGGATCACATTGTCCACAGCTAAAGCATTACCCAGTATGTATTCTAAGTCTGAAAACCAGCAGTTGTGAGATTGAATCCACGCAACAGAGTGAGTGCCTGTTTCTTGTCCCTACTCCTGCCAAACCAAGCAGTTTGAAAGCACATAAAAATTTGAGTAGATAAATAGGTAACACCATGGAGGGAAGGTAACGGCGTTCCGTGTCTAGTCACACTGGTCGCGTGGCCGTGGAAACTGTCTTTGGACAAACGCTGGCTTGATGGCTTGGAAACAGGGATGAGCACCGTGCCCTAGAGTCGGACACGACTGATTAAATGTCAAGGGGAACCTTTACCTTGTGTTCTTGAATGCTTTCATGGTTGGGATCCGATGGTGGTTGCAGGTTTTTTGGGCTGTTTGGCCATGTTCTGGAACATGGCCAAACAGCCTGAAAAACCTACAATAACCATTACTCAGTATGTTAACTGCACTAGAAAAAGAGGCAATACATTTTAGAAATCGAATAGTAATTTACCTCTTTGGCCATTGGAGTTGCTACAACAAAAGAAGCAAAGGAACTATCCTGTTGTGTGTGGACTGTGCTATATAACTATACAGGGGGGAAAAGGTAAAGAACACCATTTATCTTCTACAGGCAGCCAACTGAATGGACAGCTAGTTCAAATCAGGATGTAAAATTCAACATGACATGACTATCTCCTATTGCTTCTTCAATGTTATAATCATTTGCCTATTAGAAAATCACGTTACAATGAAAAAAAAGGCAACAGTGAGTAGGATTCTTCCTTCCATTCAACACATAAGGCAAAGGAGCACCACAGAGTCAACCAAGACTAGGAAACCCCTTCCATCCTTGCTGCCTACATTATAATAGCAAAACTTTAGTTAGTTTTTGCCCATGCAGCTCTTGCTCTCATAAGGCCCATGAGACAATTTCATTCCATTCAGACAGGCATCACTTCTCAAAGAATCTAGAGTGAGATTCTTCTGTTGCTGAAGATTAAATTGTTGGGTTTTTTTTTAACCCTTCAGTGCAATCCACTATATTTACTTAGACACATGTCCCTCTATGTTCAAAGGACTTACTCACAGGTATGTGTGCAGAGAACTGCACTCTTTGGCTCTGCTGATCAACTGCAAAGGCATATAATGATTACTGAGGGCAAGATATTTTATTCTTTTTACTAGAAATTTACTACGTGGCCCCTACTTGTTTCACCAAACAAAGAGCTCATGCTACATATCCCACCAGCTGACACCAATTGTGATGCACCCCTCACATGTCCCCAGGTTGTTTCAGTAGCCTGAGGCCTATTCTGCTGCTACCAGTTGACCTCTGTCAACACACTTTAATTAGAAAGATTGAGTTCCAAGATGAGTACAAAGTAGAACAACACAGGTTTATTGATTACAGTTCGCTTAAACAAGTTATTCACAGACTTTAATGTATTAATTAGATTAGTAATAATTTGTTTCACTCTTAACTCTCTTAGCTCTCTGTAAGTTCCATACTCTTAACTCCTAATTCTCTATGAGTTCCACACTCTTAACTCCTAACTCTGCCACACTCTCTAATTTCCACAGACAAACTCTTACTTCAGACTCTCATCTCTGACTCTCACTAACTGAACTTCCCAGACTCTGACTCCCTTCTAGTTTCTCAGGCTCCGCCTCCCAACAGCTCCCATTGGTACATGCAAATAACCTACTACATGATCCGAAGCAGAGTGATCACCACCGTCCTCCCCCCTTAATAAGTTTGTTTTCTGAGGGTAGACCTAGCAGTTTGCCCTCATAAACAAATAGCTAAGTACATACACATATAACAATAACTTACCAATACTTTGTTAAGTATCAAAACATTACCTTATAATACAGTTTTTTTCTCTATTACTATGCTCACCAAATCAAAATTACCACTTTAAACATCCAAGACGATCAATATAGTTAAACATTTGCAATACTCATATTACCTCTACATTAACAAGGCTACTCACCATTATTTTTTACCATCATTATACACCTCTCAGTTCATGAACATCCAAACAAACGTTGCACTTTATTCATATTTCATAACTCTTACATAAACAGAAAATTTAATACAATATCACAAACTTTTTTATCCATGCATTAGTCATTTGGCCTTCAAGAAAACGCATCAGCATCCATATTCCTTTTATGCTGCAGATCACAAAGTCAAAGTCTTGCAGGTTCAGTGTCCATCTTGCAAGTTTACTGTTATTGGAATTCATAGTCCATAGCCACACCAAAGTGATATGTTTGGTGCAAAGGACGAACTTCCTTCCAAAATGTAGGGTGTCACGTTTCCAGGGGTTTTAACAGGTAAAAGTCCAATAAACCAGTCCAATATCAGAAATCCAATAGATGCAAAACAGATATCAAATGCCAGAGCCAAAACACAAATCGTCGTCAGAAGTCAGAGTCCAAAGCCAAGGATCCAGAAGACAAGGTCCAAGATCAGCAGGAGCATGGATGCGAGCCAGAGGAATTGACTTGTTGCTTCCATGAGCTTCCCAAACGTCTGGGAGGTGATTATATAGCAAAACAGTCATTGAACTGCTTGAAGCCTTTCATTCTGTCAAAACTCAGGACTAGCTGACCGAATGTTTCTGTGGGCAGCATTCAGGCAATCCTCTGACCTTTGTGTCATAAGTCTTTGCCGAAGCCTAGCCCTTACCCTGGCTACTGGGGGAGGAGAATCTGGTGGTGATTCAGCTGTCTGTGCTTCTAATCACTCAGCATTCTCCTCAGCTATAGTTAACTCCTCAGGTTCTGGAACTTCGGCTGAACTCATGACATAGGGCTCCAGTTTTTGCAGTGTCCATACAGTAGATAGGCATGCCCTCTCAATGGCAGATAACTGTCTCTCACCAGATTAGAGTCTCCTGCTGATCAGAGTCACTGGATATAGACTCCCGCTGTTGTCTTCTTTGCATAGCATGGCTCCCAGTCCCATGTTCGACATATCTATGCAGAGAATGAACTCCCAGTCGAGTCCAGTGCAGCAAGGACAGGTCTTGAAGTCTGCACTCTCTTCAGACGATCAACAGCCACCTGACACTTTGGCATCCACTGGATGTCCTCGGCTCGCCTTTTCCAGGTGAAGTCTTCTTTTTGACCAGTGGCTTCACTTTCTCAACTGTGGAAAGGGTAGGCAGTTCCTTTCACTCCTATGACTGTGTTCTTCCTATAAATTTTATTGCTTTTGCCTTCACCCTCACCAATAAACTTGTCCACAGGTACTTTTGTTGCAAAGTTCTCCATATGTGGGGGACCACTATCCTGGGCCACCTCAAAATTCATAGGCAAGTTTCTTTTAAGTTCCATCTCACACACTTGGCTTATTTCAGATGTATCGAGATTTTCATAATCTGGTTCTATCCCTTTAATCTCAGGTTTCTCAGGTAGGGGTTTGCATTGTACAGTTTTAAGTGCTTTTGCAGCTGCAGGTGGAGGCTTCCCAAGACTAGTCTCCTTATCCCTCCAGTGCTGCTGCAACAAATCCACAGGCTCTGACCATGGCAACAGCAATTCACTTCCCTCTATGGGTCTCAGCCTCACTACTTTGTCCTTGGGACGGAATGCTCTTTCCTGGGCCTTTTCATCACACAGGTCTTTCTCCTTTCCATGAGTACCCCCCAAGCTTGGCTCTGCTGCTTCTAAGGATTTACCCCTATATTTTACAGGAGCAATTAGCTGTTTGTTGGGTCCTCCCCCTCTATTATGTGCCTTTAAAATCTCTCCATATAATAAACCCTTTTCCGCACAATACCTCTCTGGGTATTCAGGGGTCAGTGCAATGGGATTCTCATTAGCTTTTCTAAAACAATCATTTAAAGTAATATCTTCATTCTGCTCCTTAATAAAGGAGGAACTGTTAGGATTCTTCATTATGACCACTTCAGCCACTTCTGCTACCTCAGGGTTTTCCTCTAGACTGGGACATCCCAGGTTTGATTCAGAGGTTAGGGCTCCCAATCTTTGCTCATGGACTGTAATTTGCTTGCCCTGGGAGCAGATTACTACTAAATACTCCGCACATGCTTGGAGAGATCTAAGCCAATCAAACAAGGAACAGGGACTTGGTCTGACACTGCTACCTTTCATATACCAGATCACCCCAGTATCTCACTGCTACTTTGGCCATTGGCAGCACCACTAAATCTGAGCTAATGCCTGTGAGGGTGATGTTTTGTTCCAACATATTCTCTTCAGGAATGATGTCTGCGTGACAAATAGTAACTTGGGAACATGTATCTTTCAGAGCCAGATACTTTACGTTGTCAATGGAAATAGATTGTCCAGAGTTCTTCAGTAAATCATGATAGCCCTGGATTAGGAAACATTGTATCACTCTTACTTCAGGAATGTCTGAGCAGGGACTTCTGGCTTGACACTGTGATGAGACAGCAGCAGAATGACAGGGCTCCATCTCCTGGGCCGAATTCCGATCTGTTTGGGACCCCCCCCCCAGGGGTCAAAACCACCACAAAGAGCTGGTGAAATGGGGGAGAACCCTGTTGATCATGGGGGAATGGCAGTTACCCATGTTTGATCCAGGAAACTCCCCAATCAACCAGTGGGCAGAAACAAGCAGCAGAAACAAGCAGCAGAACTTGCTTGCTTGCAAGTCATTGGCAGCCGGGTATGAAGAAGCAATAAAGCAGACTAATTAACATCATGCTACAAATGGGTGAGAAACATCTTTAAAAACTATTTATTATCTCTGGACAAGACAACTTCTACAACAGAAATAGCGTCTCATAGCTCTCCATCATCGTTGATTGAGCTGCAGAGAAGCTGGGGAGAGGAAGAGATGGAGGGAGACACAAGGAAAATAAATAGGGCATTAATTAGACACTTAATTATACTTAAAGGAAGGAAGTTCGGTATTAAAACTTAAGAATTGTTTTTCCTGAAAACACTACTTTTAACAACTTTGGAAAACAAAATCTGTTTATGCTATGTGTAACAGCTCTCTAAGACACTGGCAGAATGGCTAGAATCAATGGCCTTGAATGTTCTATGACTGTTTGGAACTTCCTATCTTTTTGGGAATGGAACTGAACTGCAGACAAATCAACCCTAGAAAGCCTAATTTAGCCAAAGTGGAACTTACAAACTGTATCCTGGATGGGACCTTGAGCCCTTAGGTGGGGAAAATTCTCTGTGTCGGGGATTGGATTCAAGCTTAATGGAACTGGATTGATTACTTTAAGCATATGGACAACTTTAACTTGGAACACAATTTTTTTACAATTGGAACATAATGACATAAGGACAATTTTGGGAGGAAACAAAATCTACCTTTCAAGCAATCTTAGACATAGAGAGATCCCACAACAAACAGGCAAAATTACTCATGGCACAGTTGAAGAAGAATTATAGTCAACAGGAGACAGGAAAAAATGAACAAGGGAATTAGAGGGCAGGGTATGGTGTTTGCCAACTTAAATTAATGGGGAAAAGCTAGTGGAGTTGAGGGGAGTCTTAAGGGAAGATAAGAGGAAAAAATCAGCAGAATCAATTAAAAATAACCTTGCCTTTCTCCTACCCTCAAATTTGAAACCAATGATCTATTTCATCTTCATTCTTACCACATTCCAAACCAAACCTCCTCCCTCCATCATCCAATCCTCATTCATATACACATAAACAGTCTTTGCCAATCATTCCATGTGTGTCAATCCTCTACGCACTCATGGACCCCCGCAACTGCAAAAATATTTTTTAGATTCCTTGTTTTTGGTGGTTTTGGCACTCCCAGCATAATAAGACCATGCAATGAGGGACTTTGAAGTTATGCAAGATTTCTTGCCTCCAGAAAGGGTAACAAAGGTCTCTCTTGCCCCATAATTTGCACTACATGTCTTCAGTGCCCTTATTTTGAGAGGCAAAAGACACCCACTGGAAGCACAAAAAAGAGTAATTTATTCCTAAGAAGGATGAGAACAATCCTTCTGCCTTAAATCTTTAAATAAATCAGTAGGATTAACATTTCTGTCTGGAAATACTTACCCTAAAATACACTGTACAAAAAACACAGGCCCATATTAGAGAATGCACAGCTTATGCTACATCACATCTGCCCAGGCTTCCTGGTGTATTCCAAAGAATTTGTGAGGGATCAAAAGAATAATTTATTGGGCTGGGCTAGCTGCACACCAATATTCCTATGTGTTCTCATTTCCAGACTGCCTTGTATTGGTTAGGAGGTCCCAGACGTTTTCTTATGTTTGGCTGACCATAACCAAAGCCCCATTTTAGACTTTGCCACTGCATATGGCAAGGGTGGGGAATAAATAAGGAGGTTTAGTTCATTCAAGGCATTAGTGGTAGGGCCAATGTGATGTTCCCATCCCCATTCCCTCTTTGAGCTATCACATAAGCCCTCATATCAACATGGTAGCCCCATTGTCCATAATCATTTCGGGCACACTCCTATTTGTAGAGGGAAATATGTCTAAAAAGAAGCCTCTGCTGTCTGTGGATGCTGTCCACATGAATTGGAAACCTGGAAAATCAGGATTCTGACTTGTGCAGACAGTATCCACAGATTTTGGAGGCTGTTTCAAATTGTTACATTCCATTCATAGGAAAGTGACAGAAGCATGAACAGAACGGGTGGTCCAGGTATACCCTGTTGTATGCAGACAGCACACATTTTTAAATCACTCAGTATGACTACATTGTTTTGAATATGTGAAGAAGATTACTATTTGATAGAGTGTGTGTTTAAGCTCCTTATGAATATTGTCAGCCATATCTTACACTTGCAGGGCCTATCCATGTTTTGTTTGGTTTGGTTTATGATGAACACCTTCTTAAATTGTATTGCAAGAGTTAGTATGAGTTGCTAGGATGACAACATAGCTAATAGATATGACTGTATGCTGAACTGCTGAGGGCAAGTGAAGGTAATTCAGAGCAAAAGTAATGATTCTTGAATTAAACAGTCATTATCACCCGTTTTAAAAACAATCACAGAAAAGTAGCCAGCAGGTATGGACTGCATTCTGATTCTGCCAAAATGGACTTTTCTTCCTTCATCTTATCCTAATGAGGGTGGAGCAGGGAGACACAGGCTTGCTCAATATGCCTCTAATCTCCAAGACTATCAACATCACTTCAACAGAAATCTTCCAATAATTTATCTCTCAGTTCCTCCCTCATTTGAGGATTTATTATCTTTTGGCAGCTCTCCTTGTGTGAAATATTACTAACTGGGGAGGAAGTGAGTCTGTGTGGTCCTTACATTTGCTCTCCCTCTTTCACATTATTTTCTCCCAGTTCCCTCAACAATCACAAATTACTCTGGAGCAACCAGAAAACAATATATCAGCAAAAGACAATAAATGATCACACAACAATCAATACAGGTTTAAGTGTAGCTCATAAACAATATATGTACAATCATAAACTACAGCAAGCCAAAAAGATGATACAAAAATGGAAGAAAGAAGCCTTCTTTTTTGACAACAACATGCAATCCATTTTCCCGCCTTTCAAGAAGGCTACAAGGTTCAAGGGAGCACCTGGAAGAAAGAAGGCTGAACAGAATTTCTCCCATTCCACTTTTCTATTGCTGCTTCCTTCACTGCTTCCTTCTCCTTCCTTCATTCCACTCTTTCCTTTCAATTTCTAGTTTTAAAAAGTCTAATGTCAGAAAATAACTTAAACCGACACATATATGTTTTTTGTCACCGATTTCAGGTCCTTCAGATCTTTTGCATCTTTCTACCTCTCTACATTTACCAACATGATTATGGGTCCCGATTAAAGACCACACCTCAAAAAGCCATATTGATATGATTATGAGCACTTTTTGCAAGAAAACACTAAATAACAAGCACCAATGGTTTTTAAAAGGGAAGTTTAGAATGACGTAGCAATGTGTGTGTGTGTGTGTGTGTGTGTGAGAGAGAGAGAGAGAGAGAGAGAGATACACATACATACACACATGCAGCACATGCAGCACATACATACATACATACATACATACATACATACATACATACATACAGACAGACAGACAGACAGACAGACAGACAGACAGACATGTTACATGCATGTATGTATGTATGTGTGTGTATTACATGTATGTATGTATGTGTGTGTATTACATGTATGTATGTATGTGTGTGTGTATGTGTGTGTATGTGTGTATGTATGTGTGTGTATGTATATGTATATATATGTGTGTGTGTGTGTATGTATGTGTATATATATGTATACGTATGTGTGTGTGTGTGTGTGTGTGTGTGTGTGTGTAACATGTATATATATATATATATATATACTATATAATATCCTACCTTTCTCCCAAATATATGAACTCAAGGCAGTTCACAACATGATTTAAAAAAAAAAACAGACAAAATTAAAAGCCAAAATAAGTCATACTATTTAAACACAATTAAACAGATTATCTTATTACAAACAATTACCAATCAAAACACAACTTTAGAATTTTAAATTTGGCGCAAAACTAGGAGTGGATTTGCTTCTCCTGCAATAGTAGAGTTCCTTTATTGCCAAGGTGGAATACAAAATTTAAAATATAAATAAATATGTAAATAGTGCATTTTACTATACATGTGCGTATATGTATACATGCATTTTGTGTGCTTTTACTCATAGAGTGTGGAACCAAAATTTTGAAGAAGGCGACTTATTCTTCAGTTTTCAATAAATGAGATTAAATCTTTTTATCAGCATCTTAGAGGGATTTCAAAGATCTATTGAGTTAATAAGTATTCGATTCTTAAAAATCCTTACAAATGTCAGATATTATACTTCTGTATCCATGATTCAGAATGCCAGGCAATAGCACATTATTGTTCCTGTGTTGCCAAGTTTTACATAGCAAAGGACAGCCTGAATGTTAACAACACCAATGGTAGCAGTCAAGGTCATCTATAGAATATCCTCTTATGCTCACTACCTTTCACAAAGTAACACCATGCAAGGAAAAATTCCAGAACCTTACTCCACTTTTCCTCACTGAATCAAACACAAAGCAATTGGCATGGCTCTTTTTCCACAAGAGTGAATGGTAGTGAGCACAAGAGAGTATCCTGTAGACCATCTTGATTGCTGCTATTGGGGTTGTCAACATTCAGGTTGCCCTTTGTCATGTATAGCCTGGCATCTTTTTTCCTGCTGGCAATGTTGATTCCAGAAGATGAGCACATGATCAGTACTATGGTTGCTGGAGGAAGACAGGTGCAAGAACAGATGAGATGTGGCTGTAGTCTGTGCCAAAATATTTTGAAGGGCTGGTTTGGACTTAATGAAATAGTGACACAAATGTCTGAGTAGGTACAACACATACAATGGAGAAAAATACACACCTTTTAATCTCTCGATCAAATTGCCATGCCCACTCTGTAGAATGTAGACTAAAAAGTTATGTTCCAGTTTCCAAGCCCTTTCCTTAGAGTAGGCAACCAGAGGGGAAAATACTATATTGGACTAAAAGCTCTACAGACATGTTTTCCAAGAGGTGTCCCTTTGTCATTTCAAATAAAAATGTTACATATGGTGCCAGACTTGGGGCTGATCTGAAGTCCAGCTTCAAAGTTATAATTTTTTTGTATGAGTTGCCCCCATTTTTAGAACTGCCCTGTAGTATATTGATTTGCATGCTGCTGCCCAATAGCATAACTGCACTCTCATGCAGTGATAATAAAGTACTTTGAAAACTTCAAGTACACCATGAAATACATTAGTGATGACAGTTGTGGCAGTTCTACAGTCGTTGCTGTAGAACTGGACAGGGGAGTTCTCCCAGAAAAGTAGCACACCTGCTTCTGAAATGAATTGTAAACCATGAATTCAAATGGAATCATACCAAACTAGACAAGGCCACTAGATGGTGCAGCATAAAAATATAATAAACAAACATGTTTATTTGAAACATGTTTACATGTTAATGTAAAAGGAAAAATATATATATTATTTAAGAGTAAATGACCTGAATCCAATTGTTAGTTCCAACTAGAGTAGATCTTTGAAAGCAATGGCTGAGTCGTAGGTCAAGAATCTCATTGAATCCTAAAGGGGTTTGCTCTTGTTGGGACTGGCCACTGAATTTAAGTCATCATGTTCTGGTGGCTGTGTTACTACCGTGTTTCCCTGAAAATAAGACAGGGTCTTATATTCATTTTTTGCTCCAAAAATACATTAGGCTTTATTTTCAGGGGATTTTTTTTCATGTACAATGATCTACATTTATTCAAATACAATCATGTCATCTTCTTCTGGTTGCTGCACAATGATGGAGGGCGGGGTTTCACTTAACTGGGGCTTATTTCTGGGGTAGGGCTTATATTACGAGCATCTTGAAAAATCATACTAGGGCTTATTTTCAGGTTAGGTCTTATTTTCGGGAAAACAAGGTATGAAACATACCGGCATGCCCTGTATCCCTTTTGCATTGTTGCTGTTGTTCTTATGTGACCTTAAATCGCTTTCAACTTCTGGTGACCCCATGAAGGAGTACCTCCAAAGTGTCCTGTCCTCAACAGCTCTGCTCACCTCTTGCAAACGCAAAGCTGTGGTTTCTTAATGGAGTAAATCCTTCTCAGGCTTGGTCTTCCTCTTTTTCTGCTGCTTCAACATCCCAATATTCCCAACTGGTGAATGCATGTATTGATCATTTATTTCTGGAGCTGTCACTACTGAGCATCCTTAGTAGGGTGGTGCAGTAAACCTGGGAAGACTTTTGCAGATTTGTCTCTACCAAAGAGACAAATCTCTCTCTCTCTCTCTCTCTCTCTGTGTGTGTGTGTGTGTGTGTGTGTGTGTGTGTGTGTGTGTTTGAAACAATATACTGTTTTCCATGCAATTGCAAAACACAACCAGATAATTTATGAAAATGATTCTCAAACCTCCTCCAAAAAGATGCCATCTGAAGACATTCAGTTTTGTAATGTGTGCTGAGATGTGTTTAAATTGCCTGTTGCTAATCTTTTATATGGGAAGTGCTAGCAATTAGAAGTGTTGCTACCTGATCCAAAAATGAGAGAGACCCTCCCCGCCCCCCACCCTTGACATTTGACATGAAACTGAGCTAGGAAATGCAGCCGAAGCCTCTTCAAAGACAGTAGGCTCCAGTAAAAGCTGCTTTGAAATGCCTCACTGCTTTTCATAAGTGAGCACATAAGGCTGCAGGAACATCCGTGAGCTCAGTCTTTTGGCCTTCCAACCGGGAGAAAGGACTTGTGAAGGTGAATCGTTTGCAGACGAAGAGGTTATAAAAGAGACAAAACCAGGATAAAAATTAAATAAAAAGTAGCTGTCTTAAACTGTAATTGCACTTCTCTGCTGAGCATGCTTTCGGATATATAAATGTGATTTACCATCAGCTTGCAACTACAAATCAGGTCTTAAGAAACACTTGTGCTATGAAATTGTTTAATCTCATCAAGCTCTGCTTTCAGAGCAAGCCATAAATCACAAAGTCTTTGTTATCATAGACCTCCATGAGCGCCTCTCAGGCAGGCAATGGATCGTGGGTATATATAATCCTGACTGCACAAACAGTGGGGTCGTTGCAAGCTGAAATACTTTCATAATAGCCACTGTGCAGCTGGTGGAACACAAGCCTATGATGGATATCTCATTTCCTACAGTCGGCATCTATTTCGAGCAAATTATTACCACATAAATTTCTTGTCAACAGAAACGGCCAATTAATTAAGTTAAAAATTTACTCGTGATCACATCTACAAACCAAATAGAACTGCAAGGCAATTTTCCAGTTACTGAATATACTGCAGGTCAGTTTAATGAATAATTTTTAACTTTGTCATAAACTCAAAGACAGGCTAATATCTGGAGGAACCTGAATGGAAAGCAGCTGCTGACAGATTTACACAAAATATATTTATGCAGATTCCAGTTGGTGACATCTGGGGACAGAAATAAACTTTATACAAATTACAGCAGCATTTTAAGAGGGCTGTACAGTACCAGAATAACCATCCAGGTTTTCCCTCAAAATGATTGCATTTTAAGTGTCAAAAGTGCTTCAGAAAGAATATTGACCTGTTCCTCTAGAATAAAAAAAGCTACAATTGCATTAAACTCCTAAATTCCTAGATAGCTCACTGTAGAACCTCAGAATTAAAATGCACAAAATGTTTTTGATTATGCTTGTGCTCAAATTTACTTGACTTTCAAGCACCTTATGAGCCATTTTTCCATTCGTAGTTATCACATCCAAATATCATTAGACAGCCATTTCTGTTAAGAGGACAAGAGTTAAATGGTAATGTTTTTGTTTCTTTAACAGTAACAGGAATGTCCTTTGGCTTTCTCCAATAATGGTTTTTAAAGTATTTCCTAGAGCACAAAGCAGCACTGAAATTTAGAACTATGGCCTCCATTCAAGCCCAAGTAGGCAAATTGATAAGAGCTATGAGGACAGCTACTGGCTTTAGGTTATTATAGACATAAAATTGGCCTGCATGATAACAGGCCTCATTTGAGAGCACTTCATAATTTTTATTTTAATCTTTTCCCAGAGTGAAAGCACATACATATCTCCTTCACACAAACCATGTGATAATACATTCAGGAGAAAGCTAATGGGATAAGGAGACTCTCACCTCTAGGTCGATGGTTCAAATTTCCCTGGGTAGCTACTGACAGAAAACAATTCCTATCTAAAGGTTTCCTTCCTTCCTTCCTTCCTTCCTTCCTTCCTTCCTTCCTTCCTTCCTTCCTTCCTTCCTTCCTTCCTTCCTTCCTTCCTTTGTTCTATTTTATTTCATTTACAAAGCTGGCTAAACACAAATTCTGGGAACATCTGAACCATACCAGCCAGGAAGTTTTCAATATGTAATGAATTACTTTATCCTATTGTTCCAGAAGGATCATTCAATAGGCACTCAGTTAAGTGCAACATTTCAAATGCTATTGACAAAATGCTAACATTGTAGAATTTTAGAGCGAGAAGGGGCCACATGGCAGCAGCACTGAACAGGGATTGATGACAGTGGATGAAGATTTCTTCACCCGTGGTTTATGTACATATAATTCTAAGGTATTTCTTGGGGAGGAGACATAGATACATGATCAGAAATGGCAGGAGTAGTTTCTGCTGTGCAGATATACAACAGAGAGACCTGCACATTTATGAGCCTATGGAACATATTGCCAAGCTACCAACCTGCAGTAAAGTTTCTCTCATCTGCAGGTTGGTTTATGGTGAATTTTGACATAATGCACCCCAGATTTGCTCAGATCCCATATTCTCCCCCATGCTGAAGACTGAAACTGACATTATATTAAACATGTCACTTAGCCTGGTGTACTGTTGTTTACTTTGATTTAATTTTTAAAATAAATAGTGAAGGGAAAGCGGGAATATGCATGTCTTAGAAAAACGCGGGGGGGGGGGGTTTACAAGAAACTTTTCAACTTTTCTTGTGAAAAAGTTATTAATATGGGGAGATACTCTAATATGAAATTCAGGAAGACAGTATAAAACTACCATGAGGGTTTTCCCCTTCTCTTTTGGAATCAGGAAAATTAGTTTGATGACAAAGTTTTACTCACCAAAAATATCTAGAATGAAGTTGTTCATATAACATACCTTACAACATTAGGAAATGCTAACTCCCGTATATGTTGTATTGTTTCCAAATCATGATGAATTTAACTTTTAATTCAGATGCATTACCCTGTTTCCCTGAAAATAAGTCCTAACTTGAAAATAAGCCCTAGTATGATTTTTCATCGTAATATATGCCCTACCCCCAAAATAAGCCCTTGTTAAGTGAAACTCCACTCTCCACCATTGTGCAGCAACCAGAAGATGACATGACTGTATTTGAATAAACTTAGATTGTTGTACATGAAAAATAAAAAATAAAACATCCCCTGAAAATAAGCCCTACTGCTTTTTTGGAGCAAAAATTAATATAAGACCCTGTCTTATTTTCGGGGAAACACGGTACTAGTTCTGAATCCAGTTATTGTATGAGAGTCTCTAAATAATACTTTGTTTTCTTTGCTGTTGAATTTGTGGGTTTTATTTAAAGATTTTTTTGTCTACTTCCAATGACAATAACAGAGATACACATGCTTAGGTAATATATGATAGACGAGTTTACAGCTATTACAGAATATCCTCACAATTTTACTTTTAAAATACTAAGACTGCAAGCCTATACCCATTTATAAATAGGAATGAGCCCCACAAAAGTCAATGTTGTATACATATATAGAGACATCTGCAAAATGCAATACGAGTAGGAAATAATGAATTTGTCAAATTTCAGTTTCTTTCTCTTTCTCATGTTTACTTCAGTTCATCCAATTTTTTGTATCTCTTTCAGGGTGTTGTTTTTTAAATTGTATGGAAATTTGTATTTTTACACAGATTTTCATAATTGTCCTTTTTAATACACAACTCTATCCACCATATAAATTGTTGCAAATTCCCTTAATTTAGTATATTTGGTTACATTATATTTACCATTTGTACATACATGTACACGATTTTCACTAATACACATATTTTGCTTACTTTTTGAAACTTGATCAATTGCACTGCAAAATCAGAAAAAGTGCAAACTGTACTTTCCTCATTCAAAAGTGTAATACTGGGCCATTAGCCTTAAAATGCAAACCAAGGAAATGTCTATTCCATCCCTAACTGCAAGGCATTTATCCCTGTGAAACTTTGGTGCACTTAAATGAAAATAAGGCCCCTAAATATAATAGGTTTTACTCTGTTTACATAAGGTCAACATAGGATTATTTTACAAAAGTTACCTTTAAATGATTTTTACTCGTAAAAGGGCCTATAGAAAAACAATGAAATGAAGGGTGGAAAGAACAAAAGAAAAAAAATCCCTATGCAAACTTCACGATTATGCCAAATAGAGTGTGTATGTACACACACTTTGTGTTATTAAAGAAATAAAATAAGGTTAGATTTGATAAATATATATTCCCCCATATCTTCGTTTTTCTCTCTAGGGGAAAAACTGTGTCCCCATCTACAAAGGTTTTATATCTGGAAGGGGAAGGTAGAGAGATGAGTGTGGAGGGGAAGAACTTTAACATTTGGTCCTTTGACCATCCACCTAGATTCCTCCCATTCTTCTTTTTCATTATGAACAGAACATTACCCCACGCCAATATCCTATTCCAAATCCTCTTTGATGCACTTGTTATGTTAAAAAATCAGCATGCGAGGCCAAGGAAAACTTCATATCTAATTTGGACCTAGCAATTCACTTAGTCATATATGTCATATATTGGTGCATAATTTGAGACAATTGTTTTCACAGGAACAGAACAAATCAGCCAGTGGTAATTGTGGCTTGGAAAGGATTGCGTAAAACCACCTGTAATCTAACACAATCATAAAAATAGTGGCATTAAAACAAACAAACAAAACCTACTTCAAATGTACCCAAACCTCTCAAGTCCACTCTAAAAGGTTTTGCTTCTTCTCCCTTTGAACAGCAAGCCTTTGGAGTGGTGAAAGCCACCGCACATGCGCTCAACCCTTGCCCCTCCTTGTTTATACAAATGGATGGGGGATGGGACTGGGGCTACAGAAGTTAAGGAAGGTATGAATGCATTTCTATAAGATGACAGCATTCAAAAGTGACTAACTGAGGTTACGGTAAAACATTTGGTGAATATGCCCTTCGGAAGCCCATTGTACTGGACAATTTCTGGTCATTTTCCAATATTTCACTCTGGCTTCGCAACTCTATGGGTTTCTGGATGAGACAGATCACTGAGATACATACCTCCAACTCTGTCACTCTGTTTATGTGACAGTGTTGGATTTAAGCAATTTGCTGAATGAAATATGCTGGGAACTGAACAGACGGTGTGTGTCCCTCTTAGTTCTGTGGGACTAGCTTTCAGGTTTCAGTAACCTTAACCTTGGCTGTCTTTCTGAGATGGTGATTACAGTTAGTGTCTTCTGGTGACTGTAGCCATTCCTGAAGGAGTGAGTTTAGGTTGTACTACTGACGATTCCAGTTCAACGCCTTGGCTGGTGGAGTCACTCAGAGTTCTGTCTTTTCCTCCAGGCTATTTAACATATGCATAGACTATCTGGGAGCAGCTGTTCAAAGTTTTTGTGTTTAGTCCCAGCAGTATGCTGATGATACTTTGTTCTTTTCCACCTACCTCTAAGGAAGGTGTTTTAGTTCCAAAATACCATTGGATGTCAGAAGTAGACTGTATAAGGAAAAACAAATTGAAGCTTACCCAGAGAAGACAAAGGTCCCAGATTTGTGCCTAAAGATTTGACTTTTCCTGGAAGGCATTACACTGCTTTTGGAGAGTGTGGTTCACCACTTGGGAGTACACCTGGACTGAGTTCTTACACAGGATGCCTAGGTTTTGGCAGCAGCTGGGAATGTGATTGCAAAGTCAGAGCTAATACTTCAGCTGTGAAGATGTTTGACTCAGCCACAATGCATCAGTTGAATCCCATTTGAATCCCTATTACATACTGTACTCTCCATGGGGCTGTCTTTGAACAATGTTTTGAAACCTGGTTCTAAACCAGTGGTCCTCAAACTTGGGTCCCCAGATGTTCTTGGACTGCAACTCCCAGAAATCCTGGCCAGCACAGCAAGTGGTGAAGGCTTCTGGGACTTGCCCTCCAAGAACATCTGGAGACCCCAGTTTGAGAACCATTGTTCTAATTAACCATCCCAATACTGTTCACTGGGACTAGCTACATAGAGAACAAAAATTTCTTGCTACACAAATTCCACTAACTATCAGTTTGTTTCATGACACAATTCAAAGTGCTGGTCATGACAGGAATGTCTGGTAGCAACACAAAAGAGTGAGTCTCTGGTGGCTGTTCCTAGGTCATGGAACTCATTTTACAGGAGGCTAGGCTGGATTCCTTTCAGTTTTTCACCAAACAGATCCCTCTTTTATTCAGGGAAACTTTTCTAAGTGATTGGCTGTGACAAGCTGCTAAGAAATGGCAGTGGTAATACTGTACGTGTGTGAACCCTCACTGCTTTTAATCTGGTTTTTGTTTTATTATGAAGATTTTTGTGTGTTTCAATAACATCATAGCTTACTATTTTAATAGCTGCATATCTCCAACCCACCCCAATAATATTATGAGCCACCTTGGTTTCCAGTCTTGGGAGAAATAATAGGTGCAAATTACAGGAGCGAGTGAATGAATGAATGAATGAATGAATGAATGAATGAATGAAGGGAAATACAGTGGTACCGCGGTTTACAAATTTAATACATTCTCTGGGACGTTTTGTATTGCAAAAAAAATCGCAAACCAGAACACGGTTTCCCATTGGAACGCATGAATGGGGGTGGTGCTATAAACCTGCCAGGCACAATGAATCCTGGGGAAACTTGCTTCGTATTGTGAAAAAAAAATCATAAACCGGGGCATCATTTTCAATGGATTTTCATTCGTAAACCAAAAATTACGTTAACCGAGGCATTCGTAAACCAAGATAGCACTGTAATATGATGCATTAGTAGCTTGTAAATCTCCTGTCAGTTTCAAAAGTAGTCAGTATAGGTATGTTGTCGAAGTCCAAATCCACATGGAGCACATGGATTAGACATGCAGTTGTCAAGCTTATGATCTTCCATCAATGCCTACCAGTGATTCAATAACTTGTTAAATTTTTTTGAAAAAATGTTCCACTCAGGCATGGTGTGGTGTGTAAAAAATTGTCAAACAAAGGGCTGAGAATAATAATGAATAACCGACCTCACAGCCAGTAGAGCAGAAGGATGTCACTGATGCAGTGAAAGTTTAAGGACATGTTGAAGATTTACTCTGTGATGGGCTGACATTCTTGTAAGCAGGATACTCAAAAGCTCATTTCAAACACTTTAAGTTGTATGGCCATTTCTCTTGATTTATGGCTATTTTATGGCGCCGGGAAATGGACACAGCAGAGGCACCCATGGTTCTAAATGAAGTTATGCATTGTCCTTGATACAGAATCCATCTATATAATTCAGCTTTAACACACAAAGATAGGAAGAATTATTGAAAACCACTGGCTCCATGTAATATTGAATGTTTTACTTATTTATTAGTGTGTTTATGATTGCTTTTTAAGTCATTATCTTTTTGATATTGTAATTTGCTTAACTGCATTTCAGCCTTGTCCTTTATTGTCTGTTATTATCATCTGTACCTGTTTTAAATATCGTTGCTGGATTTAGCCTGGGGAAAAGGTGGGAAGAAGTCAAATAAATAAATATGGAAAAAAATCCAGAGTGGAAAACCTTACTGGTTGCAGTCACTCAACTACCTCTTCACAAGGATTAAAAACTCAAGTCATAAGTACTTTCTTTTGTTCCTCTCCTACTGGAGGTTGGATGCCATCACGACTATCCTGACTTTGGATGAGGATGCTTTAAAACCATGTCACAGTGTTTCCTCCAAACCATTTCCAAGGTTCTTCAGTCAACAAAGTCATCTCCTTCGTGCACTTCTTTTCTCATGTATTTTACCCTGAATTCTCAGTTGCCACAGTTTATACTTTTTATTCCTCAGAATGTGTTCATAATCTTTGGGTACTTCTTCATTTGCTTTACTACATTTTATCTAGTCCCCCTCTCGATTCAAGGAATACTGAATCTCCTGCAGTGAAGATGCTAAATGAAATAAAGTCATAATTTCATTAAATATTCTGAACTTCAAGTACTTGGTTTGAGTCTTTTCCTACTTTTTAAAGGGCCTCCTATGTCATTCATACCAAATCCCCCACAACTAACAAATTGAAGAGGTTTAGTATATTAACCTCTCAAGTCAGAGCAGAACTCTGACACAGAATGAAACAGATGGGCCGTCATGCTATCAATAATGATCTTTCAAGAAATGTTGCGTACCTTGAAATCAGCAGCTGGTTAGAGGCAGCAGGCCCAAAAATGCCATCTCACCCCCGACCCCTTATATATACACCATAAAGCCTGAAAGGTGAAATGCCATTCATGGTCTGTGGTCTGTCAAAAAGGCTCCCTGATCCATCAGTTCAAACCTTGTAGGATTGGGACTGTCGTTTATTCCGTGTAGATTGAGAGGTTAGGTCGTTTGTTCAATAAGTGTGATAACAAAGGGTATCTTATCTATCTATCTATCTATCTATCTATCTATCTATCTATCTATCTATCTATCTATCTATCTATCTATCTATCTATCTATCTATCTATCTATCTATCTATCTATCTATCTATCTATCTATCTATCTATCGCACCATCTGGCAACCAGGCCAATCTGGGCAGCTAACATCAATTAAAATTAATTAATAAAATTTTAAAAAAATAAAATTAAAAAGAATAAAAAAGATTAAAAGGGTACAAGCAAATCTGTGTAGGAGTGTTGTTTGCAACCTCACATGCTATCTATAGTGTCTGTGACTGTGTGGGACTTTTCTGGGCTAGGGTGATTATCTATTTAGCACTAACCAATCATTCCTTTGCTTTCAAAGAGAGCCAAGCTTCTCTCCTGTGTGTCTTTTTCTTCTCTTTAGTTTGCTGGAGCCAAACTAATGGCTCCAGCAGACTTTGCTGTTGATGTGTTCGGTTGGTTTCTAAGTATGTACGTAGTAAAGAAAGCAGCATATACAAGTCTGTAAATTCAAGCAACTATAAGTAAAACATGTTTTTATTCTTTCTCCTAGAAATATCTCAGAATTAGTTATTGAGACTTTAAGTGCCAGTTAATGGGAAAGGGGTGGATCTGGGAACGTGTAGCTGTTCTCCTCTTTGAGTCGCTGTACTTCTACTGTGTAGCAAAAGGAATTTTTCCAGAAATTCAAAACTCTGTAACGATCTGAACATCTGCTCTAGCACCAATCACACACATACAATTCTGGAGTGTTAAAGAGACCTGAAGAAATGCAGAAATGCAGAAATGTGTAACTTTGGCATATATGTTAGCAGTGTCAGGAATTTATTGCACAATTTCTTCCTGATATTAAACTTGATGGAATCCAACATTTCTCAATGTACATTTTTTTTTCTGTTTATAAGACGACCCAATGTATAAAACAAACCCCCCTTTCTAACCCCAAATTTGAAAAATTGATCGCTGCTTTCCCCACCACTTCCTAAACCCGGGGCTTAGCAAAAGGAAGGGGAAAGCAGGGATCAAAGGGCAGCATCATCACTGAGCCCTGAACCAGCACTGGAGGCAGTAGCAGCAGGAGGCGGAGACAGAGACAAAGAAGCAGCCGGGCTCGGCTGCCTCTCATGGCTGCCCATTGACTGCTGCCACCGCTGTCCGATTGCAAGGAGACGATCATTGGAGGGGGTGATTGGGCAGCGGTGGCAGCAGTCAATGGGCAGCCACGAGAGGCAGCCGAGCCTGGCTGCTTCTTTGCCTGACTTTTCACCTCCTGCTGCTGCCTTCCATGTATAAAACGACCCTCAATTTTGTTCTCTAATTATTTTACGAAAAAGTGTCATTTTATACATGGGAAAAATACGGTATACCTCGTTAAATGTTTGGTAATACAGTCACATATTCATTCCTTCTTTAAAAACAGAGTCTTTAGGTGTCAGCACCTTTATATCTATTGTCTCCTCTTCTCCCTGTCATGCAGTCTGTTACCTAAGTGTACTACAGAACTGAAGTAGTTGATTATCACAGTCCACAAATTGCCGCAAATCTGAAGTGACAAGTCCTGCTTTTATTTCTTTTCTGCTTAAGAGTACAAAGTAAAAGTGGTCACAAATAACAAAGTCGTGCTGCAACAGAAAAGTCATGCAAGCTAAAGAAGTTCCAGTCAGCTGGAATATTCTGGGGGCTTGCCAGCTGACTGAAATTATAGTTTCAAAGAAGAGGTCAAACTCAATACTTTGCTCAGGTGAAGGACATCTGTTTGTAATAGCACATGATTTTCCTCATCCATGCATCTTGCATTTTGTACGCTCTGCTTTGCAAAATAATTTTTTTTAAGTAAACGGTCTCCGTTTGCAAGTCTGGCTACCGAGATAAGTATTTCTTAGGATGTTCCTCGTGGGAGGGCAAGCAGGCTAACCAGACAGACTCTGCATTCCCCTTTAGATCTAATTTCATGTTCATGGATTCAAAGTGAAGAAATAAAATGAGTGGCAAGAATTAAAGGTGGTGGAGATTGTTTGCTGTCTGTTTAATAGCTCTCCATGGCTCCACTACTGATAAACCACACAAAACCAGGCTGCTCTGCTGCCCCTTCAGATACAGCCTTCTTTTCTTACCAGATACCACCAGCCTATGTCCTTCTCCTTAACTTGTATACCCAGTCTGCCAAGCACCATTACAGTTGCCTAATTCTGCCCCTTAAGACTATTCCCTGGAGCCTATGAGTGATAGATAGTGACTCTATGCCACAAATCACAGTTAACCTACCCAGTCCAGGCTACCCCATTATTTGCTCCTCCTTTCCCTTTCTTTTTGTTATACAATTCCCCCGCGGCTGTCATTAAGAAAATAAAATATAGTATTTAGAATAGTTCAAGTTCTTAAATAGCATAACTTGTTTTGCTATTGTTACTTCATCACTAAGTATTGATCTGGCACTTGGTTTCAGCGTCGATTAAACATAATTTCAACGTAAAAAAATCATAGGTGCAGGCCTGGGCTTCAGTGCACATACATATACATATACACATCTCTTGAAAGCTGTGAACACTGGGGGGAAAAAGTGCAGCTGCCTCAAGTGACATAGAGGATAACCGTCATTGGAATTAATAGGATTTGAATGTTTCAAAATTGCCAAAAGATTCCTTCACTTTTTGAAGGGTGTCTGATTCCTGCTGCGAATCAGACTAAGTGCCTGACTATTTGATGGAAATGTTGAGGATGTTTCAGTATATGGTTGACTAACACTCATTTAAATGCATGGAAATGTTTTTTTTTAAAAGAAAAAAACTCTGATAGAGCTGCAAACACAAGGCTGCACAAGAAACTGAGTTCTTTCTTTCCTGCTCAGCTTTCTTCAGTCATCCTCCACATTCTCAGTGCACTTGGCAGCTGATATTGCACTTATGGCTAAGCAATTGAGTGGTGATTGAGGAGGCCTCTGATTCAACTTCTGGCTAAGCCATATGTTCACTAAGTAGTCTTAGGCTGCTGCTCTTTCTTTGTCTTACCTCCAGCAGGAAGATAATGCTGGTCAGCCTTATTGGGCTAAACTAAAGATTACTTCTGCTTATTAAAAAAACTTCTAAGAGTTCTCCCACACAAACCCAATAAAAGTAAAGAGGAGATGCAAAGGACTATTGCAAACTGATAACCAATCCACCAGTGAAAAAGGCAAAATTGATACTGCATTAAACATGGGCCAGAATCCAACTGGTACACATGTAAGATTTATATAATTTGCCATGGTTGTGGCCAGTTGACATAGTATTGCCTGATCAGACACACAACTGTACAACCAATAACAGGGGTGGGTTTTTGGAAGTTCTTAATGGGCATGAACCAAAAAACGAACCAGGAAGTTCATCAAAAATCACTAGTTCATTGATTCGAGTCGGTTTGGGTCCATCAGAACTGATGGACTAAAACAAGCTGAACCAATGGAACTTTTTAAGAGATTTAATGAACTTCCTCATTCGTTTGCCCCCCAACCTCACAACCTGCCCCCCCATCCCACTGCCCTGTCACCTCCCTGCCATGTGCTGCTGCCTCCTTCTCTTCCTCTTCCTCTTCTGCCACTTCCATCTTCTGTGAGCTTGGCCTGCTATTTCTGCACAGGCCCCATGTTCCCAGTCGATCAAGGAGATCAGCTAGAACCAATGTTCCCTGAAAGCTGTGTGGCCACACAGCACGGGATCATCCATTTGCAGCCAGATCATTGCTAGAGGAGGAGGAGGAAGGACCGCATAGGGAGGCAATGGAGGCGGTGAGCAGGGGGCAGGAGGCAGGATGTGGGGCTGCAAAAGGGCAATCCAGCACTGCAAAGCGCCAGACTAGGGCATCAGATTGATTTGCACAGTGCTGAATCAGCTTTTTTGCAGCCAGAAGGATGATGGAGGAGGAAGAACTGGCAGGACCAGGTAGGGAGGTCATGGGGGGCAGGAGGGGGCAGAGGGGATGGGGGGTTTAGTTTTCCCTTCCCTCAGGCATGAACCTTTTTTAAAAAGTGGTTCATGGTTCATTTTTTAGAAAACTTTGGAAAATTTGTAGTTTGTGGATAGTCACAAGCCACCATTTTTCTGATTCGTGGCCGTCTTTATTTCTTAAACCACAAATCACATTAATTCACTATTCTAGGGATTCTACTTGACAGACATCTTTCAGGCAGCTAAATATGACTGTCCTGAAAGAAAGGCCTCAGCTGAATGGCTTTGAGGCTTAGTTAGGCTTAGTTTCACCCAAGCTTGCCTGTTCCTGTCCCAGTGCTCGCTGGGAACCTTCTTTCTGAACAGGAAATTTAGGCAGAGTTCAGGCTTGATTTGATCTTATTTGTCTTTCTGGCTTTCACTGTCAAGCTTTCACATCCATATATAGTAATTGGCAATACAGTGGGGTCTCGACTTACGACCGGCTCAACATACGAACGTTTCGACTTATGAACTGCTCTCATAGGAATATATGGACTCAACTTACGAACTTAGATTCGAGTTACGAACTCTTTCCCCCCCTTTTTTAAAAGCTAAGTCATCTTAGGTTAAAAGGAAAAAAGAAAAAATATCCCCCTCTAGTGGCAGAAGGCGGAATAGCAGTTTCCCATTAGTTTCTATGGACGAAAAGAGCAGATACGTATTAAATGGTTTTCAATGCATTCCTATGGGAAATGCAGATTCGACTTAAGAACTTTTCGACCTGAGAACTGCCTTCCAATACGGATTAAGTTCGTAAGTCGAGACCCCACTGTACATTAGTGTGGGTGATCTTAGTCCCTATTGACACCTTCTTACACTTGATGATCTTTTCTAATTCCTTCAGATCTGCTCTTCTGAGTCTCGGTCTTCTTTGATTTCTTTGTTGCAGTTTTCATTTGGATTGCTAACTGAACTGAGATACATAACATCATTAACAATTCCAGTTTATTTATTGTCCATATGAAAGTTATGCAGTCCTTCTGTGGTCATGATTTTTGTCTTCTTAATGTCAACTACAGTCCTAACTTTTGCACCTTCTCGTTTCATCACCATCATGAGCCATTTCAAGTTATTGCTGCTTTTTGTCAGTAATATGATGTCTCTGTCTCTTAAATTACTAATTTTTCTTTCAGAGATTTTCACTCTGCCACTGTCTGAATCTAATCAGCCTTTTCATATGATATATTCTGCACACAGGTTGAACAGATAAGTGGATATAATATAATCTAGTCTGACACATTTGCCTGTGGGAATCATTCTGCTTCTCCATATTCTGACCTACCACAATATAGATTATAGATCAGGACAAACAAATGTTTGGGCACACTTATTTCTTTTAGAACAATCCATAGCTTATGATCCACACAGTCAAAAGCTCTGCTGCAGTCTATAAAGTGCAGACTGAAGATGAACCTGAAATCATCATATTCTGAAATTCTTTAGTACGGTCCAGTAGTCCACATATATTTGCAATATGATCACCATTCCCTTCTCCTTTCTGAAATACAGCCTAAAAATCAGCATTTCTCACTCCATCTGGAGTAAAAGTCTTCACTGCAAGAGCTTGAACATCACTTGGCTTGCATGGGAGTTTAATATAATGGTCCTATATTTTCTGCATTTCTTGGCATCTCCTTTCTTGGGGCCTGGAATATATATTCAGTGCTTCCAATCTGTGGGCCATTGTTTCTTTTCCATATTTGTTGGCCTATTTTTGTTAGAATTTTCACAAATTCAATCTCTGCAGCTTGAAAAAGTTATACTGGTATCCCATCAACTCCTGGTGATTTATTTCTTCCAAGTGCTTTGAAAGCAGCTTTTACTTCATTCTAAAATTGCAGGTTCTTCATCACTGGATTCTTCTTCAAGCAAATCTGTCATCTTTGAATCTCTTCAGTATAGCTCCTCATTGTTTCCATCTTCTCTTTATTTTATTTTGATTAGATGGTATGTTGATTTTTCAGCATCTTAAACTGTCCTGATTTTTTCTGTCTTATAGATGAGAGCTCTTGTTTTTCTTTCTTATTTCTTTGCTATTTCTTGCACTTTTTACTGTAATGGTTCTATTTCTCCCTATCTGCCAGTTGTTGAAAAAGTGTATGTAAGATTCTGACCTTCTTTCTGTCACATTTTGTTTTTGCTTCTTGCCATCTAGGCTTTTCTTTTGATTAAAGGCATTGTCCTTTTGCATTCTTCTCTAATAATATGTCTGGTTTCAATCTCAGTCCTTCTGGTTTACGATCAATTGAGTTTAATAATGCAAATTAATTTTAATATGGACTTTAAATTCATTAGAAATCTAATTTTAATTATATTTTGTTAACAGAATTTTTTTAGTGTTTGTTTTCAGCTTCACACTATTTTTTGATATTAACAAATCATGGTCAGTACCATAATTTGCTCTTAATCTTGTCGGATAGCGAGAATATACCTTCTCCATCTCCTATTTCCAGTTACATAGTCTATTTGATTTCTGTATTGGGTATCTGGATTCATCTCTGCGTCTGGATGCCCAAGTTTCAGTGGTAGCCAAGAGTGCATTTGCACAATAAAAATGAGTGTGCCAGCTATGCCCATTCCTTGAGAGGTCTAATCTGGCCAGGGTGACATACGCCTGAGTTACATCCAAGCTGGATTACTGTAACATGCTGTATGTGGGGCTGCTATGAAAATGTCAGGACACTTCAGCAGGTCCAAAATGCAGCAGCCCAATTGCTAACTGGGGC
Organism: Pogona vitticeps; assembly: GCF_051106095.1. Lineage (NCBI taxonomy): Eukaryota > Metazoa > Chordata > Lepidosauria > Squamata > Agamidae > Pogona > Pogona vitticeps. The sequence continues at coordinate 112,555,418 of NC_135785.1, forward strand.
TGGCCACAAGGATCGCATAACCCCCCTGTTACTCTTCTGGCTGCTGATCTGTTTCTAAGCTGAATTCAAAGTACTGTTTCTAAAGCATTAAACAGCTTGAGCCCAAGCTATCTCAAGGACCACATCTCCATTTATGAGCCTGCTCAAGTGTTAAGATAATCCGAGCGGCCTTTCTCTCTGTCCTACCACCTTCACAGGTGCGCTTGGTGGGACACAGGAGGACAACCTTCTTTGTTGCTCCTCCCAGACTTTGGAACTCCCGCCTACAAGAGGCCAGGCTGGCGCCACCTTTGCTGTCCTTTCATAAGCAGGTGACTGTCTGAGTAGGGTTTTAAATTGATTGCTTTACCTTACTGCCTTAAATGTGTTTTGGTGTTGCTAATCTTCCTTTGTGTGGTACTAGTTTGATCCTTTTGTATTTGTAGACTCACTGTTGTTAGTATTAAATGTTATCTTTCAATTATGTAAGACGGGTTCTTTTTAAGGAGTTATGGTGGGGTAAAAACAAACAAACAAAGTTGTCTATTCAGATGTTTGGAATGTGTATTTTCCAGAGACAGACAGACAGACAGAGAGAGAGAGAGAGAGATTGTTGTATTCACAGAATTCTTTGAATCACTGTCCTGCTTGATTTCTGACTCCTAGGCCAAATTCTCCAATAATGTTTGGTTCTGCTTCATTTCTTAAATTTGCTTTGCAGGCACTATGCCTATCAGCATGTCTTTTTTCACTGTGTGATCAACTTCTTCCTGGATGCATAAAAGTTTTCAGTTTCTTCTTCAGTATCTGTAGCTAAGGCACAAACTTGAATTGTGGTTATGTTGATAGGTTTTCCATTGAGTGATTGATATTATTCATTCAGGCCTTGTATTATAGCCCCTAATTGCCTGTGCTACACATGGCCTCAGTATTACAGCCATCCTGTTTCTTCCGAGTTTGCATTTCTAGAGTAAAACACTTTGTAATTCTCTGACTGTCCATTTTAGTTCACTCACATCAAGTATAGCAATGATTCAACTTCTATTTCTTGCTCTGTGGTTTCCAGTTTACCTTTATTCATACTTCTCACATTCTATGTTCCATCAGACTTTCCTTTTGCCTCTATGCCCACTGGTCACTAGCCTCCCTTTTGGCTTTAGTCAAGTTTGGTTCATTGACAACAGCACTATTTGTATTTGTTCTTCGCTCTTCCCTGACAGCTGATTGAGCATTTTCTGACCCATGAATCTCATCTTCCAGCACTATCTCTTGTTTCATTATAGGTTGTCTCATCACAGGGTTGCCAAGGCAAAGAACATTCAGAAATGGTTTACAACTGCCTTTTTCAGTGCAATTTTAATAAAAGTTAGTTTGAGTGTCACTGTATTTCTCTGTGAAGGAGGACCTTTTGCTTAGTTTCACCTCTCACTACTATTGCTGCCCAGTAACTGCACTCTAGGAGATTCTCCACCACAGGACCACTGAAACTATCCATTCTCTTCTGTTGATTCTGATGCGAGTGAATGCATCTTAGTCTGGTGGCTCAGCCTTGGTCATTCTGCCTTTGGTACTCTGCGAGAAGTCCACCCTAGTAATGGAGTCTATCCTCCTGACAGGATTGTTCCCTGCTTTCCTGGTATGCATCTGTCCCATTTAGTGAAAGAGTGGGCAGCTTTTCCTTTTCTCTCTTTATAACTCAAAGCAGAGATTCTTCAGCATATGTTAAAAAAATGTACAACACACACACAAAAAATTGATGCAAATCTTTCTCATAGGCCTAGTCTAAAAGACGACAATAATGTTTCCTTCAAATAAACTACATGCCATTTGGAAATCAGATTAAAAACAGATGAACCTGAAATCATCATATTGATGATTGTATGGCATATATTCCTACAGCTCACCTGCTCGGGAATGAGCAAGAAAGAAGACAGGACAAGCAAAGACTTTGCTGGACAAATCCCAGAGTGTACGGTTAACATAATGCTTAATTTCATGTTTACTAAAATCACACATCTAAAGATCAGGCATTGCGTCCTTCCGCACGCATATACACCTCCTGAAACACAATCGGCCCTTCTGCAGATGGTAGATGGGTGGGGTGAGGGGATAGAGAATTCTCCTCCTGAGGCCATGAGGAGGCCAACGCAGTTGCCATACACTATACACAAAACATTTAATTTATAATAGTTAGAATCTGGCCCTTGACCAAGCTGAAAGAACTATGTCTTATTTCACTTGCTCTTGAGTACGTCTCTTTCGGAGATAAATGGCTGTGCGGTTTGCCAGTTCTCTCTTCTGTTTGGCGTTTTGTTTAGCTCTGCTTGTGACAAGCCAAGAGTTGATGCATCTGCTTGAATGTGTAATATACATCTTTGGTCAACTTAGCTTTTTTCCTTGACAATATTATGTCAAACAATCACATCACAACTGGCTCTGATCTCTTTGTTGTTAGCTAATAAATTAAAGACTATTTATTATCTCCAATCCTTTTTTCCCTTTTAATGGTGACACATTTGTGGTGAATTATGGGGCAGCTTTATAAACTAGGCTTTGGGCCAGTATCGGCCCCAGTGTTCATGTGAATGTTCCCTCTCCCACTTGGCCTCCCAGCTTGGTGGTAAATCAAGGCAGCTGTCACAGCACACTAAGTTAGTGTGCGTCATTGGGGAAAGCAGGAAGCACTGGGGGTATAATTCTGTCCATCAAACTAATATGTTATATCAGTAGCTTTGTAATCTTCAGCAATAAGTTATGGGAACTGACACCTAAGAATTCACTTTGAAAGCAACATGTTCCTCAGACCTTAAGCCAAAACAGACCCTTTCTGTGGTGAGGGATTCACTGTTTATATGAATGGATTTGTTGTTGCAGCTAAAAGTCCTGTCCCATATCAGGGGTTGCCATATTGTAGACATTCCACAGGAAATTGTCCCTGGTTCAGAGTCTTTGCAGCAGACTCTGTAAAGTTGGAAAGCACAAATTCATTATTTCCTTTCTTGGTCTTGACTTTCCCCTTTTCTTTCTTCCTCTTTACTCTCCCTGTAACCTCCAGTAGCAGACTAGATAAATATGCCACTTGAATGTTAGTGTGACAAAGTGAACTTCTGGCACACTGGGGTGAATGGGGGGCCTTTTCCTCTTGTCCATCTTCCTCCCTCCTATTGAACATTTTCCTTGAAAAATGTTGGAAACGATAGTAGAAAACAGCAAAATATATGCATGCACACACACATACACACCATACACTGTCTCCCCACCCCCTGCCCCTCCCCTGTGTCAAAGGTTTGCATGATGCTCAAGGGCTGCTCTTATTAAGAAGAGTACAGAGCTTCACAGACTTGGAATCCTCTCCTCATGACATACTTATTTGAACTATTGTTCTTCCTGAAGAATGTAATGAAATGCACACACTACAACCTCCATACTCTTGCGATCCAGGGGTAATATCCTGCCCCCCAAGGCAAAACAACAACAATACAGTCCATTTCAACAACAAGGGATTCATTTTTCTATGAATGGATACTTAAATCCAGAAGAGGCTGGAAGACCTTTTTATCAAAACAAAACATTTTGTATTGATAAAAAAAGAAGGGGTAGAATGATGTTTAAAGGCAACAAGGGACAATTGCCCTCCCAGGTCCCGAAATGAAGACATGAGACAGTGATATGGATTAAATATGGGCCACACTTTATTAAATCAATTGCAATTATAGATATTGGCCTCATCAAATGAGGGGGCTTGCAGTAGTGCGGAGAAAGAAATGCAGGGCATCAATGATACCCTTATCAGTCAATGGGCGAGTCCCAGGCCCCAGGTTCCAGTGGTCTTGATGACAGCAGGAACCCAGCTGGCCTCTAATAAACACCCCAGACCTCGAGCCATCTTTATTTGATGACTGTTGGTCCAAAAGTGGCCCAGCGCATCTTCCCTCCGCCAGCCCTGTAATTGCACGATCCACAGAGCTGGGAGGTCGGATGCGCTGTTGGCTTACCATAATTAGTAAAGGGACACACCAAGACAACCAGTTTTTCCTCGCACTACCCACCAGTGTGACCGAGAATAACCACCAATCAAATGCCAACAAACCCTTCTCCAGTGTGGGATAGGCGAAAAATCCCTCCATCCAATAGCCAATCAGGATAAAAGTCAAAAATTCCTATCTGGCCCCACAAAGGCAACCAAAATCACACTAGAAAGAGGGCGGGCAGGTGGGTGCCCGAACAAGAAAGAGAACACGTTGGGGATGAGCGTTCCTCTAAATAGCCGCTCGCCCCCTCCTTCTTAACACGTGACCAGAGCTGCCTCTCGTCCTCCGGAACCGAGGAGGGCAAGCGCCGGTCGCAGTTTAAGGTCGTTGAAACATCCTTCTTACGGTGAGAACCCTTGCTTAAAAGGCATCTTATTTGAAAGATGAATCAGCCCTCCAGGTGGCTTCCACATTGGCATTCCATTGTGTCCTGGAGTTTTGGTCATCCTTGTGGGCATTGTCTTCTTTTTAAGAAGGGACAAACCTGTCAGTTTCACTTTCTCCCACATTCCATTTTTTTAATCTCCTTATATCAAATTTATGAAGAAATGTATTAAATCCTGGAAGTTCTTATTGACTAGGAACTTATCAAAGTGAATTTGTCTGTTTGAACATTTCTCATATTTCTCATTAAAAAAACCCAACTCTACTTCTTTCTGCCAAATGTGTGAAGAAATATGTGAATTTTGGGAAGTTTGAGGAAATATTTTTAAAAAGTTTCACAAAATGTAATGTATATTCAATAGAGATGCGGGCTTCTAATTCATATACCGATACGAAGCCTGCCAGCACAGGTAGCTGACCTGATGAACACCCAATCCCGGAACCCATCATTTGGTGCATGGTGTGCATGGCTAGCATCGTCTTCTCTACCCCAATTGTGGCAATAGCCCAGCTGCTGCAGCCCCACCTTCCTGTTCATCCAGCCACTCCAAGGCTGACCAGGGACACCCATCCTCCTGCTTCTTTCTAGAGTGGCTGGGCAAGTAGAGCGGTGAAACTGTGGCGGCTAGGCTACTGCCACAACTGAGATGCAGAAGATGATGCTGGCCATGCATTCACATGCTGCACAGTAAGTGGTCTGGTGGTTTCTGGGGGGGGGGGTGTCTATCAAGCCAGTCACCTGTGCCGGCGGGCTTTGTATTTGTGTACAAAGTCCCCATCTCTACCACCCATGCCTATTCCTTTGTACAGTGGTGCCTCACTTAACGAGCGCACCGTTTAACGATGAATCCACATAACGACGCGTTTTTTGCAATCGTTTTTACGATCGCATTGCGATGTTTTCTATGGGCAAACATCGCATTATGATGATCGGTAAGCGTTTGGCTTACCGATCTTCGCATTGCGATGTTTGGGAAACAGCTGATCGGCGGTTCCAAAATGGCCACCGGAAGAAGAAAATGGCCACCCGCAGCATTTTCACACCCTGCCCTTGCTTACCGAGGTGGCGAAAATGGTGGCCGTATGGGGAATCTTCGCTTAACGGTGAGTTTATCTCCCACAGGAACGCATTAAACAGAGTTTAATGCATTCCTATGGGGTTTTCAGTTCCGTTTAGCGATATTTCTGGATAGCGACGTTTTTCCTGGAACGGATTAACGTTGCTATGCGGGGCACCAGTGTATTCCTAGTTCTCTTTATCATTTATTCATTTCTTAGATTAATATGCTGCCCCATAAGTAGAATGCACTATTCTGGGCAGTTTACGGCAACCTAAAAGTATAATCATCATATAAAAATAAAATAGTTAAATTTGTTTAAATAGTTAAACAAGCCCCCAAACCTTCAAGTGGCAATTATTGCAAAACAAAAACAAAACAAAACAAAACAAATCCAGAACAGGAGGCATAAAAGAAAACAGACATACCAGAAAAACAAAATAAGAAAAGAAAATGTCAAGTAGGGTTGCCAAAAAAGGTCTGTCTATATAGCAGTGTTTCTAAGTGCCTTTTAAATGTGTGTTTGTGGGGGGGGGAGGAAACCAGGCACAGGTGTACTAGAAGTTGGTTCCAGAGTGCTGGCACCACAGCAAAGAAGACCCTGTTTCTGGTGGACAATCTCCTGCCCTCCGTTGGAGTAGCTACTTGGAGGAGCATTGCCTCAGTAGACCTCATGGAGCAGGTAGATTACCTTAGAGAAAGACATTTTGACAGGATTTGTCAAGGATTTCCCACACAGGAGCATCTCTTCTTTTATCGGCCTATCAGTGACAAAGTCATTGTGGGAGGATCTTCTCCATACAAAAAGTACACGATCACCCTCTTCAGGCATTAGTACACCCAGTTCCACCAACATGCCTAGACAGGAGCACCAACTTCCACCACTCCCAGTGTTGCTTTCTACACAAGATGACTTAGAGGTCTGAAAGGGGGAAAAAAATTCCAGCTCATGTTTTCTTGCACATGGGCACGAACCTTTATTTTCCAAGGTTCTTAACCCACCTGTGTGCAGCAACCTCTCTTCTCCAGAATCCTCTGTCGCTGTGTGCAGAAAGTGATGGTGGGGCAGGGGGAGGGAACTTGTCCCTCCCCTCTAAGCATGCTGATGGAATTGGGTATACTAACACCTGAACAGGGCTTATTTGTCAGAAAGGAAGTGAGTCACCTCAGCTGCAGCACATCAACCATGGAATCCCATGGTAGGTGCAATTGATGTATGGTTCTCTGGCTGGCGCCAACACACTGCTTGCAGGGTGCTGGATAAGGGGGAAGGATGGGGATGGTACTGTCTGTTTGCACTGGAGGCAGAAAAGTAAGGTTGTACTGTCTTATGGTAGACCCAACTCATTTTTCTGCTATAAACAGGATAAGGAAAAGGGACTGAGGAACATACTTGTTCAACCCTCTCTATCACTCATTCCTGTTCATAGAAGCCAAACTAAATAGTCAATTAGGATGACATGCCAATGTTCCCTACACCCTTTCTGCTTGGCACTCCCTCTTGTGAATGCAAAGCAGTCGCAACCATTTCCAAGCTGTATTACAGCAGAGGTTTACCTCAGTCAGCAATATAAAAAGTAGACTATCTGAATAAGTCTAATGTAACATGGACATTAGTCTCTTGATTTCTTCAGCTGAACAGTATAGCTACCACTAAGAATGGAACAGAATTCCATTGAATTTGACTGTTTTAGCAAAATTAGTCTTTTTGCACAACTTGAGAGTAACTGGAATGAAAAAAAAGCACCTCTCTATAAGAATTTGCACATTTCTGAGGTTTAGTGAGCATTTTGGAGAAATGAGTGTTCCTCAAACAATGGTGCATTTTTTAAAAATGTAAATGGCTAAAATGTGCATAATGTTAAAAACATGCACAAACAGTTCATGGGGTAAAGTTGTGCAAATTAAGTTAAGCACAGAAATGACCATTCACGTTAGGAGTAATGATTACATTGATTAAAATAATTACAAGCATCTAATCATCATGTTTAATTCTATGATTCTGTTCACATACACAAACTCTTTATGTTCATCATTATAACAGCACCACAAAATATTGGTCACGTTTACAAAACCATTTCTATCTCCCACCCTAGTACTGTAATCCCCAATGAATGATGAATATATGTTGATATAACTTAACTGAGTGTTTTCTAGCTATGTGTCCCTGTGGGCTGAGGAGTCTGTGAGCTGTGGTCCAACAGAGTAACTTTCCTCATCTCCATTCTTGTCTTTGCATGCACACACACACACAGTCTTTTGTTGGATCATGGCCAGCAACATTTATGCCACACAGGCCAAAGAAAATTCCATTTTAAAAAGCACACAGTGATGACCAGACTGTGTGCCCTTTCTAAAGGTGACTGCTCTGACAAACCACAAGTAATGTTAATTGCATAAAGCCATTACAAATTCAAATTTAGCCCCAGGGAAAACTTTGAACAATTCATGCTGACTCTGAAGGGTTGTTTGCTTTAAAACTGGCAAAAATATTTCAGCTTAATGTTTAGCCAGCAACTTGTTTTGTAAGGTCAGAAATAACTATTTGGGGGTTAATGTGCTGGACCTGCAACCTCTATTAAATGCCAAATTTTGAATTACCATGTATAAGTGATTTGGCTTCTAACTTCCAGGATACCTAAAATAACAAAGAAAAGCTGAAGTTTTCCAAGGTGAGACTTCTTAAGAGCAACTGGATCTATGAAGCCATTTACACAAAAATGAGGGATGAGGTCAGATTTCAGAATTGTAATGTTGTCCCTTAATGGTTGTTGTGGGTTTTTTGGGCTCTTTGGCCGTGTTCTGAAAGTTGTTCTTCCTAACGTTTTGCCAGTCTCTGTGGCTAGCATCTTCAGAGGACAGCACTCTGTAAGGAGAGCACAGAGTGCTATCCTCTGAAGATGCCAGCCACAGAGATTGGTGAAACATCAGGAAGAACAACCTTCAGAACACGGCCAAAGAGCCCGAAAAACCCACAACAACCATTAGGCCCCGGCCATGAAAGCCTTCGCAAATACACGTTGTCCTTTAAGTTCACAAAAAGCAATTTTTTTTCTGAATAGAAATTTCCATAAAATCTATTGTCTTTCCAAAAACCCTGATATTTATAATCAAAATATGAAATGCTTTCATCACGCAGATTGTGGATGTCAATTTTGCAGTTCTGAATGCTGTTATCCCACTTTGTGACATCTACTGAAAAAGTGCCTGTGACAACAATTTTACAAAAGCCACAGCCTGTGTGAGCATTTAAGCCAATATTTTGCAGTAGGAATCTACATCGACCGGGGGAGGGGGGGGAGCAAATCTTGTATGAACTGCCACTGTAGACTACAAACAGAACTTTATACTAAATTAGTTTAAAAGGTTGCTGACAAATTCCTAGTTTCAAAAGTTCATTAGCATTCTTTCATTGACCATTGACCAAAATAAATAGCAAAAACAGCATCTTGGATGCTCCAATTTAGGTATCTTCTTCCTTATTACTGGATGTCCCATATGCATAAGAATTCTGGCCCACAACTCTCCAGGGTGCTGAATAGCTTATTCATATGTCCTGCCAATCATACCACACTCAGTACAGAAGACGCTGATGAACAATAGGCTGGTAAAAGGGTAATTTATATTCCAGGTGCAGTATTTGGAATGGCATGAAAATATGGCTAACAGCAGGCAATAGATCAAATATAAATATCCTTAAGTTATATGTATGTTTGTGTCTATGTACAGTAGTGCCTCGCTTAACGACGATAATCCATTCCAGGAAAATCACCGTTAAGCGAAAACATCGTAAAACGAAAATAAAAACCCCACTGAAATGCATTGAAACCTATTCAATGCATTCCAACGGGGTAAAAACTCACCGTCCAGCGAAGATCCTCCATACGGCAGCCATTTTCGCTGCCTGTATAGCGAGGAATCCGTCCCTAGAAAACAGCGGGGGGCCATTTTGAAAGCTGGCAGCCATCTTGAAGCCACCGATCAGCAGTTAACTAAACATCATTTTGCAAAGAATCAGTTCCTGGAGTAGGGAACCAATCATTGCAAAGTGAAATTCCCCCATTTAGACCATCGTTTTGTGACTGCAATTGCAATCGCAAAAAGATCGTCGTAAACTGGATTCGTCATAATGCGGGGCAACCATTAAGCGAGGCACCACTGTATGTGTGAGAGAAGATGTATAATATAGAGATAAAGCTGCAGTCTTATCAATACAGAAACAACATCAAGAGTCACTTCTCACCTAAAAAGGTTTCTTCCAAAGAGAAACCTTCCCAAGCATCTCAATGAATGAATTAAGAAGTTATGCACAGGTGAAGGAAGAATTCCCCTTCAAACAAAAGTTTCTACTGCCCCCAATGACACCCATGTGGCTAAATGGCATCAATCCACAGAACAGACGTGTTCTAGAGTTCTTTAAGTCTCAGGGAAGGAAGTCTCAGCTGGTTCAACAAATTGAGCATGGTTTACTTTTTTAAAAAAACTAGTACTGTTTGGAAAGAGCAGCACTTAAGAGAGTTATTTTTTAAAAGTAGGTAAGTTGTTGTAAAGCCCCTGCCCCCATAACTCATTACAGTCAACACTGGAAGAAGTTTTAGAAACGTTACTGTTTTCTTTGCTATCTACTCTTTGTTTCTTTGTTTCTTTGTTTCTGTCTGTCTGTCTGTCTGTCTGTCTGTCTGTCTGTCTGTCTGTCTGTCTGTCTGTCTTTCCTTCTAAATCACATTTAAAAGTATGAAAATAGCCTAAAATATCAGAAAATCCTCTCAGAATGGCAGAAAAGCATTTAACCCTCACAGCTGATTTAAAAAGTAATGGGTTTATGTGACATGCAAAAGTAATGGCATTACCAGTTGTTACATTATTTGCAAGAGGAACGCTGTTCTCCCTTATTACCCGAAAAAGTGAAATATTGCAAGTAACATTGTTAGTTATACTGCATTACTTCCAAGCTCCAGAAAGGGAGGAGGAATCCAGCTACTTCCACAACTGAAAGGGTATTTGGCCTTCTTTAAACCATCTTATTTCAATCCCATACATATTTTGACACTGTAATACGACTGTCAACTTCCCCTTTCTGTTTAATATAAACAGAGAGAATCGGGAAGAATAAACAGCAGTTGAGTTAATCCTGTGCTTTGCAAGTCTTCTGCTGACTTCATGATCTTTAGCTAGTTCTTGCCAATTTGTAAATGTTGTGGGAGCTAAACTGCATTGACACAGCAAGCAGGACCACAATTCCTTAGAGAGTGTTGGGGTTACAGTGACTTCCACTCTACCTATTCTTCCTAATTTCTTTCCTGTAAATAATGAAATGTATAAGACCGGCAATTTTGTGCCAAGTCAGACACACTATATCCAACCCATATTGTTTGAATAAGCAACACAGAATGAAGGCTGCACACAAATCTTGAGAGGTTTTCAGTTTCATTCACTTCACCTATAAACTTTCACTTTCTGCTACCCAAGCACTTCATAAAATATCACAAATTAACTGTAGTGAAAAGGCTAGCATTGCTAACAAGGACAGCTAATGAAATGGCGAAGAGACAGAGGTGTGGCTCCTTTCATTGAGTGAGGTTGACTCCAGCCCCATCAACTGGCACCTCACTCCAGCACATATATCACAGAGAGGAGGGAGATGGAGAAAGAAATCAATGCCCTGGCTAAATGCCCTAGGAGCAGAGCAGTGTGGAGAATTCTCCCCAGATTTTTCTTTAATGAAATTGTAAGTTTAATTTTTGTGTCCAGTGTTTGAACATCACGCTTTATCATCCATCCATTCATCCATCCATCCTTCCATTCATCTCTTTTAAATCTTGCTCTTTGTCCACTAAATTTTTTCTCTCTCTCCTTTTATCCTGCACAGTACGTTAAGCCAAGAGAAGGGCTAGATCCACAGCTGCGGGTAGGAAATTACATTTTTAAAAAATCCTCCTGTGTCATTCAACTTCTTGCAAGAAGAGAAGTAGCACACGAAGGAGCTTCCTTTTATATGTTAGTTCTACAGGAAGTTTCATTTTATATGCAAGTCACATTTTAAAATGTTACTCTCCATTTTGATGGTATGGTTCATTCTGCTTGCTCACTATAGTATCATGCAATATGCATAGACCAGACCACAATGACTGGCTCAATATGGACCTGAACCTGATTTCTCGTAACTATGTAAGAAGAGTATGCTGGATTCTATTTTTACAATGGACATTCAGTGATTAAGGAATGACTGCATACAGGACATAAATGCGATAGAACGTTTCTGCTCAGGTTCAGTAGCCACTGGTACTGCACGACATACTACTATCAGACCAAAAGGCACATCTGGGTGCACAGCGCCAGCCTTGTCAACTACACACATACAGTATGCTTGGTGAAAGGAAGATAATATAATGGTCAGAACTTTATTGGCTATGGCAGAGTAGCATTGGTGCAGGATAAGAAAACCAGATGAATGCATCAGGTGATCCACTTTGTGAACCATTGTATCCTTCCAACCCTCTTGCTGGGTAGACCAACAAGAATGGCAGCATTAAGGGGTCCCTTGGGTGCAAAACAACAGAGTGGATGGTTGACCATCTGTTGTGAAGACCAGGGTAGTTTTCGCAAGCTGGACACACCTATAGTAGCTTTTAGCCCCAGATCCCCAAGGGAATAACCAACTAGGCTTTGTCTACAAGCTTCCCCAAACTGGATATGGTCCAATGTGCAGAACTGCACACCTATATACATTTAAACAACTTAAGCTGTAACAAGCAATGTGACACGTCATCATGACAATCTAATCTAATAGATAAATATGCAGATGTAAACCCAGAATTATATACGGTCATATATGTACAACAGGTCTGCAATTTGAGCCAATTAAAGTCCAAAATAATTGAAGAGACAGGAGGGTGGGTAAAGTCCAGGTGACAACTGGTTCAATGAGCACTGGAGAAGTGTTCTAATACCTCCCCAGCAGACCAGAGTGAAATTTGATCTACTCAGGTTCACCCAAAGAAATCTTGCCCCCAACCAGCCAAGTTCCTCTCTGATCGACCAGTTGAAGCATGGGAAAGATGAAGGATTGTTGCAAGCCAGAGTGAGTAATAGGAAGCCACCATAGACAGGGAAAAATGGCAGATTGCATGCTGCTGTGCTCCCCAGTTACCAGGACCTACATTTACCAGTTTCTGACACTGCAAATAATGTACAGCCATTATAATTAGCTGTCATTGAGAGTCCTATCCTACATGAATTTGGATGGTTCTTTTCTATTTTATAACCATTCTGGGTCTCAGTGGCTAAAATCCTGTTGCTTAGCACAGTAAGTCACACTAGGTTAGGTCCATTGAATCAGTAGGGATTTGGCAAGTAAACTCCATTCATTCCATGAATGCAAATGAGCCTACTCTAACTGTAACTTACTATTCTAAAGTTAAATCACATTTACAACAGGCTCCTTTGGATCCATGGAGGTTACAGAGACGTTGACTAACCAAATTGCCACTGATTCAGTAAGCCTACTCTAATGCAAGAGGGAAAGAGGATTTTCTGGAAAAGGATTGCAACCCAAAGTAATTCTAATCCACTCTTATGTTAAACAGATGCATGCAGATTACATGGCAGCCCCTTTAAAAAAAATGACACCTGATGCCAGTTCCCTAAGTTATCATAATCAACTGATTCTCAGCATGGAAATAGAGAAAATCATCTCCATTTTAAAATGTAAAGCTAAAAAAGACATTTCCTCCTTAATTTGTGGCAGCCTCATTGACAATGGGAAGGTTGACACAGAAATGCATCCAAATGAATAACATAATACTACAACTTGCCCTCCAAGAATGCAGCAGTTTTAATCTTGGATGGCAAGAATAAACAATGCAGGCAGGAGGTCTCTTTAACCCATACACAGCTAATACATTTAAGATAGCAGGCCAGCATATTTAAATAAAAATCCAGACTCAGTTTAATAGTATTTGTTATAAAGCTATATCTAATTATATTAGTCAATCTTTATTAGAAGGCTCGTAAGTGCAGAAAACTCAATTACAATTCTTCTTCCTAATGATCTGTTCACTATCATACTCATAAAAGTCTGGGATAAATTAATCATCTGTTTGCAATCATGAGTAAACACTGAGTCAATTAACAATTGATAAATAAACATCAGACTCCTGAGGCTACCGCTATTATACATGTTCATATCCACACCACAGTGTAGTTCTGTCATTTAATTTGAATGTGTGTTTTAACACTGTGCTGAGACCATCTCTTTTTCTAACTATTTGTCATATGAGTTGGGGGAGGATTTGTTGCAGAGTTTAGACTTTTTGTTAAAATAATTTTGTTGCTATGTACCAGAAAGATACATAGAGAAGAATAGTTAAAAGTTCTCCAGAATCCACCCCTTTTTCATTAACTGACATTTAAACTCTCAATAACTCACTCTAATACTTTTGTAGAAGAAAAAATTAAAAAGTTGCTTTACTTTCAGTTGCTTGAAATTACTGAACTTTGCGTGCTCCTTTCTTTACTGCATATATATTTAGCAACCAACTGAACACATCAACAGCAGACAAACAACTGCCACCAACCAAGCAAAGAGAGGGACAAGAAACACTCAGCAAAAGGGCGGGACTCTCTCTGAAATCAAAGGCTGGAAGGAATGATTGGACACTGCTGAACAAACAATCACCCCAGCCCAGAGTCCTTCCCAGCCACAAAAACCACAGATAGCACACAAGGTTGCAAAAAAAACTCTGACAGTATTTACCTTGTATGTGTTATAGGAATATTCTTGATTTTTTTATTTTATTACAACTACATTATATTTTATATGCACTTGCATGCAAGCTTCCTTGGATCACTTTAATATCAATGCTTCTCTCTCTCATTCTCTTTCTCTCCTTGTCTGTGTAGAGATTATCTAGCACTAAACTGAAGTAGCAATGCAGTCATAAGGTCATCTAGTGCTAGACTCAATAATTTGTTTTTAACAAAAAAGAAGCTTCGGAGCAAGTAAGGAGAAAGATCACAGAGGTAGGTGTTCCCGTGGTTTCAAAACATGACCCAGCTTACACCAAATCATTATCCAAAGTCAAGCCCCCAGTCCTTTTGTAGAATGAAACAAATTATCACACAGGCAAAATACTATTCAAATCATGAGGGTTAGAAAAAAATATAAGCCCCAGAGGCAGGGTGTGGAAAGCCCAGATTGGAAGGGAAAAAGGATGGCCTGATTCACATTGACTATTGCATCATGTGACCATTGCAAAATACTTTGAATTTACCCATACCAAATACAGAGAATATTGTGAAGTATTTTTTTAGTGTAGTTGCATGCTGAGTCAAATAGAATGCACATACATACATCAAAGAGGTCACGGACCACCTGGGGAAACATTTGAAAAAGCACAACCTACAAACAGTATTCAAGCCCACCACAAAAATACAACAAATGTTACGGTCAGCAAAGGACAGAAGGGACCCCCTCACCACTGCAGGAGTATACCAGATACCTTGCAGTTGTGGACAGATATATACTGGAACCACAAAACGAAGCTTCCACACCAGAATCAAAGAACATGAGAGACACTGCAGACTAAAACAATCAGAAAAATTGGCAGTAGCTGAACATGCCCTAAAACAAGCTGGACATGAAATTCTATTTCAAAATACTGAAATACTGGACAATACCAGCAATCATTACGTTAGACTGCACAGGGAAGCCATTGAAATCCACGAACACCAGCAGAACTTCAACAAAAAAGAGGAAAGTTTGAAACTCAACAAACTTGTCTCCCAGCATTGAAAAAAAGTGTGCAAAAGGTCAACAAACTCTACCCAGCCACAAGGTCCGGTGATCACTACACACAAAAGACCAGCTAACGACACCCATCAATCACAGTGACAGATAATCCCTCCTCCTTATCACAACAATACACCCACAGCAATAACACACTGATCACCATAATCACCCATCTCCCAAAAAGGACAAAAGCTGATCTCACAGCCATAAATACTCAACTCCCAAACAAACTGCACCAGAGCACAGTGTGCTGTCCTCTGAAGGTGCCGGCCACAGAGACTGGTGAAACATTAGGAAGAACAACCTTCAGAACACGGCCTAAGAGCCCGAAAAACCCACAATAACCATTACATCCCGGCCATGAACGCCTTCGCGAATACACAGAATGCACAGAGCTTGTGGGCAACATCTAGGTAAATATTCTTGTTATAAATCTATTACAGTGATGCCAGCAATCCAGTAAGCTTCACAGATAAGGCAAGCCACACTAGACCAGACCAAAGACCTATCTAGAGTGTCATTCTGTTTCTACAGATGCCTATAAGGAGCCTCTATCAGGATATGAACTCAATATGACTCTCCTGTTCATGTTCTTTGGCAAAGAGGTGCCAGAGATATTTTGCCTCTGCTACATATATAGCTATTGATAGTCTTATTCTCCTATATTCATCAAATATCCCTTTAAAGCTATTCATGTTGTCATTACTTCTTGCAATAACAAATTCCCCAGCACAACTATGTGCTATGTGAAGAAATATTGCCCTTTATCTGTCCTAACTCTTCCATCATTTAAGCTCAGTGGCTAACCCCTGCTGATTGTACTAAAACTTGTCCTTCTCTATCTTCTTCATGCTGTGAATAATTTCATTGGCCTCTATTATGTCACCGCCCCCATGCTTGCTTTTCCCCCCTAGCAAACAAAGCCACCATTTTGTAACCTCTTCTCATAGATTAGCTACTCTGCTTGCTGATGATTAGTGTTGCCTCTTTCTGTACCTTTTCCAGTTCTGTGTCATCTTTTCTGAGCTGTGGTGACCTCAACTCTGCATTTTTCTGGCTAGAAAAGGAAAGGAACCCAAGAGATTCCGTTCTCATATTTTTGTTGGCTATTTTGTTGGCACTTCTGACTTATGTCAGCCCTAATGGGACTTTAGAAATATGTGAGAGGCTCAAGAAGTGTTTTTACCAGTGTGTTTCCATGACTGAACAGGACTTGGATCACAGATCTTGGTCTCATAAGAGGCTGCCATGTTAGTCTGTGCAAAGTGTATCAGGCAGAACCCAAAGAAAAATAAATAAATGAAAATAAAAAATAAAAACAAAACCCTGTGGCACCTTAAAGACTAATTGTTATATTTGAATGTGAGATTTTGTGGACCCCTTCTTCAGACATAAGGACTAAACTCTGCCACAGACCCAGATGCCAACTCTCTCCACATCCATTCTGGCAACGAAATTACAAGACCTAACGATGTTATATACAACACCATGGGCACCTTCACTTGTTCCTCAGTTAATGCCATCTTTTGCCAAGAGTGTCCCTATGCACTCTACATAGGGGTAGACAAACGGGACTATCTCTATGCAAAAGAATAAATGGATATAAATCAGACGTCAGAAACCACAGTACACAGAAACGTGTTTCCAATCATTTCTATCTACCAAGGCACTTTTAACAGAATATGAAAGTTGCTATTCTGGAAAAGAAACACTATAGAACAAGAATACATAGGGAAACAGCTGAGATAACATTTCCTGTATATGCATGATAGACACCCATATAAATGGATTGGATATAAATCAGTGTTTCTTAACTCATTACCAAATATAATACTTATGCTGTTGTCTACTGTTATTTTCCTTCACAACTACCAGACCCATCGTTCAGCACAAGGCTCAAAGGTAAAAACTATTAATACTAACACACATTGTTACTGAGCTGTTCCCTTTGATCTTGTTACTGCTCACCATTGGTTTTTACAGCATCACAAGCTCCCTTCCCTCATTTTTCCCTCTTGACTTATTTTCTGTTTTCTGTGTCTTGTGAAAAGTTTACAAAACCAGAGTTCAAAAGAAATGAATACCAAACATAGGTCATAAATTACTGCACATACGCCATGAACTCTCAAAACTGGCATGAATACTTTACTTGTGAACACTGTATTTTACTACATTTTACTTCCTATATCTGAAGAAGTGGACTTGTCCATGAAAGCTCACATTAAAATATAACAGTCTTTAAGGTGCCATAGGTTGTTGTCTTTTTATCTTTTTAATTTTTTTTAAAAAAAATCCCTTTGGATTTTGCCTGAAGTTTTTGTCTGACACTCTAGCTACTACACTAGCTACAAAGCCTGTACATTTAAAAAAACACATACACAAAGCAGAGGAATCTCCCCCCTGAAGCGGTCAGATTATATATTATAACCCAATTAGATTATAGCTGGCTATAACTTTTGGCCCCAAAGCCTGTTCATAAAAACCTCTGGACATCTCTTCCTACTCCACTGGTGTACACCTAGCAGCCACTGATAAAAAGCAAAGCAAAGTGTGCTGCTTATATACCGCCCCAATACCGCTTCAAGCACTCTCTGGGCAGTTTACAATTTAATTATGCAGGCTACACATTGCCCCCCCAGCGAGCTGGGTACTCATTTTACCGACCTCGGAAGGATAGAAGGCTGAGTCAACCTTGAGCCGGCTACCTGGGATTTGAACCCCAGGCCGTGAGCACAGTTTTAGCTGCAGTACAGCGGTTTAACCACTGTGCCACGAGGCACTGAAAAAAGCAATCTTATTATGATTCAGTGCCTGGAATCCTGTTATGCAGCTTATGCATAATGCACAAATTCAATAGTTATGCACAAATTTAATAGTGATGATGTCATCAGCAAATTATGGCTTTTTATAGATTTCCTTTGCTGGTTTCCAGGGTTCATGTGAGTTCACTGCATTATGTGGGTACCCTAAAATCACCTTTGATCAGTAGTATTCTGCCACTGATGATGACACCACACCCTTTGTGCACACAGAGCTGCACGACAAGATTTCGCCCCATATATTGTAACATCAGCTGTAATAGTCCTTTTGTGTGGTGCTTCACCAACACAGAGGACCACATTTGTGCATTAATAAAATGTTGCATAAAAAAGGAATCTTGATGCAATCGTACATTCAGTCACATGAAGACTGCAGTGCTTTAAGAACGCACACATGCACACTGCTGGTATAACAGAGGAGGGTGACACAGAAATAAATGGAAGGCAACAGACTCTCCTATGCAAACTCTACTTTCAATATTAATATTAAAAATTGCGCTAGCTAAACTAGAATTCATGAAAAGCAGGATGCAGGGGGAAACACAACAATGAACAGGCGAGGGAAAACATGTGCATCCTATCTGGAACAAATACCATTAAAGTATCATATATCATGCAAAAGCATCTTTTTCACCAGGAAACAGACATAATAGCATCTGCCCCTAAAATATCCAAGTGCTTGGGGAACAGAAGAGCTGTTCAAAGCCTGCCATTGCTCTAAATACGAAGAGGATTGCTTTTTAAATAACTGAAACCACTGCATTTTCAGCCACCACTTCTTCTGACGGTTTAAAACTCTTAGTTGCCTCCTTAAGTTAAAACTTTGCATTTACATGCTCCTTGAAAAAAAAATTTTACCTGCATATCTTCTTTCCATCCCTAACTTGGAGATTCCAGCATTTCAGGATAACAGAAGCCATTCTAGATGAACAGATGCAACCAAAGGGAGAAACACTTTAAAATATTTGGTGGCAGAAGAGTAGGTGTGAAAACTGCAGAGCTCCATAAAAATCATCTAATCCATGAGTAGCCTTGATTACATTTCCCCCCCTATCGGTAGCAATCCTTTCATAGCTTCTACCACAGGAGATAGAGAAGAGAGTTAGAGAGAGAGAGAAAAAGGGAGACATTCCTGACAATTGTTCATTTAAAACATTTAGTATCAGTCCATCAGTTTGAACCCCGAAAAATAAAAATAGTCAGGGAATTAACTGGAGACACACCAGAATTAGAAAATTAAGTTCAAGGCAATATTTCAACTGTGAAGTTTTAAACTTTAATGAAGCTGGCACACACTTCTGGCATTAAGATAACAAATCCTGGTGTCAGTAGGATAGAAATAATCCACTTGCAACCCTGCACAATTTTATATTTCTGACATTCTATACCTTGTAAACTGTATTGATAGTCCACATATGCCATAATACTTAGGAGTTCGCCCACAGGAAATATTTTTTATAAAGCAGAACAGTGTAAAAGCACATAAAAGCAACACAAATTATGAATTGCCGTTCAAAACTCTATATTGATTGAAGGCATTTCCATTGTTCTGCCAAAAGTTAAACTGGCCCTTGCTGCAACCTAATATGCTAAATGCTGGCAAGTTATTCAATCAAAGCTGCTACATACTCTAAACTGGGATTATATTGCTTGCTTGCTGGTTTAGAAAACATGGTCATGTTGATACACGATGGACTGCTTATCTTTACTGTTTAACATAATCAATACAGAAACAGTAAGTACTTAATAGAGGGCTGTGGTGGCAATGGCAAGATGCATGTCCAGACAAGGAGTACTAGAGTGTTTCTGCCACTGACTTACTGCCTGCTTCATGGCATTCACCCATGACAGCCTGTGACATAAAGGTTTGAAGGAGGGGTTATGTTTCTGTGCTGTGATTTTTTTTGGTATGTGTGTGTATTTTGTTTTTTTGGGGGGGGTTGGTGTGTTTTCAGCCCCAGTGCATTCCAATGGGTCTTGCTCTGTTTGTAGCCTAGGTCTAGATCTGGTACCTATAGGAATGCAATATAAGAGACATTTATGAGTAGGGAACATGTTTATCACTTCATCAAAATGTGCCAGTGTTTCCAGAACTCAGACAAAAATATTTCAGGAGACAATGGCAGCTTAAGCTTTTAAAAAAGAAGAAAAAAAAGAAAAAACCCAAAACCGATTGATTTGGACTCCTTATTTTTCTGGCAGAACTATCCCTTCCAAGCAGAAAAATAAGCCCAAGCACTCCAAAAACTGGCCTCAAGCATGTTTGGTTCTAATCAGAGCTAATTGACCAGAAGTTCTATCAGACTCTCCCAGCAACTGCTATAGATATTCTGGAGTATGAAACCACCTTGTGCTATATTGAGCCGTAACTTACGACAGCAGTTTTAATTAAGATCTACTGCATAACACGAAAATAAGAGCACGTGTATTTGACCATGGTAAGCTGTAATTGGATGACTGCTTTCTTTGTCACTTGATTGAGGACCTTGATAATATTCATTTTAATAAAATTAGGAGAAGTATCATTTCAGAAAGAGAAGTAATTATCTCTAAGTCATCATCTACCTTCTTTCAAAATGGATCACATTGAGAGTTCTCCTTAATGGCAAAGTTATAGTCCTGAGACTTAATTAAGCATCTTTTCTAATCAAATTAACTTTCAGTTCATAAGGAAGGGGTTTCTAACCTCAAAGTGGCTTTAAAACATTGTTTCTTTCAGCCATTACCTTTGAAGAGAAAGATAATGTCCCCTTGAAGTGATCCTCTTAGAATGAGTAATTGTGCACTGGTTGACTACAAATACATATAAAACTAAAATAACAGACAAAGAGTTCCACCAATTATTTCAAGGCATGTTTGACATCTCTGGAATTAGCTTTGCTGCCAGCAGGAAGTCACAAGGAATATGTTTTGCCCTTTGAAAAGGCAGAAAAAGGCCTCAGAAGCAAGCCTTCCTTTTATAAGAAGCTATGAGCGGTAGAGTAGCAGGACAGCAGATTACAGCACAACCTTCTCCTGCTTATAATTGTCAAGGTGTTTAAGGTAAACTGACTACAACAGAAAAAAAATAAATAAAAGAAAGACTCTGTGAGTAGAGATTAAGAAACAAATGCTCACTTACTGTAGTTTGGTGCGGTTCAGAGGATCAGACCCACAGGTGTTGTGCAGGCACCCCAAATTCTGCACCCCACTTTCTTCTGTGGGGCCCACTCAGGGGAAGAGGCGGGACAGGAAAGCCCATGGCACTGCTTCTGAAAGGGCACCCATGGGAGGCAGGACACAGCATCTGGGGTGCCCATGCAACATCTGCAGGCTCGATCCTCTGCGCCGCGCCAAACTGCTGAACCATGGTGAGTGCCCGTCGCTAACTGTGAACATTCGTTTCTTAATACAATTAACATGGTTTTACTTTTAATAGATAATACATTTCTAAGAGACCACAGCAGATAACCTGTACCATTCAATGTGCTGTTATCATACCACAGTCACAAAAGACATAAGCTAAAATCTAATTGCTGGTTCCAGCTGGAACAAACAACAATCAATAGGAGTTGCACATGTCTTTACTCATCATGCTCCCATTGATTACTGATTTCTCTAGTTCAGATAAAAATTGGATTAAACCCATACTTCACAGAAAGCCCCAATTTTAATCCCCTGCATCCATACATTGGAGTCAGCAACATGATCCCAGGGACTTCCTGCATCCTTCCACTCACCCACAATTTTAAAACATATTTTTGAAAAAAAGAAAAGAAAAGAAATGTGGCTTTCAATGTTCCATTGTGCCCTCTAAGGCAGTGGTCCTCAACCTTGGGCCTCCAGATGTTCTTGGACTTCATCTCCCAGGAATCCTGGCCAGCAGAGCTGGTGATGAAGGCTTCTGGGAGGTGTAGTCCAAGAACATCTGGAGGCCCAAGGTTGGGGATCACTGCTCTAGGGTATATGAGGGCAATTGTGCCATGTTTCAAGGCCCCCAACAGAAATCATGGGACCTCTCATCAGATACCTCAAATTAAATTTAAGAAAGGGAAAGGAAAAAGAGCACAAGAAGGACTTTTTGAAAAACAAAATCTCCTCATTCTTGTAAGAAAAAAAGGGGGGGCAATTGGAAAGTACTGTATGTTGGATGAGAGTATGTTGGCCTGGGCCCTTTGGATATTACTGTTTCATGTATCAGTTGTTGATACATTTCCCATCAGATTTGACTAGGCTTCATAGTCCAGTGATGCAACTCAATATAATGAACTGGTCATAATTTCTGTTAGATCTGAAGGGAAGTCCTGCAGACTCATAATTGTTGTAGCTATTCCTGTGTGACCAGTGGGGATGTAAATTCTCCCATCCTTCAACCTTTTGCATGACCATAAGGAAACTATGTATGTATGTATGTATGTATGTGTGTGTGTGTGTGTGTGTGTGTGTGTGTGTGTGTGTGTGTGTGTGTGTGTGTGTGTGTGTGTGTGTATTTACTGACTGACTGACTTACTTACTTACTTACTTTACTTATATCCCACTCCCATTAGTGTTACAACACTACTCTTGGCAGGTTACAACTTGTAAAATAGAAAACAAACATGTAAATATAAATTTTAAAATAAATAACAATAACCTTAAAATAAAAATAACCCAAATGGCACTGACTAAATCTCAGAGCAGATGGAGGAAAAGAGGGGAGGGAAGAAGGGGAGGGGAGATAAAAAAAGGGGGGGGAGGAAGGTGGTTAGCTGGGGTCGGTTTAGAAAGCCTCCCTGAAAAGCAGTGTCTTTAACTGCTTCCTAAAAGTCCACCACCCAGCACTCTTTTCCTCACTGCTGAGGATGAGAAATTCTGTGGCTCCATCAACAGGAGCTCCCAAATTGGCAAGACACGTTTTTGTCTAATTATGCATTACAACAACTGCTGCCTTGTTTCATGAAAATTTAAGCATCAGGAGCTTTGGCTTGGTTACTTGTATATTCTTCAACTGTTGATGAGTCCTTCTATGTTGTTCTGTTCTTATGCTTAAAAGAGGAAGGACACTAGATTTGTGCTATTTTGCTCAGCTAGCACGCAGCTTGACCCCTCCCCCAAAAAAGTCTCACTTTTACAATGGAGGCAAAAAAAAAATCTTGTAGGGTTTGAAATTCTTGTTGGGATGTCCTGCTACATCAAGACAGCCTGAATCCAGAAGAACATGAATATATAGACTATTGTTCTCATCCTTAGTGGGCAGCCCTGTCTCTCACAATTCTGCCCCACTCCATCTTCTGTTTCATATGGACATAAGTACTGTATGCACAATGATGAAAATGCACATTACTGAAAATATTCAGGCGGCTAATATGTTATTGCTGAAAGAGATTTTTTTGATGTATAGACTTATTATTAGTGTGGTGGTTTTGCTTCAATGTTTTGCATCTGGCTTTCTCTAACTAAAAGACTTGGCTATTTTTTATCATTAGTTTTGTGGGTACAACATGACTCCTGGTATATGCATGATCATTAGATCTAACAGCAAAACAGCAGGGAAATAGTCAGAGAAACACACCATTAAGCCTTTTCTTTATCATCCCTTCCTTGCCTCCCTTCAATAAGCATGCTGATTTCCACCCTATTTTTGTTAAATTGTGATGAACGTCCAAACATTGAATGTGCAAGTTTTGTTCATGGTTGATCCCGGCTGTTTGCCCAGAACCATGACAAGCACCTGGGTCTGACGTGGAGTCTGCTATTATATTTAGTGAATAGGATTTCATTGGGAACTGATCTGTGTGCAGTGAGGAAAAAGGTCCTTTTTACACACTACTTGTAATGGAGTGGAAAATTACATTTCCCACTGCAAGAACATCCCCATTAGTGGAAAAGCATATTCTTTAGCAGAGAAGCTGGAAGGCACCTCAGGCAGTGACGGGGTGACAGCCCAAGTAATGGAGGGTTGGAAAAACCTGGAAGATACTAAAACGAAAAAAATGCTTTTCTTTATACATTGTGGTTCCTTCACAAATGGTCTCCTCTGATATATCACAAGCAATTGGATTTGGAACACTGAGGTAAAACACAAATTTAAACAAGAGTGCTCATCATCTCTGGGAAGGAAGTAGATCCTTGTAGAATAGAAAATGCTATAATATTTTCCTTAAGCAACTGTCTTAATGGCTCACTTTATGGTAGAGATGCTCCATTGTTTTCGCTTACTGCTGTAACAGCTTTGCTGTGAGAGATTTCATAAAGTTTGATGGTTTGGGATCAGTTTATGAAATACGAAAACCATGTGGAAGCTGTTTGAAACCCGCTCTGCTGTGCTTTTGCTCCACAGTGCAAACTAGAACATGAAGGACGATTTTCCTGATGGGTTCTCTGAGCATAGAAAACTTTCCATATCACAACCATAGACACTCCTGGGCAGTAGCATGTAGTAGCTTAGACTCTTACTTTTATCCCATGTTAAGGGCTGCCATTACTTTGTACTGCTTTGTACCTGGCTTGCCGCACAGATGTGCCTATGTGATGAAACAGGTACGTTGAATTCCTTTTCCCTCTGAAATGAGGCCTCTGCTTTAAACATTTGTAACGAGCACATTATCATCTGATGTGCCTCTACACTCTGCATTCCCCAGACTAGGTACCCTGAAGATGGTGCCTGTTTTGGTGGCTGGCATATGTTTGTTTGCTCCTGAAATGGATTTGAACTTCTTGAAACTGATATGTTTTTGGCAGAATGATACTATAGTTCTTCCCATACGCCCCAAGGGCACTGCATACATCATGTAAATGTGACCTTTCCTAAAGCAAATCACAAGTCCAATCTTGATTGTTGTTATTATTCCCAGCACCCCATGTGAACTTTCTGTAAGACTTAAATTGATAGGAAATTCAGTTATGTGTACGTTTTAAAGGCACCTTCAAGAATATGGGAATTTCAAGTATCAAACAACACACAATAAGAGAGAAAACATAAATATTCGTAGTCTCAGTCTTTAAGTCAGTTATTTCAGGTTAACCTCCACTGGAAACATGCCTTCATGTTTAGTTATGTGCATGTATGAGGCAAAGAGTGAGAAATATGTCACCCCAAGTCTGTTTCTGGGAGTCTCTAAAGCCCTTTGGTAAGCATGCCATCGAATTTTGGTGGTAAATTATATCACTATAAACGACTTCTCACAATTCACCACCAAAATTCGGCAGCAAATGGGGAAATCCCCATTTAAAGCAAGCATATTTCAGCAGAAAACCACTGCAGTGCATTAAAAGTTGGTACAACACTTGCTTTATATGTTCTGTTTCCTTTGCTGCCAATATTTAGCCATGTGGTAGGATGGCTCATGGTACGGCTAAGGGGAAATACCAATCCATGGAACCGCCAAAGTTGCCTACTCTTGAGCTAATCTCTATATAGCTGAGCTAGGAGCAAAGTGAATAAATCCTCAGCCTTGCATGAACATCTGGAATTCCTCTGGTTTATATCAAAGCCCAATATGTGAAATGAATCCATAAATGCCATGTCTGGAAATATATCCTTCGTAGGATTTATGGCAGTGCTTGCAAATAAGTTTTTTAAATTTGTATCTCTGCTAATTGGCTGTACAGTATATAGATATGGCTTGCCATGCCCCGTTGAATGTTAACCTTGGACTCTTTGCAATGGTATCTTTAATCTGCACAGGTACCACTTTTCTGAACCATACAATCCGTCTAGGTATTCAGACTGAATTATTTCATTTGTCAAGATCAAATGTAAGTGTCAGTATTCAGTACCAGTGGAATTTGGACTTTCATCTCCCCTTCCTTCTGCTGAGACCACCTGTAGTGCCAAAGTATTGTTTCAAAGGGGCTCTCAGCTCTATGGAGCAGATTTCCTATGCACATCAGGGCTGTAGGAGGGAGAAGGGGTCACCAGTTCTGCTGGAAGCATTGGGATTCAGCAATGGTACACCATGGATATTGACCATTAAGTCTCCTATGCGTTGACTATCATTCCAGATTGTCCCATATGAAGCTTCTTCATTATTTCTCGCTTCATCTTCTGTCCTTTGAATATAATGTATTTAATGAACCGACTGTGGCTCAGAAGGGTCTGCTTGTTGCCTTGAAAAGCATTTTTTTTTTTGCATCCTCTCACTAGTTCTGCCTCACAATAAGGAAAAAAAAGGTCCCACCATTAATTCTGGTTTGAATGCTGGAAACCACTACTACATCGATCAGGTGCATAATTGGGTAATGTTTTTCAGGCCATATCAGAATGAACTCTTGCCCAGTTAATACTAGATGTTCAGCCATTTCTTTTGGACTTCAGCAGGACAATGTAACAAAAGTGGACTTTTAAGAGCTAGACACAATTTTATCAGAACCCCTATACGCAATAAATAACTTTGTGAAGCTTCAACATCAAGGAGTCTGGCACCTTCTTAAACTATAGGAGAAATACTACAGTACAGATGTTTGTGAACCACATTTTATTTAATCATTTGCATAGATGGCTGAATGTATGGATGTATGAACATCATTTTAAACAAACTAGATATTACTGTTTATCTTCATTTCAGGTTACAAACCACTGCATCACATCCTGAAGGTCTGAGTGGTGGCAGTTATAAGGAACAAAGTTGTCACACTGCCATACACCGCCCCTTTCATATGATCGTGAACTATAAGACCAGTGCAATTTTCATCCTGTACTCAAAATGAAGTATACTTCCATTCCACTACATTTTTATGCATTCTGTCTGAATGAATGTACAAAATACCTGTGGTAGATAATCATGTGCCTTAAAGAATGCAATTTATTGTTTAAAAATAGAATGAGATATCGTAACAGAGAGCATTGTGGTAAAAGGATTTAACTTTAAATTAGATGTGAAGAGGGGGAGAACCTGCTGAAAATCGCAATAATACGATCATATTTTCCACCATTAAGTGAACAAAAATTGTGTGGGAGAGAAATAAATATAAATTTCTAGATGGCACCATCTTTGGCATTTCTGAGCATTCTAAGCATTCTTTTTCTAAATATATTCTTTAACAGAGCTGTCTTGAAGTACTTTTAATATAATTAAAAGCACAAAATGAGTGCCAGGCTTGTCAATTTCAACAACAAAGTGCTGAAAGTCTCAGTGAAACTGAAAAATCCATCTCCCACACATTGTAATGAATAGGTTCATAAAAGGAAAATAGTTTAATTACATTTTAGTTCATGGATTGTTAATAGGCTGGAGTATCTAAATTGAATAATGTGATTCTGGTATAATAATTATGTGTAAATGAACTTGTTTAAATGATATTTTACAGCTTCTTTATAAAATTACAGCTAGAGGCAATGCAGTGATAGACACACAAAGGCCGTGCAAAAATTATCATAAACTATTAGCTTGTTTGGAAAGGGTTTTATGTTAATCTTTTAGTACTTAAAGCACTCTGCAATTAACATATCATGGGGAGCTGCCTTGAAGCAAAGCCATGCAAATTGAAGTACTCAGATAAAAAGCCATTCACACTTCAAAAAAAAAAAAAATTGAAGAAAGGAAAAGGGTAGTGTAGCACTCAAAGGAGACTAGTTTTATATTTGAGATTAAGGAGGTGTAATGATTGTGTTATCTAACGATGGTTGTAATTAAAGCTTTTCTCCTGAAGACATGACAATAGATATGGCATTGATTTCGCTGTTTTAATTGTGAAAGTCATTTCATTCCAGGGCATAAGATATGAATAGCCTACAATCAAAGGGCTGAAAGATGGCTCTGTTGATATTACTTGTTCAACAGCTGCCTCATGGTTTGAAACACAGATGAGAAGGGATGGTGAAAAAGATCACGAAAGTGCTCCATGTTGTAATTTTCCTGCCTGTGCCATTCCTTCAGGTAGCAGAAGGGGGAAGCAGGGCATGAATTGGTATGGGCTTGTAAACAAGCAGTCTTTTCACTTCTCTATGTGGACTTCTCTCTTTTAGGTTCCTCTGAATAAAAGGGGTCATAAAAGTACCAGGATAGGGACTTTTAGAGTTCACAAATGACAGAGGTTTATGCAATAAGCCATCATCTGTTCTCACAGATACTATACTTTTAATGGAATATTGAGTTCTCTTTGTGACTATAGCTCTGATTATTGGGAACAGTATAAAAGCAAAGCAAAACAAACAGTTGGCAAGGAGCATGATGCAATAGCTCTTTTTCCAGTAGCGATGTATGGAATTGAGAGCTGGACCATAAAGAGGGCTGATGCCAAAGAATTGATGCTTTTGAATTGTGGTGCTGGAGGAGACTGTTGAGAGTCCCCTGAACTGCAAGGAGATCAAACCTATCCGTACTCAAGGAAATCAAGCCTAAGTGCTCACTGGAAAGACAGATCCTGAAGCTGAGGCTTCAATACTTTGGCCATCTCATGAGAAGAGAAGACTCCCTGGAAAAGACACTGATGTTGGGGAAGTGTGAAGGCAAGAGGAGAAGGAGATGACAGAGGATGAGATGGTTGGACAGTGTCATCAAAGCTACCAACATGAATTTGACCCAACTCTGGGAGGCAATGGAAAACAGGAGGGCCTGGCATGCTCTGGTCCATGGGGTCACGAAGAGTCGGACACAACTTAACGACTAAACTAACAATGATGCAATAGATTTATTTATCTCACATTGTGAAACTGTCTGTAACAACACCAAGAACCCAAATATTCTTTGAATAGGTATTATGGAGGAAATCAGTTTTGGGGAACACCACCAGAGAACGGAAACCATAGGGCAGCATGCATCTTTACCTCAGTAGTTGAGCAAATCTTGCAATGTTAATTAAAAGAATAAGAAACCTAAGTTTGATAAATGTTTCTTTTGATCCTAAGCCTTCTGTTATATCAATGAGGTACTCCAATTTTTATATTGGATTCTTAAGAACTGTTTTAAAACAAATTTACCTCACATCTGTACTAACTTCATGGCAAAATTTATGACTTGGCATGATGATGTAGCTTGGTCATTATTAGGCGATGCACATCCCCAAAGTCCTGAAAAATCTTAATGGCAAAGACCCTGGTTATATTTAGGCTTAAAACACAGAATTAGTTGGGTCAACTTAAATACTGAAAAACGTGGAAATGAAAAATGGAAGAATTAAGTGTATGTCTTTCAACAGAGTAAGGCAAGCTCACTGCCACCCATCAGTAAGACATGTTTTAACAGAACTCTGTCATTGCAAGTCATCCCTCTAGCACTTACAGAGGAGCACAGCAGTAGTTTCAGATACTTCTGAAAACATAACAAGATGATAGTATGTTAATTTAATGAATGTAAATTGTATAATAATACCAAGTGGTTAGATTGCAACTTGCCTAATTATTATAATTGCTGCACATATACACCAGAAATTGAATTCATGCTTTTGTGTTTGCTACATGTACGAATGTTCGTACATCTTTTGATAATAATAGACCTAAGTCATGAGATATTAAATGGAAACAAAATCTTTGTTGCCAGACTCACTAACTGGACTGCATATTTGAAATCCTCTAATTCTGTGATGATGTTCTGGTCGAAGGTATAGTATATGATGCATATGGGTGTTTACTGAACAGTAAATTATTTTTCTAGAAATCACTGCTAATTTGGATAATTTATTCCTATCTGAGTCGTGTCTGGCCTTCTGAAGTTAAATATTTTGTGTAGTACACACTACTAGATTCAACTTATTCTGTACAGAAGTGGGGAGGGATACAGACGTAAATTATTTTTCAAAAATCACTGCTACTTTGCATTTCTGCTAATAGCCTTAATTTTAGTACAACCTCTATTCAGACTCATTACCTACTGGAATCCTTCATTCTGGCTCTTCATTTCCCCACCCCAGTCCCCATAAATAGCAATGCACTAAGCTACATTGTAATTAATATAATTAAAGTATTAATAAAGATTGAAAGGGTCGGACACTGCATGGAGTGCTTAATTTTGTGTATCTTTTCCCTCTGATTGACTGTTTAGGTTTATGTTTCAGCTGTCAGTGAGATTATGTGTAATTAAGCCAAAGTAAAGATGTGCCTTCCCCCACCCTCCTTTAACCAGGGAGGATGGCAGACAAATTCATGGCTGTTTGGATAGTGGGTGGTAACTCTGCCCACTCTTTTGTAGCTGTTATAATTGCACATTGTTCTTTATTCATGCATTCTGCATTCCAGTGTGTATTTTGGATACTTCCATTTATCTGTGACAGAGAACAAATAATTCTATTGGGGAAAGCAAACAGATGGATTTTTCACTCCCCATTGTAGTCTTGAAAGATCATTCGGGGAGGTGTATCTGAGGCAAAAGCGGGCATCTGGGTTTTAAAGCTGAAATACCAAGATGCATAAGGTATTGAACTCGTATGTAATATTACTGGAAGGAACCCCCAGGGTTGGACTGGAGCTTGGCCAGCTTCTGCTTACACAGCACCTCCAGCTCCTCATCCACCATTACTGGCTGCAAAAAAAGAAGGCTGAGGAGGGATGAGGGACACCAATGAATATGAAGGAAAATCAGGGAAAGGAGAGTGCCTCCTTCTCTTCCATGCTTCACAGTTCTCTCCTCGCTCAATGGTGCCTGCGCAGATTCTCAAGGTATTGAACTGTAAATGAGAAATCCCAGTATACATCTCCCCCTTCTGTGAACACAACTGACAAAGGGAACTCTCTCTGTACCTCAGCCTCTGTCTGCCAACTGCAATATGGCATAATAACCTAGGTCTATAACAATTACAAAATGATTTCTATGAGCCACGTGGGACAGCAAACAGTTCTAACAGTTGTAGTGATATTATTAACATGTGGGGTAGGTTTATACTTGCAGTCTGAACAAGAATAGTCTCTGGGTTTGCAACAGAACTGGCCTCAGTACAGGACTTCATCAGGCAAATACAGGGGCCTTGGATGTTGACACCTTATTCTGGAGCCCAGAGAGGAGCACCTGGCCAGGTATCTGCAGCCATCACCAATTTCTCTACTCCCTTCTCTTGCCTCAGGACCAAGAAGAATTCCAATAAACAAAGAGGGCCGTGGCTGCTGCAGGCTGACCCAATGTTTTTCTTTCCCACACCAGGCTGAGGCAGAGCCAGACTCCTGTCAGAGTCACCTGCCCTTAAATTGTGGCCTCCCTCCATCTTCCCCCTCCACTGCTATTCACATCCCCCACCTGTTTCTGTTGCTCCCTAACTCACTGTAAACTCAGTTTGGTTCTTTGAGGACCTACAAACAGAGAGGGATGGTGCCTAGTGAACCTCTGTAGGAAGCTAGTTCCAGAGGAAGAGGTCACGACCAAGAAAACTCAGTTCTTATTGTTGGCTTCCCCCCCCCTTCTCTCTCTCTCTCTCTCTCTCTCTCTTTTGCCTACTTGAGTGTTACAAATCTTTACATTAAGGACTGTGAAGAGCATGCAGGATGGAGAGCTGTTTTGGCAAAGAGGCATTCTGCCAAGTATTGACTAGAACTCCAAGTCTCTCCCAGCCAGCATGGACAAAAACAACACAATTTCAGCACAAGACAATGGTAATTTGGTAGACTTCTGTGGTGCTTAGTAATCAATCTGGACTTTTCCTGGTGTAACAGATTGAGCCAAGCCAGTCCAAAGTCTCATGTTTAACAGTTCACCCTGCAGATGTAACCTCCAATTTTCACTGAATATATAAATGTGTTTAAATTACAAATCATGACCCTAACATAGTCTAGTAAACCTTGTAGTGATTTTAACGCCTGTAGAAAAAATGTACCATAAACTTTGGCACATGGACTAGAAACCCAAACTGTCTTATCTTATAAAAAGGCCACATGGTCGTGGAAAAATACAAATGACATAAACCCAAAAGATAAACCCAAAAACCAAACAGCAAGCTTTTGATGATAAATTATCTTTTTCAAGGCTGCACACCAAATTTTTGTTGATAGTTCCAAAATTAAATGACGTTATTAAACGTCACATGGCCAGTGGTGAGGCCGGGCTAGCTTCTTAGTTGGAGATGGTTGCAGTCTGCAAGTGGCTCATGGAGGTGGGGAGACGGATAATTCCAAGCCCCCTCCTCACTCTCTTCAGCTAACAGTTTGGAATTTATGGTCCAGCTCTGAAAGCAAAGGACAGTGAGGCAATCTGAGCTCACCCTTTTCCCATTTTCTGCCTTCTCTCAGGTGCCCTTGGATTCTGAACAACATCATTTGTCACTTATGCAGATGCTGAGGCTGAAGGAGTTTTGGGGAGCTCAAGTTTCAAGGCCAAACTACTCATATGCTCAGGTGCAAGCTCTTTCCTCCTGATTATTTAAAAAGAAATGAAAATCATAGAGGTTGAATCTAGGACTGAAAACACACAGAAGGTGTTGTTCGAGCCTTCTATATTTGATACTTGGTAAACAATCATCTAGTCTGAGGGCTGAGCTCCATATGACATGTTGCTGTGTGATCTTGTCCACTGATAATGTTCTTTTTCTTAATGAAAGTGGCCCTGGAAGCTGTATTTGAGAAAAGGAAGAATTATGGGTTAAGGAGCTGCTTAACTACTGTATGTCCCATACTTAGATAAGGAGACCTGTATTTTGTCTATAGATGGAAAATTATCTTTGAGAAAGGTGATTCTATCTGATCACTTGCATCACCCATCACTTGTATCACACAATAGCATGTCATATTAGATTTGTCGTTCACTCTTACTTCTTCACTATACTCAAACTGTAACCTGATTTTCCCTGAAAATAATGATGTCTAGAGAGACTCACAACAGTCACAAAGCCAATACAAACACTCGTAACATAAAATATAAAAACTTTATCAAACAAAGAACGGTACCAAACTAGAAAACATTAATCATAATCTAAACACAATTGGCCAAGCCAACTGCTATTTAAACAGCAGATAAAGAACAACTTGTAACTGTGGGTTGCACCCACCAGTGTGACCGAATTCCACCCTGAAATTGCCAACAACCCCTATTAGTGTGGGATAGGCAAAAAATCCCCCAATCCCAGCACCAATCGGGATGAAGGTCAAAAATTGCTATCCCGCCCCTGAAAGGTGATCAGCAAAAACTCACACTAGAAAAATAGGGTGGGCGGGTGGCTACCTAAGAAAGAAGAGACGGTTAGACGGGAGGATGCCCCTTTTATCTTAGGTGCATCCTTCTGCTCTTTTTAACATCTTGAGAGACCGAGAAGGTCTCGTGCCATCCGTAGAAGGGGGGGGGCAAAGGACCGTTACGCTGATCAAAGCCTGGGTCAGCTTATCAGTGACTTTGCCATTCAGGAATACTCCAAGTTAAGCATTTTGGACAGAACCTTCTCTTTCGTTGTGCTCACTCAAGTGTTCTGATACCCAGTCTCCTGAGTTCCTCAGAACTGATACATGATCTGGCGCAGAACATCAACACCACACTAGGGTTGGAGGACAGGTTATATGAATGCACAGATGACCACAAAAAGAACAACAGTTACAGGAAGGCAACTTCTTCATAGTGCTCTCTCTGCATTGTACATATAAATGACTGAAAGCTTATTTAGTAGAGGAATGCCAGAATTGGCTAAGAATACAAAACATGGCAGTGCTACCACTTGAAAAAGTCATCAAAGTGAAAAACCACCTGATACAGTGAGATCTCACTGAATTTGGAACAAGTATGTTTGCTAAAGGGACGTGGTGGCACTGCGGGCTAAACCGCAGAAGCCTCTGTGCTGCAGGGTCAGAAGACCAGCAGTCGTAAGATTGAATCCACGTGACGGAGTGAGCTCCCATCACTTTGTCCCAGCTCCTTCCCAATCTAACAGTTCGAAAGCATGTAAATGTGAGTAGATAAATAGGTACCATCTCAGTGGGAAGGTAAAACGGTGTTCCTTAGTCACGCTGGCCACGTGACAACAGAAACTGTCTTCGGACAGGTGCTGGCTCTGTGGCTTGAAAAGTGGGATGAGCACCGCCCCCTAAAGTCGGACACAACTGGACTGAAAATGTCAAGGGGAACCTTTACCTTTACCTATGTTTGCTAAACAATGCATTAAAACAATAGCATGAATTACCGTCTGAAGAGATGTTGCAAAGAATCAGGGGTGTGGTAGTAAATGAAGAT
Organism: Pogona vitticeps; assembly: GCF_051106095.1. Taxonomy (NCBI): domain Eukaryota; kingdom Metazoa; phylum Chordata; class Lepidosauria; order Squamata; family Agamidae; genus Pogona; species Pogona vitticeps. The sequence continues at coordinate 112,589,513 of NC_135785.1, forward strand.
ACAAGGGGACTGCTGAAAGGGTTCCTTTCTTGACTTATGAAAGGCAGGAATCATGCAGATCTCAAGTGGCTAGATTTCGGAAGAAAGAAGGAAATATAACATCCAGAATAAAATGAAAGTCTGATATCACTTAATGAAACGATGCGATGTCAGGGCAAAGGAATACTTTCACCTTATGGACTGTGAGGTATGGAAGCTCTGCTCAGAGAACACATTGTTCTCTAGCTTTTCTAGAATAAGTTATTGCAACCAAAATGGCTAGTTAACCAGGACTGAATATATAGCAATATTAAATTATTTGATTCAAACATGGATGAAGAAAGAACTTCCAGAAATATTGTAAGATTCAAAGGCAGAGCCAAGGTTCAACATAAAGAGTAGTGGTTTTGGAGACCATTGAGAAAACTGTTGAAAGTAGGGTGATTAAAACCTTGCACTGGACACGAGTTCCCAACCTGTGGGTCATGACCCCCAAGGAGGTCACAGAGTGTTTTCTGGAGGAGATTGCTACTGTTATTTTTAGTTGAAATTAATTTTTATAAGACATTTCACCATAAAAGTTTTCAACACTTCTTTATTTTAATAAGGCTACACTGCAATATTCAAAGGAATTCTGTTGGGGAATTTTCATAGAGGGAGCTGAGTACCTATGACGTACCCAAGGTCATTGGCATGACTGCAGATTGACAAAATATTGCCAATCCCTGTCACAGAGTGGGTGGTTGCTACTAGATACCATGTGCCAATTCTCTTTCTATTTTAGTGCATTTTCTTTACTCCATTAAAAATGCCTCTTTATGCAAATGTGGTGAGAGGGTCATTGGTTACTTGGCTACTATAAAAGTATGTCACAACTTGAAAAAGGTTAGGAAACACTGCATTAGAAGATGACAAGCAGAAATCATTGCAAGGGACACCTTAACTGAAGGCAAAGAGATAAATAGATAAAATAATAGTCCTAGATATGAAGATACACTTGATCTTAGCCAAAAGGCCAATAAGGTACTTTATTGAAAAAATATCCAGAGCATTGCAAATTCAAATGCAATAAACACAAACGAATTACAAAAACAACAGCAAATGTTCAACTTGCAAAGGGTTAAAATTATGAAATACTAAAATTATATATAATTTAGTTAGTCAATTAATCATAATAAAATGAATTTCTAGAACAGTGCTTCCCTACCTTTGTTCCCCAGATGTTTTTGGACTACAACTCCCTGAAATCTTGGCCAACACAGCTAGGGGCAGAGGCTTCTGGGAGTTTCAGTCCAAGAAAATCTAGGGATCTAAGGTTGAGAACCACTGTTCTAGAGTCTCTGAATACTTTCTATTGAAATACTGTAAATTATATTTTATATCCAGACATCTAGATACACATCTAGTCTAATAATCCTGTTTTCCACTTTGTTAGTCTCAGAGTGTCTATAAACCTTACTGACTTACGGCCATGAAGTGGTTGGCCAGGGCACTTCTGAGCTCTGGGTCAACATTGCCACCAACCCAAAGGCATACAAATGTCTTCTGTTGGGCAATACAGTGGGGTCTTGACTTAAGAATGGCTTGAGTTAAGAACATTTTGACTTAAGAACCACTCTCATAGGAAAATATTGACTTGACTTACATACTTAGATTTGAGTTAAGAACTGAAAAAAACCACGTGAGAGGCAGGGAAAGTGCAAAATTTGAACTTTCAGTTAACTATTGGCCAGTGAAAAGGGTGCCTGTCTGCTTCCTCACTCCTCCCAGCGTTTAGAGAGTGGATTGGGAGACAGTCTTCGGACTGCCTGGTACTGTACTGCCTGGACTGTATTTTCCCTGCGTTCCCTGAACCTTTCTTGACCTAAGAAAAAAAGAAACAAAATATCCCCCTCTAGTGGTCGAAGGCAGAATAGCAGCTTCCCATTAGTTTCTATGGACGGAAAAGAGCAGATACAGATCAAATGGTTTTCAATGTATTCCTATGGGAAATGCAGATTTGACCTGAGAACTTTTTGACTTGAGAACCGCCTTCCAATACGGATTAAGTTCTCAAGTCAAGACCCCACTGTATCCTGTTCATGCAGGGACAACATAGGTCACATCTGTGGAAATGTACCAGGTGTTACATCTATCAACAAGGAATTGTGGAATTGCCAATGGATCATGCATGTGTAGTTATACAACTCAATTTTGTCTAATGTTTTATTAAAATTAATTGGTTCTATGGACTTTCAGAAAAACCAGCTTAGTCATTCCATCACTTCCACAAAAATATGGGAAGACATGAATAAATCCAATGTTTGTTCTTCCATATGTGTGGCACCTATGAATAAACTTCCTGTGTTGCAGTACTTTTATGCTACTGATCTGTGGTTCACAAGAGCTTATGTCACAATACATTTCTTACTCTTCAATATTTTTGTTTTCTCTCCAGGGCTAAACACGTCTCACTCTCTGAAATTTAATTCTGGATATACACAGACAATGGCAGGAGCTTATAGAAAGACATGCTGTGTCAGGAGCTGATAGTAGCTAATTGTTTTGAGCAGTTTCACTTTTTAGAAAGATTTATTCAGAAACACCCCTCTGATGACCCAGCACTCTTTTACACTTTGAAGAAACAGTCTGCAAAGCAGATGCTCACATCCTGGAAAAAAAACTGTGTAGCAGAGGCAGAATTAAAGAAGGGTAGCCAAATCTATTGAGAACCTGGTGGGGAGGAACAGTCCCCACAAGAGACAGTTCAATGAGATCAGAAGGGTGAGACTTAATTACTGAGACATTGAGAAGAAATGATTTTCTGGTCTCAGTACTGCAATATAGCAGGCAGTGGGAAACCACTACACCCAGTGCCTAAGGGACAGCTCTAAAGCAGTGGTTCCCAACCTTGTTTCCCCAGATGTTCTTGGACTACAACTCTCAGAAGCCTTCACCACTAGCTGTGCTGGACTGGATTTCTAGGGGTTACAGTCAAGGGACAACTGGGGAATCGAGTTTGGGAACAACTGCTTTAGAGTATGCAAGTGGTATGAGATCTTCAGGAAGAGAAACAATGCTTAGAAAGCGGAGTCACAAGATATTCTGGGTTATCAGTATGCAAAACTTTCTCAGTGAAAGAATAATAATGTTCATGAAAAGTAACCAACTCATTTTATGAGTTAAAAAATAGCACTAAACACAGCATCATACTTTCCAAAACTGCTAAAATGCCTGTGCAAGAATATCTTTTAGTAATTCAGCATGTGTGGGGGTTTTTTGCTTGAAATTCATATGGCAAAAGAGATGAGAAATTCCAAGATAAGATCTTAGCCATCACCTATTTGTTTCCTAACTTGTTGGCAGTTCGTGCTTCTCCTTTTTCTTTTTCTTTTCTTTCCTAAGCCATTAAAATGAGGGAAAATAAATCTAGTATGACTGCACAATGGATCAAACGCAAATAGTTTGCATTGTAAAGAAGTTGCTTGAGATATGTGCTGAGCTGGGTTGAAATATGAAATCTTTCCCAAACTTTGGGTCATCTTTTTTTTTCTCTTTCATATAAGGCATGAATAAAATAAATCCTAAACATGCAATGATTGCCTCAAATGCCAAAGAACATTATAAAAAAGACACAGCAAAATAGCACCCAAACTGTACTTTCCTTTCTGATAGTCATAAGTGCGGCTCTTGCTATGTTGAACTACCAGAAAAGAGATCTGCAGGCCTTGGGAACTCTCCCAGTTATTTATATGTATCTGATCTTAAATGGCAATGTGAACTGCTGTGCCTCATCAAATTAAAGCTGCTCCAGCTAACTCTCTATTAACGTCATCATTTTGATGTTTTGATAAGCAAATAGGTTCATTCTGTAAAGTGAATTAGGCTACCAGTACCCTAGGAAATGGGAGAAAGAGACCTGGGAATATGATGCTCACACATGATACGTATATTGGGATATAGGAAAGTAATATTAACCATAATGTTAAAAAAGAAATTTAGTTGCATGGCCCAACTTTGATAGTACTTCTGGGCTGGCAAAATACAATTTTCAAAGGTGAGCTATTTTTAAAAGTCCCTCGCTTGAATGGACATTTCAATAAGCGGAGAGGTTTTGAGTGTGTAAGGGAAGCAAAAGAGCAATACAATCAGTAGGCTAGAGATGTATATACTCTCTTCAGGATTAACAATTACATCAGCACAGAGAATGGACAATTCCATTGGTAACAGGGGCAGAGAAACCCCTCAAGGAGGTACAGGTCAGAAGTTGATACTGGCAAAGGATCTTTTACAGACAACAGCAGTGACTCTCAAGCTAACTTATTATTACTACACAGAAGAGACTCAAGAGACAGAAGAATGATATATTCCTTCGAAGAGGAATCCTATGATGAAGAACCTGAAGTTTTAGAAAGTAAAGTGAAAGCTGCTCTTAAAGAACTCAGTAGAAATAAATCACTGGAGTAAATGGGATACTAATAGATCTACCACAAGTCACAGACACTGAATCTGTCGAAATCCATATGAAAATATGTCAACAAATACGGAAAATAAAACAATTGCCCCTTGATGGGAAACATTCCATGTACATTCTGTCATCAAGAAAGGAGATGCCAAAGAATACACAATTATAGGGCCATTGAATTAATTTCCTATGCAAGCAAAGTGATGCTTCAAATGATGCAATAAATACTTTTACCTTACATGGAGTGAAAAATGCTTGATGTTTCCGGCTGGATTCCAAAAATGGAAAAGCACTGGAGATCATATTGTACTTATACACAGAATATATTAAAGAATTTCAGGAAAAGATTCATCTATGCTTAATAGACTAGAGCAAAGCTTTTGACTGTATGGGTCATGAGAAGTTGTGGATTGCTCTAAAAGAAAATGATGTGTCAGACAAGAGTGTATTCTTATCTATTACATTTGTATGCAGAACATATTACACACAACATAGGTTCTTAACCTGTAGTCTGTGGACCCTTGGGGGACTGTGATGTCCTACAGGGGGTCCACAAGGAAATGTTGAAGAAATGTTATGATCTTTTGCAGTTAGAAAGAAAGAAAGAAAGAAAGAAAGAAAGAAAGAAAGAAAGAAAGAAAGAAAGAAAGAAAGAAAGAAAGAAAGAAAGAAAGAAAGAAAGAAAGAAAGAAAGGAAATGTAGAACAAAATCTTAATTTCCTTTGCTTGTTTATATAAAACTTGGCTTTTCTGACCTACCACCTCCATTAAAAACAAATAAAAGCAAAAATGGGTTATGAAAATAACTACTGGATAACAAATAACTGTTGGATATTTCTGTACACAGTGAGAACATGCAAGTGAACAACACTGAGTAGTTGAGAGACAGCACATTACATTTCTTGTTACTGTGCAGATGGTCAGAAGTTGTGGGAAGAGAGAGCCAGAGTCAGTTAGTGTCAGTGTGAGTGTTCAGATGGACTTTGTGATCATGTTTTTTTCTTCAATTTCTGCTACGATAACTGTTTGGTTATTGTTTGGCAAAGTGACTTTTTGATATTATTGCAGTGAATTTTGTAACAATACATTTTGGCTGAGCCGCAGAATGGATTGCTGGCTGAATTTGAATTATAAAAGAATTGATGCTGTTGAGAGAACATCCTGTTCAAAGCAAAATGAAGCTTCTTCCAATCATCTTAAAAAGTGTCACCGTTATAAAGAACATCTGTCAATTGGCTTCATATGTACAAGTCTGAAAAACAAAGAACTTACACAGTGTGTGTTGTGTTGCAAGATACTGTCCAATGAGGCCATGAAACCGTCAAAACTGTGAAGATACATCTATACTAAACATAAAGAACATGTCACAAAAGCACCATTTTTTTTCAAAAGTAAGGAGAGTGAGCTTAAGGAAACAAAGAAAATGGTGAAAAAGATTGCAACTGGTTGCAACAATGAAAATGCAGTGAGGGACACATTTGAAGTTTCTCAACTAAAAGCAAAAATCAGAAAACCGCACACCATAGCTGAAGAAATTATATTACCAACTGCAAAAATCAGTGTCTGCATTGATAAAAAAGAAAGCTGCTAAGGACCTTTCCTTAATACATTTGTCAAATGACACAGTTAGGAAGCGGATCAACATTTTGTCATCCAATATCAAGGAATAATTATTAGAAAGAAGTTACCTGTCCCCCTACTTTGCACTGCAATTGAATGAAAGCACAAACATAACAAAATGACCTTACTGTGCTACGTTAGATATGAGCACAAGAGAAATGTTTTCGAAGTTATAGTGTTCTTGTTGGTACACATTACAGCTGAAGAAATATTTAACAGTTTAAATAAGTTTATAGCATCTCATGACATGGATTAATTGAAATGTGTTGGAGTTAGCACAGATGGGGCACGAGCAATGTCTGGAAAACTTATTGGACTTGTAGCGTGGATTAAGGAAATCATACAATTGGTGACTTGGTACCATTGCTGCATATATAGAGAAGCTCTAGTTGCTAAGAAGATGCCAGAAAGACTAAAGCAAACCTTAAATTAATCAGTCGAAACTGTAAAATCACTGAATTCAAGGCTTTTTGAACAGCTTTGCAAAGATATAGACAGTGAATACCACCAACCTTTGCTACACTGTGAAGTTCATTAGCTATCACAAGGTAAAGTTTTGTCTTGTTTTGGGAGGCTGAGAGATGAGATAAGGTTGTTTCCTTATGAGGAAGCAATTTCACCTCAGCAACCTTTCGGCCGATTTTTCCTGGTTACTCAAATTCACATATCTGTCAGATATCTTTACCCATTTAAATATGCTCAACTTAAATCTCCAGGGAGAAAAAGTTAGTTTTTCAAGCTGAAGACAGGACTGAGGTTATGATCAAAAAGTTAGAATTGTGGCATCATCGCCTATTGAACCAAAACTATGAGACATTTCCAAAAGTCACAAATTTTCTTGGTTCCACCAACAAAGAGTTATCTGAGGAAGATACACCACTTATCACATGACATTAAGATTTGCACCATAGTTTCTGTGAACATTTTCCTGTTCCTGATGCAAGCAAAATGGATTAGATATCCCTTTTCAGTTAATATGTATGACTTAGAGGGGCTCACAGTAGCAGAGGAAGACAAGCTCATAGAAATATTCATGGATGGTGCTTTGATATTGCAGTTCACATAGCAGTCCCTTCTATATTACTTGCCTCACCTACAAGCAGATTTTACAGAACTATTGAAGAGGACTATGAAAGGATTGTTGCCTTTCATAATGACATGTTTGTGAGAAAAATTATTCTCTGATCTTTTTTATCTTGAAAAAAATATATAGAAACCATTTGAAAAACGTAGGGTCAGAACTCAGAATACAAGTTTCAGCTATTAAGCATGATATAATAAGACATGAAAGTGAAATGCAGCACCAATCTTCTCATTAAACATCATTACTGTATGTTAATATATGTTCCCTTTTTCCCACCCAACTTGTGATTAATGAGTTACAATTTTGTATAAATTATATTCATATCATTTTCTAGCTTTTATTTTCATGTGATGTTTTACATATGTGTGTCATGTTAATCATTTTATGTGCTTGTAATTTCAGTTTCTCCAGCAACAATTAAAGACAATTAATATTATTTTAAATTTGTATGAAATCATTCCAATAAAAATATTTTAATAAGAGTGTGTGCATTAACAGATTAACTTATTTCTCCCTTCTCTCCAAATTTGAAGACCCTTCATGAGAAACTTTAAATAAATATTTGATACAATTTAGGATTTTAAAACTTGTGTTAAATCTTGATGGTCTGTGGCAACAAAATATATTTAAAGGGGGTCCGTGGTAAAGAAAAAGTTAAGAGCCACTAAAGTTGGACTAGATTCAGATGACAATGTAATGAAAATTGGATTGCAGCTCTCTTTTTCAGATGTATCTCATGAAGTCACTTATAGTCCAGAAAAGCTTATGTGGAATCACATTTGTTAGTCCTTAAGATGCCACAAGATCCTGATTTTTTTAAAGACACTCTGGTGGTCCCATAAAGGTGCTGCCCACTCCGTTCTTTGATTTCAGTGAATGCCAGAGTTTTGGTGATTGTCAAGATCCACACTGGACTACTGATAATTTCAGTTACATATTTGAATACTGGAAACTTTAAAAAAAACAGGGGTAGTAATCTAAATGTGATTGTCAATATTTACTGGTACTTATCCTAGAAAAAGGGGAATACGCACATGTTTCTGGCTTCCATTTAAGTCGGACTTAACATTTTAATTGCTGACATTCCAATAGATTTGAAACAATATGAGATATGTTACATAACTATTTCTCTTGGGAAATATCACCTTCTTGATATTATTGTTTCAAAGAAATGAGCAACAAAACAGGCAATTGTTTAAGTTGGCACTCCCAAGCCAAGCTACACCAGAGCATAGGTTGCTGTCCTCTGAAGATGCCAGCCACAGAGACTGGTGAAACATTAGAAAGAACAACCTTCAGGACACAGCCAAAGAGCCCGAAAAACCCACAACAACCATTGTTTATCTGAACTATATTTTCTCAAAGTTGCCTGGAAAGATAACTGATCAAATAAACACTAAATAAACTTACTTCAAATAAACTTACACAGCCACTTCTACATTAACTGAAATATATTATTTATTATTATTATTTATTTAATTTATATGCCGCCCACACTACCCAAAGGTCTCTGGGCGGCTTACAGCATCCAAAATACAACAAAGATATGCAACAATTAAAATACAATTAATATATATAAAAAATTGCCATCGGACCCACAGCTAATATTATTTCAGTTAAAAGCTTTCTGGAACAGGAAGGTTTTGACCTGGCGCCGAAATGTCATCAGTGTCGGCGCCAGACGAATCTCAGTTGGGAGGGCATTCCATAGTCTGGGGGCAGCTGCCGAAAAGGCCCTTTGTCTACAAGCCGTCCCTCTTATAGTTTCCATACAGCTTTTTTTTTAGATGGGAAGGATCTTTTCATTTGGGTTTCTACTATTGCCGTTCTACTTCCTGATGTAACTTACATCACCATAACATTGGTCGAGTTTCCATAGAAGGAATTCCTGCAACTTTGAGTAAGATCTCCTTCACAGGGCCGATATTGACAGTCTGCCTTGAAACGTATGCTGATGAAAGAATGAGGTTGAGTTATATCCTGATAAAACTCTTGTTGCATCTGCTTATCTGTCTAGAAGTATTAAGTCTAAACATATCCAATACAATAGTACACATGAAAGAAACAAAGTCACTAACACAAGCCATTAAATGTAAGAAAAAAAAGATTTCTGTTGAATGGACAGAGATCATATGACTCATGAAATCCACCTAATAAAATTTGAATACACATTTACAAAAGCATCAAAGTATCTTGTTACTCATTGGTCACTATGAGCAATTCTTTATGGTTCTGCCTTTAGAAGACAGACTTTTAGAATGGGAAATAAATACTTTTTTCTTTTTAACGGAGTGGGAAAGCACTTGTATATGTCTTACACTGCAGATACCAAGTACCACTTCCATGCTTTTCAATCAGAAGTTGCAGATCAGTACAAAGATTGCCACATATGGGCAGGTTCTCCTATTCTATCACATTCAAGTTCACACTGAAACACATGCTATACAGTCATTGCACACGAGGTCCCAAGTTCAATTCTTGCCATCTACAGATATGGCTTGGAAAGAAAGAACCTTGATTGAAACAGTGGAGGGCTATTCCTAACAACAGTGAAATGAACCAGTACTGTAGTCTGAACCTATATAAACTAACTTCTGTGCTTCTAACAATATTCTGAAATTTTAATGTTTAGGGATGTGTAGATCATCCTTATTCCATCATAATGAAATCCTTCTTGCTTCTATCGAGACTCTTTATTTTGTAGACTAAGTATGCTTGAAATTTCTTTTTAGCTGAGATTTTAAACAAAAGAAAATATGTGCGGAACTCAGAAAATCACATCAGATTTCACTGTGGGAGGAATCTCAGTGACAGCACTAATTTTACCATAGATAATGAAATTCTGTCTCAGGGAAATAGCTAGAAATCAAATCATGGTGCTAATTTACGATACCACAATACTGGACATATGGGCTTTCTTCTCATGCTAAGTTACAGAAAAGGCTATCTGGTATTGCCAATAATGTACAGCAGACGGTATCAATAAAGCCTTGACTTTTTGCACTTCGAAGTAAGGTATTCTCCCTACAAAGTGTTAATGCTGATAGAGCTGTCATCTTTATCAGCTAAGAGGCATCTAAAAAGTCACAAACATCTCAGGAATTTAAAATATTCTTTTTCATCTGTTCGAAAATTATCAGCTAAAAGCAGATCTCTGGCTCCTTTGGCTTCTACATCATTAAGTGCTACCTTATACAAGTGAAAATCTTTGACACTCACTTTCATGAATGAAGGTGGGGGGAAACCTAGTCATTAAATGTGTGTTTAGATTTCTTTTATTTAGCAGTTGTTTTAAGAGAGTTTCAGCTGTAAGATGACTTTCTTGAGTGCAAAGGAAACAGTCATTCTATGAACAAACCCAGCACTTTCAACTGAACTCTTTGTGAAAGCTCCCCACGCCTGTACTTCATATGGCTATGCAAATATCTAAACTGAAAAACCTGCAGGATGGGAAGAGATTTGACTTTAAAGAAGGAAGGAAACTGCTGACTAAGCGCTCTCTTTAAATTCGTTGTTGATATACAATCCTCTCAATTATATTAGGAGAGCCAAACAATATGTCCAAACTGTGTAGAAAAGACAGAAAGCATCACCTGTATGACTAGACTTTGTGGGTTTGTTGAAAAAATGAATGCAAAAAAAGAACCTGAAGTCTGATAGCTCAATCTTTAGGAGTTTTGTTTTTAAAGAGAGGCATTCGATAATTACAGGTAGGTACAGTTAGGTATTTGAGAGTGGAGCCAGAGGTTGGAAGTTAAATTCACTACTGTGTCTCCCAGGAAAAGAGCCAACCTGTGCAACCTTGGGCAAGCTGCACAGTCCACGGAAGCCGCCAGGTGAAGGGAGTGATAAGGACTTCTAAGTTCTCTATATCTAGAAAAACCTTAAAAAGGGTTGCAATGATGACAATGACGACGACGATGATCTTAGAACTGTGGAACAGGAAGGAACCCAATCGTTCATTGAGTCCAGCCTCTGTCAAGGAGGCACAGTTGGGGAATCAAACTCCCAACCTCCGGCTCTGCATCCGGAGACCTAAACCGCTGAGCTATCCAGCAGTTCCATACGAGTCAACATTGACCTGATGACACACAATTACTATTATTGGACAAGAATCTCAATTTAATGGGTGTTAGTCTGTTGCAGCAAAAACTATAAACTGGCACTTTATGGCACTTCAAATATTAACATATTTTAGGGCATAAGCTTTTGTTGACTGCAGCCCACTTCACCGAATGCTAGAGAATTTATACGCAATAAAATGTATATGGGCTTTTTTTGTGCCACAAGTTTGTTATTTTTGCAGCAGCAGGCTAATTTAGCACATGCCTCAGCTATTTTCAGTTTAAAGTATATGAAACCGTAAGAAGCATTACTGCTGCATGAGAATGCAGCAATGATCTTGTGCTGGCAGAGCAAACCAATATTTTATAAGGCAATTCTGAAAAACCCAAAGGGGAAAAAAATATAATATTTAAACTGAGCTTCACATCAGCACCAATTTGGGCATGTTTGTAGCTGCTGACATGCATCTCCAGTCTGCTCATGCTTTGTGTGCCACATTTGGGAAAAAATTGGGAAAAGGGCTTTTGAGTTAAGACTTTTAACTCCGGCCAGGTCATGAATATTCATGTGCTCTCTGCATGGACCAATGAGAATGCTGGAGAGGTGGAGTCACAAGATATAGGATTCTCTGCAGGAGGAGGAGGAAATTAGATGGGAGTTTGGAGGGTCTGAGAGTTGGGGAGATTGTAGTTTGGAAGTTTTGGGTGGATAGAGAGCGAGTTGGCTGTTGAGGGTGGATGAAGTGGGATGTTTGGTTAAGAGTTAAAGACATTGATTGTACCTTCATCACCTGTATTAAGAAACAACTTCTATTTGGTTCTATTAAAAATGACACATTGACTGGACCTCTATTATTAATAATACATAATGTTGATGTAATCAACTGGTGGCAGTGACAAAATGTCCTATAGGATACCCTCTTGTGCTCACTGCCATTTACAAGAGACATGGAGCAAGTGAAATTTCTAGAAGCTGGCTTCTTTTTTCATCAGTTAACTACTTCCCACTTCTTGTAGCCCATCCTGACCACTGCTATTGGTGTTGTCAACATTCAGGCTGCCCTCTGCTATGTAAAGCTTGACATCCTTATCTCTGCTGACAATGTGGGCTCAATATTATGCAGAAATATTGGGTCCCTGGCATTTGAATAATGGATATAAAAGCAGAATATTCCACATTCATAAACTGGAGAGCACAGACAGAATTCTGACTCCTGTCCTCTGAAGATGGCCACAGAGACTGGTGAAACCTTAGGAAGAAAAACCTCAAGAACAAGGCCAAGCAGCTGGGAAAACCCACAACAACCAAACTGGAGGTTATTTTTTTTTAACAATTGAATTACTATGTGCATAGTAAGGATTCCTGTCTGTTAATGCTAGAGTACATTCACACAAGGAGTGCAAATGTACTTATTGTTTGCAAATATAGGATAGAGCTACATGGTATTGTTCTGCTATAAATCAAATAACATTTATAGGAATCTTTGGAAGAAATAGTTCGCCACCTGTCAATCAATGCCCTTTTCATAAAAACTTCCATTAAACCCACACACATAACAGAGTGTGTGTGTTGAAGTTTCAGCTTCAAAAAAGTTGTCAATATGAAGTCTACAGCAGTGAAGGGTGCTGTAATTGAAAGTGATGAATGCAAACACAAAAAGTTTATTCCTCAGTTAATTTTTTCCTGTTCACACCTAGCGTATATGTAAATACATAAAAACAAAATAAAATAAACCAGAAAGGAAAAACTCTGCAAGGCAGTTGAGTATTTATGTAGACCAATGCCTTAGAGGATTATAAAAAAATAAACAATGAAAGAGAAGATTGATTTACTTGGTGTTGGAATGTGATTTCTGTAGTATGTGCTTGGATTTCATTTTGTGTTCCTTTTATATTTTATAAAGATCTTAGCATTGTTATGTTCATACCAGATGATTAATATGATGAATTTTAATGGTTGTGGAACAGCCATTGTATTTTGAGAAAAAGAACAGTTCATAAAATGTTCGACCAGTCACACTAATCTCCACCGTCATAACAGGATTTGCTTATTCCATTTTTAAACTTAACACTATTGTTTTCTCATTTTTAATGGTGGGTACTTTTGCATGGTACTTACTACTATGATACTAACAGGATTCTATAGGGTGCTAAAATCAAATTATCGCATTTCCAAAATAAGATGCAGTCAGAATTGTAAGGGGCTTACTGCATGCTTCTTCAGCTCTTCTGTAAATTCTGTTGTCTTCTGTTTACATCAATAGGATGAGATGAAACTCTGTGGTCAAAGAAAGGTTATCCACTAAGCAAAAGTGGTTCAAAATGTTCCAGGACCTTAAATGGGAAGAAAGGTGCCATCCCATGGCATCACAACCTCCCTCACTACCATTGCTTTTGCCGGTTCTTTCTCCAGTCCAGTCCAGTCCTTTCATCTATTATTTCTCTCCCTCATAAGACATATGCTTTTCCTCCCCCACTTCCGTGATGCACCTTCCCCCCCACACCCCCCTTTGGCTCCATTGCACCCTTCCTCTCCAGTCTTAATTTCATTTACTTTGAAATGTTTCTGCCGAGACTAGTGATAGCAAACCAATGTCTACAAAACAAGCTATTTTCTAATTGCAGGGTGCTAAGGTTGTCTTAGAGCCTCATATTTTAATGAGGTAGCATAGGAAAGCACCTATGCCAAGACACTGCAGTGTTCCTGGACAGCCTCTGAAATATGCCTGTCTCTGGGAGGACCTCAGAGGCTGGCAATTCGAAAACAACTACCTTTAGACAATAATGGCAACTCACTGATGTTTTTGGGGTTCAGGGACTATTGCAACTTTACCACTCCTGGCAAGGTGTTGGGAGAGGCAACTACCCCACTTTGGCCAAAGGCAGAGCTGGTTTTGCCCCAATGCACTTGCAGGCTATCTGAAGTTTCTGCTGGTCCCTCACCTCTAAAGAAAACTCTGTATATCAAAAAACAAAAAGAAAAAAAAAAACCCAAAAAGGTGGTTTGGTCAATGTTTCAAACTCTGCAATTTAATCCTTGCCAGCTATGATAGTTCAGTGAGTTAAGTATCTGGCTGTGGAGTCAGAAGTTAGGAGTTCATTTCCTCACTGTGCATACCAGAAGATCCAGCTTGTGTTTTTGGGCAAATCCCTGGATGCCCCCAGAAGAATGCTGAGTGCTCTGTACCAAGCAAACCCTGGGAAAGATCAGCATAAGTCAGAATTGACTTGAAGGTTCAATATTAGTATTACTTTTAAAAAAATTCAAAAATACCAGGTACAGTCAATCAAAATTATAAAAACATTGACTGGTATTCTTTAGCAGATACGGGTTTTAATTACAAACCTAAGCATCTGTTAAATATTGGCACAGTATGTATACTGTTTCTAATACAGTGGTGCCCCGCATAGCGATGATAATCCGTGCCAAGAAAATCGTCGCTATCCAGATTCGTCGCTATGCGGGGGGGGAACCCATAGGAACACATTAAAACACATTTAAAGTGTTCCTATGGGGAAAATAACTCACCGCTATGCAGAAATCCTCCATCCGGCTGCAATTTTCGCTGCCGGGTAAGCGAGGAAAGGCCGCGAAAACACTGCAGGTGGCCATTTTTTCCGGCGGCCATTTTGGAACCACCGATCAGCTGTTTTTAAAACATTGTTATGCGATAATTGGTAAGCGAAACGCTTACTGATCATCGCAAAGCGATGTTTTGCCATATAAAACATCACAATGTGATCGCTTTTGTGATCGCAAGAACCTCATCGCTATGCGGATTCATCATTAAACGGGGCGCACGTTAAGCGAGGCACCACTGTACTGCCAATTTTTGTAGCTCTGGTGATGTTATTTCTGAGATCTGAAATTTCTTATAATATTGTGTGAAATTTCTTGATATTGTTCCCAAAGCCCCGATGACTATGGGGACCACTGAAGTGTGTTTCATCCACAAGCAAGATGTTTCAATTGTCAGATCTCTGAATTTAGTTTTTCTGATTCTATATCTTCAACTCCGACATCCCCTGGAATTGCAATGCCAATGATCCAGACATCCCTTTGTTCTATTACTACTGTGTCTGGTGTGTTATGTTCATGGAGTCTATCAATTTGGATCTGGAAATCTCACAAGATCATGACTTCCTCATTTTCTGATACCTTCTCTACTTGATGTTCCCATGGGTTTCTGGAGGCTGGCAAGTTACATTTTTTTCCATAATGATCATTGCACTAATTTTGCCACTCTATCATGTCTAGCTTTTTAATCTGTTTGTGCAATCTTTGGAAATTCACAGACGAGGTGTGAAACAGTTTCAACTTTTTCTTGGCAGAGTCAACATTTGCTGTTAGTACTAATTCCCTCAATCTTAGCTGTCATCTCATTGGTTTAGAGTGCTTGTTCTTCTGCAGCAAAAATCAAGCCTTTGGTTTCTTTCTTTTGGCCCCTAGTTTTAGCCAAGCGTAAGTAGTTATATAGGCTCCTTTTTTTCCTTCCCTACTGTCTGCTGTATTTGCAGTAATCCATAATCTCCATTTTTGTGGTAGATATAATCTGTCTACATAACTTTTTAGATGTAGTACATGATGCACATTCATTAGTTTCATGATGATGATTAATGGCAATTGCTGTTCACATTCAGCTTCTTCCCTTCTTCCACTTGTTTTAAAACAAATGAAAGGATTAGTGCTGGAGCTACTGTGCCTAGTTCCTTTCCCCAATAAAACCAGTAGAGTATGATTTTAAAAAAAAACAAGTCTCAGAAATCAGAAACCACACTACAGCTCCATCCTGAAATCAAATCAAAGGTACTGTATTTTCTATGCACCTCAAACTCACAGTGACTAAAATAAAAGGAGAAGAATTTTCTTAATTAAAGGAAGATATGGGACAAAACACGACTTGATTTCAGTTTGCAAACAAACTGATGACAGTGTGTTCTGAAGACTGCATGAAAAGCCAACCAAAACAGCAAAGTGACACTAGCACAGACGTTTCATCTGAAATCCCTCACAGTCACAAGCATATGTAGCCTGTTGGGTTAGCTATTTCTTGGAAATTTGGAGCAGATGCAAAGCCATGTGTGATGGTTTTAAGCATTTGGGCTTCAACATATGATAATGACACAAAAAAAGTCTATTCAGATTACCTATAGCTCAACCCCAACGGATACTTGGAAAATACATTCACAAAATCTAATGCAAATCCAGTTATTCCTAGAATTTGTTAGACGTAGAGAAAAGCTACTAACCTTGTCTGGAAGACAGAGGTCAGTTGGGATATCCTTTCAAGTTTACGTTAATACATTAGGAACAAATGACACACATTTCTTCAGTATTTAAAAGCCTCACAGGTGTACATATGGGTCCAACTGGACCGTTTCAAACACAAAATCACACTCCCAATTCATCCTGACTGGGGAAGTACACAAATGGACATCCCACATGTTTATGGACCTTTAATATCAATTTATTTATTGGACCTATGTACTGATTAATGACGAACATGGTGTTCATGGTAAAACAAGCAAACCCCACCCACCCTACCCACAGCAACGCAATCTAACATAACAAAAAAAATATCTTGTAACAAAGACAGACAAAAAATTATCCATATGGTAATGACCAAGAAACGAAACGAAAAGGCAACACAGAGTGCTCATCTTTTAGTCGTTTAGTCGTGTCCGACTCTTCGTGACCCCGTGGACCAGAGCATGCCAGGCCCTCCTGTCTTCCACTGCCTCTCAGAGTTGTGTCAAACTGATGTTGGTAGCTACAGGTACTAAATCCCTACATAGGGAAGCATATTCTTGAAGGCAATTTTAAAGACCTGCCGTTGCTAGTTTTTTGAATACTCAGAGGGCATGGGCCTGGCACACCTCTAATGGAATGTTATTCCACAGGGATGGGGGCCACTACCAAGAAGGCCTGATTTCTCATTTAGACTTTTCTCATCTCTCTCGGTGTGGCCACCCTCAGTAGCAAGGCCTACTGGATACAAGTTAAAAGGGTAGTTGTGTTTTTTTGGAGGAAACATACTGGCTGGTATTTAGGTCCCAAACTGTTCAGGACCATGTACATAGTTCAAAACCAGAATCTTGAACTGAGCATATAAACTAACAGGAAGTCAATGCAGGCAGACCAGAATTGGGGCAATATGGTTGAATGTACTTTTAAAACCATCCTGATTGCTGTATTTTAGACCTGCTGAAGCAGGCAGAGGAACTAGAGACTAAATTGCTAACATGCACTGGATTATGGAGAAAGCCAGAGAGTTCCAGAAAAATATCTACTTCTGCTTCATTGAATATGCAAAAGCCTTTGACTGTGTGGACCACAGCAAACTATGGCAAGTCCTTAAAGAAATGGGAGTGCCTCACCACCTTATCTATCTCCTGAGAAACCTATATGTGGCACAGGAAGCAACAGTTAGAACTGGATATGGAACAACTGATTGGTTCAAAATTGGGAAAGGAGTACGACAAGGCTGTATATTGTCCTCCAGCTTATTTAACTTATATGCAGAATACATCATGCGGAAGGCTGGACTGGAGGAATCCCAAGACGGAATTAAGATTGCCAGAAAAAATGTCAACAGCCTCTGATATGCAGATGATACCACTCTGATGGCAGAAAGTGAGGAGGAATGAAAGAACCTTGTAATGAGGGTGAAAGAGGAGAGTGCAAAAAACGGCCTGAAACTCAACATCAAAAAAACTAAGATCATGGCCACTTGTCCCATCACCTCCTGGGAAATAGAAGGGGACGATATGGAGGCAGTGACAGATTTTATTTTCTTGAGCTCCATGATCACTGCAGATGGAGACAGCAGCCACGAAATTAAAAGACGCCTGCTTCTTGGGAGGAAAGCGATGACAAACCTTGACAGTATCTTAAAAAGCAGAGACATCACCTTGCCAACAAAAATCCGAATAGTCAAAGCTATGGTTTTTCTTGTCATGATGTATGGAAGTGAGATGTATGAAAGCAGACCGCCAAAGAACTGATGCCTTTGAATTGTGGTGCTGGAGGAGGCTCTTGAGATTCCCCTGGATTGCAAGGAGAACAAACCTATCAATTCTAAAGGAAATCAACCCTGAGTGCTCACTGGAAGGACAGATACTGAAGCTGAGGCTCCAGTACTCTGGCCATCTCATGAGAAGAGAAGACTCCTTGGAAAAGATCTTGATGTTAGGAAAGTGTGAAGGCAAGAGAAGAAGGGGACGACAGAGGATGAGATGGCTGGACAGTGTCTGCGACGCAACCAACATGAATTTGACAGAACTATGGGAGGCAGTGGAAGATAGGAGGGCTTGGCGTGCTCTGGTCCATGGGGTCACGAAGAGTCGGACACAACAAAACGACTAAATGACAACGAAGTTTCCGTACCATCATCAAGGGCAGTCCTATATAGAAAGTATTACAGTAATCTATCTCTGAGATTACCAATGCATGTACCAGTGGTGTTAGGGATTTCCTCTCCAGGTTGGGCCGTAGTTAGAACAGTTACAGAGCACTATGGGAGCAGTACATAGAAAAGCAGCTGCCAGAATGCTATTACAGCAAATTCTATTGGTAAAGGAAGGTCCTAACAGTGGCAGTGTAACCACCTCAGCCCTCTCTGGAAGCTACCTCTAGAGGTCACATATCTATCTTAGAAACATCTGGAATGTATCTTTCTAAATGGTCATCACTCCCATCTTATGTATTGGGAGCCATTTTACTTTTACCACCTATAAAATGATATATGTGTTGTTGATTATTCCAGGAAGACCCAAAGCTATTACCCTCTTCCTACACCAGTTGATTTGTCAGACCACCTACAGAAACCTAAACATTTTCCTAGGTATTTTTGTGCGACTTTCTAACAGATTTAGATCTGGTTGTATGATGGCTCATGCTGTTCCTCCTGTAGCATCATCTTTTAGCTCTTCGGCTGGCATTGGGAATAATCAGAGACAATAATAAATTGTCCTGAATGCTGGATGAGAACTGGGGAAATCTGCACCCATGTGCCGATAAAACTCATTGCTGATTCTGGATCAGTCAGACCCACTCAAGTTAATCTAAATGACAGAGGTGTTTTGAAAATACAGTTAGGTGATGGGAACAGCACCCATGAACCATAACATTAGCTCCTAGTAAGAAAGGCAGGGAGAATATATTGAGAATGTATTAAACAAATGAATAGATCTGGCAAAAAGCTTTTTATATCATGTCTTACCAGGAGAAGAGGAACTTATAATGAACAGACATCCAAAAGCATGAAGACATATGTATACAGGTGTATATTACTGAACTCAAGCTTGTGATTAAACATTTTCCTTTTCAGTTGTCAATTATGGAAATGCTGTTCTTTCCGAGATACAGCTTCTCATACATAAAGAAGAGGTTCTTATTTCTATTTTATTTGGAAGTAGAGTTCTGTAATTAGCTAAAATTGCTGGTAGTCATAGGGTTGTGTGACACCATGTGCTGGGCAAAATTACCCAGATTCATTGTGGGTTGGTGCTACATTGCTTTTTCTAAATGCACAAATGACTATCCAAGCCAACACCCCAGGGGTTGAAGGATGCTTTGTCACTAACCCAGCTCTTTGAAATGCCTTTAAAATGAGGAGTTGTAAAGAAGACAAACATTCTTCCTCTATGTATTCATATCAGACCCCTCATTCTCACACTTCTAGCATCCTCAAGCATCCTGTTCCTCTGTCTATTCTTCTTGCTCTGGCCTAGTCTTCTACCCAGATAGCCTTTATGTCTTGCCTTGCCTTTGCATCCATATGTTATATATGATGAAACAACAGAGGCAATAACTCAGTTGGAAGTCACCATAGCTGCAGCACTACTTGTGATGCAGTGACACTGTGATGTAAGGTCAATGGAACCTGAAAAAGAGGAGAGGTGTAAGAGCATGTGCTAGTTGTGCTTAAGGCTAAGAGCTTTCCTTCTAGAGTGCAGATGAACAAGGATATTGATCATACGCCTTTGAAAAGTCCTGCCTAATTTGGAGTATCACCATAGGCTTAGAAATGCAGAACTGGAAGAAACCCTATGGATCATTGAGTCCAGCCCCTGTCAAGGAGGCACAGTGGGGAATCAAACTCTCAACCTCCAGCTCCATAGCCAGATACCTAAAGCATTAAGCTATCCAGCAGTTATGCAAAACTGAAACACAGACTTGCTCCACAGACATGTATTTTGGTAAGAAACCCCTCCAATCTCTGTTCTGTGTAGGCCAATCCAATCAGCAAGAACAAGAGTTCACTGAACTCCAGGGTGAGCAACATTCCACCTGGTGAATGACAAATTGTGCAGATGTCTCTAGAACAGGGGATATATCACAACACCATGTCAAGGTTTGATGATGCCCTCAGCAAAATGCTTAGTGGTAGATCTCCTTCCATCTCACTGGGCACCACTGGAGGCCTGATGCTAGTGGTAATAGAAGAAGCAGACAGCAAGCAGTGCTCTAATGGAATGACAAATAACTCAGTGAAAGTATTTATTAGTGGCATTGTAAGTAATTTTAAAAATGCCACCTGGCTGACTAGGAAACATTGGATCAAGTGGGGAAATAGATCTAAAGATAGTACCAGGCATTACTAACTAGGATGACAGAGCAGTTGCCAAAAAAAGAGGAAATCTGTTCGAGAGAGTATTATTAGCCTACAAAACCTGAAAGCATGAGAACTGGGATACCATGAAGACTGACTCTCTGTACATCTCAGATGGCTCATCAGATATTAGATTAGGGGTATTTGTGTTATTTCAGAGTAACAAGTTGGAGCAAGGAGCCATTATTCACGGCCATGGTGGAGCAACATCATATTTTCTTAATGTTCCAAATAACACACACAGGATTTTTAAAAATGACCAACAATTTGAATTAAGGAAAGGGGGAATTTAAAGTAATAGAGTAGGCTGAATTGCTGGCACCAAAAAAAGAAGTCAGGCATGACTGAACCCCACAAAAAAGCCCAAATCTCCCTTAGACACTCCAGTCACTGAGATGTCAGTGAGTCTCCACAATAGACAGACGGACAGACAGAGAGACAGAGAGACAGAGAGACAGAGAGACAGATAGATAGATAGATAGATAGATAGATAGATAGATAGATAGATAGATAGATAGATAGATAGATAGATAGATAGATAGATAGATAGATAGATAGATAGATAGATAGATAGATGATAGATAGATAGATAGATAGATAGATAGATAGATAGATAGATAGATAGATAGATAGATAGATAGATAGATAGATAGATAGATAGATAGATAGATAGATAGATAGATAATCTCCCATTGCAGCTACTGTGCCATCCATTTCACAGAAATGTAAGGCAAAGAGGAAAACTTGTGTTGCTGTTAGATAGCTGTCATGTTTTTCCATGTATTAAACACTTTTTCCTAAAATAATTAGAGAAAAAATTGAGGTTTTATACATGGAAGGCAGCAGCAGAAGGCGGAGACTGAGGCCAAGAAGCAGCCAGGCTCAGCTGCCTCTCATGGCTGCTCATTGACTGCTGCCACCGCTTAATCACCCCTCCAGCAATCATCTCCTTACGATCAAGCGGCAGTGGCAGCAGTCAATGGGCAGTAGTGAGAGGTAGCCGAGCCCGGCTGCTTCTTTGCCTCAGTCTCCACCTGCTGCTGCTGCCTCCGCCACAGGTTGCGGGCTCAGTGATCATGCAGCCCTTTGATCCCTACTTTTCCCTTTCTTTTGCTACCCATGTCTTAGCAAAAGGAAGGGAAAAGCAGGAATCAAATTTTCAAATTTGGAATTAGAAAAGGGGGGGTTGGTCTTATAAACAGAAAAATACGGTATTTTGCACTCTGGAATATTCTCCTTTTCTCATCTTAATTTACCAGATTCTACAGAAATATTAACATGCTATTCTTTTTGACATCATAAGTCACAGATACATGCTCAAATACATCTGATTGCTCAGAATTAATTCTTTACTGTCTAGGATTGCTGGTATCCATTTGTGCAATAGATTCTTTATGTACAGTGGTGCCTCGCTAGATGATTACCTTGCATAACGGTTAATTCGCAAGATGATGGGTTTTTGCGATCGCTATAGCGCTTCGCAAAACGGTTTTCCCTATGGGCGATTTCCGCTAGACAATGTTTTGGTCCGTGCGTCACAAGACGGGTTTTTTTGGGGGGGGGGGACAGTTTTTCGCACAACAACGATTTTGACAGCTGGGTCCATGCTTCGCAAAACGGTTTTTTAGGGACGGTTTTTCGCAAGAGAGCAATTCCCCCCCATTGGAATGCATTAAATAGATTTCAATGCATTCCAATGGGGAACTGCATTTCGCAAGACAATGTTTTCACAAGACAGTGATTTTTGCAGAACGAATTAACATTGTCTTGCGAGGCATCACTGTAAATATTTATTCATCCATTCATTTAATCTCTATATGCCCATCCGGCTACCAAGGCCACTTTGGGCAGTTCACAACATGATAAAATAACAAGTAACACTTTAAAGAAAAAGACTGTACCTAGTAACAATATAAAAAATCTAATTAAACATAATTAAACAAAAAAACTTTTTTAGAAAACCACCCACAAAATAATTAATGAAAGCAAGGTGGTGGAACAGATAATATAAGAGCTGAAAAAAACCAACACTCTATAATATGTAATATTTGGGAAAGCTTGTCTAAAAAGCCATGTTTTCAAAGATTCCTTGAAAGGGCCAGGTGAATTTTGGCCAGGAGATTATTCCAGAGATGAGGGGCAACCACCGAGAAGACCCAGTTTTTGGTCTTCTCTTGCCGGGCCTATCTCAGGGTCAATTATCTCAGCAGCCCGGCTTGGGAAGATCAAGTACGGCAGACCTCACTGCAAGAAAGTGTTTTGCCAGATATTGAGGCCCAAAACCAATGGGGGCCTTGTATATCAGCATCATCACCTTGAAGCTGGCATGGAAATGAACGGGTAACCAGTGCAAGGTGGTCAGAGTAGGGTAGATATGGCAGTGTTTTTTCACTACACTCAAAGATGTTTCAAAACTTAATGAAGATTTTTTTAAAAAATAAAAATTCTGAAACTGCATATACCTTATCTAGGAATTCTCTTTTGAAGTTATAAAATAAAATAAAATAAAAACGATAGCCATCTTATGTTACTCTTCATTTCTAACATGTTAGCAGGACTATATTGGTTAAATCAAAAATATTGATATACACACATTCAACAAGGGAGAACACTCCATTTTAAAACCTTCTCAGACAGCCTATCACTAAGGGAAAGCCTCTCTAAAGAGAAAGGTCTTTGTCTGCTTGCAAAGATGTCTATTAAAATGTGACTGCAGTTGTGGTGCCACTACTGCTAGTGGTAGCAGCAGTAGCAATAGTTGGAGGAGTAGTACAAATAGTAGCATTCCACAGTTTATTCTTTTCAAGTTATGAACAACCTCCCAAACCAGTTTACAAATATATTAAAACAAACCCATTAATACAACTCACACATACAGACTAATACAATACTCTGTAAGGGCTATGAACATCAATCTTGTGACATTATACCTATCACCGTTGCCACAATAATCCATCTGAGACATTGGAAACTTATTAGATGTTATGCCATTAGGGTTCATTTTCTAATGTGAACATTTTATAAAGTGAGCTGTGGCTACAGTACATGTCATCTCTTACAAGTAGAAACTAAAGACATAACAATACACAGAGATAAGCTACTTTGCACAGCTGAGGGACTTCTTCTGGAAGAAAGTGGCAGACACCTTCCACTGCCCCTCACATTTTGGGGCGCTTCCCTCCTCCATTCATGAGCAGGGCTCAAGTATACCCTTTTTTAAAAAAAGAGGAAGTCAAACTTTTGGTTTTGTTTTTAAACCTAAATTTTCAGTTCTGCCTCTCTCTCTTTTTTGGTATAGCTTTTGAAAAACAAGCTCTTCTTTCTGGAGAAAAGAAAAAGTTTAGAAACTTATTTTCTAAAATTCAGACAATGACAAAAAGAGAAAGAGAGAGACTGAGAGAGAGAGAGAGAGAAACCATTTAAAATGTAAGTAATTGTGTGGCTTTTTTGTTTTGTTCCTGTATTGTCTTTCGTCGGTCGTCTTTTAGTGTAAAAAAAGAAGCACTTTTTGATGAGTGTGACAAGTGACAAAATGGAGATACAAAACAAAATTATAGGAGGAAGTTTCAAATCATGTGGAAATAACTTCTTTTGTAAGAAGTATTTTGTATAAGATTTATTTTAAAAAAATAGTAGTGCTTATACTATGTAATATTAACCACTTCATTGACTTGAGAAGAACATCAGAACTGATGCATCAAAGCGTAAGTCCACCTAATAAAGAAGTGTGCTTCCACATCCGGCAGCTAGATGCTGCTTGGAAATCCAATGGCAGAGTTCCACTCTGCAAAATGGTTTTTTCCCCTTTCCAAATAAATTTATCTCTCCTTCATGGACTTGTTTTTTGTTTCGTTTGTTGTTGATGATGCTGTTTGCCTCCCCCTGCCCCACCTTCAAGCTTGACAGAATTCAGGATGCCCACAAGGAGTAAGATGTTTTCTTCTCACAGGGAATGGTATGTTTTTAATACAGGGCTGTTTCAAAGATATGACCACAGCAGATTGCATTTCGGATTTTTATTGGGATGAGTGAATTGGTTTATAAATCAATTAAACAGCTAGGCCAAAATTCTGTTGGTGTTCAGTGTGGGCGGAAGGACCACTGCACGTATCCCCCCCCCTTTTTGTTGGCTGCTCATCGCATGCTGGGTGCACAACCAGTCAGGTGATCAATTGTCCAAAGAGGGAACAGTCATCTGTTGTGATAGGCAGCTGGCAAAATTGCTAGCACCACCAATGTGATTGCTCTTTGAAGTTATTAACCCAACAGGATTCTGGCTTTAACCCCTCTGGCCTTTCAAACCTCCCCTCAACTATCTGTGGGACTCTTATACTGCTTTCTCTTCTACTGCTCTGCAGCACTTGAGAGACTCAAACTGCATCTTATGTGAAATCGTCTGATATTGTATTTAAACCTCAAGATCATCCTAAGCATAAAGCGAGTCAGAACACAGGAAGAGCACATAGCAGAAGACTTAATCCCTTACTTACAATGTTTTAAAACTTAAAATCATACAAACTGCTTTTGCATTAATGGGAAGATCCCATTAATGATACAGGATTCTCTTATTTCCTTCCTTATAAGTCACAAAGGCTGAAATCCCCTCGATGTAACTTGTGACATGCAAGCAGGATGATGTCATAATCTGTGATGGTAATATTTAATTTAAATTAATTGAAAGCTTATTTATTTATTATTTATTTAAAATATTTTTCCCGCTTTTCTCCTCAAAAAGAACCCAGCTCTTCAGATTCTGAGGCTTTCTAGGGCTCCCTTTTGACCTGCAAAAGTCCTCTGGAAATTGACAACAGATCACCACTGCTGGGATTGAGATCAGTGGCAGCTAATGATTGGTGATTTTTGGCTATTAAAGGTTCCCTGTCTATGTCCTAAGGCTCCAAAGGCTTCGCCGGGTCAAAATGGAAGCTTAGGAAACCTTTGCACAGTATGAAGCTTCTTATTAATTTAAATTAAATATTACCATCTCAAGATGATGACATCATCCTCCATGCACAGCATAAAGCTGCACAAAAAGATTTTGTAAAAGCATCTTAGAGAGGAAACTGTAAGCTAAAAAATGAAGGGAGTGAGTGTCAAGCACCCTCTTTGCACTTGCCTTTCTCTCAGTCAGATGTACAGTTACATCAAATTAATGAAAATGAACCTACAATAGAACACAGAACACAGCCTAACAGCACTCTCTGTAACTGGCAAGTTGGGCCTGAGAAAAAGGTTATTAAATTCTTTTTAAAAACTCAGGTTTATGAATGTGGGGCATTGTGCTTCTGTACCCATGTTTTTTAAAAAACCATGAAAGGGCCAAATATGGCTGCAAAACATCTTGCCTGTGTTGCCAGCAGGAAAAAGGATGCTAACCAAAGGGCAGCCTGAATGTTGACAACACTCATGGCAGCAGTCAAGATGGTCTCATGGATACCCTCTTCTGGTCACTACCATTCACACTTGTTGAAAAACCGCCTTGACAATTGCTTTGTGTTCGGATGAGAAGTGGTGAACTGATGAAAAAAGGAGTCAGCTTCTGGGATTTGCCCTTGTATGGTGTCACTTTGTGAATGGTTGTGGTGCTGGGGGACTCCTGTTCAACACCTTGACCATTAGCCTGTGGAGTGTCTCAGGGTTCCATGATTCTCCATACTATTTCACATATACATAAAAAACCTGAAAGAGACTGTCCAGAATTCTGTGGTCTGGTATCACCAGTGTGCAGATGACACCCAACTCCATCTGCTTTTTAAGATCTTCCAGGAGGCCCTTCTCTCGGACTCATGATTTCTGTGGGTGGAGATGGGGCCTATGACTGGTCAATGGTTTGGGGATGGTTCTCCAGAAAAATCATGTGGGTCCATTAGCATCTCTAACTTATATTGGTATTCTGTGTGACTGAAAAGCCATGCCCTGAAGGACCCATAATTTCTGTGTTTTACCAAAACAGACCAAAACAGTTGGCTCTTTTTCCAGGAGGCTCAATTAGGGAATCAAACTCCTGACTTTTGGCTCCAGAGTCAGCTACCCAACTCACTGCATTATCCAGCTGGCTGACATCTATGTAAGAACACAGCAAACTTTTTCAAACTGAATCTGACCATAGGCCCATCTAGCCCATATTTTGACTGGCAGTCCCTCTCCATAATCTCAGGCAAGATCAGCATCCACAAAAGAGTTTCAGTTTATATAAAATGTACCTGTTTCGTGCAGGTTTTCTAGCTGCAAAGATAGCAGTGTACCAAAAGCCTCTGGCCTCTGTGGGTTCTTTCTGTTTCTGACTGACAACCATCTTTATAGTGATGTATAAATATAGTAGTAGCATATAAAAGATTACTAAGAGGGGCATAGATGTAAATTATGCTTGGTATGCAGAGAGCAAAGATATTTGTCTCACTTTTTCATAGTATTAGATCTGGAGGGCCTCTCAATGACACCAACTAGCTCTTGATTTTGAACAGCTCAAGAAAAGAACTGTACTACTTCACACAACACATAAGGGGGTTTCACATGAATAGCTTCACATGTGCGGGGAACATGTGGCAGGCAGTTGCAAGGCCATGAAGGGTATAATGCTGGAACTGAACACACTACACTTTCAGAAAAATGTTATTGAGAAAGATCTCCCTGCATGAATACTTACATATTTGGAGAGTTCCTACACTTAAGAAAAGGAAATCAGTCAGTCTTTGTAAGTTCAGAATAAACTAAGGCAATTTCTCTTTGTGCAGATGCAATTATGCCAGAGCTGCACACATGCATCCTTACTGAAATGTAGCCAGCTCTATTATGGAACCTGGCTAGTTATGGAAGGATTGTTTCTGTGCGAAGAAAGAAGCATCTCCCAAGACTATGGAGTCGATTGTCTCTGTATGAGGAAGCAAAGGGATTCCAAGTTGCTATGCAGGTCTCACAAAAATTGATGTTTTGAACCTAGCTAAGCTACACAGTCAGCTCTTCCCTGTACCCCCAAAATACTCCACTTCTGCATGCTCATTAGTTGAGGGAATGAGGGGCAGAACTGAAGTAACTAGTGACAAATATTTAGTTACTCCTTATTAGTTTATTTAATAATTTGTGTAAAACTACATTAGAGCACTGTTGTAATTAATGGCCAAAATCCTGTTGCTCAGCACAGTAAATCACACTAGAGTCGGCCAGCTGAATCAATGGGGATTTGGAGAGCCAGCTCCTCTGTATGGTCTATAGATTCAAATGGGTCTACTCTAACTGTGAAATATTTAACATAATAAGTCACAGTTAGATAAGGCCTACTTGAATCCATTAAATTTATAGAGAGGTTGACTCATCCAAACCCCATTAATTCAATGGACCTATTTTAGTGCAGTTTACTATGCTAAGCAACAGGATTTTGGCTAGTGAGTGATGATTTCGCTACTTTTGCTGTGTTAACTATTTTAAAAATTATTTCCTTAACTCTGGAGTTCAGAAAAAAGATGAAGGAGCAACATTACAAGGCTCAAGTGCCGGCTCCCGCTTTGCCTCTGCTGATTCATGTTAGGTGATGAGGCAAGGATAAATATGGACACTTTGTACCTTGAGAGAATGGCTTGTAGCATTCAAATTTTTTTAAAAAAGTTATTTAAAAATTAAATATTTTAGTCATTTATGAGAAAGGACGTAGCTGCACCTGTACAAGCGGCACACGGTGGAACAGCACTCTTACTCATCCACCTTGTAGCAAACATGCCAAAAATGTGGTCTATAGAAAGTAATATAGAGTAAGAGTTCTCCTCACCTTGAATCATAATTCTTTCAAGTAGAAAGAATCTTTTCGCACATTCAAATATGCATGGAAAACACACACAGAGTGAATGAGGCCTTTCAATGATGTTCACTACATTTCCTTGATGTAGAGCTGTAAAAATACTGACTATATTTCCCACAGATCACTGCACGAAAGACACAGCGGCAGCGGCAGCGGCAGCAGCAGCATTAGTGGGTGTGACGGCAACCCTCCTTCCTCACCAACACAACCAGCTGATACCTTGATGATAACAGTTGCTCTGGTTTACACTGAGCTGAAAACAAACCAGATCAAATATTTCAAAATGGTAGGGGAGACTGACTAATTTTGCCATCGTTTGGGGAATTTTTTTAAAAAAGGGGGGGTACTGGTTTTTCAGGTCCCCATTACAGAATTTACCACAACCAATACTACAAAGCAGGACAGATCTTAATGATCAAGATTACAAAGAGATTAATAATCACTATGCAGATGCAGACTTCCTGGGTAGGTATACTTCCATGAATGAGAGCCATTTTTGTTTCATGTTAACAATTATTTGAGCTGACAAACATCCTTTCAAACCTAACTATGTTTTAATGACTTTTTAATTGGCAGTTTTTAGACTTCACTAGAGGCGCATAAAATTGCACTCTTTAAAAATAGTTCAGTTAACCAACTGATGAAGTGGCTTTTTTCAATTTTAATTGTTCAACTAATTTTATTTCTGTGCTTGAGACAGTTTAGCTTCTGAGCAAGCTGAAAACAGTAAGCCCAGTCAGTACTTCAAAAAATATTTTGATTAGGTTCAACTCTGCAAAACACCCACTGGACATGTGTTTAAAAAAACACATCTAATATTTTGAAAAAGATTAAACCCATGTGACTAATAAATGTATGCATGTAGGATAAATTATGTACTAGCTGATGAAATGAAAACATACCTCATACTGTACATCTACAAACTCTGAAGTTTACATATTCAGTCCTTCATATTAGGTTCATAAAATTTTGCTGTTGGATAAACATACTTTATTATGTGTGACACTTGTAAAATAACACATACCTTGGGTCTGGATGTTTTTGAAACTATGGAATTATCAAAGCATGAATGTCTACAGCCAAGCAGTGTAATCAGGGAAGACAAATGGCATAATACAATTCAACCTAGTTGTTGTTAAACATGGTCCACTTGTGTCCAGATT
Organism: Pogona vitticeps; assembly: GCF_051106095.1. Lineage (NCBI taxonomy): Eukaryota > Metazoa > Chordata > Lepidosauria > Squamata > Agamidae > Pogona > Pogona vitticeps. The sequence continues at coordinate 112,619,273 of NC_135785.1, forward strand.
GTAAGGCTTTGGGATGAAAGTAGAGCTCACTAGGAACCAGAGTGGACACTACCATTAGGCAGCCTTCTCCACGTGAGAAAAAAGTGATATGGATGAGTATTTCTGAGGCTGGGGGTGGAGATCCACTTCCCTTTCTCCCCCAGAGATCTTGATACAGATCATTCTTGTGCTGCTAGATGTAGTGGAAAAGAACAGACTGTGTACAATCAGTAGGAAATAAGCAGGGAGAAATTCACCAGCAGCAGTACGGGGGTCAGGGAATCCACTAAGGGCCACACTAAAATCTTGCAAATTCACCTTCAGCCTGTAGACTGCAGGATTGTGCCCCTTGCTTTAATGTAATGCTGATCTGAATCAGTTTTGTCAATCCAGATTGGCATTATCAATCACTCCATTACACACACAATAATCTTGCTTGTACCTTCAGCTGCTTAGTTTTGTATGTGCAAACCCAGTATTCTATTTGCAGATGGCTTCTTCTTCAGGGCACCTGCCTCTAATAACTACAAATATGATGTTGCATCCCACAGAGACAAGTCCTGCTTGCAAGATTTGCAGAGATTTGTTTGAACGGAAGTTTTTTTGTTTTGTTTGTTTAGTTTGTATCCCATTCCCATTAGTGTCACAGCACTACTCTGAGTGGGTTACAACACATATAACAGAAAAAAATAAAAATAAAAATAGAAAAATTAAAAACAGCAACATGAACCCAAAATTAAATCACAAAAGTTCAGTCCCAAAAGAAGCAGTGTCCTTCAAGAACGTGTAAAGTTCCCTTCTCTCACTCTGAATTACCCACACCTGTGTTATACACCTTGGAAACCTAAGGAATATGGAAGCAAGAATCAAAAAGTTGAGAAGAACCCATAACAGGACAATGGCAGGACGATGCTCTGGGACCCACTGTCTCTGCTCAGTTATGTGTGGCTTCAGTGTGTGGTTTTATTAATTTGTCTTAAATGTAACTTTCCAAACTCGGTGCGAATCTACTGCCAAGAAGCAGAAACACTTTTGCTGAAGCACCATCCACATGCGATGTGAGTTTGTTAAAAATTGAGCGATTCTATGTGGGTGTCTTGTCAGGATTACGACAGGAAAACACTCTTTTCCACACTTTGGTCACTATAAAACGCTGATTTACCAGATGTGAATTGGGGTGAGGGGTATGTGTGTGAGATGGATAAAGTCTAGAAGAAAACTAGATAGCAATAGGACGATATCAGTAGGATGACAAAAGGGGAAAGATTCTCCAGACCCAGGTTACCAATCACATGATACATTTAGAGACACAGATTGCTAATTCCTTGAAGTGAAACGCACTCCAAATGGCTGATATGCCCAAATCTACAGCAAATCTACCCACTTGAGGAGTAAAGCAGCATGTATGTCGTTCTGATTGTAAGTGAGCATCCCCATTAATATGACAGGGCACAGCGACGATGTCTTCTGCTGTGCGCCATTGTGCAGGGAAGCCATTTGCTATAACCATCAAGTGTCTTGGGCTACAAAAGCAATATGCCAGGTAGGAGGGCTGGTAAAGAACATTCTTGTCAAGCTGATGTCAGAGAACAAAAGGCATGTGAGTGAGAAAAGGTGATATGGCTTCTCTCAAGGCCAAGTTTTCAGTAAAACTCTAATTGACATAAGAGGAGTATGCTTAGCTCTCTTTCCAACCACATCCCATCTGTAAATGAAATTTAAATGGCACATTTAGCACAGAGGAGTACTGACAGGGCAATTAGAGCAAATTTCCCCTTGGCATGTACCGGGTGACACTTCAGAGAAAGTTACAATTTTTTCTTAAATAAATGGTTCAAGCAAATCCACCAAGCACATACTAAAACAGCCACTTGATTCACTGAGTTATTTACTATGTTTGCCCTTTAGAAACTGTTGATTCCCTATTTCCATTTTGAAAAGCTAAATGCCTCAGATCAATCAGTCAAAATTATGCTGGCTGCTCTTGCATCCAACCTTCTGTTGTTTTATAACAGGGACCACAGTCTTATTTCAAGGAAAGGCTGACAAATTTACAGCCACAGATGGGGAATTTATGGCACTCTTTGTGTCAGGACTGAAACAAAACAGGATTGAAGAAATGGACAGGAGCAGACAGGTATAAGTGGAAACTCCTATCACAGTCACAGATGGGGGACCAGTTTCTGATCTCAAATGTATAGTGTCTACCATAATATAAATATAAAGAGTTGTCCTTGAAATTGTTTAAAGCGGGGAGGGGGAGAAGGGAAGTGAACAAAAGAGTGAAAGATATCCCAATATAGTTAAAGCGGGGCTGGGCTGGGATGCATGTATATATTATCAATCAGATCTCAAGGGCCCACACGGATCTTATCCATATGCCGCTTCTTTGTTGATTTATGCTCATATGAACATAACTTACTTATCTTGTGCAGCACAAGGTACATACCAAGCCTATGGAATTTATTGCTTCAAGCTGTATTAATAGTTAATTGTTTTGATGGCTAATGAAAACCACCCTCTTTTGCAGAATCTGATGAAGCTGTGGGGATGAAGAACTGTTGTCTGGTCTTAGTAACAGGCTGGATGAGGGCCTATATAGTAAAAGTAAATCTTGATGAGACAGAGGCACATGGATTGGTGGTTCCTGCATGTCAACGGAGTTGTTTCATCATCTCAGTTGGACAAACAATTACTGGAAAGTTACTTTTATAAAAGTGATGTCCTCCATTTCCCATTTTAGAGTTCAGAAAGTAAGTTGCTTTCACGGCTCATTACAACATATTGGGGGGGGGGGATGATGACTTTCTGCCTTAATGTTACTTTTTCATTATTATTTAAAAACAACAACTCAGGACTGATAAGAAAATGAGAGAAATCTTTTATTTCTGTCAAAATGTCTTTAAAATGTCCTTTAAAGGCAACCAGAAACTTTACAAAATAGAACACATTCATTCCTAGTCATATGTCCTCATTTAAAAAGTAGCCTATTATGAGTAACAAGCTTTCTGCCTCTGCCCCTGCTGACTCCTTCATATTTGTCTGGACAACTACACTGATTTCATCAGGAGAAACCCAACTTTCACAGGCATGAATCACAGCAGATCAAGCCGTATTTTCCATACTGTGAAGCCGTATTTTCCATACTGTGTAGTTGCACCCTGGGTGTGATTTATTTCAGGTTCCACATATTTGGGTAAAGGTGGTAAGTTCAAAGTGCTTTTTTGTGTTGACTGCTTCCTTTTTTGTTTTAATGGAAGGTTTTTTTTTTAAAGCATCAAGCATAGTACTTTAAGCTGGATGTTTTTTGTCTTTAGCAAAATCAGTCTTACTAATAGGATTTCATGTCTGTGTACTGTTTAAATTCCTGACAATCTATGAACATTCACACAAGACTTGGGGAACTGTGGATGCTTTCTAGATAACTGTATTTTACATGTTGCCCTGTGTTTGGCAGTGTTGTTGCTTACTGTATGGAAGGAAATGGGATGACAAGGGGTGAAATCACTCTGTTTGCTAACATGTGCTTATTAAATGAGAAGAAGAAAAGGGAGAGGAGGAACATGTGAGATGTAGTCATCTTTTGAAATGGGGTAACATTCTGGTTACAGGAAAAGGATGCCGAGATGGGTAATTCAGGGTACCCCAGTTGGGTATTCTTCTTTGGCTCTCATTTGAATAGATGTTACTGAAGAATTTTACTGATTACTGAACTTTTGCCTGCCCTCAGGATAACTCTGGAATGACTCATTAGACAAACTTTGGAAATGATAAGCCAAATAGGGACTGACTTGGAGCTATCATCACTGCTGCAACTTTTTATTAATGTTTATGTTTACTTTACGTTTACAGATGACTTTAAGTGCCCTGTGGGAGTGGTGGTTCAAGATGTGAGCAATTCTATTATACATAAAGAAAAAATATATCTGGGTGCAGAGAAAAATAACTTCAGAATCTTCTTAGAGAGACAATGAAGCTTACAACTACAGTCGTGCCCCGCTTGACGATTACCCCATATAACGACGAATCTGCTTCACAACGATGTTTTTGTGATTGCAATTGCGATTGCAAAACAATGTTTTAAATGGGTTTTTTCGCTTTGCTAAGATCGGTTCCCTGCTTCGGGAACCGATTCTTTGCATTACGATGATCAAAACAGCTGATCGTTGGGTTTTTAAAATGGCCGCCGGGTGCTCAAAATTGCTCCCCGCTGTGTTTTTGGACGGATTCCTCACTCTACAGGCACTGAAAATGGCCGCCCCTATGGGCGGTGGACGGTGAGTTTTTTCAGCCCATTGGAACGCATTGAACGATTTTCAATGTGTTTCAGTGGGCTTTTTTATTTCGCTTTATGATGTTTTCGCTCTACAGCGATTTCACTGGAATGAATTAACGACATTAAGTGAGGCACCACTGTAGAGATGGTTCATCCAGTTCATTTACTGGTGTTCAGCAGTTCAGCACCCTGCCCACTCCAGCAGGATCCCACTCAAAAGCAACGTTTCCCCCCTTCCCTGTCCCCATCTCCTCTGGGTGCTGCTTCTGAGTGAGCACCTGCTGGAGGGAGCAGGATACTGAACCGCTGAACACTACACCTGTTGTGGTAGTAAAGGAACCAAGATGGACCACTGAACCGGCTGTTTGTGCCCATCTTTTTGAACAACCCTTTCTCAAAAGACTGAGGAATAAAAAGGTTTTCTTTTAAAATAAGATTGTTATTAGGTGTATTGTCTTCCAGCTTTTTCAGCAGACTACTACTTTGGCTTGTGATACTCCGAAACTACCTTAACCTACAGAGCTGGAAGGGACCCTATGGATCATCAAGTCCAGCCTCTGCCATTGAGGCACAGTGGGGAATTGAACTCCTAACCTCTAGCACCACATGTAGATACCTAAACCACTGAGCTATTACTAAAATCTCTCAATGGGTGTGGGGGGTAGAAATTTATATTGCAGTTTTCCAAATGTGGAGATTGACTTACATAGCATCTCAGCTGTATATCATCTTAGGATATATGAATTGCTCTGTGTGGATTTATTGTCAAAAATGCAAGCTAGATTGTTCAAATAAATGAACAAAATATGGAGTTCTACACAACCTACACATGAAGGATTATGTTTGCAAAAGCTAAAGACTCTGTTCAATGGATCTCTTGTAGTTTCAACTGGAAGTTGAACTAAATTTTGCAGAATGTATGTATCTTCAAACCTTGAGGCTGAAAAAGATTACTATTATATCCAGTGAACCTTTTCCCACACATGCACTGAAACTCTCATGGGAGAAAAAAGTTTGCATTTTAATAGTTAAATTTAGGGGAGGGGAAAAAACTTTTCCAATTCACAGAAGAAAACATTTTTACTACCCTTTAAACTTTATTTTCCCAGCTGCAAAATGACATTATTGAGAAAGATAACTTTAGGCCTGCCAAGTGAGACATGGCACTGCCTGGCAGAGCTCAAGTTGGAATTAATATATAGTTTTCGGTGTCTTTTTAGAATGTTTTGAAACTAAAATTGATATGGAACTTCAAAAAAAATTCCTATTTCACACTTTTAAGCCATATTGCACTTTTAGTAATTGTTGAAATACCTTCAATATATTAATATTCTTAGATATACTGAGTGACTCACAAATACAAGCTTTCAAAGGTTAGAAAAGAAGCAGAGCTGAGGCCAAACATGTGACCTACCCATGTACAGGTACCAGCTGCCAGAAATTCCCATGCAACTTCCAATGCTCTTTTCATCCTCTACTGGAGGATGACAGTATGTAGGATAGCATGAGAGATTCCAGGCCAAAAGGGAGGAACCCCGGTTGAGTTTCTTCCTTGTGCCAACACTGCCCTTTTCCCAGAAAGTGGTGCAATAGTAGAATGCACCAGGGCCCTTTTCTCTCCTGTTGATCAGCATCTGGAAGAAGTTTCGACTTGTTCTTACTATCCCTAACCATGCTTGCAGGGGGGATCATGGGAATTGTAGTGCAAAAAACTAATTTTCCCAACTTTGCTGATGATAAACAATGTTGTGAAAAATAGGAATATTGCTGAATCCCAAGACAAGAAACAAAAAGACAAGGGGAAAAACACACACATTGCAGCACCTTCTTTTAATGTGAGCTTTCGTGGATCAAGTCCACTTCCTCAGCTCAGCTAGATTTTAAGTTGCATTCCCAGTAGATACAGACCAGTTTCCAGTCCAGATCATAAGAGAAAGCTTTCTGTTCCTATTCTTCCTTCATTAAAAATAAACAAACAAACAAAAATCCCTATTCTGATCTGATGCTTCTAAAGATACATGTAGAGTTCTCACTGAAGACCACATTTGCTTGGATGGGTGTGTTTCTTCTAAAGCACACAACTTACAGAAAGGAGGACAACAACAACAACACCCAAACATATAATTTACTTTTTAGCTTTATACCATTCTCTTCTGGTAATTAGCCAAAGGGATGAAATTCAGTCCACGCCATTAATTTCTGAATAGCTGGCCACCTCAACACTACAAAGATTGGAGATATATATATCCTGCCTAATTTACTAAAACCCTTTTTTAATGATGCAAGTGCTTTGCTTTTTGTACTTAACATGTTCTCAGTCTTACCCTCCATTACAGCCCTGACAGAATCATTAATTTTAGTCAGTCAGTCATTTAACCAAAACAACTCTCAGGTGACCTCAAAATAACATATAATCAACAGAGAACCAGTCACAACAACAATCTTTAGATCCTCTTGGAAAGGAAAATTAAGCCAGCTGTGTGTGGCTTGGGGCAAACTAAGCTGTAAATCTCCCTTTTCTGATCTCTTCATATAGATGAAAGAGCGAATGCCGCCCTGGATTACACAGAACAATTATATCTTCTAAAAACTCAGGGAATCCGCTTTCAGACAGGCCTAATCACGACCAATTAATCACATTCTCTGACATCCTGTAATAGCCACATGGATGCTTACGAACACCTGAGCCTGGCTTAAGGCAGCCTATCCTCAATTACAGTAAGAGCTTACATAAGTTTTTGTTTTTTAAACCCCACTCTGTTACTGTTTGCCAACAGTTCTAACATGGGGTCACTTTTGCCATGGCATAGGCCCACTTTTCCAGATATGAATGGTTTGCAAAAATTGTTGGATCAGGACAAGCGTTTTCTTTAGAGGTCTGAGGATTTGTGTTTCTAGATTCCAAGGCAGCTGAATGCCAGGAGTTATAGTCCGAAAACATACACCTGCACACTACATTTTATTATTAAATGAGTTTGAACACCCGATTAACTTAGCACAATTTACTTCAGGCCTTCTGAGCTTAACTGATCCACCAGCTTCTGATTTTTCTCATTTACTTAGATGTTCGGTACTTGTCATTTGTTTTTGAGAATGATTTTAATTGTTGCTTATGTGTAAAACCAGAGTGGCTATTGGGAAATGAGTGAATTATAAAATTACATTTGTACGCTGTCTTTTCTCCAGGAAGCTCAGGGAAGGCTATATGCAGCAGTGATGGGAAAGTCGGTCAGTTTCACTTTATCCTGAATATGTATCTTCTAAACCCATGTTTGGGTTTTTACTTTTTTGCTTTTTTGCCTTGAATATGAGGTCTGTACATTTTGCTAAGTTCTTCAAAATGAACTGAAACTCAGCCTCCTCCTCCAGTCATCTGCACTGGCCAAATTCCGCTGATTTGCCAGGATATTGCCAGGATGGAGAGACTGTGTTGTACCTGTCGCTGAGTTTTGGTTAAACTTCTCTAGCTATGCTGAAGAAGTGTAGGTATTCACATAGCAGAATTAGCTGCAAGTTCCTCAGAGTAGTCCATCCATTTTTTTCCTCATCAACTGGCACTTACAGTTTCAATAACTCACTCTGAGACACTTGAAGCAGACAGAATTTTTAAAATGACATTTTCTTTGTTTACAGTTCTGAACAGGTCAAACGACAAACTAAGAAAACAAGGCTGTCTATAGCAACAGGCCTCAGCAGACTCACTGCTTTCAACAGACAGAGAGGGGGGAAGGCTCTTAACAGAGAGGTATGGCTCTCTTTGAACTCACAGGCAGGGGAGGAATGGCTGGCTAGTATTGTATAGATTGACAGTCATCCCAGTTCAGAAACGTGTCTCCTAGCCACACCTACTAAAGGCAGCATGTGAAGTTGCAGTAAGTCCAACAGGACCTGCAGTTGTTAAAAGTAAGGAGACTGTGAGAAAAGTGAAAAACTTAATTCAAGATCAACATAGATGAATATATAGGGATTAGAGGTGGGGGTATTCATATTTGTATGTGCATACCCCTGTACAGGTGGACATAACGAGGGTCATTCACTCATCCGCTGCTGCCAACAGCTCCGCGCTCCCTGCCAATTGCTCTGGAGTTCGCAGTCGACTAACCACTCCTAGCAGAAGGAGGGAAGACAAGCCTCCCTGCCAGGATGACCAGTGGCTAGTTGACCATGAGCTCCAGAGCGATTGGAAGGGAACACGGCACTGGCAGCAGCAGCAGTGGATCCTTGTTATGTCCACCTGTGCAGGGATATTCATATTCGTATACAAATACAAATACCCCGATCTCTAACAGGGATTTATTCCCTGACCTTTAAGAGCTAAGATTTCAAGCCCTGGACTTGGATGGACTAATGTGTCAGGTTTGGGCTCTCCATTGTTATTGTCTTTGTTGTTTGCTGTTTATGTTTCAATAGTAGGTAGCATTTCAGGTGCCGTACATCCATAACACGTAATAAAATCAACAGTAAAAAAAACAGATTCAAGTGTAAAATCATTAAAATCAAACAAGAGCAAGACTATAATGACCACTGAAATAAAAAAATTAATAAATAAATGGTTAAAACCATCCCCAAAAATTCAGTGTGTCTAAGATGTGTCTAAAAGGAGTAGGAGTGGAAAGTGTTCACAACTTTGAGGGACTGCATGCCACATTTTGGGAGCCATGGGGGAAGAACCCTTATGCCATATGCCTCTCGGTCAAGCAGGCCCCTGTTGTTGTTAGTACTTTCAAGAGGGCCTCTCCGGAAGGACTTATTATCTGGAAAGATTCATATGAAGAAAGGTGGTCTCTTAGATAGCCAGGCCCCAAGGACTTTGAAGATTAATACCAGTAACTGGCAACCACTACAAATCTTTCAGTAACAGGTTCATGCAAGTTCAGCAATGCCATGCATGTTAGCAGCCTTCCTGCATATTGCCACACTCTGAAATCAGCTGATGTGAAATGAACTAAAAGGAAAACCCCACACATAGAGGTGATAGACGGCTTTCTCCCATTTTATCATCATGATTTTCAGGTGAAATAAGTTGAGCTGAGAGTGGACAAGCCTAGTGGCTGAACATATTTGTACCTCGAGGTTCAAAAGATTTCTGGTACAAGGCTGAAAAAAAGACCCCTACCTCAGCCAGTCCTCTGAATAACATAGCACATACTGTACCTATGCTGATTTATTTATGGATAGTTCTGTTAATCCATAAATATTGACAAGTCTTGGATCATCATGGAGTTTTCATGTTTGAGATAAACTTTTAACCTCTCATCCAAATCCAGCACTTCACTCACTGTACAAGCCAAGTTGTCTTTATTTATTTATTTTTTTAAAAAAAGATTTTCTATTTCTTACAATTGACTCTCTTAGGTTTATTACATACACTCAATTTAGGTTCCGCTTTTGTGGCAAATCATGGTTTTAAACAAACCATAGTTGAGAACCCAAACCATGGTTTTAAGTTTCAGACTTACAGGCAGCCAGTGCTTGCAAGGCTCCCAAATTCCATTTTAATTATAAAAATTCTGTTGTGCAGTTTCTATTGTACAGTTGGCCATGCTACAGCCTAAACTATGTTTTGTCAATCCAGACAAAATGCCAAATTACAATTAAGCTACCATAAACATTGTTAAATCAGATCAGATTAAGACATTAGCCCCACTTAGGGTAGAATTAATCTCAGAGATAGGCATTAACCTTGGTTCGGAGGTCTGGTCCAGTTTGTTGCCACATTCACACAGGTATTGCGTGGGCACAGAGCCCTCCCTCTCCCGCCTCCCTGTACACTCATCCATTCCTTGGGCAATGCACACTTCCATCCCCACCTCCCCAGCAGAACTGCCCACTCACCTTTTGCAGCGTGCTCGTCCCTCTTCTGCCTCCTCTGTCAGCCACCTGTGACCAGCAGAAGGGGGGGAACGCCATGCCCACACAACACTCGTGTGAGTGTGGTGACGAATTGGACCAGATCTCCAAACTGAGCTTTGTGCCCATCTCTAGTTAATCTACATGCTTGAGCAGAGGGAGCAGGTTAACCATGTCCCCCTCTTTGAGCATGGAGCACTATATCTAAAGGGAAGAAATATCTATACTCCTGGGATCTCCCCTGCAATCGGAAACCCTGAAAAATTAGGTTTCCTCATTGCCTAGACCCTTTCCTAAATGTCTGGTTAATTAATTACATGCCATCAAGTCAATTTTAATGTACTGTATAGTGATCCTTTCCAGGATTTTTAGGAATACAGTATTCAGAAGTGGTTTTACCATTTCCTTCTTTTGAGCATGAACTCCTATTGTGCAACTTGCCCAAGGCTACACAAGCCGAGATGCACATGGAGGAACTGAACTCCCAACCTTTGGCTCTATAGCCAGATATCTAAATCACTGCCCTATCTCACAGCTGGTTAGGACATAAATCAAATAAAATATCAGAAGGATAGAGGAGAAGATGCAAAACACAGTAATAATGTTTGTCAACTGAAGGCTAAAGCTGCAGAACCCATGTCTTCATTTTAAAAACTGTTCTTAAATACTCAAATAGGGATGGGCATCTGGCATTTTCAATCTCTGTTTTTTGGTGACAAAGGGTATCAGTTACATGGAATGCCCCTGAGCTTCTCTGCTTAAAACAAAATATCGCCATAACAATACACAATTAATATTCCACACCTCAGGCTAAACATAACTGCTACTTTATAAGAAACTGCCTGGATATGTAGGAAAAAAACATACTAAATGTCTTGCACTAACATTAAAAAGACCCATTTAATAAATGTTGCATTATCTGTGGTTATTTTTAATAGCTGCATATTGTATTAATAAAAACTACACAGAGTGCAAGATTAAAGACTGTGTTTTGCTAAGTTGACAATACAGACCATTTTTAATAATAATTCATATTACACAGGAGCCCTTGGCATTATTGGATTGCGCACATTTTCATATTTTTGGCAGGCTTGGAGCAATAAAGCCTCACTTTATTGGAGAATTCTGAAGTGTATGTTCAGTAAACTATGGGCCTGGAAACATTAATTAGAAGCACAACTGAATGTGACCAACGGACTTCATAAAACATCTGGAAAAATGTGTGTCTCGCATGTGTGTGTGTATGTGTGTGTGTGAAAATATACAACACACTCACAAACTGTTCAGTGTTCCCCATTTCTTCAAGCAGTGAGAAATTCCAGGGTACAGTGCTACCTTTTTGTTTCCTTTGACTAAGAGCCGTGAAGCTTTACTGTACTGCAGTGTGGTATTTATTTCCAAAGATACAAGCAATGAGAAAAGGAAGAAACAGCATCTGGTGCCTCTGGAAGGGATCAGAGCTCCTGTCCCACCTCTGCTACTGAGACAAAATTAACACCCCAAGTGCCTTCACCCGACTTTCAGCCTTCTCTCCCTTTCTCACTTCCAAATTGCAAAGAGCTGGTTCTTCGCACAATCTTTTGTCTTGTTTCCTTTCATCCGCTGTCCAAAGGGATGTTAGCCCCACCTCCTTAATACTTTTTTTTCCCTTTGTCTGTTTTCTTTGCCCTGTCCCAGAGCTGCAAGTTTATTTCAGTATTATTGTTCTCAAAGCACATTGACACTGCGTCATGATGGCAGTTCAATTTGGCTTTCACCACTGTGGCTCCCTTGTGTGGGGCCCTGGGTTTTGTGAGACAGCAAAGAGATCTAGTCCTGTTAGGTCCTCCTGTTCCTCCAGGTAACCATTAATAAACATGTGCCATTGGGTGGGTTTTGCCTTAAAATGGCTCTCAGAGGGTGTTCAGCAGGGGGTTCTGATCACAGGAGCCCTGCTAGTGTGTTCAGGGTATTTATGGGAATCCTCTGCAGACATTCATGCTCTGTATGAAAAGGAGTAACCAACCCTTAGCTGGTGGAATGTTGCAAGGCAGGTCTTACATCTCAGCCCATATCTCATCATGAATATAGCCTTATTCATGAATTCAAAGAAACACCTGAAGAGCTTTGACAGTTCTATGCATTTTATGCTAGAAAGTGCCAGCACTTTGTTAGTGATTTACATGAAGCACCTGCCATTGACATATAGAGTAACTAATGCTGCTGTTGTCCTTAGAAGGTTGGGAGAAGACACCAACGCATTAACTTTGATTTTGTCAAGCTGCTTAAATGAGTAAGAAGATTCCACTTTGGGGGAATCAGTGTTCTAAGACTCTCATTATCTTTCTTTAGAAAGCAAGGAGTCTTGTGGCAACTTAAAGACTGACAGTTTATTATGGCATGAGTTTTCATGACCAATAGCTCACTTTTTCAGATACATGAAATATTGTCCGGGTTATCAGGTATGTATAAAGTAACATGATTGAGGGTCAGGCTGTAGGCAGTGAACTCAGAGGGAAATTAAATGCAGAAAGTACTGACAGTAACAATTATATTATTAACATAGCCCATTTTACAGAACTGTTGCTGACAACGTAAAAGTCTGGGGATGGCATCCTTTAACACACCCCGGTGGGATCAGAATCCATTCTCTCAGTACAACAGACTAAATTGTAACTAAGTTTTTTCCCCTTTGTTCCCCCTTTGAAGTTGAAAAAGTAAATTGAAATATTTTACAACAAAGAAACATGATAATGCATTCTAGAAGTATAGAATTTGCAGCAAATTTATGTAACTACATTTCTACTCCAGTTAGGCTCCGTTCCATGGGAAATAGACTAAAAATACAGTAACCTTGACAGATGCCCATAAAACCTCCAATGAGGAAGAGTCTATCATTCTTCAAGGCAGTCCAGCCTGCTACTGAACAACTTTTACTGACAGTAAAGTACTAAAATCCTTCTCATACCTACATGCTCAATTGGGATGCATCCATATATGCACTATTTACATATCAATGTCTTGCTATGTGCTCAGTAATCCTCCAGATCAGGGTTCTTAAATCTCTGTGGGCTTGCCATGTGTGGCTCATAGGATGTGTTCTGCTTGATGGCTAATGTGTTTGGCAGTTCGACAGCACATTTTAGTATCCTAAACAAAAGTGCCTTTTAAATTCTGATCCTGAAACAAAGCAATCAACCCTACATATTTGTGATCTAAATTGATCCAAGAAAACTGTTTATGCAAGAAAAGCTACTAGACAAAATATATGTTTCTAAGGAATGACTCTAAAGAACTCATAGAAAAGTACTTGCAGAATTTTAAGTTGCTTAAGAATGCTAAGCCCAGTGACTTTGGCTTCATTATGCCAAACACTGAGCCTTATAACAGATTGGGTGTAAAAACTCTGGGTGACAACAGACAAAGCTTTTGCTAAAATGTTAACAAAGCAGTCTGTACAACTGCATTTTGAGTGGCATGAGCTCAATATGTGGAAGCATCTACACCTCTGGTTACTATGCAAGGGAATGGGGGGTTATGTTAATACCATTTAATGAGAAAGGAGTGGACTATCTGGGGAACTTGAAGCTATTCTGTAAATCTCTGTACTTCTACTGTGTCGCAAAAAGAATGTTACTAGAATTTCAAAATTCTGCAACAGAAGAAACCTGTAATAATCAAATGTTTAACTATATTTATAAAATCCATGGTCGCCAAGACTTGGCATGGGAGTTTTGGTCGCAATGAATGAAAAAAAGCAGATAAGACTTGAGCTTCAAACTCTAGTCCAACACTCTAAGCACAACTACATTGGATTTCTAGAGCCCGGAGCAGCATTTTCCCACCAAGAAGACAAAGTACACATCAATTGCATAGGGTCTACTCAGAATTAGCCATGAGGTACATGCTTCATGTACTTGCAAAGATTTTTTTTTCACGCCAAGGGTCTTTCTAAAAAATGTCATCATCACCTATAGCCTAAAGCAACACAGTCCACCCTACTATGCCATAGTACTTTCCACTAATTCTGTTGCATGCGTAGATCAGGCATTATGGCCACTGCTTGACACAAAGACTGTATTGAAGGTGCTCGACACCCCTCCTCTGCCATGATTGTAAGGTATATTAGAAAGGTGTGACTGAGGCCTCCTTCTGCCATGCTTGAAATATTTTGGGAATGGGAAAAAAGAGGATGCTTGAAAATAACAATCATTCCTTCACTGCAAGAGGAGATGTCCAGAACATTGTTATTTCCTTGAGTATCATCCTGTGCCCTATAACACTAAGCCACTGGGCTACACACAGCACTTCCTGTCTATTTCTCAAACAAAGGCAGTGTTAGTATCACTGCTGGCAACCTCTGTTGTACACTCTGCATTGTTGCACTCCAAAGCGTCCTCCTCTTAGGTTTGAAGCATCTCTTTTACTGTAGTCTGTTTTCATTACAGCCCTTTGATCTTCCTTCCTAGCCTTTGTACACAACACATCATCACCTTTATTTTCTATCATAATTGCACGTGAAAGATTTTCCCTTTTGATACACCCCTGAATGCCAAATCATTATCGAAAGAGAGCGTTGAAAAGTGTCATGTGTTGCTCTCCTCTGGCTTTTGCTGGAGATGGAAACCCATACACCTGTGGAAGACAAACAGCTTTTTTCAAAGATGTGACACATCTATCATCCATCCACAGGATATGAGCCGCTCTGCCTGCTTAATAGCAAGGGGGCTGTGCGTAGCAAGAAGACTACCTGCTGAAAGGAATCTGTAGCACATTGCAAACTGTCTGGCAGCCTCAGCTCTGTCCTGGCCTGCTGATAATTCGCAGACTGTGTTCCCGTGTGCTCATCACTCTGGCAGTAAGAGTGGCGAGATGGGCCCCCTGTCTCTGCTCCTTGCCACACTGTCATTCAGGTACCTCTGTCTGCCATCACCTACTGACAGCACCACATGTGTCTCAATTACAGCCCAGGCCTCCAGTCGCATGGCTGATGAAGATGTTCAGGCTGCTCTGGCTAATGGCATTCACTCACAAAAGATGTATCTTGGGGGTTTCCTGAACACATACACTGGATAAAGCCTATGGGATGCTGTGCATAGGACTGACTAGCATATTTCAGAATGCTATCCAGGTATACATGTAAAGCCAAGATTTACACCCTGTGCATGATGGATGCACTTTCCTTAATCAGGAAAACAACAAATTACATGACCACGTTCAGTAGAAAATGATTGTGTATCTTACCTGCAAGAATAACTGAACACTGCAACATACCCAGTGCTTGTGTAACCATGAGGTGACTACCTACAACAGCATGTTGAAATAGACAGATAAAATATTTGCTAAATTCTTTGTCCTCGATTTAGGCTTTCTTGACATGAGGAAGCACAGATTTTAAAGCCCTGTGATATCCCTAGCCTCCAGCTAGACAGAGATAAAAAGTTCTTTTTCTTCCCCTCAGTGTCTCTATATTTGGCATAAAATATCCTTAGTGTGCTTTCCCTTCACCCCTGAAGGGAAAAAACAGCAAAATAATAAAGAAGCCCCCTCTCCAGGCAAGATAGAAAAGCAAGCAAACAAGCAGACAAAGAAGGAAAAAATACAATCAAATCCCCCCACAATGAAAACAAGAATATTTGCAGATTCCTCTCATTTGATGCCTTGTCTTGTGTTCTCTTCTTTGAGTCCAGCAGGCAGCAGTAAAAACAATCCAAGAATGAAGAGGAAGCGAGAGGGAAACCAAAGAGGGAAAAACTAACCCCAAGGAGGCATGCTGGCACAGGCAGGCTGCCTGGCAGTGGCAAAAATAATCCAAAGAAAAGGGGGTGGAAATCCCCTCCAAAAAATGAAGGGAAAAAAGCAAATAAGGAAAGGATCCAAGATGGAGGTAGAAGCAGGCAGCAAAAGTCTGTGAAGCAAGCAAGTAAACAAGAAAAAACATGTGGAAAATCCAGATGGTGCAGACTGTGGCGGCCAGACTTCTTACTGGGTTAAGGAAATATCAACATATTACTCCCACTCTGGCCGCCTTGCACTGGCTGCCCATTTGGTTCCACATAGATTTCAAAGTTTTAACGCTTAGGTATAAAGCCCTAAACAGTTTAGGACCTCGTTACCTGATGGAACGCCTTCTCCCACCTAGGTCTACCCCTATCACTCAATCTAGACTGAGGAGCCTAAGGCCGAGGGAGGCCTGGAAGGAAAAAACGAGAAACCAGGCCTTCTCAGTGGTGGCTCCTCATCTTTGGAATAGCCTCCATTCTGAGCTGTATGGCCCCTTCCCTGGGCATCTTCAAAGGCCAACTGAAAACCTGGATGTTCAAGCAAGCCTTTCCTCCATCCACTGCCTGATTTTGTTCTCTGTGCCTTTTTCCCATCTGGATTATTGTGGTTTCTTTTTTTAGTGAAATGTTATGATTTTAAATTTTATTAGATTTGATCTGTTGTTACCCGCCCAGAGTAGTCGGTATGACTAGATGGGCGGACTATAAATGTAATAAATAAATAAATAAATAAATAAATAAATAAATAAATATCTCCGCATCAGGTTCCAGGTGCTTCTTTAAACCCTTCTTCCCCCAGACATTCTGACTGGCTACTGACAGACTTGGTTGGTCACCCTACCATGTATTTGCAACAGCCCTCAAGATGGTATAGAATGAAAAAATTATCAGGTGACCCGACAGATGAAGGGTAAAAGAAAGGATAAACAAAAGAGGGAGAAAAACAAAATAATGTAACATTTTAATATATTCCTGTTTTTTTTAAATAAAGATTGCTCATGTTTTAAAGAATCTATGAAATAAACAAAAAAGAGCCTTTTTTGTGTAAACACAAAGGACCCATCCCTACCGAGTATGTTCATTCCATAAGGCTGTAGTAGTCATATTTTTAAAAATAAAAAGAGAGATTTTAACTATTTTTAACCAAATGGAAAAATAGTTACTGTGGCCAAAATCCTATTTGCTATCTTTCTAATTTGTAAATCTAGCTGCATCTAATTGATGAGATTCTGGGGCACATCTCAGGTGTTCATTTGGGCATGGGATCAGGCACTGGCATGCCCTGGCACTTCATCAAGTAGCCACAATTAGCTGAGGCAAGTTACGTGAACACAATAGGATTCTGGTCTACAGTATATGCATACCATAAGTTGAAACAACTGAGAAATACAATTTGGCAGTATAACTAATTAGTGATAAAAATAATTTTCCAAGCTCTATCAGTAGTTCCAGGCCACACACTTCCATCACAAAACAGTGACTTCCAGCCCATTGGGGCCAGTATGAGGAAACAAGCAAAACAGTTATGAGTGTGAAAGAGGGCCCACCAACTCCAAGGAAAAAGAAAGATGAGGAATTCATGCCCGTATAATGTTCTGTGTAATTCTTCTATGAATTACTGATCAATGGCTAACTTAGAACAAAATGTTCCTCAAACATTTTTGTTTATAACCTTGCAAAATGCACTGCAATTAAAGCCTTTCTTTCTTTTCTTTATTCATATCAAAATGTTGTACAATTTAAAATTATGGACACAATTCATATGGACATATGAAATATAGATAAAGTGTGAACAAATTTAAAATTTTACAACAATTAAACTATTTTTGACCAGAAGTGGGCTACTTCAATAGTGTTATCTCAGCCATTTACTAGATCTTCTTTAGTACACATGGGGAGACATAAACTATATTAACATAAATGCTGCATTGATTGAATTTCTCCACATTTACAAAAAAAAAATTTTTTTTTTGTAAAAGTAGCCCCATTTTACTTGATTATTCTTTAATCTTCCTACTTTGCTTCAAAGTCTATTAAGTGAATTTGCGAATGCTTTCACGGCCGGGATCTAATGGTTGTTGTGCGTTTTTCAGGTTCTTTGGCCGTGTTCTGAAGGTTGTTCTTCCTGACGTTTCACCAGTCTCTGTGGCCAGCATCTTCAGAGG
The DNA here is from genome assembly GCF_051106095.1 of Pogona vitticeps. Taxonomy (NCBI): domain Eukaryota; kingdom Metazoa; phylum Chordata; class Lepidosauria; order Squamata; family Agamidae; genus Pogona; species Pogona vitticeps. The sequence continues at coordinate 112,637,305 of NC_135785.1, forward strand.
ACAGCACTCTGAGTAGGGGCCCACCCGAGGAGGCAGGCCTGTGAAGCACTGAATACCTGTTCAGCCAATAAATGAACCAGCATGAACCGCCAAATTGACGGTTTGTGCCCATTTCTACTGATGGCATCATCACCCAACAATGTTAAACTTTGTTTTAATTTAATAAGAAACTTCTTATCCCTTTTCTTTTAGATTCTGAGAGTTCTGAGCAATCCCTCTTGCTCTAGGGAACCCTTTGGGAACCTTGAGATGGGAGGGAGCCTTTGAAATCAGAAAACTGTCACTACAATCCAAAACACAGAAGTTGATGAACAAGGGCTGGAGAACTTGAAACAGCCACTGAAGTTGTTCAAAGAAAGATGCTATTTTGAAGCTCCACCATCAGTGTGCATTGACTGGGTGACTGTTATGGAGGCTTTCGTTCTTATATGGTCCCATCTTAGTATGCAACTGTTGGGAGTTTTCTTAAAGTCATTCATACAGTAGGGCCAGTATGAAAATGGGGATCTGAAAGCCCTGGAAAATTATGGTGACTATTTTTTATATATATACTATAGTTGGTTTTCTAAGTTCAGTGATCAAAAGGTTGTGTCAAATTACCCTGAAGAAGATCTACATAACATAAATTATCCAGAAGACAATAGGCGTTCCCATTATGCCTTTAAAAAAAATTCCACAGCTAAACTGCAAAGACTAACACAACTCTGCTAAGTCACCAGCTGTGCAGGGAAAATTAAAACCACATGGGCCACAGTAAAGCATGGCACTTCCAGCAAGAATGCACTCATTCAATATGATGAACGTCAATACATGCCAGCAAGCATTCCATTGTGTGAGAAACTGTGTAGCACAGACTCCATTCACAGCTACTCATTAGACAGCAGTTGTGCCTCTGTTTTGTTGAGGATCAGTATGGCTTTAATATGGCAGACATTTTGCTCCATTTCATCACCTCACACCTAAGCCTGCACTTTATCCAATAAATGAATAAGTGTGACCTCACAAATGAGGATATAGTGATGCTTGACTTTTGGAGGTCACCTAGAAAGACAACAAAGATGGAGCAGGTGATGAATAAACAGTAACCCAACTCAACCCCTTTCTTATTGTACCAGAAAAACAGTGAGTGAATGGCCCTCAACAAGGATATGTTCCCTTAGGAGTTGCAGTATTGGTGTAGGTCAGCCCAGAGCCACTTCCTGTATCATCATTGCATGCTTTTCCATGTTACTTATTTCTTAAGCATCTTGGGAAATAGACAAACAGCCTGAGGTGGTGATGGTTTCTCTCTCTCTCTGGCACACTCACATACATACACACAAAACATAATCACTATCATCCATCTCTCTATCCATCCCCCTATTTAAAAGAACACCATGCCTTCACATGCATAGAATGGTTACAGAAATAAAAAAGGCACATCTCTGGCTAATGTTAATTAAGACTAATATAATATATCTGACTGAACAGCTCAATGAGTCTGGCTGTGGAACCAGAGGTTGGGAGTTCAGTTCCCCCCCCCCCGTGCATCCCAGAAGAGCCAGCCTGTGTGGCTTCAGGCAAGCTGTACAGCCCCAAGATACCCCCAGAAGAAGGGAATGGAAAACCACTTCTGAGTAATCTCTACCTAGAAAACCCTGAAATGGTAGCCATCAGAACTGATGACAGTGCACAATTATTATTAATTATTAATTAAAATTTCTCACACTACGCAAAGAACTATTATATTATTTTTATCAGTATTACTGGTTTGTGGACAGTATGATTGTTATATGTTTATAACAGAATCCAGTATAATCCATTGACATGACTAACTTTAACACAGACAAATGCAGTATTTCTCACACTGCACAGCTGCAAACAGTTGCTCTTTCCATTTGCCAGAGCCATCACATGTTAAATGAACTGGTTCAGGGAGGAGTCTAATATTGAGCATGATAATATCCCACAACAAGCAGCCAAATACCCAACTAAACCATGTGAAGAGCAAGAGTGCACCCACCTATCTGCTATGGGACCAAAATAATTGATTGATTGATGTATATCTGCCCATTTATCTTGCCATTTTTATGTAAATAACACCATTAGTGCTATTCATTGTCATGAATCATATATTTATTTTCTAGTTCATGAGTTTTTGATATGTATGAGCAACAACAAAAAAGAGCACAGGGAAAGAATGAAGAACAATTCACTCTTACAAAGCCAGGTGCTTCCCCTCCCCATCTTAAATATAGGTATTTTCTGTTTCAGAGCCTATATTTCTAGATGCTGCAACTCTTGAGCCTTGGAAGGTGAGATTACTATTCAATACCAAAAAGCATTTACAAGATTGAATACAGAGGATGAAACTCAAGGACAACAATGCGGGCTGGGATTTAATCTTTTCCAACATTTAAGACATTAAATTAAGTTCAGGAACATCCCCATAACAATGGCAGAAATGAATCACCGCTGAAGTTACCCAGAGGCAGCATGTGAAGGAAATGTGATCTGAGTTATTTCCCCTGCAGCTCCTTAGATCACCAATATTTGCTCATCAGTTTTCTCTCAAAGCAAATGTTGCTAATAATTATTTCACTTTTTTATTTATTTATTGAACAAAATTATGTTTCAGACAGTTGTCTTGGCTTGTTAATATTTCACAATGGGCTTAGAAAGGAAATATATATATACAGTATATTTGGGGATACAGGCCTTTCCTTATATTTTGACTGCCAAACCACATAGTTATCTCATGCCTTGTTTTTAAAATAACACTATCAGGAGTGTTGATGATTATAACCTGGTAATGTGCATATTCAGGCAGTAACACTACTGCTTAGATTGCATCTGAGATAAATGGAGATGCACACTGCCACTGTTACTCTCAGCACAGAGTCACTGATGTTTCATCAGTCTTGTGCAAATGGTCATTTGTGTAGAAACAAACACATGGATGGGTGGGGGCATTGGGTGACACCAGCTGCCCTCACGGTCACCTCCAAAAATTGCATCTGCTCCTTCCACAGGAATACTAGCTTGTACATTTGAATACAGTGGTGCCTCGCTTAACGATTTTAAGTGGTTCCAAAAAAATCATCGCTATGGGAAAACATTGCTAAGCGAAACACGGTTTCCCACTGAAATGCATTGAAAACCGGATAATCCGTTCCAATAGGAACAAATTGCCGTCCTTAAGCGAAAATCGCCATAGAAAACATCGCTAAGCGAAACACGGTTCCCCCAATTGAAATGCATTGAAACCCATTCAATGCATCTCAATGGGGGGGAAATTCAACAACAAATTAAAAAAGAGTCAGAACAAAGTCATATTTGGTTAACAAAGGGTTTATTAAGTGCACTTTATGATTTCAAACATTTTACACAGTAAACTTTAACTTTATAACATTTAAAAAACAGCAAACATGAGGCTGTTTAAACCATCGTTAAGAGAAACAGGGGCCCCAAAAAACCTAATTGTTATGCGAAGCATGGTCCCGAAATTGCTAAGCGAAAATCGCCCATAGGAAACATCGTTAAACAGAGCACAAAAATGCTCCGAAAAAGTCATCGCTAAGCAAATTCATCATTAAACAAAGCACTCGTTAAGTGAGGCACCACTGTACATATAAACTTAGTACACAATAACTCATAACCTATAAAATATGAGAGTACAGCATAGACCATGTACAGGGAAGTTACAGTCACCAGTTCCTGTGGCAGCGACCCATTCAAAAGCATTAATAAGACCAGCAACAGAGTAGCTACTTAGATATTACAAAAGTAGTGAGCATTCTTCACCAAAAATGGTGGTGGTGGTGGTGAGGGAAGCCCCACTTTGCATGCATCTGTACAGATGCAGATAGAGATATTTTAAAAAATAATTTGAACATAATTTCAACTTGCCCAGTGAGAGTATAGTCACCAGTTGATCTCTCTGCCTCCTCAGTTTGAGTGCTAACTGTGGGTGGAGAACATCAAGGTCTTTGATTTTCCCACTTACGGTTCTTTAAAACCAACTTGGACTAGACAGACCCTCAAATAGATGACACTTTCAAATAGAGAACTGTTCTCTGTAAGACAGGATATGTGGCTACACTAGCTTACAGGCAGGAACTGGTTCCTCCTTCCATGTGTTAATATCTATGTGAAATGAAGGGAATGCACACACTATTCATAAAAAGTTTTCAATGAGACCCATACTCATCATGCTGAGACAGAAATAAATTGCTACCCAGTGTGCTTTCCAATGTAAGAATGAGAGAAGAAGCAGAGTAGGATTTTTTCCCCATCAGAGCTTCCATAAATTGTACAAAATGTCTTTGCACAAAACTTTTGTCTTTTCTACGGTGAAAGCAAGTACTCAGAAAGGGGGGGGGAGGGAGGGAGAGCAAGCACAAAAGAATTGGCTGACTGATCAAAATGATCTAAACAACCCCATCTGATACATTTATTTTTTTTAAAAAAAAGCCATGCAAAAACGCTGCAATCAGTTTTGCAAATGTGAGAACACTCACCGAGAGCACTAGAAAATAGCTTGCCCTTTTATTATTTCAGCCTCTCTACTGCCCCATCAGTGTGAACACTCTCTAGGCGGTCCACAGTGCATCAAAACATAATTACAGTCTTACAAACAAACCCACAAAATTAAAAAAACCACAATAAAAACCCTCCCTGTCTCTAGCTGAATTTATAAATGCTACATTTAAATAAATTAAACAAACAACACACATTTGAACATCCCTGATATAATTTGCAAGTGTGGAGGAAATTCTGCAGTTTCCTGTTTTTATACACAAGAATGAGAGAAATAAGGATTTATGCCCCTAATATGTTGCTACCCAGTAAGTCTCCTTTATATTGCATCACTGATTTTAATATAAATGCTGTGAATGCTTCCAAATGCAGAAGTGCACATTTGTTGTTATTTCTGTCTTGTAATTTTATCTCTTAGAGTAAAAAAAGATCTGAAAGAGAGCTTGAAGATACTATTTTTAAGTTCCTTATGTGTTTGGGGTCAAAACTAACCTCAAAGGAACACAGAAATATACAGCTTGAGCACTAACATGTGGTATTTCATATACTATATATTCTCTACAATAGTTGCTCATTCTGTGATGTTTGAATTCCCCTTCTCATGTTCTCAAAAAGAAATGAAAAAGTTGGTATTTCGCTGAAAGGGCATGTGGATGAGATGGGTCCTATTTAAAACAAAGATAGAGAGCTGGCAGTTAAATACCGAGTCTTCTAAAATTTCTGCTTGCAGAAGTTTTAGAGCAAAGAGGTAATCATGGACAAGGTATCAAGGCACAAATATTATGCTGGCAAGTGACATAGAAAACATTTAGGGACTCTATGGCTTAGCTGAAGTGTCCCCTCAGTTTTGACACCCTCTTCTACATTTGGCAGAGTATCTTTGGCCATGGGGTGGGGCAGGGATGAGATGCGAAATATTTTTTTACCCCTTTCCCTGTTTTCATGTCTTCCCTCTCCCTGCACTAGTAATTTTATCTCTGGACAATATACATATTGCACATTCTGGAGATACTAATTCCCTCCCCCTTTTTGAAAGCTTTGTGTGCTGCTTCTTGCTGTGGTCGAGATGTGAGAGAGCATGTTGTGGAAAACAACACTCTGTGGGTTGTGTTCAGCTTCGAAGGAAATTTAGCAACAAAATGTTTTTTTTTAAAAAAAGAACTAAAACAACAAGGGACAACAAGGGACAAACAAACAAAAGTCGTTGATTGTTTCTCCAGCCAACGGCCCTGGTACGGTTGGGCCAAAAGGCACAGGACCAAGGGCTGGTTGTCATCTAGGTGAGGCTCAGTCCTCCTGAAAATGTAACAACAGCAGTGAGACTGTGGCAGAAAAGCCACGGCACGCTGCTTATTAAGGGAAAAAGTGCTGCCTGGCAGGTGGCCTGTTGTGACTGCAGCTGCATGCCATTTTGAATTAACGCATTTCTCCAAGCCAGAGTAGCAACAAGCTGAACCAATCAGATGTTATCTTTGGAGGGGCGGGGGCAATGACAGCAAAGGCTTGCAAGGAAAAGAGGTCACAAAATTTCCTCCTACCACACGGTCCTCATTGCAGTTTGTATATACTTTTGCTGTCCAGCGGTACCCTCACTTATAAACAGTTTTGCTTATTACAATTTAATATTGCTGTACTCTGGTTGTTAAAATTCCTCTCTCTCTCTCTCTCTCTCTCTCACACACACACACACACACACACACACACACACACACACACACACACACACACACACACACACTCACATATACATTTAATTACAGTTTGTTTGAATCCAGTAAACAGATTAAAGAACGTGAGACAAACTAAGAAGATGCCATCAAGATCCCATAGAGTAAAAGTAGTAATTACATGGGTTTTGAAGAGAAGACCTGACATTGTACAAAGTGGCATTCCTGCTTTTCCCTGATAAGGTGTAGAATTCTCTAGCTAAGCTGTCCGGAGGTGAAATGGAGAGAAAGGGGGTAAAACTGACTTTGGCAGGCTTAATGGGTTTTAATGGAGCTCCTTCATTAATTATCTGAGTGCTGGCATTGCTCACCATGAACCTGACATTATATAAGGAAGGAGGGGGGGAATCACTTGGTCATAAGCACTTGAAGGTTACAAAGAAAAAAAATTCTTTTCACCAAGATGCTGCATTTGTATGCTTATCTGAGAGTTTTAATGTCATTTTATAGTTAATAATTACCTTCCCCTGGTCTCCACAAAGAGTGCCACAGAGACAAAAGGAAACGTTAAGTGTGTTAGCTATACTTGCCACTGGTATAAATAGTCAAAGGGATGATTAATGAATGAGGGAGAGAATTAAACAGAGCAGAGAACAAAGACAAAGCCCGTTTGCTTGGCTGCCCACAAACCAAGACACGCCACAGCCTTAAAAGAAACTACAAAAAGTGACAAACAAAAAAACACAGCTTAATAGACAGCTCATGAAGTCTTACTTTAACCCCCACATTATGACAGCTTCAAGCGCTTTATTAACGCTCGGACATGTTAAGATGCTAAGGTCGTTTGAGGCTAAAACATACATTTGTCGGGGAGGTCAAAAGAAGAGGAGGGGGGAAGCTCTCTTTTTTTGGTGGGTGACAGAAAGAAAAACAGAGAAGCCCTAAATAACTTAAACAGCACTCTTCAGTGTTCCATTGTGGGGCATGCCAGAATCAAGGTCTGTAGAGTTGTTTAGAGACGTCAGACAAAGCAAAGGAGGCAGCAACACAAATGGCCCAGCAGAAGCAGCTTGACAAGGCCTGTCCTTGACGTAAATGGCTACAATGTAAAAAAGAACTTCTTTCTAAGTTCAGGAAGGGGGGGGGAGAGGGAAGAAAAGCAGTAACTGAGCATGGTGATACGAGGGTGGACAACAATGCCACATGGCATCTCTTTGGGGTGAGAGTTTCCAAGTCATGATAATTCACACCTTCAGGAGGGGTGGGAAAGGAGAGGGAGATTAACACTCATGTGTGTGTACACAGACTACATAGCTTTTTCCCTCCCTCTCTACAAGGAGAAGACACCTTCAATAGCTGACCAGAGCACCAAACATGGACATTTAATATCACCTGAAAAATAATATGTAATACGTTACACCATATTCAAACATGCGATGCCTCACCTGCCATTTAAGCAGAACAGTCCAGCAAATATGAGGAGCTGCTGGTGCTACATCATGTTGTGTTTATTCCTGTTTAGCAACTGCCTGAAATCAGGTGGAGGTTACCATTCATGTTGTACACATATTGTTTTCTTTCACTTTCGTGGCTCAGTGTCGTTTTTGTGTCATTCCTGGCTGTGGCATCTAAAACTATGGACAACTCTGGCCATTTCATTTCTTGTGGGCTTGTAGAGATTCATATGAAACACAGAAACAAATGAGCAAATGATCTTTCTACAGCTTGTTCTCTCTGAGTTACTTCTCTGTTTCCCTCATTGTAGAAAAAAAATTATCTCGTGTACCTCCCATTAAATTGGGCTCCTCAGTCATAAGGAGAAATAGATATACTGTATTGTAATTATCCTACTTGCCCTCTGTTGCTTGCTGCCTTGCCCAATACTTGTGTAAAGAAACCAACAGGCTTCTGCTCCTAGAGAAAGAAATAATCACCAGGCCAGCCGATTCTCCTCTTTACTCTGTCAGTGACAGGTGAGAATCCAGCCAGGAAGAGAAGCAAAGAAAATGATGAGAACTGAAGGAAATGAGAAACCAGACTGAGAAAAGGAAAATGGAATGAGTGATGAAGTGATGGAGAAGGAGTTAAAATACAGACACACATACCTACAGTACTTCAGTCAGGCTGTAGGCGTACAAAGAGAGATTTTGGTTCTAGCTAATATAGCATCTTGTAATGTTAAGTGGTATAAAAATAATAAATTGCAATAATTTTGAGTTGCAGTAAATGGGTAAATACTGAAGGCACTTGAAAATGTGATGGAAGTGTTATCCTTCTTTATAGCTTTTAGAGACCTAACTCCTTTGCCTTCTATTAAATTCATTAAGGGGGTACCTCTTCTGTTTTTGGTTCCTTTGTGCTACTTCCATTCCCATAAAAGGTGGTGCCTCTTGTGGATCCTTTGGTTCAGTTTTCCTCATTCAGCAGGGTTGGCTGGGCAAGGACATACATGCATGGTGGTGCTGATAGAAAGGAGGAGAAAAGCAATAAGGCCATCTGGACAAGGTAAGGAGGCATGTGGCAGCGGGTGGGGGGAGAGCAAGAGAGAAGGGAGAAGAAGAGCAGGAGGGTTGGGTGGACAAGGAGGTGAGGTCCACAGCTGCAGCTGAGCAAGGAGAGGGAAGGGAGAGAGCCAGACAGGTGGGCTATTGGGCTATGAATGTGAGGCAATTTTAAGTACATGAGGTGAGAAACAGATGGCAACAGATTACCCATGTCCCTCACCTTTATCAAAACAGGTCATTACTAGTTATCTTTGGGCATGTGATGGAAAACAACCAAAATGAATATGATCTTCTCTTCTGTGCAGTTTTTTAAAAATTCATTGTGACTCAAAAGGTTCATGCCTAGTAGTTACCCTAGCAGGTATCCCAAATCCAATATCACATTCAAATTGAGATGCCAATCCCTATGTGTATAGCATTCCCATATTCACATGGTGTATATCTGGTTCGTAGGTCCTTGACTTGGTGATGCTGCATATGTAGAAGTCAGAGGTCTCCATAAAATGTGATGTAAACTGTAAGGGATGTCATTTTATTAAGGGCTGGACATTTCTTGTTTTTCTACATGCAGAAGACTTCAAAATATGGCCCCACTTGGAAAAGTATGGCCCCACTTGGAAAAGTAATTCAAATGAATAACCTGGGACCATTGTCAATGAGTAAATTACACTTACCTTCTTTTCAAAGTCCTGGAACTATATCCTTACCCTGTTTTCCCAAAAATAAGGCCTAACCTGAAAGTAAGCCCTAATATGATTTTTCAGGATGCTCATAATATAAGTCCTACCCCAAAAATAAGCCCCAGTTAAGTGAAACCCTGCCCTCCACCAATAAGACTGTGTCTTATTTTGGGGGAAACACAGTATGAAGATGTCTGGATTATGACAGTTAATAGACAGAATTGAGAGTATATCTAGGGATGAGTGAATGATGTATGCTAATTATTCCTGTAACACTGAGGTACATGTTGTACTTCACCCAGGTAAAGCTAGGATAATTAAGGCTGCTTTCTTGGTTATAGTTCTCATGTCTTTATGTAGGATTGCTCAAATTTCTCCTGCCTGGATGTGCCCAAATGTAGACAAACACATTCAATGGAAAGGAGCCAGTACTTATCTAGAATTACCATCACAGGTTGACAAGTCTCAAATATGTTAGTAACATCAAAAGGAGGTGCTATTCTTAAAGAGATGGAATGGCAAGATTTCTAGAAGAATGGGAATAGTTCATGAACATGGCTTCTGTCTCAGGTGGTAAGCACACAGGAGAATGAGCAGAGTTGCTGGTGATTCAAGGTAATCCGTAATTCTGCTTTCTACCACAGTGGGGATGGAGGCCTTAAGGACGAGGTATCTCTGAGCTTATACAGTACCAGGGAAATGCTTCAGCTAGCTTCTATGCCATGGAAAGATCAGTTATAATTTTCTTAGGCCTCAACCAGTTTGAAAGAATTAACTCTCTGCAATAGTCAAGTTACAGCCTTTAGAGCTGAATCTGCATCTTTCTTCCATTTAGAATGTCGTGTACAGTCTTTATCATTTTCCTTTGCTTATTGGTTTAAGAAAAAGCTGCAGTAAAACAAGTTCAGGTAAGTAATAGGAGAATCTATACAAGGACCATATAGCTGAACTGGCAATACATAGATTAACAGCTTGCTACAACACAACTCCCAAATTAGTGTACGTCCATGGCAATTAATTGTACTATAGACTGTTGTTGTTATGTTGGTCCCAGAGAATGGGGGCCACAGACATGACATTTAAGAAGATATTTGCATTAGAAAGAAAACTTTTCCCTTGGTATAAAAGAATAAGCTAGATTTCCATTCTGCTTCATTAAGGGTTCTGTGTTCCTGTAAAGATTTTTCACCACAACTCTAATAAACTGTGATACAATGATAGCACTTCACATCTTTCCACAATTAATGGTCAGATTCTACCTTGACCATTATCCCTTGCAGATTATTACCCAAAAAAAGGAAGTACAGTACACACTTTTAAAAAACTATACGGAAACAGAAGAACAAGAGTACAATGACAGCTGTTTTTGTCCCAAAACTTAACTTGAAAACCAATTGAAATCAGTGTAGATAACCAGTTCCCTCTAAGAATGACCATAACTACTTGGCCACCACATTCTCAAGCATTCTGTGTAATGGGACAATCATTCTCACATACCTCTGGATTCAGGAAAGTCCTGTTCAGAAAAGAGTGTGCCAATCACTTCTTTCAAGGAGCCAGGCATCAGCCCCTTCTGCCCCTTGGACCCCACCCAGCCAATCCATCTCTGCTTGCTGTTATTGACAAAAACTGAGTATACATAGTGGGTCATATGCACTTCTGCACTTCTAAAACACAGCACAAACGTGCCTTGATACAACCCAATGCAAAAATCACATCCAATTATATTTCCTATGGTGTTTTGTACTGGAGCACACAAGCACACCTATGTGTCTCCAAAACACTGCTGAAAAAGAATCCTTATAGATAATACACTACCTAAATGTTTTTTTTAATTCTATCTTTTATCAATGTGCACAAATGGACTAAAAAGCTACAGGAGGGAAAGTATGCAAACACGTTGAAGGCTCTGACAGCAAATGGTCTGATTAAAATTCTGAATCAGAAAAACTGAACAGAAGTTTTTAAGGGATGATTCGGGGGATCAGCCTAATATGCTCCTTAAAGATTCTGCAGCTGACCTACAGAGCTACTACTGAGCTAATGTGAATGTGTGCCCAGAGTGAAACAGATTCCACAAGTAACTTAGGGCCATCCATCCTTCTGCAGAAAGCAGGACCCTTGCCCTCTTTATCACAACTTCCTTTTCTGTGAAAAGCTACTCTCTTATTCTGGTTTTCAGATCACTTCTGCACTCAGTTCCAAACAATGAGAAGTGCCTCTTTTTTCCCCTCTGCTAATTTTCCTCTGGTTAGACTGTTAGTCTAACCAGTCTATGTTCTCATTTCATTGAGGTCCTTATCCAGGCTCCAGGCTCCACAGTATTTCTACAACCCGTCTCCTCTGTGGATTCCATGGCAAACACAACATGGTCACCTATGTCCCAGCCTACCAGCCCCTTCCTCTCTACTACATCAACCTCCCCTCAAAGGTGCCTGTCACCAGGAAACCCAACCCAGACCTGGTGAAACACCTCACAAAACGGGCCTCCAAGTCTTAAGAAAGAAGGACGCTGTGTAAATAAATATTTTGGTCCCTTAGGCCTTGGCCCAGACCTTAAGTGGGACAGGAGTAATTCAGAAGAGTCAGGCTTTGTCTTTCCTGACCATGGGGCTCTTACCACAGCTTGGGAAAGTTACTCTTTTGGACTGAAACTCCCAGAATGCTCTATTAGTTTGTGTTAGTTGGAGAAGGTCAAGAAATCCTTGTAGTCCAAAATAGAATAACCTCCCCAATCTCTGGCAATTTCAAAGAAGTCATATTCTAGGGGAAATAGTTGGTTTTTAGAAACTATATGATGGTTGGAAATTCCTGAGGGCTAGTGTCTTAATCTTCCTTTGGTGAGGGAATGTCAGGGTCTGACTGTTTCTATGGTGCTGAAATGACTGTAGCATTCCAACTGTAAAACCAGAGACCTGGGTTGCCTTGTGTGGGACTGAGGAAGGGAAGCATGGGAGAGGAGACGGGTGGTTTTTCCATCTCCAGCAGGGCAGTTGTGTCCATTGGTTAGAGCGGGAGAAGGAGAGATGGTTGCAGAGGGAGGAATTCTTTCCAGCTGTTAGAAAAAAACGCAATTTAGTGGAGGGAGAACCCCGAGTCTGGCCTTATCTTCCCGGTCTCTCAGTTTTCTCTAGGTAATTATCGCTTGCTGGAAAACTGGGATAATATTGAAAGCTCTGCGCATTCTTGAGTGATGCCGCCCGAGCCCTGTGACACTGCCAGCCATGTTAGCCTACCTCTAGCAAACGCAGAACCCGCCCAGGCAGCACCTGGTGTGCCCGAGCAAGTCCCTGGAGCCACGCAAGTATCCAGGGTGCATGGAGCCACCGCCACCACCCCGATGATGATGACCCCCCATGAGAAATGGAAGAGGAGGAGGAGGCTGCCACCGAGAGGGGAAAAGCCGGGCTGTCGTCATCCTCATCTGAGGGGAATGAAGAGGAGGATGAGGTGCCGCCATCATCCATACCGTGAGGGAGCAGGCTGGGTAGATGGGGTTCATCAGCCTTGGAAGGCAGCCCATCTAGGAGAAGGAAAACTCCGATTTCAAATCTCCACTGCCTTGTGGCGATATCCACTGATGGAAAAAGCTTCAGGAATTAACCTCGAGGCAAAATCTGGAGCCGGAGTCCTGGAGGCAGTTTGTCTCCTTCAGGCAACTCCTACAACGTTTCTGGAACCAGTTGTATTGGCTCTTGGCTTTCCATTGGACTATTTCAGCGATGTGGAGAAGGGGGATTTGCTGCTTGGGTAACAGCCTATCCTCCATATTTTTTTACCCATGCTTTGTGCTCTGGAGAGGACACTCTCCAAGTCCTCCATATAGAGCACATTGGCATAGTCTCTCAAGACTGAAGGATGCCATTCTCTCCCTTATCCAGGCAGTATCGTAGCATCCTTGGCCCAATTCTCTCAATCACGTCTTGAATTTAAAGGGTATCATACCCTTGTAAATACGCTAATGGCCTTTTGTTGAACTTTATCCCTTTCTGTTTCTTTGGCTGGATTTTTGCCCTTTGTTGAACTGTTTTCCCCCTCAAGTTTCCTAGGGAAAATCTCCTGACCTTTAGAAGTAAACTGATTTATTTAACTACTTAAACTATTACCCTGATGGATAAAGCTATCTAGTATGTCTGAATGCATAAAAATTAGTTTTGGTTTATAAAATCATAAAACTAAAGAAAATGTGCAAATGGAGGGTAATTCTATTGTTTCACAGGAAACACATATGACCAGGAATTTAAATTGTTTGGACTTCCTATTATTTTTCCTCAAGAAATGCCTTAGACAGCAGAAAAATATTAACTGCTCAGGCACAATGTTTACTTATCAGCATAGTCCAACACAATTAAAATGACAGTTACTTTCGTATTCTCTAATATATTTTCATTTTGTTGTTGTTGTTGTCTACTCATCCTTATTGCTGTCCGCCCCTCTACCCTGATTTTTTTCTTTTTCTAATTCCCCACAACACTCTCTAAAACCTATTACACTGGAACAGTGCAGTTAGTGATCATGGCATGTAACTTTTATTGATTCAATCAACTTCTGCAACTTAATTGTTTGAGATAAGATTAAATATACTTCTTATATGAGCTACTGATAAATTAAACTTACAAAAATTCAAAATGCGTCAATTGCATCTAAAACATCAAGAGTGAAAGAGAAGGAGGGAGGGAGAACAGAACCAATCTTTTCTAGTAATGTATGACAGAAAGAAAATTCTGATCAGTGGATCTTTTCCCATTGTATTGCTAATTATACAGTTTCTAGATTCCTATCTAATCTACACGCAGGATACTTCTGTTTACCACTCAACATCATTAGCAACTACAATCACTGTATTTTAAAGATGGTTTCAAGCTCTAAGTTACTGAATCAGTAGGTTCTCCTACAATGCGTTAATTTATACAGGAAGGCCATTTTCAAATAATAATAATTCTGCTGTCAGGTCAATTCTGACTTATGGAAACCCTTTTCTGAGTTTTCCAGGTAGAAGACAGCAGAAGTGGTTTACCATTTGCTTCCTCTGGGGTGCCCTGGGACTGTGCAGCTTGCCCGAGGCCACACAAGCTGACTCTTCTTACAGGGGGCACAGTGAGAAATCAAACTCCCAGACTCTGGCTCCTCAGCCAGACGCCTAAACCTCTAATTTTGTGAGAGTAAATTTTACTTGGTGAAATTGAAAATTAAGAGTACCCTTGTTACTGTTTTAAGGTAATTTTGCTTCTTAAATGTAATAGGTTCTGGACATATTAATTACCTTGCCCTGAACCAATGGCCAAAATCATGTTGCTCAGCACAGTACGTTACACTAGAGTTTGCTCATTCAATCAATGAGGATTTAGTGAGTCATTTTCTCCTTAAGTTCAGTTGATTCAAATGGACCTACTCTAACTGTGATGTAATTTATCAGAGTAAGTGCAGTTAGAATAGGTCTATTTGAATCAATGGAACTTATGAAAGAGCTGATTCACCAAATCCTCACTGATTCAATGGACCCACTCTAGTGCCATTTACTACATTAAGCCATTGGATTTTTGCCATTATCTCCCTCTTGGCTGCACACTTTAATGTGATGAGGAGGTGTATCAAAAAGGTTAAGAGTAATGCCATCGGGAGGCTAGACGCTATCACAGAACTTGATTCCTAGCAGGGTCACTCACAAAAAAATAGTCAACACTGAGACTAGACTAACATACATCTTCTTCAAGAATTAGTGATCAAATCAGCAGAAGAGAATTAATAGTGCCAATGGTGATAGCACTAGCAGTGACACTTGAGCTGATTCTTGTTAACATTGTGCAGAAGAAAGCAATGGACAACTATTTCTGAGTAATTTTGGCATTAAAACCCTATGATGACACAACCTGAAATGAAACAAGAGATAGTGCCAGATAAGACACTCAATGAGCTACTGGGGAAGAACAAAGAATGAGTATAAATAGCACAATTGCTAATGAAGCAACAGGATTAAAGTGAAAGGATGCCCAGTTGCCTGTGTGCACAGAAGAAGGAGGCTATACAGAAAAATAAAAATGTCCAAGACAAAACTGATCACATGCGAGGATATATTGATAGTCACATGGATTGGAAAACAGTAGGAAATAAAGCGGAACCAAATGTTATTGGAAAATTTGGCCAAATGAAGGAGAAATGGTCTATTTATAGAATTATGTGAAGCTTTTCTTTCTTTCTTTTCATTTTTCATTTTTCTTTCTTTTTGCAAAGACATGCTTCAGGCAACCAAACAGATGACTGTACATATGGATATCACGCAAATGGACAATGTAGAAATCGAATAAACATAATCAGATGCAGAATATGAAGAAACTGGGTTCTTTCTGGAAGAACCAGACTGCAAGCAGGTTGTAATATAGAACACAAATTATTAATATCAAAATTAGAGTGACCCTGAAGAGCACTAAAATCATAATAGTGTCAAAATTCAATTCAAATAACATTCCTGATGACATTAAAGTCAGTATAAAGAACAGGTTTGCAATACTTCAACTCAAGTGACTATGAACCAGAAGTACTGTGGATTGAAACCAGAGATACTACTAGAGGAAATGCAAAACACACAAAACAAAGAAAAGCCTACAAGATAACTGATGAAACATTTGATTCTCCTCATGTGTAACCAATATTCTGAACAGGAGCCCACTGTTAGGTCAGAATGTGGCAAAACAGAGTGGTTTCCATTGGCAAAGGGGGCAGACATGGGTGTATTTTGTCTTTCCAGCTTTCTCAGTCTATATGAAAAATGTACCATACAGACAGCTGGACAAGACTGAGATGGAGGAGGAGTTAAAACTGGTAGAAGAAATACAGTATTAATAATTTAGGATACGCAGAATCACTAACAGAAAGCAGTCATGACTCTAAATGACTACCAAAGAAGGTTAAAGAAGATAGCATAAAAGCATAGTTCAACATTCAGAAGGCAGAACTCATGATTACAGTAGAATTATAGAATTCTGATGCTGAAAATGAAAGCACCAGAATCATTAAAAGTTTTCTACACTTTGGTACAAATCATTAATCCAAATGGAGATTGAAGCCAAGAATTCAAAAGAAGACTGAAATTTAGAAGCATAATTGGAATGGAAGTACAAAAGATCTCAAGAAGAATGGATGTGTCACTGAACATAAAGATCAAGACTATCCACACTTTGGTAGACTTGATTACTATGTACATACTGTATATGAAAGCAGGACAGTAAAGAAAGCTGATGGTGGTGGTAGTGAGGAACCATTAATTTTGAACATGCTATTGGGGAAGAGCTTTATGATTACTACTGACTACTTGAAAAATAAGTAAGTGGGTGTTGTTGGATCAAAACAAGCCTAAAATATTACTGGAAGCTAAATGATTAAAGTGAGGTTATAATACTTCGGGGATATCATGAGAAGACAAGATTCACTGGAAAATCCAATAATGATGGGAAAAACTGAAATGGTAGGAAAAGAGGAGGGCTAAACATGAGATTGACTGATTCAATAAAGGAAGCTGTAGCCTTCAGATTGCAAGACCAGGACAGGATTTTTAATCACAGGACGTTTTGGGTGTCATGAATTCATGGGGTCACCATGAGTCTGACAGGATGGCACATAACAACAAAACAATATGGCAGTATTGTTTATGAGATTACACATTCTCTCACATCTCTTTTAAAATGTCAAATTTTCAGCTGCACTATTAATCAACTTTATTAATATTTAAAATTAAAATGTAATTGTGCAATTCTTCATCATCTTAGAACTGCAGAGCTGTAAGGGACCCTACGGGTTATCGAGTCTAGTCCATGTCAAGGAGGCACACTGGGGACTTGAACTTTCAACCTCTGGCTCCAAAACCAAGACCAAAAGCACTAAGCTACCCAGAAGTTAATTGAAAGTAATAAAATAAATTAAAAGAAATTTCAGAAACAGGACATTAGGATGTTTTCAAATATACCCTCCCTAATATGCTGGCAACTAACAAGACACAAAAGTAACCAAAATTGGGGGCTGCATATTTCTGTGAAGCTCTCAAATTCAAGAAAAGAAACTGACAACTTGATACAAGATTCCTTGGTAATATTTCCCCTGGCAGACCCAGAGCTATCCCAGATTACTGGAAATCCATTCATTCAAATACTTTTTGAAGCATGAGAGAGGAACATGTTTATATGGCCTCTACAGCAATCTGTGATGACCTGCAAGGTGGGTCAGCTGCACTTCAAGAAACTGTACATGTGAAAGAACAACCCAGGCTTCTCTGAGTGTCACGTTGCTTGTGTTTTAGGTATATGGAAGTGACCAGAAAATGGCAAAGTAGTGTCAAGGTCACACATGAGTATGTAAAGCATGAAGTCACTGATACTCTAAGTAAGTCAACTCAACCAGTAGCGGTTGTTGTGGGTTTTTCAGGCTCTTTGGCCGTGTTCTGAAGGTTGTTCTTCCTAATGTTTTGCCAGTCTCTGAGGCCGGCATCTTCAGAGGACAGCACACTCAACTAGTAGCCATTGAAAACCTTATTCTCAGTGAATCTACTTAATCTGTTTTTAAAGCCATCCAAATTTGTGTCTATCCCTACATCCTCTGGTAGTGATCTCCAAAATTTAACTATACTGCTGTAATGCACATATTACTTCTTTTGTTCCAAATCACTCACCAACTTTTCAGCTCTACAACATTCTCTTTGAGGCACTGTGAATAGAAATGCATACAGCATTGCAAGTGTGGCTACTTAAAAGAAAACTAAAGAAAAGAATAAATATAAAGACAAATTCCTTGGACGTGGGTTCTATGCCCATGTTCAAGTGTATTAGGCTTAGTGTAATAATATGGGAATTTTTACCCCTGTAGGTATCTGATTTAACTATAGGAGTCAAATGACAGAAAATATATAATTTCTCACATCAGGGGATTATTTGTACTTCAGAAGAAGCTTTCTGTTCACCAAAGGAGGAATAGGGGTTTTTATTGCCATTTATCTTTTCTCTCTTTTAAAATGTAGTGCTAGAATGACTTTAATTGCTCACATTTGTAACATGCACTCTCTGTTAGAAACATTTAAAGTTTGAAGACATTGAAATTTTGTATAATTTTCTTGCAAAGGGATATTGCATTTCAATTCCTCCCCCCACCCCTTTTTTGATGTTTGTAGCTTGAGATGAGCACTGAGCAAGCTAAAGGGCATTGTGAAGATAAGTTTCCATGACACTCACCATAACTCTTTTATATTACCATCTGGCTATTTTATATGTAGCATTCAGAAGCAAATATAAAAAAATGATGTAAAGCTGAAATTATTTCCTTGATAACACTTGTTTTAAACACCGTGCCACTAAATAGCTAAAAAGTCTCAAAAGTGAATGCATAACGCATATAAAAGCTACAAACCTACTTACATAAATTCTTAAGATTAAAGTAATAACTTCTAGGAAAGGGTGGGAGAAAACATACTACAATAAATCTATTTGTAATGGTATTTGGGTTCCAGCAACTGCTTTCATTGTTCTCAAGTGGCTTACATATAAAACAATACATTTGATGTATGATTTCAATTCCTTATGGAAAACTGTTCTATCTACAAGCAGCCTGTCAAACAGAACAACAAATATAGGTTAGTACTCTGAAGAAAAGCAGCACTTTAAAATATAAGGTAAGGACACTGGGGTTTTTTCCCCCTTAAAGGCAGTTTGAACTCTTGATAATCAAGGCTTGAGTAATCTTAGACGATGAAGTGAGGACTAAAAGAGGTTGCCACATTGACAAGTAATTCCAAAGCACTAACATTAGCATCTTTCAAGATTAGAATTTATATTTCCATGTATGTGCGTGATCTAAAACAGCACTGATTCTTCCATTAGTGGGAAGCTGAGATACACAAATAAGCACTGCGGAGAGGGGGGTGATGAAGCCATCAAGGGAAAGCATGGCACCAACCAGCAATTGGAGAACGTAAGTTGTTCTCCCCACCTTCCCGAGATGGAGATTTACCTCCATGTTGGGGGGTGGGGATGTGTGTTTTTGAATGGTGGGACATTGTTGCCATTTTTAACCACACTGTACAAAGACCAAACAATTACTGAATGGATAAGTTTCCCAATATGAGGCAATGTACAGAGTAGCTATTTTCCCCCAAGACTATTTACACAGCAACTAGTAATTATAATACACTTGTCTCTAGTGTTTTCTTCTTACTGCTCATGGCACTGATCTAGGCTCATGGGCTTATTGTACTTCACTGAAATATAAAATGGAATAACTTTAGTTGTTAGGCAATAGAAGTGCACAGTAGATAGTTGAACAATATCTAAATTCATTGTCACGATGACTGGAAACAATGGGGGGGGGACTGGGACCATTCTTCCAGGAGAATCACAGTACAGTAGTGGATTGATTCTTGAGGTTTTCATCTATGAGCCCTAACTACAAACCATGCTCAGCCATGAAGCAACTGGCTGACTTTAAATAAAGAGTCAAGAATATTCAGGAAACTCAAATTTGTTACCACATTTTGGCTTTCACTGTATTACTCCAATGCTGCAGATAGGACCTGTGTCTTTTAAGTTATCATGAGCATGAAAGGAAACATTGCAACATAGACGTCTCTCTGGGTTTCGTGATTGCTATTTAAACACATGGCTCTATAACATGACATTTTCTCTTTGTCCAACAGAACAATCATTATCCAATAAATGATGGATTATAGGCCCATGAAGGAGTATTATGCTTCTCTTTTATGCCCAAATTCAACAAATCAGTGATTTCATAAAGCACAGTCTTCTGTTTTGTGTAAATGGAAAAACTACGGTTCATATTCTGGTTTGCTAAAACGGATCAAACCAGTTTCCTGCTCCTGACAGGAATGAAAAATGGTGGTTTAAAAAACTCTCAAAAGAGATAGTAACTCCATAAATGAGGACCATTACTCTTTCTTTGGACTATACAGTGGTGCCTCGCTTAGCGATGTTAATTCGTTCCGAAAAAATCGCTGCTAAGCGATTTCATCGCTAAGCGAAACAGTTTCCCATTGAAATGCATTGAAAACCGGATAATCCGTTCCAATAGGAACGAATTGCCGTCCTTAAGCGAAAATTGCCATAGGAAACATCGCTAAGCGAAACGCGGTTCCCCAATTGAAATGCAATGAAACCTATTCAATGCATCTCAATGGAGGGAAAAATACAACAACAAATTAAAAAAGAGTCAGAACAAAGTCAAATTTGGTTAACAAATGGTTTATTAAGTGCACTTTATGATTTCAAACATTTTAAACAGTAAACCTTAACTTTATAAATAACAGAAAAACATTTAAAAAACAGCAAACATGAGGCTGTTTAAACCATCGTTAAGCGAAACAGGAGACCCAAAATTTAATTGCTATGCGAAGCATGGTCCCAACCATTGCTAAGGGAAAATCGCCCATAGGGACCATCACTAAACGAAGTGCAAAAACACTCCGAAAAAGTCATCGCTAAGTGATTTCGTCGCTAAACGGAGCTCCCGATAAGCGAGGCACCACTGTAACTCCCAAAATATCACGGTGTGCTATGGAGTTTTTAAAATGCCATGTTCTACCACATTGGGTTGCCTCTGAACCAGAGTTGTGTGTGTGTTTTACTGGCTATCTCAGTGACCCATTTACTCTTTTTGATATATTCACACACTTATGCCAATAAATAGATGAAAGTGGGGTGCCTGAGTTGGTACAGAACAAATTCTAGCCAAACAGGGACACATATACAAAAGTGTGCAAGATGCTACAAAAGTGGGTGGAGGTGGGGGAAGAAGGCTAGAAAGCTTGACCTCAAGTCCTTGTAACCTGCATAAAATCTTGAGATGTGATGGAGGAGTAAGGCCATGCAGATCATCAACAGTGTCTCAACAGGTAATACAATGTTGTTAGGGTTCATCAGACTCACACTCACTCACCAAGAGCTACAAAGTTAGAAACATTTCATCCTCCACCTTAAATAAGAAAAGCCCCCACAGTAAACTTACTTAGGGTATTTTGATCCTGACTGTTAAATCCCTACTGCAGAGACATCACCTTGCCAACAAAAGTCCGAATAGTCAAAGCTATGGTTTTTCCTGTCGTGATGTATGGAAGTGAGAGCTGGACCATAAAGAAAGCAGACCGCCGAAGAATTGATGTCTTTGAATTGTGGTGCTGGAGGAGGCTCTTGAGAGTCCCCTGGACTGCAAGGAGAACAAACCTATCAATTCTAAAGGAAATCAAGCCTGAGTGCTCACTGGAAGGACGGATCCTGAAGCTGAGGCTCCAATACTTTGGCCATCTCATGAAAAGAGAAGACTCCTTGGAAAAGACCTTGATGTTGTGAAAGTGTGACACCAAGAGGAGAAGGGGACAACCGAGGATGAGATGGCTGGACAGTGTCTGTGAAGCAACCAACATGAATTTGACACAACTACGGGAGGCAGTGGAAGATAGCAGGGCCTGGCGTGCTCTGGTTCATGGGGTCACAAAGAGTCGGACACGACTAAACGATGACTAAATAACATGATCTAATGACTGGTAATTTTATAAAGACTTTGAAGTTATTCTTATGTGCCTCTGAAAATCCAACAAAGATGGTAAAAAAAACAACAACCAACCACCATAGATTTCTACTAAGACCCTTTGGTCTATGTCTTATGGTTTTTGATCTAAGCCTAGTTATGTTATTCTGGTTTGATCTGAGTTCTATGCTCAGGCAGTTCAGGTTTCATCTCCATATTCTTAAAAGAAGTTCATCCACACAATTATATTTAAATATTTGAAGTTGATAGATAACTGTACCATGTAGAAAATATATATGTATATCTATCCGATTTCAGTAATGCTTGCTCATGAAAGCTTTTAAAAGAGGGCCCCACTGTATAAAATTATCAATCTCTGTCAGGAGCAGTTAACAGCCTGCCTTGAGAAGGCTGATTAAAACAAAAGGTCACAGCAAACATCCGTGCTCCAGAGACTTTTGCAGATAGGAGTGTAATTAAAATGTAACTCTAGCTGTGGCGTGTTTTCCGTGTCAGCGTCTTTTCCAGCAGGGGAATGGGGCAAATGGCTTCGTGAACTCAAGCTGCCACAGCAGAAGCAGCAAGGAAACCCATCTGACTAGGGGAAGCTAATAGATAGCCATCAGTGTTATCACCTCCCTGTATGCTGGCACCCAAACAGCTCCCCCCCTCCTCCTTTTCTTCTGTGTTATTCTTTCTTCTTTCCCTTCGGTTCATGCTCTGTCCTTCCCTTTTGTTCTGGTAGAGATAAGATGTATAAATTATGAGTAGTTGACAAAGTAGACTCCAGTGCCTGAGGCAGCTCATCAATCATCTTCTACATGTCAACAGGTAATTGATGTGAACCCTGTAGGCGCATCCCCACCAGGTTAAAAAAAGGAGGGAGGGTGGAATTCAATTTGCTGCCATGATCTGAGCAGCTGATCTGTACTTAACATTCTTTTAAATTTAGAAATCATTAAAAAAAACACTCTTAGTGCCCAAAGGATATTCTAGTTTGTAAGGAATTGGCTGCACTGCTGAAACGCATCCCAAAACCCTCCTCCCACCCAATACCTTATCATTATTTCTTTATTATTTTACAACAAATTTCTGAGAAAGTCTCCATCAAAAGGCAGGCATAGACCACCCAGTAACTGCTGGGAGGAGGTGAGGAACTGACTTTCTGCTTTACTGAACCTTAACATCAAAGGCGTTGGCTGCCAAGCAATTATCTGTCAAGTGAATCAGGATCCAGCCCATTGACATGAGAATAACAACTAGAAAGAACTTCGCTGCATGTATTATCTTATTTGATTCTATTTAAATATCTTTGTGGGTTGTACGGTAATCTCCAAAGCTTTGAAAACGGGAATCAACAAAAAATACTACAACTAAAGAAAAAAAGAGAGAGGAATTGAGAAACCATAGGCAAGTCCACGACCTAGTTCAGTGAGGTCTAACAATAGCTTGTTTGCAAAGTTACATTAAGGATTTCAGTATGGAATGTTGTACATGGCACTACTTAATGTAACTTGGAATACATTTAAACAAAATGTTCCATTTCTGGGGGAGGGGGGAACAGATCCCACTGCCCATGAAGAACTGTTCTAAAAAGTTGCAAGGTCTCAGTCATACCTCTGGGGACAAGCACAGTGGGGAATTCAGGAGGTATCTGGTCCTCAGTACCCCACATGATCCCCAGGCCTTCCCCTACCCTCATGGGATTTTTTTTAAAAAAGTGGAGCCTCAGAATTGCAAATTCATCCCCAGAAGTCACAGCTTGTATGATTTCCCTCTAAACACGATTCCTCCCAAGAAATTATTTTATTCTTCAAGGCCCTTTGCAGAAACCAAGGTATTTCTATGTTGTTCCTTTTCCATTTTAAAAAATTAGTAATATATTTCTTTTGCCCTTGTGCCTCTCAAGGCAATATACAAACTCCAAAATCAGTGTCATATCATCCAAAATCAATATTAAAACTCAACAATTCTGAACAGTAAAAGGTTTTGTGCCCTACCCAAGAGCAGGTCACAAGGGGGGGGGATAATCTGAATTCAATAAGCAAGGTGTAGCCAAAAAGTTCCATTTTCCCACCATCTTGGTCTCTCTTGGAAGTGATCAAAGCCACAAGGTTTCTGAAGAAGACTGTAAATTTGGGCCAGGTTCATATGGGAGGAGATGATCCTTGGGCTATTCTAGCCCCTAGTCACCCAGTTTTTTATTGGTAGGATCATGTTTTAATGTTTTAATCGTTTAACTTAATTTTTAAATCATATATTGTTTAATTTATCTTTTAATATTTAACTTACAATATTGTGTTTTTAAATTGTGTGAATTTTAGTGTTGTGAGCCGCTTTGGATCCCTCATTGGGATATAGAACAATTAAGACTCGGACCACACGTTTTCTAAATAGTTTTTATCCTAGAGCTATAATTGCAATTAATAATGAGCTTAAAGACCACCAGTAGTGAATAATTAGTTGGACTGTTTTACTTGGCCTGAGGTGTAGATGTTTGTATTTTTAGTGGGGGACTTCTAGTGGGTGGGGAGTGTTTGGGGAATGTTATGTGTGTGCATGTGTCTGGTCTCTGGGTGTCTGTGAATTTCATTGTATGGGTATACTGTGTATATACTTACAATGACAATAAATTATATTATTATTATTATTATTATTATTATTATTATTATTATTATTATTATTATTATTATTATTATTATTATTATTATTATTATTATTATTATTATTGGGAGAAATGCGGCATATAAATAAAACTACTACCACTACCACTACCACTACCACTACTTTAATAATAATAATAATAATAATAATAATAATAATAATAATAATAATAATAATAATAATAATAATAATAATAATAATAATAATAATAATAATAATAATAATAATAATAATAATACTCTGGAATTAGGCCTGAAACAAATTCAGACCTAGCACTGATTTAGGACCAGTGTAATATAGTCTACAAAATTCGTATCTTAAAGCAAGCTGGCCAGGTTTAAACTATTAACACACTGGCTCCAATCCTATTACTTATCATAGTAAGTCACAACCAGAGTAGGCTCAATCAATCAGTGTAACTTACAGAGGAGTTGACTCACCAAATCCCCACAGATTCATTGGGTCTACTCTAGTTCTGATTTACCACACTAAAAT
Source organism: Pogona vitticeps (assembly GCF_051106095.1). Taxonomy (NCBI): domain Eukaryota; kingdom Metazoa; phylum Chordata; class Lepidosauria; order Squamata; family Agamidae; genus Pogona; species Pogona vitticeps. The sequence goes on from NC_135785.1 coordinate 112,662,349, forward strand.
AAGATTTCAGCGAGTATCTGAGAGTTTTTGAAGTGGTTACTACATATTCACAGAAGTTTCATGTTCCTGAATGTTAGAGTGTGTGAGTGTGTCATGTTCATGAAGAATGTTGCCAATATATGGGAAAAAGTGTTAGAATTATGTAACACAATGTTTATCCTATTGCAACAGTTCAGATTAACTTTCTAGATATAATTGTAGATCATATATTGCAAAATAAACATGAATGATTGAAATCTTACATTTCTAAGAGGATTCCCTTTGGAAAACGGGGGGGGGGGAGCATTCATACAAAACAACCCTTTATATTTCAACCAAAAGGGAGGATATTAGTCCATGATTACTTTTCACAGGGAGCCCCTCAAGGTGGTGATAAAAAAAATGGCATTGTTTTTCAAATACACTCTTGAACTAATCTTGATATACTTCACCTATAGCATAGCTTATTTTAATGCATATCACTCGTAGACAGCCATCTGTAATTAATTATTTAGGATAAAAGAGCATCCTGTGAACCCAGTTACCTTTTAAGAAATTTCTACAGGCATTGCAACCTATGTGAAAATGACACTCCTGTTCCACCACCAATTGTTGCCTAGTCACTTTCACCCCATGTTATCTGCTTGAGTAAACAATTAGATTCCGTTAGTTATTTCTGAAACATTTTGCGTGTTGCTGCTAGCACCCTTCGGTACTGTGGAGAACGGGCAGTGCTCAGCTCCTAACAGGTACGAGGAAAACAAGGGATGCTGAAATTTCGAGCAGCTCTTGGTTCATTGGTTTTAACAATCGGTAAGCTAAGTTCAAAATAATAGTTCTGATCTTTATAACCTTTCCAACTCTGGGAGCTGCACAAAGGTTGGAAAAATTATTTGCTTGATTTATACCTCCCAGAAACCCTCCAACTCCAGTAGTCTAAAAATGTAACTTTCCAAGCTCTGCCACTGGCCAGTGTGGAACAGTTCTTTCTGGATAATTTTATAACAGAAGAGCAATTGTTTGCTTCCCAAGATCTCAGATATCTCCTATTGAAAGGATACCAGGCAGAAAAACCAAGAAAGACTTTGTTTGAGAAGCTGGAAGGATGATGCAGTAAGAGAATATTTGGTGACGTGCAAGAGACTCTCAGAAAGCAGTAGGACTGAAGATCTGTCTTATCTAGCACTCCAGCAATGGCCAACCAGATTCATCTGAGATGCTTACAACCAGGACTTGTATACAATATATTGCCTTTTTAAAATGTTATCTGTTCTATTTTAAACTGTTGGCTTGAGATTCTATATCTAGGCTGTTTTGTGTATGGATTATGATTTGCCATTTTGTCTGAACTGTCTCAAACATAGGATGGGGTGGGAGCATATATATAACATAAATAGTTAGATGAAAGATTATAACATAAATAGTTAAGATGAAAGATTGAGTCTTCCTCTGTTTAACAATAAAGGGCATTATGTGTGGCTGGTCCCATCTACAGACTCCTGTCACTGTTAATATCAATATTTGCTGGTACAACAGAAACCAATGCTTATGCAGTTATCATTGACAAGGTCTACAGAGAACTTTTGTTTAGCCTGAAGAAAAGTCTAATTAAAGTTCTCTAGCCTTGAGTGCATTATGCTGTTTGCCAGAACCAGCCTGGCTGCTGACAACTTGAATCTCCTCTTTGGCCCGGAGAAGAGATGGGCTTTCTTTCTTTTTTTTATTTCATTTGATGTGGAAGCTTTAATGTAGCTGCCACTTCCAACACATTTTATAGATCTTGAGATTTTTTGGTTTTTTTATTTTTGCTTGTTCCCACTGGCATTTTATTTTCTTACGACAACAAGTATTCTAAGTTGGACATAACCTTAGAAAGTCTGGGGCCCAAGACTCATTAACTCTCTCTTATTTTGCTGGTCAGAATTTATGTGGGCAGAAAACCAGAATAACAGGGAGCGCATCTGTGCGTAACACTGGATGACATGCACTTGAATGTAGGACCTCAGTTCATTGAATTATTGAAAATAATTGTCCTACCTTTCTTTTAATGCCAAAATAGACAACAACATCCTGGAAATAGAATGTGTCACTGTACATTTCTGTGGCTCTTGATGGCCCCTTTCTGCTGCTACAGAAAGGGGCCATCAAGGGGGTTACAGAGGTGGATTCACACTTTTCCTGTAAAACATCAAGATGCAGATGTAGTGCATACCTTGTCTCAGAGCAAAATTGTGTATTGGGGTGGGACGGTGTAGCCAATACCCATCTGGTATCATCTATAACTATTTTAAACACCTATCATGTTGGTTCAACTGTTATTCTGTTGTGTTTATTTTTTACTATTACCTGTTCATTTATTTGGCATTCAGTTTTTGTAAAATTGTACAAAACCTTATGAATTTTTTTTAAAAGATAAGATATTGGCCATTACTGAAGCAATGGAACAGCAGGAGTGTAGTCAATAAAAATAGAACAGGTAAAATGGGAAAGGAGAAGGCAGCCAGAAAACAAGATCCTTTCCATGTCAATGTGCTAGAAATCAGGTTAAGTCTTTGTATGGGGAGGCAGTTCAGGATTTTGACAGGATAAAGGCTAATTTTTTAAAAGGCAAGGAAGATCATGGTGTTCTGCCAAGATGCTCAGATCTTGGTTCCTATCTTTTACAGTGAATAGGTTCCAGGTTTGTTACTGTGGTTGGCTCAAGGTACAAAGTAATTCACTACCAATATCCTGGTACTTGCCAACAGAGCACATTAACTATTTCTGTGCAAATGCATTGTCCAGAAAAATGTGCACAATGATTGAATTACAATATTTCTTGAAGGGCAGGAAAAAATGTAAATGTTCATATAATAATCACAAAGGGAAAACTACAGCAAGCACAATTTTATTTTATAGCGTGAACAAAAGAAATTTTTATAAAATGATTGCATTTACTGTTGTTTGTGCCCCTCTGGAGCCTACTAAAACTTTAAGGTTACAAGGAAAGATTTCCAGTGCCATCAGTAAATGCAGCTGCCATGAAAAAGTTATGTTTTAAATTATTTTGCAGATGGCTAGCAAGCTGAGTGCACATCCATCTGCTGGAGCAGTATGTTCTCACAGTCTTCAATTTGACCCGCGCCTTCTAGATTTTAAGTTCATTTGGACAGACGGGTCCCCCTACTTATTGAGTGGAGTCCACATCAACATACTGTATTATAAAATGTACAACCCAGTTCTGAGAACCTGCTGTGCCAGCAACACAGCATACACAGGAACTGATGAACCAAACAGTCAATGCAATACAGTCCCCCATTGGTGTCACAGAAAGAAGAAGCTATTCAAGAGTCCCTGCTGACATCATTCCTCTATTTCAGTAACACTATAAAAGCAACAGTTAGAACTGGATATGGAACAACTGATTGGTTCAAAATTGGGAAAGGAGTACGACAAGGCTGTATATTGTTCCCCCTGCTTATTCAACTTATATGCAGAATACATCATGCGAAAGGCTGGACTGGAGGAATCTCAAGCCAGAATTAAGATTGCCGGAAGAAATATCAACAACCTCCGATATGCAGATCATACCACTCTGATGGCTGAAAGTGAGGACGAATTAAGGAACCTTGTAATGAGGGTGAAAGAGGAGAGTGCAAAAAATGGTCTGAAGTTCAACATCAAAAAAACTAAGATCATGGGCACTGGTCCCATCACCTCCTGGAAAATAGAAGGGGAAGATAAGGAGGCAGTGACAGATTTTACTTTCTTGGGCTCTATGATCACTGCAGATGGAGACAGCAGCCATGAAATTAAAAGACGCCTGCTTCTTGGGAAGAAAGCGAATGACAAACCTTGACAGCATCCTAAAAAGCAGAGACATCACCTTGCCGACAAAAGTCTGAATAGTCAAAGCTATGGTTTTCCCTGTAGTGATGTATGGAAGTGAGAGCTGGACCATAAAGAAAGCTGACCACTGAAGAATTCCAAAAACAGGCTGTTTTTGGAATAGATTGAATCCCTTGTTGCCCTGTCTCTGCCATTTTGGAGTAGTTTTAAAGGATTCTTTAAGGTTTATGGAATGCCAGAAATCAGGAAACAAGAATGGGCAACCTGAAAGGACTGGTACATGAATAAATACAAAAATGGAAGAGGCACCCTTTGAAAGAATGCAACATGACAGAAATGCAAACATTTTTGCTTTGTATATCCCTAAGACAAATGGCCCAGCTTGCAGCCCTTTAATCAGGAAGTATAGTTATACTTCACAGTGTCCAACAATTGGAAGCATTAAGCTGGGTTAAACCTTAAAGCACCATCAGTATGGCTGAATTCTGGGGGGGGAAATTATACGGTTGTATCTGTGTGCACATCCTTATATTAATAGTTTGTCGAAGCATCTTTTGATTTTATTACAGCCTTTTTGGGTATGAGTTTGTTAGTATGGCACATCTTGAATTGGCAATATTTGTCCACTCTTCTCTGCAAAAACGCTCCAATTCTGTCAAATTGCAAGGGCGTCTCCTGTGCACAGCCCTCTTCTGATCAGCCCACAGATATTGAATCGGGTTCAGGTTTGGGCTCTGGCTGGGTCATTCGAAAATGTTAATCTTCTTCTGGTGAAGCCATTCCTTTGTTGATTCGGATGTATGCTTTGGGTCGTGGTCATGCTGAAAGATGAAGTTCCTCCTCATGTTCAGCTTTCTAGAAGAGGCCTGAAGGTTTTGTGCCAATATTGACTGGTACATTTGGAACTGTTCATAATTCCCTCTAGCTTGACTAAGGTCCCTGTTCCGGCTAAAGAAAAACAGCCCTAAAGTGTCATGCTTCCACCGCCATGCTTCACTGTGGTTAGGGTGTTCTTTTGGTGATGTGTCGTGTTGTTTTTGTGCCAAACATATATTTTGGAATAAGGGCCGAAAAGTTCAACCTTGTTTTCATCAGACCATAACACTTTTTCCCACCTGCTTTTGGGAGACTTCAGATTTATTTATTTATTTATTTATTTATTTATTTATTTATTTATTTATTTATTTATTTATTTATTTATTTATTTATTTATTTATTTATTTATTTGTTTATTTGTTTGTTTGTTTGTTTGTTTGTTTGTTTGTTTGCTTGCTTTATTTATTTGTTTATTTGTTTATTTGTTTATTTGTTTATTTGTTTATTTGTTTATTTGTTTGTTTGTTTGTTGGCCCATGACTTGTGTTTTCTTCAGACTGATTGTTAGTCCAAAGTCTTGGCAGGCCTTGCTGAAACGATTCATGAGTTGTTGGAGATCTTCAGCAGAGTGGGCAACAATGGCTGCATCATCTGCGAAGAGGAAGTCCCGGATGCATTTCAGTTGGACTTTGGTCTTCGCTCTCAATCTAGAGAGATTGAAGAGCTTTCCGTCTGATCTAGTCCGGAGATAGACACCCTTGGTTGCAGTTCCAAAGGCATGCTTCAGCATGACAGCAAAAAAGATCCCAAAAAGTGTTGGTACGAGGACACAGCCCTGTTTCACTCCACTTCGGATGTCAAAGGGGTCTGATGTTGAGCCGTCAAAAACTACAGGGCCTTTCATTCCCTCGTGGAAAGATCTGATGATGTTAAGTAGACGAGGTGGACATCCAATCTTGGAAAGTATTTTAAAAAGGCCATCCCTGCTAACGAGATCAAATGCTTTTGTAAGGTCTATGAAGGCCACTAAGAGTGGCTGTTGTTGTTCCCTGCATTTCTCCTGCAGCTGTCGGAGGGAGAAGCAAAACCAGGGAGCTGGACAGGGGACAGATTGGATTTGTCTTCAGTGTGGAAGGGATTGTCACTCTCGAATTAGCCTCCTCAGCCACACTAGACGCTGTTCCAAGTCCTCCATACAGAGCACGTTACCATAGTCTTTTGAGACTGAAGGATGCCTAACGGTAATGGTATTTATTTATTTATTTATTTATTTATTTATTTATTTATTTTATTATTATTATTATTATTATTATTATTATTATTATTATTATTATTATTATTATTATTATTATTATTATTATTATTATTATTATTATTTGCAAAATTTAGCCTGGCTTTGATGTTTTTCTTCATAAGAAAAGGCTTTTGTCTTGCCACTCTACCCCATAGCCCAGACATATGAAGAATACGGGAAATTGTTGTCACATGTACCACACAGCCAGTACTTGCCAGATATTCCTGCAGCTTCTTTAATGTTTCTGTAGGCCTCTTGGCAGCCTCCCTGACCAATTTTCTTCTAGTCTTTTCATCAGTTTTGTAGGGACATCCCGTTCTTGGTAATGTCACTGTTGTGCCATATTTTCTCCACTTGATGATGATACTGTCTTTACTGTATTCCATGGTATATCTAATGCCTTGGAAATTCTTTTGTACCCTTCTCTTGACTGATATCTTTTAACAATGAGATCCCCCTGATGCCTTGGAAACTCTCTGCGGACCATGGCTTCTGCTGCAGGATGTGACTAAGAAAATGCCAAAAAAGACCTACTAGCACAGCTGATCTTTATTTGGGATTCCTCAGAGGCACTTTAAATGATGGCAGGGGTGTACTGATTCCTACTTAACATGAGTTTGAATGTGATCGTTTACTGCTGAACACAGCTACATCCCCAGTTATAAGAGGGGGTGCACACAGATGCAACCATACTATTTCAGTTTTTTATTTTTACTTCCCTCCACCTAAAAGATTTCAGTTTGCTGTTCAACCAAGTTGTGCAGTTCATAGGTCTCATTAAAGGTGGAAAAAGTTCTGAAATGATTTATCTTTGTCTCTTTTTTTTTTTTACATCACAGACATTTTAAGAGGGGTGTGTAAACTTTTTATATCCATTGTATGTGTACTTAGTGATGTTACTCACTCACATTTTTGTTTGTTTGTTTGTTTGCCATTTTTTTTCTTCAGAGAGACTCAGAATGGCACACAACACATAACAATACAATACGTTGTAAACCACTGCTTTCCCAAGGGCTGGTCTTTCCCAGTCCTGTTAATCACAACAAATCTGTTTGGCGATATTAGGAATTAAAGAGTTTTACTTTACTCAGTTGGTGCCTTCTCTGATATGTACATGCCACCTGGAAACAAAATAAAATGTCCAAATAAAATGTCACCATTTACAATAAAGTAAGTCAGGCTTCAAGAATCAACACACATCCTTTGCTAGTTTCTCTACCCTTTTGACTTAAGCAGTCAGCTGCCTATAGTAAGTAAACACAGTGAAAGAGTACTATACTGTTCTGAAAGAATTGCTTTTTTAAATATGGCAAAAAAAACCTGAATCTGATACATGATGCAAGAAGATCATTAGAGCATGCACTGGAAAGCTTGCTTCAAGTTCTGTCTACTCTTGAGTTTAAATTGCAGGCAACAACATATGTTTAGAATGAAACTTGGGAACTATAAATGACCCATCTCTCATGTCATTCAGCGATATTAATCTGAGTTTGCACAACTAATCCCACTGTGAGGTTGGCAGCCGCACAGCAGTTCCATTCAGTCATGTTTAGTTCTGCAAGTCAATGATCCCAAGAATAAAAAGGCTGAGGGCACCCCATGGCATTCATTCATGTCCAACTTAAATTGCAGTCTGTGGCCTTTATTGTTTATATGTAAGCAATTCATAAGGCAGAGGCAGGCTAAGGACTGCAGCAGAGCAGCTAACTACCTGCATGGGTGGGGAACTCAGATACTTTTGGCTTCTTGTAAGTCACAGATTTTGCAAAGCACCCAGCTGAGTTTGAGAAATACATATGATAAACACAGGGGGCAAAGCCCCTGGGTGCACTGCCTTTTCTCAGTTACTGTATACTAGTTTTCTTAATGCTTAGTCCCTTTTACAGCTCAAGTCCAGTTTTGCAGCATTGTAGCAACAATATTCCAGGGTCTGAAAACAGTTCAAGGCTACAGAATCTGATAAACGTATCTACAGTGACCCCAATCACAGCACCAGCATCTTACAGGATTTTATTTGTTTTTAAGGAGAAAGGGGAGGAAGATAAGTGCATAACAATGGCTAAAACATCCATTTAAAAAAAAACCCATCCCTCAATCCTTTTGCACACACTCCTAGTTGAAATTCTCTGTTGAAAATAATCCAGGTAAGTCTACATTCAATAATACCACTCTCCCCCCTTCCTCTGTTATCTCCTCCATGTGGAACTGGAGATTGTAAGCCCCTTAGAGGCTATAAAAACCACCCCATCAGAGACAATAGAAGGATGCTTTTTGCTTAATTCAGAGTGAAGAATGTATTTCATAAGAGCAGGTTCATGACTTTTCTTGACACAAAGGAGACAAAACAAGGGAGAAGAAGATGGCAAGTGTATCTTTTCAAAATACACTATAGCCAATGCTTACACTGATATCTTAGCCTCTGGCAATTTGTCACTGAGATTTACACCATATGTTTTAGGCTGAGAGGCATAATTAATCATATTTTGGACACTCTTTCACCACACAGATCACAGAAGAGGAGTGTACAACTTTTTTCAATACTGAACATCACATATTGCAAATGTATTCTAGGCTATGGAGGTGAAGAATACAGAGAAACATGTCTCCTTCTCTGGGATTTTCCAAATCCATGCTAAGATATCTGACACTTCCCTCTTCATCAGTGAGATTTCTTGGCTTCCATAAAGAGGAGCCCATGCTCTTGGTTTTTCTTCCCCTTTTTTTCTTTCTCCCTTCATTTTTTGCCTGCAGTTTTGCACATGAAACTGCCCAATTTTATACAGTGCAATGCCCCTTCCATGAAATACTGTGCAGGAAATATGACATTCTGAACAATTGTAACTGATGTTCCTTCCAGTGGGGGGGGGGAGGTCACGAAACAACCAGGAAATCCTGAAAAATTTCTAAAGGGGGGGTTGAATTCATGCAGAAGAAACTTTCTGGAAGGAGAAAACAGATTTATTTTTTCCTCTCTCAGTTTCTCACACAGTAAGAAACACTGCAAGATTCACGTGCCTATTCTAGGCCAGGTGAGGCTTACCACTATTCATTGTGAACATCAGTTCCTTGAGCAGGGACACAACAGGTATCTCAGTTCAATCTTCTTTGGATTTCTGTTGTGCTCTATATGTAGAACTCTCTTTCAAAAATCCTCAGGAATTCTGCCAGTGTAGGCATCTTTCTGTCTCGAGAGACTATGGTAACGTGCTCTGAACAGAGGTCTTAGAACAGCATCTAGTGTGGCTGAGAAGGCCAATTAGAGAGTGACAATCCCCTTCACACTGAAGACAAATACATTGTGCCCTGTTCAGCTCCCTGGTTTTGCTGTTTTTGGGACTGCCTGAACAAGTGTTTCTTCAAAATCGGAGAGGCCGTGATTCAGGCTGAATGCTGAGATGTCAAGGTTTCCCATTTGTTGAGGCCCATTCCTAAGGCCTTCAGACCCCTTTGCAGATATCCTTGTATTGTAGCTGTGGTCTCCCTCTGGGGCGCTTTCCCTGCATTAATTCTCCATACAGGAGATCTTTTGGAATCCGACCATCAGCCATTCTCACAACATGCCCAAGCCAACGTAGATGTCACTGTTTCAGTAATGTATACATGCTAAAAATTCCAGCTTGTTCTAGGACTACACTATTTAGAACTTTGTCCTGCCAGGTGATACCAAAAATGTGTTGGAGACAACACATATGGAAGGCGTTCAGCTTCCTCTCCTGCCATGCACTAAGGGTCAAGGACTCACTGCAGTACAGGACTGTACTGAGGACACAGGTTCTATAGACCTGGATCTTGGTATGTGTTGTCAGCTTCTGATTAAGCCATACTATCTCTGTGAGTCTAGAGAACATGGTAGCTGCTTTGCCAATGTGTTTATTCAGCTCAACATCTAGAGAAAGGGTATCAGAGGTCATTGAGCCAAGGTGCACAAAATCATGAACAGCCTCTAATTCTTGTGTAGAGATGGAAATAGAGGGAGGTGATTCCATGCCCTGGCCCATGACTTGTGTTTTCTTCAGGCTGATTGTTAGTCCAAAGTCTTGGCAGGCCTTACTAAAACAATTCATAAGTTGTTGGAGCTCTTCAGCAGAATGGGCAACAACAGCCGCATCCTTGGTGAAGAGGAAGTCCTGCATGCATTTCAGCTGGACTTTGGTCTTTGCTCTCAATCAAGAAAGATTAAAGAGCTTTCCATCTGACCTAGTCCATAGATATCCAAAAGTGTGCATGACAGCAAAAAGGATCCCATACAGAGTTGGCATGAGGACACAGCCCTGTTTCGCTCCGCTTCGGATGTCAAAGGGATCTGATGTTGAGCCATCAAAAACTACAGTGCCCTTCATTTCCTCATGAAAGGACCTGATGATGTTAAGGAGTTGAGGTGGACATCTAATCTCGGGAAGTATTTTAAAACGGTCGTCCCTGCTAAGGAAACTAAAGGCCTTTGTAAGATCTATGAAGGCCACACAGAGTTGTTCCCTACATTTCTTTTGCAGCTGTCTGAGGGAAAATACCATGTAAGTGGTGGAATTCTAACTGGCTCATGATGCTGCACCAGGATGGTTGACTGGGGCTGGTTACACAGACCATGTGACACTGACACTGCAACAACTTCACTGAATGCAATTTTGTTTCCAGGCACAATTCTAAGTGTTAACTTTGACTTACGCAATCACATACATCTTGGCACCAGGTTACCAGATGGACTGCCTATCCCCACATCAACAGGTGCAACTAGCAAGTTCCTTCCAGCTTCAAAACACATATTGGTCAAATGGGAGATTCATCTTGCCATAAACTGCAAGCAGGTAGGAATTTACTGCTCCCTATACAGTTTCATATTACAGACCTAGTTATTATATTCCTAATTACAAAAGGAACAAAGCAAGCCTAAGCACAAACTTTTATCCTCCAAAAGGGGAGTCACATTTGTCTGCAACCATACATATGGGATGATCCAGCCCTTGACAGAAGAAAAGTTCTCTATATTTGCTTTATGCACTACATATATGGTAGAGTGTTAATCATAATCTCTACTAGAAAGGTGGCCTATGCACATTGCAACTTGCCCATAAAGCACAGCCCATCAGCTATGTTTACCAGCTCATCAGGGGTATAATAAATTTCTTTCTTTCTTTCTTTCTTTCTTTCTTTCTTTCTTTCTTTCTTTCTTTCTTTCTTTCTTTCTTTCTTTCTTTCTTTCTTTCTTTCTTTCTTTCTTTCTTTCTTTCTTTCAAATCTGTCTCGTAATAACATAACAGGCCACAATACATAGTGTACTATGTTTAACACACATTCTCACAGATTAAAAAATTGCACTGAAATGAAAGCTTTGGTTGATTAATCTATGCATTATACTAGCTAAAGCTCATTAGACAGAAAGAAAATAAATATTTAAAAAGACAAAAGTATTGTGGCACCTATTTTAATGCAAGCTTTCATGGACCTTCTTAGCCCACTTTGTCAGACATATGAGATGAAAATAGGTCCAGGAAAGCTTACATTAAAACACAATAGTTAATCTTTATGGTGCCCCAACACTTTTGCCTTTTTAAATTTTCCTTTTGTTTTCACCTGATATGCTTGCACAAACTAATATGGCTACTTCTTTGAAAACTGCAACTAGTTAAAGTTTGTTATATTAGTAGATGTATATTGCTGTGTTACGTACTGTCAATTTGTTTCCAACTTATTATGACCGAGACAGGATTTTCTGATGTATGAGAGACATCCAAGAAGTGGTTGACCACTGCCACTCCTCCACTGACTTTCTATTGTCAAGCGGCATTTGAATCCAAGTCTCCTAAGGCCTAGTCAGTTGCTCTATCCACTGCGTCACAGCAGCTCTCCATCGATACATACGGACTAACCAGAACAAGGATGACATTTCAAATATATATCAAAGAATGTTTGGTGACTATACTTTGAAAACATTGAAAAAAGGTCACCATAAGTTGAATTGACTTGGCAGCACATGATAATAATAATAAATATTTCTGAAAAACAAAAAATAAGTTGGGGTAAAAATTGAAGCTCAGATGATACAGAGATATAAGGAGGACGACAGGTATGTGTACCCTTGTCATTGTTTTTCAGTCTGTGCTCTGAGAATATATTTGGAGAATCATTTGCTGATTCAATGACAATGCATTGTCAACTGATAGGTGATCAACAAGATCTGATATGCACATGATACAGTACTAGCTGACAAACAGATGGTTTGTAAAGATTACTCAGTACAGCCAGTGAACTAATGAACACGGGGGGGGGGGGGGAACCAATGTTAAGAAACTGTAGCAATCAATGAAAAGCAAGCAGCCAAAGAAATACAGTTAGACAGAAGTTTGGTGCATTGAGAAATACAAGTACCTTCAAACTGGTTGAGTGAATAGTGGAATCATACTGTAGCTTTAGAGTAAAAATCAAACAGAGATAGCCCGGAGCAGCTTCTTTAATGTAAATAATTTTGTAGATCTTCCTCATCAAATGCAAACAACAAGACTACATCCCCAAGGGACTTAGAGTGAAAAACCTTTTACGATTCACATCGATCCACTTCTAAAACTCCCACTTTCATGGCGCCTTTCTTATGTTTCAGCACAGTACATTTTCATTGCTTGAATTTTCCCCAAGATGTTAGACTTGCTGTTTATGTAGACTTCATCGCCACTACACTGAAGTTGTCAAGAGACACGTATTGTTTATAATTCTGAGAAATGTTGGAGGAGGTCAGGTAAGGTATACTATTTGTTTACAGCGAGAGTTAATCCACCTGTTTGAAGATATGTCTCTCTGGACCTCCTTCTGCATCATACCAGTTGCCATTCAGGCCTAGAGTAGTCTGAAGCTTCCATCATAAGGATCCTCTGAAGTTTCCATTATAAGGCCTACCTTAAGTAGCTATTCAAAGGACACCTACATAGGCAAGGAAATATCTGGAGGGGATGCTGGCTATTCCTACTTTGTATCAATCTAATTTAGTGCATTCCTATGCCTTTACTTTCACTTTTTTATTCAAATCAGACTGCTTTTGCATTTAAAAATAAAATAGTTTTAACAAATACAGTACTATCACTGGATTTGTCCTAGTGCTTTTTTTTTCTGGCAGCATACAACTGTCCAAATATGGGAGGGATTGCTTTATAGACAGACTCTCCGAAGGAAGCCACAGGCTTGAGTTTACAAGAGCTGAGCAGGCTTGTTGAGGAAAGGCCATTTTGAAGATCACTCATTCACAGCATCACCATAAGTTGGAGGTGACTTGATATCTAACATATAACAACAGCATACAACAATACACTGTAGCTCTAGCATTGAAATGTCCAAGAATGACTGCTAAATAGTGTCATGCTTACGTGGGAAAGTTTGGTTTGCAGAGCACAGTACGACTCTGTGTAGTGTTTTTTTTTTAAAGCTTTCTGCACCCTGGAACCATTTGTACATTGACGTATATGATACGGAACCACTCTCAATTGCAGATCATTCTGGCCACACACCCTGGGATGGGGATGGACAATCAGTTTGCACAGAATGTGGGGCAAACTTCTTGGCTTTCCAAGAAGGAAACATGCACCAATCCATCTGCAGCAACATCTGTAAAAACAGCAGTGGTGGCTCATGCATGCAGCCTTTCAGGAAAGCCTGCCTACCCTTACCGGTGTTTTCACTGTAGACTCCCCTATAAGCTTTCAAGTAAAATCCCAAGTGTTCACAAAACCCTTCTGTAGTAGACCAATCTCCAGCTGGCATTGCATGCAAGACTGTAAAGCATCTGTATCTCAAGAGCAACTAGGAGCCTGCACATCTCACCTGTGATGCTCCTGGTTTTCAGCACCTCCACTAACTTTTTGAAGGTTACTGAAACAATTAAAGTCAGCTTACTTTCGCCCAGTCATGTTTTCCTTGGTGGAGATGTTATACTGCCTCCTAAAAACCAACTCAGAAATGCAGGATTGTACTATAAAACAGATAAGGCTTAAATGTACCCATTTTTTAAAAATGGCTCTCCTCCCTGCAAAAAAAAATGTAACAACTCTATCAGTGGATGAATGCTATATTCTGTGATGATGATGATGATGATGATGATGATGATGATGATGATGATGATGATGAGTTTGGTACTTTGCAGTTGTCGTACTTTCTGTACTTTCTGTGCAAGGTTGTTCGTTGATAGTATGCAGCTTCAGTTTATTGGTCCTCATCCTGTCCATTACAGCCTTCAGACATTGGTCCAGCAACTGCACAGTTTAAGGCAACCCCAAATGATAAAGAGAAGCTGAGTGTCTTATCATTTTGATGGCACCCAATCCCAAAATTCCTAACGACATCTCCCTGTGACTTCATGTGGATATTAAACAACATGGGGGAATAGAATTGGACCATTGAGGAAACTCACAGCTTAATTGCCATGGGGCTAAGTGGAAGTCCCCAAACACCAGCCTTTGCAACTGGCAATGCAGTGCCCCCCCACTCCCATTCCATGAAGCCTATCCAAGAGGATACCATGGTCAATGGTATCAAAAGCTCCTGAGAGATCCAAGATAATTAATGGCTTGGGATCTACATATTTGAAGCAGTGCCTCTTCCTGTATAAACATTTCCAGTCACTAAGATCTGCTGAGGAGTCCCTTCTCTGTGTCCCACCACTGAAAACTGTTATTTGGAGACCCGGGAGGACTTCGTTTGTTTGTTTATAGGTTTTAGAATGCCCTTCCCTTAGAGGCTTGATTGGCACCAGCATTGGCATCATTTTGGTGCCAGTTCAAGATGTACTTATTTATTAGAACCTTTGGGGGTTGAGGATTGGGGCTTGTACAGGTTTTAGTGCAATGTTTTAAATTTTTTAATATCTTAAGTGTTTTAATTTTGTGTTGCTTGATTTTAAGTTTTTTAATTGTTTTATACAGCTTTGTAGCCCACCCTGAAGTCCTGTAATGTAGGGCCAGAAATGTTTAAATAAATAAATAAATAAATAAATAAATAAATAAATAAATAAATACATACATACATAAATAAATAAATAAATAAATAAATAAATAAATAAATAAATAAATAAATAAATAAATAAATAAATAAATAAATAAATAAATAAATAAATAAATAAATAGGGCCACATCTCCATCTTTAGCCCAGAGCAGTGCATCAAGGCTGTTTCAGAACCAAACCCTAGCCTGAAACCAGAATGAAATGGGTCCAGATAACCAGTTTCCTCCCTGAAACTGCCCAGCTATCACATGTTTAAGCACCTTGCCAAAAAAAGAGAGAGAGGATATTTGCAATAGGATGGTCGTAATCACATACTTCTAGATCCAGAGCCCCCCCCCCCCCGTCAGGAAAGGGTGCACCACTGCCTCTTTCAAAGGAGAAGGCACTATCTCCTGCTGTAATTGGGCATTTACCACCTCCTGGATTTACCCAGCCAATCCAACTCTACTAGGTCTTATCAGCCATGATGGACAAAGGTCAAGCATACATGTGGTGGGAAATGGATTCAAGCATCCAGCTCATTAGGCTGTCACAAATGAAACTAACTAACTAAAAAAAAAAAAAGATTAGACAGTTCACCTCTCAAGATATTTATGGCATCAATTTCCGAGTGAATTTCTCCCCCAAGTGCCTAGCAAATTTCTCACAGCAGGTGACTAAGAATTCCACTCCTAGCATTTTTTAGCCAAATTCCAGCAAGCTGTTTACCACTTGAAACAATTTTGCTGGGTAGCAGGTGGAGGATGAAATAACATTGAAAAGGCAAACCCTTTTTTTGCAGCACAGTAGGCACACCAAAGAGTCCTCCCTAGTCTCCTATCATATGGGCCTCAAGACTTTTACCACTTACACTCTACTATTATTCAGCTTGTTTAATCACCGGTAGGTTTTCTGGAAGCCAAGGGGAATTATGGGCTCCACTACACTGGAGTGAGTGGGCACTTGGGAGCGATTGTATCAACTGCCTGTTCTGTCTCACTATTGCAGAGGGAGACCAAGGCCTGCACTGAATCCTCAGCCCTGCCAGTTAGAAAACCACCCAGAGCACTCAAGAATCCTTTAGATATCTACAGAGATTTCTTAACTAACAGCAATTTGTGTCTAAACATTATGCTGTACTTGTGCAACAGGATTTCAGCCATTATGTTACAGAAGACTGCTACGCTAACATACTACTACGAACATACTATTATGCAGGCTTGCCTGCCCATCCACCCTGCATAAAATTCCTACAGACACTTTTCCGTACATAGCTTTAAGAGAGTTTGCACGGTTCAGTTTCTCTTTTCTCCTAGAAGCCGTGCAATACAGCATTTCCATCTGGCTCTCCCTCTCTCCCTCAGCCTCAGCCTTGGAACTCGGGCTGTATGCAGTGTGTCTTCACAGAAATTAATAATAATAAAGCTCCTTCTTATGAAGATGCCAGTCTCTCTCATGTGTTGCTGAAAGAGCAGAGCTCGGAGCCTAAGGGTCAACCGCAAGCTAAGCATGTGAGTTCATCTCCTGTATTAACCATGTCCTTGCCCTCCCTCCTGTAATCCCAAGAACCTACACATAGAGAGGGAGGGAGAAAGGAGAATGAAAGTGAGGGAGCAGACAGTAGGTCTTTGCTTTCTTCTCCCAAGTGCCCTTTTTAAAGAATCAGGTTTTTTTCCCTCTTCTGTAAAGCTGTGTGATAAAATAAATCACCAGTCTGCTCTTGACCTTTGGCAGTGAGTTAATTTATCCTGCTGTCAAAATATAGTGTAGCATCAAGTGTGCATGCACTGCGTCTCCGTGAAAGGTCTCTGTCTTTCACGTTCATTGGCTCCATAGGACATGCAAATCCATATGCAACTGAGGACATTCGTTAATACAAACTAATAATTTTACATGGGGGGGACTGTGGGGCTGTATTTGCTGGTCCTTCCCCCACTGCAGCATTCTCTCTCACCTTGTTCTCCTATCTTGCATATCGGGAGGCAGTGTCTGAAAAGGGGAGCTTGCTTTAGATCATGGCTGGCAACCCCCTGAGGTCCACACGCTGCAGACACCCATCCTTGGACTTTGGATGTATCAGTGACCCCCTCCTCCTGCTTTTTTCTTACATTTTTTTAAATGGTAAAGCCTTCTTATGTTATCCAGTGGCTTTTCTAAAATTGGGGGTATGGGATTCTCAGCGGTGTTGGGCTCTCAAACCATGGTCTAGTTTCTGAAACTTGCAGTTTCAGAACCCACCTAAGCCAAGTGGGCCACAGAGAACATGAGAAGATGGGGCTGGATCAGCAAGTGCAGCCCCACTATTCTCTTAATGTGATTTAATATTGGGAGGAGAAAATAGGTCTTGTAAAGGGCTCATGGGAGCTTATTAACTTATTTTAATCTTCTTTAAAATGTGATTTACTGAAAAAGTAAATCACAGTATGTAGAAGACTCCATTATGATTAAAGACCAGAACTATCAGCTCCTACTTGACAACATCTGTGATAAGTACATGACAGTCTTGCTAACTGTCAGGTAAAGTGGGAATATGGTAGTGTGCCATACGTGTGCATCTTATCCCCCACTTCCCATACAGACCCAACCATGATTTCAGCCATAATGCCTGCACAGATGGATGCTGGATATACTTATCTGTGCAGCATGTGTTCACCTCTTTGTGATGTGTGACATGCCAAAAATGGGACGTAGTTTTTGCAATCATGTGGTCATGAGTAAGGCAAGCAGGAAGGAAGATCTGCAGGGAACAATACCTGTATCTCGAAATGAAAAACTGTATTTCCATGCAACTTCGATCAGAAAAAGATGACTACCTTCTAATGAAAAACAAAATGTTCCTCTTACATTTAGTCACTCAATACATGGAGTAGGCTTACAAGCAAAGTGGTATTTTGCAATTATAGTTATTTAATCTAGCTTCTTTCAACTGAAGCAAAAGCTTGATTATCCTACATACACACACAGCAATGAGTACACTATATGTACATGTGAAATCTGTCATTGATTAGATTGTTCATCCTAACAAGATGGTGGATCAGAGGCTGAGAGAGTTTTGAGTTTTTATCCTTAAGCTGTTAACAGCTACTGCTGTGAACGAGCTGCAAATTATGTCCAGATTTCACATCGGTTTGTTTACTTAATGTGGTATAGCGGATAGACCGATGGACCAGAATTCAAGAGTCTTGTAGCATTCTGGTTTGTCTTCTGCTGTAAGAGTGCAACATGACCACTATCTGGACTAGGATTCAGGAGACCTTGGTTCAGATCCCTGTTTAGCCATGGAAATTCACAGTGGTGGTGGAACTCATAGAACTATTCCTTAGCTATCACAACACAGAGTTCACATTAGGCAACACAAACTCTCTTAGCTACAGTCTCAAATGGGGAAACACAAGGGTAACAACAGTGACTCCTCCCGATACAGGGCTCTCTTAATGTTTTAGACACTCCAATGAAAAACTTTTTAAAAATACATTACAGATGTCAGCTAAAGTAAATACCAATCCAGTTTTAGAAGAAGAAAAAACAGCAACATTATGGCAAACAAAAACCAGCAAAAACAAGGATACATCAATATGCCTGAGAAGTTATAACCTCTTTGTAGTACCTAATAGCTAAAGCTGTCTGGATGGTTTAGAAAACAACTCTTAAAATAACACGCAAACAGAATGAAACATAAAATAAAAACCTAGAAAAGGTTAAATAGCAACAGGGTAAAACACAACTAAAAACCAGCCACAGAGAGAAGTAAAAAGCAAGCAGAAGAAGAACAAAGAAACAGGGGCATAAAAACCAAATGTTTCACCTTGCACCTCAGTGTCCAGCTGCCAAGCCTTTCTAGAAACGGTTTCAAAACTAGGGTGCTACCAGGGAAAAGACCTTTTTTAAAAAAATAGCTACACAATTCACTCATGAAGTGAGCATTTGAAGGAGGGCCTCTGCACATTATGCTGTGGTCATGGGCAGGGGTGCACAAAGTATGGCTCTCAGCTGCTCCATATCCTCTTTCCATTCCAACAACAAAAAAAAGGGTGAATTGCAGTTATTGGAAAACTCCAAGAATGGCATTCATCTTTGAAAAGGTCACAGGGTCCCTTTGGACCATTCAACACCCCCCAAAACCATTTTTTTTAAAAAATCTGACATCCAAAAGCTTGCTTGCTTGCTTTGCAATTATGGCATACTGTGCAATCTTTGGACCCACCACCTCCCCTGGTCTAGGGGGAGGTGATGCAAAGCAGGACTGAGAGGAACCAGCTGTGAGGAATGTATTCCACCACAGTAAAGACTGTGGAAGCCACCTAAGTAATTTCAGAAAATGGAAACATCCAAAGCAAGGCCTCAGTTCTTTGTAGGTAAGTGGTCTTTCAGATATGGAAGCCCTGGGTTCTTCTGTCTTCTGTAGGTCCGAACCAACAACTTGCATCCCTAAATGACCAGAAGACCATGAGATACCTCATTAGGCAACCATCTCAACAGTTTATTTTGAATCAGCTTTAGTTTCTGCATTCTTTTTTTTCTTTTTTTTACAATTTGCACCATAACATTCAGCACAATAGTCCAACACGGCTGTTACCAAGGTAGGGATGCCTGTAGTAAGATACCGTTTTTCTAGCAGAAGCACTAGCAGGTGTACCAATTAAAATCTAGCAAAAGATGCTATTTAGGCATCCATGGAGAAAATTGAATACAAGGGCCACAAGCTAGAAAGCATTCTTCCATAACAGGATGAATACCATCAACTGAGGCATCTGTCAACAGCACTTCAGTTCTGTGCAGACATACAAGTTTTTCCTCCACAGAAACAAGTGGTGAAGACTGCACTTCTTCTTCTTTTTTTAAAAAAAAAAACCTCTCTCTAACAGTTACTGCTCACTCCTGTTGCAGTTCTGCCTCTTAGTCCCAACACTTTTTGAATGCTTGGAGTATCTACCAGCCAAGTGGCCAATCTGAACTGGTAATTATGGGGTGAAAAATTTGGCTTTCTAGCTTCCACTTCCTAGGGTAGAACTAAATTCCGATTGAACATATTTGAATATATTTTCTAGGAGAAAACTATGAGAAGCATACCATGAGAGACAGATTTACTCTTTATGGCATGCAGAATCTGTATCTTTAAGAGATAGGCTTAAATGGCAACTTCACATTCTTCCTAGATGAGTGTGTCCTTAAAGATCCAGCAGAATTGGCCTAAAGAATCTGTGAGTGGGGAGGATCTGGCCAATGAAATTAGGGAGCAATGAGAGTTGGAGCCTCAAAGTGATGGAGCAGATTAAATGGTTTGGATAGTTCTAGAATGAAACCAAGTTGATAATGTTTGCATAGAAGGAATACAGAGGAGTGGCGGGAGAAAGAGAGAATACGCAGGCTGGACTAGATTGGGTGGAATGATAATATCTTAGTATTTCCATAGCAACTGAAGCAATCAAAGTTTCCTTTATACATTTTCTTGTGGAATTCTTCTAATAATCATATATGGTAGGGGTTTATACTTAGAACATGATGGTATCTGGTATGCTGAAAACAGAGTGAGAGTTCCACTGAGTACATCTTAATTCATATTTAGGCCTCGATCCCATACACAGACATCAGGGAGTAAGGCCCATCGAATACAGTGGGAATTATATTTGATCTGCAGTATAAAAATAAGTTTCGTTCTTGTTGGTTTTTTTTAAAGTTTCCCAAGAGCATTCTCATTCCATCATGTTTCTGTTCTGGGTTTTGAGAGGGGTTTTCCCCTCACACAGAAATAGATGTACATTTTGTTGTGCTGTTCTTTCAAATTATATGCCTACTGTATTCATCTTCTTTGAAATATATGCATTTCTGTATGCATTTTATTTTGCCTTTACTCAACCACGTTAGTATACATTTTCCAACAGTATGCATTTTACCTGTGCACATTTTTAAATGGGTTTTATGTGCATTTTCTCCTTCTGAAACACATCACATGCCTTCTAAAAACATGTACTTCTCAGTCACAGAGCATTTTTTCTTCTTATGACGGAATCTATATTTCTGGATGAAAATGTAAACCCTGTACAAGTCTTTAATATGCCTACTTCTGAGTAAACATGCATAGGTTTGTGTGTCATACCAGGAGAAACTGAGTGGGAAGAGCAAACATCTTGGTAAATCAAATCAGTGCTTCAAGAAAGATTGCATTATCTATAGGATTAAGGGAAGAGGGTTGTTTAAAAACTGGAGTCTGTGTGGTTTAGAAGTAGCAGGCACCAGACCTCTCCAGCAAAGAAATATTATGTTTCCCAGTCATTGAAGCACAAGGCATACCAGTACAATTGAAGCTTGTCATCTTGCTTATTAGCTTGATGTCTTTATTCAGAGGCCATCTGTACCACGGAGAGATACAGAGGCAGCTAATGTCAATATGAACAAATGCCTCCTCTTTTACAAGAAACGTCAAACATAGGACAGCATAGAATTGACCCCAGGAATACCAACAGATGTTAGCTACAAGGTTTGGGGGGTGGGGTGGAATCAATCATTCCTACTGGGACTAATTAAGATGAAATAAAGAGCCAAGGAAAGAAAAATCACGCTGCATTATCAGGAACTTCATACATACTTTCTAAGCTCATTATTGGCTTATTGCCCTGCGGCCTTTGCAGAAAGGTTAGAAGAAGGTGCGAGAGCTGACACAGCTACAGAAGAGAAAAGCAAAGAGGGGGAAAAGAAGAGTCAGTTTACTTTCTAGGCCAGGGTTTTGAAAGATGTGTCTTTCAAAAAGCCATGTCACACTTAGATTGTCGTTGTGTCACAAAAAAAATATTCCAACCTGCACACCACAGAATGCACACTGAATTGCATCTAGCATTGCAAAGAGTAGTTCAAGCCTCATTTTAGGTTAGGCATCCTTCAGTCTCAAGAGACTATGGTAATGTGCTCTGTATGAAGGACTTGGAACAGCGTCTAGTGTGGCAGAGAAGGCCAATTCGAGAGTGGCAATCCCTTCCACACTGAAGACAAATACAATCTGTGTCCAGTACAGATTTTGCTGGTTTCAGGACTGCCTCTTCGATTCAGCCTGCTGGAAAAGGGTCTCTTCAAAATGGGAGAGGCCATGCTGCACCACCTACCTCCAGATTGAATGCTCAGAGGCCAAGGTTTCCCATCTGTTGAGATCCATTCCTAAGGCCTTCAGATCCCGCTTGCAGATATCCTTGTATCGCAGCTGTGGTCTCCTTTTGGGGCAATTTCCCTGCACTAATTCTCTATACAGGAGATCTTTTGGAATCCGACCATCAGCCATTTTCATGACATGCCCAAGCCAACGCAGACGTTGCTGTTTCAGTAATGTATACATGCTAACAATTCCAGCTCATTCTAGGACTACTCTATTTGGAACTTTGTCCTGCCAGGTGATACTAAAAATGTGTCGGAGACAATGCATATGGAATGTATTCAGCTTCCTCTCCTGCCATACACAAAGGGTCCAGGACTCACTGGAGTATAGGAGTGTACTGAGGACACAGGTTCTATAGACCTGGATCTTGGTATATGCCATCAGCGTCTTATTAAGTCATACTTTCTTTGTGAGTCAACCCTCATAACATTCCTTAAATTGTGCAAATACATACATTAAAACCATATATAATAAATATAATAATTAATTAATGCAAGCTTTAGTTGATGTAAATCCTACCTTGATTTATCCTCACATTGTAAACAAGAAACTTTCCATATGAGTGGGATTTTTCCATTTTTCAGTCTTGGAGAAAATGAGCATATTTTCTTAAGT
This sequence comes from Pogona vitticeps, assembly GCF_051106095.1. Lineage (NCBI taxonomy): Eukaryota > Metazoa > Chordata > Lepidosauria > Squamata > Agamidae > Pogona > Pogona vitticeps. Next base: position 112,684,986 of record NC_135785.1, read on the forward strand.
GTTTCTGTGTAATCTGTAAAATGTGCGGTAATGGTACAAGTGGTAACTGTTGCAGACAATTGCATGTTGACAGAACAGCAGCAAATGGCAGAAAGAGGGAAATATCAGAAGCCAGGTTATGGAGTTGCTTGCAAAAAAAAATAAAAAATAAAAACCATGGAGAAAAAGGAAGTCTGTCCTACAACTCTAGGACACTTGGAGGCCAAAGAAGAACTCTGATCCCTGAACCTTACCCTCTTAGCCTCTAAGAACAGCTAAGTATATAATCTTGTAAAAATAAGAAACAATATACTAAAGAACTGTAGAGAAGAGATGCAACTATGACTTTTACTGAATATGGAGCAGGAAATGGTTGATGCTCAAGCTATGGATCCTTGTAAAAAAATATGGATGTGCCACAAACTGGATTGCCCTGATGCACAATTTGCATTTTGGACAAGATGCTGCTGTTGGGATAGAATATTGAGAAACATAGAGGTGTGAGAGACAAGCATATAGTTTATCGCCCTGTCTGCTGAATCTATTTCTATTTCTGTCTGCTGAATCTATAAAGTTACTATTTCTTAGTTTCTTCTTTAGGAATAAATCATAACTCTAACTCTAATTGTGCCATCTGTAGAGAATTGGGATTAAGCATGAACTCCTTCTACTAGGAGAAATCCTCTTCTGCTGGTAGAAATCTGTTTGATCTCAGTGATCTGCCAGCAGAATCACTCCCTTGATTTTGCAAGAAGGGAGCAGTAAAAAAGGGAGGTCAAGGGAGGAACTGAATTAGATCACATCCAAACCTCATTCAGCAGAGGGACACAGCCGCAGTGCCACCATGAAGTCAGGACATAATGAAGGTAGTTCTGAGAAATTTCCCACAATCCAGTGCTGGGAGAGGCTTGGATTTTGCACAGCTTCAGCTGCTCTTTGGTCATCATGATAAGCTAGGATTGCACTGTAAACAATAAGAAAATGGCCTAATATTTGGAGCATGAAATCCCTTCAAATGCTCCCAAAGCAAATTTGCCCACAATACTGTAAAGAGTAGAAGTAGCAGGTCACCAACTATGTGGTCAAAGTTACCCCATAAGTAGAGAGAGAGAGTGAGTTCAGTTTTTTAGTTCAGTGTGAAGCTGAGTTAGAAACAGAAAGAACTAGAAAACTGTTAAACTTGTGCAATTTATTTATTGAAAATATTTTACCCTGTCTTTTTCCTACAAAAGGATCCAACGTGGCTTACATTATTAAAGACACAACATTTAAAATAAATATTAAATTAGTAAACAGTAAATTATGTTAAATTATTCAAATGTTTAAAAAGAATTAATAACATAAATAACATTATATCAAAACAAAGTGTAAAAAAGTGTAAAAAAGGTGTAAAGCCAAGAATCTGTACACACATATGTAAAAAAAATTAGATGTGCTTAAGCTATGAGGAGAGAATTAAAGCATAAAGCAGCTGAGCTGTTTGATAAGCACTTGATAGGTTTTAATGCTGAACCTTCTTTTTCACTTTATAAACTTCTCTTTGACATATAAACTCTTCTTAGTATGTTTGAAAAGTGACTGTCACAAAATATTATACCATGCATACTTTTACTCACTTTGTGGCTGAGGCAGAATTCAAACAAGCATGTTCCAACTCCTTACAACACTGTCCATAAAATTTTATGGAAACTGCTGTAATATCTAAGCTACACACAGGCAGAAAAACCCAAGTGGTGATTGTATATTAATTAGTAAGAATATATTATGTGCCAATTGTTGAACACATGACAACTGTACATCTCTTTGCACCTGACAAAGAAAGCAAGGTTGGGTCTTCTAACGTAGATATATAGCATAGATGGTTGCTTATTAGCATTTCATAGCATTACTAGGCATTCCCATTATGATACCATCTGGAGTACCATCTAACAACTTCCTTGCATCAGACTGCATGGATTGGATGCATGAATAGCATAAACAGATATACTCAAAATAAACTAACACATAAATCAGTAAATAAGCATAAGTAGAGTGTGGCCTTTTTCAAAAGATTTCATTTTGAACATGCACAGAAAGGAAAGTTGGATTATTCCAGCAACGAACTGCTGGCCTTCTTCCTTTCCCATGCATATCTAGCATTATGCCTTAAAATAGCCTGCATCCATACAAACAGTATAAATACACTGTCTCCTTACAGAACGAGGGGCCTCTTTTTATTCAAGAATGTTAAACCATGCAGACAATGTCTGTGAATGTAGCATGCATATCGGCAACCTACAGAATTTCAGAAATTATAGGAGCACCCAGGATGTTAGGATACAGAGCTGGTAGGTGCACTAGCCTCCCTCCTTCCTGCCACAGTATTCATTCATTCATTCATTCATTCATTCATTCATTCATTCATTCATTTACATCCTGCCCATCTGGTTAATTGACCACTCTGGGAGAAACAACACTTAAAATAAAACAATGTAAATATAACAACAATATACAACATTGTTAGTGTAGGGGGTGCTTCTTCATGGACTCTTGAATTGCACAGATCCGAGAAGCACAGTTTTGGTCAGATATGTTTTTTGAATGAATGAATGAATGAATGAATGAATGAATGAATGAATGAATCAATCAATCAATCAATCAATCAATCAATCAATCAATCAATCAATCAATCAATCAATCAATCAATCAATCAATGCTATTTGTTTCTAGGAGGTGAACTGAAAAAGGTGGCTCTTGTATTTATCGAGGTCACTGTTCTTGGCAGTGCAGCATCCCAGAGTCAGATGGTGGTGGCCCCCTCTCCTGTCATGGCAGCTCCATGTGGCAGCTGAGAAAGGTACTGGTCTGTATGTGATTGTGTGTGTTAATCAACTGTTTATGCTTTATAGTTACAGTTTTGGGAGTAAAAGAGTTATACACAGATTTTGAACTGCACAGGAATCCAGCAATCCCTAATTCCAGTGTTCTTAAAGGGAGAAGCATGCATGTGTTTAACATAAATTCCTGAACAGGACTCTGAGATAAGGAGAATCTTTCAGAGAAAAGAGCCCATTAGACTATATTCTGAAGTATTTACATATCTATGTTATTCCTGTCTGCTAATGTAATGGCCTGACACTACAGAACTGGTAGAAGAGAACAATCAGAAAGATTAAAGAATTTTGCACAGTTAATGTGTGAAAAGTATCAGGATTAAATTATCAAGAACTAGAAGCTACAAGATATACAAATCTCTTTTTTTTTTCATTCTGAAAGAAATCAGACTCAGTCTCTAAGCAAACTGGCACCAGATGGTCCTGAGAATGAACACAAACTCCATGTACTCAAAGCTAAAACAAACATACCCACAAATGCCATGTAATCATATGATACAGGAGGCAACATGAGTAATTCTAGAAGCATAAACACCATGGGAAAGAAGCCCTTCTGGGACAAATTTAAAGTAGGTCCAGAAATAAGACGCTAGCCCATTTTTTTTTCACTACAAAGTTCTTCTAGATACTTTTCTTTTCCCCAACAGGCCATGTTTTTAACTTGGTTAGAGGAGTACAGTAAAAGATGGTGGTTCAATTGCTGTATTTGAACCATGAGGCAAAAACACCTACGCGTGAGACAAGATACTTTGCTGACTTCACTACCAGATAAAAACGTGTGAGGTGTTTATAGTCAAATGTATTTATGTACATACATCTGCGCATGCACATACACACACCTTTCCTAAGTTTCAAAGAGATCTTGTTACAAATGGAACAGAACTGGGAGGAGAAAACAAAAGAGATTAAGCTTTCTAAAGGCTAAAGCATCACATACCATCTTGATCTGTTCTAAAGCAAAGAATCTGGCCATGCTGCTGTAAAGCATAGTGTTTGCCATTTTATCTAGTCTGTATATACCCATGCAGAGAAACCATCTACAGGTTGCTGCAGCATGTCAGAAAGTGTAAACGATGGTTGATAGTAAAATGTGTCATGCACTTCTTTCAATCCAACTTGGCAGTACAATAACTTTTTGGTAACCAGAGAACATCTGCCAGGAGCATTCTCTGCTTTAGCATCTATGTTCCATTCCCATGATGCTCTCAGTGGCTGTTCAGAGCCACAGAGAAGTCATGCAGCCCATCTGGAATCCTCCCTGTGCATCCACTCTGGCAAAAAAAAAAAAAAAAAGCATCAGCAGAAGAAGAAGCAGACCAGAGTTCCTGCTGAATTTGTCACTTCCACCTGTTCTGACAGGTTCCCCCTTTCCTGACCCAGAGATAGCCTTCGGGACATTAATCATAGAACAGTCAGAGCTGTGAAAGAAACAAGGCTTTGGCTGGATACTGTTACAGCCTCTGTCACCTACTAATCATGTTCTGTGACACAGAGAGGCTTAATCAGATGGTCAGGTTTCTCATTACTCATCTTGCTTGCAACAATGAAACTCTTCTCTAGAAGATTAAAATTTCGCCTAGTTTGGATTTCCTCCCTTTCCTGTCCCCATAGCACTGCCTACCACTCTTTCAAACCTTTCAAGCCTTGCTGTGGGGTGTGTGAATAAACACATACTGTACAGCCATAGACACAAACAGCATCAACATTAGTGATGTTTAAAGATATTGTTGCAGAAATCTGATGAATGTCTCATTTCCACACATTAGTGGAACTATGGACCTTGAGTGAAGGTGCAATAGGAGACTGCTAAGTGTTTGTCAAGAAATTCACTGGTACACCAAATTTCAAGCCATGAACCGGAGAGATGGATCCTTGGCAACATCCACATTTGTACTCTCAGTGACCTCTGTTTCAGGTGACAGGTGGAGAGAGATGGCAAGTCATGCATACCTCCATTCTGGGAGAACCACTTGCCTCTCCTGCTGACCGAGGAACCAAAACAGGATGTTTCTCCATAGTACTGCCTGCCTGATGCTTTGGTCTGTGGAGCAGCAGATTCCCCTTTGCTATAAGGCCTGCTATAGCACAGTTCTATAAGGGGAATTGTGCTATAATAGCCAGCACAGTTCTCCAGAAAAGGAAAACACCTACTGCTTTGCTCTGGGGGTTCACCCAATGAGGCAGACAGCTACTCCAGAAAGACCGTCTATCTTTAGAGGCCTGTCCAGCAGATGCAGCACCAAGAGAATAGCTAGCAAGGTTCTCCAGAGCAACTTCAGGGATTGTGACTGAGAAAGCATATTCCACCAAAAGCTACTGAACTAAGCATGACTTCCTGTTCCCTATTGCAGGGGAGGGGGGATAGACTTGACATTTCTTTGAAACAGGATGATTTAAGGTGTAACTACTAGCTCTGTGATTAATTACAAGTCACCGGTTACTAATAGACCATTGGTCCTTTCTGTTCAGTGTTGTCTATATTGAGTAGCACTGTTTTTCAGACTCTCAGATAAAAAGGTATTTTCTACCCCTTTCCTGAAATCTAACTCGCACAAACTGTCGGTACAAAACTAGTGTCTTTCTTTTGAAAACCTAGGCACCCATGCCCCCCGCAAGCAGAGAATAGTCCTTGAGTATAAAAAAGAGACACCAGCATCTCACTGATGCTTGTAATCCTTCAAAACCCATGCAAAAAAGCAACAACTATCAACATTGTGTATTTGTTGCATGATATGTGTTACAGTGTTACTTGCTTCAGTGTATTATTTCATGCTATTCCCCCTTCTTTGTGCATAGAATCCTTTTCATTTTCATCCTCTTTTCTTGTTAAGAGCGCTACAATACATCTTGTCATATAACCGGGAGAGGAAAATAATTTTGAAGTTCTTCACCCAGATGGTAGCACGAAACAAAACAGGAAGGGGCTGGAAGTGAAGCATTGTTGAACACAACCTTCCACCCTATGCATGTGCTGCAGAACGTCCAAGCTTGAAAACTGCTCTACCCCTCAGTTTTTGCTGATAAAGCAAAAAAAGAAGACCAAATGTGAGATGATGATATGACCACAAGCCTGCGACAGAGATCCAACAAATTTCTCACTTGCCTGACAACTTCATATTCAGGAAGGTGGAAGAAGCAACAAAGGGACCAGCTATCCTGGATCTCATTCTAGCAAACAGGAAGCACTGGTCAAAAAGGTGGAAATAACAGGAATTTTGGATGGAAGTGTGAACATGACCTCTTGAGATTTGTTACACTGACAAAAGGGTAAACTGAGAATTGGGTAAGAAGCACTTTTGACTTTCGGAAAACTGATTTCAGGAAGCTTAAGATCTACTGTGTCACGTTCATTGTCAGAAATACTTAAAGAAGTCCACAACGGATAAAAATGTCTTAAGACTAGATCTTAAGGTACAATAACAAACAGTTGCTTATCAGTAAAGTCCCAAACCAAGGAAAGGGTGGAGCCAAAGAAAGAGGAATTATCAAGCTCATCAAAGCAAACACAGAGGAAGGGCAATCCAAGAAACAGGGATTCAGGTATACAGAGACTGTTCAAGCACCGGCTTCGAGCAGTTTGCAAAACCCTTTGCTGTGCTGCTGGAGCCCCACAGAGCTGAAAGGGTTCAAGTGGCAGGGCAAGAACTGAGCTGCAGGGTCCCTGATATAAAGTGCCAACTTATGAGGAGACCACTTACTCACAAGAAGACCTCCTCTGCAGCCCACCACTCCACTGCGGGTTTCACGCCAGTCTTGTGCTTTCAGTCTTCTTCACTTCCAAAAGGTAGGAGTTCATCTGACATCATCCTCAAATTCAGCTCCTGAGTCCCCATAACCCATAAGCTCAAACTTCTGGGTCCCCAAGGGTCCAAGACCAGTAGGCTCAAGGCTGGCTCCTGGTTCCCCAGAGTGGCCAGCATATCCAGGATCAAGCAGGTCATCCATCACATCAGGCTTTGAGGTCTCCAGTTCCTCAGGCTTGTCCCCACTGGGGAACTCCTCTGCTGAGATCATGGCATCAAGTCTCCTGGGTCAGAACAACAGCATCTAAGGATCCTAAAGGAACTTTCATGTGTAATTTCAGAGCTTCTGTCAATAATATTAGCAAATTTTTGGAAAACAGAAATGAGAGAAAGAAGATACAGGAAACTATAAACCTGTCCGTTTGACAGAGATAGTTTCTAGAACAGATAACTAAACAGTTATTTTGTGCATGCTTAGAAAAGTACTTATTTCTAAGACCCAGAATGGATTTCACAAGCCACAAGTTTAAAAAAAATGAAGGAAATTCTATGCAAGGAAATTTCAGCAAGGTTTTCGACAACGTATGATATTCTTGATGCCAGGCTTATAAAATATGGGCTGGGTGATACTACTGTTAGGTGGCTTTATAGCTGGGTGAGAAGCTGTACCCCAGTGGTGCCCATCAATGATTCCTTGTCATCCCAAAATGAAGTGATTAATGAGCTGCTTCAAAGATCTGTCCTAGGTCTAAGTAATGTTAACATCAGATGATAAACTAATTAGGAAAATATATAAATTCCTTTTCAACTGGAAAATGGAGGATGAACAGGTCCAAGAAACAATGGTTCAATGGGCACAAAATTCAATATTGACTTTGAAAAATGGCAAGAGCTGTGGTCTAGAAACTATAAGATGACAATGGCAACATCCTATAAAGAGAATTTATATAAAATGTTTTATAGATGGCATTTATCTCCTGACAGATTGTCTAAGATGTATTCTAATAGGTCAAGTAAATGTTGGAAATGGCATAAAAAAACCTGGAACCTATTATCATCTCTGGTGGACTTGTGATAAAGCAAAAAAACTTTTGGAATAAAATACATATATGGCTTGTTAAAATAATCAAAAACATGTAGACTTTTGGCCAGAGCTCGTTCTGTTAGGTATAATACCAGACAGTGTTGATAAACAAAATGTATATTTAATACTGCATATTTTAACAGCCGCGAGGATTATATATGCACAGTACTGGAAAAAGGAGGAAACACCTGCAGATCAAGAAACAATTAAAAAGATATTGGAATCCGCTGGAATGGATAGACTAACACTGAAAATCAAAGGAAAAAGAAGATACAAAATATTATCAAACATGGGACTTGTTCTATCAATGGTTAGAAGGACGTTGTATAGATTAGGAGCATAATATGTATGGTACAGTGGTGCCTTGCATAACAAGTGCACCATTTAACGAAGAATCCGCATACCGATGCAGATTTCCCCATCGCTAATGCAAGGGCATCCTCGCATTGCAATGGGGAAACAGCTGTTCAGTGGTTCCAAAATGGCCACCGGACACCCAAAATGGCCACCGGAACACTAAAAATGGCCACCGGGACACCCAAAATGGCCACCGGAACACTAAAAATGGCCTCCGGGACACCCAAAATGGCCGCCGGGACACTAAAAATGGCCACCGAGACACCCAGAATGGCCACTGCAACATGGGGAAACATCGGAGACCGGTGAGTTTTGGGCCCATTTGAAACACATTAAACAAAGTTTAATGCGTTCCAATGGGTTTCCCCGTCCCACTTAACGATGTTTCCCCATAGCGAAGGTTAATCTGGAACGGATTAACCTCGCTATGCGGGGCACCACTGTAGTTGTTTTAACAAGTGATTATAAGCTGTACCCAGGTGGCACGATGTTAAATCAACATGGATGGATTTTATATAATTAAAAAAAGACAAAAAAGAGATCTGTCCTAGGTCTGGTGTTGTTCAACATCTTTATAAACAAATCACCTGAGGTTGGTGCGTAGATACTCACCAGACTTGGAGGCCGTACCTCATACTTTAAGAAGAAGTACGATCTAAGAAAACAGATTGGGACCAGCCCAAACAAAATTAGTTTTAGTGGGGAAAGATATAAAGTTCTACTATTAGGAAGGAAAAATCTGATACACAGGTGTAAGAGGGTTGACAGCTGGCTTGTCAATAGTACATGTGAAAATAATCCAGAGGTCTTAGTACATTACAAGCTAAATGTGAGCCCTCCATGAGAAACAGTGGCAAAAACCTGACTACAATATAAGGCTATGTCAACAGAAGTACAATATCCAGATCAAGGAGAGCAACGGTACCACTCTATCCTGCTTTGGCCAGACCTAACCTGGAATATTTTGTCCAATTCTGTGTGCCACAGTTTCAGAAGGATATAGACAAGCTGGAATGTGTTTAGAGGAGGTCAGTTGGGGCAATAAAAGGTCAGGAAATAAAGCCCTATATCTAATGATTGAGGGAGCTGGGCATATTTATCCAGCAGGATAGAAGACAGAGAGTTGAAATGATAGAGTTCTTGAAAGGACTGAAGGACTTTCTTATGGAAAACTTGTAGCAGTGGTGGTTTGTTAACCAAGGAGGAACAGACCCAAAGTGAAGATACAGCTTACACAAAGCAACAGTAGAAGAAACCAATGAGTCCCTATGAACAGAGTACTGATGCCTCTGTGATTTAACCTTTGACATAGGGAAGCGAAAAATATAATTAATTTCTTTGCAGCTTTGCACAACAAACTGTCAACGTGGGGAAATATTATTGGTATGCTATGCAAGAACGGATTGTGATAGAGGTGCTCACATTGTGCTAGCAAATCTTTCTTTGTGCTCTCAAGATTAGCCTCGGATAGCAGAATTACATTTTCACAGTCATTCCCATTTTTAACACCATCCTGTAAACAGAAAACAAGCTGTAGAGACTGGTCCATGATTTCCTCTTAATAGATAACAACAATAGGAATGATGACAATCATGTAGTTTTTGTTTGTCTGTGGTGCACCTACTCTGCTCTTCCAGAACTTTAATCTATTGCCAACATGTACTGTAATCTAATTATGTTTAGAAAGTGAACATTCCAAAGTTGAACACACACACCCCCTTCTATGGCAAAGTCTTGAAGGAAGGGAAATATCAGTGTAGTGAAATTAGGGGGGGCATCTGGGGACCTTGCAATGCAACTTTTTTCACCCCTACTGTATGATGTCTTTCAAGACAGCTGCCCCTTGGGTTTCACAAAACCAGCAATGTGATTCAGGAATGGGACTCAGTTGTCCTCTCTTCTTGCCTCCCTTTTTTGTCACACTAAGAAGGCGCAATATAGCCACACTCCCACTTGGCAAGCGGAGCGCTCTGGTTCACTGATCTCTATGGAAATTTTCCTCTGCAGTGAATCTTATGTTAACCCTATGCAGACATTAGAGGTAGCCTGTTTTGGTTTGGTTTGGTTTGGTTTTTAAACTTTTTTGCATCCTTCCTTGGAGTGTGCTTCCTTTTTGCCCATGATGTCTTGATCATGTACCTATTGGTCATTTCACACTGGTGACTCATGGGATGAGGCACTAATCTCCTTCTATTTGTACCCCAGGCTACCCTTGGGCAACCTTTTTTTATTTGGGCTGTTTCATTATTTACTTATTCCAGAAGGACCAGTGTGGCAGGCAGAAATCTCAGAAACACAAGAAGTGTAGGATTGTGACTAAAGCCAAAAGTGCCACCTTGATGAGCTGGCGGATGACACAACACTCATAAAACTGAGGGTCAAGCTAGACAATATAACTGGCATATTATAAGAGACAGAGCTCATCTAAGAGGAAAAATAATCTGTTTATCTCAACACAAGTTTGTCCGATCTCTTCATGCTACCAATTAGCTTACTTTTCGTTTATGACTAATGATTAGGAGGCATTATTTCCAAGTGTATATCTCGGGCACAGAGCTTTGAAAGAACTGTGCATCTAGAGGGAAGACATAATAATGAAAAATATGCATTTCTCCTTGACAGGATTTGACCCTTCACAACCCACAAATGGAATTGCTACCTATGGCAGAAAAGACAGGGTACTAACAACAGGCAAGGTCATCAGTGAACCTCCTATCTACCTCTGTGCACAAGGGAAGTGGGCTGATCTATTGGCTGCATCTCCTAGAAAAGCTAAGCTGAGCCATGCCACGAGGGCATCTCAGCGGGCTGTCCATGCTTGTTTCTAGGCAGTGTGATAGAGTTACCAACTACTCCCTGCACACACTCTGGCCTTAATAACTAGCAGAACATATTATGCTGCATTGCTTTTAATAAATTGATGGCCTGGTTAATCCCAGCTATTTGCATTTGCCTTTTATACTTCTTTCCCACTGCAAGGTGTTTGTTCATTGTGGTTCCTTTTGTCACATTGTACAGTGATGGTGTAATTCTAGGCAGATAAGCTATGAAAGAATGAGGCTCTCTTAATCTAAATAATCTCCTGTTGCGGGGGGGGGGGGGGGAGGGAACCGGGAGGAGTTACAGAGCTGAGCTTCCAGCACTGCTTACCTGCCTGAACTTGACCTGACAGCAAGTCTGACAGAGTCACCGCTGAAGTGACTGCTTGAGAGCTGCTGTTTGAAAAGCCTGATGCTTTAACTGGGTTACCTAACAATAGCTCTCCTATGAAGCCTGCCACAAAAGGACCTTCAAGGCTGCCTTACTTTAACTTCAGAAACGCTGAGCGGAGAACTGAGCTGTTGTGTTTGTTTCTATTCAGCGATCCCTCCATTGCTAGCCTAGAAATGACAGTAGGTGGAAACGCTATCTTTCATTACAAAAAGTATAAATAGTGTAATCTATCAGCGCTGTCAATCATGATGATTGATTACAGGCTGTCATAGAGAAGAGTGACATATTAGAAAAGTTTTGTTAACAATGCCTATTGCTAGTCAGCCTGCCACAGAAGCTGGTGATTAATGTGTTGTCAGGCTGTAATCCCACACCCCTGGCTAATGAGGCAGGAATTTATCATCTTTAGAGAGTGGCAGATGTCAGAAGGAAAGGAATCCAAGTGCTGGAAACAATATACTTTTTCTTACCACGCCTGACAAGCCTGACAGGCCTAAAAAACCACAAAGAAGCTTTGTGTAAGCACAAACTTAGAGAGAGAGAGAGAGAGAGAGAGAGAGAGAGAGAGGAACTTTCATTTGGCATCTTTGCTTTAAATACTGCCGCAGGTTGGTTCTCTGGCCCTCAAAAACAAAGCTCTATGAACTTTGAACCATCCCCCACCAATCGGCCCCTGGATCCTTGACAACTAGGAAATCTCCAGAATAGGTTTTCATGGAAAGTAAACAGGCAGCTCTCTTGGAACGAAAAGCAGCAAGTAACTTTTAACTCGGCATGTGAACTTGTGACTGGTAAAAAGCTTCTAGGGAGAGGGACAGCCTTTGCCTTTCGCTGCAAATTATCTATAGCCTAGGAAGCTGATCTTCGGGGGGTGGAGGGGGACGTCCTCTTAGTGAACAGCATTTGGGAGTGGGATAAGCCTCCAGGTGGATATAAGGCTTAGAAAAGAAGAAACACTTGCAATTTTGTTTCAAAGGGCTTCTCTTCTGACAAATAAGTATCCTATTTCCACTTTGCACTCCCTTCCTCTTTCTTACACATAGTTGCTATTTAGGGAGGTCACTTCCCCTTACACTTACTTTGCTTCTGTTTGTATGAAATTATCATCAAGAGGCTATATTTCTGGAACAGCATATTGTGATTATTGTTAATAAGAATTACGTGGCCTAAAAATCCACTTCAGTGTTTGTGAAGAAGAGTTCTGGTCCATTATTGTTACAGGATGACAACATTTGGTTGATTCTATACCAATTGAACGTCAGTTGGAGACCCACATTTCTTAATACGTACCAAGATAAACAGAACTAGTATGTGCACAATTGCTGTTTTTGCTTTCTCAGATAATGTTTTATTCTTTTTAAGAAACAGGGCCACAGTCACATCATTTCAAGTCTATCAGCTTTGAATTCAAGAGGGAGATGGAAGGAACCAGTGACAGGACTGGAAAATGCCTTGTTTTCTGCCACATGTGAATTTTGCTGTTTTTGGTAAATGCTAATTAAAAACAAGTCAGAATGAAATTTCCACCAATCCCTTGTAGATAAGCAACGATGTCCCTTTTACTTTCTCTCATATTTGAATTTTTGCAGATTTTAGTAGATAACAATTGAATGAAAAATTCTCATCCATCCCTAATCTGCAGCACTGTGAATGGTTGGTTGCAAATAAACAGACACCCACTCACCGCTGAAGATAATCCCTTCCCAACTTTATCTTCTTTGCCCTCCATTCTGCCAAGAATTTACACTCCAGCCTGGATGTGATGGGACTTGGAAGACAAGCACTTGTGATAGTGTAATGAAGAGGTGAACTTCCCCTCTTGGCCCATTTAGGTGCAAGGTGTATATTCTTTCTGCAGATCACATCAGTATTCAGTAACTTTATAACAGTTCAGTACAACTGATTAAAACCCAGATGTTCATAGCATTGTTGCATACCATGCTTTATCGCTCTTAACAATATTTATCCTAATAAATAGTCAATGAATTGGGGACAGTGTACATAAGAGGTAGATTCCTGACTGCTGATTTATAAATGAATATACGTGTGAATACATTGCATGTAAATTAGCAAAAATAGCAGCCTCCATAATATATAGTTTGACCCAAGGCTCTTAGTTCAGTTCAGAGGGTTGTTTATTTCCAAATATGCCATAGAAAAATGATGTTTGGTTTGGAAAAAATTACCAAAAAAATCTACTCAGTACACTCTCCTTGGTCCTCTCTGCTAGTATCCTATCTCTCATGCTGGCAGCCTCAAGCCTAAAATCTCTTTTGTGCACTGCAAAAGATTAAATGAGTTGCTTGTGCTCATGTCAGAAAGTTACGTAAAGGGGCAAATCATTTGTGAAAGGTTTGGACTAAGATAATCCTTTTTCAAACAGGGATACCTCACCCAATGTAGCTATACTTTGCTCTCCCTCTCCCCCCACATTTCTCTCTCTCTCTCTCTCTCTCTCTCTCTCTCTCACACACACACACACACACACACACACACACACACACACAAAAGAACAAACTAGGATAGAACATATGGACTTCATCCAAAGTGTTGAAAATTTTTTTTAGCAAAACATTTGATAAACTAATCTTCAAAATATGGAATTCTGCACTTGAGGCTTATCTGAGAGAAACCTAGACTCCCCATGAAAGATGAATTCTTAAATCCTGGCTCTCCAAGGAAGAGGCTTCATACAATAGTGACTAGTGTTGGATTCGCAGTACTGGGACATACATTTAGATCCCTGTCTCTGGCATGAAGTCCACTGAATGACCCAGGGAAATGTCAAAGTGGCACAGGGTTTGAAACTGCTAGCACCTTTGTTTAGGTTATTAGAGTGATTTCAAATCTGAGGCAGTCCTACCCCCCCTTGAATTTGTATATATACAAATGGGCTGTATGTAAGTCACACATCACTTTCACCATTTCTTTGCCATCTCTCTCTGGGCCCAAACTGTACCACTGGCTGGTGGAAAAATGCAAGCCAAGTAAAGGCTGCTAGGTTGTCAAAATGTGAAATGTTATATACAAAAAGCTAAAATAATCAAAAGGAGTGCAGAAAAAGTAGTCATGAAAATTAAAGCATATTTAAAAATGTGGTTTGAACAGCAGTTTGTAAAAAGTCACTGCAAAACAGTTAGCCAGTTCTCCAGCTAAGCTAGATCACTACACATAAATACTGCTAGCAAAAGGAATTACTGTACTTTCATGGCTGATAGTCAAGCCGTGGGAGAGAACTGAAATCATATTGAAATAAGTAGAAGATATATGTGTTACAATGTGTTATTATGACCAGAGATGGTGTTTGCAGATCTTATAACTTGCACCTTCTATGATAGCTGTACTCTAGTTTTATAGTACCTTGGTGTACCAGATCCTTTGTTTTATGCACCTTTACTCCTCCAGGATTTGCAAAAAAAACAAAAAAAAAACCCTTTTATAATAGTGTCCGCTTGACAAATTCTGAGTTACAAGCCCTTGGAGTTACAGGAAGTGCAAAAGAATTAGAGATGCATATTAACAAATTATCCTTTGTGTATTAGATCCCTATAACTTGCAGGCCTTGAAAAAGAGATTGTTGACAGATTGGGGGAAATTGTTGACCTCTGAGAGAAATATAAATATAGAAAGGTACACATACACAGAGCCACAACGTCGTCATCATCAACACAACAAGGCAATGCTGCACACCACACACACTGGATGCCAACAACAATCATGAAGTAGTAGCAACAACAATGGCAGCAGACAAGGACAACATGGATTTTCCTCCATAGATTCAAACTGAGTTCGCTGGGTGAGCACATAGGGAAAACATGTATCTGTATTTATAATATACTTATAAGCTAAAAATGAATTTTACTTTATACAGTCTTACTTTTAAAAACTTTGGTGTTTTGGGCAATTGTTCTTTGCTATTTCAGTGTGTCTCTCATAAGCTTTTTGTTGTTGTTTAATTGTTAAGTCATGTCCAACTCTTTGTGACCCCATGAACCAGAGCATGCCAGGCCCTCCTATTTTCTACTGCCTCCTGGAGTTTGGTCAAATTCATGTTGGTAGCTAGGTCTCACAAACTAGGTTTCTTTATTTTTGGTTTTAAATATGATTTCTTTACTTGTCAGTAAGTTTTATAGCTAAAAGCTTACAATTGAAATACAGTATATTTTTCTGATATACAGTCGGTTCTGCCTACAACTTAAGTTTTGTTTTTCAATGTACTTTTCTCCCCAAGTTGTAGGAATTTTGGACAGCAATCACACCTCCAAGAATGGATTACTATTTAAGCATTTATGCGTTCCATAGCTGTAATAACTATTTAAGCATTTGTGCGTTCCATAGCTGTAATACTTTTTGATGTTTTCAATATTTGTAGCTTTCTTATGCATGTGAAACACAGAAGCAATATAGATAGATATAGCTTGTAGAAATAGACAAGATTATGTTGCCTGGAATTATTGCAAAAATGAAAAGATTTATACCTTGATACCCAGATGAATACTGATATTATTGGAAATCATTACCTGATTCCATTCTGGAATTAACCTTTTGGGGGACAAATGCTGGCTGTGATTAACACAGGCTTCTGATTTTTTCCTAAAGGTAAAGGTAAAGGTTCCCCTTGACAATTTTTGTCCAGTCGTGTTCGATTCTAGGGGGGCGGTGCTCATCCCCGTTTCCAAGCCATAGAGCCAGCGTTTTTGTCTGAAGACAATCTTCCGTGGTCACATGGCCAGTGTGACTTAGACACGGAACGCTGTTACCTTCCCACCGAGGTGGTCCCTATTAATCTACTTGCATTTGCATGCTTTCGAACCGCTAGGTTGGCGGGAGCTGGGACAAGCGACGGGCGCTCACTCCATCACGTGGATTCGATCTTACGACTGCTTGGTCTTCTGACCCTGCAGCACAGGCTTCTGCAGTTTAGCCCACAGCACCACCATGTCCCGATTTTTTCCTAGCGGTCTATAAAGTTCTGTAGGGCTCTTAGGGAGATGTTTAGGCATCTGACTCTGACTTGACAAGATTACCCAGCAGGGACAACATGGAGAAGGAATAGTAAAGTTTGGCAACCAAATGCACCAGTTCTGACATTCCCCATTCTCCATATAAATTCAAGAGGTGTACTGCATATCTCTCTGTCAACTTGCATAGAAAGTGGGAAAGGATTTACAATCAAGAAAACTTGCCGTGACCTTTCCTGCTCCTTTTGCTCTGTGATCTAGACATGTTTGTACATGCCACTTACAAAATGTTTTTTTTAATCCTACTGAAAAGCACACTAAGCTAAGGCTCAAGTTAATATATTATCATATCAAAACAACTACTAACTTAAAACAAATTAAAGATATATCAGATGGAAATAAAAAGGACACAACCCTACACTAAAAGTTCATTCCTCAGGAGCTTGTTCAGTCACCAAGAGCCTACCTAAAGAGAAAGGTCTTTTCCTGAGATAAGAGGCAAGCATAACCCATCACTCCATCAACATCCCTATCCTGTTGTGTGCCCTTCCCTTCATTCATCAGTGTCCACATGCAGCCACTATAGGTCCATTTGAGAAATCTTAAATAACGGGCACTGTTCCATTTCTGCCACCAATGGAGCTCTGGGGCCTGGATTTCCCATCTTGACAGCAAAATAGAGATGCTGTCCAGCAAAGCAAGGAATAAGACAACACAGCACAACTGTCCAGGTGAGGACACAACATTAGAACAACAGAGGAGTAAGTGACCAAAAGAGGTCCTCCGTCAACAACCATGAAGAAACAGGTGAAGCTATTATTAGCTGGAATTGTATCTTCCATCCTTCCCTGGTGATGCTCTAGAGTTGTTGCTGGGCAGATTTAGCACCTCCCTTGAACCAGTGCCCTGAGATGTGAAATAAGTGCTCTACCTTCTTCTAGTATTGACTGGCCTGAGCTTGCTTGGCTCTCTGATCCTGGATTAGAGTGAACTGAAGCATAGGATGATGGGTGCACTGCTGGCTTCAAGAATTTATCATGATCTATGAAAGAGGCAAACTTTATAGCAGCCTTCTTCAACCTGGATCTGTTGGCCTACAACCGCCATCATGGCTTAGCATGATGGAGGTTGTAATCCAACACATTTAGAGTGTATTGCCCTTGGGAAGACTGCTTTGTGACGAGTATCTTCATGCTTCCAAGAGGCCATGCTGACCTCCACATGATTGGCATTGAGGTGCAAAAGAATTTGGAGGTTTGCTTTCCAATCCCAATGAAACCCCATTTGAACCAGACTATGCAAATTGGTCAGAGATGACAGATACTGCACTCCATTTTACTATATCAATATTAAGCTCTCATTAAGAAGCATAAGCCATCCATTGGAGAAATCCAACTGGCACAATGCACAGATCTTTGGTGAGTCTTTTTTGAGTATCTGGTCTCCATCTGAAAATGGGCATTACTGAGTTAAAAGAGATAAAAATAAATAGCAAACAATGTGCCATCGAGTCAATTCAAGTCAAAACCCTTTTTAGAATTTTCTAGGTATAAAGTACTCAGAAATGGCTTCAAAAATTGGCTTCGCCCAGGGACTGTTCAGCTTGCCCAGGACTACGCAGGCTAGTTCCTCTTCTCCCAACCTCTGGCTCTGCAGCCAAAAGCCTAACTCACTGAGCTATCCAGCTAGATATAAGGTGATTCTTCTATATCTCTCTTGAACCTGAGGTGCAAACTGCACATTCCTCATAGCGACTGTGTACCTAGGGTTCTTTTTTTTTTTTTTTAACAGCAGCAACGACCTGTTCTGGATCAGGCTTATGGAGTAGGAGGGGGAGGAAAGGTTCCTCTATGCATCCGTACCTTCCCATCTTGACACTCCTTTTGGACACAGGAGAAAATAGAAAGATCCTCCTTAATTGTACGTGGCAGAGGATTTTTCTCATACTATAACCGGCAATCCAAACTGAGCCCTCGATGAGCAGCATAATTAAGAAAAGAAGAGACATAATCGTGGATGTCCTGCCAACTTTGCAGTTAGTTCTCATCAGAGAGGCAGGCAGGCCTCCAGGGCAAAGGTGACCTGCAGTCTTAGTTCAGCAGTGTGGGGCTGGAGATTCATCCAGCTACACAGGAATTAGGTGCCCATGCCTGGTGATGCAAGGCATGAAGATATGCACCACCAGCTCCTGCAACTGGCAGGTAGCGTGATGGCTTTGGGTTAACCAGCCCCAGTACAAATGCTGTGCCAACACTTCCCTGTACTACACGTCAGAGTTCAGTTTCTTCTGTGTCTGGCTCAAACCTCTCATGCCATCTGTTATTAACCCTGGTAATCTCAAGGAGGAGAAAACACCTTCAAGACCTAGATTTACATATATGGCTGCCTACAACTCTGGCCCATCTAAGCCACACGTCCCAGTCCACTGGGTTCATTTGCTGCTAAGAAGTAAAAAGAAAGTGTTTGCATTTCCTCACTGCTGAGGGACAAAAACACACATCTAAACTTGATTGATACAGAAACAGCAGTGTAATGCATGTACTGAATGCCCCTCAGTGACCAAGGCAGAACAGTGGGAGAATGTAACAAATGGAGAGAGAGCATTACTTACACTTAAAATATCATACCCATTAGATGGAAAGGTGCTGTTCATCAAGTTCTACCCAGACATAATAGAAAAATACTTTGGGAGGTCTCTTATCTTGGTATTTTGGAGCTTTGTGACATTTATGGCAGGGAGATATTTTAGATAACCTCCAATCCAGGGTGTTTTTAAAAAAGAATTTTATAAAAAAGAAAGGTAGACATCAATCCTCCTTAAATGAACAGTTAATTCAAATGGATCTGCTAAATGGATGCCCCCACATCGAGCCTGGATAAAAACAGTGTGGTGTTAAGAAGCAGTTCATAAATGTCTGCCTTATTGAAAGCCGCACTGTTTAAGATGTACTTTGTTTACGCAATAGTGGGTGTGCTTGCCACTCTAGAATCTGTTCGGTTTTAAGTAGTCTTTGGAAATATAAAGATGATTATTAGATTTCCTTTGTTAACACTTTTATAGCAGAGTAATCATCATAGTCCCAATTAACCTTTGATCGTCTTCAGTGTATCCCGGTAAAGAAAATTGTTGCTGTTTTGATCTCAGAAACAAGCAATTATACAAAAATACAGTATTATGGAATACCACAGGCTTTATTAAAATAACATATGGTTGGGAATCTCCCAGAATTTTTAGGATTCTGAGGAAGGAAGACCACCCAGCTAGACTTGGTTTGCTCTAGTAACTACCAGTGGTTCTTCCCAGGGATTTCTATTTTTAAAAAGAAATATATATATATATATATATACACTACAAAAGGTGTGAGGATGGCAGCAGTGACTCCTTCTCCTCACCAACCATTAACCATTTGACATGAAAGTACACACTTGAAAAGAAAATTGGTTAAAGGGAATCAACTGAAAAACGTAATAGTAAAACACTTAGCAGTTACATAGCCATCTTTGAGTGTTCAAAATACTATTCTCAGGTATTTACCACTGAGGCAGCCTGGTAAAGTGGATAGTCTTACTATTCTAATATTATAGATTGGAGGTGTGAGATTAGGCTGAGAATCCATGGCAATGTTGAGGTCTGAATTAGGAACTCCTTTGATCACATCTCTTTGTTGGCCAGTAATGTACTCTAAGGCCCCTGAGAGACTTTACTCAAGGAAGTGAGAAAGACTGAGAAACGGCAAATGCGGTACGGCCCATCATTGCTTTTCTTCCATGCTGGTAATGTGGTACAAAGACCAATTTAGCTTCATGCCATTGATTACAATTCAAAGAGATGAAAGGGCGCTCTCCTGTAATCAACAAACATGAGAACGGGGTATAAACAGCATGCTGTTTCCTCAAACATTTTGTTGGGAGCAGCAAATACAGGTTATTTGCTACTCCACTATTGCGTGCACACTGGTGTGTATGCAGATATGTGTGTCTGTGTGCGTGCATGGTTAGAGAGACTGTGCTCCATACATTCAGTCTAAACATTCTGAACCTTTCCTAGTGTTTGGTATACACAACAGGGCACCTCTGTAGTCATAAAACACCACTTGTCATTTAAAGCTGAATACAGAGAATAATGTTTTTTCTGAGATCAGAGAACAGGTTGAAAGGACGACCATTTGCTCCATGTTTACTTTTATGTCCACTTCCTTATTTGTGTTGGAGCTTTGTTTGCAACCTCACACGCTGTCTGTGGTTTGTGTGACTAGAAAGGACTTTTCTGGGCTGGGGCGATTGTTTATCTAGCACTAATTGTTCCTTTTAGCCTTTGATTTTAAGGAGAGTCCCGCCTCTCTACTGAGTAGTCCTTTTCCCCTCTTTCCTCTGTTGGTGGCAGTTTGTTTGCTGTTTATCTCTTCAGTTGGTTGCTACGTATATATGTGCAGTAAAGAAAGCAGAAATCACAATTTCAAGTAACTATACATAAAGAATTATTTTTTAAAAAAATATCCTACAAATGTCTCAGATTGAGTTACGTGCCAGTTAACAAGAAGGGGATGGACTATCTTGAGAACTTGTAGCTATTCCCTTCTGTAGATCTCTGTTATTCTACTGGTAAAAAGAATTTTACCAGAAGTGCAAACCTCTGCAACAATTTTCACTGTTGTTGTTAATAGACATATGATCAGTACTTATTCAGACTGCAGGTGAAGGCTCGTGCAACATAAGGATCCCTGCCTCCCTCCAAAAAGAAAGCTATCTATGCATAGAAGAGTAGTATACTGGGGAGCAGCCTAGGTTTGTTGTTGATGCTCCTGTTGTTATTTGCAACAAGGGGAATTTTCAGCCATGTCAGTCCCCTCCCGCTGTGTGAAATGGTACAGTCCAAATTACGAGTAGCTCATAACAGAGTAGGCTGCCCCTCCCATTCACAGTATTTGATCCATGAGCTGGACACAGTCTGCGTGCCTGAACAATGTGCCTGGTCCTACTAAGGTTTTCCAGGCTTCTGTATCATTCTAAAAATCTGACATTTGGCTGGACCAAAGAGGACAAGACAAAGGAACTGTGTTGGAAGGGATTACTTTTTCAAACCTCTTCTAAGGCTGCAATCTTATATTAGCCTAGTCCAGATTTGACCCAAGTGAATCTATTGGCAGTTGCTTTCAAGCACAGGATGGAATGATCAATCTCTTAAAAGCTGTTAAAATATTATGCGACAGGTATTGCCTGTTTCCTCCTTATTTTGTGCTATACTTGCACGAATAAGAGCTTCCATACTGCTTTGCACCAAGATATATGGATGCCCTAAACTGAGAATTTTCTGGTGATATAGATAACCTTTGGGCCAACCGTGAAGTAAAGGAAGGGTAGAGACTTTTCCCTATTCCCCAATGTAAATTAGTTTTAAATTTATTAGACAGTTCTCGCTTTCCTCCTCTTTACAATAATTAATAATCCACCTGTATTTGGGACTCAAAATATGATTGCAGTCTGTCATAATGACTGTTTCAACTTACAAGGTATGGTAAGGATTTATTAGAGTTATTTTTACAATCAATCAATGCTGCATAGGAATGATGCCATCCTGATTTAAATTCCATTTATTAAGCCTTCTAAAATAAACTTAACAGGGGAATAGTGGCATCGTAGAATTGCTTTTCCCTGGCGTTAATTTGAAGATTGCTATTTCCCAGACAAAGTGTTACATCTGGCATGAAAGTCAAATCAGTTTTTGATGGATATAACCTGTTAGGAAGTCTTAACTAAAGCTTTGAAATTGCACTCATTATCTAGTTGATTGGAAGCCTCTTCAAGCAAGCTATTTAAAGCAGTAATGAGGGTTTTTTTTTGGGGGGGGGGATGCAATTGTATGAATCTAGAACTGCAAACTGAAAAGAGTAGAGAACCAGAAAAGTTCATTTGAAAGTCAAGTTTTTGGTATAAATTATATACAGTTGGTATAAATTATATGCAGTTGTGCAAACATGTCAAACTTTGGTAAATTGGCCTTGTGTTAATGTCAACAATTTGGGACCAAAACAATAACACAGCTTTCCGGAAAAGCTATTACACCCACACACATTGTGAAAGTTCGTATAACTTGGGCAAGAATGTTACTGAATGCAGTTTGAGGCAGAAGTCTACTGAGGAATTGTGAATGGTTCTATTTCTCTTCCATAAAATGAACTTACTGTATACAGTCATTAGAAGTGAGAACTGATATGCTCAAATATAAAATAAGGAAACTATGAAGCAGGATGTGCCTAGTTCTAATTTCCTGTCCATGGCGAACTTCCATAAGCCAACCTCCCTTCTCTCAAGCTTCATCTTTTACAAGGGGGTAATAACAGTGATCTAGCCTGATAGGCTTGCTGTAAAGTTTACAAAATAATGTATAAAAAATGAGGATGCAAGTCCTCATTGTCCTATGCAAAGATACTCTTCTTGCCCCCAAAATGGTGCAGTATTTTGTTGAATCTCAGCAAGAAAATAAAAATAGATTATTATTTTTTGCCAAAACAAAACAAAATTGCACAAAAGAATGATTTAACACAGATAAGGCAACCTGTGCAAAATTAAGGTGATTGCTGCATTCTTGCATGGACTTTTAAGGATACGTAGGTCAGTGTGTGTGTTTCTTGTAACAATCAGCAGTTGTTATGTGCTTTTTGTATCAGTATGTATGCATGTACTTGGCTTGTCAAAATAAAGAATACAAGTTTTCTGCAGACAATTTATGGAAACCTTGACCAAGATAACAAACAAAGAAGCATACAAACAAATGAAAAAGAACACCACAGTGCTCCTGATCTTGCCTGGAAAAGAGGAATTTCATGGAGACGGAAGATTCCTCATCAAGATATCATGTGAAGTCCAGACAACCTAAATCAGAATTCAGCAAATATTCCTTACATCCCTAAGACCAATATATTTGACTAGTCAAAAACATGATACAAAATGACTGTACACATTATTATTATGCTGTATATGATCACAATGAGAGGCATACAAGGTAATTTTTATAAACATTTTCCAGTCAGAATTGTTCTTTGCACATAACAGTGAATCTATGTACAGGATGGAGTAGAACGATTCCTTCTGTCCTCACCTTCTTTCTTTACTCATCCTTGACTGAACTTGTGAAAGAGTTTATTTGGGTTCAAACTGTACAAAATGGACAAGCAGTCAGGGTTGTTGCTTTCCTAAATACAAGAACAGAGCCTGTGCATGGACCGCTGGCACAGAAGAATATCACTCTATTCCTCTGTGAACATTCATTATAATGTATGAAAGAGGATCTTCTAAATGAAATAGCAGCAAAGATGACTTTCCTTTCCATGCAACTCTTGGAAGACTAGGAGCACTCTTAGTGTGGGGACTCTATTGTAGCCTTCTCTGCCTTCGGGTCCTGTAGACATGTTGGACGTCAGCTACAATAACTGGGTAGGAATGGTGGTAGAAATGTGCATCTGAAGTGCCCCAGGATGAGGAAAGCCATTTTACTGCATTTGTTATGGGCTGAGAATCGAGTGAAATACAAATCAGAGATCATGTAATATTTTTGAAACTTGGATACCATCATGGCTATTCTAATTTTAGAATAATGTGTGTGTTACGTGCCATCAAGTCAGTTCCAAAGGTGTGTACTGTAGGATATTTAAGGAATAATTTTACCAGCGGCACCCACCATTTCTGTGGGTGCACACGGATGTGTAGAGAGTTGAACCCAGGTTACCTGAGTCCTAGTCAGACAATCTGTCCATTGATGGTTGTTGTGGGTTTTCAGGTTCTTTGGCCGTGTTCTGAAGGTTGTTCTTCCTGACGTTTCGCTAGTCTCTGTGGCTGGCACCTTCAAAGAACTGGAGTAGGAACTCTGTCCATGCTCTGTTGCTGTTTGTTGGATAGTTGAGTATTTATAGCAGTGGAAACAGCTTTTGTCTTTTTTCAGGAGATCGGGTGATCAATGTGTTTTTTGTTGTGATAAGGAGGGGGAGATTGTTGTGATTGATGGGTGTCGTTAGCTGGTCTTTGTGCAATGATCCCTGGTCCTGGTGGATGGGTAGAGTTCATTGACCTTTTACAGGCTGTATTTTTCAATATCGAGAGTGTTTAGTTTTAGGCCTTCTTCCTTTTTGTTGAAATTCTGTTGATGTTTATGGATTTCAATGGTTTCCCTGTCCACTGCATTACACTGGTGCCCAACTTTAGATTAAACAGCTCTAAAATTGTGGTGTTGCATCCACAATTCTTCAGCCAGTGAGTTTTCACATTCTTGTGCTTCTCTTCCAAATCATTTTATCTCCAATGGTCAGCTGTAACCATCTGTACTTTTCATTTTTCAAATGAATCTCTTCATTTCATGTGTTTTATGTACTTCTTCATTGGCTACCTGCTTGGTTCAAGAATCAAGCATTCTACAATCAATCCACAATTCAAATGCTTCTCTGGTGAGGACAAACAAAAATAAATGTCTCCTTTTCTCTTTGTTGATAGCACCCAATATTAATGCCTATTATTCCATAACATACAATAGAACTGAGAAAACATTGTACCGCACAATGCACATCTCCAAAGCCAATTTTAATTTTTTTTGCATATTATATTTTTCATCTTAAGAAAGCTTCTTTAGCCATATCTATTCTGAATTTAGTTGCATGAGCATGTTCCCAATGTCCAGTCAATCTATTTCCAAGGAAATTATATCTTTGAACATATTCCACACTTTCCTTTTTGATCCATCACTGTAGATCTTCTGCACATCATCATAATGTTATTTATGGTGCCGCTTGTTTAGTTTCAGATAAGCTAAATATGTTCATTTCTCTAGTATCAATTTGTGATGGAAAAGATTATCCATGCTCCCTGTATTACTGAATCTTCTTCTGCAGAATAATTTGTAAATTCTGTAGAATAATTTGTAAATTGTACTTTCATCTAGATAGGTCAGTACTCATAAAAATGTGAAATCAAAACAATATTAAAATATCAAGAACTGCCTGAAAATACAATAACTTGAAATGCCTTGCTGATAAAGGGGTATTAACCAGATGTGGGAAAAAAATCTGTCCATAGAGAGAACAAAATGTCAGTGAGATGGGATTTAATAATTGTAATGATTTTAGAACTGCAGAGCTGAAAAGGACCCTATGGATCACTAAGTCCAGCCCCTGTCAAGAGGCACAGGGGATAATGGAACTCCCAACCTCTGGCTCTACAGCCATATGCTTAAACCACTTAGGTCTGTCTCTTCTTTCACATGCAGTTTTCTTTGGAAATAAATGTGAAAGTACACCACAAGAAGAATACACCATCACCAGGACATATTGACAAAGACAGTAGTCCCTCTGGATGCCACATACATGTCTTACGTCACACCAGAGGACATCAGCAGGGTGTTAGGTTTGGGTATCTTGCTTCATTTTGTTTTATTGTTTCTGTATTACGTTTTACACAGGAGGGCACTGAAACAGAGCTTTCCTTACAGTTTGAAATGATTTTACTTTCTGTCCAGAGCATGAAAATCTTTTTGTATGTGTGTGGCCAAAAAAAAGAAAAATAAAAGATTATAAAAAAGTGGAGTTGTCCACGAAACTCACATTAAAATATAGCGCTTAGTTTTTAAGGTATCACAACATTTTTGTCTTCTTTATCGTTTATTTTCCTTTTGTTTCTGGCCTGATATGTTAGCACAGACTAACATGGCTGCCTCTTCTAAAACAATAACCTTTTTTTGGCTTTTTTTTTGGTAACATTTCTGCACTCTACTTCTATCACTGCATGATTCTACTGAGTAATTCTTAACAGTGTCAGACCGAACAGGTATTTTGTTCTGTGGCAGCTGCTCATGAGTTTCTTGGCAAGTGAGTCAATGAGGAGATTCTTCCCTGGTGGCAGAAAGATTGGATGCCATGTTTATAATTACCTGAAACAATGCAGACATTCCAATACTGCAACTTCAGACCAAACGGTTAAGCCAGAAATATTCTTCATTTGCAGCTCATTTCAAACACACCTTTGTTCGTCCCATGAACTCTTGATTCCCATCAAGAATTTCTGGAAAGGAGCCATTAAGAGGCGTACCAAGAGAGAACGAGATTCATTAATGTAACATTTATTTTAGATGGCTGGAGCCCAACAGAAGAATCATGCAAAATAAAAGTAGATTACACAAAATACATCTGAAAATAAATGGAAGGTGCTGGTAATGTAGCAGAAAGCTTATTTTCAGTGAGGTGAAGAAGTTTAACTGCTTTCTCACAAACTGGCATTTTGCAACAACCTGGGACAAGACAAGGTGACAGGATGCAATTTCTAAATTTCTAAATTAATTGAAGGTTGTGCCTCTTTCTGTTGGTTTCCCAAAAATTCTGACTAGAAGACTATATACTATCTGGCTTTGAAAATCAGACACACAAAGAAGAAAGCTTCCTTTATACATCATAAAAGACAACATAAAGAAAAACTGAATATCCATGGGGCTGCTCTGAAGATAATTCCCCTTTCCCTTTAGGCAATCTTTCCTTCAGTGACTGGCTGCCTGAGTAGGTTTGTTAAACAGATTGTTGTGCCTTACTGCTTTCGATGTGTTTTTGGTGGTGTTTGTGTTTACTGTGTTGCACTGTGATATTTGATCCTTTCTACTACTTGTATACTTACTGTTTTTAGCTTTAAATGTTTTCTTTTAATGATGTAAGCCCCCTTTGATCCTTTTAAGGAGAAAGGTGGGATAAAAATATTTTAAACAAACAAACAATAATCAGACGTTAAACCTATATTTCTTGTTCAGGAATGGATGCATTCAAACAAGAACTACGACCGATCCTGCATTCCTAACAAATGTACCTTTTGTTCAGAATGGAAGAGAATTTTTTTTCATTGGAATTTTTATGGGAATTTACTTCTCCTGAATCTTTATGCAAGCTTTAACACATATGAACACAAAAATCTCTTCCTTTCTGAATTTTCAGGTAAGTTCCTGACTAAGAAAGGAGAAAGTATGCACAGAAATGTATTATATACAAGTAATATACATGCGCAAAGAACGTTGCTGATGGTTTCAAGGCCCATTGCTACTCCCAGACTTGCCACGTGCATTGTCTTCACAAAAACGTTTTTGTTTGTTTGTTTGTTTTCTTTTTGCAATTCTGCAGTGTCTGCATGAGACAGCAAGGAGCCCTTCTTCATACTTGAGGCAGAGCAAGACCACAATAGATCATTCCTATTCTATACCATGCTCATAATATTTAAAACATTGTGAGCTATTTGAGTTGGAGAAAGGGCAAAACAAGAGTAATATAATAATAATGGACTGAGGGTGTGAGCAGGGAGATTGCAGTTTGGAATGCTGACAGCATGGTCTGGTTCACTCTATTTGCCAGGGACCAGATAACATACTGCAAATCAGTGTGTGCCGACCTGGCAGGGCTGCTAGGTTTTTTTTGGAGCAGGTTGGTGCAATTGGACAGGTCACTTCAAAGGGTCACTTTAAGATCATACTGTGGAAGGGACCCTTTCCAGTACAAACCAGTGCCAATTTTATGCCATTGTCTGATTGCACCCTGAGCTGCTGGTGCCAAAGCATAAGGCAGTTGATAGCTGACCCCCAACCCTCCCCCTGTAAAGCCCAAGATCTCTTCCAGACACTCTAATCACTAAGGCACCAGAGAGGGCTCAGACACAGGTCACCATTCATATATATTCACTTGCAGCAGCTCTGACAGCCATTTCATGGAGCTGTGTGGTGAAGAAAAAGACCAGTTCACTGTTTGGATAGCCTTTTCACATTCTGGAACAGAGATGGGGATGGACTGGGAAAACGATGAATCAAACTGGTTCGTGGTTTGTGGCTAACCACAAACCATGAACACCCACAAACTCCCAAAAAAGTGTAACAGTTTTCAGTTGGGTTGTTGTGGGTTTGTTTGGGCTTTTCAGCCGTGTTCTGGAGGTTTTTCTTCCTAACGTTTCGCCAGTCTGTGGCCAGCATCTTCAGAGGACAGGAGCTAGAACTTTGTCTGTGTTCTGGTGTAGTGTGTGGGGTTGTTGAGTATTTGTAGATGTGGTATCAGGTTTTTGTCCTTTTCAGGAAATTGGGTGTTTCCTGTGATCAGGGTGTTTTTTGTTGTGGGTGTTTTGTTGTGATTGGGGGGGAGAGATAATCTGTCACCGTGACTGATGGGTGCTGTTGGCTTGGTAGACTAGCCACAGATGGAATTCTAGCTCTTGTCCTCTGAAGATGCCAGCCACAGAGACTGGCAACATGTTAGCAAGAAAAACCTCCATAACACGGCCAAACAGCCTGAAAAGCCCACAACCATTATCAGATCCTGGCCATGAAAGCCTTCAAGAACACACAGTTTACAGTCTGTTTTTCCAGTTTGTGCCCAGGGCAGAACCCACCTGCTCCTGCCTCTGCCAACCAACCACTCCTTCCTATATTTGCCATAGTCTCCCTGCCTGGTCCTGCTGCCAGTGCCTCCACCACTGCCGCTGCCACCACCATCCTTAGGGACAGCAGACCCAGCTTCCCTTCCTGGAATCAGGCCTGCTGCTTGTGTACCCACCAGCCAGCTGATAGGCAGGTTCACGCCTAGAGGCAGCAGGTCAACTCCTTGAAGCTGGACCCAATGGTGGAGGAGGAGGAGGCTGCAGCAGAAGAACCAGGTAGGGAGGTGATGGGGGCAGGGGGGCAGGTGGGCAGCCTGTTTAGCTGAATAAAAAGGTTCAGTGCTTCATTTCATTCTGGCAAAACAGATCCCCAAACTGGTTCATGAAATGAATGACAAACCAGCCTGATTCATCGGCTTTCCTGGTTTGCGGTTCGGTTCATGTCCTTCTCTATTCTATTTTAAACAAGGAGAAGTTCATTTTCTAGTCTTAGTCTTTTTTTTAATTCCAAAAACCAAATTTGGAGCAAGGTAGTGACTGGGAAGGGGAATATAAAGGTCATAACATATCAAAGGTTACAGACAGAGCTATCACCTCTTACTATACAGTATTTCTCACCTGCAGCCTTTTTCACTAAAAGCCATTCATATGTTCAGCTGCATGTAACTAGTGGATGTACAAATATGTGTGGCAGCTCTGTGTCACTTTTTTTGTTTTGCCCTAGAGACATCAATGTTTGTTTGTTCGTTTGTTTCTTCTCCTAAATTCTCCTAAATTTATTTATTGCAACCTTTAAAACCATCCTTCACCCATATTGACACCAGAGTGGTATCTTAGTATACATAAAGCAATAGAATAATTAAGGCCATCAAAATGCCAAATGTCACTCCTGGCAAAGAAGAGCAAGGAAAATGATATATCAGGTGAAGTTTGACAACTCAGGACGGCAACAGAGGGCTCAGAGTAAAGCAGCACACAACATGTTTTGAACATATTAGTTCCATGTACATTCCCCAGGCCCAAAATGACTTCCTGGAGGATGGAGAGGGCAAATTATTTATTAATAAGTGGTTTCTAGAATTTAAGCTACATATTTATGCAGTTTGTGCACATCCCTATCCTTGGGCTTGTATTTAATCCTTCATTATAATGTCTTTCCCCTACCATAAGGCATTAACTGTCCCTATCTAAGCAATGGAAGACTGGGAAATATGCTGTGGTTTTTTCATACCTATAGAATGATTATTTTTCGTGTCATGAAGTGGAACATTAATATGAGTACTAATGCAAACTCATTTTTAAAAAATGGAATGGAAGATATATATGAGCTGTAAATTAAATTTGTAGACGAATTCACATGTGTGGACATACTGAAAAGATTAATTCATATTTTGACACCCATCAAAATGTATCATTATGCTTTCCTGCCTAAGAACTTTATTTGTACATCCTCTCAAGCTAGACATTCTTCGCTGAGAGAATGTGCTTCTATATTTCATTCTTCAGAGAGAACTCGAATTTGCAAAGTCTTTCTGGAGAGTTGCAAAAGCATAAGTAACACATTCTGTTAATCTTCTGTGTTTATATTCTGCTAATGCCTTGGGTCAGAGAGGTTAACAAATTTATTTCAGTTCCAAATTACTTTTATGGCCAAGTATTAAAATTTGGAATCTAGAGACTCGATAATTGAAATCATGTCAGACTCTTTAACTATGGGTTTACTAAATCAGGTATGAAAATTCCCACTCTGGCCTATCTGAGCCCTGTGTAACTCCAGAAAGAAATGAAATGGCCAAATAACTGCCAAGTCATGGCCACTGAGAGTAATCTCTTAGCTTGGATGGCATTTGGCTTATTTGGCAGCCAACTGCTGCAACTGCAGTTGGATTTTAATTGGGAAAGTAGCTTTACGGTTCCCCTCCTGAGACAGAATCTGGCCTCCTCAATTACCTTGAAATACAGAATCCAAATTTAACTCTTTGGAGGATCTCTGGAAGGATATGCATTTGTTTCTCATAATCTACCTACAATGAATGCTTCTACTAGTAAGATAGATGCTAACAGCAAGATTAAATGTTCATAATTCAAATTATGAAAACTAAATGGTTTCAAGGCCACAGCTAATTTCATTTTCCTTCTGTTATTTCTTGAATTCCCCCCCCTCTTATATGCAAATCTTTATGTAGCAAAGATATATGGGTGTGTCACAGAAGCTAAGAAATATTTTGTTCAAAGGATAGACTCCTGTACAAGTGTAGACTCCTGGCAGGCTCACTGAAAGTGTAATTAACAAAGCTATGAAGCCAGACTAAAAATCATCCGTCCTCTTTAGGAATTAATAGTCACACTAGCAGAAAAGAACTGACCGGTTGAATGATGATGGGGCAAAGAAATTCTTGAAAGGCAGCTGCTGTGTAGCAGCAGTAGTAGAAGGTGACACTGGCAAATCATCTTTCAAAGACAAGGTGGTGACACTCAAGCTAATGCAAAGCAAAGCGTGCTGCTTATATACCGGCCCATAGTGCTTCAAGCACTCTCTGGGTGGTTTACGAGTTAATTATGCAGGCTACACATTGCCCCCCCCCCCCCAGCATGCTGGGTACTCATTTTCCTGACCTCGGAAGGATAGAAGGCTGAGTCAACCTTGAGCTGGCTACTGGGATTGAACCCCAGGTCGTGAGCACAGTTTTAGCTGCAGTACAGCAGTTTAACCACTGCACCACAGTAATAATGCTTATTATTACCGTGCAGAAAATGGTGATAGGAAATCATTTCTCAGTATTTTGCTCTCTCAAAAACCTTGTGATGAGACAATCGAAAATGAAAGCAGAGACAGTGCTGGAAAATGATCACAAGATACACATTCAATCAGCAAAGGGCGGGGCAAAGAATTAGAGCAAATAGTGTTGATCCTAATGAAGCAATTGGATTAGCTGCAAGGATGTCCAGTTGCTCATGTGCACAGATGCAAAAGTAAAGTTCGATGGAGCACAACACATGCATTTGGAATGTGGTATGTGAGAAGAATTAATCAAAGCAAGCTCAAACAAGTAAAAAGGAATGGAATATTTAAACAGTGTAATACTTGGAGTGAGCCAACTCAATTGCTGCAGAAGCAAAAAGTGTTTATTCAAGTGTTCAGGAGCAAACAGAAGAGACACCAAAACATAAGCATAGATGAAAAGCATAGAAATATAGGAAACAAAGAACCAAGTATTATTGGGTAGTTTAGCCTTGAAATTAAAATGAAGTGGGAGAGCAACTCATAATTCTTTGAATCCCCAAGTCTGTTTACTGACACACGTCAGGCAACCAAAATGGCCTATATAGAAATCTAATAGTGTATATAGTTGGGAGCACAAGATAGAAAAGCTGTGTTCTCTCTTCCAAAACAAGAGCAGAAGTGGACTGTGGTACAGAGCATGAACTATTAATGTCAAAAATCAGAGCAAGGCTGAAGAAAAATGCTAAAACAATCATAATGCCAAGGTATAATTTAAATAACATTTCTGAAGAATTTAAAGATGACACAAGCAGGACTTGCACTGTTAAATTCAGCTGACTATGAGCCAGAGCAACTGTTACTGAGACCAGAGAGATGATGAGAAAAAAAAATGTGAAAAGACTATTCCTACAGTCAAAAGAGAAAATCCTCTATGAGGAACTTGTCTGAATTGTTAACAACAAACATAAAGCAAAAATAAAATGTAAAACAAATGGGGTGAAAATTCTAAGAGCAACTCTTCTGGTCATCCATATTATGGTAGTCCCAATTACAATGTATGCATGTGAAAGTGTGACAGTGGAGAAAGTTATCAGGAAAACAATTAATCTGTTAGAAATGTGATGTTGCAGAAGAGCTTTAGGGATACCATAAGCCACTAAAAAGACAAATACAGTGGTGCCTCGCTTAGTGATGTTAATTCGTTCTGAAAAAATCACTGCTAAGCGATAACATCGCTAAGCGAAATAAAAAAGCCCATAGAAACGCATTAAAACACGATTATTGTGTTCCTATGGACTTAAAACTCACCTTTGAGTGAAAATCATCCATAGCACCGCCATTTTCAGTGCCTCTAAAGTGAGGAATCCATGCCTGAAAACAGTGGGCGGCCATTTTGAAACCGCCGATCAGCTGGCCGAAAATGGATGCTTTGCGATGATTGCTTCCCTGAGATCATCGCAAAGCGGAAATAGCCCATAGGGACCATTACAAAGCGATCACTTTTGCGATTACAAAAACATTGTCGCGAAGCAATTTCGTCACTAAATGGAGTGATCGCTATGCGAGGCACCACTGTACGTGGGTTCTAGATCAAGTCAGGCTGGACTTCTCACTAGAAGCTAAAATGCCTATGCTGAGGCTGTCATATTTTGAACATATAACAAGAGCCAATGGAAAAGATAATAATGCTAGGAAAAGTTGAAGGCAGTTGGAAAGGAGGAAGACCTAGCATGAAATTGATTAAAAAACCCCACTGCCTACAGTTTGAAAGACATGAGCAGGACTGTTAATGAGAGGACGTTTCTGAGATGATTTAAATCCTAGGACTTATGTATAAAGCCCTAAATGGTTTAGGGCCTTGTTACCTGATGGAACACCTTTTCGCACCTAGGTCTACCCATCCCACCCGATCTAGCCAGGAGGTGAGACAGAGGAGCCTAACGCCGAGGGAAGCCCGGAAGGAAAAAAGAGGAAACCGGGCCTTCTCGGCGATGGCTCCTTGTCTTTGGAATAGCCTCCCTCCTGAGATTCAAGTGGCCCCTTCCCTGAGCATCTTCAAATGCCAACTGAAAACCTGGCTGTTCAAGCAAGCCTTTCCTCCATCCACCATCTGATTTTGTTTTTTATGCCTTCTCCCATCTGGATCATTGTGGTTTTTTTAGTAATATGTTGTTATGATTTTAAACTGTACAGTGGGGTCTTGACTTGAGAACTTAATCCGTATTGGAAGGCGGTTCTCAAGTCAAAAAGTTCTCAGGTCAAATCTGCATTTCCCATAGGAATGCATTGAAAACTATTTGATCCGTATCTGCTCTTTTCCGTCCATAGAAACTAATGGGAAGCTGCTATTCCGCCTTCGACCACTAGAGGGGGATATTTTGTTTCTTTTTTTCTTAGGTCAAGAAAGGTTCAGGGAAGGCAGGGAAAATACAGTCCAGGCAGTCCAGTACCAGGCAGTCTGAAGACTGTCTCCCAATCCACTCTCTAAACGCTGGGAGGAGTGAGGAAGCAGACAGGCACCCTTTTCACGGACCAACAGTTGAAAGTTCAAATTTTGCACTTTCCCTGCCTCCCACGTGGTTTTTTTTCAGTTCTTAATTCAAATCTAAGTATGTAAGTCAAGTCAATATTTTCCTATGAGAGTAGTTCTTAAGTCAAAATGTTCTTAACTCGAGCTGTTCTTAAGTCAAGACCCCACTGTATTTAGATTTGATCTGTTGTTACCCGCCCAGAGTAGTCGGTACAACTAGATGGGCGGGCTATAAATGTAACAAATGAATGAATGAATGAATGAATGAATGAATGAATGAATGAATGAATGAATGAATAGACTGCCATAAGTCAAAAGCATATACCAATAACACATCTCAAATTTCATATGCATATGAATTCTGATAAATATATTTACAAACTTGGGCATGCACTAAAAGGGAAGGTCATCTCCCAAGGAAAGTGTGATAGCTTAAGAAGTATGTTCAATTTTCATGGTAAAATTGTTTCAGGATGAGCCACGAAATAAGTAAGTGCTAATATGGTGAAAATAAAATGGGGAATGGACAGGTACCCAGTGTATAATAATGAGGACAATTCCTTAAAGTCCTCCTGCTTAGCTGATGTCAGCTGCACCTCATAAATTAATTTTCATACAGTTATATCAAGAGGTGTCCTTCGTTAATCTATTCAAACCAAACTAGTCTGAAAGAAGGGAAAAGCAATTTAAAAACAAACAAACAAACAGAACTGGAAAATCAGTGAGGCAACATATTATGGATGATCTGCACAAAATGCACTCCAAATTTGCATTATCATTTCCATAAAGAAAATTGGAGGGGAGGTGTGATGAGATGGAGACAGTAACAGTCTGTTTATCTCATGTGGTGATGTCACGGCAGAGGTCAGGTTTGCTGGCTGGAACTTCCCAGCTCACAACATGCACCTCAATGTTATACTAGCTCTTTTTACAATGAATGTCTGCTTGGGTTAACTGAACTCATGAAGAGAAGTTGATATCTGAGCACTGCTTCCTCAGAAGCGCAGTCTGGTATTATGGTGTTATTTATGCAGATAGCACAACATATTTGTCCTGAATTAGCTAGTAACTCACTATGGCAGTAGCAGTGAACAATCGTAAAACCCTTGATTTTTTACAAGGCATTCATAATAGGCTATTCTGTATGATTTATAGGAAAAACACAAGTCAGCTCTTCAGACACAGGTGATCTGTAGACACTGGCCTTGCCGTGTGACCTCTTGTTAATGCTGAGGTTACTCATAAAACCTAAAAGGGTTTCTGCAACCTTTTTGTATTAATAGATGGGCAAACACTATAGTAAACTATAAGTAAGCAGATTCTCCTGATTGTTATTTGAGAATTAGGATTTCCAGCTTAAGTTTATGAGTGCCACACAAAGAAGGCTCTGTACAAACAAACTAGGGCTGTAACTAAGATGGAGCAACTGGGGCTCCAGGGCACTAAAATTTAGAGGGCTCCAAATTCCAGAGGGGGCTGTACCTGGTGAGTGTTAAGAAAATAAACACCATTCCTTTCCAGCTATATTTGCTTTTTTTTTTTTAAAGCACACTTTCCTCCCCGCTTCCTTTGGGGACATACCACATTCTTTTCCTCCTTTTTCACAGGAGGCATGTGTCCGTGTCTCAGGGCCAAGGGGGTGGCAGATGGGCCTGTTTGCCCTGAGTGCCAACATGGCTTGTTACTGCTCTGCAACAAACCCAAAATAAATGCTTAAGTAAATGACCGTGATCTAACAGATGCAAAACATCTTGCATGCAGAAGATCGTAAGAAATGCAGGACTCTTCAAGAAGTGAGCATTAGGACCTGGGTTTGCAAATAGTTACAGTAGTGTGTTTTATAAAACAGAAGTAGATAGTAGGTAGATTGAGATTAATTCATAAATCTCCAAGTGACTCTGGCACTGATCACAAATCCCTGAGATTGAATATTTCTCTGAACACTGAAAGTTATGGAAGGCACACTCTCAGTGTTCCCTACCTGAGAGAAGCATTGTTTTCTACTAGGCTATGTTTCATTGTTTAGACATCAAACAAAATATAAAGTCGGTCTTGCAAGCCTAAAATTTGCTCATTCCCAATTAGAGATAAGCACAAACCGGAAAAAAAAGGTGGTTCATGATGGTTTGTCATTGGCCATGAACCATGAACCACAAGCTGCCATGAACTAACCAGAAAACTGAACTGTCAACCAGTTCAGTTCTTGGTTTGTGCATGTTGCAGGGGGAGAGCTGTCTTCTCCCATCAAGATACTGCTGAATCACCACCCCAACAACAATGTTGCCATCATCATGTCGCCACCATGCTGCCTGTATGCATGTGTGCAACCCCCAGCTGATTGCCTTGATCAGCTAATAGGTGGGGGCATGAGCAGAGACAGCAGACCTGGCTCCTGGAAGGGAAGTGATTGCACTGCCTGAAAATGGTGGCAGAAGAGGAGGAGCTGGTGGCAGCAGGATTAGGTAGGGATCTGATAGGGCAGTGGGAAGGAAGCAGGCGGGCATCCATTTTGCCAAAGCAAAACGAAGTACTGAGAGGAAAAAAAATTCAGCAGTTCATTTTGTTTTGGCAAAACAAGTTGCACAAACCAAACCATAAACCAGCCTGGTTTGTGTTTTTCTCCTCCAGGTTTTAGTTCAATTTTTGCCCACATCTACTCCTGATGTACAGCAAACACCACAACCACATTTGTATCTTCATCAAAAACCTCTTCAAAATTTTTGCCACCCTCTTTCCTCATGTTTCTGCAAATGTAAATCAATCTCACTAAAAAGCATGCAAGTTGCTTTGTGACCTACAGCCAAATTTTGCTGAGGCACTACAAATTTTCCAACATAGGATCACTGCAGTCAATTGATCTAAGCTGAAACTTCAACTGCAGCAGACAGAAAACCACACTCACAATAGTTGTATCCCTCCTGGATCAGCCAAAGTCTTCCCACTGCCCATACCTACATCTAATTTAGATCTGTGACTAATGGGACGTAGTGATTGATGGCTGTTTCCTTGTGCTACTGTGTACATATTTATTTTAATTATATCCTGCTCTTCTAGGCTTACATATGATTCAACAGCAAAACTGTGTCATTTTGTACAAAAACTATAACGGCTAAATCTGTTTGGGCTTTGCAAAAAGCTTGTATCTGAAACAAATTAAGTAAAACTTCAGAATGTGCAGATGGAATGGATTTGTAAGCTGGATTCTGATTCTGACTAAATTATTATTTTATTTAACTGGTTATAAACCACCTTTGTGACATTTGAGCATCGAATTAATAGTAATAATGAATTAAAATAAACAACTAATGGAAGTATACAGTATTTTTCTGTGTATAAGACGCCCTCATGTATAAGACGCCCCCCACTTTTCTAATCCAAAATTAAGAAATTTAAGTGGGGCTTAACAAGTGTAGGGGGATCCCTGCATTCCCCTCCACTTGTTTTTGTTCTCTCCTCAGCTTGCTTCTGTGTATAAGACAACCCTCAATTTTTAGTCTAAACATTTTAGACAAAAGTATAGTCTTATACATAGAAAAATACGGTAGTTTCCAAATCCCATGAGGTACTAGTTCCCCTCTGTTCAGCACTGGCTAGGCCTTATCTAGAGTACTGTGTCCAGTTCTGGAAACCAACCTTTAAGAAGGATGCAAACCAACTGGAGCAAGTTCCAAGGAGGGCAACAAGGATGATCAGGGGCCTGGAAACGAAGAACTGGGCATGTTTAGCCTTGAGAAAAGACTGAGGGGAGATATGATAGCACTTTCCAAATATTTGAAAGGCTGTCATACAGAGGAGGAGCAGGATCTGTTCTCAATAATCTCAGAGTGCAGGACACGTAACAGTGGGCTCAAGCTACAGGAAACCAAATTTAGGCCGCATATCAGGAAAAACTTCATAACTGTTAGAGCAGCACGACAATGCAACCTTGGGAGGCGGTGAGTACTCCGATGCTGGAGGCATTCCAGAGAAAATTGGAAACCATCTGTCAGATCTTCTTTCACTAAATAAATTCCTGCATTGAGCAGGGGGTTCAACTTGATTGCCTTATTGGCTCCTTCCAATTGAATTATTCTATGATTCTATGATAATGAATGAATGGTAAATGTTTTACTTTTGATTAGACTTAGGAATGTTCTTTTGCATCTCATCCTCACAAGCCAAGTGAGACATGATGCCAGTTATTCTTCCTGACATGATTTTATAGTCATGAAGATTGTAAAACATTCTTCTCCAAACAAATCTGTGCAACCCCCTTGGTGATTTCTGCACCAGTAAAGATGTGCACAAACCATAGCTATGCTTTTATTGTAGTCACTTTTCAAAGTGGCATTGGTATTGACTGTATGCACTATGCAAACCATTTCTTTCATTCAGTTTGGGTCAAGCCCAAAAATTTTGAATACCCTTGGGGTGAAGAAAAGGCCAGGAGGTCACAAGAATCACACATAATTCATTAGTGTATCATCTCCCCCCAGCCTATACTTCTTACACACACATGTGCACATGACTATAGTCCCACCATATTTTAGCTTTTTGATGGTTTGCTTCTGGCTGTGGCTGGTCTTAACACATGAGCAGGAGCAGTGACAGAGAAGAAGGTTGACTTATTCCAGTTAAAAAGTCTCTTTTTGCATTAGTTGAAATAAAATTTGTGCAAAAAGATAACGTTTTAAATGTATTTTCAATATCTTGAGCAAATCATTAACATGTCTCATTCTCCTACCAGAGCGAAGGAACTGAAAGTGCCTTGCTGTAGATGAGAACATTCAGATCACTAAGAACAAGAAGTTTCATGAGTATTGTTTACATGTTTAGATTAGACATGCACAGAACTAGGTTATAAGCCTAGTTATGAGAGCAGCTTTTTCAGTCCCTGGCATAGCAACTATGGAGAACAAATCTGTTGAAATCTTGCATGGGATTGAACTGGTCATCTGATATGCAACCTTGCTCTGCTTCTATATTCAGCCACAAGTCCAATGTAGATGTAGCAACCCAGATTTAAATGAGCTTAATGTTTAGATAGTTGGGCAGGAAAAGTAATCTGCAACCCAAGTCACCATTCTGCAATTTCTCCTGCCACCTGGACAGCAAGTCCTCCACCTTGGATTCCCCAAGACTATGATAAAAGTAAAAATATATAAGGAAAGAAGGATTCTATAAGCCTTAAAATCCACCCAGGTTCTACAATACTATGAGGTGACATGCCTTCCAAGAACTTAAAATGCTTTATTGGAAAATTTGTATAATTGGCTGTTCATCTACCTAGAATGATAGAAATTATTTCATTTTTGACACATTATGGTAGATGTATTTGGGAACTTCTTTGAACTAATTATAACATTTAAAAAACCCTTACAACCCGTTAAAATATTCACAGCAGGAAAATTATCATATGGAAGAAGATGCTCATTTTTTTGTTGGATTATTACTTTTTAAATATGCTGTCAAAAATACAGATTTCTGATTTAGTTGTATGACAACTTGTGGCATATTTGTTATGGGGAATTATGCTTTCCAGTTTTAACAAGTTTACAAAAACCAAAGAAGAAGAAGAAGAATATAAATACTGCATGTATTTTTGATAAACTAAGTGTATTACGAAGATCCAAATAGTACAAACAGTATTCGCCCAGATTCCCCTGACAACTCCAGTTAAAATCAGAAGTTATCTTAATGTGGTTTCTTATCATTAGAATAGTCAAGTCTGGCTTATTCTAGTAAACCGTGGCTGTCACTAAATCACACAGTTGGAAAGGATCAGCTAGCACAACAATCTCAATCCCTTCCCCTCCTCAGAACAAATGGCAGGATTTAATAAACTGTTTCTAAAATGTTTCAGACAGTATTAAGAGACAGTAAACAGTACACTCTAGAAGATGAGGACATTATATTCTAAAATGCTGTTTCCTTTCTTCGGGTAAAGTTTACTTAGAGCAAACTAGGAGCGATGTTTCCCCTGTTCACGTGTAACATGAAAAAGGACGTGTGGGTAAGGAAAGAGGACTCTTGCCTAAATTCTTTTTTCTCAGCATGTCTCCAGGAACAAGCTGGCCTGAGGGAACCCCTTCTGAGGTGACAAATGGTAGATGAGAGAGGGGGAAAAGGGAACTCTGCAGCTGCAGGTCCTTTTTGATATTAACTATCACTTCACCACTTACTTTACATGCCAAATGATGAAAGGATCATGGATGAGGCCATTCCGCCCTCAAATGACTTACACTATTTGTCCAGAACTCACAAGGAAAGGGCCAGTATGTTCCTGAAGATTACACAAATGCAAGAATAAGTGATACCTTTTATTGGACCACTAAAAAAAAAATAAAACAAGTTTATTTATTCAATTTTTATCCCACTCCCATTAGTGTCATGGCACTACACTGGGTGGGTTACAACACATATAATAGAAAACAAAAATAAAAATAGCAATATTAAAAACAGCAACAATAACCCTAAAAAAAGAGATGAATTATATAAACCCAGAGCAGATGGACGAAAAAAGGGGAGTGAAGAAGAGGAGTGGAAAGAAAAAAGGGGGGAATGGTGGTCAGCTGGGATGGGAGTAGAAAGCCTCTCTGAAAAGCAAGGGAGCTAGCCGGAGGTCCTCCGGAAGCTGGTTCCATGGAACTGGAGCCACCATGAAGTAGGCCCTACCTCTTGTAGAGGATGTATGGGTCTCCCTCAGGGTGGCCACTCAGAGAAGCCTCGACTGGGATGATCTTGTGGTTTGGCCAGAGGACATTAAGGAAAGACACTCTGACAAGTAACATGGGACCAAACTGTGGAGGGCTGTATGTGAGTGTCAGAACCTTGAACCTGATCCAGGATGCCATGAGCAACCAGTGGAGGCGGGCCGGAATTGGAGTGATGTGGTCAAGTTTAATTGCACCTACCACCCGTCTGGCTGCCACATTCTGGACACGCTGAAGTCTCTGGATCAGGTTCAAGGGGAGCCTCAGATAGAAAGCATTGCAGTAGTCAATCCAGGAGAGGACCAAGGCCTACACCAAAGTCCTGAGGGAGTCCTTGTCTAGGTAGGGGTAAAGTTGGGTGAGTAGCCTATGCTGTTTAAAATCTGATATGGATATGGCTGCAATCTAAGACTCCCAAGAAAGAGCCAAGTCCAGAAGAATGCCTAAATGATGCAAATAACAAGCTTACAAGGATGAAATCCACTTCCTCAGGCTCTAAGCATATCCCCTTCATGGATGGTGCAAATATTATTTGTGGGAGTCACAGGACCAACCATCAGAGGTGGAGGCATCTTGTGAAACAATTCTTGAAGTCACTTGATGCTCCTGGGTTTTTAGTGTGCCCTTTTTAGGTCCTTTATACCATTCAGACCAAAGCAAGGAATGGAAGACCAGACTGTTACCCAGGGCCTTTCTGTTCCACAAGTCCTGGCAACAGTGGCACGGAAACTGGGAAAAGCTCCACTGACCACCCTATGCCTGACCCACCTCTCTGACAGCACAGGGGCCCGCTTGTGTGACAAGTATCCTACCTCTGGACTCAATTTCATGACTTGAAATCTGAGATCATTGGGTACAGATGATCTGTCAACCCAACCTAGAGAAACCCACATGATGCAATACCATTTCACCCTCTATGCACTGATGATCTCTCCCTTCAGTCATCTGTGCAAAAGTTCTAACTAAAGATCTCCCTTTTGGGAACCCTTTCAAAATAATATGCATAAAGGAATGCATTTTGTCATTCTGCTCCACTCCCCTTGTTCCATTTGCCTTTTAGACTGCAGATCAAAAATTGAATAAAAGGTTGCTTAGTTTTGCAAAAGCTTCTATTAGTAGTTCAAGAGAACAGGGAATAAAAATCTTCATGAAAAGCTCAAATGGCTAAAGCACATGTGGGAAGAAGCTTCAATATTATAATGCAAATATGCTAATCTGGCAGAAATGGGATGAGCAATTACTCCACAGATTCCAAGGCAAATTCAAATTGAGAGACGTTAATAGACCTCCTTTATGGGTCTTTACAATATCTGATGATATGGCCTCTTCATGTAGTCATTAAACTAAGTAAATTTTAATCTGTTTCAATATGCTTTATGAGCATTAATCTTCACCTCATGTCTTTCAATGAGTTTGCCCTCCTTTTAGGCATTAGATGTTTGGATGGCAGAGAGACAAGAGGAGTAGGGAAGAAGAGCCTGAATTGTAGGTTTCACATAACGGAAGTCAAAGCAGCACGACAAGACAACATGCTTGAAAGACATGTTGTGACAAAGAAAGCAACACAAATAAGATGACACGGACATGACAAAGGAGAATACTTAAGATTTAACTCTCCCTGACCTCTTTCACATAAAATTAGTGTGATCTTCTGAACCACATTCTTAGATGAATTTCAGAACCTTCACACCTTCTGTACCACAACTTTTAGGAAAAGTCCTATCTTGCCTAACTATCTGTCTTCCACCTTTGGAATGTCACTACTGCAACAATCCGATGTTTACTGCCAACCTCCAGGCAATGTGCAATGGGTCATTTTATCCTTCAGTGGCTAGAAATAAATGAAGTAAAAACACCATGAGGCAGCCACATTTGTTCTTCATATATCTACCTCACATGTATTAAAAGTGGGAAGTAGGGGTCCTTCAAAAAAAAAAAAACAATCTCATGGTGTGTAAAGGTGTGCAGAGATGATTCTTTCTCATTTTCAACCTATTTCTGCTGTTATCACTTCAGGCACTCTCCTGAGAGTGCAGGTATGATATTTCCATACTTACTTGCTACTTTGCACATTTAAAACACAC
The DNA here is from genome assembly GCF_051106095.1 of Pogona vitticeps. Classification (NCBI taxonomy): domain Eukaryota; kingdom Metazoa; phylum Chordata; class Lepidosauria; order Squamata; family Agamidae; genus Pogona; species Pogona vitticeps. The sequence continues at coordinate 112,727,605 of NC_135785.1, forward strand.
CACACCACATCCATCACCACCACCATGTGAACACACCAAACATGCAAATTAATATACTCTCATTGCCTATCATTTGCTCTCAATGGCAAAGCAACCAAGGCCTTTCATTTTAAGATGCTTCGGTGGCATGCCATTTCCTCTAAGCCTTCATCTATCGGAATGTTATTTGTAATATGCAGGACACAATACGTGGTAACACAATGTCATCATTAAAAATAGAGATGTGAGGATGGTGATATGCAAGTTCAGCACAAATTCCTCCATCTCAAGATCCCATTTTCTCAAAGGCTGGGGGGGAAATTAAGCTCATGATTGTCTTCATTGAACACCAAAATATACAATGAATGAAAATAATTTAATAACACACACACAATCCATTTTAGGTTTTAACACCTACTGTGGCAACCCCAGACCTACTGGAGTGTCCCACCATGTAATTATGCTTCCACCAACCATTCCCTGTAAGGAGTCACACAGACCAGGAATGGATTTTAATAAACAAAAGAACAAGGTTTATTGAAACAACAAACAGGGTAAATAAAAGAATCAGGTAAATAGGATAATGTAACGTGGCATAGTCCCAAACATACACATATAACAGATTGGTTCCCACAGAACACTTTAAGGTAACGCACAGACCCTGAACCTATCAGTTTTGGCTACCTAAATAGAAACCTGAACCTATCAGGTATGTACTAACTGACACACAGTTGTACCCAGTCTGACACACAGACTCCAACTCCAAACTCCACACAAGCTCCAAATATATATACAGTACAGCTCCTCCCCCCTGATGTCCCGCCTTCCACTCCCCATAGGATGGAACTTTCCCTCCAAACCCATGACAGACAGGTACCATCAGTGCTGTATGTGACACCTCCCCTCTTTATAAGTTGTTTTGCGGGGGAAAAGCTAAAGTGCTTTTCTCCAAAAAAACAACCAGGATCAAAACACAACAACAGTTATACATTATAACACAATCCCATAACCCATACTTACTCACTCTAGGTCAAACATCTCACTTATGCATTTAAACATTAATATTTGCAATACATTAAGTTACCTTTATTAATACAAACCAAGCCTGTTCAGTAAACAGGTACATTTAACTTTTGGTCACCAAAATATACATAGTCCATGGTTTCTTCGCCGTCTTCACTCGTCGGGTCTTCTTGACAAGGCGTCAGCAACACAGTTCATTGACCCTCTGACCACCTTCACTTCAAAGTCAAAATCTTGCAGGTTTAAAGCCCACCTCATAAGTTTACTATTATGGGTTTTCATTGTCTTTAACCACTGCAGTGGTGAGTGGTCAGTGCACAGAACAAAATGTCTTCCCCAGATGTAAGGTTTGGCCTTCTGAATCGCGTATACTATGGCCAGGCACTCCTTTTCCACGGTTGCCAAATGTCTCTCACCTTTCTGGAGTTTCCTACTCAGGTAGGACACTGGATGCTGGTCACCATTTTCATCCTCCTGGCAAAGAACTGCTCCTACCCCGCTGTTAGACGCATCGGTGTAGATGATGAACTCCCGGTCGAAGTCGGGAGCATGCAGCACTGGATAATGGACGAGCGCCTCACAGTCGCTGGTCCACGGGATGCGGTCATCAGTCTTCTTCCGCGTCAGATCGGTCAGCGGAGTCGCCATCTCGCTAAACCTCGGGATGAACTTTCTGTAGTAGCCCACCAACCCAAGAAATGATTTGACTTTTTTCTTGGTGTTGGGTCTGGGCCAATCACGAACGGCTTCTATCTTGGCCTCTAGGGGTTTGATCACTCCTCCCCCTACTATGTGACCCAAGTATTTTATTTCTGGGCTACCCAGCTGACACTTGCTTGCCTTTACTGTTAGCCCTGCTGCACTTAACCTCTGCAGCACTATCTCCAGGTGTTTCAGGTGATCTTCCCAGGTATTGCTGAAGATCCCTATATCGTCAATGTAGGCCGCAGTAAAGTCACTTAGCCCTGCTAAGGTCTGGTCCATCAGCCTTTGGAATGTGGCTGGTGCATTTCTGAGACCAAAACTAAGGACTCTAAACTCATATAGACCGAAAGGGCTGCAAAATGCGGTCTTTTCCTGATCCCTGGGATCAATCCTTAATTGCCAGTAACCCTTTACTAGGTCCAACGATGAAATGAACCGACAACCCCCTATGGTTTCAATCAGGTTGTCTAGCCTGGGCATTGGGTAGGCATCAGGAGTGGTTACGCGGTTTAATTTCCGGTAATCTACACAAAATCTAATGCTCCCATCAGGCTTGTCCACCAGGACTATCGGAGAGGACCAAGGACTAGAAGAGGGGACGATTATGTTCTCCCTAAGCATCTCGTCCAGCTCCTTCCGCACCTTGTCCCTATAGGGTCCCGTCACTCGGTATGGGGATACTGCTTGCGGGGTTGCATCCCCTGTGTGGATCCGATGCATCACTCCCTTCACTATCCCCGGCTTATTCGAAAAAAACCTTATGATATTTAGTGAGCAGCACTTTTAGTTCTTGCTGCTGGTCTTGGGTGAGTGCAGGACTGATCTTCACCTCATCTGGGTTGTATTTCACTTCCCCTCTACCCTCCCAGAAGGGTAATTCAGCTTCCTCACTCTCAGCTGCTTTTATCGCAAATAAAACCCTCTGTTCCCCTCTGTAGTAGGGTTTCAGGGCATTCACATGTACCACCCTCCGTGCTTGGTGTTCCTCCTGTTCTATAAGGTAGTTCAGATCTGACATCTTGGAAATGACCCTGTATGGTCCTGCCCATTTGAGCTGCAGTTTGTTCTCTTTGCAGGGCCTAAGCCAAAGCACTTCCTCCCCTGGGTTAAAGTGCCTCTCCCTGGCTTTCTGGTCATACCAGGTTTTCTGTCTGACCTTCTGAGCTTGCAGGTTTTCTGCTGCTAGCTCTAGGTTTCTCTTCAGGTCATTCATTAAAGTGTCTATGTACGTCACAACATCTTGTGGGTCATCCTGGGTGATCTGCTCCCAATTTTGTTTGATTAAATCAAGTGGACCTTTTACTTTTCTCCCAAACAAAAGTTCAAACGGACTGAACCCGGTACTGGCTTGGGGCACTGATCGGTAAGCAAACAAAAGGGATTGCAGCTTCTGGTCCCAATTGTTTGGATTCTCTGCCAAGTAAGCCCTAATCATGCGCATCAGAGTCCCATTGAACTTCTCCGTTAACCCATTACTTTCGGGGTGATAGGCAGTGGTTTCCTTGTGTTTAATTCCACAGATTTGCCATAACCGTTTCATGAGCTTTGATGTAAACGATGTGCCCAAATCTGTGATGATTTCTGAGGCAAATCCCATCCTGGACATATACCCCACCAAGGCATCTGCCACTGTGTTAGTTTCGATGTTAGTCAAGGGAATGGCTTTGGGGTACCTCGTGGCATGGTCCACAATGGTGAGAATGAACCGGTTCCCCCTCTTTGTGGCCTTGGGCAAAGGTCCCACAATATCCACTCCTATACATTTGAATGGGGTGTCAATCACAGGCAAAGGGCACAACTTCGCTTTGGTCCTGTCACGGTTATTCCCCTGCCTCTGACACACATCACATTGTTTACAGAACTCCTTGATCTGCTTCCCTATTTCAGGCCAGTAAAAATTTTGTGTGATTCTCTGCTGTGTTTTGTTCACTCCTAAGTGCGCAGCAAACATGTCAGAGTGCCCCCTTTGTAAGATCATGGGGCGATACTTTTTAGGTACCACTAGCTGACTTCTGATCCCATCTCCCCCTTTTGAGATATTCATCAGGGTCTCTCTATATAAAATTCCCTTTTTCTCGCGAAATCTCGCTGGGGTTTCAGGTGTTAGCTGGGTGTCTGTCACCTTCTCAAAACACTTTCGGAGAGTGGCGTCTGCCTTTTGCTCTTGGCCAAATTTGCTGTCCGTGGCTAAGGTTTCTGCCACGGCTTCGGGACTACCCTCATGTGCTTCAACCTCGGGCTCTTCAGTACCCCCCTGAACTGTCCCCATGGTAGCTTGTGAGCGTGTAATCACTAGCACCCGTTTCACATGTTCAGCCAGGTCATTTCCCACGAGCACGGCTGCTGGCAGAGTCGATGAAATCGCTAGCCGCCAAACTCCCCTCCAGCCTTGAAAGCACACAGGTACCTCAGCTACTGGCAGTGAGATCACCTGCCCCTCAATCCCTGCCACCTTCAGGCTCTCATTTGGGATTATATACTTCCTAGGAATAATGTCTGGATGGCACAGGGTCACCTGGGAACAAGTATCCCTTAGCCCCCTATACTGATGGTCAAGTATTCCTACGTCCACCCCTGCGGTCTCAAACAATTGCGAATCTGTCCTCACTAGTAAGCAGCGCTTGACCTCCACAAGAGGACCATTTTCCCCAGCCTGATCAGCAGATGTAACTGGTTCAGATTGAGTAGCCATGGCAACAGGCTCCCTCAGTGGCAAGGAGCTTTGCTCTGTCTGGACACAGAACACAGCTTTTGGCTTCGTTCCACTCAAATCATGAGGCAAATTTCCCTTTAGCTGCTTTAACTTCTCACACTCTGAGATTAGATGGCCCTTTCCTTGACAGAAATAACATTTTCTGCTGTATTTGGAGTCTTTCTCATCTGGTTTTGGTTTTCCCTCCAAAATCTGAGGTCTTGGTGGTTTCATGTCTGAGGGCTTCCCTTCACCATGGGCCCCTCCCCCTTGCTGGTTTTTCCCTGGTCCCTGAGAGTACCTGCTGTAGTTTTCTTTGGGTTTACCCACAGTTTTCCCCTCAGCACCTAAGGGCTTCCTTATTTGGTAAATAAAATCTGCGATCTCTGCCACTTCTGTCACCGATTTAGGTTTCCTCTCCCTCACATGGAACTTTAGTTCCCCATGCAGGACTGAATAAAATTGTTCCAGCGCTATCAGGTCTTTGAGCTGCTGGAAGGTCTCTGTCCCCTCCTGAGACAGCCATTTCTCTAGCAACCTCACCAGTTGGGCCCCCACTTGGGTAAAAGTCTGCTCTGGTTTTTTTGTGAGTGACCTGAATCTTTGTCTCAGCTGTTCAGCATTTATCCCATGCCGGGCAAACACCAGTTTTTTAAACTCAGCGAAGTCCTTCAGCAGTTCCACTGGCATCTCTGCATAGACTTCTGCCAGGCTGCCACTGATTAAAGATCGCATAATGGTCATCTTCTCAGTTTCCCTTACTGAGAAGTCCACAAACGCTCTTTCCACGAGGGAAAAGAACACCTCAGGGCAATCTCCCTTGTGGTACACAGGGAATTTCTTCAGGTCAGTTTTAGACAGGCTGCCTTCCCCATTCCCTAGGTTCCCCTCATTATTATTGTTATTCCTATTTCTACTCATTATCTCCAGCTTCTTCAGCTCAAACGCCATTTTTTCTAACTCCAACTGTCTCTGTTTCTCTTCCCTTTCAAACGCCATTCTTTCTCTCTCTCTTTCCATTTCAAATTGTCTTTGCTTCTCCCTTTCCTTTTCCTCCATTTCCCTCACCCTCAGTTCATGCTGTTGGGCTAGGAGCATTCTTCTGAGTTCTGAGGTCAGTTCTCCCGTGCTGTCATCCTGCACTGAGCCAAATTCCTCCTGAGAACCTTGGTCTCCCTGTGGTTCTCTCACTTCCCCCATTTCTGCCATTTGGCTTCGAGTCAAGGGCATAATCCCCCCAGAACAGGCTGCCTTCAAAAGTCACGCCTCAAAATAAAATGACGACTTTTTTCCTTTTGCCTCAGAAACAGCCTTCTATAGACTGCTGCTGTTCCTTCAGCACCAACTTGCAACTGTTGCCAGGTAGAATCCACCCCCTCTGCTAGGCCTCTCAGCAGACAGGCTAGATCACTGTTACTTCACGCAGCTTTGCCTCAGCCCTTTCCCGCCAAAACGGGTTGCCTCAGAGCTCCCTAATCTAGTCCCCCAACCTGAGTTTGCACGTTCTTCCACTAGCCTACCTCCCCGTGAGGTAAGCCTAGAAGATTAGCTACGCGCCCTCAGATTTTCCCTGACTAGACCCCCCTTGCTCTGGGCACACTTGCCAAGGCTTTGCTGGACCACTGGACAACTGGACCAGTCGTATCCCACACGCTGGACACCAATCAATGTGGCAACCCCAGACCTACTGGAGTGTCCCACCATGTAATTATGCTGCCACCAACCATTCCCTGTAAGGAGTCACACAGACCAGGAATGGATTTTAATAAACAAAAGAACAAGGTTTATTGAAACAACAAACAGGGTAAATAAAAGAATCAGGTAAATAGGATAATGTAACGTGGCATAGTCCCAAACATACACATATAACAGATTGGTTCCCACAGAACACTTTAAGGTAACGCACAGACCCTGAACCTATCAGTTCTGGCTACCTAAATAGAAACCTGAACCTATCAGGTATGTACTAACTGACACACAGTTGTACCCAGTCTGACACACAGACTCCAACTCCAAACTCCACACAAGCTCCAAAAATATATACAGTACAGCTCCTCCCCCCTGATGTCCCGCCTTCCACTCCCCATAGGATGGAACTTTCCCTCCAAACCCATGACAGACAGGTACCATCAGTGCTGTATGTGACACCTACTATTGTCTGGAGGGACAGGAAACCCATAATGTACTGTCCTTGACTTAGTAAAATCCTGCATGACTTATGGTTTTGTATTGTCTCCAAACCACTGTGCCCAAAGTTAAGATCGTGGGCTTTTTACCATCAAAGGCATGTCTGGAGACAAGAAAGTAATTTCTTAGTGGTCACTCAAATGTTCTGGACTTCCCCGACAAGGGAGGATACATTGATCATGAAGACAGTTTAGTTAAGCATTTGGCATCTAAGCTGCTTTGCTAGCTGAAAAGGATTTCAATTGGTTGGAAGCAGTTCATTTACTTTTATTGCTAATTGATGTGCATGTTTTAACTACAGGTTTGTTTTTACAGTAGGACCACCATATCCACTGGGAATTGCTTCCAAGCCTTCCTGCGGATACTGAAAACCATAGACAACAGCAAATGCTATAAATATAGCATGGTAAAAGGGGGAAAAACAGATTTTGTTCACATGCATTACCAGGACTGGCCATGAGAGGGCGTCTGTGACCATGTTATGCAGTGGTTCTTAACCTTTTGGGAAAAAAATGCCCCCTTGAGCCATTGAGGAAGTTATCATCGCCCCCCTCCCTGAGGTGATGATATTATTTATTTATTTATTTATTTATTTATTTATTTATTTATTTATTTATTTATTTATTACACTTAAATCTAATGACCCCTGAAAACAAAATTCAATTCCAAGAAAATGAAATGCCCCAAAAAAGTAACATTTAATGATTTAGTTGCAAGGGAATTTTAAGACGCAAAAAGAAATATAAAAAAGGGCATAAAAACAAACTGCAATGCAGGAACTAAAACTTTCAAGACAAAAACTCTGAAACTAAATTAAGATTGGAGGAAAATATATATTCATGCACACTGTAAAAAGGCTGCAGCCATCTTCACAGGTTTGGCTTGCTCCAGCGCCCCCCTACCACCCCCTTCTGCTCCAGCGCCCCCACACCGCCCCTTTTCATTCTACTGCTCCCCTGAAAAATGAAATCGCCCCCTGGGGGGCATTATCGCCCACGTTAAGAACCACTGATGTTATGTATTCTTTACTAACAAGTATTCATAGCATCAAACCTAGACAACATGTCAAACCTGGACAGCATCTTAAAAAGCAGAGACATCACCTTGTCGACAAAGGTCAATAGTCAAAGCTATGTTTTTTCCAGTAGTGATGTATGGAAGTGAGAGCTGGACCATAAAGGCTGACCGTGGAATAATTGATGCTTTTGAATTGTGGTGCTGGAGGAGGCTCTTGAGAGTCCCCTTGACTGCAAGGAGAACAAAGCTATCCGTTTTGAAGGAAATCAACCGTGAGTGTTCACTAGAAGGACAGATCCTGAAGCTGAGGCTCCAATACTTTGGCCATCTCATGAGAAGACTCCCTGGAAAAGCCCCTGATGTTGGGAAAGTGTGAAGGCAAGAGGAGAAGGGGACAACAGAGGTCGAGGACAGTGTCATCAAAGCTACCAACATGAATTTGACCAAACTCCAGGAGGCAGTGAAAGACAGGAGGGCATGGTGGGCTCTGGTCCATGAGGTCATGAAGAGTCAGACATGACTTAACAACTAAACAGCAAACAATTCTTAGCATGGTCTCTATCACCCTCTAGTTACCTGTTCTAGTAATACATGGGAAAATAGTTTTTTGTTTTTTTTTCTGGATTCTTTCCTTGTAATATTTTTAATATTTTCAGACCGAGGATAAGTGAAATACTGATCCCATGTATTTATGTTTTATTGCTGTAGAAAAATGATTACACAATTAAATAGCAATAAAATAAATGAATAATATGGGACAATGTCCCAGAAGACCATTTTGACTGACACGGAGGATAAGAATAACAAGGCTTGATGTATTCACAAATTAGACTCTTGTCTGTGACTAAACTAAATAGGATTGAAGATGGCTTCAGTAGGCAGTCCATTTCACACCTCCTAATCTTATTGGCACAATAAATAGACAAAACAAAGTGTTTTGTGACAGTTTAAAGGCTAACAAATTTATTACAACAAGAAATGTCATGGAATTTGTTTTTAAAGTCCCACAGGACTCTGCTGTTTTTGCTGAAACAGAGTAGCATGGCTACTCCTTTAAAAGTAATTCATCAGACTGCATTTCTGTATGAGCTGAACTGAGCCAGTAGGGCAGGTCACCAAGTGATCCATGCCAGTCTCCTATTCTTCAATATCCTGGCTCATAGAACTAATCCCTTATCTGCTCTGGCTATAGTAGAGAAGACAATATGGCCTGTTCTCCAATTTTGCTCTGTCTAATACCTATTTTTGAGAGGGATATGTACTTACCAAAATACATAGATTTCTTCAGGATGGAAAGAACTAGAGATTTTAGAAAATGAAAATGTGAAGGAGCACAGTAGTGAAGGGTGCATCCCTACAGGCCAAGACCTTTGAGTTTTTAATTTTTCAAAGTCTGGTTTGAATCTCTGTGTATTCCAACCATGTTTTTGGTGATGAATTAGTGTTGCCACCTCTCTTTTTTTGACATGCTTTTCTTCATAATCGGGCCTTCTCGGCGGTGGCTCCTCGCCTCTGGAATAATCTACCCCCTGATATTCGTGCGGCTCCCTCGCTGGGTATTTTTAAAAATCAGCTAAAAACATTGATGTTCCAGCAGGTCTTCCCCTCAGTCAATTCCTGACCCCCCTTCTTTTTCTCTCCCTATTCTTTGTCCTACCTTTGTCCTATAAAGTTTTCCCTTTATCTAAAATTGTTTTATATACAGTGGTGCCCCGCATAGCGAAGTTAATCCATTCCGGATTAACCATCGCTATAAGAAAACATCACTAAACGGGATAGAAAATGCCATTGGTTTAATGCGTTCCAATGGCTTCTGTACTCACCGTTAAGCGAAGTTTTCCCTATCAGCAGCCATTTTCGCGCCCTCGGTAAGCGAGGGCAGGGTGCGAAAATGCTGCGCGTGGCCATTTTGGGCGTCTGGCACACATTTTGAAACCGCCGAACAGCTGATCCATGGGCGTCGCAATGCGAAGATCGGTAAGCAAAATGCTTACCGTTCGTCGCAATGCGAGTTTTGCCCACTGCGGCGGTTCGGATGCCTTCGCATTAGCGATCCCAAAAAAGGGATCGCTATGCGAATTCATTGTTATACGGTGCGCTCGTTAAGCGAGGCACCACTGTATACAGTGGGGTCTTGACTTGAGAACTTAATCCGTATTGGAAGGCGGTTCTCAAGTCAAAAAGTCTGTAAGTCAAGTCTCCATTGACCTACAGTGCATTGAAAACCGATTAATCCTGTAACAGGCCGTTTTTGTTCCATTTTGGTTTTTTTCTGGTCTGTAAGTCAAATCTCAGTCTGCAAGTCAAACCTAAATTTTGCGGCCAGAGAAGTCTGTAACTCAAAAAGTCTGTAAGTGAAGCCGTCTGTAAGTCAAGGGTCCACTGTATTGTTGTATGTATTGTTGTAAGCCGCCTTAATCAAGTAGATAGGCGGGATATAAATAAAATAAAATAAATAAATAAAATAAATAAATAATAGCTGCTTGGCAAGGACGTATAGCATAGTCCTGAAACTTGCTGAGAATTTCATTTTTTAAAAAAAGAATAACTTAACAAAATTGATAAAAAATATTATAGAAATAATGGAAACAACTTAATATTTTCTTTAAAATCAATTTGGAAGAAAGCAAAACTAAATATCTACACTGCAGCCTTTTGGAGATAATAATATACTAATGGTCAAAATCCTGTTGCTTATTGTAGTAGGTTGCACAAGTGTAGTCCCACTGGATCAGTGGAAATTTGGTGAGCCACTTCTTCCATACATTCCATTGATTCAAATGGGCTTATTCTAACTGTGATTTATTACGCTAAAGTAGGCAGCAGTTAGAGTAGGCCCAACTGAATCAATAGAATGTACAGAGGAGTTCATTCACCAAATCCCCATTGATCCAGTAGGCCTACTCTAGTGTGATTTACTTCGTTATGCAACAGGATATTCGCCAATATAATGCGATTAATTCAAAGGTTGTAATATACAGCTTCTTCCTTCACTGTACTTTTAGGTCCAGATCCTACATCTTAGATATTTCTTCTTTCGTCCATCATTCTTTAGTTAAAAACAAATTATTCAGAGTAAGCTGTAAGGCTGGTTCTGAAGGTCAAGAGAACCCTTGGTTTTATATTGAAGTCTGCAAAGTACATTTAGCTAGCTTTATTATTTTAAATAAAATAAATACTAACTCAATATTTTACCCCAGGGGACCAAACCAAGTAAACCATATAGCAGTAAGATTATTCTGTAGTTGTTGTCCATACAAAAAATAAAATAAAAACACATTTTATATATGAATCCCTAACAAATATTGCAGAGGTTTTCTCTAGGGACAGTGTTGGATACAGTAGATATACAAAATTCAGCTTTTAGTGGCAGCACAAAGCTGCTATAAAAGTACCACACAACTTATGCTCTGTGCTCCCTTAGAACTCAATAAAACAAACAGGAATTAAGACCCATTACCTAGTTTTAAAACAGAATAAAGGAAAACTTTTACCCATGGCCCTAAATTACAAATTGCCATGGAAACTGCAAGCAACAGAATGCAACTGAGAGGTAAAGACAGGACCGAGCTGGTCCCTCTTTTTCCCAAGTCAGGAGAAATTTGGGTGTGCGGAACTCTAGTACCTACCAAGCGTTTATGAAGTGCCTGACACTACTTTCTTTATTTTGCCTTTTATTTGCTTTTAAAATGAAATCTCAAAAAGGCAGCATCGCCTGGTAGTGCAGTGTCCCATTCTTGGAAAATGGCACCACGACTGTCTCCAGGAATGACAGTAGAGGACAACTTTGTATCATTAATATGGGTATTATCCTAATTTCTCAGTCACATTTTGGGGGAGGGGGGCAGAGGATGGAAAAGCCGGCCCTGAGAATGCTTTTTTAAAAGAGTGAGTAAAAAAGAACTCAAAATAGCACCATCTGGATTTCTTCAGCTCCCCAACCAATATCCACCCCCTTTTCTTGATCTCTGAGCGTGACACCGACCTCAGTGAAGACTCTGTGAATGATCAGGCACAATGTTCAGGCACAAATGTTTCATGTGGGGGGTCGCAGTGTGATGCAGCTTTTAAAAGGCTAATCCAGTTTTAGAATGCATCAACAGTGCTGTGGCATCCTAGCCAGGAGACTTAGTGGTTGTATTTTGTTATGCACCAGTCCAAACTGATCTAGAATACTGTGTCCAATTCTGTGTCCATGTTAAGTCTGGAGAAGCCAAGGTGATGGGGAAAAAAATAGAAAGGCTTGCTCTTTTCTGGAGAGTACAAGTTATAGGACAGTTACTTCTTGATGAGAACACTGGTGGCAATTAGCTAGAGAGATGGCAGATTTCCACTCAGTAGAGGTCTTCAAGCATAGGCTTAAGGGCCATCTCTTAGGGATGCTGGAGCAATGGATTTCTCAGGAGATTGGACTGGAAAGCCCAAAACGGTCACTGTAGCTCTCTGAATGTAAATCATAATTGCCCTCTCAATTATAATTTCCCTCTTAATATTCATCATTTCCCCCCCTCAATTGTAGATTTCTTGTTTTTTAAAGGGTGGATTGAAAAATTAACAACTGAACAATTTAAAAATTACTATTTGTGGGAAATTATTATCATCACTGACTTATATATTTTTGTTATTGAACAAATGAAACTATGGTGAAAACCTGCTCCATAATTTATACCTTTTTTTTTTTTTTTTTTTTTTTTTTTGAAATAAAAAGGTTTCCCATGGGAGCCATTGGGGGCCACAAGACAGGGAGAAGTATTTAATTTTCAAAAATCACTGCCAGGGTAAAGTCACCCTGACTACAATTACTGGAAATTAAGGGCTCCAACATCCCACAGCCCCCAATGGCTTCCCCACAACAAAAAGGAGCCTCGGGATCTTTACTGAGGGAAGGGGAGAATCAAAATATTTCATTTCTGAAAACTCACCATGGCTGATGACATAATCAAGTGTATCTTACAGAACAGGATTTCAGCAGTGTCTATGGAGGTAGAGTATCAGACTACTGGCAAACATGTAATGTGGGAAGTACGTGAGTTTGCTCTAAGCAATGATTCTAGAGAGGTTACTGAATTTGCATCACTATATGACTGTGACCCCTCCATGTTCAATCTAGCCATAACAGTTTTTTTCCACTGAGTTTTGACTGCAGGCGTCAGTGGAGAAAAAGACACCAAAGATTACATTACCAATAGCTAAAATGGGGCCTCGGATCTACACTTATGTCTTTTTAGTAGGAAGAATATAGTTAGCACTTCAGCTTTTCCTCGCTTTTCTAACAGCCAGTGTCACCATGAGGAAGGATAGATTAAGGCAGGGATTAGAGTCTGGATGCTACAGTAAAATTTCCAAAATGTTGTCCCTAATCAAGAGGAGTTCAGCACCATGTGAGCTGTGTTCAAGGAGCCAAACATCTTAGGGCTGTACTCTGTACTAGCTTTGTAATTCTTCATTCTGATAATTTTCCATGGAATCCTGTCAGTCACTGATTAGAGTTTTTAAAGAATGCCTTCTATTTCAGAAAGGATATGACCAAGGGAAACAAAATGGCAGATACGAATAGAAAACCAAATGCAGTTCCTCAGGGATTTTAAAATATCAGCTAATGAGTTCTTAAAAGCTTACTTAATACTCATCAGAATTATTTGTTAAATTCCAAGGTTCTTTCTGTTTAGCACTCATCACACCTGATTTCTGACCTGTCAACATGTCAGCAAGCTTCATTTACAAAGGCAACCATGTATTATTTCAACAGAATGGTGTTTTTTTCTTCTTCTAACCAATAAATACATCTTTTTTTGTTAACTCCAATATTCTCCTTTGACAGAAAAAGGCCCAGAGAATAATTAACTTTAATAGCTCTTCTGTGAATTGAATGGCACAACAGGATAGCAAGTATAAATGAGCAAAAATTTAGATCTACAAAAAAAATAACAAGCAGCAAAAATTATAGGTTCAGCTTTGCTCTAAGGAAAATGTATATTTGCAATAAATGTATCAAATCCTTTAAAAAGCACACCCATTGAAACTTCATATTTAGGCTGATTTGCTTTCCAAATCATGTAGACAGCACAGTTGCATACAATCTTTAAACAAGTATAACCATGGAGAAATGTAGAGAGATTTAAGAGAGAAATAAAAACACGATCAGCAAGCTTGTAATCTTCTTTTCTCTTTTTCTCCTACCTATAGTTGCATTAAATTGCCTGTTGAGAACAATAACATATTTGTACTTTTATAGGTAGAATGATTTGTATTATGTAAAGATTTGGCTAACAGACTAAAGACACAGTCACACTGAGCTGGATTACATGCTGTTAATAATTTTCTGGATGCTCTGGGGGACCCATAATTCTGGAAGACAAAGCTTAGCTTTTGAAATACACCCAGCAATATCCCAAGGTAGATTGTTATTCAAGCTTTTGGAACCGCAAAGATACAGTGTCAAAGTATCATTGTGACAAGAAAACAACTTTTATCTACACATGTTCAAAACCTGCTGCTGAACTTTTTGTTTTAAAGAACTATTTCCTGACCTTGAGCTGCAGATTTCCTCTGGAGACCCCAGTTGCTAATTTAAATATTGGCAGGTTCTACTTGTGAGCCAATTCATTTGTTATCCTCCATTCCTCACTTGAAATAATTGCCTTTGTGTGTGCTTTTTAATGCATGCACATTTTGTTTAGCTGGCTGGGAAGCTCAATGGTTTACATATCTGGCTGCAGAGCCAGAGGTTGGGAGTTTGATCCCTATTGCAGTGGTCCCCAACCTTGGGCCTCCAGATGTTCTTGGACTGCAACTCCCAGAAGCCTTCACCACCACCTCTGCTGGCCAGGATTTCTGGGAATTGAAGTCCAAGAACATCTGGAGGCCCAAGGTTGGGGACCACTGCCCTATTGTGCCTCCTGTGTGGCCTTGGGCAAATTGCACAGTCCCAGGGCACCCCCGAAGAAGGGAATGGCAACCCACTTCTGAGTATTCACTATCTGGAAAACACTGAAGTGGGTCACTGTAAGTCAGAACTGATTTGACAGCACACAATTATTAATATTATATTTTGTTTACAGTTGCACTTGATCACAGGTGTCAAAGTTTTAGACTGTATACAGTACATTCGTGATTTCTGCTCAATGTATTTCAGGACCAGGAATATTAAGTGTGCCTATTGTTCACAACACGGATGTTTCGTCTACCTCCTTCAGGAGAATTCAAATGGTTGGACATTAAAGGATAAAATTAGGAGTGTCCGTCAGATTCAGAAATTATTCAGAACCAGGAGTGACGTGGGAGTATTTGTCGGTTTTGAACCAATCTGAAGTGAACTGAGGAAGCCTGAAGTGGCACACAAATCACACTGGGCCTCTCTGAGGTGATGAATATTGCTTCAGTGCTTTAGTGAAATAATCAGGGGAAGGGGATACTTGGTACCAGTGAGTCTCACTCAGAAAGCAAAACACTTTAATAGAACCATAAAACCCAAAGCACAAGGAAATCGACAGCTCTCACACAAATGAAAAGCCTGAGATCTGCTGGAAATCTCCATCATGGAGCCCTTCAGAGGGCTCTGTTTGAGAAGATAAAACTCCCTTTTCCCATAATCAGTGGCCATTTTGTGTATTGGCATGGCAAGAGAAGAGTATTAGTTCATTAGAGATTGCTCTTTGCATTGGTTTCATCTTCAGTAGGGTAGATTTGTGCTAGAGATTTCCCCCCCTCTTTTCTTTTAGGCAGTGGTAGGTCTCATTTTGCATTATACTTTAGAATCCAATGAACTGAGTCCCTGTGTGTGTGAATGTGTCATAGATGTTTCGAATCTCTTGTGTGTGGTTTAATTGGGTAGGACTTTAATTGGGTAGCAGTAGGAATAGGACCTGAACTATCTCCCCACCTATCATTTTGTACCGTACCTTTTTAAAAATTCCTGCCGATGACTTGTTTTAAAAAACACTTTAACTTTTCTTTCTTTCTTTCTTTCTCTGTAAGAATACATCTTTTTCTGATGAGGGAGGTGGCAAAGATGGCATACAAGGTAACAACCAGGTACATGACCCACCAGGCCAGTGAAGCTTTTAAGTGGGAGTATCATTTGCACTTTAACAAATGTTTTTGTTGAGTACATTTGAACAAATTGCGCAGTTCCTGGCTGATGAAGGAAGGAAGGAAGGAAGGAAGGAGATTTGCCTTCACACTAGAGGTGCAAAGTAGTTGACGGCACTGATTTTCATCCTCCATCCCAGGTCAAAGCCCTTTATTTTCTGTATTTTCATGCCTTTCCACTTTTCAGACCCATGCAAATATGTACAAATATTTTAGAATATTTGGATATAAATTGAAGGAGACAGGATAGAAATTGGCTCAAAGCAAATCTGTTGCTATTTGTAAGACAAATAATTCAGGCTGAATCAAAGTGGATGGCATTCACCCATTTCCATATCCCCACTTTAAATACTACTTGATTAGCAAGTGACTGGGAATTAAAAGTATAACTGATCTCAAGGAAAATGAGGATACATAATGATTATTTCTGTAAACCAGAATATTTGCAGCTAACGGAACCATTGCCATTTGAGTGGGAAGTGTACATTCCTCCTTTCAGTACTTAAAGATGTTGCTAAAGACCTTCTTCACCAAGTTACTTTTCTAAAGATTTATTGGAAAACATTACAGCATTTTATTTCAAACAGCGATAAAGTAAGAGGATCCAAGACAATTTGTGACAATTATTTGAGCCCCTTTATCTGTTTCAGAATGGTTCCATTTAAATAAGAATAATGTACCAAACTGCTCCTGGACATGGTGAATTCATCCATTATAAGATCAGACCCATTCTGACTTAGCAATGCCTCTAGTTTGTGTTTCATTTGGCATGCACCATAGTCTAGCGGTCAGCCTGCCCACCTCCAACAGCAAAGACCTCTTTCAACCATGACCTTCACTCAACATACTATAAATGGGCTGGCATAGCATTAAAAAAAAAAAAGCTTACAGAAACCCGTCTCCAAAATCAGAATGCTGTTGTAAGCAAGAGTAGCAGCATCCTCATGCAGCAGACAACATGAATAATATGGTTTCTCTAGTGGATTTGGACATTGTTAGACATTCTTAAAGCAAGATCTAGACACTACCAAGAATTGTGGGAATTCTGATTTCAACACTTCATGGTAGGGAGGTGCACATTTGTGTCATTAAACTACAACTCCCAGAATTCCCCAGGCAGCATAGGACTTGCTATGTGTCCTTCTCACAGGTATTCAGGAAGGTCTGGAAGCATGGGGAGAGTATTTTTCACACCTTTTAACCCCAGTATCTGTGAACTAGTGGCTTCTATTTGCTGCAAGCCCTCTCCAATGTCCCTTTGCCTTCTGTAAGTCTGGGAACTGGTACGGAGAATTGATGGCAAGTGTTCTGGATAGGAAATATACTGTAAAAAACACATATTTGAAAGGAATCACTGCTAGGTCAAAGGGTGGGACAAACCATGTTTTTTGGTTTGTATCTCTGTCATGTTCACATATAAAACAGAAATGGAGAAGGGATCTAATCTTATTATCAAAAGATGCATTGCAGAAGTAGTGGGAGAGTGGCAAAGGCACAGCTGTGTATCAGGTTTAAAATTCAGTTATTTTAAAGCAGAAGCCTTATAGTTCAGTATCAAGGGGCAAATATAGTAGCAGATATTTACTGGCTCTGTACTGGCAGTTAGACAATTAGGCAGTTAGTGCTAATACCAACAATATTTTGGCACATATACACACAAGGGTAAGGAGACCAAAGAGATGAGCTGCATTTTTTTAAAGAGGAAACTTAGAATCATAGAATCATAGAGCTGGGAGAGACCACAGGGGCCATTGGGTCCAACCCCCTGCCATGCAGGAACGCCATCAAAGCACTCCCGGCAGATGGACATCCAGCCTCTGCATAAAAACCTCCAAAGAAAGAGACTCCACCACACTCTGAGCCAGCCTATTCCACTGCCGACCAGCTCTGACTGTCAGGAAGTTCTTCCTGACATACAGGTGGAATCTCTTTTCCTGTAGTTTGAAACCATTGCTCCTTCTCCTAGTCATAATGCTTTCCAATTCTGATGCCTCATTTCTCTCAGGCTTGAGAGGAAGACGAATTGTGATGGGGATGGGTCTTGGATGACCTCTTCATACAGAGGATCAGTTTTGGCTGTTCTATTAAACACATTGTGAAAATACATATTTCTAATTTCTCCTTTTAATATGTTCAGTATTTTTAGACAAGGATAAGTAAAGTTGAAGATACCAATCTCATGGATATGGGGGTCCTACTGTATATGCTTAAAAAAACTTATGAGAACCAGCATTCACTCCCATCTGAAGAACATCTTGTGAGCCAGTTTCCTGCTACCACATAAATCTGGTGCTATATTTTGTTAATGCTCCTTTAAGAAAGGAGACTCAACAGATCTGATTATCTCTATCCTTTGAGAAGGGTAATACTATGTCATACTATGCAAACTCTAAAGGTATAATTTCAACAATTTATAAAATACAGAATACTTCACTACTCTACTTGTTTGAGGGTTGAGATTTCAATAGATCAATATGGGATAAAGACTGATCTGCTATTTGAAAGGTGAAATGCATACGATTGGTGTTGGCAACTGCAAAGGAGTTAAATATAAAGCTTATTCACTGGTGGTATTTCACTCCAGGGAAACTGCTCCAAATTTCACATATAGGCAAGGGCATTTATTTCATACATGGTGGACTAGCCCAGTATTTGGTAATCTACATGTGAAAAATTCAGTGTAAAATTAGCCAAATGCCACAAAGTCTTTCACATTAAAAAAAGTTGTTTACAAGAATGTGTTACTTAAGATATTGCCTTATTTTTTCCTGGTAATAGTAAGATAGGAAACAGCCATTTTAGTGTGAGGTTTTGTGAATTACACTCCACTTTTTGGGCAGAATAATCAACCTTAGAAGTAGCACAACACATCTCCTTTTGCTTCATTTTTGTTATGTATGAAATATTTTTCTCCTTTATTTTCCAGTGTTTGAAACTGTAATAAAATTACATAGCTCACACTATTTTCCAGATTTAGATTTGGATTATTTGATTAGATTGATTAGATATTTTGATATTAGATTATTTGATTGTTTGAATTTGAATGTAACAAATTTTGTTTGTTTTTTCAAAGGAACATATGGGAGAGAAACTGATCCTCCTTCTTTCCTATGGCTTTCCATGTATGGACACTTTTCTCTCATGCTGCTGTTACGTTTCAGGCAACAAGCTCTGGGGTTGTGCCATCTTAAGTGAGTCCTTACTCACAAACAGAAGGTCAGTAGTATCCAAGTGTGAGACTGTTAGGTCAGTCCAAATAGCTCAGTCAGCTTTACAACAGGGAACAGGCAGAGGAAAGATTATTGGCAGTCTGTTTGTCAACAGTTCTGTGAATTTAGATGGGCAGCACAGAACAGCAGGTGAGAGGTAAAGTTCCATCTTTGGTCCCACCAAGGCTCCGCTAGCACCATACAAAGAATTTACAGTTGTAAGCCAGCCTCTCGGTGACCAGTTGTTTCCAATTACCGCTCAGAAAGCACTGCAATGCTAGGTGCATTTTTCCACTGATCTTTTCATCCTGTGCCTCTCCCCGGGACAAATGGGCTTCTACTGCACTCTCTTCATGCTCTAATACTTCCTTGTTGACTATGTTGCTTCCTGAAGCTTCTGGGGCACTGACGTCCCCTTCCACATGGGTCTCTCCCATCTGCATGAGGTTTTCCTCCTCTTCTGGACCTGACTCAACAAGGTGAGGCATGATGGGTGCCTCCATTAATGACTGAAGTCAAGATATGAATAAATAAAAATGTCTTCATCCTGTCCAGTTTTGTACTAGCTCATAAAAAATCTCCTCATACATGTCCAAAGACCTGAAACCTTTGAGAAAGTGTATTTTGCTAGCTGAGTCACTATGACCTAAACATGCTCTATCTTTGCATGTCATTAAAGACATGGAGATTATTTTATATGAGCTACTGCAGGGTGACTTAAAAATAGAATCCATATTGTCATTTGAAACTCTTTTTATCCCACTTCATTTATTTTTTGTTGATATGTTGAGTCCTTCTAAGTATAATCTTAAATCAGAAGCCATGTTCTATGTATGTCTAAGGGTGTTACAAGAAAACATTCTGTAAGACACTATTATTAAAATTAGTTGGTTAGTTAAAACTTTAAACACAAGAACTCAACTGATTGGACATAGTAGAAATTCTTGTTTTAACACCCTTTGGTCTTCGATTCCAATTAGTTGTCTGGTCCAAATTGCTCTCAATGTAAACAGTGACTGATAAATCCACATTGGCCTCAAGAATTTATTGCATTACAACACAGCTGCCAACTGTCTAACTGTTTTAATAAAAAGCTATTTTCTAAGGTTTATGTTTTATTGCGTGTATGACTCCCTTTATTGGTTAGCATTTTGGAGTTGTGGAAAAGGTTATGAATTTAGAAACTGACTGCATTCATATCATATTTAAAACTTAATGCTATTTTATTAAAGACATATGGGCCTCCAAAGTACACATATTAAATGTCATGTAAGAAAAGTAGCAGTTTAAATCATGTTCAAATTCATTTTTGACGTGACTCATGAGGCTTCCCAAGATCTGAACTATTTCTTTGTAAATCTGGCAGTTTAACCACACTCATAAATCATTTTCAAAGCACATTATTTCTTAATTTTAGTGCATTAGAAAGCATTTGGCCTACACAGTGAACTGTTTGTAGCAGTTAGCAATCTAAGCTGTACATTTTTCCACATGATGTTGGGGAGGTGGGAAAAAAGCACCTTCTAATTTTATTTTATTTTAAAGCCACATTATTTACTTCCTTTCTTCCTTTTACTTAAACCAATGTAAACAGAATTCCAGATTAAATTTTCAGGGAGAAACTGGCATTCTAATATGTGGTATACAAGAGCATGACTTGCAATCACTATTTTCAGACTTTAACATTAGAAATAAGAGGTTGTACTTTTAATATTTCACAAGCTCTGTACTAACCTCTTCAAAAGGAGAAAGTGCTACAGATGGCAAACCTTGTCAAGCTCCATGAAAAGTTACATTCCACCACATTGAAGAAAAAAACAGTTTTACACTTGGCTCATTATATGTTTCACAAAGGAGATTTTAATATGTGTGGGTGAACATATAGGGCAAAGTCATGTTGTGTAAATTACGCCAATGTAAACTCCAGTAGGAAAGTACACTCTGGTTATGGGACTAGCTTATAAAAGTAGAACTGACCCAGCTACCAAAATGAATGTTTTTAAAAGGGTTGGATAAAAATCACTTTTTTAAAAAGAACTCCCCATTATAGAATGTTTCCCTCATCACAGAATACTTGAATCTGAGGGGATTTTCTTGTTACATATAACTCCCTGTCTATTTTTGTGAAATTCACCACCAAGAAGAATAGAAGAAAAGCAAAATATTCTTGGCGACAAAATAACAGCCCAAGCAAGTACTGTTTGGCCAGAAACCACAATCACTAGCAGACCTTCAAGGTGATATAAGCACAGGGACCATCTATATTACGTCTGTAACTGGCAGGTCCATCTACTGGTTTTGCCCATTCCTTTTTTTTTAGTTTAGTCTTGGGTATGTCATTCACAAAGCCAGCCATGTCAAGACTCATCCCCAACTCTGTCTGCATTGGTCTGTAGTCTTACTCAGCATAAGGCTATAGCTTCATATGCTCAACAATCAATTTGTAATCCCCTACATTTCATAATAGCAAGTTCCCTTTTAAGCCTGAAGCACATGAGATACAGTAAATACATCTATACTGCTATGATCATTTTATGGGCCAAATGGATCAAACGTGGTGAGCAATACAAAGGTAATATCAGATTGCTTTGCCATTAACACTGAGTAAACAAACACAGAAACACATTCCCTGAAATCTTAAGAGATAGTTATTAAAATGTTTATGCTAAATAAATAAGCAATAAAGCTTCCTTTAGTAACTCCCCTATGGAGATGGGAACTCAAATCGTGAGACTCGCTCTCAAGTTGGATTTAAATCACACTGGTGGCTCGACACAGATTCAATTTGGGTTATTTTTTTTTCCAGTGATTCAGACTCAACTTGCAGCTTGGAACTCACTCACCCTTTCTCTTTTTTTTTCTGGGGGAAAAAGCTTGTTTTTAATAGGGACTCAGACTTGGGGCTTGAGACTCGGAATGTTGTACCAAAGACTCTGAGTCAGACTTGGGACTTGGACTCAGAGATTTGCCGACATTCCTGCCCCCCTGAACATGGGAAGAATTTACATTCATTTATGCACAGTACTTTTTAAGTATACAGAGAATGAACTTCTTGATTGGTAAAACAGATTTATCAAGCAGAAAGTTATCTCCACATTTCAGAAACATCAGAAACCATTGTTTAGCCTGTGTGCTTCTAAACAATGAATTTTTTTTAACCCGTTCTCATCTTACCATTCCTTTTGTGGTCAAAGTAAACCTTGCACAAAACAAGCATGTGAGCCGTAAGCATCAATATGCAAATGCCCTGTCTGGTCATTCCGAAAGGAAAAGTCTACTCTTAAGGATGGCTGAGAATTTTTTTACTTCATTTATTAAAATTTTACCAAAAATCATTTTATTCATTCTAATGTAGAGGAAATAAAAATTGTCACATTGGTATCTTCCCAGAAATTAGATGTCTCCTTGAAGGAGAATGCTTTGGCAACACCCACAATTATTTTTCTAAATATGTCATAATGCAACATCAGTCAGTAATGTCCCAACTTTAACACATATTTTGCCTACAAAGCAGATCTTGAGGTGGGACGTCTGCAATGCAATTTTCCTATCTCAGTTTTACCAAATGAAAATGGTGCACACTTATCTGCTGTGACTGCTACCAACAAAATCCAATCATGATGACCATTAGGTCTTCACTTGCATACTATTTTTTCCAGCCACAAAAAATGAGCAATAATTAAAACACATATATCAATGCTACCCCCTTTTTTGGTATGTGCATCCGGGTTTCATGTCTATATATCTAGCATCAATTGTCTGAACAATTGTCTGAACCGCCCAGAGACCTTCGGGTAGTGTGGGCAGCATATAAGTTAAATAAATAAATAAATAAATAAATAAATAAATAAATAAATAAATAAATAAATAAATAAATAAATAAATAAATAAATCATGTACATTGATGACTAGGTTAAAGAGTAATCCTATTTGGGGTGGGGGGGGAGAGAAAGCAATATGGTTGGGTCGAATTCAGCTTTAGGGAAAAAAAGAATTCAAAATGTGGGAGTCCCGTTGGCTGGAAGGATATAAATTTCTGTCTAGTTTGCTTTTCATGTTACCAGTCTGATTGGGTGGTTATTTCTCTGGCCAGGAAGGCAGCACTTTGAAAAACAGCAAATAATAGATTAGCGAAGACAGTATCATGTAAAAGACAGAGTGCCAAAAAGAAGGTAAGTTTAAAACTTTTTTAAAAATCAAAAGGTTTAGAAAATGCTGAGGATTGGGGAGAACTGCCAGATCTGGATAGAAATAAGCAAGTGCTAAGCATCAAATTGAATGCAGCTATCAGAAGTGTACAGATCCAGGATCAGTGCTTATTAGGGTTTTTTCTTTTTTTTCTTTTTGTATGGTTGGGTTGTTTAACTCAGTTGGATTAAAATATGCCCTTCTGTAAGCAAATTAATTCATAATCACAGAGAGAACCAGGATGTGGTGGAGTCTTTCTACCAGGGGGAATCAAAGGAACATCACCTAGAAAAATGTTGCAGGTGTGTGTACTAGAAGGGAAAGGGTATGAGAAAAGTACCATCCATTCACTGATTTCCATGCCAAGAGGGCTCATGCAATCCATTGTTCGTAACATAGGCATATGATATATCATTTTAAAAGAGCTGGACCCTCACAAAGTAGTCAAGCATCATATGCATAGGATACTTGACTACTTTGTGAAGGTCCAGCTCTTTTAAAATGGGATACCAATACCTAAATTAATTAACAAGTAACCAAGAAAAGTGTAGTTAGGAAGATTATATTTTCTCCTTCTTTGGTATTTTGCTACACTGAAGGCTTGAACCTGGTTGCACTGCAATGTCCTTAATAATATGTAGGCATCCATAAAATATATGTTTGTTGCCATACATGTTGTATTTCAAAAGTAAACAATCCCTATTATTCGGTTCTCTAATTTAGATGCTAACAGTCTATGTTTCCGGCAACAGGCTAATACAGTTCCCTTTCTGGAGGCTATAAAATTGTAATGCTAAACAATAGCAATTGTGAATTCCCCACGTCTACTTGAAGGGCTAATAGTAATTGATCAAAAGAACTCAAGTGGCAAAAGCATGTTGTGTATAATTATAGATGTTCTTCTTTTGTAACATCACAGTGTGATAGAATAAATTTTTCAACAAATACAACAGAGAGAGAGAGAGAGACCACATTTCTATCCCCCAAAGTGAAGCAGTTAGTTATAATTTCTGCCCATGAATGAGCTTGTGATGATACTTGAACTTGTGACATAAAGGACGCAGTGCTCAGGAGAATAAAAGAACCCCTACTTTCTGCATTGAATCAGCAGCAGATCATTATTGGTACTCTTACCTCTGACTGCAAAAGTAACTCAATCAGTTGCTCATTACTAATATGCTTTCAGAATATTGGTTGGGGGATTTGGAAGTAAAATAGGGTTTGGAAGTAAAAAAAAAAAGAGTAACATTTCTGAACTCTGTGCAGGATCATTACTGGTGCAACCACTGGAAGATATATAAAAATGCTTGCCAAGTTCCTTCAAGTGGCCAATTCTGTTTGTCATACACATTGAAAATACTGTGAAAAATACATTGGCACATTGACTTGGGAAAATCGTGTATAACAGAACATTTACACCAGTGATTTTTTCTCCCTCTAGCTTGCTTTCCATCATGTTGCTGGGTATATGATCAGACCAATGCATCAGAAGCATGATCCACAGCAAGAAAGCACAATGGACAGCCAAGTGAAGAAGTCTAATATTTCCACTGTTTGCCTTCTGTGGTTGTATAGGGCCAAAGGACTCCAGCAATTATATAGCAAAGCTTCCTCCCATGTTTTCTATCCAGATGTCTCATCCTCAAGAGGCAGCACTAAATGAGCCATACATTGTGTGATCTTCTCACCATTTATAAAAGTTTCCAAGTCAGGGGTGCTTATTTTTCTGAGGACTTAAGGAGGTTTCCTGTTGTGTGGAATGCAGTGTTTTCATCTCTGTACTACCTCCTCTGTCTTGTTCTAATAGCCAAATTCACCCAGGGCCAGTTTGGTCCCTAGACACGTCTGGGTGCGCATGGATGTAAAGTATGGCAGTCACAGTACCTGATAACAGCTTCTGCAATTTTAGATGCTCATCCACAGCTCCATTCTCTGTTTCTTCCACACCATGCCTCTGCCTGGAGTACTGGCAGTTTAGGTGACAGTAGCAGAGAACTCAGAAAATCCAGGCGGGATACCAGCTGTTTCTCCTGCCTTCCCTTTCTATAACAGTTTTGCTTTAAGCGTTCCGGATTGCTCATTTAAGTGGCATAGATAAAAGCCAGAAGGCTCATACTCAGAAGTCAAACTTTCAAGATGTATATCAGTAACAAAGGACATAAAGAGCTGGAAAAATGTATATATTTATCTTAGGGTTCAGAATTGTATATTACATTTTCTTTTAATGTTCTCAAGCCCACAAACTGATTTGCTGTTCACTAGAAAGAGTCCTTCTGCTTAACGTTTTCTTTTTTCTTTTACTTTTTTTTTGCTACTACAGCTGAATGAGGCAGATTTAAATGTAATGAAACACAAGGAATTCTGAGTGATGTGTGACATTACGTTTCACAACCCTCCTCTTCCCTCTTGCTTGGATAGCCTATTGCTGTGGAATAGAAGGAGGACGGTAACTGTTTTCCAGAGTAAGTCCCTGAAACTTGACCTCCTTCCTTTACCATTATTTGTACAAAATAGAATATTTGTACCAAGCGGATTATTTAAATTTAATGCATCAATTGGAATCCTGTTGGGTACAGTCCTCTTGCACAGTGGGAATTTTTAAATTCCTTTTATTTTTTTAATTATGAGGTGCATACAACATCGTGAACCATATGCATTCAAAAATTAAAAAGGGAGTCATTAAGCAGAGGCAGCCTGCCTCTGACAATGACATCATCCCCACTATGCAGGCAGAATTGTCCAACAGGATTTGGGCCTTTAACATACCTTGGTAATATGGCCTGGACCAGTAAAACTGTTGCAAGATGTAGCAGAATCTGAAACAAATACAAGTATGCCTTGACCTAAAACCAATTGTTAATTCCAGTCAAAGCAGACTAAGTGAAGAAAATGAGAAATTAGTAAGCCAACATGTTGTAAGTTTGACTGGTTCAATGCACTTTCACTAGTTTAGACTAACACTGAATTTAGGCACTGACACTTCAGTTTGTTTGCCAAAAATGTACAAATGATGCCTGCCTGCTTCTGAGAACTTTCACACTTGGATGTTATATAGAAACCTAAGGAAGGTCAGCCAAATTGGGTGTGTGTGTGTGTGTGTTTATATATTCCCTGGACTCATGTAGAGCAATACCACACACACACACACAACCCCCCCAAACAAACAAACATGTGAGTCCTGTGCTATATGTTTCGTTTGGTCTACACCACCTTATGTATGCAGGTAAAACCACTCCTTAAACATCTTATATATTTGAAGTCAGATAAGAGTTGACAGCACATGAAACATATTATTTGTTTTTTTTTAAGAGGAATTGGTTAAAATCTACTGAGTTCGCAAGTTTTGCTCGTGTAATCTGCCGAGAAACTGCTCTGTCTCAATATGGCACCTTCTAGGTTTCCTCATTCCCTTTTTGCCAATCACTGGAATGTTGAACTCTTGAAGGTATTTTCATTTCCACAGTACCAGTGCCAGGAGCTTTAAAAACTTTACCAAGAAATTGCCAAAAAGCAAACCCTGGAATCAAACAGGGACAATTGTTTATCAGGGACCAGTTCCTGAGAACAGGGGCTGACTCTAGCTAATAGGGAGAATTGTAGCATAGGCAATAATGATATGAAAAGTGACAGTGATTCCTCTATTCATTCTGTATCAGACTTGACATGTTTGCTGCCTTTGGCCCAATAGCTCTCTTTTCCTGCTTGACTCAGTTTACCTTGTTCTCCACTTCTTTAACAACTCTTTCAATCCATTCCCTCTTTTTTTCCACAGAGGTCTTCAGTCTCTGGCTCCATGTCCTTCTTTCTTCCTTTCTGCTTCTCCCCATGCTGCATCTAGATGCTTCCAGATCACATACCATGGCCTCTAATCCTTCTCATACTCTAACACTCCATGGTCATGTGTCCAAAACCACTTCCCACAATACTCTAAACCTTCCAGAAGAACTGGGGCAGGAAGTAGGTACGAGACAGCCCATTGTCCTACTCAGCTGGGCAGCATGGCAGTGGCAGAGGGAAGATGCAAGTAAGTCAGGTGTTGGGGCTCATGAAAGGGAGTGAAGGATGAGAAACCCATGAAGAGGGTTGGGGCTGAACTGAATGGAACCTGAGTTTTTTTTAATTCAGCATAATTGGTGGTTCATGGACAGTGATGTACCGCAAATCATTATAAACCAGTGCCAGTTTGTGTCCATCTCTAGCTCAGACAAAGTAACCCTGATGCAGAGTCTGTTGTAAGGACATAAGGAACAGAGAAGATTTTAAGATGAGCAGTCCATATCAGAGAAGGTCATTTGTTCGTGCCACACAAAGAACTCCAGGTGTGCTATGAGAAGAGTGCAGGCAGTGAGAGAACAGGACAATTGTTTTCTAGATCAGTGGTACCCAACATGTAGTCCATATTCTTGGATTACAACTCCCAAAAGCCTTCAGCACCATCTCTGCTGGCCAGGATTTCTGGGAGTTGAAGTCTAAGAACATCTGGAGGCCCAAGGTTGGGGACCACATGTAACATGTCTATGATTTTACTTGATTCTAGGGCAAGGGGGAGCTGTAGGTGAGAATCCTTGAGTGTAGTTCCCACATGCAATAATTCTTTACCACAAGAGAAGATTGAAAAATATGATTTCCTATCTGCCAGTTGCAGCTTTTGGGATCAATACTATGAGCTCATCATTCTAATATATATATATATATATATATATATATATATATATATATATATATATATATATATATATATATATATATATATATATATATATATATATATATATATATATATATATATATATATATATATATATATATATATATATATATATATATATATATATATATATATATATATTTGAAAAACTCATAATAAAAGTTACGCTATAAGCAATATTACCTGAATTCAAGGAAGCAAACATGGTTTTAGGTTCTACCACATATTTGAATTAACAGTGTCAAGATAAAAAAAATCAAAGCAAAGAAAATTATACGAAATATACCAATAGAAAATTGAATTGGACCATTAAAACCACATAGGGAAGTTCATTTCTGACATGTATTTCCTGAGCACAGGCAGCGAGACCAGCTTCCTTAAGGACACTCTCATCTTTACTAACAAGCAAACATATAAATTTGGATTGATCATTGGTCCTTACTGAAAATATTGAGAAAGAACTCTATGTTCCAAATCATTCTGTCTCTAAAGAAAAGATGTAGCGATAGACAATACAGCCACTCATCTGCACTCCTCACCTTAGATACAAAATGTCATATTAAATGGAATCCAGGAGCCACTAGATTTGGCATTTGCTGAAAACATAAAACTCCTGCTCTTGAAATGTTGAAAAGGACCCACCCCACTCATTATGGCAGAGAAATCAGTCAACTTAGTTTCACTATTAAATTGTGCTTCCTGAAAAGACGGAAGATATGGCCAAGGAAAGAATCACATCCTAAACGTTAAAAAAAAAAAAATCCGACCAAATAGATGTTCACCCTCTTTCTCCTCCATTTTCATCCCAACCCCCGTTCCCTGCTGCACATCCAAGTCCTTCTGGGACTACTGTACAAGCTTTGAACAGAATAAGGGCACAGCTCTAAATAATTATGTCAAAGAAATGACAACTGTGCTCTTTGCAGGAGCAGGGATGAATAATTACAAGGCTGGGGCATAATTAAGCAATTTTGGCTGTCGTATTCTTGAGCTGTCATTCTGATGTGAAGAGCTGTCAGGCCAAGCAACATGCTTTGCACTGGACAGGCATCTTCCACTTTGATCTACACTTATGCCAGCAAAATGAGGTCATGGTTTGGTCATTAAATGAAGCTTCCTCGTCTGGCATGATGCCCCCTTGCCCAGCCAGGCATGCAAGATTTTTATTTTTAAAAATCAAGCCCGAGACGACGTTCAATATTTTGACATCTCTAAATATAAACATCACTGGGTAATGAAGTTCGGCTCACTTTACATGGCGAGACAGAACAGAGCATTGCAATGTTAAGCTGTTTTCTAATGAATGACTGTATCTTCCCCGTAACGACAGTCCCATCACAAACAGACTTTAAGCAACAAAAGATGAAATGAAGCAAAGCAGAAGAAAGCAGCATTCTGTTAAGAAAAATAAAAACTAGAGAAAGGCAGGGAGTTAGACAAAATTAAATATTTATGATTCCATGAAGATTGGTGATTGCTAGCTTTTTGCATTTGAGTAAACATAAGCTAGCTGGATGAAAATATCCTGCCTTGAGTCTTACTTTATGTGATGTTTTCCGAAGGGTAACTTGTTTTCCAGAGATGTTTATGTCAAGCATGGGATGAAATCAATTCACAAGTAGCACCCTGCCTACCATTGTTCATTGTTTGGTTCTGCTGAATAAGCTGATTAGTTTCTGTTCATCATGAAGGTAACCTTAATTTTAGATTTTATTCCAAAAGTTAATTCCATATTACACTAATGAATAGCCTGAACAAGGTTTTCCTCTTGGTGACTGTAGTCTATTGCGCCTTGCTGCATGGGTGCAGACACAGACATATGACACAGACACACAGACACATGCACATCCACAATCTTATAATAAGTGCAAGTTCAACAAGAAATATATAAAAACATTTGCAACATTACATGAAGGCACAGAAAATGTGCCCACGACAATAGTATGCATAGAGAATTTCATGTCGCCCAGTCATAATATGAATCTCAATCATTAATAAATCATCTAAAAGGCACTGGATGTGGTAGAAAAGAATAAAACAAGGCTATATAAAAATTAGAACAAGGCAGTTCCTGTCTGCAGGCTTTCAGTGCAAAATGTACAATAGACAGAAGGAGTTGGCACAAGCAGTGAAACTAGCAAATTCAGACTTAAAGTTACATGACTCTCACAATAGCCAAGTTGAATGGAAATAGGAATGGGGGGTGGGGGAGCAAAAGGCAGCTGATGTTTCTGCTGAGCCATTGGGTAAGTCTCTTGCTTCTATAACAGCCACATGTGGTGTCCAGCTATGGCAACTACTCTTTTCCAGTGGAAACACAGGGAAAGGCTGCCCATAGCTTATAGTTTAGCAAGAAGAGGAGACAAAGGAAGTTAGCCTCTCAACTAAGTTGGCAAACTGATGACTGCTATCCTATCTCTCCCTCTGATATAGCCACATGGAGTTTTCAGGTGATAATGTTAAGAAATACTGTGCAAATTTGATTATCAATTCACATATTCTCTGTTTTGGGACTATATATATTACCTGAGCACTGTTAAGAAAGTGACATAGAGCCTTTCAATATTAATCACGCTCTGAAGAAATGGCCAATCAAATCAAATTCCCTGAATCTCTGACTGATTACTATCCTTCCTGACCAGAAGATGTACACAGTCTTCTCTTGATGCCCTTAGATTACATACATTCTCCAAGGCAATGTGTGTGAATAACAAATATTTAGAAATATTCAGTAGCCATTTGACATCCATCCCAGTGTAACGTAGTCATAACGTACAGATGTTTTAAAAACCCAGCACTCTGTTGTTACCCTTCAGATACGTGGAGGTTTAGTTCTCTGTGTGGCATTCAACAGCTTATTCATTCGTTCCTTTTGTGATTGTCCACAACATGCTTAGAAGAAAGTGCCTAGCCCTTCTCCTGCCTTGGCATTGCTTTCACCACAAGGCTCCTGCTTGCATGGAGAGCCTGCTCAAAAGTAGGAATCTCCTCTCTACAAACATGTTGTTCTCCCATGGGGAGAAAATGGCTGAGGAGATGGGAGGGGAGGGGCTAGGCGCTGCCTTCCAAGTGTGTAGGGAAGAAAACAATTTAAAGTAATGACTGAATAGGGCTTGTGTGTTTCACATGTCTGAATACTTCTCCATAGAGCAATCATTCCCTGAACATGGAAAACTTGAGTGTTCTAGGGGCATGGTTGAGCTATAACTAGAATTAACAGAGCAGAACGAGAGGACTTGATGCCCTCTGTCTGAATTGGAAACGCCTTATTTTCTGTATAAAAAGACTTTCTTTATACAGAAGAACCTTCAGTCATGTAAGCCCCATGTGAAATATGAAGTGACACAACTGAAAAATAGGTTTACGATCTCACTGACAACTAGGCCAGATGGTCTCCTTAAAAGAATGCTTTTGTGCCTTTGAGAGAGGAGTGGTGGAAAACAAAATACAGGGTGCGGTGTGGAGGGAAATGGAGGGAAGAGAAAGACCAAAGTTACATTTTACAATGAACATGGGCATGGCCCAAAAGCTGGATGCTCAAAGAGATTGTAGGTTCTGTTTACATATTTTGTTATGATACTGAGTGGGTTGTGGCGCAGTGCAAAGAGAAGCAAACCACGCCAGACAATACTGATCAGAGCTGACCAAAAAGTGCTCTTGTCTTGGTGGTCAGTGAATATATGAAACAAAAAAATGTGTTTGTTGGGGGGGGGGATATTTGATACTTATGGGACAGAAAGACCAGGCACAGAAAAGAGCATGGAAAAGGCAGATACAAGTGTTTCATATGCCGTGTAGGAGGTGAATGGCTTAGTAGAAACTCATTGGTTACATTGCTGAAAAGCCTTTTGGGCAACACATGTTTGCACAGTTAAAATTTCACAATGAAGATAGTTCATACTGTATGCATGAGGCTTTGTGCCTACAGTTTTTGTGCACCAAAAGCATTTTAATAGATTCAAACCGACTCCACAGTTCCTTAGGATAAACCACTATATGGGCAATGCATAATACTGCGTAATGATAATAATTCTATTGCACACCAAGCGGCATTTGCTCGTGGCATCCAAAATGTTTACAAAAGGGAATGTATTATGATCGGTGAGACCTAGCAATTCTGTAGCAAGCAATTTTAGAAAGGCCTATCAGAATGTTAAATGTGCACCTTGTGCTAAAAAGGATTGGGGAAATAAATATATGTTTTGGAGGAAGGTATAACAGACAACTAATTCAAAAATTATATAGTTTGGAACATGGAAGAGAATTAACAGAGCAAAACAAGAGCAAAACGTGATGCTATCTGTCTGAATTGGAAAACCATACTTTTAGACAATGGATTTTTTTTTTAAAGGAACAGCTAGAAGAAAAATTAAATTAAAAAAAGACATCAGCAAAAATGCACAAAACAAAAGCCCACTTCTTCCTTCCATGACTGGACTAGCAAGCACACCTATTTTGTATAATAGAACTGTCAGGAAATTCAGGAATAGGAAGATATTTATGTAAATTGTGATTTGATATGGTTACAAAAAGAAGACGGAATAAACATAACATCTTTGTATGTTCAACTGTTGCATTTTAGAGGACTTAGCAAAGGAGGAAGCCTTTCATAAGAGCTTCAAAGCAAATGATTTCATTTATTGCGGCTTGCATTGTAACAGTTGAAATGTCTAAAGGCACTAGTAAACAATGTGTCAAACCAATCCCTCAATAAGAACTGTTAAAACTTTAATAGTTATAAAATGAATAGCTTTGAATTAATTTGCGTAGCGGATAGCAAATGTAGGTAGCTGCACTCCTATGCCCCAGCTCCATAACAACTATACTGCCCTTCACGCTAACTGGAAACTTGCCATAAATGATTAACCACGTGTATTACAAAATACACCAGCCTGTAGAAAGGTTCTCAATGGAATAAATGAATAGCATTTTTGACATCAAATAATTCCAAAATATCTGGGTTTCTCTAAAAATACTGAACCAGGCAGAATATTACTGTGTTGCACTAACAAGTTGTGTGCACATAAAGCCACTTTTCCTAAATAAGCAAAACCACAATTTGTGCAGCTCAGGGCCAAATGATACCAGAAAGCTTGGCTCTGAGAGGACTGTTTTGAACTTTTTCCATCCATCATCAGTTCTACTAGATTATAATCAAACTTGGCACAGATCAGAAGGTTTTCCTACCATGAATCTTCTACACAAGCCCTGCTGAAATTCATATTGCATTAGAGCTAATAGTGTCTTAAAGGAGCAGGAAGGCTCTTGCGTTCATTCAAGCTGCCTCCTTGGGAATTATGACAGTTTGTTCTTCATCCGATAATTCAAGATCCCAATCTTATCCCATGTTCTCCTAATCATCAAAAACAGGCTGCAGGGGCATAGAACTACAGTTAGGGAAAAGCTGAAAAGCCCCATTGAATCAGCAGAATTCCACTTCTGGATCCAACACACTGTGGTAGTAGGAGAGGAACAAAGAAACTGAGAAAAAACTGAGAAGCAGCTATAGTTTCAATTGCCTTTCAACCGCAAAATTCCATATCTGGAGACCTATAAGTCCATAAACATTCATGCAGCACCTTACCTTAGCATCCCTGGGCTTCACAACCTTCATAAATGCTCCCCTTAGACTGGCTTCCTCCCGTTCAGTTCGGCTTACTTTCCGAGAATCCAGAAATTTCAGTTTGGTTAATTTGTGCAAAACAAAATACCTGTTTTTAAATAAAATAAAACAAAGCGAACACATTAAGATGTGATGTTCATTATTCTATGAACAAGTTTTTCAATTCAAATGACTTAAAAGAAGCATGTAAGAACAAGTTTCTTTTTTTTACTAAATCAGGAACTCTTTTTTTTTTAAATGTTCCACATGTGTCGTTTTGTAGACTGTTCTGAGACCACTAGAATGCTGTGTCCATTTTTGGACACTTAATGTAACTAAAGTTATTCCACTTTGGAGTCATTCTCTTTGAATGTTAATAGTTTTTATAAGGACAAATTAATGGCACAATGATAGTAAATGTTGTCTGTTGTCCTTTTAGATTATGTTTATTTATATTTTGGGGTTTGAATGGGATCTGGCAGTTTTCTTTTCACTTATTTTATTGGTGGAAACAGCCCAGACTAGTGGCAAGGCTACTAGATGGTGTGGTATAAAAGTAAAATAAATAAATAAACAGAAGTCAAAGCTTGGACTAAATTTTGAGGGGTGCGAAAGCATTTTCATAAGACTAGATTTTTTTTAATGTTTGCAATGCAGCTTCATACAGTACTTCCTTGACCCTTTAAGTGAGAAGATACAAGTGTAATGAAGTAAAAGTTCATGTTATTATAGGAGAGCATAGTCTCATGTCTGGGTAGCATACCAGGTTTAGAACTCGGCTTGGAAGCTTTCTCCAGATTTCTTTAATATTTTGGCAAGAACTGTTGGAACTTGGCTAGCCCGAACACCCACACACATCGTTTTATTCACACACAAAAAAACTGACAGTGCATGGCACAGCATGGCATGAATCAATGTTTTTTTAAATTAAAAAAACAACCCTAAAGGTGATAATATCAGCTCATCTCAAGTACTTGCTATTTACAGCCAGCCACCCAGATATGAAACAGACTTAGTGGAGACGGGGAGAGGAAGCGCCAGATCCTTTCCTGGCAGGAAATAGAAAGGTGATTGATAATATTTCCCACAAATGCCAAGTTTATATAGACCGTCATTCTAGTAATCAGACTGAGTCCCTGTGGCATGTTGAAAAGGCAACTGCACACGTCCAGAATTATGAGGGGGGGGGAATTGTTTGGTTCAGATATAAAGGCCAGCCTTTTATATCTTTGAACTTAATGGAATAAGTTATCTGGAGAAGTTGGAATTGTTCAGGAAAAGGATAAGCAGCCTTTTTTTTTTTTTTTTTTTTTTTTTTGGTAGAAGTACAAACTGGGTGCAGTCATTGTTTGGTCTCTTCTAGTTCTCCTTAAGTTGCAAAGCAACTGTGGCCATGCTTTTATTCAGTATTTACTGTTTCAACAAAAGGACAAAACGAAAAGTCAGTCGGCCAGCAAGCTACAACTATTCATGTTTGAGGCAGTGGGCTTGTACATTCTTAATGAAATGGAATGTTGCAGGCTCACTAACACATGTTAAAGCCCACCAACACTGTGAAGACGCAGCCTCGAAAGCATAATTTCCATTAAAGATGATATTAAGGAAAAGGAGGGGGGGGTTCTCACAAAGCATAGCATGTCCTGAGCTAGACAATTTGTTAAGCATAGCTGTGTGTCTAGGGATGCTGAAATATTCTCACACATATCTCAAAGTTCTCTGAGCGCCCTTTCAGCCCTCTGTGAACCTCTGTGATGGCTCTTATCTTTCAGTGGGAGAGAACACTTCCATCTTGTGTTACTGGCAGAAAAACTCAAAGGACAAGAGGTTCTTTCATACAGAGATGTGAACAGAAGGAAACAAAATGTCAAGAGCAAAGCTCAGGAGGAGCAAAAATACGCATCTAAGCGTAGGGCGAAAAAAGATTAATATTCAGGTGCAGAAAACACCACTATTACAAAATTGGCAAATGTTTAATGATAGAGTGAAAGATGCCATCAAGAAGAAGGCAGCCACAAAAATGACAACAGATTTAGACAGTCTCTTTCACTCTCAGCTTTGGACCAAAGCCCTAATGTCAGTCTCTTATATTCCCATCTAAGACAGTACACATTTGGGGCAGCTTCGTTCTGGCATGCAGGTTTCTATTTTCTGTGTAAGATTTCTGTAACTTATTCCTGAAAGGAAACAAGAAGCTCCCCAAACCTGGGAAAGTGTGTGGGGAGAAAGGGTGAGAATG
The DNA here is from genome assembly GCF_051106095.1 of Pogona vitticeps. Taxonomy (NCBI): domain Eukaryota; kingdom Metazoa; phylum Chordata; class Lepidosauria; order Squamata; family Agamidae; genus Pogona; species Pogona vitticeps. The sequence goes on from NC_135785.1 coordinate 112,763,242, forward strand.
AAAGCCATATGGACCATATAACTGAAATCTTTCCCCAATCATCTTGGCAGTGCAGATGTTTTATAACAAAGGGTGATGAGCTATAAAAGGCAATCTGCAGCAGGCATTAAAAGCTATCCTGTCATCAGAGCCAAAGCATCACAATAATGATGCGATTTTGAAGAACATCCAGCTTAAACCTCCAAATGCACAAATTCCTTCCATCAAAAGAAGAAATGAAGCGTGCGGAGGTACACACAAAGACACTAACTTATGCTGTAGTGTGGCACTCCCTGGCCATGCTATACTTTTTATTCTCCGCAAGCTCCACTGAATACCACAAATACATATTGCCTATGGCAGGGAATATACTGAAATAGTCATCCTGAGGCTGAGGCAACAGTCACAGTACATGCTCCCACATGCTCAGGGGTCTGCCCCAACATCTCCAATTTTGGGGGATAATATGATATGGAGAGCAGGGCCTTTACAGTTATGCCACCTTCCTGCTGCAATCTGCAACCCATGACTGTTTAGCTACCCATGGTTTTCATAAAAGTTGGTTTTCCTTTTCTGTTCCCTTCAAAGTGGATGAGGACGAGGACAACATCTAATTTGAAGAGTAGGATACTAGAGACAACACCCAGTCTTAATAGTAGGATAACAGAGATGGAAATGACCTCCTAGAGATGGAAATGATCACCTAGTCCATCCATCAGCCAATGCATGAAATCCACTACTATAGCATCCCTGGTCAACTTAACTCTCTATTTCAGATGCTACCTCCCGAAATACTAAAATTGGCTCCATTATTTATCTAACCAAACTTCAATAATTTGAAGGTTACTAACTTGGTTCTTCTCATTTGCCTCTTCTTCAGCCAAATCCTTCAACTTATCTTCAGAGAGCTTGGCCTCCAACCCCCTCCCTATGATTTTCTTCATCTCCTTCTTTAAATACTCGTTCCCTGAACTCCTCTCAATATTATATACTTTCAGTGCTAGCACTGATTCTATGATGTTCGTTTGATAATTAAGATGTTCTTTGCTTTGAAGGAATGGTTCATGTAACAAAAAATGGGGCACCCTGGAGGTAATATACCCATCTTCAAAAACCACTGTTTATGAGGCTGAGAACAAGTGTTGGGCTTGCATGCTTCTCCCTTATTCCATTCCCCTCCTACATGCTAATGTCAAAACTAAGACAGTGCTTTGTTTAAGCCAAATCTTGTGATTGGGGAATTCTGCTTTAACATCAGATTACTAATCAGGGCATTAAGAGTCAAGATCACATCACAGTTTTCAAGCTGAAGCTGATGTGTAAGAAGGACAAAAGGGGCAAGAGAGAGAAGCACATAGCCCTCACACTTGTTCTCAGCTTTGTGAGCATGGGATGCCGCATCTGAATTGACTCAGTATCTGTGTCTTCTGCACAGGCTCGGATAACAGTTTATAGAAATTCCTCCATTTTACAACATGCCTAATGGTTAATCTAGCTATGTACAACATATGGGAATATCAATACCTATTATCTCATCTTTTGAACATAAAAAAAGAAAAACAGATCTTAAAATATTAAACATGTTTCTACTTAAATATGGAATTCTAGTCTAAGAGCGTGCACGCGCGCACACACACAGTTTCTACCGAAAAAGTATTACTAAAACCAGAGAATGAACTGTTATAATATAAATTCAAGCCCTGTAAATTTAATCCAGGGTTATTTGTTGCTCCAGATCTCTTTACTGTGATGTATAGCTTAGTGACTAAGGTTATCATAGCACTATCCTAAAGTTGCATAGTACATAAAACATTCAAGTTAACAATGCAAGGAGGTTAACTCCCAAAGATAACCTACTATCAGAGGGTTAAACCAGATGATAGGCCTCTGTCAGCTTCCAAGGAGCTATTGATGGTTCAATCAGTTTGTTTTGAAGGTAAAGTACACAAAACGGCACTAAACTTATTCAAACTGTCAACAGACACTATCTGGAATGTTGCTTGCAGGTAAGTAATTTTGGGTGTTTTAAGACTATTATCAAATGGCAATGGCTGCAGAAAGAGACAGCTACTAATAACACAGAATGTAGCCATCATAAAACACTTTATGGCAGGCACAGGGATCTATAAATTGCATGACATATTGCAACTGCTTTCAACTTATAAAATTGCTAGTTAAGGCACCACTACTTAATGAAAAAAGGATCCATCTGAATTTCACATTCTGGGTATCGAATATTTCATTTGGACTAAGGGAGTGAGTGCATGTGCATTTTTATGCATCACTTTGAACCCCTTTCAGACTTTCTGAGACTGGTGTAACACTTTTTTGCAGATGTGTGAAAGAAGGTCATTATCTGCAGTGGTGAGGGAAAGCAATGAGCGCTGCAGAGAAGAAAAACAGATATTCCAGGAAGGTCTTTAAAAGGCCATTTATCTCTGCCTGTGAATCTCTCTTGTACTCTACAATGTCCTTAGAAAATTGGCTATGCATAGAGTTCAGTCAATTCAGGAAGTTTCATTCTGCAGTAGGTCAAGGGAAGGAGGCTGGATGGCAGGAACACAGATGCAGCATTAACATCAACCCTCTATTTATCCCCCCCCCTTTTTTTTAAAGATGTGAAAATCTCTCACTCTTGATTTCTTCATGTTTCTTTGAAGCCCACCTACATCCTTGTCCTGTCCTCCGTCCGAATCTGTTAGCAAAAGAGTTTATTCTTCCTACACGGAAAGTTGTACACATTTTCTGGATACATTTTTTCCCAATGTGCACATTTCTATATCCAGTTTTCACACTGACTAGAGTGTGTTTATGCCTAATATTCTAATGCTGTGCATTTTATCCATTCACATTTTTAAAATGTATGTACGAGTTTCTGACTATTTTATTTCTCTAAAAGGCACCACAAGCCTCATCACATCAATTCACAGATTTCCAGGGCAAGATACTCTTGGCCTCACAATGACTCCTGGGTGGCATGTTTTCATCAAGAAACTCAACTGCAATAACATTCCTTTGCAAGTCTGTTCTTTATTAGGCTTGAAATAAGGACTTGGGTACTTCAGTCAATGCTTCTCTGTTGGCTGCCAACTCCACAAAATGATATTGGTGGCCTTTGGAACATTCAGGTGTTTCTCAGACATGGATTCTGGAATATACAGTGTAGCTTCAGGTCTTCTCTTTGTGTGTGAGCTCTACAGGCATGAAGGCGTGCTGCAACAAGTCCATTAGCTCCACCCCATTCCCTCTTTATTCCCATTACTCTCTAGACATTGACAGGGCAGACATGGCATTTCAGATGCAGGGGTGTCAAATGATATTCACGATTTGTGGAAACTAATTTCCAGAATGAAATAATGATTAAATTCCTTAAAGGCAAGGGTTGTATTGTAAGAAAAATGTGTTGTTGCTGCTAAAGTTAACCTAACGAAACCTGCCACCTCTGCGCTTCCCGAAAAACCAAATACACCGGATAACAACAGTAGACTACACTGCAGGACTGTCACAACCTGGGATCTTGGTCTCACTCCCCTTGTCCTTCATGATGGATATTACATTGCTGTGCTTGCTACAAAAACATGAAAAAAGGTTTTGTGAAAGCAACTTCTTTCAGTCACCATTGTTTGGTCGTTTAGTCATGTCCGACTTTTCGTGACCCCATGTTCTAAATTAAAGAAACAAAAAAACAAATACTTGTCTGAAGAATCAAGTCAGTAGCAGGTTCTGAATCTGAAAATAGAGGATAATTTTGCTGGTAAATTATTATTAATGTATTACATTATTTGTTACTCATGAAAAACTTGTTATTTGCAAGAATTAATGAATAATAAGAAGTGTGTGGTCTTTTGTCAAAGTAACCTTTCCGATCTATGGGGTGTGTTTGTATATGTATTTGATTTTTATCCTGCCCTGCTCTCCCAGTGGGGACCCAAGTTGGCATATCTTTTTTAAAAAAATCAACAATTAATTAAAACAAACCAATGACACCTGAGAGTCATTGTGCACAAATATTTAAAAATATTATTTTAAAACTATAAATCAAACTTTTTTCTTCAGGTTGCCTCTCCTTTAAATGACTGATTGACCAAGGGGATTTTTTTTAAACAGGATCATTTTATCTTGTGTTTTACTTGTGTTTTTAATATTGCATTAATATATCTATTTCATGCTTTTTTTTAAATCTTGTGATAATTTATCATACAACTTTTAACTTTTTTTCTTTTAATATTGTAAGCCACCTTGGATCCTTTAGGAGAAAGGCAGAATATTAATATTTTAAATAAATGAATGAATTTATTTAAAAGTCTCTGTATCTTACTTGCCTGCTGACTCCCCAATAATCTCCCTAAAGAGATACATTTTCAGCTGCTGGTGGAAAGAAAAGAGAGAAGAGGACAACCACACCTCCTGAAGAAAGGAGTTCCAAAATCTGGGGGCAGCTATAGAAAATCTAGTCCAGCATTCTGCTACATCATCACAAGGACAGCAGACTTACACTACAACACATATTACTTTGATAGTACTTCAGTACATCTTTAGACCATGTTTTTGCACAAAATATATTTTGCGCAATCATCTTCACAATTTTTACACCCAAAAAAACCCCACGAAAATCCAGATATGTGAAAAATACACCGTCACCCTCATAATCTCACCTAATGGTGAGAAAACATTTCATATTTTTTGTTCTCATCTGTTGTAATTTTTTTTCCCAAAGGAAGACATACAGTATATCTCAAGTCTTAAGCAGAAAAGCCAGCTATAAGTGCATGGAAGTGATCAGGTCGCATCAACTACTAATGTCGTAAAATGAAAAACCTCTTGTTTACTTAATTTTTGTTTGTAGATTACAGTTAGATGATATGAATCTATCTCAACATTGGCTGAGGTTGAGAAATGTAATAACATTCCTCTGGAACACACCGTGCGACCTGTTTCACACCTTGGGAAGGACTGTGGACTCTCTCCACAAAACTGCCATCCCTGCTCTGGGACTGACATCCTATCTATCGGCCAGATACCTTAGTTTAGGCTCTATGGGACAATTTATAGAGTGTAGACCATGAATGTCCACAAGAAAAGGAACAAAAATCATTAGTTGGCAGGAAGAAGCCAGAACAACCACACAAAAACAAAAAATAGGACAAATTATCAAAAGAGAGAAACTCCACATGTACCTGGAAATTCGAGGGAACAGCACAAACACTAAAATTACACATCACATCTCTCTTTTGCAATTCTTCTCCTACCAATCAAAGTAAGGTCACCTATATTAAAAATGCTTTGTAATATATTCCGACCCAGGCCATTTTTCACAGTCCAGTAATAACATGGCTCATGTTTTCATTGCAAACAATAGACCCCCACGACAGAACAAGTGCTGTTGCTACAAGACGAGTAACCAGCAATTATTGTGTTGACTCTCTGTGACTTTGATCTCTCGGTCATGACCTTTGCTTTCCGGAGATCTTCAAAGCAGACACTGAAGATGAGGTTATTGGGTATTTGTGCCGCTTTGCTAGACACATTCCCCCTTTTCCCCCTATAGTCCTTCTCCACAGGCATTGCTCTCAACACTGTATTTTGATTATGAATAAAGTTTAAAAACCACAAAGGAGGCAGTCATTCCTACACAATGATACTTAGTAGGAGATAATTAATTATTCACCATCAAGAGTAATCCTATTAATCTGTATTAATTGCTCATGGCGTGCAAAATAAACTGACCGCATTTGATCCCTTTGTACATTTCACAAAATCCAAAATACTACTACTGTTAAGTTGTTTGTTTTCACAAATGTGTATTGAATTTTTAAATCAGGAAATCATAGTTTCTTCCTCATAACTGACATCAATTTCTAATTTGTCTTTAAGTTTTTAAACTATAAAACTTGAATTAATTCCTTTATACTATCAGAAATGTTGCACATTAAAATGCTGCCTACAGTTGCTAGAGGAAAAAAAATACACTGAATATAATATAATACAAAGCCCTGCTCCAAATTACTGAAGTCCAGGAATCATTCTATGTGTAAGATGCATGAGTATAGTATGAACTTTGGAATTCTGTAAATATGTAAATGTTTGTTTTTTTCTGTATGATTTGTCTAAGGACTGTAACAATAAATTGACCGACTGACTGATAGTATGAAAAGTGATTTATTTTCTTCTTCTTTTACCTTTTCCCCCTCCCGCCATGCATTAAACACAGCAATGCCAGTTTGTAGATTTACTGGAAACACGCTTTGGCTTTCCCTTCCTTCCATCTTCTGCAATTGAAATATCATGGAGCCCCTTATTCCCATAGTCAACAACTTTTCCACCATGTTTACACAGAGGTAACTCCTTTTATTGATCCTGTCCAACAATTGGAATTATTGCTGATGAATACTCTCATAATTAGATGGCTATACTGCCTACAGGAAAAAAACCTCATCAATTTCTTCTCATTTTTTCTTTGTATTTCCAATAGTTCTATTCCTATGTTTATGTTACATGCTTTAAAATCTGTAGAGAAGGTTGGATAAATATTAGTCAATGTAGAGTGTAAGCTGCCTTGTTGTTGTTTTTTTAAGGGGAAAGGTCAGGTAAAATATTTTAAACACACACAGAGAGAGGGGGTGCACGCGCACACAAATGCGCACACGCACACACATGCGTGCGCGCGCACACACATACATGTAATTGCTGTGGCCCAGGACAAAGTGCTGAACTGAAGAACTTATTGCAGCTGCATTTACACAAGTAGTAGTTACAGATTTCTAAACATCAATATTTCACAACATGCTCTGCAGGTTTCAAAGTGTTGAATGCCTCCATGTAACCATTTCTTTATAGGTGTGAGAAAAAGGTAATTGGCGGGGTTCAGCATATGTCCCAAATGCCTCAGTAACATAAACCTTGTATTTTTGGCCTTGCTGTGTTTCTTTAATCCCTCTAACCTTTTATTCAGATTTTGTCAGAACAATCAGAGTGGCTTGGCATATCCAGTACACATATAATACGGACAACGTAGAAATTTAAAATATATATTAATTCCAAAAATGGAAAATATGCAATACTACACTATAGTTAGATGCAACTAGAGCAGGCTCATTTCAACCAATTGAGGCATTGACCCACCAAATCCCCACTGATTCAATGAGCTTACTCTAGTGTGACTTCCTATATCAACCAACAGGACTTCAACCATCATTCTGAATATATAAATACTGATTCTCCACATACTTAGTATGTGTGCCATAAGCATGATCTAAAACTTCATTGACCTTCTTTAAAAAAAAAAAGTCAACATTGTGCATGCAAATGCAACAACAGCCATGATTGTTTTGATGTACGGCTGTGTGACATATTATAAATATTACATCACACAACCAAAGAGAATGTCACTCAGTAAGACTTTTTTTCCCAGACAGCATTAAATGAACCATGGATTCTTGCCTCTCAATAGCTCCTTTAAAGAACTATTTTTGCTTAAATGATTAATAGGAAGTTTATTGTCAGAAAAATGTACTTAAAGTGAAAAACAGTAAACTGAAGAGATACCATTCATTTTAAAGCAATTCTGTGGTGAAAATGCCTCATAAATTTACATTGCAACACCATTGTTAGCCTCTTTGTAAGGAGGACAGCCAGCATGCTTTCCAGTTTGGGGTTAAAACAATGTGAAAAATATGTTATTCAAAAGCCAGGATGACACATTTAAGAATAGTTCAGAAATTGGCTTGTTGCACAGTTTAATTTAAAAGAATATTGTTTTAATTCTACTACAGATTGTGAGCCTGCCAACTTTCGGAGCATAATTTCAAGCAAGTAACTGCTACATTAGCAAAATCGTTGTTGTTGTTTTAAATCTCATGGTTACCAATTAGTGTCTTTTTTCAGACAACACTCATTTCAAGATTTTCCAGATAATATACGATGAAGGCTCACGATGTCTCGTTATCTATGAATGGTGCAATCAAAGTATTCTTAAGCATCATCTCAGAAAATACATGCAATATAACCAAGGAATTTTTATTCCACTCAGAGGCAAGTAGGCAGAAATCCATAACTATTAAACCGAATTTAACTTGAGAATAGTTATTTAGAAAATACACAAATGGTGACTTGTCATCTTCTGCCTCACTGTCACGAACAGGTCTGCCTGGTCCTACCAAACTCCACGTGGTAACTGTCATACTTTCAGGTGAAGGAGCCTCTGCTCCTAAAAGCCTGAAGTGGCCACATCACTTTCCTCATATGTATATAATGTATCAAAGGCTTTATAGTTCTGCATTAGATAAGTACAACTTATGCATTGCTTGCTAACTGTTTGGCCTCAACGACTATTTAATTTTGCAGAACACCTTACAAATGAAAACCAATTATGTTTGTAATCCAAAATACAAACCTGTATCTTCGGTAGTCTCCTTCATCCTTGTCTTTGCAGACCAGCTCATTTGGGCATGCTGTATTTCCTAGCAAACTGAGGTACTCCAGGGAAGGTGCTACTTCAACCAAGTGATCTAGCAGACCCTCCAGTTCTGTTATGTATCCACAGTTATGGGTTAAGGATTCCATGACACTGACAGGAAGAAAAGCTTTATGTGATTATATTATAGGCACTGGGGTTCACACCTATCTGTTTTTTTTTCCCTCTCCTCCACATTTTCTTTCCTAGAAGACTCTGCAAGAGCATTAAGAACTTTGACAGACATTATGGGTGTAGATGGGTAATGTTTAGCCACTGCTGAGCACATGAAATGCTTCCAAAATTGCAACAAACAGTTTTTTTTCACATTCATTACTAAACAGATCATAGCCCATTAGAAAAAATAGCTTTAAAATAGAGTCAATCACAAGAGGCCATCAGTACTACCCAAAAGAGAAATGTTGGTGCCCAACAATATTTTGTTAATTATTTCATACTTGTATTCCGTCGTTCTCTTTTCCTGCTGCCTTTCACCTTCCCCAACATTCCCCCCACCCCCGAATCCCATTGAAATTGAAGGTGTCCTGTTTTGGGCACAGCAAGTTATGAAGTACTAAAAACTGTCCAAACATTGGAGGAAAGTGACTTTGACCTCATGATTTGGAAAAATACATATTTCTGTCAAATTCTGGTGTAATCCACTGACATATTTTATTTGGGCTAACTCAAAAGGCAGTCCTTCCTAGTTTTTTTGAAGTTCTGAGCTAGACTTTTCATATGTTTCCATGGACCTCACAAGGGAGGCCCAGCCTTATCACAATCCATTTCCAGATGGATAGTCCAAACTATTTCTCTGGTATATGAACTATCAGGCAAACCACCTCCTGATCATCTGAATGCACATTTCACTAGAGTGCTGTCAACATCTCCTGCTTTCCAGTGTGGAATTGAGATTCCTAACATCTGTCGTGCTGAAACATGGTCTGCCCTATTGACCTTTGTCAAGCATTATCATCTAGATGTGAGAGCATACAGTGATGCTGGATTTGGCAGATTTGTATTGACATCCTTCCTACCGTGATGTCCCACCATCCGGTAAGTGAAGCTTGCCACTCAACCATTTGTGTGCATTCACAGAGGCCACAAAGAAGAAAAAGAGGTTACCTACCTGTAACCATAGTTCTTTTTAGTGTCCTCTGTGAATTCACACATCCCACCCATCCTCCCCTCTGTCCATCATGGGTTATATTAAATGATTCTTCTGCCCGATGGATAAATTCTAGGAACTGAGGGGAATCTTAGGTGGGCAGAGCATGTGCCACTAACGTTGTACTTTTAAGCTCTAGAATCTTCCGAGACATTCAGCACAGGTACAGAACAACTAATTTGTGTTAATTCACAGAGGACCACTAGAAGAACTAGGGTTACAGGTAGGTAACCTCTTTTTATTTACTATTTTCATTAGTATCCTTATGTTAAATTGTGCAACACTCTGATATAATAAAGAAAGCAAGATTTATTTAGTGCCTTCCATTTTTTTCTACTATCTGCCTTGATGACACGGGAGCAAAAAGAACTGTTACATCCAACAAATTCAGAAGGAGAAACTGCAGTCTCAGTTCAACTGTGACTGTGGTTGTCCTGGTCCAATAGCTAGAGTGACCACTGCTCCATCACCCAAAGGTCAAGGATCATGAAAAAGGAGTGGATTTTTGCATTGAGTTTGCATGTGTTAATTTAAAGTGATGTGCAAACATAATCATATTTCGACATTATTATTACTATAATTTGAGTGTAGGTACAGTACAACCTACCACAGACCACAAGACTATAACTAGGTAACTATCCTAGGACCAAATACTGGAACAAAGGTGGCATAATAATTTTCTGAAATATCCCTGTATCTGTTATTTTCTGCAGTTCATTGAACTTAAATACATATGGAAAGTAAAATTATCCATATTATAATTTCATTAAAATATATTTCATTAAAATATATTCGGTGAGTATTAAACCATAAACAGCAAATGTGGCATAGTGGATAGAATGTCACATTAGGACTCACTTATTTTATTTTTTTAATTTTATTATTTAATTTATATCCCGCCTATCTAGTCACGATGGACTACTCTAGGCGGCCAACAACAAAGATAAAATACAATAAAATAAAACAACAAATTACAAAACAATTAGAGTAAAGAAACAATAAAGGAGAAAAGAAAATCAAAAGTAATCTGGTGAGAAGGCCTGCCGAAACATCCAGGTCTTTAATAGATTCTTAAAGGTGCCCAGCGAGGGAGCTCCGCGAATACCAGGAGGTAAATTATTCCACAAGCGAGGAGCCACCGCCGAGAAGGCCCTATTTCTTGTTTTCTCTTGGCCATGGAAACTCACTGTGGATGTGTGGCAAAGGTAAACCACCCCTTGAATGTGTCACATGCCTCAAAAAATACTGTCAGGGTGACTTGACAGGATAGAACAAGTTAAATCATGAATACACCACCACTGTGCACTCAGAATAAATCATTGCACTTATCTAATTTTACTGCAATTCGTTAAATAGTATTAATCCATTCCTTTTTTTAAAAAATTAGATCCAGATGCCATGACATGTCTTCCCCATAAGAGTGGATTCCCATTCTGTTAATCTATCATTCTAAAATCCATGTCTGTTTTCTTAAGTGAATCATAATTAGGCAACTGTGCAACAAAAACTTACATCTTTGTCTTGTTCAGGGTTCTCATTGCGAGTACCTTGTTCATTTCCATTTATTTTTATGACTGGTCTTTTCATTTAATATGAACAAGATGGACCATCTCTTTTGGGTAATTTCTTTTCATCTTTCCCCATTTGTGTTTTCTGGCACTAATTCAAAAAAGGCTTGAAGAAATTACATTTACCCCTAGAAACTAGAGGCAAGGCAACAGAGAATCAATCTACTCCGAAAACAGAAGACAGTATAATCAACAACAACCATCACAGTGGAAGGTTTGAGAAAGACAGAATACTACAGGGTCAATGAGTGAATACAAAAAACAACCAAAATAGAGAACAAAAGCTCTGAGGCCAGAAAGTGATAGGCTGGGATCTACAGCAGCAATATACCCCAGAGGATCTGTGTAGCAAAGGACAGGCTTAAGGAGAGGAGAGGAGAAGAGAAACCCTAATTTCTCACTGGTGTTGGACAAGTGTCTTACTGGACTCTATCCTCTTCTATTTTGTCTTGCTTAGACACTGTCTTTAACGTATACAGTTATATGAATTCTTCCTACTGCTTGCTCTCTTGTTTCAACTTTTTAGTAAACAAAATTTCTAAAACTTTTATTAGTGTTTTATCCCATTTTCACAGTCTCATATTGATGATTTTGGTGTAAGATAACTTTAAAAAAAAGAATTCTACATAACTGGATTACTTGTATTTCTAATTATTTAAGTACCTTTTCCAGAAGGGGCTATCCTATGTTAAACAGATAAGTCTTTTAAAAAATTTTTTAACAGCACCGCTTTAATGAACAAGTGCTTCAGCCAAAAAGAAAAACACTATCTAGAAAAAGAACTTTTGTTTATCTTGGTTTGTTACTTAGGATGCTTTGTGCAAGGGCTGCAGCAATGCAAGGGCTGAGATAATTTACCACATGGTACGGTTAAGGAATGTGCTATGTGCAAAAACATACAGTGCTATCAAGAATCTCCTGTACAAACCCTATGTACTTTGCATTGCTGGTGAATAGCTGTATGTGTGGCTATCTCTGTAATCCATGAACAGTGTAAAAAAAACCTACATATCTATATGGATCAGCTATTTGTGTATACATGTGAACAGATTGAACACATGTCAAATATAATATGTGAACTTTTTTTTTCTTGGCTTCGTCTTTGCTGCTAAGGTAACCAACGACAGAATGTGCATTGTGTAACTAACCTTGAGTTTTCTTGAGGAAGAAGGATGAAATAAAATGTACGTATATTTTAGGAGCTATTTAGTATGTCGATGCATGGAACACTTGGTTTGTTCTCCACTTACACATATTATCAATTATTATATATATACAAAATATATGTATGCTCAGTAGAGTTACCTAGTAATTTAACAAGGTGCTAATAAAATCAGAACAGGTGTGCATAGTAGGAGAGCAGCAGACTACACTTGTGGGCTTGCTGGTCACCATTTTTTGATATTTTGAACAAACAACCATCATGGTAGTTTTATGGGTACAGAAGATTTCCCATTTTAATCATTAAACCTTTTTTTGTTGTTTTTGTTTTGGTTGATGTCTAGGGTTAGGAGAAAAAAAAAGTAATTAAGATATTTAAGGAGAGGTTTTATCATTTCTATTCCCCCAATGAGTTTCCTTGGTAGAGATGGGACTCTAATATATCAGACATTGTTTTCAGCTTGCAGGCTTTTGAGAACTTGATTCAGCATGAGAAAGATTTATCTCTGGTCTTATATAGTCAGTTAAAGAAAATCACCACACAAACAATCATCTGCTGTAAGTGAACTTGCTATGTTAATGTAATCTGTCTGGGTAACAGAGTGATTTCATAAGCAGGCCTAGATTTGAACCAAGACTCTTCTCTGTCATAATCATAACTACTACACTACCTAGAAATATAGAAGATAAATATTGATTTGAAAATCCTTGAATCCTTTGTATGTAAAATATTACCTTGATTTACACAAAAAGGTATGTTGCAAGGGCAATTATTTTCCTAAAGAAGAGCACAAATTACTGGTTTAAACTAACAATACAGTATTTCATTCACAGAGGCCTAGAGTTGTGTGCCACAGTTACTATGCAGTTATCTTAAATGCTCAGGTCTTTCATGCTATTTTTCCCTGACTATGATTTATGTTATCCTGTTATCTTTGTTATCTTTTGCAGATGGAATATACCCTGTTTTTTCACCTCAATAACAGAAGGGCAGTGGCTTTGCCACAGGACAGAAACAGAACTTCAGCTCTTTAAGACCTTCCATTCACTATGTGCATTTCAATTTGCATCTTATTTGCTGTAACCAAACAAGCAAATGCGGAGAGTGATCAAATGCAAGATCCGCGTGGTAGACTTGTGGTTTTGTTGTTGTTGTTAGGGTTTTCGTTTTTCATATTTCACATCTCGGCAAAACCAGATGTGATACCCAAACATTAAGTATAAGTTGTTTGTTTTAATTTTACCTGACCAGATCCCAAATTTAATGAATGCAACAGCATGCTGGAGGGGGTAAGAATGGACATAATACTTGCCAAACTCCTCATTCTTATTGATTTAGGTTTCTTGACACCATAAGGCTCAAGATCAAGACTTCTTCCTCATATTGCAAGGTTCCTCCTCACTGGGGCTCTGAATGAAGCTTCAGGACTTTGGTTTTGCAGCTTCTCTCCCTTCCCCAGTATGAGAAAATGGGAAGAGGAATGAAACACTGTCAGCTAGCCCTCCATGAATAGCCTGTCCCTAAGTTAGGACTTAGCCAGTGCATGCAAATGTTGAGTGAGCGAACTTGGCTTCACATGCTGCTCTACATATGGAGAGGGAGAGGAAATCCCTTGTTTATCTAGATCAGTGGTCCCCAACCTTGGGCCTCCAGATGTTCTTGGACTACAACTCCCAGAAGCCTTCACCATCAACTGTTCTGGCCAGGATTTCTGGGAGTTGAAGTCCAAGAATATCTGGAGGCCCAAGGTTGGGGACCACTGATCTAGATGACCAAAGAGCTCCTCCCTACAAGGGGTGGCTTCTGTAGTTAGCAACATTCTGGGCATCCATGGATTCAAATGTTTGTTGTAAGGATTATAGGTACAGGGAATGCTTTTATCACACTAATTACTTTAACTCATAGGTACTATTATCACTCAGTCCAATTGGTCTAGTTAAACAGTGTATGTAAAAATACTGGTTGCACCTTGACAGGTTAAGAGCATTGGGTAACAGGGGGAAAGTGAATTTGTTGGTTTCATTTACCAAAACTTTATTTAGACTTTTCACTTGTTTGGGTCTCCTCATATTTCCCTTAAGAATTTGTTGTTGTGAGTTTAGTAGTTAGAAGCTACTGAAATATTGTCATGTTCATTAATTAAAAGGTCTAATTCTTCTGAGCATGGTAACTGGACATTTGATGAGAGCTGTCTTGGAAAAAAGCTGGTTAGTGCCTTGCCTACGCTGTACCTTTGGGGGCTTCCTGTATACTGTAGTTTCCCAAGCAGTGTGTTGCATCCTGTGGTGCATATCGCATTTTGATGAAACACCAAAGAAAGTATATTTTACAGCAATGAAAAGGGAGATAAAATGGGAGAGGTAATTTCAGCTCAGCCCTATAGTAGCCTCAGAATACAATATTATTATCTTATATGCACAAGAGTACAGCAATAATTCTGTACACACACACACACACACACACACACACACACACACACACACACACACAAACACACACAGTGGTGCCCCACTAGACAATGTTAATTCGTCGTCCAGCGAAAATCGCCCATAGGGAAGCCACTTTGCAAACTGCTGATCAGCTGTTCTAAATCACTGTCTTGCGAAAAACGGGCCCGAAAACACCCGTTTTGCGAAGATCGCCCCTAGGGAAGCCATTTTGTGAATTGCCAATCAGCTGTTCTAAATCATCGTATTGCGAAAAAACAGTCCATGAAGCACGGACCAAATCATCGTCCAGTGAAATTCTCCCATAGGAATCACTGTTTTGCAAAGCAAAATGGCAGTCGCAAAACATCCTCATCATGCAGATTCATCGTTTTGAGGGGTAATCGTCTTGCGAGGTACCACTGTATAGCTTTTAATCTGGACTTCAGATCAGCAACAAATCTGGCACATTTGTAGCAGATAGTCGGCTCTTTCTTCATGCCAAATTTGAGAAATCTAAGCAAAGGGTTTTTGAGGTATGATTATTTAAATAAAAAAACGCCCCCCTCTGTTCAGAAATAGGTGACCCTAAACATCCCCAGATTTAAAACAAATCTCATAAATGGGGGGGGGGATCTTGAAAGAGAATGGTTGCTCATCTTGAAAGAGAATGGTTGGCCCCACTCACTTTTTTTTAATCTGGAAGGAATCCAGACTGCAGGGGCTGAAATACACTATCCTCAAAAAAGGCTTTTCAGAAGGGAAAAACATCTACTTTTTTATAAGACTGAGCATGGTACAGGCTAGGCAGCAAGAACTTTGCAAAATGAAACACTGTATACATTCATAGGCAGGGTGAGAGAGAGATTTAGAGAGAAAAGTCACAGAAACAGACTGAAAAGACATGTTTTCTTTCAAGAGATTTAAAATCAGTTTTGCTTTAAAGAAAGTAATGGAGTGACAGTCCTCCAGAAAGGGGGATGTCTTCAGTGAACATTCTCTCATGATTTCTGAGACCAGTCTTGTCACATAAATTGAGGCAATCTGAAGCTTTGATTCAGAACCCAGTTAACTGACATTTAGTTTTTAACCTTTTAACTCCTTCATGGCCAAGCAGGATTATCAGAATCATATTTGCTAGAGGATTCAGTGCCTGGTTGCAAAAATGGAAATACAAAAATAAATTTGTTTTTTTTTTTAAACTACAGATGTTTATAATATTTTAAATATATATTTTGAAAAGAACACAGAACATTCAGAAGCTCAACCATTTAAGCTTTATGAATGTAGCATATTGTGCTTGTTTATCCACAATTAAAAACAGCCAGAAATGACCTAACATTGCAGCCCAATATCATGCCCACATTCCTAGTGGGAAAAAGGATGTCAAGATTTACATAGCAAAGGACAGCATGAATGTTGATGACACCCATGTCAGCAGACAAGATGGTCTATAGCAGTGTTTCCCAACCTTGGGTCCCCAGATGTTCTTGGACTACAACCACCAGAAATCCTGGCCAGCATAGCTAGTGGTGAAGAGTTCTGGGAGTTTTAGTCTAAGAACATCTGGGGGACGCATTCATCTATAGGATACCCTCCTGTGCTCATTACCATTCACAAAGAGACACCAAGCTGAGGAAAATCCCAGAGCCTTCTCTTTTTTTCATCAGTTAACCACTTCTCAACAAAACAAAGCAATTGTCAGAGCTGTTTTTCAACAAGTTCTCTAGGTATCAAAATGCCTAGAAGAAATGTATTGAACACAAGAGAGTATCTTGTAGACCATTTTGACGGCTGACATGGATATTGTCAACATTCAGGTTGCCCTTTTCTATGTAAAGTTTGGCATTCTTTTTCCTGCTGGCAACACAGGCATGATATTGTGTAGCAGGGCCATTTCCTTGTGTTTTGAATTGTGGAGACAGAAGCACAGTATCCCACATTCACTGGACAATTTTGAAGAACTGAATAATATATGTGGTTACTGTACCCCTTGTGTTGAAGAGCCTACCAGCATTTTCAACAACAGAGATCCAGAATGTGATGCAGAAACTGAGTGGCTAGAGAACAGTCAGAATCCTCAGAGAGGCTGAACATTTTAAGGAGCCCTGGACAAGAAATAAGACCCATGACACAGTGATCAGGCCATCTCTCCTTGACACAAAACAGCAAAGGCCTCTGTTGCTGAGATATTATTCTGGTTTATTCCTGGCTCATTCCTGTTGAGAGAATGTTACTGCCAAATTCAACAAGAATTCGTAGTCTCTTTCTTTAAGACACATTCAGCACAGGAAAAAAAAACCACACAATTTTTTCCTGTTTTCTCACTGCACACTCTATTCCACTAGAGGTCAGCCTGCCACAGAACCCAAGCAGGCTGGGATCTGTTACCAAGCGCAACGGGCTGTTATTTCTCCTTCTCAATCTATTAACAAAGATTCCTTCAGAGCCATAAACTTAGGTCTCACACTAAAAAATAGAGCAACTGGAAGATATAGTGAGGCATTTCGTTTATGAATGACCTGCAATAAATTACTGTGAAGTATTCTGACTGACAAGAGAAAGAAAGAGAATGCTTTGTCTGCATATGAACTCTATTTTACATACTTTAATTTAGCTGACACATAAAGATTATCTGACATTTGGCAGAGTCTCCCCTGCCACCCCTCCCTCCTTTGAAAGGATATTTGGTTCTTGTTGAGCATCAGCGTATGGAGGTGTGGTAACCTGGGTAACCGGAGGTCATTCCCGAGGAGATTGTTGTCCAAGATGAGTTCTTCCAAGCTGCTAAACGTCTCCAGTCCTTCCACTGACCTGCAACGACAAAGGCAACAGGGGAAAAAAAATGATACTCCAGTAAATCAGGGAGGCTGTTATGAGCTGAAATAAATATTTTAACCTTCCCTTTCAAGGAACAGGAAGAATTTTGGTTTAGTCCTGTCAGGAGACTGAATGACAAGAATTAGTGGCAAGGGGAGTGCCGGTACAACAACACATCCTTCACATGCTGGCAGAATGAAGGATGGGGGTCACTTAGTGAGTAGCCAGGATCCAAAACAAAAGGCTTCAGATATGAGGCCTGCAGGATGAATTTGTCAATGTCTTGAGCCTTCAGGCACCCAGCCTCGCCTGACCCTAACCTCCATTCCCAAGATAAATAACTCTGTCACAGTTCACCTTCATTCCCTGGACACAAATTTAAGTTGTCATCCATCATTTCTGCCATGAAATATCATACCCCACTAACAATAATAAATACAACTTCAAGAATTGTTCTCAGCAGCTACCCTATATATAAAACTGTAGGGAAAACATGATTGCAATTTTTTTTCTTGTGCGGTTTTATTTTATTAACTACTGGATTTTCTCTAGCTTGACGTTCTCTAGTTTCCTATTCAACATACAGAAAGACAATGTTATAGAACTGGGCAGAGCAACTCCAGACCCCCAAACATCAGCATTTTATTTAAATTAGTGTTTCTCTCTCTCTCTCTCTCTCTCTCTCTCTCTCTCTCACACACACACACACACACACACACACACACACACACACACACACACAGAGAGAGAGAGAGAGAGAGAGAGAGACAGAGACAGAGACAGAGACAGAGACAGAGACAGAGAGAAAGACAGAGAGAGACAGAGAGCACAAACCAGTTTTACTGCTAAAAAGTGAAATCTTTTTAATGAGGAAGCAAAGCTGCAAATACACAGACCTTAGTAGAAATTTGGCAGCTAGTTAGGAAAGCTAGCAAAGAGCAGTTAAAAGGTTGGCATTGTCACTTCCCTAAAGCTGTTGTTTCAACATTGTCTTCATTTCATAGCTTTGCAACTTCTTACAGCAGTGGGTAGAGGGCCCTTCACATTAATCAAGTAAGATAGGCATGGTATGTGGAGCATACACATGGACACACATTCACAGCTCATTCACCTACCAGACACCTAGAGATATGCTGAGGTTGCATGACTTGACAGCTGAGCTAGTATGCCTACCAGTAGGAAGGATCATCACTTTATCTCCTGGCTTGCTCTTTTATAAAATGTGATGAATAAGGGAGATGCAAGTCTACACTATTTATTCATTGTCCAATGACATTTATACTAAAGGGAATTCTCCCCTCCATTTTTAACACCCTTCATCAAGGTCTCCATAAGAAATATTCTACAAAGGCTATATTGCAGACCCAATTTAGGCAGAACAAACACATATTTATTTATCCCACAGAAAATGTTAATATGTTCGGTTGGACGTGGTGAAACACACATCACTGCATCATCTGCAAATCTTGTAGCCTGTTAGTAAAAAGACAGAGATGAAAACTCCTCTGTGGGAACACAAATATGTGACCTTCAAGCTTAGGTTTAAGGCTGCTATGGAGTGATCAATAAATCAACAGCAGAACTCTGTACTTCTCAGTAGTGTCTTAAATCTGAGGGTTTCAAATCATAAGTGGAACTGTGTATGTCTCGAAGGCATACAAAGATTATTACACATCTCATTTTTCTGATGCGGAAATTAAGGCATATAAAGCCAAGCCATAAGAAACTTCTCAAGGAAGCCCATGCAGCAGGCAGCACTAGGTGCAATGTCTCCTTTCACAGCTGGATTACTGTGTTTTTGCAAAAATGCTTTTTATTCCCCCTGCAGGGTCTCTTTGAGTGGGGAACCCTCTAAAAATGAACCAATGGCATTTTCACTCACATTGCAAATGGCGGATCAAAACTGGTATCCAGTGAGTTCCTATCCGAGATTAAATGTGAACTTTAGACATCTCATAACCTCTCTCTGAAGATTATCTCGAATCGCACAATGACTTTCCTCCCGTCCCATTCCCATATCACCAAACCCAACACCAAACCTGCCACAAACCAACGTTAGACAAATAAACAATTGTCCTGCACAGTTGCATATTTGGTAATATTGAAGAGATCTTAGGACTAGGAGTTGCAGAATATCAGAGTCTCAGTACACAATTATTACCAAGAGCCCGTGATGGACACATTGCTAGTCTGACACATGTTACTGCCAGAGGTAGAAGAGCAAATCACCCTCCACCCACCCACCAGCTTTCATTTTCATAGCACTCAGTGTCATCTTTTTATCTATATCAAAAGGCCGGGTGTCACCATGATTATATTGACTTTGGATGTGGCAGCTCTAAACAACTATGTTGTGTTTCATCCAAGCCACTCTCCTCAGTTCTTCAGCCAGTAGGTTTTTCTTCCTGCACTTCTTTTACCATGTAGTTTATAGTGAAAGATCAGCTGTAACAACCTGTTATTTCCATTAACCATTATGTGAGCAGTCTCTCTATATTTTGTGTTATACAACTTCACTGCCTTTATTGATTTGTAGATAGATAAACTTTATTGCAGTCAATTACCAATATCCATTATTAATTTATACTTTTTGTCAATAACTATCTTGAACTTCTGACCCACTGTCAATCAAATTATTTGGCACTTGAGGCAGAAAAACACCCGGCCTCCTCTCCTTATCCCTAGTAGGAGAAAGTGGCTGCGGCGGCTGCTGAACTAATAATTCACTGATTTGTCATGACATGCAGAACCTTCTGTCCAGGGGAGAAAGCTCACTTTGCCTAATGGCAGAGCTGGCTCTGACTATGGTTGAGAGATTGGAAGTTCAACTGCATTATGTTATAATGATTCTGACCTCCCACTCTTCTGTAAGCCATCAAGGAGAAAGGAACTGTAAATTTATCCTTTGGTTATAATTGTTACGTTCAGCTTATAATAAAACCTAACTGACAATGCCCATTTAAAAATTCTCTCTGTATAAACAGTTTGTAATGGATTGAGTCCAATCTTCAGTTTATTGCTTTTTTTATTTTTAAAAAAAGTCTTCCTGCTTGCCAAAAGAGAGTTCACAAAAGGCCATCGTCAGCACCACAGAGTCTTATGGGACACTAATAGGCCCTTTGTGAGTATGCATTACTTGGGCTCTGTTCTGTGTCAGCCCAGAAATATACATGGTGCATGAGTTGTGTTATGCAAACATAATGCCGTTATCATGAGAATCTGCAAATGGTTGGCAACTGGCAGAAAGAACAAAGCGCACATCCAAAAACCAGCTGCAAGTAAGGCATATAACAAAATGACATACCATAAAGTGGGACAAGAGGGGTAGGGGGTAGCCTATTGAGGCTGCCCCCTTCTTTCCAAAATAGTGGCTAAGGTACAATGCCTACACATGATTTCAGCAGGAACAGAGAAAGTCCCTCTCCGCACCTGGTTTGATTCCCCTTCCCCAAATACTGATCTTGTTTGTTTGCTTACTTGCTTTTCAACATATAATGCTTCACACAACAAATGCAGAATACAGTATACAGTGTTTATTAAAACCAATTAAGTACTGAAAAAGAAGTCACAGGGAAACATTCAAGATCACCAGATATCTTCTTGAGGATGGATGAAGAAAGTGAAAAAGGAAATGGAATGGCAGAAAATGGCTGGAGAAAGAATAAGTGAGCAGATGCTTTTGAGAATCCAATCCACCATTTCCTTCTCAATCTTAAAATAGAATGGAGGATGTGTTACGCAGACTTACTCAGGTTAAATTCTGCCTGGTATTGAAGAATCTTCTCAGGTTGCAGCAAGACACACTGGAGTGATGGCTATTCCCCATTTGAATTTATAAAAGCGAGTAGTTATTTGGATTGGTTCGGCAGAGGTTCATTATGGTGTAGTGGATAGAGTGCCTGACTCCTGGATTCAAATCTCAGCTCAGCTATGAAAACTCACTAGTGGTGGACAATGGTAAAACAGTTTCTTATATATCTAACATGTCCAAAAAACCCTTCTAGGAGTGCCATAAGTTGGATACAACTTGACAGAACATAACATATACATTAGTTATGCAAGACCTTGCTCACTCATTCTTATTTTAAAGCCATCAACAGGGCCATTGTGCACATGACAAGTAGTGCATTTAGCACAGCTGCTGCTTAATGTTCATGACTGTCAGCAGTGTCTGCATGGGGGTACTAGGTGTTTTGCCCTGCCACTATTTAATCAGCTAAACTTTCAGAGCAAATGGTGAAGAGTGGGAAGGCTGCACAGTAAGAGTGCTTACAAGCTTTCCTCCCTCCTCTTTGAGAGTTACAGAAGTTTCAAAAATGCCTGGAGGGGAGACATAAAACAAAACGGCATGCCATGAAGCAGGACAAAGTTTGCCACCCTACTTATCCAATGCTTGCCCATCCAAAGCTCCTCTGTTTCCAATTGCCTTTCCCCAAAATGTCCCTTTTAAGCAAAATTATTACATGATCTGTTTTGAATGCACTGTGTCATGTGCTCCCAACACCAGCTCCATTTGGGGAATCTCTGTCTAGTCACCATGTACAGACGGAAGCACTCTGTCCCCTCCCATTTCTGGTTCCATTGACTTCCTTCATGTGGAGAGTCATGCACCTGAATTGAAGATTTCCCACTCTCTGTGGACACTCTCCAGCTGAGTCAGCACTCTGGGTCCCAGCTCCTGTGGAGAGTGTCCATGGATAGCACAGCCCTCCCACTTCAGATTCATTGCCCTCCATATATAAGAGGGCAGTGAAAATGAAGAGAGAGAGACAAGATCACTCCCTTCTACCCATGGTGAGTATACTCTGATGCCTAGCGCCTCAACAATTTTTTGTGTCTTACCACTATTGTTCTCTCCATATTATCTGCTGTCCTTTGCCTCAGTTCCCATCTCCAATGAATGGGTGTAGAATGGAAAGAATAAAAGAGTGCCTATTAATTATCTCTTATTGTTTGGAATCCTCCATTCCCATTTTCTAGAGCTGTCTTCAGTGAATTTATGTCATTTATATGTGCCTCAGTTTTCCATGTACTGTACAGAGATCAGTCTACTTACAGTTTTACACACAGAGACAACTAGAAAGCTTACTCAGTCTGCAGAGCATTTTTAAAAACTTCAGCAGATAAGAAGTGCTATTCAAATGAAAGGGATTAGCATCACTGTTTTACTGGATGTTTGAAATAGACTGATTCTGTACTTGGAATATTCCTTTTATTAAAATTCTACAAAACTCAAAGAGCTGCAAGGAAAGCCTATAAGCTCTCTTAGTTTGTAGCAAAGAACCTTCTGTCTGTCTCAGTGAATTAAAAGCAACAAAGCACAGGCTCAATACCATAAACACCACTGAGGGCTTAAGGGGTAGTGGCAGGTAGCCGTCCTCCCTAGTTGGTTTAGAAGGCTAATAAGCATCACTCAAATGCATCGCAGGTTGATCTGTCCCTGCTCTAATGACATGAAAGCTGGCCATTATCTCACCCACAGGTACCATCTCAGTTACCTCATTGCAGGCCTCACACTCCCACTCCCAGAGGACTGCAAACGTTGCCAAGAGATTTTCAACAACATTTCCAAAGTCACATCAAAATGACAAAACATCACAACGCATTCCACTCTGCCTGATTCCAACAGAAAGAACTTTAAGTTTCCACTGTAATTAACCCTATCCTCGTTAAGATAATTATGATCAAGCTCCCTGTCACAGCTAATATCACAGCATCATTGCCTATGGCTCACGCATTGCCCTCATTAGCTTACAAAAACAGTGTGCTGAGCAGGCAAACTGACGCCCTCCCTCCTTGCCTCCCTCCCTCCGCCGCTGCGTTGTGACTTAGAAGCTTGGTATCCAAGGCAGTACAATAAGTCTTTGGAACACAAAGTTCTCTAGAAACAGTCTGCCTATTTAAACCTTTCAAACCATCTATTGTGTTCTCCTAAACTCAGACACTTCCTCTAAATTGTTCATAATCTAGTGAGAGAAAACATTCTCTTCACTCTCAAAGGAATGATACCAGTGACTGTTTCTCCTGTGTAGACAGGGAATAACTGCTGTCTACATATTGATCTGGTGTACAAAATTTGGAAATGAATTTGCTTATAATTCATATTTTTAAAGTTCTTACTTACTGGTTATTTTGGATTGTACATTCAAGAAGCAAAAGAGAAGAACAGGGTGCAGCAGCAATCTTGTTTCAGTTGACAACACACACACACACACACACACACACACACACACACACACACACACACACACACACAAACACAAACACACAAACACAAACACAAAAGTAATTCAGTGCTGTCCTCTGAAGATGCCGGCCACAGAGACTGGCGTAACGTTAGGAAGAACAACCTTTAGAACATGGCCAAAGAGCCCGAAAAACCCACAACAACCATTAGATCCCGGCCGTGAAAGCCTTCGCGAATATAATTCGTGTAGTTTGCCATATCAACAGAGAAGCAGCACAGAAGTGAAATATTGAGCAAAACATATTATGCCTCTTTCAGCATAAGATAGCTAACACGTCGAAGTGACATTTCTCTCTCCTTTTTGCTGCCAACCTTATATGAACAAGAGTTACA
Source organism: Pogona vitticeps (assembly GCF_051106095.1). Lineage (NCBI taxonomy): Eukaryota > Metazoa > Chordata > Lepidosauria > Squamata > Agamidae > Pogona > Pogona vitticeps. The sequence continues at coordinate 112,787,397 of NC_135785.1, forward strand.
GCAATCATTCTTTGAAACTTATTTGTTCTGTATTGATAAGAAACAACTATTACCAGAAATTAAAAGACCCTCTTTTTACAAGAAAGCACATCTACCTGTCTTATTTTAAAGCAGATTCAAACAAATATATTCAGCTGCAGTGAATTGATGATGGCTTCATTTAAATGGAAGTAATGACTACTGGTTTCTAAGCCTACAACAAGCATCAGTTAGTTTGCAAAATAATTTCCAAAACCAAGTTCACAAGACAGGCAGCCGATTCATGCAACTAGATTTCATGACAACCTACACATTAGAATAATTGTGTCAAGTACTTACAGAAATGCCAACAAATGGAACTATGGTCCTGCTGCCTCCTCCTGTACACTGCTGCCATCTTCAGAAATAGCAGTCTGGCTTTCCTTCTGGGAGCCGGGACTGCTGTCCCTAAAGACGGCAGTGATGGAGAAGGAAGAAGAGGAGGTTGCAAGACCAGATAGGGAGGCACCAGGGACAGTGGGAAGGGAGTCGGGCGTTAGCTTCCCCTCCCCCACAGGCACAAACCAGAAAAATGAACTGCAAACTGGTAGCCACAAACCATGAACCACCCCGATTTGGCATTCATCCGGTCCATGCCCATCTCTAAATCCAACTATTCCTAGGAAGGGATGACAATACAATTGAAGACAGCTAAGATTCGCCACAGGATGTAACAATCTATGAATAGGTAGTGGAACCTCGAACCGTCCTCACAGATTTCTGTTCAGTAGAAACAGAAACATTTTTTGAACTGTTTCACTTCAGGAACACTTACACATGGATGTCACCCTTGACTATTTCAGTTTTGGCTCCACTAAATACGAAAATATAAAAAGCTCACAAAATGTTTTGGGACAAATAATCTGTTGTTCATCGGCTCTGCAACAAAATCTTGTAGTGTGGAAGAGTCCCTGTTCATGATCCCAGCAAGTCTGTTATATGGACAGAAAACTGCCTCTATTTCTCTTACCCCCAGCAGTTAGGCATTACAGTACAGTGGGATCTCGACTTACGAACTTAATCCGTATTGGAAGGCAGTTCTCAGGTCGAAAAGTTCTTAAGTCAAATCTGCATTTCCCATAGGAATGCACTGAAAACCATTTAATCCGTATCTGCTCTTTTCGTCCATAGAAACTAATGGGAAGCTGCTATTCCGCCTTCTGCCACTAGAGGGGGATATTTTTTCTTTTTTCCTTTTAACCTAAGATGACTTAGCTTTAAAAAAAAGGGAAAAAAAGAGTTCGTAACTCGAATCTAAGTTCGTAAGTTGAGTCCATATATTCCTATGAGAGCGGTTCGTAAGTCGAAACGTTCGTATGTCGAGCCGTTCGTAAGTCGAGACCCCACTGTATTTCATAGCCACTGAGAACTCTCTTTACGGATTAGGCTGTTTGGGGTTTCCCCATCCCATTATGTGTTCCTCCACTTAATATTTTTGTACATCTGCAAACCTGGGAATGCCCCAAAACTATGTATGCACAAGTGGCACCACTTTGGCTACAGCAATTATCACCTCACAGTCAACATTGCTTGTCATTGTGAGATCATTTCCTGTTGACATTTAGAAGTTATTAAAATGATCTGTCCACAGAGGCTAATGGGTTTTTGGAGTACTCTGGCAATATTCTCCTATTGGTAGGGCTGGTGTTTCTATCGATGCCATTCTGATATATGAAGATGTGATTCACATATAAGTGCCCTTTCCCCTGCCATAGAGCTCATGCAGCACCTTAGCATGCATATGAGCTGTGGATAATGAAGCATATACATACATACAAACCTTTATTGGCATTAAAAGTACAGAGTGCTTTAGATAAGTGGAGAAAGTGTGAGGAGTAATAAAACCATGACCAATTTAAAATTAGGAAAGGAGGAGCGACTGTGGGCTATACCCGGGAGATAGCCTCTCTGATTTGAATTGCAGTTTGTAAAAAACAAGCAAGGTAGGCAGTGACATGATTAGTTGTTCCCAAGACTAAAAAGTGGACCTTGGCATTATCAGAGCGACCATGATAGCCGGAGAGCAATGGATCTAAAAATCCTGCTTGGAGGCTATTATAAAAGGGGCAATCTTGGCTGCAGGGGCATAGTCTCAGCTTATAAGGGACTCTACGGTATCTGCCAAATAAAATAGCTGAGGGTAGTACTGTACATTAAATCTTGCCAGCATGAATGCTCTTCTTTGGTAGGGATCGGTTAAATGGGAGAAATAGGGAGCTAAAAGCCCTGAATTCAGGGATAGACCCAGGTAACTAGGGGAACAAGTTTTTCGAGCTGCCTCTGACAGATATTGGAGTTGAATATCTAGCAATCTACGTTTGATTGATTGAAATAGTGCCGAAGCAGAGGACAAGTAGAATGCGTCTAAGGAAATTCCTAGGGACATAATTTTCTTCTGGATCACGGTCAACCATTTGGATGCATGATGATCCATCAGCATCGAAAAGGTAAGAGAGTTCTGGTTAGAATTAAATAAAAGACGGAGCCAGAACTTGAAGGTCAAGAGCCAGGCACGAGTTTCCAGCAATAGCAATCCAGTTTCCATGCATATTGTATGGCAGCTAGAACATAAATGAGAGGGGGGGGAACCAAGTCAAAGCAAAGCAAAAACAAGTTAGATGGGTAGCAACCCATCTAGTGAAACAAAGGGCATGTGGTCATAAACAGGATTTACTGCAAGGAAGACAGAAACATCTGGAGTGGATTTCTTAGAAGACAGCCAAATACTGTTTTTTCTAGCATTTTCAACTCTTGTTTTGAAAAGAGATGTTTTCTGTGCTGCACTGAGGCTTGCCAAGGAAGCAGACACAACGTTTAATTCTCAGAAAGATATCTGGAAGGGACTTGGGCTTAAAAGAAACGATGCCATGTACACTACTACCCTTTCTCAATTTTGTGGAAAGAGTGAGCTGCAACTTGTTGGTGGAAAGGGACAGGCACTCTGAACATGTGCCCCTGCTCTTACATCTTATTTTCACTGAATGCTGAACATGGACTGCAAAGATGCAGGACTGAATGCCTGCTCAGTGACTATATTACAGTGTGTCTTTGGGGAAGTAGCCTAATTGATACAAAAAGTTTATTGTGAAGTTTGTGGAGTGGAATTCTGTTGGAGAAAAGAACATGACACAAACATGAGTAATATATTATCACTTGGATCCTTTTTTAAGGAGAAAGGTGGGTTAAATATGTTAAATAAAGAAAGAAATATTGTTTACACTAGGCAACAAAAAGAAATTATTCAGGACTTTAGGATCAAAGATGCAGCCTAACTATTCTTCTTTGGAATGTCAGGTTTTAGTAGTTAGGGATGTTACAAATCAACTTCAGGCAAAGGGTGGCCTTTCCACATGTTGTTAGACTGCAACTCCCAGCATCCCTCACCATGGGTTGGGCTGACGAGGGCTGTTGGGAGTTGCAGTCCAACAACAGCAAGAGAGCTGCATTGAATCCATCAGAAATTATGTCTGTACTCATACTAAGAGCATCCTACTGGTATCACACTTTTAACTTTGTTATCCTGAAATACAATTGCAGCTGTGCATTGAAAACTGTCCCCTCCCCTTCTAAACCAAAAATAGGAGAACAGAGAAGGCAAGGAAGGATACCGCACATTTCAACTATCAGTGAAGGAAGAAAAAGCTGGAGGGGGAGGGGGATGGTTAGAGGGAAAGTAATTTTTCTCCCATCTTCCACAACAACCAAGGCTGGGGAGTGACAAGCAAATTGACGCACTGCTCAGAGGGCAAAAGATAAATGTTTGATGAATTGGCCATCGCTGGAGGAGTGATGGGCTTCATATGTGCATAATGGACTAGCTGCCTTTCAATTGAGATTGCCTGCCAAGATAAGAAACTATAATGAATGGACCAAGCAGAGCCTCTACCATAAGAAAAGTATAATCTGACTAGTTTTAATAAACTTAATAAAAAAGATGAAGTGGAGGGAGGCCAGTGGAAAACCAGCCTTTTGTGACTAGCTACCAGAGGTGTGAATGAGTAACAGGAGGATTCATGCATGATGGCGAAGGGAGAAAACAGATGCCATGGAAAAGTTGCACCTGAATCATTCTCTCATTGTTTACAGATCCATTCACAACTTGAATTCAATGGTATCAGAGCAAAGTGCATTGTAATCAAAGGTCATGTTATGCCTTGTCCCACACATGCCTTTTGAGATTGTCCACTGTCTGGAGTGATATGGAAACACTCCAAGAAGAGGAAGAGTGATGATTTTATCCATATTTAGAAAGTGGATGAAGATGCTTCTTTCCTTTCTTCTATCAACCCCCTGCCCTGCAAATCCTTTGCTGCCATTTCAGTGTTAGCTTGGCTGCCATCTGCAACCTGGCATCATTCCTGAAATAGAGCACCCACTATACAAGAGGCAGAAAAAGAGCATGACCTGTAATTTTTTCCCTACTGTTATAACTAACTCATTCAACTGAGATCATTTCTGTTCAACCACTCAAATCTGACATTTGCCTAGACAAGCCGCATATGGGCCACAGTGAGTAGGTAGCAGAGCTTATTAGCTATCTGCAACTGAAGACTGGACGAGCTAGCTTGGAGGAGCAACACATCCCCACACTACTGTGACTACTTTGGCCAAAAAAAAAAAAAACACCTTCCTTTCTATTTGCATCCCTTTTTGTATCTAGGTCTTGCACTAAGCTGCCTCTAGTTTCATCTTGTCATATATGCCTCTCTGTTAATTCTCTGCCTTTTGCACGGATGACTTTTTAAAATTCCACCTTAAAATCCAATTTTTAAATATGGTCAATCTCCATAATCACTATTTTTAACTATACCTGAGTTTGTTACATTTGTCAACATTTACCCTCCCCTTCCCTGACTTTGCTCTGTCTGCCTATACATTGTTAATTCCTTGATTGCAGAAACCCGTCTATCCAGCTTGTGAGACTTAACAGGGTGGGACATGGAAACGAATATCCAAATAATAATAAGTAATCCTGTTCATTATTTACTGCTAACTTTTGTTCCACTAGCACTTTGAATATAAGCTTTTAGGCTGCAATCCCATATCCACCTACCTGCAAATAGGCCACACAAAACTCAATGGGATGTACCCCTGGAGAGACATGTGTAGGTTCACACTGTTAACTCAGGTAGCCCCCTAGGTCTGCTCACAACTTTCCAGACCTTAACCTCCTATCTTCTACTACTCCTGAAAGTAAAACTAGTACACAAGGGAGGCTGTGTAGGACACATCTCCTTGTTAGTCTTTCTTTCCATTTGCAGGGAATTTTCATCATTGGGGAACATAAATACAGTAGATGGTCCTCTCATTTACAGCTTGAGTGGTGCTGACCAGTCTTTGCTGTTTTGTGTTTTCAAGTCAGAACTGATTTACAGCAACCCCAGCAGGGCTTTCTAAGTAAGTGAGATATTTAAGGAGTGGCTTTACCAATTCCACACCCCCAGTGAGTTTCCATGGCTGAGTAGGGATTCCAACCCAGGTCTCTTGAATGCCTCAGTGACTATTCTACCACCTGAAACAAATTATTCTCAGAACCCCCAGCCAGCCTAGCTACAGGTCAGGTGGCCTTATAGGCTCCTGGGAGGTAAAGTCCCAAACAGTAATTTTTAATACCCTGTTCATGCTCTCTCTCTCTCTCTCTCTCTCTCTCTCTCTCTCTCTCTCTCTCTGGACATTGTGAGTGCAAGAAAGGCATCAGGAAAATATACATGAAATATATCTAAAATAAAGAAATCTACCATAGTGTTCTTGGTAGGGAGGGAGCTGTGGAATCTTGCACCCAAGTCTTCGACTGCAAAGTCTTTCTACACAACCTTTTAATGCTTCCCTGAAAGCCCTTTGCACATTTCTGCCAAGGAGGGTATTAGATGATTAATGTCTGCATTGAAGGCGCACACAGAATTGATCCAACAATATCTATGTGAGCCATTCCCATTCTAGTTTTTTATTGTTGTATGTAACTACCAAAAAAAAAGGGGGAGGCATTATTATTCCTTCCTGGAATACCCAGCAAAGGCTCCCTCTATTGAAGAAAATTAAAAGGAACACTGACTGCAAAGCACTGTTCTTCCTTTTGTGTATACATAGGTTTGAGAGTGAGAGAGCGAGGAGTGAGAGAGACAGAAAGACAGAGAGGTAAGGCTCAGGAGCGCTGGGTGAATTATAGACTGCCTCTCAAGATTCACAGCTCTTCAAGGTAGGAGGTTAATATTCTCACATGTCATTGGGTCTGCTGGCTCTACTGATGGCTCATTGAATCAGGCAGCAAATTATTTCCTCATGCAGTAGAGGACATCACACTTCAAAGGAAAGGAGCCAGGGTCAAGACGGCTCTCCAGTTCGATTAATGAGTTGGGATCAGCAGAGGTTGCCTGTAGGTAAGAAAGTGACTGAAGCTTTTGACAAAGCTGACTTTTTGAACAGGACCTCCCTTGCCGTTACCCCTCCCCCTCTTACCCAGCACCAAATTTTATTTTCCAACCATTGCCTCTGACTGACCTGGTTTAGGCCTGCTGGGATAGTTTTGACCTCCCTTTTCTTTGTTGCCAGACCTAGGAGCTGTCTAGCTGTGGTGGATATGCACCTCTCTGGGGGCCATGCTAATTCACAAGATGCTCAACAGAATTCTTTGGAATCACAGAATGGTCAAAAGAATTTGAATATATATCTATTTTAATGAACATGTTCTTATTAGAAGAATGGAAAGGAATAATATTTTTAAAAAACCCAGAACTGAGCAGGTCACAGTTCCCTACAGCAAGAATCCTTTAAAAACACACATTTTTAATGTGTAAATACACACATACGGACATGCAGAGATAATTAATAATACTGTATACTGAAAATATATTATTATGGAGGGTGGACATGGAAAATATATGCACATCTGCAAATAAAGCATAATGTCAACTCTTTCTGTATGTTTAAAACAATAGCCACTAAAACAATATCCCAATCCCTCTCCCTGCAAAATAGAACAATACACTCAATTTAATGTCACTCCAATATTTTAATGTATATTTAACACTGAAATGAGTTTCATCATCTTAATATAATTTAAAACACATTTTGTTCTGAATCTTCACACTTAGAAAGTATAATGAATTTACACTTAGAAGTAAATGAATAATTCTATCAATGCAAGAGTGGATGACTTATTTATAAAATTATTGTTTACTTTTACTGAACCTAAGGCTCAATGAAAGGCAGCTCCAGAAATAACAACTGACCACCTGATACAATCCTGCCAGAAGAGCTACTCACTGAGTCCATCTGTAGCTATATGGAAGCATTGCCCATTCAGTTATAATAAGATGTTTTTCAAAATTCTCCATAACTTACCAAAATCAATATTTGGAACACTATTGAACTTTTGTATTTTCTGATTGATTGAGCTGATGGTCTATTGATAACCTCTTCTCTCTCACTTTATTTAGGAAAGAAAAAAAAAAGCAAGGATGAAGTGTTACTAAATAATACCTGACAAATACAGTACTTATCTGGTTGGAGACCATTGTTTGCCCACAGTTTGTGGCAGACCAAGGCATATTAAGACCCAGAGAAGTGTGATTTACTTTCTGATTTGTGGAAGAGGTGGGGCAATGTAATCTGTTTCTCTGAAGAGTGATATCTGTTCCCTCCCTCTATAGCTCTTCCCCCCCTTTGTTATTTTTTTTTAACTCTGGCAAGAAAGGAGAAGGATTAAAATAGCCACAACTCAACTAAATAAATTGGCTATCAATGATGATCCCTTCCAGTTTTGCAATGGTAAGATGATGACGATGATCATAACTTCTTGTTCTAAAAGAGCCAAAATGCTACTGTTTTATTTTATTTTATTTTTGCGAACAGTCAGAAATGAAAACATGGCCATGTGCTCAATTCGATCACATAATTTCCTATTCTATACCAGCTTCTTTTGATTTAATTTCAGAGATGTAAAGAGAATAACTGGGCCATGAATTGGACTGAAGATCTTAAATCCAAGGAATTCTACCCATCATTTGGTTACATCAATAAAAGCAATTTCTCCTTGCCCCAATCCCAGTGTTTTTCAGCTAGCATTAGACTCTCTTAAGTATTTACATATAAATTATCATCCTAGACGCACACCACAAAGTTCTTCTCTGTGTGTCACATGTTCCATCTTTGGACAAAAAAACTCCTCTTTTCCATTCCTCTCTTTGTCTAATCTCCCTCAATCTATCTCATAAAATCTTGCTACGACATTCGCAAAATATTGCTATCCCCATTATTTTTACAGATGCCTTTCCTCTAAGTGGATGACCTTTTCCTGGGAAAGGTGGTGAAAGACTGAATGGCTCTTTAGGTTACAAATATAGAGACTGGCAATGGGGCTGAAAGAGATTGAAGAGGAGAAGGAAGACAAAGATGAAGACAACACCTGCATATTTATACACTCTAACTTTTGTTAACGTGTATCATACAAAAGGTTGGAAAGTATCAGTATTCTGTGGCAATCACACCGAAGACGCCAGAGCTCTATTGGATTTAGAAGCACTGGCACTAGTTTAAATTTCCAGGAGGTAGTTGTTTCAGTCTGTAATTGGTTATAGCAAAAGCAACAAAGAATTTCATTTGGCAGAAGATTTCATTGATGTTATTTCTTTGTTTGTTTATATTATTTATATGCCGCCTTTCTCCCATAGGGGACCCAAGGTGATTTACAACAGATAAAACAATGTATTAACTTGGTTTATTTGTTTCTCTCTCACCTATAGCCGTCTTTCAAGGTCAAACTCTAACATGGCATATGTTTTGGAAGCTGGTGTTACATCAGTGTCGTATTGGACATTTTGAAACATAGAGTAGCTGCTTAAAAGGGGGATGTATTTTAAAATAAAGACACCAAGTAGTGCTGTAATGGTGATGTTATGTAACAGTGCCAATTACTACATGAAAAATGACTGTAGTTAGTATTAGGTATGGCTAGAGTTCTTAATCCAGGATCTTAGGTCATCGTTTAAAGCTTGTTTTGGGTCCTCTGAATTGCAAGTAGCACACAACTCTCCTGTTTTTAGGACCTACAGAGGGCATTTAAGCTGTAAACTCATGGGTGGCTAGGCAAGCAATGTGCTATCTATAATTCAAGAGCAGCATTACTATGTCAGTTCTATGTCATGGTAGCTTTATGGTGGGAATCTACATACACCTTCTCCTGCTCTTCTACCCTACCACCCTCAAAGGCTAATGTACTGCTCCTACACAACACACTTACAGAACAGCACTGAAGGTTTTAGAAACACAAAATTAGCTAGTCATGTATCTATTGAAACGATGCTTCATCTTTACTGATATGTAAAGAATGAGGATATTATTACTACTACTACTACTACTACTACTACTACTACTACTACTACTACTACTACTACTACTACTACTACTACTAAACTAAATCATCTTATTATGTAACTGGAACTAGGCCTTGGGCTTTTAACAGTAAAGAAGGGATTAAGGCCTTCAACCACCTGGGTTGTCATTCTCTTGGGCCCCATTACGACCCCCTTATTCGTTTTTATAGCCAACAGATTAAAATGCAAGCGCCACAATCTTTGATCTTTCACTTGCTGACACAAATCCTTTCAAGCCTCCAACGTTTTTCTGCTGAAGTAATTAGTACTAATTAAAAGGTTTCCAACAGCTTTTGCACTGTTTTTTTTTCTCCTCCTTCCAAAGAAATTGCTTTTACTAGTGCCTTCTGTCTTTGAAATGCATGCATCGCTCACTTTCTTCTTTATCTGACTCAGAGAGATCAAGTAGATTAGCGACTCCATTATTTGCCAAGACAAAGCCAGACAACAAACAGGTTTTCACTATCTCCCTGACCTGTTGAGGTTCCAGGTTTATATTCAGAAACAAGTGCCTCCACATGTATTAAAAGACAGTCCAATTATGCATTAACAGACATAAGGCAGGGTTCCTGCATTTAAGCCTGGACATCATTTAACGATCCACTGTTCTCTCAGAAGGGAAAGAGGTGACTAATCAAACTGACAACTTGTAGAATAAATAATGGAACTGGTTTGTTTTCATTCTTCTCTCCAGGTGTCTGTCAGGCAAGGTGCAAACATTAAAAAAAAGATGCTGTTGATACCTCGTCATTTTAAAGCCATGTTAAAAACATAACCTTTGGGGTAATTTAGGGAAGCTGAAAGCCACTTTGGATAGTTTTTTTTGTATACAAAGTATTTTAAGTAATTGTTTGTAGTCAAGTTGATTCCAACTGATGGCAACCCTTTTGAGGGTTTTCATTGTACTGAATACTCAAAACTGATTTACCATTCCCTTCTTCCGGTGTCACCCTGGAACTGTGCAGCTTGCCCATGGCTATACAGGTTGGCTCATTTCCTAGGAAGCATAGTGAGGAATTGAATTCCCAACATGTGGCTCTATAGCCAGATACCTAAACCATAGAGCTAAACCACTTAGGAAAAATTTCTTGTGTAAGTAGCACAGCAGAATGGGGAAAAAAACACTGCTTAGAGGGAGGGAGGGAGGGAGGGAGGGAGGGAGGGAGGGAGGGAGAGGGAGAGGGAGAGGGAGAGAGAGAGAGAGAGAGAGAGAGAGAGTATAGCGCCCATGATGGCTAACTGTTTTTCTGGAAAAATGTACAATCAAAACATCAGCTTTTTCTCAGGATACAATATCGTTTTTATTTTTTATCAACCACTTATACATATTTTAAATCTACTTTGATCAACTATAAAACAATAAGGGTTGATTGCATATAGTGGTTCTTTATGAAAACTTGGAAGCTTTGTGCTTAAAATGATTTAAAAAAAAAACAAATTATACCCCATGCAGTAAAAGTGTTATTCAGAAAAGAGGACTTAAAGTTCTCACTTTCTTCAGGATTTGACAGTAAGTCTCATGTTGCTGTTTCTCTGGCACAACAGATCAGGAATTGCACACATACCTACAAGAGGCTGTCTAACATATCATTACAAACACAGGGGTCTATTCTCCTCTCGCAAGGCAAGCACAAAACACCTGCCAGCACTAATGGGTGTTGTGTGCATCAAGGAAGGGCATAGTGAGAGAATGCAGCATTCTAAATCGAAGGGACAGAAAAGCTTCTAAGGCCAATCCACAAAAACAAGTCTAAGACTCAAACACCTGCACTAGGTCTTAGCTTTCAGCTCCTATTCTAATAATGTGGTTTGTAAACAAAACATATCAACATCCCTGGTGAGCCTACAGACTAACCATAGGTGAACTGCCTCCCCAACTGGTATCCACATGAACCATAGCTGCCCAGCAATTTAAATATTCCCCTCAAGAACAACTGTTGGAAACCACATGACATCCTCATTTGAAACTTACAGAGGGTGGGTTCAGGTGGCTCCATGTTAGACTAAAATGTAGTTGAATTTTGTTGATTTGTATTAAAGAACTGGGCCTTCAAATCTGTTCACAAAGATTCAGAAATGCAGGATATCTGGCTGCATTGCAAAAAGCTATGGTAGGAAAAAGACAATATATAATTTTGAGCCAACAGGTAACAGTAAGATGGTGATGGCCAGGGGGTACATGCCACTACGTTTTTGTATCTCTTCCAGTAATAGTACCTTACTGAAAACCCTCCACCATGCACATAGATTAGATCTGTAGTGGAGCATTCATAATGACACAGCCAAGGCACCAGACCTGTTGTAACACCTATTGATAGAGCCTGGTAACATCTAGCACACTAATAAATACAGCATCACAAACCAGATAATTAAGAAAGAAAAAAAGAGATCACATCATTTTGCCTTTTCTTTGGCCCTGCTGTAGTTTTGCAACTCAGCTTTGAGTAAGCAGTAGGGATAGATAGGTAGGTTAGCTTTTAAAAATATCTATCTCTCTGATAGCTCAAATTATCACAAGTTCTGCTCTTACACATTGTCTCTGAGCAGATCACTGAATGGATCAGGGGCCATTCCCAAAGGTCTGCCATTGCTGAGACATATCCCAGAAGTTGTAATAGTTACACACATTGCGTGAATAATCTCTCACACATTGCTTTTTTCCACAGATAGGATCAATTTTTCAAAAATGCCATAAAAGATACCTATGTAGTTTGAATAACAGAAAGAAAGAAAGAAAGAAAGAAAGAAAGAAAGAAAGAAAGAAAGAAAGAAAGAAAGAAAGAAAGAATAGAATGAAGAGAAAGTGTATACAGAGAGAAAATGCTAGAATTTTGAATAGCGGAACCCTGAGCCTTACATTTAGCCACTGAAAAGCATCCTGCCAAAAGGTGCCTTTTAGCAGTAGAAAGATGAAAAGCAGAGAGAAAAAGTTGCAGTCTGTCACTTAGTGACATCATTCTGCAAGCTGAAGTCAAGAATGAATATTTACAAAACTCTGTCTGAGTTGTTCTTTTTACAAGAGAGAAAAACAGTCATTCAGTATGCTACTGCATTGATCATTATGAAACATAGGCCACCTATTAACTGCAAATTTTGGGCAGAACAATATCACTGGCTAACCCTCTTCCACTGTTTTGCATAACATCCAGTGTGATAGAATCTCCTGAGGAAACTCTTATGCAATTTATATAAGTCCTGATAAAGGTATTACCATGGTCTGTGTATGGTGGTTTGTCAGAATTCTCCACAAAACCATTTAATAGAATTGTATCAGCATTTACAAATGCAAACAAGACTTGCATATCTGAAATGTAGAGAACGCAAAGTGCAGAGGACACGAAATAATTTGCCAAGCTAATTCAAGCACAGAATACTAAGGTGTGAGGCTAAAGAATTTCTAGATAGGATCACAGGAGCTACTCTGAGTTTTTTAAATGGAGGAGGTGGGATGTTAACTTTAATCTATAGAACAAACTGAGGCTGTTGAGAGGTTACCCAATTTTAGCAAAATATGTTAACAAACAAGATACTGGATATGTTTTGAGATTATTTTTTAAAAAAACCTCACAATGAGTATATTTTGAAATTTTTGCACCTTGCAGAAACAATTGTATCGATACAGGTTAAACCATCACTATTTTATTTATGAAAGGGGATTTGTACTTTTGGCATGTATGTATCCTATAATATGTAGGGCCTGGGGCATGACCAAAGGGCAATTGATGCCATCTGGACACAGAATCATCTATAACAGATCAAGTATCTGCTGTCCATCCACCTCAGAACATTCAGAGATATCTCTCTTGAATGACTTTTGAACAATTTTGTAACCATGCTTCATTATACATTTTGATAATTCTAGCAGTACATTTCATGACACACACATTTATATTTTCTGTGCTTTCTTTTTGCCTTTTGTAACTTGAAAATATTTCCTGGATTGCCATTGTAGTTTATTTCCAAGTATATTGCACCAATATAATGGGAATTCTTTTGCTATTAATTAGAGTTAATAGTACTGGCAATGCTCCATGAGCTTTGGATTATTTTAAGGACAGATGCCAGTTTTTCGACCCTGCTGAAGCTAAGTGGCTTTAGGTTGGATCAGTATCTGCAAAAAAGATTGTCAGTGTTCCATGCCTTACACTTACTGAACAAAAAGTAGGTATCCTAAGAATAAATAATGTTTTTTTTAAAAAACTTTAAAACTTGAAGCATTTTCTTTGTTCCCAATGCATGTGGGAGGAAGTAACCTGAACATCAAAGCCTTAAAGAATGAAGGTATATTAGCTGGCTGGATAACTCAGGAAGTTAGATCACCCAGGATTGGGAGTTCAGTACTTCACTGTGCCTCCCAGGAGAATAGCCAGCCCTTTGAGTAAGCTACGTAGCCCCAGAATATCCACAGGAGAAGTAAATGGCAAATGTCTGCATAGTTTACAGCTTAAAAACACTGGGAATGGTCATCATAATCAGAAATCAACAACACATAATAGTTATTTAATTTGTATTAGATTTCACACCCATTTGAGCAATTGCTCTGCCAAAACACACTAACATCATTTCAAATAAAGCTTTGAAAAGACAGTCTACCTTTCCCCACACCTTCGATAGCCCTATTCAGTCCTTACCTAATCTTACATGACAGATAAAGGACTAAGCCCCAACTTCCCCCAATGCTGATTTCTTCAAATGAAGAGGAAGGAGTCAAAAGAGAAGAGGTTCTTGCTTGTATATAGGCTTTGGGTGTGTTTCTTCTTCGGACTCATCCCTGCTAAAATGGGAGAAAATGACGAGGAAGGGAACAAGACTACCCACTCCTCTCTATTTATTTTGAAGGCAGTAGAGTCAGCAACAGCGGAACAGGCCTAGGGTGTACGGCTGTAGGTGGGTGTGCAGACACACACACACACACATGCATGTAACACACCTGTGTTCTCACATGTAAGAGTAATACATGGGAGTAGTGGTAGCACTACTGGAGAGGAAAAAAGACCAGTGGGTGTCTGGAAATTTATCCCATCTCACATGACTGGAAGCCCAAATGAACATTTCTCATGCATATTCCCTACACACACAGAAAACTGCTGCAACAGGAAGATGAGTCTATGTTTGTGAATGTATTTTTTACCACTGTGGGGTTTTTAATTTTAATCTTGTAAACCACCCAGAGTAGTGCAGGAGGTTTTTTTGTAGTAGGTTTGGCTATGAGGGACCTTTTTGGGCCGGGGTGACTGCCAATTTATCCAGCACGAATCAATCATTCCTTCCCTGCTCCTGAATTCAAAGACAGCCCCACCTCTCTGCTGAGTGTTTTTTCCCTCTTCAAAGTCTCCTGAGGCCTGTTGTTGAAAGCAGTCATTTTTGTAAGTTTGCTGTTTGCTCTGTTCAACTGTAAGTAATTAAACTTTTTAATTGTTTTCTCCTACATCAGAGTGAGTTGTTGAAACTGTAAGGGCCAGTTAACGAGAAAAGGGGTGGACTAATCTGAGGAACTTTAAGCTATTTTATTCTGTGAATCACTGCACTTCTGCTGTGCAGGTAGAGGAATTTAACCAAAAATTCAAAACTGCAACAAGTAATGTTTGCATTAATGGGGCGGTATATAAACTGAATGAATTCATAGTAACACAGCCTTTGTTCCCTGACAGTTTTCTCTCTCTCTCCTCTCCATGTGGTATTTATGTACAGCTGCCTCTAAGAAAGCCTTACCTCTACATGATTAGGACAAGATGTATATTAAAACCTTCACCTTCACAACAACAGAAAACTAGCACAGAAAACTAAGGAGATTGTGCAAATGAAGTCTAACTAAAGACACTTTACTATCAGTGAAGAATGATAGTGATTCCTCTCCCTATATAATTATTGTGCAAACACAACTGTAACTAGTCAATGATAGCATGGGGGGAAAAGCCCAGAAAGAAGGATATTATTGAACATAAGGACGGTGCAATTGTGGTAGTAACGGCAGTGGTGGTGGTGATGGGGATAAATTTGAAAAATAGCTGTGTGTATTAGTCACTGCATTAACACTGTTAAAGTTTAGCCAGTATCTGTATGAGCAGAGCAATTTGTATTTTAATAAACTGCATGCATAGCTTATAAATCCAGTCTTTATTTCAGGAAAATAAGTTTTCTTTATATTTTTGGTTATCTGGATTTTATTGTCAATTATTCTCCGCTCCAAAACAATTTACCATATTATTCCTCTTGATGTAATGATTCTTCAGCAAGCTGATAATGTTTGCTTCTTGCTATCATTACATCTGTGGGCAAAAAAAGAATTACGCAGTCATGTCCTTCCGTATCTCACAGTACTTATTGTTGCATAATTTTCAAAACAATTAAGAGTCATAACGGGACTATCAACAGCAACCAGGAGCAGCAGCAATGATTCAAATGGAATACAATAGGTAGATAACACTGTAGAATGTTCATATTTACAATTATGTGCAGTTGAATATATTACTTTTGTATCTGAAGTACAGTATAGTGTTCAAATTTATTGCTAATGTAATTCAATTGAATTTACTATTATATTCTATTTTCTAACAATATTTTACTGTTTAGATAAAATAGGCTTGGTATCACTTTTTCTTCTATGTAATTCCTATCTTCTCTGCCTTCAGAGCAGATGTTGAAAAACTAGGAAGAAGCTTAGAAGATCACCTTGCCCAAGTGAATCTACTGGCTAAAGAGAGATCTGATACCAGAACTCTCAGTTCCCAGTATAAATATATCCCTGGATCACCACCATATATGAAAGCCTGTCATACATAATTCTCCTTGTGCTTTACAATGTAGAACAACTTTGGCTTTGTGTGACATACGCTCATTTGGTCATATACATGTCAGTCTTCTTTGTGTGTGTACTCTGTGAATGTTTGTAACTTTAACAATTCAATAAAAAATATGTGCACTTAAATGCCACAAAGCTGCCTCAGGCATCTGAAGCAACACACCGTTTCCATCAAAAACAGAACACGACTTGAGATAACGCATCTCAAGGTCAATTGAAACAGGGGCGCACCAGGAAAGAAGTGCTTAAACTGCAGCAGATTTAACAGCTTAACCAATAAAGCTACTCCAGCCTTCAGTCAATGGGAATCAAAACAATGATTTCAAACTATTTTATTCAATCTACAGACGGGATTAGTAGGTGGTAGAGCCTCTCCCCCCTCCCTTTCTTCTGAACTGTAGAAGGTAACCCTTCCTGAGTTTTTTTTAAAGGATCTTTTAAAGAGTTCATTATGCATCTTCCTATAGGTGCAATCACAAGGACATAGCTAATATTTTAAAAATATATTTCCGATTCATTCTGTGTTGCTTAAAATCTTTAAGTCGTTCAAACCAGAGTTCAAATCCTCTCATCTGCAGTTCTGTGGAAGCCTCAAATAGCACACAGTATGAAATTCTGCCATTTATTAGTCATTGATTTCTGTCAAATCCATGGTTAAGACCCCCAAGTTGCTAAAGAGATCAGGTCATTAATAATTTTTTTTATGGTAAATGAAGTCATTTGCTGCCATAAGCAGAATAAAGGTAATGACCCAAAATAGTATAAATTACCACATCAATCATTATCATTAGGGGTTTCTCTCTCTTGAAATAATTTGAAAACTGTCAATAAGGATTTCAAAAGATCGTGTAGATTAAATTCCAACCACCTTTTTTCTCACAGCCCCTTCCCTTTCACTCATTTTTCTGTTTTTCAAAATGACAATTTTAGCTTTAATAGCAATTATGTTATTTCGTAGCAGTGTACTAAGTTCCTGTAGTAAATTAATCTGCAAAAATTGCCATAACTGTTACACTCAACAATGTCTTCTCGGTTTAATCTGGAGGGAGGAGGGAATCTGTCTGTCTGAACACCATTGTGTGTCATCCCGACTGAGCCTCTTGCCTGGCGGGGACATTGAATTTGGGCAGTGGCAGGAGGGGCATCTAAGGCTTTAAAGACTACAGTAAATCTTCAAACAATTTATCCAAACAAAGGCCAGTGTGTAGAGAGAGAAATACACGGGAAGCAGATGAATAAGCAACATCAATTATGGGGGGTTGACCTTTCTTGCCCTGCACCATGGCACAGATTTCACACCAAATCGCAGCAGATTGAAGTTGACATGCCTGGAGTGAACGCACTGGTCTCCACAATGTTGCCACTCTGCATTCACCATGACTGCCGAGAAACGGAGAGGAGGGAGAAAAGAAAGAGGTGTGTGAGAGAGTAAAGGGGGGGGTGCAGGGAGAGAGAGAATGAAAAATCACACATAATGGTCCTGGGTTTATTTTTACAGAGAGCAAAATAGCTCAATTTGAGCACTTAGGTGGTTGAAATTGGCTCATGTGAGATACGGAAAGTATATCCAAGAGGACAGTTGAACCATGTGTCTTGTGCTTTGTGGACAAGACATAAAGGAAAAATTAAATACATCGTAATTAAAATGAAATCAGGTGTAGCAAAATAACAGCAACAGCAATAGTATACATCATGAAATATAATAATCAGCTTTGCAGAGCTGTTAAAATGAAAGGATTAGGAAGGAAAACATTAGATTTCAAAAGTGTAATGCTTAAATGTAGAGTCTGGATTTTGAACTTTGAGGTGCAGTGATTAATAAAAACAATAATAATGTATGTATAGGTCTGTTATTTGTAATCACAGGTTTTGATACACTTTCACACAAGCATACCTTTCCGCATGCATGTGTGCACATGTGTACATGCACAAGCACGAACGCACACACAGACTTGGTGCACAGATGCTACTCTTCTCATTCTGAGGAAACAAATGGATCAAGGCAATCAAATCTACCTGGCAAGCTTTTAGTTCCTTTAGGTTGCACTACAATTAAAAAAGGGCTGCTCATTTAAAATGGAGGGTTTATCAGATATATAAGTCTTAAAAAGAACTGCCCAGAAGAGATTAAACTATTCAACTCATGAAAAAGCCACACTGGCTAATGTGCATCAATTGAAATTCAGTATCTGGCCTTTGGAACTGTCTAGTTAAAGATTCCCTTCTCTGCACTGGCTGTAGACAGATGATTATTAAATACTTATATGTCTACAAAAACACAAAAGCGTTTTCGTTGTGTATCCAGGAATATCACTCCTCCCCCCAAGAATTTATAGGTGGTTATTTATTTGCTCCATCACCTAGTTATTCATAAAAAACCTCAGTTGAACAACACACTTTTTACTAGTACTTCAGTAAAAGTTTTACCCATATTGTGACACACCAAGAACAATCCAGAGGGAAATGTTCTAGGGGAAGTCCCATTTAAATGAACGAGAGCTGCTTAAGAATGCCATTTGGATAGCTTAGTAGTTTAGATATCTGGCTGTGGAGCCAGAGGTTGGGAGTCTGATTCCCCATTGGGCCTCCTTTACAGGGCTGAACTTGATGATCCATAAGGTCCCTTTCAGCTATTATTATTATTATTATTATTATTATTATTATTATTATTATTATTATTATTATTATTATTATTATTATTAGTATTAGTAGTAGTAGTAGTAGTAGTAGTAGTAGTAGTAGTAGTAGTAGTAGTAGTAGTAGTAGTAGTAGTAGTAGAACTTGAATACAAGAATTCCTTATAAGAGAATGTGCACAATTTTTGTTGAAGATATATATCCGTATGCTTTACAGTCTGCTGAAAGTTTGCTAAATAAATGGCAAAAGTGGTATTATTGCTATTTATATGATGGCAATCCTGTTTCCATAGTGATCTCACTGGTTTGTGTGTACTAGTCTGGCAGCCTTAAGTGAACCAACATACCTAAGGTTCAACTCCCTACTCATAATTTCAGTGTTGAACATTCTCTCCCAAAAGACAAAAAAGAACTCAGTTTTATATATGTTGTATATTTTTACAGATAAAAATTATCAGGGCAATCTTTTTTTCCTCACCTGCAAGTTGGTAAGATGTTTCCTACTGTTATCAGTAAGAGTTCTTGCACTTTTAACAACAATTTTTGTGCTAATTACATAATTTAGCAAAATTATGCTAACCAATGTCATGGCGTATTGACTTTTTAAAATCCATCAGGTGGAATGTTTGCATCCTTTTGGTCAATCAGTCAGTCCATCTGATCTTGCACTCTGTGTGTGTGTGTATATGTTTACATATGTTTGCTGCATAAAGGGAAAAGGCACTACATTTGCACACGGTTTGAGCGAATTACAAAAACTTAAATGAAAAACTCTTCCTCTCTTTTCACATTTAAGGTAAAGAGTTTTTACGAATTGCTCTCCTGTAGCCCTCTTGCAAATCAGGAGGAATACAGGAGAACTACCTTAATAAATTATTAAGAAAGGACGAATGGTGATTTCCTGTTTTCCCTCCCTCCCTCTCTCTTTCTCTCTCTCTCTCCCCCCCCCTCTCTCGTGTCTAGGTGCCCCAATGCAACAATGATGGCATCAAGGTTTTTTAAAAAATAGAAAAGGCATTGTTCTGCCCAGATAGAATCACTTGAAAATGAAGTCCAGGCAAGATCATGCTGTCTGAACTGAAGTAAATCTATATCCAATGCAACAAAATAATGTGCATATCGAAATCACAAAAGGAAGCCTTTAATTATCAGCAATTTGCATGCATGATTTTTTGCAACAGGATTTCAGCCAGTAAATTCTTCTAGACCAGTGGTTCCCAACCTTGGATCCCCAGATGTTGACTAGAACTCCCAGAAATCCTGGCCAGCACAGCTAGTGGTGAAGTCTTCTGGGAGTTGTAGTCCAGGAACATCTGGGAACTCAAGGCTGGGAACCACTGTTCTGTGTCAGCCAATATCACCAGAGTAACAGTTATCAATATTTATTTATCATGAAAATATGTCTTTTTCTACTTCAAGTACAATTAGTCACTTGTGCCCCCCGCCTTGTTTAATCTCCCAGGCATCTTTGGTCATTAATGTTCTCTTCTCAAAGTATTTATTTTTCTCCCATTTTCAACTTCTTCCCAGTCAGGAAATCATCTTCCCACCATTCAGCCGAGTTTATTTTCATATAGTATCATGGGTCTTATGGACTCACAGCAGAAAAACACCTTGTTTTAAGCAGCTTATTCATCTGAAATATATTTCAATGTATTTTGTATCTCTGGCTCTGGTGACTTCCTAAATTCAAGAATTGATTATTTCTAGAGATTACTCGTGCAGTGTAGTTGGTGTTTCAGGTTTTCTAAGCAAAAGGAAAGGGCCACCAACAGAAAAGTAAAAGGAGAAATTATTTGCAAAATATCTGATAGGTAACCAGAAGATTTCACACTTGCTTCCAAAACTCACCCTTTTCCTGAGTGCCTGAAAAGTGTAAAGATAATTGCTGTACTTTGGGTATGTAGACTGAGTGATGAGTTTTGAACAGAGATATCCGGCTTGAAAGCCTTGCATAGCCATAAAGCTCACCAGGTGAAGTTGGATCAACTGATACCTTTTAACCTAGTCTCTCTCCCAGATTTATAGGATGAACCAAGATACCCACCTCTGTATAAGCCACACTGAGCTGCTTGAAACAAGGGAAGGATACAGATACAAGTGAAAGGAAAACTAACTTACTAAATATATCCAGCTATTAAATACTGCTTCTTCTACCACTCAGATGAATTATTGTTGGGGGCCAATACAATTTTTTATACTAAGACAAGAAATACTCACCATTGCACATTTCAGTATTTGGAACTGCAACTCACAGTTTGAAACTCTTACAAAATACAAGTTGCAAAACCAGTCACCAAATCCTTGATATCTCAGGGTTAATGCCTTATGTTATGGAAATCAACAAATACACATGTGCTCAGCAGATATCTACCTAGTTCCTCACTGTTTGTGCTTTTTATCACTGTGCCAAGTGAAGAGTTTAGTTTTATTTAGTTTAGGTTAGGTTAATGTAGAATAGCATCCCACTTGTTTCTTTATATCATGGTACTTCCTCTGAATACAGAGCTCACAGAATTAAGTGGAATATTAATGTTCAGGATAAAATTATACATTTTACATTCAAGCATCATCAGCCTGACCACTCCCAAAGAAAAGAAGAAAGAGCCCCGCCCCCGCCCTTCTTTAAAGAGGCACAGTCAGGAGAACAAATATTCCGAGTAAAATACACAATACAGTAACAGAATGAAAGGGGGTGAAACAGTGATTATCTAAGAATGCACCTAGAGTTCAAGTTTCTACAATGACTCAGCCCACATGCCTGTTACCAAGAAGCAGAAGAAGGAAAGATGCAAAACATATTGAATCCTTTTGCTTTATATGTGCATGTGAGAACAATAACACAAGCAATGGTATCTATTCAACTAGCTGGATTTTGCACTCCTGTGCATCTGATCTCTGGATAAACAATTCTGCATCTAGCTGTGTGCTTAACCTCATGATGGACAGAAAACCAATGAGGAAAAGCCACCTTTCCTCTTATAGAATTTTGGCCACTGTAACACAGCCTCCCACTTGGGTGTTCTGAGATAACAACTTGATATACAGATTTACAATTCTCCATTTGAGGTTGAATTGCCACCTTGATCCATTTACCCATTTTAAAAAGCAGAGAATATCTTAAACACATTGCAAAGTTGTTATCTGAAGTAAGGCTCCCAAACTTACCACATGAACAGTTTAACTACAGAACTTAATGTCTTTCAGAGAATTCATGGAAAGTGAAGCCAGGGAATGGGGCTGTGGACACTCATCCCAGCATCCCCATCCCCATCCATTCAATTATTCTACTTGGTTCAGTTGAATACTACTAGCACATCCTTTCAGATTTCCCTACTCCACTGGATGAGGTTGCGGATGCACAGTAACTATTGCAGATAGGAATTATAATTAATTAGACATTTATAATGTGGTAGCGCTGTGGGCTAAACCGCAGAAGCCTGTGCTGCAGGGTCCGAAGACCAGCAGTTGTAAGATCGAATCCACGCGACGGAGTGAGCTCCTGTCACTTTGTCCCAGCTCCTCGCCAACCTAGCAGTTCAAAAGCATGTAAATGCGAGTAGATAAATAGGTACCACCTCAGTGGGAAGGTAAAACAGTGTTCCCTAGTCATGCTGGCCACGTGACCATGGAAACTGTCTTCAGACAAGGGCTGGCTCTACGGCTTGAAAATGGGATGAGCACCGCCCCCTAAAGTTGGACACAACTGGACTGAAAATGTCAAGGGGAACCTTTACCTTTAACTTATTATTTATAACTAAATATAACTAGTTAACTTTCAACTGCTGGACAAGTCAATGATAAAAATGCAGTACAATCTAAATATAAACATATTTTCACATTTTGCTCTAATATGCACAGCAGTCCTTCATTATGGCAGTCTTAATAAATAGTAGACATGAATAAACTCGACAGCTAGGTGGCCAGACATGATTTCAGAATTTGTAAGATTCAAGATGCTGTAAGGTTCTTCTCCATACTATAGTGCGCAAAATGTGCTGGCAATCATGCTTATAAAAAGAAATCGTTCAAGAAGAATAGAAATAAATGCTAAGATTCTTACTACTTATTACCCAAACCGGATAGTATCAGATTAGTCCAGATAATCCATTATTTTAGACATATGTATCTTTACATTGACAGAACTGCTACTTATGCAAGAAAGAACAGCGGTACCTGTCTTTAAAAAAAAACATACACTTCACACATTCACTAATTAATTCAAGAAGACTTCCAGTTTTAGATATTATTATTCCTTTTATCACTTGCCATCCAGCACTTGGTATAATGTCAATACTTACATCTTTCCCCCACGACCAAAATCATTTTAAAAACCTTTTTTATCCTAAAATGTTCACCTCAGTTTAAAAAAATTATCTCAAGGATAAGAGATTTCTTTCCATTTCCGTCCCACAACAAGGAGAATGTCAGCACAGCTTTTTTGACAGACAAATTATTGAATCAAAGAAAGAATATGCCATTAAACCCACAGGTTAGGAAGTGTCAGGAATGGCTTAAAGAGATATTCCATTTATCTTCAAAACATGCACGGAATGTCACTAATGTGTGTTTATCATGTATAATCAGACAAAGAAAATATCGAAATAAAGTACTCCTGCATACAATAGAAGTCTCCTTCCATCTCTCAAGATATCAGTGCTATTCAAATAGAATAATAATGATGAAACCCTTTTTTCTTGAAAATGGAAATCAAGCGAAATGTAGATAGAAATGATTTTCTGTAGTTGATGTACATTTCTAAAAGTGCATTAACAGGAAATCCAGAACTTTTTAGGTCAATTATATTGTCAGCATTGTCAATGCCACTGAAATGAATACCTAAGCAGCACATACTCCTACTGGAGCAGAGATAGAGAGTGAAATCCTGCATTCTTTTATATTAGGAGACTGCAGGGATAGATTTAAAAGGCCACTTTGTTATACAAATGCTATGTTCCAACAAAATTTTCTCCAAACACTATACAGTTTTACCCCACGTTGCATACAAAACAGCAGCTGCATTGCATTGCATCATTTCCCACCACTTCTCACATTTGTTTAGAGCCAACTGCAGGAAGCTGTCTTGACGGGTTGCCCTGCATTACTTCCATATTCCATTTTTCCTCCTGTGATGAAAGACTTTGCACCTGGCTCTCCTCCCACTACCATTACTACTCATTCATCCCTTCGGAAATAGGTTAATTTGAAAGGCAGACTAAGATTACCCATGGTGCTTTTCCAAGTGAGCAAATATTTGAAAGCGGATCATGATTAATCCAGTATCCAATGCTCCACTCTTCAGTTGCAAAATTGGGATTCACAAATGGGTCATATTGCACCCTTTGCCAATTACACCAAACATATTGGTACACTTCCCTTATATCTTTGATAAAAAGCAGGATAAGGAGTGTTACGAGCCCTAACAAAGGACAGGGCTTTATAATTGTGTTAAAGGAATGCCAGCAGGTGCAGCTTTTCTCATGATAAGTTACACCTACCAAAATAATCCCTTTCCCAAAACACTTTAAATTAGAGAAACACTTGCCATTTTTCTATCTTGCCAACCTAGACACTAAAGAGAAAGATATGGAGCAGGGTGTGCGTAGAAGCCCTCTAACCTGCTCTGCACCAAAGCTGAGAACATAGCAGCTTTTCCTTCACCATATCACAAAGAAGCAGCAGTTATTTTTAAGGTTATCAGTAGTATGAGAACATCATCTTCCAAGGTGTAAGGGATCCAATTCTATGTTCAACCTAGTTCTTACAAAGGTATTCAGGCAGTACCACTTCAGATGACAGGTAGATGCTCATACAGTGAACTATTCCATATGAAAAAAAAATCCCTTCACAGAGAACACAGGATTTCAGAAGTAGTGTTGCAATGTTCTCCTTGGCATGCTAGATGTCAAACATGCAGAGAGTCAATCAAGTGAGCCTCCCCCACCTATACTCTGAAATTGTACAATCAGAGGAAGGTTTGCTACCTATGTAAAAACTAGTCTCAGGTGTTAAAGGGATACATGAATGTTAAACAAATACATAAAATAGAAGGACTCTGACAAATTTGTGCTGACAAATTTCATCTGACTTATAAACACTGAACAGAGTTTTCAAGGTAAAAGAGATGTTTAAGGAGTGGGTTTTTTTATTAGTTCCACCTCAACTACTAAGTTTCCATGGATTAGTGGGGACTCAAATCCAGGTGTCCTGAGACTCTATCAACTACACTACACTGGATACCTTAGAAGGGCTTTAGTATACACTATTGTCTTTAGTCCTTTACCCTGTTCTGTGGCACAATAAATGAAAAGTATAGGATGGCATAAACATCAGTGGGATATTTATCTAAATATATTTATCTAAATATATATGTTTAGGATACACATAATAAAGTAAAAGCAAAATATGCTGCTTACATGCCACCCCATAGTGCTTAGCGCTCTCTGTGGATGGTTTACAATTCAATTGTGTAGTAGGCTACACATCCCCTCCCCTTCCTGCCCCAAGTGTGCTGGGTACTCAATTTATCAACCTCAGAAGGATGGAAAGCTGAGTCAACTTTGAGACAGAATCAAACTCCAATCATGAGCAGAGTCTTCATTGCAATACTGAAGTTTAACCACTGCACCATGAGGCATTCAACAAGTCATATCATCACATTTGTTCTGCAGTCCTGGAAGAAACAAATCCTCATTTGGGATCTTTTATTCAGGGCTCAAAAAGGCCTGCAAAGCTGAATGGTTTATGGGAAAAGTTGTAAAGCGAGAAGGCTTTGGAGGAGCTTGTCCTGACTCTGAACATCCATGAAGGCCTTTAAGCCTAGAAAGCATAATCTCAATTTCACAAAATGAATTTGAGCCGTGATGGCTCTGTTGGGCTCTTTCTTTGTCCATAGAGTATCTCCTCTGGCTGGGGAAGCCAAGTCAGCCAGCAAAAAAAAAAAAAAAAAAAAAAAAAAAAAAAAAAATGAAATTAAGGTCAGGGCCATCCCACCTGATGTAATCCACCCCATTGAAAGCTGGGTTGGGAGAATCTGCTCCTTCCCCAGTAATGTTCCCTACCCTGTTGTAGCTTATATTTAGGTAGTTAATCCAGCAAGTCTGTTTTTTCCCCCTCCCTACCCAGATTGCCATGCAGGATACAGTATAATGCATATTTATTTTTATATTACTTTGTTGCAAAAAGCACAAGTTAATGTCTCCTGTCTTAAATAAAAATTAGTGAGGAGAATTTGGGGAAAACAACAACCCCGTAACTCATTCACTAAGAATATAAGAACAAAAAAGACTAGAAGATGAAGAACATCAAAAGGGTCACGCACATGCGTGCGCGCACACATGCATGCACACACACACCATGGTATAATGCAGCATTTCAACACTTTGCCTCTCGAAAATTTAAATGAATGCTCCTTGAGAGCAAACTACAAAATGCTAACCTTGAAGTGTTGAGTGGCAGAAGGAATTATGGGTTATTGTACTGTCAAAATGCCAGACAGCTGTATGTTGAGTTACTGTGTTATTTAGACAATCAGAAACTTGGAAGCTAATGTGACTTTTTTCCTCCTGTGTGAGAGCGCCTGACATGCGTCATGATAATTTCTAAAAGGACAAAATGTGTGGTTAAAAAAAAATCTAGGGGGGGGAGGAAACATCCAGTGAGTTTAAGAAACTGCTTCACAGGTAGAACAGTCCTGCTTCCACAATTGATGGGGTTTATCTCATGAATATTTCAAACGCTTCCTAAATAGAAGAATAGAAAGGTTCTTCTATAAGGTAATGATAACAATAATTATGCGCAAAAAGATCATTTCCGACTTATGGCAGTCTTCACAGGATTTTCAAAGGAAGAAAAAAAATATCCAGAAGTGGTTTACTGGTCCCTTCTTCTGGTGGTGCTCTCAAATACCCCATCATCTCCCAGTCAGCTGTTCCAAACTAGCTTCTCTAGGTTAACAATAGGCTTATGTGGAGATAACTAAGCATATGCAAGTTCAGCAAAGGTGGAAAGATTTCATTTCTGGGTCACAAACAGGAACTATGGGCCATAAAGTCCATTGCTTGTTTACCTGAGATAAAAATATTGGCAATCTAGTTTAACATCATGGTAAGAAGGCTGCATGAGGAGTTTCAGATTGCTGCACATATTCTCAGTGACTTGGGTACATGTATTTTTCCCATGTCCTTGAAGTTAAAACTTCCAGGATTCAAAAAATTTGTAAGATATTCATCAGTTTCTTTTCTTTGTTTGCTTACTTGTTTTCATCAATTTCTATAGATTTACATAAAATATAAGGGAATATACGCCACCACGTCGTAAGGGATGTGGTGGCGCTGTGGGCTAAACTGCAGAAGCCTGTGCTTCAGGGTCAGAAGACCAAGCAGTCGTAAGATCGAATCCACGCGACAGAGTGAGCGCCCGTCGCTTGTCCCAGCTCCTGCCAACCTAGCGGTTTGAAAGCATGCAAATGCAAGTAGATCAATAGGGACCACCTCGGTGGGAAGGTAACAGCGTTCCATGTCTAAGTCGCACTGGCCATGTGACCACAGAAGACTGTCTTCGGACAAAATGCTGGCTCTATGGCTTGGAAACGGGGATGAGCACCGCCCCTTAGAGTCGAACACGACTGGACAAAAATTGTCAAGGGGAACCTTTACCTTTACCTTTACATAAAATATGTGTATGTAAGCACACAATACATAAACACACGCACACACACGCACACACACGCACACACACACACACACACACACACACACCTCCAGCATGAAAACCTCTGAATTTCCCCATCATTCTGAAGAAGTGCAAGCTTCAAGGTCAAATCATGGTTTCTTAATATTTGCTCCATCTTTAGTTTACCCTACAGTGTGACAAATAGAGACATTAGAACCATAAATATTAAACCCTGGTTATGCTTACATCTTCCAAACTACTTAACAATATCAAATACATGTAGAGGTGTGAGTTTCAGTTGAATTAAAACTAACATCCCAGGTGGGGGGAAAAAAGACTTTTCAATTATGGTTGGCTCTGGCTAAGGGGTTTAAATGAGGAATGCCTTGTCTTTTCTTTTTTTCCAGCTTATTAATTTTTATTTTTATTTGACAGTTAACCTAATGCTAAGATAATACTGTGTAACTTTAATGCTGAAAATTGATATATAGCTATAGGCTATGCTTTCTGATGGATGGGTTCTGCCTTTGCAAAAGGAGCCATGCAATTTGATTACTACTGTTCATATTGAACCAAGCTGATGAATATTCGAAACATTAATTTTTGTCTGAATAACATAAGGATTGTTACAATGAGACTGCATTCTGGCTACC
Source organism: Pogona vitticeps (assembly GCF_051106095.1). Lineage (NCBI taxonomy): Eukaryota > Metazoa > Chordata > Lepidosauria > Squamata > Agamidae > Pogona > Pogona vitticeps. Next base: position 112,815,550 of record NC_135785.1, read on the forward strand.
TCTCTGGAGCACTTTCTGTATTTAATATAGCCAACAGAATAAAGTTTGTTGCACATCCTCTTCGGATTTTGTACCTTTTCATTTGATCAGTTCCTAGTTTTGTTCTGTTTTCTGCAGCAAATAATTACCTTCTGTAGTCTTAAATAATTATTTATGGTTTAGAATCAATCAGGTTTCTTTAAAAAAAAAACATATTGGGTGATTCTTAATTCAACTGGGTCTTTTCCTTCCACCTACAGACAGCAGCCAATTCATAAGCATTGTAGATTTCCACCTTCTTAAATACTGCTGGTTGGATCTAGCCAAATTTAGTTAAAAATTAATTGCTACTTAAATCAATGGGGCAAATTAATCAAGATTTTAAACTGACTTTGATCTCAGCAGAGAACTAATCTGGCTCCAACGTAAGGGATTTAAGCAGAAATTTGCTGTGTAACACAGGGGAGGAGAGGCTCTTGTTCAGAAAGGAATTTTTTCCCTCTGTATGCAAAAAAGCATTTGCTCCTTACATCCCAAAATAAGGAGTTCAGACATGGAATAAACTAAGGTCCCAACTTTATTGAATTTTATAGTCAACCAACCCACATTCCTAAAGTGCAGAGCTGTGGCAGAGGCAGATTCCTCTATGGACTCCTCCTCTGTCTTAAGAGTTAGTTTTCTAACCCCAAGAGCATGCTGTAACCCACAGCCTGACCCCAGATGGTCCTACATCTGGGAGTGACCAGACCAAGCCACTGCCCCCTGACAAGAGTCAAAGGAGGCCATGCCTCACTGGCCCAGAAGTTGCTTCCAAAGAGGTCTCTCAGGATCACGAGATCTCATGAGCCCATCTGCCAAGCCCCTTCACAAAAGTTGCTCCAAGTCATCCCAGCTTTTCTTCTTTTCAAAAATTATTCATATAAATACAATATATAAGACAATATACATAACCTAAGGGCGAAAACAAAACAAAACAAATTATACATAGACATACCTTAATACTTATAAGTACGCTAAACAATTCAAATACAAATTTAACTAATATTGGTGAACCCACCACTGGGACCAGCAGAGACAGAGATATAGTTCCCATAAATAATGTTGTTATGAAGCTCCATAATCTTTCCAAAATAGCATAATCTCCTGTTTGGGAAATTGCCTTCACCTTTTATTAGTACATAGTTCAAAACAATTGCCATATCCCTCTTTGACATTTATATCCCATGTCAACATGTCACTAACAGCTAATTCTCATACTTTGTTACACCATTCAGTTAATTGAAATGTATCTTCCAGTTTCCAATTTCTCACAGTCACTCCTTTAGCTGCTGTTACCATTCTTATAATTAACTCCTTTTTTTACCCAGTGGTGTCATTCTTCTTCAAAAATAAGCACTAACGCAATGTCTGTGGAAACTACTATTAGTAATCCTAAAAATTTCCGCATTTATTAAAATATCGATTTCCAGCATTTCAGTACTACTTCACACTTCCATCACATGTGGAAACAAGTACTGTACCTACATCTTTTCTGCATTTCCAACAAATTTTTACAATATCTAGAAACTATAATATTTAATTTCACAGGAGTCAAATACCATCTCCATATTAATTTTTAAAAACATATTTTATTCTACCAGAAATAGATTTTAAAATTCTCTATCTCTATATACTTTTCCACACGTTGATACTGATTTCCTTAACCAAGTCTGTTTCTTATATTACTTTAAGAGCTTCTTGATAGTTTTATATCAATAATGCCTTATAAACTTTAGCCACCATCCCTTTCATAAGCTTATATTTTCCATTCTCTCTTTCTATTATAATTTCCTCAAATTTTGTTAAATCTCAGCATCTACTGTTATACTTTTCTCATTCTTTCATCCAATGATTTAAATGAATCACATTAATCCATGTTGTCTTCTTACTTTCTAGAATTTTCTTTATTTTTTTCTTTAGAGTTTATTTCCCCCAACCAATGTTTTAATCTACCTATCTGTTTCCTTTTCAATATACTCTGGAAAAAAACCTTTCAAATTTTCTAGAAACTTCTTTAATTTGGCTACAGGCATTAAAGTAAAGATCAATGGGGAAATTTTCAGAATAGAAGCATGAACTATACCTCTACATATGAGCAATACCTCTAAATTGTGTACCAAATCCATGTTTTTCCACTAATCTTTTTATTGTTGGCTATTCCACTGAATCAAAGGCTTTGAAAACCTCTAATGACATTATTTCTGCTTTATTATTTTTTAGATACCAATGCATACATTATGTTTAATACTCTTCTTGCAATTTCCCTTCTTTTTAGAAATTCATTTTGATCATTCTTTATATATTTAGCAATAAAACTATTCATCCTTTTAGCCAATATTGCTACAAAAAAATTGCATCCTGATTTATTAACAAAATATTTCTATCAATTTCAATATCCATAGGGTCTTTATTAGGTCTTAATATTAAAGTAATCATCAAATAACTCCAGGAAGATGGAATTTTATCTCCTTCCCTCATTTTATTGAATAAAAATTTAAGATATGCTACTAATTTTTTATTTAAAAACTCTTATAATATTCTGAACCCAAGCCATCAATTCCCAGTATCCTTCCACTGGAAGCAATGGAAAAGAATCCCAAAAGTCCAGTATGTGGGGCAGCAAGTGCTTACTAGCCCTCTAGTCCTGCCCCCACATTGGCATTGAGGAGGTAGGGCAAATGGGGTTTGGACTCCAGGCTATGCCTTGACCTGGAGAAAAATGAACAGATTATTGGTTTGGACTCCAGGCTATGCCTTGACCTGGAGAAAAATGAACAGATTATTATCTAACTACAATGGATATTAAAGATGTCATCCTTTTAAGCCCTACACACATTCAGGCATAATTATGGCATTTATTTATTTATTTGATTTATTTGATTTATATCCTGCCCATCTGGTCTGGTCGACCACTCTGGGCGGCTTCCAATAAAGGTGTATACAATAAAAACATAAGGATTTTACAAACAATCCGTAACACATACAGTAATAAAAACAAAAAATAAAAGAGAAATAAAAGAAAAAAGAATTAAGTATTGACAGGAAGGAAGGCCTGAATGTACAACCATATTTCTAGTTGACTCTTAAAAGTGCCCAGCATAGGGGCCGCACGAATCGCCCGAGGAAGGTTATTCCAGAGGTGAGGAGCCACCGCCGAGAAGGCCCAATTTCATGTCCTTTCCTTCCGGGCCTCCCTGGTTGATAGGCTCCTCAGCCTCACCTCCTGGCTCATGCGGGTGATCCGAGTAGATCTAGGTGGGAGCAGGCGTTCCGCCAAGTATTGAGGTCCTAAACTGTTTAGGGCCTTATATGTAAGCAATAACACTTTGAAATCAATGCGGAAACGGATTGGGCAGCCAGTGCAGCATGGCCAGAGTAGGAGAAATATGTTGGTATTTTCTCACTCCAGTAAGGAGTCTGGCTGCTGCATTCTGCACCACCTGAAGTTTCTGCATCAGCCTCAAAGGGAGCCCCACGTAGAGCGCGTTACAGTGGTCTAATCTAGAGATTACGAGCGCATGTACTAAGGTGGTGAGTGCCCCCGTGTCTCGGTAAGGTCGCAGCCGGGCAATCCGCCAAAGGTGGGAAAAGGCGGTGCGGACTACCAACGCCACCTGCGTTTCCATGGTGAGCGTCGGGTCCAGGTGTACCCCCAGGCTGCAGGCCCCACTCTTTGCGGCCAGGGCCGCCACCCCCAAACATGAGGGAGCTGCCCAAGCCACCATCCACAGGGCCACCCACCCTCAGAACTTCCGTCTTGTCCGGGTTCAGCCTGAGCCCATTTTCCCGCATCCATCGCAGTACGGCCTCCAGGCAGCGCTGGAGGGACAGGACGGCATCACCTGCAGTTGGTGAAAAGGAGATGTAGAGCTGGGTGTCATCAGCATATTGATGGCACGATGCTCCACACCCCCTGATGACCCCATCCAGCGGCCTCATATAGATGTTAAACAGCACTGGGGAGATAGTCGACCCCTGTGGAACCCCACATTTGAGACTCCACGGGGCCGAAATACTCTCCACAAGCTGCACTCTCTGGGGGCGGTCCTCCGAGAAGGAACGGAACCAGGCAAGAGCCAAGCCACCGTTACCCAACTCGGAGAGCCTCCCTAGGAGAGTACCATGGTCGACGGTATCAAAGGCCACCGAAATGTCGAGGACCAACAGAGATATTTTACCCCTGTTGGCCTCCCTCAACAGGTCATCGTACAGGGCGACCAATGCTGTCACTGTACCGTGGCGTGGCCTGAAGCCCGACTGAAATGGATCCAGGGCGTCTGTTTCATTCAAATGTGCCTGAAGCTGGTCAGCCCCAAAACAAAAAATCGTAACCATGAAACTGGACCTCAGATCAGCAACAAATCTGACATGGAGGTAGCAGAAATTTGCTTTTGCTCTCTGCCAAATTTCAAGATGTATGGGCAAAGGGGTTTTGAGTTGTGATTTTTTTAAAAAAACCCACTATTTTACCTCTGTAAATACACATGTGACCATTAGCTAATAGAAAAGAGACGAAAAATGTAGTTAAGACAAAATTTGCATACCTGGGGAGAAAAACCTCAATTTTAACCTCTTTTTCTTCATCCACAGGAATTGAGGCAATTATGGCTCTAATTCAGACCCTTTAATTACTGCTTTTTAACCCCCTAAAACCTCTGAAATTGCTACTTTTAAAAAAAAAAACCTACTGAGAATTCCAGAGAAACTCTTTGCATACCATAGTATTCTGGTCAATCAGAATGCATCTCCAGCCAGCCCACAGAGCAGGTGCCCATCACTTTTAACCCTGCCATGGCCTTCAGTGTGAAAGAAAGCATTTAACTTCCTCCTGGCCACACATTCTTAGTTTTTGCCCGTGGAAATATTTTAACAGTTATTATTATTTTTTTTAAAAAATAGATAATAATATACAGCAGCTCATTCATTTAAGCCATGAAATTACTATTTTTTCCCTTTGTGACTTTGAATGATCGCCAAGCATGTTTTATCCAGTTTGCTCATGAATAGGTTTATTCAGTTTACTCATACGTTTATGGAGCCACATGATTTCATATGATTTTTAGATGTCGTCCTATTTTAGATGTCAGATCCTATTTGCTCTCAGGGATTACACAACAGAAATCATGGGTTCTTCAGCACATGACTTTGCCGTGGCACAAAACATACATATGAAGCATGGACCTTCATAGATCCACATGATTTTTACATCGGATCAGTCTCAAATTACTCTCCAAACATAGGCCCCATCTGTGCCCACAGACTACAACACAGTAATCACAGATCCCCAGAGCATGGCTTTGCAGTGGTGCAAAAACATGGATCTGATTCATGGATCCCCATGAATCCACATGATTTTGATCATCCCCAAACCACTGTTCAATCATAGGTCCCATCTCTGCCCATACACATAAACACAGAAATTGTGGGTCCATCAGCACATGGCTTTGCAGTCGCACAGAAACATGGATCCAAAGCACAGATCCTCATGGATCCACATGATTTTTCTGCAAGATCAACCCCAAACCACTTTCCAATGATAAGTCCCTTCTTTTCACACACTAAAACACAAATTGTAGGTCCTGGCTTTGCAGTTGCACAAAAACATGGGCCTCCTGGAAGATTTTAAAAAGCAGATGGAATTGGATATCATCAACTCACTGGTGGAACCAGACTACAAAATTCTGGATAGCCTCTTTCACGTTTTTCATGTATATGTGAAAAAGTATGGGGAATCATGGGACCCTGGGACACTCCACAGGCTAATGGCCAAGATGTTGAACTGGAGCCCCCCAGCACCACTGCCATTCACAAAGTGACACCACACAACGGAAAATCCCAGAAGTTGACTCCATTTCCTGGCTTTTTGAATCGTGGTTACAGAAGCACAATATTTCACACTGATAAAACAGAGTTTTTTAAAAAAAGAATTAGATACCTGTATAGGACTCTAGGGACGTGGTGGCGCTGTAGGCTAAACTGCAGAAGCCTGTGCTGCAGGGTCAGAAGACCAGCAGTCGTAAGATCGAATCCACGCGATGGAGTGAGCTCCTGTCGCTTGTCCCAGCTCCCGCCAACCTAGCGGTTCGAAAGCATGCAAATGCAAGTAGATCAATAGGGACCACCTCGGTGGGAAGGTAACAGCGTTCCGTGTCTAAGTCGCACTGGCCATGTGACCACGGAAGATTGTCTTCGGACAAAAACGCTGGCTCTAGGGCTTGGAAACGGGGATGAGCACCACCCCCTAGAGTCGAACACGACTGGACAAAAATTGTCAAAGGGAACCTTTACCTTTTTTTATAGGACTCTAGATGACAGCGAATCAACTAAAGCTCAGGATAAAGATTCAGGCAGTGTTGATAAGCAATTCAGGGGTAGAAGAAGGCACTAATGTGGGCAAAAGTTCCAACACAGGAACTGATCAGAATGCTATTAGAGCTAACATATATGTGTGTGCATGTCCAATGGAGAACAAAGCACAAAACGGTCGTCCCCTGTTGTAGTTTAATACAGTTTAGCCCATTCTACTACAACCATCAGAGGGAACGACCCAGCTTGATTAATAACAATAAATATAAAATCTTTCTCCTCTCATCTATTTCCATTCATTCAAACCATTCAAAGAACCTCTTTTCTTCGCACTTTGGTGGCTCTGTGATTTGACATGAGACATATGTTATGTATGACCCTTCTGAGTACACACTAAGCTTCTCCACATCTGTGGTGTCACAGGGTTCTTAAATATTTCACAGAAAATGTATCATCCACTTTCTTCCCAGAGAACACAAGCTTCACGACAGCAATATACCGAACACACGGTTCACTGCATCGGGTTATTTAGTCTTTATTATCTATACAAATATTCTTAATCATTTCCCCTCATACCCAGAGTGCTTATTTCTTATTTATAGCTATAAATAAAAAACCTCAGTAAGGTCATATTTTACAGACAGTCGTTCCAACGGCACCAGACTCTTTCCAACATTACGAATCAGCATTCCTCTATTTTCATGCACGTTTTATTATAAAAGGGGTTTACCATAAATACTGGAGTTTGAATTCCACCCAAGTAATGCATTAATAGATACTAAACCATTAATAATTCTTGTACTTTTTTCACAAATGGGTAAAGTCCAATAAATAAGCGATAGCTCTTACATGCTGGAGCAGGGTTAACAAGTACCAAGGAGGTTTCAAAGACAAACTACTTCCATGGCCTGCCAAAAGATAAGATTCATAATGATGCCACAAATTCCAGGGGCCCATTTTTTACTGTCCACTCTGGCAAGTATCTGAAATTAAATGCTAAGCAGAAATTTGTCCCAGATTCTGACATGCTGTAGTTAAGGGTAAACAATCTCTAAAATTAAAAACAGATTCTTGATAATAAATCCCACTGCATATATCTTCATAACAGATAACTCTCCCTGTAAATCAGAAGCCTAATCCATCCATACAGAAGACTCTTTTTTTCATATTAGAACAGATGATCACCTGAAATATTCTGTCTGTCTCCACTCCTTAATGAACGCTTGCAATTAATTCCAATAGGGGGAAAATATTTCACAGGTTATTCCTAAAGAGATGACAATATCTAGGATAACTGTCACATAAGGATAGGACGATAGAATAGTCTTTTCCCAGCTCTTGGCCTGGTTTGAACATACAACAGAATGCAGTAGCAGATTGCTAAAGTGGTAGAATGAACTGTATTGAGGCTGTAGGTAAATAACTGCATTTCTAAAAGCTTGCACATGTTTACAGGAAACCCCCTAGCAAGGAAATGAATGCGAACAGTAGTGCTAATATGCTAGTTTTTCTCTTTTTGCAGAGAGCATTTTATGTGAAGGAAGAATTAAAATTGCTCCTGAAAACCTTTGCTATAAGGGAGTATATCAATTCTTAACTAACTAACTTGGGAAACTCCCATCTATGCCCGAAGAGGAGTAATCCATTTTTACTTCACCTCCTTGCTCATGCCCCCAAAACAATATAGACAATATCTGCAGTAAACCATTTTACACAGAGCTAAATGTGATGTGGCAGAACAGCCAATATGCTTGGTCCTGTGTCTGCTCATTCTAGTGGTCAGACTGTAAGATGGTAGATGCATTGTTCTGAAGATACACCATAGCCACCCATGTAAACTGTGTCTGTGCAGAGACACATCCTGTTCTGTTTAGTAGGGAATTCAGAAGTCTAGTCAGCAAACATGAGGAGGATTGCAGGAAAAGGTCAAGTGTGGAGCCCTTACATCTCCCTTGTCAAGACAAATTTAAGCTGATAACCATGGAGCAAGGATGCATTGTCAGCTCCTGGAGCAACATGTAAGAGGGACATTGTAGCAGGGCATTCTACACAGGACAGAAGATTATATACCGGATCCAAAGGTACTTTGCTCATGTCGAGGGACTTTTTACTACCTGTACAAGAATGCTGCATAAAATGAAATGCAGTCTAGACACCTCTCGCCCTTGTAAAAAAACTTGTGTAATATTTTTAAAACAACGATAATAACAATAGCTGGCTTGTGAACCTTCCTCTTGTAACACTCCTGCATAAATATTTGCTGAATATGACTAACCTCTATTCTCCAACCTCTTACTGTTCTTTGGATCCAGGCTCTGGACAAAAACCGGAATGCCCAAGCTGGAAATCAGTGCAAGGATGGTACAGTATTGGTCTGCACAACTACTATTTTCCTGAACCTCATTTAAAGAAATCGTGTTCTCTGTTTCAGATTAACACCAACCTGGGGCTGGATTATGACAGATTTCAAGTATTTGGATACACTGCATACTTCTTTGAAAGTGAAAATCTGGCTAAATACAGCAAAGATGATATTTTTTTAATAGAACATCTACAGCATTTTGGAATTCAACTAGGATCGAAATTTCTCTCTTTCCCTCTTTGCATGTGTGGGTGTCTTGTGTACATCTAGAAAAGGAAGCAGTAAAACTTTTGCATTGGTTTAAACGGAAGAGTTTTAAGCACATATTTAATTTGCCGATGGAACTAAAACCTGTTTATGTTCAGGCTGGATCTTATTATGTGCCTAACTGAATAAAGGGAAACATGTAGACAAACATTTTAGTCAGCAGATTGTGTGTTGCTCTCTCGTATAGAAAATTAGTAAGGAATGGGTTAAAAATTTGAAATGCATTTACAGCATGGGAGCCATATTTTATATGAATGCTACACTTTCAAGTAATGACAAATACAACTGGAACATGAAGAACAATCTTGTCTCAGGCTTCTTAACAGATAATGACTTCAAGGTCATTCCATTAGTGATCACGGCAGCTTTTAAATGAAACACATATAACCCTAATCCAATTAATGAAAGTATCCTACATTTCTTATACATGCTAATCTTGAATGAATGCTTAAACCTTGGTCATTCACCAGAGCATGCATTATAACTCAAAATGAGAGGAGCACAATAACATTAGAGAGCAAGGCAGAGGGAAGGCTATGCAGGAGGAAGAGGAAAAGTATGCTTGTGTCTTGATAGCCACTTTCAATTCCATTGAATTCCCAGATACTACTTTGATGCTTCTTTCAAATTCATGTCTAAATCAAAATAAAAATAGAAATTAACCAGTTTTAGGAGCCAAATATTTGCCATTTCTGTGAATTCTATTGAATGTATATTTATCTCCTGTTTACTCTCACCTCCCTGGATTCATTTCAGATGAAGGAGGGTAAAATTTGTGGGAGAAACATCAATAATTTAAAATATGAAGATTATACTATATTGGGGGCAGAAAGCAGCAGTAACTTGAAATTACTAGTGGTGAAGGTAAAAGATGAAAGTGCAAAAGCAAGATTGCAGCTGACAATTAAGAAAACACAAGTGATAACTCTGGAGGAACTATATAACTTCATTGCTGACAATGAAGAACTAAAACTGGTTAAAGATTTTCTGTATTTGGTTAAAATAATTAGTCCAGATTGAAACAGCAGCCAATAAATCAGAAGAAACGATCCTCAAAAGCAACTAAGTATTACTGGAGATCAAAGAAAAGGTAATCTTCACTACAGTATTCCTGATTACTATGTAAGGATGTGAACATTGGGCAGTAAAGAAAGCTAACAGAAAAAAAAGAGATTCACTCAAAATATGGTATTGGGGGAGAGCTTTATTGATACCATGAAGTGCCAAAAAGACAAAAAAAGTGGGTGCTAGATCAAATCACTCCTCTCTTGAAACAAAAATGACTAAACCAAACCTATCATACTTTGAGCACACCTTGAGAAGATAAGACCTAATGGTAATGCTACAGTTGTAGCCGAGAAGAGGCTTTGGGCAGTGTGACTCACTCTTTGCCCCCCCATGGATGGTGCGAGACCTTAAGGTCTCACAAGAGTTGCTTGAAGAGAGGGAGGAGCGCCAGGAGATATGGGGGCATTCCCCCCTCTAACCATCCTCTTCTTTTTCTGGCATTGCGAGAAAGAGAGGCCTCCGCTCATTTGGCAATATTCACTGTGTCACTGAGAGGATCGGTGTTCCCAACGGAAGGGAGGGTAGCACTGACTCCCTCCCAGGGTGCTGTTACTCTTTTCTATTATTCAAATAGAATTAGAACGTTTACTGTTATTTTTTTAAAAAAAGTTTTACTTTAGAACTTAAGGGAGAAGTGGGTGGCAGTGGCGGCGTGGCTTGTGCCAGCTACGCTTAGGTGTGAATGGTGCAAATGGGTTGAAATAAATAAATAATAAAAATAACATTAATAATAAATCAAAGCAAATAAACTTTAATTGATATTCTAATGAAAAGCTAACAAAACACAAAGGGGTGAGATTGTGAAATCGGTGCAGAGGTTTTAGGAGTTGGCAGTTATTGAGCTTGGCCCAGCCTAATCTCCTCGCATTTTGAATTGCTTTTGGCATGAACTGGCAAGTCGCGTCGACAAGGCTTTGGCAGTAGAGGTGAAGCCGCGCCACCCTCTACCCCCCACCTCCGCAGCTAGTTATACATCGGAACCCCGAAGGTGGGCTCACAAGGGATTAGAATGCAGGCAGATCCCATTTTATATCGGGCTTAGCCAAATAAATAACAAATAATTAATAATTAATTATATAGATACATAAATAAAAACAAATAAATTATTTAAAACCTCTGGGTAGAGTGGGCGGCATATAAATTAAATTAAATAAATAAATAAATAAATAAATAAATAAATAAATAAATAATTTAACCATTAAATAACAACAATTGAAATATAAATAAATTTAGAATTCCAATTAATTAATAATCAATATATTTAATAAATTAAAATTTTTATTACATATATATTCTTCTATTTAGATATTTAAATTGATTATTTTAGCTGATAAGAGCAAAGGGATTAATTAATTAATTAATTAAAGTAGCAAATCAACTCATAGCGGTTTATTGGGAAAGTGATTTAATAATTAATATTAAAGGAGTTACTGATCAAGATATTTACCAATTATGTTAATTCAATTGCACCAATAATTTGATTTTAAAAACCTAATAAATAGTAAGACCCTCAATTATCTGATAGTACAAAAGATTGCCATTCACCTAGGGGTCGCTAGGCTGAAAACCTAGATTTAACATTATACTGAAGAATATTCAACAGTGCTGGTGCATGCAGTGCTGAACTAATTGTGACCAATTAATTAACAGAAAGCTTTGCTCCATAATGGTATCAAGGAAGGGCTAGGGTAACAAAAAAGGGGAACAGCCGGCCAAAAAAAAGTGTCACCTCCCCAGTCTTCCTCAGACGAAGAACCCTGTCCAGTATGGCAAGAACTCCAAGAAAAAAAATCTCTGCTTTAGAAGCTGAGTGGCTGGCGAGGGAAGCTCCACAGCCAACTGAGGTTCAGCCATGTAGATCAGCTAGGGATGCTAAGAGCCACCGTAGGGCTAAACTTAAAGCTCTAGTACATGATCTAATGACATGGTTTGCTGTTATCAAGGCAGAGCAACTATCCAAAGTGACCACTAGAAGCAAAGCGGAGGGCGCTCCTACAACACCAAAGTGATGGCATTTGGAGAGAGGTAGAAGGTTATCAACCCCTGCAACGATGGTAACGGCGACTGAGTGCCAGGAGGTCCACAAAGAAATAGTGGAAGTTGACCCTGGCAGACTTTATATTGGGGAGTGCCCAAGCATGGCTTCAACTTCATCAGGTGAGTTGACCGCCACACCAGGACCTATGCACCAATCCCCATGTGGCCTTGGGCCAGTGGTGGTCAATACAATCATGCACACTACACACCTTACAACTCACAAAGTGTGGGGATTCACAGCATCTTTTGGCCATATGCCAGCCCGCAGTTTATTTATTTATTTATTTATTTATTGGATTTATATACCGCCCCATAGCGCTACAAGCACTCTCCGGGCGGTTTACAATTTTAATTATAAAGGCTCCACATTGCCCCCCCAGCAAGCTGGGTACTCATTTTACCGACCTCGGAAGGATGGAAGGCTGAGTCAACCTTGAGCCGGCTACCTGGGATTTGAACCCCAGGTCGTGAGCACAGTTTTAGCTGCAGTACAGCGTTTTAACCACTGCGCCACGAGGCTCTTTTAGTAGCTGGGGTACACTATACCCCAACTTGGCACAGCCAGCCCAACCTAATACTACTGCTAGCATAGGCGTTTGGCCTTACCCTTCCATACCCAACACAGGTTACAATACTCTCCCACCATGTGCTCTGCCATATGGGGACTACTCAGTGCCTTTGGGGGATCATCTGACCCTGGCAACACAAAAAAAGATATAAAAGGGTTTTTATGTGAACGTATTTGAATTGTTAAACAGAAATGTAAAGAAGAAGGACTTAGATAAGGAAGACAAGAAAGAAAAAGAAAGATGCAGGGGAAAGAAACCTGATAGAACTTGGGCAAATTGGCTCCCTGGATTCTTGATTTATGCTGGTGTGATAGTTAAGGCGCAGCCATGGAGGGCCCAATCATTATACCAGTATTTAGACATAATTTACAGGGCCTACAGTGATTTCATGGGACAGGCGTGGCTTCATTATGATGAATTATTCTGTATGTGGAGCACAATTCATCCAAACATGTGCTGGGACGAGCTCCAGCCAGGCTTGTTACTGCAACATATGACCCCAGCCAGGCCAAATATAGGCAATTTAATAGTGGACATTTAAATAAGAAAGTTGCCCTTGGTCAAAATCCCCACCTGGGAACGGGACAGGCAGTTCAACCCTACCTGCTATTTTGGGAGTACAACTCCAAGGGCATTTGTACAAAAAGACCATGCCACTTTAAACATGAGTGCACCACCTGTGGGGCTCAGCATCCTAACTCATGTTTTAGAGCAGGCACCGAGCACCAGAACTAGGGCACAGGAAGCATTAAAAAGCCCAACAATGGCGGGGGTGCACTTGGAAAAGTGACCCAGCCCAATTAAGGTTGAAGTTTTAGAAGATTGGTTAAGATCCTACTCATGCAGAGAGGATGCTAATTATCTTTTAGAGGGCTTTTAATATGGTTTTCAAATCCTGGCAATGGGGGAGCACAGTGCATATTTTGCACAGAATGGTGCACGGGATGGAAAGTGTGGTTCAGAGTAAGATAGATAAGGAGGTGAAAGAAGGAAAGGTTCTTGGCCCCTTTCCAACATTACCTATCGAGAACCTGAGGGTCTCTCCATTAGGTATTATGCCTTAAAAGGTGCAAGGTGAGTTCCGGCTAATCCATCACCTATCCTTTCCAGAGGGAGCATCAGTCAACGATGCTATCCCTCCAGAATTGTTTACAGTACGATACACCTCTTTTTATGATGCTGTGCGTATGGTTAGGAAATGCGGCATTGGGGCTGAACTGGCAAAAGTCGATATAAAATCAGCTTTTCAAATTTTGCGAGTGCACCCCATGGATTTTGACTTTAGGTTTCCATTTCCAGGGATCCTTTCATATTGACAGAGCCCTACCGATGGGTTGTTCAGTGTCATGTGTGGCATTTGAGCATTTCAGCTCATTTACTGAACAGATTTATTGAGCTTAGGTGTATGGCGGGCTGTAAATCTACAGCCCATTATCTCGATGACTACCTTTTTTGTGGCGAAAAGAACTCAGGAAAATATAGATTCATCCTCAATAGCTTTCAGCCATTTTCGGAAGAACTGGGACTACCCTTAGCCAAGGAAAAAACTGAGGGGCCAACCACATCCCCCACTTTCCTGGGGATTGAACTGGACACAATGTAGCAAGCATCGAGGTTGCCGGACAATAAGTTAGCGGATCTTAGGACCAAGATAGCGATCCAGTGATGCCTCACAAGGCAAAAATAATTGTTTCGTATTACAATAATTTTGTCTTGCGAAGCAGTTTCCCATAGGAATGCATTGAAATTAAAATTTTAAAATATGCAAAAAAAATCATCTTGCAAAGCATGGCCATAGAAAAATTTGTCTTGCGAGTCACCAAAAAAATCGCAAAATGCTTTTGTCTTGTGACTTTTTCATTGCCTGAGGCATTCGTCTTGCGAGGCATCACTATAGTTTTGCAGAGGTGAAATGTGTCGCTGAGGAAGCTTCAACAGATAGTAGGGCACTTGAATTTTGCTTGCAAAGTGGTGGCTCTGGGATGAGAATTTTTGTGGTGATTGTGCACTGCTATGCAGGGTCTGCAATGATCTATGCATAGGACCAGGGTCACATGTGAAATGAAAGAAGATTTACGAGTCTGGAGCCAGTTTTTATCAAAATTTAATGGAATCTTAAATTAAATTAAAGACCTGTGGACCTTCTTCATTACTGCCATTGATGTCATCAACATTCAGGCTGGCCTTTGCTTTGTTATGCTTGGCATACTTTTTTCTGCTGGCAACATGGGGATGATATTGAAAAGCAATGTTGGACCACTTCCTGGGATTTTGAATCGTGGATACCCACATTCATAAAGCAGAGGGGGGTTGTTTTTCTTTTTCCGGTACAAATACTGTTTCATTATGTGACTCAGGATCCAGCAACTACTCTAATTCCAGCACTCTAAATAAAGGCATGAGAGGAGGGACATGTTATCCCTGCACCTTTTGTAACTGGTCTGACTGATTTTTAGTGAGACATCCCTCCCATTTTGGCAATGGTTTGCCTAACATGGAAGCAGTTGGAGCTGACTCTGTGGAGGACTCTGTATCACACAGATAGCCTCCAGGGGTAGAAGAAACTACCTTCTTGAAACCTGTTGCAAATTTGCATGGGCAATTTCAGAGTCAGAAGTACAGCACTCTAAATCTCCCTTCATCTACTACTTGACTGAAGAGGTAAAATATACAAAAAGGGGCTACTGAATCAGAAGAGGCTGCATATTTATGTGGGTACATATAAGACTTTGCCCATCAACCTCTGTGAATGAAAGCTTCTCTGGGAAGCCAAGAATGTCTTGATAAGACTACAAACATTTATTTTGGAATGATAGGTTGCATAAGTCTACAGCTGAATTGCACTCAAAATAATCACTGTGGCAGATCTGGATAATAATCAATATTCTGCTTATTTCATCTCCTTGCAGGGAAAATATCCAAGATTTTTAAAACAAAGCTAAAATAATGTTGGCACTGTTGTTGTTATGTGTTGCAAATGTACTGGGATACTATGAATGAGTGACCTCCAAAATGCCAACTCAGTGACAGATTAATGTTATTTGCTTATTATAAAATGCATACGCTACTTTTTGAACAAATGAATCCCCAGTCAGCTTACAATAACTTATAAAACAATAAGCGTAAAAGCAGTTAGCTTATTTCTTGATTGCAGGTTGACCAAAAGAGATTCTGCAGTGGAAGGACATGACACTTCCTAGTTTTTTTGTGTTCTTGCTACTGCTATACACATACAGAACTCACAGTGAACCAAGGGAAAAGATACCACACACACTCCGAAGCGTGGTGTCGGGTATCACAAAATGTTTTCCATCACTAGGGACTGGGGCTCCCCCTCATACTAGCCAGATGGCTCCTGGCTCCTGTGGTAGGATATCTAAGATGCAGGAAAATAGCGCATCAAACCTCTCTCCAGCACCTCCTGCAGAAGTTATTCAAAACTTTCTGTGGCAAGCCCAAGGAATGCAGCTTTACCTGGCTGAGAAAATGTACTTTAGACAGCACAGTCCTACAAATGAGTTACTAATTATATGAAAACTTCCATCAGCATAAGACTGTATCTAAACATTTTTTTCTCACAAAATCCTACAAAATGTACCCCAAAATCTTAAAAAATAAAGTCCTACAGAAGATAACAGAATTTTCCATGTCCCTAGGTTTCCCATAAAAAGTAAAAGACAATCCAAAACACAAGAGCTGCCACCGTAAGGCAATCTCCTCCCCGGATATTGTGGTGTGCCATCACAATTCTGTGACTAGTTGGCCTTGTGGGTGGGAGTCCTGCCAAGTAGCAAGCTGTGGACAACAGAGTACACACATTAGCAATCCATTTGTATCAAATTATCATTGCATTAGGATGAACTGCAAGTACCACAAACGGATAAAATAGCCTCCATTCTGGACCAAGTCACTCACATCTCTCTCCCTCCCTCTTCCTCCATGCACATCCTTCTTCCATATATGGGGCAAGCCTCTCAAATGGAAGGGCGAGCTAACTGTTTTGGAACAGTACATCAATTTTTGCCTGGGGGGCAAATTAAAAATTATACACAAGCATTTCCCTTAAATCCTACCTCCTATATTTCTCACTTAGACCTTCAAGGTATTCAACACAGAGCGTTCTCACAAATGTAGGACCTTGTGGAAATGACAGTATGATGAAATGAATAGAATGAAACAGAGAGACGGATTGGTTATGAAAAATAACTGGCTAGCCTACCATCTTCATTTTACTTAATTTCAGTCCAGGGCTAGTGCCCATTTTGAGATGTTAGAGAAGGCAGCAGCTAAATACAAAAAGGAAAACATAACCGTACACAGGTGGCAGAACGTTTAGGACTGTAAACATATGGACTGAGACATATGAACAACAGCACTGGCAATAATAAAAAAAAACCCTCCCTTTTCTACAGTACATTGCCAAGTGTCAACTGGCTTCTGGTTGAGATTAAACACCTTGGGAGAAGCACACCCTGCCCTTCTGTGTGCTTTGTCAATTAGAAACACACAGTAAGCATAACTTACATAATTTATGTAAAAATTATGTTATAATTAGATAATTTACTTTCACAGTAAACACACAGTAAGCATAAGCATAACACACAGTAAGCATAACTTTCAGTGACAGAGATAACTCCTTCAAACTCATGCTTGAATTTAGCCACATTTACCTTTTATTTAAGGCTCTATTACATTTTTTCAAGTTACAATTTACATATAGAAACCAACACTTTTTACACCAAAGCCATGTTAATTACATGCCCATTGAAGTTAATACGACTGCTACTAATATGGAAACAAGTTACCATATCCAAACCTATGTCAGTTAAAAGCAATCTAAAAACTAATCAATAAAAAGCACAATATTCATTCAAGAAAAGGACAAGACACAGCAAAATCATTCTCCATGTCCTTCAAGAAAATGAGTTTTGTGTGCATTTTGGCAAAAGAGAAGACTTTATTTATTTATTTATTTGCACAAATGCAGAAAAATTTACAAATAACACAAACTGCACAAAGTGACAATAATATCTGCTTTGCTGCAGGAATATTTTGCATTAGAAATGTCCAATGCATTGTTTGCATTTTTAAAAAAACAAATAGTCCTTTTATACTTGTGACTCATCCTCCTTTCAGAAGTGCAAAGACACTAGTGTTTGACAAAAAAATTATGTGGAAATAAGGAAGAAAGAAAAGCAGAGCTCTTAACCTAGAAGTGAGGAATATTGCTGAACTTCAAAATTCCAGAAGGAGTATCTTGGCAAGTCAAGATAGCCCGAATCAATGAAAATGAAGACTATAGCAAGTACTCTTTGCATTTTCTGATCAAGCAAACATTCACATGCTAAAAATCCCTGCTTGTCAAAGGACAGTGGAGAGGAAACCAAGGAACCTAACAGACTTTCATAATCTGGATGCAACCACTGAGCAAACCTTCTCTAGCTTCCTTCGCACCAAATATGCCTCTGAGGATGGCTAGACCAAGAGAAGGACCTCCTCAAAAAAATCTCAACATCAGGGCAAGCTCTTATGAAAGAATACATTCCTTCAACTGCTCTGGGCATCACGATGCACCCTCTTAATACTTTGACCATTCTGTCCTTTTCACACTTTCTGAGATTCCAGGCATTTCCCACAAATTTTGGCACCATATTGGCTGAAATCTGGAATCTCATGCTGACTGCACAAACCTGTGCTTACATCAAATCACAAGAAATGTGCAAGTTCTATATTTTAATATTTCTTTGGAATTAAATATCAAATACAATAAAGTTGGGGAAATTGTCGTGGTAAAGTTTTCAGTATAGAAAATTCCTGTTGTGTTGTTTCAGGCTTCATGTTGCCCAACATTTCTTCATATTATTTTGGATGATGCAAGGGAAGTGTCAAAATCTGGGCACTGATGAGTTAACTAATATTTCCATGAGCTGGCAAATGTTCAGTCAAAAGCTGGCCAACTGCCTGTTGTTTACTGAAGCTAAGGAAGAAGCATCTGCAACATTACCAAAAACATATTGTAAAAGGCAACACATGCAAATTAAATCTCTTGAGCTATGAGTAAATTGCTGGGAAAATTTATAACTCATTTAATAAAACCTGAAGTAAATACATTGCCTTGGCTCCTTGAGAGAGAGAAAATATCCCATGATTCTTTATTTTTCACCAATAGAAAAACAAAACAAAACAACCTGCATCCAGACTGCTCCGATAGGGAATTTCATATTAAACAGGTTTCACTGGGAGGCATTTTCTTGCAGTTTCAGATTATTAGAAAAATATACATTTGGATTAGCTTTAATTCTGAATATGCATATCTGTGTGTCACTATTAATTAAAAGTGAAGAGGTTTTGGCTTAAATTACTGTATCTTGGTTTTGTAGCCCTACGCAGGCCTAATAGCTACTCCTGGATGATTTTTCTTAGCCAAGGTAAAGTGTTATGCCTGCATATATAAAAAAAATGATCAAGGAAATGAAACATTGCTCCAAATTTTATCATTTTCACTCCCCAGTATAAGTTGAACAATGTAAATCCCAGCAACAAATTGCCATTATTAAAGAGTTGCCACTTGTCATCCTTGTTGTGTACCAAAAAATGTTCGCTCTAAGCTACATGCAGATGTGCAATACTGGATAGGGGCCAGAAACCCATGTGTGGGGGGCCTGCCCAGTGCTCTGGAAATTTAGAGGGAATGCTTGCACCAAGTCATGCAGCTGGTTTACAATGAGAAATACAGGTGTCAACTCCTTAACCCGCTACAATTTACTGCTGGGTTTTATACCATTTGACTTAAACTGGTATATGTAGCGATAGTATTCTAGCCAAAATGTTTTCATCAATTCCCAGTATGTATTATTTTTTTATGATTAAAAGTGTTACATATAAATTATATTGTAGAGAATTCTCAATCCCCAACAGAAGATCCTGCTTCCAACGTGAGATTAAGACACTAGGTCCTGATGCATTTTCACTGTGGCTTGCTCAATTTGTGCAAAACATCACCTGATATCTTTTCCGTTTTTGAAGCTAAATGTACACACAAAACAAGTAGGAAAAGGTGGAGTGACTGGTCACAAATACATAACCCATTCAATGCTACAACATTCACCCAACAAGACAAGAGTTGCCACAGTTTTATGTTTTCTGAAATTGCACCAAATTTGGTTTTGAAAAGGTACAAATTATCTCTGAGATTGAGGAAAAAGACTCTCGCTCTGAAAAGATTTGTCCTTCCCACTTTGTATGTGTCAGCAAACTTAGTCAAGGTTTACATCTGTAGACAGACCCTCTACCAGGCTAAGATCTTTGGAAATTGTCCAGCAGTGGTAACCTCTGAGAGTGAACCAGGGTGGCTCCAATCATGGTTAATCAGTTACTAAGGGCATAGTATGACATATAAAATAGTAAGGAGAATATTGCTTAATTAAAAACAAGACTGTAGAGGACATCTTAATAGAGACTTTTCTATGAGCAATGGATTGTCTAAATCCTTCCATTACATATTTGTGCAGGTTTTTCTCAGAGGCAGATTTAATCAATCTATTAAAACAGAAACAATTAATGGACAAAGACTTCTTAAATCAAAATGACAGCCTTAGCTTTTGGTTGTTCTAGACATAAAAGGAGGTATCCAAGACCTCATGGAAATCTTATTCAGTCTTTGGCCTCTGAGATTTATTACTTGCATGCTTCCAACCCCATCTCTACAGCTAGGAGAGCTACAAGCTAGAAATAAATAAATAAATAAATAAATAAATAAATAAATAAATAAATAAAGAAAGAAAGAAAGAAAGAAAGAAAGAAAGAAAGAAAGAAAGAAAGAAAGAAAGAAAGAAAGAAAGAAAATTTTAGTACTCAACAATATATTTTCCCTTTTGCTGTACTCTTGTGGTATCACAACAAACACACAACTCACACATATGTATATAGCATTAAAAATATTATCTCTTCTGTTCGGTTGGAGTAATTTAGGAAAGCAGCCAAGGAAAAGAGTAAAAAAACTCCAATATGAGACTGCCCCCACAACTGTAGGGGAAAAAGTATATGAAGAGGATGAAGCATATAAGTAAGTTGAAGGAAGTCACCGTTACTGCCAATGTACCTTTCAGAAAGATGAATGCTACTTGTTTGTTTTCCTCCCTCCCTATCTTATATTTTCATATGTGTACTAATGATAATTATGAGCTGGCTGGATAGCTCAGTGGTTTAGGTATCTGGCTGTGGAGCCAGAGGTTGGAAGTTTGATTCCCCATAATGTCTTATATGAGTAGACCCAGCCTGTGTGACCTTAGGCAAGCTGCACAGTTGCAGAGTGCCCCCAGAAGAAGAGAATGGCACACCACTTCTGAGGTTTTTTTTAACCTGGAAAACCCTGAAAAGGGTTGCCATAAGTGAGAATTGACTTGATAGCATATTGTTATTGTGGTTGTTGCTAATGTTAATGGTGCAATGACTGTTGGCTCCTTTTTTGGTGGGCAGAAAGGGTTACAAATGATGTCCTGGGTGGACATACCTCAGACTGAAAATGAAGAAGCAAGCAGGCCACAACTATGGTCGCTTCTTCTCTTCCTCTCCACTGTCACCACTCAACATGCTCAACACCATCCCACAGGGAAAGCCAGGTCAGTGAGAGAGGGCTGGCGACCAAGTGGATTAACAAACATATTGTGGTGAGAAAAAGCAGGGGCACCAAACATTTATCTTCCCATTCCCCCTCTTCCCTTGGACCTGTGCACATGAAATAGAAGGGCATAAATGACAACAAGAAGGAGGAAAGGAAATGGCAATGATCGGGCAAATTGCTGACATTAGGCCTCTTTGTCCTTTCTTCCCATTTGTATTCTGTTTTCTGCTTGGACTCTTTCTGGGAAGGTGGAGTTTTTAGGTGTATATCGGCAAAATTACATCCTGGATTGCCAACACTGTCACGTTGCATTTAGACGACACTACACGGATTCCTCTCAACAAAACTGTAAGGAGAAGAATCACAGAGGAGGCTGAGCCTTCCTTGACGACTGACTATCTCTTGCTCCAGAAGCGGGGATATCGTGTGAACTACTGAATGAAGAGGGCTTTGTTCTCGACTGTAGGTTCTTAAACCATACCTTATGGCAAATATCAAGGAGGATATGCTTTGTGCAGCTAGTTTCAGTTGTCTGGTCACATGTTATGCATAGAGATAACAATATAATGCATGGATACCACTAGCAGATTGTCATATGACTGCAGTAATCAGAAAGCCAGAACTGGTTAGAGTACCCTGTTAAATGCACACTCCATGGAAAAACACAGGTTTACTACCATACACTTGTGTCACACCAAATAAAAGTTACATGCTTTTTTTCCATTGAAATCAATTAGTTTTCAAAGTGCTCCACTTTGGCTGGAATGTGCCCATATTGTTGAGATGTCAATGAACACATTATCAGGCCTCTTATCTGTAACACTGTTTTTCTTTAATCAGTACAATTCCCCAGAGTAATGTGCCTGAGATACAACACACAGGCCATTTTCCAACAAAAGTTCTGCACATAATAATAAAAATAGAAAATTATTATTTTAGATACTACATTCAGCACCCTCTTCCTGTTTCTCATTTCCCCCCCATCAATCACAGCCCTCAGACTTCTGTGACTGATGTGTGCTGACTGACAACAGAAAGAAAAATTCTGAGGTGCCAGTGAAATGACAGAGCTGTCATGGCTGCTTTAAAAATGAAAAAGAATAGATAACACTTTAGAAGGTGGATGGGGATGGGGGAGTCACAGACAGACAGTACTGATGTCCTCTTAACACAAGTGTTCAAAGTCCCACCTGCCCTGTCCTGAGCACTTTGGTCTATATGACTGACACTGTTAAAAGAAGCCAATTTTTATAGCTTGAAATAACATGAATAAGCAATGTGCTGAATGTGAGGAAGAAGGTTTTATGAATAAGTGTTTTTTTTATAATTATTATTTTACTGTTGTGTGACTAGATGAGTGAGGGTAAGTGGGTACTGCTACTCAGGTCCTATCCTGGAGACACTTGTATGTCAAGAACAGGGGGCTCAAAAGGGGAACAAAGCAGGAGAAGGGGCAAGCAGATGACTCAGGTGCAGGTCTGGTTCCCATAAAGGGAAGGAAATTCGATCTGCCCAGAAAATGTTAAGCTGGGAATATCTTCACAGTACTTCTTTGAGCCCAAAACAGTGTGCCAGTATGGAAATGGAACTATCATGTATAGACCCCTGGAAAACTATTACCCAATGGGCCCTGGATGTTTGTAATACAGACATACGATGCCTAAGGTTAGGCCCTATCCCACCCTAAAAAACAATACAGAACTGCTTTCACAGGATTTGTCCATACCATTGTATTTAGCAGTGAAGAAGCCATCCTATGGTTAGCAACTGGGAGAGGAGGTAAAGAAGCCAATCAAAAAGCAGGAAACTTCAGGGGTATGAATGGAACACTGCACCCTGAGAGAAGAAGTTTTTTCCCCCCCTCAGCTTTTTCCTGATCCCTTTCCCTTTCCCTGGGACAAGGACTTTCCCTCTCCCTACACCATCTTTCTCCCTAACCAATGTTCTTTCTGAGCTTCCCTTCTGAGATATAGGAGCAGGTTTTGCTGGACCTACCTATCTGGACCTATGGGCCTAAGTTCTTCCCACTTCTGCATTAGATTAGGAAGATATAATGTTTTACTTTCTGTTTTAATCATATTTTGATTTTCCAGCTTTACTGCCATATCGTTGGGAACTTTTAGGCCTGCTTCTAAAAGTCAAGGCTGGAGGGATTTTAAGTGGTGCTAGAAAATATTTCAAGTGGCTGCTCCTTTCATAGACCTTGATTTTGCTTGCCACAGATTTCATTTAAAGTGTTAATTTACTTTATTTGGGACTGTATTTATTCAAATGGCTTTAGTGAAAATGAAATCATACTCTGTTCTGTCAGGTATATTATTGTATGTAACACCTGGGCTTCATTTTTGCGAATGTTATTCTCTTCATGGAACAGTGCTGTTCTGATTGAAAATGTTTCATCCTCTTCAAACTAACAAAAGACATTTATAGTTTCTCTCTGTTCTCTGTGTTAAACTTAAATAAACCTTCCCATTAATTATATACTGAAAGAGGCCTAGTGTCATCTCTGGTTATGCTCTCCTAACCACTGGGGCAAAAAGGACCTCATTTTCAGATTCTACATCTGGCAGTGAGATGGGACTGTTAAGCTGAGGAGCCAGTCCAGATATAGTAAATTTACAGAATGTGGAACTCATGGAGTCATCTGAGCTGAGTCTCACAGCCTTGTATGAACTTCTGGTCATCTCCAGTAGAGGTGCAGAAGTCCTACACATATAAAGTGTCCATTTACACATCAAATTATTTTTTAAAAAGAAGGACAAGCGTCACTAAAAGGGAGTGGGCAAAAGAGAGCACTGATTTGCATAAAACCTATGGTAATGTACATATTCAGATGCAAAATTAATTTCAGATAAATACACAAATAGTTATGAATATATTTGTGAAGGCTTTCATGGCCGGGATCTAATGGTTGTTGTGGGTTTTTGGGCTCTTTGGCCATGTTCTGAGGGTTGTTCTTCCTAATGTTTCACACTGATCAACATAATCACCCTTCTCCTGAAAAGGACAAAAGCTGATCCAACAGCTATAAATGCTCAAATTCCAAACAAACTGCATCAGAGCACAGAGTGCTACTTCTGTTCTCTGAAGATGCCAGCCACAGAGACTGGTGAAACGTTAGGAAGAACAACCTTCAGACCACGGCTAAAGAGCCCGAAAAGCCCACAACAACCATTAGATATGAATATATTTCATACTTTTAAAATAGCAACTACGAAAGACAGAAGCTGAAATGTTCTGCTAAAATACTGTACTTCTTTGTTAGTTACTATATAGACATAATGTAAACTAAAGTACAATATATTGCACTTGAATGGGGGAGCACTCTGATCATGTGACTTATATCACCTGCTGAATGTGTTTTCCAGGTGCCAACTCTAGACGGCCAGCTTCTCAATCTCTTTCTCCTTATGTTTAACTGTAATTTGAGCTGGGTAGGCCTTTAGACAGTGAACATCTCCAAATATAGGTGCGTTCTCTTGAAAGAAGATACATGGTCACCCTAGACTCACAGCGAGCAAGTCATGATGCATGGCAAGCAAGCAAGGCCCTTCTTCTGGCTGTGATGGAGCAGACATTACAGCTCTTGGCCTCAATACAATGCTACAATCCAAGCTAAGACTCCTGGCAAGGTAGTCTGATCCGATGCAAGGATATCCCATGCCCCATTCTCTATTGTCTTTTCCCCAAAGATTTTGCTAGCACTTCAAAATCTTGCAAAATCTATATGAGCAAACATAGTAGCAAAAAATAAAATATAGTTAACATCCCTGGACAATGTCTGTATAATTACATATTAATAATAAGAATTCGGTGCAGTCAAGTCCATACTGGGCATCATTTCTGATCCTTCCCCCTCAAAAAACCAAGCCAACTGTTTTTCCACCATTAACATTAAGAACAACAATGTGCCATCAAATCAATTCTGACTTACGATGACCCTTTTTAGGGTTTTTCACATAGAGAATATTCAGTTGTGAGTTACCATTTCCTTCTTCTGGTGGCACTTCTGGGTCTGTGCAGTTTGCCCAAGGCCAAACAGTCTGGCTCTTCTCCTGGAAGGCACAGTGGGGAATTGAACTCTCAACCTCTGGTTCTGCAGCTAAATATCTAACTCAGTGGTTCTTAACCTTGGGTTACTCAGGTGTTTTTGGACTGCAACTCCCAGAAGCCTTCACCACCAGCTGTGCTGACTGGGATTTCTGGGAGATGCAGTTCAAAAACACCTGAGTAACCCAAGGTTAAGAACCACTGATCTAACTCACTGAGCTATCCAGCCAGTTTACCATCCCTCTTTATCACTTCTAAAACTAGTGCCTGTATTCAAACTCAGATTATAAAACAGCTGCCACCACCACATTTTGTGGCCTGGGTGTAAGTGCATGTCAGCACGGCATAAACTAACCAAACAAACCAGAGTTGTCAGTATTGGTTTAAAAATTCCCCCCTCCCTTTAAAAAAAGCACACAGATGTTCTCTGCTGGAGAATACTTTTCTTTGATCTACCCAGACAACATAAAAGAAGCAGTCTTTTGGTTTCATCCACAGGGTCAAGGCATCGCCCCCAGCAGAACCCTGTTAGTAAAACAAAAACAATTAAAATATAGTCATAGAAATCAAATGGGAATGTTAAGCATAACAAATTGCCATTTTAACTCCCAGCCCAAACCTCCCCCCCTTCATAGATATGTATGATAGATGTGTTTGTGAGGCCAGGAAACTCCATCACAGCATGCAAAAATTCTCCTTTTTGTTAAAACCCACAAATTTCTACAGGATTGCTGATTGATGTAACCCTTGAATTAGAAATACACAACATGAAATAAAGTTCCCAGAGTAGGGGAAAAAAAAGAGGAACTCCTTGATGAGACTGTTGAAAGAGCGATAAAAGCTTCACTCAAGGACTCCACTTTAGTATCAGATTGTGGGAAACTTTCATTTAAACAGCCCAATGGAGTCCATTAGCCATCAATCTGCAGGCACTAAATAAACCCTTAACACCTCTTCTTAGAAACTGCAACATAATCATCCAGCCATCCTGCTGGAGTTACTGACAAAAAGAGCTGTTGAAGACTGAAGAAACTTTATAGAAGGAAAAAAGAGATTTCCTCCCAACACAACTACTCACAGCCAAAACCATGCAATTTTATTTTCCAAAGGTCAGTTTAGTAAGCACAAAACAAAGATACGATCTCTTCAAACAAACAAGACAATAAACAGAGGCAGAAATGTCCAGGGAGTCTGCTATTTTAGAAGACTGTGCGCTAGCTTGTTGCTGGTTATATCCCAAGCTATACAAGAGTTTATAAAGCTGTACAAATTGGACAGAAAATTAAAAATCATTTTTTTTAACTTTGGAGTTTAGATACACAAAGGTATGGTTTGCACATAATTTAAAACACATTAGTATTGGGGCACCCAAAACACATGTGGAAGTATAATTCATGCTTCTATTGCAGGTTCCTTAAAAAATCCAAAGCCATGAGCATGTGTGTAGATTCAGGCAATTCCCCCTCTCCCCTTCGCTTCTCAGAGTCAGTTGTTATGAGGATGGAAGCTTAGTATGTACCACTCAAGGGGACGAAGGGCTGCTGCTTCTGGAACATTTCAAGACTTCCAGCATGGCTTGAGGGAAGAGAAGCTGTTCCAGAGGGCTGGGGAGGCCTGCAAAATGCCTAGACCTGTTAGAGCCATTTTCAGT